>NW_026947508.1:20122229-22612229 GCF_034190915.1 Cavia porcellus | reverse complement strand
ATCCACCACAGTGCCCCAGACACTTCGCCTAAATGATTCAAATGGCTTTACTGTTCTCCAGTGGATCAAGCTTGTTGCCCAGCACCAGCAGAATAGTCACTTGTCCTTTGGAGAGCTTTTTTGAGAAACTGATTACCTACATACCTGCTGTCCTGGGCCCCAAATATTCAGTCCCAAACTTGACATGCTAGTGTATGCAGTAGCTCAGAAGGACTTCAGGTCAGGAGATCGTGGAAGCACTCTACACAAACATAAACAGCAAGCACTCCAGCAGCCAGCTGCATTTCCTAAGCAATGGCCAACCACTGCCTTTTAGATTCAGTCAGTCAGCCAAGAGCAGTTTAAGAGTAGATCATCTCCATCTAGTGCCAAACCGGCCTGCCCACTGTGACAGTTGTGTTAAAACACTCCCAGGATTTGTCTCATCAGGGGTGGTAAGACACAGACATGGGGATAGCTGTCGTGAAAAAGGAGTATATGTCCAGAGAACCTGCAAACAGTCATGGCCCACCACGCAGGGCCACAAGGAAGCACCAGATCAGGAGGCAAGAGGAGGAGAGGGGAGCGCATGGCCCAGAGCCTTCCTTGGGGTTCTCACAGGAAGGAGTGGATGAGGCAGGGCAGGTAGTCTGGGCAAACCTAGCATTCTAAATATGACCATTTCCAGAGGCTCTAAGCCATGAAATAGTCCCTAGATAGCCAGGCCCAGGGTGTTTGGGGCATTAGAAATATTGGCTTGGTGTGTGGGGACTTGGTAAATGAGATCGTTGGTGGTGTGGGCTGTGGATTAGTTTCATATATCAAAGTTGTACTCACAGTGAGTTATTTGCTAACCCTAGATATTAGCTAGCCCCAGAAAGAGCAGTCTGTCCACGATCAAGGCCTCAAAAGTCAGACATCAGGAATACAAAAAAATAAGTCTGGCATGATGGTGCATACCTATAATACCTATAATCTCTGGGAGACTGAGGCAGGAGGAGCCCAAATTCAAGCCCAGCCTGGGCTTTAAACAAAACAAAAACTTTTACAAAGGGCCTGGGGATGTAGCTCAGTACAAAGGTCCTGCGTTCAACCCCCTCCCACCCACACACAAAGAAAATGACAGAAAATAAGAATATACTGTCAAAGCCTCTTTCTATCCCATAAAGTATCCTGTGTGCCTTTGGCATCTCTTTCACCCCCTTAGCTTCACTGTGAGGTTTTGTCTCAGCTGGCCTGCTGTCAAGGAGGCCACATGAACCAGAAGTTAGTACGTCAGTTGAAGCCACTCAAAGCCATGCTATGCAGCTCACCAGCTGAATGCAGACACATGACGACCACCCCAACCCAGATCAACCCAACTCCATCCCAAAGCAGCAAGACTCAGCTGTCTCATGGCAAATTCCCAGTTAAACAAATGCTTATTCTTTTAGACCAGTTTGTAGACGGTTTTTTGTGCAGCGGTTGCTACCTGATAGATCAGATGTCTCTCAGCACAGAACTATTAGACTCAATTACCTTGCTATATTTCATCAAGTACCTTGAGCTCCACCTTTGGTTCTAAAGTTCCACAGCTATTTCTCCCATGCCTCAGGAAACTATTATTGCATTGCTAAAACAGATTTCTCTCTTTCAGGGTACCCTTTTTCAACAGATATTTAAAGTGTCCCTGTTATAGACATGGGACTTGCCATCAAAGAATTTAACAAGAAATGTGAAAAATAAATCATTGCCGAGAAACTAAATGCAGCATCTCACTATTCAGCATGCGAAGTGTTCCAGCCTGCAATTTGGTTGCATCCTCAAAGAAGCCAGAATGCTCAGAGCCCACTTTATAAATGAGCAGGTGCTTCACGGTCAGAAATCTGCAGCTGTGCTCACCCTGAGGTGGGGACTCCACTCCAAGTCCCAGAAGTCACCACAAGGCTGCACCAGGTCCCTAGGGCTTGTGCTGACACTCAGAGGCAGGCTTTGCCTCCTCACAGGCAAGGCTGGAAGAGCTCACAGGTTTCCACACTCCCCACACCTTAGACACATCCCGCCTAAAGGCCGAGACAAGAAAAGAGCAGCCAGCAGCCAGCACAGTTCCAGATGCCTGAAGTTTGCGGGAATGCATTGTCCAGTGCGACATACTGGTGTGGAGGCACCATAGCCAGTGGGAGAATCATGGCCTCTGGCATCTGAGTCACTTTCTCCTTGCTGGGACACAATGCTTAACGTCCATGGTTTAAAGGAGGAGAGGTTTATTCCAGCTCACAGACTGTAGAGGTTTCAGTCTACAGTTGGCTGGATCCTGGGTGAGAGGGCAGAGCAGAGCGTCACGGCAAAGGAATAGCTGCTCATGCCCTGGCCTCTGGGAAGCAGAGGGAGGTGAAGGGAGGAGCAGCAAGGGAGGGACGCCCTTCCAAGCCACGCCCCCAGTTACCCACCTCCTCCAACCGAGCTCCACCTCCCAGCATCACATTCAGCCAGAACTTTATCACTGGCCTAATCCACTGATGCGTATCACATCCCTATGATCCAATCACCTTCCAAAAGTCCCACTTGTGAACACACTAGGATTTATGGGGGATCTAAATGTAAACTATAACAGTACAGCAGATAGAAACCGGATGACCCCAGCTGATCATGTGCAATTCTGACCCTGTTTCTTCACTTGACACATAAGGCTAATAATGACCACATCTCAAGCATTGTTTGTTAAAAATCACTGTTTCAGAGGTTAAACTCAGCTTCCCTTGCTCAACATGAGTGTGTCACACAGGGCTCCTCTCTGGACCACACACCCTCCAGGAACATTCACGATGATGGGCTCCGCTCCTACAGGACTCTGCCAGGCTCAACGTGCCTCCTGCTCAACATGGTGCTGGGCCCTAAAACGACAGTGTGTCCCTCTCATACTAACTTCTGTGTTCTTCCAAGCCCAAAATAAACTTTCTGCTTTTCTTTCAAGCACCTGCATCACAAAAGGTCCTCCAGCCTCCTCCCAACACCGCCCTGCCCACTTACGTAGTCTCCACCCAGTGCCTACCTTCATAAAAGCCACTCCCAGCTTTTCTTACCCACCGGTGGCAAAAACATCCCTAACACACAAATGCTGAAATTGATCAGCGCACCCCAAGGAGGCTGACAGGAACCAGAGCTCCAGCCACAGCCCCCTTCTCTCCCCACCTTCTCCTCCTCTCCCTCCGTGGTGATTCTGCTTCCATCCTACAATAGCTGAGCCGTTTGCAGAGCTCCTGATGGCAGACGGGCCCCTCTGAGGACTATTGTGCATTCCCTATAACCATGTTCATTAGTCTGCCTGACATCGATACTGCTCGCAGGTTAATATGTTTGACTTAATGAGGCATTTATTTTCGGTTAGAAAACTCCTGAAGAAGCGTGTTTGCAGCTGATGGGCTGAGCTGATGAACAGATTAATACCAGTCTTGAAAAGCCAACGAGAAAATGAATCTAGCCAGTTCCTTTTTCTTCTTCATGTTTGAGTTTGAATTAATTTAAGTTAAAATTGTCATTTCTTAGAGGAAGGAATGGGAAGAAGATCCCTACTGAATCTGGATTTTGTCCTACACTTGCATATGTGTTTGCCAATCCTCACACAGAGCCCCAGCTCCGTGGATAAGAAAAGACCAGCAGATGATGCAGGAGAAGAAAAAGGCCTGGATCTGAGCAAGAGGATAGACAACAGCATGAGCCAGCAGCCATAGTGGACAGAGCAAGAAGTCCGTGGCCAGCCCTGCCATGTCCATCTCTGTGGGTTTCACTATTGTCACTGGGAGTATTCACAGGTGTTTGTTGAATGAACAAGGCAGAAGCTCAACAATGGGGACTCTCACTGCTACTTGTGAAACTCTAAAGAATAACTATGTCCCAAGGGTCTTTAACCCCTAACCCAAGGAATAACTATGACCCAAAGGCCAATTTTCCTTACTCTCTAGACAAATGGATCCTCCCACGTCCTCCTTTCCATGGGCACTGGAGCTACAGCTAGTGATGAGCCACACCAGCACACACTGCATTTCCTCCCAGGAAGGGCCCCATTCACCCCAACACCACACAGGGCCTTCCCTCTGCAAAAGATCACAGGAAGAAGCTCATGCCCTTCGGTACCTAGTCTCTCCACTAATGACCAACTCACTCTGGACAAGCCCAGGCTGGTCCCATAGCATTAGGAGCCGAGGGTGGGGAGCTTGCTGTGAGGCACCGGAGGGTTATAGGCAGGCAGATTTGCTTCCAGCCCCATTTCAGTCACTCACCTCCTGAGACAGCCAAGGCAGGATAAAATGCCTTGCCACTCTGAGACCACATTTACTTTATGTAACATGATAATAATGCTGAATCAAAGCCACATATGTAAACAGACTAAGCATGTTCAGTGGCTGTGCAGAATCAAATTGAAAGGAGGAACTGTTATCACTTGGGGCTTCATCTACTTCTTCAAATCTGTCTTCCCTGCTTCTCTAGCCCAGTGATTCCAAGCTGTGTGTCTGAACCATAGGTTCTCCCGCCTTCCTGATCCAGCCCCTCTGTGCTCCTGATCTCTACCTGCAGGCTGCATCTGCTCATGAGGGTTCTGACCGCAGTCCTTCAAAGGTATTAGCTGAAAGCCTGACCACAACTCATGAATGCTACCTCCACTGTCCCAGGAGCCTCCTGGCTACTACCCTGCCTCTTAGGGTAACTGAAATGTTTTGGGCCCACTGTTCCAAGTAGCTATTGACTGGGAATCAAGCATGGATCTGATCCTGGTTACAACTCTGCCACTGACTGACAGTTGGACCCTGAACAGATCCGTTTCTCTCCCTGGGCCTCAGTTTCCTCATCTGTAAAGTGAACAGGCTTGGATGGGACAATTGCCAACATACTTCCCGCTGAAACAGTCTTTAAATTTGGATCTTGATCTGAACACCATCTCAGTGTTTCATAAGGTTTCTGGTAAAGAAGTTTGTAACAAATGCTTTTAATTAGTTTGGTGTCAACAAACACAACCACACTGATTACCTATTCATGAAGAATTTCTCACCTACAAGAACAGAAGGGCAAAATATTTGGAAGGTAAAGACTGGTGGACAAGGGACAGACTCACAGCCTGTGGTCCCTTCCATTATGGAAGGACAGAATTAGGGATGTGGAACTCAAAGATGTCACTTGTGTTTTACCTCAAGACATTTTCAAATGACAGGATTTAGAAGGACTTTGGTCCCTAGAGAAGAAATATTTTATCCAGTGGACGCAGCTGCTCACAGGCATACCTTCTACTCTAGTGATCTTTTTTTATTAAGCTATGTCACTAGCCAATTCAACTCTCTTGACATTTCTTCACCTGTAAAATGAAGAGAGAGGCTGTTAAAGTAAGATGTTCACTAAGAGTTTTTTTTTTACTACATTAATCCACAATCCTGTGAATCCTGAAAGACACTCTAAACCTGGGAGTGGAACCCAGGGCAGTGGACACTGCTGTCCAAGAGCCCAAAGAAGAGAAAGGGTCCATTCCTACCAGCAGGCCTCCACATTAAGGGTTGAATAGGCACCAATCTAACCCCATCCACCCTGGAATCACTCTTACACTCTGCCAGTACTTACTCGTGTGCCAACTCCTTGTGCCCTCACCCATGCCTTGGAAACCACATATGATAGGAGCCTGGGGAATACAATATCATGGTAGATGGTGATTGATTGCTTTGTTTTCTTATTGAGATGCTGAGGCTGTGTCTGTTATACACTTGGGCTGTCCAACAAAGAGGATCCCAAAATCATACTCCATCAGCCTTGATATCCCCAAAGCCTAAGAAGCCAGCCCTCCCATGCTAAAAGGTAACAACAATGATACTGCCATCCACTAAGTAAGCATCAACGTGTAAGCTTCACTCTGGACTCATTGTTCTACTGACTCATGACAATGCCGTGAAGTAATCTCCATGTTAGCTGTGTTTTAAAGATGAGTAAAGTAAGCCTGGAATCCCCTTGGCTTGTTGATGTAGAATATGAGATACATGCTAGGTTCTTGTTTGCACTATAGTTAGTGCTTGTAACCACTCTACACTTGCTCTCTCAAATGTCCTCTCAGCCAGTGTGAGTC
Source organism: Cavia porcellus (assembly GCF_034190915.1). Lineage (NCBI taxonomy): Eukaryota > Metazoa > Chordata > Mammalia > Rodentia > Caviidae > Cavia > Cavia porcellus. The sequence goes on along the minus strand of NW_026947508.1, from coordinate 22,606,168 downwards.
TCAGTTTTCTTCTACACCAAGACCTCTCTCTACTCTACCTGCTCCCAAATGTCTGGTTTTCCAATGAATAAAGTCCTAGGAACAGCCCCCTTTTGACCTGTAAACCCTAGAACATCGATATTGCTTAAAGATTTGGTGGTGTTATGGGATGGAGGGTCTTAGAGGAGTTGTTACCAGGCTGTTAGTATCTCAAGCAAAGACTCAGACAGGATCTGAGGAGTAAACGGAATAAGATTTATTAAAAGTTAAAGTACATCTCTCAGAAAGAGCAGGCCAATGAGAAGAGCTCATGGCCTGAAGGGACAGGGAATGGGTCTCTTAAGGTCCTGGGTTATGGGAGGGTCTATAACTGGAAATTGACAGATATTGACCAACAGGGTCTCTGATTCAGCCCATTCATCAAGAGGGGGAGTTTCTGACAACAAAAGGTTTTTAAAGGAAGTGTCACCCCAAACCCACAGCAGGGAGGGATCAGAGCTGCAATGAAATGAGATTGAACACAGGCCAGCAGCATGTACTTTTGGTTTTTTGAATGCCTAAGCGCGTCAAAGGGACAGGATGACCTTTATCTGTTGCTTCCTGATGTTTTGACACAGTTGAACTTGCTGTGTGGTTTCTCAATCTTGTCCCACGGCTTCCTCCTGCTTCCTTGTCTTGTTCTTGCTATCTCCTATCTCAAGTAGGAGTCGTTTGTTTTTAATCCAAAAAAACATACAAATGCATTGTAGAACAGAAGGAAAAGTAGCTTGACTCTTTCAAAGATAACGGCTCAGTCCTCAAAATGTTTTGTACTGTGGTGGCTTGTTTATACCTCAGGTACTCGAAGAGCTTTCACTACCTTCTACCTTAAAGCTGCTTTGTGAAGACACTTCAGAAACAGGTACTGTGTGTTTTCAGCTTTTCATTACTATAACAAAATACCTGAGAATAACAAATTAAAGGAGGAAAGATTTATTTTGATTCATGGTTTCGGAGGTTTTAGTTCATGGTTAACAGCTCCATTGCTTTTAGGCTTGGACAAGCTAGGAACATTAAGGCAGAAGGGAATGGGAGAGGAAAGCTCTGGTATGGTAGACAGCAAGCAGAGAGGGTGAGAGTTGGAGAGGAAGGTTCTAGCAATGAGATAGAGTCGCCACAATCATGTCCCCAGGACCCACTCCTTTCGACTAAGCCATGCCTTCTAACATCTTATTCAGCTATGAACTCGTCCATAGGTTAATACACTGAAGAGGTTAGTGCCTTCATGATTAAATCATTTCCCCAAATCCCATCAGCTGGCAGCCAAGCCTGCGACATAAATGAGCCTTTGGGCCATAGCATATTGTCCTTACATTAACTAGCCACCTGAAGATCATACAAGCCGAGCTAACCCCAACCCCAAGAGGTCCTCTTGATCATAAGGGGACATCTGGAGAGGGCATCTGGGGCACAGAAACTGAGGCAGGAGATTAGGAAGTGGCAAAGCTGGCTGGGGAAGTAGACATGCCCTGTTAATTACAAAATCCCGGGGCACCTAAGCAGAACAGTTCCAAAGTCCTGCTTGTGAACTTCTTGTAGAACTTGGATGGTTTTGATAGGACAGTCTAAACCTGATGTCAGCCTGAGGAGCAGGAGATACAAAAAGGACAGTCCACAGTGGTTTTCGCTATTGTGCTCTCGCTCTCTTCTGTGGAGTTTCCTTCCTTTCCTATTCCTACTTTGCCCAAATTCTTTCTGCAGAACTTATTTATTTTCCTACCTTTAATAAATGTAAAATCTTATTACCATTAATGTGCGTCTTGACCAATTCTGTGTTAAGAACAGGAAGAACCTAGAAACCACTTCCAGGAAGAGACCCTAGATAGCACCCTATAACCCAGTAACAAAGCCGCAGTATAGAGACCTGCAGGTGGGAGTGTATTCCTTGTGCTCAAGCGCCAGAGGGGCAGAAGTGGGCTCTGGCAAAGTGAGGTCAGAAGTCACAGGATTTGAGGGCCAGTGAAGGACTTGGGCTTTAATCTGGGGAAGATGGGATTCATGGAGGGTATGAGCAGAGGAAAGAAGAGGTGGTCCCACCATTTTTATGGGCTCCATTTTGCTGCTTAATAGAGAGGAGCCTAGAAACCAGTAGGACCAGGGAGGCGGCCGGGCACTCCTGCAGTACCTCAGGCAGATGGAAGCAGTGATCAGTCTGGAACCTAAAATAAACACACATGTTCCAGGGTTGTGAAAAGGGATGGAGATAACGAACTGTAATCAAGTGAACTGAAAAGCACCTAGCACGGTGCATGGCACAAAGCAGGCTCTCAGGACATAGTAGCTAGTACCATTGTCAGTCCATTGAGAAGGCTGGTAAACCCACAGTCAACCGTGCAGCTGCCCAGCCTGTGCTCTGAGCTCAGGGGGTCTATCCAGATCCTCAGAAGGAACTGGGAGGAAAAAATAAAGCAAAATAAATTCTCACAGTGGAAAAGGCTTAGGTAAGTGATTAAACACCTACACCTCGCAAGTTTGGCACATGCCAGAGTAACACATATCTCAATTTTTTAAAAATCATTCCTCTTTCTTGTTTTAAAAAGTAAATTAAAAAATTAGAAGGTACACACACAAATTTCACAAAGTCAGTGCCTTCTGTTACAAATGTTTTCAATGATATTTTTTAAACAGGAGATATTTGCACCAAAAGCTCACAATGCTTACACAAGTGATATATCAAGTGTGTTTTATTTGGAATCAACCTAAAAACCAATTTGCATGAGAAAAATGTGGTGGGTTTGGGTTGGGATCAAAAAAGAATAGATAGCCCCCGGGTAAGCTGGCCTCTGGCTTTCCAAAGCAAGACTTTGTGTTCGTTGGGAATGCTCCCTTAAAGGACATCAGTCAGAAAATTCCCAGACAAGATTGAGCCTCTCCCTGGAGCACAGGGAGTGTAAGGCAGATCCAGACAAGGCTACTGGGCTGGAGCTCCTGCGCAGTCAGGAGGGAAGCACAGCTGGCTGTGTGGCTTTCAGCTCATTGCATCCTTCTGTACACCTCGGTTCCCCCAATGCATAAAACAGGGCCAGCTGGTCTCCAAGGATTCTTCTGATCTAATATTATAACAAATGGAAGTGAAGCTAAGAAAAAAGATGGCAAAAGAACAGGAGTGGGAAGGAGAAGGAAATTATGACCCAGGAGAATAACAGAAAAAACCAAAGTAAAGTACCATCCCCGTCCCCATGAGAACACAGTGACCAGCTGCGGAGGGATGAGCAGCAGAGCTCAGACACCTCCACTCCCATCATCGCAGTCCTGGGAGGATGGTATAATTGTCCCCACTTTGCAAACGTGCCACCTGAGGCTCAGAGGTGATTGGGCCAACCCAAAGTCACACTGTGAGCCAGGGAGAGGGAAGACCTCGAGCAGTGAATTTGGCTGGCTACAGCCTCCAGAGACAGTCACAGAGTAAGGCCACTCCCAGTTCTGCACACTCCCCCTCCAGAGCCTGGATTTCTAGCAGCCTACTGAATGTCTAGATGCACAGCAGTTTCCTCAATGTAGCCTAATTGCCAATATTGGCGCTTGTATCTTCCAGGCATGTGGCAGGATGTGGTGAAGTTAGAATCCGAATTCAGGTCCTACCATCTGTCCCATGATCTCACCCCTTCCAGTAAATCAGATGTAAAATGCTATGTAATCTCTCCATGCAAAGTTTCCTCTGCCCAACCCTTACTTTTAGGTACGACTCTCCCTCCTTGCCTTCAGGAGGAAAAATTCACACCTTGTCTCCAACACTAGGCTATGATCCTTAGGAGTCCAAATTTGATTTGTCAAAGATCCCTAGAGCTCAGCAGAGTGCCTTACCATAGGCCAGTTCCCCCAGAGAAGGAAGTCAGATACGTGGAAGGCTCTTGCTCCATAATTGGAAAGAAACATCACCGAGAGTGGTTTGAACATGTGTCTCCAAAGCCAGGCTCTGAAGCAGTCGACTGCAGTACCTGGGACAGAGGACCAAAGCCTCAGACAGGGATGAAGACTCATAGGGAGAACTGAGCATCAGCCAGCCAAGGGAGCCTGGTGCAGCCTAAGGAGTGGTGACGACATGGGAAGGCAGAGTGACTCAGAGGCCCCCACATGCTGCTGGTGGGAGTGCAAGTTGGGAAAGAAACTGCAGAACCCAGCTAGCAGTGCCTGCAGATGCCAAGTCTGCATGTGATGTGTGACGCAGAAATTCCACTCCGAGTACCACTCAGCAGAAATTCATCCCAAAGCGCGTGTGCAGGAATTTCATAGTGGCACTGTTCCTAACAAGCTAACACTGGCAAGTACTCACATTTCACCTAGAGTTACATGGGTAAATAAATTTTTGCACGCTCATATAATGTACAAATATCACACATTGATTTAAAAAAAAGAGCATTCTGTAGAATGTACAGAGCCTTGCACATGTAACCCAAACATATCATGGCAATAAAACATGCAGAAGTACAAGACAGTGTGGGGGTTGCAGTACAGTATATAATAAATATAATTATCGTGGGGAGTTGGTTACATGTTGGTATATGTGCATAGCATGTCTTAAGCATGAGTTTCCAAAACACATGCAGGTTGCACAGGATGTTAGAAATCAAGAGCTAGGGGCTGGGGATTTAGCTCAGCGGCATAAGCATCTGCCTTGCAAGCAGGCAGTCGTGAGTTTGATCCCTGGTACCGATAAAAATGAAAAAGACCAAAAAAAAAAAAAAAAAGAAAGAAATCAAGAGCTGATTTTCCTGATTTGGAGGGACAAGTGGCAGGCGGAGACAAGGGCATTTCTGGGGTACTGGTAGCATTCTCATTCTTGATGTTGTGCCAGTCCCACAGTACTGTGTATTTCACAATGTTCTTCTGGTCAAACACTTATACCGTGTACTTACTTCTGTGTAAGCCTTACCATACATTGTGTTATAATAAAAAAAGTTTATTTAAAATAGATAAGCCCAGGACTCTTTTTATTGAAATACCCAAAACATAATAGAGCCTTGGCTCCAACTCACCAGACAAACTCACCCAACATTGGATATGAATACATCATTCATTGCTGAATGATGAACAAAAAGAACACATTGACAACTGCACACACCACTGAAGAAGTGAGTGAACCAAGGAATAATGAACCAGTGAAGGGATGAGGGAGTGAATGGAGGACATTCATGTACGAGTGAATGAGTGAACCAAAGACCCAAAGGATAAAAGAGGGAAGAAATCACTAGTGCATGGGGAACTGAGTATGTGAAGGGACAAGGAAAAAAAGAATGAAGGAAAGCTCAATGGAAGGAGGAAAGGGAAGGGAAAGTAAAAGGAATTAAGGTGCGCTGTGCCTGTGAACCAGTTCCCCATGATGGATGTAATCATTAGGTACCGCGAACACGTGCTAATAAAAATGTTTAAATTTAAAAAAATAAAAGGAAGGATAAAGTAAAGTGTGGAATGAGGAATAAATTAACACAGGTTGATTGTGTGAGATAAAAGCAACTGGCCAAAGTGGCAAATGAATATATTCAAAAATATTTTTTTTAATTCATGAACAAATAAATGTATAAAGGGATAAATGGTTCATTCTTCTCAGGCTGGACATGATGGGGTATAATTTGCAGAGCAGAAAACTCCCCAGTTGGAGGAATACATCTCAACTCCAATATCTGGGATCCAGGTCTTAACAAATGAGCTTATTTCTTTCCGAGAAAATTCCTAATGTGACTTTAGATATAATAAGAATACGATTAAACAAATATTACAAATGCCATTGAGTATGCCACTGGCTCCTCCGGATTAACTCTAGATTCAGTGGAAAGAGCTAAATAGAATTGACTACATTGTTTTCCCAATTATATTACAGATAATTACCTATTATGTAGCAAAACCCCAGGATGATTTTAATAATCACCATTTAAATAACACATTTTCACTGTCTCCTTACAAATTAACCTCTGGGAGATGTAATTAATGTCAGCATGGGAAGGCTGTGTGCGGCCTGGGGCCTGGGAATAGGAATGGGTGGGAGCTACTGTAGAAATGGTCCTAGCAGACCGCAAGGCCTGCGCCATGGCCTGCTATGGACAGAGGTCAGGTTTAAGGACTCAGAAGACCTGGATCAAGGGCACCAGGCAAACCATCCCTGACCTCAGTTACCTCCTTTATTAAGCTAGGATGGTCCCCCAAATTTCCAGTTCACTAGGATGTAAGGAGTTGGCCTGAACGAGGGTCAGTGTTGGTCCCAATCTACTTCCCAGGCTGGGGGTGGGACAAAGTCTCACTCCTCTGTATGCTCAGTGATCAGCCTTACCATGCAGTGTGTGTTATATAAACTGCCTTTATAAACAAAAGGCAGTTTGATAAACAAATAATCACTCTCAAAGTGCTCCTTGGTCTGCTTCTTGCATTCAGCCCTCACTTCCAGGCTATTGGTTGCTCTGTCTTTCTCTGTGGGTGTCTGTCTGGTTCAGCCTTTTCCTGCTTTCTGCCAGACGCCTAAAGACTGAGAGCCTGTGGAGTCTAGTTTCATACACAATATGGCACTGCATGAATACTGTGCATCTGTGCTTTGGGAATTTCTGCTACTTCCATATAGAGAACCCTTTCCCATCCTCATCACGGTCCAGGAAAGTTTGTAATTGTAATTCCAAGGAGAAGTTATTGGAATTCTACTGAGATAATTCCAATCTACCACTTCTAGTGCAACCCATAGTGAGAAGAAAGACACTGAGACATATTTACAGTTGTGGGGATCCAAGGGGCCCCAAGTCCAGCCAAGATGGTGTCCACCAGAACAAAGGCCAGGACCCAGAGCCCTTCCCAGGTTTTATTAATTCTCCATCAGGGGAGTGTCTTGGGGATGAGTGCCAGTGAGAGTAGTGGGAAACATGTGACTGCCATGACTATCATGAGCTAGGAGGTCTGAGATCACCTCTGTGATATGCAGGGGGCAAGAAATGCAGACAGAGCGACCTGCATAACATAAATGATGTAGTTTCTAATAATTTGGGGTCCATGCTTCAGTTTTGATGTATAATCCTTTTTGCCCTGGGAAGTCACTGCCTCTTTTTCGAGGCTGGGTCCTAGCTGACAGCGTGGAGCATGGCTCTCCATCCCACCAGGCTCAACTATGTATTTGAGGAATCACTGGGTGGGGTAACATTAACCTGTCACTTTGCTTCAGAGATTACGCATCAGCCAGCCCAATTTACATTCCTTAAAGCCAATTGAAGGGACAAAGAAATAGCCTAGCCAACTCCTTACATATCAGTACATGGAGATAGGAGCAAGTTTATCCAAAATGGAGATAGTTGCCCTTCTTGTCAAGGAGAGTCATCTAAGTGGTTCCCCACACTTCCATAAGAGAAGGAGCCGGAGAAAGCCAGGCTGCAGAGAAGCAGGATCTCTTCCTCCTTTGATAGCTACATCCTTCTGAAGACCTGGATCAGCACAAATTACTCTTACAAGAAGTCTTAAAAAGAAAAAGAGCAATCAAGGTAGCTCCTATGAGACATGATCAAGCTCTTTTCACGCCTGGACATGCATAGTGCACTTTCCCTGTGTGGGAGCCCGGTGGGTAGTTAAGAAACAGGAGAGGTCTGGCTATTCCCATGGAACTGCATCTAGGATCCTTAAATGTCTGCCTCACAGGAGTGCAACCTCCATGGGCCGGGAAACAAAGCCTCTGTCTGTTTTTGATGACCCAAGGTCCTTTCAGGGATGGAGTCCAAGAACTAATACAGAGATGATTAAAAAGGACCTGTGGTGGTTCAGGTCTCTAACCCCAGCATTCTAGATAGCTGAGGCAGAAGAATAATAAGTTTGAGCTCTGCCTGGCCAGTGTAGCAAGACTCTATCTCGAAAATAAATAAGTAAAAAGACTAAGAATGAAGCTCAATGTAAAAGACCCAGGTTCAATCTCCAGGGGAGAGAGGGAGGGAGGAATGTAAGCAGCTTAATGCTGCTCATTATCTGAATTAGTTAGTAAGTGCCATAACGAGTATCCAGTGAGAGATTTCTATGTTCCAGGCACTGCTCTATGCATTAACTTATTTAATCCTCATGACAAACTCCTAAGGGAAATACAGTTTTTGTTCCCATTTTATAAATAAGAACATTGAGGCACAGGGCTGATTAGAGGAAGGAGAGGTATGCAGAGCTCCTGCATGGACTTGAAGTCAGAGTTTCCATTTGACTTCTCTCTCCATTTGACCTGGTCCCACCTCTGTGTCCTTGAATAAATGAGTCCATGTCTCTGAGCCTCAGTTTCTCCCTCTAAATTGGGACTGAGATATGACCCCTGCAGTATCTGGGCAGGAGTGGAAGCTAGAAGAATGAGGTGCCAATGTCTTTCCCCAAAGTACCCAAGAACCTGCCTGTTGTCCCCAGACACATTCAAAGCTGGGCCAACCTAGAAAAGGACACCGGCTCCTTAACAAGGGATAGATTGGCTGGGCCACCTTCTGGAATCAGTCCCCTGGCCCACAGAAGGCCCAGCAACCTGTAATCCTAATGTTTTCAGGGATTAAACCCCACTCCATTAGGGACTAGCAGGCACTCAGCCTCTATCCTGAAAATCATTTCAGCGTAAGAGCTAAGTACTCAGTCAAACCCAGAGTCCTGGATGAAGACCTAAAGAGTAGAACGGCTGTGTCATATGGTAGATCTGTGTGCCTTTTAGCCTCCAGACTGTTTCCCGAGCCATAACATTTTCTATCCCCAACAACGCTGCTAAGAGGATTCTGTTCTTCCACATCCTCACCAACACTTGTTATTTTCAGTCTTTCCAATTTTAGCCTGTCTGGCAGGTGCCCAGTGGCATCTCGAAGTGGCTTTCATCTGCATTTCCTTGATGACTAATGCGGGTGGAGCACCTTCTCCAGCACTTGTGGGCCATTCATACATCTTCTTCTTTGACGATTTCTTAATGAAAAACACATTTGCATCCAAACTAAAATTATATTGTCCGCAGTTAATTATCACTTGTCAAACAAGTGTGTACCCATATTGTGATTTAATTTTCATGAGGCTCTGCAAATGCTTCATTCTTCTTATTTGACAAGACCTGTCTAAGCAAGAAACACACTGTTGGAGAGGATTTTTTTAAGTGGTTTTAAAAATAAATAGGTTTCCTTGGTGTTTGAGTTAGAGCTCTCTGCAAATAAAAGAAAGCCATTCAATCTAGCTTCAGTGAAGAGTTTATGCAAGGGTGTTCCCCTGGCTGAGGGCAGAAGGGTCTCATGCAACTATAGGAGACCTGGCCTCACCAGACCCATAACCCCCAGTGGGACCCCAGACAGACATCTGCCGGCCCACTCCACACCAACGCTCGTGTAGACTTGTTCCTGTGTGTCTTTCATTCCCCCCTCCTCTCCTCTCAGAGGCACTGCTCATTTGAATCTGTGTACATCCCTATATCTTTGTATCAGTGTGTGCTGTGCATATCTGCACACTGTGTGCACACCCAGAGGGCTCTGGGTGGAGCCTGAAGTGACCTGCTAGGACCCAGCAGAGCCCTGACTCTAGGCCTGACCGCCAGCCTGGGAATCCTCTAGCCCTCACCCTTGAGGCCTTTCCATGAGCAGGGCCAGCTCTGTGCCTCAGTCCCACCCCCACGGCAATCATGGAGCTGCTGCTTCCTTTCAGTCATTGCCTGCAATTTGCAAAATGGTCCCTGCATCTCCCTGGAGGAGCTTTATGAAAGTGACTCAACAAAAAGCACTGTCATGTCACAGAGCAGAAAGGAGGCAAAGAATCCCAGCCATCACTAGGGAAGGAAATGGAGAGAAGAGAGGTTGTAGGGCGTGTGAGCGAGTCATTAACCAAATTATATTCTTAACTAAGATGAATCCCGGCCTCTTCCTGATGCAGCAGCCCCACCACCTCCTGGGATAGGATAATTCTATTTCCTTATCTCCATCCATTCTGGAGGTTTAACCCCACAACCCCTGGCCAGGAAAATGGGCTCACATCAGTAGGAAACTCAGAAACAGTCTGGTATAAACACAAATGTTCAGTGGACCCTTCCAAGGGACTGACTCAGGCCTTGGCTGTACAGATGCAAGGCCAGGTGAGAATGACTCTGCCTTTGCTGACCCTTTACTGCCCCCTGGACTCTGCCATCCCCACGCAGTCTCTCTCAGAGCAGAGAGCCCACGGCTTTTCTTGGTTTTTCTCTCATTTTCAGTGTAGTGCTTCCACACACACAGCTTTTCCCACTTCTGCCATGATCCGATGGAAATGTAGGAATCTGGCCCATCATTTCCTGTGCTCTTGGGAAGTGCCTGGTTCTCACCATGGATGGCTGAGATTCTTCGAGGCACCGCCATACTAGGAAGGAGAAACCTGGGTGGCATTGCCTACCTCTGCCCTGCCACGTAATGCTGCCATGTAACTGCCTCCTGCCTAGATTGCCTAGAGGAAGATTGTGCTGGTGAACTTTGACCAGGACAATAACTGCATGTTACCAAACCCCTTGCAGACCCTGCATCCTGTGGAGAACGGGGCAGGGAGTTAACGGCCTCTGTTACATAGCTGGGGACTCAGGTCCTCAAGGTAACCATTCCAGTCAGTGTTGGCAGTGGTGCACAGGGCTGATGTTCCCGACCCAGAGGAGACCAGCACCATTGCTGGGCCAGCAACACCTCTGTGAAGACATTCCTGGTGGCCCTGTGGCCATGCCAGGAAAGAAGGACAAGTAGCTCGATTACTCACAACTGCCCCTTAACCAACCAGGATTATTCATCTCATAAATATTAAGCATTAAGAGCTTTGATAATTTTGCAGTTTTGCCCAACATCTCTTTTATAGAAGATTGTTCTAACAAAATAGAAATACAGAGGATAATTAAAGAAAATACCAATTCGAATGTTGTTTATGATAGTAAAAAAATTAAGCCCACCAAGTTATATAAATAATGGCTCATTAAATAATGAAATGGACCATTTCCTGGACTATCTCAGGAGAGGGAAGCTGGTCAGGCTGGAACATGAGATCAGAAAGCCCGGTGTCCATATCTACACATTTGGAAAACACCATAGGGTCACCAGTGTCCAGCTCCTGTTCAGGGCCTGTACCCTCAGCCTTGATGTCAGGAGAAGCCAGGACACTTGTGTTGACCAATGAGGTGGGGAGTGTCAAGTGGGAGCACTTAAAAGTCAGAGCTCAATTCCCTGTCCTCCTTCCCTGTCACTGTGATTGTAAGTACCCACACTGAGACACTGACATCTTAATATCGCCAGATGAGACCCAAGGAGGTCTTCCTAACAAGAGTTGGGGACTTCTACTCACCTCCTCTCATGGATTAAGCTCTTGATATGTTATAGAAAAGCATTTAGAACATTGTCAGCCAAGATCAAAGAACTATACGCTCCGGAATATGGGTAGAGGGGCTGGGGATTTAGCTCAGCGGCATAAGCACCTGCCTTGCAAGCAGGCAGTCGTGAGTTCAATCCCCGGTACTGATAAAAAGGAAAAAGACAAAAAAAAAAAAAAAGAATGTGGGTAGATGATGGGTGAGAAGCATTATGGTCTTGGGTTGGGTACTTGCACATAGTCTTGGGAGCATCCTTACGATATATGATTTAAAACATGTATAGCGGGCTGTGTTAGAATGCAGACCATTTGCATGTATTTGAAGCTTGAGAGATACACTGCCCACTTAATCGTGCTGTTTCCTGAGAATGGAGGTCTGCGGGGTTTGTGAGGCTATAGTCTTGGAAGAAAAAGAAAGGGCTCAATTTACCAGAGAAAGGCACAGCCCAATTTATAGGCCTATTGTATTCTCTACTCTTAGAAATTTAGAACTAGGCTGAAAAGCAAAAAGAGTCGTCGTAACCATGAGTAACTGTGATTGTGCCTTGAAACTGCAGTTTTCTTAAAAGTGTAGTTTTAAAATTACAATCTTCTCTGTCTCCTTTCTGTCTAGCTTTATTTCTTCTATCCTACCTCACCAGGATGACAGCAGCTCCATGAGGGAGGGTCTCTGTGCTAAGCCAGGCGCTCCCTGCTGGCTAAAGCAGATGTATAGCACGAACAAGAAGTAACTCGCATTGTTTCTTAGGGACTTTTTTGTTATTGCATCATATCCTACCATATCCTGACAGTTACATAAAAATGAAGATGTACATCAAGAAACTACAGAATGAAGAAAGCTATTAATACTGTAATAGCCACTATCTTTAAGGGTAGGATACCAAGTAGGTCACATAGTCTCATGTTTACCATGCTGCCCCGCAGAAAGGCAGCGTTACGTACATTATGGAGAAATCTTGCTGTTCTTAACAAGAACAACTGGCCAGGCTGTCCTCATCCCAGCTGCATTTTCTCTCCTGGCTCCTGGAACACTGAGTCTCTGTCCCACCCAGTTAGCGCTTTATTACAGGTCATTTCATTCTGTAATTGTCTGCCTTGCATAATTTAGCATGGCCATATACTGTCTTGTTCCCAGATGTTTAATTTAGTATCTTTGGCCTTCCTTGCTTCATCTCTGAGTATAGTGGTGGCAGAAGGGAGGGCTTTAGAGGCTCTGGATGCAGCACTGCTTCAGGGTAGGGAAGAAGAAAACGCAGCACTGGTTTGGTGTTCGTGGTGTTAGGCCCTCCCACTGCATCAGTTCACTGTGTTATTTCCACAGCCCTGTGCTGGAGGCATTGTTGCCATCAGTCCTTCCGTCCTATTCTATGGATGAAGACACTAAAATTCAGAGAGGTTTAGAAACTCAATCAACGTCACACAGCTCAGAAGTAATGGACCAAGGTAATTGTTCCCAAAGTCTTTTTGCAGGCCCTTGTGGCACCCTTATCAAATCCCCACAAGAGCCCCACATGGTCAGTACCACTGCATCTGTTTTATAGTCTGTGGTGTAGCCATTGGGCAGTGCTATCTCCCTCCATGGTCCCCAGAGCTCAGAGACCATGAACCAGGACTGAGCCTCTTCCACTAGGATTTGGAATCAGAATTTCAATCAAAAAGAAGAGATCCCTGCCATAAGAGGCCGGATGCAGCTCTAAGAACATGCAGGGGAATGATCAGGGGCACAGTGTAAGGAGAGAGGCCCTAGAACCCACACAGCCGAGGTCCCTGGATCAGGTGCCATGAGCCAGCACTGCTCAGGGTGGCAGCACCTTCTATCCACGGGAATTTGCTACAAGTCACTTTGTAGCTGTGGCCAGTGCCAGCTGCCACAGCCCACCCATCAACACTGATCCCAGGTCCAGCAGGTGTTTATCACCCAACATAACTTCCCTGCCAATAGCACATTATGTGACAGCCATAAACTCACAAAGTCTGAGCAGGCCTTGCATGGTTTCTTGAACTTGACTTGGAAGGGAAGCACTGGAGAAGGAATCTGAAGCCTTGGGGACTCAAACCTTGGGGCCTGGAGGTCCACCCCAGGGTGGGAGAAGGCACCGTCACTGAAGGCTGAGTCTACAGGTGTTAAACTATAGCTGAAGGCCAAAGTGTTATGACCCTGGATGATCTGAAATGCAGCCATAATGATAGGACAGCAATCAAAATGCAGAGCAGTTTCGTAAAGATGAAATACAGGCAGAAGTTAGAAATCTCACACAGAGGCGGGCCAGGGACCCAGGTTACCTCCTCTACCTTTCCCCTTCCCATCCATGTTCCCTCCATCCAGCCGGGCAGACCCCTCCAAGATCATTCACACACTATAGACACCACCCCCACCACCCCCAACCCTGCTTCATGCATAGAGCCTGGACTTGTTCTGCAGTGACAAGCTTAGAAACAGAGGACCTGCTCTGCTCTGGGGTGCAGCCAGGCCTGGTAGCCTATCCCTCTTCTCTGAAGATTATTGTATGAGTGGGCCTGACCCAGACTCACGAAGGCATGAAGGGGAATCTACTGGTGGAGGGAACACTTCTAAGATACATTTTTTTTCTGCCTCACCTCACAAATTTCTTCTCAACTTGAATTCTTTTGGTGTGACTCATGATGTTTTGAGCTTCAGCAGCCATCCTGCAACCATGAGGCAACAAGATGCAGATAAAATATGAGCTTTTGAAGAGTGATAAGAAAGAGAACATGTGCCTGGGTCTTGTTAATATTCCTGAGCATCTAACCAAGCTGAAGAACCAGACATCTGATCACAGGAGAACATATGTCATACTTTATTCATTTGCGTCACTGCTAAAGAGTTTTTATTTTATTTGGTGTTGTTTGGTTTTCATTCTAAATATCTGAATCAAAGGCCCCCAGCCATGGTCCATATTAGACTTCTCACTAACCCCTGAGCTCTAAAGGACAGAGTTGTATCTTGCAGATCTGTGCTTCCCCTGCCCTAAGAACTAACACGGGACATGGCACATGGCCAACCCGATGCCACCTGTGAACTAACAGGAAAAAATGATGAGCTGATGTGTACAAGGGAATGAATGTGTACAAGAGAATGTGTACAAGTGAATAAACATTGGGTGGGCATAGAATGTGTGCCCAGGCGCTTTGCAAAACTGCCCCAGATGCAGGATTCAGTGTGGCAGGAGGCCAGATCTGAAGAGTGGAAGAGATGCAGCAGTGAGTGCAGAGATGGGGAAGGCATGGCTGGCCCTGCTGGGACCAGAGCGTGTCCTCCCCTGTTTGTCCCTCCTGCACGTACACTTGGGGTTGCACAGTCTGCCCACCCCACTCTTCTCCGGCACTGATAGGAGCGCCCTCTCCTTCCCCACAGACACTGACAGACAAGGCCGTGTGCCCTGCCATCCCCCTGAAGAGCTGTCCTGAGCAGCCAAATGACTGTCACTGCGCCCGCAGCAATCCTCTCTCAGGTTGTACAATATGGGGAGGGGAAAAGAGGGCGGCGTTCGGGGCAAATGGCTGCAAAATGTCAGCTCCAGGCCTCGCAGGGAGACTGGATTAAGGATCATTGCAAATGAATTTTGCCACCAGAGTAAGAGATCTGTCTCCGCCAAAATGCTTTACTCTTGACAGTCGGCTTCAAAGAGTTTGGCAGAAATCATTTTATAAGCAGAAAAGATCAAGGAATGAAGGAGAACGTACCCGGCCAGGAGAATGCTGTTAACCACTCGACATAATTGTGTTACATCCAGAGTTGGGTTTTTTGCAAAATGAAACTGTCACTCTCTTTCCAATGATGTGCCACATTTGTTGTGTCTGGAAAAGATCCTGCTTGGGGTCATCAGAGGGAGGACAGGGGCCAAGGTAGAGGAAGCCCTCCTTCCTGCCCTCAGGGTGGGGAGGGAGGGAGGGGCACCCAGCAAAGGAGAGCCCTGAATTGTGACAGCTCTGAGACCTGGGCTCCCAGCAGAAGCTGCCGGGGCCTGGGACCTTCCATCTGCAGCCCCTGCCTCTGACTCTGCCAGAGGTCAGAACTGGGGCTGGACAGCACCCCTCGCCCCCACAGCCCCAGGGCTGGCGGCTCAGATGAACACACCAATGGTCCAATCGCTTTCTCACCCCCACTGCTTTCAAGGGGGGGCCTCAGCCCTGTGAGACACACTGTGAGACACACTCACTGCAAGCCCACAAGGCTGAAGAGGGAGACTGACGTGGACATTTTTATCTACTACACTGAGATCAGTCACTTTGTCTCCCTGACCGTAACCAGCTCCTTCCCATCCAGACATTGCAGCATCCTCTCCAGAAATTACCTGATGGCTGCATTCCCCTGCTGCCTGGTGCCCTCCTCCTGCCAAGTCCCCTCCTCCTGCCTGTTCTCTTCCTATCCATCCACTCCAGCCGAGCCATTGCCCCAACCCCATCAGACTGACCATGCATTACAGGCTAATTTGCTCACCCACTGATCAGCTGTGAGACTCATGCAGATGAATGGATGGATGGATGGATGGATGGATGGATGGATGGATGGATGAATGAATGAATGAAGCTCCCCCTGCATTCAAAGGTTTGTCACCTGTTCTTATATTAATACAGCAATGGGGCAGGGGTGGAATGTGGTTAGACCACAGGAAGACCTTCTGGACAGGGATTGGTGGGGTCAGAGGAGAGACATCGTGGTGCCAGGGTTTTTGCACGGAATCTATAGGCCACAGGCCTGAGATTCTATCACAGCTGCCACTATTCTCCTGCTGTGTGTCCACCACCAAGTTACTTAACATCTCTGAGCTTGCTACTCCTCATGTGAAAGATGGGGGAAGTCACAGTGTCCCTAACATAGAGGCCTCGTCAGGGTTTGCTGAGATACAAAGTGGGAGGAGGAAAGCTCAGTGCCCCGTTCAGAGCAGCCTGTGCTTCTGGAGAAGGGGCGTCTCTGGAAGAGCTGCCAAATTCAAGTCCTAACTCTGCTGCTCCTGCCTCTCCCAACCTCTGGGAGCCTTGGTTTCCCCTCTGTGACATGGGGGTGCTTCCCTTTGGGGGGCTGGAAGGAGCTGAAAGTGGAGGGAAGGTCAGACCCCTGGTGCCCAGCACAGCACAGCACAGGAGACTGTCTGCTCCCTCCCGCCAGGGTGAATGGCAGGCCAATGGGGACATCTGCAGAGAAAACCACATCCCTGTCCGTCCCTGGTGCAGCATCTGAAGATTCAGCTCCCCACCAAGGGCTGCTCAGGCTCTGAGGACCCCACTAGTGATGGGGACCTCACTGCCCTAGACAGGGCAGCAGGAAGTTCAGGGCTGACAGTCTTGGCTGCCCCCAGCATAGCCTCCACCTCTGCTCCCTGTCAGACAAGGAGCCCAGGCACAGCCCATCCTGGAAGGTGCCCTCGGCCTTACAGAGGCAGACCTCTGGGGACTTTGGGGAACATAAAATAGCAAGACCACAATTTTAAAAAAGAGAAAGAGGAAAAAAAAAGAACTCATTTATCAACCTCCCTTTGAACTATCTTTTTTTTAAATCCATAATATAAACACAGTTGACATTTGACTGATTCCAAGTGGGGCAGCTGTGGGCCAGTGGCAATCAGACAGGACCCGGGTGAGCAGAGCAGGCCTGTGGTACATCCCAGCCAGGCAACAAGGCACTGCAGGAAACCTCTTCTCTGGGAGCTCTGTCCCTCTTGCTGTGTGTCCTTGACAATCAAGCTCCCTCTCTGGGCCCCTAAGGAACAGGAACAAGGGAGAAAGGTGTAGGCAGGACAGTGGACAAAAAAGGAAGGACAAATTGGTACAAACTCAGTGTCCCTGACCTTCCCTGCTAAACCCAGCTTCCTGGGTCTCGGTTGCCCTGAAGCCTTCACTTTGTACCAAGAAACTTCAAGGTCATGCTCAACCGTTCCCTCTTCCCCCAAGTCCATTCCTCTCCAGTCTCTGTAGGTCTCAGGGACACCACTTAGGCACTGCATTCACCCCCTTCCCACCATGCACCCCAGGACTTTTATACATTCTGTTCCCATAGCCTAAAGCACACTTCATCCTTCTCTCCCCCCGCCCAGTTCCCCACCCCTCAGATCTCAGCACCAGTGTCTCCCCACCCTCCAAAGCCTTCCCAGGGTTTCCTGACAAGGTCAGACCCAAGCATGGTCTCCCGAGCCCTGGAAACTGACCCCTGGCACACTGATCCAAGGCTGGGTCCCTGGCTGTCTGGTACATCTGAGCTGTAGCCTCTAGAACAGTACCTGACAAGCTGTAGGTGCTCAGTAAGTGCTGATGGAAGAGAGGGAGGCAGGGAGGGAGAGAGGGAGAAGAACACGTGGAGTCAACTCTCTTCAAAGAAGGGTGATTAAGGACACAAACCCCATGACACATGATGGGGTGGGGCTCTGATCCACCGCCAGGGGACCCATTGACAACATCTCCAGCTATGAACCCTGAGGCTACATCTGGGACAGAACAGGAGACTCACCCATGAAGCCCCAGGTGTGTGCTGCAGGTGGGAGCCACTCGGGGACACTTTGTCTCCCTGAAGGAATAACGATCTCCACTCGGGCTGCCCTGTGTGGAAGGGACCTGCCTCTCTGACTGTCCCTCCTCTCTCCCCAGCCATCCTGGGCTCCCCAGCACCAGCCAAAGTTCAAAGTCAAGTGCACTGTGCTCTCACCCACCCACAGTCCCTGCCTGACTACCCCCACTGGTCCTGGCAACCTGGCAACTCGGCTCCAGCCCACAGCTCTATGTCTTCCCCTACCCGCTCTGGATGCCTTTCCTCTGCCCACTTCCTGGAACTCAAATCCCCTCCAGGCAGGGCTTAAGCATCACCTCTTCCATGCAGCCTCCTCTGGCTCCCTTGGGTACCGACTTTGTGGGTCCCTCCCCATCCTCACAGACACAGCCACATCCTTTCTGCAGAGCTGGCTTCAATCTCAACACCAGACCATGAACTGCTCAGGTGATGAGAATTTAATTCTTCTCCCTGATGCCTGCTGCTCTAAGTGGGCTGAAGGAGCAAATGAATGAATGGCACAGCCTCCTCAGGACCAGTGTGTGAGCACCAGTCACCTGCTAAGCATTTCACAGGCATCACTTCACTGGATCCTGGAGCAAACCTTTGTATGTGTGCTGGCAGATGCGGAAACTGAAGCTCCAGAAGTCCAGAAGGGCTGAGGTATAGAACTTCCTGTGCACCTCCATCAAACCCCCTCGCTCCCTCCAGAGCTGAGCCAAGCTTCATGTCCACATCCAGGCCGTCCCTTCTGATCCTGGCACTCACTAGGACCCACAGTGGCTGCTGCTGGCAATGACAGTGACAGACAGCAATCTCAGTTCCAGAGCCACCAGAGGACCAGCCAGGAGTGCAGGATCTCAGGAGGTTCTCTGGGCCGGAAGAACACACTCACGGTTCCTCTCCCTGGCACCTGTGGTGACTCCTCCCACCTCAGCCCTGGGGACACAGATGGTGGAATCGGAGTCCAGGGTCACATTCATACCTCTGAAGAGCAGAGGTCAGGGACTATTTAAATCCCAGAGTGTCTGAGGAGCGGAGGAAAAACCTCAGACAAAAAACAGAAGAGGGAACAGGGATGTGCCAGAGAAATTAATCCGCTGCTTAGACATGAAAGAAATATGTTCAATTATATTTTGTTGCATTTCATTTGAATGTATGCGCCGTACTCAGCTGCCTGCACGCGTCAGATTACCCACCGAGAGAGCACAATTCGAGACGAGGGAATTAAAAAGCAAGCAAAAGCGCTCCTGAAATTGGAATCACTAAAAGAGAAACAGAAGCCAGACTTGAGACAAAAGAGGCCACCTGGCACCGGGACCTCCCTGCCCCATTGTGGTCGCTGTGGCCACGTGGCCCAGCGCTCACCACCTGCCAGCCCCATTGTCCCGGTAGCTGGGCTTTAGGGGGAGTTCCAGGGCAAGGCCGGGGCTTCATGGTCCTGATGCTGCACCCGACACCCTCCAAGTGGACAGTGTTGAGGGACAGAAGAAGGGCAATGGGCAGAAGAAAAGCCAAGCACCCTTGGGTGTCAGCCTCAGCCACTCTTTGGGTGGACAGCAGCCTCCTTCCAGCACCTTCTCACCCCACCCACTTACCATTCTCCCTTCTCTCTCAGCCCCTGTGCCTTTGGGAAAGGCCCTGGAAGGCCTTCTCAGGCCAGCCGCTTGGCTGGGCGAGGTCCAGGGCAATGTCTTCCAATTTCAGAGAGGGCCATGGAGGGAGGAATGAACTTCCTGGAACCCCTGAAGATTCAGCTTCCATGCCACTGCTGCTGTCACCCTGGAGGACAGGCCAGATGCTGCCATGTGTATGAGTCTGAGCCTTGGAAACAACAAACATTATATGATGTGCCTTGGACATATTTGGGTTTTTTTTTTTTTTTTCCTCTTTTTTGCATTACTGGGCACTGAATCCAGGGCCTTCACATTGAGTGACATCTTCAGTCCATTTTTTAATTTTCTATTTTGATGCAGCATTTCACTGAGTTGCTAAATCACCCAGGCTGGACTTGCATTTGTGATCTTCTTGCCTCGGGCTCCCAAGGTTTGCAGGCATATACCACCACTCCCGGTTTAGACACATTTCTTAAAACCTGGCATGCATGGCTTCATTAGAGAAGCCTTGGGCCGTGCAGAACCCAGCCCAGCCCTGACAGTTCATTCCAAGGCCTATTCCACAGGCTTCCCCTTAGATAAGCCTCACAACAACCCTACAAGACAATAGTATTGTTAGTACTGTTTTATTGATAGGGAAACTGAGGCACAGCATGACACACACCGTGCCACATACACAGAGCACATACATCATGCAATACACCACACACAACATATTGTGCATAAACACACCATCTACATAGCACGCTATACACATAGCACGGTGCACACAAAATACAGCACGCCCTATGCAGAAACACCTAGCACGGCATACCCTTACGTGTACACAGGAGCCCAGGCTAGGACAGAGAGAAGCTTTGCTTGTTCTGTGAGAGCCTCTTCTACCCAGCCAGGGCTCCAATACCACAGCTCCCCACTGTGTAGCCTCAGACAAACTGCTCAACCTCTCTGAGTCCTGTGGGTTTGGAACAGGCAATCTGGGCCAGGCTCTGTGGGATTTTTCCAACCACTGTCTATGGGACTAGGGCAACTCTGTGCTCACCCTGGGAGAAGCTTTCCCCTGGGGATGGTTGGGATCAGGTGGCTGTACCGCAGGAGCAGGTCAGCACTTGTCCTAGGATGGGGAATTCTGGGCCTGGGGTGGGAACAGACTCAAGGTACCAAACTGACTCTGATGGCACAGTCTGTGTCTATGTGGCCCGGGCATGGGCCTCAGCTTCCCTGGGTCTCTATGAAGCCTCTCTGTGAAGTGCGAACAGGATTGCCACCATGACAGAAAGGGACAGTATAGGCTGCTTGCTCAGCCCCATGCTGGGCCTGTGGTCAGCTGTCATGGACAGCTCTACAGATCTTCCTGCAGGCACTATGAGGCAGAGGCTGGGGTCTGGCCCTGTACCACATGGACAGAAGTAGGGGTCCAGAGCCTCCACATCCAGGCCCTGGAGATGCAGTGGCCCCATGACAGTGCCATAAGAAGGAAGCCAGAGCCCTGATGATCCTGACATGCAGCCTCCCCTTCCGTGAGAACTCAGAAGGCCACTCCCTCTCTTGAGCCTCAATTTCTTCACCTATGAAAGGAAAAGCAATGAATCTCAGACAGGACTGAAGGTTTCCACATGCTGGAACTGTTCTAGGTTGCTATCACAACAATCCTGTGAGGCAGATACTATCCTGTTTTAAACGTGGGGAAACTGAGGCACAGGCCTTGCTCTGGGTCAATTGGCTAGTGGCAGAGGTGGGATTTGTACTCAGGGCTTAGGCTCTGATGCTTGGGGCAGTACTTAGGAGCCTGTCAGGTGAACAGGGTTTGCATACTGTGAAGAGACACCACCTGTGGTCACCTGCCATGGAAGAGACAATGAACCTAAGAGATACAGCTCCACTCGTAAGATGGACTCACATCCTGCTCTGACCTCCTGCGTGTAGGAGAAGGCAACTGAGGCCCCCCAGTAGCCAGGGCAGACTTCCTGGAGGGCACAGAGTGGGTGTGACTGGTTTGTACACTAGAGAGGGTGTTGGTGAGCAGCAAAGTCACAGCCTGCCCAAGGACCCAGCCCGAAGGCTCACTTCCGGGCATGGGAGGGGCTTCCCAGACTCACTTGTGTGCCTAGAAAATGCTTAGATCAGGCTGCTTGTTCTCCGTCATATTAACTGGCTTCTGCCTCTTTTGTTAAGAATTGCATGTTCTCTCATATGTCAGTGTCACTGTGCTATCAGTTCGATGTCTTGGGCCCCGTAATCAGGGGTGAGTTGTGGCTTGCTCCTCCGCCATCCGCTCAGTTCCATCGACTTGTCCGATCTCATTATTTGGCTAGTAACTCTTTCCATGAGCTCCCATTGATTTCCAGGCAGAAATATTTCTCCATGTACTTTTTAATGAGAAGCCTGTCTCATGTGAACTAGCGTCAAGCTAGAGCATTCCACTGCGGGCCTAGTTTCACCATGTAAATAGCGTCAGGCCCTCTCTGGGGACATCTGGGCATCCTCCTCCTGGGGTCCTCACCAAGGGCACACAAGCTGACCAGGAGAAGGTGGCTGGCAGCTGCTCCACAAACACCAGCTCCTCCTTGTCCAGAGGATGGGTCCCCCACAGGTGTCATGCAGACTCCTAGGGTAAAGGGACACGCCCATCTTCCCTCTTGTGATGCCCTCCCCAGAAGCGTTCACTGAGCAACAGCTATAGGCCAGGCTTAGTGCTAACCCCCGGGTTCAGATGTTCTGAATGTGACTGGTCATCTGCCTTCCCTTCCGACTCCTGCAGTGGCTTCTCCTTGACCCGTGATGAAGTGCAGACTTCTCTCCGTACAGGCTGTCATCTGCCACTCTCTCTTCTCTCTCCTTTCTGCTTTCTCATACAAACTTGTTTCTGCTGTCTCCTCTTTGAACCTCTTACCCTCCTTGCCACCAACCCTTTGCAGATACAGTTCCTTCGGTTTCAAATGCATTTTTTTTCCTGCTTTCCTTTCACTTAGCTGGCCAGAGCAGTGATGTAACTAAAGCCAGGCATCCCAGAGGACAGTGAGACATGGCCTGTGTCCAGATGCACATCTCTTACTCTTTATTCTAGTAACATGCCCAACCACACCCAGGAGAGTAGCAGCAGGTGGGACCCATTTCCTACAGTTGGTGCCTTCGTTTCCTCTTCCCTGAGGTCCTTGGAGAGCAACATGTTTGCCTCAGGTCATATCTCCAGGGAACTAGTGACAAACCCTGGGAGGACAGGTTTATTTTATCACAAACGGTCAACTTTCTCTCCCTGGAGTCAAAGGTCACTACAATAACTTCTAGCCCACTGGTCTTGGTCCTGATCCACAAGGCTGCACACTCATTCTAGTAGTGGGGAAGTCACCCCTCAGCCCTCCTGAAAAGCAACTGAAAGCTCAGTTGCCAAATCCACTTGAATATAAGAGCTCTTAGCTAAGGTCTTTCCTGAATCAGGACAGAGCCACCTAAGGTCACACACTTACTTAGAGGATACCACCTCACATCCCAGACACCTAAGACTAAGTTTTACCCAGGGTCAAGGGGACAGCAAATCCCTACCAAGGTCAGACACAGTCTGGACACAAAAAACAGGTGACAGTAGAGAAAACACCACTGGATGGACTCTGTGGTTGGCCCTGATCCTTCTTAGAAGCCCAGACCAGTGGAGTGCTTTCCATGGAAAGGACAGGGTCTCATCAGATAGCTGTGAGCAGTGAGGGACAGGATCACAGACAGCATCCAGGTCAGCCTTCAGTGTAGAAGCCAAGGCTGACAAACCAGCCCTTCTCAGGATGCTCAAGCCAATGAGCTCAGTCCTCACTTGCTGCCTCTGTCTGTGTCTATGTACCATTGGACAGTACAGTCTTGGATTCACAGAGACCAAGACCAGGTGATGATCCAGGAAGCCAGCAGGACTTCAGTCTTTCCTCAACACCTCCAGCTCTAGGACAGAGGACAATAGCCCAGTGATGAGATGGACAGAGCTGACTGGGTCAGAACCAGATGTGGTCCTGGAACTCAGTATTTGATCAGCAAGATTATCCACCATCTATACTAGTAACTGTAAGACATTAGTTCAAAATTCTTCTCCCGTGGAGAGGTTGCATCTACATCTCTTCCCCATGAACATGGCAGAGCTGTGGTTGTTTAGATCAACAGTGTACATGGAAAAAGCCACCACACTCCCAAGGCTGGGTCCTAATGCCATGCAGAAATCCCTCTATTAGTAGAAACACAGAATCAATGTAAAATATATGTATAATCACACAAGGGATATATTGGGTAGGATTACAGGATCAGACTGGAAGAGGCCCCGAGGCTACCTTTGGAATCAGAAGCAGAAGAGTCCAAAATGGCCATCTGCTCACTGAAGAGCTGGAGAGCCCAGTAGTAGCTGAAATCAAAGATGTGGAGGCCCTTTGTAGTCAGCAGTGTAAGTCTGTGTTGGAGGCTGAAGAGTCTATGCTGGAGACCAACATCCAAAGGCAATGGCAAAGAACAGAGTTCCTCCCCCAGAAAAGCAAAGACTCCCTTCTTCATTAACCTATTATTCCGTCCAGACTACAAGTCTCCTGGTTGGTGCCTTCTATGTCCAGGATAGGTCTTCTCACAAGTCACAGCACCCACAGACACACTCAGAATTTGCTGATCTGCTAAGAAGTTCTTGCTCAAGTCAAATTGACACATCACAATAATAGCTCAGCTCCCCCTGAGCCTGCCATGCTGTCAGGAAGGTGAGGCAGTGTAAAATGAGCCCAGGTCTGGTTGGACAATCTCAGTGAAGTCCAGCCTTCAAATCCAACCCAGTTCAGCTACAGAATGGGGAACTGGCTGGATGCTTCCTACACAGTTCAGATCGCTCCCCCTCCACTCACATCTTTCCAATTGAGGCCCCAGATATTATGGAATGGGAATCAAACCATCCCCCTCTGTCTATAGACTCTAGCTGTTGTTTGTATAAATTAAATTCTGCGTGGTTTGTTATGTAGCAATGATATAGTCAGAATATCAACCTAAAGTACAAAAGGGTTTTCAAAGTGCTTTGATTCTGAGCCTCCATCTTGAAGTTCACAAGAAGTTTATTTTCTTATCTTGGGGAATAGCTCCAATACTGGGTGTCTCTATTAGTCTTGGCTGCTTAACAAATCAACCCAAAACACAGAAGCTTAGAAACAGTAGTAATGGACTGTTTGGGGCAGTTCTCTGCTGATTTCACATGTACCTACTCCTGTGCTACAGACCGTCAGGCCTGGGCTTACTCACTCTGGCCTCTCTCATTTGCTAGCGATTTGCTGGTGGCCAGGAAGCTAAAGAGACCCTCCACACATCCTTGACTTGCAGCAGACGTGGCCAGATTCCTTCTGAGCAGCGAGGTAGCATCTAAGAAGACCACAAAATCTTTTCCCCTGAGCTCAGTGGTAAATGCAAGGCTCAAATTCAAGGTGAAGGGAAGTAGACACTATTTATTTCATAGAGCACGCATACCAGGATGGGAGGAGTCTGTGCCTCATGTTCAAGTCCAGCACACTGCAGAGGCACTCAACAAGCCTGTGGGACAGGACGGGCAACAGACCTTGAGAGTGACCAGGAAAAGACAACCACAAGTTCTTGGCTGGGCCCTGCACTGCCAGCCACTCCTGCCTTGGGGACAGAGAACGGAGCCTGGGACCTCTCTCTCTAATGTCAGGCCTTGTGTACAGTTTGCCTTCTAGTGCCAGCCCCAGAACCTTTTGTGACATGCACAAAAGACAGCCTTGCTGAGCATCCAGTAAGATGCAGATGCCAAATGGGCCTGGCTCAGGGTTTGGCCATCAGGCTGAATTTAAATGAAAGTCCATCCTGGAGAGCAGAGCTGGCAACAGCCTAGTCCCCAGGGTAACCCAGGAGGCAGAAGGGAAGGGAAGAGACAAAAGCCAGGGCAGGTTAGGGAAGGGAGCATCTGAGGCTCTGTTGAATGACCTCGGCCCCTGCCCGGCCTCCACCTTGAAAGAACCCACTGGAAACGGTCTCAGAGTTAACCAAGATGCTCTGCTCACAGATCTGGAAGCTGGGAAGCCAAAGGTCAAGGCACCAACACACATATTGTCTGCTGATAGCCATCCCTTGTGGATGACACCCTCTCGCAGTATCATCGAATGGCAGAGGGGCCAAAGACTCCATCAGGCCTCTCCCGAAAAGGCGCCAATCCCATTTGTAAAGGTGGAGCCTCATGGTCTACTCGCCTCTCAAGAGGACCCACCTCTCAGCTAGCACCCTGGTACACTGGAGTAATTTTAGCAGAAGGCTTGGGCAGGGCCACATGCATTCTGCTCACCATGGCAGCACGTAGGCCATGGGTTCATATCCACCCCTCAGGGGTCCCAGGACTAGGCCAGCTGCAATCAGCTCCCAAATTTAGGCTAAACAGGAATAGCCAGAAGAAAGAAGGCAGTAGGAGCATGGAGACCCCACCACCACTATGTGGAAAGGATGAAGACTGAGGAGGGAGAAATAGAGGAAAGTTGCAATCCCACTTCACAGGGAAGAAACTGAGGCTCCCAGAGCAGAGGAGGCTGCATGTAGCTGCACAGTGACAAACCGAGTCTCTGCTCTACCTGCTGGGTGGCAGAGCTTCAGCCTGCAAACTGCAGATGGCAAAGGGGGAGCAGGAAAGCCTGGTGCTCCACCCGGATGCCCCTCAGTGCCTCGCTGAAGCCCTGGCTGTGAGCACGTCCAGGATTGGCCTGGGGTGGGGGCACCTCAAAGCTTCCCCTCCTCACAACCAAAGCCAGGGCCAGTAAATTACTCCAGATAATGAGACTGTTTGCTCAGGAAATCGAGGAGGCGGTAAACAGTTGCCAGAGTAATTAAACCTGAGCAGTGGACGTGCCAGGCTTCATGATGCCGCCAGCGGCTCCCATGGTGGGCGCTGTCCTAGGGTGAGAGGAAACTGCTGGGCTGTAGCTGCTGAGCTGAGCAGAGAGAGTCAGCGAATCAAAACACCACTAGAGAGGACCAGGGTGAGGGCCCTTGAAAATTACTGAATAGAAACCCTTTGGTTTACAGATGAAGAAACGGAGGCCCAGGGAAGGTGAGAGCCTGCCCAAGGATACACGGCAGGCTAGAGAACAAGAGGTCAGGGCTACTCCAAGCCTACCTGACTAAGTACAGAGTTGAGGGAGGGAGAGGGGGCACTGGAAAGTATTGAAGGAAGAAACAGACTCAGAGAGGGGACGTAATTTACCCAGAGACTCACAACAAGTTAAGTCTTGGACTGAGGCATTGGGAAATATCCAGAGGCAAGGGAAGGCACCCAGGCTGGGGCAGAGCAGGAGGAAAGGCACTAGGTGGGAATCCTGCCTCCCTAGTGCTCTCTGTGGCGAGGAAAGGATCCTCTTACCCCAGCCCGAGTGGTCAAGGGAACACAGGGCCCATGTGGCTGAGAGGTCCTGAGCCAGGCCCTGGAGTCCTCTTCTTACCTCATCATCCCCCCCGCAGCCTGCCTGTACCCCAGAAGGGGGGCCCTTGTGGGTCATTCCCTCAGACCTTCTTATTGGTACATGGCAAAGACAATAGGGAGCACCCCAGGGCACCGGAGGAAGGAGGAGAGCATGGCCTCTCTGCCTGCAGGGGCACTGGGGGCTGTGACCTCCGCTCACAGCTGATAGCCCGGCCCTCTGCACATGGCCCAAGGTCAGCAATGGCCCCGCTGTTATGTCCTGCTCTTCCCTGTATAAACTGTTCATTAAGCTCTCCTCAATTGCCCGGTTTTGTCTCCTATGTAAACCCAAGCTACAGCGATGAGCTTCAGTTGCAGCTTGACCAGAGGCTCAATGATGTCACCAGAGCGGCAGGCTCTCCCCACCTCTTGGCCCAGCCGCTGTATCTCATGCTCCTCTGGGCTGTCGTCCCTTCCTCCCTCCCTTCCCATTTCCATCTCCCTGCTCACCTACCCTGTCCCTTTCCTCCCAGAGCCCACATTCTCTCCTTCCCACATCCCACCACGAGGGGGAGGGGAGAGTTTTTGAGTAGCTACTGAATGGAAGAAAGAATTTTCCTTGAGGCTGGAGCACAGATTCAGTTGTATACCTGACTAAGCCAGTCACAGTGGCCTGTGGCCACCTGGCACCCTGTGAGAAGGTCAGCCGCTAAACCCCTGAACATGGATGGGATAGGAAGAGGACAGAGGGGTGGTGGAGGGCGATCAGCAGACTGTGGTGGTGGTTCAGGTGCGCTCCAGCAGCGCCTGGCCCTGTCAGGCTGGGGTGGGGAGGAACTGAGAAGGAAGCAGGTTTGGGAGAGGTGCATTCATTCCTGCATGCCCAGGACTCGGGCCAAGAAGCGAATTTCAGAGCTGGCAATCAGACCGCAGAGCTCAAGACCTGCGCTGTGCCCTTCCCAGTCAGTGTTGGTGCATAAATAGCAGCTGCAGGAAGCAGGAGCAGAGCTAGGGCGCAGAAGCGCCCACACTCCAGTCCCAGCCAAGGTCAGGGAGAGGGGACCACAGATGGAATAAAGGAAGGACACAGATGGCCCTGGGACAGGGAAGGCTCCTCCAGCAGGGAAAGACATGCCATGCAAGCAGGGAAAAGCCTGGGCCTGGGACCAGATCCCAGCCCTGTCACTCGTGTGCTGTGCAACCCTAGGCAAGTTACTCTCTCCCCGAGCTTTACCTGTACAAAGAGGGGTTGGCCAGGATGACTGGGATCTGCCACTCAAATCAAATTTTGGGAGCAGTGTGGGTGGGTTGTGGCTCAAAAATGATCCCCAAGACTGGAAAGAAGCTTCTCACCCAGGCCCACCTCCCCACCCCAGCTAACAAGGAAGCTCAGCACCTCATTGACTGCTTGGATACTTAGGACAATACAGGTCTCAGGATCTATGAAAAATACAAAGGAGTAGGGGCTGACCAGCAGGTGGCGCTAGAGGCAGTGAAGCAGGATGGTTCACCAGCTCCCCTTTGGGACTTGTGGACCCCTGGTACTCTGATAACGCTTGGCCTCCTTTGCTAATTGTGGCAGTCTCTGCCTGCAAGCGCTCCTTAGACTTAGGGAGCCCCTCTCCCTGAACCAGCCACCTTACTTTCTAGGTAGGAAAAGCCTCTGGCCAATATGGAAGCTTCTGGAAACCAAACACATGCGGACTGACTGAAAGCTGTCACCTTTGTTGTGAACTCAACTTTTTGTTACATTTTTGCTAACTCCTGAACTACCTAAATGGCTCCAGAATCTGTCAGGTGTACTAAGGACACCCTTCCGGGAAGCTGTGGGCCCTGTAAAGCCATCCCTGCAGTCCATGGGACATCTATGAACCCTTGTGCTTGCCATACTCGTAGTGGGGTCATCATTGGATTGACATAGCAATTCTGCCCCACTGGAGTCCAATGGGTTCAAAATGGGGGGGCTCCATCTGCATGCCAGTGGAGGACAGCAGTGTCTCTTAGCAGAGTCCTGGCTAGTTTAGTGCCTGCTACATGTTTGCTGCTCACTCTAAAAGTACAGCCCTCGAGGCCTGGATTCCTGGGCTCCACAGTGACCCCTTAGTTGTGTGGGGCTGTTCTGTGGGATTGGGGCAAGGCCCAGTGCTGTGTGGGAATCATGAGCTGCCTTGTTCCCCTGTCCCAGGTCAGGTCTATGTCGGGCACCCAGGAGTGGCAGCAAAGTTGATCCTAGCCATCTTCCCCTGGAGGATACAGTCTCTCCCTGACAGGACCCCCAAGCTGGCAAGCAACAAGGGCACCCTCCAAGCAGAATAAAGCAGCAGGCACTGAGCTCTCAGCACCCTCACAGTGATATCTTTCCTCCATCCGTCTTTCATCTCTGCTAGTCTCTGCCTCCTCTGCAAAGTGGCTTCAGCTTCTCTACCTCCTGTGAGATGCAGGTGGCCCCAAGCAGCTGCTTCTGGTTCCATGATCCCAAAGCTATGATTTTCTCCCATTAGCTAGACCACAGTGGCCCAGAAGAGTTCTGATTGGCCCATCTCTGAACCAATGCCTGTAGCTCAGAGTTTAACACAGTACCATGACTGCCCAAGCCTGCGTTACCGACTACTCATATGCTGGGGTGAGATGAGTCTCAGAACAACCTTGACGTCTCCAGAAGTTCTCACAAAGGGAAAGATGTGTTATGACTAGAAAAAGAGAAAAGGTAAAGTAAAATAGGCATTCTACATACCCACACCCCTGGGCTCAATATTGTAAGTCTGTTCCATCTGGTTAATTTTCACTCAATCTGTAAGACATCCCAGCCTTTTCCCACTGCCAGGAACCTTCTAAGGAGGTTGCCCACATCACTCCCCATTCTCCCTCGGGCTCCTGGCAGTCTGGATTGGTCACTACCACTTAGATGGAAGATTAGTGTAGGGGGCTGGGCCAGCAGGTGATCCAAATCTGTCTCTATGGCCAGGAGCTCTGAATCACCCAGAGCTGTTCAATGCTGTGGCCATAAACAGCAAATATGGGATAAAGAGAAAATCCCTTCCTATTTTACCTTGTGCTAGTTTTTTGTGCAAGCTAGAACTCACAACCCACTTCTTTTCCAAC
Organism: Cavia porcellus; assembly: GCF_034190915.1. NCBI lineage: Eukaryota > Metazoa > Chordata > Mammalia > Rodentia > Caviidae > Cavia > Cavia porcellus. Next base: position 22,576,260 of record NW_026947508.1, on the reverse strand, counting down.
TCCTGTGGCCCCAGAGAAGATCCAGCCTGGCAAATCCTTCAACCTAGACATTTCACTTCTGGGAAAAGAGGCATGAGGCATGTGCAAGGAATCTTACTGCAGTAACTCTTCTAGAGGGAAAAAATGGAAACGACCTGATTAGTAGGGGAAGAAAGGAGAGAGGAAGGGAGAGAGGATAGAGAGCCAAGCAACTGAACCTGACACATGACTTCTGAACAAGAATGTGGGGACTCTGCGTATTCACAGAAAGATGTCAGTGATTGTAGATGAATTTAAATGATAAAGCCAGATACTAAACAAAGCATAATACAATGCAACACCATGTGTGCTTTTAAAACGCACAGAGCAGCGCAGCTCTGTGTATGTGCCTTGTAGCCCAGGTTGTAAGGAATCACACACCACACTGATAGCAGTGCTCTGAGGGGAGACTGAATTCGGACGCTATTGTGGAGGAAGAGAGAATAGAGGTACTTTTCCTTTACGCAGATTCTTGCATGTAAAACAGTATGAACATCCACATGCTACACTTGTGCCATTACAAATCATTTAAAGTGACTGGGGGAAATAGGACAAGCCTAGTGTAACACTATTGTAAAGCAAGAAAACAAAAACCACCTAAATATTCATCTATAGGGAACTCACTAAATAAAAGATGGTGCCTATGGCAACAGAATCCCAGGCAGCCTGTGAAAGAGTGAAGCAGATTCACAAGGGAAGATCAAAGAAAATGCAACTAGAAAAAGAGGGTACTCTGTGATCCCATTCTTGTAAGAGGAAAAATATTTAGAATATGTATAAAGTGTATGTCATAGTGCTTTGCAATCAGAGGTTGGGCTCTAGTCCATGCAATGACTGTCACTAGTGGCCACGAGTGGGTCACACCTCACCGCTGAGGCTCATTCACCCATTTTTACACAGCAATAACAGCAGGATCGACTGCCTGCCATTCTAAGAAAAAGGCTTGATCCAATGTATCCAAAAGGTAAGTGTGAAACACTAAATGTATGGTGATAATTGTTGTTATTTCCAGTGTTTCATCTGGAAAATGAATTTGGAGTGGAAAGAAGATGGCGCTTGTGTCATCGTGTTTAAGGACCTGATTGAGGGGTAATAGAAATGCAGTACGCGGAGCACACTTAAGGTGTACAAACGGAGGAGGCTTTGCACGGGTGCACACTCACGAGCCTGTCACCACAATCAAGATAACGGGCACAAGCGTCAGCAGCAACAGTCCCTCACCCCTGTCACCCTCCCCGCTGCCCCAGGCCCAGGCAAGCACCGATCTGCTTCCTGGAGCTTTACACTAGTTTGACGGTCCTAGAATTTGGCACAAGTGAGCTCACACAGTGTGTGTGTTTTTTTCTTTCTCCTCCACTCAGCATAATTGTTTGGCTGTTTAGCCATGTTGATAAAAGAACCAAGAGCTCATTCCTTTTGATTAATTGAGTAGTATCCTATTATCAGGCTTAATAAATCTTTTTTTTTTTCTGTCTTTTTGTGACAGGGGCTCACTACGTAGTTCAGACTAGACTTTGGCTCACTTTGTAGCCCAGGCTATTTTTGAACTTGCAATGATCCTCCTGCCTCAGCCTCCCGTGTGCTGGGATTACAGGGGTACGCCACACACCCAGCAAGATTTAATCTTTTGTTAGATTTATCGATATGTGTTTCAGTTCATTCTATGCCATTGTTAATGGAATTTTTTTAAATTTCTGATTGCCCGTTGCTACTGAAATGATCTTTTTTTCACAGCAGTTAACATGGTGAATTGCAATGATTCTTATTGTATCGAGAGATATTCACATTATATAATTTCTTTTCTAACTGAAATATATTCTCTTAACTGACACATAAAACATAAAAATTGTACCTCTATTTCTTCTTGAATGAGATTTTTTTGTTTTGTTTTTAGCTTTGGTTTGGTTTTTGTCTTTTTGAGACAAGGTCTCGCTATGCAGTTCAGGCTGGCCTTGACTTCGTATCCCAAACTGATCTCAAACTTGCAATGGCCTTCCTGCCTCAGCCTCCAGAGTGCTGGAGACGTGCACCACCAGCCCAGCTTTTTGAATGAGTTTTAACAGTCTTTGTATTACAAGGAATTTGCGCATTCCATCTAAATTATTGAGTCTATGTGTACAGTTATTCATAGCTTTTCCTTATGATACGGGCAAAATCTATGGGCTCAGTATTCCTCATACTGTTGCATTAGTGGTTTGCTCACTCTCTCTCTCTTTCTCTCTCTCTCTCTCTCTCTCTCCTTCCCTTCCGCTTTTACTCTCTCCCACCTTCCCTCCCTCATTCTTCTCATTACTTGAAGAAAAATTTAACAATTTTATTTATTTTTACCAAGAACCAACTATTGGACTCATTAATTCTATTAATTACTTGTGTTCAATGTTATTGTTTTAAACCCTAGTTTGTATTCTTTCCTTCCCCCTGCTTGACTTAGATTTAATGTGGTCTATAATTTCTTAGAACTATTGACTTTTAGATATTTCTTCTTTTCTATGATGTGCATTCAATGCTGTAAATTTCTCTCAAATACCACTTTAGCTGAACCTGACAAATTTTGATATGTTGTATGTTCATTTTCATTTGACTCAACATAATTTGTTATTTTTTTTAAACTTCCCCTTTTGATCCATGGGTTACTTAAAAGTGTATTGCTTAAATTTCAAATATTTGGGAAATTCGGACATCTTTCTATCATTGATTAATGCTACTAAAATTAGAGTGAATGCTTTGTATGGTTTCTTTTTAAAAACTTTGTTGTTGTTCTTAAAATTTGTTTTAGCTAGTAGCTATGACACATGCCTACAGTCCCAGATACTCAGAACAGAAGGATCACGTGAGCCCACGAGTTCAAGACCAGTCTGGGCAACAAACCAAGTCTTGTCTCAAAAAAAAAAGAACTCAAGATTTGGTTTATGGCCCTTGGTATAGTCTGTTTTGGTGAATATCCCACATGTTCCTGAGAAGAACATGTGTTCTGCTATTGTCAGGTGAAATATTCTACAAATGCCAGTCAGATTAATTGATAGAGTTGTTGGAATCTCCTGTATCCTCACTAATCTACGTCAGACATGGATTAGTTTCAGTTATTTGCCTTTTCATCCTAATATGAGTCTTGTTTTCCTGCTTATTTGTATGCCAGGTAATTTTTTATTGGTTATCAGAGATTGTGAGCTGTGTCTTCTTGAGCACTAGATTTTTTTTTTTTTTTTTTTTTTTTTTTACATATTGGGGATCAAACCCAGAGCCTTCACGAAACTGAACTACATTCCCAGCCCTTTGTTTACATTTTATTTTGAGATAGTACCTTCCTAGGCCACTAAATTTCCCAGGCTGGGCTTAAGCTTGCAAGCCTCCTGCTTTAGCTGCCCAGAGTGTAGGGATTACAGGCATGCATCATGCATATACCCTGCTATTTCTGTATTCTTGTATATATTCCTGTGTTTTGTATTGTGATCCAGTTAAATTCCTTTGAAACAGTTTGATACTTTGGGGTCTGTCCTAAACTTTGCTAGGCAGGCCCAGAGGAAGGATCAGCCCAAGAATAGTCACCCTCCGCGCACTTTCTAAGGTAGACCCTTTGTGTAAATCCACCCAGTCCACATGAGTCATGAGGCTTTCTTACCTGGCTTATGGGAAATAACATTATCTCAGTCCAGTGGAAGCAGGTGGCACTCTGGTGTTATGTTCCCTGGCCACAGGGTGATCCCTCACATGTTAGTCCTGGTCTGTGCTCAGCTGGACACTGGAAAGGACCCTCTACGGACCTCTGAAAGTCCCTTTCTGCAGTTCTCTCCTTTCCATTGCTCTGTCCCATGAGCTCCAGACATGCGGGTCTCACAGACCCTCTGCTCTGTCTCCTCAATTCAGGAAGTGCCCTGTGCTCTGTATGAACCCTTTGCCTACACTCTGTGTTACTGGAAACTCTCTCGGACAGTAAGCTGAGAAAATCATGTGTTATTTCTCTTCATTGCCTGGTGTCCAGTACTTGCAAACTTGTGCTGTGTGGTTGGTTGATTTATTTTTTTGGTTGATTGCTTTGTTATTCTGGAGTTCTGGGAACTGAATCTAGGGATTTGTGTATTCCAATCATAGACTCCACCACTGAGCTACACCCCAGCCCCACAAACTTGTTTTATGTATTTTGCCTATTTGGGGATTCTTTTAGGTGGCAGGAAAATCCAGTCCCTTGAATACACTTCGGCTATAAGCAAAGTGCATAAGCATATTCTTTATATGCTTTTACACTTGATGAATGTTTACAATGCACTTGCATTATTCTTGAAATTAAAAAAGAAAGAAAGCCATACTAATTAAAATTCAGAAAAACAAGAAAAGATCCAGGTGGCAGATGGAGCTGCTTATGATGGGTCCACTCTCCTGGATTCAGCAGCCTGGCCCGCTCTGATGGGGGATCCTGGGACCGTAGTGGTGAATGTCGCTCTCAACAGCTTCTGGGAAAAGTGTGTCGCGCCGCCTCCACTCTCATCCCAGGAAAATTGCTCTCAATTCTGTGACAGCAATCATGGAGAAGTGTGCATGAAATGAGTCAAGGCTTCAGAGAAAAGTGCGATAGGCCAAGACGGTCCCTTTCCGGCAAGAGCTTGGCTGTGGGGATGGGGCAGGGATCAACATTCTCCCCCTGCTCGCACAAGCCCTGTGATTTACATAGTTTTCAGATTTCTCCAGCTATTGGTGGTCAGGGCTCCAGCCACATAAAATTGTGCTTAAGTTAAAAGAAAGGGCATCAAGACCTTGGATCCCTGACATTTTGGCACCATCTCTGCCAGATTCCTAAGGCCTGTTGAGTCACCAGAGTAAATCATGAGGTGCTACAAGGACAGGAGTAAAGGTCTCAGGTTAGAAAGAATGGTGGAATAGTGTGGAGTGGGGTCCTTTGAAAGTCACGTGCTTCTGTAGCTGTCTGCTGTGGCAGAGGAGGCTGGTTCTGTACCCACTTGTGGAGGGAATACCTGCCTATAGTGACAGAAAAGACAAGCCAGCCCCAGGAGAGCATGGGCTTCACAGATCCTCAGAAAAGACTGGAGAGCTCACCTGGACCACAGAGCCCAGGTCAGTTTTGTAAAGCAGAACACATCAGTCTGCTCAGCCATGCAGTGGGGTCTGCAGTCTTCAGGCCATCCCTGAGCATTTGCCATGTGCTAGGCCAGGGCAAGTCCCAGGGATACAGCACCCAACAAGACAGGAAAGGCTCCTGTCCCCACTGAAAAATAGCATCATCATCGTCATCGTGATTGGCACTGTCATTGTCACACCATCACCATCACCGTTACCTTCATCTTTAGTTTCTACACTGTGTGCCACTGTGTGCTAAACACTACCCAGGCTTTTGTTTTCCATTTCAGGCACCATCTGAAATAGGATTTTACATAAAAGGAAACTGAGGCTCAGAGAAGGTAAGCACACCGCCCACTATGAAGTACTTTGCAAAAGGTAGCATTGGGGTTGGAACCCCAACTTCTCTTTCAAGTCCTTCTTGAGAGCTGCTCTATACAGTGCTGTGCTGCAAAGTTTCTTTAAAGTGCTACTTTAGGGACATTCCACAAATTGATATACCGTGCTTTCATTTATATCCAATTTAAACTGCTTTCTAATTTCCCTGTTGATATTTGTCTTTGACCCACAGGTAAATTAGAAATGTACTTTTAGTTTATAAATGTTTGGTGGTTTTCCCAGGGAATATTCTTATTTTAGTATCTAATTTAATTGAATTTTGGTCAGAAGATACTTGTGATTTAAGTCTTGCTAAACTTAATTCATTTTAAATTTATTAAGATGATTTTATGGCCCAGGATAAGTTCTATGTGGCTACATGTTCAATGTACACTTGAAAATAATGAATATTCTGTCATTGTTGGCTTGAGTGTTCTATGAATACCAATTAGATCAGGTTGAGTAATAGTGTAATTCAAGTCTTCTACAGCCCTACACATTTTCTGTCCACTTTTTAATCAATTATTGAAAGAGATGTTAAAATTCTCTGGCTATAGTTTTGTCTACTTCCTACAGCCCTATTATTTTTTGCTTCATGTGTTCTAAAACTCTGTATTGTAGTTAGGGGCATAAAACTTAGGACTTTTTGTCTTTCTGATAAAATGATCATGTTACCATTATGAAATGTTCTTTATTTCTGGTTATATCCTATGTTCTCATGACTTTTTGCTAATATTATCACAATATATCTTTTTAAATCCCTTTTTACTTTAAAGTTATTCATTTCTTTATATTATAGTGTATTTTATAGGCAGCATACAGTTAGATTTTGCCTATTTATCTAATATGACAATCTATGTCTTTTAATTGGGATGATTATACCATGTATATTTAATGAAAGTATTGATATGATTAGATTTAAATCCCTTGTCATGAAGTTTTCTATTTTTTACAGTTGTTCCCTTTTATTCTTTTTCTGTATTCTCTTAAACTGTGTGTGTGTGTGTGTGTGTGTGTGTGTGTGTGTGTGTGTGTTAGAGAGAGAAAGCAATCTCTCCCTTATGGGCTTATTAAACCCATCCTTGTTCTGTTAATGGTTGCTTTAGGGTTTATAGTGTGTATTGTTAATTTATCACAGTCTACTCAAGCAGTATCACACAACTCCACATACTGCATGAGAGCCTTACAACAGTACCCTTTCTTTTTCACTTTTCCTGGCCTCTGCTATTTTTCTGATGCATTTTGTTATAAACCCCAAAATACATTGCCGTTATTTTTGCTTTGTAATGAGCTAATTATCTTCTAATGAGATTCAAATAACAGGAAAAAGTTTATTATTTATCTGTGAAATTACCATTTGCTGTGATTTTCATTTTTTGTGGGAATTCATACTTCATCTGATTTTATGCTCCTGCCTCACAGAGAATCCTCTTCAACCACCATCTTCTTAGTTCAAAGCACTTGTTCCCAAAAGATACAGCACTCCCAAAGCACAGACTCTGGAGCTCCACCTCCTTTACCTCCGTAGCCTTGTTACCAGTGGGAGCTGGCACTTAGTGGGTGCTCAGGAGCCAAGGAGTGAAGCATATCACTAGGAAGCAGAGATTTACCATCTGACCACATGGAACCAGTCCTGCTTGGGAAACGAGCATGAGAGACTGTCCGTGGCCTAGCAAAGCCTCCCCAAGCTTCTGGGATGTGACCAATGAGGCTCTTCTAGGCACATCAGAAGCTCGCTGAGTAGGGACAGCCAGGAGGAGAACAGCATAGCCTCCACTTGGTGACCATAGCAGACAGGCTGGTCTGTGAGCCCACATGAGACAACCTGAAGTCTCCCAGCCAGGTGCTTTTCAAGGGATGACTGTCTCCTTGCATGAAGGAGCGTTAGGCCTGCTGGGATCCTGCTGGTCCTGTGACCTACTGCCTCATTAGTGCCAATGACATCTTAAACTGAAGCACACTGTGGCCCATCCAGATGGGTTCCCTTCGGGTTCCCCCCGAAAGCCCTTGCAGCCTGGAGTCAGGTCTGTGGGAGTTCAATCCCATCTCAACCTTGGAGCCACTAGAGTCTACAATGGGCAGGATGGTGGTGGGGTCCAGGCTTTCTACACAGAGGCGTGTGCTCTGATTCCTAGACCTGTGCCCAAGCATGGAGCGCTCGTGACACTCTTGATCTTTCTCTTCTAAAGAATCAGTACATTTTTGCAGATCTGAACATGATGGTGAGTACAATGCATGCAGGTATTCAAGATATAAAAACTGACCTCTGATTCTGCTGGTTTATTGGTCTCCCCAGGTCACCCATTGCCCTAGCCCTGGGGTCACCCAGGTACTGGTAGCAGCTCTCAAAGCCCTGAGCTTCAGATCCAACACAGACAATAAATGTCTCTTTTCTCTTTTCTTTTTTCCTGCTTTTTTTTTCTCCTTTTATTCCTCATCCCCCTTGTTCTCTGTAATCTCTGGGAACAGAGAAACAGGATCTCAGAATGGTGTCCTCTTCCTTTAATCAGGGCCTGATTCCTCTATCATAGACCTCAGAGATAGAAGCTGCCAAAAGAGACAAAGAAGGTGCTGATGGAAAGTAATGTTACCTGCTCTCTGGAAAACAGAATTAGTCCAGGCTGTACATTCTTTGTAAGGAGTTGTAGCTTGGGAGTTACTGGGGACCCAGCTCTAGAGTAGTAGAGACCCCACCAGGAAAAGCAGGAAATTTGAAGGAAAAAAGGATCAACAAGCTGAAAGACAAGGTGGGCCTTCAGACAGGATCAGAGAGCCTACCTGAATGGGAGCCAGCCTGGAGCCCTCTACTAGGATGGCCAGTGCTCTGGGCCTCAGAGGGACATATGTGAATCAATTCTGCCAAGTTTGCAAGATCAGTCCTAGTTTTCTGTTCCTACCTAGTCCCCATCACACTTTGTTCAGTGAAAACAGTTTCCTCTCTCCCCGAAAGTGATGACCAAGGACTGTTGTGGCCGGGAAAAAGAGAACTTTGGAAATGAGACTCGGTTAGGCAGTTGCACTGTGAAGTTATCATCCTCTGCTGAAAAGGGGGTGACCTAGTGGAGAGAAGACAGCAGATCCTGTCTCAAAGCAAAAGGTGGAATCAGTAAGCCTTGGTGTCTTAGTTTTCTCATTGCTGAGACAAAATACCCAACACTCAAAGTTAAAGGTGGAAGGTTTACTTGGCTCACAGTCTGTAGATGTTTCAGTCCATAATTGGCAGGCTCTAAGGCAGGGTGGCTTGACAGAGGGCCATCACAGAGGAGAACACTTCATGGTACTCACGAGATAGTAAAAGCATCAAGGGATGAGGGATAAGCCTCTTTCTGTCCCTTATATTGTATGCAAGCTGTCTGCCCTAGGGCCAGTATAGCACTCCCACCTTTAATCCTAGCCAGAACTGTGCCAAACCAAGGAGTGGGTTGATTTACTAATTTCACAGCCTTAATCCCAGCATCACACACTACAGATTCAACCACCTCTGGGGGAAAAAAAAACCTGTCTAATAATTCACAGGCCTATAGGGGACATCTAGACACAGACCTTAATATCTGGCAACCATGGCCAAGTGGTACAGGACACATACAACAGACATGTATGAAGTCACCCTGACCAGGGAACAGGCCCCTCAAGTAGACCCAGACTGGGTCAGAAGGGTGATCCTCTGGAGGCAGAATTGGCAGGGTGGCCAGAAGCAGGAAGGGATGGTGTGGCACTGCCTGCCTCACTCTCCTTCCTGGGATCTTCTAGCTGGGACCTTCTTTCCCACCCAGGACGACTGCCCTGTGTTTCAGTGGCCAATCTGCACCCCCTGACTCATTGGCAGCAGCACTGGATTTGGAGCCCATGGTCCAGGTGGGGACCCATTAGCCCCTCCCCCTTCAATGGCTGCCTCCGTTTCCTTCTCTGCCAGGTGAATTCGTGTCCCCTCTCAGCTCTCGCACTTTGGGGAGCTGTAAGGATATCAAGGTGGCAGGGACAGGGTAGAAGTGGCCCTGAAGGTCGGCATCTGCTCCTGTCAGAGCTCCTGTCAGGCTCAGTGGTCCCTCTGAGCCTGGAGGTTTGCACCTCCTAGGATGAGTTTCTTCATGCTGGGAGAGTAGGACTTTAATCAATGTTTGTCACATCAGCTAATAAGTTAATGGGTATGAATTCTGGCTTTGACATTTAATAGCTACATAGCCTCCAGCTGGGGCATCCAGTCATTCACCCTCTGAATTCCAAGTGAAAAAGTCTCAGGAAAATGGCTATGATTCAAGACAGGAGATAACTGCCAAAGGATGGAAATAGTTTTAAAATACCATCAGGGACATAGGACCCCTGTCGTACACATGACCTGTGCAGCCACACCAGGCCTGGCTTCAGAAGATTCCGGTGAAGACTTTTCATGGCAGAACATGCTGTGTACACTTTCTCAACTCTGACCCGAGCAGAGAACCTGTCCCAGCACACATCAGGCACTGAGCTTTGTCCTTGCCTGCCACCTACTCCTCACCCCACCCTGTGAGCCAGAGGTCATTATTACTTATTGTCAAGATGAGGAGACTGAGGCTCAGAGAGGTGATGGAACTTGTCTGAGGCCAAATAGGCACAAGTAATGGTCACCTACCTCCCCATTCTCTGTAATTAGCCATTCTCCAGTTTGTCTCCTCAACCAGGTCACAGCAACTGGAGCAAGTGGTCATTCCTGAGCCTTTTCCCTGTCTCTAGAACTGGGAAGGCAGGATCTGAGGTTTGCTCGTGCCCGAGTCCCATCCCCAGCCTTTATTCTAGCAGCCCCCATGCCCACCCCCCCCAGGACCCCTCCTAGCCTAGCTACCAGTCAGGTCCTCTAGAGTGTGTACAGCCTGCCTCTCCCCAAGTTTGCATAGGCATGGGGTCTCCAATAATCCTTCATGCTTCTTTTCCAAAGCTCCTGCTTGGAGTTGGACCTTTCGATGAGATGCAGTTCTGGGGACCTGCCTTGCTTGGGCCCCCCTCAAAACACCTGCTTCATGTGTTACAAGGAAATGCCCAGTTCTCCACTGAGTTAAATGTGGACTAAGCCACTGTTTGGATCAATCAAGTCTCACACACACACACACACACACACACACACACACACACATCTGAAACCCTGCCCACATGACGTACCAAATCCCCACCTCCCTCCTGCCAGGAGACTCTGGAGTCAGCCAGTCCTGAGTTCAAATCCCCCTGCTGCTATTTAACAAGCTGAGTGAACGCGGATGAGACGGTCTCAGGATGCAGGTTCCCCTCTAGAAAAATAAGAAGTCCTGGCACACCGCAGGTGCTTCTCCCCACCACACTGGGCAAACTGTGCAAGTTGCACCCACTCAGAGTCAGCTTCTCCAAGATGCTTCTGAACAAATCCTACACCCGAGCCACCTCCCCCTCCCCGGCCCCAGCACCCACCCCTCAGAGGCCCAGCCAGGCCCCGGCCCACCTCAGCCTCTTCCTACATAATCTGTGTGGTTTTTGCACAGCCACGCTTTGCATCTGTTATATAGACTGACACTACCAGGCTGTTCAAATTTCAAACAATAAGCTCTCCCAGAGGAATGGCCGCAGTTGACAAAGGTCACACATGAAACGGTACAGCGCTAGATGGAGAAGAGGCCAGGGCTCAGCTGAAGAACAGTCGCTGTTCACCAAGGGGCTGGCGGGGGCCTACTCCGCACAGCAGGTATGCTCACAGCAGTTGTGTGGTTCGTGCCCACTGAGCTGCCCTGGCTCCATCCAGCCCCGCCCTATTGACAGCACTGTCCTCCTCCTCCCAGGGATGGTGGCACTCAGGCCCTGACAGCTGATGGGGCTGGCCCAGGTCACACAGGACAGAAAGAGACCGGGCTGGGATTTGAACCCAGCTTCTTCTAACTCTAAGGTCCCTTCTCCCCCACATCCCACACCTCACCTCGAAACCCTCTGCTTTGGAATTTGGGAGAAATACTCCAGAAAAGACAAGCAGAGAAAGCAGCCCAATCGAGGCAGATTCTCCCCAAGCTTTGGGTTAACCCACTCCTCTGCTCATCTGCATATATTTGCAAGTCACGGCTCCAGAGGTTCAAGTAGCAGCAATAAAACCAATTAATTTGTGCAGTCAACCAATGAGCAGTTAGCTGCAGTATACACCTCACCAAAGCAAAAAGTGTGTTCGAGTTTGAATATGATCCAGTTCATCACCTCTCAGCTCAGTAGAGCTGACGCCACATCAGGCTCGACTCCTGCATCAGCACCTCCCACTCAGAAGTCAGATGCTCAGGGAAAGATCTCCTCCCGTGCTCTGCTCTCTAGTGGAACAAGTCTCAGGAATGACACCGACACTGACAGGGACACAGACAGGAACACGGGACCATGAGGAGTGGGGCAGAGGACCAGCCTCTGCTCTCTGAAAACTCACCAGAGGCAAAGGGTTTGCCAGGCCCAGAGCCATGCTGATGTTCAGATCCCCTCGCAGCAGGGAAGGGACTCCCAGTGCAGAGCAAGGGCCAGCGGCTTAGCCCAGGTCACCCAGAAACTTCTGAGAGTCCACAGGACCCCTGTAGAAGGGAGGTTCCAACCTGACCTCCAGGATCCACCTATTAATGCACAGTCCCTGAGTGACCTGGAAAGATGAGTTGACCGACGGGGGATGCAGGCAAAATCTGAGAGACAAAGACTCTGGTGAGGTCATATCAAGGTCTTTAAACTTCCCTGACTCTTCATGGGCACTGTGGGGAGACAGCAGTTGTTTGCAGGGAGGCTAGGGACATGCACAGGGTTCACTCTGTACTCTGGGGAAGAGCTGGACAGCAGCAGGGAATGGCCCGGACTCTGGGATCTGGGAGATGGGAGAGTGAACTCATGTCACTGAACAGTGCAGTCCTGAGTGAGGCCAGGTAGCTAGAGAGAAAAACCACCCATCACCTGAACAAGACCTGGAGTATGGCCTCGTCTCACAGGGGACAGAGGCACAGGGAGGTTAGGAAACTTGTCCCATGCCACACAGCTCGTGAGGGCAGAACGAAGGTCCCAACCAGACTGTGACCCCCCAACTCACCTCTGGCTGCTTCCCCAAATCTGCGATGCTGGTGCCAGGCCCTGGGCTCATCAGGAGACTCGCTGTTCTATTCCCCAGCAGGGGACTTGAGTCCAGTTCTTAGTGTCAGAATATAACCTGGCCAGGTCTCCTCGACACCGCCAATGTTCCCATGCTGGGCGTGAGGTCCAGCTGCTCCATGTATCGAGGGCTGGGGTTTGCCTGGAAGCAGCTCTTGTCTTTCCTGATGATTCTGTTTTAGTTGGTTTAACTCTTCTGCTCCTTTCTGGTTAAGGAGGGTCCCAGGAGGCAAGTGACATTCTGTCCCCAGACTGATGTAAGTACCACAAAAAGTGGACCAGCACTCTCTCTACATGACATGGCTCCCAGCAGCCACACCCCACTCTGTGACACCCCAGGAACACTGCGTGTGCTTCCCAAGCACTCCTGACTGGCTCTGGTTATCAGGCCTTTGCTCAGGCTGCTCCCTCCAGCTGGGACATCCTCCACATCTAAGGCCTGAGGATGGAGGATGAGGAACAACCTATTCTGTCCTGACTTGTGACTAAGGGCCATGCTGGAGGTGAGCACTGTCGCTGAATCCCAACCCAGCCCTGCACAAATCACAGCATTGGCTTATCTGCCCATTTTACAGGTGGAGAAACTGAGGTTCTTCGACATAGAGTAACCTGCCCAGAATTTCCCAGCACTCAGTAGCAAGGTCAGGATAACTGACTACTTGTCCATAGACCAGGCTTTTTCATCTGCACCTGGCTCTGGTATTCTCTCTTTTCCTGAGAAGGAACATCACTTCTTCTTGGTTTCATGACTCAATGTTTTCCCTAAGTTGTTTCTTGTCTGTCTCTGTCCCTGACCAGTCCCTTCTTTAGAATAGGAGCAAACTGGATCTTATTTTTGAGTGAAGTGAGTCCAGTTGGGCTGAGCATGGCCACTGTGCTCCTGTGTCCTAGCAGCTGACCCAGCCCTTGGGAATTCAGAGCTCTTTGGGAAAGGTCAGACTATGCTTGACTAGGTTTAGTCTCTGAGTTGCAGACAGAGAGGGGTGGGCAGTCACATGGATCAAATTTAGGCTCAGCCTCAGCAGCCAGAGCTGCCACCAATGTAACAGGTGACCCTATTAGGTGGTAACCTGTGGGGAGTTGACTAAGCCATTCCTGGGCTGAGTCTGATTTTAGGATGTCTGTTCAGTTCTAGTCCATATTTCTTGAGGCTGAGTCTAGGCTTTCAGGAATCTAACAAGTCATGGGGGAGGGTCAAGTCTCCTCCAGAGCTTCCTTAATTCTGCAATTCCTGGGTCTGAAAGTCCACAGATCAGATGATTCTAGAATTCTAGGATTCTGTGAAAAGGACCAGATGCTCAGATTCTGAGATCCAAAGATTTTATAAATGTGAGTTTGAGTCTATGAAAGAAGTTCTGATTCCAAGTTCTGTGTGGCACAGATGCCATGGGAGGGCCAGGGAGATCTGAAACTCCTCCGCCAGGGGAGAAGGCAGGTTGCGGACCCTCCCTCCATCAATACTCTTGAGAAGTGGACAGGCCTAGGATCTTACAACCCTCTGAGCATCAAAACACAGGTCCCTAGAGCCCCCATCTCCATGCCCTTCTTACCTGGCCCACTCCAGTCTCTCCCACTCACGACTCCACGGGCTGAGTGGGTCCAGTGGCCCTGAAGCTCCAGGTACACAGCCCATGAGCCACACGCAGGCAACTGGATTCAGACGACCATGCTGCTGTAGCTTCCTGTGTTCACTGGAAGGAGCTGACAGGATACAACTTCTACCAAGGGGGGATTTCTGCCTCTTCTACCAAGGGAGGTGTCTGCCTCTGTATAAAGCAACCTGGGGATGAGAACCCAGAGCCCACTGTGTCTATCCTTCTGACAGCCCAGCCTGCTCCACCGCAGCACCCTCCCTCCTCCCACTGTCTCCTCAGCTGTGCTGCCTGAGACCCAGTTCTGTTTTCTCTGCAAAGCAATGTGGTCCCTGAGGGTGGCTGGGGGTGGAACTCTGGAGAGCCTGGATCCACAGGTCCTTCAGGACAGGGCATGCAGGTGGCCTTCCCACCAGCCCAACCTCAGCAGCCCTCAGCAGGAAGGCTGGGCCCCAGATCCTGCTGTGGAAACCTTTGGCTATGGGGACAAGACCTCTGTTAGGTGTCTCTAAGCTACACTCTCTCACGCCCCTGTGAGATAGGGCTGAGTCTCAGCCTACAGTGAGCCAGACACACACCCAGTCTGCCCGGCCCTGAGCCTGGTACTCCCCAGGAGTCTTCCCCAAGTCTAAGAAGGATGGCCCCCGGGGGGCTCTGCAGAGGATGGGAGTGATGAGCTCACAGCCTCTCCCTAAGTGAAAGCCGTGGGTCACCACACCCGGAAGAAAGCCACTGAGGATGATGATGGCATTAATACTGACAACACAGGCCTCGCTGCTACAGCTGTGCTAAACTCCCACAGGTTGTCCTCCCTCATCTCTCACCTGACCCTTGCCACACCCCTGTGAGTTGCTGCCACTCATGCTTATAGGACAGATGGCAAAACTGAAGTTTGTGGAGGTGCACTGGCCTGCCCAAGCCTCCCAGCCACAAGCAGAGCCAGGCTGGACCCTGGGCATCTGAATCTGAGCATGGACCCCTTACTGTCTCTCAGGCTCCATCAGCTGCTCAGACCCTGTCCTCCCTCATCACCCCCGCAGCATCAAACCCATCATCCCTCTAACCCCACCTGAAAGGGGCTCTCTTGTCAATTTGCCTCCCTACAGAAATCTCGTCTGTGAAATCAAGAGCTCAGTGTGCTAACTGCTTTATGTTTTGTTTTTCCCAATACCTATTAAAGTGAGTACCGCTCTGGTAACACATGAAACAGAAAATGTTGGTCCATGCCTGACCGAAGGTCACCTATCCCAGCCACCACACATCCTGAAGTTTTGCAGAGCAGGGAGGGAGGAGGATTTGGGAAGAGGGAGAAGGAAATAAGAGGAGGTGGGAAGAGGGGGAGCAGCTGGGGGGGAGGAGCTGGGAGCGGGAGGAGGGAGGAGGGAGGAGGGAGTGGGAGGTTGTGGGAGGTGCTGAGAGGCGGTAGGAGGAGGAGGGAAGAGGTTGGAAGATAAAGAAAGAGGAGGAAGAAGCTTGGGAGGAGGAGGAGGAGGCAGTAGGAGGCACCCAGCACCAGGATGACCTGACCTGCTGGCCACACGGTGACTCAGGAGTAGTCACCCCCCTCCCAGCTGTTCTCCGGTCACATCCAGTTGACCGCCTCACACCACTGACCTGACCACTGACATGCAGCCATCTGTGCTTTACATGGAAGGAGAGGACAGAAAGGAGCCATGAAGTGCCTCAAACCCTGGAGGGCACCAAGCAGGTAGGTGCTTTGACCCTCTGCTGGTTTTCCACCAGGAAAGGGAGGACACCGTCATGGAGAGGAAGCACTGCCTCCTCCTTGGAGCCTGGTCATGCCTGAGACTGAGCTGTGACCCCAAACCCTGCCGTCACCACGGAGGAGCTACCCAGTCCACAGGCCTCGGTACCCACCAGCGCTCTGCACTTCGCAGGCGCCACCTCAGTGACGGGGCGTGTTCTCTGCTTTTACTGCATGAGCACCCAAGTCCCAGACTGTGCTCACAGGCCAGAGCCACCCAGCATGCCAGAGACAGAGCTAACTGACACCAAAGCCCGGGAACGCAGTCCCCATGGTCCTTTGTGGCACCTCCAACACCTCTGTTAGGTGACTCTAACACCCTCCTTTCCCTGCCAGTACATCCATGAGAGCCTCAGGGCCTGCAGAAAGAGGATGTGATGCTACAGGGACCAGTGCTGCTGATGTGCCTCAGGTGACGTCAGGGATAAAACCAGCTCTCTGACTCAGTCTGCTGAGCCAACCCTGGTGCCACGGACTGGAGGCCCCCCATTCCTAGAGACACAGCGTGCCCCCTCCCCAGGTCATGCCCCTCCAACCAGCCCCACACCTTTCAACCCAGGGCCCCATTCTTTTCAAAACATGCCCTACCAAGTATAAGATATTCATTTTGTCTCGAGTCCAGAGCCCATTTCACAGATGTGGAAGCTGAGATACAGAAGGAACAGCATCAAATAATAGCAAAAAGGAATAGAAATAAAAGAAATTTTGGGGGGAAGAAGCATGACTTCAAATTCCAGGTCCAATTTCAGGTAAGTTCTGCACAGCCATGATTCACCTTTAAAATCTATAGTATAAAATATTCATCACCCACCATCTCTGTCTAGCCCAGTCCCTGCATGTATCTGTCTCCCTCAGTTTCTCTAACTATAAAATGGGTCCATAAGAGCGATCACTATGAAGTTTAAATTGGAAAAGTCCCCAGAACATGGGAGGTGCCTGAGAAATGGTAGCTTCATAGAGCTTCAAGCCTGTCCTGATCCATATCCCCAGATATTGCACCCCTTGGGCAGAGCAGCCCTTCCCTTGCCAACACAGCTCTGGCGGCTGAGCCTCCCAGCCGTGAGACAGCTCTGGAGAGGAGGCTCACGGTCTCCATCAGCAGGATGCCCAGTGCAGCTCCTGTCTTCTCCCATGTTAATTGTACTTGCATCTGGAACAGATGGGGTATTGGGACTTTCCCCCTATTTTTCACAGAGCTTTGGTCCAGGAGATAACTGTGTAATTAAAAGAGGAGAAATGCAAAATAATCCTCTTAGTGAGACTTAATCGCCCTCCCTCCCTTGTAAATCTGTTAATGAACTATAATTGCAAAAACAGATCCTTTATTGAAACATGGTAACCTATTCACTCTGGGGCAAAGAGTTTCCTAAGCCCTGAAGACAGAAAGAAGTGCATATTAATTAACTTAATTCTTTATCTGTATAACAGTCAAGAAAACAAAAATAAGGGTTACAAAGCAATTTGCCATCTGCCAGTACACCATGGCTACCCTGGGAAGATGCTGTTTTTCCTTTTTCCTGGAACTTGTTTATAATACTGTGTTAATCAAACCTGGAGCAGAGACCATGACGTGGAAATTGCAGAGAGGATGGGTTTCATGAGGACTAGAGCAGGTGTGAGAAGAATCAGGAGTCAGCTCAGGATGTTGTGGCTGCAAGACCTTAGGAGCCAGCCTCCTCGGAGCCTGGGGACAGACCCTTCTGGATCAGCCCCCGTGGAAGCATATGGGCAGCAGAGCAGCAGGTGTACAAGAGAGGCTGCTCTTCAGATCTTCAGGGCGGGACAGGCTCCGTAGAAGCTGGGGTTGAGATGGGGACTTGTGGGGAGATTTAGATTGAAGGTTACTCCTCCAGAGAAAGAGGCAAGTAAGTGGCACAGCACAGTCGAGGGTTGAGCTCTGCTGGAATTCTTATTTTTCAGACTTAAACCTTGATGACTCGCTAATGCTTTTGAGTAAATCTCTGTATAACAACTTAATTGGTCACTCTAGGTGTGACCTTATATATGCAGTAGTCCTTTATCCATAGTTTTGCTGTCCTCTATTTCAGCTAACCAAGGTAAACCGTTGCCCCAAAAAATTAAATGGAAAAACTCCAGAAATAAACAATTCTTAAGTTTTCAACTGTATGCTGTTCTGATTAGTGTGATGAAACCTTGGGTCATCCCATCCAGGATGTGAACCATCCCTTTGTCCAGAGTTTCCATGCTGTATACAGAACCCCCTCCTTAGTCACTTAGTAACTAACCCTTTTGGTGATCAGATTGGCAGCATTTTCGGTATCACGGTGCTTTTAGTATGGCCCAATACTATCCAAGGTTTTAGGAATCCACTGGAGTCTTAGATAAGAAAGCACTATTGCTCCAAGCTATCAAAACCTGTTATGAGAAATGGAGAAATCTTACCTCTTTTTACCTTCCTACCTTTACATTAGTATTTTAACTATTTCTTAGGCATACACTTATATACACATCAGGCAGTGTCATGATTTTTGTTTAAGCTACCTATTTTTGTTTGTAAAAACTAATAGCTTTTGTTTAAGTTCTTACCAGTATTGCAGGATTCCTTCTTTTATAATATCTTTTCTATTTAGAGTATTTTTAAGCCATTCTTTTAGGGTACTTCTGTTTGTAATAAACTGTTTCTTCTTCATTTGAGGATGTCTTGATTTCCTCTTTCCTCATGAAGGATAGCATCACTAAATATAGGATTCTGGGTTCCTTTCAGCCCTTGAAAAATATGTGCCACTTCCTTCTAGTCTTCACGGTTTAGATGAAAAATCCTTGTTATTAATATATGTCCCTTATAGACAAGGTATCATTTCTCTTTTGCTGCTTTCAAGATATTTTCTTTGTCTTTATTTTTCAGAAATGTTACTGTGATGTGTAATGTCTTTGGACAAATCTGAGGAATCTTCAGCCATTATTTCTTCAAATAGTTTCTCAGCATCCCCTCCTTTTATCTTTTGAGACATTGCTGACATGCATGTTACCTCTTTAATTATAGTGCTATAAGTCCCAACACCCTGTTTTTGCTTTTCTCTCTAGAGTATTTTCTTTCTATTGCTCAGTGTGAGCAATTTCTATTATTCTATCTTCAAGTTGACAGACTCTTTTCCATTTAGCTATTAAGCCCATTTGTTGACATTTTATTTTGCTTTTTATTATTTGCGGCACTAGAAATGGCCTATTTTTTAAGTATTCCACAAGCCCTTGAAAATAAATGTGTATTCTATTTTGAGCAAAATGTATATCAATTTTGATCCTGTTCAGATCTTCTATATCTTCACTATTTCCTATTTTTTATCAGTTACCGAGAAGCCACCCTTTGTTGTGATTACTATATGTAGATGTTTCCCAAGAGCCTCATGTGCTTGGAGACGAGTACTTCTGGAAGGTGATTGGATTGTAAGAGCTTATAACTGACAGTTGTTACCAGGTGGAGTCTGGTTGGAAGAAACAGGTTGCTAAGCGTGTGGCCCGGAATGATTTATCTCCCACCCAACCTCCTCTGCTTACTTCCTGCTTTCAAGCTCCCATAATGTCAGTAGCTTTTCCTCTGCCGTCCCTTCCTACCTTGAAGCCAGCAGACTACAGACTGAAATGTAAATAAAAAATGAACCTCTCTGCTTTAAATTGTGGGTGTCAGTTATTTTATGCCAGCAATGAGGAAAGTGACCAAGACATCTACCACAGGTTTAGATGTGCCTACTGTGCCTTTCAACTTTATCTTTGTTCCATGTACTTTTTTATTATTTAGTACATATATATTTAATATTATTATATCTTCTTGGTGGGTTGATCCTTTTATTATTAATTGTTGTCCTTCTTTCTCTCTAGTAATATTCTTTGCTCTGAAGTCTACTTCATCTGATATTAACATAGTTACTCTTGCTTTTTCATTAGCACTTTCATGGTGTATCTTTTTCCACTTTTAAAATCTCAATCTGCCTATGTTGTATTTGAAATGAGTTACTTGCATGCAGCATATTGTTAGATTGTGTGGGTTTCAGGGAATTTTTTTGTTCACACTGTCAATTTCTGTCTTTTAATTCATGCATTTGGACAAATTATATTTAACTGGTGATATGTTAGTATTTAAGTCTAGTGTTTTATTTTTTGTTTTCTGCATTTATTTTGTTTCTTATTCCTCTGTATCTCTTTTCTTATCTAAACGTCTTTTAGGATTCCATATAGATTCATATGTAATGTTCTTGAGACCATAATGTATATAGATTTTTTAGTGTTTTCTCTAAGAATTTTGACACACATACATATATAACTGTGACTGAAATTAGACTTCTTACTTCTATTTAGGTCCCTTTATCTTCTGCACTTTATAATTACCTTAAATACTTCCTTTGCATACATTGAGTGCCATATTAGATATCATTCAGCTTTTGCTTCAATCGCCAAATATTATTTAAGGAAAACATGGGAACAAGGACAGTCTAGAGCTTTTACCCCTATGCATCCTGGTCATATTTATTCTTTTCTGGAGCCCCAAACTTCTATTGTCATTTCTTTCTAATTTAGGACCCTTTATTTAGCCTTTATTTAAGGAATAAATTGTCTTAGCTTTTTTTCATCTCAGAATATCATTATTTTCCCCTTTAACTTTTTTTTTTAAGTTAGGGTCTCACTATGTAGTTCAGGCTGACCTCAAACGCATGGTAATCCTCCTCAACCAATCTCCCAAGTGCTGGGATTACAGGTTCTGCCATGTGTCCAGGGTCCCCCTAATTCTCAAAGGCTATTCCTACTGAATACAGAATTTGTAGTAGCAGTTCTTTGTGTTCTGTACTTGAAAGCTGTTGAAAGCTTAATTTGAGCTTTCTCGGCTTTGAAAACTACATCTGCTATCACTCAAATCGCTGTAACTTTGTTAGCTCCCCTCATTGCTAAGATACAATACCCAACAGCCACAAATTAAAGGAAGAAAAGTTTAATTTGGCTCAAAAATTTAAGGAATTCAGTCCACAGTTGGTAGACTCTAAGGCAGAAATACCATGGCAGGCAGGTATGATAGAGCAAACATGCTCCGTTCATGGCAGCCAGAAACAGAGCAGGGGAAAATGTCAGAGAGAAAGGGATGAGGGGCCAGATGTAAATCCCAACGTTATGCCTCCACAGCCCACATGAACACACCCAGAAGTGTGCCCTAGTAACCCCCTATGCAGACAATCTCCTTAACACAACCAAGCTTAACTGTCACATTTATAAATAATGTGCTTTTTTCCAGATGACTTCATTATCATTAGTTTTTAGAAGTTTAATTAAATGCAGTTTCACATGAATTTCACTGGGTTTATGCTATTTGAGGTCTGCTCATCTTGAATCTGTAGGTATATATCTTCCTCTGAATTGGGGGATTTTTTTTCTCTATTATTTTTTCAAATAACTTTTTCAGTCTCGCTCTCTCTCATCTCCTTCTGAGGCTCCCGTGATATGACTGTTAGCTCTGTCGCTCTTGTACGGTCTCTGAAACTTTGGTGTTGTTTGGTTTTTCCGATCTATTTTCTCTCTGCTGCTCAGAATGAGTAAATTCTTGAGATCTGTCTTAAACTTCACTAATTCTCTCTCATCTTCACTGTTGAGCCACATGTTGAATTTTTATTTTGGTCATTGTGTGTTTCAATACTATAATTTCCTTCTTATTCTTTTTAATAGCTTCCATTTATTTGCTGAGATGTTTTATTTTCCATTTATTTCAAAAGAAGTTATAATTGCTTACTGAATCATTTTTATGTTGCCTGCTTGAAAGTCTTTGTCAGATTCATTCCACCATATAATACGATGTTGGCATCTGTTGATTATCTTTTCTTGTTCAAGTTGTGATTTTCCTATTGTTGGCATGATATTATAACTGATTCCTTTTATTGAACATTGTGAATATTATAAGACTCTGCATTCTATTTTCTTTTTACACCACCAGTTGTAGCACGACAGCCAGATGGATGGATGTGTTCCAGATGGCGTATGTGCTTTCCCAGTTACATGCAAGGATGGACTCCAACTCTACCGTCTTGCTACCCCTGAGTACAGGTGTCAAGCTCAGCATTCTACTGTGCCCTAGCGACCCAAGGGTGAGAGATGCTAGGACTGACTCACCCTTCTTTGCTCCTGAAGTGCACAGGCAGAAGCTTAGCTCTCCAGGGTAACAAAGCAGGGAACAGAGCACCAGCCAGCCTGCTTTCTCCACCTCATTCTGCTTCATTGGCAGCAGCGTGGGTAAGAGGTGGTTTCTCTCTGGACCCATAGATGATTGCCAACTAGATGGGAAATTGGTGGCATCAAATGTAAATTGCCCTCTAAATACCCCTGCCATGCATTCCCACATTGTGTCTCATTGCCACCAGGTGAGGGTGGGTTAGGGGCTGAGCTCATGCTGGATCCACTGACACTACCCTGGCAGGAGAATCTGATACCCGTGCCCGTCTGCTTCCAAGGGGCAGAGGTGGGGCAGAAGATCAGACTCCTGCCCCATCCTGGGGAATATGCACAGCAAGAAAAGTAGGAAGACACTCCAACTTTTCTATTACTATTTGGCTGGAGTAGAACAAAAGATTTTCTGTTGTTAGACTACCCTTTCCTAAGCCAACAGGTTTTTCTTGATGCTTTATTATTTTGAGTCTGCGGGCAGTTCTATGTTGAACAACTCAGTTGTACTCTGTCCCTGAGAAACCCACTACCATGTTACACAAGCCCTGAGGTTCCTAGGCTGCCTACCTTCCTTCTGCTTTTCTCTCTCTCTCTCTCTCTCTCTCTCTCTCTCTCTCTCTCTCTCTCTCTCTCTCTCTCTCTCTGTATCTCTGTCCCTGCAGAAAGCATTTCTACCTGTCTACCTGTTTTTCCATCATGTCTGTGGTTTTTATGGTAATGGAGGAGGCCAGGAAGACTGAGGCTGCTTCATCTTGAAGGAAACCAGAAGTCCTATAATTTTAAACTTTATGGTAATTCTTAGACAAAAACAGGGAAGCCTCACCCCTACAGTAAGCTGGGTTCCCAATGTATGTTTCCATGATGACCCATGTGCTTCCTGTGGGGGCAATTAGTCACTTTGTGTGTGGTGTGACTAATATCTCAGTAGAGTTCATGGGGCGCTGAGGACAGGGATGTGTCTTGCTGGCTGCTATGTCCCCCTCACCTGGCACCGAACACAAAGGGGAAACTAAGAGCTCAGGGTCTGGGAGATGGGCTCCTTTCCAGGGCCTCTCAGGAAAGTGACATTTAAGCTGAGGCCAGAAAGATAAAAAGATCCAGGAAAGCGATATTCTGAGCTTCCCCAGCAGAGAGAAGGTTAAGGCCTTCGGGGCGATGAGCTTGTGTAGTCTCAGTGCAGTGAAGAAGCCAGTGATCATAGAGGTAGACGTGTGAGACTCTGCAGGCCGGGAAAGAAGGCGACAGGAAGCCACCGAGGGGTTCAATGAAAGGATAAGATGTACAGTCTGATCCGGGCTGTAGGATGATGTCCTATCTGCCGTGGTCTTCATGAACTTCAAGAGGTACCCAGCAGGGAGCTTGGAGATGCCAGATATGAGAATGGGTCAGGTTAAAAGAGGATTCTAAAGAGTGGCTGGATTTGGGGATGAGCAACTTTTCCACCTGCCAGGCATGGTGACAGGGGCAAACATGGGAAGGGATATAGAAAGCATCAGGTTCACAGAAGGTGTCTTGGCCCAGCTGAGGACATGTAAGGTGGCTCCAGATCTGTACAGGGTAGTGTCAATGGCTCCCTGTTCCTGCTTTCTGCTTATGACCTCTTGTGACACATGCCAGAGGGGTTCAGCTTCCCCATCTCAGTGCACTCCAAGGCTAGGGCCCCCATGGAAGTACCTCCAAGCCTTGCCTGCTATATCTAGACCCCCGCCTTAGGCCAACCTACCAGCCACCGCCTACCCAATTTGATATCCCATCCAGGGGCTGTAAGTGAGTCCCTGCTCCAAATGCTCAAAGGAAGCCCCTGACTATGGAGGTGGCTCAGAATCTGGGGTCTCCACTGAGAATCACAAAAGCAAAAAATTGAACACTAGAACTCTAAGAATTATTGTTTTTAGTCCTTTCCACTTATGGATGGAGAAACTGAGGCTTAAGAGTACAAAGGCCTCAAGGTTGATGTGATAGATAAAGAGGAGTAAAGTGGGTTAGGTAGGTTTGGGTTCATGTTCTGACTCTGGTCATCATTGCTGATATCTGTTTGGGTTTGATTTATCTTCTGAAACTTGTGCTAAAGGCCTGGTTGCCTGCTGATGGGCAAGAAATGGGAACACATGGTGTGATCCAAACCCCATACTCCTGAGTGAGTCTGCAACAACTTGGAAGCTGGAAAGAAACAGCTGGAGAGAGAAATAGCATTTCTGCTTCCCAGAGCAGACGCTGTCAATATGGGATGTCACACGCTGAGACATGATGGAACCTGTCATAAGAAATACTTAACTTTGTTCCGCCAAGAATTTGGAGGAGCTCACAGCAAAAGCCCTGTCAATAAAATGATAAACAGAATCGCAAATGTCAGGAGCAGGAAACACAAGAATCCTGGTGACCTGTGTGAGAAGGACCCAAGGTCAGTACCTGCAGACCTCTCTAAACTTGTCTGCTATTTATTTAGCTCAAAAGCAAGTACCGTAGCTCCTCAGAGGTGCCAGCATGACGTGACTGAGCTTCCCTTGTGGGAAAGAATGTATTTTCCAGAGAAGGAACTGGGGCTCAGATAAGGGGAATTCTATCAGGAGGTCCTCAGTTAATTTGCCCAGTTCTCTGACAGTCCTAACAGTGGCCCAGGCAGTGCGTGCCAGGCACCAAGGCTCCAGGATGGAGAAACAGCAGAGGTTCTGTTCTCAGCCAGCCTGTGTAGCTTGTAGGTAGTGGATGAAGGAAACAGAAACGTTTCTCCCCAAAATGGAAAGGATTCTTAAACTAAAGATAATGAAGATGCCCTCCCTGTTTGCCTAAAAGCAGAACAAAGATTTACAGATACAAAAAAAAGTGGGGAGCTGGAGATTAGCTCAGCGGCATAAGTGCCTGCCTTGCAAGCAGGCAGTCGTGAGTTCGATCCCTGGTACCGATAAAAAAAAAAAAAAAAAACATTTACAGATACAAATTCCTTGATTTTTTCCCCTCCTAAAGAGAGGACATAAGTTCAGGTGGAGAGTTGCAAAACCTGGTTAGCTTCATGACAACCACAACAATGACAGTGGCAGCAACCACCAGGTGCAAAATGCTCTCTTTGCCCTCCGCACTCACAGTCTCTGCCCTCACGAGTTGGTGGTTGGCGTCACTGACATCATTTTACACAGAATTTTCAAACTGAGAGGGACATGGGAGTGCGGTCACATTGATTAATTTATTCATGCAAAAACAACTTATATATAAAGTATTCAACCATTTTCTACACAGAAACAGAGATAGAAGGATGAAGAACTGTACGAAACCCTGGCTGTCCTGGGTTCCAGTAGAGAAGACAGATAATAGCAAAGTAATTATGAACCAGGGTGCAACGAGTCCAGAAACAAAGAAAAAAACTAGAGGTGAGGGGCCATACTGAAGCAAGTATTAAGGGAAGGCCTGCCTGAGGAGATGACACTTGAGCAGAGACTTAAATACACTAAGGAAGAGAAGCTGGCCTATAACTGTCAAGAGAATGCTTCACTGTGAATAGTTATAGCACATGCAAAGGCCCTGAGGTACAAATGTGCGTGATTACTCAAGGAGAGAAGAGAGACTCATGTCTGGAGGAAAGAGGCAGGAGATGAAGTATGATAAGTCCATGGAAAGATCATACAAGGCCTGCAGGTGATGATAAAGTTTAGTTTTTATTTTTACTGCCCAGAGGGTTGACTGCAGGGTTCTGAGCAACAGAGCGACATGTTCTGTAGCTGCTGGGGTAGAAATGCAAGCAAGGACACAAAGAAGACAAGGTCACAGAAGTCCAGGAGGACCAGGAGGCACACGTGCAGTCATGGAGGAAGTGTATTGCTTGTCTCAAAACCCATGAGGCTCAGGCGGACAGCTGAACTGACTTTCAGTCTAAAAAGGACCGTCAAACAGAGCAGAAGTCAGACCAGCAGGCATAACCAGGACCAGCAGGGCCGGGAGGGGGGCTGCAGGAAAGCTGTCAGCACTGGGCAGGGATGGAGCTACCTGGTGGAAGCAGTGACCTCCCTGCCCCAGAAGTGCACAGCAGAGGTCAACTCGTGATGGCCAGAAATGAGCTTTGGAAATCAGAAAAATCTGAATTCAAGTCCCCTCTCTGTTCATCATATGTGCTGCCTTGGGCCAGTTTGCCTTTCTGGGCCTCAGTTCCCTGGTCCATCAATCAATTGGAACCAACCCTACCTCACTGGATGACCTAACAGAGCACAGGAAATACCCAGCACTGTGGCCGGCACCCAGAAGGTGATGGCTGATGATGCCGATGATGAAGAGGGTGATGATGGTGATGAAGAAGAGGGTATCGGTGAGAAGGTGCTGGTGATGATGCTGGTGATACGATGGTGAAGAAGGTGAGGATGACAGGGATGATGAGACTGTTAATGAAGGCAAACTCTTTGTGGCTGGCAGTGGTTATGGGGGAAGGAATCCCACTCTAAACAGGATGGGACTTGGGTTCTCTTCAGAGGCTAAGGTGTGTTGAGGAAGTGCCCTGGAGATGGCCCCGTCCCTGTGGCCATCACCTCCCTCCCACTGACTCTGTAGTGCTGGGGATGTTGGCTGGAGCTTCTTGGACCACCAGGTTCAGGCGCTGCATACAGAGTCTCTGCCCTGGCTGGAGGCGACACTGTGCTGTCCCCATTCTGGACATCTGTGCCTGTCAGGGAAGAGGGAGATGGTCAGCTTGAAAAGGATTTCTTTCCTTTTTGGGGAATACTGTTCAGTGGAGGTACTCTGGGGGTGCTCAAGGAAGGAAGGGGTGAGCCTGCAGGGACAGAGGGAGGGAGAAAAAGAAAGTGGCCAGCTCTGCTCCCAGCTGCTTAGTGTAGGCAAGTAGTGAGTGGTTCCCCCACCCCCCGTTTCCCTCCCACACTTTCTGGTTTTGATCTGGGGCGTGCTCATGGTGATGCTCCTAAGGCAGAAGAGCAGCGCCCATGACCTGTCTACCTGTCCGCATAAAGTGTGGGCTGGACCTGTGAGAGTTTCTCACCAACATACAGTGGTGACAGAATGACACTGCTGTGACTGGTCATCAGACAGGGGTGTGTATGTGTCCCACAAGGCCTGCAGAGAACTGCAGGCAGCAGCCACCACCATGACTGATGGCAGCCCTGGTTGACAGCCATCGAGGACTGTGGACTTCAGCCTCACAGCTGGAAAGAGATGGATTCTGCCAATAACCTGAGAATCCGGAAGACTGTCCAGGCCTTGGAAGAGGCTGCAGACCTTCTAGACTCTACACTAAGATACTTCAACCCTGTATGCAGACTCAGGACCCAGGAGGACTGTGAGATGGCACAGGCATGTTGTTGTAAGCCACTTAGTCTGTATGATTCTGTTTTGCAGCACTAGGAAACTAATATACTAGGAGAAAGTCTTGGTGAGAAAGCAGAAAGTCTGATCAGATGGATTCAGGGAACCCTCAGCTTACATCAGGCACAACAGTTAACTCAAAAAATGGATCACAAACTTGAAAATAATAGCAAACACTATAAAACTTCTAAAAGAAAACATACAGCAAAATCTTGGGTGAGGTAAGTATTTCACAGATATTCGCCAAAAGTATAATTCATAAGTAAAAGCAAATTAATGAACTTCATAGAAATTAAAAACTTCCAGTCTTCAGAAGACACCATTAAGAAAATAAAAAGACAACCCACAGATTGAGAGACTTGTAAAATTATGTATCTTTTCAAAGGACTATTACCTGAATATATGACGAACTCTTGCAATCAATAAAAAAATACAGCCATGTGTGGTGGTGCACACCAGTAATCCCAGCACTCGGGAGGCTGAAGCAGGAGGATCTGTGAGTTCGAGACCAGCCTGAGTTACAAAGTGAATTCAAAGTGAGCTCAAACTGCATAGCAAGACCCTGTCTCAAAAAGACCAAAAAGAAAAAAGAAAGAACAGAAACATGTAGCCCAACTTAAAATGCACCAAAGATTGAGTAGGCATCAAAGAAGATATAAACCAAAGATATCAGAGAACATGTTGGTCAAATAACCAATAAGCATGAAAAGATGCTCAATATTCTTATGCATTAGAGAAACACAAAACTACAGTGACATACAACTTTACAGTCATTACAATAGTATAAGGAAAAAGACAGTAATAAGTGAGGGTTGTGAGCACATGAAGACCTTATGCATTCCTCATGCAAATATACAAGGGCGTGGCCACTTTCAAACACAGCCTGGCAATTTCTTAACATGTTAACATAAACTTTCTATACAGCCCAGTGATTTTGCTCCTGAAAATATACTCAAGAGAAGTAATAATATATCTCCACACAAACACTTGTAAACAACCCGTGGCTGTTTATTCATAATGACCCCAATGAAAATGACCCCCCTCTGCCAAAATATAGTTCATCAGCAGGTGAGTACATGGGCAAAACGTGCTCTATCCACACAAGGTTTTTAAAAAGTCAGACACAAACGATCACATGTTACATCGGTCCATTTATATGAAACACCAGAAAAAGCAAATCCATACCACCACAAAGTAGATTAGTAGTTCCCTAGGGCTGGAGGTGGGCACAGGGAGTGGATGCAAACAGGGCCAAGAGATCTCTTTGAAGGATCGAAATGCCCTAAATCTGACCTCGGTGATGGTTTCCCACTCAGTACATTTTCTAAAACTCATTGAATTTCCTTTTAAACTGAGTGAATCATATGGCTTCTTGCTGTGCCAGGTTGCCGCACTGGTGAGAGTACAAGCCTGGAATTAGGAGCCCATTAAGGAAAGTCAGGGCTACAGAGAGCAGCAAGACACCCCGTAAACAAGATTTGGGACCCCAGATCCAGCCAGACCTGACCTCATTATCTCAGTTATGTAAGCCAGTAAATAAATTCCTTTTAGTTTTCTTCTTTGTTTTGTGGCTTGTTTCTTGCTTTCTTGAATCCTCAAGCCAGTTTGGATTCCTTCCACTTGTAGCCTGCGGGTTCATGACAAATACCATAACTTCTATTGGAGCAGAACCTGAGGGTGGTTTCATCTCATCACCATGACACCCATGTGCTCTCCATCTGTCGGGAGAAACTAAGATGGCACAGTGAAGTGACCTCTCAAGGATACTCAGCTGGCAAATGCAGAGCCACTGTGTGAGCCCAGCTGTGCCTGAGCCCAAAGCTTGAGCAGGTCTGAGAGGTCACCTCCCTCAAGGCCTGGTCCTGAGCTAGTAAAAACCTGGTGACCAGAGTAATGTGGCTGCCCCAACACACAATGTAGGACCCAGAAGTGGACTGAGCGTGGCTGCGCATCTGTACCCCATGACCTAACCACCACCCCAAGAACTTGACAACTGCCTTCTCCAGATGGCACACTGCCCAGCCTCGCTGGCACTGGAGCCCCTTCTCGACTCCACACCTCACTTCCTTGGCCTCCTAGGCCCAAGTCTTGTTGCCCGCTGAGCCCTGCCGGCCCAGGGCAGGGCTGTCTGCATGACAGTAGTGCTTTGTCTTGTGCAATCCTTAGCCAGGCACTGGCCCCTCCTGGGCAGTTCTGTTCTCTGCCCTGAGCTGACTGTCTCATCCCCAGATTTTACGCTCCAGCCCCACACACTATATAATTTTATGTGACTATCTGAAGGATTTTTTTTTGAATTTTTTAACATGTGCATCAGTGAATTCTAAATAAAAAGACTGCCTTTCCTGACAAAATGGGCCTCATATAATCAATTGAAGGCCTAACTAGAACAAAATAAGAAGAGGGGATCCTCCAGCAGAATTTAGACTTCACCTGAACCATCAGCTCTCCTAGATCTCTGCCTATACATGCCACAGATATGGGACTCACCAGTCTTCATAATTCCTGAGCCAATTCCTGAATACATATACATTTATGCATTCTATGGGCTCTGTTTCTGTTTCCCTCACACCCCAACCAGACCAAAACATCCTTGACTCTTCTGGCAGCCTCCAGGTTTCTGTGGGTGGAGCCCACATCTTTGCTGAGTGCTTTCCTCTGCCCCATCCTGCACCCCATAGCCCCCTTCTCCCAATAAACCAATTGCCCCAAGAACCCTCAGCTCAGGCTCTGCTCCCAGGGAACCCAGCTCAGCTAACTGACCATGAGAGCAGCCCAAGAAAGGAGATGCTAAGGTAGCATTGTGACAATGGATCGGTTCCCCTTGGTGCTAGGGAGCAGTGACGGTCCCTGGCATGAAACAGCGGTACCACTTTTCAGACCTTCAGCCCCAGTGAATGGGAGGAGACAAATAGGAGGGAGCTCTGGCTGGAGCATGGTCCCTGGCACTGAGAAGTATGGAGGTGGGTAAGGAAATGGATTGAGGGGCTCTCATGAAGTGCCACCAGTACACTGAAATGGAAAGTATAGTCTCACAGCTCGCAATCAGCAGCCTAAACATAGGACAAGCAGAGAGTCTCCTTATCAGCCCAGGACTGACATCCATTTCCACAGGAAAGGCCTGGTATGGACTGGTGGAGCCAGGGCAGAGCCTTGAAGAAGGATGGATTCCATTAGACAATTCTCCTGTACTGCAGTCAGGGTCCTGGTCAGGAAAGATTTCAAGCCTAATACTTGGGGTAGGACATCAGGATAGATAGACTTATGGATTCAGATTCCTGTGAAGCCCCTCAGCTTGCAGAAGCAGAAACTGCCCCTCAACGGAAGATAAAAGCCCCCTTGCTAGACTATGCAGAGGTTTCAGATGAGAAGGGGCCTTACAAAAGAATGCTTGTCATCAGGATCTGCCCCCAACACCCTCATTCGGCCATTAGACCATACTTAGGCTCAAATCTCACCATAAACTAGCAACCACAGTACCAGGTAGACCAAAGAGACAGGCAGACTATACATTCAAGAAGCTGCAAGACCAGGCCACACGGGCCACAGGAATTGGCAAAGTCAACCATAAGTGGGTCTTAGGGGGCTAGATGAAGGAGGCCAGAAATAAAGCTGGGTGATGTCTGTGACGGTGGATTGAACACTCTGTGACTGACCCAGAAGTGGGTTTACTGTGCCACTGGAATGGCTCTTGAGATCACAAGAAAAGCCACCAAGGCCAAATAGAGTTGCAATGCCAGAAACCCTTGGCTGACTGAGGAAGAAGGAAGGCGTCAGGAGGCTCAGAAGAGTGGCATGCTGGGAAGGGAGCATTGCACATGCCCGGAAAACCACCAGTTGTCTCCATCCTTCAGGGGCCTCGAAAGCTCTGGTACCCTGGCACCAGCAACACTGAGAAGAAGCTCAGTGGTGGCTTAGCAATGGAACAAGAACTGATGTTATCAGACTATTCTAGAACAAGGCTGCTACACAACTGTGGGGATCAGAGGGTCCCAGAACATCAGAAGCAAGTGTCATAATTATCATAATGGGTAGCAAGGTCAGAGCGGCAGCCTCATTAAATCTAAAACCTTTTCAACTGCAAAAAACGTTGGTAAAAGATGGAAAAAACAGATCACAGACTTGAAGGAAATATCTGCAAATCATTATGTCCAACCAAGGATGTGTGCTCAGAGTAGAGAAAAAACTTCCAAACTTCAATAAAAATAAAATAACACATTTTTTTTAGATAGACAAAGGAATTACACAGATGTGGATGGCAAAAGAATACGTAACATCTTTGCATCTTTGTATTAGTGTTATGGTTTGGATCAAAAGTTCCCCCAGACGTCTCATGTGTTCAGAGATGAGGCTTGCAGAAAGTGGATCATGGGATACTAGAGTGATCACTGGACTCATCCGTGGATGAGTTCAGGGCTGAATGTGCCGTTAGAAGCCAGGGCCAGGATGGAGGGTGTGCATCAGTGGAGGCAGAATTGGGAAGGGTGTATTTTTGCACCCTTCCTCTCCTTCTGGCTTTTTCCCTCCGTCTGCTTCCTAGCTGTCATGAGTTAAGCAGCTTTCCTCCACCACATTCTTCCTCCATGATGCTTCTTCTGGGGAACTAGCCGACCAGGAACTGAAACCTCCGAAACCATCAGCTAAAATAAACCTTTCTGCCTTGAAGGTGTCAAGTATTTTGCCCCAGCAATGGAAAAGTTAACGCAGCTAATAAGGAAATGCAAATGAAACCTCCAGGAAATGACTACACATCCATGAGAACAGTTAGGAGCAAAGAGGCTGACAACAGCAAATACTGGGGAGCATACGGCAGGTCTGCAGCTCCCACACACTGCCCAAGGAAATGTGAAAGAACAAAAGCCCTTTGGAAATCAGTTTGGTTGTAAAACATCAAATATGCAAATGACCTACGATCATCTACGCCACTGCTAGAAATTTTCCCTAGAAAAATCAATCCATAAGTGACAAAAGACTTTTACACAAATGTTCATGACAGCTTTATTTAATGATTAAAGTTTTATTTTCTGAAATTACCTAATGTCCATCACCAGGAAAATGGATTTACAAACTACACAATTCATTACTACTCGGCAAATAAAAAGAAATGAACTATTGATACATATACCATGACTGAAAATAAGAATTATCAGCATAAGAAAAAGAAAGCAAACAAGAGCGTAGGCTTATAATTCTAAATACATAAAATTCTTAAAATTCAAACTAATCATTGCCTATAGAAAGAGAAGATAAAGAAGGGATAAGAAAAAAGAAAAGATGGCACCATAATGAGGTAAATGGCTATTGACCGACTGTGGTCCACTGGAACCAGGCAGGGCTCTTGGACTGAGTAAAGCACCAGGCTGCTTCAGTGTCTCCCCAGGCTGGGGCCAGAGGAGACTAAGCAGGGTTTACTGATGACAGGGATAAGGAGACTCTGCCCACACTCAGGCAGTCCCCAGAAAAGTTATCCCAGCTGCCCACGTGGGCTATCCTGGCTAACAGATGGCCATTCTTCAATACTCTAAGGGAGACCTGCCCCTCCTTAATCCTCTGCAGTGTTGTTAGGAGAGACAATGTTTGCTCCATGGAGCTGCCTGGCCTTTAGAAACTGCAAGTTAAACACAAACAGCAAGAAGCAGCATAAGCCTTAACCCTGTCCTTCCCAGCCAGCCCAGGCTTCTGGCATGTAGCTCTGCAGGTCCCAGGCTGGGCTCCCAGGGAACCTGGGGCTCGGTTCTCAGGCCCCTCTCAGCCTGGTAAGCAGGTGGATGAGGTCAGGGAGAGGGACAAGGAGAGAGGGCAAGAGCTCCTGAGACTCGACCTCCAGGCTGGTCAGAAGCCATAACACTGGGGCTACGGCTGGGGGCTGGATGACCTGGGCCACCCCCTTAACCTCTCTGCTTATTGCTCCTGCAAGGTTGAGAGTCTGACTGGAGGGGCTCCTGACCCCAAGTTCCAGGGTCCATGTTGCTCACCCAGCAGAGCCTGTTGTCTTTCCAGAAAAGGGTGATATGTCTTTGTCCCTCCAAAGCCCTGCACCAAAGCTTGTGCCTGCTTGGATCTCATGTGGCCAGGCACGGGGGGCAGGCGACCTAGATGAGCTGAGAGAGGGGAGAGGGTTCTGTCGCTGAGTGTCCCTACGTGGGGTGTTGTTACTGTGTTGTCTTAGCATTAAGTGGGAAGGAGGAAGTTTGATCAGTGAAGCTCATCACCTCTGGTGACAGAAGAGGAATCACTGGGGCTCTTGTTCTGGTTGATCCCCCAAAAAGCTGTGCGACCTTAGAAAGCCTGCTTTGCCTCTTGGGGCCCCAGTTTCCACCTCTGTTTGTTGGTTGTTAGGGCTAGGAGGCCTCCAAGCTCCTCACAAGCGTGCTCCCTAAGCTTCTTGGATGGGGCTCTGAAGCAGGTTTGGCTGACACCAGCCAATGGACCCTTGAGCAGTCACACATGAAATACCCCATGCCAACCTCACGACCAGGCTATTCCTACCTGAGGGGCATAGGGATTTGTCCATGTTGAACCTGACTCTGATTCCAGATCCCAGCCTCGTACTTATCCACCACCTCGACCCTGCCCACCACTACTTGTGTCCTATAGGCCCCTTCCTGCCTTTGCCCAGCCCCACCTAGCCCAAGACTCCTCCCCAGGAAGCCCTTGCTGGTGTCTGACAGCCAAGCTCCCAGTGGTTCCATGGCCTAATGTGTGTTGACTTTTTCTGTCTGAGGCCCAGACACAAATACTGACCCATCTGTGATCTCTCCAAGATCATCCATATCTGCAGGGAGACTAGCGCTCCAATGGGCTCAGCCTCTGGACTCGGAGCCCCAGGTATCATGGGGGCTGCAGAGGGGACAGGAATGGACACACAGAAAGCTGTAGATGCCCCTCCTGTGCTGAGGGAGACCACATGGGCCCAGGCAGGCTCGTGCCCTGTTTACAGATGAGTAAATTGAGGCCCGGAGACAGGGAAGGAGAAGGAGGCACTGCTCAGGGTCACACTGAGCCAGTGACTGGAATCCAAAGCCAGGCCAGTCTCCAAAACCCACACACCTCCCTCCCTGGCACTCTTTAACCCCCTCCGCTGAGAACAGACCTGGCCCTTTAGCCTGGAGTTGCCTAGTTAGCTTTAGTATTCACATGTGGGAAAGAGGGTGGGGGACAGAATGGCCAGAGGTCCCTTAGGTCACCCCTCAGCAGGCTAAGGTAAGGAGCACGAGGCACCCAGGACATCAGGGTGTTAAGGGAGCCTGCATCCTCAAGGCCAAGCAGGAGCCAGCCCCACCCCTCCACTCTCCTTTCACCCCTGTCTGAGGCTCTGCTATATACTTGCCTGGCCCCCAGGCCTGGCCCCAGGACATGGATTAACCTATCTTTAGCTTCCAGCTTTGATCTTCTGCTCCCCTGTACCCCAGCATGCTCCTCCTCCCCATCTCAGTCCTCTGAGAAATATGAAAAGGCCAGATTTGAAAGGTGGTCCCTGGTCACAGGTGGTGGGAAGCTGGCTTGGGATGGCTTGAGATGGGAAGCTGGCTTGGGGCAGGTGCTGAAGGCCCACAGAGCTAGGGATGGCCTTCCTGCAGATGGTCTCAGTGCAGACAGCAGTTGTGCATGTGCAAGTCCACGTGTGTACACATGGGTGTGCATGCAGACAGGGACAGCACATCCCTCTCTGTTTCCCAGGCGCAGGCCCTGTCTCTGAGTTTGTTCCGTGGCTGCTGGAGAAGGCAGTTTGTAGTCTGCTGATGGAGGTGAATAGCGAGCATCAGCTTGTAGCCCCACCCTGGGCTGCCCCTGGATCAAACTGAAAGACTGAGTGAGAGGAGAAGGGGAAAAGGATGAGGAGAATGAGGAAGAGAGCAAGTGGAAAGAGGAAAAATTAAATCCCAACATTTCACGACCAGAAAGTCTTCACAAACCCTGAGTCTAGCGTTCTTATTACAGAGGGGCCAGTGAGGCTCTGAGACGCTCTCATCAGGTCCATATGATGACAGGGAGCCCATGACAATGTGTATAAGGTACCTGTTGCTGAGGCCGAAGCTGAGAATCCAGGGCTCGGTGCTGAGCTCCAGGAGGTGAAATTGTTGCAGGGCTAAATCAGGGCTGATTCAGGACCTGGACAATGAGCCTGCAAGTGTGACCAAACAACCTCCCCCATGAGGACTGGAGGGAGCCCACCAAGGCAGCACGGGGTGGTCTCCGGCAGGGCTGGACCTGCTTGCGTGGATGTCAATCGCAGATGTCCGGGGTGAGTCGGGCAGAGGGCCAGGTGCCTCCCTGTGCTCTCTGAATTCCCCGGCCAGTAACTTCACAATGGTTCCAAACACCTTGGTATTTTGCCAACTCTGGTTCCCTGGAATCATCCCCCATCCCTGTTCATGGCAAAAGGGACTCAGTGGTTCAAGATGTAGATAGAATGTTCAGTTAGACATGGACAGCAGGAGGACTGTCTGACAGGCCGGCTCACTGTTCATTGGGGGTGCCACACCCTGATCCCCTAAACTTCAGGCCTCTCTATCCTCCCCTCACACTGTGACCTTGGAAGACTAAAGTCCTGAGCCCATGCCTGGGGTGGAGCAGGGGAGGTGCTGTCCTTCAGTCTGTAGTGGCTGAGTTGGTTTCCAAATTCAGCACACCTGGGTTCAACTAGCTTGTGGCGTGACCTTGGCCAAGTCCTTCAACCACTTAGAGGACAGACTCTCTTCTGGGCAGGACTCAGGCTGGCTCCGAGGCACTGGGCTGCCTCCAAGTCCATTCATACTCCCAGAGAAAAGAAATCCCTCTCCATCTAATTAATCTAATTAGAAGTAATGAAGTTGTGGGAATCTGTGCAGCAGGGTGAGTGATTAGGATAAATTAGCCTCCCTGCAAAGAGCTTAAATTTAATTTTTTTTCAGTCCCATAATCTGAAAACCAAATAAAGAAGAGCATGCCATCTGTTTTGCACATGCACACCGGCCAAGAGTTCTGCAGGGTGGGGCGGCAGATGGGAGAAAAGGCCAAACTGTAACCAGGACAGGCTGGAGTCACAGGGAACTGCTGACCCAGGCACTCACAAGTTTTAGGAACATCACCACTAGAGACAGCGCAGCCCCATCTCCCCAGCATACACACAGTCACACCCATGCCACCACCCCTGAGGTAGATGCACATATCTGTCCTTGAGCCCCAGAGTGTCCTATTTCTTTCTCCCACAGACTCTCCCTCAGGAGCCAGACCAGTTCACATCGTGCATGCATGTTGTGTGCCTGTGTGTGTTTGTGTGCATGCCTGTGTCTTGGGACAGGAGCGGTAGTCACGGCTTCCCAGGGACTTGGGGATGGCTTGGCCCAGAGAGATGGGGTGGGTATGGTGTTATCCTGGTCTCCATTTCAAGAAGCTTGGAAAAGCAGCCAGAGTGGGGTAACTGAGGCTGAGCAATTCTTAGGCCAACGGGATGATCCTCAGACTGCAGTATCTGTGAGGGTCTATAGAACACAATGCCTTGTTCTCTGCTGAGAAAGTAGCCCTCGGGTTCTTTCAGGACAGGGAAGCTGTTTGCTGAGAACAGCTCTGCATCTAACCCATCTGTGATCTGGGTGGGCAGAGATGGAGATAGCTCTTTTCAGGCCTATAGGGTCAGGTCCTTCTATCCACACTCCTCAGCTGTTCTCCAACCTCTGTGGAGCCCCTTACTAGGACTAGAGGAAGGAGACCGCATCAGAGGGTGGGGAAGCATGGAGGAGGGGCCCTCTGACAGGTGTCTTCTAGTGGGGGCTCCTCAGAGGAGCTGGGGGTGTAGGCCCACTGCTCTTCCCCACCACCTGTCTCGGGAGTTGCAGAGAAATCAAGAGGACACAGAAGTCAGAACCATAAAATTCAACCCAGAGTTCAGTGTCATACATCTTAGAATTAAGAATGCAGAATCCTAGCCCTAGAATTATACAAAACTTTGGACCACAGAACCTTAAAGTAGAGACCCCAGAATCAAATAATTCCAAACTCAGACATGCAGAGCCCAAAGACATGAAATCTAGAGCAAAGAATGAGACCCCTGAACCCAGAATGACAGAGCCCAGTATTCTGGACACTCAAATGCTGGACCCTAGACTTTTGTCCTCCTTGGAATGCCCTCTATCCCCTGTACAATCTCAGACACTCGGGGACCCTTTCCCACAGACTTTCTTCTGTTGCCCCCCTCCAGCATCGTCCTTATCTGTTGTTTGGGGTGCCTTTAGCTCTGTGACGCTGTCCCTGCCTGTCCTCTCCTACTCTCAGATGTGGTACCCCCTGCTGCCACACCCCTTCCCTGCTGTGGGCCTGATCCTCCTCATTGCTCAAAGTAGACACTCAAGAAACGAATCCTTGAATCATCAGTCCAGAGAGGATGCACAGAAAGAAAGTACATTTGCTTACTCTGTGAGTTTGGGGAATTCCAGACAAGATCTCACCTCTTACACTAAGCCTACGGCTCCTCCCTACCTCCATCGCATCAGATTGCCTCTGAGGACCAGAGTGTTGACATGGAACACCACTACATCTTATTGCTTTATAATGTCCCCACTGTTGTCAGTTTCATCCTTAAAAGACGCAAACTTTGGACGCAGTAGAAACTGCTTCACCTAGGAGTGGTGGTAATGTGGTAAGGATGACAGAGACTTCCTGGGAGAGGTGGTAGCTGAGATCAGTGGGCATGTGGGAAGCTATGCCACCCACAGACAGTGTGCAAAGTGGCCCTGAAGCAGGGGTGCATCCTGTGCCCAAAGACTACAGGTGGGAGTTGTCATAGAAACATGAAGCCATGTTAGATAAGAACTTCAGGACTGTAGATAGACCTTACCTGGTGTGTATCTTGAATATATCATATTCTTACATTGCCTATTTCCAGGAGGCAATTTTCCTCCCGAAAGCCCAAGGATCAATAGAAATTTTATCGAGAGAAAAAGCACAGAAGAATGTGGCTTGAAAGAGTAATGCTGGTCCAAGGGACAGCTCATTAAACAAATAAACAAAAGTCAGTGAAATGATCAGGTAGATGTAATCAAAAATAGTCTGAAACTCCACGTGGCAGAGGAGGAGAGGACAGCGATCTGAAGGTAAAGACCCTGCGTTCTCTAGAGCAGTTCTCTAGAACCTTTTAGAAATCAAGTGCTCAAACTCCAACCCAAAACCAACTTATTTATTGCAGAATTCCAATACCACAATTAAACCTGAATACTGAAGTCTTAGTTTAGAAAAACAACTCACACATTCGACTTGTGTACCAACAGAGAGGGGGGCTCTGCATACCCAATTTAGCTTGCATGCCATGGGTTCGCCACCACTGTTCTGGAGGGCCCTAAGAGTTTCAACTAGGATCCCTGTGGAGAGATCCCAGGCTGCCTAAATGACTTTTCTCTTCAGACTCCTGCAATCACTTGTTTTCCTGTCTTGTAGATGGGATTATCCAGTGGGTGAAAGAAATTTGCTCTTTCAAAGTATGTACTGTGCCCAGATAGCCTGAATTCAAATCCTGATTCCATCACTGGGGATCGAACTCATGATCGAGCGCTTTCAAGGCAGGCGCTTATGCCACTGAGCTAAATCCCTGACTCAGGTGGGGAAACTTCTTAATCACAATGTCATGTCTGACTTACTGATAGACACCTCACAGAGTGAAGATGAATACTAAATCTAAAGAATGAAAATAAGAAGGCTAACATAAAGAGTATCTCATAGTTAATGCTTTAAAATGAATTGTTATTCAACATCTCTCTATGTAAAATAGAGATTGTTGAACTCCATCTCCATTTTTAAAACTAAGTCATTTGCCCTATTTATAGTATTAGGCATTTTACTATGATAATATAGCCTTCTATTATTTGGTCAATGTTATGGCTTATATCTAGATTTCCCCAATAGTATCCCTCATGTGCTCACATCTGGGGCTTTTGGGAATGGCTGAATCATGGGTGTGAGTACTGGATTAGTCAGCCTTTGATTGATTTAGCACAGTTCTGGGTATGGATGATGGATTTACTGAAGAGGGAAGATCCATCCAAGTGTGGGTTCTACCAACCAATATGCTTGTATACTAGATGGATAAAAAGGGAAAGAAGGGCTGGGGATATAGTTCAGTGGCATAAGCACCTGCCTGACAAGTACAAAGTC
The DNA here is from genome assembly GCF_034190915.1 of Cavia porcellus. Lineage (NCBI taxonomy): Eukaryota > Metazoa > Chordata > Mammalia > Rodentia > Caviidae > Cavia > Cavia porcellus. The sequence continues at coordinate 22,536,756 of NW_026947508.1, read as the reverse complement.
CTGCTGAGTTCAATTCCCAGTACCAAAAACAAACAAACAAACAAAACAGGAAGGTTCCCTGCTTCCTGCCTGCTATGCCATAAACTGTTTCTCTCCTGCCATGCCCCTCTGTCAGGCTACCCTGCCTTAAAGCCATCCAACTGTGGACTGAAACCTCTACAAACTGTGAGCTGAAATAAATCTCTCCCCCTTTAACTTATGGGTGTCAAGTACTTTGTCCCAGCAATGAGAAAGTAACTAAGACAGTCAGTTGTTTAAAGGAAAACAAACTGAAGATCTTGGGGCTGGGGATTTAACTCAGCGGCATAAGCACCTACCTGGTAAGCGCACAGTTGGGAGTTTGATCCCCAGTACCAAAAAAAAAAAAAAAAAGAGGATCCTAGAATAAGTGATATCTATGTTCCATAACTGTGCCATCAGTACCTCAATTAACTCTCATCTTCTTAACGTATTTTGCTCAAGGAATGAGTAGAGTCAACAGAGGTACCAGTAGTGAGGTTCTTCAGAAAAGGCCATGAGAAATCCAATTATAAAGAACAAGAAGTTCTTGTTCTTTCCAGTGTTTTTAGTCTCTACATTGTCTATCTTCACTTTTCCAGATGAATGTTCTTGGAATGCTGAGCCAAGATAAGCAGAAACCACTGTCCCTTCAAGCACCACTCACCAGTCACACTGGCATTCTTTGAGTTTCTAGAATAGGCCACACCCATCTCCCTCAGAGATCTCTCCTATGCCATTTCCTTTCCAAAAAAAAAAAATTGCAATATCATAGAGGATCCTTGCAAGTGGCAAAAATATCCAATTCAACTTGGTTTAAATGAAGTTTTAAAAGGAAATTTGTGGTATACTTGAATTGATGAGCCTAGGCATAGCAGAAATTAGGGACTTAAAGGGAATCATCCGGGACACAGGGTTTCCGTCTCCTGTCCACCAGCAGCATTCAAGTTATACTTTCCAATCCAGGCAGGAAGCGGACACTTGTTGTCATGGTGCTGATGTCACTTTGACTTAGCATCTCTCTGTGCTGACTGTGTCAGCCACAAAACTCCTGATGCGATTCTCACCAGCTTCCCTTCCTCATTGGCCTGTGACAGAAATGCTTACTCTAGCCAGGGGGTAATGGCCAGACCTGGGCGACAGGAGCCGGGGGATGGGTCCATTCTCCCTGATGGACTGGGGCAGGGGCTCCAAAGACAAACTGAAGAGTCATCTCATCAGAAGAGAGATGAACAGTAACAACAACAAAACAGGTCCTCATTACACACTGTCCCTTCCTCTTGACATGAGGACCAGGCTCCTGGTCTCAGCTGCAAGCAAATTCCAGGAAAGACCATCTTGACCCCTGAGCCCTCCAATCCTTTATGCTTTATTTTTCAGCTCTTTTATGTTCAAAGTTGGGATTTATAGAGCGTTGTCAAAGAGAACCAGTGTTGAACACTAAAGTGGTAAAGGCAAATTTTATGCAGAGACTATTGCATTAGGATAAAAAGAGACTTCAGCATAGAACACGGCCCCATTCCAAATACAAAGACAAGTGGAAATTTATAATCAAGGGTCAGGGAGAGGGAGTCAGTGGACAGACTATCACTACTAAGAATAGACATCAAGGATAGAACATTCCCGCTCAGTGTACTTACCAGGATTCTTACTGAGGCTAGACCAGAGCGATCAGACACCACATGTGGGGGATTCTCTTTAGTCTGACTTAGCAGATTTTTGTTCACACTAGACTTGGCAAAGATGAAAACAGAATCTCAAGGTCTCAAGACCTAGCCGAAAAGGGTCAGAGACAGCTCTTTCAAGTTTGAGCAAAAAGAGAAACTTTGTCAGGACATACCAGGTACCAAGCACTATTTTGAGTAATTTACATATATTAATGAATTCAATTCTCCCTGCTTTCTGATAAAATAGGTACTTATATCCATTTTGGTAATGAGGAAACTATGTGCTGAGAAGTTAAGTAACTTGCCCAGGCTCACACAGAATGTGCAGGATTGGACTTCCTGTCTAAAGCCATGCTTCACAGCTTCTGAATATAACTGTACAAATAATCAGAAGCTTGCCTGCACTTACATGCATTGTTGATATAATTATGTACCAAACTTCTGCGTCCTCCACCACACCATGGCCCCCACAGGGCCACAGATCTTGGCTGTGTCACTCCCTGTCTGCCTGCCTGTGTCATCCAACCCCCAACACAGCGTGACTTGGTTGTCTCACTTTTCCAAAGGAAATAATGAGCCAACACAATGTTGCCCTCCCACAGGCAAAGTATAGAAGTAAATCCAAACGCAGGCTCCATCTCTCCCCTTCCTCTTCTTCATGTGCCGCCCCCTTTGCCTCTCTCCCTCTCCTCCCCACTCCTGTCCTCTCTGCTGTTCCCTTGAGAGCCTCTCCTTCACCCTCGTGTCACTTCCCTTTGCTTCCTGTATCCTATAACACCTCCTCCCTCATCCATCTCTCCCAGCTAATTGAATGATTCTGTGGGATGAATTTCATTTACATTTAGCTCAGAGGCCACAGAGGACCCTAAGTAGAAGGATGTAATTGAGCCACTTTCACATACTCAATTCATCCGGGGAGATGATTATGGGATGGGGGAAGGGCCACAAACTTCAGCCCAAATCCCCTGGGACTTGGGAACAGACTTGGGAAGGAGGGCCCAGCTCTGAACCAAGGAGGGTCCTGATGGTGAGAGTTTTTCTTAGGAATAAGAGGCAGAGGTGAAGCCAGATCCAGTTGATCTCCAAATTGCCACTGCCATCATTATTCAGGCCAGAAGTCCCCACCGGCTTTGACTCTAGCTGGGACAAAGGAGTGGTTATTATATCCTGAGGATGGGTATTGCAAAGGGTCCTCACATTGATCTGCTGTACATCTAGAGCTGACATCTACGCTGCCTGAAAATGATGGCTGGCTCACTGCATATACAGCACTCTCGACAGGTGTGAGCTCCTGCAATTACAGTGCCAAAGAAATCCACCAAAAGCCTTCCTGGAAAGAAGACAGAAAGAAAGAAAGAAAGAAAGAGAGAGAGAGAGAGAGAGAGAGAGAGAGAGAGAGAGAGAGAGAGAGAAAGAAAGAAAGAAAGAAAAAGAGAGAGAGATAAACAGAGAGAGAGAAGGCCTTCCTGGATTCCAGGTGGTCTTTGTCCATGCTGTATTTCCTCAGTCATTGTCATTGTATAGTAGCAGTTGTGGTCACAACACTATAATATCTGCCACCATCTATTGCACACTCATTGTATACCTAGCACTGGACTGAGTGGGCCAGTAGATTTTCTCAGGGGGAGGCCAGTGAGTGTTAATATTGACTTTTTCTGGCTAAGGAAACTGAGACACAGTGTAAAGTGCCACGACCAAGACACAGAACACTAGTGGAGAAGAGCAATGCCTGGAGAGATGGGACACAACAAGGTGAGACAAATGACTCCCAGCTTACAATTCCAGGCTGGAGGAACCAGGAAGAGCTACAGAGCTACAGAGACAGAGCTGAGAAACCAGGAAGAGCAGGATGGTTAGGGTTCATAAGACAGAGAACCAGGAAGAGAGGTGGAAACAGAGAACTGGAGATTTGCAAGGGGTCCCTCTCTGTCTCAGTAAGGACAGCTAAGTGCTTATATGTGCATGCATTTGAAGGAATTGTCAAACCCTAGAGAAAGAGACTTCCAAAAAGATGGAGGTAACAGTGCCCAGCACTGACACAAGGCTGAAGATGGTGCCTGTTCCCACCAGCCAGATGGGAAGATCTCACAGTTAATGAGGAATCAAGTAAAGCCCACGGAGGAATTTCACCTGGACAGTAAAAGGCCACACGGGGAGGTGAACAGCCCTCAGTAAGGCACTACTTCTGTTCTGCCTAACAATTCTTAAAAGCAAGATCTGAAAAGATCAAACTGCTGGTAAATAACTCCACCCCAAAATACAGCTCAAAAATGCAGAAATATCCAGTGCCCAACAAAGCAGAATTCATAAGGCCTAGTATCCAATTAAAAATTGGCAGATACTCAAGTTAACAGGAAAATACTACCTGTGAGGAGGAAATAAACACACCAATCGGAGCCAACAGAGAATCAAGACAGATGTAGAATTCACAGGACCTTAGAAGTTATTATAATAACTTCAAAAATTATTATAAGTGTGTTCTATATGTTCAAAATTTTAAATAAATACATGGACGATATAAGCAAGATTAGATAAAACACTGAAAAGTGGAAACCAAAGTGTGTAAAATGAAATATAAGCTAGAAAGAATTGATAGCAGGTTAAAATTTCAGCGGTAGAAATTAATAAGCTTGACACTATAGCAACAAGAAACTATTTAAAATGAACACAGAAAAAAGAATATTTTTGTTGGAAACTTTTTTGGTTGGGGGGGTTTGATTTTTATTTATTTTGTTTGGGGCTTTATTGGGGTTTTTGTTTTTTGGGTGTTTTGTTTTGTTTTTTTGAGACAGAGTCTCATTATGTAGGCTAGGCTGGTCTTGAACTCATAGCAACCCTCCTGCTTCAGACTGAATACTGGAATGACAGGAGTCCACCACCATGCCTTGCAAAAAAAGAAAAGAATATCTTGCATGAACAGAGCACCAGTGAGTTTTGTGGTACAAATTCAAACTGTCCAATGATATACATATAATTGGGGTCCCCAAAGAAGGGGGCAGAAGGAATAGTTGAAAATAGCAGAAAAAATTCAAATTCAATGAAAAACTGTAATCCTACAAATCAAAAGACTCAAGTATGGGAATCATGAAAAAACCTACAGCTTTTTTTTGTTGAAATTGAAAAATTGATTCTAAAATTCATATGGAAACACAAAAGACTTAAAAATAACTAAAACAACTTTAAAAGAGAAGACCAAAGTTAGAAGTCTAACTCTTTTGATTTTGAGACTTATTATACAACTATGCACTTAAGACAATGTGGTGTCGGTAACAGTGGAACAGAATAAAGAGTCCGGAAATAGGCCACACGTGTATGGACAATCAATTTTTGACAAAAGAGCAAAAGCAATTCAGTGGAGAATGAAGAGTCTTTCATCTGTGGTGCTGGTAAAACTCAATAGCTATATACACAATGAAAAAACAAATCTTTGATCTCTACCTCATGCCATCTATAAACGTTAACTCCAAATGGATCATAGATGCAAATGTAAAACCTATAATTATAAAACTTCTTGAAGAAAACTTTTGTGGTCTTGGGCTAGGCAAGCGTTTCTTAGATGCAATATCAAATGTGGCATTCAAAAAATAAGTTTTTTGTAAATTGGATTTCATCAAAATTTAAAACTTCAGGCAGAGGGGGGCCAGTGGGGTGTTCCTGGCATAGGAGAGAGCAGGGCAGACCCCAGAGGAAACCATGGGGTCCTTAACAGACCACAGAGACACAGGGCGCCAACAAGAGAAAAGGCTGGACGATGACCATTGCCAAAAAGCAGCAAAATTTTAAAAACTAACTTTGAGCTAATCGTACGCCCAACTTTGTTCTAAAGACTTTTCAAGTATTACTTTATTTAATCCCTGCAAAGATCCCATGCAGGAGGCACCTTTATAATCTCACTTTATGGATGAGAAACTGAACCACAGAGAAATCAGCCTGCTTCCTCAAGTCACAGCACCGGTGTGAGCACGGGAAGCATTGAATCCAGCAGCCAGGTCTCCGGGCCTTTACCCTGCCCCTTTCTAGCCTCGTAGAGCTGGGATGTGGCCCCACATTGCCACAGCGCCCCTCTGTACAGACCCACTGTGTGGGGCCCTGCCGGGGCTGGGCTCACATCACACCCTGCCCCTCCCACTGCTCAGGTGAGAACACTGCAGCTCCGAGGAAGTCTGGAGGTCTGTGGCCCAGGCCTCATGTGGTCTGGGTTCTGAGGGGCCTGACTCCAGAGCCCCCCTGCCAACCACTAGGGACACAGCAACCTTGAGAACAGAAGGAGTTGTTTGAGACCCCACTTGGAGGGGCCCAGGTCACACAGGAAACTCTTTCATAGGTATGGAGCTTCCTGCCTCCCCACAAGGGAAATGATGCAGCGCCTGCCTGGGATACCTGCCCTATCTAGGCCAGACCTTCTTCCTTGCTAGAAATCAGAATTCTGCCCCTTAGATTGCAAAAGAGCCCTGCACTCTGCCCCCAGAGCTCTGTACTGTCCAGGGTCCTTGCCACACGCATCAGCAGGAAAGCATCTGCTCCCTCAACACCCAGGACCCATGTTCACCCAGCTGTGCTGCATCCTAAAGTCCAGGCCAGACCTGCAGTGGGCCTTGGCCCTCCTGCCACCACAGTGGAGGCAGAACCTGAGAGATGGGTGGAATCTGAGAGTGCAGGAGGTCCTTGGAAGGCAGCACAGAGAGACCTGAAAGAACAGGAAAAGGAGACCTCAGCGGGCTGGAGTGGAGAGCTGGCTTCCCAGCATCCCGTCTCCATTTTGCAGATGAGGTGATCAAAGCCCAGAGAGGTTATATGACATGCCAAAGATCACCCAGCTTGACTGTGACAGAGCAGGCATCCAAACACAACCCTAAAACCATCCTCTTCCTCCCAACTATCCTGTCTAGATTTGTTCTTCATTGTGTGGGGGTCCTATGGTGCTTTCTGCTTTTGTCAACACCCCACCCCAAAACCCCCAGTAGCTCCCAGGAAAGAGAAGCTTTAGAAACCCCTGCCTGCAGCCAAGAGGACAGAGCTGAGCTTCCCAGAGCAGAGGATTCTCACAAGGTCCATCTCCATGGCCTCTTGACACCTGTATGTGTGGATCAAGCCTGAGCCTGGGTCTACAGGACCTGCTGGGGGAAAGCAAGCAGGAAGCAGGAGAGAGCACGCCAAGCCAGTTCCTGGAGGACATCTGGGATGGAGATGAGGGCACAGGGTAGATGCTGAGGGACCACTGCTCCTACCTGCCACCCCAGGGGATGAGCCTGGGCACATCCTGGTGCCCCTGCCAGCCCCAGCCAGCCCCAGCATCCGCATCCCCTGACTGAGCAGCAGCCCAGGATAGAGTCTGAGTCTATCAAGAACAGAGCCCCCTCCTTACTCAGGTCCCTCTGATGAGCAATCAGGGTCCTGGAGTAACCCCCAACCTCCCTTCTCCTCCTAAAGGCCCAGAGCAGAAAGAAAAACATGAGCAGAGCTGGCAATGCTCCCTGCTATCTGGGGAGCAGATTCCTCTGTGTGACTTTGGGAACCACTGTGGGATGGGGACAGTGATCCCCACCCCAGGGGTTAGCTGGTCTACACAGAGACGGAAGAGGGCAGTGGTCAACCCAGAATGCTGAACCCCATAGACAAGGTTCAAATTGTGACGTCAGCACCTTTGAGCTGCCTGACTTTGAACGAATGGCCTAACCACATGATTTCCTTATCTGTAAAACAAGAGCATCACAACAGCATAGTAAAATATTTGGTAATGACTCAGTACGTTTTCTGTTGCTATAACAGAATGCCTCAGACTGGGAATTTATAAAGAGAAGTTTATTTGACTCATGGTTCTAGGGGCTGGAAGTCCTGGGTTGAGTGGTTACATCATAACATGGAGAAAAAGCAGAAAGGTAATCAACATTTATAGAAGAGACAAAGTGTAAGAAGCAGCCTCATTATATACAGTTTTCTCTCTTGATACCTGAACCAATCCCATGAGAACGGCATCATCTGTCTTACTGACCTAATCACCTCTTTGAAGGTCCCACTGCCTCTCAAAACTGATACTCTGGGGACTGAGTTTTGGAGGAAACAGACCATGGCAGCTTAATTCAGACTCAGGGAAGTTGCAGCAGGGCCTGGTGCAAGGCAGTGCTCGCCGGATGGGACTGAGTTTATTCTAATAATGAGTAATAATGAAGACTGAGCACGGTGATTATAGCTGACACATGGCACTGCAAGAAACCATGTGATGTTGGTGTCTCATTCAAGATGAGCTTTGTGAATGCCACTGTCCCCGACCCTACTTGCCCTTCCTAAGCCAGCCAGCTTCCTTTCACAGCCCCCATACCCCAGTGCTCAGAGTCCATCTATGTCTTCCGAGGACATACACTCCAGACCGCAGAAACATGACACAAGCTTCTATCTCATCTGCAGGCGAGCCCTGACACTGACCGTGTCCAGCCTCCCTGAGGTTCCCCACCCCCGACCCCAGAGACTGAGGGTAGGAGGATGTGAGACTGGGACAGGTCAGGTTGTTCTAGGAGTGATAGCCACTTGGCTCCGAGAAGCATTTAGATGATTGAATTCAGGACCTATCTCTAATTTTTCAAATGGAGAAACTGAGGCCCAGAAAGAACAAGAAACTTCCTCAAGGTTATACTACAAATCAGCAGTAAAGCAGGTATTAGAACTCAGGTATCGGTCTTCCAAACCAGATCTCTTTAATTCACTCGTCAGAGGGCCTAAAAGAGCTATTTAGGAGAGGAAAAATGATGATTTAGCAGCTGTGCAGGAGAAAGGCCTGGTAAGGAAGACTCCTAATGCCAGGGGAGGAGGTTAAAATTTACTATGCAGGCAATAGGGAGCCATGGATAGTTCTGGAGCAGTGTAATGACATGATCAGAGCTAAATCCTGGTATCACTCACTAATAGTCATACATCTGAAGTGGCAGAGTTCAGCCCCTCTGCTGGGCCACCTCCTCCTCCCTGCCCCCCACATTCTGCCACCCACAGCTGCCAAAGTACTGCATTCCTGCCTGCTAAAACCCTTGGGGACTTCTGCTGCTCCTGGGTGTGTCAGGGCCTCCTGACAGGCACAAGGCTCCAACCCCTGTGCAGACTCATCTCTTCCCAGCCTGCCATGTACCTCTGCTTGACCACACCTGGTCCTGGATCTCTCCTGGATGGTCCTGATGCCTGGGACACCCTCCCGATAACTCCTTGCAGGGTGAGGGGTTATACGAGACCTCAGCCTAATATTTTAGACTTCCTGGACCACCAGCAAAACAACCTCCATGCAAGTGCTCCTTATCACTTCACCCTGTTTATCTCATGCACAATATTTAACACTTATTTTGATTTATATCTAGAGGCTTCCCCCAAGCCTCATGTGCTCAAAGGTGGGGCTTTTGAAAGGTGATTGGATTATGAGAGCTTAAAATTCACTGTTAGGAGGTAGAGGAGGACTCAGTCAGAAGAGGCAGATCCCAGTGTGTCAGCCTGGAAGGGTCTGTCTCCCTCTGCAGCCCCTCCCTTGGAGCTCACTGTTTCCCGCCACCATGACTTGAGAACCTTCCCGCTCTATGCCCTCTGCCATGCTACCCTGCCTTGGAGCCAGCTACTGCAGAGTAAATGTGAGCCAAACAAACTTTTCCTCCTTAAAGTTGCGTTATGGGGTGAATATTGTGTCTCAGAGATAAGAAAAGTGACTAAGACAACACGTTGGGCAATTACTTTGTTCAACCATTCATTCTTAGGCAGAAGCTTCCTCCCACTAGGACACTAGCTCACAGGGGGGACACAGGCTCCTGCTGAGTCCTTACTGCCCTGCCTGGTACCAGCACCACCTCTACAGACACTTTAATACTGGAGATCAAACCAAGACCTTTCCACTGAGCTACATCCTTGGCACATTTTTTATTTTTTTTATTTGGGTGCAGGGTCTCATTAAGTCGCTAAGTTGCCCAATATGGACTTGAACTTGTGACTCTCCTAACTCAGCCTCCCAGAGCACTGGCATGTGCCACCGCATCCAGCTTCAAGAATAAATGAATGGAGGGTGGATGGATGAGTGAATGACTAAGCTGAGCCAGAACTCAGACCTCCTTCCTCCTCTGCTGGCCTCTTCATGTTCTGCAGTTATTGGGAAGGAAGACTTTTCAGGGCTGGTCCTCCCACACTGGAGGACAGAGTGGGGAATCTGTCCTCCTGATCTCCAGGTCCCTAATCCTGCTGCCAGGGGCCATTCCTGACTCAAGATCCCAAACCTCAAGAGTCAACACACCATCCACTCCTCACAGATTTCTGTTTACCTGTCCCACCCACCCCCACCTGCCAGATCAGGACAGAGTCAGCCTGCCCATGGGACTTCCACATCCCTGCCCTCCTGGCCAAAGGCCCTGAGGAGAAGATGTCCAAAGGGGAATTTTGTTCACTACCTTCAGGGAGGTGTTTGTTCATTACCCCAGGCTTGGGGAGGGGGCATTCCTGACCTCAGGTGACCCTGGTTGAAGGAGGAAACATATACCTACCCTTGGGAGCTGCTAACTTGGATCCTCCTTGCTCCTCCTTGGATTAGGGAAATCAGATAGCTGCTCCAAAGGGTCCCAGTCTGCTGAGAAAGACCGCTCTGCCTCTAGAAGCATCCAGTCTAATGGGGTAGTTGTGTCAGTCAATTTCCCATGGCTGGGACAAGATGCGTGAGAAAACCAACTTTCAAAGGAGGAATGGCATCTCTTGGTTCACGGATCTGGTCCATGGTCAGCTGGCTCTGTTGCTTTGGGGCCTGTCATAAGGTAGATCATCATGCCAGGGAGCACTTGTTAGAGGAAAGGTACTTACCTTGTGGTGGGTGAGAATCAAAAAAGAAGAGACCTGGATCCCAATATCTGTGCCAGGGCTTGGTTCCAGTGACCTAACTGCCCCAGTCCCCACCTCTAGAAGCTTCCACCACCTCCTACTGGGTACCACAGACTGGCGACCAAGCCTTCCATACATGAACCTTGGGAGACATGGCAGACATGAATGGTACAGCAGTCCTGGTCCTCACTAGAGTCATGAGTCCTCTGGGAGAACCACACATGACTGAGGCCCCATCCCTGCAAACTTGAAACTCACACTGTCTCCCACTGAGACCATGGGTGAAGGGTCCTCTCATGGATGGTGTGGTAGGTGAGTTTGATTGTATCAACTTGATTGATTTGGGACTCACTGTGGGAATTAATAAAGTACATTTCCGGATGTGTCTGGGTTAGCCACGGAGAGGCAACACTGGGTATTATATCCAATCCTTTCCTTCTTCTCTGACACCTTCTCCCTACGCTGCTTCCCAGCCACCATGAACTGTTAAGCTTTGCCAGGTCCTTATGCCATGATGCTCCTGCCTTAGCACCAGCTAACCATGAACTGAATCCCCTAAAACTGTGAGCCAAATTAAACCTCCCCTCCTTTAAACTGTGTGTCTGGTATTATGTCTTGGTGATAAGAAAACTAATACAGGTGAGCATCTCCTTCTTGAGGTAGAAGGACACTTAGAGAAGATGGGGACCCATCTCCAGAAGGGTAGACATAGGGCCAAGCTGCCCACAGTGTCCTTAGCCTCAGCGCCAGGGCAGCAAGTATCCCCCCCCCCCCAGCCCAGGAAACCTGGGTCCCAGCCTTGTTTGGCCCACAGTGTCCTATGGCATTTGTCTGGGTACCAGCCCCATCTCCCCATCATCCACCCAGACTGGGATTTCTCTCCTTTCCTCACCTCCCCATCCCCTCTCCGCCATCACCTCAGTTCTTGATCCCACAATTGTCTTGATACAACAGAATCTTGGCTCATTTTGGGGGCCCATAAACCACCCAATGAGGAGGCTGGGCAGGCGGCCCCTCTTCCACTCCATCACCCACCCTAATGCATCGTCTGACACTTTCAATTTATTTTTCAATTCCTTCACCATCAGAAATGACGATTAAATTCCCAGCGTAAATGCCGCTTTACCAAACTGAATTAATCACAAGCGGGGAGGGGCACGGGGCTCCGCTTGATCAGAGCATTCGGCATCACAGCAAGGACAGGGACTCAAGGGTCCTCCGCCAGGAAGACCCTGCTCAGAACCATGCTGGGGGCTAACTTGACCTTGAACCCCTTTGCTCTCTGGCAGCCTCACTCTTGTGGGGGCTCTGAGAGGGGAAGTTTTGCCCCAGGTCACCCACCCCAGCAGGGCAGATTCAGGGGGTACGAGTCTGGCTTCTTCTGATTTTTCTCAGGCCCCATGGCAGGGCTGTGGGGGGAGGGGTGGCAGGGATCAGGACATGACATGGGGGGTATCAAGGCTTTGGCATTTTCCAGATGATCTGGGATCAGGACACCTGGGATTCTGTAGGCACCTGATGACCCTAGAGCCTGACTGACTGGGGTCCTAAAGGGACAGGGGGCAGCTCCCCCACCCTACAGCAAAGCCACTGCTGCTGTCACCACCACTCCTGTCTGCCATGAGCCATTCTCATCATCCCACTGCAGACACATTCAACCTCAGGTCTCCCCCATTCTCCATCTCCCTGCCCCAGCACCCCTGTGGCTCCTGTGGCGTCTCCCCACATCCATGCTGACCCTGTCCACCAGCAGTAATGTCACGGCCTCAGAGAACCCTCTCTTTCCACCATCATTTAATCTGAACTAGCCCCTAAGCCCTAAGGTTCTCTCTCCAACCCATTATCTTTCCTTCTTAATGTGAGTTTTAACAATGAACTTACTTGTGGGTTTATTGAACAGAACTCTTAATGAGGGATTTTGTGTCACTCAGTACTGCAGCTGCGGTGCTTAGATGAGGCTTGGAGTGTGACAAATGCTAAGTGCAAACCAGTGAATGAATGAATGAATGAATGGCAAATTCTTCCTGGTACCAGTCTGGAGAGATAACTGGGAACAGCCTTCTTCCTGGCAGTAGTCCTCACAGTCTTTCAGTGGACACAGTGACAGCTCAACAGGTCAGGTTGACCCAAGCCAAGGTGGGACACAGGGGAAGGGTAATCAGCCTTGGGGCTACTGATGATGGCTTCAAGGAGAACCTAGTGGGGCTCTAAAGGATGAGCAGGAGTCTTCTCAGTACTGAGATCATACGAGGGCATTCCCAATGGAGGAACCGAGTGTGGAAAGACCAGGATTAGTTGGAGAATGGTGGGTGGAGTGAGGCTGAATGGTGGGTAAATGGAGGAAACCTTCATGATGCCAGAGATATTGGCAGGGCCAGACCTAGAGGAACCTACAACACCAGTTGAGCTATGTGGTCTACACTCCGAGAATGATGGAAGAAACATAGTTCTTGGAAGAGTTCTAGGCCAGAAAATGGGCAGAGAGCTGAGGATCAGTCAAAGTAGGAAAACCAGGAAGGAGGCCACAGCAGTACTCTGGACAGAGGTGACAGTGGCCTGAATCGGGGCAGGAAGCAGACAGATGGGACAGAGTCCAGGTGCCTCCCACTTGCAAGTGCCTAGCTTAGTGCTTCGCGTAGATCTGTGTTCCTAGTGAAACTGGGCTTGAAGCTTGGTCCTCCCTCAGCAGCTGTACCCCTGGGCAGGTGACCCAGTCTGTCTCACCCACAGTCTGGCCGGTGATAATGAGGTGAACACTGCACCCTCCCCTGCCTCCGACTCACCCAGACACACATGGCTGGGATACGAGGCCCAGAAGTGCCCTACAGAGGGGCCAAGTAAGAAGTCCTGCACACACTGAGGAAGGCTTCGCAGAGGGCGCAGTCTGTGAGCTGCCTGCCCAGGCCTCACTCCTCTCTTGGTTTGTGTCTTCAGCTGCCCCTGCTTTTACCAGGCCCCGATTCTGTGCCCCCACCTCTCTGCCATAATGGAGAGACTGAAGCTGCACCCCAGCCCAGCGATTGGCTTAGATCCCCCCCAAAATGGGCCTTGACAGTTCCTCTGGAGTGTCTCCCCTCCCTCCAGATCCTCTCTCAGCTCTCCCAGCACCCTATACCCACTACCCCGCAGGGAAGCTGAGGACTAGGCCTTCCGGCAGGGCCTCTGGGCACTTTCCCCTCTGCCTAACTCCCGCTCCTCACCTGTGCATGTGTTCGGGGCAGGAAAAACTCAGAGGCCAAAGTGACCCAATAGATGTGAGGGGGCCTTGCCAGTGGTCAGATGGATGCCTACTTTGGGGTATGGCGGGGGCAGGACTGAAGACTCAAAGCCTCATTCTGATCCCTGTCATTAAGGGACAGCAGGACCAGTCAAGCTCCTTCCAGTTCATCATTAATCACCAACCCATTTAAAGATACTTTATCAAGCACCTACTACAAGTTGTCTTAAAAAGTATAAGAGCCGAGGCTGGGGATTTAGCTCAGCGGCATAAGCGCCTGCCTTGCAAGCAGGCAGTCGTGAGTTCGATCCCTGGTACCGATAAAAAGGAAAAAGACCAAAAAAAAAAAAAAAAGTATAAGAGCCAGTGCTTGGGTGCCTGGTGTATGCTACAGGTCAGATTGCATTTCACCCTCATGACCTCCCCTTGGAGTGGACGCTGTAACTGGCCCTGGTTTCAGACAAGGGGCCTGAGGTACAGAGAGAGAAGGGGCTCCTCCAGAGTGACCCCCCGCCTTTGAGAGGAAGAGCTGGGATGGTGTTCAGACAGACCGACAGCAGAGCCCACCCCTAACCACCGCCATTCTGCCTCTGACAGTGGCTACGGTGCTGCTGAGGGCAGCGATGGCAGTAATACAGCCACGTGCATGGCACGAGTACTCCAGGAAGGAGAAGTGAATCTGGGGACAACTGAAACTCTATGAACCCCACCACCAAATGAGGGTCAGAGCCAAGCTTTCCCAGGATCCAGACTGACAAGAGCATCACCATCAGGAATATTTAATGAGTGTCTACCGTATGCCTGGCATTGTCCTAGGAGCTTATTTGCTTGTTTACCTGTTTATTTATCTGATTCTATGAATTGTTCCGGTCCTCACAGTGACTCCAGTGGAGAACCTGCGAAATGAACACTAACAGAGACTAAGTGGCCCAAACCTCACCTCCAGTCTACAGGCGGGAACATGGAGACCCAGAGAGGTAGAGACACTGTGTAAGTCCCAGTTGGAAGCCAAATAATTACATGTCACCAAGTCCTCCAGGTTGTTTGGATTCATCACAGGTGTAGAAACCCTGGCAGGAGGACTTAGGTAGACCCAGATCCTACCTCCTGCTGTGTCCCTCACCAGAGAAGTGGCCTTGGGAAGTAGCTTCATAGTTCTGAACCTCAGACGCCCCACTAGTGCACTGAAAGTTCAGGATATTCCAAAAAATAGATCCAAATACACAAAATTGAGCCTGCACTGCAGGAAACAGAGAAATGGTGGCTTCCTTATTCTCATCACACTCAGAGATAAAGGAAAGGGCACACTAGAAATGCTCAGGACCTCCAATATGCACTGTCCCACCTCAGGACCTTTGCACATGCAGTTCCCTCTGTCTAGAATGCCTTTCCCTTTGCATTGCTAATGACTACAGCTGTCAGGTCCTAGATCCAATGTCATGCCTCAGGGAAATCTGTCCTGAAAATGGCATGTGCTCTCTCTGGCTGGGATACACTCCCATCCCAGGCCCTCCAGTTTTCTAGGTAGCATTTGCACCCGTGGACAGTTATCTATGGAATTCTTCAATGGGATAAAAAAGGTTCTTAGAGAAATGAGCCTTCCCATGGGCCTGGCAGCAAGGCAAACCCAGCTCCCAGTGCCCAAGAGTGCTGCCTCTGCTTCACAGGGGCCTCACTGGCATGAAAGACACTAAAACCCCACTATGCTGCTTCTGCAGAGCCTGCCCAGCTAGTGAGCTCCCTAATTAAGCCCTGCCTAGGCAATGAACCAGCTTCTGGAGGATGGGTGGGCAGGGGAGTATTTTAGGGACCAACACTGTGTTCTGGAGAGAGACAAAGGGACCCCTCCCTTCCCAGAGTCCCATGTGCTAGCTCAAACCACTGCCGCATTCCTCATCTCTATCCTTAGCCCCACAGCAGGCTTTGGTCTTACAAAGATGAGCCCCAGAGAGGAAGGTAATAAGCCCATAGGTAGCAGCTGTTTGTTGGTGGACCAGGCTTTCACAGGCCTGAGCACAGATCACCTTCCCTGCCCAACTGCAGGGGTCACAACCTAAACACCAATCTGCCCCTCAGACTTAGCTCAGTCCAACAGCCTCCTCCTCCCAGGACTACAGTGACTGGAAATCACAGAAGATACCCAGAAGACTTGCTGCTCCAGCCCATCATAAGGAATCCTGGACTGATAGCCCAGTTCCTCTAGTTCACAAGGTTTCATTAATTCACTCAGCCACCCAGCCACTCAGCATCTACCTACCCATCTACCCATTCATCCATCCACTCATCCACAAGTCCATTCATCCATTTATCCACCTACCCACCCTTCTACCCACCCACTCACCCCTCCATTCATTCACACTCTCCCAGCTACCTTACTTGTCCATCCATCTGTCCTCCATCCATCCCAGCCAGCCAGCCTTCCATCCATTCATCCACCACCATCAGCATTGCATTCTGTTATCGTCCTGAACACACAGGTGCTTTCTATTCACCTCCTATTTTGTAACCTCGAAGACTTCACCAAGGGTTTCAGCAAGTGGCACCTTCCCAAATGAAGCTAGCCCACCTGGAGCTGTCAGGAAAGCCAAGGGGCACCCACGTCCCTACTAGGATGGGGGACCAGGCACTGAGTCATGCCTTCCCCCTTCCCCTCCCTCATCCCCTCAGGCTCTGATTGGACTCAGTGGCTCCTGCTGACAGGCCATGTGTCAGGAACCTGAGGAAATCTAATTAATTATGATAATTGGCACCCTCACAGATGTCTGCCATGTGACACCCACTCTGTGATAAAAGGTTCCCATAATTCTGTTTGAACAGCATTTTCCAAGCAATATGTTTGTCATTTGGGCCACCGGGAAGTTTACTTTCCAGACACTGCCTGGGGTGGGCTGGCTGAGCCACCACTGCACCCCCTCCTGCAGGGTTTCCAGTGGTGCCAGAGGTGGGGGTGAGGCTTGGAATCAGATCTGCCTCACACAGGGCTCAGAGCAGGGGGGCTGAGACCTCATTCTGCCAGGGCCTCATGCAGTTTGGCTGGCGACTCTCACCTCTGTCCTGACTTCCTCATGGCCTATGAAGCCACGTAACCACGGGAACTTCATCAGTTTCCAGTCCCTCCTGCCCAGCTCCTCTTTCTTTTGTTCCTAATATGACCCAAGTTCCTCCAGTAGTGTCTGGCCTACCAAGGTGCCTAAAGCCAGTTACATTCTCAAGAAAAGCACACGTGCAGCTCTCCACAGGCTCTCACCTTACCCTCACAGACCCACAGTGACAGCAGGGGGAAAGGCCTGGGTGGCGTCTGTCCGTCTGTCCATCTAGCCGGCACCAGCACTGCAAAGCACTTCTATGGGTTCAGCCACCTACTCTGCAGAAAGCCCCAGGAGGTGAATACTGCTCTGAGTTTCCATTTTACAGATGACTTAAGTCTTTGAACAAAGTCATGAGGCTGCAGCATGGCAGAGTTGGACCCGGAACCAGGCAGCGTTTCCAGGACGCACTGGCATCTACCCTGACCCATTCGGCACAGCTTGCATCTGCTCAACACAAACGGCCTGTGCCAGGGTGACAGGAAGGCCATCAACAGCAGGTACGTGCCTCAATTTTCACTGCCTGGTCTTCAACTCTCCTTCCGTTACACTGCTGAGGTTGCGACATCCAAGATGCCTCTTCGTCCATCTGAACCAGCTTGGCTAGGAACACAGCACCTCACTGACAAACAGTCCCTCCCACAGCTGCCTGGGATTCCTCACCACTGGACAGCTGGACACCGGGCCATCTCACATTGTGCTGAGCCACAGCCAATTCCCAAGATACAGGAGAGGGAAGGGGCTTAAGACTGGAGTCAGCATGACATCACTTCTGACGTTCTCTATTGGTCAAACAGCCACACACCAGAACTAAGGGGACCAATCACACACAATTGTTCACTCCAAAGTCCACATGACTTCTGGAGGACAGATATTATTCAGAAGGAGGAGCCCCTCCTTGTGAGTTGACCACCTGCCAGTCCCTCTGCCTTTTCAGGGAAATGCTGTCCCCTCTGACTCCATGAACCATTGACCCCTCCACCACTCAGTATCCTCAGTCCAGCCTCATTGGTCCCCTGCTCTGCACCCTCTTCAGAGAACCAGGACACAGATGGCACAGCTTCTAGAGGGGCCTGGTGAGACCCTGGCAAATTTCTCACACAAAAGCCCAGGAAAAAGCTATCACAGATGGAGCCACTAAATCAACCATGGGGCCTGTCCAGGCCCACAACTTACTCTAGACAGTGTATTGCTCTTACTCTTTGAGAGATGATAAAGCGCCTTTGGCAGAAACCAATAATGTTCTAAGCTAAAAAGTTAAAAAGACTTTGAAAGTTGATCCTGGCTTAATCTGGGGATTAAGGACAAGATGGCCAAGGCTGCACAAGGGAAGAGTAAAGAAAGCATCACTGATGTCCCCCTCACCACCACCACCACATCCTGCAGGTACCTCTTGGCCTTGAGCATCAGGGCCTCACCTGCCAGGTATGCGTGGGGAGAAGGAGCAGATGGGACTTTGGGGTTGGGGTCAGGAAGGCACAGTGCAGGCACACACAGTCACTGAGTCCTTACTGACACCCCAGCTTCCTCCATCTAGGTAGGTCCAGCAGCCTGGAGCCCAGGAGTCAACGGGCAGTGGCCAAGACCATGGCAGTTCTCACTATTTTGAGGTTCACAACACCCTGAAACTTTTGACAACACACATAAAGACTGAGAATGTGAAACAATCAGCCATGTGAACAGGGCCCCGGATGACAGCACCATAATTTGCCTTCCTAGCTGGGTGGCCTGCTCCTGACTTCAGTTTCATCCCAAGGGTGCCCTAGCACCTGTGGGGGATCTGTGCTAAGGGAGCCCAGGGTCACCGCAGCATCTGTGGCCTATGGAGCATATTCTGCCCAGGGTGACGCTGTGGTGCACACCAACTCTTTGCCTCCCCAGTGCCCATGTCTTCTTATTTCCACAACAGGTCTTTAACCTTGCCATGGCTAGCGATGGCAGTGGGGCTCATGAGAGCCAACAAGGTGCAACGGCTAGGAATTCTGGGAGTGAGGCACACATTCGTCACTTCTGAGACTGGACCTGAGGGAACAAAAGAGCTGCTGCAACCATCTTGCCACCATAGGGTGTCATTGGTGGAACAAATAGTGCGAGCCCGAGAAGATTCCAGGAGAGAGATAGAGACCTTGATCAACCTATCCTCTGAGCACTACTCTTTGACCTTTCAGTTATCTATGCTAATACCTTCCTTTGTGCTGAAGTCAGCTTGCTGTGGATTTTCTTCTCACCATGGGCAACTGACATCTTAGGACAGACACTGTGATGTTATTATTTCTATGATATACACTTAGCCTTCTAGATCTTTCCGTACACAGTGAACGCGTCAAGCTTAATGGTACCAAGAGTCCAGTTCCATCGTGCTGAGATTCTAAGCAAGCCAAGGGCCTGGCAAGACCTGGCACTCTTCAAGCGGGGATAGTGTTTTCTTGCTCAGCCCCCAGGGATGCTGAGAAGCAAATAGTTGGAGGACTTACTGATAGAGATCAGGCACTCACAGATTTCTTACCTGCTGAGGATTCAATTCAGGTAAACAGTGGGAGGAGGGAATACAAGCTTCTTGCTGAGCCCAGCAATTGCTCAATAACAGGAGGCCCTCATAGAGATAATGATATGCTCAGCTCACGATAATCTCTCTCAGATGTATAAAATTTATTGTTGTCCACTGGCACAAGGAAGGAAGCAGGACCCAGGAAAAAAAAGGGAAGCTAAAAGAAATTAAGTGACTGGACTAAACCAGGACTTGAGCTCCTCTCCACATGCTCGGTCCCCAAGCTCCTCAGCCCACTCTCATAGTCTGGGTCTCTAATACTAAGTCCACAAGCTCTGAACCAGACTCACTAAATTTAAATCCCTCATCCGGTTACAAGCTGTGCAAACTTGGGCAAATGATCAAACCTCTGTCGGGCTGAGAGCAAAAGGAGTCCATGTATAGACAGACAAGTTAGGTAGACGGTAGCAGGCAGTTAGAGAGGCACTGGGCCTATGGTAGGGCAAGATGGCCAGGGCGTGGTCAGAGAAAGCGGGGGCCTGAGGGCAAGAGCGCATAAGAACCGGGTAGACAATTAAGTCCAGGGAAGTAACAAGCAAGTTTAACTCAAGGTGATGGAATCCCCCTAGGACAACTGCTTCTTCCTATCTGGAAAACATTCTTGCCCTTCTCTGTTCTTTTAATGAACCACTTGGGCAGGACAGCAGCCAAGAGGCACCTGCAGACTACGCTTGCCTCAAATCCTCGTTGGAGTTTCTAGTTTACATAAGCTTGCGTTAGTGCTGTCGATGGATCTTAGTTTGACTCGGAGTGGTCTGAGCCCTGGTCGTTTTTTTGGTATAAAAACTTCTAGACAAACAGTCCCTGTGGAAACTCACTTTGGGTCCCCTCCCAACTACTGGGGGGCTAGTTCCTCCTCCTTAATAAACCCTCTTCCTGTCTACCTTGTTTATCCTCAGACTCATCTTCAGTGTCAGAAGACACAAGGTTAGACTGTGCCATTACACAAGAAAAAGTCCTAGCAGATGGGGGCTGGGTAGTACCAATGGGTCTGCAGAGGAATGGATTGAAAGGAGCCGGGTAGAGCAGGAGTGGCTGGTGCCATGTGGGCTCTTACAGAGCCAGCGCGCTGTCTCGTCAGCTATGGCAGAGCACGTGGGTCCCATCCTTCTTCTCACACCAAGATGGCCAAGATGGAGGAGTGCCACATGGGTCCTGGTCCCCAGGCAGCACTAATCTCCTTGCCTCCATCCTCCCTTCAGAATGAAGCATCTGCTACTCTCCCAGGAGGCCCTGTCCCAGCTGTCCCTCCCTGAGGCCTCTGCCCCCACATCTGCTTGTGTTTTCTGCAAAAATATCTCAGCATCCCACTTTTCATCAATCACTAGCTTTGATTCCATTGAGCAAGGCACAATCCGACCAAACTAAGAAAAAAACAAATTTTTATTTCACAAAACTAACAAACGTGCAGTGTAAAACGTTCAGGCAACAGTAAGTGATTACTACCTACTCAACCTCACCGAAAAAAATTTGTTTTTATTTGACAGGTCTCATCCTGAGCATTTTCTGTGCACATGCATAGAAGAAGAGATAGATACGGAAAATGAATTTACATTATATATGCTATTTTAATGTAAAAATTGCTAGATATAATTTTAATTAATTTAACAGGACAATTGAAAATTGGAGTGAAATCAAAATATATATTAACTCCAGATAAATGTTTCATAAGAGATTTCTTTTCATAAAAATACTTTTATAATAAAAAATAAAAATGTCATAAAGTATTAAGATGTTATGGTCATGCTTTTTAAAAAATTAAATATGTTTTGATTTTAAACCAAATATACTGACTGCCTGGTACACAGATTAGGAAGCTACCATACTCACATTGCTTCCTTATCGTATTATCATTGCTTGGCCAGGAATTATAGCACCAGATGCTCTGAAAGACAATTCTAATGGCAATTTAGGGTGGATTTTGCATCTAAACAGAATTTATTCTCGGCTGCTGTCCTTGGGCAGCCCCTCCATTACTCTCCTCTCCTCTCCTTCCTTCTTTCCTTCCTTCCTTTCTCCCTCCATTCATTCTTCTATCTTCTTTTTCAATTTTTCAACATATCTTTGCCTTTCTTTGGGCTTTTTAACTTTAAATTTTGTTAGTTGGACTTTTTTCTGGAAAGAGAAATACATTTCCTGAGCTCTGCATACTTGAAAAATCTCACCATTGCCTTTTTATTTGGAAGATACTCAGTTGGCTGCAAAACCTGGAAGCTGTCTTTTCTTGAATGCAAGGAACCAACTGTCTTCTAGCATGACCGCGATGTTTGGATCAACCTTTCTTTCCCCTCCATTCTGACTTTGATTTTTTTACCAACATGATCAGATGCATCTTCTATTTTTGCAGTTCAATTATTTCATTCAGACTTGTCTTAGAGCTTTTAGCAGTATTTTCTGGGAGATTGTATACACTTGACCTGCAAGTTCATAGTTTTATTTCAAGACTAGTATTTTAGTTTATCTTTGACTATTTTTATACCTCTTGTTCCAAAGAATGTTTATTCATTAGACAAATTTTTATATGCCTCTCATCTCACACACAAACTTTGATACTCACAAAAAAATTTTAATGAAACTCTTTTCTACTTAATATTGTGTGAGTTTTTATGCCTTTTCCACAATGTTCTTTACTGTAGGGTAATTACTTGTTTTACTTGTGGTGATGGTGATAGTGATACTGGGAATGTAACCCGGGCCTTTGCACATGCTTGGCAAACACTCTACCACTGACTCCCATCCCCAGCAGCCTGTGTTGGTGTTTTTAATGTGATTTTAATCCTCTCTCTCTCTCTCTCTCTCTCTCTCTCTCTCTCTCTCTCTCTTTTTCTCTCTCTCTTTCTCTCTCTCTCTCTCTCTCTCTCTCTCTCTCTCTCTCTCTCTCTCTCTCTGGGTGTGTGTGTGCATCTCCTATCTATAACTTAATAGAACAGCCAGCTAGACGTTCATCTCATACAGTTGTTTTACAATCACTTCTCTCCATCTTCATATTTCTTTTAAGGAAGCAGTTTGGTAGCCTAAACTGGTCAAGACTGTGTAGAACAAAGTCTTCCTCTGTGTCGCTGGGCAGCTTCTGTTATGATGCATAGGCTGTGGAGCTCCTGAGGCGGCTCCCCTTTTGGAACAGGCCAGCACTGTGTGGCAGGACACTGTGGGAAAGAGGATGATGATTTCAGGCAACGCATATCTTGCATGTGGCTTTGTCCTCTTAGACTGCGTCCCACCACAGCAGTTATTCCTCGGGTAAGGGAATACAGCTCCATGTTTACTCTTCCTTCAGCCAGTATGGCCCCAGCAAAGCCCCTAGGGAAGCTGGTCTGGGTCTCAGTGCTTTAAGCCAGTGATTCTTGATTGAAGTTTTCAGGCCAAGGATACTTACTTTGGGATGTAGCCCATTAACCCTCAGCTTCCTCTATGTAAAACCTACCAGAGATGTCTGCATGAGTTCACAGTTTCCTCTATGTTCTGCCCTATATGTCACAGTATTTCAGAGGAAAGCTTCAGGGTTTATGGTTTGGAGCTGTGATCATTTCTGGTTTCAATAAAAATTGAGGAAAAATACTTTCCTGTATGTTCAGTTTTTCATTGTCTTTGGTCGATTTTGAGAAAAGGACAGGATTCAAATGTTTGATGCCATTGATTTTAATCTGGAAATGAGAAGCTTACTTATCCAGTATCTCTTTCCATCAGACTGTCAACCCTACTAAGAGTGCACACAAAGCTGTGTCATGGTGTGCTGGATACTGGAGGCAGCAGGACTGACAAACAGAGGATCCTGAGCATAGAGCAAGACGACACGGTGAGCTTAGGAAACAGCAAGTGGCTCTCACAGAAACCTTCCTCTGCTTCAGGCACAAATGTGGATACATCTGCCAAAATCTCTCATACTTTATATTTGAGACTCACAAAGGAAATGCATGGCACTCACACTGCTACTGGTGCATTAGCACCCATGGCAGGCATCACTAATCAATCACTGCACTTATTTTCTCCTGCATTATTTCAAGATTACATTATAAGAAGACCAAAGTGACATTCTTAAGTGAAAAGCAATTAATCGGCCGCTCTAGTATGTTTTCTCAGTCACATCAAACACGACAGAGGAGTCAAAAAGATCTAGGTTAAATTTTAGCTCAAAGAGTAGTAGCAAGGTAAACTTGGCCAACTCTTTACTTCTATTAGCTTCAATTTTCCCATCTGTTAAATGAGGGTTATTGTTATCACACTAAAGTTGCCAAAGCTTACAACAATAAGCACTTCTCTAGCTCAGGAGTCTGTGGCATAGCTGGGGGTTCTTTTGGTCTAGACAGGCTCAGCTGATTTCAGCTGGGCTTATTCTATCTGTGGTCAACTCAAGCCGGCTGGTTTTAGAAGGTCTTACTCAAATGGATGAGTGGCATCTGCTGTCATTGGGGTAACAGGGCCTCTCATCCCCCAGCACATTAGCCCAGGCTTGTTCCCATGGCAGCAGTAGAATTCCAAGAGATGGGATGGAAGAATGTAAAGCTTCTACAGGAGCCCAGGCTCAGAAGTGGCACACTATCATCTTCCACTGGGAAAAGCAAGTCATAAGCTGGCCAGGAACAGGAAAAGAGACCCCACTGCATGATGAAAGAATCACCTTTAAACAGTCACATTGCAAAGGCCTTAACTGGGGGAAAGAGTGGAACATTGCCTACCATGATGCTTCACATACCAGTGGCACCGTTTGATGCCCAATAGTAATTTGGGGCATCAAAATGCAAAAATTTTAAAAATAAAAATTCCGAATTACCTTGTTTTTCTCTTAGTTGGTAGATCTTAAAAAGACTGGGTATAGCAGGTAGGTTTCATGTGCAAGTTTCCAGTGTGAGGAACATAGCAAAAAAAATCAGGGCTGATAGCGCTGGGCAATACTTTGTGCCCTGGGCATGTGACAGGTGACCGTGATAAGCTTATAGTATGAGTGTGTTAGGCAGTGAGGTTAGAACACCACCACACACTGCCTACAGTTTTCTGGGGATCTCACAAGTATATGGAAAGAAAGCTCTTATTTGACCAATACAACATTTTCTGTCAACCTAATGATAGGCTGGTAGCACAAAATTTTGGCACCAAATCTGATACAGAGAGAACTAAGTGCAGTGGGAAGATTGCTAGACATAGCATTGGACAGCCTATAGTCTGGCCCCAGGTTCCCACAGCCAGCTGCATTACCCTCAGCAAGTGTCTTGACTCTAGGAGGTGAAACACAGTGAGGAGTGATGGGGAAGGAATATTGTCTGACCTTGAAAACAGGGCTAGCCCACATGACCTCTGAGAAAGATAGTTAATTTCTCAGACAGTTGCCAAATCACATCTGACACCACCCACACTCTCTCCCATTCACCCAGTTTCTACAGCAAACTCTAGAACGTTACTGTCACCATGGTGTTAATGGGCCTGGACCTACCTCTTATGCAAATCCCAGCCGCTTTACTGCAGGAGTTTCAGTTCACTTGAACTTTCTGGGTGACAATCATCCTCCTTTCCAATCGAGTTTCTAATGCCTGCAATTTCCACAGTGCCAGTAATTATGAAAAAAGTCTGAAGCACAGGTGTTCTGCATCCTCTCAATGAATTACACACTCCAGCAAAGCTTGCTGAGTATTCCGCAAGTACTGAGGAGAGGGACGCTGAGTAGCTCCAGAGGCCAGGAAAGGATGGTTGGCCAGCTCGTCCCACCATGGCTTCACAGCATCAGCCTCCACAATCTGCCACAGGGGATTCTGGAGTTTAAGGTCTCTCTGAGGGAGGGCTTCCCTGTCTAGTCCTGTGGTCCACTGGAGTTCACGTGACCACACAGGCAAGCCCATCCTCCAGCATCAGCTTTATTAGTGATGAAAGGAGGCTCATTCTCCATCCTGGACCCTGTCAGCTGTACTCAGAAAGGGAAATCAGTGCCATTGCTGTGCACTAAATGCAATGTAACTATTGCAAGAATCAAGCCATTGACCAGCATGTGACTTTTACTGGGGTAAGGGGATTCCAATCCTGTGGCAAGGCATGGGCAGGAGGCAGATGGCTGCCCCAAGGCCCAGGATTGTGGGGCCAAAACACAGCAGAATTGGGGTGTGCATATGGGACCAGGGTCAGCACAAAGATAGGCTCAGAGGCAAACATTAAAGGTGAGCTATCAGCAGGGCCCCCAAATACAAGGGCATAACTTCAGCATCCCACACATTTGAGTAGAGTCCTCCTAGCAAGACTGAGCAATTACTTTTGCCTTCAAACACTCCAGTGACCTTACCTGAAAAGTGGGCCAATAGTGTTTAATGAGCAGTGACCCAAGATGTCACATGTAAAGGTCAGACCCTAACACTCTACAATGGCTTCATAAATGGGGGCTGTTGCTTTTATTCCTGATTAATTGGACATCTGCTGTCACCTACTACGTCATTCCTCAGGCTCCTCTTTGGCTTCCTGGCCTAGTTTGTGTCCTCCTGTCTGGCACATCTGCAGTGCTATGTGTCTGTCTCTTTCCAGTACTCATCGCCTGTGATCATTAATCAAGATATTGTCCATGTGAGTAAATGCCTACCAAGCCGAGGATTTAGCTCGGTTGCATACACGCCTGCCTGGCAAGCATGAGGTTGCGAGTTCAATTTCCGGTACCCATTCCCCAACACCCCTCCAAAAAAATAAATTCCTACCAAGGGGCCCAAGATTCAGCTCTGGTGGCACAACAGCCTGTCCGGCAAGGGAGAGGTTGCGCTTCTGATTTCCGGTACTCGTTCCCCTACCCACCCCACCCAAAAAAGAAATGCCTGGCAGAGTAGCAAATCACAGCGGTGGGTGTATCTCCGCATGATTGACATGTGGGCCAGCAAACAGAAAAGGGAAAACCCACCCGAGGTTGTGGGTGGCCCCAACACGCGGGCTCACAAGTTGGCTGGAAGGAGAGAAGGAAGAGCGTGGCTGTGGAGCAGAGTCTGCTTACCACCATGGGCGGCCGCAAAAGAGGTCGAAAGTCCTCCCGTGGCAAAAGCCGGGGCAGAGGCCACGCCAAAGCCCGGTTCCACGCTGCTCTGGAAGACGCCTCGCACGACCTGGGTCCGCCAGAGTTCCAGAGCGCGAGGGAAGACACTGAGGTGGCATGGGGGCAGCCTGGCGCGGGTGGGGGCGGCTCGAAGGCGGCGGCTCCGGCCCCGGCCCCGGCCCCGGCCCCTGCACCGGCACCGGCACCGCTCCTGCAGCCTAAGGCTGCGGGCCCAGATGCCTGCCGGGTGCCCTTGGACCACAGCCTGGCGCTCCGGGCCAGGGCCCCGGGCAGCTGCAGCTTCGCGCTCAGGGCTCTGCCCGCGGGGGACCGCGTGGTGCCGACCACCAAGCCCAGCCCAGTCCGGGCCATGTCTTGCTTGGAGCGCCTGACCGCAGACACCGTCTTCGTGGGAACTGTGGGAACCGTGGCGAGGCTGAAAAATGGCCCCCGCGCCGCCCCCCGGCGGGGCCCTTCTGGAAAGAAGGTGCCAGAAAAGAGCCTCAGCTCGGCGGGCAGGCCGCCGCAGGGCGCCGCTGGTGGGCACCCCAAGAAAGAGGCGGCCGGGAAGTGTACCCCCGGCTCGGTGGGGGAAGAAAGGAAAATGGTGGAGGCGCCTTCGGGGTCGGGGCCCCTAGCGACCAAAGGCAGCATGGACAGCCTGGAGACGGTCCAGCTGAAGCTGGAGGCCCTGAGCGTGCGGGCCAACCGGATCTACCTCAAGCTCTCACGCAAGTTCGGGCAGCAGCGACTGCCCTTCGTGGAGCGCCGCAATGAGCTCATCAAGAAGATCCCAGGCTTTTGGCGGCAAGCGTTCCAAAAGCACCCCCAGCTCTCGGCCTTTCTCAGTGGCCAAGATAAAGAGGTGCTAAGCTATCTGAATAGCTTGGAAGTGGAGGAGCTTGGCCTCGCTCGATTGGGCTACAAAATCAAATTCTACTTTGGCCCTAACCCCTATTTCCAAAATAAGGTGCTCATCAAGGAATATGGATGTGGGCTCTCCAATCAGGTGGTTGCTCGTTCTACTCCTATCCAGTGGCTCCCAGGGCACGATCTGTACTCCATGACTCAGGGAAACCCAGAAAAGAGCGGGAGCTTCTTCGGGTGGTTTGTAAACCAGACTTCTATTGAGTCTGACAAGATTGTTGAGATCATCAACGAGGAACTATGGCCCAATCCTCTGAAATACTACCTTCTGAGTGAAAGAGCCCATGGAGAGAAAGCAAAGGCAGGCAGGCCAGGCCCAGCAAAGCACCCAGGGGAGACCCCTGCACCTAGGGCAAAACCGGCCAATTGATCCTGTGTGAGTCTCCCTACCGCCTCCTGCGGGACCTGTTCCTAGTTCTCTACATTTGTGCTTTGGCTGTCTGTGTTCTCTTCCTCTTGGCTTCTACATGCTGTAGTCCATTTGGACTTTAGCCAGAATATGGCACTTATGATCATGTTCTTTTGCCTTGCTGTGACCTGCGTGTTGTGTTTTGTTTTGTTTTGTTTTATTAACAATAGTGTCACGTGTTAGGTAATCTCACCCTGTTGTTTGTATGTTAAGCACTTGTACTTCAGATGTGTCCTGCCTTTCTGTACATTGCCTGGACACTGTTTTTGACCTGCTTGTGTTCAACATAAACGTTCTCAAGTTATTCAGGAGGACCAGAGCATCCTCAAGCTCTGCTACTTCGTGGCCAGTGACTTGCTGGGCTGCAAGTTCATGCCGACCATGCACTTTTATCAGTGGAAAGTGTTAACGTTACCAGTGAAGAATTAAGCCAATGCATATGATGAGCCAGAATTTATTGTCATTCAGGTGTGGGAGCACCAACTAAGATGCCACTTACCTTATCTCCAGCTTTGGACAGCAGAATGGCATGTGACTGCTGAACTTTGATGTACAGTATGCCAAGTATTCTCTACCAACGTGAGTCTTCTTGTCTCTGGACATGTCTGCTGATGAACCTTTGATATCTAGCTAAGCCTGGTGACTGTCAGACCTCTTAATTTTGTTTAGGTTGCTATTGGTCCTCATTGGCTTCCTGATCAACAGGGACCTCAGGAACTGCCTATGGGCTCAAGAACCCTGCCAGTGCCTGAGACACACACCTGCCCTCCCCAGACTTCAGGACCCTACTAGCTGAGACTGGTGGGAGGGCTGCTGTGTATGGACGCATGCTCACTGTCTTCATGCTGTGACTAGGCAAAGGTGGGCCTGGGCCCCACCTTTGTCAACTAATACCTTTGTCAGCCTCCCTTAATTTCCTGTAAGGCATGACCAGAGTACCCTAAGGAAGCCCTGTGGAGGAGGTGTTTCTCCTCTGTGGACTGCTGTCTACTTGACTTTATCTCATTTTTCCATGGTATTTCTTTGACTTCCAGACCATTCTCTCATTCTACCTTCCACTTTCCATCTTTCTTCCTCTTCCTGCTACCCTCCTTTTCCGTCTACCCCTTTCCTTTCTTCCTTTATTTTTTTGAACTTTTTTTTAATAGTATCACAGCTCAGAGAAGAGACAAAGCAGTATTTTCTACATACAGAGCACATACAGCTGGGGACCTCCATGCACACTTATTCTAGACTGAAATAGTCAACAAAACCAGAAGGCCAAGTGGGTTTGTGTTCAGACTCTGGACCGCACACCTAATCTATAATTTTGAAGTTGAAAATTCAAGGCAACTGTATTGTAGACTAGTGTCTACCTTTTTTTTTTTTTTTGCCTTGTTTTGTTTTGTTTTGTTTTGTTGGCACTAGAGATTAAACCCAAGGCCTATGCACTTATAGCCTCAGCCCTTTAAAAAAAAGTTTGTGTGTGTGTGTGACAAGATAGCACTAAATTGCTAAGTTTCGTAGGCTGGGCTCAGGCTTGTAATCTTCCTGCCTCAGCCTCCCACACTGCTAGGGTTACAGTCTATTTTGGCTCTGACTTTTTGTTCCTCAAGATCCAGGGGCCTCTCACTGCCTCCTTTGGCATAGTTTCAGCGCCTGGATCATTAGTCCCAGCTCCCCGACTCTTGACAGTCCTTGGTTCTGTACCTTCAGATGCTTCAGAGGTAAGCATTTATCTCCACTATGGAGGATTCCAAGGTGCATTTAGGGCATGGGAATCTGTTGTAGATTTTCAGGTTATTTCCAGTAGCTGGGCAAACCGTGCTGGGCCTACCCTGCCCACGCTAGTTTGTGTCCTCCTTCCCCTCATCTCTGGGGGTGGAAAGGAGGGTTAGGTCTACATCTGCACTCCCTTAGCTTCCTTTACTTGAGAGTAGACCTCAGTCTAAGTTTTGCGAGGGAGTCCTTGGCTGAGGGTTACAGTGAAGGGAAGCTAGTAGGGAAATTGGAGGAAACGTGGGTCAGGCATGATCCTCGTAAGGGATGGTCCAGGGAAAGCTGACAGAAAGGCCGGAGAAGCTGCAGTGATAGAAGATGGATACAAAGAACCTTCTTCAGGGTCAGGAAGGGAGCATTAACAGAGTTGTTGATAGGATGCCTAAGTGAGTCTAGAGTTTTGTGCATTTTGCATCTTTTCTTTCATTGGTTGGTTTTTGTGAATTTTTTTTTTTTTGGTGTTTTTTTTAATTCTTTTTTTTTTTTTTTTTTTTTTTTTTTTTTTTGCATC
The DNA here is from genome assembly GCF_034190915.1 of Cavia porcellus. NCBI lineage: Eukaryota > Metazoa > Chordata > Mammalia > Rodentia > Caviidae > Cavia > Cavia porcellus. The sequence continues at coordinate 22,506,813 of NW_026947508.1, read as the reverse complement.
CCAGAAACTAACCAAAAACAGAATAATGTTACTTTGGATGCTTCCTTTTTATTTTTAGATGTGACCTTGTATATGTGGGTGATTAATGCTACATTGCTGGATATTTTGCCTCTAAAATCTTAAACCACTGTCTTCGTTTTTGCCCAAAATGTACGAAGTCTACCTTTTTAAAGAAATTGTTTTGCCTTTTGTTATGGAGATTTTCAGAAACACCAAGGATAGTCCTTGGATCCTGTGTGCCCATCACCTGGCTACAGTCGCCAGTTACAGTTAAGCTAATTTCATGTACAGTTTCTTCTACCTGTGGTGTTTACTCAAAGTCCAGCTGGGCTGCTTTGAGGGATTGGGACTGTGGTGATGATAGGGGTGGGGTGTAGTATCATCATCAAGTGTGCTTTGTGCTTTCAGTGTTAACTAACGAAGTCCCAGAAACGATCCTTAGAAATGAGTTTTCAGAATTAGTAAGGAGACTCTGAAATGAAGGGATCCTCAAAAGGAGAGACTGTTCTGTTATAAAACTACTTTAAAACTGTGATGTAGCAGGTCATGGTGGTGCATGCCTGTAATCTCAACACTCAGTACTTGGGAGGCTGAGGCAGGAGGACTGCCATGACTTTGAGACCAGCCTGCACTACATAGTGAGACTTTGTCTCAAAAGAAAAAAAAGGGGGGGGGACTATTTTAAGGTACTTGAGACCCTTCGCCATAAAATCAGTCTTTTTTTCCTGTGTTGTGCGATAGGTTGTGTGACCATTAGGATTGTTACCAGCTTGTCCTAGTCTCATAACTGGTTTCGAAAGTATAATTTGAAAATTGTTTTGTTCTGTGAAAATAGCCTCCCAAAGCAAAGTATCGCTAACTTGTTGTTACACTTGATAATTTGACATTTTGGTAATAATACAATTATTTCTTTGTTCTTAAATGGCATAAATAGTTATTATTTTGTGTGCATGTTGAAAAAATAAAAATTTACAGCTGTTAAAAAAGTACCCATTTTTAAGGGACCCAGTCTTCCTGAGAGGGTGCACCCTTGCTGCAACAGCCTTTGGACACCAGTCTAGGTTTCCAGTTCCTTCAGGCTTTCAGTGCTAAGTCCCACCAGCAACTCTCCAGCGAGCCTTTGACCTTAGACCAGTAACGCACCCTTGATTCCCCTTACTCTGAGGCTTCCATATTCTTGAGCTCTATAGCTACTGGGTCATCCAGCTCTCTAGCATACAGATGACCACTGTGAGTCCTCCTACCTCGGATCCTGTAAGCCTGCCTAATAAATCCCCCTGCAGAATTATACTATGTTCCGTTAATTCTGTTCCTCTAGAGAACAGGACATTACCCTCATTTGTGTCTGCCTCCATCTCCAGGAAGCTGCCCCAAGGAGACAGAGACACAATGCCCTTCTCTGCTCTACTTCGTCCCCTAATGCCTAGTACGTAGTAGATGCTCAATAAATATTTCTGAATGAAGCAGTTTTGCCCTCATACAAGGTTGAGGGTGACAACAGCAACACACACAAAGGGCTGTAGGGTCCCTGTTGATGTGGGACACAGCATGAGAGTCACAGAGGATATTGTGGTCTAAATGTGCACTCTTGCCAAAAAAAAAAAAAAATGGATGTTGAAGTTCTAACCTCCATAATGTCATTTGGAGTAAGTTCTTTAAAGAAATGATTAAGTTAAGATCTAGTCTTTAGGGTGGGCAGGGAAATTCTTCCTTATAAGAAGAAATTTAAACAGACTTGCAGAGCACAAAGGGAAGGTCATGTGAGGACACAGGAAGAAGGTGACCATCTGTAAGCCAAGGAGAATGGCTCTGAAGAACCCGAATCTGCTGACACCTTGACCTTGGATTTCCAACCTCCGGAAGAGTAAGAAAGCAAGTTACACTGTGCAAGTCACTTGGTGTGTGCCACTGTGCTGTGGCAAATCACGCAGAGGGCTTCCCAGAGGGGTGGGATGGGCCGAATCTCCAGAGTGACACAGGAGAGGTGAGTCCGGGCGGAGGTGACAGGCTAGGTGGGTCAAGTGGAAGCTGGCTAGGTGGAAGGTGAAGGCAGAGGGAGAAGGGAGCTAAGCAAGGGCCTCCTAGCAGGTGGCCTCGAGCACCAGGCCTGAGAAGCATCAGTAGCCTAAGAGATTGTAGTGTGAGATCCTTAAACAAAACTAGGTTTTCCCACAAACCTAGCCACTTTATGTGTGTTAACGTGTTAAGTCCTACAAGAAGCCTGGGAGAGACGTGTGCCCATCATGTCCTTTAACAGTTCGAGAAACTGAGGTACACAGAGTTTAGGTATATTGCCAGAGGCAACACAGCCCTAGGTGATGGAAGAGGGAATTGAACAGGGGTTGTCAAGATCTGGAGCCCATGTTCTAGCCACAACACTGTTGTGCTGCACTGGCAGGACCAGATTAGATGTGATTCTAGAAAGAGACCTCTAGTTGATTTGGACACGCAAAGATGAAGCCCACTGGTAGGTTTAGAAGCAAGTGACCATTGTCTTGTGAAGACTGACCCAGTGGCATCAGGGATGGTTATGGATCATTCTTGACTCAAATTTCAATAAGCCAGCATAGTACACACCTGTAATGCTAGCACTCTGAGAGGCTGAGACAGGAGGACTGCAAGTTCAAGCTTAGTCTGGGAAACTTAGACCCTGTCTCAAAAAACTAAAAATGAAAAATTAACTTTAGAAAATTAAAACAGACTTGCACAGCACAAAGGGAAGTCTGGGGGGCTGGGTTGGGGATGTGATTCACTGTGAAGACTTCAGGCTCAATTCCTGTACTGAAGAGGAAAAAGACCAGTGTGCCAAATTACTAGGGAAAAATGGTGTGGGAAGCCCCTATGCAAGGGATTAGAGGGCCAAGTGTGCTCCTTAGCAGCTCTATCGATAAAGACTTGGTTTAGGAAAAATATTAGAAAAGGTCTGTGTTATAAGACAATGACATTGAGAGTCAGAGTAAAATGAGCAGGACCCACAGAGGCTCCCAGAAGTACGGACTTAGGGCCTGCATCAGACAAGGATGATGAGGTCCCTGTCCACAAGGAGCTCACACTCTTGAGGGTCCCTGGATCGGGCAGTATTAGTGCTAGCCATCACCTAGATAAACCCTCAAATCTCAGTGTTGGCACAATAAAAATGTCTTTCTTTATCTTATAGCTGCGTCGTCTGAGCAGGCAGGGCCCAAGGTCACTGCTCCGTGGGAAGAGAGGGATAGCGCAGCCACATTAGCTCCTGGCCACTTCAGCCTGGAAGTGACACCTCTGCCACCTCTGCCACCTCTGCTCAGAGTCCATTGGCCAGTACAGTGATCCAGGAGACTGGCTGATGCCACTGGGTCAGTCTTCACCAGACAATGGTGACTTCCTTCTAAACCAACCATTGGGTTTGCATCTCCTAATACCAGAGGTCTCTTTCTAGAGACCAGTCGTGTGGTGCAAACTTAACTGCAAAGGATTCTGGGGGAGGCACAGCAACATATGACTCCTGGGAATAAATACTGACTACAGGCTCCATGAGTAGCTTGCAAAACTACATTATGGGAGTCTTAACCTCGCTGTAGGTGGACATTCACAGCTATCTTCCCAGCATTTGATGCTACCTTTTGTAAGGAATCATCCAGCCAGTGTCCCATGGCCCTGAGTCAAGGTGCTGGTGCAGGCCATATTGCCACAGCTGGAACTCCAAAGCCCAAAAGGATGTTCTTTTGAAAAATCTCAGCTCATCAAGACTTACCTCTCCCTCTGGCCAAGAGATTACTTGTTTACTGCTTTTCTCTATATGTGACAGGAAGGGTAGAGAGGAACAAGAGTGGGATGAGGGCTGGAGTTGCCAAAAGAGCTCATTAGAGGGAAGAAGCTGGGTGTTAACTCTGTGGGAGGTGGGTGATGACAGTAACACAGTATCCAGGTTCGGAGCCTGCATTAAATATGACAGCAAGCAAGCCAGGAGGTAGAGCCAATTCATCACATTTCCTCACCTGAGAGTGTTAATGCTTCTGGGTGACCAGGCCGTCTTCCCAGAAGCTTGGGGAACTCGAAAACCACAGACAGAGTCCTGAGTCTGGAAGGGACTCGAGAATGGAGGCCAGCCCAGTGTCCTCACTGTAAAGTGGCCCAGGGTATGATATCCCTTATCTGCCTAATGACCTGAAGTGTCTGTGTGTGTCAGGAAGACAGAAGATCTTGGTGTCCCCACGTGTCAGCTAGGAAAGGGACCCACAAAGAGGTCAGTGTCTGGGCTAAGGCCACACAGCCCTGCAGGCAGAAATGGGGCATGGCCTCTGAAAGCTTCTCCCATGCCATGCTCTCCAGACACAGAGAAATGACAAGGACTTAGTGCAGTAGTGACATCAAGCCCTACTCCACCCTAAGGAGACTCTGTTCTATGGTAAGGTGAAGGGGATCCCTGACTGCCCCTATCACTGTATCTGGAAGGTGAGCCTGGCTCTGTAGCAGAACCAGCAACCCCAGTGTAGCAGAGCTTTGTCACCTGGACTCTGTGTCTTTTGAATCAGCTAAAGCTTTGCCCCATGTGATCATCTAGCAGCATGACCTGGCATCTTGCCAGTCACTGAAGCAGATAGAGAACACCGGAGGGGCTTGCACCAGCAGCCAGGGTTCCAGCCCAGGACTGGTATATACCACTTCTGCTCACTGCAAACTGGCTAGAATCTACCACTCAACTCTCCCCACAAAGCACACAGGTCAGGAAGTCAGCGCTGCGCTGTCCACAGGCAAGAATTTAGACCAGCAATGCTCATGATTGCCTAGCTGAGCTTTCCAGCGTGGGTGACAGATTGGACAATGACACCTTTTAGGAAGTCACAGGGCCCTGGAGAAGGAGCAAAATTGAGGGGGAGAATAAAGATGATGCCTTAAGTTATGCAATAGCCTCATGTGGGCCCCATGATAGGATCATTAGAGTAGCTTCTAGATCACCCACGGAATATACATGTAAGCATACATATGCATTTCTAAGCTGATTTGAACACAAATAGCTGCAGACAATGCTGTGTGACAAGCTGGCTCCAGACACCAGGAAAAGAACAAGCAACAAAAATAACACAACCTTCATCCCTGAGAGCTCGCACCTCATTCTGGGTGCAGATAACAACAGGATGGCAAGAGCCAGAGCAGAGTATTCGTGGTTTAAGAAGCAAAGCCAAGGGAGCCATGGCCAGGCAGGTGTGACCCTGAGGAGGGGACCCTCGAGCAGCCCTGAGTGGGGAACAGGTAGGTCTGAGGTGGACAGGAGCAGAGCAAAGGGAGGAGCAAAGGCCTGGCAGAATGAGTCGAGCCTGGTCCTTGGAAAGCAGATGCCATTGGGGCTGCGGCAGAATAAGGGACGTGTCTAGTGAGGAGGTCATGAGCAACCAAGATCACAGTGCCCTCAGGAGGGCTTTAGACTTCATCTGGGTAAGAGGTGACCTGGAGGGTTAGTGGGAACTGAAGTGACCTGCAGGACTGAACTGGGTGAGATATGAGGTGACATTGGCGATGTGTCATCAGCTTCAAACAATTGTGTTCCTACACTCTGGCTTTAATATTCAGCAAGTGCATGAACTTAGCAAGTGATCGTCACTCTGTGCCTCAGTTTTCCTTTCCTTGGGGGTGACAGTTGCATGTATTTTTGTGTGACACTCAACTGAGAAAGAACAAATGAAATGTTCAGCACAGGACCCAGTGTCCTGTACACTCTCAACACAGGACAGCTGCCCAGGCAAATGGAACATGGCACCTGGGCTGCCTTTCCTGGCTGTGTCTTCCCATCTCCCACTTGCAGGATGATTGCTTTGACACTAAACCCAGCTGCCCACATCAAGGAGCCCCAGACACACATTGCCATATTCAAGGTGGTGCACATCAGCTAACCCATGGTCTGAGGTCCTTAAGCACAATAGTGTTCTTTGAACAGCTCAGGACAATGTGCTGAGACCAGACCACCACCTCTGCCAACTGGCACCATGCTCTTCTACCTGGCAGGTCAGTTGTCTGTGGTACCCAGGCTGCTCCGAGCACTACCACATCCTTGTTAGCAAAAGGCTGCAGAGAAAATGTTACAAGTGTGAAGACGCCATGTATGGAGTCACCTTTCTGTCACTGTCACAAAATACCTGAGGAAAGCAGCTCCTAAGGAGGACAGATTTATTTTATCTCTGTTCCAGAGGCTTTTGTCTGTGATCACTTGGCCCCTTCTTTTGGGCCTGTGGCAAATGGGGTATGTGAGGTTAAGCAAAGCTGCTTACCTCATGGTGGCTAGAAAGTCTAGAGTGCAGGGAATCCAACTCCCACTGTCCCCTTCAAGAGCACACCCCATACCCCCAATGACCTAACTTCCTTCCCTGAGGTCCCACCTCCTAAGCTTCCACTACCCAACAGTGTCATCAATATTGAGCACCAGGCCTTCAGTACATGAGCCACCGGGGGACACTTAGAATATAACCTGTAACAGGCTGCTAAAGTTTTGAGGGCAAACGTGAGCCCAGGAAAATATGAGGTGGTCTAGGTAGAAAAGAAGCCATCAAGGGCTGTGCACCAGAACTGAGCAGCCATAAAGAGGTAGGTTAAATACAAGATATCCTTGGTTGTGTCAGTTGCACCCTGAGCCCCAGGATGCCCCCCTGCTCCAGTCCTCCTCTCACCCTTCCCCACCTCCTCACAGCCAAGCACATAAAGGGCTCACTTCCTGCCCCCAACCCATCCCACCCCATTGTGATTGGTCCCTCCTTTCTGATTGGTCACTGCCCTTGGTCTGTCCTATCAGACCTTGAATCTCATCCCCTGCTAAAGAATCTACTTTTTGCCTGCTTAACACCAACATTCTCTCTCTCCAGTTTTTCAATTAAGACCCATGCCACTCTCTTAGGTAGGTCCTTGTAGGTTAGGTTCTAAGAAGTGGGTACATGGCCTCAATGTGTCCAATTAGAAGATCCCATTTGCTATAAACAGCTTAGGGGTGGGCACATGACTCAGTACTAACCAAAGAAATCCTACCCTGAGCAGTCTAAACTACCTTCTGCTGGAATTTCTAGGAAAGAGCAGATATACTTCAAAAAGAAATAAGATGGGAGAAAAACAGAGTTAGGTACGTAAACACCTGATTTGAGCACCTGGACACAGCCATACCTGAAGTTTCCATGGACTTTTCACTATTAACCCCTATAATTCTCCTTCTGCATTTGTTTCCCTTATAGCATGAATTACTGTCCCTGTGAAATAACGTGCCTACCCTAGTCACACATCTGGCCATGCACAGGAATGTAAGCCCTAATCCAGCACTCCCTACTTTGGATGGTCCTTGAAGAGAGCTGTAAGAGTCAGGCCAAGACAAGCCCAGTAACAGTCTCTGCTCAAGATGCAATTTTCAGAGTCTGAAATCACTCCCTGAGGCAATCTAATCTGAGGTGGCCCAAATTGCAGCAATCACCACAATTTCCTGGAATCCTCTCCACTCACTTTTCAGGGCCAGGGCGTTCATGGACCATGACAGTTCTGTTATCAGGCCTGGCAGGACGTGAGCTGTTCTGCGACTGCCACTGCAAACAGGCATCAAGGTAGGGAAGAGGTAATTGTCCTCCCGCTGCTTCCTGAGGAGCAGCCCTCAGCTGCCACCAGGAGTGGGGGGTCTGCAGCTCCAGTGAACCCTGACAGCTAATCATTGCCCAGAGCAGGAGGCCAGCGGCGATTAGCGCTCCCTGCTGGGAAAGCAGCAGCCTCCTCTCTGCGGGCTCCCTAGGACCCCATCCTGGAAGCTGTTGAAAGCTGCACCAGTGTGGTGAGACCTGCAGATGCTGTAGGATCCTCCTTTGTTGCAGACCAGAATACCTCATCAAAAGACCCTTCCAGACTCATCTGTGCTCATGGGTTGAAGGTTAAAAGATGAGGTGAAGTAGAAGCTATGGCCTCTGAATGATGCCATCATCAGTCTCCCTTCTACACGCTGAGCCCCTTCCTTGAAGGTGGGGACATGTGTGTTTACTCTGACTCTTTAGGGTCCACACAGGACTAGTAACCGGGAGGGTTTTATTGCATCCTTGCTGAAAGATTGCATAAATGAAAAAATAATGGAAATTAATGACCCTCATTTCACAGGTGGGGAAACTGAGGGCAAGAGAAAACACATAGCTCGTTCACAGTCTAACTTTTGGAGCAGCTGGAAGGTAAATGGGGGAGGTGACCACATGCCCCACTGTGTCCAGGACAGTGCCTGCTAACCATGAATAGCGGCTCCTTTCACTCTCCAAAGGATCCTCAGTTGGACAGTTCTGAGATCACTGTGTTAGCTTTTCGTCACTCTGACAAGATACCTAAGCATAACGACTTCAAGGAGGAAAGGTTTATTTTCACTGCTTCGGAAGTTTCTGTCCATGGCCAGCTGGCGCCATTCTTCTCAGGCCTGTGGTAGGGCAGAAACACCATGGTGGGAGGAAACCTGCTCAGCTCAGAGCACCCAGAATGCAGAGGACAGGGAGAAAGCCAGAGAGACAGGAAAGGGCTGGGGACAGTGTACACCCCTAAAAGGCACAGCCTTAGCGACTTACTTCCTCCACGCAGGCCCCGCTGCCTCATAGTCCATTCAGCTATGAGCTCATCAGTGAATTCATCCATTAGCAAAGCCTCATGATCCAGTTGCCTGTCTAGCCCTCTCCCTACCCTGAATAGTATACACATGAGTCTATGAGGTCTTTATGAGTCTTCACATTTAAACCATAACCGTCAAGCAAGGCTTGGTGGTGCATGCCTATAATCCCAGCACGCTGGAAGCAGAAGCAGGAGGATCACCGTGAGTTCAAGGCCAGCCTGAGCTACATAGCAAGACCTTGTCTCAAAAAAATAATAATAGTAATAATAAACCATATTTTCCCCTAAGGGTGGCCTCCGGAGAGCACAAGGACCAGCAAATACAGGACGTGCCTCTTCCTTCACCCGCATCCTACCTGGCTTTCCCCACTAGAAAAGCTGTCAGATGTTGATGCATGCACCATGACAAAGAAGTGGTATGGCCAAATAGGTTTTGGAAAGACTAGTTTAAACAACAGTGAACCAATTTCCTTACCACAGGCTTTCTTCAGGTCCTTAAAATGTTTATATGAACAACCAAAACTTTTTAAAATGCTCTCCCAGAACAGCACAACTGCAGAAAGGAGCTGTGGGAAGATAAATCTTTAAGCTATTTCCCTTAGTTTATTTCTTTACCAAACAGGTAGTTTACCCTGCCTCTGAATGTTACCAAGTTAACAGGGGGCAGGAAAAAAGCCCACACACAAGCAATTTATAATATTAAAGCACAGAAGCTCAAAATAGATGACTCTTTGCTCAGTCAAGCAAGGCAGGGGCTTTGATTATGCAAATAGGGACCTGGAGCTCAGTGTGGGGGTGGCTAGAGGTGGAGGGAGAAGAACAGACACAAGGAGGAGACGGGTAAAACTAAACAGGAAACAAAAATTACAGGAAGCAGCTATCAAAAGAGCCCAATCCTGGAGAGTCTGTAGATCTCTTAGGAATCCATTGACTCCTGCACGGGCCATGGGATGAGGCTCAAGCCAGTTTGGAAGACTTGAAGAGCGTGACAACAGGAAACTGGTGGACTTGGGACACCTCAGCTAAAATCATCTGAGGCCTTGGTATTCTGTGACTCCATTCTGAGTCTGCAGTGTCACACGGCAGGTTACAGTTTATTCTCAGTCTTCTCGATTTTTCTGCCTCGGCCATGCAGCCTTGCTGAGCACTGGAATAGACAAGGTGTGGTTACCAGTCCCACGGGTCTTGGACTCAGTCACATGACTTTCTGGGCCAGTGGAATGAGGTAGAAGTAGCAGTTCTAGTTCCAAAAGGAGGCCTTAAGAATTCCAGGGGGCCTTGGAAGTGAGAGAGCACTAGAGAAACAACAGGATAGGAGGAGCTTGAGAAACCTCACAATGCTGTTTGTGAGGACCTACACGTAGGGAAGTGACTCAGAACAGCAGACTAAAGCATCAGAAACTGAGCCCAGGGTAATGTGTCCTGGGAGACATGCACATGGGGGTATCTTTAAAGTCTTTGAAAACTGAAAAGAAATTGAAGCAACAGCCCAGAGAAGGTAAATCAGGTCTTGTGGCCTGGAGCTTACCAGACCGGATGCCTACTTAGAAAAAAAAGCAATACCCTCTACAAGGTTCTAACAGAAGCCAAAGTTTCAAAACATCCAAGGTATAATTCAAAATTACTCAACATACAAAGAATGAGGAAGTCTCAATGACTCATGAGATAAAGGATAATGTAGAGATCCCAACACAAGTTGATGGAAATATTAAAATTACCAAAGCTTTTCAAAGTTCCATGAAATAAGGGCTAACATTCTTTAAAAATGGAAACATGGGCATCTTTAAAAAAACAAATATGACCTATTAACAAAGAAACAAATGGAAATTTTCAGCTGAAAAAAAAAAACAAACTGGGGCTAGGAGTATAGCTCAGCGGTACAGCACCTGCCTGGCAAGCACAAGGTCCTGAGTTCGATTTCCGGTACCAAAAAAAAAAAAAAAACAGAAACTTATAATATCACCAGATGGACTTGATTTTAAAAATAGTAGATATAACAGAGAAATGGATGAATGAACCTGGAAATAGATGAATGTATATTACCCGATCTGAGCAACAGATGGGAAAATGACAAAATAATATACAGAACTTCAGAAAACTGTGAGACAACATCAAGAGGTCTAACATTTGTGTCTTTGGAGTCCTAGAAGGATTAGAGAAATATTGGTGTAAAAAGGATTGGAAGAATTCACCTTCGAGATCTAGAAAAATTGGTGGATAGATAACAGCAGCTACGGAGGCTCTCTGAGATAGCCAGCTTAGATTCCAGGAATGGTGCAGCATAGGGAGTCCTAAGTAGAGGGAGATATATACCCTGCCAACCCAGGGACAAACTAGGCTGAGAGAAACCAATTGGAAATACAGTCCCGGCGCTACGATTGGAACAGCTAAAGTATCAGTGCTGCCCACCTGAACTCACAGATTGAACTCGCTGCCGCTGCTGTGCCTGAATTGGCCCAGCCAGGATAGCCCGCTAGTTTCAACTCACTGCAGACATGAATGCTCTGAAAGCAGGGAATCGGGGAACCGAATTGAGAGCAGAGCTGGCAGGGAACCCTGCACCAATCTGCGGTAAGTGAGAGAACTAAAGACCCTTCCATAGACAAAGAGGCGCCAACAGAGGACATTCTGGGACTGGGCAGACTGGCCAGAACAAGGGGCTGTGGTGACTTCAGTCACATATTCCCCTCTCAAGCGGGATTGGTGGGGAGCACTTGACCTGGGTGATGCCACGAGCTGAGGCCCAATAGGCTAGCCCAAACTAAGTCCCTGTACCTGGTAGTGCATCCTAACACAGTGAAGCCTTCAGTAGGTTGACCTGGAGGGGCAAGCCCATCATAGGCTTCCCCCATCTGTATTTCCGTAGTACACTGCAATGGGTGGGACCATCTAGTCAGCGGTGCTTCAGACAAACTGAAACCAACAAAGAAAGAAACTGGGCCTCCTATATATGCCTGTATGGGAGGAACAAAAAATATGAGAAGAGGAGGCAACAAGAAAGTGTCCTCAGTCCCTAATCCTGAGAACACTGATCCAGAAAAGGTACATGCAAAGGAGAATGAGGACAGAAAACATGCAATATCAGGCATGGCACCAATAAACAAAGCGATATCTTCGGGACCTCATAGATGAGTTCAAAAGTGAAGTATTTAACCAAGTAAAGCAAGATATAAGTAGAATAGTTAAAGAAATGCTAAGCACCTCCTAAGAAAAATCAGATGGTAGAATGGAAGAACAAAAAAAGGGGGAGAATTGTTTGATGAAGAAAATAGAGAAAACATAGAATATATGAAGCAGGTTCAAAGAGATTATCAGGAAACTAAAAACTCTATTGAAAGCTGGCATAATAGCTTGAAAGAAACTAAGGATAGATTATTTGAACTGGAAGACAGGTTTGTAATGTGGGAACATGAAAGGAAAAACTTCTTAAAAATAACAAGGAAACAAGCAGTAACAATGCAAAAGCTAGAAGATGACAGAAGTATCTATACCTTAAGAATAAAGAATGTAAATGAAGAAGCAGGGATACAAACAAAGGAACTGCAAAGGCTATTCTCATAAATAATCAAGGAAAACTTCCCAAACATAGGAAAAGGTAAAGATGCTCAGATGTATGAGGCATACAGAACTCTAGCCATCTACAGTCAACACCCAGGCATATAATAATCAAGAAATCCAATATAAGAACAGAATATTAAAAGCTGTCAGAGACAAGAAACAGTTCACTTACAAGGGAACACCCATCAGAATTACAGCAGACTTCTCAGCACAAACCACCAAATCTTGAAGAGCATGGGGCGAAATAATCCAAGCTTTGAAAGACAATAACCTCATTCTGGGAGAACATGGTGGATAGATAGCAGCAGCTTCAAAGGCTCTCTGAGAAACCGCACTTAAAATCCAGGAATGGTGCTGGGCGAGAAATCCTAAGCAAGGGGAGATATACTTCGCCGACCCAGGAATGAACTAAACTAAGAGAAACCAACTGGAAACGCAACCCCGGTAATATAACAGGAACAGATAAGGTCTCAGTGCGGAAGCTGGACCCCGCGCCACTGGAAGCTGCAATTTGAATTTCCTGCAGCCCCTGCTGCATCCCAATCGGTGTGGCAAGGAGAGAGGCGCGAAAGCTCTGAGAGTGGGAAGCAGTGAATGGAGTTGAGAGCAGGATTGGCCAAGAGCCCTGCATCGACCTGTGGTGAATGAACAGATAGGGGACCCTTCCATTAGAGTAGGAGGCTTCAGCAAAGGACATATTGGAACCAGGCAGGCTAGCCGGAACAGGTTGTTGCAGTGACTTCAGTCATATATTTCCCTCTCAAGCGGGACTGGTAGGCAGTGCCTGGCCTGTGTGACGCCACTGACTAAGACCCAGTAGGCTAGCCCAAACCGGATCCCAGCACCTGGAGGTGCACCCTAGCAGTGAAGCCTTTGGTAGGTTGACCTGGGGGGGGGGCAGCATAGGCTGCCCAGGTCTCTGCCTCCCTAGTACACTACAGTGGGCAGGAACACCTAGCCGGTGCAATTCAAACAAATTGTAACCGACAAAGAAAGGGCCTCCTATATTTGCTTGTATAAAAGGAACAAAAAATATGGGAAAAGGGAGCAACAAGAAAGGGTCCTCGGCCTCCAACCCTGAGAAACATGCAATATCAGACACAGCACCAATAGACATAAAGCGCTATCTCCACAGCCTCATAGACAAGTTCAGGAATGAAGTTATTAATGACCTGAAGCAAGATATAAGTAGAATAGTTAGAGAAATGCTAAGCACCGCCCAAGAAAAAACTGATGGTGGAATGGAAGAACAGAAAAAAAGGGGAGAATTGTTTGATGGAGAAAGTAGAGAAAACATAGAATACATGAAGCAGGTTCAAAGAGATTACCAGGAAACTAAAAACTCTATCAAAAACTGGCATAACAGCTTGAAAGAAACTAAGGATAGATTATCTGAACTGGAGGGCAGATTTGTAATATGGGAGCATGAAATGAAAAACTTCTTAAAAATAACAAAAAAACAAACAGCAACAATACAAAGGCTAGAAGATGATAAGAGGATCTATAACTTAAGAATTAAGAATATAAAAGAAGTAGGGACACAAACAAATGGACTACAAAAGCTATTCACAGAAATAATCCAAGAGAATTTCCCTAATTTAGCAAAAAGTAAAGATACTCAGATGTATGAGGCATACAGGACCCCAGCCACCTACAACCCAAACAGAGCTACACCCAGGCATATAATAATCACAATTCCAGAAATCCAATATAAGAACAGAATACTAAAAGCCATCAGAGACAAGAAACAGATCGCTTACAAGGGAACACCCATCAGAATTACAGCAGACTTCTCGGCACAAACCATCAAATCACGAAGAGCATCGGGGGAAATAATTCAAGCTTTGAAAGATAACAACCTCCAGCCAAGATTGATATATCCTGCACAACTATCCCTAGAAATTGATGGAAAAACAAGGTGCTTCCAGGAAAAAGAGGAACTAGGGGAATTTGCAACCACCAATTCAACTTTACAGAGAATACTGCAGGATATTCTAAAAAAGGAAAATACCAAGATTCCAGAAATAGTGGCAGAGAGGCCACAATGAGTGGAGCAGAAAGCAAAATGAAGAAGACAAACTGACAACAAACGACAGAAAAAGAGCTCAACAGAAATGAGGCAGAGAAGATCAGATGGTAGGCACAGCTATTTTGGAGAAAACAAGACATCATAATAGCTAGTGCTGATTAAGTATTATTTTGTTTTGAAGTCCCATCAAACTGGTATTCTTCTGTCTCTATTGGTCTTAGAAGGTTGTATCTTATTGGATTTTATTATATATGATAATATAAGTAAAAACTTTTATAGACAAGGAGATTATACAGAAACCATTGTTCATTTTCTGTTAATTCACTCTAAATACCCTGTATTAATGTCATTCTCTTGAATGGTTTTATAGTGTCTTGATATGTTTGGTGCTACAGTATACGAAGTTATACTCAAAGATTTCAAGGAAAGACACACTATGGTAACTATTTTTATGTCAGGATATCTTGTGGTGAAACACTATTTTGCTTAAATGGTTATGTTTTGACCTGCGCTGTTCTGTTGTTATGCCCTCTTTTATCTCAATCCCCTTTTTTTTAATTATTTACTTTTTTCTTCTTATCTTTTTAATTAAGGGGAAAATAAATAAAAAATAGCAGGATACATTATAGTAACCTGCTTTTTCCTACTAACTTGATTTGAAATCCTGTATTGCCCTCACTATCTTGTTTTGACTGATTTTCCCCTATTCTGCTTTGCTTGATAGTACCAAGTTCGAAAATATGGGCATAACTGTGAACACAATAAGATTCATTATGACGCCCATTCCAATTGACTATTATCTTCTTTTAAAGTCCTGTAATGTCTCCAGTGCTTTGGTTTTATTCTTTACTGTTTTGTTCAATTTTATTATAACTGGCAATTCTTCTTAAAATAGCAAAAGGCAGTATTCTGGTAACCATTGTGGATCACTTTGTATTTTGTTTTTACATTATCTATTATGTCCATCCTTTTGATTTGACTGATTCTGTTCTGATATGTCGCATTTGGCTTTACTCTCTTAAAAAAAAAGTAATAAGAACTGTGGGAGTAATAAAACCCAAAATGTGTAATTGTCATTGTACAAAAGAAAAGAAAAGAAAGTGCTCTAAAGGTTATAACTGCATATACGTTTAAGTGTATGATAGATAACCATATTATTGAGTTTTTTTGGATCATTGAACAAAATTGTTTGCACTCTCACTGTTTGAAAGTCCACTTTATATGCTTCAATTTTGTAACTTGAACAACTCTTTCTAAGATGAGAATATGTAATCTATTAACTAGTGATTTCTTACTGTTTATTTTTTTAAATTTTGTATTGCTTGTACCCTTTTTGTTTTTTTTTCTTTTTCTCCTTAAATAAAAAAAACAAAGACAATAACCTCCAGCCAAGATTGATATATCCTGCACAACTGTCCCTAGAAATTAATGGAGAAACAAGGTGCTTCCAAAATAAAGAGGAACTGGGGGAATTCGTAACCACCAATCCAACTCTACAGAGAATACTGCAGGATATTCTAAAGAGAGAGAAAAGTACCAGGATTCCAGAGAGGCCTCAATGAATGAACAGAAAGTGAAATGAAGAAGACAAACAGACAACTGATGACAGAAAAAAGAGCACAGCAGAAATGAGGCAGAGAAGGTTGGGTATAATTTCTAATATAGAGAGCTTAGATACACTAACTTAAGGGAAAAAAGAATCGCAGGCAGAGTAGATCAAGAGGTAGGGTCCACCTAGAGGCTCTTTATAGGAAATATAATTAGCCTGAAGAAGGTCATATGGACCAAAATCAAAATCTGAGATAACGGAACTCAATGTGATAGGGAACCAGAGAGTAACAGGGGTAACTAGACCAGTATTTATGGATAGGTTGAACAGACAGGCTTTAATAAATGAAGAAATATAACTAGAAATCCAGCCCTGGAGTGAGAAAGTTCAGAAACACTTAGGTAAATAGCAGGTTGCCCCCCCCCAATACAAAACCGTGAGTGTTGGGGAGACCGTTCATTCTGGGGAAGCAAAGGGAAGGAATAGTCTTTAAAAAACAGCAGAAGATAAAGCTAATAGTGTATCAGGAATTAAAACCCTTATTACTCGCACCACTCTGCTTGGTTGGAACTTGTTCTGTCCTAGTTTGTATACAAGCACTGGATCTGAGGGCACAGACAGCTGTCCCGAAGATATCAGGACATAGCACAGTGGTCATCTTTAATTTCCTATTAACTCAATCAGGATCCCTGTATGACTTATACTGTTGTATCATGGCTGATCTTAGTTAAATCTGACTTGTTTGATTGTTGCTTGTTATTGACAGATTTTATTCAAAACCGTTAAGTTGCTGGTATCAAGTTGAGGAGTATAGACAACTATACTGAAAATGACAATGATTCACCACGATATCCATTCTGATTTGATTACTACCTGTTTTTGTAGCTCTACAGTATCTACAAAGTTGTATTTCTGTTAATCCTGTTATGTACTGATATGCTCAATTATACTTTATCTGATGATATAGCCAATTCTGTTGATGATAACAAGAAACAGCCTAGTGACCAAGGTAGCACTCCTTATACAGCAGTTTTATATGTCTTTTTAGTTTTATGTATCTATAGGAAAAAATTTAGTTCTATCCTGCTTTGTTCTGTTTCTCCCTCTAATATATAAAGGATAGAAACACATGTTAAGACTCATGCTTGCGTAAAACCTATAAACAGTTTATGAGAATTGATCTTATGACACATGATGAACAAATACTTTGAAGGAAAGAAAGGGGCACTGTAGTACCCAGAGCTGATTCCGGGGGTGTTATGATGTGAAATCCAGCAATATTATTAATCTTTGTTCAGAAAGATTTGAATTTAGTAAGTTTTGTTAGATCACAACATAAATGAAGATATGGATAAATGCGTACATGTCTAAGTGTATAGGATTGATAGCCATATTACTTAGTTTTTGTTGGATAGTTGAACAGAACTGTTTGCAGTCTCCTTGGTTGAATTCCCGTTTATATGTTCCACTTGTGTATCTTGAACAACTATTTGTAGGAGGACAATATGTATACATCAACTAGTGACTTATTGTTTATTTCTTTTCTTTGAAAGTATGTACTATTTCTGCCCATTTTCTATCTTGTTTTGTCTTTCTTTAAATTAAAAAAAAAGAATTCACCTTCCTGTGAACCAGCAGTGGCCATGTGGGGCCAGGAAGAGAAACAAGAAGCCAATTCACCCTTCCCATGAGCCAGCCAGTGTCGGGCTGGGAGATAACAAGAGCCCCCAGCCACCCACCGTAAGCAGGTGGCTGATTCAGAGGATCACAGGCTGAGTTGATAGCAACTGACATACAAAAACAACTTCATTCTTGGATTATTTGCTTGACTTTGCAGGCCTAAAGCCAACAGTCTGAAATCTGTTTTGAGGATAACAATATGCAATATAGCAACTATGGGGGATTTCCTTCTGTCTTGTTTCTGAAATCCAGTATTGTCCTGTTTTGTCTTATTTTCTTATTTTGTTTTCTTCAGTATTCTGCTTTGATTGGTTTATTCTGTTCTATTTTGTTTGATTTTATTATGTCTGATGGTATGGGTCATGATTTTGAAAATAACAAGAGGTATTATGATAACCATTGTTGATTTCCTATTATCCTATTTTGAAATCCTGTATCACTTTCTCTGTTTTGTTCTGATTGGTTTTATTCTGTTTTATTTTGTTTAATTTTAGTCTCTGTAAAATAAAATTTTAAAAATAATTTTTTTAAAAAATAACCTGAAGAAGTAATAAATAAAAACTTCCCAATTTTGAAGAAAGATATAATTTGTGGATTTAAGAAGTTCAGCAAACCTCAATAGAATGAACTCAGACAAATCCAAGCTTAGCGAGCAGTGGTGGTGCATCCCTGTCATCATAGCACCCAGGAGGCTGAGGCAGGAGAATCATTTCAAGTTTGGAACAGCCTGGGCTACAAAGTGAGCTCAAGGCCAGCCTGAACTGCATAGCAATACCCTGTCTCAAAAAGACAAAAAAGATCCAAGCCTTGACATATCAAAACCAAACTGCTGAAAGCCAAATATAAAGAAAAAAAATTTAGAAAACATCCACAGAAAAACAGCAATGTTAATATGAGTAAGGGGCACATGTGTGCCTGCAAATTTCAAACCAGAACCTATCTAGAGAGCCAAGACAGTGAAAGTTTTTTGAAGTACTGAAAAAAATAGCAAGCAACTTCAAAATTCTGTTTCTACACTAATTATTCCTGAAAGGTAAAAACTATCCTTCAGGAATGAAGGCAAAATCAATATGATCTCATATGAAGGAAAACTAAGTTGACTTCCTCTAACAATGAAACTAAAAGGAATTTTTCAGGTCAAAGGGAAGTGGTATTGGTAGGAAACTGGAGGCCTCTGAGTTGTATTAGTTTGCTTGTTGTTACCGTAATGAATACCCAAGGCAGTCTAACTTGATAGGAAAACAGACACACTAAGGTCACTGTTTCGGAGGCTGAAAGTACAAACAGCATAGCAGAGGCTCTGATAAGAGCCTCTCACCTTGACTATGACCCTTAATGGCAGATGGCAGAGGCAGGAACACACGGGAGGAAGAAATCACATAGCCAAACGGGATGCCAGAGAGACATTCAGAGACCAAGCTCACACTTTTACAATAATTTGTCCTGATGAGAACTCACTCCAGGACACTGGAGGGACGTGCATTCCCTTCTGAGGACTGTGCCACCAGTGACCCAAGGCTCTCCCCGTAGGTCCACCTCCCAGGGTCCCATCCTTTCTACATCACTCCTGAGAGCTAAGTCTCCATCACATGGGTCCCTGAGTGGGAAACGCAAACCATATCTGAACTCTGGCTGGCATGAAGAAATAACAACATCTGATAAACTGATTCATAAAGATAACAAATTAAGATAACTTCTTTAATAAAAAATGCTGGGGAAATTGGCTATCTATGTGCACCAGATTGAATCCAGACTCACATCTTTCACCATGTACTAAACTAAAATCAAAATAGATCAAAGAGCTAAATGTTAAAACAGAAACTCTTAACCTCCTGGAAGATAAAATAGGAAAAACTCTTGAAGTCACAGGCATAAGCAACGACTTTCTGTGTAACCCCAGTTACACAGGAAATGATACCAAGAATCAACAAGTGGGATCATATCAATTTAACAAGTTTCTGCATGATAAAAAAATTATTCTATGCACCAAAAGAAACAATGAACAGTGAGAAGACAATCTACAAAATGGGGGGAAATTGCCAGCTACTTTTCAGACAGAGAACTAACACTCGGAATATATTTTTAAAAACTCAAAAAATTAGACCCTCCCCCCAAAAGACTTAATCAAAAATGGCCAGTGAAGTGAGCAGATACTTCACAGAAGGAATACAAATGGCTAATAAGTACATGGATAAGTGTTCAACATCACTGGTCATTAGAGAAATCAAAGAAAGTTGATAACACAAAAAGCTAGTTTCAAAAACAGGTTAATTTGCCAGAGATAAGGCAAAACATTACATAATGACAAAAGGGTCAACTACAAACACATAGCAATTGTAAACATATGTGAAGCTAACAGCACTTCAAAATATATGATGCAAAAATGCGTAGAACTATAAAGGACAGAGAAACTACAAATCTAGTTGGCGACCTTGCCAACCTTTCTCCATAATTAATAAAACAAGTAGACAAAATCAGAAAGGACTGACATTCAAAACAAAACTGACCTATTTGATCTAATTACCATTAGAATAAAACTACATTGAACATCTGGAAATCAGAATTTTTTAAATCGTATCATTTATAGTATCTCTAAAAATTAGAAATCCTGTTGTAAATCTAATTATATATAATAATTAGAACTGGTAAAATAAAAAACTGGCCAAAAAAGTTAAAGAGGGCTTAGATAAATGGACGGATACACCATGTTCATGGACTGGACAACTCAATCATGTTAAAATGTTAATTCTTCCCAAATTGATCAATGGATTTAATACAACGACAGAAGTGATGCGTTCAAATTTTTACAACTGCTAAGTTGTAGAGATAAGAATGAGCCTTTATCCTATGCTTCAAAAGATCTTTCTCTTACTATTGATTCTTCAGCTTTTCCAAGTAGAAGATCCAGAAAGGCATGGGGACAGAATGTGAAGCACATGAGAAGTCCTTTGAACTCTGGTGTTGATCTTTAAAAGTCATGTGATTCCATAGATAAAGACAGAAATAAATACAGGTAAATATAGGTATCTTGGTTTTCATTCTTAAAATATTTTATATTTTCCAAGGGGAGAGAATCATTTTTCCTATGCTGCTTCATGCCCACATCAGGACCCGCATATGCCCAATGGTAAGCATGCTGAGGATTGAGAACCCCAGAAGTATACATCCTCCCACCTCTGGAGAGGGGAGGACAGTGTGCCAAGTGTAGGGGTCAGGTGCTGACCTGCTCTTACAGGCTCAGGAGAATTTGGCTTAGGGGGAAGACAGGATATCTAGATGTCAGCTGCAACCCAGAGACCACAGAAGTCAACCTAAGAAAGCACGGGAACTGAAGCTTCCGTTATACAAATAGAGACACTGAAGCAGAGAGGAAACGTTTAAAATCACCGACAGAAGCGATGAAGAATCTAGGCCACAGTGGGGTCTCCCAGTCCCTCCTTCAGAATCTTTCCCCCATGGAGACCCCTGAATTGAGACAGCCCTCCTCCTCCTCTTCCTCAGCTCAGACCAAGCCATGGGCCTCAGATGCTATCCAGAGATAACAGTTGTGCACTCAATTCTCCAGGAACTCACAGGTCAAGAGGAAGGGGAACTGGAGGAGCCAGCTCCCCCAGCCCTGATGAACCCCCTCTCTGCTGTGTGACGTTGGGGAGCTGTGTGACTAGTCTGATCTGGAGTCTCATCATCTCTGAAACAGAGACAGCTGTGTAGAGTACAGATCAGATGAGGTGGGCAGGTGGGCGCTTCCCACAGTGACTGGTGGGATGACCTGACCACTCTGCACAGTCACACACACACTGCACAGTCATGCACACACACACACTTTCCCCATGGTTTAGACTTTTGACATCACAGTCCTTCCCACAGGCAAACTCAGGGTGATGAGGCCTCAGCAGAGCTTCAGAGCTGGGAAGGCTCCTCTGGATGGGGTCAGGCAGACTCTATGAAGAGGCTGCATCTGAAACATACTAAGCAGGAAACCGAGCATCTTGGTACCAAGGACAGCAGAGCCCAGCAGACAGGAAAACGGTTTTCCTTTAGTGGGACATGTCCTCTCCTGCTAACCAGTCCCCACCTTGGTCTACATGCCGCAGCCTTCACTCACCCCTCGCTGGTGCACATGACCCGCCCACCAAACCCAAGACTAGTGTGGTCTCCACACATCCAAGACCACTTCCCACCCCAACATTTAAAAACCTGAGGCAAAAAAGAGGCAGGACTCAGAAGTGGGTCAGAAGCATCCAGGCCCACAGCATGGATGGCAGCATGAATTCCAAGCTCGATCCCTCTTCAGTCTCTGCATCTGAAACTGCCCACCTGCACTTGGATGCTCGTACCAGCCCAGGATTCCACTCACAGGTGGCAGAGAGGCCCCCAAAGCCCCAGGATGCAGAGGTCCGGGGAGGACTCATTGTGTCTTGGCATGGTCACTGTCACCAGGCAAATCACCTCCCTCATTCCGATCAGGGCCCTTCAAGCTCCCTGCTGCTCCCCTCAAGCGATGCCCTCACCCTCTTTTGAGTTCTCACTAGGCCAGGAGAAGAAAAGTACCCCTGGCCCCACTGTCCTGAAAACATCTGTCACCACCAACAGGACGATAGGAGCAGTCCATCAGCTCCCACGAACACTGTCAGTGGAACCAAACTGGCGGCCTGCATGAACTTGGAGAGAGAGGCAAAGATTGATTTTCAGATTATCTCCCAATCCATAGTTGTCAAGCAAGAAAAAAGACCTAAACAATCATGAAATTAAATCAAATGAGCTTCGGATGCTGCATGGCTCCTTGCCTGACGAGGCTCCCTCCACTCGCCCACAGGGCGGGGATGATAAATAGCTTGCCCAAGCCACGCTCTTGCTCACCCACGGGCACTTTGGACCAACCATATGTCTCTGCAGACAGCAGAGATTTATTGTGTTCCTATTGTGTGCCTGGCCCTGTGTCTGGAGCCAGGAGTCTGGGGATGAAATAAACAAACATGGTCCTTGCTCCTGGATCCACTGCCAGGCAAGAGTGGGCAGAATCTTCACTGAGCAGCTTGCATGGGCATCAGTCAAAACTAGCAGAAGCCCAGGCCACCCAGGACACAGTCCAGGGGGGAAGGGGGACAGGGAAATCTTCCTGGAGGAGGCTGAGCTTGGGAATTGGAACCCCGGTGAGCAGGGGCAGGGTTGGGTCAGTTGATGGAGGCTCTGAGGCTCAGCTGGCAGGACTTTAGACATTGTTCTGAGGGCAGCGGAGGATGGAAAGGGAGGTTTCAATTCAGTAGAGTGATGTGATCAGATTTAAGCCAACTCTTCACTGGGGCTGCTGTGAGAGGAAGTTTCCAAAGAGAGCAGTGCAGAGCGGGCAGGCAGACAGGCCTCCGGGAGATACAGTAAAGGCCTGAAGCCAAATCCAGAAGATTCACCGCACATCCCAAGTGCCCCTGCCCTGCAAGTCTCCCCGGGGGAGTGCCCTCCTTGACACCCCACTGCAGACTGCAATTCTTTCCTTGCTCATCCTATGCCCTCACCCCTGTTCTAGTCACCTTCAAATACACGGTGTAGTTTTCTTATTACATTTGTAGTTTGTTGTGTACACACACACACACTCCAGGGCAGCAAAGACTTTTGTGACTATTTGTCCTTTAATTCATTCCCAGCACTTAGAATGGTGCCCGGCACACAGAAGGTGTTCAGTAAATATTTGTTGAATGAATAAGTGACCATGGATCTCATCCATCATCATCATCACACAGCAAAACGGTGACAGCCCTCCCCGGCCCCTCATCTGAGCTCAACACGGGAGTGGACATCAGTTTCTCAGCTGCCACTAGGGTCATGGGAAAAGGAGTTGGCAGCTCTAGAGGGGACAGTATGTCCAGAAGAGTGGCATTTAGTTTTAGGGAATGGGATAAGTTTGAAACTTATGTCCCCAAGGAAGGGGCCAAGCTGAGAACAGGTATGTAGCTGCTGGCAGTGGCGGGTCTCATAAGGTGCCAAATCTAAGCAAAGTCAGGGTAGAGAATGGACAGTGAGGCCAGGGCCTGTCATCTGGCCAAGAATGAGGCCAGTGGGCTGAACCTTCCCACTCATTCTCTAGCCCAGGTATTGTCTGTCTTTTCTGGAGCTCTCCTCAACAGCTTGTGAACAGGTGCTACTCTGACTCAGGATCCTAAGGCTTTCCTTCTGCCCCCTGGAAGGGGCTCCCTAATGTGGTGATCCTAGTACAGATCCTAGTACAGAGGGAAGGAGTTTGTATTCTGCCCCCAGGACCCAATGCAAACAAAGGGTGGCCTGGGCAAGTCACCTCTCTGGCCTCACTTTACTCATCTATAAAATGGGTCTGCTGATGGTAATTACCTGGAAGTAATTACATGGAAGGTGATGAGAGGATGGATGAGAGAAGGTAAGAAGTGTCCTTGGCTCATTTTTATTCATTCAAATATCTGCTGAGATCTACCTTGAGCCAGGCAATGGGCCCAAGCAGAAGCAGCTGGGTGAATCTCAGAGGAGGTGGGGACAGATGATGTCTGTCCCAGCCATGCAATACCAGGTGCTGTGACATGGTGAGGTATGTGTCATAAAGACACATAAAGCAGGACCAGAGCAGGAGTAATCCAGGGACACGGTATTTCAGACAAAGTGATCAAGGATGGAGGAAACGACAGCTGAACAAAAACCTAGCAGGCATTCAAACCACGCAAGCTCCTGTCTCTCCTCTACCAACCTCCCCTCATCTGTCCCACAAATGGCCAGTGCCCAGACGTGCCTCTCCTTACCCGGGTACTTCTCGGCAGGGTGAAGGCCCCTGCAGTCCAGAAAACCCGAGGTCAACTCCTGGCTCCACCTTTTTGCCTCTTGGCATAGCTGCCTCCCCTAGCTGAGCCCCGGTTTCCTCATCTGTAAATGAGACAAGCTAGCTTTCCCCCAGAAGGCTCCCAGGTTAATTAGTGAAAGCTTGTATCCATTACAACCATAATAATGGGCATGGAAGACCCCAAAGTAGGCCGCCCACCTGGGCAGTGCGTGGTCAGGAAAATTCACCCAAAGAAAAACTGGTTGGCTGCTCAGAACCCCTGTGGCTGTTGTGCTCTTGCCAAGAGACACATTTGTAGAGAATCCAGGCTCTTTCATGTATGCTATGCACATGCATGCGTGTGTGTGTGTGTGTGTGATATTGGGGATCAAACTCAGGTCCTCGTGCACGCTAGGCAAGCACTCCACCCATAAACTGTATCACAACCCCAAATACGAGCTCTTAACACACAGAGTCAAATCTTCCATAGGTGCGCCCACTCATGCTCACAGCCACGGAGTTTTAAAGGTCTATCCCAGCATGGGCCCCCCAGCATGAAGTTACCAACAGCTGTGCTACATACATGTCCAGCACACGACAAGACATGTAACTATTACATACTATAAATGTACACTAATAAAGAAAAAAATGTCCTGGAAGAAATTTCAAAAGAACATAAATATCAAAATTACAAAAATAAATAAAACAATTCCATAAGCCCAATAAACTCCCCCCAGTGACCCTTCATGCTCTCTTGACCCCAAACTCCAAGCACCTGCTGACCTACCCCCAGTCTCATCTTCCAAGAACATCATAGAAAAGGAGTCAGGCAGTAAGTAATGTCTTAAAACTGGCTCTCCCGGCATAATGCCTCTGAGAGTCATCCAAATTGACACACGTATAAAAAGTGTGCTCCTTTTTGTTACCCAGTGGTGTGATACTGTATTAGTTTACCCATTCAAATGAGTTGATCTTGACCATTGTGGATAGAGCGTCCATAAGCATTCGCATGTAAGAGTGAAATGCTGCATGCTATAAGTGCATGACTTCATGAGACACCACTGAAACCCTTCTGCCTTCTAAATGCCATGTTCATCGCCACCAGAAGTATTCACTATTCAGAACACTTTGCCTTCCTGCCAGCAGTGAAGAAGAGCTATTCACACATCCTCTCCAGTCGCTCCGCGTCCTTGACAGCACTTGGTATTGTGAGTGTTTTTGATTTTAGCCGTTTTTACAGGTGGGTATTGATCTCTCACTGTGGTTTTAAATTGCATTTCCTTAATGGCTAATGGGACGGAACATCTTCCCGTGTGCTTCTTTGCCTCTCAAATATCCTCTTCAGTATCTGTTTAAGTCTTTTCTCTAGTTTCTAATTGTATCTTTTACTGTTGAGTTTTTGAGAACTCTTTGTATAGTCTAGACACAAATCTTTTATTAGTACGTAATTTCAAGATATTTTCTCCCCGTCTCTGGCTTATCATCTCATTCCCTTACCGGTGCTTTGTGCATAGCAACAAAAAAAAATGTTTAATTTTGAAGTACAATTTACCGGCGCTTTATTTAATTTTCTGGATCATGCTTTTGGCATCATATATAGAAGCACTTTGTCTAAACTCAAAATCATAAAAAACAGTTTCTCCTATGGATTCTTTTGGAAGTTATATTGTTCATTTTACATTTAGACCTATGATCTCTCTTGTTTCCGTTTTGCATAGAGTATGACATTCAGACCAAGGTTTACTTTTTGCCAGTTGACATCTGGCATTTTAAGCACCAATTGTTGAAGAGTCTCAGGTAAACTGTTCAACTCCTCTGAACCTCAGTATCCTCTGTAAGATGGGCTTCACAGATTTCTTATGTCACCATCTGTCCCTGTTCCCTCTGATTTGTAAACAAATGAAATACTGAATAGTTTAGGATTCATATATTAAAGTTCATGTATTCATATTGTGTGTATATGTGTTAACCAACTGTCTACCTCACAATGAGGCTGTGAAGAATGTAAGGAGGATGTTTATCACCAAATTCCTGGCATATATCGGATATACAATCAGTCTACAGAGAGTGACTGTACCCAGGCAGCCTGGTTCAGATTCCAGCTCTAGCTGTGGGGCCTTGAGATCAGTTTTTCACCCCTCTGGACCTGTGTCCTCACCTGTACAACAGGGATGAAGACAGCAGCGCCTGCATACAGTGTCTGAGACAAAGCCTTGACATGCTTAAACAAGCATGTTTGTGATGACACGGGGTTCAGTAGACTCTGGGTTCCCAGTCTCCTACCTGTGACACACACAGTGCCCTAGTGAGGCTCAGGAGCGTCAGAACCTGCAACTGGATACTATCTCCCTGCCATTGTTCCCTGGGTCACATGTCAGTGCACCTGCCGGGGACACACCCTGAGGTGGGGTAGAACTTCATCTTTCTGCCTGCTTTTGGTCAGATGCATCCAGAAATACTTGGCAGGTGCTCCTAAGGGTGGCCCCACCAGCCTCTGGGGTCTCTCGGCTTCAGTGACTCTGATGGAGGGCTACTCACTTCCTTGAGGTGCCCCATGATTCCACCAAGGGATTTTGAGAAGACCTTGTTGTTTTAATCCAGATCCTCCCAAGGAAGCCTCTGAAATTAGTGAGAAATCTTTAAATCCATTTTCATATGCTGAGATAACAGGCAGACAGGAGCCTGTTTTACAGAAATATGCATAGAAGGTAGATGAAAGGAAGCAGGCTGTGGTAACAACCACCATCTCTAAGGAGCAGGATGATGGACAACGGCTACTTCCTTCTTTGCACTTCTTCTGTTTTCCAAAAGAGACATCTGTTACTCTCAGAATCATTTAGAAGCAAACATTGCTACTAGTTAAAAGACTGCTATGTGATTTGTTTTTCAAGTCACTTGCTCTTGCCTCTCCCCTACCCCCATCCCTCGTCTCTGCCAGGAAACCATGAACAGGAATTATACTCTGCCCTAACCACAGAGACGGCAAGACTATGGCAGTTCCAAGGTTAGTGCCCAGATCAAGAATTTTCCAGAAAGTCAAGTGTTACTTGTATCTTTGAAGCTGCCAGTTTCTTTGCACAGAAACTCTACTGTTCCAGTCCAGAGGACTCTAAGTGGACCCCAGAGGTGGCTGCAGCCATAGGCCATGGTCACTACAGCTGGCCATCTTCAAGTGACTAGTGCTGGCTTGGCGCTCTGCTGGGTCCTTAACAGACATGATGCCACTGCCTCCTATACAGCTTAGCAAAGTGGGCCTTGTGGATCCCATCTGACAGATGAGGAAGTTGGAGATCAGACAGGCAGAATAACAGAGTGAGGCTGCCCAACTAAGACATAATAGAGTCAAGATGCCCATAAGTGGCCTCCAATTTAAGGCTGGGAACATCTCAGGACTCTCCATCACTCTCTCACACAGGCTTTCCTAAATAACACTACTGCCTAGAGGGAAATGTAGCTTTAAGACAAGAGCTGTAGCTTCCCCAGGGAATCTCCCCAATCCTTTCCTGCTTAGAATCCTGGAGCAGCTTAGGTTTAGAGCCTGGATCTCCCTGCTCAAGGCCTGGCCCCCTCCCTCCTCTCCAGGTGATGGCTTAGATCCGGCTTTTACAAGGGGAAACTCCAGACCCAAGCTGACCAAGACTCAGCCTGGATTATGAGGAAAGATGCAAGCAGGTTAAAGGCCCAGTCATTCTGGGATGTATAGATAAAGGCTGGAGGAGGCAGGTAAGGATGAAGACACCTCTGAGGACAGTTAGTCTTCCAGTAAACCCAGAATGCATTTCCAGAATGATCTATTCCCTCTTTGTCCTTCTAAAGGCCACCTTGGGGAGACTGAGGCAGCCTGCCTCAGGCACCTGTCCCATAACCGACTGAGAGAGAAGTCCTGGCTCTTCTAGTGTTCTCTGTTCTCTTCTCCATGACTCAGTGAGCAGGGGACGTGGGAGC
Source organism: Cavia porcellus (assembly GCF_034190915.1). Taxonomy (NCBI): domain Eukaryota; kingdom Metazoa; phylum Chordata; class Mammalia; order Rodentia; family Caviidae; genus Cavia; species Cavia porcellus. The sequence continues at coordinate 22,478,694 of NW_026947508.1, read as the reverse complement.
ATACATGTCACAGGCCTACCCATTTTGATGATCTAGGGCCAGGGTAAGGCTCAAGCAGGGTGGAGTGACACTGCTCCAGGTCCGGTGGGCAGGAGGAAGGACAGGATTTGCATCTTCCTGTGTCACTGGGGAGAAGGCTGAGAGCAACTCACAGGACACTGCTTAACGTGATGACATCAGAGGGCCCTGGCACCACTCACTCAACAAGGGGTTCCACCCTGGCCACTCCTGAGGGATGGTTATCTCATCTCCTCATCCTGTTGCCATGAAATGGGGAAAGGGACAGGAGGACAACCTCTCTGACTCCATACTGACATCGTGAAGACGCTGGAACGTGAGTCACCTGGGAATCTCAGAAGTCCCAGGGGAGTTTCAACACCAGAACAGATAAAATGCACAGTCAATTATTTATATTTAGGCAGGGACAGAGATCTTGTGACATGCAGTCTCATACTTGCTGCCTCACTGAAGTCACTTTAACTGATGTGGGGAAGGACTTTCCATCTTCATCGCCAGAGAGGACTGAGGGGTCATAACACAGGCAAGTCACATCAGCAGTAGAAGAGCCAGCGGTCAGCCTCAGGTCAGAATGACTCTGGTGCCTGCCCTGTCACCTTCTAGAGCTCAGGTCATCTATATGCTTTCACAAGCCAAGTGATGCAAGTCATGTGGGGACAAGAATTCCTGCTGTGCAACAGAGAACCTGGGACCAAACCCTGCAGCTGGCTCACCTGACTTCAGAGCCCAGTGTCCGGTATTGTCACTAGAAACACAGGAAATGAAAGCACACTAGATCGCACGGCCTTCCTAGCCCTGCTGCTCCACCTTTAAGTTGCCGAAGAATCACCAGGGGAGAGGAGGGGAGAAGGACATCTGTTTAAAATGCAGGTTTCAGGTTTGGACCAAAATTCTGACTCAGTAGGAAATCAAATACACACACACACACACACACACACACACACACACACACACACCCTGCTGGGATTTAGACCTCCCTAAAGAGAGTGTAGTCAATGCCTCTGAGCAGGAAGCTTGCTGAGATCTCAGGCTACAGAGAGGAAAGCGAGAGCCCTCTGCTCCCTGGAGAATTGCATACCTGCAAGGCAGAGAACAATAGCACCCACTGGGTAGTTCAGAGGCTTAAACAATTCAGTACATGGAAAATGCTGGGAACAAATGGTGTTTTCCTCCGGGGATTGGTTGAAGTGCAGGTGAACCCCCGGTAAATGGGAGCCACAGCTATTACTGCAGTTACTATTACTATCATCATCTCTTCCTCGTCCCTGTGAGCTTGGAGAAAACAGCAGCTTACACCCATCCCAGGACACAGCACCACTGGACTCAGGTCCTAGAGACGCTCTTCCCAATTCCCACCAGGCTTCCAATAAATTCCCAATTTCCATCTCTGCATCCGATAAAAAAGGAACGGGTCCAGAGAGAGGAAGGAGTCACACAGCAAGAGGAGCAGAATCAGGGCCAGCCGTCCCTGCCAGCCACCCCCAAGAGGAAGCCACAGTAATCCCGGTCACATGTGGGAATGTGAACCCACGCAGCAACCTCAGCAGCAGCTCCTAATCTTTGTCCCCTCTCTCTCTCTTCTCCTTCCTGTCTGATGTTGATTTAACCTGTATTTTTATGGTTAATCATCTCCCAGTAAATCTCTATTTTATTGTCCCACTGGGTTGCCCAGGCTGTCTTTTTATTAGGAAATAAAGAATGCAGGAACCTTGTATCACACTACAGCCAACATCAGGGACTTGGCCGTGGGAGGGGAGGCTGGACGAGCCTTGGGGCTCTGGAGATGAAAGGTGTGAGGATAATTACAAGATGCCAGGTGCATGGAGATGGGGGACAAGTCACCAAAGCTATAATAAAATCGGCTTCTCCTCCAAAGCTCCAGGTAAGATTTTAAATGAAAGAGATCAGCTCTGGGATGCTGGCTGGACTTGGAAACACGAGCTCTTGACTTAAATCCTTGCACTGCCAGGGAGATGCTGAGCCACCCAAGGCCAGCCAGGCCCTCTCTGAGCCTCAGCATCCTTCCTGTCTACCTGGAGTGATCTGCCCTCCGGGATAATGAGGTCCAGCTCACAAAGGCTGATGGCCCTCAAGGAGCCCTGGGAGGAGTGAACCTTCCCCACAGCTTCCTTTCTCCCTGATTTATAAGAGGAAACAGTGCTGGATGAGGACTCAGGAAACTGGAGCACTGGCCCAGCTTGGACAAGGATTTGCCATGTGACCTTGGACTAAGGTCTTCTCCTGATAGGACCTCATGGTTAAAATGAAGACTCACTGGAGACTAATGTTCTTTCCAATGTTCTGTACCCTGGAATCTGCCCCCAGGCTGGCCCACTCCATGGAAGGGAAGGCATGGGAAGCTCTGGGGGGCTCTCCGCCCAGCTGTCCACTCCCTTTGCCCCTGCTGCTGCTCCTCCATGCTCCTCTGCCTTCTTCCCTTATCCCCAGGGGCCCCATCTGACATGGTCCTCATGCCCGCTCCCCAGATGCCAATGGAAATACCTCATTGCATCGGCAGGATGCAGAGACCTGCATCTCTGCCTCCAGATGGTGATATCCTTTCCTGCTCCAAACCCTAAGCTTAGCTGTGTTAAAGATGTAAACCTGAAGCTCTAACTGCTCCTTCCCAGAGCTGTCATCCAGCGACCTTTGCTTTGCAAAGTGGTGCCAGATAATAACAGCTCACTATGGACTTCTCAATTCTCAGCATCTAAGTACTGAGTGCTGCTTTAAACAATGCATTATGGACTTCTGGGAGAATATGACAGATAGATAACAGCAGTATGGAGGCTCTCTGAGATAGCCAGCTTAGATTCCAGGAATGGTGCGGTGTGGGGCATCCTAAGCAGGGGGAGATATACCCTTCCAACCTAGGAACAAACTAAGCTGAGAGAAACCAACTCGAAATGCAATCCTGGTACCACAACTGGAACAGGTGAAGTCTCAGTGCCAAAGCTGCCTCTGGAAACCGCGGCTTGAATTTCCTGCCACCGCTGCTGCATCTGAATCGCCACAGCAGGGATAGAGACACAAAAGCTCTAAGAGTGGGAATCCGTGAACCGAATTGAGAGCAGAGCTGATGGGAAGCCCTGCATTGACCTGTGGTGAGAGGAACGGGGACCCTTCCATAGACTAGGAGGCTCCAACAGAGGACATTCTGGGACCAGGCTGACTAGCCGGGACAGGACGCTGCAGTGACTTCAGTCACATATTCCCCTCTCAAGCGAGATTGGTGGGGAGTGCTTTCCTGGGTGACGCTGAGTACTAAGACCCAGTACGCTAGCCCAAACCAGGTCCCTGCACCTGGCAGTACACCCTGATGCAGTGAAGCCTTCAGCAGGTTGATTGACCTGGAGAGGCAAGCCCAGCACAAGCTTCCCAGGTCTGTGTCTCCCTAGTACACTGCAGTGGGTGGGAACACCTAGCCGGCACGATTTAAACAAACTGTAACTGACAAAGAAAGAAACTGGGCCTCCTATATAAGTTTGTATGGAAGGAACAAAAAGTACGGGAAGAGGGAGCAACAAGAAAGGGTCCTCAGTCCCCAATCCTGAGAACACTGGTCCAGGAAAGGTAAATGCAAAGGAGAATGAGGACAGAAAACATGCAATATCAGGCACGGCACCAAAAGACATAAAGCAATTTCTCTGGGACCTCATAATCAAGTTCAAAAGTGAAGTATTTAACCAAGTAAAGCAAGATATAAGTAGAATAGTTAAAGAAATGCTAAGCACCTCCTAAGAAAAAACAGATAGTAGAATGGAAGAACAAAAAAAGGGGGGAGAATTGTTTGATGGAGAAAATAGAGAAAACATAGAATACATGAAGCAGGTTCAAAAAGATTACCAGGAAACTAAAAACTCTATTGAAAACTGGCATAACAGTTTGAAAGAAACTAAGGATAGATTATCTGAACTGGAGGAAAGATTTGTAATGTGGGAGCATGAAAGGAAAAACTTCTTAAAAATAACAAGGAAACAAGCAATAATAATATAAAGGCTAGAAGATGATAAGAGGATCTATAATTTAAGAATTAAGAATGTAACAGGGATACAAACAAAGGAACTGCAAAGGCTATTCACAGAAATAATCAAGGAGAACTTCCCTAATATGGGAAAAGGTAAAGATACTCAGATCTATGAGGCATACAGGACCCTAACCACCTACAACCCAAACAGAACAAAACCCAGGCATATAATAATCAAAATTCCAGAAATCCAATGTAAGAACAGAATATTAAAAGCCATCAGAGACAAGAAACAGATCACTTACCAGGGAACACCCATCAGAATTACAGCAGAATTCTCGGCACAAATCATCAAATCACAGTGTGGGGTGAAATAATTCAAGTTTTGAAAGACAATAACCTCTAGCCAAGATTGATATATCCTGCACAACTGTCCCTAGAAATTGATGAAAAAACAAGGGGGCTTCCAGGGTAAAGAGGAACTAGGGGAATTTGCAACCACCAGTTCAACTCTGCAGAGAATACTGCAAGACATTCTAAAAGAGAAAAATACCAAGATTCCAGAAACAGTGGCAGAGAGGCCACAATGAATGGAGCAGAAAGTGAAATGAAGAAGACAAACTGACAACTAATGTCAGAAAAATAGCTCAACAGAAATGACGCGGAGAAGGTTAGACGGTATGAACAGCTATTTTGGAGAAAACAAGACATCATAATAGCTAGTGCTGATTTAATATCATCTTGTTTTAAGTCCCATCAAACTTTTGTTCTTCTATCTCTATCGGTCTTAACATGTTGTAGCTTACTGGATTTTATCATATGTGATAATATAAACAAAAACTTTTATAGACAAGGAAATTATACAGAAACCATTGTTCATTTTCTGTTAGTTGATTCTAAATCTGTAATACTGTCATTCTCTTGAATGGTTTTACAATGTCTTGATATGTTTGATGCTACAGTATATGAAGTTATACTCAAAGATTTCAAGGAAACAGACACTATGGTAACTACTTTTATGTTGGGATATCTTGTGGTGAAACACTATATTGCTTAAATGGTTATGTTCTGACCTGTGTTGTTTTGTTGTTATGTCCTCTTTTATCTCAATCTCCTTTTTTTACTATTTATTTTTTTGTTTTTATCTTTTTAATTAAGGGAAAAATAAATTTAAAATAGCAGGATATACTATAGTAACCCACTTTGATTTCCTATTAACTTGATTTGAAACCCTGTATTGCTCTCACCATCTTGTTTGGACTGATTTTACTCTATTTTGTTTTGCTTGATAGTACCAAGTTTGAGAGTATAGGCAACAGCTGTGAAGACTATAAGATTCACTATGCCCATTCTGATTTGACTATTATCTTCTTTTGAAGTCCTGTAATGTCTCCAATGTTTTGGTTTTATTGTTTTGTTCTTTACTGTTTTGCTCAATTTTATTATAACTGTTGATATAGACAATTCTTTTTAAGATAGCAAGAGGCATTATGGTAACCATTGTATTCTGTTTTTTCATTATATACTATGTCCATCCTTTTGATCTGACTGACTCTGTTTTGTTATGTCACATTTGGTTTTACTCTCTTCAAAAAAAAGTAATAAGAACTGTGGGAGTAATAAAACCCAAAATGTGTAATTGTACTGTAAAAAAGAGAGGAAAAAGTGCTCTAAAGGATATAACTGCATGTATATTTAGGTGTATAAGATAGATAACCATATTACTGAGTTTTTGTTGGATCATTGAACAGAACTGTTTGCAGTCTCACTGTTTGAATGTCCACTTTGTATGCTTTAATTTTGTAACTTGAACAACTATTTCTAAGATGACAATATGTAATCTATTAACTAGTGATTTCCTATTGTTTATTTTTTTTAATTCTATATAACTTGTATCCTTTTTCTGTTTTTTCTTTTTCTCCTTAAATAAATTTTTTTTTAAAACTAATGCATTGCATTAATTCACTTCCTAATCACGACAAGCCTAAGAAACTACAGAGGTCCTCGAGGTGACTTCCTGATAAATCATGATGAGCTGAAAGAATTTTAAATCAAACCATCATAAATCAGGGTCTGTCTGTAATATCCCCATTTAACAAATTAGGAAACTGTGGCACAGAGAATCTCAGATGACTAATAAGAGGCAAGCTAGGACTGGATCGGATAGCCTGACTCTTAAATCCTCATAATGACCTGTAAAAAGGGCCTTAGTAGCTCAAATTTCCTGGACTTTTCATGCATTTGTCCCATCGTACCCCAGAGGCAGGCTTGGGGAAAGCTAGGGTGACCATATATTGGTTCCATAGGAAGAAACAGACTGGCCTCATCAGCTCTTCCCGGAAGTCCCCAGCACCTCCCACAGCTGTCCCTGCAGAGTGAACCACTCAGTGTTGCCACAGGGAGACCCAGTGCTAGTGTGGGAGAAGCAATGAGTGCCTGGGCCTGAGGAATTTAGTAGGCAGATTGGCTTTTGCGTCACATGGGGCCAGACTGTGGACAGCTTGAAGACTATGTGACAAGAGAGGGAAAATCATCAAGATTAACTGCTCCTCAGGAAGGGTAAAGCCAGGGCTTCATGGGTCAGAGAAAGTTCTTCCAGGAGGCTGCAACCTGTTCTGGCTGAGCCCAAGGAAGTCAGATGGCAGCTCCTTATCTTGCTCCCCAGAAAGGTTGTCTGCCAAGAGCTGGTCACAATCACAGGCAAGAAATAATCAGGGGCAGACACAGGTTTCCTTCTTCATGCCTGCCTGACCTCCAGGGACCTCTCTAACTTGCTTTACTGATGCCCATTGTCTTACAAATAAAACACACAGCACAGAATTTGGAACTGTCATCGGATGGAGAGCAATGAGGAAGGACAGGGGTCAACAGTCTTGGTTGCTTCCTAGTGGAATGAATTTTGTGGCCTCCAACAAGTCACTTCCTGCCCCTTGGTTGTCACTGGGAGCAATGGCCCAGTCTCACAGGCACAAGGAAGATTCACTGTGAACATGTCTATCATCACTGTCTATCCATCACCTCTTTTCCCTTGATGGCATGTCTGTTAGTGGTCTGGAAGGGAGGGAAGCATCAGCCAGTGAAAAAGAACAAGGAAACATTTCAGAGTAAAGCATCCAGCTTCCTGGGCTTTGAAAGCAAACCCTCCCTTCATGGTCAGGTTGGGCTCACTCCTGTGGAGCAGGCTCTTTGCCCACCTGCCCACACTCAAGGGCTCCACTGAGCTTCTGTCCCTGGGCCATGACAAGGTAGATACTTGAGCCCTATCAGCACAAGCTGCTGTACAGAGAAAGGCCAGCCTCCCAAGTGACAAAAGGGAGCCAGAGCTGCAGAAGAGAACAGAAACCAGAGAGCTTAGAAGATGTGGGGTGTGTGTGTGTGTGTGTGTGCGTGCGTGTGTGTGTGTGTGTGTGTGTGTGTGTGTGAGAGAGAGAGAGAGAGACATGTACACACAAGAAGCTGTCCTCACCTGTCCACCCTCTGCCTTTCTCCTGTCTTTTTCACATGGCTTTTGGGAAGGCCAGAGCTGAGGATTTGAGGGTCCTTCCTAGACCTCCACCCTGCAAGATAGATTAACCTCCCTACCCTGTCCGCCTAGCTCTGCAGGCCCCACTCACTTGACACCTGTGACTTTGCACACAGTCAGGCACACAGCATACCTCTCAATGACTCCCACAGCAATACTTAGCAGGTAGAGGTGCTCACGACTTCCTGTGCTCAGTACTCCCAGAGCTCACTACTCCCCCATGCTCAGGGGAAGGTGCATGGGGGTGGTCAGCCAGGGGAGGCTGTACCCACAGGACTGGAGAAAGCTCTCAGAGGACTCAGGGGCATCTGAAGTTCCCATTGCCTCCTCCAGAAGACCAAGGCTATTTGTCATTGTTTATTTCAGGATAAGCATTTGGTTCATAAAATGTGGCTTTCTCAAGACCTATCATGATGCTGAGAGGGGAGTGGACAGTTGATGAGAGATGGGATTTCTGGTCTCTGAAATAAGAGACCATGTCACCTTGCTAATGCAGGCCACTGGAGAGGATAGTCATGTCCTACTGCACAAGGGGGTGAAATGGCGTCACCGTGATGCATGCAAATGCATACAGTAGCAGGGCAGGGTTAATGATTCTGATTTGCCAGGCACAGAGCAGGTGCACAATAATGACTTAATGACTTGGTCCTAGAATCCCTTTATGGATAGGAAAGGCAGGCATAGTTTTGTCTACTTTCTGTAAGTAATGAAGTCTCCTAGGAAATAAAGACTCAGAGAGGCTTAGTGACTTGTTCAAGGACACACACCAGCAGCAGCTGGTACTCCTTGGACTGGGCACTCAACCCTGGCTAGCTCCAAGTCCAACTCTGCTTGGCAGACAGGGAAGCTCAGATTCACATAAAGGAAGTGATCAGCCCAAGGACACAAGCCAAGTGATGACACAGCTGTCTAAATCTGTACCAGGACTTTTTCAGCCCAGCATAGGCTCAGAGCCTGGACCAAAAAGCCACTCTGCACTCCTGCCAGCTTCTCCTCTCACCCGGAGGTTGCAGGAGTCTTGAATCTGCCCTGCCTGCCCTTCTGCCCTCAGGCTGGTAGGGACTTGGCAGGCACAAGGAGCTGAGGTCCAACGGCTCTTTACAGGTTCCAATGAGATGATCTCTTCCTATGTCGTTGAGGGCCAGGAAAGCTGGGCATGGTGGTGCACACCTGCAATCCCAGAGCCCTAGAAAGCTGCAGCAGAAGGATCTCAAGTTCAAACCCAGCCTGGGCAGTGAGGGCTAAAGGGTGTAGCTCACTGTAAAGGTCCTGGGATTCAAACCACCACCAAATACCATAAAAAGTGGCCCAAGAAAAGGGACCCACAGCCAGTGCCTCACATTAACCAGTGGCCAAAGCACTTTCTGACCTCAGGAGACTATACTTCCAAGTCCAGTGCTAAAATGTCATCTGGGGACACTGCCACCAGCCCTCAGTGCTAAGCCTCTGTTCACACACCTGCTGTGACAAATGGCTCCCCTGTCCAGCATCCTTCTCCCGGGGCAGCCTGCAGCCACACCTGTCCACCTAGGGTCTGTCTCCCCTTTAGTCTCTGTGCTTTCAGGGGCTACAGCTCTACAGCAATTAGTTTCCCACAGCTCATTTTGCTAGTGAGGAAAGTGAGACTCAGAGAAGCTAAGGGATGTCCAACATCACACAGGAAGCAGAAGATGCAGGGCTTGCACTCTGATGCCCTGGAACTGATCCTGGTTTTTCCCACTCCATCAGGACAGTGTGATTCAGCCACCCTTGGATCTGCAGCCTGTTCCTTTTTGAGGACCAGCGGAGAGCTGCCCTCCAACCCTCAACTGATGTGTCCTTCCTTGGGACTTGAGGCCCTCTGTCCTGAGACTCCCAGATTTCCAGAGCAATATGGGATGGGAGGAGAAAGCAGGCCAGAGAGGGATTAACTGGTTAATTGGGAAATAGAGACAGAAGCACTGAGATCAGTTTGCACACACCCTAGAAGGAGGTACATCTGCATGCACACACAGTGATAGGTTGAGGGTGATATGGAAATGAGACAATGTATGTGAAGAGAAGGGAGAAAGAATAAGAGGTATAAATAAAGTCACACGGGAAGGAAAAACAAAGCATTAGATATACGTGGAGGGAGGTAAGATAGAAAAATATAGGCACAGATTGAAAGATACACAAACACACATATATACAGACACAATTACAGATACAGAGAGAGAGATAGTGAGTCATCAGGAGAGGATGTAAAATTAGAAGGAGACACAGTCTCAGGGAGAGAAAGACTAACAGGACCGCCCCCAGGCAGACAGGGAGAAAGACAGAGAGCCACACGAAGAGACAGGCAGCTTCAGTAGACGCAGGCGGAGGGATGGAGGAATGGCGTGCAAGAGACAGGAAAGATGGAAGAGAGAATGCTAAATGCAAAGTGGATTCCCAGTGCTCAGGAGGCTGAGGCAGGCGGATCACTGCAAGTTCGAAGCCATCTTAGCGCAGCCAAAACTGCACTGTGAAACCCCGTCTCAAAAAGACCAAAATATATGCAGTGGGGAGGCAGTGCAGGAAGCGCTGGAGATGAGCCCCAGACGGAGGCAGTTGCCTGTGGCCCTGTGTGGCACTCAGGACTCAGATCACACCTTGCTCCTCTCTGCTGTCCTTCCCAATCGGGCTCACAACAGCCTGAAACCTAAACCCTGTGCAGAACTTATTTTTGTTCAGCAGCCCAGACATGCTCAGCCTCTCACTCACCATGAGCCCTCAGCAGCAGGGAGGCCTCGGGAATCCACCTGCAGGCAACCAGGGCTCTCCTCCTCCGAGCCTCCCTCTGCACCTCATGTGATGAAGGACAGAGACCTGCCCACCACCTGCCCCTCAAGCCCAGGCCCAGACCACTTGGTCCTGCCTGCTGGTTTCTGGCTGCAGGGCTGGGAAGTGAGCACAGCCACATCCTCCCAGCAAGCCTCTACCAGTGCCCACCAGGAACGAGGGGCAGCCCCAGCTCTGGGGCGCTCCCACGTGGGAACTAAACATTCCTGAGTTCCAGTGTTCCAGGCATGTCCATGATGAAGCTCCACATCCACCCCTGTACAATAGGATCCTCGTGTCTATCTCCACAGGTTGATGAAGAAGTCAAAAGCAGATGCTCATAAAGCACCTAATATAAAATTTGGCATATAGTAAGTGTTCTCTAAATGCTGGATTTCCTTAATTGGGGAAATCTAGAAAATATTGAGAGCAACATGGAAAATGAGGCGCAAATGGCAAGACTGTCAAGCAAGGGTTAGTGGATCCTGGGAAGGGAGAGGTCATTCTGGCTGGGCCAGGGAGGATTTGAGGGCTTCAAGTGAGGCATTGGAGTATATGGCATATTTACCAGTAAGAGATGGAGATGCAATAGATTCACTCTTGGTAAAGGCATTGGCACACACAAAGGCAGGCAGAAACTCTATCTCTAAACAGAAACCCATTCAGAGTGTCTAGAAAACAGAACATCCTGGATCTTTGGAAGTTTGTAGCTTTTCCGACAGCTGAAGTCTCAGTACTGAAACTTCAGGAGGGTACATGGCAGATCCTGATTGCAAGTGTCAGTGTGAGCCACGGCCAGTGGGGTGACATCCTGCCGGGTCTACACATAGCTGTGGAAGGAGCTCTATCAGGCCTTGGGAGTCACAGGCAGATAGATCTCTACGTCTGACTGCAAAATCCTGCATGTGTCCAGTCCTGGAAAATTTCCCATGTGCCCTTGGCCTCAGGTTAAAGCTGGGGTTACTAAATCTGTGGTTTATTAGTGAAATGATGAGATTCAAGGAGACTAAAACTGCTGAAAAGTAGTCAGATTTAATATTATAAATACATGCATTTACCTAATCCTATAATTCTGTTACATCCCCATCAACCTTCTGAGAAGGTGGATCCTGATCACTGAGGCCCTGCACTATCCTGACCACCTAGATGGGTGTGGAGCTATCAGAGGCAGAAGCAGCAGGCTGCAGCTTCCAAAGACCACCAGTGAAGAAGAGCGGGGCAAAGTAATGACAGAGGGGAATTCCATCATTACACTAATCCAGCCACAGCATGTGAAACTGGCAGTGACTTGAGCCAGTAATTCTTAGATTTTAGGAAACAAAACTGCCCCCAATTTAGCTGAAATTGTATATTTATGCACAAGTGCACATTTTTCTGCAGGAAAAGCTGAGTTTTCATTATACTCTTAAAAAGACCTATATTAGTCAGGATAGGATAGAATTCTACTTAATAACAAATAGCCCCAAGCTTCACTGGTTGCAAGTTCCATGTCTTTGTGTCTCACAAACTGCACTGTGGGTCAAGTGATCCTCTAGCTGCTGTCCTCTATGTGAGACTCTCCAACCAAGATGCTTTGATCTTAGGTCTCAGCCATCTGGACATTCTGACTTCAGACTCACCAACAAAGAAGAGAAAGCTGGAGGATCAGGTAAGGGCTTCTCAGCGCTTCAGCCCAGCAACAGCTCATATCTCCTCTACTCACAATCCATTGATTAGAACCAGTCATGTGATCCACTTAACTGCAAGTACTGGGAAGTCCAATTAGCCATGCACCCAGGAAGGAGAGGAGAACTGGTTATACATGTTCCCCCTTCCCCAAAGGAAAAAAAAAAAAAAACGTGGCACATTAAGGATAGAGTAATGAGTTCCAAATTTTGTGGACTAATGTTATCAGCGCTGTCCTGAAAGCTTTAGAGGAATGCAGACTCCCAGGTTACCCACTTGGACAGTTTAATTCTGTGGTCCACGAATCTGTATTTTTAACTTTGTCACTGGTGACTCTGTAGAACCAGTGAAGCCACCACTGGAGGAGAAGGTCCTCCCATCACAGGCTTAGGAGTTGTGGGTTACAATCTAAAAAGGTCTCCAACTGACTCTCTTATCTCTCTGTGTCCCACTGAACAGAATTACAAAGCCTTCTAGGAAGGATGATAGCCAACATCACATAATTCCGGAACTCAGGTTTGTGGTATTCACAGCAAATTATTATAGGACCATTTTCCTGACAGGACAACTGAAGCACAGCTCTCCTGGATCTGGAGTCTGCTGAGTCCCCAGACAATGTCTTATATAAGGAAGAGGCAATCATCTGACCCTAAATGCTCTAATCTATACCCCCAAAATAGCTACCTGCCATTTTCCAGGGCAGTAGACCTTTAAGACACAGAGCATTTAAAAAGTACATCAAGCACTCCCCACGGCTCCCTCTTTGCTATTGCTACTTAATTCCTCCTGGAGAACAAGATTGGAAAGACAATGCTAATTTAATTTGCCAGAATGAATAAAGATAAGAAGTAAAGGAGGATGATGAAGTGTTGGGAGCCTGCAATTCACATCTTCCATCACAAACACCTTCCCCACACAGGAGCTCATCAAGCCAGAACCATGGCAGTTAATTATCTTCCTCGAGGAGGAGGAGGCTGGACTCCTCAGCCAGGCTGTGGGTGGTGGGCGGTGGGCGGTGGGTGACAGGGGTAAGAGGGCAAATCAGATTAAAAGGAGGAAAGAAAGGGGACTCACGGATCTCTCTGAATCAGACTGAAAGAAAAGAAAGGAGCAGGGACTCGTGCATCCCTCTGGAACTCATAGGTCCCCGTTACAGCAGACAGAGCGCACTGGGAAAACACGTTCATCACTTGGAGACTGTTAGCTTAACACCCACAACAAATCAACTCATAAAGAGAAAAGTTTATTTGGGCTCACAGAGTTGGAGTTTCCTGTCTGTGATCAGTTATCCTTATTGCCTTGAGCAGGTGGCATTTCCCCATGGCAGGAGCACACAGTGGAGCAAAACAGCTCGCCTCATGGCCCAGAAGCCAAAGAAAATGAAAAAAAAAAAAAAATCGCTGGGTCCCACTCTCTCTTTCCAGGACACACACCCAGTGACCCAAAGAGCTCTCACCAGCTCCCACCTCCTACAAGTTCCACGATCTCCCAAAAGCACCAGTCTGAGGGCCAAATCCAAAGTTCACATGGGCCTCTGAGGACATCCCAGATCCAAAGCATAGTAAAGGTCATCAGTCAACACCCAGGGCTTCGTAGACCATACTCCTGGGGATGGTTCTGGGTGAACTGGGAATGGACTCATCACTGTGCCGGAGCTGACAGTCTCTGAACAGGCTGGATCCAGAGAAGCAGTGCCAAATGTGTCCATGGGGACAGCATCATGAGGGGGCATCCTGAGCACAAGAAGGCTTTTCCCCAGTGCACAAAAAGATGCTGCTCAACAGCCAAGTGGGGGGTAGTTCCATGCTGTATTCTGGGGTCCTCTTGGGCACTGGCACAGCACCCTATACGTGGGTGTTAGGAAGGCATCAGGAGCACCCAACGCTGCCCACCCTGGGTGAATTTCCTGCCCCCCTGCTAATTAGTTGCATGATGCTCTGCTAAAAATCAGTGACTCTGTAGGATGGGGGTGGTGATCATATCCACTTCCTGCCTGAGTCTCCATGAGGACTAAGAGATAGGGCCAAAAAAGAGCTCAGTGTGGTCCACCCTTGCCCACAGGAATAGCTGTGTTGTCCTGAGTTACGCTGCCTCTGTCATGATGATCAAGTGGCTCTTCCCTCCAGGGTGAATGTGCAGAGCATGTTTGTCGACGCCCATGGGGAGTGGGCTGCCTTGGTGGAGAGCGATTTTGTGCCTGTGAGGAGAGACCTGCTGTCCCACTCAAGGCCAAGGCACTCTTTGTGGTTCAGACAATGGAACACCTGGGCGGGAAGCAGGGAGACTGTACAGGGCCTCTCCAGGGCAGAGGATTTGGGCTTTCTGTGACGCTGCTTTGCTGCACTGAAAGCAATTTGCAGCAGCACAAAAGGACTCATCAGAGAGAAGACAAGAGCCCCAGCAAGGGGCAGGAGGCTGGAAAGGAAGGAAGGAACTGGCCTGGGAGGAGCAGAGAAAATGCAACCACAGCTTGAGCACAGCCGCCAAGGCTGGATTTCCACACACATGGTGGGAGGGACCCACGCGTGATGCCGGTGCCTCGCCCAGTCTGAGCACAGGAAGAACACCCCCTACACCGCTCACTTGGTGGGCTGTGCTTTAATTTCTGTTTTGGTGCGGACTAAAGTGAGGACATCTTGTGTTTGCAACCTAAAATGGAAGAGCCTAGGACTGGGACTGGAGGGAAGCAAATTTCTCCCGGCGGTGGGGGAGGAGGAGGCTTTGGAGTGGGACAGCTGTGCCGGGCATCATTCAGGGGGCAATTCTGGCTGTGAGGGGCGCGTTTCAGGCAGCAGGTGGAGCTGAGGTAAGCAGAGTGAACGTCTGAGTTGAGGCTGTGAGCAGGTAAGGGCTGGATGTGGTGCCCAGCTTGCGAGGGGCCCAAAGCTAAAGGGAACAAGAACCTGGATTTAATACCCTCATCCCAGCCTTGTGTACTGTGAGGTTCGAGAACCTTCAGGAGCCTGGACAGTCCTAGATTGATGCTGCTGTCACTGGGCTGGAGAATCAGCTTTGGGGATGAGAAAGCTCCTGGAAATAGCCAGGAAGTATCCAGTAACCTGGAACAGAGCTGCCCAATCTACCCACAGAACCATAAGCAGGAGAAACAAGTGTCTGCTCTTAGAAATCCCAGTATTTTAGGTGGCATCTCCTACTGTGTTACAATAGCAACAGCTGACAGAAACAGCCGCATAGCAAGTCAGGGACTGCTATATTTAGATTGTGGTTTGTCCCCGAGATCCGTGTGTTAGAAGCTTGATCCCGATTGGCAGTGAGACCTTTGCGAGGCACATAACAGGAGGTGTTTAGGTTTGGGGAACATTACCCTGGGAAGGAACTGAGGTAGGTCTCATGGCAACCTGACTGTGTTCTTCAAAGAGAGTTGTTATTTAAAAATTAAAAAAAAAAAAAAAAAAAGCAAGGCTGACCCTTGAACTGCATCTTGGTTTCCTTTTTTGCTTCCCATCTTTTCCTGATATTTTGATGCCATCTGTGACGAAGTCCTCACTAACACCAATCTAATGCTGGCAACCTCTGGGACTCTGATCTAATGAATTTCTTCTTTATAAAGTATCTAGACTTGGGTACTTTGTTACAGTAACAGAAACTGAACTAATACAAGAACTAAGCAGAACTCAATTCTAGACACTCAGCAGAACATAATAGACCTCTTTTCCTACTACCAGAACAGCTCACTTCTGGACACTGTAGCAGAGACCCAACTCTTCAGAGGCAGTGTCTGGATATTCTAACTGTGTGTGCCCCTGGAAGACTTCTGTTGAAGTATATGCTGCCCAGAAGGTGTTTGCCAGCCCCAACTGTATCTTGGGTTGGGCAGAGACACTATGGTGGAGATGGGTGAGTTCAGCAGGGGTCTGGGAAGCAGAGTGAGCTCAAAAGGAGGCTGAGCAGCCCACCCGGTGAAGAGCAGGTGCCTGGTGGGTACACTACTTTCCTGCACCAAGAGCTCCACCCCAGGCCTATGTCTGTGTGACCCAAGGCCCATTTCCTCCCTTCCTCTGAGCCAGGAAATGGGGACTTTTGTTGACATGAAAATCATAATCATATCTTCTACCGGATAAATGATGAAAGCAAAAATGTGTGAATATTCTTCTGTTACACCTTTAGGGACAACAAGCTGTCCATATAGGCGAAGCTCATTAAGAGCTATCTGGGAAACACAGCCCCTGCTTAAACTACCTTGTATTTAGAGCAGTTTCCACTTCACTACCTGATATCTTTTTTTCTTTTCTTTTCTTTTCTTTTTAAATAAGATCAACTCTCACCTGTTGTTATGGGATGAATTATGTCTCCCCAAAACACTCATCTATTGCTGCCTTAACCCCTAGGAACAGTATTTGGAGGTGAGGCTTTTGAGAGGCAGTTACGTTTAGATTAGGTTGTGAGGATGGGGTCTTCATGATGGGGTTTTTGCCTTATAGGAAGAGACACCAGGCACGCCTCCCCCGTCACATCAGGGCTTAGCAAGAAGGTGGCCATCCGAAATCTAGGAAGAGAGCTCCCCACTGCTGGCACTCTAATCTCAGACTTCCAGCCTCCACACTGAGAAAATAACTTCGTGTTGTCTAATCTTCTCAACCAGCGGTATTTTATTATAGCAGCCTGAGCGACTATGACATTTGTGCTTGTGAAAGATCTGTTAAGGGAGATGGATATGTTAAGGGAGATGGATTCGTGGACTCCTGGAAAGACATGGCTCTTTTTAAAAGTAGTCATTCACAGCATCAAATACAGCTGTGTGTGAGCAAGTGAGCCCAGAGGAAAGGTCGTGGGGCCATAACAGCAAGGGCTGAGCTGCTCTGCTGTAATTAGTTGCTCCTAAGTGGCAGTTGTGGCTGCTGTTTCCAGTCACAACCCCCAGGGGTCCTGCTGAACCTGTCAGTCCTGCCTTGGTCCTACAGGCAACCAGCTGCCCCCCATAAACACAAGCATAGGATCTGGAGCCCAGATACCACCTCAGCCAACTCCATCCTGGCCTCCTGATCCTGACGCTACTCCTCTGACCTTTGTCCTTGGCCTTGGTATTGAGCCTGTTAGTTCTATTCTCTTTAAGGGCTTGGTATAACGTGTTGGTTCCTTCTATACAAGGGTCCAAGCAGAAGGCCTGACACATAGAAAAGAGCTGACCTCACCCCATCCTCCTACTTGGGCAAGCAACCTCAGCCCCAGACTTATAAGATCCTGCACAGATTCTCCTCTAGTTATGGCTTCCCCCTCCGTGGAATGAGGAATTCATATGGATGCGCCCACTGGAGTTTACTGTCCAATTTAGGCAATGATCTGGGTACCTGGAACCCCAGAATTCCCTGCTCAGACTTCCCAAGCCCAAATGAGCCCATCCTTCAATCTGTCCCCCTAAGCCTGACTGCACCATGGCCGAGCTACAGAGCGAAGGGAGCTGTTCGTGGGACTGTGGAAGGAGTTGGAGGGATGCACTCAGGGGGCACCATGTGCTTGTGCTGCTCTTGCGATTAAAGAGGTGAAACAGGCCACAGGCTGGCCCTTCTGCATCCTTATGCCCAGGGCAGAGCCCAGGAACCTGAGGATGTTAAAATCAAAAGTGATCTCCAAGGCTGTTGTAAAGTTATATTTGTCAAAGTAGCAAACAGAATACACAGAGCTTGTGTGGGTGCCTCTAAAGTCAGGGTGGCTGGGGAACCAATGTGTGTGGACCATGTGCTCAGCCATCGGGCAGGTAATTTACCTGCTCTCTCTCCCATTTCTAACAGTAGGGATGCCAGGGCACCCCATGCGGTCTGGTCTGGCCAGAGTCCTCACACAGTGGCTGCTCCTCCTGCAAAGCCACTGAGAGGTCACCTGCCCCTGGAAACTTGTTCCGCGGTGTGAGGGGCTCACGCTGCTGGGAAGGCAGGAGCCTCCAGCTGGGCCCATGAAGCTCCGTCCTCTGTCTTGTCCCTTTCAGGTGAGGGCATTTTCATCAGGTCCCACAGGTGGTTGTGCGCCTCCACCCTAAGTGAGACCATACTGCCAAGGGCAGGCTCTGAGACAGGGATAGCAGGGAGCTGATGTCAGTTGAGAGAGGTCCTGCCACTCCTGTCTCTATCCTCTGAAGCTTAAAGCATGGCACAAAGAGAACATCCTTGAGGTACATGGCTGGTGAAGGGACAACCCAGCTGCAGGACCAGGATGAGGAGCTCCCCCACCTAAGCCTCTCCCCTCTTGCTCCCCAGATTTCAGTCACTGGCTTCCCCTTACTGCTTCCTCTGCCTTCCAGCATTTGCTGCCTCTTCTCAAGTCTCCCGGAGTACACCAGCTTTTGCCTGTCACAGGACCTTTGCACATGCTCTTCTCTATGTCTAGATCATCTCCTTGATCATCATGGCTCTTCCTCACCTCCTTGGAGCAGGGTAAGTCTCTATATTATCTTGATTCTATCTGATGATATTGTGTCAATGCATCAGAGCCCCTTTGTACTGGGCTGACCCCACCTGGGGTGAATTAATAGTGTGCATAATGATTCATTCAAGGCATCTCTGTTCTAGTGGCTGAAAACTCCACAAAGGAGTCCATGGAAAAGATTTGGCTGTAGCCCTCAGAAGTCCTAGGAAAAATACAGGAAACAAAATGAGTCCCCACAACTGCAGGTCTAGGAGGAGGACCATCAGGTTTAGGATCTCTGTGAGGTTTGGTCCTCCATTTCTACTCTACTAAGAGCCAGCACTGACACATTTGAGACCATTCTCCCGTGGTCAGATGTCTGTGGGGTTGGTAGAATCTGAGAGACACCAGTGGAAAAACAGCTTTTAGTTCATCTCCATCCCCTTGAGGTCTGGCATCTTAAAATTCATAGAATCACAGCATCTCAGGACTGCAGGGATTTTCTAGGCACTTACTGATAACCTGCATGGCAGGAGTGGATTTATTATCATGTGCGTATTTGCAACCACTTACACACACATACACACACCTTTATCTTTCCCCATTCAGCTTCACCCCTTCCCCTGCCCTCTAAATGAGAATATTATCTTTGTTAAGATGGTTTCCTGGCATGTGTGCGCATGCACATGCATGGAGCCAAAACAGGAGAATCAGCAATGAGGAAAAAAAAACAAAGAATAACCCAGAAAATAACTTGATCTTTCCATAACATGAAGACGGGGGGGGGAGGACAGCTCTGCAAATTTGCTGTCTGGGGAGCTATGGCTCGTGAGAGGCACTGCAGTTCCCTGAGGGCTGTGGAGCAGGATCTTCAGCATTGTGGGGTACCAACCGTACCCCCTTATGCTCTCCTTCAGGAAGTAAACATAAAGCAAGACTTCCCTTTAAATGTAAGTGGGTGACCGTGACCGGGCTACTCCTGTGAACACAGCCCCGCTGTGAAGGGCGGGGACCCACGAGCTCCTCACGAGCAGAGCAGGGCGAGTAGAACGTGCTGTCCCAGAGCCCAGGACCCGGATGTGGGAGACCCGGATGTAGGAGACCCGGATGTGGGAGAACGGATGTGGGAGACCCGGATGTAGGAGAACGGATGTGGGAGACCCGGATGTAGGAGAATGGATGTGGGAGACCCGGATGTAGGAGACCCGATGTGGGAGACCCGGATGTGGGGAAAAATGGCCGAATGTGCCCGAAGAGGAACAAAGAAAAGTCCACTTTTAGAAGTTCATTTCATAGAGAGTTTGCAGGCCAAAAGTAATGAATCACAGACTGTCTGAAGTGAGCTAATTAAATTCACATGTATTGAGCGCCTCACTGAGAGCCAGGCAACCAGCTTGTCAAGAGATCACCACCCCACAGACGCAGAAACAGACCCTCATGGGGCAGCAAATGAGCCCATGTTTATGCAGCCAGGCAGTGTGAGAAGGATACAAACTTCCGTCTCTGGGCTCATTCTTCTGACCCCAGGCAGAGGAGACAAAGATGATGTACAGTTTGGGAGGCCTGCTCAGGGACTGCAGGGAAGTGTGCTCAGAAGCCTGGCTTTAAACTCCAGGTGGTATTTCCACAGAGGCAGTTGGCCATAGATGGATGGGAGGGAGGGAAGGACATTCCAAGTTGTGTGAGTCAACCTTCTATTAGTGGAACAAAACACAAGAAATAATCAAATCAAAAAAAGTTTATTTTGGCTCACAGTTTTGGAACTTTTGGTTCACGGTCCATGGTCAGTTGTGCCATTGCTTTTGGGCCTGTGGTTCATCCCTCTGGAATTTATTTCAGAGATTATCTAATCCAGCTTTTGCTTTGTCAGATCAGGAAACGAGTGGGAGGTCGCTCGAGGACTCAGAACTGAGGTTAGAGCCCAAAGCCAGGCAGCCTCCTTTCTACGAGTTCTCTTCTGAGAGTCCCCCCCATGAGTGTCCCCGTGCATAGCTGAACCCAGAGAAGATGGTGCAGAGTGGAGACACAGGACCCGCCTGGCCCCTGATGGGAGGCAGGTGGAGCAGGGTTATAGTAGCACAAGTTTCTGTCCACAAACTGGACACAGTAATCCCTGTCTCTTGAAACGTGATTTTTTCTTGGGATCATCCCAGTCAATGCATAATGACTGCCTGGCTGAATATGGAAAATTTAGGAATGGGATAGAGAGGAGAAGGATGTGGTGGTGTGGGGAGGGATAGTGATAAATAAATCACAAGTCATTCAGAGACGGTTAGAGCTCATTTGTCTTCCCTGAGCTAATCTTTCTCTCCTACTCCCTCCGTTTCTCTAGTGGAGAGCGGAGTGAGGAATAGATGGCAGCTCAAGAATTCAGTCTTCTCATCTGCAAAGTGGGCATCCCATGGTCCCATGAGCTGCAGGAACAGGAGGAGACAGGTAGGGACTGCCCCTTCCCAGCACCTGTGCCCCAATGCCTGGTCCGTGGAGACCTGGGCAGTGGAGTCTGGGACTGTACCAGCTCGGCAGAGGGCTCACAGTGATTGAGGCCATCCCAAGTCTGGCACTGGGGCTGAGGGAGACCGTTTCATACACCAGCAAAAGGAAGAGCACAGGACACCCCAGCGTGAGAACCACACTCCCCTCTCAGAAGCAGCTGCGCTGAGCCCCGCACCTGGACTCCTCTTCTCCCGCTTATGAGACCCGCCGTCACTTCTGGACAGACACAACATCAGCAGCAGTATTGCTTGGGGCTGCTGTTCTCACAGGACTCTGCGGCACAGACAGCCACCCCGCCTAACTCCACTCCACAGCATCCCTGCCTCTCCAGAGAGAGGAGAGCTGAGGGCAGACCTACTGTGTGACTCTGAGCAGGTCCTTTCCCATTGAGGGCCTCAGTTTCTCCGTCTGCACCATACAGGATGGGAAGAGTCAGCCAGTGTAGCCATTTGGCTGCATGTTCAATGGATGCCTACATGGGCCCCTCTCTTTCCCAGATTCACAGAGCTCCAGCCATGAAACCTTCCCCATCCTTCGAAGTCTCTGCACCTGCTGCTTCCTGCTCCCCAACACCATGATTCCCTGAGCTGGCTGCCTCATCCATAGCCATTGGACATCTCCTAAGGCCTCACCAACCCAGCACTCTTTGACTCCTAAGTTGTTTCCTCTCATTTACATGCTGGATTCTGAAACCCCCAATATCTTCAAATATAACTATATCTGAGGCTGAAACTCTAAAGACTTAATCAATTTAAAACCAAGGTCCCCATAGGAAGAGATCAGGATACACAGAGATACCTAGAAAGACTATGTGAGGACACAACAGAGAGGCAGCCATTTGCTGACCAAGGAAAAAGACCTCAAAGACATCAAACCTAGTTAGGCCTGGTGGTACAGACCTATAATCCCAGAACTCTGGGAGGCTGAGGCAAGAGGATCACAAGTTCAAGCCCAACCTTAGCAACTTAGTGACTTAGTGAGACCCCGTCTCAAACTTTTTAAAAAATGGACTGGGGATGTAGCTCAGTGCAGAGGTATTGGCCTCAATCCCCAGTACACAAAGCAAAAGACAGATCATTTTTAAAAAGAAGGAAAGAAAGAAGGAAGGAAGGGAGAAAAGAAGGAAGGAAGGACAGCAGGCTTCAGGTGCCTTGATCTTGGATTTCTGGCTTACTATGAGAAAATAAATGGCTTCTGTTAAAGAGCCATGGCCTGTGTATTGTTATAGGATCCCTAGAAATTGATATACTCCCGAACCCTTTATTTTCTCTGTGGCACTTATCAGACCCTGACATGATATACACATTTGTTATTTGTCTCCTCTCCACTTCAGACACTAGAGAGTGAGCTCTACCAGCGTAGCAACTTGGTCTGTTCTATCCCCAAACCAGAGAGCAGCACCTGGCGCATAGCAGGCCCTCAATAAAGGAAGAAACTGAGCCACCCGTCCCGGATTTCTAGTCCTGGCTCCTTCCCTTTCCCGTAGCGTGACCTGAATTGCTCCTTAACCTCTCTGAACCCAGTATGTCTCACCTCTAATGTGATCCTAACAACAGTGCCGACTCAGAAAGGGCTCCCAGAGCTGTAGGAGACAAATGGCAGGCAAACTGCTTAGCACAGTGCCTGGCAGGAAGCACACACCGCAGAAATTAGAGACACAATCGTGCTGTTGTTATTTTAACAATAGTAAGTCCACTCATTTGTTCCCTTTACGCTCGCACACTGATACCACTTCTGCGCTGGATGTTGCAAATACAGAACAATCCGTCTGTCTTCAGACAGAGACGTCTACCTGCTCACAGTTCAGTGCGAGAAACACAAGGGATCCGTAATGAGAGGTTTTGTGTGTAGATAGAAAGGGACTCAGCAGGCGGGCTTCAGAGGCGAGGGTGCCGGAGCTGCGTCTTGAAAAGAGCTCACAGAGGAGCAGGAGGGAAAAGAAGGAGCAAAAGCAGGGACCGGGGCTGCCTGATGTGGACCTGGCTAATATTAGGGCCTTGCAGGCTGGTGTGGGCCTGGCTGCTGTGGCTGTGGGTGCCTCTGTAAGGCCTAGTATCTACTTGGCCAATGTCTGTGCCTCTGCATGGCTCCTACGTACCCCACCCGATATCACTGTGTCCAGGGACTGTGACCCTAGGGTACCAAGTGCCTGAAATAATTTCCAGCTGTGGGAGCCAGCCTGCTGCATGCAGCTAAGCCTCGCTCTGAGACAGAGTGGAAGGTGAACCGGAGAGGGTGAGCTTGAAGGTAGAGAGGCGAATCAGAACGGAGCTGGGGTGTGAAGAAGGCTCCATCAGAAGTCAGGCAAGATCCCAGGTCAGCGGACAGCAGCAGCCTGGAAAGGTCTGTACTGTGGAATAATCATTGTTCAAACTCCCAACCAGCACTAGAGTTTCCCTGCCAAGCAAAGCCGCACTGGGAGGAGCAGTTGGTGCCTGTGGGGTCAGAGGGTTGAGAGAGTCAACCAGACCATCATCATAACTCACAAAGATGCCACAAGAAATGTTCTGTCAACCAGGACAGGAGCAGGACATCTGATAGAGCTAGACAAGCTTCCTCCCACCAGAAAACTAAAACAAAACACATTTGTTTCCA
Organism: Cavia porcellus; assembly: GCF_034190915.1. Classification (NCBI taxonomy): domain Eukaryota; kingdom Metazoa; phylum Chordata; class Mammalia; order Rodentia; family Caviidae; genus Cavia; species Cavia porcellus. The sequence goes on along the minus strand of NW_026947508.1, from coordinate 22,455,289 downwards.
TGACACACTGATGTTTTCAGGAGACAGCATGATTGTTTTTTGCACTGAAGAGGCAAGAATAGAAAATTCCACCTGCCAAGACAGCCTTCCTCCTCCAGGCACTGAAGGGCAGAGGAAGCTTCTGTCCTCGGTTTACTGGCGCCTGAAATTCTACCATTGGAGCTCCTTTCCCGTGGCTTGAGGCACTGTCATTTGTTAAAACAAAAACAGTTTCACTGAAGTTGTGTCTTCAATACAAACTTATTTTTATTAACTTCACAAGTATTTCCTGAGTTCTTTCTCTAAACCAGGCAGTAATCTAGAGTCTGGGAATAGAGAAATTAATTAAGACTTGCCCAGAACCTAAATTCCAGGCGACCAGCAAGCTGGATTGGGAGCCATAGGGGTATGGGGCAACCAAGACACCTGATCATAATGGCGTTGCCAACAATAGTGGTGGTGGGAGCAGGGTGCTCTGGGCAACTACAGCAGAGATGGCTCATTTCATAGTTGCAAAAGATGAAGCTTAAATTCTCACTAAAGATAAACAATGATGGAGTGGGGTGAGAATTCCAGAAGAAAAACACAGCAAAGGGACACGGATGCAGTGGTGAGCCAGTATGGCAGGTAGGAAACTCAGGCCATCAGCATGCTTGGGCATAGCCAGTGTTATGGTTAAGGTCTAAAATGTCCCCCAAATTCTCACTTGTTCAGGTAAGGCTCCTGGAAGATGATTGGATTATGAGAGTGCTATACTCACCAGCAAATTAATCAGGGAGTAGCTGATTGATTAATCTATAGCTGAAGAGGTGGGGCTGGGTTGGGTCACTGGGGCATGAGCTGGTGGGTCTTTCTCTCCTTGGTTTCTCTCTTGTCTCTGTTTCCTGGAGCAGCTTCCCTCCACCTTACCCCTTGGCTGTGCTGTTCCGGCCCTAGAGCAGGCCAATCACAGACTAAAATTTCAAACCTCTCCTCTTTTGTGTCAGATACTGTGTCTTAGCTAGGAGGAAAGTGACTAAAACAGGCAGGCCAGGGAAATGGGACTGAGCAGCAGGGCAGAGTTTTCACTGACTGAGATCACATTAATGATCTCAGGCAAAGGTGACTCGGTTTTTGTCTCCCCAGCTTCCACTTTACCTCTTTTGTCCTGGAGAACTAACCTGCCCCCACTCTCATCACATGGACTGGGTCACCCATTATCAGCTCCAGGGTGGATTTTGATTGGTTTAAGCATCCAGTGTGTTTCTTTCTGCTGGATTAAAGTGATTGGTTCAGGGAAGGCCAGGTGCCTCTTCAGATCAGTGAAAGGCAAGGGAATTTTATGGGGGAATATCTGGGAAAAGAGGATGCTTTCCTGTTTAGAATAAGTTCCCAAAGGAAGAAAAGTATCTGAAGACTTGCCGTGGGCCCTGGGCTGAGGTGTGACCAGCCAGGAATGAAACAGCATGAAGAGGAGGATGGAAAGGAGGGAATGTCAGTGATGGAGCCCTGCATGGCGGCACATGCCTGTGATCCCAGCTGCTTAAGAAGCCGAGGCAGGAAGGTCACTGTAACCTAGGAGTTCTAAGTCAACAGGAGAAACATAGTGAGACACTATATCCAAAAGTGGGGGAAGGGAGGAATGGAGGAAGGGAAAGAATGAGAGAAGGGACAGGAAAGGGGAAGAAGGGAGAGGAGAAAGGAAAATGGAGGGGAAGGGAAGGGAGGAGAGGAGAACCCGAACCCCAGGCTCAAACAGCATCAAAGTAGACCCATCTCTGCAATTCTCCATTAGTTGAGCTGCTTAAGCCAGTTTGTTGATAACACTCAAGTGAAAAGTTCATGAATGGCTCAGAATCATTTCTCAAGGACAGAATTTGATAAAATTGGAGAAAAGACTGAGCTTGCAAGCACTTAAACCTTAAGTGGGCTTCCTTTTGAATGTTTCTAATAACACTTCTTAATGCAAGTCATAATCTTTCTCCAGAAAACATCCTTTGACCCATGCAACACTTCCCTGACACCTGAGTAACAAGTCTGACTCGGGCAGCTTGAGAGTTGGGAGCTCAAGAGTTTTGTCTCATCCCTGACTGAGCCTGGCTGTGGGGCCTGGCCTGAGTTATATTTACTCTTTTAGTTTAGATTTATGTTTCACCCACCAGCCTATAGCCTCCCTGAGGGATAATGTCTAACCCGTCCTTATGGTCCCAGTGCCCAGGACAATCCTGGCACAGAGAAGTGTCAATAGGGCTGTTTGATGATCGATCAGTGTAGGAGCTGTGCCTCCCTCCCCTAATCTCCCAGGCTCAGCACCATGAGCAAGGCTGACGGGTACAGTTCCCTTTCAATCTGTCCACCTGGAGACACAGCCCAATCTTAGGGCCACAGGAAAGGATTTCACATGCCAGCTGAATGGCAGAGACCTCAGCCAAACATAGCCTTTCTCTGATGAAGGGTCACTGGACCACAGTTAGGCTGTACGTGCCCCCAGCTGCAGCTGACCTGGGCAGGTAAGCTTTCTCAGTCACCTCATTGGTGTGGTCAGAAGAGGAAGAGAGAGGAGAATGATGAGGGAGAATCCAACATTCCAAAACAAGAATCAAAGAGTGAGCTAAATCAATGGAGTTGGCACAGTGTTTTCATTTTTTTTTTCTTAAACAACAGAGCCACTGCTCTGCCCTGCTGAGTGATACGGGCTGTACCTAAAAGTACTTGCACAGTGAGGACACATGTCAGTTCCAACAGGTAGGGGCACAGGGCAGGGTCAAGGAAATGCCCTTTATCCTATGGGGAGAGGATGCAATCCAAAGAATGGAGAGAGTAGAGAGCTTCTGCTCAAAGAAACTGAGGATGGAACACATTCGTAATATGAGATGCATGAGTGGGCAGTCATAGAGAAGTTAAGATCCTAAACAGGAAAACTCAAATCCCAAGTTAAAGATCTTGAACTGCACACATACATACAACTGAAGAATTTTGGCAGTATGGCTGGGGGTTCATGAAGTCATACGAAAGTGATAGGGCATCCTCTCTTTGTGTCAAATTTACTCTGAGATCATGTGAAATGCCCATTATTTTATGTTATATTGAAACAACTGTAAATGTATAGTAGGGAGCAAAGTATACATGGATTTGAAATACTAGGTTGGAGGAGCCAAAGAAACTGAGCTTGTGGCTACAGTCTAGAGAAAGCGCCATCTGTAAGCAAACTCCTCAGTGGCCTGGGTGTTCCTATACCCTAATGCCATTAGCAGGAATCTTTCAATTGCTCCTTTCTATGATTGTCAGAACCAAGCTTTAAGCCTAGGGATGCGGCTCTGTGGTAGAACTCTTGCCTTACATGCACAAGACCTGGGTTCAATCCCCAGCACCACCACCAAAAAAAACCAAAAGCCTCTGCCCTCCTTCAATAGTGGTAGGGAGGGAAAGAGGTCTGTCCCTGCTGCTGAAACTGTATTAATCCATTTCGACAAGTGAACTCTGACCTTAATGCTCTGCCCCTCAGAAGCTGGATGGAACAGGGAAGCTCAGAGAAGGAGATAAGAAGCACTTGTGAAAGCTGGGGAGTGGATATTCCTTATTTGTCTTTCAATTCAAGCAGAAAACTCTCAGGACACCCTGGGGCTGGAGGTTAGAGAGGAAGGAGGGGAAAAAACAAGATTAGGACAATTATTATGTATATAATTCATAAGTCCCAGGAAAAATATTTTCTTGAATTTGGAGACTTTTTCTCACTTCTTCAGAACCATTCACATTTCTTGAAGAAGGCAAATAGTCCCAAGGACCTCCTCTTTGTGTGTGTGTGTGTACACATTTATGTGACTGACTGTGCATGTAATCGACTCTACGTGTGATGACACATTTCATATTAAAACAACTGGCATCTCATGATATAGCTCCTCCACAGGAAAAAGTTTAAGACAAATATTTAGCTGGCATTCTATTCCAATTCAAAAATGTGTGCATCCTGAGTTGTTTCATCTCCACCCACAGCCCCATAGTCACAGCCACCCAGGTAGCATCTGCTAAGAAAAGAAAGCTCTGATGTTCATGTGGGATGCCAGTCTGGGTGGAGGCTGAGGGGAAGCCTGGAAGGATTTCATAGTGCAGGGGAAGATGGAAGCCCAGAGCCCAGCGTACCCAATTTTCTGGACTCACAGACGTGGCCCTGGTTATACTTCCCATCAGGCCCATCAGGATTAAAAGGAAGATCTCTTTCCTTTATGTATCTACATTTATCAGTCCTGGACTGCTCTGTCCACCTAATCTTGCTTGGCCTTGTAGCTTGGGATGGTCCAGCCTTAGATACGATGTTGGCCATCATTGTAACGAGTGATCAGAACCGAGGCCTTAGGCAGAGCTGGGTGGAGTCTGGGCTCCACTGCTCATTCCTGTGGAATTTTGGAGATGCTGCAGAACCTGCTAAGGAGGTTTGAGACCAAATGCCAGTCCCTGTGAGAGCCCAGGACAGCTGCCACAGTCAGGGTGGAGATGAATCCCTGACCTATCTCCCTAATAGGATCCATGGCAGTCATTTGCTCATGGTTCAATTATATTTCTTCTTGTTCTACCAACATGAAATTTGCCTTCAGCTTCTTACATATTAATCAATTTATCCACCATTAGCACATGAACTTTTGTCCTCACCAATATAATTGCTGTTAGATAAGAATAATTCCTGATAGCATCAACACAATGAAAATGTGTTAGCTAACTTCCTTTGCATGTGTAATTTCTGTTCCATGCCCCCATTAGGTTTCTCTCAACTTGGACAAATCTTCTCTCCACGGGCAAGCTTTCCATCACTGTCCAGTTAGTGGGATGGATTTTGCAGCCCCTCCCTGAAGAACATGCAGATTTATAGACACAGCTCCTTGTCCTGCTCCTGCTGCCATTCTAGCAGGGCTTATTCTGAGCCAGGCACAGTCCTAAGCACTTGTCATTATCCCTAAGAAAAGGGAACCATTCTTATCTTCATTTGTAGACATGAAAACTGAGGTTTAGAATGGCTGGATGATTTACGCAAAGTCCCCTGAATACTGGGTAGTGGTGTCAGCCTTTGATCTCAGGCCTGCCTTCTCTTTGTCCTTCTCCTCCCCACTCCCCCTCTCCTCTTCCTCCTCGTCTCCTTTTAAACCTTATTTTTCTCTTTCCCTTCCCCAGTTCTTTGTCCACAGCTCAGTATTGTCAATATTGAGCTGTGGACAGGCAACATGAAACCTGAGATTCCATGTCACTTGCTGGGACAGTGAAAGGTATGTGGCTTCAGAGATACCCCTAATTATGGCAGGAAATCCAAACCTCAAGATGTACAACTCCTTCTGAGCCCTACCCCTGGCTCCAGAGCTGCTTGGCTGGGGAATGTGACACACTAGTTTCTCTTCCTCTCCTCCTGGGCAGCTCAGATGTAGAACTGTCCCTGTCCTCAGCATCACATCACTGCAGATGTGTGAGCAATGATAACTGCGTTTCCTAGCTGTCACACAGCGTGCCAAGGAGCATCTTCTGGACCTCACATGATCCTCACAGCAGCCAGGGAAGTAGGGCTTATTTAGCACTTGAATGATGAGCCTGAGGTCCTGTGGAAACTGAGAGACAGAATCAAGTTCAGGTCCCAGGATTTCTGGTTCTCAATTCTGTGTCCATAACAAAGCATTAGGCACGGGGCTAGAGATTTAGCTCAGCGGCATAAGTGCCTGCCTTGCAAACAGGCAGTTGTGAGTTCAATCCCTGGTACCGATAAAAAGGAAAAAGATAAAACAAAAAAAACCCCAAAGTATTAGGTACAATCTGGGTGAAACTAGGATGTTGGCTATTTTGTTTTTTATTTCCATACAAATCTTGGCTGCCTACTTTTCAGAGCTGGGTATCTGAGGCAGAGCTGGCTGGACTCAGGTTCAGAGCCCACAGAGCAGCCTCTGATTCAGGGTGTGACCTTGAAAAACCACTCCTTTGCCTCTTCTGACCTCTGTTTTCTCATCTGTAAAATGTCCTTGCATTGAGCCAGTTTGATTCTCCAAAATGAAGTTGCTCCCAGTTCATCCCATCCTCCCAGGGCAGTCAAGGCTGAACATGGTCTCCTGAATTTTTGGTTTGGCAGCAGCTGCAACACCTCCCTAGCAAGATTTAATTCCTCCTACTGGAAACTGCATCCTGAATACATGGATTTGTAGCAGTCACTGTTTCTTGGGGCTGCTCACCACACAAGCAGCAGGTGGCTATTCCAAGTGCTTCAGATGAGCCTGGGATCCAGCTGGGACAAATCCATTCCTCCAAGGCAACATCTGCTGGAAGGCAGGGCAGAATTACATCACATTATAACAGCAGTTTACTCTGTCCCTGTGACCTTTGCTTAGCTAAGTGGGAGCCTCCCACAAGTCCTACTCCCTGTCTGGGGCTTCTCTTGGTCAGAGACATTTTGGGCCACACCAAGCAGATGACACTACAGAAGGGGATAGGGATGAATGACAGAGTGACGGGCTCCAGGTCAGGTGGGGACAGCAGGGACAGACTTGCGGACAAGAAAGAAAGCAGAGTAGGGAGGCCCACACTCAAAGGATGACATCAATGGGCCTGTCACCTAGCACAGGTGTCCCTGCAGATTTGCGTCATCATGCATTCAGTAGCTTCCCCTCTCAAAAAGTACTTCCTGGCCATTGACATGCTGGGGAACCGTGTCAGGTAAAGAGGACATAGTCGTAGTGAGGAACTCAAGGGGCTCAGCCTAGCGGCAGGGGCAGAAGTTGTGTCCCAAGAAGGGCTTCTCTTGGGGCCAGGTAGGCTGGTGTGTCTTACCCTGGATGCCTCAAAGCAAACTGAGATAAGGCTCTGGAGCAGCAGTCCACCTGAAATGTGACCTCAGAGGGTACAGTGAGGAGACAGAGGGACACAGCAGGAAAGAAAAGTCAACATGGCATAGATTGTTGAATGAACCCAGTTCTGCAAGGGGTCCCCCACAGACCTTGTGGAAGATGCCTCAGGCATCCCCTGGGAGATGGGCGGCCACTGGTGACTGGGGATGTTAACCCCTCTTGTCCCTGTCATTCCCCCCACACACCACTCCACGAACAGTCAAGTTCTGTGCGTGGGAAGGTATCGGAAGCTCCAAAGTGCTGTAGCTTCAGAGCTCAGAGGGGAAGGGACATAGGGTAGGGTGTGGCAGTATCTGCTGTGGCTTCTATGAGCTGGGTGTGAGGCATGAGTAGGAGTCTTACAGCTGGAGCAGGTGGGGGTAGGGGAATAATCCAGGCAGTCGCCACAGATGTGGGCGGCAGGAAGAAATGAAAGTGCTCGGAGGGTTTCCAGAAAGGCATTTGTGTTAAAATTAAGAATGGGGAGACTTGGGCAGCCTTTATGCAGAGAAGTCTTAGGTGGTAGAATTGGTGAAGCCGATAAATGGGGAGAGGAAAAAGAAAAGGGAAAGGGAGGGGAAGAAAGAGAATAGATTTAATAGGGAGAGGCTCCTGCCAAGGCAGAAAGGAATGGATACAGGGACGGAAGCCGACTGGCCTTCCGCCAGGGGAAGAGAGCTTCGGGCCTGCCATGGTGAGAAATTCCACTCTGAGCTGGCTGAGACCAGATGCAGGGCAGCCAGGCTACCTGCTCAGAATGCGGAGGAACTGGAGGGGCCCCTCCATGCGGTAGAGATTGAACTAGTTCCTGAAGGTGAGGGCAGTCAGCAGGCTGCAGGGAAGCGAGAGGGAGGAAGGGTGACGCTGGAGCCAGCATGGCAGTGCTGCCAGTCCCCACCCAGCGCGGTTTTCTCAGCAACTTCCAGCAGCTCAGAAGTTGAGAAAGCAGATGGCTGCATCAGAAAGTGGCTGGGCTTTGATAAATGCTATGATTTGGGCGTGGTTTACACATCCCTCGAGGCTTCAGGAGTTGACATTTAATCTCCCTTGTTAAGTATTAAGAGGGTGGAAACCTAATCTGAGTCTGATGTTGGGAGATAGAACCTCTGGAAGGTAATTAGGGTGAAATAAGGCCATGAGGGTGAACCTCCATCTTTGAATCCTGGTGGCTTTATGGAGAGAGACCAGGAGACACATAAATACGCACATTTTTGTCTCTGGCATGTGATGTCCTGAGTTACCTGAGGAGCAGGACCCTGCCAGGAAGAAAGCCATTACCACAGACAGCCCTCCACTTTGGACCTCCCTAACTAGGTGCCAAAGTAAACTTTTCTTTATAGCTTAACCTGCGTATGGTATTGTGGCATCAGCAACAGAAAAGACTAACACGAAAACAGAAGGTGCCAGAAAGTGCCAGCCACCTGCAGGTCCTCTACTCCTAGGGGCAGCTCCACCCCCTTCCCATTTCCTTCCCACCCTTAGACCAGTGAAAAGGAGTTGGAATGACCACAGCTGAGAGTCTGAGGACCCTGGCTATTACCTAGCTCTGTTGCTTTCTGTGTGACCCTACACACATCGCTTCCACTCCTGGGACCTCTGTTTCTATACCTACTAATTCAGGACTTCTCACCCTCAGCACTACTGACATATGAGCCAGACAATTTCCTGCAGTGGCAGCTGTCCTGTGCCTTGTAGGATATTTAGCAATGTTCCTGGCCTTCCTCTTACTAGTATGTCCCACTGTGATAATCAAATGTCCCCTGGGAAGCAAAATTTTATTAACTAAAATAATAATATAGTTGGAATAATAATGATCAGACCTAACCAGCCAACTCACAAGAAGGGTTCTCATGAGAGTTACATATCATAATGGAATTTGAGGTGGAGAGGAAATCTTTGTAGCTCACTAGAGTAGTTTGGATATGAATAGTCACCTCCTACACCTTCTCCTCAGTTTTCCCACTGAGAAGGCTCTTTTAGAGGCTGAGCTAGAATAGGATACAGGAGCCCTGATTCCAAGCTCCAAGCCTTCTCCATACTAGAGGATTGGAAATCCCATCTTGTTGCAAGGCACGCTATCAGGATACCACATCCTTGTCTTTGCATAATAGGCGGGTTATTCTCAAAAGGCAGAAGTAAGAAAGAGGTGAGGAGAAAGGTCAAAAGAGAACAAGACGGAGCCCAAATCATCAAAGATAGATACGAAGCAGCCAAAGCAGACCAGATAGCAGGATGTATGAGTAGGAGCCATTTAGAAGTCAAAGACCACATGAGTGACCCGAACATGAAAAATGTTTTTAAAAAAAGATTCTGATATAAGGGAAAGAAACTCCCAAACTGCAAGATACCTGGTACGAGTTCATGTTCTCTAAAATTGAAGAATGAATTTTAGAAACAATGGAGGTTAAGAACAGAATATTTATTGAAAGAAAGCTTCTGTCTGAGAAAGAGACAGAAGGGGTCCCAGGTGGGTTGCCAGAGACCCCATCTTTCCTAGGGATTTTTATAGAGCAAAACCATAAAGTGAGTCAGATCCAAGGTGGGGAAAAATGAGAACTCGCAAGGTGGGCATGAGGTGGGGCAGAACTATGGTCACCCAATAAGATTATGTGTATAGGTGATTAGGTAAAATTGATTAAACTGGGGACAAATGGGAGGCGGGTCCCATAGCAAGCAAGCATGAATACAGAGCAGGGGCTCTTCCTGCAGGGGGTTGGGTTAATGGCTCCTTCTGGCTTCCTCAAAGTGATTGATATCAGTCCCTTTTTAGCCTTAGGAAGTGTGTAAGTGCATTTGTTTCATCCTTTGTCTTGATGTCTGGCCCACAGCTGAGATATCTGTGTCCTCCACAGTTGCAAGGTACCCGATCTTCTGCACTGGCTCCTTCGAGGGCCCAACCCTACTGAGTACCTATAATATTTCTATCTAACTCAGCTGCCTACAACAGTTTATTAGTCAAAGGGGATTAACTACAAACAAGAGTAAAAGAGGACTCTAAATAACACACAAATGGCAGCCGTGAAGAAAATATACTGCCTCCAGCAAGGACTGAGTGTGGCTGAAGTAGGTCTACCAAAGTGGCTGTCAGGTGACGGGTTCCTCACCTGGTTCCTGATGGCTGCAGAGGGGAGGACCCCGAGTAGCCCCCACAATGAATGGGAGGAAACTGAAGATCCAAATCTGAAAATGAAGCGCTACCTAAAATCACTTCATAATATTATCCCAGTGACCCCTATTGACACAGATTGTCATTGCATAGACAGTAAGAGAAAATATTTGCAGGGCCCAGCTCTTGTATCTAAGCAGGACAAAGAAGTGTGGGCACAGAGCTAACAGACAACAAGATGATAAATGACACTGTCGTTGCTTTGGCAAGCCATCTACAAATACCTTCAATGCACTTTTGAACTTTGATTTGCAAGTTCTATGTTTCCACCTAAGAAGAGGCAGTTATTCTTTGTTCAAACAAGGAAATTCTCACCCTTGTCTTACAATGAGAAAATACGTAGTTTCAACATCATTGCATCCATTTCTGGCTACATGATTTACCCCTAAATTCAGTTACACTGAATATTCTGCTTCCTATAGGCCAAACTGTAAAGTTAACCACCAATAACATCTATATGAATAATAATGGAAGGATATAAAAGAAAATTATTAGCATAAACATAAATTTATACACATAACCAGCAAAGAGAAAACATACAAAGCTACTATAGCTCTCACTTCTGTAATTGGCCACAAGGCTATAATTTTTATTTATGGTTTTTTTCCCCTCCACTACCTATCCCACATTTCCCGTCTCAACCAGAAGCTCAGCTAATTGAGTTATTTTACTGGGAAGAGGGAGCCATAACTTCACTCTTGAGTCATATGGTTTCTCATTTACTCTGCATTTTTTGAATCATTGATGTTTCCACTGACGTTTACAATTGGGCATGAACTACTAAGAGACACCCCTGGAGAACATTCTGAGTTCCAAACCCAGTCTTTCTTGCCCCCATCATGTAGCAGCAACCCAATTTCCCCTTGGCAATCACTCATTTAATCCAGTAGGGCAACATTTTTTCCTGCATGTTTGTTTGGTGGCATAAGGGCCCCAGATGGCTAGATAGTGGTCTCATCCTCCCATTCACTGGTACCAATGATGTCATTGAGTAAGTCAGTCCCAACTTAGAAACAAAGACATCCAAGCCAACAGAGTTCAAATTTGCTAAAGCCAGAAGCGACAATTCTCTAAGTGGCTGATTAAAAATAATAGAGCAACTTATGCCCGTTTTCATTTATTGTTTCTCAGCCCCAGTCCTACCCTTCAAGATCTACTTCTGAGCACACTGTTCTCTTGCAAACTGGTAATGATGTCAATGTTTGTCAATAGATGGCACTGGTAGGACACTAGCTGCACTATCTGATTCCAGTACTGTTTCTTCCTGCTCCCGCAGCATTAGGTAACATGCAGAAGAACACTCGTTGGAGCAGCTCCCTAGTGATAGCAGCAGCACCCTCACAACTGGCTTCCCAGAAGCAAAATCAATGGGAGCCCCATCTTATTTCCATCCATCTTCCCAGTGATGACTTCCCACCTCCCCGCCACCCCCAACATGCTGAGAAACTTCTTGGCAGTGCCCCAGCTAGTTTCCTAGCAAGTTCAAAATCAAACCCTTAAGGCAGCCAAATTTCATCAGCACCTCAGCAGGCAGTTCTCTGCCCAGTGACTCTGACCCACTCTTAGACCACCTCTGACCTGGAAAATCCCATGAGCTTTCATCAGTCAATGGGCTGCCACTTATAATGATCTCAGTTATCAACCATGGGGAGGATCCTCCCTCCCTCCCAAGCTGTAGCCCTTGCATACTCTGCTTCAGTCTTAGTTGTGTTCCTTAGTGTTCCCTTTTATTCCTCTTTAGTGAATGCAACACAGTTTCTATCTCCTAACTGAAGTTTGACTGATGCAGAACAAACCCCACTTCTGCTCTGTGATTAATGGACTCGTATATTCCAATGAGGAGGAAAAATGTTTGGCTCAAAGTGTGTATTGCATCCTTTCCAGGTTTGTCTCTTCACTGGTGCCACAACTAATCCTTTCGACATTTTAATCATACCATTCACTTCCGGGTGATGTGTTATGTAAGAACAATTAATTCCATGGATAAGCCCGCTGCTGCATTTCCTTTGATGTGAAGTAAGTTCCCTGAATAGAGGCATGAGATTCTGTGTAGAATACCATGATAGTGCAAGACATAATTCTGAGTATATAGTGTTGAACATTCATATATACAATTTTATGAGTATGTATAAATAGGACAAAAACATTTTATGCAGGTCCAGAATCCATATCCAGAAGCAGACTATCAGATCATGCTCCCTACATGATGGAATAGATATAATGAAATCAACCAGCTACTGGGCAAGTGATTGGTCCATTCAGGAAATGATGCCATATCCTGGGTTCATGTTGGTCTTTTCTGTTGGGAGATTGAACATCAAGCAGTGGTAGCTCTTTAAGAGAAGGTTATGTTTGTGAGCCCATGTACCTGTCACTAAAGTCACTTATTCATGAGCCCATTGGACAACCACAAGGGTAGATGGATAAACCAAGCAACAAAATATTGTTGTTTGTCTGATTATTCAAAGCTTCTTTTTAAGTTGATGCCCTTTAATGAGCATTTGCATGGAACACAAACCTTCAGTCTATACCATTCTGAAGAGTACTCCTACTCAGTTCTCCTCCAGAATTCCTAGTCACCAGTCTTCCAGTTCTGTCCCTGCCAAGTCTCTGATCATCCAGTCAAACTGTATCACTGACAACTGCTCTTAAATCAGTGAGGATCTATACTTCTGGCCATCTATCATTCCAAAATGGACAACCAAATATACTCTTGAAAGCCTTACACATTGAAAAGATTTTCCTTCCTCACTGTATTTCTGGGTCAATCCCAAAAATGCTGTAATATTTCAGTCTTCTATTTTGTATGATATATCATGGCTCAAGATTTTTAAATTAACTGTCCATTCCAAAATCCATACAACTTCTGTGTGGGCCAAACAGGCAAGTTCAATGGGAATAGATAAGGATCACTATTTCTGCATATTTCAAGTCTTCATTAACCTCTGTAGCTCCCTCAGGGATATAAAAGTACTTCAAGCTCACTATCATGGTAGATAGATGAAGTTCCAAGATCTATTCTGCCCTTCTTCCACAATGGCTTCCTACCTAAATCAGAGACCCGGAGTGGGGATTTTTCCACCTACTCAGTATGTCTATTTTACACACAATCTGGGGAGATGACCAACTGAACACTTGAACCAAGTATCTTTCTCCAGACCACCTAAGTAGCAGTTCAGGTGCACAGAAGCATTTTGCATCCCCGGGCATTATCATCAATTCAGAGCCCACGTCTAGTAGTTTCCCAAGATCAGGAAACCTTCTGTTTCCAAGTGCAATCATTCTAGTAGAAGGCTATAGGATCTTGTGGAGAAGGCTTGGGGGAAAATGTATAGAAAATACAACATCATCCCATGAGCTACCTGCTCCTCTTGAATCAAGAGGCTCTGATCTGTGAGCTGGTGTTAACTCTGGGCACTGAATGAGACGCCACAATTCTCCAACAGTGATTCAAGTCAGGTTTTGGTTATCAGTACTAGAGGTTGGTTGGCTGGTTTTTCTGTACATAGATCAAGCAATAGTCTAGTAAGTTGTCCATCTATCTCCTTCCTTGGGACAGTGACCAGTTAGTCATCACCAAAGATCCCTATTGGTCATAGTATTCTACTTACTATCTATGCTTCTCTGTGTGGTAAATGCACCATCCTGCCTTTGGCTATTAAGCAATACAACTTACCCTCTGCTGCTCCAGGATATTATTTCCCCATGAAATCAGAAAGCCCACACTCTACCTGGATATCTGGACTACAACCACCAAATTCCATGGGGCTACAGGATCTCCTCTCAGTAATGTATTTCTCAATGTCTCAGTCAAGAGAGTGTCTTCTGGCAATTTTCTGTTCTTTTTTTTTAGTGGGGTGGGGTGGAGGAAGCTGTGTAGGTTATACATGATAAACCCACTCCAACATCTATCTTCCTAATCCTTTGGATTCCCTCTTCCTCATTAAGTGATGCAGGCTCTGTTGTTTCTACTTCATTAAATGTAAGCCATTTTCAAGTTCAAGTTTCAGCCAGCCAATGAAGTAAGCTTTTAGATCCAACTTAATCTGTTTAGGTTAACACATTAAATACCAGATCAACTTCCATGAATTCAGAATGATTGTGTATACTTTTCTACCCTTAGAATCAGCTAGCATATACATCCCCCAGAATTATGTCAAATCTTGTCATTAGCAAAAAGTTGCCTTTCTTCTGGTGTATAAACTAGCTAGTCCTGGGGCCCAGTGTGTACCCGACTTCATGAAACACATAGCGATTTGACCCTACTTATGGATCTAATGGCATCAAAGGATCTTCATAAACTAGCTTAAGGTGGCTGGTAGGACCTTGTCTTTCAAGGAACCTGCCCATATAAGGTTATCACAGAGTTTGAAATCTAAGGAAAATCACTCTCCCCAAACACGAAAGACAAAGTTATTTCCATTGACAAGTGAAGATTCTGAGTGACTCAGGGATTCAAAATGCTGCTTTTTATCTGAGTCCAGGTCATGGTATTCTACTAGCCAGGTGTTCTTCTTCCAAGTTTCAGACTTACATTTTTCTCCAATTTATGACAATATTCATAATGCAAAAGACAATATCCATAACACAAACATGGAAATTTTAATATGAAGATGTTATCCAGCAAAGGGCAGTTGATACCTCACAAAGATAAAAGAGAACCAGAGAGCCAGAGATAGCAAATGCAAAAAAAGTGGCTACTGCTGAACATGGTGGTGCACCCTTGCAATTCCCAAATGCTGGAGGCTGAGGCAGGAGGATCACAAGTTCAAGCCTAGCCTGGGTAATTTAATGATTGAGACCCAGGATCAAAATTTAAAAAATAAAAATGTAGCTCAATGCAAAGACCTTGAGTTCAATTCCAATTACAAATAATTGCATCCAGACTAAGGCAAAATGGATAATGAAGCAACCAAGACAGCCTCAGGGGATCGTCCTCTCCCAATTCAGGAAGGACTGGCAACCATGAGAACATGCAACCTCTAGTGGCCAAGAAATCAGCCATGTAGTGTAAGCTAGCCTGGTCAGTTCAGCGGCTTCCAGATGGGAGCCTGATCTGAGGCCTGAGGCAATATATAGGGCTGGCCCATGCTCGTGGGCGGAAGAAACAAATAGGCCAAAGGAGAGCAGACTCTGGAAGGGAAGGGCCTTCCTGCTCTCACCTTGGTGTTCTCTAGCACCTCCTTCTGCCCAAGACTACTATGGACGGTTTGCAGAGTCCTGCCCCATTTTCTCAAAGCAGCAGGATAAAGAAACGTGCATTTGGTGCTCAGAGATAATCAATTGACAAGTGGCAGGAAGAGAGGCAGACATGGAAGGAACAAAGAGCCGACAGAGGAAGAAGCAGAGGTTCTGCGCCTTTGGAGAGGATGAGGAACTGAGTGGGCGCCTTGAGGAGCATCGTCCCCAGCTCCTTCGAAAAAGAAAATGTAGTCACATACTAAACAGCTCAAGAAAGCCACATTGTTCCACTTTCAAATGAACAGAAAATAAAATTCCTGGACAGATTCCCTCTTCCCACCCCTGGGAATAAGTGGGAAGTGAGTTGAGATATATTTCATTTTTCTTCAAAAGGCTTTCTCAGTTCCTTGGCTCCTGCTGAGTCAGGCCACCCCACCATCTGCAGATTCACGGCATTCCATCATTCATTCAGCAGCATTTTCTGCAGCCTCCAAGGTGCCAAGCACTGAGCCAAGGAGCCTATTTGAGTGTGAGCCTCAGGCTGTTTCTAGCAGCTGTGGCTGAGACTAGCTTTAGTGAGTGCCGAGAGCAGACTGACTCATGGACATGGTCAAGAGAAATTTCCCATAGCTCAGGTTTAGATCTGCCAGTAGTTCTCTGATGATTTTAAGAGCGATAGCTTTGGAATCCCCATTACATGGATTCTAATTCCATCTTGGTTCTTTTCTAGCTATGTGACTTTAAGCAATTAGAGTCATATCTCTCAACCCATTCCATCATATGTCAAGTGTTTTGATCAAAGCTACTTCTCAGGATTTCTAGAAAAACTAGGAAGTATGTCTCCAGTAAACCAAAGGGAGGAACAGTGCAGGGCTACTGGACCAACGCCCATACCACAAAGCTCCAGGATCCTGAAGTCCAAAATTACACCAGGCTCAGAAGGCAGGTGCTCTGACCAACAGCCTGGGCACTGCTAGGCAGTGCCAGCCCCACTACTTCTGGGGATGCTGAGCCTGCTGCTGCCTTCCTTGGAACGGGCTCTAGAAGGTTCCTAGTTCCACCTCCTCACTGGACAGATCAGAAACTGAACCCAACCGATATTTACATAAGGCCACACAACATGGAGGTGGCCCAGTGTCACCGGAACGTAAACTCATGGCGCAAACTCTGACCATCCAGAGGACTGACTGTGATGTGCTCGAGAAGCTGGGCACTGCCCCTCAAAAGACGAGTTGGAGTCCCATCCTGCTACCTTAATTCTGTCATTCATTCCACAAATACTGAGTGGCTGGCATGTGCCTGTCCCATGCTCAGAGCGGGGGACACAGGAAGATGAAATCTACTCGGCCCTGGTTCAGTCACTGCTCAGTCTGATGGGGGAGGCAGCAACCAACTAACCAATAACTGCACAAGCCACTCACTCTGTGAGACACAGGGAAGGCTCTGGGTGACAGGGACAATGGGAACAGGAGGGCCATATGGAGCATTCAGGGTGGAAATCTCAAGGGAGGGGCACCACAGCTGGGCCCTGGATACCAGGAGGGAGCCAGTCACGAGGAAGAGTGACCAGGCAGAGGTGGGCCTGATGAGAAGAGATGAGGCCGTGTAAGCAAAGGGACACAGGAGGAATGGGGTCAGAGGACAGAGACCAGGTCAGACCCAGGAGGTCGCAGCAAGGAGCTCGGCCTTTAGCACAGAGCAGCAGGAGCCCCTGGAGGGTCCGAGCAGGGAGGTGATGAGCTCCAGTTTGTTGTTTCCGTAGGGTCGCTCTGGCCACTGCTATTCCTCTGTAGCTCTCTGACCTTGGGCAGATGCTTCTGTGCCGAGTCAGTTTCCTTGTCTGTGAAAGGGACTAACAGGATTTACCTTCAGGGGTCACTGGAGGCCGACAGGTGACAATCCACACAGGGCACTCAGCAGTGTGCCCCGAACATCATCAATGCTGGATGAAGCCCTGCTCCCTCACATCACACGTCCAGGGCCACCTCCTCCACTGTTGGCCAGAGCCTGGCAGGACCTGCTGCACCTGCCCAGGAAACACTGTGATTTCTGTATTACCCTCAGTCATGGGGCGTTGAGGCCAAAGCACAGTAAGCTCCTGCCCATCCACACTCAGCAGGGGAAGTCAGTGGAGCCCAGTGACAGAGAGCAGCCAGGTCCTCTCGGTGATGACTTGCAGGTGTCCTTAGCATCCATCAGTCACGGCTCCATCGCCTGAGTGCCTGAGCTGCATAGCGTGTCCCAATCAGGGGCTGCAGAGAGGTGGTGACCTTGGGCAGATGCTTCTGTGCCGAGTCAGTTTCCTTGTCTGTGAAAGGGACTAACAGGATTTACCTTCAGGGGTCACTGGAGGCCGACAGGTGACAATCCACACAGGGCACTCAGCAGTGTGCCCCGAACATCATCAATGCTGGATGAAGCCCTGCTCCCTCACATCACACGTCCAGGGCCACCTCCTCCACTGTTGGCCAGAGCCTGGCAGGACCTGCTGCACCTGCCCAGGAAACACTGTGATTTCTGTATTACCCTCAGTCATGGGGCGTTGAGGCCAAAGCACAGTAAGCTCCTGCCCATCCACACTCAGCAGGGGAAGTCAGTGGAGCCCAGTGACAGAGAGCAGCCAGGTCCTCTCGGTGATGACTTGCAGGTGTCCTTAGCATCCATCAGTCACCGCTCCATCGCCTGAGTGCCTGAGCTGCATAGCGTGTCCCAATCAGGGGCTGCAGAGAGGTGGTGAGCGGTAATGACTGTCTTGGCTGCTCCTGCAGTCAGATTATGGCACAAAGAAGCAATTTTGCTCCCGGTGATAATAGGCAGCCAGCCCATCTGTGCTTCTAGAGACCCAGTGTGTCAGGCCTGGGCAGGGAAGGTGGAGGCTTCTCACACCTGTTGGCAGAGCCCTATGGACCATCCATCTCCTGGGCTGCAGGCTACCAAGAGGTCAGCACCACATACCTTTCCCAGTATCTGCAAATCCATGCCCACGACCCAAGTGCAAATGTGGACTTGCACCAAAGGGAAATCCAGGCTGCTGACGCCATCCAGGCTGCACAGAGCAGCTGAAGGCCCAGGCTTCCAAGTCAACCTAAATGGGGGTTCGAGTCCTGACTGCTGACTGCCATGTAACAGCCACGAGACCTTCAGTGAAGAAACTTGCTCCCAGCACCTGTTTCCTCATCTCTCAAAGGAAGAGTGAGAAACCCCTAAAAAGCTGTGTTCATTAAAGAGATAAAGGGTACAAAGCATCAAACACAGGAATAGCGGCTAAACAAAAGGTAATAATCACTCTTATCTAGGGAATGCAATACTAACACTCCTTAAGTTACTGTGTTCCAATAAGCCCATGATAAGATGGAAATATCCTAAGTCAAAAATACATTTAATCCACCTAATCTACTAAACACCAGAGTTTAGCGACACAGTGTACCGTAGAGTGCCAGTTATTTCGTCTCCTGATCATATGGCTGATTAGGGGCTGTGAGAGTATTGTACAGCCTGGGAAAAGATCAAAATTCAAATTTTGAAATATAGTTTCCACTGAATATTTATCACTTTTTGCATCATGATAGTCAAAAAAATCACAAATCAAAATATCATAAATCAAGGACCATCTGCATCATGATATGAGATGTCCTTTACCGAAGCCAATTCTGCCACCAGGGAATATGCCAGCTCTTTTTAAATATTTTATCCCTAGATCTCAAACCAATCTTGCAAGTAGGTTATCACGTTTATTGTGGGAAGTTAACAGACTGTACAAGGTCACACTAGTAGGGAGTAGAGCTGGGTGGCTTCTTGATTCTCTGGAAATAGAACCTGCCCTCACACCTCCCCTTGAAGACTGTAAGGGCAGACAGGCAGACAGGCAGTCCAACACTTCCTAAAGTGCCAGAATTCTCAAGCACCAGCTCCAAGACGGACCCTTTGAAGAGTAACAGAAACAGCAACAGAAATACTTCTGCCCGAGGAGCTCAACCATTATAGGGCAAAAAGCGAAGCTGCATCCACACTGCCCAGAACAGGTATGTATCAGTTAGCTTTGGGTACATAACAAATGACCCCAAAACCTACTGGCTTATAAAGAACCATTTATTATCGCTCCCAATTCTGGAAGTTGGTTGGGTAGTTTCTTCTCAACTTATTGATGCAGTTGTACTCACCTGACACACCTGCCGTGCTGGAAAGTCCCAGTTTGCCTCATTTGTGGATCAAGCAGCTGGTACTGACTGCCTATGGGGTGTTCTGGTCCTCCTTCAGGTACTCTCAAATCATCCAGATCAGAGAGGTTCCTTATACGAAGGGTGGTGTTCCAAGAGGACAAAAGCAAACACTTCAAGGCCTCTTGAAATCAAATCCCGAATTCACATACTGTCACTGCAACCACTTTCTGGTGGTCAAACAAGTCACATTCTATTGCTTAGCCAGAATCTGTGTCATACCTCTGGGGTCTACCAGGCAAAGCAGCAGTCAGTTCACAAGGAGTATGAGGGGTCACCCCAGCCAAGTGAGGTAACAGTAACTCAGAGGAAAGGCTTGGGAGGTCACTAGAAGGGGTCCTATCCTTTAACCCTAATGTGGACCAGAGCGTTAATATGAAGAAACTGGCCCAGAAACAGGAAGTGTCTTGCTTAAGGTCCCAGAACAAGTTTATGAGAGTCAAGAGTGACTTGAGCCCCTGTCACCAGCCGTCTGCTCCTCCCATTCTACTTTGTAAGGGAGCTTGGACAGGGAATGGGCTGAGCTGGGGCATCTGAATAATTGTGCCCAGCAGGGATGTCCCTACTCTGTCCCACCTCTGCCTTGTGTTGTAAACTGAGCCCTTTCAGCCCACCAGCACCCTAGGAGGTCTTTAATCACTCTCATCTGCTTCCTCCAGGACTGGCCCCACTTTACAGATGAGAAACTGAGGCCCAGAGAGGGCAGCTGACTCGCTCAGGATACTACAGCCGGTGGAACCTGTCTCTGGGATCACAGAAAGAGCTGAACTCTGACACAGGTCCCAAGGCAGCTATATGGCTATATGGCAGTGGTATGGCCTCAGGGGTCTCAAAATGAAACCAACTGTTTCAGGAAGTCTTTCAAAGCCCTAGGCAGAGGTAGCAAGGGCCAAGATCACTTCAAATCACCTCTGCAAGTAGGTGACAAATGCTCTGGTCCGTATCTGTACCATTTTACAGATAGAAAAATCAAGGCCAGACACACACACACACACACACACACACACACACACACACTATGCTAGGAGGGTGATCAGACACACACAGGGTCACTTGGTGGCATTCAGAGAGCACATTTATTTACAAAGCGCTTTACAAACATTACTTTATGCCTCCCCACAGCCCCCTGTGAGGTAGGTCAGTAGTCATATCTACAGTTTACAGATGGGGAAATTGAGGCACGAAATGGGGGTGTGGCCTGTCCCTCTTTAAAGAGACCTTCCTGCCCACCCTTCAAAATAATAAAATAAACCAAAAAAGCACTGATCCTCCATCCCAGAGTTGAGCTCCAGGGGTTGGGGCCACCCCTGCTCTAGCACTGCCCCCTCCCCAGTGGGCAGCCTGACCAGGAACCACAGGGACCCCAACCCCAAGGATTCTGGTTCAGCCTCATACATTATCACGGGCCTGAGGTGAGCAGAACCAAGCCACAGAGGTCCAAAGGCTATGGGAGGAGCAGACTGAGGTGACTTCATTCTGCAGACACTGGGTCAGGCAGGGAAGGAGCCCCACATGGGGCATGGTAGGTACGCATGGGCAGATCCTGGTTCCAGGGAGCTCGGAGCACATAGCAGAGAAGCAGAAGTGGGGAGGGATGGTGAGCAAAACACCCCAGGGGCTGCAGGAGTCTGTCGGGTGGGAGAGGGCACTGCAGTTCCCTTCAAGAGGATGGCCAGTGTGTCCCACAGCTAAATCAGGGCAGAGCCCAGCCTGCCCAGAACCCTCAGGGGCCAGATGCCAAGCCTCAGTGCACCCTCCACTCTTGTAGAAGGGACCATGCTGGGCAGAAACCTTGGCCTGGGACACTCTCTCTGCAGGGCCTCAGTCATCTCTGCCAACAGCTGGGACAGAGTCAGGGGCTCGGCCTGAGTCCCCAGAGCTAGTCCGAGGCACTGTCACTGTGCCTACAGGACCCGCCGGAGGTGGGGCTGGGTTGCAGTCTTGCTCCTCCTTGGCCCACAGTTTGCCAATGGACGTACTGAAAGGCGCTGCCCACGGTGGAAGGGGCCACGAAGGAGGCCCAGCATCCACTTCAGAGCTTTCCCCAAGAGGCTATGGCTGAGCAGAGTTAGGGGCACAGTTCCTCTCCAGCTGGGTGTGGTGGGCCTGGCCCCGAGTGCACAGTGGGTGCCCCAGGCCAGCGTCCCGCTATCTTGACTCCAACCCTTCCAGGTATTCCAGGGCCACATCGTAGCAAAAGTGGTACTGATCCTGGGGAGAGGGAGAGAAGGGCTCTGAGCCTGGACTGGCCTTGCATTGGGGAAGAGGGCAAGCATGCACCCTGGCCTGCTCTAGGGGTGAAGGGGAAATGGGAGTAATGTTCTGACACCACAGGACAGAACCAAGACCCACAGACCAGGGAAGCAAAGTAGGGGCTGAGAAGCCTGGCCTGGCGTGGACCAGGAAGGACCTCACCATGGTCTCCACCATATTGGGCTTGTAGTTTCGAAGGGTTTTGGCAGCAAAGAAAACATCCACCAGGCTGTGGCAGCGGATCATCTCCAGGACCGTGGCGCAGGCACAGAAGGTACCACTGCGGCCACCTCCGTTTCTAAAAGACACAAAGGGTTTGATACAAGGCTTGAAGGTGGGGTCTGGAAAAGCAAAGGTTAAGGGCTCAGGGTTGAAAAGGGAGGGGTCAGAGGGCAGGGGCAAAAGATGGGGCTCGGGAACCAAACAAGGAAGAGTCCAAGGTTGGGGCAAGAGAGGAGTGGCAGGGCCGGGCGTGACAGGTGGGGCCCAAAGAGCGGCAGTAGGACCCGGGTAGAGGCAGCTCAGAGACAGAATGGCATCCAAAGCTTTATGGAAGCTTTATGCAAGGCGAAAGACATGTCATCAAGGAGAAAGGGACTCAGATTCGGCCAGAAGGGAGGCCAGACACTCCAAGAGAAAGACACGAGGGTACAACAGAAAAGGGCGGGCAGGCAGTGGGCAAATGCCAGGGGAACAAGACAGAAAACGAACCCTGGCAAGACCAATCACATAGCTGGGCACAGCGCCCACATGGGGAGCTGCAAACACACACACCAGGCAAACAGCAGCCCCCCACTAAAGACCTTCACCCTGGGACTCCACATGTGGGACCCACCTTGGGGGATGGGAGACAAAACAGGCCCGAGTCCCTCTTCAGGGGTCCCTCCCTCTAGAACTGAGGGCCCCGAGAATCAGCCCCAACTGGGACTTCACTCCAAGAGGGGCCCCGCCCTGCCCTGGGAAGCCTGAAAAGTGAGGGGCGAAAGACTGACTGCATCCAGACACGGGGCTTATGAATGGAACGTGGATATTAATTAATTAAAACAGTGCATAAACAAAGACTAGAATTCCACTGGCATAAAAATAGTGCTACAATCTCATGGGGTGAAAAATTCTGACAAAAGACTCTCTTTAATTAAACCGGTGAAGTCAAAAACATCACACAGAGGAGACTGGGCAGTTCTCCAGGGTTGATTTTGTAACCCTAAAGCTGAATGGTTTGGGCTGGAGAAGGTCCACCGCTGTCTGGGAGCCCCAGGGTTCTGAGGCCAGCTCTGAGGCTCTCTCTCGCACTGGACCTCTGTCCTGGCTCCCCAACCCCTCCATCTGTCTCTAACAGGACAAGCACTCACAGGCAGTGGACAACGGTGCGCCCATCCCCGCTCTCCGCCTGCCACTTGTCCACCTCGGCCAGTAGGTGCAGGAACGCCTTCTTGGAATCTGGTGTGTCCCGGTAGGCAGACCAGCGCAGGAACTGGAAGTGCCGCACCAGCAGGTGGCCCTCCTGCAGCTGGGGGTGTGGGCAGCCAGCCAGGGGTGCATGAGCATCAGGGGCACAGCACTAAACAGCGCTCCAGGTGCCACCCTGATTCTCCCCCTTTGGGTTCACTCACCCGAGAGATGTTCTGCACCCGGAAGACTCGGGCCACCAAGTCTTCATCCGCTGTGCCAGACACAAATTCCACCTCCATGAGGCCATACTGCTGCCGGCCTGGCTCTGGCCAGTACTGCAGGCAGGGCTAGGGCACGGGCAAGGGAAGAAGAGGCTGGGTAAAGCCAAGCTGGGCTCCTCCATTCCAGCACCAGGGCCCACACCTGTCCTGCAGCTGCCATACCAGGCCAACCCTCACTCTAGCCTCCCCGCAGCTGCCCTCCTCAGGTTAGTGGACCCCGCTGCACCACTCACCATCAGACTGCAGGGCACACCTGCCCCAGTGCGTTCTTCAATGACATGCTCAGATCTGGTGCACATACCCTTCACATCAGTGCCGTGAGCCACTGCTGTGTAACTGGACACCATGCTCACATGTGCATACACACACACTCTGCATAAATCTGCCTTCTCCCAGGGACAGGCCTAGATCGCACTCATCCCAGAACCAACTTCCTGGTCTCTTACTGCCTCTGCCTTTAGAATCACTCACAAAACTGGGGTATGCTAAGCTACAACACAGTTCAGACCCCACTGCTGTCCAGGACTGTCCATGAAGTCAGGGGACTACATACCTGTTCCTGCTAGACCACAGACTAGAGAGAGGGGAGATGCAACCCCCACCTACTAAAACATACACAGGTATATTCAGTTCCTGCAGACTGGGAAACCCAGACCCCTGCTCCTGAGGTCTTCCTGGAGTCCTGGCAACTCTCCTTCTCTCCCAGGGCCCAGTTTTCCCCCCATCTGTAAAGTTAGGGTAAGCTGTCTCATCTCTGTAAGTCTCCATTTGCTTCTCTGCAGACTATCACAGGACCTGTCTAGTGGGGTTACGGTGATGCCTATGGTTGATTGGCCCTGTGCTACACCCAGCACAGAGTAGGTGCTCAGGATACAGCAGGGGTGAAGATGACGAGGGTAACAGTCACTTCTGAGGATGGCCCCCAAACTCAACCATGTTCCATCTGCTTCCCTCTTGAGAACATGGTCCCATGAAGAAAAGACACTACCCTCCTCTTTTGCCTGGGGTCCAGGAACTCCTTTGCACATGTACCCCATCATCTATCAGTCATTCTGCCCCTCTCTGTATCTACTGAACTCAGACCTTCCCGTACATCCCAGCTCACACAGTCTCCTCCAGGAAGCCCTCCTCAATCTATTATCTCCCAGGTTTCTCTGTGTGTCTGGGTCAGCTCTGTTTTTCCCTCTGTGCTACAACTATCAGTCTGTATCATATTCCCTGGCCTCAGATCCTATTTGAGCTATAGGACCTTGGAGGAGACACCTCACCGCTTTGGGTCTTAATGTTCCTCACTTTCCTATCTGAAGCCTCTACCTCCAGGTCATTATATGTAGATTGTAAATGAGACCGTAAGTACAAAGCCGAGTCCTCGGCTTACTGCAGCTGGTGTGCACCCATTTTACAGATGAGGAAATCCAGGCCCCAGAAAGCAGTATGACTGGTCTGCAGCCACACAACAAACAGGTGGGAAAGCTGAACACCAACTTTTGACTTTGAAGACTGTGCCCTTGAAGACAGGGAGGCACGGGCTCCCAGGGCCCTCACCCAGGCGGAGTTGGACTGATTCAGTTGGTTGAGCATGACGATGGAGGTGCACCCATAGTCGTAGACCAGCCGCCAGAAGTCAGGTGTGGTGCTTTGCAGCGGATGCAGGGTCACAATGAAGGCCGCACTCCGCGTGTAGCTCTGCAAGGAATCAGCATTCAGCAGAGCCGTGTGGGCTGAAGGTCCACCACAGGCCATCCTCCCACTCGGCCCACCCTGAGCGGCACAGCTGAGCCTGCAGGACCGGCAGGACCAGGCAGCCCGCAGGTCCCTTTCACAGGCTTGTCAGCCCACTGAGCCCTGAGTGACAGGGTGTGCTGCCAGGCTATAGTGCCCAAGCCCACGGCCCCCCACAAGCTAGACAACAAAAGATCCTCAAATATGGAGCCAAGCTTGCTCCCTGCCCCTGTGTCTTTGCATCTGCTATCTCTCCTACTTAAACCCAATTTTTTAAATGTCTGCATACTTACTTCTTTGCTTCCTTCTGGTCTTTGCTTAACTGTCTGTCACCTTCCCAAACAGGCCTTCCCTTACCATCCCATCAACAGCCAGACACTAACAAGCCTTCTGCCTGTAGAAATTCCCATGCATGGTATAACACTGCATATTTATTTACAAACTGTCTCACCCTACCTTCCCAATGCAAAGCCCAGAAGAACAGAGTTTCCAGGATATGGCCTCTGCCTGGCAAACTATAGAGGTCCAATGAATATTTTTGAATAAATATATCTCTAGGCCATTTCCAACTCCACACACAGAAGGGTCTGAGACCCCAACCCTCCACTGTGCAGGCATCAACTCTGCTCTCCTCCTGCCAGCTGAACTGACACCCAACTTTCTCCCACCAGAACTGCAGCCTCAGGTTTTCCCTGGTGTCTTGCCTTGTCCTCCTCCCTCTCCTGAGTTTTTTCCTACACCCCTATTCGCTGGCCCCAGCCCAACCCGAAAGGCTGTTTCAGCCCCTGAGATCCTGTCCCTTGTCTGAGTTGCACCCTGAGCTCTCATCTCTCACCTCCCTGGCGGGGAACATCCAGTGGTGCTGAACGTGGCCACACCACCCTCCTTCATCAATCCCTGGAATTTACTTGGCTCAGCCCCTTCCTCCCAGTGTCCCATCCATGCCATATTGGCAGCCTGTTACTAAGGCAAGGAATGACCTGTCAGGGTACAGCTGCATTCGGGAGGGCAAGCTGGTCTGATCAAAGGGCAGAAGCACAGCCAGCCCACTTGGTCACATATTCATTCTCCAGCGTCATCTTCCAGATGCTTCTCAGCGTGCAGCATCTTGGGCCTTCCAACCCTACCACCTATCTCCTGCTCTGTCAGCAATACGCAGTAAGAAGTTTGAGCCTTTTGGGCTGGGACACGGAACATGACTGCTAAATGGCTCCTACGCCTTCAGAACATAGCTGGGTAGGGCCAGGGAGCAAGTCATGAATCCAGGCCAGGTCTCAGAGCACGGTGTGCTCCAGCTCCCTAGGACAAGCTCTGTCATCTCCAATATCAGGTCTCAAGTCCCAACCCAAATCTTCAAGGACTCCCCAGCCACAGCCCCTGGAATCACTCACCCTAGTTAGCAAAGGGAACTGTGCTCGGCTCTAGAAACAGCCCTGCCTGAACTCCACAGCCCAGACTCCCACTCAGGCTGAGAGAACTCAAGGGGAGCACTGGCCTGAATAATACCCTGCAGAGAAGATCAACTGAGATAGGAAGGTTACTCTATGAGCCTGGAGCCAGAATGGTGAAGTGTCCCCCCACCACACACACACCAGAGCCCTCAGCTCTGTCCCCTTGACCACTGGACCTTTCCAGAGGCTGCTGGAAATGGGAGTTCCAGACCCACTGCACCCTCAAGCTCTCACGTCAGTCAGGGCCGCATTGATGTAGTTGTTGGGGTCTCCATCAGTAGAGACGAGGAAGGGCAGGCAGCGGTCAGGTGGCAGGACGTCCATGCTGCGGTTCTTGTCACGGTTTCGGGGCAGCAGGGCGATGCTGCACTCCTCCATGTCCAGCGGCGGGGTGACCGAGTTCAGCGTCTGCCAGGCAGCGGGTAGGAGGGAGAGGCTTATCCAGTACCTGCTGAGCCTCCTCACGGCCCCAGGAAGGTTACTGCTAGGTCACCAACTCCAGAGAGAAGGAGGTTCAGCAGAGCCAGGCTGCCTGTCCACAGGCCTCGCAGGGCGCAGACTGGGCTCTGGAGACTATGGTCTGCCTCCCCACTACCAGCATTACCTTAAGACAAACTACTGTCCTTCTTAGCCTCCCTCAGTTTCCCTCAGCTGTAGAAGGAGAAGATAATCTGTCTACTTTGTGGGGCAGTTAGGAGGATAAAGCAAGAAAATGCTAGGCACTGAGCACAGTCTGGCAAACCAAGGCTTAACAGGCATAAGACATAATGTGGGCAGGGTGCTGCACACTTGTAACCCTAGCACTCTGGAAGGTGGAGGCCGGAGGGTCACAAATTTGAGTCCAGGCGAGGCAACTTACTAAGTCCCTGTCTCGAAGTATTTTTTTGTTGTTGTTGTTGTTTTGTTTTGGTGCCAGGGACTGAACTCATGACCTCATGCTTGCCAGGCAGGCACTTGTGCCACTGAGCTAAATCCCTGACCCTAGAAATTCTTTAAAAAGGATTTGGGACATAGCTCAATGCAAAGACTCCGTGCTAAATCCCTAATGCCAAAAATAAAATAAAAAAAAACAAAACAAAATGTAGGAGGCATAGTAAGGATCGTTACTATCCTACGAGTGCTATCAATGAGACAATCCCTGAACACCATCTCTGCCGTAAAGTGGACTGCAGGTACAAACACACTCAACCACCTTATCTTTGATAAAGGGGCCAAACATGTTCACTAGAAGAACAACAGTCTTTTTAATAAATGGTGTTGGAAAAACTGGCTCTCCATATGCCGAAAACTAAAACTAGACCCATGCCTGTCACCATGTACTAAATTAAAATCTAAGTGGATCAAAAATCTGAATATTAACACAGAAACACTAAATCTTTTGGAAGACAAATTGAGTAAAAATCTTGAGAACATAGAGGTAGGTAGAGAATTCATGAACAGGAATCAAACTGCACGGGAAATACTTCCCAGAATCAATAACTGGGATCACCTCTCATTAAAAAGTTTCTGCATGTCAAAAGAAAGCTCCAGCATAGTGAAAAGAAAACCCACAAACTGGGAAAAAATCTTAGTGAACTGTCCCTCAGGCAAAGGACTTTTGTCTAAAACATATAAAGAATTTTAAAAAATCAGACCCTCAAAATTCAAAGATCCAATCCAAAAATGGGAACCTGAGATGAATACACGATTCTCAGAAGAGGAAATACAAATGGCAAATAAATACATGAAAAAATGTAAATGTTCATCATCATTACTCATTAGAGAAATGCAAATTAAAACCATACTGAGATTCCATCTCACTCCTGAAAGAATGGCCAGGATCGAAAAAACTACCAACAATAAATGCTGGAGAGGCTGTGGGGAAAAAGGAACTCTCCTGCACTGTTGGTGGGAGTGTAGACTGGTACAATCATTGTGGAGGTCAGTTTGGAGATTTCTCAAAAAGCTGGGATTGGAAGTCCCATTTGTTCCAGCTATTCCACTTCTAGGCATATTCCCAGAAGAACTGAAAACATCATACCACAGTGATATATGTGTACCCATGTTTATAGCAGCACACTTTGTAATAGCCAGATCTTGGCAACAGCTTAAGTGTCCATCAACTGAGGAATGGATAAAAAAGTTGTGGTATTTTTATACAATGGAGTACTACTCAGCTATAAAGAAAGATCACATTGAGATATTTATAAATAAATGGGCACAGCTTGAGACCATACTCACAAGCAAAATAAATCAAACTCACATGTATAAATGCCAAATAGTTTCCCTAGTGTAAGAAATGGTAAGAACACATAAAAGTACGGGGTAATCAGGATTCCCCATGATATTGTTTTAAAGCCTTATAGTATTTTCATTCATTAATTGGAATGGTTTTATTCTGGGGTGTTTGATTTTATTGTCTGTGATGGTATAAACAGTTATTTTGAAGAAAACAAGACAGTATAATAGCTAGTGCTGATTTAATATCAGCTTGTTTTGAAGTCCCATCAAGCTTTTGTTCTTCTGTCTCCATCAGTTTTATGATGTTGTATTTTATTATATGTGACAGTGTAAACAAAATTTTTTACAGACAAGGAGATAATATAGAAACCGTTGTTTGTTTTCTGTTAGTTGCTTCTAAATACCCTGTAATACTTTTACCCCCGTGAATGGTTTTACACTGTCTTGTTATGTTTGATACTATAGTATATGAAGGTATACTCAAATATTTCAAGGAAAGAGATACTATGGTAACTATTGTTATGTCGAGTTACCCTGTAGTGAAATACTATGTTGCTTAAAATTGTTCTGTTCTGACCTGTGTTGTTATGTCCTCTTTCATCTTAATTTCCCCTTTTATATATATTTTTTAATTAAAAAATTTTAAAAATTAAAAAATAAATAAAGTGGACTGCAGGTACCAGCAGAGTGGTCATCTTCGATGGTGAACACGAACACACGCTGCTCCTGAGCATCCCACACTAAACCAAGCCGGAGCTCTGGGCATCTTCTTTGCTCCTCTGCCATCAGGGCTCCCACATCTGGATTTGTGGGTCTCAGCCTCGACTCTTGTTAGGGATCCCTCACAAGGAGCTCAAGTGTGTCACAATCCCCAAAGCCTGACAACCTTCTCCTGGAATTACTGGATGCATTTCTCAGAGATCACCCAACACCAGTGTGAGCATCAGCACTGTCTTGTGTCACCTGACCCCATGAAAGGACTCTGCAGCGGAGAGGACAGCTGGGATCTCTCACCATGTAAATGAGGAGGCGACCAAAACCGGGACCCATCATTGAGCTCCATCTCTCCAGCCCCTGTGACTGGGCCA
The DNA here is from genome assembly GCF_034190915.1 of Cavia porcellus. Taxonomy (NCBI): domain Eukaryota; kingdom Metazoa; phylum Chordata; class Mammalia; order Rodentia; family Caviidae; genus Cavia; species Cavia porcellus. The sequence continues at coordinate 22,425,509 of NW_026947508.1, read as the reverse complement.
GGGACAGGCACATGAGAGACTGGTCTAGGGGCTGTTAAGGGCTGCAAGGGTCTTCTTCCAGAATTTCCTACCCAGAAAGATGACATGAGCCTGGCATTGTGGGGAACAATGGATCTGAGAACAAAGCTAAGAAAAGGAGAACAGGACATCATCTGAGCCCAGCTACGACTGAAGCTGAACCATTCCTTAGACCCTGCAGTTCCAGGAGCTCTTGAGCTGGCTCTTTATCATTTGTAACCAAAAAATCCTGGTAAATCCAAACACCACAAGGGCGATATTAACTACCTTTCTTTTCTGGAAAAAGAGCTGAGCCTTAGAAGTGACTTTCTCAGGCTACTCACAGCTACTAAATAGATAAGGCAGAATCTAAACCCAGGTTTATCTGACTCCAAAGGCTGGGGTCTTAACCACTTTGGACATCATCTCCTCCACTGTCTAACTCTGTCCCTCCAGCTGTGTCTCAGTCTGGTCCTTCCTGTTTGGCCCCCAGTGGCAACGGTACTGAGGAGTCCCAGTGTATGCACACGCACACACACATGCACGCACACACACACACACATGCTCATCCCTCCCACCTGGAACTCTTCCCGAAGCTGGGAAGAATTACTCTGAGGGTCAATGCGGATCATCTCCCGGTAGGTGGCCTTGAACTCATGGACAGGGATGGTGGTCTCCCCACACAGACAGGCCTCCAGGATTGCATCGTGGATGAAGATGTACTGTTCCTGAAGCAGGAGAAGAGAATGTGAGAATAATGCAGGCACTGGGAGCTGGCAGTCTGCATGGGAGAGGGACATGGGCAAGACCAAGGTTGAAGAAGGGGGACTCCGAGGTGGAGTCTGACCTTCCTGGAAGCAACCTCCACAGCCATGTTAGCTTGTCTCATTCTGCATCCCTAGAACACCCCCAGGGGTCTGTGAGGTGACAGGAAGGTCCCAGGTCACAGATCTAGTGAGGATTAAACCCAGGCATGCCTCGACTACAGAACCCACTGTTCTTTGACCTCGCTCAGCATACCATCATGGGGCTGGGTTTGGGGTCACAGAAGATCCCAGAAGGGGAGAGCCTACAGGATGCCCTTCACATACACTCAGCCACTCTGAGACCCTCACAAGAGACCAGAGTCCTAGAGGGAGTGGGGAGAGGGTGGGGTTCCCGTACCTCAGTCTGGATCATGTTGACACGCCGGGAACAGAGGGTCTTCACACAGTTGTAAATGTCCACGACACCCTCACACTCCGCCATGTCCAGCATCACATCCAGGACGATATAGCAGCCTGTGCGGCCAGTGCCCGCGCTGGGGACAGAAAGGCCCAGCACACATTAGAGCTTTTGGAAGGGAGCATAGGACCCAGGAGAAGCGGGGAAGAGGACCACACACCTGTCCATATCTATACTACACAGAGGACAGGGACACAGAAAGGTGACCCAGCAGGAAGAAGCCAGTAACTGGGCCACTGGGAGAGTCCTAGTGCAATGTGACAAAGGACAGAGCTGGAGATAGGACTCAGGAAAGGACAGGAGTACAGGGAGGAGGGAGAATACAGGGGTGAAGCTGCACCAACTTAGCAACTGAGTCCAGGGAGCAGGGTCAGCGATGATGCTCAGAGCTCAGTCGAAGAATGTTCCTTCCTCCTGCCCATCCTTCAAAACCCTACACACGCACACCAATTCATATATTCCAAGGCTTCCAGGCAGGTGTCATTCTTTTGAGCTCCCAGAGCAAGTTGGCAGGCTTTTATTAAAACATTCTTCCTCCTATGTGGTCATTGTCGAGGTGGCTGTCACCTTGATTCCACTCAGAGCTCATCAAGAGTTGGGCTGTGTTACAGCCATCACTGTGATACACATGTCAGCACCAGGTTGAGCAGAGTTAAGCGGAAGGAGTGGTCAAGGATGACACATGACACCAAGAGTCCAGGCTTGAAAACGGTGGCATTGAGGTGCTGGTGGCGAACATAGCAACAGGATGTCCCAGACACTAATGATGGAGGCTTAGGGAAACTGACAGTATCTATTGAGGCTGGATGGTCACAGACGACAGTTCTACTCCTACGGACACACCCCCAGGAACATGTGCATTTTTGGACCCAGAGACATGTACTGCTGCTTTATTTTAGCACCACTATTCCTAAGAGCTCAAAACTGAAAACATCCCAAATGCCTTTCAACAGCAGAAGGACAAACATACTGTATTTTATTCACCAGTGGAAGATGATAGAATATAGATGAACCTTATAAACATAAGGTTGAGGGAAAGAGGTTAGACAGCAAAGAGAGCAGTGGGATTCTACTTATACAAAGTTCAAAACCAGGCAAGACCAGCCGGGCATGGGGTTACATGTCTATAATCCCAGCACTCAAGAGTCTAAAGACAAGAGGCTCACCAAGACTTCGAGACCAGCCTGGGCTACACAGTGAGTTCAAATTCACCTTGAACTACATGGTAAGACCTTGTCTCAGGAAAAAAAAAAAAAAAAAGGCAAAAGTGTAGCTTAGAAGGCAGGATTGTGATTGTCCTGGGACAGTGGACATTCTGGAACAGAGGTAATCAGGCCTCTGAGTTCTGCTGATGTTCTGCTTCTTCTCTGAGCAGAGCTATAGATGTGTACATTTATGAAAATTTAAAGTTACAAACACACTTGCTTTTTGTGATTTAAGTATACTTTAAGTATTCTATATATCAGTGAAGCTTTTATTTTATGGGATCTCCAAGTGATCTAAAAAAATCAAAGAAAGATAGCTTGGAGGTGACAGAGTCCGCTGTGTGGGGAGACCGGAAGCTGATGAAAATCCAGGTAGAGGAGCCAGGACAAACCACAGAGGCCATGACCTTACGGGCCCGACAACCTGCTGAAGCCCAGGGCTAAGAGATTAAGCTCTTCAGGACAAGACAGGCAGGAGGAAGACGTGGAACCAGACAGAAAGCACAGCAGAGAGGGGAAGGGCAGTTGGAGTCACAGGAGCCAATCCACAGAAGACCTGCAAAGGGTCTGAAAGCCAAGGGACAAGCTGGATTCAGGGAGGAGTAAGTGACATCCTCTCCAGTCTTGGGGCCAAACCTCGCCTGAAGGTGTGCAATGGACACTTACTAAACAAAAGCAGCTGGGATGCAATGCCTGGGGACTGGCCCACCCCAAGGTTCCCTACATGGTTCAATCCTGCTCAGCATCTGGGCCGAGCATGGCCACTGTGCCCCAGGGGACCATGTGGCACCAACACGAGAGCCAAACCTTAAGGGGTAAAGGGTCATGTGTATCATTCTCTCCTGTCCCAACTCCAAGCAGGCTGAGCCCAGACCAAACTCCCCTTAGCGGAACCTGCCCCACTCCAGTCCACCTCCCTGGGATTCCCATCACACCCACCTGCAGTGGATGACCACGGGCCCAGCATCAGGTGGTGTGGAGGCCTTGACACGCCGGATGAAGGCAAGCAGTCCAGTGGCATGGTAGGGCACACCATGCTCTGGCCAGGCTGTGAAGTGGAACTGGCGGACCTCGTGGCGGGCAGAGTATCCTCTCTGCAGACACAACAGTAAGTCAGTGTCACAGGCAGCATCTGCCAGGCACGTGATGTATGCCAGGCACTGTGGCAAGCATCTCACTGCTTATTTTCCAGTGAAGATTATTAGTGGTCTAAGAGAGATAAATGTCCACTGTAGCAGGGAGAACACCAAGGTCCAGCACAGAGAAGTCACTTTCCCAAAGCTGCACACACAGATACTATAGAGGACTTGGACATGGGCCTGCCTGGTGCTCAAACCCATGCTACTGAAGGCCCCCTGCAGATCACTGTGACTCTAGGCCTTAATTTCAAGGGAGAAACTGCGCCTCCTCTGAGGAGTTTGCAGAGCCATCAAAAGTTTCATGGGCCAGACTTGCCAGCCAGTCACTGACTCTGGTGGCCTCTGATGTCTGACACGACCGCTCTGAGTGCCACTTGCTTTATGTGTTAAATGGGACTAAGGAGGACTGGGGGTAAGCTCCCTGGTACAGCACTTGCCTGGCCCTCACAAGGCTCTGGGTTGCATCCCCAGCATCCCCTGCTGCCTGTGCCCACAGGGCCAAAGTGTGAGATGATCTACGATTTCTGGCGCATGGTGTGGCACAACGGAAAACACATCTAACTCAGGGAGTAAAACAGCATTTGTGGTGGGTTCAGCACCGTGCCGTACACAGGCAGGAGCCACCATCCGGGAGCCACGGTCACTAACTTCATTGTCTCAAATTCCTCTTGGAGTCACCAGCCGACAGTTTCCTCCCATTCTTCCTCAGGGACTCCAGCAAGCTCTTTCCAAGCAGCTTCCTTGCAAGCAAGACAGTGTCCTTCCTCACCCCTCATGCTACCTGAATAGGGAGGTGGGGTGGCACTGTGGGAAACAGGAATGGGGGACTCACCCGCTCCAGAGCAAAGGTGCGCACAACGTACTCGGCCAACGTTTCCGTCTTCATCAGTGTGATCTTGATGTCCCCGTACATGTCTGAGTCTTCTGGCCAGTACCGTGAGCACTTCACCTGCAGCCCCCACAAGCCAGGACTCAGTGGGCTCTTCACTTCTGCCAGGGCCCACTCTGCCCCCAGTGACCTCCCCAGCCCCGCTTACCCTGCCCACCTCTACCAGCTTGGTGATCATGACGATGCTTGAGCAGTGCTCCTGCCACACCATGCGCCAGAAATCGTAGATCATCTCAGGCTTTGGCCCTGCGGGCACAGGCAGCCACCTGTCCCTTAGCAAAGTCTCTGCTCAGGGCCAGCAGGCCTACTGCCCAGCACCATCGCCCCAGTCCAGGAGGCTCTCTGGGCCCTCGTGGGGCTCTATGCTCACCCCACATTTACCCCACCAACTGCCAATCCATGCCTGCAGGGCCCTGGGGTGAGCAATACCAGGGAGAAGCCAGTCATGCTAAGGGGGTCCCAGGAAGCAGAGCAGAAGGGGAGATTCTCAGGCCCTAGAGGCAAATCTCCAAGAAGGCTGGGTGAATGGACAGACAGTTGGAGAAGAAGAGATATGGCCAGATGAGACACGGCCAGGACCCAGACAGCCACTAAACTCAGAAGGACAACCCGCACTTGAGGACCAGGCCTGGCTACCCCTTTTGCACACACAAGCATGGAGACAGGTGGACGAGGGCACCATGGAGAGACTGATCACACTGGGAGACACAAATCCAGAGAAAGGTCAAAGACTGACAGCAGATGCCAAGAGACCCAAGCAGAGAATGGGAATCAGACAGACAAGAAAGCAGATGGGGAACCAAGCAGGGAAGGCAGGGAGCAGGCAGCATGCATTGCAGCTCACGGGAAGGGCCCCGGCCAGGTACCTTGAGTGGCTATGAAGTGGTTTGACCTGTGATAACCCTAGAACAGGAGGAGAGCACAGTGAGACCCCCAGAGTAGCCTCTCATCCCTTCAGTCCTCCCTTCCCTCCTCTCCTGAAGCAGCACCTCCCACACCAGGGAATTGCCCACCTTTGTGCCTGGGCCAACTAACCAAGGTGATTGTCCTCCTAGTCCCCAAGAAGGGAGGGGAGGGCAGCTGGGACACCAATGTCTTGCTGTGTGACCCTAGGGAGGCCACAACTCCCTTGTGGATCTACAGGGCCTCCCCATCCACAAAGGGAGGATAGTTGAGTTAACTGCTTATAATGAGGGTGCTGTTTGGAGACAAATAAAGCCCAAAGGACCCTGCCCTGTCCCCGTGTCCCAGAAGCCTTAATCCACCCCAGACTCCAGATACAAGGTAACAGGAGCCCGTCAGCTCTCCCAGGCCTTCTCTAGGCTATCAGAATGGACAGTAACCTTCCCCCGCTACCTGTCACCCAGGGCTTGGGAGGCTTCAGGGTAGAAACAAATGGCTGTCAGATAAAATTTTAAAATCCTTTAAATCTATTACAGTGATGCTGATGCACTTTCTGAAACCCTTTGCTGTGCTAAGCACTTTACCTGCATTGTCTCGCACAAACCAGAGGCCAAGAGCTACTTCCTTCTCCATCTCCAGAGCCCTCAGGCTAAGGAAAGGAGCCAACCCTGGCTCCAGGGCCACAGCCACCTTGATGTCCCCCACAAGGACAAACAGCCTGGCCAGCCACCCAGAATATCAATGTGGGGAAGAAGTACCGTGAGGATGGTTGCAAGAGAACCATCCAGCTCCAGCCCTGGGCTCAAGGTCATGCTCTCAACTCAGCTCCCTGCGACTCCTCCAGCTCCTCAAATCCAAAGAGCACTGGAACCAGTCTGCCAGGGTTCAAATCCTAGCTCTCCCTCCTGCTAGCTGTGTGCACTTAAGCCAACACACCCACTTCTCTAGGCCCTCATTTTCACATTTTTAAAGTGGAATAATGATAGTATTTACCCCAAGCCTTACAAGGAGTAAATAAATTAATATAAGCTGCGTCACTAGGTCAGGCCCAAGGTCAGTACTCAATAAGTAACTGTCACTACTACTGTTTTAAAGGTTCCGTAGTGTCTCTGAAGATTCAAATGGTATCAGTATCAAGCGTTGTGGGGCTGAGGGCAACACACTATAACAGTTAATACAAGTCTTAGAGTCTAATGGACCTGGGCTCCTGTCACAGCTCAGCCAAGGAATAGCTGTGTGATCCTGAGCACTGACAGGTTGCTTCTCAGCCTTTCAACTGCATAGGAGGAATCTCCTGAGATTTTGGTAAAAGTCATGTGTGTCACATTGGGACCCAGAAGGTCTAGGGGATGAGGCCTGGGATTGTTGGTTTCCAAACAGCTCCGTCTGGGGTAATGCTGTTGCTGCCAGGCCTCAGACACACGCAGCAAGTGGCCGGGCTCTTGGCCTCGCTACGCCTGTTTTCCCCCTGCAGAATGAGGACACCAGCAAGACCTGTGCTCAGAAATTCAGTTACCTACTTACCACTACCATGCAAAAGACCAAAGCACAGCCAAAGTGACTAATAGCGACAAGTGTCCAGCGCCACTCACTCATCACTACTGGGAGCCCCAGCAGGTCTGGCCTAATTCCCGCCTGCTATTACTCTAAGCCACTCTCTGGGTCAAGTCCTCAACAGAGCTGCTGGGCAGTCAGGCAAAGGCGATAGCAAAAGTAGAGGACAAAGTGGGCCTGTTATAGGTGCTGCTGGTGGCCACCCCCTCACCTCCAGCTAGGTCAAGCTGGACCTTCCTTATCCCATCTAAAACCTGCTCCCCACCTGGCAGCAGGTGCTTCCTGTGATTCAGCCACCTCTATCACCCTCAGGGCCCTGGCAGTACAATATCAGCACTCAAGCACTAGTCAGGAAATAATGGAGGAATGGAACTCAATTAAAATGGATCAACTGGGCTGTGGGTGGAGCTCCGGGGTACAGCACTTACCTAGCCTGCATGGAGTACTGGGTTCCATCCCACACTACTGGGAAAAAGTGGGGGGGTATCACTTTGCCCAATGCCCAGCTGGTCTAAAATTAGCCTCCATTAGCAAATGTTTTGCTCTTTTTCAGTGTCCTATTCTTTTATTGTTTACAGGCATCATTTTGGAAAAGTACAATCCAGGGTCATATGACCTATTTTTCTCACAACCCTACTTGAAGCAAGTGTTTGAACAGACAACCCTCAATGTCTACATGCTAATGTTTTAAATACACACATGTGTTGCTGCACGATTATATGACAGACGCAAATAAAGTCCAAAATGATTTGATTTTAAAGGAAGGTATGCAGTTCCTCTATGCTCACCAATAGGGAGACCAACATTGCCAAGCACTGGGCTTTACACCCTAGGAAGGCTTGGCAGGTTCTAGGACCATGCTCCTGAGTGCTCAGTCCTTCCTGGAATCAGACTGAGTGGTCCCGGGGTACAGGCTGGGCACCTTTGTTGTAGGCAAGAACCAGAGGGCATCCAGATGCTCCCCAAAGGAACCACAATCTAGACTGGAGATCAACGCTGGACTGTGGCATTCAGCAAGTCACTTAAATTTTCTGAGGCTCACTTTCTCACCTGTTAAATGCTAGTCTCTCTGGTCCCTCCCTTGCAGAGGGTGGTAAAGACAAAATGATGCATATAGGGTGCCTGGCACACAGCAGGTGCTCAGTTAGTGACACGACTGGTAACTGGCACTGAAAGAAGCATGAAGCCAGACTTTCTAAGAGAATTTTTTCCCCCTTTGTGGTGCTAGGGATGAAACATGCCAGGCAACCGCTCTACCATTAAGCTGTATCTGCAGCCCCCACCTCTTAAGAATCTTAACAACAGGGAACCAAATGACTGAGAGTCAAGAGTGGGTGGGTGCGCATAGAAATTGAGACATAGACATGTAAGGGTTCATCTGAACCTACAGGGGGACACTAGGAATGAACATATCCATTGCATCTTGAAAGCCTCATCATCCTTTTAGATTTGAAAACTTTACGAACCAACTGTGTAACTATACTCAAAATAAGGGATACATCTGGGATAATGGGTCCTCGCTACTAAATGTGACTGTGGGGAGCTTTCACTTTGTATGTTAGTCTCCCCAGTTGTCTGAAAAGTCTGATAATGAACAGAATTTTAGCAATGCTTTAAAAAAGAAAAGCAAGAAATTTTTAAAGGAAAAAGGGATAATAATGAACATAATTTTAGCAATGATTTAAAAAAGCAGGAAATGTATTTTTAAAGAAGGGAAACAAAATAGAAAAGGTATCCACAAAATTGCAAAGGATCACAGTCATTAAATATTATGAAAATAACATACGTATTAAAAATCAAATCAGAGCCACTACATGAACTAGGGTTTGGTTTTGTTTAATTCTTAAAAGGTCAGAAGATAGTACAATTTCTTTAAGTGGATATTCAAACTGCTCCCCCCAAAAAGCATTCAAATTAGGGCTAAATTGAAGGCAAATTGGTTGGGCTTGAGATTTAAGCAAACTGATCATGAATGGATTTGAGTATCAGGGGAACTAGTTTTAAAGGGACTGACCAAGGGCTGTCCCTGACTTCGAAGCAAGCAGAGACAGAACCACCCAGGGCATCTTCCCCACCCTCCTCGCCTACTCGCCTACAGTCCTGCTAGTGAGGCTCACTGGTAATGCAACTTACTGGGGGACAAAGGTGGCAGACAGTGGTGGTCAGAACAGAATGCGGCCACCGCAAGCACCCAACTTGGCAGCCCCATCTCAAGGAGGTGGAGGATGGGGGACGGTGTTTACAACAGGGATACTGTCGAATCTTCAGCTCTGGGCAGCCCCTGGCCAGGCTACTGAAATGGACAGTTGGTGTTGGGTGCACCAGGGGAGGGGAAAGAGGGCAGAGACTGGAGAGAGAAGGGAGGGAGGGAAAGAGGGAGGGATACTGCCATTCAGACAGACAGGAGGAAGAGCAAGGGAGAAGGAAGAAGAGGAGGAGGACCAAGGAGGGGAAGGAAGAGAAGGGAGAAGAGGAAGAGGAGAAGGGGAGAGAGATACTTACTTGGCGGTTTATCCGAATCTTAATGATTCCAGTGAGGGAACAGTACAAAGCAAAAGAGACAGATGTTAGGCCAGAGGTAGATGGAGGTGGACAGGGCACAGGACTGGCCAGAAAGGGCGATGTGAGCAGAAAAGCAGAGACAGGTGGGCTGGGCCAGGCCGGAGAAGGGGAATGGCTTTTCCCTGCCAGGGCCCAAGAGAAGTGGACTAGGACCTTGACAAGACCGAGGAGAAGCCCACTTCACCAAAGCTGCCCGAGTCTGCCAAGCCAGGCCCAGTCCTCACTCCCGCCAAGGGACAGGACAGGAGCTGTGGGAGAAGGCAAGTGGTGCTGGGAAACATGGGGTGGCATGTCTGGCCCCAGAGGAAGACCGAAGAGGGAGAGGAGAGATGGTGTCCAGAGTCCCTGACCACCTCAGCTCCCAGGAGCGCCTTGCTCCTCAGGCCGTCCCTGCCTTGGTGTCCTGCCCCTTCCCCTCTGGCCACCCAGAGCTGCCCGATCCCTGCTTCCTCCATGCAGACTGCCACAGCCAAGCCTGGCTGCACCACCACAGGGCTGAGTGACTCTGGGAAAGCCACTTCTCTCTTCTCCCTGACCTATGCTTTCCCATCTACTCTGAAATTATTCCACCTATGTATATGAGTATCCATCTCCCCCAGGCAAACATATGTATTCAAAGAAAGCAGAGATCTGCTTATCTTGTTCACACCTCTATTCCTAGTCCCAGGCATTCGCCATACATTCCATAAATGATGCTCTCTCAATCTTGGTACAGGGAGTGGAGGACCCCAACCAAAGTTTCTGGGCCCTTCTCTGTTCCCTCTCGACCATCATCTCTTCTTGACACCTGAGCCAGGCCTCCTGGCTGCCTCCCTCTCTCTGTTCCCTCCCTCCATCCCAGCCAGATCCCGCCACCACCACAGCAGGTGGCCAGATGGCCTGATGGTTAGCACCAAAGGCTCTGGAGACACAGGCTGAGGTTTGAGTCCTTTCTTTACCATTCACTAATTGTGTTACCCAGGACCCTCTGCTTCACTTCCCTCAACCACTTTCCTCACCTGTAAAAGGAAGTCATGGTGCTAAATACCTTACTGGGTACCTACAGGGGTTATATAAAATGTGCTGTGGAGTATAAAGTGCTTAGCACAGTGCTTGGCACATGTATATGCTCAAAAACAAGGGTTTCTTCGCAAAACGGGACTGAGCCCAGAGGCTTTGCTCAGAGCTATAGCTCCATCCTTTTTTTTTTTTTTTTTTTTTTTTTTTGAGATGGGTCTAAATTGCTAAATTGCTAGAACTGGGCTCAAACTTGTGATCCTCTGCCTCCCACAGTGCTGGAACTACAGGTGTGTACCACTGAGAGTGGCTGCATTGTTATGCTTAAAGTACCATTCTGATAGAGTCAAAACATTTTGACAACTCCCTTGTGCCCCTAGGAAAAAGTCCAGCTCCTCATCCTGCTATCTGAGGTCTTCACCCAGCCCCACGCTACTTCTTCAACTTTAGAATCCACCCTCTCAGCTTGTGGCCTCTCCCTAAGAAGGGATCCTTCCTCACCTCTAGGACTTGCTGTCTGCCCTTAGACCTTTCTTCCCACCTCTCAAGACAGCCCCAGGCTGCAAGAAGCCTTCCTCCCCTCCTCTGAGCTTCCCGGCACATAATGCAGGAGATAGGGCAGGCAGAACTTATTCAAACCCCACTGATTCCCTGACAGGTTTCTGCCCTGCCTGGACAGTGAGCCTGGAGCAGACAGGGCCAGGCCTGCAGAAACGACAGGGGCAAGGCACTCACGTCTATGTAGTTGGCATTAATGTAGTCAGCATTGGGGTCTCCCAGCATCGGGTGCAGTTTCACACGGTGCCGATCATCTGTAAACACAGAGCAGGTGGAACAGGCTGGAAGAGGGGACCAAGAGCTAGGGCAGGTGAGAAATGCTTCCTAGAGGCAGGAGCACTAAAGGCTCAGGCTGACCAAAAGGTCTGGGCACCACGGGAGGCAGGACAATCCAGGAGTCAGAGTCTGGGCTTTGGAGTCAAAGAGGCCCAAGAGCATGTGCTGTTCAGGTAATTAGCTGTGTGAGCTGGAGCAGAGATCTTAATCCTCAAGCCTCTGTTTCCTCATGGCAGGTCCTCTCTCTATAAATGACTACCAATACTACTGTAATCTCTGAGAATGGCCCCAAGCTCCCTCAGCCCAAGCTCCCTCGGGCTGTTTCTCCTTTCTGACCTGCATCACCCAGTGTCCTAGACCCCAGGGCCACTCCCAGAACTCACAGGCAGGCATCGATTCCTGCCGGCCACCCTTGAGCTTGTCTTTCTTCTTGGTGGCATCCCAGCCTTCAAAGAAGCTCTGCCAGAAGGGAGAGTGGTTGTCAGCAGGGAGGATCCCAACACACACAGAACCCTCCCTCTAAACAGCAAGATGTGGGCCGAAAGTGGGCGGGGACACGGGAGGGTCAGGTTCAGGGCTCAAAGCCCTGTATCAGTGAGGGACGAGGTTCAAAAACAAAGGCTGCGGGAGAAAAGGAGATGAAGAGAGAGAAGAAAAGAGGGCTCCAGTTCACAGACATTTTAGAATATGAATCAGGTTTAGAATAAGGGTCAGGGGCTGGGGATTTAGCTCAGCGGCATAAGCACCTGCCTTGCAAGCAGGCAGTCGTGAGTTCGATCCCCGGTACTGATAAAAAGCACAAAGACAAAAAAAAAAAAGAATAAGGGTCAAATCAGATTTGAGTTAAGAAGGAAAAGGTGAGGGTCAGATCAAGATTAGGATAAGGACGGTGTCATCAGCCAGGCAGAGCAGGGCGGATCTAAGTCATTGGAGCTTAAGGTGAGTCCAGTCAGCATCAGATGGGGTCAGGTCAAGGGCAGTGCTGGTGATCTGGTTCCAGTCAGAGACCAGGTCAGGACAGGTGGAGACTGAGAGGACATTCAAGATCAGATCTCACATCAGGATTAGGATGAGAGGGGAAAAAAACAGGTAAATGTGAGATCCAGGTGAGGGTGAGAGTCAAGGCCAAAGTGTTGGTTTGAATTGGAGGCTGTCGGGCAGGAATATCTAACTAGGGCAGGGCTGAGGGTTGCAGGGTCAGGATACTCAGTTAGGAGGACCAAGTGAGGCCAGGGTGGCATCCTGGCTGGCCCGGCCATGCGTGCACCTCGTACTCCTGCTTGAAGCCATAGCCCTCTGCTGTCTTCATCTGGTTGATGTGCTGCAGAAGGTCGGCTACACGCACCGCAGGGTGCAGCTGCCCCGTGTGATAAGGAGAGCCCTTCCGGCCACACGGACGCCGTGGTGAGCCCCCCAGGAGGCTACTGGCTTCTGTGACCCCACCGCTGCGCTGGTCTCCTACAGCGAGAAGAAGGGAGAGGGGTTCTTGACAAACCTGTGCCCCAGCCTGAGAGACCCTAGATGGGCTCAGGGTAGGGCAAGGAGAGTGGAGTAGCCGGAGAGCACAGGCACTGTAGCCCTTCCTGCACGAGCCTGGGCAAACCCGTTCCCTCTGCACCTGTTTTTCATCTATGAAATGGGCAGGTCTGATCAGGTGATCCTAGGCCCTATAGCCCTGCCACAGTGCTACCCCTCACTTTATCCCATGACATTTCATACAGGGTCTACAGGGGCCTGATCAACCCCTGCCAGCCCCTCTCTCCCACACTCTTCTAGGCAATAATCTAGCACACCGGCAGCTCTCAGCAATTACCCCCATTCAAAGATGAGCAAATCAAACTTCAATGCTACCACTCCCTCTACAGATGATAGGAGGCCCCCCGAATAGAAGCGTTTCTCCTGCCTGAGTGATTCCATTGTCAGCCTCCCAGCAGCCAGGCCAGCAGGGGCTGGGGCTGGGTGGCCTGTAGGGCTCCACATGCACCAGTGCCCTCCTCCCAAGCCCCTCTCCTCCCCAAGGACACCCTGCTGCCTGGCTCTGGAGTTCAGGGCTGAGGTTGAGAAAGCAGCTGTTGTCCCTCTGCCCTGGCATTTGTTCCTATCCTCTCACTCATTGCCCTTGTGTGTCCAGTCTCACATGTGATTGTGACCCAATACGCCATACCCTTAGTTTTACAGATGGGAAGGCTGAGATCCAAACAGCACGACTGGCCTCATGTCAAAGTTGCCAAAGTGCATTCCAGAACACACTAGGTAGACAAAATGCTTAATTGGTATGCTGCTAGAAAGATGAGGAGGATGAGGAGGGAGCTGTATGTTTTGAAGGAATCTGTCAAATTCTGGCATAAACAAAAATAAATAAGTCTCTTCCGTGTAAGACCTCTCAGGGTTTCCAAGATGTTTGTGTGCATTTTAAATCTCCAAGATGAATGGAAATAGCGATGCTTCAGAAACCTCTTTCACCACGGAGAGCTCTTTATGCGTCCTGAAACATCCTGGGGGAATACTGTGGAATGTGGAGACTGAGAGGGTGCAGAGTCAAACAGATCTCAGATCAAATCCCAGCTCTGCATGTGACCTTGGGGATGTCACTTACTGTCTCTAAACTTCTACTTTCACATGTCAAATGTAGATAAAGATGGTTTCTATAGGATAATGTAAATATTAAATAAACACATGTCAGGCACACAGTGAGAACCTCACAGGGCAGCTATTGATATTATTAGTTGTCCCTAAGAAAAGGAAGACGCCCTTTAAGGCCCAGCAAACCAAGGCAGCTGGCCAGTAAGAGTCTTGGTCCTTTTTCCACTGGAAGATCTTGATCCAGCAGCCTGAAAAGTCAAATGGAAGAAGCATCCACAACAGACACATAAGATTTCAGGAAGGATTTCTGCTGGCTCAGACAACTCAAGAGACTCACTCAGTGAGGCAGTGGACTCGGTTCTCTTTGTGGGAACAGAGCCAACAAAGAGCTCTCCAGGTGGAAAAAGAGCAAATGAGGGAAGGAATCAAATCGCTCACAGGCATGCACACAATGGACCCATGATAGTCCAGGCCCAGCAAAAGATTCACTTGATTGAGTTTCTAATGGGAAGACAGAGCCAGGTCCAGACAGCTTTCAGCTGAGTCCAAGAATAACACGAGATGTTCTGTAAATAAGATCACCAGGAAAGGATGGGGCCATGCACAGTGATGTTTCCAAGAGGATCCTCCTCTTCCTGGGCCCAGCAGAGGCCTTACTCTCTTTGCCCATGAATTTCCCTGTGGATTTGAGACACAGCTCCTACCCCACACCATCCTCCACCCCCAAGGACCGCTTTGCTCACAGCTGGTAGCCCCTGGAAGGCAGGAGGAAAATGAAAACCAGACCGGGGTTCCAAGACTGACACCCAGGGCTCTCCCAGGTTCTTCCCAGCTCCAACACAAACACAGAACATCTGTGAGCAGCCGAAGGAGATGGTTGGGGCAGGTTTATGTGGTCTTACAGGGAAGGCTGAGCACAGAGGATACCGAGTTTGGAGTCAGAAAGACCTAAACTCAGATTGTAACTCAAGTCCCTCAACCTCTCTTGGTTACAGTTTCCTAATCTTGAAGTGAGATCCATTCAGTGTCCATTTAAAATAAAACTTCTTAGCAAACTAAAAACTGCAGGGAACTTTGCTAACCTAACATTTCTACACAGAAAAAAAAAAAAAAAGCAAAATTTATTCTCGGCATCTAAACGTTAGAAGCATTCCTTACGAAGTGAAAAAAAACAAGACAAAGATTCTTACTGTAACGACTTCTATTTAATGTAGTGCTGGAGGCTTCAGCCAGTATTATTCAGAAAACAATAGGAAGAAATAAGCTTTTTAAAATGGAAAGGTGAAACAGAACCATTGGTATTTGTAGATAAGGGTAGTCAGAAAAATCTGAAAGATCCTGCAAATAAGCTAGAATTCATAAGAAAGTTTATCAAGTATGAATGTAAGATCAATATACTTACAAAAAAATCAACCACATTTCTCTGTACAAAACTGACAATATTTAAAGTGTACCACTTAGGGCTGGCAATTTACCTAAATAGCACAAGTGCTTGCCTGGCAAGCATGAGGTCATCAGTTTGATTCTTGGTACCAAAAACAAAACAAATTGTACCATTTAGGGATGGACATATGGCTCAGTGGCACAGAGCCTGCCTGGCAAGCATGAGGTCCTAAGTTCAATTCCTGGTACCAAAATAAATAAATTGATTAATTAATTAATGTTAAAAAAAATTTAGGTAGGCATGGAGGCTCATATGTCTGTAATCCTAGCACTTAGGAGACTGAGGCAGGAGGATTGCTGCAAGTTTGATGACAGTCTGTGCTACACAGTGAGTTCAAGGCCAGCCTGAACTGCATAGCAAAACCCTGTCTCAAAAAGACAAAAATAAGTTAAATAAAAATTTTTTTTAAAAAGGACTACTTACAATAGAGGTTTTTAAAAAAGTAATTTGGGGTTAAGGGTGTAACTCGGTGGTAAGCACTGAAAATTGAGTAAGTAAGTATCTGACCTGGTATCTAACAAAAGACACACAGGAGAAAATAATTGAAAGACAGTCAAGACCCAAATAAATGAGGTGGTATATATCATATTCATGGATGGAGAGACAGTCTGATAAGATGTCAGTTTCACCTAAATTGATCTATAGATTCGATATAAATCCATCCAACAAAGTTTTTCAAGAAATTTTAAAAGATGACATTGAAATTTATAAGAAAGAAAATAAATAGTAAAGATACCCTTGACAAAGAACGAGGTTGGGAAGGCTTAGCATTTCAAATGAAATGAAACAAAATTAGACTGTAATTTTGGCTCAGGAATCACCAAATTAACAGGGAGCCAAAAACCAACCCACACATACATGGAAACATACAACACGAGGACGGCGCCTCAAATCAGTAGTGAAAGTACAAACTATAAGAAGTGATGCCAGGACAGTTGATTATCCCGATGGAAAAAGGAAAATCCTTAATTCAAACCACACACAAAAATTAACTCCAGATGGACAAAGATTTAAGTGTAAAATACAAAATATTAGAAGTTTGAGAAAAAAAATAAAAATATGGTCTTGGTTAGGGAAGCAGTTCTTTAAAGAAAACATAAAAAGCAGACATCATAAAGAAAAAGACCAACAACACTGACTACATTAAAATAAAAACTTTCTATTCATCTAAAGACTCTATAAATAACCCAGAAACATGAGCCATGAATTGGAGAAGATATTTGCAATTCATATGTGACAAAAGATTATTATCCTAAATATATAAAGAACTCCTAAAAACCACTAAGAAAGCAACAAAAAGCCCAATAGAAAATTAGGTGAAAGACATGAACAGGCATTTCATGGAAGAAGAGACCTGAATGGCCAATAATGACTTGAAAATGCATTCAACCTCATCAGTAATCAGAGATATGCAAATTAAGCCTATAGGGAATTACCATTTTATACAAACTACTTTGGCAAAAGGAAGAAGGTTGACAAGTTTTGATCATGATGCAGAGCAACAAAATCTTACACACTGCTGCTAGGAGTGAAAATAGGCAAAACCACTTTGGAAAACCACCTGGCACCATCTTGCTAAATTTAAGAAGCACGTAATCCCTGATCCAGCAACTCTACTTTCAGAATCCCACAACATAGGCATCTACAGGGTTACAGAAAAATGTTTCCTGCACCCTCCTTTAGGATAACCAGACTCCAACCAGATACTGTAGTTCTGGATGGCAGAATGGAGACAGTCACACAGTAGAAAAGCAGATATCACAGAAACAGAAATGGACTACAGCAAAATATCCGCGTGGGCAAATACGAGAACGTGACATTGAGTTGCAAGACAAGAGTCTGATTTCATCTTTATAAAGCTTAAAAATGAGTGAAACTACACAATGCATTCTTTGAAGAAATGCACACCCAAAGACAAGAACAGCATAAATGCATATTTAGGGGAATATTTCTGTCTAAGAAGGAGGAAGGGATTTAACTGGGGAGAAGAACCTAGCCAGTGTTCTAACAATGCACTTGTGGGGTTCACTGGTGTTTGTTGTATTGTTACAACTTTATGACTTTCATAAATATCACGTTTTCTTTTATACTAATCAAGACTAACTAGAATAAAAACATGTAGGATGAAGAAATTGATGACACATTCCTAGTGCATAACAGCTGATTCACTCTGCTCCCTGAATCCAAACATAGCACAACATGATTTACACAATCTCATTTAGGTTTCAAGTCAGCCCTGAAGAACCCCAAACAGCACTGAAGAGAACCAGGAAAGATGACCTTCATCACCAATTTAAAGGCAGGAAACAGACATCCAAGAGTTAGGCAACTTGCTCTAGGTCACACGGCTGAAAGAAACCAGTGCAAGTCTGTGTGAAGTCAGGCTGGTCCCTCCAAGCCACTGGATCCCTTCTGCTCACACAGCAAGTGTTCCACTAGTTGTGAGGCTGCTCTGATCCCTTCTGATCCAAAGAGCAGCACCAGCAACAATCACATGTAACCTTGCATCCCTGTTGCATTGACAGAATCCCATGCCAGCTCCCTTAGCATACAATGCAAATACCCCTGGGCAGTTTCTCTAAATTTCTGGTGGTACACAGCAGATGCTTTGGTTAGGGGTATACCAAAATCATCCAAGGTGGAGTTGGCCCCAGAGGAGCTTGATCCTGTTGGCTCAGGTGGGGAAACCCAAAGCCTTGGAAGGGGCCTGGGACCAGCACTTACCCCTGGGGCTATAGCCTGGTGCATCCATAAAGGACAGGCCCAGTCGCTCATCCTCCTGTAAGGTGCTCTGGTCTGTGAAGCTCCGGTCTACAGCGCTCATCATGTGTGTCTTCTCCTGGCGATAGTTGACAGTGGCCTTAGCCATGTTCACCGGCTTCCTGCGTGTGGGGAGGGGGCTTGATGAGAGACAGAGGCCCTGTGCTGGGATGGATAGCCCAGAGGTGGGAGCACAGGTGCCAGCAGTCAAGCAGCCTCAGGGCCAGGCAGCTGTCCTAGAAACATGTGCAGAGACAATAAAGCAGCTCTGCCTCCATCCTCCACTCCCCAGCTTCTGCCCCCACTTCACCCCAAATGGCCAATAGTAGAGGCCTCGTACTGAGGCCTCGTCCTAACCCTACTAGCTCCGAGGTCTCAGTTCCCAGGTCTCAGGAAATGGGGATAAAATTCATTCTGGGCCTAATTCGTTATCACAGCAGGCAGACACTATAACCCAAGCTAGGAGCAGTGATAGCCAGGCTCCAGGCCCAGCATGGCCCACCTCTCACAGAGGCCTGGCCTGGAAGCTCCTTTTGGTCCTGCAACAGGTATCAGGCCCTCTGGCAGATCAAGAGGCTGCTCAGTAGCTCAAGAGTCTCCTTGAGTACAGTAAACTCCAGCCTCGACTCTCGTTTCTCCCAGCACCCCTGGGATGTGGGATGGCCCCACATAGACTACCCCAGACTTGCAAAGTAATGCATATGGGGTGCATACTCCCCACTGTCCACCTGCCCAGCATGCCGCTGAAAGCAGAGAGGAAGTGCGAGCCCCCTTGGGCCTGGCTTCTCTCCTCTGACTCTTGAGGAACATTCAGGATGTGGGAGGAGAGTGGCGTACAGAGATCCATGAACAAGAGGGTGAAAATGGGTGAGGGAAATGAACTGGGACCTGTGTGGAAAGCTCCAAAGGAAAGAGCTGCTCACCTGCTTGGTCCTACACTGTGCAGGTGTGGGCAGGCATGAGGAAGAAAGTGCAGGGTACAGAGGGCTCAGGGACACTGACCATCAATGGGGACAAGGACTCCCGTTGGCCAATCCTGGACCCAAGGGCTCTCTAGAGCAGGGAAGGATGGGGTGACTCACCTACCTAACCCACCAGGCTCAGGCATCACCCCCACTGTGGCCCAGGATGAAGCCCAAGACTCCTCTGGGGCCAGGTCAAGAGAAAACTCTGTGGCTACACCCTCGGTTGACTACCTTGAGGTAGAAAGAGAAGTGGTAGGACACAGAGGATGAAGAGAGTGAGACTAAAGGACAGTAACACGAAAGAGAGAGATGGGGACAGAAAGAGAAGGATGGATGGGCCAGACACCAGCAAACCACAGGAGGACAGACAGAGGGTCATGGACAGCAGACAGCTGCCAACCTGGCTGACAATGGCACCTGAGAGGACCCACCACCAAGTGGACCCTGGCTAGAGGGCAGTCTCAGTGTGTGGACCACAAGGCTCTGCTCCCAGCCCAGAGCTCGCAGCCTGACCCATAGGGGACAGAGCTATGAGGGACACATGACCTTGCTGGCCTCTGCATGATCTCAGAGTGAGATGAGGCCAGTGGAATTTAACACAGACATTTTCAAAAGTTCTGCATTTAGATTCAAAAATTATCTGCACAAGGCACAAGGGAAGGAGAACCGCCCCGTCAGCAAGATCTGCAAGAGCTGAGTTGAAGGCTCAGTGCCAGCGGAGGGAGGTCTGGGCACAGAGAAGCAATGCCGGAAACTGGGATGTGAGCAGCAGGCCCAGGACAAGTGTAGAGAGGACACCAAGCTCAGGGAGACAACATGACTTGCCTATGGGAAGCAGCAGAGGCAGCTGACTGACTACAAAATCGACGCTCATGGCCTTGACTTGAGGACGAGAGGACAGGAGAGAGAACAAAGAAGGGGTCCCGAGGCAGAGGTGGTCGCAGAGAAAGGGCTACACTAGGCCAAAACAGGGCCCAGGATCCCCGTCCAAGGGTCACAGGGCCTCGCCCTGGGGGTTCCAGCCAGGAGTACTACTTACGGGTAGCAGGAGTAGGCGTAGTGGTCTCTCCTGGCAGCATGCAAAGAGAATAGCATAGTGTGTCCACCGTCTCCCAGCAAAGCAGACAAAAATGCCAGCCAGCAGGGAGACCCTGCAGCTTCCTGAGCCAGGGAGAAGACAGGCCAGGCCCTGGACACGCCAGAGTGCCTTCCCTGGCCTGGGGACTGGATGGGCTTAGGCCTCGAGAACCAGTACCACAGGCCTTTCCTGAACCTCTATGGAGCCACTGCTGGGATGCAAAGGTGGGCAAAGGACCTGGGGGATACACAGCTGTCACAATACAGACGCACACTCACACATAAACAGATTCACACACACACACACACATATGCTCACACACGAAACACATATTCCCACATCCTCATGTGCACTCAAATGCATGTATACACATGTACAGATACGCACATGCATGTGCATCCAAACAGCAACACAGTCACATGGACACAGATTTACAAACACATACAGAGGCCCCCACACAGAGACAGAGATCCCTCCACTCATCTGGGGTCCTCTCAACCTTGCAGATCCCCACCACCCACAGGTCCCACTGCCCCCAGCATGCAGCCATCTGCATACACTTGAACTGGGAGGGAGAGGGGCCAGGGATGGGGAAAGGGCAGCATTTAGCAGGTCCAGCTAATGCACAGGGCATACCTAGGCCTGCCACTTCATACACCAACTGGCTGTGGGGCTAAGGAGCCAAACCCCACTCTGCATGTACAACCTCATATCACTGCAGCACACCCTCAGGGAGAAGCCAGAGCAGGGTTGAACCCATTTCACAGATGGGGAGGCTGTGCCCAAGGGAGTCAGGGCAGAGTACACAACAGGCCTCAGGTCTCTAGGTAAATGGCTTAGGACCATGGCCCTGAGCCTCCTCTGTGTTCCCCACAAGGCCCCATCAGTCCCCAGGGGTGGAGATGACTGACCTCTTTAACAATATCCTACACTTACACCCCAAGCTAATCTGCCACCCCACCTGTTCCAGATCTGCTTTGTTCCAACACCCCCCAACACAAGCTTGTGAAACCCAATGGCCTCTGAAGGCCACAACAGAGTGAGCGCTAGAAGAGGACTAAGAGGCTTTTAACAGACACAGGAGATGCAACACGGTGTGCTGCAGGGCAGGAAGGCACTGCAGGCTTCTGCATGAAGAGGGGTCTCCTGGTGAGGCTTTGACAGCACCTCTGATCCCCGCCCTGGCCAAATGTTGTCTGTGCTGGGGTGAGGGGAATGTCCCACAAGGCAATCCTGCATATCCTAGCAGCACCCCACACGCATGGCCCTCTCCATCCCCACCCCTACCCCACTTAGAATCGTCTCTTCCCAGGCTCCCTGCTAGGGAGAAGTACAGGACCTTGCCAAGTGCAGGTACCTACTTCAAGGTCCTTAAAATCAGACCTGAGTTCACCTGAGTTCAGATTAAGCCCTGCCATGGAGACGAGTGACACGGAAAAACTGCTAAGTACAGTTCCTTCATCAGCTTAAAAAAAAAGGAGTCAGATCTGCTTCATTTGCCAGGATCCAAGAAGGAAGTGTTCTCTGATGTATTCCAAACACCAGAACACTGCCTGGCATGTGGTAGGTGCTCACAGCTAACATACTAATGGATGGTGTGTGCAAAGGCTCCCGGCACATAGTAATTACTCATTAAATGATAATTAAAAACATTTTGTCTCACAAAGCTGTTCAGGGACCAGGGAAGGGAAAAATAGGAGCCTAAGGCCCTGAATAGACCACTCCCACACCCCCACTCCACTGGCACATCCGCCCCCAGACTCCCTCTCCTGCTGGTGCCTGGCCTCACACAAGGTGGCCCTTGCCAGCTTTCTGTCATCTCCCTGGATCCTACTTATCTGCTCCTGGCAGCCTAGGGAACCAGCGCCAACTCGCCCATGTATGCCCAGCCTGGCAGCAGCAGTAGCTAAGGAAGCCAGAGCCCAGGTGGAGAGAGAAGATGACGTTGGCTCTGCCTCTGGCTCCCTGGGTCACCTTAAACAGGTATGCTACCCCCTCTGGGGCTCAGCAGCCCTATCCCTCAATTAAGGTGCATGGGTCACAGTGTCCTCAGGCTGCCCACGATAGAATGAGGTAAAGGACAGGGTCAGCAGCCCTCAACCTCCAGAGCCAGAGCTGCTGCTCAGACTACATGCACTGCATCTACAGGGCTCCCAGGAGAGTGTTTTGTTTTGCTTTATTTTGAAAACAGGTTCTGTCGCTTTAAAAAGATTCAAAATCACTAGACTAAATGTCCTTAAACTACCCAGCAGCTCTCTCATTCTGGGGCTCTGAGCCTGTACAATTCTAAACTCTGAGATTCCTAGAATCCTAAATCCTAGATTTTGGAAATTCTACTATTCTAAGTCCTGGATTCTAAGGTGTGCTAGGCACAGTGCAGAAACACCTGACATGAAGATGAGGTTGCACCTTTGACACTTAGGGGTTCTGGGGGAAAAAGGGGCAGGAGGACTCCCCAGTGATCCACAGCAGCAAGGTCCAGGGCAAGCTGAAACCGACAGGGTGGAGGGCGTGGGAGAGCCACGGCTCAGGGGCCTTGGTTAGAAAGGGAGTGAGCAGCACACTCCTGGCCAGACCAACTACAGGATCACATGTTCAGGGCAGACAAATGGGCTGGCAATCTGCAGGGGACTGAGGTTCAAAGTCAGGTCACCTGCACACCTTCCCTATTAGGAACAGCCCCCTGCAGGCACAGGGAAGCAGGGCCCACAGCCAGCACAGTTTCTTGGCACGGCACCAGGCACCAAGTGCCTTCCCACAGGACAATAACTAGCACCGGATGGCCAGACTGGCATGCCAGCCATGCTGCTCCAGGGCAGCTTCACTCACTGAGTCTCTGGCTTCCTACTGCCCCACTCTGGTTCCTCCAGAGGCTCCGTGCCCAGGCTAGCAGCCCCCCACATAGCCACCAGGCTGTTGCCCTACCAGTCACCAACCGCACTTCTCTGTGCCCACTGGGTCTTTGAGGTCTAGGAGCCACAGATGGGCCAGGGCACAGGCCTCACTCACCCCTTTCGAATGATGACAATGATGGCCCCCAGGAGGAGGATAAGGACCGCAAGCCCCCCCGCACAGATGCCCAGGATGAGCCCCATCTCCTCCGATCTCTGAGACACCTCCAGGGGCCGCTTGCTTTCCTTGCAGGCAGCTGGGGAGAACAAAGCAGAAAAAGAATCAGAGGGGCAACGGGAAGCACCCAGCGCAACCTGCAGCCAAAGGACAGACTAAGCAGCACAGACAGCCGCCATCAAAAGATAGGGTCTATTCTTCTTTGTCCCTTCTGCCTCCCAGTTCAGTGTTCGCCCACCCTGCCTTGGCAGGAATAGCCTCCTTCCTCAAATGCTCTGCATCATTCTTTCAGGGAGTGTTTAAGGGCTGAGGCACAGCTCAGTGTCAGAGCACTTGCCTAGCACGTGTGAAGCTCTAGGTTCAACCTCCTGTACCCGCTCCCAATAGAGTTCCCACACATGGGGATGGAGGACACCTGGGCTTCAGACCCACACTATTGGCCTCGTTTGAGGTGACAGAAGGGAAATTTTATACTTCAGGCATCACAGAATGGTAACCAAGCACATTTCATGTCTAGAGGAGGGATAATCCCTACAACACAGGCTCCAGTGTTCCTAAATCTCTCCTGTCACAGATACCAAACTCAGAACTAGCACCTCATAACTATCACCTTCAATGCCCAACAGAATGGCTCCCCCTCCATAGGCCTGTCCCAAGCCCTACCAGTACCCCATGCAGCCTAGGGGCAGGGCTCTTGAGGTGGGGCACAAGGGAGCCAAGAAAGAAAGCTCTGTGTGACCCAGGCCTGCCTACTGCCAAGATGCACGCCCACAGGCCTGGATCCTCAGGACCTGCTCCTCAGCCCTATGTAGGAAAAAAGGAACCCAGTGGTACTCACCTTTCCTGGCGATTCGGATACAGTTCAACCGGGTTTCCTGGAAGCACAGATGAGGGGCTCAGCACCAGGGAAGGCCCATCACGCCCTCCCCAGGTTTCTTGGGTGTGATCAGGGTTGGTGAGGTATGAACTGTAACAAAGGACAGTTCATCCAGCAGGAAGGCCTAGGAGTGGGGGTGCAGGGTACAGAGGGGAAGGGCCTTCCTTATATACAGCAGACCTTAAGAAAAGGGGACCCTTAAGAAAAGGGGACGAGATACAAGCAGCAGAGAAACAGCCTGGGAAGCAGGGCAGGATCTCAGAAATGAGGGTGGGTCTACAACCAAAGGTCTGGTTAGAAGCCAGAGCAGGAACGATCCACAGAGGGAAGAAACAGAAGACAGTGAGGCCTCACGGGAAGACCGGGACTGGGAAGGAGACGCGGCCTAGGCCTCAGATGTGAAAGCAGGAACCTGAGATGGACGCCTCTGGAAGAGCATCCTGAAACAAGGTAGGGCCTTGGGAAGGAGCAATGGCTAGGCAGAGGACCTGGATAAAAAGGACTTCAGGTAAGAAGCTTCCAGAAGGGGCTACTACTCTATGGGAAGGAGCCTGAGGATGGGAGAGATGCTTTCAAGGGAAAAAGAAGAGGCAATAGGAAGGGAAAGGGGCGGGGTATCAGGCCTCTCTGGTAGGATTGCTCCAACATATCTCCAGCTTGCCATGTACCATCCCAACCTCCCTCACCTCTACCCTGGCCGGTCCCTCACCCCTTTCAGGTGGCTTGCTGCCTGGAAGTAGATGAGGTAGGACTTTCTGGGCTCGAGTGGTGGGTTCCAGAAGCCGCGATACGTCTGGTTGTCACCCACCGTGAAGGGCATGGCTTCCAGCAGGCTGCTGGCCGCCAGTTCAGCCCCAAAATAGTGCACCAGGCCACGAGCCAGCGCCGCCTCGAAAGTCAGAGGCACTGGGAAGCAGTCCTGGCCACCTGGCTCCCGACGCAGCCTCCGTGGTCTTTCCTCCTCCACAATCACCTGGTACACACTGGACAGGGAGAGGACAACGCAAGTAATCACAGGCAGGCTCAAGGACCAGGAGAGTTGTCCTGTAGCAGAGGGCATGGGTCTTGGTGTCAGGCTCACCTGGGAACTAATCTTAACTGCCCCTTACTACCTGGGCAAATCAATTAACTTCCCTGGGTCTGAGTTTCCTCCTCTGTAAAATGAGAGTGACTGAGACATAGACAAAAGAACAGACAAGTTTAGCAAACAGCTAGTGCATCTCAGTGCTGTGCATGTTATTAACCAAAGCTGAGAATCCCGGCCCTGCTCAATGGAAGCATGCCTCAGTGCACCTTCCTGATGCTGACACAGACTGAGCAGTGCTGACACAGACCTGAGCAGCTGAAGCTACCAATGATTCCTCTCTGGGCCTCACGGCTGGATGAGATTCATTCATTCCTTCAGAAAATGTTTCTTGAGGACTGGGTTACAGTTCAGCATTGTAGCACCTGCCTAGCACGTGGGAAGCCATAGGCTCAATCTCCCATATCACTCCCAATAAAGTATTTGCTGAGCTCAGATGAAGGTCCCCATGCTGGGCCCTAGGGAATCTCAGTTTTCTGAAGTTGTCCACTAGTAGGAGAGATGGACACTAAGCAAACAAGGTCAGACCTGATACAAGTCTAGTATCCTCCCACCTGAGGCAGCTTCTCCGTCTGCAAACAGAACCTGCTGTCTCCGGGCCCAGCCCACCTGCTCTGAGTTGTGTTTCCTGCTCCTAAAGTCTGTGATTCTGTTTATTTTATCACTTTACTGACAGGCTTTTTGCTGTGAGTACCTCCAAATCCTCAGTGGAACAAAGCCGAGAGTAAATATGTGAATGTTGACAAATTTAAATATTCCCCACAACAGTCTCTGTCACATCTCACCATGTGAAACCCCATACTGACAGCTTTTGCTCTGGGAAGCAGAAATGCCGTTTCCCTGCTCTCCAGCTGTTACTTTTGAGCTTCCAAGTTGCGGGAGTCAGGAGTGTTGGTCACCAGCCCATTGCCTGTCACTAGCCTGTTACGAACACCAGCCCAAGACCCTTTGGCCTCCACCTCCCCACAGAGGTCAGGCCTCTCCCAGCCTCACGCCTCACAAAGAATCGTAATTCACATCAGCTGTGAGCAAAGCCCATTTTAATCTGGAATGATCCCCATTGTACAGAAAAGAAAACAGAGGATAGCTTATAGCTCAGAGAAGTCCAGGATGTGACATGCCCTGGGTCACAGAGCCATCGTGCCTCACCCTGGCCATCATGTCCCACTTCCTTGCCCTCACCCAGCCTTGTCCTCACCATCTCTGACCAGTCCAGCTCATAGAATCCCTCAGGAGGACAGGAAAGGAGGAGCATTTCCCAGGTCCTCCCTGATCCAGCTCCACAAGGGCC
This sequence comes from Cavia porcellus, assembly GCF_034190915.1. NCBI lineage: Eukaryota > Metazoa > Chordata > Mammalia > Rodentia > Caviidae > Cavia > Cavia porcellus. The sequence goes on along the minus strand of NW_026947508.1, from coordinate 22,399,055 downwards.
CCAAGGTTCCAATAAAATGCAAAAAGCCCTGACTTTTTCCTGGGTCACTCTTGAGGGTCTTGGAACCAGCTAGGCCATAACTTGCATTGGCAAATATGGGTGGAGACACAGCAGGTGAGGAGGTAAGGATGTCAGGGTCTGCCTGGGGCACATGAGCAAGGCCACCACCCTCTCCCCACGGATCACCATGGCAGAGGGAAGCAATAGACTAGCATGGCAGGGAGGCACTGTGACTTCCAGAAAAGGGACAGGTTTGCAAATAGACCTGCAGTGCAAATCCCTTATAGCTGCACAGCCTTCAGACCAAGTTATCAGGCTCTGAGCCAGTTTCCTGTTGTGTGAAATGAAGCAGTAATACACACTGCATGCGGCAGCACACGGACAAAAGGACTTGATGTACCCAGCGTCCCCAGCACAGTGTCTGGCTGACAGTAAGATGTACACACAATTGTACAAATACCATCATGTTCTCATACACATGCACTCATCTCTCTCACACATCCCTTTCACACATGTTCACATCTCCATGCCACACACTGCACACACACACACACCTGTATCACAAAGACAAACCCAGGCTGCTCACCTCATTCACACACACTCCATCCCCACCCCAGCACCTTCCACCGGCAAAAGCAGCCGAAAGACATCAGCAGCTTTCCTCGCAGAAGGAAGCACTGAAGCCAAGCTCTCAGCCACCCAGGGGGAGGCCTCATCTGACAGCTACTCTAGCCCCCTAGAAAGCTCATCCCTGTGTCCCCATGGACAGAGCTAGAAGATATAAGGCCTCCAGAGTTTCACTTCTCCAAGATGTCTGAGGAAAGGGCCCCAGGACGTGCCTTCTCTAGGATGGATGCAGTCACTACCAGGACAGAATGATGCATGTCCACAGAGGGGATGACCGCAGGCTTTCCACCTGCCTGGAATGTCCACCTTCGCCTGAGCCCCGAGTCACAGACTAAGGCAGAACAAGGGAGCCAGCCAAGTGGGGGTACTAGACCAGAGGATGAGGCCTCTCCCAGGCAGTCCTGGCCTCCCACCCCCCACGCAGGCTTCCCCACCTGATGGGTGCACCTCGGCCCTGTGCCGGCCTCAGAAGTACGGTGATGGTGTTCTCAGACTCGCCCAGGGGTGACGGCATGTCGGCATAATCAAAGCTGGGAGCTGGGGAAGGGAACAGGGACATAAGCATGAAGCCTGGCCACTGGAACGGGAAGGCCACTGTTAACCACTGTCCTCAGATCTCTTCCCGTGCAGTCTTGTCCTCTTGTTCTCTCTGACCTGAACTTCTCCGGCTCCCAAACTTGAGCATCAAACCCCTGACCTAACCCTCTGATTCCACCAAGTTTCCTGAGCCCTCCTATTTAATCTTCCCTGGCCCCTTCAACCCCTAAAGGACAGCCTTATCTCACAGCAGGGGTCCTCTAACAACCCCAGGATGCTCCTACCCCTCTCCCCATGGAACCCTGGGACTGAGTCACTTCCCAAAGAGGCCAGACTGGGCTCAAGCAAGGCTCACCCGAAATGTTGGTGGTGATCTCAGTGAGTGCCGCCTGGCCGAAGCCTTTGCCCGTGCGGGCCCGCACGGAGAACAGGTAGGTGGTGCCTGGGTGCAGGTTGGAGAAGACGTGGTAGGTCTCATTGCGGAGCTTGGAGATGGTACGCCGTGGACCTGGCACGTTCACTGCTGGATCTGATGATTCAATGCTCTGGTAGCTGATCTGGGGGTAGGGGGCAGGAGGAACAGGAAGGTGGGCACGGGGGCAGGGACAGGATCACTGCACATCAGCATCGTCTCACCCATCACACTCCAGGGAAGCTGGGGATGCAGTTGGGCAAAGGGACAGGCTCTGCAGGACTGCGGGTGCTCCTTGGACCGGGCGTCTGGGAATCCTCACCTCTCCCCCTGCCCTCAAAGCCATCACCCCAGAAGCGCGGCACACAGACCCTGACCACAGTTGAGAGAAACACCTGTCAACCTCTGCCCTCCTATCCCTCCCTCTCCATACCGTCCTGCAAAGGAAAGACATCATCTTCCCACCTTCTACCCTGAGTCCCCATTCACCTCATATTGGGTGATGAGGCCATTGGGCTCCTGGGGCTCCTCCCACTTGAGGAAGATCATGTCCTCCAGTGGTGTGAAGGTCAAGGACTCAGCCGAAATCCCGCCAGGCACTATAAAAGGAAGGGGCAGGGGGAGCAGGGAAAGCGGGCTTTGGCTCCAAATACCAGCCTTTCCTCTTCCTAGCTGGTTCACTTGGTTTAGCCAATCCCTGGGAACTTCGGTTTCCTGGCCTGTGAAGTGGAGATGATGTACCCCCACCAACTGGAACTAAACAGTGTGAGGTACATGAAGCTCCAAGCAGCGGCAGTTCCCTAGGGTCTGCTTATTACTGAGTACTAAAAAGGACAGCTGCCACTGTCACTGCTGTGCAGGTCACATTCAACCAAGAGGGAAGTTTTAAGGCTCCTAATTTGGCTCCAGTAGTGTATTTTTCAGAACACACAGAGGCTTAACCAGAGAAACGAAAACAGCAATTGCATTAGGTTATTGGGACTATGGGTGGAGCTGTTTTCTTGTGTAAAGATATCTAATTACATAAACAGCATGTTGGATGCAGAAAACCTAAGTGAGCATAAAGAAAATTAACGGCACCTATAATTGCATCATCCAAACATAAATACCATCAAAATGTTAGCATAAACACTTCTCGGCATTGTTTGGTTTTTTGTTTTAACGTACACTCCATGAGCTCGCATAGGAATCTCATCTAGGAAGAAAACAGTCTCCAGGTGGGAAAACACCTTGATAAACCTTTGCAGGGAAGCTGAAGTCCTCAGGCAGAGAGAGCAGAAGCCGAAACAGCAATCAATGAAAGCTAAGCTGCTCTGCGTTAAGCAGTTCACAAGGCCACTAACCACCCATCCGAATGATAAAATGAAAAAGACAATTCCCAGTGTTAGTGAGGACACAAAGCAACCAAAATTTTCACACATGGCTAGTGGAGTGTAAATTGGTACAACCACTTTGGAAAGTGTCTGGCTTGTTCCTCTAATAATAAACGAATACCCTAAAACCTGGCTGTTCTCTACTTAGGCATAAAACTACCAAAACGTGTATTTCTACCCAAAAAAAAAAAAAAAATCTACAAGTCAAAAGAATCCAAAAAAACAGAAACAACCAAATACCCAACAATAGTAAATAGGATAAATAAATGTGGCCTATTCATTCTTACAATAAAATGCACAGCAGTAGGAAGAAATTCACAAGGACGTCATACAGCATATAAGCCCGTCTCTCGTGCATTAGAAGGGAAAGAAGAAATCCAGGCATCAAAAGAAGATTCACTCGCAGATGATTCTGTTTATGTGAGGCCCAGAAGTTAGTCTCTGGTTAATGGTCGGAATGAGAGTTAACCTTGGGAGGTAGTGACCAGGAGGTAGGGAGCAGGAGGGCACACAGAGTGGGCTCCTGGGATGCTGCAATGTGTCTACTGGTCTGCATGGGGTTCTGGTGTCCCGCATGAGAATTCATTGGGATGACCCCTTAGGATAGAAGGCAAACCACAAACCAAGGAGTACAGGGAGATCTGGAGATCAGCAAGAATCCAAGGGAAGACTTCGGACCTGGTCTGGCATTATGCATGGCTTATGGGGCAGTGGGGGTGTCACTCAGTGGTACAGTATGCACTTAGCAAGTGCAAGTTCACACATCCAGTGTTTAAAAAAATGATGCCAGAAGCCACATTTGAAACCTAGCTCTGCTACCAACCAACTACCAGTGTCTCACCTCATCTGTGAAATGGGGATAGGAATAGTGATCTACCAGATGGGGTTGTCATGGGATTATATACATTAATATAGGAAAAGCATTCAGAATAGAGTCTGCCATGCAGTAAATTCTTAGTAGGTACTATTTTGACACATGTAGAACACTGAACCCAACAATAAAAGAATGTAATATTTTCAAGTATACCTGGAACATCTACCAAAATTTAACCACTTACTGGGCCACAAAGCAAGGATCGACTCTCAAAGAACAAAATTTAGAGTACATACTCTGACCACAGGGGGATTAAGCTAGAAATCAGTAACAGAAAGACAATTACAGGTTCTAATTACTTAAAAACTAAGCAACAAGAACCAGGTGTGGTGGTGCACAACTATAATTCCAGCACTCCAGGAGGCTAAGGCTGGAGGATCCTTGCAAGTTCAGCACCAGCCTGGGCTACAAAGTGAGCTCAAATCCAGCCTGAACTGCATAGTGAGACCCTGTCTCAAAAAGACAAAAAAAGGAAAAAAAACCCTAAGCAACACAGGGCCAGGGATTTAGCTCAGCAGCATAGTGCCTGCCTGGCAAGTGCAAGGTCATGAGTTTGATTCCCGGTACCAAAATACAAAAAAAGCAATATAGTTCTAAATCATTCTTGAGTCAAAGAAATTACAACAGAAACCATAAAATATTTAAACTGAAGCACTCAGGAGACTGAGGCAGGAGGATCATGGGAAGTTTGAGACCAGCCTGTGCTACAAAGTTGCGATCAAGGCCAATCTGAACTGCATAGCAAGACTCTGTCTCAAAAAAAAAGAAAAAAATTAAATTGAATGGTAGTGAAGAGAGGCTGTAACAAAACTTAACATGCACTAGTGTGGTTCTATAATCCTGGTTAACATGTATGAGGCCTGATCACAAACTCAACACCACAAAAAAAAAAAAAAGTACAAACTTTTTTTTCTTTTTCTCCTTAAATAAAATTTTTTAAAAAAATGTATAAACTGAAGCTAAAGCAGGGCTTAAATGTATAAGCCTTAATGCATGTATTACAATCGAAGCTTTCAGGAAACTGAGGCAGAAGGACTACCGTGCGTTCAAAGCCAGATTATCCTGCAGAGTCAGTTTAAGGCCAGCCTGAACTACATATATAGCAAGATTCTCTCTCTCAATAAAATGAGAAACTGCCAGGTGTGATGGTGCACGCCTATAATCACAGCACTCCAGAGGCTGATGCAGGAGGATCACTGTGAGTGCGAGACCAGCCTGGGCTACAAAGTGAGCTCAAGGTCAGCCTGAACTGCATAGCGAGACCCTGTTTCAAAAAAACAAAAACAGAAACAACAAACTCCCAAAACTAATATTTGGAATAAGAAAGCGGATGACATTATGGATCCACTAGATATTAAATACATATGAGAGTATTATAAATTTTATGTCAAGACATCTGACAATTTAGGTGAAATGCACAAATGCCTTGAAAAACGCAGTACACTAAAACTGATACAACAGAAAACCTCAAGGTTCCAGTAGCTATTTTACAAATTAAAACTATGATTAAAAAGCATTTGAGAGTTGAGGGGTTTACCTCGATGGGAGAGCACTTGCCTAGCAAGTATGTGGGCCTGAGTTTGGGCCTCAGCCCCAAAAAATTTAAAATAATAACAACAATGCCACAAAGCAAACTCCAGGACCAAAGAGCTTCTTCACTGTGGAATTCTTCCAAATATTAAGAAGAAATTGTATCAATCTAACCTGAAATCTCCCTTGAGAATAAATACAAACTATTGTCGTTAATACAGTTGATTTAATCTTAAACCAAAATACTCCCTAGACAGAGTTTAGTCTGGGACCTGGGGGGTGCGGGGGTCGCTCGGGATGCCCGTCGTGCCGGCATGCTTACCGTCCTCGTCGGTCTGGAAGGTGACCTCCTTGCCCTCCTTGCGGCCCTCGGGGTTGCTGAGGACCAGGCGCACGTGGACGTTGCGGTAGGGCAGCAGGTTCCGGATGGTGTAGCGGCTGGCGCCCCGCTCCATCTTCACGCACTCCCGGATGGTCTGGTTGTGGCTGCTGCCCGGGGTGTAGTGATAGCAGAGGGACACGGTGTAGGTGTGGCAACGCGTCACGTTGTAGCCCAGGGGCTCCCACTGCAGGGTCAGCTGGCGAGCCTGGATCTCAGCGAAAGCCAGGCCTTTGGGGGCTCTCATGGGCTCTGGGGAACCCAAGAAGCAGGGCAAAGGTAGAGGGAATGGGAAGAGAGACAGAGGGACAGGGAAAGAATCGATCAGCCGTCGGAAATCAGCCCTCCTCCTTTGACCCCAGGGTTCAAGGGACTGGGATTGGAGTGGAGGTACAGGAAGAGCTTTGGAGTTAGCCAGGCCACACCTGCCTCCTGCTCTAGGGACCACCACTGGCAGCCACTGCCTGAGCGGCTTCACCTCTCTGACCTCAGGCAAGGCTGCACCCCACAGGATCTCTGATACATGTAAGCATGTGTGACATCAGCTAACTAGTAAGCCCTCAAGACTAGTAAGCTATGATGCTTATTCGAACAGCAGTTTGCTGGGCATGGCGGTGCCCGCCTGTAATCCTAACACTTGAGAGGTTGAGGCAGGACAATCCTGCAACTTCAAGGCCAGCCCGGGTTACACAGCGAATTCAAAGCCAGCCTGAACTGTATGGCAGTTCAGAAAGGATTTTAAACTGTATGTCTCAAGAAAGGATTTTAAAATTTTTAAAAAATAAACAGTACAGTTTATCTTCTAACTCAAGAACATCGACATTGGCCAGTCTGAATCAACCTTTCACTGTACATCTCCTTACTTACTATGAAACGGTTTTAGTAACACAGCTAATACAATAATATGTAGAAACCAGCATGGTGGGGAGAATAAGAGCCAAATAGTAGTTAAATGACCCAGAGAATGACTGGGAAGCACAAACAGAAATGTAGACCATTATATGCCATGTGAGGATCTAAAGATAAAATCCGTATTAAGTTCCCTGGCTACCAAAGCAAAAAGGGACATAACTGTTATATAATAATAATGATGGCAGTTAACATTTGAAGACCTTTGGATGCATCAGGCGCTCTTCTACAGGGTTAAAAATGCTTCTTCTGCTGAAATGTACGTGGGAGGCTGAGGCAGGAGGATCACCCTGAGGCCAGCCTGGCTACATAGCAAGACCCTATCTCAAAAAAATTGAAATAAAAATGCTGCATTGCATTTAATCCTTGCGATAACCCAATCAGGCAGGTGCTGTTATCTGACCTGTTGTACACAGGTGGGAAGAGTGACATAGCTAATAAGGGGTGAAGCTAGGATCCAAATCTGAACAGGTTGGCTCAGAATCCATGCCCTCACCCACCATTACCCTGCTTCCCCATGAGGAATCCACTGTCAGACAGTCACACCCACACCTCAGAAGAGAGCCAGCTACTCCAGCAGGAGGGAGGAGCAGGCTGTAGGACCTGGAAATTATCCTCATTTTATAACTAAAGAAACTGGGGCTTTCACAGTGAAGCCAGGGGCAGCCCAGGGCTCAGCCCCCAGCCCTGCATCCACACTGACCACGGTGTGATCTTAACTCGTGCCCCAGGCCTCTATTTCCACATCTATAAAATGAAGCCAAGACTACTTGTATTGTAGTGCTCTTTCACCAGCTCTGTAATGTGAACTTCGTACTCCTGAGTTGCAAGAAGCTGCAAAGTGTTCCCAGCTAGGGGACCTCAGGATCCCTTCACGAACAAATGAGAAGATACGGTCCATTAAGCAACTTCAGATGAAGCACAACACTATGATTATCTTTTTCTCTGGTTTATCGTGCTCAGAATGACCCTTACAAGGAGGATGCAAAGAGAAATAAATGTCAGCCAGGGAAGCACATGGGTGACAGTTGTGGCAGATATAAACCTGTTTCTGCCATTTCTCCTCTGGTTTCAGACAAGTGGCATCTTCAGTCACATGTTAGACCATCAGAGCGTCTGCCAGGAGCAAAGTCTAACTCTAGATGGCACCCTTCTCCCCCACAAGCAAGGCATCAAGTCCCAACTTGCAGGGAAGCTAAAGCATGGCTCCCACAGCTCACTGCAAGACAAGGGCTGCTGGCCACAAGCCACTTGCCACACGTGGGTTTCCCCTCCCATTCCTGGCTCACACTCCTCATGGAGAGCTGGTACACGTACATAACACGTTAATTCTTTTTCATCTCCTTCATATCCGCTTCCCTTTTGCAAAAGATCTATGTCCATATTTCCTATTCTCTATTTTGCTCTTCATTTATATTTTAGGTTTCTCAAAAAAGATAAGCCATATGATGTTTAAGCTTTTGTGTCTGATTTGTTTCACTGAACACTATGGTCTCAGAGTGCATCTGTTCTCCTACGAATGACTCTTTTACCTTCTTTATGGCACAGTAGTGCTCCATTGTGTATAAATGTCCCATTTTCTTTATCCACTCATCTGTTGATGACCATACAGCCTGCTTCCAACATTTAGCTATTAAGAATTGTGTTGCTATAAACATGGATGTTCATGTTATTGCTGTAATACGATGTTTTAACTCTCTTAGGAAGGTATCTTGAAAAGGAATAGCTAGGCTGAACAGAATTTCTGTGTTTTGAGGAATCTCCATCCTGATTTTCAGTGGTTGTATAGTTTACCTTCCCACCAACAATGTACAAGTGTTCCTTTTTCCCGCAAGGCTCACTAGCACTTCTTATTATTTGATTTCTTGATGATAACCATTCTTTCTGGAGTAAGATAAAGTCGCAGTGTTGTTTTAAGTTGTATTTCTCTAAAAGCCAGAGATGCTCAACATTTCTTCATGTGTTTATTGGCCACTTCTGAGAAGCGTCTATTCATTTCTGTTGCTCATTGTTTGACTGGGTCTTCTATTTAGGGTGTGTCTTTTTAACTCTTTATATAGTCTAGATATTAATTCCCTGTCTGAGGAGTAGCTGGCAGAAAAATCCCATTCTGTAGATTGTCTCTTCACTCTGTTCATTGCTCCCTTTGCTGCGCAGTTTTTTAATTTGATCTTTTGTTGATTCTTAGTGGTTATTTGTTATGCAGTTGGGATTCTGTTCAGAAAGTCCTTGCCTATGCCTTCAAGAAATTTACCTACTTTATCTACCAGAAGAGTAAGTGTTTCTGTTTTACCATTTAGGTCTTTGATCCATTTTTATTTTAGTTTAGTACAGGATGAGAGATAAGGGTCTAGATTCAATCTTCTGCATGTGGATAGCCAGTTTTCCCAGAGCCATTTATTAAAGGTTATCTCTCTTCTTATGTGTGGTTTTGGGCCCTTTGTCAAAGATCAGATAGCTGAATGTGTCTGGGGTTGTTTCTGCATCCTCTGTTCTGTTCCACTGAGCCACAAGACTACTTATATGCCAGTATCATGCAGTTTGTATCACTGTAGCTTTATAAAATAACTTGAAGTTTGGGGCTGTGATGCTTTCAGCTTTGTTTTTGTTTCCCAGGATTACTTTTGCTATTCTGAGTGCAGAAGAATTTTAGGATTGTTTACTCTAGTCCTGTGAGGAATGTAACTGGTACTTTGATTGAGATTGCATTAAATCTGTATCATCAGTTTTGGAAGTATAGCCATTTTGACTACATTGGTTTCACCTATCCAGGAAAATGGGATTATAGTTTCACTTTAACTCATTATTGTTATGTGTGTAGAGTGGATAGGGCAGATTTTTTGTGTGCTCACTTGCCATACTGCTCAGGAGTCCTGCTCCACCCTGACTCTGGTCTAGGCTGGCCCATGTGCACTGTCCCCAGTGTCTAGAGGAAGCAAGATATAATGGCTTTGTTTACACGGCTAAGAGTAGGTCTTGGGACCCTGCCATGCTGCCCACATCATCCTTGGCCCTTGGAATGCCAGCCTGAACTTTCCATCCTTTTAGGCTTGGCAGGAGCACAATGCTTTTTTGCCCTTCTGCAGTATTAGCAGAAGGGCACAGAAAGTTCAAGGCATATTGGTGACATAGACTAATTAGAAACAATGCCAAGCAGGTAGGGACAATGACAAACAATCAGGCACCTGCAAACACCCCTGCAGATGTCCATCCAAAGGGGGCAGCCACCTCACCTCTTGGCAAACACTGCCATGGGGGACGATAGGCTTACAGTTCCCAGGTCTTCTAGTTTCCAAAAGATGCCAGAAATTCTGATTTTTCTTTGAAATCTCCAGATTACTAAATAATGATAACCTACCAAAGTTTTTCTTAAAACTGCCTTGCAGGGCTCTAGCTAACAACCTGAGACTTGGAGAATGAAATTGCCAGCTTCTTACATGGACAGCCATTCTCCAAACCCTGTGTGATCTTGCTAGGCAGGCGAGTTCCCTGAAGAAAAGGTCCACTTCCCTCTTCTCTCCCTCCCTACCTAGATCAAATCTGGGCAGATCCAGGGGCTCAAGTTGTGTGTCAACTACAGACTGGCACGTTGACTGAAGGGTGTAAATCCACCAATCTCTATTTCCAAAAACCATCTGACACCCAGACACGCTCTTTGGCTGCCACACCTACTGGCTAAATGGAGCACGGGGACCTCAAAGCCCCATCCTCCGAATTCCACAGGGCTCAGAGATCAGAGGTTGGAATGCACATTAAAACAAGGAAGGTAATGTTTAACATCTGTTAAATTATCCAAAATCTGCTGAGTTTAGTAATACTAATGAGGATGCAAAAACCAAAACATTCGACTTTGTCTCATGGAAGGAGGTTTGGACCATGGTCAAGTGCATGGAAGCTCACATCCTATGTCCATCTCTCCTTAGCGCTCTGTGACTTCAGGGAAGTTATTTAACCCTTTGGAACACTGATGTCAGATTCCTCAGCTGAAAAATGGAGGTAAATAACACCTCCTTGGAAAAGCAAATAAGATAGTTACATGAGCTATGTGAGCTTAAACTGTCCACCTACAGTAATTAATAAACATGTGTACACTAATGCAAGGTACTAAGAGCAGTACAAATTAGCAAAACCATCTTTTAAAGCATTAGTACACAAAAGCCCTTTCTTTAATCACTCCTGATTATTTATCCTTAATAATAAAACTCAAGGGCCAGAGATATAGCTCATACCACAAGTGCCTGTCTGGCAAGTGCAAAGTTCTAAGTCCAATTCCCAGTACCAAAAAAAAAGAAAGAAAGAAAGAAAGAAAAGAATATAACTCAGCAGAAAAAAGAACTATAATCACTAAGTTTTTAAACATAGTATTATTTATAATAGGAATCTGGAAACAAACAGCCCATCCATCCAAAGATAAACAGTAGACTTCCATAGCCAATAAACATAATTATCAACAGCACAGCACACGTTACAGCACCAAGCAAATGAAGCAAAATCCAAAATTCTTTCTACATCCCAATGACAAGCATGTAAAAATGTGTACTGCAGACATATGGGCAGAGATTTGAACAAGACAGAAAAATTAAAACAGCTGCTAGGCTAGGATGGTGAGATTTAGAATGATGTTTTTTAAAAGCCTTTTACCAAAGCTATATTATTGTTTTTACAGTAAATAATACAGTGGGAGTGGAGTTGTGGGGCTGGAGAAGATGACAACACAGCTGGCCAACCACAAAACAACTACTGGCCAAGATGCCCGAGCAAAGAGGAGGCGGTGGTGTCAACACAGAGAAGCATGTAATTAAGAGGAGTGAATGAGCGTTTGCCTCTCATCTGTCAGCCTGGGCCCTGCCCCAGCTCCCGTTCTGGCCAGCCTAGGTAGCGTTCAGTGGCTCACAGTGCAAAGCAGGCACTCACTCAGCTGCTGCTCTTTAAAACACTGGACTGGAAATCTAGAGATTCAAATTTTGACTCTGGCTCTGCCGTGCACTCTTGTGTAGACTTGGATTACACACTTGGATCACTTGATTACAAATCTCTAAATCTTAATTTCTTCACTGTAAAACTGCAGACAGTTGAAAGCCATTACCATGAATCCTGGGTTCCTGACCCACGGCAGGCAAGTCCTTTTCCCTTTCTGGGTCTCAGTTTCCCCACGTGCACACTAAGAGGACTGCAGCAGAGATCTCTATGGAGTGCCTAAATTCTGATTTCTTTTATTCTCAGGGGCACAACTGCCTTTGAAGCGTTAAGAACACCATTAAAATGATAATTGTCACTCACTGAATACTTGCTGTATGTTAGGCACTGTACTTCATATGCACTGATTGCAATTATGTGCAATTCTCCACGTTTAACCTCAAACACTGGAAGGCTCCAAAGGTTCAAGCTATAGAATTCCTCTCTCTTCTGTTTACACTCATTCCCTAAAAATCTAAGGACTAAATCAAGGGTTTTCAACTTCGGTGTTACTGATATTTAGGACTAGGTAATTCTTTGTTGTCAGGATCTGTCTCTGCATTGTACTCCCTGGCCTTTACCCTGAGATGCCAGTGGCACCCAGCACTACCACCCAGTTGTGACAATCAGTATGTCTTCAGAAACTGCCAAATGTTCCTTAGGAGACAAAATCACCCCTGTTGAGAAACACTAGCGTGAAAGATCTCATCTGGTTTCCTGGTTTTAAATACCATCGACACCATCTCTGCACTGACAACTTGCAGATTTATTCCTGCAGCCTGAACCCTTCCCTGAACTCCACACGCATCCACCTACCGGCCTGATGGATATCTCCACTGGAATGTCTAATGGTATCTCAAAGTCAACATCTCCAGCACAGAGCTCCTGATCTACGACACCCCATCAAACCAGCTCCTGCCACAGTCTGCTACTTCGCAGTAAATGACAACTCCATCCTTTCTGCTACTAAAGCAAAGCACCTTGGAGCCATCCTGGACTTTTCTCAATCTCTCTCTCCCTCTGCCCATAGCCAATCCATCATCAGACGCGGTTAGCTCTACCTTCAAAACAAACCAGAATCTGCCCATTTTTCACCACTGCTGTCATCGCCACTTCCACTCTGCTCCCAGCTGCCACCATCTTCCAATCAGATCACTGTAGTAGCGCTCTCCCTGGTCTCCCCTCTGGTACCCTTGTCTTCATAGAATCTGTTCTCCACAGCAGAGCCTGATGAATACAAGTAGACGATATTTACTCCTGTTCACCAGTCCTCACCATGGCTCCCCAGCTCACCTACCGTGAGTGTCATTCCCAGTCTAACATTTAGCCTCTCTCCTGCCACCTCCGCGAGGCACTAGGCCAGTTACAGGGTTTCCATGACGCGCTGGCCTCCAGGCCTTTGTGGTTAGTCTGCTCGAACTGCTCTTTGCCCAGCAATCCTTGCTTCCCCACCTGGCTCAGTCTCTTACCTCCACATCTCTGCTCAAATCTCAAATCTCATTTCTCAGTAAGATAGTTCCTTCAGTTTTTCCATTTGTTTGTTTCTGTGGTTCGGTTTGGTTTTGTGCATTGAACCCCAGGCCCCTCACTGAGCTACATCCCTAACTCATCTCCTTTCATGTTTTTTATTTTGAGACTAAGTCCTTAAATTGCCCAAGCTGGGCTAAACTTCTGATCCTTCTGCCTCAACCTCCCAGAGTGCTAAGATTACAGGCATGTACCGCCATACCCAGATCCTTAAGCCTTTTTAACACAACAATCCCCAAACCATAGTGGTGCACACCTCTAACGCCAGCACTTAGAAAGCTGTGGTAGAAAGATCGAGCTCGAGGTCAGCCTGGTGACACATGGCAGTGAGACACTGCCTCAAAAAACAAAAAACCCACACGGCACTCCCTTCTCTGAGGTAGTCTTCCTCACAGCACTTACCACCATCTGACAAGCTACACAGTCCACTTGTTTACTTATTTATCACCTGTCTCCTCCTGCCAGAATATGAGCTCATAGCAACTTCATGACAAATTCACGTTTGCAGCTTACATCTGCTGTAGTTATAGTCATATATTCCCAACAACTATAATAATACCCAGCATATAATAGGCACCCAATAAATATTTGTTTCATAAATCTTTCAAACTAATCCTAGATCATAAAGATATTACCATTGCCCATTTTATAAAACAAAAGGATGGAAGCTCTGACAGGTTAAGTAACTTGATCTATATCCCTCACCCAGAAGACAATTCCCAGAGGAGAGTCAACCCACCACTCAAGGGTCTCCCGAAGTCCACCAGATTTTAAATGGCTCATAGGTGGGCTTTTAAAAATACTGATTGCAGGACTGTGAATATAACTCAGCAGCATGGCACCTGCCTGGCAAGTACAAGGTCATGAGTTCAATTTCTTGTACCAAAAAAAAATTGATTGCAAAAACATGAATAGGTGGGGTGTGGTGGTGCATGCCTGTAACCCCAGCACTCAGGAGACTGAGGCAGGAGGACCTTGCAAATTCCAGACCAGTCTGGCAAAGCAAGCTCAAGGCCAGCCTAAACTGCATAGGGAGATTTTGTTTCAAAAAGACCAAAAAAAAAAAAAAAAAAAAGAAAAAAGAGTAATTCTTCAACTTAACCTCACAATTTATCCAAAATAGTTCATGGACTTAACTGTAAAACTATAACACTTACAGGGAAAAAATATATATACAGGAGAAAATCTTTGGGAGTATGGCTAGGCAAAGAATTCTTAAACTTGCCACTAAAACCCCAACTTATAATAGGGAAATTTGATGAATATGACTTTCTCAAAATTAGAAGTGGCTGCTTTATGAAAGCATGTCAAAAAGATGAAAAGACAATACACACGCTGGAGAAAATATAAACTGTACATGCCTTAAAGGACTGGTATTTGGAACACATAAAGAACCCTCAAAACTCAAGCCTAAAAAAGAAAAAATACTGTTAGAAAATAGGCAAAGACCTCAAGAGACAATTCATTGAAAAGGAAACAAAAACAGCATATGTGAAAAGCCATACATGAAAAGATGTTCAGTCAGCATCACCAGGCATTTTAAAAATGCAAATTAAGACCCTGATGGGATATTACTTATATATCTTTTAGAATAGCTAGAATAAAAAAATAGTGACAACACCAAACAGTGGCAAGAATGCAAAAAATAAACATTCACAATTTGTGGTAAGAGGAAAAAAAGACACAGTCATTCAGATAAAGGCTACAACTCCCATATGAGTCATTTATTGCACTCTTGGCCATTTATCCCAGAAAAAAGAAAATTCATGCAAAAACCTGTCAACTAGCATTCATAGTCTTTACTTGTAATGGCCAAAAACTGGAACCAATCCAGATATCCTTCAACAAGTAAACAGGTAAACTGTGGCATATCCATATTCATCAGTAAGAAGGAATGAAATGTTGATACATACATATAACAACATGGATGAATCTCCAGACTAGGATACTGAATTTTAAAAAAAAAAAAAAATCCTACCAGCAAAGTAATTCAATGGGGAAAAGAACAGTAACTCAGCAGTGATGAGGTAATTCATGAATTCACGTGCAAATAAATGGAAGTGGATTCCTACTTCACACCACATACAAAAATTAACTCAAAATTAATCAAGGACCTAACCATATAAGAGCTAAAACTGTAAAACTCTCAGGAAAAAGCATGAATGTGAACTTCCATGACTTCATATTAGACAATGGTTTCAAAGTATGAACAACAAAGAAAAATAGATAAATTAAGCTTCATCAAAATAGAAATCTTTTGCAAGGCATAGGGATGCATGCTTGTAATCCCAATATTAGGAGGCTGAGGTAGGAGGATCAGGAGCCTGAGGCCAGCCAAGGCTACACAGTGAATCTAAGGTCAACCTATACTACGCAGTGGGATCCTGTTTAAAAAAAAAAAAAAATTGTACTTCAAAGGACACCATCAAGAAAGAGAAAAGACAATCCACATAAAGGGAGAAAATAAGGGGCTGGGGATTTAGCTCAACAGGCATAACGCCTGCCTTGCAAGCAGGCAGTTGTGAGTTCAATCCCTGGTACTGATAAAAATGAAAAAGACCAAAAAAAAGAAAAAAAAAAAAAAAAAAGGGAGAAAATATTTGCAAAGATACCTAACAAGAGTCTAGTATCCAGAATATACAAACTCCTACATGCAATAATAAAAAGACAACTCAACTTAAAATGAGAATGTCAACTAGCATTCATAGAATTCAATAGATATTTCAACAAAGATAAATGACCAAAAAGCACATGAAAACCATGCTCCATATCTTTAGCCACCAGAGACACGCTAATCAAAACCGTAAGACACCATTTCATGCCCAGTGGGACAGTAATAATCAGAAGACAGATTATACGTTGATGAGCATACAGAGAAATTGAGACCTTCATCTCCTGCTGATGTGAATATAAAATGGTACAGATACATGAATGAATATGGAATATGAATATTCATAGAAATGCAGCTCAAAACGACAAACAACCCAAGTGTCCACCAACTAATAAGTGAATAAATTTGTATAATGCAATTTGGGAAACATCTGGCAAAAAAAAAAGGGAAATGGAATGCTGAGACATACTACAACATGAATAAACCTTGAAGATCGCGTTTAACAGGCATTGTGCTAAGAATATAAAATATACCACCATTCTGATAAAGGCAGCAACTCATCAATTGCACTTTTGGCCAGAATTTATGACACATTTTTACTTTATGGTGTTTAGTTGTGTATTTTATCTAGACAATGTGAAGTAAAATTACTAGATTCTGGAGCCAGCCAGCCAATTCCATTTCTGCCACTTACTAGCCATGTGCCAGTCACTTAACAGCTCTGTACCTCAGTCATTTCATCTGTAAATGGGCATAACAATAGTATGTCTACCATGATATTGTGGTTTTATTTATTTTTGTTTTTCTGCGAGTTTTTGTTTTGGGAGATTTTGGGAGGTTTTTGTGTATTTTTTATCTATGTGTTTTCCGGTTTTTGAGGGGTTTTTTTTTTTTTAGGGAAAGGGGTTGCAACACTGGGAATTAAAGCTGGGGCATTTGTGCTCAGTTGCATCCCCATTTTGGAGGGGGGGTCTTTTTGAGACAGAGTCTCCCTATGCGGTTCAGGCTGGTCTTAGGCTCACTTTGTAGCCCAGGCTGGTCTCAAACTTGCAATGATCTGCCTGCCTCAGCCTCCCGAGTGCTAGGATTACAGGAGTGCACCACCACAGCCCGCATCTCCATTATTTTTTATCTTGAGATAAAGAGTCTCGCTAAATTTTCTCACTGGAATTTTCAATCCCCGTGCCTCAGCCTTCCAGAGTGCTGACATTATAGGTGTGCACCACCACGCCTGGCCCATCAGTACATGGGTGTGTGAACACACATGTTTAAGAGACAGACACGAAGTATTAGCTATAATTGTCTTTAAGGGTTGAGTAAAAATAAAAATTTTAGAAGCAGATCCAGGCTATACTACCTCTTGGAATGTGCCCTTCTGCTCCTCCACTGCCCTGAGCCCATACTGACTGACCAGTCCAGATGGCCCCAACCTCCTTTGGCCACGCCTCACCCAAAGAGACATGGGGCAGCTGCACCCACCTGCACACTTCGTGCGACTGAGGAGTGGTGGCCCAGGACGGCCAGTGCCCCCGTCCCCTGGGCGGGTGAGCAGCACACTGATCTCATACTCCGTGTCGGGGTCCAGGTGCCACAGCTTATACGTCTGCAGGCTGACGGCGTGCACCTCGGCCCAGGGGCCGCGCGCCATGCGGTATTCGATCTCCTTGCGCACAATCGGCCCGTCACCGATGATGGAATTGGTGTTGAGCTGGATGATGAGATAGGTGGGGCCCGCACGCAGCAGCTGTGGGGGCGCGATGGGAGTGGGGGGCTCTGTAAGAAGGAAAGAGGAAGAGCCAACTGATGCACTGAGATCTGGGGTCTCAACTCTACAGTCCCCCCACAACATCCACATCTCCAAGACTTCTCCTAGTCCTGCCAGACTCCTAACGTAGCTACCAGGCCCTCACTAAGATCTACCCTCCAGTCTCCACTAAATCCCTAAATCTCAATGGGCAGCTGGCTATGGCAGCTGACCCGCCTCCACCCACTTCCTCGTGTCCCTGGGAGTCGCCCAAGTCCTACAGCCCCGCCTCCAGAGGTGGGAAGCCACAGCCAGGCCCCGCCCCACCTAGCTTTCCTCCTCTGATCCCCATCCCCCACCGGCCCGCCACTCATCCAGGCCATCCACTCCTGGCCCTGCCCCCTCGATCCACCACCCTTCTCACAGGCTCACTGGTTCCTATTGACCGGCCCGGGCAGCCCCAACCTCCCCTGGCCACGCCCCACCAGACACTACCCACTCCCCGCCGGCTCCGCCCCTCCTCAGCCCCTGCCCGCTCGCTGACCCTTGACGATGAGCTCAGCAAAGTTGGAAACACCAGCACCACGCGGGGCCTGGGACACGCAGCGGTACAGGTCCTGCTCGGCGTGGCCCACGGCCGCCAGCGTGAAAGTGGCCAGGAAGCGCCGATGGCTGATGTGACGCACAGTGGCGGCGGGCACCAGGGCCCCGCTCTGCCGCTGCAGGTGGGGGGGAAGAGGGTAGAGGGGTCAGAAGGTTAAGGTGCCACGGAAAGAGGGGCCGCTGGCCAGGATGAGGAGTCACTGTCCTGCCCCCACTTACCCATCCCTACTCCTGGAGGGAACTGGGGGTTCTGGAACTGGCTCTGCCCTCAACTGAAGGGCAGAGCAAAGCTTGTGGAACAGACACGACTTCAGCATCGGTGCTGAGGGCTGAAGGAAGGACTCAGCCTCAAGAAGCTCACACAGCCCCTAACCCCTAAGCCAGGCTGAGCTCTCCTCACCTGGAGGAGGAAGCGCTCTGCCTCAGCTGCTCGCCCAGCAGCCATGCACTGGAAAGATGCGTTCTGCCCAGCGTTGACCTCCACGTCGCCCAGGCGGGAGAAATGTGGAGCCTTTGCTGGGGAAATGGAGTAGTGGCACGAGCTGAGCCTGAGACCCTTGCAGGCAAGAGCAGCAGCCGCCCACACCCCTGCACCCATAGTGGGCTGGGACTCACCACAGGGGTAGCTGAGAAGCAGGATGTCATCTAAGCCCATGTAGCCCCTGTGGTCGGGGGAGATGAGGGCCTCAAACAGCACCTGGGGGAGGCAGGAGGGTCCTTGTCATATTGACATCCCTCAGGCCCTGCCTGGGGAAGGTGCCCACAGGAGTCCCCTCTCAGGGCATCCTAACCCCATCCTCAACAGCCCAACTTACACTGACCCACCCTACCAAGCCAGCTGCTTCAGGGCAGGGGGTCAGCTGCAGACAGCACAAGGTCAAGAACAAGGCCTTAAAGCATCAAACTTGCCAACCAGACAGGTTTCCAGGGGGCAGCGTTCCGACCCTCCCCTGACCACAGCTATAGACTACCCCTGTTAACAATGACTTCTGATGTAGTAACTCCAACCTTGTCCGGAGATTGACTCCTGATGCTGAAAACAGACTAATTCCAACCTAGTCCGGGCTCAAGGTGGTATTCCTCTGCCCCAGGAACAGGCTGAACCCAGCCTACCTGATATTCATTGGGCCAGAAGGTGCTGACAGCGAGCTCGGCCTGGTGCCACTGACGGCCATGGGATCCAGTCATGTTCCAGACCGCACTGCCCAGGGGACCCCCATTCACACGGACGTAGACACCCAGGGTGCCTGGGCTGTGCCCATCCCGGCTGTACAGGAAGTAGCTGAACTGCACACAGTGGGTGTCATTCTCACTCAGGCTCTGGAAGAGGACATGGGCCCGCTGGCCTGGGGTGTGCTTGGAAGCATTGACCATCAAGTAGGCACCTAGAGAAAGAAGAGAAGGAGCTGAGGAGAAAAGAAGGGGCAGAGGACTGCGGGCATTTGGGCACACAAGGACTCTGGGGTTTACATTGTGCATTCCTCTCCCAGCTCTGACTCAGAGTAGGTCCCTCCCCTCCCCAGCATGTTGCCTAAAGTACTGACACTGCAGAAAACACACAAACATGGCCTAACCCACTGGGCTCCTGACTGTCTGTAGGTCACAGTTCAAGCCTGTGCCCTACCTGAGACTGGCTTTCAGTGCTCCGTGCCACCGTAGAAGTCAGGTCATTTATCTCGGAAGTCAAGAGCTTGGCACATGACAGGCCTCCCAAGGAGGCCTCAGCTTCTAATCCCTCCCTCCACACCCCACACTATGCTTCAGTCAGGCCCTGGATCATTCACAGTCTGTCTCCCAAACATCCCACAGGCTCTACTGTGTCCCTGCAGGGCTCTGAACCCAAGCTGAATGAATATGTGGGACAGAGAATGAATGAATGGATTTGCTTCCCTTCCAGGCCCCATTTGGAATCTAGATTCCTGGACTCAAACTCTTGATTTCCAACCAGGAAAACGCCTGAGGATCCAGGCTGTATGCTTTTGGGAGGCAGGGGGAGGAGAACAACAAGGATTCCAAAGGACCTGGCTGGGGATTGTGGCTTCCCATCTGGGGGGGGAGGCCCCAGCAGCTGCCAGGGGAGGCCGCAGCCACCTAGCACCACCTCCTCCCAGGCTTGGCTGCCAGCCAATACAAGCACATTCTCGGATCTCCTCCAGGAGGGCTCCCCAGGGTCTGGCTGGAAAGAATCTCATTCATCTCTGTGAATCAAGAGCCTGTAGAGGCAGCTCAGAATCAGCCCCTGCAGGGTAGTAAACAAAACTCTAAGCCCCTAACCCCATCAGGAAGGGCTACCTCCTAGCCCTGATACAGTGTCCTCTCCCTGTGACCTGATACAGTGTCCTCTCACTGTGAGCAGCTCTCCTTCCCACCTGACAGGAGGGCAGGGCATGCACCAGCTCATCACTCTCGGGATCTAGCCCAGGCCCACACCAAATACTAACCTGCTCACTCCACTTCCTCGCTGGGCTTTGCTTTGCTTGAGAGAGAGAAAGCAAGGCAGAGACCACGGGGGTGAATCCAAAGCTACTACCCTCTTCTACCTGAAAGCCAAGCATGTGGCAGGCTGCGCTGGGCGCTAGGGATGGGGAGAGGCCCACCAAAGGTCCCTGCTGTCCTGGTCCACCACTGAGACCTTTGGGCTCCTCCTGCCCTTGAGAGCAGGTACCATCTCACCCTCGCTTGTGAGCCAAGCAGTAAAAGCCCTGGACCACCTCTATGACAGGATAAAGTAGGGAATATCTTTCAGCTGTCCGGATCTGGTGTTTCCTCAGAAAGCCCATTTGGTTCTTATACCAACTGTGTCCTGCGACACAGGTCTTACCAGTAACAAAGTTAATTTGGCCTCCAATCATCTTATTTTCTATTTCCAGTTGACTCTGCACCCAATGAAGAAAGCTACTAGTGAGTGAGGACTCTCAAGTATCTCTGATAAGAAAAACTGAACAACTGCCCCATTTTGTGCCACCCCTGTGCCCTGCTCTTTATGGGCATATCTAGAGTCCTATGAAATGGGTTATTGTTCTCCCCACTTCACAGTTAAGATAATAGAGGCTTGGAGAAGTTAAGTGATTTGTCCAAGGTCACAGAGCTGGAAAGATGATGACCAGGATTTGAACCCATGCCTTCATAACTATAGAATGAGCACTATAGGGGTTATCATCTGAGTAGGAGGTTGGTACTGTACCAGAACCCACTTCATTAGTCTCCTGACTCCCAGCCCAGTGCCCAAAATAGCCAAAGTGCCCATGCTGAGGAAGGGGGAGCAAAGCACAAGTTGGAGAGGATCTGGGACCCCCAAGGAGAAGTCAGAGGAACATCTACCTCCATGTTCCCTGTTTGCCAGCATCTCTCAGGCCGGGAATGAGCGGGTCTTGGAGCCTTGCACGGAGAACTGGGGAAGAACTGCTGGGGGTGGGGGTGGCTATGAAGCAAATTTCTGGGGAGTAGTTTCTAGCTTACAATGATAAGGGCCTTTGAAGACTTGAACCTGCACCCATTTCACATGGGAAATCATGCACAATCAGGCAGTCAGAGTGCTACACATCTAGTGTCCTCTATGTCATTACAGACAAGGCCCAGAGAGGCTACGTCATTGAGCAGGTAGGCAGGACAACCCCTAAAAGCAGATGACAGTGGGATGCTGATGGAGAAGAGGCTCACCATGGGGCAGATCCGCAGGGACCTGGGTGCCGGGATGGATCCGCACTTGCTCCCACTGGAAGTCATCATACTGAGCCTGGCTGTACTCACAGGGCACTGCTGGGTCACTCGCCTCTTCGAAGGTGCAGCCAGCTGTGAGGATAGGGCTGGTTATCCCGGGCTAAGGCAGGGCTGTGACCAGAAGGCTGTCCCCACGTTCACCACTGTCCATTCCTTCTACGAAAACAAATCTCTCCCCTCCTCTTCACTGCCTCTTCCCACCAGCAGAACCCTCCCTCCTCTAACGGTCTTCTCTCACCGTCCACACTGTCCCCTCCCAAGACCTCTTTCCCAGTTCCAGTACCTGCCAGACGCCCTCCCCCAGCATGACCACCCACCAAAGCTCTCCTTAATAAACATTAGTTATCGTTTATTTTATCATCATAACCTCACAACACCACTACGAGATTAGGACTAGGCTGACTCTCCACATTACTGATGAAGAAACTGAAGCCCAAAAAGGCTGAGTGACTTTCTCAGAGGTCACACAGCTAGTGACAGAGACAAGTTCAAACAGGGACCTCCTGACTACACCTCAGTGCTCCTCCGTCCTCCCTGTACCAGGCAGAGCAGGCCCCAGACTCTGCAGAATGCTGACCGCCCTAAGCCAGCCCAATGTATCTCCTTAAAGATGCCAACAGTCACTGTTGGAGACCATGAATTATAAACTGACACAGTATCTGTCCAAAGTGTTCCTTGCCCAGCGTGCCTGAGGGTTGGTTTTGGAATGTGGACCTCTCCATCTTCTTGGTCAAACAGATTAGCACCCAGGTGTGGTAATGGATCTTGGCTTATTTCCTTTGTGATGTTAAACTTCCCCATTGTACCACAACCTCCAGGCTGTTGCAGGAAAACCACCCAACCCCCTCCTCTACACTGGCCTAATAGATAGTGGCTCACTTGGACTGCCTCTGTCACTGCCCATCCTGAGGGAGGCGTTGACCTCCCAACCCCCTTGTATTCATTACTAAATTTGGATCTGTTCCTTAATTCATCCTTTCTCCATATCCCTCATACAAGCAGTTGGGGATCTTGGTCAGGTCCCCAGTAAGTCACCACAAATCATCTCCAGCTTGTGATAAGCTTGGTAAGAGGCTAAGCATGAAGGGCAGAGACTGGCCAAGGCCTCACCTTCCAAGTCAGGCACTACTACTTGTCGGACATCGAAAGGAATCAGTCATTGCTCAAATCAATCTAGGTCTCTGCTTGCAGAAACTGACATGCAAAAGCACTATCCTGGGTGGCTTGCAAATTCCCATGATTCAGAACCAACAGTAACAGTTTAAATGAAAAAGGGAGGCGGGTGGGAAAGCCGTGATAGATGTGGGTACTCTGGCTGGTAATAAGGCTCATACAGGTTGACTGGCTCATCAAGTGAGTTCACTTTTAGGAGGCTCTCTGTTTTGCAATTGCAGCAGCTTGTCTATGGGGTTATGTGGGTTATGTGAAGTGGCCAGGCACTAAGGAGGTTTCCACCACTGGGGTCTCTCTTTGCTCTTCTTGGACACCATCCAAATGTAGAATGGTAAGATGTGGGCATGAGGCTGGCACCAAATAGATTTGATGAAGTAACAGCTGGGGCCAGCCACTAAAGGGGCTCTTTGCCTCTTTGTGTGAAAAGCCTTTGGTCAGCACCGTGCCCTGTGGCCTGTGAAAGGTGGGTTTTAGCCCAATCTGTGCTGGAAGGGTCTCAGAAAAATGAGCCGTGGTACAGCACAAAATGAGGAAGGGTCAGGGAGGGCTTGTAGAGGATGTGGTTGGCCAGCTTCGGTCTGGGTGGGCCTGATCCCAGGGGTCTTAGCTAATCATTGATCACAGGAATTGCTGAGAGGGAAAGTCAGGGCTATAGAGCTCTGGCTGGGGCTCAAGTCTTTTCCGAACCTTAGCCAGAACAAGGCAGCTGCCCCCGGTTGTCTCACTGGGGCCAACCTGGGAGACTTAGCTCCTCGGCTTCCTCCTGTCCATCCTGAGCCAGTTCAGTGACCTGCCAGGACTCTCAGACCTTTTCAGGCTAAAGGTCTCTGCTCAAAACAACCCCATGCCATCTGACCTTAACCAGAGAAACCCCCAGACTAACCATCTCCGCCAGACTGACTGACCCAAGTTGGTGACCCTCAGATGGGCTGACCTTCTAGCAGCTCCCAGCTGATTACCCCTTGTCAGAGAGACCCAATTCATCCAGATGATCCCCAGACTATCCGACGTCAGTCAAAATGACCAGCAGACTAACTGACCCCAGACTAGTTGACTCCAGTCAGACGAAGTCCTAACCTCTGACAAAGGTCCCCTGTAACTGACCAACTATAGTGGTGCTGGTCTGTGTATGTGTCTGTGGTAGAGGAATCAGGAGAATCCCAGCTATTGAAGTCAGACTTAGTTTCTTCCCAGGCTAGCAGTCAAGAAAGACTTCTCAGGTTGACTGGTCCCATCCAGGGACCCCAGAGTCTCTCACTGATCTATAGCTGTCCCCAGTCCTAGGTCTCTGGCCAGGTCCTGTTCCAGGTCCAGCCCTTAGAGGTAACACCTCTGAGACCAGGCTCCCCATGGGAGCAGAGCCCAGCCCACTTCTGCCAGCTCACCCAGTGAGGAGACTATCAGCTTTCCCAGCACTATCACATCCAGCCTGGACAGCTCAGAGGTCAGGAGCCCCAAAGCCATGGCCAGTTCTTGCTACAGACCCATCTTCTACTTGAGGCTGCTAGCCCGAGAAAAAGCCAAGTCTGACTTTGACAGTTGGAATTCCCCTGACTCCTCCAACACAGACACAACACAAACATATACACTACCATGAGCAGCCGGGGGAGACCAGTTATCTCCATAAGGCCCTTCGGGGGGACTTCTCAGCACCTCAGAAGGTTGCTACTATCATCATTCCAATTTTGCAGGTGGAAGTGAGGCACAGGGATAGGCAGTCTGCCTAAGGTAACACAGTTACAATGTAGAGAAGCTCAGATTTAAACCCCCTCTCTTTATTCAAGGAGACAAAATACAAACAAAATAAGGCCCTGGTATGCTGTTGGCCACAAGTGCTAATTAAATGTTCCATACAAGACATTTTTCCCTGTCAGTACAGTGCAGTTTCCAGGGTGGCACCTTGGTTTCAGGGACACGCCCTCCCCCCCAGTCTGAGTGAGGGTAAAGGAAAGAGATAAAACAGAAATGGGTCCAGGCCACAAGAGGGAAGGAGCTGGACGCCAGGCTCCCCGCAGAAAGCGGAGTCTGAACTAAGGATAGGGGTCACTCCGGCCATCAGAGATGGGTAGGAGGGCAGGCAGGCAGGGACAAGGGTGGCACAGGCAAAGGGAAGACAATAAACACAGTTCATTCACAGCACAGAGAGGAGCTCAGCCGCTAAGGCAACGTAAGATGAGCCTGGAGGAAGGGGAGGCTGAGTCTGACCAGGAAGCGCCTCAAATGCCAGGGTGAGGAGTTCAGCCTCACTTGAAGTGCCTGAAATGAAGAAAAGTGCCTGCTTTCTGATGAAATGAGCGATTCAGCCTAGAAGCCATGAACAGGACAGGTGGCGTCTTGTGGGATCAGGAGGGCACCCAGGGGCCAGTGTGAGGAAAGAGGCCGCAAATCCCCTCCTGGATGCAAACAGCACAGTCCCAGTCACACTCAGTGAGATGCACATCACACACATGCACAGCAGCACACTCAGATGTATACACACACACACACACACACACACACACACACACACATTTCCTCAGCTAATCCAAGTCTAAGTTAGCATGAGAACAGGGAGAAGACCAGCTCTTCCTTAATATACCCCAAACCGAGGAGGACTCCCCAAATAAGTGGGCTAAATCAACCCAGAACCCCACCAGCTGCCCCAACCCCAGCTCAAACTGGCCCAGCTACATTCCTCAGCTAATCTCCCCAATCTGGCTGACAATTGCCTCAGCAACTCTCAGCCACAATTGGGGAGGGTAGGGGATGGCTTGTCCACATCCCGTTAGCTAGCTCTGGACAGTGGGATGTTGGGCAAAGAAAACTCTGGAGCAGGTTCAGAGGGGTGTTCTGGTGGGAGGGTCTTCACACCTCCACATAAAACAGTCCCATATGTGGATGTGAGTGTGTGTGCACACACACGGCTGTGAGAGTAACATGGATAGCCAGTGCCAAGTATGCGTCAGGAGGCAAGAGACCTGAATCTTATTCCTGCTGCTCTCCTAAATTCCTGTGACCTTGGGCACAAGGTCTCTGAACCCCTGCTTCTTCACCCCTGAAATGAGAATGAGGTTGCTTCAAATCACAATACATGAGTATGCAAGTGAAGAAGAATAACAGGAGGCAGGAAGAGGTCCACTGGGGGTGATGTGTGAGGCAGGATGTTATGGTTGATGCACTGCCTCAACTTGAGAGGTCTAGAAGCTTAACTACATAACTCAGGAGTTCTCCCACCTGGGAGTAAAGGACATGCTGTTCTCTCCCGCATATTGTCCATTGTGTCAACATGAGAAGGTCAGAAGTTTAACTAAGTGGTTCAGCAGGGGGCCAGGGTCCTTACTTTGTAACATCCTCAGCCTGAGAGAGGAGGGCAGAGAGAAGATATGAATGCTACACTCACTGAAGGCGGGGTAGCCTGCTTAATGATATAAGGGAGGAAAAGAGGCATGATCTCCCCATTTTACCCTTTTGCTCTTGTCACTTTTGGTATCTGCTACAGCCACCATGAACAGTTGACCCCCAGCCACACCACCCTGCTTTGGAGCCCGCTGATTACGGACTGAAAACTCCACACACTGTGAGCTAAATAAACCTTTCCTTCTTCATTTTGAGGGTCAGATACTTTGTCTCAGCAATGAAAGGCTTGGCCTAAGATGCAGGGCAGGTGCTGTGAGATTCTGGGTGTGTGTGGATTACACCCCTGAGCAAGTGTTTGAACATATTCAGTGGTGGTGGTGGGGGGATGTTGTATGTGTGTGCATGTATCCATGCATGTGAGCACCACCAGCTTTGTATACTAGACCCTCACTCCAGAATGGCATCCTGGGCTCACTGCACCACCAGCATTGTCTGAAGCTCTGGGTAAACCGATCCTGTTTGCAATGAGATTTTCATTCCCCTTGGTCAGTCAACAGAACATCCTTTTCCCAAGGGCAGCCCAGGAAAAAACAAAACTTCTCCCAACAAATTGCAAAAGCCAGAGAGCTGGAATCTCACCTAATGCACAGACTCAATCCTGACCTGGGGAGCACAGATACAACCCTGATGACAATGCTGGCCTATTTCACCTTCCCTATTCTAGGCAGCCCAATGCTCTCCTGGGCTCCCCAGCCCAAATGCTGCTCCATCATCGGCCTGTGTAACCTCTCACTCCTCTCTTCAAGAAGTCAGGAATTGTCTCTCATGCCTTGGAACCTCATCCCCAAGCCCTGTGCTTAGCAGGTAACCAACATCACCAGACTTATGTACTCCATGATCCCAGGTAGTATGCAGCTCAAAGACCATGACTAGCCCAGGGGCCTGGGGCCAACCTCACCATTTCCCTTGTCCAGGTCAGCATATCTAGACTGAGGTCAGGGCTCCCAAAGCTGCCCACCAGACCCCCAACTAATTGATGAGCAGCTAATTACAGGAAGGATGGCAACAAGATCACTTTCTAATCAGCCAGGTCCAGTATGGTTGCAAGTGGGGAGATCACCCAGGGCCAGGCCACAGGCAGAGAAAGCTGAGTTGGCACCACCCACAGGAGCCAACACAAGAGCCTGACAATACCAACATCTGAGCATCTCCATCAAGGATGGAAGGAAGTCAACTGCAGCAGTGGGGGTTCACATCAGATCATTCCCCATGTCCTGGTCCAGTGTATACCTCAAATCCCATAATCAGCAGCATGGCAGTTTAAGAGGAAAACACAGGCCAGGATAGACACCAAACAGAGGTGAAGAGTCCAGGGGAGGGCCTTGTGTGGAGGTACAGTGGGCAGAGAGTTTGCACATTCCCTGAAGGGCACAGTCATGAGTAAAGAGGCATAGGATTCGCACAAGCCCATGCAATGGGAAGATCTGTGTTTATAAAGGTTCCACAAGGCGGTGTGTTGAGAGTACAGTGCAGCAGCTTCCCACTGTACAGACACAGAATCCAGTTGTATGATGTAAAGGACCAAAGCACACAATGTGCACAGCTGCCGGTAGAGACACCTGTATGGCGTGGAAGAACCATCAGGGTCCTGATGTAGCACAGAAATGCCACACTCACAGTGGAAACCAGACTGCGTAATGGATGTGCAGAGGGAACACTGGGTGGGGAGTTAGTCCTTCTCCCTCTCCAGATACTGGCACAGGGCCTGTACAGAGCAGGAGTGCCATGTACCCAGGTGTGTGCAGTGCAGGCAGGCAGAAAGTACAGAGCCACAAGGGAGCGAAGGACGCAGTGCCACACAGAACCAGCGACTGGGTGTTAGCAATCCAGTTCTGGACAGCTCAGTATCTTGAGGAGTACAGTAGGTGTAGACACAAGGGATGGGTAGAAAGTAACTCAAAAATGAAGTTCAATGTAGTATTTATAGCCATAAGAAAAGAATGACATCATGTCATTTGCAGGAAAATGAATGGAACTGGAGATCATTGTGTTAAGTGAGATAAAGTTGGCTAAGAAAGACCAATGGCATATTTTCTTTCATATATAGGATCTGAGAAAGGGAGGGAAGAGAGAGGAGAGAATGTTAGGGAGACTATTATTTAAAAAGAGGAAGGGGTGACCAGGTATATAGCTTACCAACACAGCGCCTACCTGGCAACTACAAGGTCCTGAGTTCAAGGTTCCAAGTTCGATTCCCAGTGCCAAAAAAAGAGAAAGAAACAGCTAGAAAGAATGAAAGAAAGAAACAAAGGAATAAACAAAGAAAGAGAGAGAGGAAGGACCAGGCATGTTGATACATACCTGTAATCCCAGCACTTGGGAGGCAGAGGCAAGACGATTATTGTGTGTTCAAAGCCAACCTGGGCTATACAGTGAGTTCAAGGCCAACCTGAACTGTATAATGAAACTCTATCTCAAAAAGACAAAAAAGAAAAGACAAGAAAGAACAAGAGAACAAGGGGAGAAAGTAGGGAAGGGAAATAGAGTTAATAAGGGTAGAAAAGATCAAAATATGTTATATACATGTATATAACAGTCAAAATGAAATCAATTAACTTATATAACATAGTCACTAATTTTAAACAAACATGAAGTGCAGTGAAGACACTGAACAGCATGTTCAGTTCAAGAGCTCTCAGCCTGCAAATTCAGTAAAGTGCATCCATTCCTACATCAAACAGACAGAATGCAAGGCAGAGACACTCAGTAGTGACCCCATGCAGTGCACAGATACAATGCTGGGTACCATGCAGTGGTGCTGCTCACAAAAATCAAACCCGGTTCTGAAGCCCAACAAAGTGGCCCCAAGCTGCAGTACAGGCAGGTACAGACTTCCTGAGGTGGGGCAGAGGTGCACCACAGTGAAGACACAGATGCTGCCCACCTGAGGCTGCCAGCAGAAATGTGCAAAGGATACCAACCAACCCCGGGTGGTAACACAAATACAAAAGGCCGCAGTACCACAGCAGGCATGTTATAGCAGCTGTGGTGCGGTGTAAGGGTGAGGTCGGCTACAGCGCAGTGAAGCAGTGGGACAGAAATGCTGCACGAGGCAAAGGTACCCTGGCCTCAAGATGTAACACTGGAATGCAGATGAGCTGTTCCTAAAAACAGGAACTATGTGCCCAGTGCTGTGCAAATGCCCACTGCAGGAAAGCATGAGGACAAAGGTGTAGGGGCAGGGTTGTGGTAGCATGCCATCTATTGGAGTGTGGTCTGCAGTGCAAGGTGCTATGGCCAAAGGCCAGGGGGGTCCACATGCCCAGTGCAAGGTATACTACAGCGTACAACAGGAATGGCTTGCTGTGCAAACATGCGGCGTGGCTGTGGAGCCACATGGCGGAATGGCTCTGTGTGCAGAAAGCCAGGAGATTCATCCCTTCATGTAACCCTGACTTCTAGTAGAGTTCTGCAGCACAGAAGAGAGTTGCGAGAGACAAATGGCAAGACAGCTGCAAGATGGAGACCCAGTAAAATAGGATAATGTGGAGGTGGAATGTACAGGAACTGAGGAGAGGCCCCCCTCCCACACCAAATGCAATGCAGAATCCACTGCAGTCAGGCAGTCCAGCACTGAGTGAGATGCAATGCACTGCAAGGATGCGGGGTCCAAGAATCCCAGATCACACACATCCTGAGCAGGCCAGAGCTGTGATGCAGTGCAGTTTTGTGGTGTAAAGCAATGACGTGGCACACTGCAAAGTCCTACTGGGAGGGCTGCAGATGTCTCCCAGGGACAAGTTGGCAGGGAAAGGAATCCAGACTCCTGGAAAACGCTGTGCTTATGGAGCTGTTGGCTCACCCAATAGGTTAGGAGCCCAGGCCTCACCTGCCCTATGGGCTTCCTTCCCACCTTGACCCTCACCTCCAACCTCTTCCACACCAGTGACTCTCCAAGGGCACAGGATGAAGTCACTGTCACCCGTGGGGGCAGGCAGTCCAGAATTGAGCACATTGTCCAGGTATTTATATCTGGGCCCCAGCATTTTGGCAGGCAAACAATGAATTTGGATTCTGCTGAAAATCTTTTGGACAATTGAAGCTCATCCCCTGGCTCCCAGCCCAGTGCAGGGCAGTGTGGGGCAGGACCGGTAGACAGAGAAGGAGACCTCCTGGATTAGACCCTGGCACAGGAAGTGAGCTGAACAGGAGGGAGGATGTAAGAGGACAGCCAGACTCAACCAACCTGGTCAATCACTCCCTCCCTTACCTCCCAACCACTGTCACCTCCTCCCAGGCTTGGACTTCTTCAGAAGTCAAGCACAAACTTTTCTGAGCACACAGGAGGCCTATTCATATTCATACACACACTTCATAACAGTAACACTTAACACGATGCTTATGATGCCAAGACCTGCTCTAGATGAGATACATAGAATCATAAAACATCCTCACAACAGCCCCATGAAGTGTGTCCTGTTCTCCTCCTCACTTCTCAAATGCAAACACCATAAGGCCCAGACAGGCCAGTACTCAACCAAGAGTCACGCAGCTAGGAGTGGTGAAACCAGGATTGGAATCCACATGGTGTGGCCCATGAGCCCATGCTCTTGACCACAGCACACTTTAAGAACAAGCATACTTACATACCCGCACAACCACAGGATACAACCACAAGGATCCACAAACATATACAACCAATCGCAAGGATACATACCAAGGCACGTTCTGAGCAACAACATTCTTCCCATCTCAGCTAAGATCCACTCATCCTGTCCTCACAAGCTTTGGACACCTCCCAGTTGTCATCTCTTATCCCCTAGGTGTCCCCCACTCTCAGCTGGTTTCCCATTATCATCTGCTCCCTCACTGTCAGCTGACTCATTCCCTAGATTTGTGTCTATCACCAGCTATCTTCCAGTCCCCAACTGTCCCCTAGCTCCTAGCTATCCCTCCTACCTCTAGGTAGGATCTTGTCCATCAGATATCTGCAACAATACCCCTTTCTGCTACCCTTAAGCTTTTGCCCTTAAGCTTTCAAATTTCTACATTATCCCTCAAGCACACTTTTTCCTTACTCCTTTGATTTACAGCTAGGTCCTGGAGCCTGCACCTTGAGAAGAACCCCAAGCTCTCCTGAGTTATCCAGTAGCAGCATCTATTAGTTGGCCACTTCAGGGGTCCTCCCCCAACCATTCCAAGCAATGGCAGCCCCTGCTTGGGGTCACACAAGGAAGCACACTGCCTTACCCAATCCTGCCCCCCAGGGCCCCAGGACCTCCCTCCACCCTCTTCAAGCAGTCCCTATGCACTCAGAGGTTCAGAATCATGCACTTAATCGACACTTGTCCTGAGGACCAGAGATGACAAAGACAAAGCCAGATACTCAGGAGGCTCCTGGCTAAGGAGGGAAAGGAGAAGAAAACAAGGGTCATGTGGTCCTTCAAGCATTAAGGGAGAAATTTGATCACTGCCTCAATCTGACCAACTGCCTCAGGAGGAGCTGCAAAAGGCTTCATTGCACAAGGATGATGGGGCTGGACTTGAGAAAGGAGGAGGCAGCTCTTGGCAGAACGCACAGCATGAGCAAAGGCACAGAAGTGTAAAAAGGCCTGGTAGGCTCTGGAGTGCCCGGTCATAAGGCAGAGAAGCAGGAGTGGCTCAGGGGAGGATAGACAGAATGTGAGGTTGTCTCTGAAAGTACCAGCTGGTCACGCTGGTCTCATCTGCCGTGTGAAGGTTTGGACCTGGCCTAGGTGCTGGGGAGCCTTCTGCTTCTATTTGGCGCAAGCACATGGCAGCACCCTGGACCTAAAGGATGTGTCTACAGGGCGTTCTAGTCACAGGTGATGGGAGCACTACAGAACCAGAGGCTAAGAGCAGAAAAAAAGGCAAAAGAGTGGCCACTGCACAGTTGAGGTGAGAAATAATGAGTCGACAGCACCTTTTCCAAGGACCACTGACTGAGTAAGGGTCCACCCAAACCAGCTCCACTCGCCGGGGAGACCAGGCCTCACCTCCCACCCTACACACAACCAGCACTGCCAAAGAACTTTCTACCCAAGCAGAACTATCCTGTACCTACACTAACCAGTGTACTGGAGCCATTAGCAACATATAACTCTTGAGGACTTGAAATCTGGCTAGTGCAGCTGAGGGATTAAATGTTTACTTTAATACCACTTAACTAATTTAAGTTCAATAAGCCACGTGTAACTCAGAAGCTGTTACGTTGCAGATTGCAGGTGGAGATTTCCAGCCATGTAGAAAATGGCACTGATGAAACAGCTCTGGTCAGATGAGCCAGAAGGCTCAGAACCACGATGAGCCCACCTGTGCTACGCTGTCCCCTGCACACTCCCATTCTCCTACACCTAGGATGGACTCCCCACCCCCAAAACAGAGACACTGCCACCCAGACAGCACTGACTTCAGGAAGAGGACTCTCAGCTCTCCACAGGACACCGCTGTTAGCCCTCAGGCTGCCCTTCCCTAAACAGACCTTGCCACACCACTCAGGGTGAGCAGAGGGGCCATGCATATCCCCTGTGTCCCAAGACCCAATCACACACACACACCTCCTGTGGCTGCCCAGCTGCAAGCATTGCAGATATCTGCACACCTCTATGGGCCTCCGCCATCCCCACCTGCAAGGAGCAGCCCAGGATGCAGCTCTCCTCCCCTCCTTCCTGCTCATAAGTAGCCAAGACCAAGGCTGTAACCTGCCCACCCCAAGATCTTGGGGCTGAGGATTTCAGGAGGGTCTGGCCCTCACTGGCACCTCTCTCCCCCTCCTCCTCCTCTGATCTCACACTGACAGTTGGGACTCCAAGCCTCACCAACGCCTAGGCCTCCTCACAATGGGCTGAGCCTGGAGACTGGATAGGCCCTCTGGTGCTGGGGGTGGGGCAGAGGCCAGGGGAGGTAGTGCCAGGAGATGGGGTGTTGGGGGAGGGGTCTGGCAGCAGGGTACTTCTTCCTTCAGTCTCTGCCAGAGTCTTAACTCCTCAACCCACAGCTCCCAGATGATGCTTTTCAACGCGGACTTTTCACAACACACCATCCCCCAGCAGAATTTTCCAGATTCTTGGAGGGAAAAACCTAGTCCTTTCATCTCTACATTCAGTGGAGTCAATGCGCCCCCCTCTGGCATTTCCAGCTCTGAATTTGACCCACTTGACTTCATTCATTCTTTCATGCCACATACATTTACTTAGGCTGCGAGGCCGAAGCCTCCAGGGGTGTCCAGGTCCCTTTCCTCTCAAAACTTACAATCCGTTACAGGAGACAAGACTGACAAACTGTAATTACAGTAATTATAAAGCTGTATAAAATCCAAGCAACCCTGCCCTCCCCTTCCGGGGCTAGGACAGAAAATAACCAGGGAAGGTTGCAGGGAGGAGGTGAGGTCTAAGCTGAGAGCTGACAGTTGCAGGGTTCACCTGGGAAGAGGTGTAGTTGCAGAGTCCTGGGGAGAGGAGATGGTGGGCAGAGGGCATTCAGGGGGCTATGGTGAGTGTGTGAGGCTACAGGCTCACAAAACAAGGTGGGGCTGGACAGCCAGGTGGGGGCTGAGCAAGCCACAGGGCCAAAGGGAAGCCTTAAAGCCACAGGGAGTCTTCAAAGGGTTTTAAGCCAGCATTTCAAACGTGCATTTTAGGAAGATCCCAGGCACTGTGGAGAGAAGAGGCCAGGCCTTCCTGCAGGTGAAAGATGGCTGAGGACAGAGGGATGAGCAGAGATGAGAGGGACCCAAGAGGGAACAGGGAAAAGAGACATCAGCATGCAGGGAAGGAGGAGGGAATGGGCAGAAAGGGAGCACAAAGTATCCCCTACAATTCAGGCTAACCCAGGCCTGCATGAAAAGGCCTCCTCACAGCCTAGGTTAGCTGTTGACAGCATGGAAGGACAGCAGCATGCCTCCAATGAGCAGACTGCACATCCTGGATTCTCCCCCCAGAGGAGGCAGGAGGCTGCCCACAAGCTCGGCACCCCCACCCTGACCACTCATGCTTCCCGCCAAGCCCCCTCCCCCAGCCCGGGGGAAAAGGTGCGCTGCCAGGACAAGCCTTTATTGCCCAACCTGAAACCACTGGGCAGCCTCTCCCTCATTCCTGCTGTCCACAACTCCAGTGACTACAAGGACAAAAAACTGGCGCATCACGGAACATGTCACTGCCAGGTAGACACAACTGAGAGGCATCATACAGCAACTCCCTTCAGGACAAGATAGCCCAAGCGGCAAGCAAGAAAAAGGGCTGACTCTTCCCCAACAGGAAGAGTCCCCTCATCCTCCCCATCTTGCTCCTCTCTTCTGAATTATGCTGGTCACTTTAGAAGTGACTTGCCCAAGTTCACACTGGCACGGAGCCTGGAAGACAGAGGCAGAATTTGAACCTGGGTCCCTGTGACTTCAAATCACAGCCTCTGGAGTTTTGTATTAACCTTCAGACTTGTCTTTTGTTGACTGCTAAGCAACCACACACCATCATTAATAAGGCCTTGAGTCCAATGAGAAAACTCAGGGGTTAGGAAAGTAAGAGACTTGCTCCAGGTACCATTCCCAAACCTGGGTTCCTGATAGGCCCCAGGGCCAGGAATTGGGGCACTTGAGCCTTCTGGAAGACAAGTGATCAGGGCTGATGGTTGAGCAAGCACAGCATACTTAAGGGTTAACTACTGGGGGTGGAGGAAGTAGCAAAATCGCTGCAGGGCATTGGGGTAGAGGAGTTGGGGGAGGGTCCTCTAGGACACCCTCTTGGGTACCAAGAGGTCAAAGCTAAAGCTGCTGAAATGGTTATAGAGCTACAAATCATGGGCCCAACATGGAACCAGCGGCTGGGGTGACCTGCAGCCCAGCGAGCTCGACCGGGACGCCCCAGCGGCAGAGGGAGGGCGGTGAACTCGATTCT
Organism: Cavia porcellus; assembly: GCF_034190915.1. Lineage (NCBI taxonomy): Eukaryota > Metazoa > Chordata > Mammalia > Rodentia > Caviidae > Cavia > Cavia porcellus. The sequence continues at coordinate 22,363,832 of NW_026947508.1, read as the reverse complement.
GGGGCCAGCAGCCAGGAAGTCTCTCTAGAGGGCTGAGGCGGCCCGGCGCGTGTCTCGGCTCAGATTCAGTCGGCCGGGCGTCTCCCCGTTGCTCTCTGCACTGGGCGGCGGGAGTCCGGGGAGCCCAGGAGCGAGGAGGCCTGGGAGGGCGAAGTCCCGGGAGAAGGCCGGCGCAATTCAGACGAAGGGGCGAGGCCTCAGGGGGGCTGTGGGACTCGCGGGCACGGACGCACAAACACATCCCGACATACAGTCCACAGCACACACTATGATGTGCGAAGCTCTGAATATACACATTACACACGCGATCACACACATCTTGCCCCCCCCCCCCAGCTTTCAGACTCGGAAACGCACCCAGAGAACGCGATCACACCGCGACAGAGCGGAGACACACGTACACACTCACGTACACACATACGCACACGGCTGGCCTGGCCGGCAGGGAAACCGCACAAAGTTGCGGGACAGACACAGGCAGCGTCCCGAGGGACCCCAGTGTACTTAGAGCCTCCGGAACGCGCTCGAGGGGGCGCCTTTCCACGCCCCAAAGCTGCAACCCAGCCGCTCCCCTCCGCCCCACAACCCCAGCGAGCGCCCCGCGGCTCTCCCCGTCTGGCCAGGCACCCCGCAGCCCAGGCGCCGCCTCGGATCCGCCAGAGCCGCGCCGAACTTGCGAAACAACAAACAGCCCGACATGTCGGAGTCGGCGGCCGTGGCTCCGTCCCTCTTCCCCGCCCGCTCGCTCCCTAGCCGGGGGTCCGCCGAGGGGCGCAGCCGCGACAACTTGTTCTAGCCAGACGCGCAGCACGCGCGCGGACACACACACGCACACGCACACACACACACACGCCGCCGCCCCCTCGGGCCCCGGGCACACTGGGCCACGGCCCTGGCGCGTACAATTCACAGCATTCCTAGACACGCAGCCAGGCACACGGACACACTCGCATACACACATCCGCCCCAGACACGCTCCCGCACACGCATTCCTAGCACACTCGCCATTCACCCGGACCCACAAGGCCCCCGGAGGCGCGCACCACACACCCCCAACCCTCCCACACGTACACACCACGCACACGGCGCACCGGCACACACGTTCCGGACCCATTCCCACGACTGCACACGAACACAGGTCTCACAAGCATACACACCACAAACGTGTTCCCGGATCCACACTCGGGTGGAATCGCACCAGCACTCCCAGCACACGCATAAAACGGAACACAACCCATTCTCAGACCTACAACAAACAGCACTCTTGATCTCGGCATACAAAATATAAAACGAATTCAAACACATTTAGCAGACACAACTCCGGCTACATAACCAAACTCAGATGCACACAGCAGGCACACAACCCACTTGGCCGCACAAACACTACCCACAGGCAGACATACAAGACACAGCACATTCACTGTCTCGATGCACACACACAACATTCAACCCAACATACTCGCGGACACACAACAGACACAGCACCTTTTTTTTCTACACAAAACTACAGGCACAGAATGTTTCTAGTCACACATCTCCAGCACTCGCACACCGTCCACTTTGCACACACAGGGGCACGCTCTCGACGCACAGTCACCCAACACTCGCACTTTCTTCGAGCTACGCCACGGGCCCCGGGGGCTCGCGGGGCAAGCCTGGTCCGACCGCCGCGCGCTTACCTGCCGGAGTCTCGGTCTCGGGCGCGCAGAGCTGGAAGGTGAGCACCAGGACGAGCGCCTGGGCTCGGGCCATGGCTGGGGCGCCACCGACTGCTCCGGGGCCCCGCGTAGGGGGTGGGGGCGCCGCCGCCGGAGCCCGAAGAGCCGGAGCTCGAGCGGAGCAGCGCGGCGCAGAGCGGGACTGGCGCCGAGTCCGGAGCGGGAGCCGGAGCAAGCGGGGCGCTGACGTCAGGCCGGCCGCGGGTTCTGCGGTCTCGCGGCGTCCCCTGCTGGCAGCCGCGCGTGCTGTTACTGGGGTCCCGCCACCCGTCGGCCCTGCCGCGCCCCTCCCCCACCCAGGCACCCCTGCCTGGAGGTCAGGTGGCCCTGCTTGAATGTCCACTGGCCTCTGCACGCTTCTGGCTCCAAAGTCCTCAATGGCCATTTCTATCTTCCGCGTAGCGCTGTCAAAGACTGATCCAGGGACACTTTGCCTCTGTCCTATGATGCTTGAATTTCACCTACCTTGTCTTCTCTAAATATGCATTCATATCTAACCCCTAAGGACCGGACGTTCTTCACTTACCAAGGTGGTGTTGATTCTTTGGAAACGCTCGCTTTCAGGAAGATCTTCCTTTCCATAGCATGAAACCCACTTCCCTTGCTAACCCTCACTGGTCCTACTGTACCTTCTACTACCCAGATTGAGTGCATTTAGGCCTCTGCCCAGGAAGAACTTCTGCATGACGATCCTGTTGTTAGTCTAACCACTTCCTGTGTGTTTTCCCCCACCGAACTCTCCTCATCTCCTCTGTAACCCCATTAAACATATCATTATATTCCCATTGCGACATTGAGGAAACTAAGGTACACAGAGAGACTGTGACTTCTCCAAAATTATACACTCATAAGGGGCAGCATAGAGATTTCAATCAAGCTTAAGTAACTTGAATTGAATAGTTGCCTAGATCCATTTGGAAACTTACTTGTTTCCCAAACTCACCCAGATACTGATTCATTTATCCAACAATGACAATAGGCCATGTTAGACATAGAAAACAACTCAAAACCTTCCCACCTTCATGGAGTTTACATTCCAGAGGGAAGAGAAGAACAAACAGCAATAACTAAAAGTATATTCTCTGGTGTATATCCCTTATTATTGTCTCATATGCCAGAAAATTGGGGGAGGGGAGAGGGGGAGACAAGGATTGTTGCAGCTTGAAACAGAGCACTACAATTTGATGGAATCACTACTGTCTCCACCTCTAGAAGGTAAGCTCCCCTGAGGAAAGACTGTCCTAAAGCCCAGGGCCTGGTATCTGGCATGAAGTTGGGCTCAATAAACATTGGATGGCTGAGTATATAGTAAACGAACACACATTGACATGGTCCTTGCCTTCATGAAGCTTACACAATAGCAAACAAATAAATGTGTAATTACAATGTGAGATGTGCACTCTGAAGGAAATGGATGGAGTGTTGTGAGAAAGGAAATGGGAAGAGAGGTTTGTTCAGACAAGATGGTCTAAAAGGGCTTCTGTTGGAAATGACATGATTCCAGTGGAGCTGAGACCAAGGAGCCAACCTCAGTCAAATCAGCAGCAGCCAGAGGAGACAACCTGTGCAAAGGCAGGCGCTGGCAAGTTAGCCAGGGCAGCTGGAGTGGGGGAGCATGGAGAAGAGGGGAGCCAGCTGCAGCTGAAAAGGTCAGCCGAGCCTCATGTCTTACAAGAAACTATAAGCAATGAAGAAGCTTGGGTTAACCCTAAGAGCAACAGGAAGCCATTAAAGCATCAAGCAGTAGAGCAGTAAGTTCTGACCTCCAATCAGTGTCCCAAGAAGTTAATGACACTGTGTAAAGCCTAGGCATTCAAGACACATGTGGGCCCTCTCTGGTCTCTGCCTCCTCTCCCTGCAAGTTTGCACTAAGGCTGAGATTCCTAGAAGCTGCTATAGGGCTGCAGGAGGCAGAGCTGAGCATTCCTGGGCTCTTGGGGTACTCTCTGATGAGCTCCAGGCTGAGATGTGGCGGGGAGCAAAAGACAAGATCTACATGCAACAAATTCAACAGAGTCATAGGAAGGCAGAGGTAAAGGAAGGAAAAAGTGATGGGAAAGGAACAGAGGGAGACTCTGAAGCAAAGACAGAACCATGCAGAAAAAGTGAGAAAACTGGTGAACAGAAACAACAGCCAAAGATACTGTTTGCAGAGAACCCTGAGGAGAGCCTCATGCCCTCATCTCACTTTATGGGTGTACAAGCTGAGAGCATAAGCCATTTGCCCAAGATAATACAGCAAGTAAATGTTAGGCCCAGATCTGGCTGATTTCACATCCCCTTGCTCCTTGTGTAGGGGGAAGCCACAGAAACTATTTTTGCTTTAAACCACAACTTTCTATAATCCTCAAAAGAAAGGAAGAAGGAAATTCCTAGTCCTGACTGATGGACCCAAATCTAGGGAAAAGGAGACTGCACTACACTGTTCCAGGCCATGAGGAAATTCAATTACCTGAAACTCATGGAATATTTATGATGCCTACCCTGTGCCAGGCCCCATGCTGAGTGCTGGTGTCATGGAGATGAACCCAACATCTTGCTGGAAGCCTTACTCTTGTCTTGGAGGGGGGCACGTTAATAACCATGAGACAATGCCCTAAAGGCCAAGGCCATAACAGGGGTCCAGAGAAAACACAAAGGCAGCAGACACTGACTCAATAAGATATCCTTGGTAGGTAAGGCAGGGAAGAGCATTTGAGGCAGAAGAATCAGCCTAAATAAAAGCGTAAGTCAAGGAAGTGCTAGCAAAGGTGGGTATCAGGTGCAGTTAGATCATAGACTATACGCAGATCAATAATAGAAGACAAAGCTGGAAAGACAGAGTGAGAGTCAAAATGCAAAGAGCTGTAAAGGCAAGGCCAGTACAATTGAACTCCTCAGTCAGTGGTTCTCAAAATGCCTCTGTGACAGCCCACATGGCCTGAACTAAAACTGAAACTTATAGGGATACACAAAGGGACAAAATCTAGCCCCAAGAAGAAAGACTTGCTGCATGATTCTCTGGGCTTCCTGGTTAGGCTGCCTACAGATTCAGAAGAGCTAATGTGGTGGAAGAGATCATGGTAGATGTCACCCGGAGAGTTTTAGAAAGTTATTTTATACCTCCCAATACAAGTAAGCTTCTGTGTTACTGTGAAAGTTGGTGAGTAGGACAGTGTTTTGTGTGCACATTCATGTTTATGATTACACACAACTGTGGGACCACATTTTTCCCCTACCATGGGACATCAACTTTCTTTAATAATAAAAATCAATGTAGACATTTATTGAGCCATCTCTAGTGTTTTAAAGATAATATTTCTCATTAAATCTCCACAATAACCCCTTGGTAATAGTTATCAAATGGGTCTATGCACAAGCAGTGTGTTAAATGCTTCAGGTAATAGCTCACTTGACCCAACAACCTTGAACCAGATAACTATTAGTACCTCAATCTCTCACTTCCTTTTTTTTTTTTTTTTTTTTTTTTTCTGTGCTGGGAATTAAATCTAGGGTTTCATATGTGCGAGGCCAGTGCTCCACTACTGAGCTACACACCAAGATCTATTCCCTTTATTTTAACCATAAGAAAATGAAGACATGGAAGAAGCCAAATGACTTGCCCAGAATCAAATCGCTGGAAAAAACGACATAGCCAGGGTTCAAAGCCAGATTTGCCTGAGCCTAGTTCCCATCCCCTTAATCACCATACTCTGCTGTGCTGTCTCCCACTAGATGGAAGCTTCAGGTCAATAAAAGCCAGCTCTTTAGCCTTCAAAGCCTGTTCTCTGGGCCACTTGTAAATGATGTGCTTGGGAACGTATACTGATGCACAACCCTGGACCTCTCCCCAAGACTGTAATTCAGTAGATGTAACATCTGCCCTCACATACTCTCATGCACAAGGAAGTCCAGGGGCTGGCTTCAAGGGCACTTCCTCCAAGTGCCCCACTGCCACTCCAGAGCACTCCTCTTCTTGACTCTACCATCTTGCACTTTGGTTAGTGTTAATGTTCAGCTGGGGTCTCGGTTATGTTCACACCTTCCCTCCACTAAAAATAAGATGTAGCATCTTTGCGAGGGGATACCTTTTACAAAAAATCTGCAGTTTCCCACTTAATTTCTTTCTACACTGTAAGCATCTTGAAAAGGCACCCTGCTTCTTGTGGTTTTCTCCTTTAATCTAAATACACTTAATGTTTTCACAGTGTCCATGATAGCATTCTTATCACTTATCCAGGCTAAGAAATGGCAGGGTTTGGATTTCAACTTAAGTTTTCAAACTCTAAACCTAACATCACCCCTAGTTCAAGGCCACCCAGACCTACATAGCGAAACTCTGACTCAAAAAAAATAAAGAATTCAAAAAGTAAGGCCAGGCATGGTGGCGCACACCTGTAATTCCAGCACTCAGAAGGCTGAGGCACGAGTATCGTTGCAAGTTCGAGACCAGCCTGGGCTGCAAAGTGAGTTCAAGGCCAGCTGAACTGCATAATGAGACCTTGTCTCAAAAAGACAAAAACAATAAAAAAAAAAAATTAAATTAAATTAAAAAGCTAACTCCAAGCCTGAAATCCTGCTTTCCTAACACTTTATATCTGTTCTGCTCAGTGTAGGGAAGTAAGTAAGCTTTGTGTCCTGCGTGGCTCCAGGGTAGTGAGGTTTAAATAAAAAAGAGTACCTTAAAGGGCCTGGCACACTAAAAGTTCAATAAATGTTGGGAAGGGGAAACGGAGGCCAAGAGAAGGGAAGAGACTTCTCCCAAAATGAAACACCAAACCACAGACTATAGACACAGCTTTAGACCAAGCTCAAACACCATGTTGGGAAGGCTGCTTTTGCAGAGACAGAGCCTGCAACTTTCCCAGGTCACACCTTGGCCCCCACCCATGGCCACCCGCTCGGTCTAGCCGGGCGCCACTGCGCGGGGTAGTGAAGGAAGGAAAGAGCCCTTTAAAGAGGCGTGGTCATGTGGGGGACGGGGCGGGGCGGGGCTGGTTTTGGGGAGTGACACAGGAGCGCGTCGCGGAAAGATGACGTTTCCTTGCGCGCCAGATTGTGTGTTAGCTGCTAGGAGCATGTGGGTCTGCGGCGCTCTGCGATGGATGCGAACCCCAGCGCAGCTGCCACCGCGGCTGCTCGCATCTTGGCGCCTCCACTATGGTGCGGCCTCTTCCTACTCTGCATCCGCTGATCCGTCCCGAGTACGGGCGCTGGTCTATGGGAACCACGGGGATCCTGCCAAGGTCGTCGAGTAAGAGTCCGCGCGGAAACCGGGAAGCGGGCTGGGGTTCCCGGAAGGGATCAAGACGGGCTGTGGACTGGGAAGGGCGAGTCAGGGTCTAAGGAAGGAGACAGAGACTAACAGGAGCGAAGCTGAAGCACAGGACGCTTTTGGTAGCTTTGAAAATCCATGCGTGAGGTAGCTGAAGACCCAAGAGTAGAGGCTGACGTTTATTGATTGGATTTATTTTGTGTAAAGCAATCCTTTGCTTTGCAAATGCGCTAATGTAACTGTCACAACCTGTTGGAGTAGTTACTGGATTCCCACTTTGCAGATGAGAAAACCAAGGCACTCACTTGCCCATGGTCACACAGCCAATTACAGAAAGTCGCTGACTGAACGACCTATCTCAGGTTTTTTTGTTTGTTTGTTTTTTGTGCTGGGAATCAAACTCAGGACCATATGCTCGCCAGGCAGCCCCTAGGCCACTGAGATAAATCCCCAGCCCTCGCATCTCACTTCTTAACCTTTTATTTTTTAGAGGAGGTTTTCAGAACATGTTTATGTCCACTTGGATTCTCACTTCTTGGTTAAGCCATAGATTATTGTTTCCATTTTAAAGAGAGCAAGGAATCTGGCCAAAGTGATCAGCTAACAAGCTGTATTGGAACAGAGACTGGAATCCTTGACTTCTGTCTCATACAGTTTCCTCCCCTCTGTACCATATGTGCACTTTGACCTAGTTAAAAATTGCTGTTTTAGATCCATGCAGACCTCAGGTCAAAGACAAGTTCAACCTCTTAGTAGCTTGTTGATCTTTGACAAGTCAGTCAACCTGCCTGAGCTCTTTACTTTATGAGCTCGCCCTCCTTCTGTTGGATTTTAATTCATGATCTTTGCCTGTGGCTGATAAAAACAGTATGTGAATGGTCAACCATTAATAAATTGCATATAAATAACTAGCCATTCGAAAGGACTGCTGGAGTGAAACCAAGGCAAAAGCACAGATCCCAGAATTGAAACACTTAGGGCCAGATCCTTGCCCTAACTTTTCCTAGTTGTGTGTGTTTGGCACGTTATTAAAGTTCTCGGAACACTGGTTTCATCGTATTTTAAATAGAGACAATACAGACAAAATCCAAAAGGCTAATCAGCCAAGAAGGATCTAAAATTCTCCACCAGAAGCCACCTACATATTCCCCTCTGGTCACGGCTCTTTGATTGTCTGATTGTTTTCCCAGGGATGGAATTGTAATAGATTAAATACAGGCTAGATGTTTTGACAGGAAGAGAGAAGCTTCAGATAAATTAATGTCATGTACTTAGCCTAGTCACATTAACCTTTAGAGCATTTAAAAAGAATATCAGAAGACGTGGTGATACGGACCTGCAATCCTGGCATGTTGGAGGCTAAATCAAGAGAATTGCAGCATGTTTGAGGCAAGCCTTGCATTTTGAGACACTGTCTCAAAAAAAAAAAAAAAAAAAAAGACATCAGTCAGTAAACTTCAAATGATATTTTGATCGTAGGTAATAAATAATCATGTCAGAGAAGACTGCTGCAGTGAGCTGGCAAAGCTCTGGCACAATGCGTCCATTTCCAGGAATGCACCCCAAACAAGAACAATGTAGTGCCTCTCCCATAGGCTTTAATGTCCATGAGTGGTGCTGGACAAAACAGGTGCTCCCATAATGTTAATCAAATCTGATTTTAATTTCATTAGGAAGTACACCTTTTATTGAATTTTACTATGGTGATGTGGATGGTCTGAAAAGGTTAAGCAGTGAATACAGCTGCCTCCTGGTTGTTCCCTTCTCTTGGAGACCCAGAGAAATTAGAACAGACTGGTCTGTTTGCAGATGCCACTTAAGAAAAAAACCACATCTTGTCTCCTTGTATAGAACCCTAAAGGGCTGGGGATTTAGCTCAGCAGCACAAGCACTTGCCTTGCAAGCACAAGATCATGAGTTCAATCCCCAGTACAAAAAAAAAAAAAAAAATAGAACCCTAATAAATTCCCTGATGTTCAAAACATAATACTTCTTTAAAGCATTATGTTCAACTTGGGTCACAGCTCAGTTACTTGTGGTACTGGTAAAAATTAAAATATTCCCAAGCCTCACACATGAAGTTCTTAGTAAGTCTGGAATGCCCTGGAGCATCTGTCTTTGCAAGCTATGCAGGTTACGCTAACTGCTGCCTAAGGGTTGAGAATCACTGCCCTGTGAATAGTAATTCTCTTTCTCTCCTAGAAGAGAAAGGCTCCTTTCCCTTCTGACCCAAATTCAGGCATCGTTGCTTGTTCATGTATGGGCTGAGGCCAGAGATTGGGATTCCCTTAGGAGGTTTAGGGTTATCCCACTGTCACAGAAAGAATCAGATATCCTTTACATATCCCAGTGGCTAGCTCAGATTACACTAGTAGGGTCATGGAGCTCCACAGAGTCCAAACAGGGCATCCCCACACTAGCGAGTTTGTGATGCCTGCACTGTAGGCCAGAACCCTGGCAGCAAGAGAGAAAGATGAGGAACAGCTGCCTGGCCTCAGGGGTTGCAGAGCTTCTAACATGGAGACCTCCTGTCCCCATGCTAACATTCTGAGGGACCTTGCTTTCCTTGCATTTAGCCACCAAGAACTCCAGTTGTTTTAGCTACTAAGCAATATTCCCCTCTCCAATTTCTTTCCCTTCCTCCTCAAATAGGCCCCTCTAAATAAGCACTTGGTTGTTTTCATTTAAAAGATCGAACAGCTGGGGCTGGAGATTTAGCTCAGCGGCATAAGCGCCTGTTTTGCAAGCAGGCAGTTGTGAGTTCGATCCCCGGTACCAATAAAAAGGAAAAAGACCAAAAAAAAAAGATTGAACAGCTGACCTAAATAAAGTCAGACAGCTCAAGAAAATTACAGACACTCTAGAAATTTCAGCAGTCCTTGTGGCCACTGTCTTTCAGACGGAGTTCTGGACTCTTATCAAGTAGTTCCCAGAAACCCTGATGTTCTCTTTCTGTTTTTGTCCCTGAAGGTCCGCTCAGAGCTTTGTCATTCTCTGAATGTTATGTTGGACAGAGCTCTCATTTATTGCATACCCATTATATAGTAAGTACAGTATTAGACTAAGTCCTCCACATATATCATGGAATTTAAAAGTCAGAGGAGCTGGGTATGCTGGCACACATCTGTAATCCCTCAGAAGGCCGAGGCAGGAGGATCACAAGTTCAAACCCATCCTGAGCAATTTAGGAAATTGGCAAGATTTTGTCTCAACATTAAAAACTAGCTAGACTTGGTGGCACACACCTGTAACCCCAGCACTTGGGAGACTACCAAGGAGGATCACTGTGTTTGAGGCAACCCTGGGCTACATGGTAAATTCAAGGCCAGCCTGAACTACATGATAAAATCCTGTCTCAAAAAGATAAATAAAATAAAAAAGCCTGAAGATGTAGCTCAGTGTGAAGGCCTTGAGTTCAATCATCATCCCTGAAAAATGCAAATAACAGTAGGATCAGGGTATAAATAGTTGAGCCCTTGCCTAGCATTGTGAAGCCCTGGATTCAGTCCCTGGTGCAAAAAAAAAGAAAAAATTCACAACAATCTGATGTCATTGTTACCCTATTTTACATATAAGAAAACTAAGGCTCAAGAATATTGAAAGGTCCTTTTCCCAAGATGATACAACTAGGATGCCTTTTCTTGGCTAAAGGCTTAATAAAGACCTTGGTCTGAGGAAACAATCATCTAAGAGTCTTTGAGAATGAAATGGGCTATAAAATTGGAAATAAGAATGATCAGAGGAGAAAGTACAGGCCATTTAGGCGGTAGACAAATTCTACCTTTTCTAGGAAGCGCGGTCCCTCCTGAGGAAGACAGAAGCACTAGTCTGTCCCCTCCCCTTTCAGTTCCTGAAACTTTTGTAAAACAGCATCCCAATCATGGCTCACCTGCCTGCTGCTGGTAAAAGACAAAACTGAGCTGGACCCATACTTATTTTGCCATAAGCCAGATGGAATTTGGGGGAGCAGGTGGTGGCGCCCCAGGCTGTGAGGATACGGTGTTCTCACTATAGAGGACTGTTTATTCTCTGAGGATGTCTTCTTTTACATTTGATGTCAGTGATATAAAACTAAAACTGTGTGGGAACTTCGTTTTTAAACCAGAATTATAATTCTTGGAAAAAAGGGGTTTTGTTTGTTTGTTTGTTTGTTTGTTTTTAGCATTTGGTGCTGTGTTGAGGGCTCTTTTTCATAGTCATAAGTGAAGGGAGCCAGAACAGAATTCACTGACTTAATAAGTTAGCATTTATTGTCTGAGGGGCTACTAAATACAAGGCACTGAGAATATAGACATATAATGTGTGATCTTAACCCATAGGAAATCCCCACGAGGCAGGATACCATAGCCTCATGGGGTAAGTTCAGAGTACAGTGGAAACCCAGAAAAGGGGTCCCTAACGCTATCAGGAGGGTCAGCAATGCTTTGAGAGGAGGTCAAGTCCAGCAGAAAATGGGGTGAGTGGTATAGAGGAGAGCAAATGTGGAAATGTTCCAAACAGAAGAACCTGCATGTGTAACACCCAGAGGGAAGAGGAAACACAGGGTATCTAATCAGCAATATTACCAGGCTCCCACTGTGAATTCGGCGTGTAATCCTTCGAGGGATGGATCTGCTGAATCAGCTCAGAGGAGCTCAACCAGGGGTCACCAAATTTATGTTCCAGCACAGGAGATGCCACATCCTGTAACACTCCTTTGTCATCTGCCATCTGCGATTTGCTTGAGAACATGAAGTTCAGGATACAGCCCTCCTACCCCGGGTTCCTCATTCTTGCCCCCAGGGAGAAACTTGCAGGCACATCACCAGGAAGGGCACTGCAGGCTGGGTTTCTCCCCACTGTCCAGAGCTTCTAAGAGGATTGCTGTCACTCAGTGACAAAAACTCTGAGTTTTTGTCTCTGTCTACCTCTTCGGCAGCTCCTGCAACTCTGCCCTTTCCCACCCTGGGCCAGGAGCAGGGCTCATTTTAGAGGTAGATTTAAAAAAAAAAAAAAAAAAAAAGATGACACAAAGCCTGGTCTCCATTCTTTTCAGTGGCTCTTTGATCAAGCAAAGAGTTTGACTAAGATCAACAGTGCTAAATAGGGACACGCATGCTGCCCCCCATCTTTTGTGACAGTCATGGACCTTCACAGCTCCATCCATCCCCTTAAAAAAACTTTTTCTTCCCAAGACAAGGTAATGCTTTTGGGGGACATTTAAGATCCAAACTATCACAGGCCTCAGCATCCTTTTCAATATAATACTGCAGGATGGAAGTTATAAGCCATGAATCCTCTTTTCTCCAACAAGAATCCAGTCCTGACATCCTGCAGTGAACACTGGACTCCTGCTCACCAGAGTGAACACTGAATTCCTGCTCTACTACTCTGGAGGCTGAAGCGCAGGATCACTTGAGCCCAGCAGTTTGAGGGCACCTTAGGCAACACAGCAAGATTGTATCTCAAAAAAGAAAAAAAAAAATGTGCTAATGGACCAAAAAATGAGTCCTAAATGGAAGAAAGACAGTATTACTTTGCAGCAGGGAAGAGGCCCAGGGAGACAGGTGGATTTGTGTGGCACTCAAGTGACATGAAAAGAACTCTCCCTGGGAGTCCTACCAGCTTTAGATCCCTACCAGCTGAGGTCTGCGACATTCCCTGCTAGGTGACAAGAAGTTACAACCTATAAGCTAAAGAACATCCCTCAGGGGTGCCCTGCTTATTCATTGTGAGTAAAATCTCAGAAAAAGGTGCCTAGCACACCTGGCGTCTCCCTAACACACAGAAGGCAATTCATTGACCATAGGGACTGCAGACAGATGGGAGAGGTGCACACGGTGTCACTTGCCTTCGCCCAGTGCCCCGTGAGAAGACCCACATGCTTGGCTTCACATACTGAGCAGATGAGGGTCAGTGACGCCCTCCCACTTGTTCTTGCTCAAAATGATATCGATCCTTTTGAGGTGACTGATTGGAAGATGAACGATAAGTAAAATGGCTGCTAATTAAATGTGGAAGGCAGGAAAGATATTTTAGCAGAGCTGGTCACTGCCTACCTTCCACAGCACTTATAACTGAACCAGTCCCCGGGGGACTGGCCTCCTTTTTCCCCCTCTCAAAAGGCTCTTTCTTCTGCCTGCCTTTGTCTCCCTTGTACTTTGTGTGGCATCACAGGTGTACGGCCTCGGCCTGAAAGAAGCCATTGTGACCTTATCAGTCTGGGATCTGTCAATTGAGAATAGTAGCATCCATCTGAGTTACACACACAATCCTGGGGAGTCAGCTTGCAATCTAGCCAGTCTGTGTTTGGGTGCCTCATTTGCACCCTGGTGAGAGTTTTAAAAAAGAAACAGGAAAGAAATTGCTGTCATTGCACCAGACGGAGGTCCAGCTCCTGGAATTCAGACTCAGCCCTGTTTTCCTTCCTGTCTCAACAGAACTGTATCCTTGACGACGCTCTTAGAACTGTCGGCTGGAACAGCGATGTCTGTAGCATTGATGGCATTCCACGGGGCAGGCTGGAGCTGGTCTTCCTGGTGAGATGCACCTGGACTGCCACACCTGCCCCCAGGCACCCAGCTGGTGTCAGGCCTGACCTTGCCACCACCCATCTGTGCAGCTTCTGCTCACCTCCTAGAGCCTCACTCCTGTTTTACGAGGCCCTCCTCTCCCATGGTCCCTCCCACTTCTGTGAATCTCAGCTGGCATAGAGCAGCCAGGCTGCCCAGAAGGCAAACAGAAGAACCAGGGACCGTTTATAGCCCAATATATCATTTCCATAGCTGCTGTTTGGGGCAGATTGAGCTGTGAAAATAGTGTGCCCAGTCTGAGTTGTCTGGGATCCTCTGGATTATGCCAAGCCATGTGGGCTCCTTAAGGACTTCTCAGAGCCTTTTTAATGCTAACGTGCAGTCTGACTCTTAGAGGTCTAGTAGGCAACATTTCTCAAACATGTTGAATCCCAGGGAACACCTAGTAATGTCTACCAGGAGGATTTCTCAAACACAAGGTGGTGGATGGCAGAATTGCTTAGCAGCCTGAGCTTTGGAGTCTTGTGTTAGAGCAAGACTTGCCGTGTACTCTTGAGCCGTGTACTTCTTTAGTTTCTCTGAGCCTCGGTACCTCTCTTTACATTAACATGATCATAGCTCCGTGTAAGCATCTAGAGTACTAAATACTTATATGTATAGCAATAGGCATCATACCAGGAGCTCAGTCAGCTATCAGTGTTGGTTGTCATTTTATTGTGCTGCCAAGTTGGTCAGAATCAGTTTTTTTACTGTCTCTAGACTCGACCTACACTCAGCAGACTTGTGGCTGTTCATGTCAGGGCTGGAGTGCCCTCTGCTATCCATACTGCGAGATGCATGCTTCAGCCAGGGATTTAGCTCAGTGGTATAAGCGCCTGCCTGGTAAGTGCAAGGTCACAAGTTCAATCCCTGGTACCAAAAAAAGGATGCATGCTTCAGACTCCAGATAGGACACCTGCTGCCCACTCCACTTCTACTCTTCCTCCCTGTCTTCACATCAGGGAGGAGGAGTCAAAGCCAAAAGCTTGAGAGCCATCAAAGATTTCCCCCTTCTGGCATATGAGGTTGTTCACCAGGTGACATATGTCATCTATTTAAGAGATTCTGGGTTATTGGATCCTCTCCTTATTTTGTTTTGTTCATTTAGTTTTTATTTTGAGGGTTTTTTGTTGTTGTTGTTGTTGTTGTTGTCTTCTTGGGTTTTGGTTTTTTTTTTAGAAATAGTATCTCACTATACAGTTCAGGTTAGCCTTGAACTCACTATGTAGCCCATGCTGGCCTCGAATTTGCAGAAAGCCTCCTGCCTTATCCTCCCAGGTGTTGGGATTACAAGCACACAATACCATGCCCAGCGCCTTCTCTCCATTCCTGTGTCTCCAATCCAGACCACTCCTGTTGCTGGCCTACGGTCTTGTCCAGTCCACTTCTTGTGTACTCTCTCCAGAAAGAATAAGTTCTCATCTGCCCAGTAAATTCATCTGTATTCTTTAAGGCCCAATTAAGAAATCACTCTTTCTGAGGCAGGAGGATCGCTGTGAGTTCGAGACCAGCCTGGGCTACAAAGTGAGCTCAAGGCCAGCCTGACCTGCATAGCGAGACCCTGTCTCAAAAAGACAGGAAAAAAAAAGAAAAGAAATCACTCAGCTGGGAGTGGTGGCATATGCCTGTAACTCCAGTACTCCAAAGGCTGAAGCAGGAAGATTGCTGTGAATTTGAGGTCAGCCTGGGCTATAGTGTGAGTTTATTCATCATCATCATCATTGCTTGTTTGTTTATTTTGTTTTGTTTGTTTTTTATACCAGAAATTGAACTCAGGACCTTGACAGGCAGGCACTGTGCCACTAAGCTATAGCTCCAGCCCTACATAGTGAGTTGAAGGCCAGCCAGAACTACATAGAAAGATGCTGTCAAAAGAATTAGAAAGAAAGAATGAAAGCAAAGATTACTCTTTTAAATAACTGCTCCTATTCTTTCCTCCTCCTCACAAGGTCAGGCACTTGGCAGGCCTTAGCACCACAGGCCTGTGCTGTGCCACATGTGGGTTCCCAGGCTAACAAGTTCCTGGACAGGAGATTTTAATGTATTCATTTTTAGACCCCTTTGCCCAGTACCTGGCACTAAGACTGAATAAATTTTTGTTGAACCAAATTTACGTGAATTTTCAAAAAGTTATGGGCTTCCTTTCAATGACTTGGTGATTATCTTTCTTTGCTTTCTTTTTCTGTTCTTTTAAAGACAGGGTCTGCCTGGATTACATAGACTCTGTCTCAGTATAGTGCATGCTGGCCTCAAGCTGTCTATGTAGCTAGCCTCAAACTGGGGCGCCTCCTGTCTCAGCCTCCTAAGTGCTGGATTATAAGCATGTACCACCATGCCCAGCTGACTTGGTGATTCTTTTCAGGAGATACACAGAAGAGGCCAAACAAATGGCATCTGTTATCAGTGGAAAGGATAATCAAAGGAGCTTTGGGAACACTTGACTGTTCTTTCCACCAATAACATGTCATTTATTCAGCCTCTTCTGTGTGTCCAGTGCTATAGTAAATATATTATGTACTTTGACTCATTTAACTCAGTAGGAGGTTCTAGTTTATTCCATTTTACAGAAGAGAGTTCTGAGCCTTATCCAGCTGGTCGGGCTGAGATAGGATGCAAGCCCAAGGCTGTCTGGTTTACTCCTAGATCCACGAAATGCCGTCTGCATACATTTTTAATAGTCATCTAGATTTTTTTTTTCTTTTTTTGGTACTGGGGATCGAATTCACAACCTAGTGCTTGCCAGGCAGGCGCTTATGCCGCTGAGCTAAATCCTTGGCTGTCATCTAGACTTTTAAGAAGTACAATCTTATTGCATGTTTGATTTGTATGTCTAGACTAAACTCTCTTAGGATCATCTCCATTTTTATTCAAGCTACTCCTTTGGAGCATTTTTCTAAACACCCTAGAAGCAGGAGGAGCTGGTGCTAGTAGCTGAGGTCTTGTGACGAGAGCCCCTCCCCTGACTCTCTAGGCTGGCACATTTATGCCACATTTTCCCCAGAGAGAAAAGCTCCATCCCAGGTGCTACACACTGAGGTTAGACTAGATGTTCTCTGCCCTCTTACAGTCTTAATGAGTTTGCATTTGCACACACACACACATGCATACATTTTGACTATAAAACCAAGAAGTACGGGGCTGGGGATTTAGCTCAGCGGCATAAGCACCTGCCTTGGAAGCAGGCAGTCGTGAGTTCGATCCCTGGTACCAATAAAAAGAAAAAGACAAAAAATAAAAAAATTAAAAAAAAAAAAAAACCAAGAAGTACAAAAAGCACTAAACTCAGTCTGAAGCATCTAGATCTATATAGAAGCATTCGACATGCAGTTGCAAAATCAAAATTTTTAAACTGAGTGCTTTATTTTGTTTCTTAAGACAGGGTCTAGCTGTGTAGTTCAGGCTGTCCTTGAACTCACTTTGTAGCGCAGGCTGGCTTTGAACTCCTGGCAGTCCTCTTGTATCTGCATCTAGAGTGCAGGGTCTAGAGGCAGGGGCCACTATGCCTGACTTTAAAACTGAGTTTTTTCCTAACTCATTGGGAGGTAAAACCTGTATAACACGAGGTTTTTCTATCATCTTCATTTACTTCATTGAGTGTGGTACTCATTCATTTTGCTGCAAAAACACTGATCACAGGGTGCTGCCGCAGCCCAGGAAAATGGATAATGCATAGTTTGGAACTCTGGAGTACATCTGGCCCCAAGAACTTTGGAAAAGGAATTGTGAGCCAAGCATGGTGGCACACACCTGTAATCCTAGCTGAGGCAAAAGGATTACTATAGTTCAAGGCCATTCTGAACTGTATATTGAGAGCCTGTCTCAAAAAAACAAGAAATGAAGAAAGAATCAAGAAAAGAAAAGGAATTGTGAATTTATGTCTTGGCTTGAGCAGTTGGGGGAAAAATGTATAGAAAGTCAGAAAACTAAAAAATAAGCTCATGTGAAATGGTCTCAAATGGAAGTCACCCTCCCATGTAATGAGCAAAAGACATCTTAGGAGGAGTAAAATTTGACTGGGTCTTGAAAGATGAATTGAATTTCATATTCCGTGGAGAAATGATGAAAACAAAATTCTGGGCTGAGAGAGGAACATGTAGAAAATGTTCAGGGGGAAAAATGTCTTTAAGCAGCTTGAGCACACAGACTTTGTCAGCTTACAGGGGAAAGTCTGATTATCTGTCAGAATGCCAATGACAAGCCATAGGCATAATGCAAAGGGGTAGCTAGTCCAAAAGCCATTTGCTCAGAGCAGGGTTTTTCTTTGGGATGCAGATTTAGTATCTCTGCTCACAGAAACATCACTGATACCTCTCTGCCCCGACTGCCAGGCTGTAGTAACCACCAATGGTCCTTCCCTCTCCCCATCAGACAGGTGTGGCTGGGGTCACTGCACGCTGGGGCTCATTTCACTGCCCTCTCCTTGGTCTGGGGTCAGCCTCTTAGCAGGTAGCTTCTCTAACAGACTGTCAGGTTCAGAGCAGATCAGCCACTCACTTCCATCAGAGGCTTTGAGCAAGTTATTTACCTCTTCTGTGGCTTTGTTCCTCCGCTGTGAAAGCAGAACAATAGTATGAAAGCGACTGTAATAGATGCTGGCCTGTGAAGCACTTCGCAGGGTGCCCACTGTGAGCCCTCACTAAGCAGTGCTTATTCCTCTGACAAGGACTCCCCCCTTCTCCAGCTGTGTATAGGAATACATAAGCTCCTTACTACTTAACTTTCTTTTAAAAGCCCTTTATTCTTTCTGCCAGTGATCATCCACTCCTTCCTAGTTAGCCGTTTTCTGTAGAGAATTTCTCTATGCTGGTTTCTTGCTGCTTTTTCTCAGTCATCGTAAAGCATTGCCTTCCTGACTTTGGTCCAGATCTTGGGCTCCCCAGATCCTTGGGGCCCTGCTAGGCTGCTGGGGATTCCCAAACTCACTTTAGGATGCTGATGTAGAGCAATGTAAGAAAGCTGACTTTGGAATTAAATAAACCTTCCACTTAACCAGTCATCTAAACCTGCGTAAGTTCCATCATCCTGAGGAGCCTCATTCCCTACCAGGTAGCCTGGGCCTATTAATACTTCCATCCCAGAAATGCTATATCTTAAATTAGATCATTGTACTTAAAGGCTCAGCATAAGGTCTGATATATAAGAAGTAACCTCGTGAGTTCCTTCATTATTAGTATTATTGTAAAATATTTCTTGAAAAAAATCACACTTCTCCCTAGAGATCAAGCCTTAGATATAATTAAAAGGTTGGAATTCTGCAGGAAATGGATAGATTGCCTCAGCCTGGCGCAGTGATGCTGTGGCCTCATGCTAAGAACCTCTGGTAGGCAATCACATATGGCTTTGCTAAGTAAAAATAAGAATTATGACTTAGCAAAAACATTTGGGCAAGGGCTGGGGTTTTAGCTCAGTGGCCTACGGACCTGCCTGGCAGGTGCAAGGTTGTGAGTTCAATCCCTGGTACCAAAAGAAAAAAAAGAAAAAAAAATTGGAGAAAAAAGCATTGTAAATCTGAAGTCTTGGAGAGTGAAAAAGAAAAGGGTCTCTGGTTACTGAAGAATTAGGGATCCAATGATCTGGTACACTGATCAGTCTGTTTGACAAATCACCTCTTTTTTTTTTTTTTAATTGGTACCGGGGATTAAACACACGACTGCGTGCTTGCAAGGCAGGCGCTTATGCCACTGAGCTAAATCCTCAGCTCCGGCAAATCACCTCTTAAAGTTTTGTTTTTAAATAGCAAAAGTAACACCTAGACATGGTTGTAAGGCTTCCCTCAAAAAAGCCTCTGCCATCCCGGGTATAGTGGTGCACATCTATAATCACATTTAGAACGCTGAGGCAGGAGGATTGCTGTGAGTTTAAGGCCATCCTGGGGTACAAAATGAGTTCAAGGCCAGCCTGTATACTACATAGCAAGACCCTGTCTCAAAAACACCAAACAAAAAAAAAATTTTTTTTTAAATGCCTCTTGGCACTAAGCAAAGTTTCAGCCACAGTGTCAAGGGCTCCCACCCTGAGCAAAGGGCCTTACCAGTACTGAAGACAGTAGAGGCTCTTGGAAGTGGTCAAAAGTGATTCCTACAAATGGAGCACTCTCGTCCTACAAATGGAGAAACAGAGGCCTAAAGCAGAAAAACTGACTGCCGTGCCTCGGCCCTTCTGGAGCTTTACATCTAAGACCTCAGCCTCAGACCAGGCTCCATGTCTGGACATCGCTCCAGGGATGGATCACAGTCACCAGGGAATTCCTTCCAAATGCATCAATATTATCTCCATTTTCCCCTCTCTGTGTTACTTATAGAAAGGCCTCCTCTCCCTGTGTACATCAGGGTCAACAAACCCATAAACACGTGGAAGGCAAATGGATACCTGGGGTTCCCAGATGAACATTTTCAGGATTACTTATGGTGCCCTTATGTGGAGATGCTGGTTGAGTGTCAGAGCTGAAGCCTTAGAGTCAATATTATTAGTGGACTCATTGCATGATTCTTACAGGCAAACAAGCTTTGGGGAAACCAGGGCCAGTCCAGGCCAGCAAGGGCTTTCACCAAGTTTTCTGTTTCCAGATTGGGCACTGGGAACAGGGAGGCCACTGCGGTGATTCAGAGTCAACCTGGGCCCCCTTATTCCTCACAGCACCTACCTTTTCCAGCAGAACCTAATTCCTGCCACACATGGCAGCTCAGACACATTGCCTGACCTACTTGGGGAAATGATTGGCACCGAAGACACCCAGTGTAGCCTGGCTGACATGAACGTCTCTCTTTGGCTTTGTGTTTAGACTAAAGAACCTGGAGCTAGCTGCCATGGGAGGATCAGACGTCCATGTGAGGATGCTGGCAGCCCCTATCAATCCATCTGACATAAATATGATCCAAGGTAACCTTGGTTTCTGGAGCTTATGTTAATTGGCTTTTTCGCTCAGCTGCCACCTCATTTCCTTCCTCCTCAGGTATGGGTGTGAAATCCCTGTGATTAGCATAGCTCTTCTCCAGAGGAGCAGAGGAGTCCACCGACTGTATCAGCCCTCCCTAACCCCCCTTCCCTGAACATGAGGCTTTGAGAGAGTCAGGAAGACTTCGGGAGGGCACGAAGTGATCACTGTGGAGGGCCAGCAACATGCTGGGCTCCTTTCTTGTGTTACTTTGTGGTGACCGAGAACACTAAAGGGTCTCAACTCTGTGGACAGGCAAGGAGGCTGAGGCCCAGGGTGGATAATCAGAGGCAGAGCCCCATTCAAATTCCAATCTGATTGAATCCAAAGTCTGCATTCTGAGCCAGGTATAGTAGCACATTCCTGTAATCCTGCGCCCTGGGAGGCTGAGGCAGGAAGATCATAAGTTCAAGACAGCCTGGATTATATAGTGAGACCCAGACTCAAATCAAACATACAAAAAAACCACAAAGTCCATGCTCCCTCCCTGCCCACATTTCTTTTTTTTTTTTTGGTCTTTTTCCTTTTTATCAGTACTGGGGATCGAACTCACGACTGCCTGCTTGCAAGGCAGATGCTTATGCCGCTGAGCTAAATCCCCAGCCTCCCTGCCCCCATTTCATGGGATGACCTTTTGCTGTCTCCTCCCTCAGGGAACTATGGCCTCCTCCCCAAGCTGCCTGCTGTTGGAGGAAATGAAGGCGTTGGACAGGTGGTAGCAGTGGGCAGCCGTGTGACTGGGCTGAAGCCAGGAGACTGGGTGATTCCAGCAAGTGCTGGTTTGGGTGAGTTTCCCCTGGTGGCAGCAGCCTTTTCCTTCTCCCAGATCGTTTTTCATATACTCTGGACACTCTGCTCATTGGTCAGTGCAGTTAAGTTCTTGCATTGCTTTCATGAGAACAGAGCAGAATGCTGTTCCTTTTGATCCGGAGGTGTTATACCTGCTCTCGTCTTGTTGGGTCCATGCTGATGGGTGCTGTAATTCTCTGAATCCCTACATCTCTTAGTCCCTACTGTAAAATGCAGTGGAGAATATAGATAAGGTAATCCTTGTCCTTCGGGAGGCTTTAATCTAATTGAAAAACGTCTAAACCTGTAACTTCAGTAAAGGAAATGCTCTGAGTTCACAAGAAGCAGGGAGCACTTCTGATTCCTCTGCACACCCTCACACACACGTGCATGTGAGTGTGAGTGTAAATTTGTCTTGGGGAAGGATCAAAAATAGGCTTTATAGAGATGGCTTCATTAGAACAGATTTTTGATGGGTGTATTTTGTTAGGTGAAGGTGAGTTTCAGTCTTGTAGAAAAAGTAAAATAAGCAAAAGCACAAAGGTGAGTTTGGAAGATGGGGCCAGACCCAGTGCAGCCTCAGCAGAGGATCTGCCATTGACGGAGGGTGCATGAGTGAGCAGAAAGGCTCAGGAGTAGAGTAGGGCCACATGGGGCGAGACCCCACCAATGCCAAGCTAAAGGGGAGGATTTTCTGTCTTTGGGTGCATGAAGGAGTCATGAGTATGTTTTGCTTTTCACTTAGACATTTTTGTTTGTTTTTGCAATATTGGAGACTGAGTTCAAGGCCTTTGCCCTAAGCTACATCCTCAGTTCTTCTTGGATTTTTTATTTTGAGACAGGGTCTTGCTACATTGGTTAGTCACTCAGACAGAGCTCAAATTTGCAATCCTTCTGCCTCACCCTTCCTGGAATTACAGGACGGTACCACCATGCCAGGCTCACTTGCCAGCTTTTGAGACCCCTCCATTATATAAACAGGCTTTCACAGCTGGGTATGGTGTGCACACCTGTAATCCTAGCTCTCTGGGAGGCAAAAGAACCAAAGTCCCACCCGAGGAACTTAGCAAGAAACTGTCTCAAGATTTAAAAAAGGACTGAGGGTGTAGCTCAGTGGGAAAGCCTTCATTCAATCCCCAGTGCTGGAAAGTTAAAAAGAAAAAAAAAAAATCTTCACAGCAGCCATAGAGAGCAGGCAGGCGGGCATCACCCACCCTGTCGACCATATTCGAGAAGTAAAGCTTGCCCGGATGCCAACAGCAAAATCAGAGTGAGCACTGCCCTCTTGCCTCCTCTGTCTTCCCACTCATGTTAGGATCCTTTGGGTTATAACTTGCAGAGACCCAGCTGAAACTTGTTTTTAAAAATAGTTTCACTGGGGCTGGGGATTTAGCTTAGCAGCATATACACCTGCCTTGCAAGCACGCAGTCGTGAGTTTAATCCCCAGTACCAATAAAAAAAAAAAAATAGTTTCATTGACCTGTGGACCTAGGAAGTTAAAGGGGATAACACCTCAGGCACAGCTGGACACAGGAAGCTAACACTGTCAGGAACCTGTCTCTCGCTGTCACTGGTTCTCAGATGAGATCTCCCCCCACAGAGTAACAGGTATGTAAGGGCTCCTCCCTTTAGGCTGAGCACTGTTCTGAGCACTTTGCATACATTAACTCAGTTATTCCCTCAACATGACATATATACTTTATTAAGGTGAGCCCAAAATAAATGTAAAGAATTAAGGAGCTTGCATGAGGTCTCCCAGTCAGTAAGTGGTAGAGCTTCATATCTACTCTAACACGGACATTGCACAGGTGGCTACCAGCCCCCTGAGGTTGACATCAGCCTGTGAACAAATAAACCTTCTTCCACAATGACACACAGCACAACTGTCCATATCCCCCAGAGCGGTCCCGCCTGGCCCTACCTGCTCCTTGCCCATCCATGAACCAATCAGCTGGGCTGTTGGTTGGGCCACTCCATTGCCCTGGCCTAGCTGCTCACCTCTAGAAAAAAGCGTGAGAACTTAATAAGCAGGGGAGAGAGAGGTTAGGAAAAGGGACAACAGGAATCAGCAGTGACAGATGTCTACTCCAAGTTTTTTGCTTCTCTGAGCTTGAGAAAGCTGCCAAGTGTGGCTCCACCCACTCCCATACCCACAGGCAGTGAAAGAGCCCCACTACCCGATCAGAGGGAGAGCTGGGAGGACTCAGTGGTACTGATGCCAGCACCGTGAACCAGCACCTGCCCTGAGTGAACTGCATCCCAAGATGGGTCAAAGAGCTCCTGCCCCCAGGGTGGGAGACCCAGAAATAGAGAAGCAGCACATAATGCAGGGCAGTGTATATGATATGATCGAATTATAGAAAGAATGTTTCACTTAAAATATACATATATTATAGTAAAAGACATTGCCATTAATCGTCCTCTAAATGCTCCCTTCACAGTGAATACATTCATCCATCGTCCTTGCCGCTTTCTGAGGCAGTTCTGAAAGTACCCTTTCATGAGTGACTTTCTGAGGTGTGATTTAAAATGTGGCAGATGTTGCTGCTCAACGCATCCAGTGGGAAGGCAGGCTGGCAAAACATTACAGTGCACCTCACTCACCTTAGTCACCAGTTCTGGCTCTGTGCAACTTCTGGCTCTTCCCCAAAGTCAAAATGATGATGATGGGTAAATGCTTTGAATCAAATTAGGACATCAAGACCACCACCAAACAGCACAACTAAAGACACACAAGAACTGCTACAGAAAGCGTCATCAGGGGAATGATGGCAGCGTGTCTAATACAGTAATTTTATTTTTTTAATTTAAACTTTCACTATATTTTTCGATCATACCTCTTAAGTGCTCACATCACACAGTGGACACAAAGCAAGAATTCCCCAGTGGGCAGCACTGGGAAGAGATTTCCAGAGACATGATACTTGAACTTGGTCTAGAAGCCTAACTAGAAGTGCATCACTGGGCCAGATGAGAAGAGACGTCCCAGGCAGGGAGCGAAGCTTGCTCCAAGGTAGGACAATGGGACAAGGCTCAGCAATGTCAGAGAACCGCAGAGAGTTCCATGGTGCTGGGCCCCAGTGGGAGCTTGAAGGCAAGATGGAGCTGGAGATGTCAAGCATGCTGGTCATGGGAGACTCAAGTGCATCCAGGTAGAGGGGTCCTGACAGAGAAGTAGAGGATGATGTGACCAGATGTGTTCAGTGCCGACAAAGTCACACGGTGGAGGAAGAAAGCCAGTGAGGAGGTGGGTGCATAGTTCAGGCTTCAGTGAAGAGGACCTGAGTGAGACAGTGCCACGGGGTTGGAGAAGAGGAGGCAGGTTCAGGAGCTGGAGTAATGGGACTCAGTGATCCTCTAGATTTGGAGAGAATGAAGGACCTACTGGGTGTGTGATGATGGAGGCCTGGTGGTGGGGTAGGCGTCACAGGGATTCCTCCCTGGGGAAAAGGCGAGAGTCTTCTAAGCAAGGTGCCAGTCAGGGAGGATGAGCACTTCACAGTCATGAGAATTCTGATTAGCTCAGTTTTCAGTAAACAGTTTGTGAAGATGATCATTAACCTAGTTTTTCATTAAACACTCTGCAAGCATGAACAAAGCACTGGGCTCCAGGACACAGCATGGGCACAGTCTCTTCTGTACAGATTAGTGACTAAACACACGACATGACAGACTTTGGTCATGTTCCATGGTCCTGAGCGGCTGGTTGTGCCCATGGTCAGCTTTTTCCCATGTGCACCTGGGTCAGAAAGTATGGCCAGATGTTTGCAAACACTCAGAACCTTTCTGGGGCATCATGGGGCCGAGGAAGCAGTGGCCTGGCAAGTACCTGAACATTCTCCTTCCAGCTCTGCCTTTCCACACTAAGCCTCAGTTTTCTCTTTTCTAGCATAGAGCTAATGGCTGCTTTGCATATCTCACCAGACTGGGGGGGGGGTGTTTGTTTTTGGCTTTTTGGGGTGTTTTTAGTACTGAGGATTGAACTCACAACCTCACACTCACCAGGCAGGTGCTTACACCAATGAGCTAAATCACCAAGCCTCAACAGACTCTTGTGCACACAGCCCCACTGAAGGAATATATGCAACGATTCCAATGCCACACTCTTGTGTGCTTTAGATCAGGAGTTGGCAAACTTTTCTTAGAGGACCAAGTAGAAAATATTTTAGGCTTTGTCCAGGCAGGAACAGTGGGTTGGGGGGTAGGGGCAGGTTTTGGAATATAATTTATTTAGTTTTGGAATAGAAATGTAGGAGTTATTTTTTAAATTTTATTTTTTTTTAAATTTTATTTAAAGAAAGGCTAAACAAAACAAAATAGAAATAATACATACTTTCAAAGAAAGAATAAACAGTAAGAAATCATTAGTTGATATTTGCATAATGTCTTCTTACAAATAGTTATTCAAGATACAAAAGTGGAGCATATAAAGTAGGGTTTCAAACAGCGAGACTACAACCAGTTCTGTTCAATAAAAAATCACTCTGAGCAAAGAAAAACAGTATTGCTGGGTTTCACATTATGATACTCCTGGATCAGCACTGGGTACTGCAGTGTCTCTTTTTCTTCCAAGTATTTGTTCATTTCATCATGTGTCATAAGATCAGTTTTCATAAACTGTTGATTAGTTCTACATACGCATGAGTCTTAACATGGTATTTCTATCCTTTCTATATTAGAGGGAGGAAGAAAACAAAGCAAGACAAAACAAAACATATTCCTATAAACACATGAAATGTAAAAGACATATAAGACCACTGTCCAAGGGGTTTACCATGATTACTGTGTTGTCTGTTATTACCTTCAATAGAATTGGCTATATCATCAGACATAGTATAATTGAATATATCAGCACCGAACAGTATTAATAAAAACACAATTTTGTATGTAATATAAAACTTCAAAAACAGATAGTAATGAAGCTAGAATGGGTATCATACTGAGTCTTGTCATCTTCAGTGTAGTTGCCTAAACTCTCAGACTTGATACTGTCAATCATATAAGTTTTGAATAAAATCTGTGAATATGAAACAGCAATCAAACAAAACAGATTTAACTAAGATCAGTCATGATAAACCAGTATAAGTCATACAGGGCTCCAAATTGAGTTAATAGGAAATTAACAATGATTACTGTGCTGTATCCTAGTGTTTTGGGGATAGCTGTCTGTGCCCTCAAATCTAATGCAAGTAGACAAACTGGGACAGAATAAAATCTATCTAAGCAGAGTAGTGTGAGTAATATGGGTTTTAATTCTTGATATACTATTAACAATATCTTCTGCTGTCTTGTGAAAGACCATTCCTCCCCTTTCACTTCCCCAGGGTGCAGTGTGTATTTTTAGGTCTCACCTAGACCCTCAGTTTTAAATTGGGGTGGGGGGCAACCTGCTATTTACCTAAGTGGTTCCAAACCTTCTTCCTCCTGGACTTGATCTCTTAATTATATTCCTTTACCTATTAAAGCCTGTCTTTTCAACCTACCCACAAATACTGGTCTGGTTGCCCCTATTACTCTCTGGCTCCCTGTCCCATAGAGCATTGTTTTCCCATATTTGATTTTCAGTCCATACCCTTTTTCAGGTTAATTATATTTCCTATAAAGAGCATTTCAGTAGACCCTACCTCCTGATCTACTCTATCTGTGATTCTCTCTCTTTTTTTTTTTAATTTAGTGTATCAAGGCCATCTATATTAGAGTTTATAACCAACCTTCTCTGCCTCATTTCTGTTATGCTCTTTGCTATTAGTTGTCTGCTTGTCTTCTTCATTCTACTTTCTGCTCCATTCATTGAGGTCTCTCTGCCACTGTTCCTGGAATCCTGGTACTTTTCTCTCTCTCTAGAATGCCTGCAGTTTTCTCCGTAGAGTTGGATTGGTGGTCACGAATTTCCCAAGTTCCTCTTTGTCTTGGAAGGATCTTGTTCTCCATTAATTTCTAGAGACAGTTTAGCAGGGCATATCAATCTGGGATGGAGGTTATTTTCTTTCAGGGCTTGGAATATTTTGCTCCAACGTCTTCTTGACTTGATGGTTTGTGTCGAGAAGTCTGCCGTAATTCTGATGGGCCTTCCTTTATATATAGGTGATCTGTTTCTTATCTCTAACAGCTTTTAATATTCTGTTCTTATATTGAATTTCTGGGATCTTGATTATTATACGCCTGGGTGTGGCTGTTTTGGGTTTAGATGGCTGGAGTTCTGTATGCCTTATATATCAGAATATCATTTCCTTTTCCTATGTTTGGGAAGTTTTCCTTAACTATTTCTGTGAATAACCTTTGTAGTTCCTTTGTTTGTACCCCTGCTTCTTCATTCACATTCTTTATTCTTAAGTTATAGATCCTCTTGTCATCTTCTAGCCTTTGTATTGTTACTTCTTATTTCCTTGTTATTTTTAAAAAGTTTTTCCTTTCATAATCTCACATTGCAAACCTGTCCGCCAGTTTGGATAAACTATCCTTAGTTTCTTTCAAGCAGTTTTGCCAGCTTTCAATGGAGTTTTTAATTTCCTGGTAATCTCTTTGAATCTGCTTCATGTATTCTATATTTTTTTATATTCTTCATCAAATGGTTCTCTCCTTTGTTTGTGTCCCTCCATTCTTCCATCTATGTCTTCTTGAGAGTTGTTTAGCATTTCTTTCATTAATCTATTTATATCTTGCTTTACTTGGTTAAATATTTCACTTTTGAACTCATCTATGAGGTCCCGAATATATTTGTCCACTGATGCCATGTCTGATATTGCATGTTTTCTGTCCTCAATCTTTTTTGTATTTACCTTTCTTGGATCAATGTTCTCAGGGTTGGGGGCTGGAAGCTTTTTCTTATTGTTTCCTCTTCTCATATTTTTTGTTTCTTCCATACAGGCATATAAAGAAGGCCCCAGTCCCTTTTTTGTTGTTGTTGATTCTGGTTCTTCTGAATCATGCTGGCTAGGTGACTTTGCCTACTCCAGTGTGCTATTGAAGTGAAAATAGGGACAGGGCATGTTGGCCCCTCCCCTCCCGGTCTTAGTGTGCACAGCGGCAGGGAATTTGTCTGGGACACCCTACTGGTTCCCAGCCAGAGGTGTGACCCAGGTCAAGCACATCTGACCAATCCCTTCCGGGAAGGAAACAACTGAGTGAAGTCTCTGCAGTACCTTATTTCTGCCAGTCCTGCCCAGGCTCCAAGACGTCGCCCCCTTTCCTATGGAAAGGTTTTATTCCCAACACTCACCACTCACCGCAGGTCAATGCAGGTCTCCCAACAGCTCTGCTCTCTGGGGGTCTCACCCATCCCGATCCCAGTGCACCGGCACCCCAGTGCACCAGCACCCCAGTGCAACCACAGCTCCAGCGAATCCAAGCAGCAGGAACCTGAGCAGTTCACTAAGTGGCAGCCGTGCAAGTTCGGACACATCAGCCAGTGCGTTCTCTGGTTCACTGCTCCCTTCTGCCCTCACATCTTCTCACCAAGGCCTTCAGGCTTGCCCGCCACCAGCTTCACTGTGCCCATGCATCTCCGGGTTCCAACAGTGCTTCTGGCACAGTGGGACCGGCTCTAGTGAGAGCGCCACCAGCTACCGCCCTCTTCTGTTCAAGTTTTTCTTTTTTAAACTTTTTTCTGTGGGCTTCAGTTCTCACTTTAGTTTCTTCCTTAGTCAAGGGGATCTACGTCTTTCCTGCTTTTCCTTCTCCAGAATTCTACATTCCAGCATCTGGGCCGTTTCTCTCAGGCTTTTTAGTTTGCTGCTTACTGTTCCTCCATCTTCCCAGATCTCCTCTAAAATTTATTTATTTATCTATTTATTGGTACCAGGATCGAACTCACGATATCATATTTACCAAGCAGGCACTTGTACCACTGAGCAATATCCCGGCCCCAAATGTAGGACTTTCTAAAAATGCACGCACCACTTCTGATGTATTTATAAACTAGACTCAGCCTGATCATACCCTCATTCCTATACTTTTTTCTGAGCCCTTTTCTTTTTCCTTTTTTTTTTTTGGTACCAGGGATTGAACTCATGACCTCACGCTTCCGCTTCCCAGACAGGCACTTATGCCACTGAGCTAAATCCCTGGCCCTGAGCCCTTTTCTTGATCTCCTCTCTCTCTCCCGCTATCCCTGTCCTTTCCTGTGTTTCTCTTTTGCTTCGGCATGAGGCACATGCAAACAGGAGCACCCTCCCGTGTTCTTTCAAGAACTGTGAAGTCTGTGTTCATCCAAGAGAATCAAAAAAATCCCCCTCCTTATCTAAAAACACCGTTGCTTCTCCTCTCAAACTTCAGATTCCAGCCATTTCCAAATACAATGAGCTCTGCTTTCTTTGGTTTCTGTAATAGCAAATGTTTTGAAGGAAATTTTTACGTTTGTCATGTCCAGCAGGGACTCCTTTTTTTTTTCCTTTTCTTTTTTGTTTTCTTTGATTGTTGAGAAGTTTCAAAAAACTGTCTTCAAACTGTGATCTGTTCAAACACCTCTACCCCATAAGTCACATGTTTCAATAAGGATTTTCAAGACTATGGAACACTTGAATTTCTTTGGTGTTGATGAACTACCCTAACCATTACTCAGAGATTTTACATCTCTAACGCAGTATTTTTTTTCCTTTTATGCTAAAAATGAAGATCCTGATTTTGTGTGCATGCATTACTTTGGATGTGAGAAACTGAAAATGCCAATTCTGTGCTTTCCCTTTCAGTACAAATTCTGGGGAAATGTAAGATCCTTCATCTTTAACATGGTTTTAGGAAGCAACTAGAATTCCATTCAGGGAAATTTGATGTTCAATTTAATACCTCAGAAGACCTAGAAATTCGTAAGATCCCATGTCTTTGGAATACTGTATATTAATTATCAAATGTTTTACAAATACTTCACTTCCTTCTGCATGTAATCAGTAATAATGTTTTAGAGTAGAAAGATGCATTATCAATATAATATCAATATAAAAATGTATTTAAGCCCTTCAAAAATTATTTAGGCTTTGTAGGTCACAGATCTTTTTTATAACTACCTATCTCTGCAATTAAAATAGCCAGAGACGATACATAAACAAATAAGCATGACAGTTTCCCAGTCCAATTTTATTTATAAAAACCGTGAGCTTTCCAGCTGTGGTGGCACACTTGTAATCCCAGCCCTCTAGAGGCTAAGGCAGGAGGACTGCTGTGAGTTCGAGGCCAGCTTCAAAAAGATAAAAAACAAAACAACAGCAACAGCAAAAGAACAGTGAGCCTACTTGGCCCGTGGGCTACAGTTTGGTAGGATCAATGAGGGAAACCCAGTTGTGTTACCCACCAGTGATGCACTGGCCCAGTGATTGTCAGTCATCTCTGATAAATGTTGACTCATTTAATCTTGGCAATATGATGTGTTATTTTCTGCATCTCATGCGTCAGAAAACTGAAACTCAAAAAAGTAGAATAATAATTTAAAGTCACACAACTAATGAGTGGCAGAACTGGAGGTTTGCTTTGGTTTCTTTCTTTTTATTTTTTTTAATCAGTACTGGGGATTGAACTCACTACGGCGCGCTTGCAAGGCAGGCACTTATGCCATTGAGCTAAAACCCCAGCCCCCAGTTTGGTTTCTTGAGACAGGGTCTTGCTATGTAGTTTGGGCTGGCGTTGAACTCACTATGTAGCCCAGGTTGGCCTTGAACTCAACAGGGGTGCCCCTGCCTCAGCCTCCTAAGTGCTGGAGTTACAGGTGAAGCCACCACACTTGGCAGAGCTGGAGTTTTCAAGCAGGTCTCTCCAACCCCACAGCTTTTATTTCAACTCTGACAGCATTTGTCACTGACCATGAGTGCTATCCCTTCCTGCCCAGGCTCTCTTGAGAAGAGGTTTAGGGACTTCTAAGCCCCAGGAATCCACATCAAGGTATGGGTTCCCTTTGTTTGTGCCATAGGGGAATTAGAAAACATTCTTAATACATTAACTACTGTTCATTTCCTACTATTTTTTTTAATTCTGTATTGTTTCTATCCTTTTTTGTTTTGCTTTTTAAAATTAAAAAAGAAGAAAACATCCCTAACTTTGTGCATGGAAAGTCCCCTATTAAGTGTTTGACCCTGAGAACAAGAAATAGTAGCTAAAGTAAATGGGCAGGAGGATTACGCAGATTTGAAAACTAGACTAAGCAAAGCCTAGAAAATGCCGAGGCACTCACTGGATCCCTAAGGAATCCTTTAGCTTCCTTCTCTGTCTCTTGTTTATTTTAGCCATTTACTCTAGGATTGACATGCCCTTTCATGGGGCGTTCTTCCTTTGCCTCTTGAGTTCCTGGACCCTAAGGCCACACTGTTTCCCCACCTGCAGCACAGTTAGGAACTGCCTGAGCGGCTCTTTCTTCCCATAGCCAGACTCACAGACCCAGGATCCTGTTAGAATCCCAGCAGCTGGTGTGAATGGGCACCTCGAGAGCTTTGGAAGTGACCCTGAGACAACACAGCCATCAGGCCTGCAGCCAGCAAGGCTCACGCGGCTCCCCTAAGGTGATATAGCAAGGACACGGTGGAGCCAGGCTTGAGTCTGAGCCCGAGGCCTGCCCTCGGTGCACCTTCACACAGCAACCTTCCTGCCCAGGGTGGGAGCCTGTCCCCACCTGGTCCTCATGTGGTGCTGCAGGTTCTGTCTACAGAGGAGAACTTGAGTCTCCACTTCATCGCCTCTGCCAGAACGCGGGCCTGGACCCCAGCCCAAGCCTCCCATCCATCACTCACTTTCACACTGCCTCTCCCACCCTCAGTCTTTTCTACCAGCCACAAAGTGATCTTAGAGCAGATATCAGATCATCTCGATCTCTCAAAGCTTGTTAGAAACGCATCATTTACTAAAATAAAATCCGCTGCCCACACCATGGCCCTGAGCCCTATGCCTTCAGACCACAGTGTCTACCCAATGAATCACAAATGGCTTTTTTTTTTTTTTTTTTTTTTTTTTTTTTTTACTAAAAACGACCTGTGGGGGCTGGGGATTTAGCTCAGCGGCATAAGCACCTGCCTTGCAAGCAGGCAGTGGTGAGTTCGATCCCTGGTACTGATAAAAAGGAAAGACCAAAAAAAAAAAAAAAAAAAAAAAAAAAAATATATATATATATATATATATATATATAGAGAGAGAGAGAGAGAGAGAGAGAGAGAAATATATATATATAGATATATAAAATATAGATATATAAATAAAATAAAATAAAAAAATAAAAACGACCTGTGGTACTGGGGCACCGTGGCACACACTTGTAATCCCAGCACTTGGGAGGCCAAGGCAAGAAAATTACTGAGTTCCAAGGCCAGCCTGAGCTACAAAGCGAGTCCAAGGCCAGCGTAAACTGCACAGTGAAGCCCTGCCTCAAAAAACCAAAAATAAAATAAAGGAAAGAAAACTGACCAGGTATAGTGGCACACACTTGTAATGTCAGCACTTGGGAAACTGAGGCGGGAGGAGCACTGTGACTTTGAGGCCAGCCTGGGCTACACAGTGGGTGCAAGGTCAGCATGGACTATACAGCAAGACACTGTCTCAAAAAACAAAGTAAAACAGAAAAGATTTCCTTTTCCTCTAATTGCACTAATTAAAAATACTAATTGAAGTCTGGTATCCTATACCCATGTACCCAGGAGAGGGGTTTAGCGCTTGGGTGCAGAAGAGCCCTTCCTCACTTCCCTGGCCTCATTCCCTGGCTCAGGAACCTGGCGAACTGAGGCTGTGTTCAGCGAAGAAGCTCTGGTTGGAATTCCCAGTGACATCCCTCTTCAGAGTGCAGCCACCCTGAGTGTCAACCCCTGCACAGCCTACAGGATGTTGGTGGACTTCGAGCAGCTGCGGCCAGGTAGGAGCCTGCAGCTGCGGGAGCAGGCCAGGGCTCCCCACTGGGGTGGGACACAATCCTGAACCTGAAGCCATGGGACCTTGCCACCAAGGAGTCTGGAGGACGACAGCCCCTGGCCTGGGCAAGTGTGTTATTTTAGAAAAGTGTTAGCTGGGCTCCTAGGAAACATGTTGAAAGCGCACGAGGACCACACTCTTAGAAACTGCTAAAAGATCACATTCCCCACAGTTGGGAATGGAATGCTGTCACTCAGCAAAAACTGTGTTGAGCTGTGCTAAACTCTGGGTATACAAAGCCAGGCAAGATAGACACAGTCACAGTAAAATGCTGAACTTGGTGTTAATAATTCTGCTCAGCATTTATATTGCATTTTCTGTTCATACGAACGCCTCTAGGCTTATCCCTGTGGAGGGCATCACGCCTTCCAACAAAGCAGTACGGTGAGCTTAGGGTCATTGGTTAAGAGCTCAACCTCAAGGCAAAAATCCTAGGTCTGAACCCCAGTTCACCTTTCACTAACTGTGTGAATTCTCTGCCCACAGCATCCCAAGTTTTCATCAGTAAGATGGAGAATGAGAGGCTCCGGCAGTTTATGAAACACTGCTGCATTAACCTGTAGCGCAGTGCCAGGCTACAGTGCTGGGACTGTCAGCTGCTTTTATCGGTCTTCCTTTTAGAGGTTGAGGAACAGAGGTCCAGAGAGGGGGACTATTTGCATGAAGTCACTCAGCAAGTAAATGACAAAGCCAGGTGTTTTCTTGAGATTCTCCTCAAAGCAGAGCCTGACACCAGAAGTGGGGCCAGCCAGGTCATTTGGGAAGGAGGTCCCAGGAGGCAGGAGGGGGAGACTGAAGAAACCAAATTCAGGACAGAGGCAGAGCCTGGGAAACCTGGTTACTGCCCAGGACCATGTGGGCTCTGTCCTGCTGGGGTTAGGTTAGACTCCTCTAAAGTCAGGAGACTGGGTCGTTTTCCTCAGGCTCCGTTCCCCCACTGACTTCTGGATTTTTGTTGGAGTTTTTCTATAATGCCGAGGAGTGAAAATACCCTCACTATGTGGGTACACTGTTTTTTTGTTTTTGTTTGTGCAGGAGTTTTTTTTCTGCAAGTCTTTTTCTGTTTGGAGTTGGTTTTTTGGTTTGTTTGGTTTTGTTTTTTGAGAGGATCTCATTGTGTAGTCCCGGCTGGCTTCCAACTTGCCTGTGTAGCCTGGGCTGAACTTGAACTCATGACCCTCCTGCCTTAGTTTCCCAAGTGCTGGGATTACTTGACTTAGTCTCAATTTTTTTTTTTTTTTTTTTTTTTTTTTGCACCAAAATCAAACTCATGACCTTGTGCCTGCCAGGCAGCCGCTGTACCACTGAGCTATATCCTTGACCCCAATCTCCTCAATTCCTGGGAACCCACAGTTGGACTGTAATGCAACCATGTGAGCGGTGACAGCCTGCATGCTGCCCTGGCTAAGGAGAATGGCGGAATCCCATCTCTAGCTCCCACTCTCTGTGCACAGAACCCCACTTCCTCGCATATTCAGAGTTAACAACGCGCCTTCCCAGATACAGGATGCAATGCGATTGACTCCAACTGGGTGCCCCCCCCGGGGGGGTGCTCTTGGGATTCTGTTTTCTGAGGAGGAAGCTAGAGTTTAGAAGATACAATTTCCTCCATCTCAGTTAGTTACAGTCATAGGTGAAGCTGTGACTCCCACCCAGATCCAGCTTGTTCCAGAGTCCACTACTGCCTGTCCCACTGGCAAATCCAAACCTAAGCCTGGACTTTCCACAAACCATCTGCAAGACCCTGTATCAGAGGCTGCCAGTTTCTCCAGTGTAGCTCTAATCCCATCCGGGGGCAATGTACCTGGATTAAACACTACAAAAAGGGACAAGGCATGGCCCTCCCCTTCTACCCCAAAAAAGCTGCAAGTGGTTAGTAGATGCAGACCTGCATAGAACTGAATATGGGACAGATCACAGCATGCGCCTGGACACAGATGTCCACAGGTATCCTGGAAGCACACAGAGGGAAGAACCCAGGAGGGCTCCATGAAGGAAGCCGTAGTGGAGCTGTACTTCCAAGGACATACAGAGAGACAGCATTGCAAACCAAGAGAATTGCCTGAGCGGAGACAAGGACTTGTATAAAAAGTGAGAGGATGTAACATCAGTTACACAGCAGCGTCTACATTTTGTCCTTTGTGCAGAGTGGCCAAGTCATGAGGCACTGTGGGTGCTGTGAGAGTTTGGGAGGCATTAGGGGACTGTGAGTGACAGTTCAAGGTCGGAGAAGGCTCTGCTACCTTTTGAGCCTGCGGACTGCATCTCTTGCCCTATCCTAGGAACCCAGGCGGGAAGCCCTTCACCTATGACAGATCTGCAGGGCTTGACTCGGGTCTCTTCCTGGCTTCACAGGGGATTCTGTCATCCAGAACGCATCCAACAGTGGAGTAGGGCAAGCAGTCATCCAGATTGCCGCAGCCCTGGGCCTGAGGACCATCAATGTGGTCCGAAACAGGTGCGTGGGGAGGCCTAATCCAAGACTGCGGCTGGGGCCTTTCCACCTGGCATCCTGCAGATGACCCTATCTCCACCAGATGGCGCCCTTGCATAAGCACAGATAGCCTCCTTCATGGTTTGCTAACAGTTGGCAGCTGAAGCAGATGAGTCAGACCAGAAAAATGAAGTCCAAGTGGCTTTAAGCTACAGGAGGGAATTTCTGAAATGCAGAGTCGGCAGGAAGGGGATGGAGACTGCCCATCCCCTGAACGACCCAACTTGCGATAACTCCATGTTTTCAAAACCATAGTTTGAGCTATGCTTTTCTTTCTGAGAACTGCCTAGCCCAAGACCCCTGTGCCTTGGCATTTGTGTGCTAAATATAGATGCGAAGGAGCTGGGGCTCTCTCCTTTATCGCTGAGGAAACTGAAGTTTCAGAGACAGGAAGCAGCTTGCCCAGGAAGCAGTAACAGACTAATTATCTTTCAGTCAAATTATCCAACTCCATTAAGCTTTTCTGTCCATGAGTGTGGTCCTGTCTGTCATGAGGGTCCACTCTTAGGAGGAGATTTGATTCTCACTTCAGGTCCTTGTCTTCTCAATTGTGCTAACAAAAAATGATTCTGGTCTTGGCCAAAAGGCCTGGATTACTCTTAGGGTGTAATGTGTTCACCTACTACCCCAAGGAGGCCCTTGAGAAGAGGGAAGGAAGGAAGTGGAGCGTGTCATTTCTCAGTAAAAGAAATCAGGAAGTGAAATGGCTTCTCCATGAGCACAGAAAGCTCCCGGCCTGGCTCTGCCCGGTGAGGGTGAGGCCCGTGGGATAATGGCAGGAGCTATTAGAGCAGGATTCAGTTATGTGACTGGTCCCTGCACAGGCCCAGCCCAGCCCAGAAATGAAACACCCAAGTTCTCACGACTGCGGTAGATAGAACCTGAGAGCTCTGGGGAGAGAGAGCCACAGGGGTGACCAGGGACTTTGGTTTGCATTTGGTTTCTAGACCTGACATCCAGAAGCTGACCGACAGACTGAAGGGTCTGGGTGCTGAGCATGTCATCACAGAGGAGGAACTGAGAAGACCTGAAATAAAAAACCTTCTCAAGGTACCCAGGAAGGGTGTACTGCCCCTCCACACCATGCTCATCTCCCTAAGCAAGCTGACTTGAATTAGAAGATGTAGGGACAGGCCCCATTTCTCCTGTCTGCAAATCTCTCATCACCTCTTTTGGTTTAGTTTGGTTTGAGTTGGACTGGTTTGGGTTTTGAGACAGGGTTTCAACATGTAGCTGGTCTGGAACTCATGGCAAGCCTCTTGCCTCAGTTTACCAAGTGCTGGGATTATAAGTATGTGCCACCACGATCATATCCGTCACATCTTCTTGAAAGGATAATTAAAGCCCATTCCCCTCCACCAGGGCACGGAGTGCGTTAAGTATTCTGGTGCTATGAGAGAGGTAGGAGAAACTAAGTTCAGGAAACCCTGTGTGGTTTGCAGTTTGAACCATTCATGGCAGGCCACATCGGTCTACACAGTGAGTGTGAATTTTAGCACTGGAAGGAGCTTTGAGGAAACTGAGGCACAGAAAGGAAAAAAAGCAACATCTCTTAAGCCTCTGCCTCACATTTTACCTGATAATCCCTAGGAAAGCCCTACAAAGTAATCATCACCAGTTTCTTAGACAAGGAAACACAGACTCAGAAAAGATAAAGGACTTGGCCAGAACCACATCGTGGTGAGTGGTATAGTCAGAGCTGGCCCTGGGTTGCTCTAAACTCAAAAGCCCTGGCCCTGCCAGAACATCTGCCCTTCAGCATAGTCCTTTGCTAGGCAGAGAAAAAGGCCAGGCCAGAGGCATAAACACTTCTCCTTCACTGCCTCTCTGTGATACAGTGCTTGGGCAGGGAAGTGCTATACGTAGCAAGCTTACGCCTCGCATGTGCTCTGGTCACCTCTTCACTACAGTTCCCACTTTTTCAGGACGTGCCTGAGCCACGGCTTGCTCTCGACTGTGTTGGCGGGAAGAGCTCCACGGAACTGCTGCGGCACTTGGCGTAAGTCCTTTGACCCTGCAGGGCAGGTGCGGGAGCTCTCCAGGTCACTAGCTGGGAGGACCGACCAGGGAGCAAGTCCCCAAGGCCAATGAATGCCTTGGTTAGCAGGACCGGGGAGGAAACAAGGAGTGAGTCCTCCAACTCCTGAGTGCTTCTTTCTCAGCTCCTCCCTCTGGTTGACCAGGCTTCATTCTTCCCAGAAGTAAACAGCTGAACCCTGCTTAGGGAATTGGTCAAGGTCTCCTAATCTAGGAGCCTCTTAAAAACCACCAAGTCCATACTTATTAGCTTTTAAATGCTTCCTTGGCTTTTAAAACTGCATTCTAATTTAGCAGTAACATTATGCCTATTGCACAACATTTTGAAAGGATGTAAAAATACAAAGAAAAAGTAAACACAGAAGTTCCTGGTCTTCCCCACGCCCAAGGGGGAGAAGCACTGTTGACAGCATTAACTCTGCGTGTTCATTCCTGTGACATAAACTTGTCCAGCTGGAGGACACCTCAAGAGACGCCAGCCAACTAGAGCACAAGTCCCCTCCACAGTGATCGAGTTAACACTCCATGAACACTCAGTAACTACAGCAGAGAGGGCTGAGTCGCGCAGGGAGAGACGGGCAGGTGAGCCGTGTGGCCGGCCAGCTGGGAGGAGAATCGCTGAGTGCTCACCACACACACAGGGCTCTGCAGAGCTGGACGTTCCCCTCCCGAGGCCCTCGGTGAGGGCAGCCTTGATTTCCCCTTTTGTTGTTTCCCTCTCAATGCTCAGGACTGAACCCAGGGTCTCATGTATGCTGAGCTTACTTTGCCACTGAGCTGCACCCCTAGACCCCAGTCTCCACTTTATACCTAACGAAAACAAACCCAAGAGAGGAAAATTACCTTACCCAAGGCGTACTCACCAGAGAAACCCATTTCACAGGACTCAAGAGCGCACCTCCTCAGCCCTACACTCAGTCTCTGGGGAAGACTGTGAACCCGTGTCACTCATCGCATGCAGTGGACACAAGTGTAGGCGGTGGATTTAAAATGGCCAAGTTCACACCTCTACTCTGCTACTGCTGGCTGTAGACCTGTGAAAAGTTAGGCCATATGTGAAAGAACAGTCCAGACCTCAGTCTCTTCATCTATAAAATGGGAATAATAGAAACCCTTTCTTCCTTCAAAGGTTAATCTGAGAGACACATGAAAAAAGGGACTTTAACTTTCTCATCTACAAAGCTAGAGCATTCCCTGGGAAACTATGAGGGTTTGCTGAGAAAGTAATATATGTGCTTAGAACCCTGCCTGCCACATAGCAGACACCAACTAAATGCCAGCTTCTGTCACTGGAGCAAATGCAGCCGGGAGATGGGAGAGAAGGTTCTGTCCCCCCGCACCCCCGCCCCAGCAACTAACTGCTTTCTAGAGCAAGTTCCAGCTGAGGGGAATTTAAGATCAAGCTAGCAGCTGGGTAGAGCACATGCTTTATCTGTGCGAGTCCCTGCATTCAGTCCCCAGTACCACACACGCACACACACACCTCAGGGCCAGAGTTAAAACCTGCCTCCCCCAGCAACATCTCCCATTTTACAATCTACAGTCTCCTTTATGTC
Organism: Cavia porcellus; assembly: GCF_034190915.1. Classification (NCBI taxonomy): domain Eukaryota; kingdom Metazoa; phylum Chordata; class Mammalia; order Rodentia; family Caviidae; genus Cavia; species Cavia porcellus. The sequence continues at coordinate 22,324,621 of NW_026947508.1, read as the reverse complement.
TTCCAAAGTGTGTCTCAAAGTGTGTGCTCCTTGAGCAAAAGCTTCCCTAAGAGCCAGGGAGTGGGCAGAACAAAAGCTAAGTCAAACACTCATCGTCTTAACTTACTAGTTTTCAAAAATTTCATTAGCATGAGTCAAATTAACCTGTTCTTTAAAACATGCATTAAGGCCAGGGATTTAGCTCAGCAGCATAAGTGCCTGCCTAGCAAGTGTGAGGTCATGAGTTCCATCCCCAGTACCAATTAAATAAATAAAACATGCATTAACCAGGGGGTCAGGAGTATAGCTCAGTGGCACAACCCCTATCTGTAAAGTGTGTGGTCCTGAGTTTGATTCCGAGTCCCCCTCCAAAAAAAAAAGCATTAGCCTGGCATCCATTGCTAAGGTGGGTGGGTAGGCATCAGACAGCCACCACCAACCACATTGTGCACCTCCTGCCAAGAGAGGGCGCTCCTCACTGACCTCCTTATTTGTACAGTTATTTCATCTCACTGATCTCTAGCATATTTAAAGATGAAGAGACAAGGTCAGGACCACGTATATTGCATCACCCAAGGTCACACTCCTTTAACAAGAGTGGAGCAGACTTGGACTCCAGCTTTGCGCTCTTGTCTATGGAGTTTACTGATATTTAGTACACAGCCAAAACATGACCGAGTAGGTTGGGCTAGTGGATTCCCAACCCTGGCTAAGCTTCCTGGTCATCTGAATGGAGTGTGGTGTTGTATATATTCATTTTGTTTCATGTGTGGTTGAAACCAGGTCTTTACCTGTATTGCTCTCACCATCTTGTTTTGACTGATGTTCCTCTATTATGTTTTGCTTGATAGTACAAGGTTCAAAAGTATAGGCAACAGCTGTGAAGATAGTGGGATTTATTATGACGCCCATTCTGGTTGACTATTATCTACTTTTGAAGACCTGTAATGTCTCCAATGTTTTGGTTTTGTTGGTTTCGTTCTTTACTGTTTTGTTAAATTTTATTATAACTGATGATATAGGCAATTCTATTAGAGGTAGTGGGAGGCATTATGGTAACCATTGTTGATCACCTTGTATTATTGTTTTTACATTATCTATTATGTCCACCCTTTTGATTTGACCGACTCTGTTCTGTTATATCACATTTGGTTTTACTCTCTTCCAAAAAAAGTAATAAGAACTGTGGGAGCAATAAAACCCAAAATGTATAATAGTCATTGTACAAAAGAGAGGAAAAGAAAGTGCTCTAAACGATATAACTGCATGTATATTTAAGTGTATAAGATAGACAATGATATTACTGAGTTTTGTTGGATCATTGAACAGAACTGTTTGGTCTCACTGTTTGAATGTCCACTATATAAGCTTTAATTTTGTAACTTGAACAAATATTTCTAAGATGTAATATTTCTAATATGTAATCCATTAACTAGTGATTTCCTACTGTTTATTTTTTTTCTGAAATTCTGTATAACTTGTATCCTTTTTCTGCTTTTTTTTCTTTTTCTCCTTAAATAAAATTAAAAAAAAAAAAAAAAGAAAGAAAGAAACCAGGGCTTTAGCCTTTTTTTTTTTTTTTTAACCAGGGATTGAACTTACAACGTTGTGCTTGCCAAGCAGGCACTTACGCCACTGAGCTAAATCCCCAGCCCCAGCCCTTATTTTTTAAGATGCAGTCTTACTAAATCTCCTAGCTGGCCTTGATTTTGCTGTCCTCCTGCCTCAGCCTCTTGAGTACCTAAGATTGCAGACATGCACCACTGCAAACAGCACATTTTTAATAAAAATTCCTTTTGATGCCAGGAATTGAACTCATGATTGCAGACAGGTGCTATACTGCTAAATTACATGCTCAGCTAATATAAATTCTGAACTCTTTTTTTTTTTTTTTTTTTTTTTTTTTTTGAGGCAGGGTCACACTATATAGTTTAGGCTGACTTTGAGTTCACTATGTAGCCCAGGCTGGCCTCGAACTTGTGTCAATCTTCCTTATAAACATGTGCCATCATGCCCAGCTGCTTCTTGATTCCTTAAGTCAGGGGTCAGGCCTAAGAATTCATATATTTGAGCCCTTTCCAGGGATCCCGAGAAATATTTAGAAGTCACAATCAAAATGGAAATGCCATGCTGAACCCAAGTGGGGCCCCGTCCCTGCCTGTACCCACTGTTTTTTTCCTCTCAATTCTTTAGGCCTGGAGGGACCATGGTGACCTATGGTGGGATGGCTAAGCAACCTGTCACAGCCTCTGTGGTAAGCTGGTGCTCTGGGGAGCCCTGCAGAGGGGGCCAGATGCCCCTCCCCTGATAGCACAGTTGTCTAAACCCAGCCGTGTCCCTGGGAGGAATCTACCCTGAAAGTGGTGCCTGAAGCTCTTGTCCTCAGCATGTCCCTCCTGTGTCCACAGAGCCTGCTCATTTTTAAGGACGTCAGACTTCGGGGTTTTTGGATGTCACAGTGGAAGAAGAACCACAGTCCAGGTGAGCAGGTGATAAATCGTCTGATGCCAAGGGTCACAGAAGAGGGCAGTGCCTAGCATGGCTGCAGAAGTGACCAGCTGCCAGGACCCTGCTGAGGCAATTGGGTCCCCAACCTCGCGATAGAATAAAGGAAAATTCTTTCTTTTTTTCTTTTTGTACCAAGGATTAAACTCACAACCTTATACTTGCCAGGAAGGCACTTTTGCTGCTGAGCTATATTCCCCAGCAGGGAAATACTTTCTAGCCACATCTGCAGTCAACAAATCATCAGTGGACTGAACTGGGCTAGTCCTTGGGCCAGAGTATCAATATGGCAGACACAGCCCTCAGCCAATGGGAAGGCTGCCAAGTACAGAGAGCACGCTGTCCAAGCCTATTCCTGCCACCAACAGAGCTAGGCTCTGCCTGGGCTTGCTGTGGGGCCTGGGGCAAATTACTCAACCCCATCTCTGGGTAAGCATCTTAATAGTTAAACACTAGCACGCCCTGTAATAGAGAAGGAAGTGGTGTTCAGAGTGAGGAGTAGCTTGCCCGAAGTTACTCCACCTCTTTGGGAGTGGTGCAGCCAGGATGTGAGCAGATGGCCTCTCTGTCTCCAGAACCTGGCGGCCTGGCTTCCCAGAGTGTGAGCCCAAGCTGAAAAGGATGAAGGACACGGAGCTGTCCTAGTGGTGGCATGCATAGGGTATTTCAGGAGGAAAAGCAGTACATGCAAAAAAGCCCATCCCAGGGTGTGTGTGTGACTCACCAGCACCGCAGTGGTTCTGCACCACGGGAGCAGTAAGTCTAAGCTGGAGTGGGGAAGCTGGACAGCCAGGCTCTGGCCACATTGAGGAAGGCCTTGTGGACCATCCAGAGGTATTTAGACTGTCCTGAAGCCAGTCAGGGAGCCACTAAGTGTTTTTAAACTGCAGGGAGGATTGGATTTGAAAATTGAGTGTATTTATATCTGTGAAAACACACTTCTCTGCCAAGGCCCTCATGGCCCATTCTGTTCCACACTGGGTTCTCGTGGGAGGCCAGCCCCAAGGAGGGTGGTGGCAGCCTCAGGTCCAGGCTTCTAAAAAAGCTGGGCTCCTGGGGAGAGCACTTGTGTCCCAGTGAAGCTCCCCTGGTCCACATCCCCTGGCATGCCAGGGCCCCCAGCACCACCTCGTACTTGGGTCTCTGGTGGCTTTGCTGCCTCAGAGAAATCCTGCCCCTCCTGCCATTCACTGCCAGGCTATGATTCTGTGGGTCTGACCCATCCGGATCACCCATCCCACCTGGACAGGTGTTTCTGTTTGCCTAGCAGCTCCTAAGGCCACTCCCCGTGCCCTTCTGGCCTCACCTGGCTCCCGCCATCCTGGACCCAGATGTAAACCAAGCTGTCAACACCACCACCCTTCTTGGCAAAGCCAGGGCTCTGGAGACTCTACTAGAGCTCAGTGCCTGCTGCCGTGCACAGGGCAGCCCATGTGCCATCTCACCAAGCCCTAGCTGTTGCCTCCCATCTGATTTTCTCCCACCTCCTACAGACGAGTTCAAGAGGCTGATCCTCACACTGTGCGACCTCATCCGCCGAGGCCAGCTCACAGCCCCCACCTGTACTGAGGTCCCCCTGCAGGACTATCAGCGGGCCCTGGGAGCCGCCATGGAGCCCTTCGTGTCTTCAAAGCAGATTCTCACCATGTGATCCTCCAGAAGAGCCAGAGCAAAGTGGGAGGAGATGTGGGCCACGGTGGCCAGGCCTCCTCAGACTGCCCTCTGTTCACCACTCATCCCACCAGGAGAAAGAGAGGCCAGCCTTATAAATAAAGTCTACATTTCCTAAAAAATTATTTAAGTCACACCTGAGAAGGAGCAGCTGCCCACCCATCGTCTGGTGGCACTAAGAAGCTCCCTGCTTCTCCCTCACCTGGTCCCTGGGATCATTTCCTGGTCACCCTGAAAGCAAAGCGAGGTTGGGCACTGGCAAACGCAAAAAACAGTCAGCTTCTCTGCCTCAAAGAATCCACAGCCACAGAGGAGAAACTTGTAGAAAGGAAGGCTTAGGCCAGGCATGGTGGCACAGGCCTATAAATCCCAGCACTCTGGAGGCTTAGGCAGAGGATCACCTGTAGTTTGAGGCCAGCCTGGGCTACAAAGTGAGTTCAAGACCACAACTGTATAGTGAAACCCTGTCTCAAAACGGGAGAGAGACTGAAGAAAGAGAAATCATGGTGGAGACTATGAGAGCGCATCTAAGGGCTAGAGTCAGCAGGCTTTCTGCAGGAGGTGTGAGCACCAGATAGACTGAAGCATGAGTAGGCTTCATTCAGGCAGGAAGCAAGGTATGACTTCATGTGACTTTTTGGTGTTTGCCTCATGATCCACTGACCCAAAGCAGAGAACAGACTTTGGAGTAGCTGCCTTGTCACCTGGCCCTCTGTTCCCTTAACTTAGCAGCTTTTTTCAGGGAGTGTTTGTTGGATGCCTATTGTAAGCCCAAAGCCACTACAGAGCTGCCAGTGAAAAATGCAGTACTGACCTCAGGTTGCTTAGCCCTATCCTGAGAAAGGGACTGTTACTGTATGAGGATGAGACTTCTGATTGGGGTGGGAGACCGAGAGGGCCAGTTCTGCTAAGGATGTTAAGGAAGGGTGGCTGAAGGATATTTCCATCCAAATTGGGTTGGGGGGATTTGGAGTTTTGGATATGTGGAGGGGCTGATGTTTGAGATACTTGAAAGTACTGAGATTACAGATTTGCACCAGCACACCCAGCCATGCACAGAAATCTTGAGGATCGAGAAGAAAAATACTAAGCAAAGCCAGCAGCACCCGTGACAGTTTTGTTTTGTTTTGTTTTGTTTTGTTTTTTAATGGTTGTTTTGAGACAGGGTTTCACTGTGTAGCCCAGGTTGACCTTGAACTTGCAGCAATCCTCCTACCTCAGCCTCCTGGGTGCTGGGATTACAGGTAACTTGTTACAGTTTGGAGGCCTGAGACATTGCAAACAATCAGGTATAGCTACTGCAAGAGGGGAAGGGGAAGGAGAACTGAGGTACTCCTGGGGAAGGATCAGATCACAAAGGGCCTTGACATCAGGACTCACCCTGAAACCTGGGGCGGGCTGGGGTGAGGAGAACACGGGAATTTTAAGCTGCAGGGATAATGGAAAGGCTGACCAGAAGGGTTTAATTTTCTACCAGTGTGCAGACAGACTCTTGCCTTGGGGGTCATCCGGGTGTCCTTTGGAGAAAGGACCCCACTTCAGCAGGGGCTGTGAAAGTTCTGCAGGTGCACTCTGGAAATGCTGCCACCCCCTCACACGCCTGAGCAGCTAACCCCTGTTGTCCCTGTTCATCCCTTCGGTTCCTTGGATGGGTGATCCATACAGAGGCTTGGTGTAGGCAAAGAAAAGGCCTCAGAGGGTGGGTAGGCTGCCCAGAGGCCATAAGAATGAAAACTGAAGCCCTTGGCTTGGCGGGAGGGGGAATCCACAAATGTGGGGCTTAGGAAGCATGAGGGACTGTGAATAGAGTAAAGGACACCCCTGGGACCAAATGGAGGAGGAAACAGATGGGAAGGGGGAAGGTTCATGATACCATGCCTGGAGTTGTGGAGGAACATTCAATATGAGAACAGTGGCGGGGATTATGCGCTGTACCTTTAGGGGTCTGCAGGTGTGACATTTGGGCTGGGTCTCAAAGGATGAGTATGACTTCCCCATTGTAAAACAAATAGGTGCAGAGACCAGGGTAAGCAAGTTACAGAAGCAGGGAATTTATGTCAGAACCCTCTAGTTTTCCCCATTAGAATTAAAATCTACCGTGTGTTTGTTTTTGTTTTGATGGTAGGCGAGAGTGAACACCAGGCCTCCCTCCTCCTTTAGGATTAGCAAGGTCTGCCCTGTGTGATGTAAGCAGAGGTGTCAGGTGTCAGTTTCTTAGGAACCTTTGAAATGGAGCTGCCATTTGTCCTGGACCTTTATCTTCCCCTCTCATCTTCTTCCTAGCAGAAGACACATGTGATTCCTAGAGTGTGCACAGTCATCTTGGACTAAGTTCGGAATGGGACAGCGACAAGGTCAAAGGTGCCTGGGGACGTGATACCAACCCTGTTTACTCCAGCAGCTACTATTTGACAGTCAGCTGAGCCTACTTCCAAGTGATACCTTTCAGTGATTTAACTTACACTGAAATCAAGACAACCAATCTGCAGCTGAAAAGGGGATTGCAGCAGGTTGTGATTCCTAGCTAAGGAATTTAGACCTGGTCATAATCACAGTAAGGGACAAAAGGAGTTCTGAACCAGAAATGCGCTTTGGAAAAATCTGTCTGATAGCAGGATGGAGAACAATCTGAAAAAGGGGAGCCCTAAGGAAAGATAAAATCATCAACTTCAGGCTTCTAAGTTTCAAATAAGTAAACCCGCCTCACTCCCACTGCTCAGCAGCTAAGTTTTGAAGACCAACCAATAGTTTAAGAGGCTTTGGAGGCTACAAAAACACTGTCAGAAGGGATTCGAGCGCAGTAGATTGTTTCTCATGCCAGGCCAAGTCATCTCTGTGGAATTAGAACAGCTCTTCTGGCCCACTGAGTAAACAGCTCCTTTGGTAAGTGACTAATGAAGGGAATCCTTGACTCCGAGCTAGAAGACAAACATGCACTCCCTCCTAGGGCAAAGCTTGACACTCCCACCCCCACCCCCAGAGCCCTGAGACTGCCTGATGCCCTCTCCCAGCCCTCTCCTGGGAGCGTCCACCCTGAGACTACTGCAGCAACTGCCATAGTGTTGATGAATGACTGCATTTTGGGAGATGAGATGATTAACCCTGCTTTCCTCAGGGGAGGACTGAAACCCAGAAGAAAGGTCTGGCAGGAACCTGTGTGTTGCAGACAGAGCTGTCCTTGTGCCCGGAAGCAATCAGCAGCACCCACAGGCTATTGGCAGGTGCTTTGTCCTGGCTAGGGTCTGGGCCCAGCCCGAGCAGCTGGTAGTGCTGGCCCAGGAAGACCTGGGGGCAGAGAGCTGGGCTGGCCTGGAGGTAGGTGGGAAGGAGACACTGGCGCCTGCTGAAAGGGCAGAAGGAAGCCTCCCTGCTATCTCTAGCCCTTTGCACTTTCACACACTTCTTCCTTCGATTTTTACAGCTTAACCATTTCATTGAGGCTTTAATATCGCCACATTACAGAAGAGGAAGCCCCGGGAGAGGTGGGATAAGCTGCTCTGTGTCACACACACAGCAGGTAGCAGAGCTGGCACCAGAAGCCGAGCAAGTCCTCTTATCCCTGTCTGATCACCACAGCAGACAATCAGAATTCTTTTGACCTCAATCTGGGCTGGGAGCTCCCTCTTTTCCCAGGACTTCTTGATTTTGTTCTTCATTTTCCCCCTCTGGTACTGAAAATTAAACCCAGGTAGGCACTTGCTCTCCCACAGAAGTACTTCCCCAGCCTCTATTTATGAAGTTAGTGATTTATTATTTTACTTGTTTTAAGACAGGGTCTTGTTAAATTGTTCCAGCTTGTCATCCTCCTGTCTCAGCCTCCCAAGCAGCTGAGATTAAGGTTGTATGTGACTCTGCTTTTGTTCTTTTCATGTCACCTATAATTGACATGATGAGAAGAGAGTTCAGATCTCCCTGTGGCTCACAGGGAAGTATGAAAAAGAGTTAGAAGGAAGAAAAAAAAAAAGTTAGAAGGAGGAGGCCGTTGAAGTGGTCAAGGTGACAGATCATTTATTCATTCAATAACTATTTTAAGTCAGGCACATGCCTGTAATCCCAGCACTCAGTAGACTGAGATAAGAATACCACAAGTTCAAGGCCAGCCTGAACGACACAGCAAGACCCTGTCAAAAAAAAAAACCCCAAAAATATAAATACCATAATAAAGAGGGAACTTAAGAGAAGACAGTTCTGAGGCCTAAAAAGGGACTGGTCATATTCCAGGCAGAAGTAGCAGCGTAAGTAGAAGTCCTGATATAACTGGGTGTGTGGTACTCTGCACCTGTAATCCCAACACTCTGGAGAGGCTGAGGCAGTACACAAGTCTGAGCCCAGCCTGGGCAACTTAGCAACTTAGCAGATCTCAAACTGAAAATTAAAAAAGGTCTGAGGATATAGTTTAGTGCATAGGCTCTGAGTTTAATTTCCAGTACCAATAAAACAAAACAAAACAAAAAAAGCCTTGATGTGTAAACAGTATGATGAGGTCTGAAACAGGTTAGGAAGTAGGAATAAAAAGGATGCATACATGAGTGTCTGTGGAATTTTTTTTATTGGTACTGGAGATCAAACTCAAGACTGCGTGCTTACAAGGCAGGCGCTTACGCCACTGAGCTAAATCCCCAGCTCCACAGGCATGAGTGTTTACAAAGAAGAATCAAAAGGACAGAGCAGCTGTGGTAGGTGAACTTTGGCATCCTGCTGGAGAAAGATGCTGCTTCTTGAGTTAGGAAACTGGAGAAAGCAAGTAGAGATAGGCATTCCTCTCTGTGGAGCACTCTTTCCCAGCTGTACCATAGGTTGATCAAAAGTACATAGTCCAGGGGCTGGGGATTTAGCTCAGCGGCATAAGCACCTGCCTTGCAAGCAGGCGGTTGTGAGTTTGATCCCCGGTACCCAAAAAAAAATTATGATTCTAGCCAGGCATGGTAATAGCATTCTGGGTTTTTTTTTTTTTTTTTTTTTTTTTTGTTTGTTTGTTTCCTTTTTATCGGTACCGGGGATCGAACTCACGACTGCCAGCTTGCAGGGCAGGCGCTTATGCCGCTGAGCTAAATCTCCAGCCCCAATCCTAGCATTCTGGGAGGCTGAGGCAGGATGACAAATTTGAGCCCAGACTGGGCAACTTAACAATTGTTAACAAGGCTTTACCTCTAAATGAAAAAAAATTTTTTTTAATTTTTAAAAAAGACTGGGGAAATAGCTCAGTGCAAAACAATTCAATCCCCAGGAAAGAAAAGAAAGGAGGAGGGCTGGGTCTCAGTGGCACAGCACCTGCTTGGCAATGGCAAGGTCATGAGTTCAATTCCCAATACAGAAAGGAGGAGGAGAAGGAGAAGGAAGAAAGAACATGTAAAAGACTGGTAATAGGAAAAAAGAAAAACATATATTGTGATCCTGTATGTATCTAAAATCATAGGTTTGTTATGGAAAATGGACCAAACAAAGGGAAAATGGTACCAAGGAGGTGTAGGAGGCAGTTTATTATACTAATGGGACTGACTGGCATCTCTCCCAAAGAACCAGAGCTCCACACAGTACATGTTCAGGGCTTTTATAGAGAGAGCAAGTAAGAGGTACAAAAGCAAATTTGACAGATTATTATTGGAGTGTTGGGTGGCGTCACGGTTGACAAGAGAGTTAGACATCTCAAGTCTATTGCAAGGCCATCAATTAAACAAGCATGGGTTACACAAAGGAAGGAATGTTCTGTTATCAGGCTTGTCTGGAAATGTCCACTTGGTTTTGGTGGGCTTTCTTGGCAAGCTTTTATTTTATTTTGTTTTGTCACTTTGTATTTTTTTTTTTTTTTGTCTTTTTCATTTTTATCGGTACCGGGGATCGAACTCACGACCGCCTGCTTGCAAGGCAGGTGCTTATGCCACTGAGCTAAACCCCCAGCCCCTGGCAAGCTTTTATTTAAAATCTTTAATTTTCTCTTCATTTCCTCCTCTTTTAGTTAACCAGAAAAAGTCATTTTCAGAGGTACTGGTATTTAGGGTTGTATAGGAGGTAGCAGACCTGAGGGTCATTTGGAGGCTAATATCATTCATCTGTTTTGTAATGAAGGGAGTAAGCCAATGTAATAGACAAGGTCCTATTGGGAGTATGAAGAGACCAGTTATTGGTCCTAGTAGAGCTCCCAACTATAATTCCCAGTTTCCCAGGAAGCTCTACCAGTAGGAGCCTGTCTGTCTCAGGTCTGCTAGTTTATCTGTTTTTGTAACTGGCAGTTCCCCCTAACAATACCAGAATTATTGGCATAATAGCAGCATTCTTCTAAAAACAGGCAAATGCTTCCCTGTTGAGCAGAGAGGCGGTCTAGAGCTCTGTGGTTTTGGAGAGTAAATTTGATTTTGGAGGGTATCAAATGATCCTTGTCTACTGCCAAATCATCTTCTATTTGGGTGCTCCATTGTAAATATTATTGTTGGCCCACACTCAAGGCCATGGCATTGAGGGTTAGACTCCCTGCTTTGTGATCCTGGCCGAGATTGGTAGTATCATGGGGCCCGTTTCCGATGGGCTTGATGAGTGACTATGGGACCCTGCTGACCTGGGTAAACAGAGAGGTCAGGCAAGAGGTAGGCGAGTACACAAAGGCTCATTTTTGTACTCAAAAACACCTGATGGACTCCATCAGAGCAAATAAAGAAGGTTCCATGAGGGGTCATTAGACAGCCTGAGGTATGGGTCAGAAAACTGACACAGTCAGTGGAGACTGGTTTTATGGAGAAACCCAAAAGGCACGTGGCATTCCCCTACAGCTCCACTGGGTGGATCTGGAGTAAGGGAACAGGGGAAGAGGTAGAGTTAAGGTTGGTGCCATTTAGAGTCAAGCCTAAAGCATAGTATGAGAGGGAGGCAAAGAAAAGAAAAAGAAAAGGAAATATTTGGACTGGGGATTTAGCTCAGCGGCATAAGCACCTGCCTTGTAAGCACACAGTCATGAGTTCGATCCCTGGTACCAAGAGAAAAAAGAAAAAGAGAGGGAGGCGAGGGGTACACAGAGCCAACAATCATTTCCCAATTTAGGATCTACTGCCTGCAGGACCTGATGGAGGCTGGGTTTTTTTTTTTTTTTTTTTTTTTTTTTTTGTCTTTTTCCTTTTTATCGGTACCAGGGATCGAACTCACGACTGCCTGCTTGCAAGGCAGGCGCTTATAGGCGCTTATGCCACTGAGCTAAATCCCCAGCCCCATGGGGGCTGTTAACTAGGCACATAGGTCTGGTGTTGGGGTCTGTTTGGAACCTACTTGATTTAGGGTGCCAGGGGTGCCAAAGGAAACAATGATGGCTTTGGTATAGGGACCCTGATACAAAGCATGACAAAACCCCCTTTTTTTTTTTTTTGTAGTTTGTTTTTGTTTTTGTTTGTTTTTACCAGCACCAGGGATCGAACTCACAACTGCCTGCTTGCAAGGCAGGCACTTATGCCACTGAGCTAAATCCCCAGCTCCGACAAAAACCTTTTTTAAAGATTACTTATCATCCCTGGACTTTTTCCCCTACCAGTGATTTGAATACTAAGTTGACAACTCTTGTCCAATATTTGTGGTTGGAGTTTTTGGTGGCATAGTTTGTTGGATTACAGTTCCTAATTGGCAAACTAGGCTTGAAAGAGGCTGTGTAAAACGAGCAAATTTCAAATCATATGTCCTGTACCCAGAATAATATAGGTTTGAATAGCCCAAACCATCACAAAAGTAATCAATTGTCCCTCTGCAGTAACCTGTTGAATAATTTCCCATGATTTTGGTTCCAACCAAGGTAAACGTATTTATTATTAGTCTAATATTCAAGTTTCCAGTCTAAGCCTTGCAGCCCAAGCAAAAGGGGTTGGTTATCCTGGGACAGGCATCAAAATACAGAGACATGGCTGGGGATGTAGCTCAGCAGTATAAGTGCCTGCCTTGCAAGCAGGCAGTCGTGAGTTCGATCCCTAGTACCGATAAAAAGGAAAAAAAAAAAAATACAGAGACACAGTGACCTGAGAGGGATCCCATCTGGTTCAGTTAGGAATCCTTATAGTGCCTGCCAATTCGACTTGGAACTCCTAGTGCCCTGAATTTTTGTGACAAGCATGTGGCTAAGCAAGTTGAGTAGGAACAGACACAGATTGGTAGTAGCAGTCAGCTTGACCCAAGGAAAGGTAGTTCAGAGTACACAGTCCAACAGTTATACCAGCATGCAAGAGAGTGAAAGTGACCTTATGGGGAACTCCAATCCTCTGGGGACGCAGCCCAGAGCCCTAGGGCAAACACTGAGATTAACAAGAGGAGGGGAGTGGGAAGGGTCCTCTAGCCAGCATGTTTCAGAAGAACTGTAACCAACAAGGAAAGAAACTGGGGCCTCCTGGAAAAAGCAAAAAAGATGGGAAGAGGAAGAAACAACAAAAAGTCCCCAGGCCCCAACCCTCAGAACACTGACTCAGGACAGGTAAATAGAAAGGAGAATGAGAACAGCAAACATTGCAATATCAGACACGGTGCCAGTGGACATAAAGAGAGATATTTGGAGCCAGGCGTGGTGGCTCACACCTGTTATCCCAGCACTCAGGAGGCTGAGGCAGGAGGATCACTGTGAGTTCGAGACCAGCCTGGGCTACAAAGTGAGGTCAAGGCCAGCCTGAACTGCATAGAGACCCTGTCTCAAAAAGCCAAAAAAAAAAAGAGAGATATTTGGGACCTCATAGACAAGTTCAAAAGTGAATTATTTAGCCAAGTAAAGCAAGTTATAAGATTAATGAAAGAGATCCTAAACACCCCTCAAGCAGACACAGATGGAAGAAGGGAGGAACTCAAACAAAGGAGAGAACCATTTGATGAAGAATATAAAAAATATAGAATACATGAAGCAGATTCAAAGAGATTACAGGAAATTAAAAACTCTATGGAAACATGGCTAATCAGCTTGAAAGAAACTAAGGATAGATTATCCAGATTAGAGGCCAATTTTGCAATGTGGGATTATGAAAGGGAAAACTTTTTAAAAATAACAAAGAAATAAGCAATACAAAGGCTAAAAGATGACAAGAGGATCTATAACTTGAGAATTAAGAATGTGAATGAAGAAGCTGGGATACAAACAAAGGAACTACAAAGGTTATTCACAGAAATAATTAAGGAAAACTTCCCAAACATAGGAAACGGAAATGATATTCTGATATATGAGGCATACAGAACTCCAGCCACCTACAACCAAAACAGAGCTACACCCAGGCATATAATAAAGATCCCAGAAAGTCAATATGAGAACAGAATATTAAAAGCTGTTAGAGACAAGAAACAGATAACCTATAGAGAAAGGCCCATCAGAATAATGGCAGACTTCTCAACACAAAGCATCAAGTCAAGAAGAGCCTGGAGTGAAATATTCCAAGCCCTGAAAGAAAATAACCTATTCCAGATTGATATGCCCTGACAAACTATCTCTAGAAATTAATGGAGAAACAAGATGCTTCCAAGACAAAGAGGAACTTGGGAAATTCGCAACCACCAATCCAACTCTACAGAGAATACTGCAGGGCATTCTAGAGAGAGAGAGAAAAGTACTAGGATTCCAGGAACAGTGGCAGAGAGACCTCAAAGAATGGAGCAGAAAACAGAAAGAAGAAGATAAGCAGACAACTGATGGCAAAAAAAAAAAAAAAAAAAAAAAAAAAAAAAAAAAAAGAGCATAACAGAAATGAGGCAGAGAAGATTTTATTCAAAACTGATATGATTGATAGTATCAAGTCTGAGAGTATAGGCAACTATACTGAAGATCACAAAACTCTATGATACACATTCTGGTTTGATAACTGCCAGTTTTTGAAGTTCTGTACTATATACAAAGTTGTGTTTTTATTAATACTGTTATGTACTGATATACTCAATTATACTATGTCTAATGATATAGCCAATTCTATTAGAGATAACAAGAGACAACACAGGAACCATGGTAGAACTCTTTGTACAATGGTCTTGTATGTTTTTTCGTTTCATGCGTTTATAGGAATATGTTTTCTTTTGTCTTGCTTTGTTTTGTTTCTGCTTTCTAAAATAGAAAGGATAGAAATACCTGTTAAGACTCATGCATGTGTAGAATCTATAAACAGTTTATGAGAACTGATCTTATGACACAGGAAATGAACAGATACTTTGAAGAAAAAGAGACACTAGGAGCTGGGGATTTAGCTCAGCGGCATAAGCGCCTGCCTTGCAAGCAGGCAGTTGTGAGTTCGATCCCTGGTACCGATAAAAATAAAAAAGACAAAAAAAAAAAAAAAAAAAAAAGAAAGAAAGAAAAAGAGACACTAAAATACCCAGTGCTGATCCTGGGGTGTCATAATGTGAAACCCAGCAATAGTATTATTCTTTATTCAGAATATTAGCCTGCTTAGGTTTGTTCAATCTCAACATAATTGAAGATATGGATAACTGCATGTATGTTTAAGTGTATAGGATTGATAACCATATTTTTAACTTTTTGTTGGATAGTTGAACAGAACTGGTTGCAATCTCAGTTTGAATCCCCACTTTATATGCTCCACTTCAGTATCTTGAATAACTATTTGTAAGAAGACAGTCTGTAATCAACTAGTGGTTTCTTACATTTTTTTCTTTGAAATTATGTATTATTTTTACCTGTTTTCTGTTTTGTTTAGTCTTTCTTTAAATTAAATTTTAAAAAAAGACACTACAGTACCCAGTGCTGATCACAGAGTGTCATGATGTGAAATCTAGCAATACTATTATTTTTTGTTCAGAATGATTTTAACCTGCTTTAGTTTGTTTAATCTAAACATAAATGAAGATATGGATAACTGCATATATGTTTAAGTGTATAGGATTGACAACCATGTTACTAAGTTTTTGTTAGACAGTTGAGCAGAACTGTTTGCAGTCTCGCTATTTGAATTCCCACTTTACATGTTCCATTTTTGTATCCTGAACAACTATTTGTAAAATGACAATATGTAAACATCAACTAGTGATTTCTTACTGTTTTTTTCTCTGAATGTATTATTTCTACCTATTTTCTGTTTTTGTTTAGTCTTTCTTTAAATAAAAAAAAAAAGAGGAGGGGAACCAGAAACCAAACTGAGTAGCAGACCATGAATCAATCAGGGCACATGCTTCAGTGTACGGTGTCCATCCAGCTTTAGCCATGCATTGACCTATCAGCTTCCAGAGTGCTGGGAGCAGGGCTTGGAGTGCATCGTTCTCTGAGGATTGTCCTCAGGGGAGCTGACTCATCTTGGTAGGCATTCCAGCAGTTGTCTGGGTGAGCATTCTTGATCCAAGAATGAAGCATCTATGGCTGGATCTCAGAAACCTTTATCACTGTGGGAGTGATTAGAATAGTTACATAGGAGCCCATCCAAGTGGATTGTAGGGACACCTTTTACCAATCTTTTTTCCACATTAGATCCCCTGGGGTAAAAGTGTGTGCAGGGTCCCTGTGGGGATGGCTGACCTTTCAGCTATATGAATTTGAGGAAAGGTTTTCCCTAACTGTGTAAGTTGTTCATGCACAAACATGTTACCTAGCCAATGTAGGTCTCCCTAGAGACCCCTAATTCTGAGTGGGGGTCTCCCATATAAAAACTTCAAAGGTTCATAGCCTGTGGGTCCTGGTGAACTTTGGTCCTTGAGGAGGGCCATGGGAAGCAAATGCACACATGGAGACTGTCTTTCTTACTTTTTACTCATTGCTGAGACAAAATACCTGATGACCAAAGTGGGGAAAGGAAAGTTTTATTTCTTACAGTTTTTAGAGGTTTTAATCCATACTCGGTTGGCTCCAAGGCAGGGTGGCATGGCAGGGCCGCAGTTCATGGTGGCTGCAAACAGCAAGGCAGAAACTGGCAAGAGAACGAGACACACCTTCTTCCTGCCATTAAATTATATCCTGGTGTCTCCATTCCTCAATGAACAGGTCTGGTCACATCAGGGATACCTAGTGCTGGGGTTGCTTGACACTGTCCATTTTATGGTCTGAAAGGATTTAGTCTGTTCTAAAGTTCAATTTAACAGCTCTTTTTCATTTTCTTTTCCTGCTAGTGTATCACATAGATACACTAGAGGCTTAGCCTTTTCATCAAACCCTGGTATCCAAATTTGACAGAAGCCCACAGTGCCCAGGAATCCTCTAAGCTGTCTTTTATCCTCAGGTCTTGGAATGGAAGAGATGACTTCTTTTCTCTCAGGGCCCAGGTACCTGAGTCCTTTTTCTAAGTTAAATTCCAAATAATGTAATTTTTGTTTACATATTTCAGACTTTTTCCAGGAGACCTTATAGTCAGATAAGAAAGCCAAATGAGAAAGAAGGGCCTGTGTTCCCTTCCTGCAGTCTATCTTGAATTTCAGATTAGTATGTCGTGGGCATATTGTCTGAGGGTATAGTTAAACTCTGCATGTTGAAACTGGGCTAAATCAGCAGCCAGTGCTTTCCCAAAGAATGTGGGGGAGTTCTTGAAACCTTGTGGTAAACTGGTCCAGGGAAGTTGGGCTTTCCATCACATCTCTGGTCCTCTCATTCAAAGGCAAATAAGGGTTGACTGGATAACTGCATATATGTTTAAGTGTATAGGATTGACAACCATGTTACTAAGTTTGCAAACACTTGCAAACAGAAGAAAGCATCGTTTAAGTCCATACAGGTGAACCAGGCAACATCAGAAAAATGCAGACCCAGAGAGTATAAAGGTTGGGGACTATTGGTGCAGAGCTGTGGTAGGTGAGTTGATGGCACAGAGGCCCTGGCCAGTAGTTCCTGTTTGACTTTCTCACCAGGAGGAAGGGAGTGTTCCAAGGTGACTGGCAGTTTACCAGGATTCTAAACTACTTCGAGAGATATGGGGCTGGATGCCAAGCTAAGCCTCTAGTGACATACAGTACTGCTTAACAGCAATGGAGGTTGCAATAGGACAGAGTTCAATCACCAAAGGGGCATGATTAATCGCAAGCCCTGGAGGTGAGTCCTCTGCCCATACTTCTGGGAAAAATTCTCTCAAAACCTCAGGATTATGATAACCAGGCATTTCAGGCTGATGTAGGTGCCATTTCTCCTCTTGGGGTACAATCATAGTCAATATCAAGTTAGGAACAGTGGACCTGAGTATGAGGGAGGCCGGCTGATTTGGATCAAAAGGGATAGCTGTTCCCAACTTGGAAAGATCACGTCCCAGAATAGAGATAGGGCACTAAGCCATGTATAAGAATTCACGTTTGATATAATGCCCACTGATCTTGCAGGATCTGCTTTGACAGAATTTCTTTTCAATGGGGCTCCAGAGGTGTCAATAACTTAGATTTACCATGAGGTTAAAGGAGAAAGAGACTGAGTCACAACTGAATGTTTAGTCCCACTGTCCAGCATAAAAATATTAGGCTTTCCCTTTGATTCTGGCAATGACCATGGCCTCCCAGGGGCCCAATCTAATGGAGCCCACTCTGTCTACTCATTGTCATCAGAGAGAGAGAGGAGAGGCTCAGGCTTAGGTGGTCCCAGATAATCAGGTTTCTTTGTGTACCACAGACAGAGAGGGCATTTATCTTTCCAGTGTCCAAAATGTCTTCAGAAAACACAGTGGTCAGCTGCCAGGCTATAAGTTCTCCTGATAGTTTTAGATTGTAAGGTTTGTGGGGACCCCTTATATTTGTTGCCACGGTGGGACCGGCCTTGATGAGAAACTTCAGGAACAGGCTTTCCTAACATTATAGCCCAGAGAACAGCTTTCTATTGGGCTCTGCGATCTGCCTTATATCATTGTTCCTGCTTTTCCTCTTCCTTGGTTTACATAAGCCTTCTGATCAACGTGAAGTAACTTGGAAATGTTCACGCCAACAAAGTCATCAAACTTTTGTGTTTTCCTTCTGACGTTAGAGGCTGATTGTGCAATGAAGGCAGCCTTGACCATCTGCTGATTTTCAGGCACCTCTGGATCAAATGGCGTATAGATCCGTAAGCTTCACAGTGTCTCTCAAAAAATTTGGCTGGACTTTCATTGGGTTTTTGAGTGACTTTGGTTACATGTTTATTGGCTTTTTGCCTCCTTCCTTGAGTCCTGTGAAGAGAGATGTGCAGTATTGATCTAAGGCCTCATGGCCTGGTGTCATATTGCAGTCCCAGTTTGGACATACTTGGGGGAAGGCTGTGCCTACCCAAGAATCAAGATCAACCACAGTGGAGGGGGCTTTTGATTTTAGCCAGGTTTGGGCCCCATCTAGAATGTGGTGGCATTCTTCAGTATTAAACAAGGTCAGAAGGAGTTGTTGATAGTCATCCCATGTTGACAGGTGGGTCTGGAAGATGAATATAAGGAGGTCAGTCATTGCCTGGGGCTTCTCTGAGTAAGATGGGTTATGATGCTTCTAATTCAGTGGAACTGAATAGCTGAAAATACATCAAGGTCTGCTGGTTGGGTATGCCTCCTTGGGCTCCAGGGTAGACACAAAGCAGCAGCTAGAAATAAGCTGGAGCCCTAATCTGAGCAGCAAAGATAGCACCTGATGAGAAATCAATCTGGAGTTCAGGAGGCACTGTAGCAGTTCTTGGCAGTGGAGCAGTAGAAGCTGGGATGGTAGGAAACTGCAGCAAATGTAGACCTCTAGACGATGGGAGAGATTCTGAAGCAGGATTTAGGGTAGGCAGTGTGGGTCTAGTGAATCAGGAATGCTGATGGAGCCAAGGTACCACTACAGCATGCAGCTGGAGCAGATGAAAACATGTGTGGGTTCTGAGGTGTGAATGGTGTCAGTGATGACAGTGGTGCTATGGAAACTGGGAGGCTGAGGGGCGGTAGCAGCAGCTCTGGTTGTGGCAGCAGGAGCAGACTCAGCTCTAGTGGCAGTGGTGCTGGCTGTAGCAGGGATGGCAGCATTGCACAATCTGGAAAGGCACCTTCACCCTAGGACAGTCATGGGAATACCTGGATCAATGGAGGGGGCACCAAGGCTAGCTGGGCAGTTTGGGGCCCATAAAATGTAAGTAGGCGGCAGATCAGACTCAGGGTCTTCAGGATAAAGTTTCTCTAGCTTAAGGCTGGCCTGAGAAAGTTTTGGGTGGTTGCAGGAATTTGTCTTGATGATCAGAATGGTCTTTTTGTCATGTATGGCACAAAGCCAAGGAGGCAGGCTTTGACACAGGTTAAGCCAAGAATCAATGTAAGGAAATGGGTCAGAGAAGCCAATCTTGGAATTTTTAATGCCATGTTAGACTTACTGGACAGTCTTGACATCGAGACTTCCTTCAGGCAGCCAATCTGGACATAGGCCAGTCGATCTCGTAGTATGTCTGGAGCCTCTGAGGTTTCATTTTTACTTCATAGTCATCAGGGAATCCTCTCTTGAAGTTTTTCAGCGTACAATCAAGGACTGTAAGTTTACTCTGGCTTGTATCCATTCTATCTCCCTATGGTTTAATGTGGTATACCCTTAAATGGTGGCGCAAAAGACAAAGGGTAGGTGCCCCTCAAAAAGAGATCATCCAGATGCCACTTGTCTCTTGCCTCTCAGGAACACTGAGTCTGCCCAGATTATGGAGAAGTGTTGGTAGGTCCTCTGTTTTTTCCTTACTAGATGTGTCCACAGAACTGCAGGTTCCAGTCAGGTGGGACCAAATCAAGCTTTGTAGCTCTGAGGTCACCATGGAGCACAGATAGAATGGTCTACTGCTTTTACCATCAGTTACAAACACTCACACAATTATTCAGCAGGCACTCAGAGGTTAAACATTCCAACTCCCTTCCCTCACAGGTGGCCTTAACTAATGAGAGGTGATCAAACTCTTTCTCAGGCCTAACCAGGACTGACTGATTGGTGACCTGACCTTACTGTGTCCTTTCTCCTCTTTTTGAGGCAGATGAAGGCCATTAGTGCTGAGCAGGGGCCTGTGGCCTGGGGCCTCTGAGGGGACTCCAAGAAGGTCTGGAGGGCACGCCTTCTTGCCAAGGAAATTGAAGAGGTCTCTGCTTTGGCCACCAGACCTCAGTTGGTGACTTAAGCAGTCAGCACACTTCCTGGTCAGGGAAACAAGAATATTACGAAAAATGGACTAAACACAGGAAGAAATCGCATGAAGGTTTAGAGGCAGTTTATTACATTGGTGGGCCTGACTAGGATCACTCCCAAAGAGTCAGAGTCCTGCTCCACAGGTTTTAGGAGCTTTTATAGGGAGAGCAAGTGGGAGGTACAAAAGCAGGTTTGCTATATTATTACTGAAGGGTTGGGTGACATCACAAATTGACAAGGGAGTTTAAACATCTCAGGTTACATTGCAAGGCCATCAGTTAAACAAGCATGGGTTACACAAAGAAATGTTCTGTTAGCAGGCTTGTCCAGACATGTCTGTTTTGCTTTGGCGGGCACTCGTGGTGGGCTTTCTTGGAAGGCTTTTAAAATTTTAATTTCCTCTTCACCTTAATTTAGTACAATTTTCTTATATGTTTTATGTGTTATTTGGTGGCCCTATTCGTTTGGTTTTCAATCTGTGTGTATGGTAACTAACTGTATAAGGTCTTATAAGATAAATAAATGAATCTAATGCTGAGAAAATAAAACAGAGTAGAGGGAGGGGGAAAAATAAAAGAATTGGAATGTGTTATACACGTGTACCAATTCTCTACAGTGAATGTAATCATTACATACTACAAATATTAACTAATAAAAGTAGAAAAGGAAAAAGAAACCAACATGCCTTCTCTATATACAAAAAATTAAGAGAAAAGAGGATAAAAACATTTAAAAAAACGGAAGAAGGAAGGAAGTTATCATCCATATGCCTTACTAAATTCCAAATGGTTTAAAGATTGCAAGATAAAACTGGGGATGTGGTGGCACACACCTGTAATCCCAGGATAGGAGGCTCATCATGAGTTTGAGGCCAGCATGAGCTACACAGTAGTTCAAGGGCTGTCTGAAATACATATGGAGATCCTGTCTCAAAAAGAAAAAAAAAAAAAAATCCCTAAAAGTAAGAGGATAAACCAAGGGAGATTTTTTTTTTTTAACTTTAGCAGGTCTTTATGATTATAACACAAAATCTAGGACCAAAGAAAAATGAAATATGGATAAATTCAATCCCATAAATACCTAACATTTTGCATGGCAGAAAACACTCTAGGAAAAGTCAAAAGTCAAGTGCTGTACATGGTGGTGCATGCTCATAATCCCAGCACTTGGGAGACTGAGGCAGAACAATCATTGCAAGTTTGAGACCAGCCTGGGCTACAAAGTGAGTTCAAGGCCAGCTTGAAATACATAGTGAGACTCTGTCTCAAAAAGACCAAAAACAGGGGCTGGGGATTTAGCTCAGCAGCATAAGCACCTGCCTTGCAAGCAGGCATTCGTGAGTTTAATCCCTGGTACCGATAGAAAAAAAAAAAAAAGTCGAACACCAAACTGGGAGAAAATATTTGCAATTAATTTGACAGTGCTGATTTTTCCAGTGTATAGTTTCCATGAACTAAAATAAATAAATAAATAGTCAAGTTATAAACAAACAAAGGAAAATATAACTATCTTAAACATGAAAAGAAGCTCATACCACATAAGATAAATTACAAATTAAACTACCAAAACATACCATTTTTTACCTATCAGCTTCACAAAGGTCAAACATTTGATAGCAACACTGACTCTATTGGGAAACAGGTATTTAAGGATACAGTATTGCGTAGCACCTATCCACACATGCCCATGCCTTTTGACTCAAATAGTCCTGCTTCTAGGAATAGATTTGCATGAGGTTATTCAGTGCAGCAATTCTAATACCAAAACATTGAAACCTGTCTTGATGTCCTTCACTAGAACACTGATAAAATAAATTACTGAGTATAACATGGTATATTAATAACCATAAAAAGTCCTACGGAAGCTCCTTTTGTATTCTTATGCAATAATTTCCAAAATATATTAAGCCAAGAAATGTCAGTAGGGCAACCCAGTTTTAGGTCCTTTCCTGTCTCTCAGAAGATATCTCCCTCAATAAAGCTTTCTTACTTTTAAATTGTTTTTGAGACATTGTCTCACTATGTAGTTCAGGCTGGTTTTGAGCTCACTTTGTAGCCCTGCCTGGTCCTGAACTCACAATAATTCTCCTCCCTCAGTCTTCTGAGTGCTGGTATGCACCACCACACTCAGCTTTTTAATTTACTCTGTTAACTTTTGTTTGCTTTTTAGAATTATTTTTTGAGGGACAGGGATTTAGCTCAGTGGCCCAAGTGCCTGTCTGGTAAGCAGAAGCTCATGAGTTCAAGCTCCTGTATCAAAAAAAAAAAAAAATTCTTTGATTGGGGGGAACATGAACTCAGTATATCTGACACTTAGTAGGTTGAGAATTAACATTTATTTTCCCTATATCATTTGAATGGCCCAGTGAGATAACTGGAAGGTCCTAGAAATTTTCATTCTGAGTAGTGTAGACAGAGAAGCTGCATTAAAAGAAAGAGTATAAATAATGTGGCTGTTATCCAGGAAGAACTCCAAAGACCAGAAACCAACAAAGACCAGCAGACAGACCAGTAATCAGCAGTTGACCAACAATTGACAGAGTTGACCAATGATGTCTGGCACAAGCTAGTGTCAACTGGCAGTGGCCAACAGCAGCAGAGATCAATGACTAGCAATGTTGATCCACAACACTTGAACTAGCTGGTGTCTTCTGGTGGCACCAGGAACACTAGCAGAGGTATACTTTGCTGATTCATGATATTTGTCTGAATAAAAGAAACCTCAATTGATTGGTAACTGGTTGATCTATCCAGGGCTAGTTCTGCAAGATGGGCTCCTGAGAAGTCTTTATGGCTCAAGTAAACAATTTGATTTCCAGGAAATGATTGCTCCTGTTCTTAGTGGGTGCAGAGCCTCAGTTGAGCTGATCTGAAAGGTTTTGCTTTTCCTGGAATTCAAGGTAACTACCCATTTAGGATAATGACTGGAGACTTCTAGGCATTGATCTAAAGGGTCTGGAACAGAGAATTGGAGATGGCAGTGACTCTCCCTGAAAATCTTAAAATACCTTATTCTGGGCTGGGGTTTTAGCTCAGCAGCATAAGCACCTGCCTTGCAAGCGAATGGTTGTGAGTTCAATCCCTGGTACCGATAAAAAAAAGAAAAGAAAAGACCTTATTCTTATTTTGGTGCCTTAGTCTTAAAGGCAGATGAGATAGGTTAGGTAAATTTAGGATTAATACATTTTGTATTACCATGAATCTTGAATTCTGTATAAACTATATTGCATTTGAATCATGTATGATTGCTTGTGTCAATATTTTTCCCTACAAAATAAGTCCATTCGTTTTTTTTTAAAAAAATAGCACTTGCACGGGCCAGGGATTTAGCTCAGTGGTGTAAGCACCTGCCTGGCAAGCACCTGGTCATGAGTTCGATCCCTGGTACTGGAAAAAAAAATATATCTCTTGTTTACTCCTTTGGCTTACTATCTTCTCAAAACAACATTGTACTAGAAATCCTTTTTCACTGGCATAGTTTGTCAGTGATGTAGAAGGAGATTGCTGCTCTGTGTGATTAAAGGTCAAAAAAAAAAAAAAAAGAAATGTAGGTGTAGTTCTCTTCTATTTACTTTATATGGAACCTCTGAAGGGCATTTAAAAAGCTGCTTCTGGTAGGGAAATAGTAGCTGAGGAACAGACAAGGGAAAACTTTTCATTATTATTTCCATTTTCAGTTATCCTTTCAAAACAGTTTTTCTTAAAAAAAAAAAAAAATACAGGGGCTGGGGATTTAGCTCAGCGGCATAAGCGCCTGCCTTGCAAGCAGGCAGTCGTGAGTTCGATCTCTGGTACCGATAAAATCGAAAATGAAAAAAAAATACAAAGAAACAAAACCTCTTAGTGGCAAATTAAGTTTGATGGGAAACAATACTTATTGAGCTGCCACACTCCAGAACAAGCACTTCTGACACAGTCATAACACAGTGAGAGGCCACCACAGGGACAAAAGATAAACAGACTTCTGGGCTCTCAACCTGATACTCATGAAAAGAATGATTTATATTTTCTTCTGAGGAAGTCAGGACTTAAAAGTAGTTTTTGCTAAAAACTATAACCCTTCACTCAGACCTACAGATAAGTTACAAGTAATTAAAAATAGAACAGAACTAACCTTCATCTTGTGAAGCTGTGCGTCATATTCTTCTCAGGTCTGCATATAGGCATGTTAGTCATTTAGGGAATATCAGTCTAAAACGACAAGCTTTATTAGCCACAAATTTACCTAGCCTATTTCATTGCCCTTGAAGACTACAGATACCAGGGTAAGAGATTTACAGCACAATCAGTGATGCTCAGAATATTGCCCTAAACAGCTTCACATGACTGAAAGTATCCCTCAAGTCATGACGATTCATCTTACGGGCACCAAACTGCCTCTCAAGTCATAAGGATTCCTCTGAAGCAAAGAAATCAGGACTGAGACAATAACCTATCAGACTGGTCTTTCTTTTGTGAACAGATAGGTCTGATGCTCTTCATTAGTGTGCCCCTACAGCTACTACTCAAGCTGTAGTTCTTTCCTTTTTAAAGTTTTTGCCTGTAAACTTACACTGTAGCTTTCATTTTAATTTCTATTATCAAACTAAAGCAAGGATCCACCCTGGCCAGAGACACTTTCACTCACATTGCCGTGGGGTCACCCTGGGAGTTCATTGAGATGTGTATAAATCCTAATGTTACAAATTAGAAAACAGGTTAGATTCATCTAGCAATTAACTGTGTCACACCTAGACCAATTCAAAAGCTCTAGGCACTCTTCACATTGCTTCTACTTAAGCAAACTGTCTTGTTTTTTGTTTTTTTTTTAATGCTGTTGGACAAGTTAGTTACACGTTGTCGCAAACAACAACAACAACAAATTAGAAAGGCCCTGGGTTCACTCTCCCATACCACAAATAACAATCATGATAGCGACCTGCAAGTGTAGCTCAACGGTACTTGTCTATCATTCCCTGGGTCCCAGCACGGCAAAAATTAAGAGTAATAATAAGGTATTTTTTGAGCACTTAGGATGTTGGAGAACAGTACTGAGTGTTTTACGGACCTAATCTCATATAATTTTCAAGAAAACTACATAAGGCAGGAATACTAGCCCCCTTCGAAAGAGAAGACTAAAGAAACTCAGAGACTCAAGTTTTAGGAGCCCAGACACACAACCGTTTGGAAATCAGGGTTAATTCCAATAGCCTGCTCTGAAGTCAAAACCACTCCCGGTTCAAAGGACAAAAGCAGGAACTCGGACCCCGAGCTCACCCGCACAGACACTTCCGGGAGGGCAGTTGAAGCAGACCGGCTGCGAAAAGTCGGAAAGTCGCGCAGGCGCCTGGGCGAACTCGCGAGAAGACGTGCTGGGGGGGAGGGAGAAAGCGGGCCTGTCCATCACCAGGCCCCGCCCCGCCCGACGCGCCCTCCAGTAGGCCCCGCCCCATCCCTGGCCAGGCGGGAAGCGAACGCGCGCTCTCTCCCGTTACCCTCCGCCTTGAGGGGGGAGGGCGGGGGAAGCGGAGGCGCGCGCTCTCGAGCTACGTGCTCGCGTACGTCGCCGGGGTTCGGCTGCGTCCGGCCGTCCGCCCGCCCGTTGCCGCCGTGTTCTTGCTTCGCCGGCCGCCGCCTTAGGGGGGCCTGGGCCGGGGCTAGCCGCCACCGCCGTTGCCGGGATGCCGCGCGTATACATCGGTCGCCTGAGCTACCAGGCCCGGGAGCGCGATGTGGAGCGCTTCTTTAAGGGCTACGGCAAGATCTTGGAGGTGGATCTGAAGAACGGGTGAGAAGGGCGGAAGAGGGGCTGGCCGTAGAGAGGGGTACAGGGCACTAGAGAAGGCGGAGAGGCCGCGGGAACGGGAGCCGAACGCCTGCCCTGCGCGGAGCCGTCGCTGGCCTGGTCGGGCTCCGCCATGGTCGCGGCGCTCGGGGGCGCGGATAGGCCCCGGCTCCCACTGCGCCTGCGCGGGCGGGGGTGGTAGCGGGATAATGGGAGCGGTGGCGAGGACTGGTGTGGGACCCGAAGAAGGAAGCCCGGTGGGACTAGGCTGCGGGCGCTCGGGAGGCCTGTGTTTTTTCTTCCCAGGTTTTGGGAAGGGACTTTTCTCGTTCTGAGGACTGTTGGAAATAAAAAGGATTTCCTGTCCTTTTTTCACCCCTTCCCTAAAGGATCAAACGGTCCCAATGCGTCTTTCCCAGGGACAGGAGCTCTGGAGAGGCCTTTAGATTTGCCATGTGCCACACTTTATTTGGGCGGGAGACTCCACTTTGAGTAGTCTAGTGACAGTTTCGAAAGTATCGTCTTGCCACGCTGAAAGCCCTCACCTTTCTCTGCGAGAGTAAAGTCTTTACTCGTTATCTTGAAGATTCCGTGCAGAGTTTCCATGCTGTGGTTTCCGTTCTCCAACTTGCCAAAAAATTGCTGTCCTGTTGAGGAATTCGTTAGAAAACAGTGGCCATCCCGGCTAGTGTCTGCGTCAACAAGTTAATACTGGTGGAGACACCGGCCTCGAAATTGCCTCCCCAGTATGGTCTGTATCTGTATTCCTAATCTGCTTTGGCAAAAACAGGGCAAGCAGGGGCAACAGATTTCAAGGAAAATAAGTGAGTGGTCAAGCCTGGCGAAGATACTCAACGGGAAAAACTGGAAACTAGTTAGGTAGGACTTAGCATAGTTGTAAAAAATTTGAAGAACAGAGGGAAACATTTTGGAGCGCTAAACTTTGGGTGTTTAGAGAAACCTTTGATTTTAAAAAAATAAAAGTCTGATAGGACTATAGTTTTCTTCCCAGCATTGACTGACTCTTGAGAAGTTAAAAAAGATACCTAAATGTTTTAAGTTGCATATGTGAGAAAAACTGGTAGCCAACGTTTCATTGTTAGCAAGAATTACCTTACTGAGGACAGTGACTTCAGTAAAGTGTTATTAATACTGATTTAGCATAAAAGGCTTAGAAATTACTCATTTTTACTCTGGAACCTCCAATTTTTAAGAAATTCAAAGAGAAAATATTAACTGTTACACATGTCAGATACAAGAGTTAAAATTCCTAGTTTTTTTTCTCCCAAAGGCCAACTAAGTGTTCATGATAACTTTTGTCAGAAAAAAACAAACGTAGGTTTTGAAACTGGATGGACCTGAGTCAAATCTTGGCTTCACCACTTAAGTACCTATGGGCAAGGTTACTTAATTTCTCTGTAGTTATTTTGTCATTCACATAGAAAAAGAAGGTCACACGTAATAAATGTAAAGTATTTGACTTTTAACATTGAGTGGTAGCTATAATGAAAGGTATCTGATTATAATCATTAGGAGGCAGCTTGTTAATGTTTGCTAACAGAATATATGTTTGATGAGGTCCATATGCTGAAGACTTAAGATGACAACTGAAAATGCTGATGGGTAAACTGGTTAATCAATCAAATGTATTGATAACCCAACAGGGTGCCCCATGGTGTGTTGAATGATTTGAATGAGGGGGGCAGAGGAGGGGTTCTGCTCTTGAAATTTGCCATGTGCATTTTTAATGAAAAAATGCTTGCTTTCACTTTGAATTCCAAACAAGTGAAATTTGGAATGCCTTCTTGAAAAGATTTGTTTGGGCTTTGAAAAATAGATTGGCTAGGACTTAAAATGAAAGGTAAATGGAAATAAATTATATGTTGTAAATAGAAATAAAGGGCAGAGGCAGGAGCACTGAGAGTTCATGGGCAGCCTTAGCAACTTAGCAAGAACTTGTCTCAAAAGAAATTTAAAGGGATGGTATAGTTTGGTGAAAAGTCCCTGGGTTCAATCCTTAGTGTTCAAAATGGAAAGAAAGAAATTTAACAATAACAAACAGCTATTAAGATTTTATACTGAAAAAATCAAAATCAGGATAGGAATTCAAAGGCTCTGGAGGTTAAAGATTGATCAACCCAGAAAATGGGAGAGAAGGAGAACTGTTTTCAAGACCCTGAGTATCTGAGGCTTTTTAAAAGAATTCTTCATTCTTAAAGTTAACTCTGCTAGATCATGACATGCATGAAATTCATCATTGTAAGTCAGAGTTGAAATGAAGAATGGAAGTCATTTTAGGAGTTAGTGACAGGTGTTGTAGACACCAGTAGCACACAATATGACCTCCCAGCATTATCCGGGAATCACTGCAAAAGAAAATAACTTCTGGGAGGAGGAGCAGTGGTAGATATATCTCAAGCAAGAATTATCTGACTTTAGGGCCAGGGAATTTAGCTCAGTGGCGTAAATGCCTGCCTGACAAGTGCAAGGTCATGAGTTCGATTCCTGTTACCAAAAAAAAAAAAAAAAAGAATTGTCTGAACTAGATAGCCAAAAATGAGGGAAAGCCTAAAAGGAAGGAGTAGGTGCTAAAGGAAAAGATTGCACAGTTTAGCTAGATGTATAAGCTTATAGTTGCAAACCTAAGAAAGAGAGTAGATCTCCCCATATAGAAGTGTCTGTGAGCATATCTGGATTGTGAATATTAGTAATTGAAATATAAAAGCAGACTGTGTTTGAATAGGGCTCTCTAAATTGCTGAAGAGCTCAAAATTGTAAATGTGAGATACACGTCAGTAGGTGTTTGCCTGAAAGATTGGAAGTAAAATTCAGAATTAATTAAGATATAAAATAATTGTGTAATAGAAAGTTGGTGAGTAAGAATGTAGGTAACGTCTCCAAAGGAAAGATTTAGTAACCAGGAAAAAGATTCTGTGGGGTTTAAAGAAGTATCCAAGCAGTCATTCCTTATCTACCATTTCATAGTATTAGGCAACCTTAATCTAACCTGCTGTTTTGTTTTGTTTTGTTTTGTTTTTGAGACACGATCTTGTTAGGT
The DNA here is from genome assembly GCF_034190915.1 of Cavia porcellus. NCBI lineage: Eukaryota > Metazoa > Chordata > Mammalia > Rodentia > Caviidae > Cavia > Cavia porcellus. The sequence goes on along the minus strand of NW_026947508.1, from coordinate 22,295,649 downwards.
AGTTTAGACTAGCTTTGAACGCACAGAGATCCTCCTCCCTTAGCCTGCTGAGTGCTGAGATTACAGGATTGTGCCACCACATCCAGTTTAATCTGGTTCTGTTTTAGAGAACTTCCATAAAAATGGTTCTTTTGGGGATCACAAAAGTGATGCAGATCTCCCAGGACCATATAAACCATTCTGGATCCCACTAGGGCCTCCTATATTCCCACTGTTACACTTTTGATTTTGTGAGACAGGGTTTCCTGATATGGTTTAGGATGTAGGTACAGTATTGAATTCACTTTATAGCTGAATTTGGCCAAAACTACTGGCAGTCCTTGAGTGCTCAGTTTACAGATGTGTGCTACCATGCCTGACTCGAACTTCTACACTTCAGCAAGAAGTGCAATAAAGTGTGGGGAAACAAGCGCCAGGAGGGATCCTAGGTGTGTGTCAGTATTCATAATAGCCTTGCTGTCTTTGATTATATATGGATTTTATTTTTTGTTAATAAATCACTTGTAAAATGTGGACTTTTTGCATAGTAGTTACTCTTGCCACATATTTTGTGGTTTCATAGATCTTTATACCTTAATTCTTCCATTTTTTGGTTAATAAAACATACCCTAATTTTATTTTACATGCCCAGTAATTGGGAAGAGTAAACCCCCAGATTATTGATGACATTTTTGGCCTTTTTTTGTTGTTTTGGGGTGTGTGTGTGTGTGTGTGTGTATGTGTGTGTGTTTTCAAGGCAGGGTCTTTCTATGTAGACTAAGCTGGCCTTGAATTCTCTGGGCTCAAACCTGCAGTGATCTTTCTGCCTCAACCTCCCAAATCCTGGCATTGGAGATGTGTGTCACCATCCACCACAAGTTTTTTTTTTTTTTTTTAAGTTGATTAATGTCATGAATTAAAACGCAAAGAAATTTGGCTATAAATTTTAGAACCTGTGTTTCATATTATAGGAAAATCTTGTATGGCCAGAGTTTTCAGTTGATGTTCTGATCTATTTAATGATTTTGTTTGTTTGCTTTTGGAGACAGGGTCTTTACTCTGTATTCAGAAACTTACTGTGTAGCTCAGGTTGGCCTTTTAACTCTCAGCAATCCTTCTGCCTCAGGCTCCTGAGTGCTGGGATTATAGGCATGTTGCACCATGCATGGTGCATTTGAGATTTTTGATGTCTAAGTATTGTCATGATATATTTGTTTTCATCTTTGTTTGAAGCTCCTTTGAGGGCCCAATGGCACATCGCCTGTCTGGCAAGTGTAAGGTAGTGAGTTCAATTCCCATACAAAACAAACAGACAACCAACCAACCACCAATTAATTAGAAGCCATCTTGATTTTTTTTTTTTTAATATGTGGTTTAAGGCTCTTTCTTTGAGTTAGGTCCCTGCTGTATGTGTCCCCTGTCAGTATTCAGCCACTGTTGTGCCTTCAATGCTGAGAGGAATCTCAGGCAATCCCAGAACCTATACAAGGATTTGCTCTTTTGATACCCTTCTCTTACTCTTTTTTTTTTTTTTTTTTTTTGGTGTCAGGGATCAAACTCACGACCTTGCCTTTGTCAAACAGCAGGCACTTACGCCACTGAGCTAAATCCCTGGCCTTGACTCCTTTCTCTAAGCTTGTTCTTTTCTTCATCGTCTCCTTTAAAAAAGGGACTGGGAAAGTGGGGTATGATGGTGCATGCTTGTAACCCCAACATCCTGAATTCTGAGGCCTCATCAGCTTAAATTTAGTAAGACTTTGTCTTAGAATAAAAAGGATTGGGAGTGTGGCTTAAGTTGGAATGTTCTGGGTTCTAGTCCACCAAAAAAAAAAAAAAATGGGTTTCTTGTTAAGCCACCAAGTGGCTGATAAATATTTTACCAGTTTTATGATACTACTACAAAGCAAACACTTTCCCTTAAGAGACCTATCACCTTTTTGTTCATAGACCATTTTACTGCCCCCAAATACTGTTGTTCCATTTGAGTCTATACATACGAAGTATTTGCGTCTATGTTAAACATAAAGCATTTGAGAACTGGGGATCTAGCTTAGTGGCACAGTGTCTGCCTGACAAGCACAAGGTCCTGAATTTGATTCCCAGTACCAAAAATAAATAAATCAAGCAAGCAAGCATTTGGTTATATATTTTATGATTATCTAGGAAGAGATTAAAGCATTGTTTAAAGGGATGTTTGAACAACTGTTTTGACGTAGGTAAAAATTAAAAACCCATTCTTAATTTATACTTCTAACATTTCAAAATAGCACAAATTTATTTCTCATAAAAATTTTGCGTGTTTATACTGGGCACAGTGATAAACATCTATAATCCCAGCAGCATAATTTTTTAAATATAAAAACACATTCAAAGTGAACTATATATTTTGTGTACATAATTTTACTTTTTTCATAAACACATCATGCATATATGCCTTTCTTATGACTCTTCCTCTTTACTTTTTTTTTTTTTTAACATAGTATGGGTCATGCCATATGTTTTTATTATTTTGAAACAGAGTTTCACTTTGTAGGACCAGGCTGACCTCCTACTCACTCTCCTTCAGCCTCTAGAGTATGGAGGTTATAGGAATCTGCCACCATACTGGGTGGGTTGGTTGGTTATTTCCAGTGGGGTAGGCATCAAACCCAAGCTTCATAGATGCTAGGCAAGCCTTCTAACACTAAGATACACCCTCTGCCCTTTTTATTATTTTAATGAGGTAAGGCCTCAGTAAAATATTTTAGCAAAATAAGGTCTCACTAAGTTACCCAGGCTGGCCTCTTAACTTGCCTTAGCTTCCTGAGTATCTGGGATTACAGCCTTGCAACACCAGGCTCAACATAGCTGTGGACTTTTGCAATATGTCTTTTGCTAGCTGTTGATTTCTGTTACCTTTTAGACATACTGTATCTATTTATATTTTTACCTACCACGTTTAAGAACTATTTTTCTGAATTCTCAATTAGTGTTCATTATGGTTTTTTAAATACTGTTTTTTTTTTCAATTAAAATTGAATATGAAGTCGTCTAGGCAGCCTTTAAGACTGCATAGTAGATGGTAGTAGTTTTGTTTGTTAGTTTTGGGTTTTTGTTGTTTGTTTGTTTGTTTGTTTTGAGACAGGGTCTTGCAGTATAGTTCTGCTTAGCTTTGAACTGACTATGTAGCCCAGGCTGGCCTCAACTCTGAGGAATCTCATCTAAGGAATTTTGTTGTTGTTGTTTTGTTTTTAACTTTGTGTTTACAGAAAAATGTAAATTCATTGTAGATGATTTAGAAAATGTAAAAAGCATAAAGTAGAAAAGCAATATCATGAAGAATTCTGCCAACATAAGTGAGGTCTTGTGTGCAATATTCTGTCCCATTTTCTTTCTAGTTTATCCCATGTAATTTTTCTGTTACATTAAAATCTTCCTGTTGGTGACATCGTTTTTTTTGGTGCCGAAACCTGGGGTTTGAAGACATCATTTATTTACTCATTCCTCCTAAGGTGCTTTTTCTTACTATTGTAAATACTCCTATAATGGGTATCATGTGTATGAAACATAGGTTGGGTTTTTATTATGCCTTGAGACACAAATTCATGTGTCAGAGCAGAAATGAACATATTCAGTGCTGTGTGTGTGTCTAACTAGATAACCTTCCAGCAAAGCTGCATGAGTTGTGCTTGTGCCAGCAGCTTCTAAGCATGTTCACATGACAGCCTCTTAGGTATTGAACCTCAGTATTGTTTATCATCTTTGCTGCTCTGAGCTGGCATTAGTAGACTTCTGTAGTCCTGACTACTCAGGAGGATCACTTGAGCCCAAGAGTTGGAGGCCAGTGTGAGCAACATAGTCAGACTGTGGGATCCTATCTCGAAAAAACTTTGCAGATGCCCTGCGAGTGAAGTAAAGCTATTGATTCATTGATGTTAAAATAATCTCAGAAATTCACAAAAAAAACAGTAAAGTGGCCTATTTTAGGTCAAGGGCATCCCTAAGAAATACCACAGGAATGAGTATCATAGACCAATACTAAACAGGAAAAGAGAAAACAGGCTGCAGCCCAGGGTCAGTTAAGGAGAACCTTGAACAGCTAGGATGGTCCCTGAGGCCTAATAAGGTTGTAACACCTGGTAACCTACTCCTTGTGTTTTAGAGGTAAGTGTGAACTGGCTTTGTAGCTTTGCTGTAGAACTGAGTAGTACTGTATGTTGAGTATAAGCCTTTTATTATGGTAAGTAGGAGTAAAAGGAAGAATAATTCTACTTTATATTCCAAAAGTTGTATTCCTAAATTGGTGATCTTTCCTTTTGGGGGGAGGGGTGAGGTCTCACAAAGTAGTTCAGGCTGGCCCCGAATTCACTATATAGCCTAGACTGACCTTCAGTTTGTGATGATCCTCCTGCCTCAGCCTCCTGAGTAGCTTGGATTACAGGTGTGCACCACCACACTTGGAAGATATTTGACATTTATTTCTTGAGTTATATAATCTTGCTTTAAATTTGTAAGTCTTCCTGAACTTTAGTGTGGTGTTGGAAAAATTGGTTCCCTTTTCTGTGAGACTGTTTAATTTAATTTACCTTTCATGTGTTGATAAATGTCAGAATGTTGAAGCAGACACAGTTGTGATTATGTTTGCCTCCCTCCCTTTAAGGGAAACAGCCATGTTAACTTTAAAATACAAAAACAATAAATTTATTTAACAAGTGGATAGTTTGATCCACTAAGTATTTGCAAGCATGTTGCTTTCAGCATTTTTCTTTCTTTTTCTCCACTTTTGTTTTAATTTGGTACCGGGAATTGAATTCAAGATCTTGTGCTTACCACTGAACTGTATCCCTAGCATGCATGTTGCTTTCTTGATAGGTCCTTTTTTACAGTGCTGGCAGTTGAACTCAGGGCTTGCACTTGCTAGACGAGTACTTTTCCATTAAGCCATGTTCTCCAGCCCTGGTCCCATTTCACAGACCCAAAATATGGTGACAAGCTAGTGAAAATGAAGTAACTTTGCAATATTAGTCTAACTTTTTGATTTTTTTTCCTTTCTTGTAGTGCTAGAGACTTGAACCATAGCATCACACATACCAGGCAGGGTGCTTTATCACTGAGATAACTTAGTTTTTATCCGAAATGGTTTCAGATAAAGCAAGTAAGCCCTTAGAACTCTTACAAAGTAACACTAAATTCAGATTTGATATAGATTTCCTTCTACCTCCTATTGTGAAGGAATTTTCAGGTTTTTAGGATAATTGCATTTTTCTCACCCCAATATGTAAATATTTTGTTTGAGATGAACCTGGGATCAGCGTGCGCTTAATAATATAGACTTGAGTTTGATTATTTCTAATCCAGGAGTTTTTTCCAACAAATGGTTTGCTTGCTTTATGAGAATGGATGATCATGAGTTTAATTTTCTAGGTAACTGGGATACAGATTCTTAATGATGCTAATTTTTTCTATTTCAAAAAGATCTCAGAAAAAAAGGGTTAGATTTAGCTCAGCGGCATAAGCACCTGCCTTGCAAGCAGGTGGTCGTGAGTTCGATCCCTGGTATCGATAAAAAAGGAAAAGACAAAAAAAGAACTTTTTGGAGTGTGTTTTTTGGTTTTTTTGAGGTAGAATCTCACTGTGTAGCCCAGTCTGGCCTTGAACTCGTGCAGTCCTCCTGTCTCAGCCTCCTACATACTGAGATTACAGGGGTGTGCCGCCATATCCAGCTATAGTTAATTTAAAGTTTGATTCCATTTATAGTTTAGTAGAGAATAGGTGTATAAAATTTACTAGTCTTTGCATATCTTGGGTATAGAAATGATAATTTGTTTCCCACTTAATATTTTTCATAAGCTGCAGTTAGGCATGTGGGTATTTGTCTTCCACACTATAACACTTAACTTGATGAAACTTATCTTTTTGTCCTCCCAGAGCTCAGGTTTCTCAAACCACATCTTTCTGTTAATGTGTAGGGGCAGCAGAACATGATAGTAGCATGTAGGCTTTCGGTCAGTATCTGAGTTTAAAGAATTCCAGGGTATTTGGGGCTGGGGATTTAGCTCAGCGGCATAAGCGCCTGCCTTGCAAGCAGGCAGTCGTGAGTTCGATCCCTGGTACCAATAAAAAGGAAAAAGACAAAAAAAAAAAGAAAAGAAAAAAGAACTCCAGGGTATTTAAGTAACCTTGGCAAGTTACTAAACTGCTTCAAGCCTTATTTTCATCTGTGAGAAAGCGGTAAGCCCCAGTTGTGAAAAATAAATGATATAATATACGTAAACCACATAGCATAATGTGATAGAGAAAGGCATTTAAAAAATAAGAATAATGCCAGGTGTGGTGGTGCATGCCTGTAATTCCAGTCTTAGGAAGCTGAAGTAAGAGAATCTCTGCAAGTTCAAGGCTGCCTAAACTGTAAAGCAAAACCCTATTTCAAAAAGACAAAAAAATTGGGCTGGGGATATAGCTCAACAGCACAGTGCCTGCCTGGCAAGCGCAGGGTCCTGAGTTCAATTCCTGGTGCCAAAAAGAAAAATAAGTATAGTTACTATAAAGAAATTTGAAGGCAAGATTTGCAGTGGGCTAGAGTGATTGTGTTAATAAGTTTGGAATCAATTTTAAAAAGTCACCTGGCTGCTGTTTATAACCTTCATAGTTGGAAGTCCATAAGCCTTCCAGTATACTTTGATTTCTGGCTCACGTTCCTCCCATCATTCATGTTTATAAACATTTTGGTCCCTGTCACCATTCCTTGAAAACTAATTAAATGCATCCTTGAGTACATAATAATGTCAATGTCTATTTGCATCCACTACAGCTAGATATAACTATCTTCTCTGTGCTGGTCTAATTTGTGTCAAGCCTTAGAACCAAAGACAGATTCCAGGGGTTGATGTGGGGCCTCCAGGATGGGGATTGCACAGAATAATCTTATTTTTCCTCTATTCTTCTAGTCTGTTATGTTCTGAACCCACACATGTTTTCGGAAGGACCAGATGGCTGACACTGGCTAATGGGAACCAAAAGACGAGTGAAAGTAACCTGGTTGTCTCATACCCCCAGCTTAGAGGTGCCTCATCCTGCCCCAAGATCAGTGTCTTTTTTCTCTGGAGACTTCACCCTGCTGTATAACAAAACTACTACAGAAAAGTTGGGCATAGGCCAGCTACTTGGGAGGCCAAAGAGGAAGGATCACTTGAGCTTAAGAATTTGAGACTACCTAGGCAACATAGTGAGACCCTATCTCAAAAGAAAATTTAAAAACTAATACTAAACAGCAGCATTTGTTAAATGAAAAAGGTTATCTCAGAATTATGAGAACAAAGGAGAACCCCTCTGCTTTTAAAAGGTATTGGGATTTTGTGGTTCAGACTTGAAATTTATTAGACCTGAGTTAAAATGCAGCTCTACCACTTTTAAGCTCCTTGACAGCAAGTTGCTTAACTTCTTCAAGTCTCAGTTTTCTTGTAAAGTGGGAATATAGTACATTCTTCAAATTTGTTATGAGGAATAAAAATATAGTTGACTTACTATGTGCCAAGCAGTATGTTAAATTCCCCACAGTTACTGGCCTTCATAATTAAATGAGAAGATAAGCACAAAGAAAAAAAGAAAGTTTGAAAATCCATAAACACATTGCTGAATATATAAAGATTTGAATAAAAATGCTAAAGAAAGTGCTAGGACAAGTTTCTAAGGCTTCATAAAAGCAATACTTCTCAAGCATAAGGAAGAATATTGAAATGATTCAACTTATGAAGTCAAGTTGTTCAGAGTTTAGAGAATGAAAGTATTTAGGCATCACTGTAGACTTTACACAAAAGAAAGCTTTCGTGGCTGACTTTCCCTGCTACAGTGTAAAGAGACAGGTTGACTAAAATAGTCAAAATACAGAAATTGCTGGGACAGGTAGAGACAATTATGAGGGCCCAGCTGAATGAGAAAACTACAGCTTGGCAGTAAGCCCAATAGGTAACTAGAGAGGAGCAGTCAAAAGTGACTACAAGGTTGCTGGGAATGAACTAGATAGCAGGGCATCTGGAAGAGAGAAATCATGAGGTAGGTTTTCTTCTTTGAAGGTGGGGAAAGATCAAGTGCAGACTGAGCTGTGGCCAACCGTTTGCAGACCAGGAATCCACACTAGCTCTAATCAGAGAGCTCTTGGTGTGCAGGAACTGCCAGTTTGCCGACGTGAAAAGAGCCCCAGACTGGGTAATGGTGAGCCTTGAAGTCGCACCCCAGCTCTGCCACTCAGTGAGCACGGGTAAGTCATCCACCTTGTCCGGGTGGCCTTGAAGGCACTCCCTCTCCTGAGAGTAAAGAAAGGGAGGCCAGGAAACTCAGAGCAGCCTCTGTCCTGTCCCAGGATAGCAAAAGATCTCAGGAAACTACTCATGGTAGCAGCTTCCAGTTGTGGGTTATAAGCACCCTCTGGTACCAGGCAAATCCTATTGCAACAGTAATCATTGATCCCGAGATATAAATGTGGCACTGGTTAATTCTGCTCTGAGGGCCTAACTGCTGAGTCCCTGGAATGTTGCAGACTATTAACCTGGGCAGTTACACTGCCTCATGCACAAGTTTTTCTTCTGAGTTACCCTTTCCTGAGCTGTAGTGTTGGTTGCAGAACTGTTATTGTTCTACAGATATCCAAGTACTTTATGCAGAGAGCAAGAATTACTGTTTTTATTACTGTGCTATCAGTGTGTCCTAAGTTTTTCACTCAGTAAGACCAAGTTGATTAAAGCATAGGATCAACTTTGAATGCTTCAAAGAAAGCTATTTGATTCCTGTTTATTGAATGCCATTTCTTTCAGGGTAGATTTAAGGGCTTTGCCCTTAAAGTACAGTGCTACTGACTCTAGATTGAGGGTTCAAGCCACCCATGGGTTAACTTCAACAGATGAAAATTTTTCCTTGGCTACAGCAACATCCCTAATCCTGACCAGCCATGGAGAGGTTCGGTTCTTACCAGGAAAATGAGTGAATGTGGGAATGGCTCACCACATTGGGAAAACAAAACTCACATCCTGCTGATGGTTGGCTGAGGACTGTCATGTCCACATACAAAGAAAAGCATGTGGCACAGTTTTAGGACAAAGGTGAGCAGAGATCTACCGTGGAAAGGGGCACATTTTTCTTATAGAGAGAACATCCAAGGCATGCCCCTCGGTAAGCAGTGTTGGTGGGTGACCATGGTCACGCGCATGGAGGCTTGCTTTCCCTGCTCCTCATCTCCACTCCCCAGCAGGTTCCCATAGCTAGCACCCCCAGTCACACCCTGCTCAGGCAGTCATTGGTTGGCCATGTTCTGAGTAAGCCTGGCCATCATTGCTCAGGGGGACCTATTCTCTATTCTTTGTTCATTGAAGATAGTTGGAAAACAGAGGTGAGGTGCCCCAAGCGTGTGGTAAACTGCATGTTCTTCAGTTCAGTAGAACACAGAAAAGGGCAGTTCTAGAAATCTTTGGTACCGTTAGTATCAGGGATTAGTATCAGAGAAAACCTATTCGGCAGCAACGCAAGCTTGGGTAAGGATTCTTGGGTGAAGGAATCTGGTAACATTTCTAAAATTGAAGTCTAGGAGTACCACAGTTTGAAAACCTGTCATTCTAGTTGGACCTTTGCAGAGTTCTGACTGATGATTGAACAGTATATTAACTGGCATGAAGACTAGATCATTATGGAGATAAGAATGGATTCAATCTGGCTTACTTTCTGGTGTCCTGGTACCTGTCTATACTTCGTAAGAATAGTGATGTTCACTTTTAGGTGGAAAATGACAAGAAATGCCTCTTTCTACTCCTCGTTCTTTTGACTCAGTTTGTCAGAATAGAACATGACCAGAGGAAAACAGTTTGTAAGGGGCAGTACCAGAGAAATGTAGGATTATTATTATTATTTGCATTTGTTTTGTTTGTTGGATTTTGAGACAGGGTCTCACTGCACATGGGTGGGGGTTGAACTCATGTAACCCAGGCTGGCCTTGAAATCGTGAGGATCTTCCTGCTTCAGTCTCCTGAGTGCTGGGAGTACAGGCATGCTCTACCACACCCTGTTTGTTTTTGAGACAGGGTCTTGCTATGTAATTAGCCTGGAACTGGTAGCAATTTTCCTGCCTCAGCTTCCCAAGTGCTGGGATTACATGTATTAAGCCACCACACCCAGTTTGAGTTTTTTAATTTAAAAATTTGCTTAATTAAAAAATTCAATAGTAAGGCCTCATCTTTTTATTCTTTCACATAGTATGGGGAAGATTAAAAGGCACGGCATCTGAGAGTTAAGGCCAAGTGTGTTGGAGGGCTGTGTGTTTTTATTAGTCTCTGCTGTATGAAGACTGAAATTGTGTTTAGATTCATTCTCCTTGATTGTCGGGTCCTCTTCATTCTCACACTAGAATTACTGAAAGATGTTCTTCTTAATATGGCAGGAAAGGAAGTGTGTGTGCTGTTAGTGTTAGAGACATTTATCTGTTGGGTTGTTTTGTGAGGTTTATTCACAGGTCTCACCAAAGAGTTGTATGTTTAATATAGACACAAGCGTACATATAATATTTTGTATCCATCCACACACACTACTTGGACAAAAGATTCATTTAAAAAAGACTTTCTGAGAGAAAAGGTTAATTTCCTATTATTAGCCTAAAAAGAATGTTTACGCTGATTTTAAGACTTGTGTTAATATAGTTTTACTTTTTGAAGACACTAAAATTTAATTCAAGGAAAGTTAAATATTTAAAGCTAATTAACCCAGTTTTAAAAATATTCTAGATAATAAAATTAAGTTTATTCCTGTTCATCTGTTGCTTTTATGAACCTCTGGAACTACCTACCACCTTGGTCCTGACCTGTCAATTTTTAGAGTTTAAATCTATCCTTAAGCCAAAGAAGTAAAAATTTAACATTTATCTCTCATGCTTTTGGTATTTGGACAAACTTCAGAGATAAATAGTATAGTTCTCTCACTTCAGAAATAAATTAAGACCCCTTCTAAAAGTGAAACAAATTAAAATCGTTTCACAATTAAAACTGTTCAGTGTTAGCTTCTAACTGAGCCATAACTAAAGCCCAGGCCCACTGTTTGTGCTGCCTCAATCTTAATGGTTATGGCTTCGGGCTGTGGTTTCAGACCACAGGCTTTTTAACGCCAGCTCTACTAGTTTTTTAAGTGAACCTGTTTGACTTTGTGCCTCAGTTTCATTGTCTGTGAAATAGGAATAGTAGTACCTAGCTCTTGAGTACCATGAATATTAAATAAAGTAACTTTCTAGTGTAAGTTACTTAATAAAACCAGAAAACTTTTTTTTTTTGAAACAGTGTTCCACTATGTAGTCCAGGGTGGCCTCAAACTCATGGCAATCTTTCTGCCTCAGCCTCCTGAGTGCTGGGATTACAGGTGTGCACTACCACACTCAACTCAGATAACATTTTATTGTTATTATCTATAGTCCTTCTGCCTTATTTGGGGGACCCATTTGCTGTGCTTATTCAAGGAAAGCAAATCTACGGTAATTTGATAAAAGCAGTCACATACCACTGCAGTATTATACCCTCAGAAAAGGAATTCCTATTGAATATGATTTGCTGAATGGGAAGATTTTTGTTTTAATCTTCAGACCTATCTAGCATGCCAATGGCAGAGAGAAGTGACAGTTAAGTGCCTGATTTGATCCTTAGACTGGACTCTGACATTAAAATGTTCTAAATAGGGGCTGGGGATTTAGCGCAGTGGCATAAGTGCCTGCCTGGCAAGTCTGAGGTCATGAGTTCAATCCCCATTACCACAAAAATAAATAAAACAAAATGAAATAAAATAAAGTGCTCCAAATAGATTTTTTCACAGAAGAATAGTCAAAATTCTTTTTGTGACATAAATTGGGGTTTTTTTTTTTTGTACTGGAAATCAAACTCAGGACCTCACTCTTGCCAGGCAGGTACTGTACCACTGAGCTAAATTCCTGACCCCCAATAATTTGGATCTTAAAAGTGTCTTGAATCTCTTCCCACCTTTGCAATATGGTTGTGACCCATTTGTTGGAACTTTCAAGATACATATATTAGGAAAGGACTGTAAGGGTCATTTTCCTATAATATCACAAACTGTCCCTACAACTCAGTAAAGAATTTTGATTTAGAGTGTACCTTTACCCTCAGCTTGTAGAGAGATAGGTCTAGCTATCTATTTATTTATTTTCTTTTCGTACTGGGAATTGAACTCAGGATCTTGCACTTGCCAGGCAGGCACTGTGCTACTGAGCTGTATCCCTGGCCCTAATTTGTATTTTTAAATAATTGTGCCTCCACTGAACAGATTGTGCTTGCTTTTCCTGAAAGGTCGCAGTGAGTTCTGCATACCCTTGGAGTACCACGGTTTCTGAGCCTGGAAGAACATTCCTACGTGGATATGACAGAAGCATCATTTGGTGTCCAAAACAGCTGGCGTTTCATTTGAGTTACCTTGGAGAGCTTTGGATCTTGAGTTCTCTGACCCCTGAGGGAATAAAACCTTAACTATTTGGAGAGAAAATAGTTTGGATTTTCCTGTGATGCTTTTGTTTAATCCTTAGGAGTCAGTGCTGTTCTGACTTCACACTAGATGAGATCTGGTCATTGAGTGGTACCAAGCCAGTGGGTGCATCCTAGGGGAGGAAAGAGCATTTCACCCTGCCTATGTCCTGCATTCTCCTTCATCCCTCCCTGCTTGCTGCCAGGCTCTAACATGGTACTAAGAGCAGTGATCCTGTAGGCAGGGCAGAGCCAAGACTGATCTGGACAGCTACGTTAAGGAGTGCTTTTTCTTTTTTAATGATCTGCTTAGATCCATTAGATGAAAAATATCTTTAAAGAAACCAGCATAAAGTAGATTGGGTTTTTTTTTTTATTTGCTTCATTAAAACTTTTATCATGAAAGAAACAATAGTTTGCCTGATGAACAACCGTTCTACCTAGGAAGGGCAAAAGCAACTACAGTGTATTATGTATTACAGATTTTTAGTGAGTATAAATCACTGTTGAACATAGCAAGTCAGTGAGTTTAAGAGGCTTTACTTGCCTTGTCAAATATAACAGCATGTTAATCATTCTTATTAAGCTACTCAGCAGTTCTAGCCTATAGAAGCATGAAACCATATTTTAAAGTGTTTATAGCCCTTCTAAATTGTGTTTCTGCAAAACTCTTCCTATTAGATGTCTGGGTGTGTGTGTTTGTCTTTTAATGAAGTTGAGATTTAGTGACTCCAATAGTTTGAATGCCACTAAGACATTTCAACATAAAGAACTCTCCAAAACTGACCTACACCTTATAACAGCATATTGTCACCTTGAGAGATTCTTGCATGAAAAGGACTTTTAATAAAAGAATTTCAGCAACTCTGGGTTCTCTCACTTAAGGTGTTAAGTACAGCATTACAAACTGGAAAAAAAATTACAAACTAGAATTGTTTTTTGTTAGTAACAGACTGGATGAACCTCTGGAGAGTCTTACGGCCTATTCCTAGTGGCAGGATTGGGATGCAGAAGAGTACTTACTGGTCAGTGTTTGACTGTACATGACTTTGTTAGAACCTAAAGAAATTTCTTGCAACTTTCCTTTGTGATTAGGTAGGATCAGCTGAATTTTGTTTTTTAAATAAGGACAGTGGGCACAAAGCTAGGCTTTTCACAGCAGTGTTAGACTAAACTAAATGAGTAATTTTGAAAACATAGTTTATGGGGTGTTTGTTTAATCTTGCTTGTAAGTCCCTTGCAAGTTTTGGGCTTTACAGATTATTCTTCAGTGGGCGTTAATAGGATTTGGGGGTTTGTTTTCTTTCCACTTTGTATTAACAATGATATCTCCTTGTTGGGAAATTCCTAGCAATTTAATATAAAGAAGTTTACACAGTTGTATACAGGTTTTAGGGAGCACCAGCATATCTAAAATGTCATTTCACAGGGAAGTAAACAGCTCCAATTTTTTTTCCACTGGTAATTTTTGAAGCAGTTAATTCATTTGTGACTAATTTCTTCAAGTAGAAGAATAGGAACTTTATAAAGCTTTTTTGTTTCTTTCTTTTGCAGTGGAGGTTTAAGATACTGTGATTTTTTTTACCTGCTGTGTTACTCCAGATACAATTTAGCAATACAACAGTGCCTGGCTGTAGATCTAATTGTTCTCTAAGATAACTCATAAAACCTTTTTTAAAAACAAAGATGTTCTGTGTGATGTTTAAAGAGCAAACATTCAACTTGTGAAGTTATGTACCCTGATACCTTAAACCAAACATCCCTTGGAGGTCTTTGCTGTCCTCTCCATCTGCTTGGGGAAATGAAACTTCTGTATGTTTTCTGTATATCTAGGCAGCTCCCCTCTAGGAAGCTAGGGGTCTACCTTGAGAAGTCGCCCTACCTCTTGCAGTGCCTGTTGGCACAAAAAGCAAAGTGGTTTCAGCTAAGAAGAGAAAACTGACCCTTAGTTTGCAAAACCCACCTAACCTTTGCTAAGCATGAACTTCATTGCTTTCTCTTGAATGTTAGTGAAGCTAGGTATCAAATTGATGCCAACTGGGATTTTGTTTGCTTTCTTCTAGGTATGGTTTTGTGGAGTTTGATGATCTGCGAGATGCAGATGATGCTGTTTACGAACTGAATGGCAAAGATCTTTGTGGTGAGCGAGTAATTGTTGAGCATGCCCGCGGCCCACGACGAGACGGCAGTTACGGTTCTGGACGCAGTAAGCATTTGAAGGACATATTTGTATCAACAGCATGCCTTGGTTATTAAATGTTAATTTTTAAAAGTAATTAATTATTGCATTTAACTGTATTGATGTTTAAGCTATTTGTTTTATCAATTTTGTATCTTTTTAAATGTAGAATTGCAAATAAACATCTTTGATGTAATGTAATTTAATTAATGACAAATTTGTTTTAATATTGTATAAATATGTTTAATGATGTGTGTTATTGGTTTTTTTTTCTCTGTTACACAATTGTTTAACATAGATTTATAACAAAGACCTCAATGTTTTAATTAAAAGATTCCTTTGAGGCTAAGATGACTGCCTGTTCCATTTGCTGACCTTGGGTTACCTTTCCATGCGTGGCTCTTTGAACCTTTGTGGCCCTTGGCTGACCAAAAACAGGAAGCCATGTGACGACCGCAACCTTTCCCCATTAGACCTGGGTGGTGAGGATCCCGAGGGTTAGACACAGATGAGATTAAACTGAAATAGGTGCCTGAAAATCTTTTTTTCATATAAAATATTCACAAAAACTTTTAATCACTGTGAGTAACAATAGGAACTGATTTAGTAATTTGGCTACTTATTTCTAAATTGTTAAATTTAATATTTTAAAATTTATGCATGTTGATTTTAAATATAAATATTAATGAGTATATACTTACAATCTTGTAAATTAAATTGTCATGTTTAACTCATAGCTTTTTATAAAAATTGAAATTAAGGGTGGGATTAGAATTAACATATATATGCTGTTGTTTGGGGTGGGGAGTAAATAATAATATATTTTAAGGGGAATATGTGTTGTGTTACCTTTTCTTTTTCCTCCACTAAAGTAATCTTATGTATTTGGACCTTCCAAAGGTGGATATGGTTATAGAAGAAGTGGCCGAGATAAATATGGCCCTCCCACTCGCACAGAGTACAGACTTATTGTGGAGAATTTGTCAAGTCGGTGCAGTTGGCAAGATCTAAAGGTTTGGGCTTCATTATCCTTCTTGGGTAAGGTTGGGGAGGAGTTAACACTGGGAAACAGGTACATTTATGTGAGCATACGTAGAATGTAAGTAGTGTTTCTCTGATAGCTTCATCAGAGTGTTGGGAAATTCTCCAATTAAAATTTTCCATGAGAGTACAAAGAGACACCAGAATTTCATTTATACTACCTTTGGTGAGGCCATCAGTCTAAGGCCAAATCTGTTGATGAACTTTTCCTCTATCCTCAATGTTACAAGGAGATGCCAGGGTAGTTTATCACCACTAAAAGGTTAAAACCATCAGTGTTTGTGGAAACACTAGCTATAACAAATTTATGTTAGCTTCCAGTACAGATTCTTATAACGTTGGTTTTTTTTCCAAGAAATATTTATCCTGAAAGGATTTTAGTGTTAAGAATTGAGGTTCATGGCTGAATATGGTGGCACATACCTGTAATCCTAGCACTTGGAAGCCTGCAGCAGGAAGATTGCTATGAGTTCAAGGCCAGCCTGGACTACACGGCAAAACTCCATCTCAGACGGACATACACAAAAAATTAAGGTCCAGCTGTACATTGGACATCCAGGTTACCTCAGCTCATTTCTTGAGAAGAATATTGGTTTTCAATCTTAATAGGGAAGAAAAATTTACTTGTATGCTAACCTAGATGATCAGTTTCCTGTTTTTCCTTTTTTCATTTGGATCCACCAATAAATAAGACATTTCTAGGAAAGTGAATGAGTACATTTAAACTCATTCATGTCATCTTAAAACCATATATTTTTCTTGTTAAAATTGGTTTTTGTTCCCAACAACCTTCAGATAACAAAGATGAAATCCAGAAAATCTTAAATCATACAGTTGATTTTAGCAGAAGACCTAGGAACAGGACTCTTGACTCCCCGCGCAGAGATTTTTTAGTACATTATGATGCACTGACTGTCAGCATTATAGTAGATCCTTACTCAGTGTCTACTGATGAAGTTGTGCTTGCTGAAGGAACGACTGAGAATTCTGAGAGATAAGGATTAAACATTGTGAGTAGTGCAGCAGGCACGCCCGTTACCCCATACTAAGAATTGAACTTGGGGCCTTAATTAACTCAGGCTCTAGCCCAAGACCTTTTTTGAGAAAAGGTCTCACTAAGTTGCCCAGACTGGGCTGGAACTTGCAATTCTTCTACATTAGCCTCCCAGAGCATTGGGATTACAGTCTTACACCACTGGCAGAAGTTACTGGTTACTGTCTACATGAACACAACATGCCAATCCTTCATGAGGTGTCACTAAATATACTACCAATTTCTTTAAAAAGTTTTCAGTTTCTTGGTTAAAATGGAGTCTAGTTGACTGCCTTTCTTGGCATTGTACTTCTGTTTTTTTTGTGTTTTTTTTTGGGGGGGGGGGTCTTTTTCCTTTTTTATTGGTACCGGGGATCAAACTCACGACTGCTTTCTTGCAAGAAGGCACTTATGCCGCTGAGCTAAATCCCCAGCCTGTACTTCTGTATATTTACACAGTTTTATTTCAGGGAAGCAGCAGTTTCTTGGTAAATCAAGGTTTCTCTAAGAACAGGGCCTGGATTGAATCACAGTTCTGCCACTTAACCATTTTTGTGACGGTAGCAAGTTCTTTTTCTTTGTTGCCTATATTCCTCAACTAAAATTTGGTTAATAATAATTTCTAATCAAGATTATTGTGAGAACTAAGTACATTTTTATTAAAAGATCTAGAATGGTTCCTAGTACCCAAAAAAGAGAAATGTTAGTTATAGGCCAGGTGCAATGGTGCATGCCTGTAATCCCATCATTCAGGAGGCTGAGGCAGGAAGACTGCTGAGAGTTCGAGGCCAGCCTGGACTGCATAATAAGACCCTGTTTCAGAAAGACCAAAAGAAAAAGTTAAAGAAAATGCAAAAATAAATTTAAGAGATCTTATTTGTTTATAAATTTATAACTAATATGTTGTCATTGGGCTGAAAATCATATATTAATATAGTGTTAGACACATTGAGAATGGTAGTTTCATATTATGTAGGGTGGTGTTAAGAATTGATCCAGGAGTATTACTATTCCAGCTCACTGGTTTATTTCCTGAATAACCTTGAGTAGTTTACTAATAGTTCTGATTTCACTTGCCACATCTGTGAAATGGAAGTGATTTTGTCTATCTTATGTGGTTATAGCTAAGACTGTGTGGTTATAGCTAGGACTGAGTTACTTAAAATATATCATACAATAAACATTCAGTACATTAGCTGATTTTTATTACTTAATTTGCAAATGTGACAAGAGTAGTGACATTTTCCAGGCATCACTAGAATGATCCTATATCTCATTTTGCCAGTGCAGTCCCAGCCTTGTCCTGACTACCCTCATTCATTGGTTTTTTTTTTTTTGGTACTGGGAGTCGAACTTAGGACCTTGCACTTGCCAAGCACGCACAGTGCCACTGAACTATATCCCAGTCCTCATTTGTTGTTAAGGATATCCTATTTTGGATGGCTCCCTTTTACCCAGAATCCCCACTCCTGAAAACATTGCAGTTGAAAAAAGACATGTTTATAATGAGATGTTCTTGACTAGATTATGAATAATAGCAAAGTGTTAATAATTGAGAGATCCTCAGAAAAGTGTTGGGCACACTGTGAAAATTATGTATACGTTAAAACGTGAACATTTTTATGATGCAGTGAGCAAAGAATCAATATAAAATTACATGTGTAAGGACCTGGAACATGTTCAAGATGGTGTAGTCCAGTGGTAGAATGTTTTTTTATGTTTTGCCAATTTCTATAAATGTATTTTCAGACATGGATATATAATGAAATTTAAAACACCTAACCTAACGTAGAGCCAGGCATGGTGGCGTACACCTGTAATCCTAGTACTCAGGATGCTGGGCAGGAGAATTGCCATTAAGTTCAGGGCCACCCTGAACTACGTAGTAAGACTCTTATCTCAAAAAAGAAAAAAGGCTTCACTTAAATGCAGTGACTTAATCTGCTATAAATAATTTTTATATTCACAAATTTATTTAAAGGAACAATTTAATTTTTATTATCTTTGCCACTCACTTACTCCCTTGTGCTTTAAAAATTTACTTCAGTAAATAGTTGCTGGGTATGTGGGAATATTTAATTTAAGCATAAACCTTGCTCTCAGGAAGGTTCTTAAATGAAAAGGAAAGCTTTCACTGTAATGGTCACATCTGATATTTTAGCAAAATATATCCTAATGTACTCAAGTGTTTTTGTTTTTTTTTTTTTTAGGATTATATGCGACAGGCAGGAGAAGTCACCTATGCAGATGCTCACAAGGGACGCAAAAATGAAGGAGTAATTGAATTTGTATCTTATTCTGACATGAAAAGAGCTTTGGAAAAGTTGGATGGAACTGAAGTCAATGGCAGAAAAATCAGATTGGTTGAAGACAAGCCAGGGTCTAGACGGCGCCGGTCCTACTCCAGGAGCCGGAGTCACTCAAGGTACCATTAACAGTGTCTTTCGTGTGACAGAAGGCAGTCACTACCAGTTTATTACTGATCATACAGATAGTTGGCTGATATTTTCATTGGGTGCTCCATTCTGTGATCCTGTTTGGTTCAGTAAGTTGGAACTTTGAACTGAACATTTATTGATAAAACCCTCGAATTCTTTTTGTCATGAGTACAAGCAGAAGTAAAGTCCTCTCTCTCAGACAGGAATCAGTGACCTTTCACACTTCTGTGGACTCTAAACATACACTGGGGCACACATGGGTACTGGTTTCTTGGTTACTCTCCTAAATACACCAGTTACTCAAGAGTGGACGCTTCGCTGGGCATGGTGGCACGCACCTGTAATCATAGCACTCAGGAATCTGAGGCAGGAGGATTGCTGTGGGTTCAAGGCCACCTGGGCTCCATAGCAAGTTCAAAGTCAGCCTGCAGTACATAGTGAGATCCTGTCTCGAAAAAAAAAAAAAAGAGTAGAGACTTCATCATATTTGGCAGCTCTTCTGTCACAGGGCACACAGCAAGTTGTCATGAGACAGATCTGACCCTGTAGAGAAGAGAAGCTTTAAAAAGCAAATGATTGCCATTGTGACAGATCGATGGAAGGAAATATAATCTGGAGAGTTGACAAAGGCTTCCCTAATGACACTATGGAAGCCTAGCCTGAAAAGATGAATCAGAGAGACAAAGGGCCGAAGGGCAGTGCCTTTCTAGAGCATTAGAAGGGTGCTCTTGAAGGCCTGGGGGAAGAAGGGGCTCCCAGAGTAGGAAGGGCAATATCAGGACTCTGTATTTCTCATGTATTTGTGTTAAAGAAGCAAGGTCATCTGTGGCAGAGATTTTTTCACAGCTTAGATTTTGCTTGTTCTGTCATTAGGGTAGAGTTTAACACGTTTTTTTTGTTTTGTTTTGGTTTGGTTTGGTTTGGGTTTTTTTTGTTTTGTTTTGTTTTTTGTCTTTTTCCTTTTTATCGGTACCAGGGATCAAACTCACGACTGCCTGCTTTCAAGGCAGGCGCTTAACGCCGCTGAGCTAAACCCCCAGCCCCTGTTTAACATGTTTTTTACCCATCTCCTACACTTGCTATGGACTCATAGTTAGATCTTCTTCCTCTTCTGTTTCCTTTTCCTCTTCCTCTTCCCCCCTCTTCCTCTTCCTTGTTTTCCTCTTTCTTTTTTTTCTTCTTCATAGTTAGATTTTGAGACTAACTATGAAAAAAGACTTGTTTTTTTGAGACAGGATCTTGCTTTGTAGTTCAGGTTGGCTTTGAACTCACCATGTAGCTAAGGCTGGCTTTGAACTCATGGCAGTTCTCCTGCTTCAGCCTCCTGGTGCTGGGATTACAGGCGTGGGGCATGACACCTGACCAAAAAGACGTATTTTAGCAAGACTATGTTATGGTAATGCCTTGTACATGCTTCATGTTGTACAATTTACCCTATATCTGCAGATATCCTGCTTTGAATGATGATAGATGGCAAAGTGTGCCTAGGAGTTGTCAGTCTGAACCATCCTCACTACCAGCTTGCAAAATATTAAGCACACCCTTGCAGTTTTTGAAGATGAGAAGGGTCCTTGTGAATAAGTTCTTGGGTGTATATGTATTTGATGTTTGATCTATAGTTTTTCCATATCTTTTTTATTAATAGATATTGGTAGTAGAGATCAGTGGGTTTAATTTTGGCAGATTTATACATACTAAACCATATTTTGATCATTTCTTCCCCATTACCCCTGGGACTGCCCTCCTCACTGATTGTACTTTTTTTTTTTTTTCCTCCCAGTGCGTGCATTTGTTTGTTTCTTTGTTTGTTTGATCCTTTTGAGACAGGGTCTCACTTTGCAGTTCAGGCTAACATTGAACTCACTTGGTAGCCCAGGCTGGCCTTGAACTCACAGCAGTCCTTTTGCCTCAGCTTCCTGAATGCTAGGATTACAGGCATGTGCCACCATGCCTGTATTTTGATCTTAACCGTCCCCCCTGCAGTCATAATGTCTTAATGTTTACCTTGTTTCCTCTGTGGTCATTGAAAGTCCTTCAGTTTGGCTTCATGTCTTCATTCTTTTGTGTGTTTTTGGTTTTTTTGTTTTGTTTTGTTTTTATGTAACTTACTATTTCCTCATACCTTTAGTTGTTGTCATTTTTAAAAACAAAAAGTTGAAAGACTAGTTCATGAATACATATATGTCCCTTCTTCTACCTTTATAGTTATTTTGCCTTTTCTTTCTGTCCTCTCCCTGTATATATGCAAATATATGTATTTATGCATGTACATGTATTTTGTATTTGAAAGAGTTGTAGAAATTTTGGCATTTCGCTCTTGTAATTCAGTGTGTCTCCCAAGAATGACTATTATGACCACAATTTTTTAGGTTCTCCCCTAAGCACATTAGCAGCACATAATTCTGTCAAGTCACCTAGTGTCCAAGCCTTACTCATATTTCCTGAGTTGCTCCATGGATGTCTTTATGTCTGTCTCCCCATCAGGATCTAGTGTAATCATATATCACAAAAGTTTATTAAGCCTTGTTAACCTGGAGCAGTCCACACACACACACGCCATCATACTAATTTTTCTTAGCTTTTAAAGAACTATTCAGTATTCTGAATTGATCTGTTTCCTTTCTAACTGGTGAATGATTCATTGTCCCCTGGACTTCCTCTAAGGTGGAATTGAGTTCTGAAGAGATGTGATTGAGATTTAGGTTAGACTTTTGGGTAAGAGCCTTTAAAAGCGATGGTGCCCAGGGGGCTCTGACCATCTCCCTCTTTGTCTTCGTTGTATGTCTTAGGTCCATTTTGTACATTCCTATACATGGGGTCAGTTGTTAGGCCCAGGAGCCCCAGTTGCCTTTAACAGGATGTTCTAAAGAAAATTTACAGTCTGGGATTATTAATGGTTTTCTGAAGCTTGGGGAGTGTGTTTTAAGACGGTTCTCAGGGCAGAGTGTCTGCAGGAGAGCAGGATTGGAAGCTCATAGTGCTGTCGGGAGGGGTGACAGCCGGCCCTGGGAGGCAGTTGCCAAGGCAGGGAGACTATTAAGGATGAAGAGACAGAACCATCAATAGAATCAAGGGTGGCTGTCGTTTCTCATATGAAGAGCTGGGTAAACCACAGTTGGCATTAGTGAAAAATAACCCAACAGAAAGAGAAAATCAGAAGCTCAGGACGAGAGTCAAGAGAGGTGAGCTATCCAGGTAGAATGTTTGCAAGAGGCTGGGTCTGTGAGCCTAGACCATAGCAAAGAATTTGTGTCTAGACATAGCAAGAGCTATACTTTCTTTTTTTTTTGGCATGAGACAAATCCAGGGCCTTGTGTGTGCTAAGTAAGCTATGTCTCCAGCCCTTTTATTGATTATGTTTTAAGGCATGGTCTCAATATGTTGATCATACTGACTTGGAACTTGATCCTCCTGCCTTAGCCTCCCAAGTAGGTGGGATTAACAGCATGCACTTAGCATGCCTGGCTGGAAGTACCCATGTTTGATTGAAAGAATGTCTTGGGGCTGAAGTGTAGCACTTGTATAGCAAGCACAAGTCCTACCTTCATCCCTAGTACAACAAGCAGTTTGAGACTGTCCTCATTAACTCTAATTATAACTAGCCCTTCGTCAGCAAGTTAAAAATTTCTCCCCACAGGTCTCGCTCTCGAAGCAGACATTCTCGGAAAAGTAGAAGCCGAAGTGGCAGCAGCAAAAGCAGTCGATCTCGGTCCAGGTGGGTCCACCTTGGGATCGGGAGGTTGGCAGGAGGCCCTGCATCATACCTTACTCGGATTTTACTTCTTCACTCACTCCAGCTTTTGCAGTGCCACATTAGATTTGAGGGGTCCGGAGAGCAGTCCTTGCCATGCAGCCATGCCTTTTCATCTGTGGTCTTTTCATCCCAATCAGCATGAAGTGTGACACCACATCCCATATCTCCTCAGGTCAGGCTCCCACTCCCGGAGCAAGAGCCGCAGTCGCAGCCAGAGTCGCAGCCGCAGCAAGAAGGAGAAAAGCAGGAGTCCCAGTAAGGATGACAAGAGCCGCAGCCGCAGCCACAGTGCTAACAAGAGCCGCAGCAAGAGTAAAGACCACGCTGAAGACAAGATCCAGAACAATGACAGCGCTGGGAAGCCCAAGAGTCGGAGTCCCAGCCGGCACAAGAGCAAGAGTAAAAGTAGGAGCAGGAGCCAGGAGAGGAGAGTGGAAGAGGAAAAGCGAGGGAGCGTGAGCAGGAGCCGGAGCGAAGAGAAGAGCCGGAGCCAGGAGAAGAGCCTCCTCAAGAGCAGGAGCCGCAGCAGGAGCAAAGCGGGCAGCCGCAGCCGCAGCCGCAGCAAAAGCAAGGACAAGAGGAAGGGCAGGAAGAGAAGCAGGGAGGAGAGCCGCAGCCGGAGCCGCAGCCGCAGCCGCAGCAAGAGCGAGCGAAACAGGAAGCGCAGCAGCAAGCGCGACAGCAAAGGGGGCAGCAGCAAGAAGAAGAAGAAGGAAGACACTGACCGCTCCCAGTCCAGGTCACAGTCCCGGTCAGTGTCAAAGGAGCGAGAACCAGCCAAGGCTGAGTCTGGCCAGAGGGAAGGGCGCGGGGAGAGTGAGGATGCCGGCCCCAACCCGGAGGCCCAGGCAAGGTCAAGATCCAATTCCAAATCAAAACCAAACCCTCCGACAGAATCACGCTCCAGATCAAAGTCAGCTTCAAAAACCCGATCTCGGTCCAAGTCTCGATCCAGGTCTGCTTCCAGATCGCCCTCCCGGTCTAGATCCAGGTCCCATTCAAGGTCCTAACAGGCTACGACCACGGCTGGAACTACCGGAGAAGTCTTTTGTACATGTTTGGTAGCCGTAGCACAAGTGATTGAGGTAGAACATCCATCACTGCTGTACATTTTTAACCCCCCTAATGGTGTGTCTATAATTGTTAAATCTAAGTGCTTCCTCTCAGTAAAGCCTCTTGGCGCCAGGCCTTCCTGCTCGACTGAAAAAATCTCTCTGAAACTCCCTTTCCTCATGGCCCACAGTAGAATATCCAAAACGCCTTGGCATTCAGGCCTGGCCTTTCCTATAGGGAGCTCAGTACCTGGACAGCATTAAGGCTGGAATGATGGCATAGGTAGGTATGGTGAGTCCAACCATTTTTTGCCCTTGAATTGATGCCCTTTGATGTATGCCATTTAGTGAAAGTGCTAAGTCTTCAGTTTCCTACCACTTTGGTTTCATATTTTTGGACTTAACAAAGTTGTGAATAGCACAGTCGAGAAAAATTGATACCTGCAGTAACCCATAGGAAATAAACTGTAGAGTTCCATATTCTGGTATTGTGATTATATTGTTTTATATTAAAAAAAGAAAAGAATTTTTTTTAATTTTATTTTTCCCCGTCTTGCAAAGTATAGTGACCCCTGTTTCCATTAAATTTGAATAAAGACTATTTTTGCTTGACAAAATTTCATGGTGCCTGAATCAAAGTTGTATTTCCTGTTGTGTATTTGGAGGTGTCCTTAGTATAAGATGTTCATCTGTTGTGGCTCTGTTTTCCTTGGGATCATTGGCGATAGGAAGCCAGCAGTTCCCAAGGACTTTCCTCACCCAGGAGAATACAGGCAAGTTCCCAAGAATTTATAATTCTGGGATTCTGATTCTAGAGTTCTCTTAAAGAAACTTGTGGCTAAGCTGGTAAGAAATGAAGTCGTCTGGAAGTGTGGTGCATCACCATTGAACATAGACCTTTTTCCATGCTTTTCATTGAACTTGCTCTGTGAGCCTCTGTTCACTTTAGGATGAGCAAATCAAAAACCAGAAGGAACAGGGTCATGGGTTCAATCCCTAGTACCAAAAATAAAACCAGAAGGGAGGGGCTGGGATTTAGCTCAGTGGAACTGCCTGACAAGCACTAGGTCGTGACTTCGATCCCCAATGCCAAAAACAGCAGGAACAGAAAAAAAAACAGAAGGGAAAATGATGCTGGGATTACCTTGTCCCAGTGACTCTTGCACTGCTGGTTTCACCCAGCTCTAGGAGATTTCCCAGACAGGTGGTTCTAAGCTGGTCTCAGCCCTGGCACTACTGAGGGCCATCAAAATGGAGAAGAAGCTAGAGCAGGAAGCGTGGCAGCAAGTGAGTCACGGCGTGACTGTAGCAAGCTTGGGAGGAGAAAAGCTCTTCTCACACTGCTGTCTTCTCACCCTCTGTAGAACAGACCCACAGGGTGCTCTGGGAGTATAAGAGCAGTGTCTCTTCACACCTATCATCTCTGCACTTGAAGGGCAGGCAGATTGCTTTGAGTTCAAGACTGAAGAACATACTGAGTCCCTGTCTCAACAAACAGGGACATGGGTGTGGGAGCTGTTGCTGCTGAGAGAAGCATCTCAATGCAACCACACAGAGCATATGCAGTGGATCTGTGAACATGGGCTTGAGGATGGGGTCTAGGGAGCTTCAGCACCACGAGGGGGATTCTGCCTCTGTCCTGTACGCACTGGGGAACTCTGAAAACGACCCAGCTGGGAGCAGACCTTTGTCCTCAACCTGGCAGCAGTGCGAGGGTCTGCATCAGGAAACCACTTGCCATACAATGCCAGGTGGGGCCTGGTGGGAGGCAGCAGAAGAGCAGCAGCCAACGAGACTGGCCAGGCGGCCTGAAGAAAGGAGCTCAGGTGATCCCAAGATGGTAACGCAGCTCTGGGCTGCAGGGGAAGGTTTGAGGGAAGTGTGCCATTTGGAAACATTTTCAGGAGCAGACTGTGCAGCTAAACTAAAGCAATGAGTATCCCTAAAGCTTTCTGTCATATTTTTGTTTAATTTTTGCTACCAGAAATTGAACTCAGGACCTCGTGCTTCCAGGCAGGCTCTGGCCACTGAGCTGTATCCCCAGCCCTTCCATAGTTTTGTCTGGGGCCATTCTTTGACATCTTGACAAGGTGAAGAATCCAGTAAAATCCACCTCAAAGGGTGTCACGTTGGTCTCCGGTGAGTGGTGAGAGTTCACTATGCCCTTTCTTCCTCGTTACTTTAAAAGCCTAGTGTGTGCTTAGCATGCTCAAAACTGTGGGTTCATTTCCTAGTACCAAAAAAATTTTTCTTTAAATGCTGTGTTAATTGCACTCATAACACAGCAACTGTTTTCATTTGCGAGCTTTGGAAAGTTCTTGCTTAAATATATAAGCACATTGCTTCTAACCAAATGAATTTAGCACTGTGTTCTTTGAATTTAATGATATATGGAAATTCCATTTGTACATACAAAAGAACTCCAGTGGCATTTTTTTCAACAATTTTTACATTCATAGACTGTGGATAAAGAAAGCAACATGAGAAAAACAAGTGCATCCACTGAGAATGTATACCAGAGATAACATCAAGGACTCTTATGTAGTTTGAATCTTTTTCTGTAAGTAAAATCTTGGAAACAGTATTTTCAGACCCAAGTGCAGATGAGATCAGAGGATGTCCAGCCACCCCATGAGAGGACTATCGGGAGTGCCTTCTACAGGCCAAGGACTGATCTAGGCACTGGACATACAGTATGACTGAGACAGGGCCATATGGACATACATAGGTAAGTTGAGTGTATGTGTATGTGTGGACCTAGTTACAGCAAGATAAAAATGGGGCCGGAGCATAAGTGCCTGCCTGGCAAGTGTGAGGTCATGAGTTCGATCCCCAGCCACACGGATTTGGATTTCACAGTGCCAATATCCAGTAAGTTGGCCACCCTAAAAGCTGGCAAAGATGTAGAACAGGACGTTACTATTCATGGGAATGCAAAATGGTGCAGACACTTGAGAAGACAGCTGCTGCTTACAGAGCTAACCATATTCGTACTATCCTGCAGTGTCTCTTGGTATTTACTTGAATGAGTTGAAAACGTCCACACAAAAACCTGCTTTCAGATATATAGAGCACGTCTTCACAATTCTCAGGCCTCAGAAGCAACCAAGATGCAGATGAAGCAGATGAGTAGATACCAGGGGCAGCTGGACAGCCCCTATGCATCCCATCTCCTGCACCTGCCCACAATGGCCCCCACCTCAGCCTTTTTTTTTTTTTTTTTTTTTAAGCCCAGAGTCACCCTGGACACCAAGTTGTGATCAAAACAATGCATTGAAGGGGCTGGGGATTTAGCTCAGCGGCATAAGCACCTGAATTGCAAGCAAGGAGTCGTGAGTTTGATCCCTGGTACCGATAAAAAACGAAAAAGACAAAAAAAGACAATGCATTGAATGCCTGGAGTAGAAGCACATGCCTGAAATCTCAGCACTTAGGAGGCCTGAGGGCAGGAGAATCACTTGAGTTCAAGGCCAGCCTGAACTGCATAGTGAAACCCTGTCTCAAAAGAACAATAAATAAATAACCCATCAAATACAGTAAAAGACACATTGCCATTAATCCCCTGTGGTGGCATATACATATAATCGCAGCACTCCCAAAGCTGGGGCAAGAGAATTGCCATTAATTTGAGGCTAGTTTGGGCTACATAAATTCAAGGCCACCCTGATTATAGAACCTGAAGTTGGTTCATGAACAATATAGGGATCCAAGCAGCCACACTGATAAATTTGGAATTTTATTAGCTGAGCTCAGGACCACTCGCATATAGACTCCTGTTTCAGA
Organism: Cavia porcellus; assembly: GCF_034190915.1. NCBI lineage: Eukaryota > Metazoa > Chordata > Mammalia > Rodentia > Caviidae > Cavia > Cavia porcellus. The sequence continues at coordinate 22,267,914 of NW_026947508.1, read as the reverse complement.
GTCCCACCAAGTGGCCCCAAACTGGAAAGTAACAGAGCTTTCAAAACAGAAAATCACAAAAAGATGTCCTGTTGGAAACAATTTAACTTGAATCTTACATGATTATTTGGTTGGCACCTGTATCCTTCTTTGTTAATTTTTCTGTTGTGGGTGCAACTCATTTTGCTTTTCTAATGGGATTGTACTCTAGGTAATTTTTTATTCTCCTGGGTCAAATACAGGGCACTAGTTAAATGCAGGCTTGGTTATGCCAAGCTACAACAGACCCTGTCAACCAAAAAGGGAAAAAAGGAAACATTAATCCCCTCACTTGAACACATTGTTCTTGCTACTCTTCAGCAGCCTAGAAGCTTTCATGGTCATTTTGACTTGGAAGAGCCATTAGTTAAAACAGTACCAGATCTACTGAGTAAGATGGATGAAGACACACTTCGATGTTTTATGAGCCGGCCCTTAATACAGATGGCACGCAGTATATTTTTGGTCACTCTTCAAGAAGACCCTCACAAAAGAAGACTTTCAGAACTGCTTCAGAAAGTGACAAGAACAATGGGAAAAGTATTTGAAATGGGGAGTAATTTAGGGGATTAATGGCAATGGGTCTTACTGTAATTTTTATTTATTTATTTATTTTGTCTTTTTCCTTTTTATTGGTACCGGGGATTGAACTCACGACTGCCTGCTTGCAAGGCAGGTACTTATGCTGCTGAGCTAAATCCCCAACCCCTGTAATAAACTTTTTAAAATTTTAGCATTTAGGGTATATTGTGCTCATACCTTCTGAGTTCCTTGGGTTGACCTCAAACTGGAGATCCCTCTGCCTCATCCCAGCAGGGGTGGGACTGTGTTTGCACCACTGCCCCCCAGGCCACTTTCTCACTCCATCACTTGAGTACAGCAGCTGTGAGCCCACCACAGTTCAGGATTCAGCATGTTGAGTGAGGTGGTTCTCTTCATCCTGCAAAGGAGGACCAGAAAAGAAACATGAATCTGAGCATGCCTGGCCACCCTTTTGGGAAGGCCCGCTCTGGTTCTGGGGCTGATCTGTACAGGACACAGGGGAGATGAGAGCCAGGGAAAGTTGCTTTTGTTTTGTTTTGTTTATAAGACTAGGGATTGAATTTGAGGCCTTCCCATGAGATACATCTTCAGCCTTTTTTTTTTTAAATGTTTTTTTTTTTTTTTTGTCTTTTTCATTTTTATCAGTACCAAGGATTGAACTCACAACCGCCTGCTTGCAAGGCAGGTGCTTATGCCGCTGAGCTAAATCCACAGCCCCTTCAGCTCTTTTTTACTCACTAAATCATTCAGTTCCCCAGTTTATAATCTTGCTTCAACCTCCCTGAGTGCTAGAATTACAGGCATCACCATCATGCCTGGTTCATGGAAAGGTTTTGTTTTTTGGGGGGTGGGAGGAGAGTTGTTGGGTTTAATTTGGTGTTCTGAGACAGGGTCTCACTATGTTGTCCAGGCTGGCCTTGAACTCACTATGTAGCTGAGTGAGTTAGTGATCTTTTGGCCTCAGCCTCCCCAGTGCTGGGATTATGGGCAGCCAGCTCATGCAAGGTTCTTTACCAAGATGGAGAGCTCCTGATTCTGCCTGGCTCAAGGCTCTTAAGCTGAGCTAACATGAGGCTGTCCCCACCACCCTCTTACCTGGAGGGAAAGAAAGGGCAGCTTCTCACTGTCGCACTGAATGGACTTGCAGCATTTAGACAGTGAGCTGCTCTAGTGGAAGGGATGAGGAGGGGTCCAGGTACTCTAGTCAGCCCCTCACGTGTCCCACCCAGTCCCCACCCCAGGAGCATTGCACAGCCCATCCTCACTCACTTTGCATCCACAGCTGCCTCTGCTGGGGTCTCCTGAAGAATAGATGTGGACATCAAGGTAGGAATTTGGGGAAGAAAGGGTGGGCAGGGGATCAGGAGAGGGCGGCAGGTGCCCCTTGCTGAGCGTTTCTTCACACAGCTTCTCTGCATCCCAGGACTTGGTCTGTCCCAAAACTTGGCCTGCATGCCCAGGCCCAACACTGCCTCCCTCCAGCCCCATCTTCCTCCAGTGCCTGTCCCTCCCTGCTTAAAACCTTCAATGGTGTTTGGAACCTGGCCCCACTTCCTGCCCCATATCCTGCTCTGCCTTGGCCAGTGACACACTTCTATGTGCGTCAGTCTCCTCATAGGCAAAATGGGGGTGACAGCAGCTTCTACTGCAAAGAATAAAGTGCTAAGCAAGAGGCACCCTATGGTGAGGGCTCAATTTCTGATGCTGTCAAATTTACATGAAAAATAAAAACCGGGCAGGGGGATTAGTTTAGCAGCATAAGCACCTGCCTGTCAAGTGCAAGGTCATGAGTTCAATCCCCAGTACCAGAAAAAAAAACAAAAACGGGGGTGTGGCTCAAGTGAGAATTTGCCTGGCAAGTGTGTACTTCGCCAGGATGCAAGATGGGGAGGGGGCACCAAAACTGGCACAACTAGTTGTAATACAGTGGAATATTATTCACTCATAAGAACTGAGCTATTAAGCCACAAAAGACGTGGAGGCAATTTAAATGCGTCTTGCTATGTGAAAGAAGCCGGTCTGAAAAGGTACATATTGTATGATTCTGACTACGATGTTCCAAAAAAGGCAGAATTGTGGGGACAGTGGAAAGATGGCCAGGGAGAGGGAAGGATGATCATACGGAGCCCAGAGGGTTATGGAGCCAGGAAACGTAAGAGGCAGAGAGGCAGTGATGAGAGCAGAGGAAAGAAAAGAGAAGGCGAATTATTTAAAATACATGAATATGAGGCACATCCCAAAGAATTTTGACGTGACCAAAAATATTTGTGTTTAAATTTTCCAAATGCAAAAATAAATAAATAAATAAATAAATTTTCCAAATGCATTACAATAAAAGACACACTCTCATTAATCCCCTCAAAAAGACTCTCTCTCACTTTGGGCATCATTCTGGCACTTCTTTGTTTGTTTTGAGACGGGATCTCCCTGGCCTTGAATTTGCTCTGTAGCCGGCCAGGGCTGGCCTCGAACTCACGAGGATCCTCTTGCCTCAGCCTCCCGAGTACTGGGATTGTAGGGGTGCACCAGCACGCGTATCCTTGCACTTTCTGAAATAATTCTGGAAATCCTCCTTTGTGTCTTTACAAGGTCTGATCAGAATCCACAGTGGACGCTGCTGCTGAGTGCCATCCAACAGAAATGCAGGCTCGGAAAACATTATAGGGCATCCTTTTTTTTTTGTACCCGGGAATGAACTCATGACTTTGCGCTTGCCAGGCAGGTGCTTATGCAGCTGAGCTAAATCCCCGGCCTACTGGGTGTCTTTATCTAACTTATTTGTCAGATATAGCACCGCGTGATTTGTGGCTCTTCCCCAAAGTCAAAATAACTATGAAAAGGAAATGTTTTTCGTTGATTCCTGACTTTGAGGCAGCTATGACAGAACAACTCAAGACACAAGAAAGGACTTTCAGAACTGCTTCAGAAAGTAGCAAGGACAATAGAATTAAGTGTATTTGAAGCAAAAGGTAGTGTCATGGTTTGTGTCTAGATGTCCCCTAAAGCCTCATGCAGCCTTCTAGTTTGTGATTGATCATGGTCCAAAGCTGGGATTATGGGTGGGAATGTTAGACCAGCCCTGGCTGGGTAGCTACATACAAGGTAAGGGAGGGACGGAGGGAGGGAGGGAGGCGTGCTCTCTCGCTCCTCCCTTTTTCTCTTGTTAATTTTGCTATTTTCTGCCACCATGAACTCTTGCCCTCTGCCATGATTCACTCTGCCTTGGACCCAGCAGATTATGGACTGAACCCTCCACAAACCCTAAGCTAAATAAACTTTCCTTCCTTAATTTTGGGTGTCAAGTATTCTGTCTCAGCAACAAAAGAAAAGTAACCAACACAGGTAGTATTTTGAAAGGGATTAATGCAATGTGTCTTTTACCACAATTTTAAAAAATTTCAACATTCACCATATTTTCCAATCACATTCACACAGCAGTGGCTACAATCTGGTTTTACTACAGTCAGCAGAAGCCTTGGCTGACTGAATTCCTCTTCCCCAGGAGTGAATTTTAATGGCACGCACAGATACTTATGAATAAAGCTGGCTTTTATAAAGGAAGGAGGAAGCCAGCCACAGCAGCACACTCCTGTCATTCCAGCTGTTTAGGAAGCTGAAGCAGGAAGGCCCAGGTTTGAAGCCAGCCTGGGCAAGTTAGCAAGACTGTTTCAAGATTTTAAAAGATTCAAAAAGAGACGGGCATTTACCTTTCATGCAATTTTTGTTATTATTTGCTTGTTTGTTTGTTTGTTTTTGCAATGCAGGGGATGGAACCCAGGGCCTTACATTGCTAGGCAAGTGCTCTACCCTAAGGTACACTCTTAGCCCCAAACACTTTGTGTGTGTGTGTGTGTGTGTGTGTGTGTGTGCTTCAACTACATCTCCAGCCTTTTTTTATTGTTTGTGTCAGAGTCTTGCAAAGTTGCCCAGGCTAGGCTTGAATTTGGGGGGGGGGTTGAATTTTTTATCCTTCCTCCTGCCTCAGTTTCCCCCAGTGCTGAGCTTGCATGTACCACCACACCCAACTCTGCGCACTTCTTTTGTTTTGTTTTTGTTTTTATTTTTTGAGACAGGGCCTCCCCGCATAGCCCGGGCTGGCCTCAAGCGCCTGGTTCCCCCAGCTTCAGGAAAAGAGTGAAGGCACAGCCGCTCCCTAGAAGCCATACCATGGGGGACCCCGTCGTCCAAGTGGCAGGCTGGGAAAAGGGCTGTCCAGAATTGACAAAAGACCCTTACACATCCATAAAAGTTGGGGTCACACCCTGAGTAGGATTCAAAGAGAAGCCAGATGTGGAACAACTTGTCTTTACGAACTGCAGCTACAAAGAGTTTCACTTTTAACACTAAATCCAAATAACTATCCTTGGTGCAGGAATGCCAGCTATACAAGGCAAAAATCACAATCTGAAACATAGTACAAGCTGAGTGTGATAGTGCATACCTGTAATCTCAGCATTCATGAGGCAGAGGCAGGAGGATCCCTGTGAGTTTGAGGCTAGCTAGGCTACACAGTGAGTTCAAGGCCAACCTGAATGACATAGCAAGACCCTGTCTCAGAAATAAATAGCCAGGGGTTTAGCTCAGCAGTTCAAGGGCTTGCCTGGTAAGTGTGAGGTGGTGAGTTTGACCCCCAGTACCAAAAATAAATAAATAAAAATAAATAAGAATCAAGGACAGTCAAAAAAAGCCCCTGGCACCGTACCTCTTGGTATATCCTACCGGTATATCCTATCCATGGTGGACCCCAGTGGCCAGATGACTGAGGCCCAGGAAGCAGTACTACTCAACAGTCTCAACCAGAAGCCATCCAGAGCCTGCAGGCCGTTTCCTGAAACAAAGTGCTGGGCAACAATGGCAGTGACCAAACATCTGGCACCTGAAGCCAGGTAGAGAAGCTCCCAACCCCGAAGGAACCGGCACAGAAGAGCACTGGGCTGCAGTTCCAGGCTCAGAAACATTTTAAACAGGCAAAACTAAACTAAACTTCTTAAGGGGAGGTACTGGGGATTGAACTCATAACTTCATGCTTGCCAGGCAGGTGCTTATGCCACTGAGCTAAATCCCCAGCCCCTAAACTAGCTGTTTTTAAAAACTATGCTACAGTATTGGAATAGTGTGTACATTCTCATGCAGGTGAGAAGAGTGGCACTCCCAAAGGGACGCCAGGGGCTTTCCTGGGCCTGGCACTGTATATCCTGTTTCCTGCCTGGGGGGAATCATACTGGGCATCTGCTTTGTGACAATGAGGTGAACGGTCAGGTCTTATGCAGTTTCCTAGAGGTGTATTAGACCCACAATGTTAAAAAGCCTTCTAAAAAGGGAGGTGGAAATTTAAACTAATCCCATTAAGAATCAGAATTTGGGGGCTGGGGATTTAGCTCAGCGGCATAAGTGCCTGCCTTGCAAGCATGCAATAGTGAGTTCGTTCCCTAGTACCGATAAAAAGGAAAAAAGACAAAAAAAAAAAAAAATCAGAATTCTGCTAGGGATTTAGCTCAGTGGTGTAAGCACCTGCCTGGCAAGCTCGAGGTCCTGAGTTCAATTCCTGGTACAAAAAAGAAAGAAAGAAAGAATCAGACTTCCGGGGGCTGGGGATTTAGCTCAGTGGCATAAGCGTTCGATCCCCGGTACCTGTAAAAAGGAAAAAGCCCCCCCCCCCCAAAGAATCAGAATTCCTTTGTTTTTTGAGACACTGTGTAGTTCAGACTGGCCTTGAACTCACTATGTAGCCCATGCTGGCCTCGAACTCCTGGGGGTCCTTTTGCCTCAGCTTCGCAGGTGCTGGGATTACAGGCATGTGCCACCATGGTTGGCTCAAAAATTTCTTTTTTTTTTTTTTTCCACCAAGATAAAATATGTATCCTTAATTCACGCTTCCCAGGCAACCGGTGGTTTCTTAGAGAGCCTATCAACAAACCCTTGGATATTCCGAAAGAATTGCAAATGAGAAGAGCCCTGCAGTGAGGCATTACCATAGTGTCCTCAGTGAAACCCGGTGCCGGCTCCACAGCACGATTTGTGCCAGGGCGCCACGCCGGGATATTTATCCTAAGGTGACAACTCGGAGACCAGCGCTCTGGTACGAAGGTGTTTACACTGGCTGGCGTTATTTATAACAGCAAGACGCAGGCAGCCTCCCAAGCCCACCACGAGGCCGGCTCGTAAATCCCGTCCGTGCGCAGCAGCCCCTCCCCCGGTCCGGACCGCGCGCTTCATTGCCTGTAACGCGGACAAAAATTCTTTCGGCTGCCCTTCCAGCTGACTGCGGATTCTCTCAGCAAGCTTTCAATCATTCTAAGGCTTTTCCCTCAAGCATCTCTTGGCAAGAGAAATTAGCTGAGAAGCTGGAAGAGCCTCTAGGGTCATCATCACTGGTGACCCCTCCAAACCAGAAACGTCCCAGGGGTCTGGCACGCAGGTCTGGGAGGGGCCAGTACCTTAGCTAATGACTGCAGGCGCTGGCGTCCCTCGGAGGAGAACCTTCCAGGACCAGCCACCCTGCGAGCAGCCGAGCACACCGGCTACCTTCCTCCTGCTCATTCTTCTTTTGGGCCAAGTAGAGGGCCTTGCGGTTCCAGAAAGCACCAGTAGGGGGCGGACTGAAGGCCCTAACACGGCCTCTGCACCTTCTGAGCGCGGCGGTGGCGGCGAGTGGAGCCCGGCACGGTGCTGGGCTCTCGGGGCTGCCGGAGAAGGACTGTGTTTGCATTTATTGATGAGGAAGGAGAGATTCTAGGAGTGTCTAGAAGTCTGCCTTCTTGTCGGCCAAGTTATGTAAACTCTTTGAGCCGCAGTTTCTCGTCTGTAAAGTGGACATGATAATTCATACCGTTACTTCCTAACTCCGTGTGGGGAAGGCTTTGGATTCAGCCAGGCTCGGCCTGCAGTCAGGACACGCGCCCACAGGGCGATGGGAGGTGAGTGAGGGTCACTTCCCCGGCCCTGGAAGTTGACCCTAGCTCGGGACCTGCTGGCAACTTGGGTGGCTCCACCCTCACCCCCACCCTAGTGCGTTTCTGGTCCTTTGTCCTCTTCGCTGTGGTGAAACAAGCCACACGAGCCTCAAAGGGCGCCTGTTGTGTGGACAGGGGGGCAAACTTACAGGGGCAGGGGACCCTAGACGCCCCCACACTGGGGCCCAAGCCGGAGGGCCTGGAGGTGTCAGCGACAGCAGGAAAGCCAGAACCGTAAGGTAACCGCAGTGCGAGAGCATAACGCGGGATCCGGCACGGCGGAACGAAGCCGGGACTCGGCCGAGTGCCTGGCCTGGGCCCCGCTCGCTCCTAACCGTGTGGCCGGGCTTGCGTCCTCCTCCGCCGCCACTTCGTCCTAAGGGGATCCGCGGCGGAGACGGGGGAGCTGTTTGCAAGGAAGTTCATCCCCGCACCCCAGGGGGCACCTGTGGGAGCCAGGGTTGGCGGGTGGGGTCGGGTGGGGTGCGGGGGTGTGCGAGCAGGACTGGCCGGGATCCGGGGCCCGCGGGGTGACGATCCGCTCCGGCAGGGCAGAGGGAGCCGCTTTGCCGCCAGGGGGCGCCCCGCGTCTCCACCCGCGCGTCCCTGGCCAGCCTGTCCCAACCTCCACTCTGGCCCTCGGTGCCCAGGCTGAGGACTGCCCCTAGAACCCGGGCCTGCCCTGGGGATCCTCGCCTGGAATCCCCCTGCTTTCCCTCCTCAACGACAGCTCACCGTAAGCAGTGTGATTTGTCACTAAGTAACGGTGCCACACGCTGTGACGTCCGTCCCTCTGAGGCAGAGTCCTAGTGGCCTCTCAGGAGCCACATCCCAGCCTCCTCGGAGCTAGTGAGGCCACCGCTTGGGGAAGGGGCACCCTGGACACGTGTACCCAGCCGGCTCCTGACCCGTTCTCTGGTTGGTCTGCACACTGTGGGTAGAGGACAGCCAGCTTCTTTAATCACAAAGGCAAAGCGAGTGCCATCCACAGGGGGGACGCAGAGCAAGGGGGGGGGGGCTTCCTGCGCAGCTGTAAAAAAAAAAAAAAGAACAACTTTTTCTGAAAGTCACTTCATAAATTCTGCTCTGGCAACCTCAGCCGGGTGCCTCATTCTGTACTGAAATAAAACAAGCCCATGATTAGCTGCTATTTACAAGCTTTACACCGCCAGCATATTAGTCAGCTCTCAGTGGATTATGCTGCAGTAACAAACGACTCCCATCACATGGTTCACAGCAAATCCAGTTTTCCTTGCAGTACAGGAGATGGTACCCAGGCCTTGTGCATGCTGGGCAAGGGCGCTACCATTGAGCTATCTGCTCATCCCTTTTGGAACTTTTGAGATAGGGTTGCACTACACCGCTCAGGCTGGCATCAGTGTCCTGAAAAGCAGAGATCACAGGTGTGTGCCACTGTGTCTGGCAAACCCCAACTTCTTGTTGGTGTCCTCACTGTGGCAGACCGAAGCCCGCTCCCCTCCCAGGGCTGCCTCTCTACCCAGCAGCGCCATCTGCCTAATGTACATGGTGGAAAGAAGGGGAACACATTTTCTCTGTTGACGTTTCTCTGGCCCCGTGTTTCCTACTGAGTGACATGGCAGTCCCAGGGAAAAAACATAGAGGGAAAAAACAGAGAGACACAGATCTTTTTTTTTTTTTTTTTGTCTTTTTCCTTTTTACCTGTACCAGGGATCGAACTCACAACCGCCTGCTTGCAAGGCAGGAGCTTATGCCGCTGAGCTAAATCCCCAGCCCCTTAGAGAGACAGATCTTCACAAGGCTCTCCAGCCTCAGAACTTTGTGGAACCCACAAGTTGTGGCCGAGTCCATGGCTGACAGGCAGGTGCCCGTGGCCAAATTTCCAACCAGTAGCCCTCTTCAAGCTGTTGGCAGATCCCTCAATTGCGAAGGTCCAACCGACCCACCTCCCAAGGCTGGGAGTCACTCGTAGGGACCTGTCAGCCCTGGACTCCAGCATCTGTACCCCAGCCTTTGTTCTGGTGGTGTCTGACCCCATCCCCTCCCTCTACTCCCCAACTGGCTGGCCAGGAAAAAGTGCCTGATCCTATTGGAATATTCAACAGGTTTTTCTTTAAAGGGGCAGAGAATAGGTAGAATTCCGAGCTAAGTGAGTTGCAGTAGAAATAATAAAATAATAACACCAGCTAAGGGTTTCCAGCAGGGCTCTGTGAGCTCTTGGCTCCCCTGGGAGCTCAGCAAGTGACCCACAGTCCAATGAGGAAATAGACAGTGAGACAGGTGAACGCACTGCTCAGAGGTGACTTGGGTAGAACTTCCCCAAGTAACCAGCTGCTGCTTTCTGGTTTTGGGGATATATGTTTCTCCTGAAGCATCTGGATGGGACCCTGGGCTGTGCCCTCTCTAGTCCCCAAAAGCCCAGAAGAGGTGTCTAAAAACATAATCGCTGGCATTGGTTTAACATTTTATAGGTGAAAAACTGCTGAGCAGTCACCATCTGAAGGCCAAGCAAACCCTTGCATGGTCAGGCCGCCACTTCGGTCTAATGCTGCTGTTGGATCCGGGCTCTGCCTTTGACCTCAGCAAGCCTGGGCCTCACGAGCCTCGTTTCCACCTGTGATGGAGGTGAGCGCACACCTGCTCACGGGCTCGTTTCCCATATTTTAGTACCATGCAAAAGGGCCTGGTAGCTCAGTGAGGTGCCAACAGCTCCTGCTGGAGCCTGGGCTTTCCCTGTCCTCCATGAAGGTGTCACTCCCTAGAACACCCCAGCTTCACCCAGGCTCCTCTGGGCTTCAGAGAGCACTGGAGACAGAAGCTCAGTGTGCCTAGGACTTTGGGAACAGCCCAGAGACACCTGGTTAGGAGCCCACAACTTCCCAGCACCTGGCTTCCATGGATGGTAGGAGATGGACTTGGGGTTCATTGTCCCATGGACCTGCTCTCTGAGGGACTCAGAGTGGGACTTGTGATAGTGGGGCTTGGAGTCCAGCTCTGCCATCATGTGCAAGTCACTGTCCCTCTCTGGGTCCCAGGGGTTCTACCTGCCAATCAGCTATCACTCAGTCCACACAAGATCCTGGCTGTGGAGGACGCATGACAGGAAGGAGCAACAAGGACTGCTGTGACTCGCCTAATGTCACCCTGCAGCCAAGCAGCATGATCAAAGCTGGGACCCGAGCAGTACTCTTTCTGCCCTCGAACGGGCTCTGACTTCTTAGCTGAAGTGGAGGTCTCTGGGTGGGAGCTGCACGGCACCACGTATACAGGACCCACTGGCATCAGGCAGTGCCCTCTGAGTGCTCTCCCAAGTCACCAGAGACTGGGGCGGCAGCAGGGGCAGGAAAGCCGAAACAGCCCACGGGGCCAGGATTGTTGTTCCTAAAGCACGGAGGACAGAAGCTAAAATTCTGCGGTCCAGAATGGGGCTGTGCTTGAGAAGGTGACAGTTTGTTCTGTTCCTGCCCTTGCCCTTGCTGGCTTCTGGAGAGGACATGGAGTCTCAGGAGCAACAGGGAGAAATTGCACATGGTACAATCCCCAAGGGACATCTAATCCAGGCCCCTCCTGGTCAGAGGAAAGGAACACAGGTCACACAGAAGCCAGGGCAGGTTTGATGGGGGCAGTCAGTGTCCCCAAGCTGAACTACTGGCTACCATGCACAGGTTTCTGCAGGACTGAGCCACACAGGAGGGAGGAGGTCCCTCTGCAGACGGGGAGGACTTGGTCTGTCTTGCTGGGCCTGTGGGCAGCACTGTGCCCTCTCAGCCAGTTTCAGCATCTATAAACTAGACCTATCAGACTCCCAGAACTCTTCAGAGAACTCCTCGGATTATACCTGGGAAAGGGGACCACCCAAAATGACCTGGGGAAGGTTTCCACAGCCCCATACATTGCCTCTCCACTCAAAACTCCATGGTCAGGGCAGGGAGAAGCTATTTGCTGGCATCAGGTTGTGCCAGGTGCTTGCACTCTTATTTAACCTTCAGAATGACACTAGCAGGTCAGTATTATTTCCTGCTTTTTTATGGATTGGGACACCGAGACTCTGAGGGCTGACTCTTCTGTCTTCTGTTAGGGATGAGCTCAAAGGTGGAGAAAAGGTGGAGCTCTGGTGGTGGTGGGGCACAGACCTTGCACACAGTCCTAGCACCCAGGGTCCAGGACGTGCAAGGCAGACTCAGCCCTGCATGTCAGAACTCAGGCCCAGGTGACCCTCGCAGGAAACACTCGATTCCCCAGCAATTCCAAATGGCATGTGTGCAGGGATACTCCTGGGGCACAAGGGCTTATTGTGGAGGAGTAGAGAGGAGCCAAACTGACTGGGGAGCCGGGAGAAGGCCTGGAGCAGTAAGGGAGCAGCAGCAAGGTGACAATCAGGGAAACAGGTGACATGGTACAGCATGTCTGTGATCCCAACACTCGGGGAGGCTGAGGCAAGAGGATCAAAAGTAGGGGATGGCCTGGGCTGTTTAGCAAGACCCAATCTTAAAACATAACATTTTCTAATGTAGCTCACTGTGAAGGCTCTGGGTTCAATCAAAGAAAAAAAGAAGGAAAAGAGGAGGGAAAGACAAAAGGAGAAGAAAAAAGGAGAGCGAAAGGGAGAAAAGAAGGGGGATAAAAAGGAGGAAAGGATGGTGGGGGCAGGAACATGCCGGGTCCCCAAAGGACAGAGGGTCTGAGGACAAAAGTAAGTTCAGGCACACGGGCCCACAGACCTTAGGGGCCAGAGGCCATCTGTGGACATAAGTAGGGATTTTAATGTGTATTGGACAGTGCTGGGGAACCACTAGAGGGTCTCGTTCAGGGAGTGGCAGGGTCAGATTTAGGGTAGAAAGATGCTTGGTGCTTGTCTGAAGGGCTTGACGGAGTGGAGGAGGAAGAGTAAAGAGCCTAGGGGGGACCCTAGTGCACTGTGATGGTCAGTGGGGTTCTTCACCCGATGAGGGTGGGAAGGTGACAAGAGGCTCAGGGAGGTGTCCAGTGGTTGAAAATGAAGGTGGACTTGAGAGGAGCCCCAACACCCAGGGAGGACAGAGAGGAAGGAAAGGCAAGCAGGGAGAGTAAGGGGTCCCAGAGCAGGGAGAAGGGTGGCCACAGGAGGGTGAAGGCAGTAGGACAGTCCAGAGCTTGGTTCCCAGAAAGGGCAGCGAGCCTGGCCTGAGGGTCTGGCTGCGGAGTCTGGAGTCTGCTTGGGAAGGGAGAAGAGGAGGTCGATGGGCAGGGGTCCGGAGAGCAGGAGGGAGGCAGGCAGGGGCAGCTCTCCACACCTCCATCCGAGCGGGCCGGGGCTGGACCCGCACCGCGCCTCCTGCCTCCTGCCCTCCTTCGGGGCGGTCGAGGTCCTCCCAAGGTTGTCGGGCTCTCAGGGGGCACAGCCCCGTCCGCCGCTCCCTCGCTCTTAGCCTCGCGCCAGCCGGCCTCATTACCGCCCCTCCCCGCCCGGAGCTGGGGGTCCCGCGGCGGGGGAGGGGCGTAATCAATCCCAGGCCGGAAATCCTCCCGAGGGCCCGGCCGCAGCGCAGCCCGCCCCCCGCATCATGGAAACTGGCGGCCGGCCCGGCCCGGCCCTCTCGCATTCCTTCTGTCCCCGTCGGGCCGGGGCCGTCGCGGGGTCGCCGCTCCCTCCTGGGGGGCGAGCGCGGCTCCCCAGTGGGGTGAGCGCGACTTGGCCGGCTCCGCGGCACGGGCCCGGGCGCAGCGCCCGCCTTCCCCAGCGTCCTCGCCCGCGGGTGCTGCTCCCCGAGGGCTCGGTGCCTGGCTGCGCCCTGTGTGGGGGGCGCTGCCCTCGAGGCCCGGTATCGCCCCCGGGCACCTCTCGGGGCAGACGGCGCGGCTGCCTTCCCCGGATGCCGGCGGCGAGATTCCGAACGCGCGGGGCCGAGGGTCGCTCTTCCCGGCCCCTGGCGCACGATGGAGGCTGGGAGGTGGGGCGCGCGGATGGCGGGGTTCGCGCCCGGCTCCTTGGAGCCTCCAGGCGCGCAGCGGCGCTCACCTGCGGCCCGGGGGGCCGAGCCGCGCTTTCCCGCCCTGGGTGGCGCCGCCGCCGGGTCCCAGGGGCTCCGGGGCGGGGCGGGGCGGGGCCGGGGCGGGACTCTCGGAGACCAAAGCGGCGCGGGGAGTCGCGGCGCGGACTTGGAGCCCGACCGTCCGGGCGCGGTGGGGCCAGGTGAGCAGAACTAGGGGCCACGGGCTGGTCACCCACTTTCCCTAACTTTTTGTTTGGCTCCTCCCTTTCGAGGGCCTTGGTCTTCTCTCTCCCCGGGCCAGAGTGTGGGTGCGGGCGGTGACGGGACCCGGGAGTACTGGGGGCTCCGTCCGAGCAACTTCCCGAGACCAGTGGGCTGTGTGTCCAAGTGTCCGCCTCCCTGGGGTCCCCAGCGTCGCCTCATGTCCCTCAGAGCCTTGAGGCCTGCGAACATGTCGCCTGAATGCTCTGCGTGCTGTGCTGTCGCCTCTTAGCAGGGATCAGCTGGGTTAGGAGAGTGAGATTTCAGGAGCAGGGGCTGGGTGCCAGCTCTGGTTCGAGGCGGGGTGGTCACTCCTTTGGTTTCAGGCTGGCAAAAGGGCTCCACATTCGGGACAAGGGGGTCGACTCTCTTTTGCTCTTGGGACACTCCTGTGGCTGTGCCCAAGGCCCAGGCTCTGCGGCGTTGGGTCCTAGCCGGCCCCTGTGCTCTCCTGGGCCTCGGTTCCCATCTGCGAACCCCGACTTTGGACACGGCTGGCCCTGAGCTCCCCGCTAGGCCCCAGGTCTCGGTGCTGCGGCCAGAGGCCAGGTCGGTCCCGCCTGCGCTTCGGGTGCGGCAGCGGCGCGGGCACAGTGCTGGGGCCTCCGCCCCGAGGCCTGGCTGGAGCTCCTAGCGCTGCAGCTGTGCGGAAACCAGATTGGGGGCGCGGGGACGCAGACTTTGTAGGGGCCACGCCACGCACAGCCTGGCTGCCTCTGCCAGCACCAGGTCCCCCGCTCGGGCTGCGACCCGACGCAACCAGCAGCCTGGAGGGGCGTCAGCTGTGCGGGTCGGCACCCCAGGCCTCAGGCGGTGCTGCTTTGGCCCGGGACGGGGTCCACTGAGGCCTAGGGCGGAGGAGGCCGGAAAGGAGGCCAGGCGGCGCGAAAGGGATGATTCATCCCGAGGATCCCGAATTGGAAACGCCGCAACCTAGGAGCAGCCTTGCCTGGGCCGACGGGAGAGCGGAGCGGGGAGTCGGCCGCGAGGCCCCGCGCTCAGCACTGCAGCCCCTGGCTCCGGCCGGGCCGCAGGGGCGGGGGGAGGCCTCTTCTTGCGGAGTTGAGACAAATCCTGGACGAACTCTGCTACTGCCTCCCGTCCTCTGACTGGCTGGCCCGGTCAGGGCGGTCTTCTCGGAGTCTAGCTCGAATCTCTCCTGCTGCAGCCCCGGCGCTGACTGAGGAAGTCTGGAAGGAGGGGGCAGGAAGGAGAGCGGGAGTCAGTGGCGCCCCCTCCTTCCCGCGCTGCGGTACGTGAATCGCGGGGTGGGGATCGCGTGGAGCCCCCGGCGGCCTGCGCGCCCCCTCCCCAGTGACTACCGAGCTGCCACGTGCGGGGGTGGGGCGGGACTCACCTGGAGCGCGCTGCCCGGGGACCGCTTTCCGAGTCCCTGGACCGCGAGCGGGCGGAGCGGGCGCGGGCTGCTGGGCCCCGCAGCCGGGATGCGCCAGGGAGCCGCCGGCAGCCCCCACCCTCCTCTCCGCCCGCGGAAGGGGCCAACCCGGGCTTCTGCCGCGCATCCCTGGCTCGGAGCTCCGCTGCGGAAAACCCGAGTGGGGGCGGCTCCCTCCCTCTCGGCCCAGGAAAATCCGGGGGTGGCTGCCAGGGATCTCCAAGCGGCCAAGGCGAGGCGGCCGGCGCTTCCCTCCCGGACTTGGAGCCCGAGCGCGCTGGCGCCCCGAGCCTACGTCCGTCGGTTCAGTGCCCGCCTCCTGTCTTCTCTCCGCAGAGCGCCCGGACGACAGCGAGATGACGGTTGGAAGCCCCGGAGACTGCGGGGAGGTGCGGAGAAGCCCCGAGGGCCGCGTCTCCCGCCTGGGCCGCCGCCTGGGCCGCCGCCGCCGCCCGCGCTCTCCGCCCGAGCCTCTGCGGGTGCGGGCGCGGCTGCGGCTGCGCTCGCCGTCGGGGGCGTTCGCGGCGCTGGGGGCGCTCGTGGTACTGGTGGGCATGGGCATCGCTGTGGCTGGCTACTGGCCACACCGCGCCGGAGCCCCGGGGCCCCGGGCTGCCAATGCCAGCTTGCCTCAGGTCAGCGAGCTGCGACGCGAGGGTCGCGGTGCAGGCCGGGGCCATGGCCCACACGAGCGGCTGCGGCTGCTGGGGCCGGTGATCATGGGCGTCGGCCTGTTCGTGTTTATCTGCGCCAACACGCTTCTGTATGAGAACCGAGACTTGGAGACGCGACGGCTCCGCCAGGGGGTGCTGCGGGCTCAGGCTCTACGACCCCCCGACGGCCCAAGCTGGGACTGTGCCCTCCTTCCCAGCCCTGGCCCCAGGACTCCCCGAGCCGTAGGCTGCGCAGAGCCAGAAAGTTGGGACCTGTCCCCGCGTCGGGGCACCTCACCCGTCCCGTCGGTGCGGAGTCTGCGTTCAGAGCCTGCCAATCCTCGCCTGGGATTACCTGCCCTCCTCAACAGCTACCCACTGAAGGGCCCAGGACTGGCCCCACCCTGGGGTGCACGGACCCAGACTGGCCATGTGATCATCACGGTTCAGCCCTCTGGCTCCTACATTGAACATTCCAAGTCTCTGGACCTGGGTCTTGGGGAGCTCCTCCTGGGGGCCCCAGCGGCTCGGGACTGTGCTCACCGCAGCTGGCCACGACTGGATCGCCTTAGTCTGGGCGGGTATGCCAAATTAGGGGGAAGAGGGGACTTGGGGGCCCGGGTCTGAGGGGAAAGGGGAACCTGTGATGCTGCACCATGGACCATGGTAACAAGCAGAGGATGAAAAGTCCTCCTGTCTGTCAGCTGCTTCTGTCACATCCCTGGTTGGGATGGATGCTCTGGCCACAGCAGCTGCTAAGGCATCCTGACCTGCATGTGGGCAGAGAAGCCAGCTGCACTAGTGCTCAGTGAGCCAGAGAGGGAATATTGTACTGTGAGGGGCGTGGAGATCAACAGGCGTCGGCCTCAGGAGTTTCTTCAGCCTCTGTATGTGCCTTAGCCCTGGACAGGCACCTGAGGGGGCTGGAGGCCCAGGCCAAGGTGACTGGAAGAACCACCTGGTGTTGGCAAACCCAAAGTAGTGGGCAAGGACCTCTTAATATTTGGCAGGTAGGTTGGAATGTTTCAGGCTGGGACAGACTCTGTCCAAAGTGGCACTGGTGATAGCATATGGACCTCCGGGAAGAAAGATGGCCAATGGGGTGCAATCGAGTCCCTCCTGTGCCATCTGGGATGGGGACTGAGCCCCGAACTCCCACTGCCTCACACCATTTTTTCCCTCAGCCCCGTGGTGGGATGCATCCTCCAAGGGCTAACGACTGCCAACACCTCCATGCTGAGTCTGGCCCTTCCCAGACAGGTCTGAGAAGCCTCCTTTTTTCCCCATGGCCAGGCTGCAGACTCTCCCTCCAGCTCCCAGAAATCCCTTTCCACAACAGTGAGCTGCGTTTCTGTCCAATGTGGGTAGTTTACTTGAGAAAATGGTTCAGTTTAGGTTTCTCCCACCCAGATTTAATTTTCCAAAAGTTGCTAGTAGAAAAGCAATTTAAAAGCGAATCAGTCCTCACAGACTCAGTTTTTTTTTTAAAGTTTATTGGAAAATGCAATACAAGAAGCCAAGACCAAACACATAACTAAACACTACAACCACTTTCTTACTACAGAATGCCAAAACAGCAGACCTTATTATTGCCTATGTAATCTAATGATTTTGCCAATTTGATTTTGCTGCTAGAGTTCCTATTTTGTCGAAATGTAAACTACTTTGTATGATTCGTAATTTTTAAAAAAATTTACAAAGCTCCTTCATTTTTGTCACCAAAATAATACATTTGAGAGATTTGTAAAAATGAGTAGCCTGGGGCCAAGATCCTGGGCAGAGATTTCCCACGAGCACCAGAGAGGCTGGTCAGGCCTTAGCTCTGGCTTCCTTTTCCAAGCTGACAGTGGGCTCTTTACCCCTACTGCTGTCCCCCAGAATAGAGGGGATAGCCTGGGGGAGATGCAGTGAAGGTGCCTGGCGGGTCCCTGCAGTCAGGCTCCCAGAGCCCTTGGCTTATAAATGTAGGTCTTACTCTGTGGGTGGGTGGCAGAGATCTCACACGGTTTGAAGGAAATTTTTATTTCTAAAGTAAAAATAAAATTGCAGCTAGAGTTGTTACTGTGGTGTGTCTGAGTCATTTTAGGAAAACTGTGGCCAAGTCTCTGACCCTGGAAGTGTAACTGTCCTCCCTACCTTCACCACTTCTACCTGGACAGGGTCTGTTTCTTCTCTCTCTCTCTCTTTCTCTCTGTCTGTCTGTCTATCTATCTCTCTCTCACTCACACACACCTGCAGAAAGAAAAAAAAAATCAAAACAATTGCCAAACCCCAAGATCTGTTGCCAGAGAGAGGAACAAGGAAGAGGCTTGGAAAGAAATTAGAGTTCTGGTCCAATTTATAGACAAAGAGGCGAAAAGGAATGAGCTGGTGGCAGAGCTGAGGAAGGTTCATGCCCGTTGGTCTGGGGACCTGTGTTGTAACTGCGACATGGATCCATACAGCAGAGTTCTCAGGGTCCAAAGTATGCCCCCTCTTCCTTTCCTGCATCCCCTGCGCCCCATGATTCCACTCTCTGAGCCCTGCAGCTGGCCTTGGAAGCAAGCTCCATTGGTGCTTGTTGGATGGGTCCTAGTTTTAACTTTGGCTGCTGCTGCCTCACCCAGAGCCCCTCACCACAGACCTCACGAGAGGCTTGCACGTCCTGTCCCTGACTCAGGACAACCTGCTCCCCCCCCCAAGCCTGTGGCAGACCCCACTGCTCTCACGTCCTTCTGGAGAGTGGGCTCCCTGGCTAGCGGTTTCACGTGAGAACTAAACAGAAAATGCACACTCTTGAAATCAGTTCGAACCAGCTGATTTTGTCTAAAAACTCAGCTAGTAGATGCAGACACTACGCTGCTGGCTGTTAGACTTCTCATGCTCGCTTCCCTTCAGCCCCCAGCAACTGCTGTCAGTGACCCACTGTCTAATCTCATGAAGTTCACTTCTGGCCTAGAATTAGGGTTTTAAGAAGCTTCCAGGGAGATCTGCTTGTAGGAAGCATGCAGGAAGATTAGAGATGCCCTACTGAAGAAAAATGCCTCCAAATCCCTACCAGGAATTGGGGACATCAAGCCTCATTTTCAAAATCAAGGCCAGGAAAAAAAAAAAAAAGAATAGAAAATAAAAAACCCTGAAATCCAAAATCCACCGCAAAATCAAGCCTAGAGAACCCAGCAGACCTCCTTGAGGTGAGTGGGAATGGACAGACCTGAGGCCGCCGTGTGGTGTCCTGTGGGAGAAGTGGCTCCTAAGCCTGTAACAACTTCACTCCAGAAGGGTGTCCTCAGGCAGATGCCTAGCAGAGGAAAAAAGGTCCAGGAACAGACCTTGCTGACCCATGTCCATATCACAGCAGAAGAGCGAGCCACGACCCCTGGAAGTGCTCCTTAGCAGGGTCCACCTGAGGTACGGTCCACATTCCCGCCTGGGGCGTACACACTCCCAGAACTAGAGACCTTAGTTTTTAAAACCTCATTAACTTTCCTTCCCCAAACCACCATTAAAAGGTTCCAGTAGAACTTTTGGCCAAAAGTGCTTACTTTTTCATGAGTTTTGGTCTCCTGAGATGGGAGCTTAGGGGAGCTTGGCAGAGTCACTGTTTCTGATGAGGTACAAGGGAAGAGGGGGAGATGAAGGCCACAGATATGTTCAAGCATTCACAGTATCAGAGATATCTGAAGCAACTTCTGTCTGACCTAAAGAAGCTCCAAAAACTGAAACAGCAGGTGGGGAAGCGGGTAAAACAATACTACATTCTCAGCAGAGGTTCACCAAAAACAGCCTGACGAAGAGACAGGACATTTTTCTGAGAGCCGTGGAGCAGGGCAGTCACCCTGCCTGACACTCTGGCAAGTCACATCATTGGTTCTGAGAAAGCTGGGTCATGAAGTTCCTGTTCGTCATCCACAGGGTGTAATACGACTAGAGGAGGAGAGGAGTGGGCTGTCCCATGGCGCTGGCTTTGGCCTCCAACACAATGGACAGAGTCCCTGGAGGATCGTGCGGAATTCCGTGGACCCTGTCTGTATCTGGGTTGGAAATAAGTGGGGAGATGGTAGGTTGCAGGGGTTACAGACTGCCCCATAAAAAAGCCAAGAACTCTTTAAAAACAGTTCACAGAGTGAAAAGCTGAACAACTTCTGGTATCACAATATAGAAAAAGATCTTCAAAATGATCAGTGATATCTAGAAGAATCTCTTGTTATAAATTCCAAATAGAAAATGAAATTAATTTTCTGGTGGTTTAGGAGAACTTGCAAGTCTAAAGTCTGACTATTGCAGGTTGGCTTCCCAATCATTTTGCTGGTTTCTCTTGGATGGGAGAAGGGCAGGGAGTTGGGGGTAGGACAGTTCCTAGAGGAAAGAAAGAGGCACAGTTTTAAATCCTGCAAAGAAGCCAGGTTCCCAGACCCACGGCCAAGTAACCATAAATGACAATCAGGACCTGAGCCCGGCTGCCTCCCACCTGGTGACGGCTGTGGTCTAGCTGTTTTTCATCCTTCTCTGGCCCTGCAGAGGAGTCAGCAGAAGCAGGGGACGGTGAGGGGGAGATAAAGGTTTCAGGCAGCGGGTGGGGCCCTACATGCAAGTTTGGGAGACTTTCTTCCACCTAGCCTGCTGCCACATTAAGAGCAGGAGGACACAAATGACCTGGCTGTGTTAGCTGGAGCCAAATACTACGTGGTCATCTTCTCTATTTCTACTTTATCACGTGCCAGTGTGAACACCTCTTTGGGGTGATGGGCTCCCTGAGTGTCCACAGTCCCCACCAGAGCTC
Organism: Cavia porcellus; assembly: GCF_034190915.1. Taxonomy (NCBI): domain Eukaryota; kingdom Metazoa; phylum Chordata; class Mammalia; order Rodentia; family Caviidae; genus Cavia; species Cavia porcellus. The sequence continues at coordinate 22,247,377 of NW_026947508.1, read as the reverse complement.
TCTCAGCTGGCACGATGGTCCTCAACCCCAGCCAGAACACCGCCTACCTGAGCTCATTCCTCAGAGATCTCAGTTTCCTGGTGGACGACCACCTTGGTCACTGACATGTCCGGGTGCTGCTCCTTTGCCTCCTTGATGGCTTGTACGAGGACCTGTGAAAGACAAGCACAATGCCATCAGGCAAAAAGCAGCCTGGGAGGTAAAGAAGGCCAAAGTCGGGACATCACTTCTCAATGCGGGTAGCCTAGACCAACCAGTGATGACCTTGTCCCCTGCAGAGGGAGGCCCCAAGCACAGAAGACAGGGAAGCCCAGAGCTGTCAGGGAGTCCGAGAGGCACTTCAGAGTCACAGCTGTACCCATCTGGGTGAGTCTGAGAGGATTCACTCAAACAGGTGGAGGACAGAATCTGTGTTCAGCATAGGGCAACCAGGAAGTTCAGGCAAAGAGAGGACACTAAACAAGTGGGCTACGAAAAGGGAGATGAGCTGGTGTGGTATTGTAACAAAGCTGGGTACATCTGTAATCCCAGCACTAGGCAAGACGATCATCTCAGCTTTGAGGCCAGCTCAGCTACATAATGAGATCCTGTCTCAAAAAAATAGGAAGAGATGTCTTTTGTTAAAGAGGAAGGAAAGAAGGACACGGAAGGCCTATGACAGGCCAAGCACTGACCCAAGAACATCACTCGCTGTTCAGTCTTAGAACACCTGAATCAATTAGGGTGGCACCATTTCCATTTTAGATTTGAATTAAAATCCCTGAAGGCTTAACAAGGTGCTTATTATTGTTTCATGCCAGTAAACAATGCAATAGGGATTTAAACATAAATCCATCAGACTCTTTACCACCCTGTCTTTTAGTTTCTGAGGATGCCAACTGAGCACCTGGTGAAGTTGAATTACTATAGAAAAGCTGAGGACAGGGAAAGCCAAAGGTGGGCAGTGACACTGCTCTTCTGGTTGCCAGTGTCTGAGCTGCTGTTCCTCTCAGATCCGGCTGGAACTTGGTAGCTGACTGCTCACCCGGCTCACCCATCCACATGAGGGACAGGGCACAGGGAAACTCTTTGCGTTTCTTGGCTCCACAAAGGGGAGCTTGGACCCGCCACCTCTCCACAGCCTGTACATCCTCGCGGATCCTGTTTTCTGACCCACATTTCGGTGCAGCTCAAGCTTCCCTTGCTGATTTTGCATTCCCACCCATATGGAAGCCTGCACCACACTGCTGTCCTCAATGGCCTCCCACCCTTTCCCCTTCCATGTGTCCCTCAGTTTCTAGGAGAATTGGAGGGCCCTGAAACACCCCTTAGAGCTCTCAAGTTGGGTGTGTTGGCACACACCTATAATCCCACAGGTACGGCAGGCTGAGGCAGGAGGATCACTGTGAGTTTGGGGCCAGCCTGGGCTACATAGTAAGACTCTGTCTCAAAAAATCAAAACCAACCAAACATAAAAGTTATCAAGTTGCTTGTTCCTTTGTTACAAAACCTTGGAAGAAACCTGTGGTGATCTTTATTTTACAGATGGTCAAACTATAGCCCAGAAGTGATATAAGGGGTACATACTGGACATCAAGTTAGGATTCAGCCCAGTTCTGCCTCACTACAAAGCACGCCTTTCTCCTCACTGCTCCGAGTGCAGACGGAGTACAAAGCAGGGGCTCAATCACACTCCAGCTCAGCTGGTAATGTGTCAAGGTGCACTGCACTGGGCAAATGGACTGCATGCCCACTGCTAGAGCTCCAAACCTTGTTTCTGGGACCCTGGACCCAGAATTCTTAGTTATTAAGTCTCAACTCCACTACCAAGGCAACTGACAGCACGGAAGCTCAATTTTCTTTTTTTAAAGACACTCAGCATATCAGCACAAAGGCCACAGAGTTACTGCTCTAGCAATGCTGTCAATGACTCCAGAAACATTTGCATGCAGTCTCTTCCACCCCCTCTCCTCTGCAGCCTGACTGTTCTAACCTCACCCAGCAGAGAATCCGGAACATTAATCCTGACCTTATTATTTGCTAATTGCTTGAAGCACACAATTAGAACCCAATTAACATAAAAACATAGAAATTTAGCACCCAGAAAGGTCCAGAAATTATCTAGATCAAGCCACCCTCTTCTAGGAGAAGACAGACATCAAAGTGATTTGCCCAAGGTCATACACGTTAGTGTTGCATCTAGAGCAGGAACCAAGCTCCCAGCCTCCTGGCATCATGTCCATCCCCCCACGTTCCCTACTGTCTCGGCAAGTACAGCACTGTGGGGTGGGAACCAGGCCTCCTCCTGATTTCATATCATCTAACACAGGTGCAGGGACTGTGCCTCTCCAGGAAAAACAGCTCCATTTACCGGGAGCCCGCCGCGTACCTGTTCCATGCTTGCCCTGTGTCCTCCCTTGACAGGCACAAAGACCTCGAGAGGAGGACACTATAATCGAGTTTCAAGATGAGGGAGCAGAGGTTCCAAGGGTTAAGAGCTATAACACAGTAAGAACCAGTCTTGAACTCAAGTCTTTGAGCCCAGAGCCCAAGTTCTGGCCACTGCACTTCCTGGCTTTCCCACCTGCAGCTCCTTCCTGCCCACCTCCATGGCATGATTCTTTTTTTCTTCTCAAGAGCTGGAGTGGACTTCCGGGAGAACATGGCGGACAGATAACAGCAACTACCGGAGGCTCTCTGAAAACTAGGCTCAGAAGCCAGGTATGGTGCGGACTAAAGAGACATAAGCAGGTGGAGTTATGCTCTGCTGACTCAGGAACGAACTCGGCTGAGAGAAACCAACTCGGAATGCAGTCCTGGTGCTAAAACAGGAACAGAAAAGCCTCGCTGCTGAGGCTGGACCCCACGCCATTTGGGTTTCCCGCCGCGCGGTGGCTGGCTGCCTCTACATCAGCTCGGCAAGGAGAGAGACGCGCGGAAACTCTGAGAACGGGAGTCTGCGAACGGAGTCGAAAACAGGACGGGCAGGGAGGCATGTTCTGACTTGTGGCGAGGTGAGTGAGAGAAACTGACACTCCACCACAGTTTGACTCCAGCACACTTTCCCGAGCAGTCCTGCGGGAGCAGGGCGCAGTGGCGAATCCAGCCACACATTCCCCTCTCGGGCGGGATTGGTGAAAAGTGCCTGGCCTGCGTGACTCTGCCGGCGGACCCCGTAGGCTGGCCCAACCCAGATCCCAGAGCCTGACGGAGGCCGGGAGGGGCGGGCCCCCGCGTAGGCTGCCTGGTGTGCAGCAGTGAGTGGAAACACCTAACCGGCGCAATTCGATCAGGCTGTGGCTGACAGAGAGAGAAGCTAGGCCTCTCATATAAGCTTGCATACATAAGGAACAGAGAATATGGGAAGAGGCAGCAACAAGAAAGGCTCCTCGGCCCCCAATTCTGAGAAACAGGCAATAACAGACACCGCACCATTACACATAAGGCGCCATATAGAGAGCCTCATAGACCAATTCAGGAATGAAGTTATCAACGACCTGAAGCTAGAAGTATGCAAAATAGTTAGAGAAATACTAAGCACCACCCAAGAAAAAACAGATGGTGGAATGGAAGAACAGAAAAAGAGGGGAGAAGTGTTTGATGGAGAAAACAGGGAAAGCATAGAATACGTGAAGCAGGTTCAAAGGGACTACCAAGAAACTAAGAAGTCTATCGAAGACTGGCATAACAGCTTGAAAGAAACTAAGGACAGACTATCTGAACTGGAGGGCAGAATTGTAATATGGGAGAATGAAATGAAAAACTTCTTAAAAATAACAAAGAAACAAACAGCAATAATACAAAGACAAGAAGATGATAAGAGGAGCCATAACTTAAGGATTAAGAACATAAAAGAAGAAGTAGGGACACAAACAAATGAACTACAAAAGCTACTCACAGAAATAATCCAGGAGAATTTTCCTAATTTAGCAAAAGGTAAAGATACTCAGATGTATGAGGCATACAGGACCCCAGCTACCTACAACCCAAACAGAGCAACACCCAGGCATATAATAATAAAAATTCCAGAAATTCAATACAAGAACAGAATATTAAAAGCTGTCAGAGACAAGAAGCAGACCACTTACAAGGGAGCACCCATCAGAATTACAGCAGATTTCTCTGCACAAACCATCAAATCACGAAGAGCTTGGGGGGAAATAATTCAAGCTTTGAAAGATAATAATCTCCAGCCAAGATTGAGATATCCTGCACAACTGTCCCTCGAAATTGATGGAAAAACAAGGTGCTTCCAGGATAAAGAGGAACTGGGGGAATTTGCAACCACCAATTCAACTCTACAGAGAGTATTGCAGGATATTCTAAAAAAAGAAAAATACAAAGAATCCAGAAATAATGGAGGCCACAACGAATGGAGCAGAGAACAAAGTGAAGAAGACAAACTGACAGCTACTGACAGAATAAGAGCTCAACAGAAATGAGGCAGAGAAGATTGGATGATAGGAACAGCTATTTTGGAGAAAATGACATCTTAATAGGTAATACTGATTTAGTATCATCTTGTTTTGAAGTCTCATCTAGCTTTTGTCCTTCTGTCTCCAATGGTCCAAATAGGTTGTATCTTACTGGATTTTATTATGTATGATAGTATAAGCAAAAACCTTTTAAAGACAAGGAGATTATACAGAAACCATTGTTCATTTTCTGTTAGTCGATTCTAAATACTCTGTAATGCTGTCATTCTCTTGAATGGTTTTACATTGTTTTGATATACTTAATGCTACAGTATACGAAGTTGTACTCAAGGATTTCAAGGAAAGAGATAATATGGTAACTACTTTTAGGTCAGGATTATCTGGTGGTGAAACACTATTCTGCTTAAATGGTTATGTTTTGATCTGTGCTGTTTCGTTGTTATGCCCTCTTTTATCTCAATCTCCACTCCATTATTTACTTTTTTATTTTTATCCTTTTAATTAAAGGAAAAAAATAGCAGGATATATTATAGTAACCCACTTTGACTTTCCATTACCTCGATTTAAAGCCCTGTATTACTCTCACCATCTGGTTTTTAACTGATGTTCCCCCATTCTGTTTTGCTGGATAGTATCAGGTTCGAAAATTTAGGCATCAGCTGTGAAGATAATGAGATTCATTATGACGCCCATTCTCATTGACTTTTATCTATTTTTGAAGACCTACAATGTCTCCAATGTTTTGGTTTTGTCGGTTTTATTCTTTACAGTTTTGTTCAATTGTATTGTAACTAACAATATAGGCAATTCTATTAGAGATAGCGGGAGGCATTATGGTAACCATTGTTGATCACCTTGTATTATGTTTTCACATTATCTATTATGTCCACCCTTTTGACTTGACCGATTCTGTTCTGTTATGTCACATTTGGTTTTACTCTCTTCCAAAAAAGTAATAAGAACCATGGGAGCAATGAAACCCAAAATGTGTAATAGTCATTGTACAAAAGAGAGGAAAAGAAAGTGCTCTGTACTATATAACTGCATGTATATTTAAGTGTATAAGATAGAAAATGATATCACAGAGTTTTATTGGATCATTGAACAGAACTGTTTGCAGTATCATTGATGGAATGTCCACTTTACAAGCTTTAATTTTGTGACTTGAACAATTATTTCTAAGATGACAATATGTAATCCATTAACTAGTAATTTCCTACTGTTCATTTTTTTTCTGCAAATCTGTATAACTTGTACCCTTTCTCTGCTTTTTTTCTTTTCTCCTTAAATAAAATTTTAAAAAAAAATTAAAAAAAAAAAAAAAAAAAAAAAGAGCTGGAGTGGGCAGAGAAGTTTTTTAGAGATGATGATGGTAGAGGTATCTCTGAAGCTCCAATTGTCCTCGTCCCATGCTTTGGCATTCTTACCTGATCATGGTCAATGTCTGCATCTCCTGTAATCACAATTCTCTTTTCAATCCGAGTCTCTGAGATCCCGCCTTTTACAGTCTGGAGCCAAAGGAGGTGGACAGATGAGATCAGCAGTGTAATAAGAAAGAAAAACAAAAAAACAGCAGACATTAGGCCGAAGGCTCCACATTTCGGTCTGCTAGGACTATCCCCACACCTGGCAGGACTTGCAAAATGAACATTCCTGTGCTCTCCTGGATTGCTAACACTTTTAATAAGCTGAATGCAAAAACACAGTTCTCCACTTGTTCACATTCTCCTTTTTTCTTGCTCCCAAACACCACAGACATCCAGCAAGTTAGCAAAACAAGTTACTTCTCTTTCTTCATATTTTTTTCTTCAGGAAGAAAAAGAATCAGAAGACTATGAACAAAAGAGTCACACAGCTTAAAACTGAGATCTGTTTTAAAGCATTTTTCCTCAAATTATCTCCTGAAGGTAGGTAGGTTTCCACAACAAATGAGGAAAACCAAGCTCTAGGCAAATTAAATCACTGGCTTTCAGTCATCTGTGTGTTGATGACACACTTTGGTCAAAAACCTAAACTTCTTACCTATAAGAAAATGCATTTTCGGGGCTGGGGATTTAGCGCAGTGGCATAAGCACCTGCCCTGCAAGCAGGCAGTCATGAGTTCGATCCCCGGTACCGATAAAAAAAGAAAAAGACAAAAAAAAAAAAAGAAAAGAAAAGAAAATGCATTTTCCTCTAGTGCTGCCCCTGGTTTTCTGAGGGGAGTTTGATTTTAGATATTTTATTCCTGCTGTTTCCTATAAACCATGTTCTTTTGTTTTATTTTGCCTACTGGCTATTGAACCCAAGGCCTTGTCACGCTAAGCAAGTTACATCTCCAGCCTTTAAATGATATTCTATATCATTTCAATATTGAACATCTAAACTGTAATTTCTATAGCTTTGGTCTTAGACATGACATAAAAATTGTTTGTCAGGCCTGGAATTCTGATTTTTGGCCTGGCAAGCAGTTTTATCATAATAACACCTACCCTTAGACTGGCTTTCCTTCTTTTTTGTGATGCTGGGATGCAAACCCAGGGCTAAGCAAGTACTAGGCTGTATTCTGCCACTGAGCTTTATTCCACCTTTTTTTGGTGGTACTGGATGAACTCGAGGTCACTGTATCGTTGAGTTACATTTCCTGTCCTTTTTATTTTTTTTGAGACAAGGTCTCATCATTGCTTGGGTTGGCTTTAAATTTACAATCCTCCTGGCTCAGCCTTGTAAGATTACAAGCAGGTGCCACCATGCCAGGCCCAAGGGCACTTTTACACTTAGTTCCATAGCCACATAGCTCCAGAAAAACAGATAAAGACAATGACGACATGAGGCTTTATGAGACTGCTAAGTAGGCAAGGGTGCTCTCATGGTCTCCCTAGGCACAGCAACCTGGGGCACTGGGACCAGTTTAGCTCAGTTAGGGATGGAGCTCAGCTGGAAGCCTTCACTTATGGACTGGGGTCCATTTCTCCAAGGGGCAGAACAAGCTTGGTGTGCTACTAGGTTTCATATGGGAGCTCTGGCTGCTGTTACCTTGGTAATCTGAGTTGTGGTGGTGCTGCTTGTGGTCTCAGATGTGATGGTCTGGGCTGTCAGCAAGACTCCTGGGTCCAAGTCCCCATTGCTGTCATCAGTCTGAAGAAGAAAGCAGAACTCATCACTTAGCCTAGCAGGATGCCTGGTGGGCAAGTGTCACAAGCTACAGCTTTATTCTGGGCTCTGCATTCTAATGCAAAACTCTAATTCCCTCCCAGTGACCGCTTCATAAATAGAACAAATCCCCTGGGAATGAGGCTCCTTCTACAAAAGTAGTTCCTTAGCACTGGGTCAGTGACAGGAGCTCAGAAACAGAAGGCTACAGCCATTGTTTCTACAACAGTGACAGCAATTAACTGTAGTCACGCACGTATCCTATAGTTCACAAATGTCTTTCAAAATGCCTTTTAAATGCTAATGCCAGTCTCCTCAAATTAATAAAAGGGGCAGAAATTTTAGTGCCCTTTATTAAGAAAACTCAGGCTGCGCCAGGGGATTCTGCTCAGCAGCTCAAGCACTTGCCTGGTAAGCACAAGGTTGTAAGTTTGATCTTGGGTACAAAGAAAAAAGCAAAAGAAAACTGAGCTGGGTGTGTGTGGTGGCGCACACCTGTAATCCCAGCTACTCTGGAGGCTGAGGCAGGAAGATAGCAAGTGTTGAGGTCAAAGCTACACAATAAGACTCTTTTAATTTTTTTTTTTCAGTACTGGGGATCAAACTCACGTTTGCATGCTTGCAAGGCAGGCACTTATGCCACTGAACTAAATCCCCCCAGAGTAAGACTCTTAAAAGAAAAAGAAAAAAAAAAAAAAAAAAAGGAAGGGAGGAGGTGTGGGGGAAGTTGGCAGAGGAAGAAAGCAGGGGGTAGAGGAGAAGGGCTGGTGGTACAGCTCAGTGGTAGAACACTTGCTTAGCAGCATGAGGCTCTGAGTTTAATCCTCAGTATTGGGTGATAAGAGGAAAAGAAAATAAGCTCAGCTTCACAAAGGTGAGTGATGTGCTTCTGCACTCAAAATAAGGAATTGGCAGCTTTCTCTCTCCAGATCTGGTGTTTACACATCATCCAAGGCAGAAAACAGCTGTAAACTGTTAGCTCTAAGGTGCAGATAGGCTCTCCATCATAGGATAGAATTTTCCAGAAAACAGTGGGAAAGAAACTGGCTGGGACTAAGACGACAAGAGTTTCAGGCCATGTTCTTTAAAGGAAAACTGGAAACTTTCCTTTCAGAGAAAGTGGGAGAAAATATCCATAGTATGCTTTAATAACATTTGTGACAACAAAATTATTATTGAATGGGGTCCTTCTTCTTAGGTGGGATTTTGTAAGGACTTACAACACCAGGCTCTACAACTAATCTCTGCAGAGAAACAGGGCTGGGATACTGGTTTCTCCAGAACTCACTATCTCATGATCAAAGCAATATGCTGTGGTCAGGCTGGGTAATAACATTAGCAAAAAGGGAATAAAAAGGGAAAGCAATGGTTGGCAGGAGCCAGGCCGAGCCTAACAATTATAAACGAAAAGCTGACCTGTTAAGGCTGCTGATGCCAGATGCCTTCCTGACTAAGATGGAAAAAAATGGGATATGGAGGGAGGCAACATGGTTTTCAGTTAATGGTGACCTAAAATACCTCGTATTAGTGGCGGGGGGAGGAGGTTTAAGAGAACTGTGATTATTTTCATAAAGAACTCTGTAGCAAAAATGTGTTACTACCTTTGTGCGTCCCCCCCCCCCCTTTTAGTGGTATTAGGGATTTAGCAGTGCTTTGTCACTGAATTACATCCCCAGACCTCTTTGTTAAGACAGGGTCTCACTAAGTGGCCCCGAGTGGTCTCAAACTTGTGATTCTCCTGTCTCAGCTTCCTAAGTAGCTGGAATTACTGGCATCCACCCTGCACCTGGTACTCTGCTTAAAGAGTCATTTGAAGTCATAGAAGTCATTTGTGTCCTAAGCAGAGGCTGCCAACTTTTTCTCTTTTCTAGACAAGCTTTTGCTTTGTTGCCTAAGCTGGACCTAAGCTTCTGGGCTCATGGGACCCTCTTGCTTTACTCTCCCAAGAAGCTGGGACTACAGGTGTGTGCCACTGTATCTACTTTTATGAGCAGAATCACATTTCATTCAGCCCAAACTCTGAGATAGTAGAAGAAGAGACAGATAGAGGAGAAGAGAATCAGGAAGCAGCAGAGTCCTTGGCTGGGCTCCTTTTCAGGTAGAAGTCTGGATAAAACTAAGAGGGAACTAATTGTGACACCTAAGTCTTATACACATGCTACCATCATACCAGGGACAGTATTAGCTAGTTTGGTAACATTTTTGTTAGCTAAGACCACTTATCCATCTTAGATTCAGCTAACATTTCCTGCATTCCCAGTATGTGCCAAGCATATCATGCAACCATTACTCAACAAAATCACTCAATATCTGAGGTATATACTATTATACTCACCATGCAATTAAGAAAACCGAGACCCAGAGAGTTAAATAATTTGTTCAAGGTTCCACAGCTAGTAGTTGTTTGAACTAGGATAGAGACCAAGAAAGAAACTTCATGTGTGAAGACTGGGTTTGTGTTCCAGGTCAGACAGTAACTAGCTATTGGACCTTAAGCAAATCATTTTAACTTATCTGAGCCTTAGTTTTCTCATTTCTAAAAGACAATACTTTCCCCATGTTTTGCTTACACTATAGCATTGCTGAGAAGATCCAAGGAAATTATAGAAATAAAAATGCTTCATAAATTTGCTGTAATATAGCTGGGTGTGGTGGTGTACACCCGCAATCCCAGCACTTGGAAGGCTGAGACAGAAGAATCACAGTGAGTTTGAGACCAGGTTGGACCAAATGGCGAGTTCAAGACCAGCCTGAATTACAGAGCTTCTTGACTCAAGAAAACAAATCCCCAACCAAAACAAATAAACAAATGAATGAATAAAACACTGCAAAAATATAAATCTTCATGCCAGGAGGTCTGAACCTTTTTGCAGATTGTTCTTTATGAACTCGTGGCTGTCTTTGCTGTCCCTGATAAAGGCGAAGATGGATGAATGTTACCACTGTGTCTACCTCCTTTCCCCCAATTCTGATCAGCGCCTGGTGGTCACACAGAGCATGGATCTCATTTGGGCAGATCAGGACACGCACGTTACACACTTTAACCATTGCCCTCAATTATCCCCTTTGCCCCGCCCTCCCCCCAGTTTCATATTTTTTGGTTTCAATGTGTATAAGATATTTTGATAATATCCACACCCGCATTACAGCCATCCTAACATCCCCTTCCTCTCTTCCTCTTGTCTAATAGTAGTCTCCTTTATACTTTCTTGTCATCTTTTTTACACTCCACGTATGAGAGAGAACACAGAATACTTGTCTTTCTGAGTCTGGCTCATTTCACTCAACATGATAACCTCCAAGTCCATTCATTTTCCTGCAAATGACAAAATTTCGCTGTTTTTATGGCTGTTAATACTCCATTGCACATGCAAGGTTTATATTATACTTTCTTTATTCTTCAGCTGTTGATGGACACCTAGCTGTTTCTGTATCTGGTTATTGTGAACTATGCCACAATAAACACGGGTTTGCAGCCGTCCTTATGGTCTGCTGACTTGATTTAACTCCTTCAGGTATACACCGGGCGTGGCATAGCTGGAGCAAACAGTAACTTTATTTTCAGTTTTTTGAGCAACTACTATACTGATTTCCATAGTAACACTATAGAAAGGCTGCTTTTCCCACAAGTCTTTGTATTTATTGTTTTTGTTTGTTCTTTTTTTTTTTTTTTTTTAAACTTTTTATCGGTACCAGGGATCGAACTCACAACAGCCTGCTTACAAGGCAGGTGCTTATGCCGCTGAGCTAAATCCCCTATTGTTTTTGTATCCCTGATGATAGCCATTCTAACTTGTGAGAGATGGAATCTCAGTGTAGTTTCTTGTTTTTTGGCAACAGGGATCAAAGTCACGACCTTGCATTTGCCAGACAAGTGCTTATGCTGTTGAGCTAAATCGCTGGCCTCTCGATGCAGTTTTAATCTGCATTTCCTAGTTGTCTACTTTTGTTTTTCCACTTGGGGTTTCTTTTCCTTGATTTGCTTACTACCCTTTCCTCAAAATGATACTGTGGCCTTAACAATCGCTTATAAATATCCACTTACCTTACAGCCCAGCAATTCTCCTCTTAGGTGCTTACCCAAGATAAATGTACACAAAAAAACTTGTACATGAATGTTCACAGCAGATTTATTCATATTTGCCCCAAACTGGAATTAACTCAATTTTCCATTAACAAATGAAAGAATAAAAATTGTAGTATACTCACACAGTGGTATACTATTCAGCAATAGGTAAGAGTGAACTGTTAATTCATATAATGGAAAAGAATTTAAATAACATTATGTTCAAGAAGCCAGACACAAAAGTATACTACCATATACTTCTATTCTTATATGGTCCCAAAGCCTGGCAAAATGTGGCTATAGTGATAGAAATAAAAAATCAGAAGAGTAGTGGCCTGGAGGGTTAAGGACCAAATGGAAAAGGTATGAAGAAAATTTCAGGGTTAATTGAAATGTTCTGTAACCTAAGTGTGTCTTGGTCATTTAAGTATGGACATTTGTCAAAACCAATCAAACTGAACAGTTAAAATCTGTGCATTTTGCTATGTATAAATTTTACCTCATGTTCACAGGCACACATGGAAAGCCTACTTCTGGCTCCCTATCTGCTTTTACCATGTGTCCAAAGTGTGAGTATAAACAAATAAAAGAAAATGATATTTGGGCTTATTTGTCAAGCAAGATAATAACAAAAGCATAAATGGTTACAGTAAATACATACATAGGACAGCAAATAAACACCTGGTGCTTATTATGTGCTAGACACTTTGGAAACATGTGATGTATATTAATTTATTCCTCAACTCCATGAGGTAGAACTACTAGCTACATTTTACAAATGAAGACACTGAGATACACCAGTGTAGGAACTTGACTGCACGCGGTAAGTGCTAGAGCAAATTCAAACCCAGGGAGTCTTACTCTGTAGGCAGCACTCCTCCTTATGCTACAGCACTGTCTAATATCAACAACCAAAAGCAATTTATATCTTGGCTCTCTTAAGCCTGGCTAAAATGAAATAATAGTCATATATATAACAATATAATATAGTCAGTTATCATTTTCGAATATCTACCAAACATTACCTTTATTTCAGTGACTATAAAAATACTTTCCAGAAGATAAACTAAGGCTTGAAAAAGTTAAACAACTTGCCCCAAGGTCACAAAACGATTAAGTTACAACTGAGATCCAAATCTAACTCCAAAGCCATGTGGTCGGTCTAGCACATCTTGCTAACTTTATACTTCTCTTACATGATAGGATATTTTTAAGCGACTTCTTTCCATTTTTAAGGGTTTGCTCAAACTACAGTTTTCTGTGGGCAGTGTGACTCTGGCTTTTAAAACCATTTCTTTTGAGCCATTAAGAATTTTTGATATGTATGCTCACCCGTCTCCCCCTCTCTCTCTGTCTTTCTTCAAGGTCTCACTACAGAGTTCAGGATGGCGTTGAAACTCACTACTGACCCCAGACTGCCCTCAAACTTGTGATCCTCCTGCCTCAGCCTCGAGTGCTAGGATTACAGATGTGTGTCACCATGTCTGGCCAAAATTTAAAAGTTTGAAAATAGTGTGCAGTGAAAAGTCAGTCTCCCTTTTATTCTTGATCAAACTCTCGTAGTTACAGTTTCATTCATCAGAAGCTACACACTGCTTGTTCTTTTATTTTTTGATATCCATTCAGAGTCAGTGTCTTGCTATCTTAGGCTACGCACTCAGAGCTCTTATATACACAGCTATATAAACTTCCTTTCTCCCTTCTAGAAACAGAAGCGTGCCATTCACATCACACTGCACCACATTTGTTCATGCACATGTTTACCACGTAGACTGTTCTTATCAGAAGCCACACAGAATTATCTTAATTGGATGCTCCATAATTCTGATGGATATTTAGTTTGCTTTCACAGCAGAGACAATTTAAAGGGATGCCCTCCTATGTGCTAATAATTTCTTTTCTTTTTTTTGGTACCTGGAATCGAACTCATGACCTAGCCCTTGCCAGGTAGGTGCTTATGCCACTGAGCTAAATCCCTGGCCCCTATGCTAGTAATTCTTTTGTATATAATCTTTTTTTTTTTTTTTTTTTTTTTTTTGTCTTTTTTCTTTTTTATCGGTACTGGGGATCGAATTCACAACTGCCTGCTTGCAAGGCAGGCGCTTATGCCGCTGAGCTAAATCCCTAGGCCCCCCTTTTGTATATAATCTTTTTTTTTTTTTTTTTTTTTTTTAATTGGTACCAGGGATCGAACTCATGACTGACTGTTCGCTTGCAAGGCAGGCAGGCGCTTATGCCGCTGAGCTAAATCCCCAGCCCCTTGTATATAATCTTAAAAGTAATTTTCTTTTCCTTCCTTTTCAGTATCTTTCATTGCCAAGTCCTACTCATTCATTTCATTTCATTTCATTTTGGGGGAGGGTACTGGCCATCGAACTCATGACCTTATGCTTGCCAGAAAGGTGCTGGGCCACTAAGCTGTATCACTGGTCCTACTCGTTCATTTGTTTCTCCTGACTGACACAACTTTTCCTTCTCATTTCCTAAGGCTACCCTGAGTTCTGCATAAGCATCTCCCCAGATCTGCCCTTGTCATTTCTTGTTCAGGCTTCCTCCTAACATATTCAGCATACAGCTTTAGGAATCATCTTACAAAATCACTGCTTAACTATGCTACTTTATTACCACCACTAAAAACCTTTTAAGTAACTTCTCACTGACCATGCTCCCACACTCTAGAGCACAATGAGGGAGAACGGGAAAGCACACTGACACTGGGGATGTCTATCAATCTACCGAGTGCTTTACAGACATCATTTCATTGATTCTCCTCCAACTCTTGCAGTAGTGGGTAGGTAGTATTAGCCCCAAATTACAGCCAGGAAACAAAACTTTAGAGTAACTGGCAATTTTGTCTAAAATTAGCTAGTACTTATCTGGTTGAGTTAGGATGTAGCTGAGTTAGGTTGAGTTAGGATGCACACAATTCTATATGGCTAACTGCATATAAATGCACCAAGCTACTCTTTTCCTGAAAGAAGACAATGCCATCCAGTTTGTGGTGAGCTGAGGATTAACTGAAAGCACTCAGTCGGAGCTTCCTGCAGCGGCCTCCTTGCCAGCATTCAACGCTCTACCAAAATTCACCACGAGAGAGAGGACCTCCCTGGTTACAGCAGTCTCCCTCTTGCACCCCATCTCATGGGTCCCACGTCCCCGACTCGGGGCTTCACATATGTTAAGCCCAAGCTCTACCCCCGAGCTACACTCCTGATAATTTTGCCTTTAATGAAATATATTTATGGCATCCTTACATCAGCATTTCTTCTTCTTCCTCTTTCCTTTCCCCCTCTTTCTTCTTCCTTTTCTGTTTTTTTTTTTTTTTTCCTGTACTGGCAAATTGAACTCACAACCTCATGCTTGCCAGGCAGGCACTGTGTGCTGCTGAACTATATCCTCAGCCCCTAGTTTTGGTTTTTTGAGACAGTATTTTTTGTTGTCTAATTCAGGACTGCCTCTAATTCACCGTGTAACCCAGGCTGGCCTCAAACTTGCAGCAATTTTTCTGCCTCAGCCTCCCATAATGCTGGGATTATAGATGTGTACCACTAGGCCCAGCCAGTAATCTCTTTTAAAAAGAACTGCCAGCCTACATCTGGCATTATTTGCAGTAAATGACTAGAAACTCTGTGAAAAAGAAGGTTATTTGCTGTATTTACACCAGTCTTTGGTTTTGAAGCATGAATGGTATCCTACCTGGGCAGCCTCATATGTGATGGTCTTGGTCTCAGTGTGGACAATAGGGACGTCTTTGGTGGGGATCTCACTTTTCACAGCATTGGCTGTGTCTGAGATGGTGACAGTCTGAGTCTTCACCAGTGGAGGCTGTGAAGCAGGAAATAGACAGTGTTAGCAGAGTGTTTCTGACAGTTGTGGAGAACTAAGCCCTCTGACATTGATCTGATCAAAGTGTTTGCTTGAATCAAACAAAGGGCGTGCCCAATCTGCAAGGTGTTTCCTCCACCTGAGACTTGGATGCCATTCCAAAGCAAGCCTGACAAGGTGTAACATCAGGAAGGACATTAAGAAGCAGCATTACTGTAAGCACTCTCATAAGCTTAATGGAAAACTATAAGATCAGAGTTATGAGCGGTGATATAAAATACTCTAGACTGACCTTCCAAATTTAAAAATAAAACTATTTGCCAAATAGCACTCTCTTTCATTTGTCCTTGGCTCTACCATTATAATTAAGAAAATCAGCCACATTTGCTCCACTAAGTACAAATGGTACATGAAACAGCAGAGGCACTGGAATGCATTACCCTGGAATTCATTAACTTCTTTCAAATCAATGTCAGACATTCTCTTTGGAATTACTGAGGAAAAACAGTATTTGGAAAACTAGAAAGAAAAAAAAATCAGTTCTACCACCACCTTGTGATTAACCTCAGAGTTTCAGAAGAGTGAACGTAAGTGAAATATGAAAAGCCTTCTTGTCCATCTTCCCCCACACTACAGACCACCCACAGCCTACCCTCCAGCTGTGACAGGGCTACGAGGCCATCCACCGCAGCATAGGAAGGTAGTGCCTGTGATCAGCGGAGCCCCTGGGAGCGGGGTCAGTGGGAGTGGTGGCCGCAGTATCTATTTCTGTTTGGGGCATGAAATCTCATCCAAAGATCAGTTGCCACTTTTGTTAGGAGTACTGGAATCTTTTGATCATGATCACAAGAAGTCTCCACAATTCACCTTTCCCCACAGCCCATATTTGAGCAAGCAAAAGATGAATTTATGCCAGCTTCACAAAATAAAGAGCTGGAGATTTTACTCCCATGAGTTTTGTGAAGTCATTATGGAGAAAGCATTTCTACTCATGGGGTTAATTCCTCTGAATGAATTTCTTCATAACAATCAAAGGCTTTATTTTATTGTGATTTTGAAAAGAGCAGAGAGGCCACAACCTTCACAACCACCACTACCACCACCTCCTCCTCCACAGATTAGATTCTGGCCCTCTCCCAAAGGTTCACTGGACCTGCACCATCGAGTCAGTTACTACCTGGAAACTGCGAATGAAGGTGGGGAACTGGTTACCCACACGAGAGTCAAGAAATGCTCCGTTTTGTTTTCCGAATGGCTCTCCTGGCGTAACGGGATCTTCACTACTGTCTGACCTTTTTTCACCAAGCTGCAGCTGACAGGCAGCTGGTGATCCTGAGAACTTTAAGGTACTGGCCTCCTCCACTCCTGCACATTCCCCACTTGGGCCTCGTGGCATCTCCTTAATATCAAGACAGCCGGCCGCCCCCTGCTCCTTCTCTTCTGTCTCCTCGCTGCTTATGGAGAGGGAGCCAAAGTCAAAGCTCTGCGGAGACTCCACTGGGACGGTCATCTGTCTCTGACTAGGAACTACTGACTGCTTAGGGCCTTCGCATTCAGAGTCAAGGTTAGCAGGCCCCTCTGTCATGACAGCCATCACCTCTGTGCGAATGCCATTTATACTCTACAAATGAACGAACACATACAAAGCAAGAAGATTAGGAACAAGTAGGGAGACATAACAAACTCAGACTCAATGATTTTTTAAGGTAGGGTCTTACTGTGTAATTCAGGCTGACCTCAAACTTGGTGATTCTCTAGTCTCAGCCTCTTGAGTGCTAAGATTATAGATAGGTGTGTGTCACCAAGCCTGGCAATGGTGATTTTTTTTTCTTTTTTGAGACAGAGTCTCACTATGTAGTTCAGTCTGTCCTTGAACGTTATGTAGCCCAGGTTGGCCTTGAACTCACATCCATCCTCCTGCCTCAAGCTCCTGAGTGCTGGGATTAAAGGCATGAGCCACCATACCCGGCAATGATTTTTAAGAAGCCTCAAAATATTAACACTAACATAAAGTAAGGATTTTAGCTTCAAGTTGGTCAAAAGAATGAACTGCTCTTCACTACACACATTTTAAGCAGTTCAACTTCATTTTGGCCAAATTTCTGTAGCATGATTAATCTGGAAAATACTTTTAATGTGCTTCATACAGTA
Source organism: Cavia porcellus (assembly GCF_034190915.1). NCBI lineage: Eukaryota > Metazoa > Chordata > Mammalia > Rodentia > Caviidae > Cavia > Cavia porcellus. The sequence continues at coordinate 22,229,788 of NW_026947508.1, read as the reverse complement.
TCCAACACTTATGATCTTTCTTGTATAAGACAGTCTCTGTTTTTTTAAACAGGGTCACACTATGTAGTCCAGGCTGGCCTCGACCTTGGTGATCCTTCTGCCTCAGGTTTCTGAGAGCTGGGATTAGAGATGTATACCACCATGTTTGGTTATTTTCTTCATCTCTGAAAGGCTAATTCATTACTATCCAGAGCAACTTATAAACCAATCAAAACATGCTCCTGTGGAGCCTGATGAGGCTGAAAAGAATTTTATATCTCTGTACGCCATGTGTGTTTCACACCAGCTCCTAATGGAGCAACTAAAATCTAGACTTGGCGTGGCAGGGAGACAAATGCTGAACCCATCTAACACAGACTCACTGTAATCAGTCATGGTATCCAATATGCCATCCAAACTATCGAAACAAAATAATCAGCAGCTGTGGTGTGTTCCTTCACAGATGAATGATACAACACCTCCAATTTCTAAAAGAGGTAAGTACTGGAAACACACTAAGTTTCCTCCTGGGGCAAATGCCTCTCCCCACAGGAGAAGGTTTTAAACTATGTAAGCCGAAGACATGTGTAAGAGGATACCACTGTAAAGAATGACTTATTCCTAACCTGTTAAGAATGGTGTTCCAAGTGGAAGAAAAGAAGGAATTTACTTGAAGGAAAAGAACCATTTGAGAAGTGCACAATCTAACTCAAGCCAAATGGTATGGCAAGCAACATCTGCATGTGTACCAGAAGGCTGTAAAGGAGCTATGCAGGCCCACAAGACCATTTCACTGCACTACGTAGCACAAGGAACATAATAATAATAATAATAACAATAATAACAACAATAATAATAACCCCTTTAAGAAGGTATTCTAGAGTAAATGACATAGCCTGGACCGATTTAAAATTGTAGTGATCAAATCATGTCAGTTATATTACATTTTTAAAAAACCACTGCTGCTCCTGACTCTGTAAAACCAGCCTATGTTGTAATGAACACAGGCTAACGTTTTATTTAGGTAATTTCCTGCACTTAATAACTTTGAGCCAACTTTACTTGTAATACCTTGATTTTTGATTATTATTATTTGTTGTTGTTGTTACTGGAAATTGGACTTAGGATCTCATGCTAGCTAGGCAGGTACTGTGCTGCTGAGCTATATCCTTGGCCCACTTCTAACATTTTTTTTTTGGTCCTTTTGAGACAGGGTCTTGCTATGCAGTTCAGGCTGGCCTTGACCTCACTTTGTAGCCCAGGCTGGTCTCAAACTTAAAATGATCCTTTTGCCTCAGCCAAATCCAAAGTACTGGGATTACAGGTGTGTGACACCACATCTGGCTTCCACTTCCAACATCTTGAAACATGCAGTTTAAGAGTACCTCAAACAAGATACATGCTAAATTCAGATTAGGCAGATCGTTCACTGGGTGATTATGAATTTCATGTGGAACGTGAAAGAGAATGGAGAGACTGACAGCAAGGCTATTTCTATCTGCAGATCAGAGGCACAAAATGAGGCACAAAAATTCTGAACAGTAGGGGCTGGAGATTTAGCTTAGCGGCATAAGCGCCTGCCTTGCAAGCAGGCAGTCATGAGTTCGATCCCCGGTACCGATAAAAAGGGAAAAGACAAAAAAAAAAAAAAAAAAAAAAAAAATTCTGAACAGTATACAAATTTCCTCAAATTTAAAATGAGGAAAATATTTGGCTTAACTTGTAGGGTTCTGAGGATCAAATACAATGACATATATAAAAACACTTTGTAAATTCCAAAGGACTCCACTGAGTTATTTAATTCAATCAAACAATTAGTGGGGCACCTATCACATGGGAGGGTCTAGGGGACACAGAGAGAGTTTAGTACACTGTACTACTTTCTAGAGCACTGCTCTTAGCATTGCTTCTGAGCCAGGCAAGCTGCTATAGGGCTGTTCAAAATTAGATCAGCTTGCGAAAATCTGTAAATACTTCTCTGCAGCTTCATTCTGCTAAACTCCCGAATGCATTCTCTTCATCGATGCACAACTATCTGCACTTTCCAGAATAGAACATGCTTTCTTTTGCCTCCAAGCTTTTGTAAATATTGTTCCTTCTGATTGGAAGTTTATGCTACCCAAGTGTCAGTTCCCCTGGGAGTTTTCCCCTGGCTGCTTGGCTTCCTCTTTCGTTCTTATTATCCTCTCATTATTGGAATGTTCATCTGTCTTTTCCAATAGACTATAAACTTGGGGAAGGGTAGCTTTCTTATTTTTACCGTGTCTTACTTAGCCTCATCTTTCTTGTATAGATTTTGACATATAATAGATGCTCAGCAAAACTACTGTCATAATAACTGAAATGTTAGAAATACATGTTTAGAAAGGACATAAACAGTGACTCACTTGACCAATCCACTTGTCTAGTCAGTAAAATAAGGAAAGTTAATATTGCAAGTTCACTGTGTACCAAGTACAGCACTAGTCCCTTCAATGTGGTTTGTCATTTAATTCTTTACAAATCTTACCCCGAGGTAGCCATTGTCCATATTTTATAGATGAAGAAATAGAGAGGTTAAGTAACTTACAGCTAGGAAATGATGGAGCTAGGGTTTGGGTTCAGGCATGTTTCTGTTTCTACAGGTCTTCCTCTTCCCCTGATACAAGGTATTTTGAATAGGACCAAAGAATGTGTTCCTTTATGCTCAAAGGAATACACATCAGATCTGACTCTGATTTTGAGATGTGCACTGATTGTACAATGTCCTCTTGGCAGAGTCTGCAGTTAGTGGCTGACATTATACTTTTAAATGTATGGAGAAGCCTGAAAAGCCAGAAGAAAAGGCCAGAAAAAGATGTAAAGTTTCCATGACATAAGACACCCAGAATTTGGCATAGAGTATCACTGAAGAATTTTAACTGACAATGTTGTTGCCTTTGGTTATAATCATCAGCATGGGCCACTGGTTACATAAGACTGCACAACTGCATATACCAAATTAGCCTGGAAACTTTAAAGGAACGTTGCCAGGAATATGAATTGAATACGGCAGTGTCTGAGCCATCCATGTGACAGTAAAGCAAAATCGAGACTTAATGTGATCCAAAGGTATTCATCGAAGTGCTGTTCATCTAGAAAGATGCTGTATAACAGACCAGTTGCCTACAAGATCCTGCAGAAATACCCAGCCAGCTTAAAGCATATGGGAAGGGAAAAAAAAAAAAAAAAAGAATATGGGAAGGAGGACTGGGAGATGGAAATTTACTTGAACAGGAGCCCTACTTGAAGGTCCTCGATTTCATTTAAAGTCCATGGCTCCTGCTACACATGATAACCCAGTATTTCCGTGTTTGAGGAAGAAAATGAAGGATTGTTAAAGGGCTTTCTCAAATCCCCAAACCCTGTGTATATACATGCCTTAATGAGTTATAAATTACCCTGTCCTTGATTTCCAGATTCCACTAAAAGCAGGATATGCATATTTTACAGGCATTTAGCTGTCACTCCATTAAATGCAGTCCAGGGTCTTTGTCTACTTAGGTTTTCTTTTTCTTTTTTTTTGTACAGGGGATCGAACTTGCAACTGTGCACTTGCCAGGCAGGCACTTATGCCATTGAGCTAAATCCCTGGCCCTACTTAGGTTATTTTTAAAGGGATTTATGTATTTAAAAAGACTTATCAAAAGAAGCACAGTGTATTACCAAAACTATCTTACCCTACAAGAGATTACAGGGAAAACACACTCTGAAAATCTGTCTAAAAATGTGCCACCTCAGCAAGAGCCTAAAGTGTGTTCTGGGAGAACCTATGAAGTGACTTTTCCCACACCCATTTGGATGCTCTTTCCTCTGTTAAAAAAGAAAAGAGTCTGGCTTTGTCTCATATTATCTTTCTATAAGGTAAAATCTTGGGTAGACAGATAAAGACCAAGTGACGAGCAGCAGGAGCAATGCCGGGCAGTTTGAAGGAAGCACTTTCATCTGAGGGCCACACTAGATGTTGAAAAGAGAAAAAAGGTCAAAAATGCCGAGTCTAAAGATGAAGTCTCCTCTTTATAATGAGCTATTAAGATTGTATTGCTTAAAAAAAAAAAGATTGTATTTCTTTTGTTTTCTCCCTTTGAAAAAAATTACAAGCACCTATGTGTGTCATTGTATACAGGAGATTTTTTTTTTTTGGAGACAGGGTCTTGCTATCAAGCTGGCCTTGATTACTATGTACTCAAAGAGAAAACTTTAAGATACACTAAAATATTAGATGTTTCTTTTAAAAAAGGTTATTTTCTTATACAAATTTTTAAAATCTGGGCCTAGCACTGAAATGATGCTTAAAATCTAAAGAACTGGTAAACAATTTACGAAGAAAGTGCAAAAATTTTTAGTGTTCTCTAAGCCTTTAAAGATAGTTAAGTTAAAAAACAAAAACAAAACAAAACAAACACACGTTTGAGGCTCCTAAAAGAAAAAAGAAATTATAAATGTCAACAACAGATAAACAGTATAAAAGTTCTCATAGAAAAATAGTATCAAACAGTAATTTAGTAAATTTCATTTTTTATTCTCTTCCTTTCTAAAGTCCTTTCCGTTCCTTTTCAAAGTCCTGTCCTTCCCTTTCCCCTTTCTTTCTTCCTTTCTTTGAAATTCTAGGGACTGAACCACGGCCTTGTGCATGCTAGGTCTAAGATGCATCAATAGCCCCGTGAGTTACTTTTTAAAAAAGTCTAAATCAGCCAGGTATAGTGGCACACGTCTGCAACCCTGGCACTCGGGAGGCTGAGGCAGGATTGCTGTGAGTTCAAGCCCAAACTACATACATAGCAAGATTCTGTCTTAAAAATCAAACCAAACCATACCAAAACCAAACAAAATACACACACACACAAAATTCAAACCAAACAACAACAAACCCAAGTGAAAGTCAATGATAATGGACTTAATGTTATCTGGATAGAAAATAGCTAAAATGGAAATTGTCATCTCATATTTTGTTTAATGTTTTCAGATTTACTGATGGCAGGGATATTTTTTTGTTGTTGTTGTTGTTTTCCTTTTTATCAGTACCGCGGATCGAACTCATGACTGCCTGCTTGCAAGGCAGGCGCTTATGCCGCTGAGCTAAACCTCCAGCCCTAGGGATATTTTTAAGAATGTGAACTAAAAATTGTAGCTGAATCTGTGATTTAATTCCTTAGCAAACTTACTGGATATCTGCCCATGGAATGGTGAGGACAAAGGAGAGTATCACTTTCCTGCCAGCCATGATGGCAACTGGGAATATAAATATGAATGACCACAATTTCCAAAATTGATCTAAACAGTAACTATAGATTAGTGATGTGTACTATAGATCAACTCTCACATGTTACATCTCGAATAAGACACACACAGAGACACACATGTATTTATGCTTGGGATTGAACTGAGAGCTTGTGGGCTATATTCCTACTCCCTATTTACTTTTTTTTTTTTTTGGTCTTTTTCCTTTTTATCGGTACCGGGGATCGAACTCATGACTGTCTGCTTGCAAGGCAGGCGCTTATGCCACTGAGCTAAATCCCCAGCCCCCCTATTAAAATATGACTTTTTGCAAAGAAACATGAACCAGACCAGTAAGTCCATATGGTTCCTACAGTAAATCCCTACCCCCGCCTTGCCTGCTCTATTGAGAACTGAACCCTGGGCCTTTGCACTGAGCTGTATCTCCAGCCCTTTTTAAATTTTAAGACAGTCTCACTAAATCACTCAGTTGCCTAGGCTGGGCTCAAACTTGCAGTCAGTCATCTTGCTTCGCCCTCCCAGATGCTGGGATGACAGGCATGTGCCACCACACTGGGCCAGAAGTAAACACTTCTTAAGTATGGGCTTAACTAAGGATAGGCTTCTTTTAGACTTTTGTAAGCCATTCTCAGTCAGGGTGGGGAGGCAGAGAAGAAGGAAGGGGGCAGGCAGGGAAAAAGGAGAAAGAGGGGTAAGGAGAGACAGACAGACAGACAGAATATGTGTGTTTGTGTGTGTCTTATTTGAGATGTAACTACCTTTGGTTTTCACATTCTTTTCACTTTATTTTGTATTCTGTCAACCAAAAAGACTCAATATTGGCCTTGTAAGTACTGCTTATTGGTACGTTCAACTCTAATGCCATCATCTTCTTTGCCACCTGTTTTGTGGCTTGTTGAAGTGCAAATATCTCAGGGAATATTAACATATTAAACTTTTTCAGTGCTTCTATACACCAAGAAGCAGGGCTTCCTTAGACTTTTAAATAAGATCTATATCGTTTGTTTTGTTTGTGATACCGGGGACTGAACCCAGGGCTATATAAATTTCTGAAAAGTAAGTTTTGATTAAAAAAAAGGGAGTGAACAGAGGGAGCACTGACATTGGGGATAGGAGGAGCGCACAGACACACATATACCCACAGAGCACATTACCCTTGCTTTGCAAACCCAGTAAGAAATGCTTTGCACCGCAAATGCCCACAGAACCAGCAGGAATCGAGGTTATCTTGCTAAGCACAGAAGGAAGATACACAGCAGAACAGTCCAGCTCCTGGTTCTTAACTAAAGTAAACAATAAATATTACAGTCACTTAAATTATCAATAATGTATTTATAATATCCCCAGATGGTCTGCAACATGCAAACTAAAAAACGCAGATAAGATCAGTTAATTGCGAGTGCTCTGTTTCTGCATTCTTCTTTTTAACAAAACATGGCAAGATTATGTCTCAGGAAGGAATGACTGTATGTACAGAGGAAAAACTCTAAAAAGGAAAACGTATTTCTTTATGCAGTAATACATTAGTATATTTATAACTTCCTGTTTTATAAGATTATTAATATTAGTGTTTCTCTTGGTTGAAAAATAATCAGTAAGAATATCAATCTGGCAATTAAACAAATTTACTCTAAAACAAAGGCTTTTTAATGGGCACTTGCAATGAAAGATAAATCAGATATGGTAATGGCTTCATTCATAAAAGCCACACATAAACAGCACATAAAGATGACAAGTCAAGCAGCAGTAGCCCATTCTTCAGCCAAAAAAGGAAAAAATGAAGAAAGAACTAAAATGACCAAAAAGAAAAACCTCCAGAACCTCCCCCAGCCCCAAAAGCTTGACAGATAAGTAGTTTTGCTTACATTCAGTGGAAAACTCAGGCCGCTGGTAGTTTCATGAAGGGTATTAGAGTTACAACCACTCAGGATGGGGATAAACTAACACAGTTATCACGTGGCTAGCAAAGGAGGATTTAGAAATTCTGTATTTCTGTCTAGTGTGCCATTTTTTTTTTTTTTACCACGCAATACATTTCCCTGCATCTTAATTTTCTTCTATTGGATATACTCTCCAATCTTTTTTTCTTAAATTGGTTTACTATCCACCCCAACCTAGACATAACTGCTTGTGGTGCTCACCAGCTTCTCTGCGAAGCTCAGAGTCATTTTCACAGCCTACTGCAATTTTTTGGTACATAAAGCTATCTCTAGATAAAATCTAGATAAAGAAGCTTATTGAGGAAGATAATGGCTTTTATTACAGTTGATAACACTGTTTATTATAGGAAAATAACTCCACAGTGCAGTCTTTTACAAATGCCAATCAAATCTGTTAATCAGAATTTAATTATCCTTCAAATATAGATTTTTGTTATCACTACTGCTATTTCCCTCCAGGCGCTGGGATCAAACCCAGGGCCTCATGCATGCAAAAGCACTCTGTCACTGAGCTACTAGCCTCAAATAGTTCTGTTATTAGATTATCCCCAGAACAGGCGACTCGGAAAGCAAACAGCTTCAAAATCCATGCCTGATGCAAAATTTTAACTATTAGGTAATAGAAAATTTTGCCTTTACATTGCACTCACCAGCAAGAACTCCACAGATCAAATGAGTACTCTCACATCTGAACAGATCTATTGAAGTCAAAGTGCTTAAGCAAATATTAAAGGTTATACTGAACATGCCTCAGGAGACTAGAAATGTTTCGTAGCCACTTTTATTTCATTATATTATGAAAGACTGTCAGTGCAGTGCTGGAGATGGAGGGGAAGGAGTTAGAACTGCTAAAAAATTCTAGTTACATAGGACAGAACAAAATCACAGTTGCTGGCAGAATTTTACTCTCGTTTCAGTTCCAACACTGGAACTTAGCATTTAAGAAAAATCATACTCCAAAATTTGATGTCTAGAAAAGAGTATCGTGATTCCACAGAATTCAAAACAATAGAAAACTATTATTAGATACTAACTGGCTGTGTTTTTTTCTTGGAAATTTCTACTGTAATGAAAATGGCTTCCTGTGCTAACATTTTCAACAAATTCCTAAGAGGAATGTGGCTTTGGTGAAATACTATAATGTTTTTATATTATTCAGACATGGCCACAAGGTATACACTTTGGGGTCACTCCAAAAGGTGAAACGCTGGGTTTAAACAATCACTTGGGAAATACAATGGAATTCTGAACTCTTGACAGTAGAAGGTGATGTAAGAGGGAAAGTGATACCTCTTCTATTAATTCTACATTAGAGGAACAAGCTCTCCTCACACCCACACCGTTCTTTAATCTTCAATTTGATTAGTGTAGCAATGCTGGATGGTTAATAATACTAATTTGTACAGTGCTTTAAAAAACACAAAAGGCAAATTCAGCTTATTAAAATGCTTGTAACAGATGTGACAATTACACACTTTGTAGTGACTGGTTAAATTAGTTAGAAAAATTATTTTTAAAATTCAGTATATAAATAAGACAAAGTAGTTCCAAACTGCCTTAAAACAATAATATGAGAACTGAACACAAAAATAGGTTATCTTACACTAAGCAAAAGACAATTGCTGTGTGTAGTGGTACATGCCTGTAATTTTAGCACTTGCAAGGCTGAAGCAGGAGGATTGTTGCTAGTTTGAGACCAACCTGGGCTACAAAAGTGAGCTCAAGGGCACCCTATCTCAAAAAAACAATTCCTAGGTCACAGAGAGGTGTGAAAATATGGAAAAGCAACATTTTTTCCCCCAGAAAGATCGCTTGTAAGCATCTCCTGCTATTAAACTGAAGGAGAGCAAACAGTCCTTTCCTTTTTTCATGGTAGTAAGTCTGCCCATGTACTGCAATACTGGATATTTTCTTAATGATTAGTAGCAACAAGAAACCAATTTGCAGTAAGATTTATTCATGGTAAATGTACATATTAACACAGCAATTAATGTTAGAAAAATATCAAAGAAAATGTTCCAAAAAATGTTCTTTATCAGAGTTCTTAAATGTCTCGGTGAACTGCTAATGGGCAAAGAGTTTATTCCACCTGTATCAGAGCTAAAGGAATCCGGACAAGGGAAATGAGAGGAACATGGACTTGGGGGCTTGTTAGGAAGCAGCTCCCTAAGCAATTGCAGATCAAGACACCCATGTCAAATGGGAAGCAAAGATACTTCCTAAAGAATGTGACTTTGCTTTCTTCTGACTTACTGATCAATACCGATCAAAAAGGCTTTCAACTGGGAAATTCCTTTCAGAGAAATCTCTCTCTTTCCTCCTTTCCTTCTGTTCTCCTCCTCCTCCTCTCTCTCTCTCTCCAGAGAAGCCTTGGATTTGTGGCAATCCTCCTGCCTCCACCTCCCAAGTACTAGGATTACAGGTATACACCACCATGCTTGACCATCTTATTACTATTATTGTTATAGTTATTATTTTTACCAAGGAACAATTCCATTCCTTAGTAGTTAATTTTTGAGACGGATCTCACTATATATAGTTCAGGTTGGCCTTCAACTCACTAAGTAGCCCAGGTTGGTCTCAAACTCACAGTAATTCTCCTGCCTCAGCTTCCTGAATGCAGGGATTACAGGCATCCACCGCCTTGTCCAGGTCTTTATTATTTTATTTTATTTTTTGGAGACAAGGTTTCACTATATAGTTCAGGCTGGCCTTGAACTCCTACCTCAGTCGAGTGCATGGCCCTCTTTATTTTGATAGTAATTAGGAAGAGGCACTCTTCTAAAATACTTTCCTTAGATAGCCAACCTTAAATTTATATAACTGCTTGAAACACTCAGGTACACCCAATGCTCAGAGTGAAAACTCATTTCACCTCCCTTACCAAGTTTATTCTGTATTTTTAAACTCTGGAATTGTTCCTTTATTCCTCGGGGAAATGGAGACAGATGACGATCACAGGGGACTCAGAACACCGGAAACCTGACAGAGACAAGTGAACTATGGCGCTGACGGTATTTTAAATTTCAGCTGGGGTTCACCTTGCCATCACATGAATAGAAATAAATGCTACCTTCCGCTTTCCATTTCTAATCAAAAACAAGAAAAAAATACTTTGGCATTGAATGAAAATGTTAGGATCACAACTACAGCTCTTCAAAAAACAGTACAAAAACCATGAAAACAACAGTAATCAATTTGCTGATCTGCAATAGAGGCCGGACAGCTGCACCCAGCGGGCTGGATTCTACTTTCTTCGTCCTTTGGACAGCTAAGAGCTAAGAATGGATTACATTTTTTAATGTGTAGGGGGAAAAAAATCACACTTAAGAACACATACAAATTATTATAAAATTCAAATTTCAGTGTCCATGAATTACAACTGGAACATAGCCATGCTTATTCACTTTAAATATTGTTTGGCTGCTTTAGCTTTATATTTATAAAAGCTGAGCAGTTATCAGAGATTGCATGGTCTGCAAAACCTAAAATAGTATTATCTGGTCCTTTACAGAAAGTTTGCTAAGCTCTATCTAAATGAGGAATAAAATCTATGATAAATTGATATACTTAATGCTTTTATATCATAGACAATTCAGGGAAAATGTATCAAGATATAACATACATATGCATCAATTCCCCAAAATGAATGTTAGTATTCTGTATCACAACGTTACTAGTCAAATGGGGAAAATATACTGTAAAATCAGGAAAAAAGTAACTTTTTAGCTAATTATCTAGCACTAAACTTTATTTATTTATTTACTTATTTATGTGGTATTGGGGGATCAAACTCATGACCTCGTGCTTGCCTGGCAGTCCTTTACACCACTGAGCTAATTCCCCAGCCTTAGCACTAAACTGTAAAAGAAGAAAAAGTTAAATGCATCAAATTTAAATAAATATAAATGTTTCCTTTATGAAATCACGTTACAGGATGTTTGTATATACAGACATGTATATCAGTCTCAATAATGTGTTCCTGAACGACAGTAGTTGATTATAAACTGGTAAAGGATAAGAGTTTTTAATTGAACCAAATTATAAGAGATTAGCAAGATAATCCCAGAACTCGAGAGGCTGAGGCAGGAGGACCACTGCAGAGTTCAAAACCAGGTAGGGCTACAAAGTGAGCTCAAAGCCAATCTCAACTTCATAGTGAAACTCTGTCTGGGAGGTGCGAGGGAGACAGATTAGCAAGAGTCTGATATTTAGCATGGAGGTAGACACAGAAATCCTTAAATAAACCAGGGATCACACAAGATTACTAACAAGAGAGATAGTGACTTCTGGATGATACATGGGCTTTCTTGGTCACCTGCATGTACTGATTTGGCATACATTTATATCCCAATACAAGATATTTTGTGTATAAACGGTTTATTCATTGTCATGTGGAATGAATCATTTTTATTTTTATTTATTTATTTAGCTTTTTATCGGTACCGGGGATTGAACTCACAACCACCTGCTTGCAAGGCAAGTGCTTATGCTGCTGAGCTAAATCCCCAGCCCCGAATGAATCGTTTTTAGTTTTGTGTGTGTGTGTGTGTGTGTGGTCTTTTGATACAGGGTTTCAATATGCAGTTCAGGCTGGCCTTGAACTCACAGTGATCTTCCTGTCTCAGCCTCCCCCAAAGTTGGGATTACAGGCATGTACCACCATGGCTGGCTCATTTTAGTTTTTCTGCTTGTTTTCTTTTGTTTTGTTTTGAGATAGGATCTCTGTTGTAGTTCATGTGGGGCTTGAACTCACTGTAGTGCAGAGTGGCCTTGACCTTGCAGCAATCCTCCTGCTTTAGCTCCTGAGAGCTGGTATTATAGCTGTGAACCACCATGACCCAGCAATCACTTGATTTAGTTTTATAAATACTGTTTCTTGTATAAAAGGCCAAATAGCAGCTGGGATACAAAGGTGACAGGCAAATGATGATAAGTAAAGCAGGATCTCTCATCTTTGAGAATTTCACAGTTTTGAGGAGAAAAGCACAAAAAAAAAATCTTAAAGGTTTTGAAAATATGCATGGTGGGCATGGAAATTATAACCAGAATATGAAATAGAAAATAAACTTCTCAAACAGGGCATGGTGGTACACGCTTGTAATCCCAGCATTTAGGAGGCTGAGGAGGGAGGATCACTGTGAGTTCAAGGCCAGCCTGAACTGCATTAGCAAGACTGTCTCAAAAAACAAACAAACAAGCAAAAGACCCAAAAAATGTTTCCATAATTCTAATATGTCATACAGGAAAAAGAAGTTAGCATGCCAGCTTTGGTATATGCTTCCTCAAAACATAATAAGTGTTGTCAATAGATTCTGGGCTCTAAGAAGTTTCCAAAATGATTCCATTTCTGCTCTTTTGTCTAAACAAACCCAACTACCTTCAAGTACCTATGTTATTTATGAATAAGCTGAGAATATCAGGAATTTCAAAATCTTTTAGAGAGAAACATTCAATGAAAAGAAAGAGGAGAGAAGGAAGAGAGGAAGGAAGGAAGGGAAGAAGAGAGGGGAACTGGAGGGAAGCAACCTGTGGGCAGCAAAGCCAGAGGAAAAGGCGATAAAACAAGGAAATCTAGAAAAATGAAGGAAGGAATTAGAACAAGTTAGGAGGAAGACCAGATTCCAGACAGCAACTTATCAGATGGCAAGAACTACCATTAGTTCCAACATGCAAGCCACCTTTAACAACATGAAGAACTATAAAAACGTGAAACAGAGTATCTTTTCAGTGTCTGAATGATCTTATGTAAAGTAGTCACATGTTAGAGAGGAGAGGATTTAGATGAGGATCCTACCCAACCCCAAAATTCTAGTAATGTTGGTTTTTGGCGTCCTAGCAATGGATAACAGAGTGCCTTGCTGGCAGGCAATGGATAAATGGGTAACATGTTTGCCTCTGAATTCTTTTTCTGTGTTTTAATGGGATACGATCCTAAAAAAATCCAAGGCTGGGGATTGAACTCAGACCCTCAAATGCTAAGCATTTGTTCTACTGCTGAGCTATGATACTACCAGCCTGAATACTCTGTTTTTAAAGACACAGTATAGATAAATATGAGAGAATTAAGTGTTTTTATTGATTTGGGGACCAGGAGAAATAATGAGACTATGCTGCCTTTTTCACGTTTTAAACTCTGAAGTGTCAGACTTATTCTATGGTAAAGGGACGGGTACTGTGGCCTTCTAACAGGTAAGTCACAAAAGATGAGAAACACGGTCCTGAAGCATGTTTTCTCAACAATCTGCCAGCTATACATTTAGTTAGGCTTCCATTAAAGTTTCTTAGATTTTAGCCTATATTTTCTCATCTGTGAAAATAATAAACACTTTCTCTTTTTTTCTAGTATGATAGGCATTTCATTTAATAATAATGAATAAAATTCCCCATGAATTTATAATTGATCAGCCACTGTCTCTTTGTAGCCTAACTTTACAGCGTCTATACGCCAACACCGTATCTTCTTCACCATTTCAGGTCCCCTTTTCTAGGTCTGTACCACTGTGTTCCTTTTTTGTGTCGTAGTCTGCTCTAGTGAAAAGGAGACTCCAAGGCACGCGACGTAACAGCATTAGAAGAGACAGGAGGTTTCTTGATACTATCCACCACAGTGGAGGCAGACATGACAATCCCACAGGCAAGTCAAATAAAGAGTAAGGAGTTATTTCAGTTTCTAGTACCAAAATTATAAACAGGGGTAGTCTGAGTGTAGTGAAAAGGTGAAATTCCAATGTATAAATAATCTTTCTCAATATTGTAGAGTATGCTGCAAAGAAATTTAGAATTTTATAATCTGTATCAAGTAACAGAAGAGAAGACTGTAGAGAAGTTTAGTATGTCTCTTTTTTTTTTTGGGTGGTACTGGGGATCGAACTCACAACTACACGCTTGGCCAAGTAGGCACTTACGCCACTGAGCTAAATCCCTGGCAGAAGTGCTATATGTCTTTACCCAAGATCCTTGGGGAGGGGGGATGAGAAAGTCTCATATTGTTTTTTTCTTGCTCGTTTGTTTTTGGAGACAGGGTCTCATTATCTGGTTGAGGCTGGCTTTGAACTCAACAGGCAGCCAAGGTTGGCCTAGAATTCACAGTGAGCCTCCTTCCTCAGCCTCCCAAGTGCTGGGATTACAGGCATGTGCCAGCATGCCCACCTAGAAAGCCTCTAATATTGTTTTTGTGTTTTCTATTTTCCTTTTGCAAATACACAACACTGGGTAAAGCCCAAGTTTTTATTGGTAATACCTTGCCAAAAATAATTGAACTTCTAATGCCTAGTAGCCTACAGGCTTATCGCTACAGGAATTGTTACAGAAGTGAATTAGGAAAGTAAGTAAAAGTGAAGTGGCCTATATTCAAAGAAATTTCAGGGGAAAATTTATAAGACTATTTAACAATAATGAATTCTATTTAATATATTCTATTGATAATAATGGAATTTACTAGATTCTAAAATGATAACTGGAAATCTCCTCCACAGATAACCCCATCTAATTTTAGTCAACAGAATTAATATAGATATGTTCCCTCTTCAGCAAAAATTTTTACTGAAGATATAAACAAACAGTAAAATTGACTCATGCAAATAGAAATTCTTCATATCGCAAGTGTTGGCACATAAGAAAAGAGCCAAAAGGCCAAATATGGAGGCTAGATTTGTTTCCAAGTGTGGTTTAAGGAAACAAAAAACAAAACATGTATGGCTCAGTCTAAGAATATCATTTCCATAAAACTGAATTTGTTAACAGGATAAACTTGAAAAGATATTTTTAACTTTGTAGTTTAAAATGCTTTGCCAAATGTCAATAAGGAACAGATGGAAATAAACCATTGTTTAATTGCTTCCTTTCAAATAAAAAACCAAACAAGCTATATATGTTTATTTATTCCTTAATTTCTGGCTTCCCAGGCCCTAAAAGACCAAGAATTGAACAATCAAGTCTCTGTACATTACAGATTCATCCTCAAGAGGTAGGTCTGTCTCATTATTAGGTGAAAATTGGGATTCCCACAAAGTTAATTAACTTCTTGGAATCACCCTGGAAATGATTAATGGCAAAACCAAGGGAAAAGTTCAAGACTTTATGCTGATTTGAATACCTTTAGTACAAATCAGTTTTTATTTATCAGACTGTCATTAGGGAGTGGTACCAGGGTAAAGCAAATACAGTTAGAGAAAGAAATCAATGCACTTACAGCTTCATGTTACAAACACTGGCAGCATTAACTCTAGGTAACACAAAGCTGGAATGTCCGGTATTTTCCTCTGATAATTAGGGTGGGTATTTCTTTTGAGTCTGCATCAATCAGCTTCATCCAATACAAGGGGTTGATTGGCTTCATCGCAACCATTCTTAACCCTGTTTACAGAAGAAATGGCTTCTCATCTGACAGTCAAAAAAGATCTTTGAGGACTCTTGCCTAAAGTAATGTTGGCTTTCTTTAGACTTTGAGTGGACTTGAAATAACTCCAATACAAAAGGAAACAAAATTCAGGGTGAAATTTATAATAAGAATAAAGAACTGTGTACAAGAATGAAAACTACAATTTCATGAAATATAATCTGAAACAGCTACAAAAGTATCAATAAAAGCTAAGATTATTTCATTTTTATTTCTTAAAAAAAGACTTAAAATAATGTAACCAATGCTGTAGTTTCATTTGTTATTTCACTAAGTAAATCTTATCTCTATTTCACAGCTAAAGGGGGATATTTATGATTATCACTTTCTATATTAGAAAACAGCTGTGCAGTATGTTAGGCTGACGTGAGATCTCTTTCTTATTATGAGTGTATCAACAAATATACTTACAAAATACTTTTTATAAATAGACAGAGCTCGTGATATGAAAAGTATACATGCATACCAGATTTTTCAGTCTAGCCCGGTTGTTGCCTGCCCCCCCCCCCGCCCCTCAGTTTTTTGGAAAAGACTACAATGACAGAGTTACAGTTTTCAAAAAATACCATCGCCTACATATTTCTAGAGACAATGAAATGATACTGGTGGGTGTTGAAGGACAAAAGATTCTTGGTTTTACTGTTCTCTTTTTGGCTCTGAGGGCATCTTCTCAAAAACAAAGTCTTATTTAGAAGTTTCATCAACTGAAAAGCATTGAGAAATAACACAAAGTTCAATAGTCTCAGTTTGATAATCCTACAAGCTCAGAGTTTAGAACAAATATTTGAGATATTAACCAAACCGCTCATACTGGTACATTCAAGTGCGAAAAAAGCAAGCTACATGCAAAGTTTCGTTAATAAGTAAGTTAAAAAAAAAAAAAAAAAACAGGTTAGGCATCCAATTTGTGTTCTGGAGAGAGTGCTCATATTTACTTCAGGAAAGCCTTATAAATCAACATGCAAACAGAGGACACATACTTATTACAGTAGAACTTTAGCTTACAAGGCCACTGATTACAAACAATTGTTCTAAACACAAGTGCAAGAACAAACATCTGAAGTTATTAGGAAAACAAAGTGTACCAACATAGACTTTAAGCTTATTATAATGGCTAAATATTGCTTTTACAGGTAGCAATATAATTACTTAAGCCATAAGGAAGTGACACAGTATTTTAATTCAGAAAAAGATGCATTTATGTATAGATTTTGAGTAGATCTATATTCAGGAATTTTAAAGATATTAGTATAGTCTTGGTGAGACTTGGTGAGAAATTCAGCCCTGGCTGGAGGCCAAGGGGCACCAGCACCATTTTCCTTACACTAGTTAAACATTTCACTTACGAAGAGATGGCATTTAACCTCTGCAGATTCCTTCTATACACCAAAGGGGGTAAAGTCACCTATCCCTGTATAGCTGAGAAATACTCATTGAAAGGCCACAGATGTCAAAAGCCCTTTTCCAGAAAAAGGCCTTTGTATATACTAGTTTGTTATTCTAAGAAAAGGAGTGGTTATGGATTTATAGATTAAAACATTATCGTTTTAAGGCTTTTGAAAGGTTAGCAAGTTGAAGTTTTTCCTTAAACTATAGAGACCATGCCACACAAATGACCAGAAGCTTGGGAAAATACCCATCGTAAGTGTCTAGAAAGTATCCTGATTTGTGTGAGACACTGGAAAGGAGGACATGGCAACAGTGAACAGTAAGAACATGCAGAATAAAAGAGTTACTTGGGGAAAGTACCAAGTTGCTATATGCTTAAATTTATTTGTCTAAATTTGTTCATCTTCAGAGCAGAAAAGCTGACTTGGGCAATCCATTGCTACTCCTTTTACCCTGCAATACATCATCTACAAAAAGTTCTTATTGACAGAAAACTGATCACAAGAGCTCCCCTAGGACAGTGAACGATCAAGAGCAGAGGCATCATATAGGCAATTATACGTTGGAAGCTAACAACAAAAGTTCAGTGGCTTTGGTCTTGACGTTTCAGATGAGCACCCTGTTTTCCGATCACAGAAAGACCAACCACCAAACAGCCAATGCAAGGACCACGAGAAAAGACATCATGAAAGGAATACGAGGAGATGGAAAAGTACTAGAGTAGAGGCGGCACTTTTTGAGAGACTTGTGATCCTCAGGGATTGGAATGGAAACCTTGGGAAGAATTTCTTCATTTTCTTGCTGGGGCAAGGCTCTTTCAGTAGATCTCTCTTGCCTTTTACTTTTCTCTTCATCCTGTACTAACAGAGCACGTTCCTGTGTCTGCTTTCACGGTAGAAGATCAAGAAAGACAGAGAAAGATGAACAAAATGACAGATGGAGAATGCTCAAAAATGAAACTTGGGGATGTGCAAAGGGTTTAGAAAGACTCTTTGAACACTCTTTATTTTAGATTCACTTTACTCTAGCTATTTATCCTAGGTCTCTATATCTTCTCTTTATAATACAGTAGAGTGCTCAATAGCTAATTAAAAAATGAGTATCAGAATGACTAAAAGTTCAGTGTTTGTGAGCCTTTCTTATTTATTCTTCTTTTCATGATATTTACATTAATTTTTTTCACATATGAATTTTGAGTCACTTTTCATTGTTTAGTACTGCCAATCACCAATGAACTGGGCTATGCCAATTATGAAGCATTCTTCTTGCCATGAGAAAAGTTACTTTTATTAGAAATAGAATTGTAGAATATAAAAAATAATCCTCATATTCCTTCATATATGCATAAAAAACTGAAATAGCTCAGGATAATAATTAGCTTTTGCCTAAGGAATCAAAAGCCTTACTCTTGTACATGTTAAAGATTGCCAAAAAACTCCCCCAAAACCAAAAACCGAAAAACAGAAAGCCCAAAGTATAAAATGTACCTCCAGGGTCTACCACCCACAAAAGGAAATAAAATAAAGCAACCCACAAAACCTCAGCATTTGTACATTCTTAGAATCATGATTAAAAATAATGGCCATCATGGAGGTTTATGCATTTCATTAAGTAAATACTTTTGACAATTTCAAGGAAAGTTCTCCCTGTATTGTTGAATTGAGAATTTTCCTGCCTCTTCAGTTTCTGCCCTTTATTATACAGTCAAGACAGATGTTGTCTATGACAAGAAAAACCTGGCTCTAAGCTCTCTCAGCTGAGCTAGCCTTCTCTGGTCAGTCTGGAAGCTCAACACTGGTTCTTTGCACACCCCTAAGTGATACGTATCAGGGAGAAAGTAGCTAGGGGACTGGTCAGCAAAAAGAAAAAAGGAAAAGACAGGATGCAAATTTGTAATGATTTTTAAAAGAAAATAAAGTGGGAGAAGAAAGACAACATAAAAAGAATAGGGTATAATTAAATTAATTTTCTCTCTGAATACACATTTACATCTTCATGCAGCTTTTCAACCAGCCATGCGCCGAAATAAGCAAGTTGAAGGCTGCAAACGCTGCAGCAGTGAAAGTGTAATGTGTTAGGCCAAAGGGCTGTGGGCATGAACTTACTAGGATAGCCAAAAGAAAAATTAGTCAGCAGCTGTGATTCAGTTCTGGGGATTCTTTGCTTAGTGCCATGACAAGAGCAAATTCTGATTGAGAAGCACAAGTCATAACAGCAGCTTTACCTCTGGCCCACCAACCTTTCTTTCCGAGGGGAGGACAGAGGTTTTCTTCACCTGGTCATACACAAATTGTATAAAATTCAGTTGCCTTGCAATGCAACAACAATGGAGTTAAAGGTGGAAGAGGTATCCCCAGGGAACAGAAATATTATCCTAATTATTAAAGAAAAAATAAGATATGCCAGAAAGCAGAATTATCTCAATATAAAAGGTTATCACAAGTACACTTCTTATTTATCTTGTTATTCACTTAAGAGGGGTAAATACACAGAAGCATAGTGTTACCATTATTTAAGTCCTCCTCATGGATCTTGGCTTTAAAAAGTCATTTCTTCAAAGCCCACAAATGACACTGCCATTCCCCATTCCCAAAACTAGGTCTGAGATGATTTATGAAAGGTTTCCTTTAAAAGACCTAAGATATTTTCTGGAAATGGTGACCAATACAAATTTATCCAGCATCATGCAAGGCAGAAGAAGTTATTTTTTCAAAAATAATTGAGCATCATTTATGACTTGTAGTTAAAAACAAAAACTAAAAAATTTGCAGTTTTGGTTTGTAGATGGGGTTATTAGATGAGGTTGCAATAAGTTATTTTCTCACTTAGACTTTTAATAGCCAGGACATTAAAGATTATCTACCGTATAAACTCAGGCAAACATAATAAATGCTATATTCAAAATAATTTATTTAGATCAGCCAGACCCTTTCAGTCAAACCAAGCTACACTCATACTGGACCTTTATGATTCTTATTCCTAGGAAAATACCCAAATGATGTATCTGACACTGAAAGTGGTGGTCTTAACTAGAAAGCAGGGTTATTGTCCCAGTTTTGGGTATGTGCTCTACATTTAGAACACAAAACTCATCTCCATTTATATCAGGGAACAGAGGCTGAGAGGACAATGAGTGGGAATACCAATGTCCTATCATTCCTGTTAATTCTATGAACCTGCCAATTTTTCAGATATGCTCCAGCTTTACTTGTGAAAATGTTTCAGCATTGGCAATCTGTTAGCCAATTTTAATCACATTTTTAAAAACACAAAAAAAAGCCCTTTGTGGGCCAATGTTTATTCCCTCCTCCAGTTTCAGAAACTAAACAGTAATTCTGATAGTTTACAAAGAACTCTGAAAATTAAAACAACAACAATGATCAAAAACTAGTTTTTTTTTGTTGTTGTTGTTGTTTGTTCTTTGAAACAGGGTCTAACTATGCTGCCCGTGTTGGTCTTTTTTTTTTTTTTTTTTTTTTTTGTGGCACTGTCAATTGAGTCCAGAGTCTTTGCACTCAGTTACATTCCCAGCCCTTTTTTAATTTTTCATTTTGAGACAAGGCCTTGCTAAGTCACTAAGTTGCTCAGGAGGCTTGGCTGGAACTTGCAAGTCTTCTCACCTGAGCCTTCCAGAGTGCTGGCGTTTTAAGACCCCACACCTGGCTCTGGCTGGTCTTGAAGTTCTGGACAGTGATCTTTTGTCTCAGTTTCCTGAAGCTGGTACTATTGGCACACACCACTGGGGCTTGCTAAACCCCAGGTGTTTAACTGGAACATTAATTTATCTTTCTTAACTAGAATTGCTATTATTTGGGGGCAGGAAGGTCAGTAAGAACGTAATTTAAAACGATGATAAGCACTCAGTCATCACAATTCTATAAACATTTAACATGCACTGACTTTTCAAGTAACTTTAAAGACATTCTCATTAAACAGACTCATTTGTTTAGATGTAAGATTTCTAAAATAGGTAATGACCATAGTAGAGAAGAAATAACTTCTAAAAGGTATTTCTGGCTTCTTTTAATCTATCTCATAAGACAATATATTAAAATCTTGTTGTTACTAATAAAGATTAAATGAGTCATTTCTTTAAAACTGAAATATAATCATTAACTTGATGTTTTACGTTCTCTAGCTTATTGGCCTCCTTGGTATATTACATAACTGTATCATTCCAGGCATTTCTAAGTTGTAGAAATGTTCAAATAAAGTTTTAAAAATAATAATCCTTTTCTAATTCTGACCTTACTAAATTTAGTCAACTTTCTGGTCCTGGAAGGTACATTCTGAATATAAACAAAGTTTTATTGGCATGTGCTCAACTTGTAAACACAGACTGGCCAGAAGCATGAGATCTAGAGACAGTTCTGGGGAGTCTAATCAACTAGTAACTCTCAAAGGCTCCCACAACTGAATTCGATTGCACCTGATATGAAAAATAAATGCTTGATTATGAATACCTTAAATTGCAATGAATTACTGAAGCGCCAAAGCTCAATTTCAGCTTTATACTGTTTTCTCAGAAACCGAATATTAACACACAAGAACCTTTATTCCATTCATTCTCAGAATCAGCCATGTGGACAAAGTACTTACTCCTTCTCCTGTGGGGACTTGCCCATTGACGTTAAGAGTTCGAAACGGGGAGTGAGTAGATAATCGTTTATCCCATTCGCTGGGGCGTGGCTCTGGTACAGACTCCATGAAATTCTTTTTCAGCTCACTGATGCTAGCATGATGTTTTTTGATCTCCTCTTGACTTTTGTCTAAGTCCTATAGTTGAAGGACAAAAGTACAAAACAATAAATAATAGGGACAAAAAATACAGCAAGGGCAACCCATCAAAGGTTGGGTACTGGTAGAAAACACACCACATCCAGGGTAGATATTACTAATCCATAAATTGCATTCAAATTGGAAATCTACAACATAGTATATTTGCTTCTGCTTTTTAAAAATCAAGATGCTTTTCTTGCAAGTCGTGAAGTATCACAACCCCTTAACTCTAGTTTATATAACCCAGAGAGCTCACTCCTTAATTTTGACTGTTCTTCCCAATATGATGCAAAACCAGATCTCCAACTCCTCATTCCAATCAAGTAATCCCAAAATTCAATTAGCCCCCGTTTGATAAGAACTGATTTAGGCTCAACTCAAGTAGGATGGAGAAAGCAACAAAGAGACAAACTATTAAATGAAGGACATGGTGAAAATTCGACTTCCACCACTTCCGCTGTACCTTTGTGAGTTGTAACAATAAAGTACTCCCCTTTATTTTTTAACCCCTCTTTTTTTACTGGAGATTTTCTTTTTTGCCTCTGTACTTTTTAATAGATTTTTTTGATAATACTCCCTTTTTTTGACTTAAGAACTTTTTGCTAACATTCCTAATACCTCCAGAGTCAACTGTTACTATCTGAAACTCAGTGAGGGACATGCAATGTAATAATAATAATAAAAATAATAATGACTCCCTTCCCATCAATATTATTTATACAAACTTAAAGTTGTATGGTTTCTAGCTGCTTCATCCTAGTAGAAATCAAAATAGAGACATTCTGGAGTAGGGAAAGTAACTCAGTGACTGAATATTTGCCTAGCATGTGCAACACCCCGGGTAATATCCCCAGCAGCAGCAGTGTCTCTACCACTAAGAAAGGGGAGGGGCAATTTCCAGTAACCTTCAAAGGATTGGGGGGTGACAATAAGAGTTCAAATAGTGGGCAACCAGAGGAAGAGGCAAACTAACAGGGGATACTACGAACAAATGATCAAAACTACAGTAAACAAAGCATGAGCCAGAAATACTCAGATTTATGTACAAATAGTATATAATAGTTTTCAAAAAGGGCACTTGACCAAAAATAGTATAGTAAATATAACTTGAAGACAAAAATACAATGGTCTTTGTTCAATTGTGCTTCAAAAAACCTTAAAAGTTTGAAGATCATACTATTAGAGCTCATCACTTGATGAGTGAAAAAAATTCTGTTTGTCGTATATCAAGGAAGCTCTGTGTTCAAGAAAAGCAAAATGCCAAATGTATCTCCTAATATTAAATGTTAATTTTTAGGATTAGTCTTTCTTTTTTGGCTCTGTGGGAAACATTTTCACTTTGGGGAAAAATAGAATTCAATTTTTTATTTTTTGTACTGAGGATTGCACTTGCCAGGCAGGTGCTTATGCCACTGAGCTAAATCCCCAGCTAGAATTCATTTAAATCAAAATTTGTTTAAATTTTTTTAAGGGCAACATAGGCTCCTATTAAATAAATTTTTTTCAAGAGTAACATCAAAGGGAAAACAGCACAGGAAAAAGAATCAGTGAGACACGTAACATTGATTCTGGAGATATTTATTTAAAAAATTCATGTACTATTCTCACCTCTATTTTTGCGAGACTGACCCATCTACACTTGATGGGCATCAGTCAAAGAGAAAGCTAATCAAAGAAGGCCACAGTAGGCTGGGGATTTAGCCCAGCGGCGTAAGCGTCTGCCTTGCAAGCAACGCAGTCGTGAGTTCGAGTGAGTTCGATCCCCGATACTGATAAAAAGGAAAAAGACAAAAAAAAAAAAGGCCACAGTAGCTCCCTCACAATAGTAGTTTTTGCTTGCTGTGACAAAATGTGAGTCTATTTTATGAATAAAAAGCTTCACTAAGGTAAGTAGTAGTTTGTGCTTCTTTTCTAGCTAAAAGCAAAAAACCCCACATTTATTAGCTAAATAAAACCATAGACTCAAAGACTCAGTATTGAGCCAAGCAACTGAGACCCTCTAGGTATGTGAGGCCTGGGGCTCAGCTCTGACTGGAAATCAACTTGTTTGGGACAGCTTACCATACTTGGGAGGATTAAAAGTGGGACTGGAACAAAACAAAAATTAGCGAGAGATGGATGCTATGCCAAGATCATAACTCTGAGTTAGTATCTTAATAAGATAGACTGGAGACTTGTTACTTTTCTTGCCTAGCTTTTGACTGGCTTGGAATCTGTGAAAATAAAATTTTCAATAAAATGAGTAGCTTCTGAGGGAGCTTTCTCCATCCTCCTTAGCTGGCTTTGATGGAAACCTGTGGGGGCACAGAGTAAAATTAAGATCTCAAAGGGACCTGTTCCAAATAGAACTTGTCACAGACATTTGTTACAGGTTCTCTCTGGGAGGTGGGAGGAGGAGGTGGTAGATCTAAAAATGAATTCGACCTTATTTGTGCCAGAACAAAGCATTAGTGAGGGTGGGGGAGAGGAGGTGGGGAGGAGGGATGCTTATTAAAAAAAAAAAAAAAAAAACCCTGCTGGGTGACAGATAACTTGAGAGAACTTCCTTTGGGGAAGAACATATTTTAATACAGATAAAGAATGATGGTCAGCCAAATTACTTTGGCTGTGCTGAGGTGAGGCAATTTTGATGCCATCATCTTACGATTTTAGAAACAATCAAACCAAACACTTCATTAAATATAAAATGTTTGCAAAAGGCAGTTAGTAGGTTTAATTTTTCAAACACACAGTTATTTAGAAATCTCCTCATGGCTGTCAGTGAAATGCTGGGGGAAAAACACATCACACACGGGGCCTTTGTGAGCCTCAGAAGCCATAACGCACCTCAGAACAGATGACAAATATATGATTGGCACTGCGGGTTCCAGTTAAGAAGTACTGAGGAGGGAATAGGGAGGCGATGTGCAGAACTGGGACGTGGTTATACTGCTGAGCAGAGGAGATAAACCACCATCCAGTATCCTCCCTTATGTCTCAGGGTGGAATGATTCAGTCTAGTCTCAGATTTGGACTAAAACAGATCTAGTTCCTACTACTGATACATTTGAAGATTTGGAAAAAGCCATGTTACATGGTACGAATGTATGTAAAGCACTTAGTATTGTGCCTGCTACCTGGTATGTTTAGTGAAAACTGACCATGATTTTTACTACTTTTATCAAAGTTCTATACAAATAGCAGGCCTTCAAAATATAGGTATTGCCAAAAATAAGATTAAGCTAAATAATTACTAGTGGCAATATAATAAGCCAAAAGTCTGTTTTTAAAGTTCCTTCAAAGTTCCAGTTTAACATTTATCACATTTAATGTGTGTTCACCTTTTAGATATCAGTTAAAATGGGAACTCTTCACTGTTCATCTCACTTAGAGTAAATCCTCTTTGTTAGAATAGCACATTCTTTATTTTCTACATAACAGCTTGTAACTACTTTACTGCTATTTGTTTACATATTTACTGTTTCTCTCCTTCCCAGTTTCCCATGTTATAAGCTTCCTGAAGGTAGGAACTATGTCTTCCTATAATTTATATTTCCTTTAAGATGAACTTAAATCCCTAATGTTAGAATTTACATTCATTTCTTATGATTCTGCCTTGAATGGAGTTATGAAGTAATCTGGTCATTAATTGCTATATGAGTTTTTTTGTTTTGTTTGTCTTTTTTGAGACAGGATTTTGCTATGCAGTTCAGGCTGGCCTTGAATGCACTTTGGAGCCCATGCTGGTCTCAAAGTCCCAGCAATCCTCCTGCCTCGGCCTCCCAAGTGCTGGGGTTACAGGAATGTGCCACCACATCTGGCTTAATTTCAGTTTTTTCTATATGGAATAGTCCCACTTTAATTTTTCCTCATATACCTTCCTAATCTTCCAAGTAGTTTTACATTTTCCTATCCCATGTGGATTCCCAAACTAGATAAAATATACTTTATCTCTAGGTTAATATAAGTAAAAAATTTGACCAATGTTGAATATAATGGGAAAATGACCTTAAAATTCCTATTGCAGAAAGTATGTTACTATTTCTGAAAGAAGAACAGTGTAATTTAATACAGTCATATAATTCCTAATTTAAACCCAACTTACCAATTTATCAGCTCTCTGACCATAAAGTAATTAATTTCTCTAGGTCTCAATTTTCTCACCTTCCAAATAAAAATCCCTTTCCCACAGGCTTTTTTTCATAGTTAAACTTACGATAACTATTCGTTAAAAACCAGGCTCTCTTCCTTCTTATCATATGCCCTAACCTTTCTTCAGTAATTTACTGCTATCTCCACTATTGTAAGTCCATTCTAAATTGTGACCAAATTTCTATATTCTCAGCTCAGAAAAAAAGGGGAAATTTGCTTCCAGGAGCATGTAAAAATTCAAATATTCTTGGAAAATTCAGGAACTTCTAGCGGTGATGCAGAACTTTCTGCATATAGGTAAAACAGCAGAGCTATGAGAGGAAGAGGTAGTCCCAATCATATATTTTTTAAAGATAGAATGAGAGATGAAAACTAAAAAAATCAGAAGGAGATGGTTGCGTATCTTCATATTTACCAACATGCAAAAGCACTTTAAACCTAAAAATCTCTCATGCAGTGGCATGCAAAACCAAATGCAGCACAGAATGAAGAAAAGGGAATCAGTACAGAATGCAGCAGATCCAGGCAACCAACTGAAATAAGCTTCAAGTTCATACAAACCTCCAACATTAAATTGCTATGTCTGATATAAATGTTTTCACCATCTAGTCTCTCTCTCTTTTTCTGTGAAAATGAAAGGGGGAAAAACAGAAAAGCATAAAAAATTAAAATGTTGTTCTTGCGGGAAAAACTGCAAATTGGCAAACCAAAAATATCTGAAATTAAATGTCCGCAGTGCAGCAAATGCCAACATGGAATGGCCACAGAACCACAAGGACATGAAGAACTTGAGTACTACTAGAAAATGAATGACCTTG
Organism: Cavia porcellus; assembly: GCF_034190915.1. Lineage (NCBI taxonomy): Eukaryota > Metazoa > Chordata > Mammalia > Rodentia > Caviidae > Cavia > Cavia porcellus. Next base: position 22,203,092 of record NW_026947508.1, on the reverse strand, counting down.
TTTGTGAATGATGAAAGACTGTGATGATGTTATTTAAACAGACAGTGCTCCTGGCTTCACTGGCTTCTTATATAATACATTGCTTTATGTTTATTTTTGAAATTGAACAGTTTGAATGTTACCCTAAAATAATGACTTTAAAAACCTTTGAAATCTCACATATCAGAGTGAAGAAATGCTTTAATATCATTGTTTAGCCTTCTAAAGGTATTTCATATTTGCTAATATTACAGTATGTAGATCTCCAATACTTTTACGAAAAAGTTTCAAGCGCATTTTATACTTGATCAGCTAATAAATATGTCCAATTAGAACTGATTCATCCCACTCTCTAGCTGGGAAGAACGAGGCACATAGCAATCAAACTCATTAACGACACTGGGAGTTGCTGCTATGATGGTTTTTATGATAAATGTGTATAAAATATTGTCAGTGACTTCACAAACGTCATTGTGAAAGTTCTTATAAATTTGAATATGAGGAATAAGTTTGATCCTCATCATTTCATTTTGTTAAAAAAGATACTTTTCTACTAAAAAGTATAATAAAACCTTTCCAACAATAGTACAAGATTAGCATTTCTTTGGCATACATATGTAGGCAGGTACATATGCATCTACTTTTTAAAAGTAATTTCTGATTAAAAGAAATCAATGAAAAGAATGGATCACTGTCTTTTTAATGCAGTGTAAGTCAGCATGGGTGAAACAGCAGTGAAGTTTTGTGAAACTGAAAAGTATCTAACCTTCCTCATTCTTATCAGATCTTCAGTTTTTTCTGCAAGCTTCTGTTTTGCCATAATTCAAAAAGAAAAAAATGATAAAATATTGGTTCATTGAAGCCCGTTTGAACCTTCATTTTATTTTATTTTTAAGGGAGGGGGCCAAGGAAAAAGAAAAAACAAACTGAGGGGGTGGAGGGAAAAAGGAACACGTGGCCTGTTGGCACAAACCTGAGTTTGGTCACCATTTGAGGTGGGTACTGTGACCTCGATGTGGGTTTTTTCCACCTACATTTAAGAAACAAAGTGGTAAAAACATTTTAGGTTAATAGGTTTCTGTGAACAGCACTGTTTCCAAATAAGCTGCATCATTAGGCTGGTTGTCAAATGGGTCAATAGGTAACTACAATGCAGTCTTACGGAGGGTGGTACAGGCAAGGACATTACTCCCGGTGGCAATGTGTTAGTTACTATCACATTTTCAAGGATGAAGACATAATATAGCAAACCAATTATTAAAAATAAAATTAAAGGGCTGGGGATTTAGCTCAGTGGCATAAATGCCTGCCTTGCAAGCACAAAGTCATGAGTTTGATCCCCAGTACCAAAAAAATAATAATAGTAACAAAAATAAAATTAAGGTAATCATTCTATTGATGAAAATATTTTTATATTTACTCATTAAGAAATTCACTAAAATTAGGGGCTGGGGATTTAGCTCAGCGGCATAAGCGCCTGCCTTGCAAGCAGGCAGTTGTGAGTTCGATCCCTGGTACCGATAAAAAGGAAAAAGACAAAAAAAAAAAAAAAAAAGAAATTCACTAAAATTAAAAAGGCTTATTTAATATTATAGGTATATGTTTTGTTTTGCCTTTTTTAGTAAGATCTGAAAGTACTTTAAATAACATTTAAAAACAAATTTATAAATGAAGATATTAATGTTAATATACATGGCAGAAATAAAGATAATTTTTAGAGCTAAAACACACATGTAGTAAACCATATGTGATACCAAACAAATACACAGAATTTTGTTAGTTGATCAATATATTTAAGGAGGCAGTTTACTCTTTGACTTATTACACAATAAAACATCAAAATAAACTTCATCCAAATTATAACTGACACATGCAATTACTTCCAGGACTGACTTATACATAACACAAACAAGACTCAGTTACAATAGTCAATGCTCTGCAATCTTCTCATTAGACAGTGGGAACCTATGTTTGAAGCAGGGTAAAAGTTATTCTCAACAGTAGGAAATGAATACATATGGTCCTTTGTGTAGCCTTGAAATTAATAGTAGTAATTTTATGTGGTACAAAAAATGGAGCAATTATTAAAAAGCTAGACAGGCTAATAAGAGGAAGCATTGATTATTACAAAATTAGAAAAAGGATTATTTTTATTAAAGGTTAAGTCAATCACTTTCAATCATAAAATTTTTTATAGAACTTTATCAACCTGTGGTTTTGACATATACTTTTTAATCATACTAAGCAGCGTTACTTTGGAGTACAATGTTGTTGTGCTACTTTCTCTAGAACTGAATGTAAAAAATGAGACAACACCAAACTTGATAACATTGTCAAATCACAAGCACATCCAGCTATATAGCACTTAACTACCCAGGGTTACTAACAATTGAACTGCTTCTACTCTGAATCCCAGCATGCTTGCTGTGTGGCCACTGACAAGGCATTTAACAGTCTGAGCTCAAATGTTCACACTGAAAAAAATGGGAATAATTGTCTTCATATAATTATGTACACTTAGTAAACAGTTTTAAATTACTTTATAAAGCTTAAAATTCTTTGTTTAAAAAATAATGAATCTTTTTGAGTCTGTAGCAATCCAACAACAGGAAAATTGAGAATAGCTATTCTCAAAAAACTGGGCACAGTGATTCAGGCCTATAGTCTCCACTACCTGGGGGATGGCTTGAGCCCAGGAGCTGGGGCCAGCCTGGGCCACATATCCAGACTACATCTCTAAAAAAAAAAAAAGGATGAGTAGCAATGGCTTTGTGTTTGCTCCTCCATAGCAGATGAAGCAGTATTGTTTCCATACCCACAGAACAGACCTTATCAAATAAGTCATAATGACAAAAAGCAATCTTTATCTTATACCAACCCAGTGTGAGACGACACAATTTACACAGTTACAAGGCTAATTACTACTAATGTTTAATATTGTATAATTATATATGGTTTCAAGTAAATGACATAATTACTTCCTAAGTGCTACCAATAAAATCAACTCAGATTTGACTTTCATTCTGGCACTATTATTACAGTGATAGGTTATCAGAGGTAGCTTTCAGTTGTATTCCAACACAAGTATCGCAAAACAGATATTTACATAGAATTAATTGGCGAAAAGCACTCCCCCCAAATATATTTAAATAAAAAGAATAGACTAGAGAATATTCTCTTTATTCTGGTGAGATCACAAGAACAAAGGGAAGATACTTTTGAAAATACTTGTTTCTGTTTTAGAAGCAAAAGCAGAACAAGTAAGCAGAAATCCTAAGGAACCTTAGGATTCCTTAGCCATTCAAGAAGATTATCTTAATAACTCCAATAACCTAACACTATCCTGTAGGTCAAACATGCCAGGTGATATATTGTAACATTAAAAATGGAGTGGTAATCTAATATTAGAAAGATATTGTTTAGACAGGCATGATAGCACAGTCCTGTTATCCCAGTTTCTTGGGATGCTGAGGTAAAAACATCACAAATTTGAAGCCAGCCTGGACCGCTCAGCAAAACTGTGTCTCAAAATGCAATAGCAAAAGGACTGGGATACGGTAACTCAGCGGTAAAGCACGTGCCTAGCATGTGAGAGTCTTAGGTTAAAAAAAATTGTTTACACTAATTTGTAAGCATTTGGCTAGGTACCAAAATGCAAATCTCCACCATCCAGTCAATCTTTCTTTTCCCTCTCTGGATAAGTCTTAAAAGGACAGCAAAACTGTATATCATATTTGACAGATTTTAGAAAAAAAATAGATTGTCCACTATTCTATAGATAACTATTGCTTTGGTTCTAAAAGAATGGGATTTTAAAAAAATAAGTAAATACAAGAATGGGATTAATCCATATGCTGAGGTGAGAACATTTAGTTTTGTATTTCTTATTAAACATACAAAATATAATTTTTATCATGACTGCTTTTCATAATTACTGTTGGCAAGACAGTGAGACTTACTTTTAGCTTAATAAACCTGAACTAGCACTCAACTCCATCATTGCTTAAATGTGCTTAAGAAGCTTACAAATATATAAAAGATCAACCCAATAACTGTTACTTCTGGGAAATCTGCTAATTAAATTGGTGATTTTTAACCTCAGTGCAATGACTATGGTGCAATCAACTCAGAATCGTAAGCAATTCAGCAGCACAACCTTTCTTACGTAATGGAGCTTCCCTTTTTGTAATGCTATTTAAGGTTTAAACCACATAAATGTATTTTGCATAACATGTACACTTTGGAAATGTACATATATTTATCTTAGGAAATTATATATACATATATATTTTTTTGTTGTGGTCCTGAGGATTGAATTTAGGGCCTTTGTGCTAAGCTATATCCTCAATCGTTTTTGTTTGGTTTGGTTTGGTTTAGTGACAGTCTCATCAAGTCACTAAATTGCCCGTGCTGGACTAGAACTTGTGACCTTTCTCCTTCAGCCTCCCTAAATGCTGGGATTATAGGCATGTGCCATTACACCTGGCCTAAAACTATATTTTAATCATAACAGCAGAGCTGACTCTCAAGCAATGTGGAGATTCCAATTATTTTATGCAGAAAGAACAAGGAAGAAATTTGTTATGATTCCGTAAGACTCAGTTGCTTTGAAAACCTTCCTGGTCAAGCAATAAAACCTGTATGTCAGCAAGTCAATCAGCTAAACATGTAGACTTACGACGTACCTTCCACGCTTCTGTGGACTCTGGTTCAGTTTGCTCAGGGGGCTCTTCTTCCTTTTTCACTTCATCCTTCACTGTTTCTTTCTGTGGTTTTTGGACAGGTGCTCCTGGGACACCGCCTTCTGTGACTTCACTCTGAGCAATGGCTGGTGCAGAGGTGGGCCGAGGACTTCGGTCTGCTGAATCACTAGCTGCTGCTATGTAAGAAAGGGAAAATGGAGAAATGTATGAAGACAAGAGGCAGCATAGTACTTCAAGGTCACCAGGAGAAATCTGTGAATCCAGGACACATATGAATGTGACAAAGTCCAACAGCCCATCACATAGAAACAAAAAATAAATTATTAGCCCTCTCCCAGGCAACTGATGGCAACAAGATAGCTAAAGGTAACCTTATAATATATTAATTTAAAATATATTAATAATCACATCCCATATGCTAAATTCAGCAAGAAAGATCAAAGTAATAAAAGAAATGATAAGTCAGGCATGGTGGCGCACATCTGTAATTCCAGCACTCAGGCGGCTGAGGCAGGAGGACTGCCACAAGTTTGAGGCCAGCATGGACTACATAGTGAGTTTAAAACCAGTCTGAACCACATGGTAAGAAAAAGAAAAAAAGAAACTGAAAAGACATTATTACCATTGTTATTATTTTGTCATTATTATTTTTTATACTGGAAATTGAAACCAGATTCTTTACAATGAGCTACATTGCCAGTTCTTCTCTTTTTTTCTTTTATCTTATAAATAGTCTTTTTCTGATTTTTATTTTGAGGCAGGGTCTTGCTAAATTGCTAAATTACCTAGGCTGGACTTAAATTTGTGATCCCAGAATGCTGTGACTATGGCATACACTACCACACCCAGTTTAGAAAACTCATTAATCTTGTAATCTGTTAGTTTTAAGAACCTGCAACTGTAGCCTATGAAGAGTAAAACGGGGCTGAGGTAGTGCTAAGTATGGTTTCTTTTACAGAACCATTCTGAAATAGAGATTCATTTTTTTTCTAGATGGTTTCAGAAACCTAAAAATACATTCTTTTAAAAAAAATTTTTTTTTGGTCTGGGAATCGAACTCAGGACCTTGCACTTGCCAGGCAGGCACTGTGTCACTGAGCTATATGCCTGGCCTAAAAATATATTCTAGGGAAAAAGAATTGTTTGATGCTTCTGTCAAGCTTCACTGGAATGATTATAAAACAATTTAATAAATATTTCTTCTAATAAGATGTACAACTTTTTGGTGTTCCTAAGGGCAAATCTTTGAACCAGACATTTACCTCTTTAATAATAAATCATTCAACTAAATATGAATTCAAAAATCCTTAGACTTTGGTTCCAAAAATAAAACATAAATACCTTTTGAGTTCCGTCCTACCCTCTTTTCAGATTCTTAGCAATATGTACTATAGCTCCTGGTCCCCAAAACATTTAGAGTAGTAGTTCTTAATTGAGAGATTTTGCCCCAGAGAACATGTGGCAACGTCTAGAGTCACAGGCTGTCACAACTGGGGAGGAGAGGGAAACAGCACTGCCACACACAGTGCACAGAGACCAAGGTTGCTGAAGCTGAGAGAACTAGAGGTATGGAAAGGCTGTAGGGACTGTTTTTGAGAAAATAAACAACGCAGACTGATGAGAAAAGCTTGATCTTCTCACAGAATTGACTGTTTTGGTTTGGACTATTTAGCATATAAGATTTAGATGGTTTGCTTCAAAATACTGTAGTCCTAGGGCTAGATGTGATGACTCAAGACATCTGTAACCCCAGCACTCAGGAGGCTGAGACAGAAGGATCACCTCAAGTTTGTGGTCAGTCTGGGTTACACCCTAAACTACATAGTGAGAAAAACAAAGCAAAACAAAACAAAAAAAAGAAATCCCAGGGTTGGGCAATGCGGTTCAGAGGTACAGTGCCTGTTTAGCTTGCAGAAAGCTCTGTTTAAACTCCAGTAAAAGAAAAAGAAACAGTCACCATACCAATACTTATGGTTGCTTTGTGGTGTTTTGTTTTGTTTTGCTTTGCTTTGTTTTTTTTCTGGGAATGGAATCTAGGGAGCACTAGCTATATGAGCCACATCCTTGATCTTTTCTATTTCATTTTGAGACAGGTCTCCTAGTTACCTACTCATTGCTGAAATACAGTACTTAATATCGAATATCCAGAATTTAAAGGAGGAGAGGTTCCTGTGGCATAAGCGCCTGCCTGGCAAGCACAAGGCCATGAGTTCGATCCCCAGCACCAAAAAAAAAAAAAAAAAAAAAAAAAGGAAAGGTTTATTTTGACTCAGTTTGTAGAGGTTTCCGTCCACAACTGGTTGAGGGGAGGAGAGAGGGAGACAGACCCTTCCATGCTACCCACAGTGACGCTCCTCCTCCACACTCCACTACCAGCATCATTACTATAAATTCATCAGGGGGCTAATTCACTGTTGAGTGGCACATGATCCAATCACCTCCCCAAAGGCCCTTTTATGAGTGCATGAGGCTTTGGGAGGACTCTAGATACAAACCATAGCAACAGGTCACTGCTAAACTGCCTAGGCTAACCTGGAACTTGCGATCCTCCTGCCTCTGCCTCTTACTTAACTGGGGTTAAGGTGTGTGCCACCACACTTGATTACTACTTACAGCTTTTACCTTCTTTCTTTTAGTGGTTAGGAAAAAGCTTCTAATCGGGGCATGATGGCACATACCTCTAATCCCAGCACTCGGAAGGCTGAGGCAGGACGATTGGCGTGAGTTTGAGTGAGTTCAAATCCAGCTTGAACTACATAGTGAGACCCTGTCTCAGAAGAAAACAAACAAAAACTTCCTATGCACTTTGCAGTAAAACCATACTTCTCTGACATTATCTAGGAAGGAAGTGTGTTCCCACATGATTTAATATTTTTAATAACATTATTATCCTTATATTGATTTTTAAAACTTTAATTATTTTTCATGAGAATTTTTATAATTTTTTATTACACATTTTCCTTTTAAAAATGACTCTCCTGCTGGGCACGATAGCATACACCTGTAATCCCAGTACTCAGGAGGCCTAGGCAGGAGGACCACAGTGAGTTTGAGGCCAGGCTGGGCTACAGAAGCAAGCTGAAGCTAGCCTGCACTACATGAAGGACCCTGTCTCAAAACAAAACAAAATAAAACAAAACCAACATAAAAAAAATCTTCTAAAAATTAAGTTAAAAAAACTCCCTAAACTGGAAGAGATTTAAAAATTGAAATTCACAACTACTTCACACAAACAACACCGGGAAAGAAAGGCTTATTTTTCTGTGACTGTCTCCAGTGAAAAAAAGCTTCTCAGATGATGCACAGAAAAACAGCAGAAACACAAGAACCATCAATGTATCTTTCAAAAAAAAAAAAAACCTGTGGCCTCCTGCAAGTCCCTGCTATTAATGGGTGCTCCATTCCAATCAATGCAAGAATGGCAGATGGCTGAGCAAACTTAACACAACAGAGCAATGTGACAAAATATTTTGCTCACAGTTGCGCAAAAGTATCGTTATACATGAGTATTCACACCTCCTCACAAAGAATTAATTCAACTGCCTGGCATGGTAGAAACATAGCCCGTGCTTTCACCATGTGTTATTTTGCCACTTGAATTTGGTTTTAATCCAATGCTAATACTGCGGAGCCAAATGATTTATGTCTTTGGCATTTTGAGCTCGGCAATCTCAACTGTATACGGGAAAGAATAGATCTAAAAAGCGACAGACACAGAGGCAGAGATTAGAGAAGTAACAGCATTACTATGAACAGCTTTCATGATGAAAAGGCAAGCTCTCTTAGGCACAGTCACACAGAGCAGTGTGACCTGAGGCAAGGAGCTTAATCTCACAAACTTCAGTTTAGTCATCTCTGAAAGTGGAAGATACTAACTCTATACAATGGGTGGGGAGGGATACTGAATAGATACATTTTATGAACTCTATCAATAATTTCTGACACTTACATCCTTATATTTCTCTAGTAATGAGTTAATATTTCAGAACTATGTTGGGCAAAAGCTAATTTATGTACACATGGCAAGTAATTAAAAGAAAAGATCACCTGGGAGCCCTGGAGAGTGCCAAATCCCTTTAATTTACTCAATAAAGAGACTATAAACTATGGATCATAATGAAATATCACGGTGATTAGTTTTTATGAAAACAACTTTATAGATACATGATTCATGTATTATACAATTCACTCATTTAAAGAATGTAATTCAGAGTTTGACCCCTGGTACCCCCCCACCAAAAGTATATAAGTCAATGCTTTTTAGTATATTCTTAGTGTCAGAGGCAGTGATTTCTTTTGAAGTTGTTTTGGCTTGAGGTTGGGAATGTAGCTCTGTGGTAGAGCATGGTATAGCATGTGCAAATGTCCTGGGTCGCCCAGTGCTACACACCAAAATAAAGATGCTTTGGCTTTTCAATTTCACTAATTCATTTGTTATCCATTATAAGACTTTGATGCACTCAACTAAAAAATAATTCACTACCTGCCATTTGTGGAAACCTGGACAAAGCAAAGTGCTGATGATAACAGATCCACTAACTTCAGTTACTATATTGCTCTTGGCTGACAACAACAGAAACCTAGTCCTATAATAGGACAGTGAAACATAAAACTCAAACCCAACAGAGTAAAGACAGGTATGGTGGCAGGAGACCTGCAGGTGTGCACATAACCTGGGCAACTCAATGACATAATGAGACCCTGTCTAAAATATTTTTAAAATGGGCTGAGGAGGGCGGCAGCACATTCCTGAGAACACAGCTCAGTGCAAAGGCACCGAGTCCAATACTTGCTACTGTAAACAAACAAAAATATAGCTGGTGTTGTTTTTGTGTTTGTGGTGCTAGGGATTGAAGCTAAGGCCCTGCATACGCAAGGCAAGAGCTCTAACACTGTGCCACATCCTCAGCCAAACAAAAATACAGTGAGTAAAGGGAAACTTTACTTCTAGTTCTAGCTGTCACTAGCACAACTTCTTCTAGTATGCTACAGGTATGGCAGGTAGGCAATGCTTGGCTCTTCCATTACGAGAGGGCTTAGGTGACTCATCAGGGGATCTTGAACAGTAACAAAAAAACGCTGATGTGTGAGTCCACCTCAAACAGACACAGCATCCGCGGGTGCAGTGTAGGCACATGTTTTGTAAAGTTCCAAAGATGCTAAGGATGGGAGGTAATCCCCCTAGCAACAGTCGGGGTGACCACTGGTCACCAAGTGGATCAACTACCTACACAGCTGTGCGACCCTAACAAGTTACCTACCATTTCTGTGTCCCAGTTTCCTCATAAGTAAAACAAGAATTACATATACTTCTTCTTGTTGTTCCAGATTACTAATATTTAACAAAAATACATGGAAATGGTTTGAAAAACAAGTACCCCCCAAATACCTGAAAAATCCCTGTCACTACTATTAGCTATCCTCGTGACTTAATGCTTTTACCATAAAATGAGGGTGCTTCTCTAGCTAGTGAAGCAGATGTTTTGAAACACCGTGCTTGCCAGGTGTGGTGGTTCACGCCTATAATCCCAGCACTTGGGAGGCTGAGGTGGGAGGATCGTTGAGAGTTAGAGGCCAGCCTGGGCTACAAAGTGAGCTCAAGGCCAGCCTGAACTGCATGGCGAGACCTCGTCTCAAAAAAGACAAAAAACAAAAACAAAAATGAAACACAGTGCTCATTTGTGTCATCAAAGTGAGGCCCCTTAAAAGGTATTCTCTTCAGAAAGTTTCCCTAATGCATTTCTAGCATTGCCTTACTTTTTTCATTGCTGAGACAAATTATCCAACACTGAAAGGTGGAAAGGTTTATTTAGCTCACAGATTTGTGGGCTGGCTCCAAGGCAGGGTAGCATGGCCATGGGCATCACAGAGGAAAAACAGTTCTTGATAGACAGAAGGCAGCAAGTAGCAAACAACGCAGCAGCCCTCTTTCTGTCCCTTCCTCTCTAACTGAGCCACTCAAAGGGCAGGTAGCACTCACACTCCAGGTGGTGCACATTCTAGCATCAACACTCTAGATCCAGCCACCTCTGAAAAGCCCCACCTATGACCACATGAGGCTTTGGGGGGACATCTAGACATAAGCTATGGCAAGCATACAGTTTTTTTTTTTTTCTTTTAAGGATGACGGATCCAATAACAAGAAACCTCTCTTTTAAGGAGGATGGAGATATAGGAAAGGGTAGGAAAAATAGTTTCATGAATATGTTCCCGGTTCTTACACAGAGAAGATAGCACAGAGAAATCGAACACATAAAATTATAAAACAGTAACAAAAAACAACTGTCTACTCAGTTTATATGCAACTCCGGGGCTTAAAATATGCAGGACCTGGGTGTGGTAGCACATGTTGTAATTTCAGTACTTTGGGACACTAAGGTAGGAGGATCACAAATATAAGCCCTGTCCGGGACAACTTAATGACTTAGGAAGACACTGGCTCTAAATAAAAAATTTAAAAATGCTGGTGACGTAGTTCAGCACTCAGTGTAAAGGTCCAGGATCAAACCTCAGTATTACTACTACCAAAATAATAAGAAAAAAGAAAAAGAAAAAAAGCTTCTTCTAGTTCTAACTAGTTCCATGACCTTAGGCAAGCAGCTTAAATTTTAAGGCTAGATACTAGAAACAATGAACATTAATGGATAACTATTTCAAGAAATTAGAAAAAGAACAGCTCTATTGAAGTAAAAAGAAAATAATTAAGATATAGAGTGATGTGAATTACATTTTAAAATAATACATGGGAAAAAAAACCTAAAGTTCATTCTTTAAAACAATTACTAAAATTAATAATCTCTAGAAGGACTCTTCAAAAAAAAAAGGAAGTTAAGCTTACCAATACCAAGAACACATAAAGGGACACTGCTATAGGATACAGAAATTAAAAAGATACCTAACTTTATGTCAATAAATTTAAAAATTTAGAAAGAATAACAGGAGCTGGGCATGATGGTTGCACACCTGTAATCCCAGCACTCAGGAGGGTGAGGCAGGAGGATCACTGCAAGTTCAAAACCAACTTGGGATACAAAGTGAGCACAAGGTCAGCCTCAACGGCATAGTGAGATCCTGTCTCAAAAAGACAAAGGAAAAAAAAAAAAAGAGGAGCAAACAATTCCTTAAAAAAAAAAAAAAAAAAAACCACAACTTACCAAAATTTAATCAAGAACTTACACTCTTCATAGTTCCTTATCTCATACAGACACTGAGTCTGTAACCCTCTCATGAGATGCCTAGGCTGCCTCAGTTTCACTGATGAATTCTTCAAAACACTAAGGAAAAATAACATCAACTTTCTACAAACTCTTCAAGAAAACAAGAAAAATGGGATTCCTTCTCAGTTTTATGAGGCCACCATGAACTTGACGTTTAAAACCTGATAACAGCATTACAGGAAAGGCCCAGACACCAGCAGCGTGCATAGGCCACTGCTGGCTTGCGGAGAGCCAGACTCAAGGCTCTCTCAGTGAGTCAGCGTCATCTGTGGACTGCGGAGGGAGACAACCACGACCTACAGGGAGAGGATCCCCCGCCCCCCGGAAACCATATCATTTTCATTGTGTTTTCTTTGGGGTTGGGTTTATTCTCTTTTGTTTATGTTAACTCTGATGGCATGAGCAGCTATTTGAAAGATAGCAAGACACGTAATGGAAGCCATTATGTATTTACTACTTACTGGCTTGTTTTGAGGTTATTGCATTCGTTGTTTTATTTATTTATTTATTTATTTATTTATTATCAGTACCAGGGATTGAACTCATGACTGCTTGCTTGCAAGGCAGGTGCTTATGCCGCTGAGCTAAACCTCCAGCCCCATCTGCAGCTATTTTGAAGACAACAAAGGCATTGTGGTAACTACTGTTGATTTCAAAATGTGTGGAAGTCTTGTATCACTTACTCAGGTTTATTTTGATTGATTTTATTCTGTTCTATTTTCCTTGGTCATTTTTCCTCTTTAAAATGAATAAATAAAAAACATTACAGGAAAGTTTTCTCTTGTGAAAATATAGGACTGGATCCAGTATTCACTTTGGGTATTAAAATCTACAGAGTTCCAAGTTCCATAAAATGATATCATACTTGCATATAATTTACACATATTCTTCCATAGACATTAAATTTTTTCTTTTTGAGACAGGGTCTCATTGTATAGATCAGATTGGCCTTGAATTCACTATGTAGCCCAGACTGGCCTCGACTCACAGTGATCCTCCTGCCTCAGCTTCCCAAGTGCTGGAATTACAGGCAAGGGCCACCATATCTGGCTTCTATGAACTTTACGAATCTCCAGATTAGTCATAATACTTAATAACTTAATACAATGTAACTGTTGTATCAATAGTTGTACTGTTTAGAGAATGATGATGAGGAAAAAAGTCTGTACATGTTCAATACAGAACAAAATTTTTTTCAAATATTTCTGTGGATGCCAAACCTGAGAATATGAAGAAATAACTATAGTTGCAAACCTCTTTAAATGATTGGAAAAGAAAAAAGATTGGAGTAAACTGGGTCTACTCCAAGAAAGCTTGCTTCATTTAAAGACTGTAAATCAAAGTAATTCACCGCAAATATAAAAAGTAGAAAAATCTATTAAAGAAAAAGCATTGACAAAAGTCAACACTAATTCATTAAACAAAATAACAAAACAAAATTCATGGGAAACTAGGAATGAAAGACAATTTCCAGCTAGGCATGGCTACACATGTCTGTAATCCCAGAACTCTGGAAGACTGAGGCAGGAGGATTGCAAGTTTGAGCTCAGCCTGAGCAACTTAGCAAGACCTTGCTGAGGGTTTTAAAAAAAGAGTTGGCTCAGTGTGAAGGCTCTGAGTTCAATCCCCAATACTGGAAAAAAAAAAAAAAAGACAGAGACACAGATGTTGGGGGGATAGAAGAGGGCAGAAGACAAAAAAAAAAAAAAAAGAGGAGAAGGAGGAAGAGGAGGAAGAGAAGAGGAAAAAAGAGAAAATTTTCTCTATCTGATTAAGGGTAGTTACACAAAACCTAGAACAAGCATTATATTTAATGATGCAATAACAAAGCTTTCTCCCTGAAACTGAAAGATCTAATTATTAACACTTTTATGCAGCATTACATTGGCTGTCCCAACCAAAAATAAAACAATTTAAAAAATTAAAAGTAAGTTGGTAAAGAAATGTAAATATTATTATTTTTGGTTGATGTTGCATACATTTAACTGTGTACCCAAAATAACTCACAGATAGAGCTAGGGGTATAGCTTAGTGGTAGAGTGTATAGCATGTACGAGGACCTGGGTTCAATCTTTTCTACCACAAAATAAATAACCCATAGATAAACCATTAAAATTAATAAGTATTTAGTACAGTCACTGAATACAAGGTCAAACTAGAAAAATCAATACTTTTTTGTAGCAAAGCAAAAAGAAAATATTTAAAAGATACCATTTAACAGCAAAAACTTTCAAATACCTATTACTAAACCTAACGAAAAATACAACTTGGTGTGGTGGCTCATGCCTGTAATTCCAGCACTCGGGAGGCTGATGAAGGAGGATTGCTGTGAGTTTGAGGCCAGTGAGGGGTTACACAGTGAGTTCAAGCCTAGCCTAAAGCCTAGCCTAAACTGCCTTGTAAGACTTTATTTCAAAACCAACTTCCCTCCCTCCCAAAATGAATGTCATTCACCCTAAAATCCACAAAATATTGTCGACATTAATTAGATAAGATCAAATCATCACAGGACAGAAAGGCCACGTTCACAGACTGAAAGACCCAACATCTTATTACCAACTCCCTCCAAACTGATCTATATAGTCTGCAATCCCAATGAAATTCCTAAAACTTTTTTGATAGAAATTGAAAATCTGGCTCTAGAATATGTAAGAAAACATCAAAGCTAAGAACAGGAAGATAATCTTAAATCTTAAAGACTACAGTTGTAGAACTTACAATATCAGATCAATTAAGATGGGGTGGTAGTGGCACAAGGATAGGGGACAAGATCAATACAACAGATTAGAGGAGCAGAAATAAAATCTCAAAATTATGTCCACTTGGTTGATAACAAAGACAATACTGTAATTCAGTGGGGTAAATACAGTGTCTTGAATCTCTAACAAATTAATTTTGACCTCTCTCATATTTCATCCATAAAAGCAGACTCCAGATACAATGTTTATCTAAATATGAAATGCAAATGAGCAAAGGTTTTCACAAAAATATTGGAAAATATTTTCTTGGCCACTCATAGGAGGCAAAGATTACTTAACTAGGACTCTCAAATTCCTCACAATAAAAACAAATAAATAAATTGGACTATATAACTATGGTAAAATTTAGAATTTCAGTACATTAAAAGAAATATTAAGAATAAGAAAGCAAGTCAAAAGAGTAGACTATATTTCTAATGTGTACATCTGACAAAAGATGTGTATTTTTATATAAAAAATACCTTACTATTAAAAACAGACAACTGAACAGAATTACGAACAAAAGATCTGAACAAGCACTTTAGAAAGAATAATTCGCAAATAGTTTAAAGACTATGAAAAAGGCCCAAGATTTAGCTCAGGCATAAGCACCTGCCTGGCAAGCATGAGACTGTGAGTTTGATCTCTGGTACCAAAAAATACGATAAAATAAAATAAAATATAAATACTATGAAAAATACCCAACTTTATTAGTTGTCAGGATTTGAGTAAATATTTGACAAAATTTTTTTTCAATGTATTTTTCTCTCACGTTAAAGAAACAATAGTTGTACTAGGAACTTCTTTTTCTTTCTTTTTTTTTTGTGCTAGAGATTAAACCCTCGTGTGTGTTAAGCACACTCTCCATCTGAGCTACATCTGTAGCCTCAGAAATTTCTATTCAAAATATTTCACAAAAATTGAGATATAAAATTCAGCTCACATTCAACTAAATAGAAAAAAACATGCTATTTTCATATTTATGTATCTACTGCACACAATGTAGAAAGTACTATGGTAATTAGTATTAGGATTAGTTAATAATTAGCATCAGGCATTTTTTTTTTTTGTACCGGGGATTGAACTCATGACTTGACTCTTGCCAGGCAGGCGCTTATGCGGCTGAGCTAAATCCCCAGCCCAGCATCAGGCATTTAAAAATTCTCAAAATGTACATACATGAAGGAGATGGCATGAACTAAGTCAAAGAAAAAAAGGATTGATCTGAGTACTAAATAATGTGAATTGTGCCCTTACATTGTACTAACAAACATGTTAAGTTTGACAAAATACTTTCCTAGGCTTTAGACCTTCTATAAAATTAGATAGCTGTGATAATCATTCTAAAATTTTTTAAATCTTAAAATTATGATACTAATGATCAAGTCACCAAAGTTATAACTGTAATCTATTAGTATGATCTTACATGCTTTAATCTGGGACTTTCAAACATTACTAGAGTATTTCAAAGGCAAAGTTTTGGAGATCTTGCCTCCCCAGGAAAAGTGAATAAATTAATAATAATTGGTCAGTATTAGTCAATAAACAGAAGATATCATGTCTATTTAATACCTTAAATTGAACTGTGCGGTTCCTACAGCTAAAAAAAAAAAGAGCAGTCAGGATGTGCTTTCTATTAAGTAAAGTTCTTTTTAAACTTGTTCCTCTTTCCAAAGTTCACTAACCCTTGAAGTTTTGGTTATTTTTGCTATCAGAAAGAAACGACACATTAGGCATAGCATCTACATAACCATCAAACCCCATTTAGTGGGAAATACCATGGGATGTGCTATTGACAGTAGTGGGTTTTTCTTCTAGGTTAGCAACTGGTTAGGTGGTAAAGCTGTGAGATGAAACAAGTGATCTAAACTTTCCAACCTCAGTTTTCTCACCTAAAAAATGAGGCTTAAAATAGTTCCTCATGCCCAAGCTTGATTAGGTGTAGGATGACTGATAGGATTAGCAAGGAACTGCCTAGTGGTCTTACACGAACATGGTGAATACAGTACAAGAAGGTTAGATGCCCATCCAAAACAGAATCTTCTATATCCCAGCTAAGTTCCTCTCCTAGTGTCTCTCTCGCTGTAGTAAATGAATAAACCCAGGAATAAAGCTTGATTCCCTTTTCCTCACCATCCCCAATACTTAATTTATCAGCAACTGTCACCCCTACCTTCAAAATGTATATCCAACCACTTCTTCACTTCTTTTTTCTGTTCGTTCTTTCTTTCTCTCTCTCTCTCTCTCTCTCTCTCTCTCTCTCTTTCTCTCTCTCTCTCTTTCTTTCTTTCTTTTTTTCTTTCTCACAACCCTGTACTTGCAAGGCAGGCACTTATGCCAATGAGCTAACTCTCTGCCCATCCCTGACCCCTTAAGGTCTTTCTTACCAATACTCAAGTCTACGCAGTCATCATCTTGCACCTAGATCCAGTACCAGCTTTAACATGCTTCTGGTTTTACCCTCACTTCAGTGAAATCTACCTAGTGATCAGTATTCTTTTAAAATAGAAGTCAGAATTTTATCGCTCTCTCTAATAGTTTCCCACTAAAAATAAAATCTAAACTCCCTGTGGTGACTCTTACCTGCTTCTCTGAATGCCCTTATTTTACATTCCTCTGCCCTTTGTTTACAAGGATCGAGACCCGTGGCACCTATGCAGGAGCTATTAGCCACACGTGGCTATTTAAATTGAAATTAAAATTGAATTCCTCAGCCACATAATAGTTCCTAATTGCTGCATACAACAACGGGTACTGAATCAGACATAACAAAATCAAAGATGTCCATCAGCACATGAAGGTTTGGAGGACAGACCTTATCTAGACTCATGCCAAGCTCATTCGTGCATTTAGGGCTTTGTACTTGCTACCCTTCATCTGGAATGCTTTTTTCAGGTTTGGGATGACATAATTCCCATAACTGTTATAATTCAGGTTTCAACTCAAATGAAGCTCTTTAAGGAAACCCTTTAAATTTAGATTGGACAGCCCAATCTTAAATACCTCCTCAGCCTTCCCTATCCTCAGATATTCTCTATCCCATTCCCCATTTTATTTTCTTCATATTCATCACTACCTAAAATTATTTTGTTTTGTTCTTTGCTCTTTCTACCCACACAATAACAAAAGCTCCATGGAGCTTCACATTTGTGTGCTCACAGCTGTATCACCAGTGACCAGAACAATACCCGGCACAGAGGAGACAGGAAATAAGCTGTTTAACAGCCAAGTGCAGTAGTTCATGCCTGTAACCCTAGCTATTGGCAGGGGGTGGTGGTGAAGCAGAAGAACAGCAAGTTCAAGGCAAGTCTGGGCAACTCGGGAGTTCCTGTCCCAAAATAAAACATAAAAAGGGAAAGTGATGTAACTCAAGGATGGAACACTTGCCCACCATGCACTAAACTTCAGGTTTGAGCCTGAACAAACTTGAGGTTGAACAAAGTGAAATTCCAGTGAACTCCTAATTGAGTCACTATTCTCTTTGAACACTACTTTTCCTTTTTAAAAAGATAGATTTGCCAGGCCTGGTGGCACATGCCTGTAATCCCAGCACTTGGGATGCTGAGGCAGGAGGATCGCCATGAGTTCAAAGCCAGGCTGGGTTCCACAGTGAGTTCAAGGTCAACCTGAACTGTACAGTGAGACTGTCCCAAAAAAATAAAAATAAAAATAAAATAAAAATGATAGATTCCACTAAATCAGATAATTAATAAAATCTCTTTCATTTTATCACAGAGATTCTCTGTAAATCTGAGAAAACTTGTTTCTCCTATAGATAACTATATACTTATTTTATCTTTGTAATGAATTACAATTCAATTCAAATATAATTCAATTACAATAAATCATTAATATTCAATACAAACCTCCATCAAGGCTCCGAGATGCCCGTTTGCTTGCTGTACGTTCAAAGTGTGGGGCAGGCCTGTCAATTAGAGCACTAGCTTGCCTGGTCTGAGCTTGAGTCCGGCCACTGTATCGAAATTTGGAACCCAGGGCAAGAAATTTGCTTTTGGGAATGGTATCTGTAGAAGTCAATCTGGGGGGAAAAAGTACTTTTTAGAAAAATTTTATTGATACATCTTAGATATATATAATAATAACATGCATCACAGGAAATTTGTACTTGTACATGACAAGTCCTGCTTCTTTTTTCTCCAGGGAAAAATTAATAGTCACATAATTAATAAATCTGTATCTTATTCTGAGACTGTAAAGGTAAAAATAAAATCGAGAATAAAAATGTTTCACAATTTTCATGATTTAACTATAGCTACACTGATTTTTCAATCAAGCAATCATTATTTTAGTTCTATGTCATACATGAAAGCAATCAAAATTTAGTTGGGACCTATCTTACTAATATTAGCTTATATTTTTATAGTGAGCATCTTCTGGTTTTTCAAAATGCTTTTATAGTACTGCAATGTTTTCACTACATCCTTGTAATGTTTTCACCATTTTATAGACACAGGAAATTGAACAACCAAACTTAGAAGACTGGACAGTAACAAAGTTCAAATCTAGGTCTGCTTTTAGCTAGTTAGGACAATCATATACCACCTAGCAAACAAAGATTCCTGCTCCTCACTTCTCTCCTACTGTACCCAGGAAGGGGCTTTGAGAATGCTGAGGTATGCTTCTCAGCCCAAATGGGGGAGACCCGATTTTGTTTTAAGAAGATCCAACCTAAGCTATGTAAAAGTGCCAATCACATGAAGAAAATTTCAATAGCAACTTAAAATAGAAACATGTATACATAAATTTGTCCTTAAATAATATTTAAGTGAGACTAATACCTGAAAAATGTGTGATGCTCTACACAGACTTTCCACAATTTCTTAGCTGCTCGGTAACTGGGAAGTTTGAATCCAATGGTACTTTCATACTGTTCTTGCTAAAAACACACAAATAAACATGAAATATTATTTGATCACACTGATAAAATAACATAGAAATATGGTTCCACCAAGGAAGTCATAAACATAAGAATGTTAGCAATTTAAGAACAAACTATGATTTGAAAAGTTTTCCAGGCTGTGCATGCCTCCAATTCCAGCACTTGGGAAGGCTGAGGCAGGACTGTCATGAGTTCAAGGCCAGAGTAGGCTGCATGGTGAAGTCAATACTAGCCTGAACGACTAGTGAGAACTTGTTTCAAAAAAACAAAGAACAAGAAAAAAGTTTTCTGTATTTATATGCAATGGAAATATATATTTATATTCCCATTAAGAAGGATAAACTTCAGTCACTGGTAAATGGATACATATTGAGACCACAATTTACTAAATGAAATAAATCACACAAGCAAACTTAAATACTGTGTGGTCTCTCTTATATGAGGAACCTGAAATATAAATAAAGAGCAAAATAAAAAGTAGTAAGCAGAAAGATATTTTTCAAGTGAGAAGGGAAATTAGAGATAAAAGGAAGGGAAAGGAGGAAAACGAGATTAAAAAAAAAGAACTGGAAAAAAGTAGAGATAGAGGTGTTTTTGTTTTTTGTTTTTGGTCCTGGGAATCTAACTCAGGACCTTGCATTTGCCAGGTGGGTGCTGTGCCACTGAGCTGTATCCCTGGCCCAAGACAGCTTTTGCAAATGGGAAGAGGACCAACAGATAGAAGGATCAAGGAGGGAGATGTGTTATGTACACAGGCCAACTCTACATAAGGATTGTAATCATCATGTACTGCAAACATGTACTAATAAAAAACAAAACTGAAAAAATAATTAAAAAAAGAATTAGCAAATAAAAGTTGCACGTGTTTACTATGTTCAGGCAAGTTGTTTTAAAAATGCATTTATTATAGAATAGCTAAATCAAGCTAATTTATATATTAAGTCATATCTTTCTTTGTGATGAGAATATTTACAATTTACTCTTAGCCTGTGGGGGCAGGCTTTTTGTTGGGGATTTAGCCAAAGGCCTCACACATGCCTGGCATCTCTTAGCAATTTTCAAGAATAAAGTATAATACACTGTTAAGTATAGTCACCATGTTATATAATAGGTCTCTTGAATTATTTCCCAAATTCTTAAATTACTGAATATTTTCTCTTTGTTCTTTTGATTGGTCATTAATTTGTCTAGATATCTCCTGGACTAAGCAAACCATATTCTTCCAGGCATACTAGAAACACCACTCTGTTGGTCTCTTGCCTTTCTGTTTCTGCCTTAAGCAGAAACCTTCATAAGATAGAAAACGACATTAGTTTTGACTGCCTATTGTTATGAATACCAGTATATTAGATCAATTTGTCTGTATTTTTACGCATCAGACAACCTAAGTGTTCAGTCTCACAGCTACAAAATAGCAAAACCATGTCACCTTCTCCACTGTGAATCTTCTATATTAGTCATAGTACTCTACTTCTCAGAATCCTGCTCTTGATTGCTTTTTAATTAAGGACAAATGCTACATTTTCACATATACTGACAGTTGTAAAGACTAAGGTCTTCCTATTATCATTCCTATTAACAGTAACACATACATTTTTACCTGTCTTCTCACACTAATATGTAAGACTGTTGAAAGATATAATGCTTTTGTTTACTGTTAGATTTCTAGCCCCTAGAACAGTGCCTGACCCAAGAAAGCAGTCAATAAATTTTTGCTGGAGTTGAAACTTTGAGGGAAGACACTGATGCTCTATACTAGGTACAGGTCAATAGTTATGGTGTAGGGATTGGGATACAGCACCCAGAAAACTGCGAGAGCTCTATCTAGCATACGCAAGGCCCTGGGTTTGATCCCCAGCACCACAAAAAGAAGAAAAAAGTACAAACTAAATACATCATGATAATACCTGCCCGAGTTTTATTTTTTCAGGGAAAATGCAAGCAAAGGTTTAATGGGGGTATTTACAGGGGCAGGTAGAAGGAAAAGGAAGTCACACAGAAAGGTAGGAAGGGACTGAGGGTACAAGGCAGACAAGCGACGCCAGAAGGATCCCTGTACCACCCCAATCCGGGACATGGCACAGTTGGGCCCAGGAAGATTGGGACAGGACAATTGTGGGGGTTTGAGTTCTTAGGCTGGGCTCTCCGAGTTTATAAACAGAGACTACTCTGAGAGGAGACAGGGTGGAAAAGGGCTCCCCCTATACTTCCTCCCAGAGTTAAGGCTTCACCAGGCTTCCAAGCTCGGATTTCTTTAGTTAGGGGAGAAGGTGTAGGAAGAGACAGGAAGAGCATCCTCCCTTCCCTAGTGTCCCCCCTTTCCCAGTGGGCTGTGGCAGGCAGGGGTAGTGTGAATGCACTTCAGTCGTGTCTGCCCCTCTAATGCCACCACACTGGCAAGTGGGAAGGGGGACCTGGAGGGCCAGCATCAGCAAGACATTTCCCTAGCCCGCCACTCCCTATTTGTTAAGAGAGAATAACTGTCCTTTCACAGATGCTAACACTGCAGGCTGGAAAAAGTAGGAGGAGGGGCCCTGCCATCTCAAGGCCAGCTTTATCCCCAGTACTGACCCAGCTGCCACTTTTGTGCCAAAAAAAAAAAAAAAAAAAAAAAAAAAGTCTTCTGGGAACACATGGGGAAAGAAATTGGGGCAGCTTCCCACTTTCCTAGGTCAGGAAGGAGCAATAATACATTCATTCCATCTGATTTTTAAGGCAGCACATCCAAATGTTCCAGGTTCATGTAGTGAGCCATTTTTCGCCAGCAGATGGTGACACACACACACACAAAAGCCACCTTCCATCAGAAGGGCTCTCTTCTGTTTAGAGCTGCCACAGTTGTCTTGGTACTTGATCTTCAAAGCAGGAGTGAAAAGGAATGCTTCAATGATAAGGAAGCTTAACTTTAGATTTGCCCAGTCTTTTGCTTAGTAAGTGGCATTTTTAAAAAATTTAATTCCCACTTAAGCAGTTTTGCACTGTTATAGATCTTTAGTATAAAAGTTAAAATTGCCAGCGTTAATATATTCTGAAATTTGACTACCAACTAATAATTGAGTTACCTGGTAAAAGGTTGAACATAATCCTCTATTTAAATTCTAGAACTTTTGCATGAGGCCATGGATTCAATTCACCCTCCATCAAATGTGGAATTTAACCCTAGAATACATTCCCAGTAACCAATGTATACAAATAAATTTAAATTATAGAAGGTAAGGGTTTGGTAGTGTAAAATATGAGTAATTTAACCCCACATATAGCTTTTAAATCTCATGCAACTCAATTTAAATTTTTTCCCATCAATTTTTCTGCCTCGAGTAAACAAGAAACAAGTTTATCAATCCAGGTTTCAGTTTTAGCAATAGTATATTTACTTATAGGAAGAGAAATGTCCAGAAGACAGTAATAAGAAAGAAAAGATGCATTAAAGTACTGATCCATTTAGAAAACAAAATAACATTCAGCTATAGAGAGACCTCTTGGCTGATATAACAAGGAGAATAGGAATGAGGAGATGCTTTAAACACTGTATTTGGTTTGGTAGAAATATTCTGTACCTCTGCAGGCCGGATCTTGATGAAAAAGCTGCTACGTTTATAAGAGATCTTCAGTACTTTGGGCCAAGGAAAACGGTTAATCCTCAACTTATCTTTGTAAACCAAAAGGCCACTAGAGCAGACACCTAGGATGATATCCACTCCCTCCAAGTCCTAAAAAAGAAGTAACCCACATTTCAGTCTCTAGTGCTTAATACATCATTGATGATTATTATATAATCTGAAGACATTAACAACCAAAAGCAGTTTCAAAGCAAATGATAAAAAATAACCACCATAATCCATGAGAGTACTATGCTTAAATCAGAGAGTATTATGCTTAAACCAGCCAGGGCAGGGCCTAGGGCCATGTATGCTACCAGATACACATGCATAATTAGAATATTTTTTCATGATAAAACGGTAATTCCTTCAGATATGATGTTAAGAATTGACTCTATTGCTATACAAACTCAACGTAAGAGAATCTCAGATTCTTAAAACAATTGATGTTAGGCCGGGTGTAGTGGTGCATGCCTGTAATCCCAGCATTTGGGAAGCAGCAGGATTGCTGTGAGTTCAAGGTCAGTCTAAACTGCATAGTGAAACCTTGTCTCAAATAAAAAAATAAAAAGGATACTTGATGTTGTGTATTAAATTAAAATCACTGAGCCTAGAAGAAAAATTAAGGCAAAATGAAGCCATATTTACACGCCCCTAAAGAAATTTTTAAAATAGTAACCATTTATGTCATTCATGGAAAATAAATTTCACCTGTGTTACCTCTATGAATCACTATTTGTTTAGCTTCTTGACTACTCTTTTTCCTAAAATAATTACACAGAAAAATATTAGTGCCCACTGATGTTATATACAAGCATAACAAAGATGCAGAAATTATATACAGCTTTAATTCAATGATTAATTCATTGAAAATTTACCAGCAGAGGCCCTCTTAAGATTTTGAAGTCTGTGGGTACATCTTTTTTTTTTTAAGAGTAACAATCTGCTTCACAACATTTGGGAAAGGAACATATTGTCTGACTCCACCCATTCCTGATTGACATCAGGCTCAACAGGAAATAAGAAGTAAAACCTAACAATTTTAGTTCTGGACACACACCTCATCTAATGTACTAACATTCCTACCACCTACTTTAGAGATTCACAGAAGTTACAGTACTCAGCTTAAAACAATCCAGAGAAACATCTTAAGGAAAAAGCACAAACATGCATTGAAACTTTAGGAACTTAAGGAAGAAACAGATACTGGGCTGGGAAGCCCTGAAAGGTTATCCTATCCAATCACAGATCAGATGCTTGAATGTCCTTTTCTAAATTCCAACTCAGTGATTATTCTCCCTACTCTGGAACACCTGCAGGGAGCTCAATACCCTCTGAGGTAGCCCACTCCATCTCTGAAAAGCTCTGCTAGACAATTTGTCAACTCAGCTGAACTTATTTCCCTATGGTTTCCATTTTACTACTTCTAGATTTATGTCTTGGAGCCACAGTAAAATCTCTGCCTCACAATCCAATCTTTCTAATATACAAAGAAAGATATTATATCTTCCCAGAACTTTTCTATTTGTGGGCTAAGTACCCATATTCTTTTGATTGTGTCTTACTGGATATAATTTTAAATCTGCTCATCATGCACACTGGTTAATTTCCTCTGAATGAATGTCTGATTACTCCCATGAGTCTTGTTCTTCACAATCTCTCTGATATCCCCAGCCGGTCTACTAACTAAATAGGAAAGAAAGAAACCAAGCAACTTGCCTTAAGTATTCACTCTTACACTGTCAAGCAGAATTAGATATAAAGTGCCTATAATATTTTGGAGGCTGAGGCAAA
The DNA here is from genome assembly GCF_034190915.1 of Cavia porcellus. Taxonomy (NCBI): domain Eukaryota; kingdom Metazoa; phylum Chordata; class Mammalia; order Rodentia; family Caviidae; genus Cavia; species Cavia porcellus. The sequence goes on along the minus strand of NW_026947508.1, from coordinate 22,178,162 downwards.
AGAATTCCAAGTTTGAGTACCATGTAGAAAACTTAGGTAGACTGTCTCAAAATATGAAATAAAAAAGGCTGGGGACATAGCTCAGTGTGAAAGGCCCTGAGTTTAATCCCTACTACCGAGGAAAAATAAAGCCTAAATTTTCAGTATTCTAACCTAATGGTTCTTAACTGAACTACTGAAGTTTATTCAGTCTACATCAAAATTACACTTGGAGAGCTTGTTAAAAGAGATTGCTGAGACCCACCCCTAGCTTCTGATTCAGCATGGGAAGGATACTGTACTATGCATTTTATTTATGTATTTTCTGGTACCAGGGATTGAACTTATGACTTTGTGCTTGCCAGGTAGGCACTTTGCCACTGAGCTATATTCCCAGCCCTGTGAACCATGCATTTCTAACAAGTTACTAGGTGATGCTAAATGCTGCTGACCACATTTTGGGAACCATTACCCTGGGCCAATGGTTCTCAGATTCAAGCAGGCATCAAAAACAGTTAGGATGCTCATTCAATCTGGAAACGCTACAGCCTCTCCTCCAAAGTAAGTCCATAAATTTGGGAGGAGCTCAGGAATCACACCCCAGGTGATTCTAACATAGGTGATACTGGCAATGATATATGCCTTGCTGTCCATCTTTATGTTTTAATGTAACAGCATTTTAAACAAATATAATTTTTTTTTCTCGGTGTGCTACATCTTTTGATCTTTAACTAGGTATGAAACTTTATTCTCATGAAGTGCTGAGGGCACAGCACCAGCCTGGCAATGGTGAGGTTATGAGTTCGATTTCTAGTACAAAAAAAAAAAAAAGAATTCTTTAAATGTTTTAAAAACCCCAGGTAAGTGTTGATAGGAAATATTATATGCCACAAGTGTGATACATACATAACAGACCTGTGTAATTAAATGCATAAAGTTATCATTACCTTTGCTTTATGAAGATCAACTCCATACATAGACAACTTTTTGGCATTCTCCAGAAATTCCAAGTCAGCCTGAGCTGGAGTCATGGACCTTTGATATAATAAAAATAAAAAATTTAGTGCCACAATAGTGACATTTACAGTAATAACAATTGTATACTTGCTGCACTTTATATAAACATATGTCAATATATACACAAAATATATTTCATAGTCCAAAAAGGAACTAAGGAATCTTATCACTAAAGGTTTCTAAATAATTAAAAATATGCCTAAGAAAAAAAGGTTTTTTTCTTGGTACTGGCAATTGAACTCAGGACCTTGTGCTTGCCAGACAGGCATTGTGCCACTGAGTCATAGCCCCGGCCCCACAAAGAAAGATCTGAGGAAACAAAAATTTACTAAAAAAAGCTATCAGAAAAAAACTGTTTTCAATCCTACTAAACAATTTCCTCAAAGGTACCTAAGGTCATTCATCATCAGTTTTCTCTACAGCATTTTTCCTATATTATACATAAATTTATTCCACTAATTTTCTCACCAGAGAGAAGACTAAATTAAACCCTCAGGGAGGATGGTGCAATTTACAAGATCCTCTTAGCTGCCTTTTTCTCTTTCTATATCCCTGAATTGAGTTATTATAGAGGGCAGCTGACATTACTTAAGTAGGACTCTTAATGGGGGCAAGTTTGATGAAAAGAAAATTTCTGGTAACAGATGGTGTCCTGCCCACTGATCTACACAAAATAAATTGGTTAATAGAAGCACACAGATAATGAGACTGCTTTCTGTTATTAAGACATCTTCATTATGAGGAATAGAATGAATTAGATTTGTTTGAAAACACTCAGTCTCACTGTCTAAACATTCACTGAGACAGTCTTTCCTTTTCTGTTCGACGTTTCCTCTCTTTTGAGAAGCACTCATGAGCTGTTATGTTGGGCTTCAGGACAAAGACATCATCCTAATGCTACACAATTCAGACTAATCAAGTATAACTTCATGGTAACAACACAGACACATCCCCAAAGAAATAACATGGAAATGCCAGTTTCCCACAAGACTGCCTCAAGCTATAGGGAGCAGCAGGATCTCTTCACTTAATAAGGAAGAGTCTCTCCCAAACCCATCTGTCTTTACCCTCATTAAAAAGAACAAAGGAATCCTTGGAACAACAACAACCAAAAGGAAAAAAACCTCAGAAGAGGCTGCAGATTTGTTAATAATGCAGCTTTCCTAAATAAACTTCTCTGTAAGCACTAAAGCATCACACTTGAATTCTATTTATTTAACGGACCTGAATTAGAAGATTAAAAAACAAAAAAGGAGAATGAGAAAATTAACTCATATTCAAGTCAATTAAAAGAAAGTTTTGTAGGATAAATTTTTTTTCACCCAAGTGATACATCTGTACTTTTCCAGTTAAGGTTACTACCAGCTATTTTATAATTTTGGTATTGCTACTATTATCAGTGAATTTTAGAATTCTATTTGTGTGTGTGTGTGTGTGTGTGTGTGTGTGTGTGTGTGTGTGTGTGTCAGGAACTGAACTAAGACCTCGCTTGCATCTGCCAGGCAGGCACTGCACCACTGAGCTGTATCTCCAGCCTGGATTTTAGAATTTTAAAGTTGGAATGGAACTTGAAGATCACAAACTTCAATATTTTCACTTTTCTGATCAAGAAACAGGCCCTGAACGATTACAAGATCACAGCAGGTTAGGATCTTATTTTGAAGTAGCAGGATTAAATTAGGTCTCAGGTCACTGACTCAGGTCCTTAAACCCTGGCTTTTGCACTTAAGAGTGGGGAAGGAGCCACCGTCTTCCTCAAGCTCCTCTATGAAGAATCACACCTGTTTTAAAACACCAGGATGCCACTGGCTTTTAAAATCTTTCTACATAAATGAATGTGACTATTAGGATCAAATAATATAATGGTTATAAAACTGCTCTGTAAACTGTTTGTTGTTTTGTTTTCTTGAGACAGGGTCCCACTTTGAAGTTTAGGCCGGCCTGGAAGCGATCTTCCTGCCTCAGCCTCCTGATTACAGGTGTGCGTTACCACACCCAGCTGTAAACTATTAAAGATTACTGCAATTTTAGTTTCTGATAGTTCAGTGGTTCATCATAAGATTAAGATGGATAATTTATACCACTTCAACTTGAAGACAAAATTTAAAACATTAAATGAAGCAAGCATGGGCTGGGGATTTAGCTCAGTGGCATAAGCGCCTGCCTTGCAAGCAGGCAGTCATGAGTTCGATCCCTGGTACCAATAAAACAAAGAAAAAAAAATGAAGCAAGCATACTACAATCTTCCCCATGTTGACTCTTTCAACGTTAACGGGCATTATGGGTCAATTAACTTGACTTTTTTTTGGTACTGGAAATTGAACTTCACAGGTACTTATGATGCTAAGTTATATCCCCAATCTTTTCTTTTCTCTTCTTTCTTCCTTTTTTTTTTCTGAGTCAAGGTCTTTCTATGTAGTCCAGGCTGCCCTCAAACTTACAGTGATTCTCCTGATTCAACTGGCCAACTGCTGAGATAACGTAAGTGCACCACCACCCTGGCCCAAATCAATTGAGTACAGATTTAAATTTCAAACTATGTATACAAATAACTATACTTTAAAACAATGGTTTTCAAGACAGAATCTCACTAGGCCAACCTTGAACTCCCTTTGTAGTCCAGACTGGGCTTAATTTCTCAGTCTTCCTGCCTCAGCCTCCCAACTATTGGGATTACAGTTTTATACCATTACACACAGCTAAGAGGGATCTTTAACTTTAAAACTTCTTAGTTGAAAATATGTTTAAAGTTTGGCTGATGTTTGCATTTTAAAATGTTTATTTTATGTATTATATTTATATTGTTCATATATTATATATTATCCCAGCACTCAGGAGGCAGAGGCAGGAGGATCATTGCAAGATCAAGACCAGCCTAGGCTACAAAGTGAGGTTGAGACCAGCCTGAACTGCATAGGGAGACCCTGTTTCAAAAAAGAAAAAAAAAAAAAATGCTTGGATTTTTGAAATAATTCTTTTTTCCTTTGATTTTGTGATAGTTAGGATTAAAGCCAGGGCCTCCACACTGAGTTACATTCCCAGACCTATTTTTATGTTTTACCTTATTTATTTTTTTGGTAGTTGGGCTCAAACTCACGACCTTGCACTTGTCAGGCAGGTCCTTTATGCCACTGGGCTGAATCCCCAGCCCCTACGTTTTATTTTTGAGATAAGGCTTTGCTAAGTCTCTAAATTGCCCAAAGTGGGCTCAAACTCAATCTTCCTGCTCAGCCTCCCAGAAGAGTGGGATTACAGGTGTGCACCACCACACCTGCCTTGAAATAATTGCTTAAATCATGTATAATTCAAATGATTTTTCCCGAAATATTTGAGGAGTAAGCTATCAATCTGGCGACCCATCACTCCTGAATATTTTTGTTCGTATAAGTTTTCTATATTATAAATAAGGACAACCTTCTATATAATGCCACAATCAGGCAACCAAGGCTGATATATACTGCACATAGTCCTCAAGCCTCATTGTTTAGCCAGTGTTGCAGAAGGACCATATTTACCATCGGTTTTGCTTAGTCTTCAGTCTGAAACAGTTCCCTAATCTTAGACTCCAGTCAAGTACTTAACCAGTGAGCTACACCTCCAGCCGCCAGCCACTGCGACACAGATATCAGAGAAAGGCTGTGTCCCACTGCACCCTATCAGGCGGTACACTGTGGAGAGTGGCTGAAGATTGATCAGTGTGGGCCAGAGAAAGGCTAATCTCAAGAACACTGGGTGCCTGCGGCAAGTCACACGGGAAACTGCTCTAATCTCGGCAACATGTGCCTGAGACAAGCCACGTGGATAAACTCTCAGCCGGAGGGGCTTCATGTGATACTCATTCTCCGGAGTGTATAAATAAATGCGCTGCAGCCGCTGGCGCACTCTTGCTCCCTCTCCTCTGCTTCCTTTGTACTTCCCATCAGGAGAGCGGGCTACGCGCGGCCTGTTTTCTGTACTCCGACTCTTGTCCTCCGCCCCCATCCTCTCACATCCTCACCCTGGGACATCAAGAGCTACGTGGGATGCAGCAGCACATAATTCCAGTTCGTGTTTTCACGGATGTTATTCATTTTCACCACTGATGTCTGCAAGGCTTCCTCTGTGAAATTCTTTAACTGGTAACTACATTTGTGGGATATTTTTGAAACTTTTTAATATACTATTTATTATCAAACTTTTAATTTACTCACTTAAGTCAGTATGGACTCCGATCCTCATCTTATTCAATGCAATATAATAAATTATTTTCATCATTTTCCTGCATACAGTGCTCCAGATTTGGCCAGTGAGAGCCTCTTCAAGCCTGATTGCATATCTTTCTAGACATTTCTCGTTTTTTGAGTCTCTCTTCCCAGTGCAATATATATGCAATGTGTGTGTCAGTGTATGTATCTACACCTATATTTTCATATTTATCTTTCTATAAGTTGGAAACCGTAGTTCACTCTGAAATCTCCTATTTCAATGCAATACCATAGGATTCACTTTAGTTTCTCTCTATAACTTTTTATTGTTGTTTGAAACAAGGTCTCACTATGTAGTTCAGGCTGGTCTTAAACTTGTTGCAATCTTCCTGCCTCAGCCTCTTGAATATTGGGATTACAGGCATGTGCTACCACATCCAGCTTCTTTTTCCATCATTTGTATCACCCTTTACCAACTTCTTTTTCCTTCTACTGTTATCCTGCATATTTTTACTAATATTTTTCTTTCCCACTTCATATATAACCAATGTCTCATTACTGTCAGTAATTCCTTCCATACCACCTTTAAGTTCTGACTCCCAGTGTTAGAACATCTCTCCTGTGGAGTCCTCTTTCAGCCTGCACACCCACAGAGATGCCTGCCCTCTACATTCTCCATAGGCCCTGCCCTCAAATATATGCCCTTCTTGCTCTGCTTGGCCTGGAACCCTCAGCACACAGTGCCCATACTTGACTATCTCCCTCTTGGGCTGGAATTGTAACTCATCAGCCCTTGGACCTACACTTTCCTCACTCTGTTTAAGACCCAATCCTAAACCAGACTACCTCTCTGCCTGGTGATCAGTTTGCTTTACTTATGTCCTAGAAAGCTTTTTCCATTTGTAAAAGCCAGACACCTTAATATGACTAAGGAAAAAAAAAAAAAAAAAAAACAGGAAAATCTCTCATAATTTCACCATCCATAGACATCTGTATACATAAATACAACATATATATTTTACAAATTAGTATCACAAGTTAAACTTTAGGATTTTTCCTAAAATTTCCAAGACGTTTTAAAGAGATTACCAAACAGCTGGGAAAAGATGAGATATCTCTAACCATTAAGTGTAGTGTACAGAATTTATTCACTATCACCTAAAAATTTACTACTTGTAAGCACTGCAACTTATAAAAGTACCTAACCAGGAAGCTCTGGCACTGATTAATCTTGCTCATTACAGACAAGGATTATAGCGCTGTTTCCCTGGTTTTATTCATTTCAAGCAAGTGGGGTTAAAAGAGCCATTCCATGAATTACAGTTGTATTGACAGCCTTTTAATAATATTTGTTGCATCTCCTAAATTAAGGATTGTGATTTCAAATAATTACATGGGGGACAATGGACAAGCTTATACAGCTTCCTAGGGCCCATAAGTGAAAGGCAATTAATTTTAAAACTTGACTTGCTAGTATTAATTTGAAAAGTTAATTATAGATTCTGATTCACCATTCTTGTCTCGGCAAAAGGCTACCACCACAGGGTCTGCTTACATAGGCTGTCTTCTATTTTTCTGTGTGAGGAGCAGAGTGGTATTTGCTTGTACTTTTCAATGCAAGTAAAATATTTATGCCTCAGCAGACGTTTCTGTGGATTGGCTAAAACACCATGTTGTTGGACAAAATTAAATTTTCCATTTGGGTTTCTCCTTGTGAGTGCTGCCAATCCTTATAAAAAGGAGCAAGTAAATTCCAGGATGACAGACTTCCAAGTTTTCTAGTCATGGAAATCTATTATTGTTCAGTTTCTGTCTTATAGCAGAACACCAACTGAGCCACAGCCATTCATCCTTCAGACTGTTCCATCTACTTAAATTTTGTTAAGTTCTAAGAGTAGTTCTCTAAACTCAGACTCATAGTCACTGTTTTTAAAATGAGGATAAGAACTACTAACATCCCACCAAATATCTGAGCTCTCATTATGTACTAGTCACCGTGCTAAATGTTTTACATGAACTTTCTGATTTAACAATTATAAAATTCACATTATCATCCTCACATTTGAAATGAGGAAATTAAAGCCTCAGGTTTTCTAGGAGTCAGATACCAACAGTCACAGTGTTAAAAAGCAATGGAGTCTGAATTCAATGCAAGACAGGCTAACTCCAAAGCCAGTTATTTTAACTATGTGTCCTATTCGCCTAACGGTGGTTTTCAATTTTTTTTGCTCTTCATACCTCTTTATCCTTTGCTTTACTTTTTATCTTTTGAGACTGGGTCTTGCTATGCAGTGAGGCTGGCTTTGCATTTGGCTGGTTTTGAACTCACAGCAATCTTTCTGCCTCAACCTTCTGAGTGCTGAGATTACAGGTGTGCACCACCACACCCAACAGGACCTCTCTATTGTTATAATTACCGAGGACTCCAAATTAATTTTCTTTTTAGTTGTTTTTTCAGCCAGTGTCTCACTATGTAGTTCAGGCTGCCCTTGAACTCATAGTGACCCTCTTGCCTCTGCCTCCCAAGTGCTGGGATTACAGGTGTACACCACCATGGTTGTTTGTTTCTTGGGGTATTAGGGATTGAGCCCAGAACCTTGTACCTGACAGGCAAGTACCTCTACCACTAACCTATATACCTAACCCAAAAATGGGTTGTATCTGTATTTACTATAATAGAATTTTTTTTTTTTGGTGCCAGGGATTGAACACCTGACTTTGTGCTTACCAGGCAGACACTGTGGCCATTGAGTTATATCTCTGGCCCTATACTAGAAAATTTTAAACTTAAAAAAATAATTTGACAGCAGCATACTGGAACTACATTTTGGATTTCTCTTTGAGCAGTGCAACCCTTTGAAACTTGGCCATCTAACTCAGGACACTAATTTAAAGCCAAGAACACACTTTGACATTGAAGTGTAAATTTTAGCTATAGTAAGTCACTCAAATAACAGTGAACATATAGTAGGCACAAGTTTTTATGGCACTTTAATATTTGCTACTATTTAGTGAATTTTTATCATATGAAAAACATTATGATAGTATACTAAGTGTTTTACTCTGTAACCTTTTGTAAATCTAGCAATCACTCTGTTTCTTCTGAGGCAATATCCTCTGCCTCACATATAAGAAAGCTGAAGTGCAGAGGATTTAAGTGAATTACCTGAGGTCTGAAGATGAGAACAAAGCAGAGGCAACATTTTAGGGTAGCTCAGACTAATGTATAAGCTGCTCTTGATTACTGTTATGACTTCCCCATAATAGTAGCAATTTTCATTTTTTAAAAAAGCAGTGTAATCAATAAGGACTTTTAAAATTATGTTCAAAGGTTTCATGGGCTCTGTAAAATCTATCCATGTATGTATATCTCAAGTTTAAAATTCTTTACTTCTAAGAATCTTGATGCATTCACCATAGTATAATAAGTTTAAAACCTGAGAAAAGGTAAGACAATAATAGCTGCCATTTATCAAGCACCTACTGTGTGCCAGGTCCTGTGCTAAGTGCTTTACATCTATCATTTCATTCAGTTTTCATCCTACTATGCAGTGCCCATTACTCCAATGACGAAATGAAGTTCAGAGGAATTCAGTGACTTGCCATGGTCAAACATACAGGGAAATGCTAGTTCTTTATAAGGCGTCCTGCTCCCTCTTAGGCAAACACTGAATCAGTAACATGTCAGGAGTTTAAACTTACTGCCAAAATAAACAGAGTAAATCCCAGAGATATCACCTGTATGATTTATGGAGTTCCATGACTTTTTCTTCAAGTTCCTTGGTCTGATTTGGGGCCAGTTTAAAATCACTAACATATTCCGCGCCATGGAGCTCTGGGTCGTAGTCTCCCAGCTCAGACTGGATGGTATAAGAACCTAATAATGCTAGGGTTGCAAAGGAACAGGGAAGACGTCCTGCAATGATGTCCTGCCGAAGCTGAAGACATAAATAGTATCTAAAGTTAAAAAAAAAAAAAAAAAAAAAAAGTCAACATGTTAACAACAACAAACCAAAGAAATAAAAATGAAGAAAAGAAAAACACAAATGATTTTTTTAAAAAGGTTAAAACATTAATTGTTCAATCTAGGTGACAAGCATATGGCTACTCATCATACTATTTTTTGCCACTGTGTTTGAAATTTTCCCATCAAAGACAAAACAAATACCGTAATTGAAATTTTCCCATCAAAGACAAATACCATAACTATGTTGAACTCATAGTTGGAAGGCAGTTTAGAAAGAAGAGTTAGAAAAGTCCAAACAAGGAGAATCTTAAACTTCTTTAAAATGTTAAGTAATTAGCAAAGATTTTTAGGGATTTGATTTTTTTTTTTTTTTAATACAGAGTAAACCTGGGGCTGGGGATTTAGCTCAGCCGCATAAGCACCTCCCTTGTAAGCAGGTGGTTGTGAGTTCGATCCCCGGTACTGATGAAAATGAAAAAGACAAAAAAAAAATTTAAAAAAAAATACAGAGTAAACCTAGATGAAGAAAGATGACAACTTTAACAAATACTACCTGTGGAAAAGAAATAAACAATTTTCTCAGGGTGATATACAGCATTTCAACTTCATGAATGTACTAAGTATGCCTGGACAGCAGAGTAATCTTTAAAAATATTATAAACTTTCAAAAAAATGGAATAAACAGAATTTTGGTTATGTTGGAGACAGTTTTGCTAAGTAGCCTACCTCAGTTTCCTTGAGTACTGGGATTATATGAGTTCACTATCACACCCAGCAATAATCAGATTTTTTTTTTAATCGGTACCAGGGATTGAACTCACGACCGTGTGCTTGCAAGGCAGGCACTCACGCTTCTGAGCTAAATCCCCAGCCCAATAATCAGATTTTTTAAAGAGTTTATATTCCCTTAAGATATATGAAAACAGCCCAGGGATCTAGCTCAGAGGCATAAGCGCCTGCCTTACAAGCACAGGGATGTGATTTGATCCCCAGTGCAAAAACAAAAAACAAAAACATGTATGAAAACAGAGGCTTGGAAGTTATAAACTTGCCTATAATCAATAAAATCAGAATATAAAAAGTTTCTTAGCAACCAACAACTTAAAGTTAACAGACATTTACCAAGCACCTACTACATATAAGGCTCCATGCAAGGTTTTTTGGTACCGGGATTAAACTCATGACCATGTGCTTACAAGGCTGGTGTTTATCCACTGAGCTAAATCCCTGGCCTGTATTCTTTACAATATTGTTGCTTTTCCTTTTCCCTAAAGGATTCAGTACGTTGTTTTTAAAGAATATTACTTGCAAGTCAAATAGGCTCAAAGAAGATTCAATTCATGAGGATCATGTACCTAACCGTACAGTTTAAGAGGAAGATACAGCTGGCTTGGTGGCATATACCTGAAATCCCAGCACTCTGGGAGGCTGAGGTAGAAGGATTGCAAATTTGAGCCCAGCCTGAGGAACTTAGCAACTAAAAGAGACCCTGCCTCAAAAAATAAAAACAGTTAGGAAGGTAAATCAGTGTGAAGGCCCTGTTTTCAATTCCCAGTACTACAAAAGGAGGAAGAGGAATAGGAGGAGATAACCTGTAATCCTAGCACTCAGGAGGCTGAAGCAGGAGGACTGTTACAAGTCTGAACTATAAAGTGAGTTTAAAGCCAGCCTAAACTGCAGAGTGACACCCTGTCTCAAAAAGGAGAGGGGAGGGAGAGGGAAAGGGAGGGGGTACAGAAGGGGGAGGGGAAGGGAGAGGGAAGACAGCAATAATAACCATCCTGAGATTTTTTGGCTTTTTTGATCTCTATAAAAAGAAAGGTAGTGAGAGAAAAGTAAGAAAACAAACCCCCAAAAACTCAAGGGCTATTCACCCCTACATAACCCTCTGGGAGGATGGTGTGGTTTTGAGGAGCCCAGCCTACTGCCACTTAATAGCACATCATTTTTCTTCAGTTTTGGGAAATTTCCAGAGCTTTTGATGAGGAGAGTTACTACCACACATGTAACTAATGATTATTTACCTTGTAATGTCTTCTGTTAACTGTGCTGGATCAGGTGGATAAAACTTTACATTAAATGTGAAATTCCAAGGGATGCCTATAAAAATAAAAGATTTTATGGTTATGCCTAAGTTTCAGATTGCTAGAAATACCTTGATATATTCAACATTGTTTTCTGAAATCTTTTGACATAGTCATCATGCACTGTGCTTAAGTGTTTTTGTTGTTTTAAAGAAAGTTGCTAAGACACCACTTATGAAAGCTACAGAATCGATCTCCTTCTTTCTCTCTTGTTCTCTCTCTCTCTCTCCTGACTTTAATAGTTTAGTTAGTGGGGCTGGGGATTTAGCTCAGCGGCATAAGCACCTGCCTTGCAAGCAGGCAGTCGTGAGTTTGATCCCCGGTACCGATAAAAAGGAAAAAGACTAGTTTAGTTAGTAAGTGATTAGAATGACACTGGCAAACTAACAAGAAGGAAAACTATAGGTAAACTTGCTTACAGCACTGAAATGTGATCCATATATTGCACTGGGTCCTTAGGACATTAGATTTGAGGACATTCAGGTGACCAGCGGATGTTCTCTTTTGGTTTTGGCATTATTTGTGTTATCTGCCAATATTATCTCAAACAAAAGTTAAAATACTATTGGTAAGAGTTCAATCCTGAGACTTATATAAATGTGTTATTTTTTAAATTTAAAATGAAAACCAGAGATTATGAATTATGGTTAAGTGGAGGATGCGTTTCATTTTTTGGGCTGAGTGCTACCCTTCAGGGTTTTTCTAGCATGACGGTTGGCTTCCCAAAGAGTAAGCCTTGACCTCAGCCAGAAGAATGACTGATGACAATACTAACGCTGTCATTTTGTTCAGTACTTACTGCATGCCAGACATTAAGCCAAGCCCTCCTAAACATACTAACTCATTTAATCCCCACAGAAATGCAAGGAGGCAGGTGCTGGTATTAATTCGTCTTATACATGAAAAAACAGACACTTAGGAAAGCACATAGCCAGGGAATCCAGGGTTCTCTCATTCTAAATCCCATGCTTTTAACTACTGGGCTCTATGATCCTACTACAAACATTTATTTGTCAAATATCATTCTGTGTTTTATCATCAAACATCACCTTTAATGCTAAGAGCTAACAATAACATCTGAAGTAGTCTGAATGTCTCAATGAATGTATTTTTATGTATACTGAAATATTTAATAGAGAATTCCCTTAGAAATAGTCAGTATTTTCTTTCAACATTTGAACTGAAAGGTAAATTCCAGACAATATAATGAGGCCTTAAAGCCTAGCCAGACACTAACATTTATCATTAACCTTCTTTTAATGTTTCGTATCTGAAAACTTGATATGGCACTTAGAAAATCAAAACTCATAACTGTTTCTTGTAAAGGGAGTGGAGCAACATTTACAGTGTATAGCATAAACTAAAAAATACCAACTGTTGTGTCACTTTCTGATATGATCAAGTCATTTCAACTAGCCATTGCTAATTTATAATTCCCTATAAAGACTGTTAAAGTCCTCTATATTACCTTAAAAAAATACACTGGGTAGAATAAAACAGGGAAATGAAGATAGTCAAAGAATGTTTAATATCTATGTCCTTATGAAGAACTTTAAACATAAATTTAATTATAACAAAAAATGGCAATAGGTAATTGCATAAAAATAATATTAAGAGAATTAAATTGTTTATAAAATGTGATTTTCTTTTTTGTTGTTTTTTAATTCTATATTAAGTAAGTGAGAGAGAAAGTTTGATAACACTTAATGTTGATGGGAAAAATAAGCATTTCCATCCACTGCTGACTGGAGTGTAAACTGGTAACACTATGGAGAACAAAAGTGACATTATATATCTTTTCATTTTGGAATTCCACTTCTATTCATATATCTAAACATACTTGAATATAGTCAAAATGCTATGTTTGTAAGAATTTTTGTAAAAGCAAAATCCTAAAAACAATGTAAATATACTAGCAAAAAAAGAAATTAAATTATGGGCTAGCTAGAAGTTACAAAATTAAGCAGCCACTAAAAAAAAAGAAATAGCTCTCTATGGAATAATTTCAAAACAGTGTCAAGTGAGACAAAAGTGAAAAAGAATAGTATAAACAGAAAGGTACTGTGTAAGTTAAGGACAGAAAAAGTATCATTATAAGTGTGATTAAACCTGTACCGAAGAGCTCTGTAAGGATGTATCTAGTCAGAGTTGTTGGAAAACTATGAAGGGAGGTTAGAGAGAGAAGTTAGGAAGCTGAGGGAGAAGTGATAGCAGTACTACACACTCTTATGCCATCTGAGGTTTGTATTGTACATATTTACTACTTATTTATATGTATTTATAAAGAATTAAAGGAACATGTCTTTCCACTAAAAATTATATCCCCAAGGTCAAAAACTTTGTCTGAAACAATGCTTGGCATATGATGAGTGCTCAAGAAATATTCACTGAGGGCTGGGGATATAGCTCAGCAGCATAAACGCCTGCCTGGCAAGTGTGAGGTTGTGAGTCCGATCCCTGATGCACACATGCATGCATGCACGCACGTGTGTGCACACACAGAAATATTCATTGAGTGAATGAAATAAAATCACTGATCTCAATTATTGTTGAGAAAGTCACATGAGAATGCTAAATCTTTTGGGAATTTAAAAAAAAATACTGCACAACAGGAGATAATACATATTAGTTTATTAAAATTATTTATCTAAGCATTATTCCAGATATCCCAATGGGCTCAAATTACTAGACTGAACGAAGTGAAAACATCAAAACAACTATATTCCATTTAATTTTTCCTTTTAGTCAACACAAAATAAGGAAACTTAACTGTTTTAGAAGTGACCATAAGTAAGTGGAAATTTTTCAAACATTAATGTTTTTATTTTTGGTAAGAGTAATCATAAAAAAAGAACTCAAACTCTTGGTTTCTTTTCTTTTCCATACAGCAGTTACAAGTTTTTGATACTACTAAAGAAATTTTCCAGTTTCCTTCTAAGCAAATTTAGCGTTAAATGCAACAGAGATGATTTTAAAAAAGAAATAAAGATCATTTACAGTCAGGTGTGGTTGCATCTGCCTCAATCCCAGCACTCTGGAAGGATGAGGTAGGAGAATCACATGTTTAACCCCAACTTGGGCAATTTACTGACTTCCTGAGCTCAGTTTCAAAACAACTAGAACCCCCAAAAAAGGTATGGGGTGGAGGTGCCTTCATCCAAAGGCCTTGGGTCAATGCCCTGAATTTTAAAAAAAGAAAAAGATCCCTTGGAATTTAAAAAACAGTTAAGTTAAACTTCAGTTAATTACTACTTCACAGAATATGATACATATATAGTTAGTAACATTTTATAGAAAATATTTAGCAAAGGGGAAAAAAGACTATTTGGAAAAACTGTAAACATTTTCAACACCAAAATTTCTGCCTTCTAATTCAGCAACATGTCAATGACATTCCTGCCAAATGTGCATAACCTAAATCTAACCATGAGAAAAGCTCAGACAAACTCAAACTGACCACATAAAATTGCTGCTCTGTATTCTTCAAAACTACCAACACTGTGAAATATTTAAGACTTAGGAACTGTTTTCGATTAAAGAAAATAAAGATCTGACAACTAAATTCAAGATATTACCTTAGATTTTCTTTTTCTCTAACAGATATCATTGAGACAACTCACAAATAAGGGTAAAAGGTTATAGAATCATTTTCTATATTAAGTTCCTCCTTTTGATAATTGCATTATGGTTATGTAAGAAAAATCCTAGATCCTAGGATATACAAACTAAAGTATTTAGGAGCAGATGGGCACAGTATAATGACGACTTAATTTGTTTAAATCAAGGTGAAAATCACATAACACAATATTAACAATTTTAAAGTGTACAATTTAGTGGCAGGTCATACATTCACAATGTCATGCAGGCATTACCTGCATCTAGATTCAAAACATTTTTCTTGCTCTCAAAAGAGACTGTGCAATTAAGCAATACTCCCTGTTCTCTTCTTGCCTCAGACCCTGGCGACCACTAACCTATTTTTGGATATTTTATTTAAACTGAATATACAATATACAATACATAGCCTTTTGTACTTGCCTTCATTTGGTCTGGTGCTTTAAAACAAAATGAGATTTAAAACAAAATGAGTGGTCTCATTATGCTGCCCATGCTGGCCTTAAACTTTAGGACTTAAGAATCCCTGTCAGGTCAGGGATTTAACTCAGTGGCTTAAGTGCCTACCTGGCTGCCTGGCAAGTGCGAGGTTGTGAGTTCAATACCCTGTACCAAAAAAGAACCCTCCTGCCTTAGGTTCCTGAATAGCTGGGACTGCGGGCATGCAGCATGGTACGCAACTTTCATCTGAAATGATATTTTTGAGGTTTATCTAAAAAGGTTGGCTCATCTCCATTCCTTCTTCTAAGTAACATTCCATTGTTTGAATAGTCTTGTTTATCATTATCTGTTAAAGAATATTTGGGTTGTTCTTACTGTTACGCTGCTGTTCATAGTGCTGCTATGTTTATTTGTTTTAAATAAACTAGTATGTATTATCCTTTTGTGCAGCCTGTAGTTCAGGCTGGCCTTGAACTCACTATGAGTTTAGTATGGCCTTGAATTCATTGTGTAGCTTAGGTTGGTGGTAAACTTGCGGTGATTATCCTGCTTCAGCTTCCCAAGTGCTGGGATTACAGGCATGCACTACCATGCCTGGCTATGATGCAACTTACTCTTACACGACGGTTCAAGAAAAAAACTGTGTGTGTATGTGTGTAAATAGGACATAAAATAAATTTAATAAAATATTAGCATTTAAATAATCTGAGTGAAGGATATCTAGGAATTTCTTATCTCATCTTTCAACTTTCAATAAATCTGAAATTACGTATGTCTAAAATTTTTTTCACTAATAATTGAAAAAAAGCCTCCCTTCTGAGGAATCAGGAAACCAAGAACTTTCATATAATATTGGTGGAGATATAAACTGTTATGATTAAATTATTTTTTTTGAGACAGGGCCTCACTATGTAGTTCAGGTTGGCCTTGGACTTACAGTGGTCCTCCTGCCTCAACCTCCCAAGAGCTGGGGTTATAATCAATTTAAAGGAGAATAATTTGGCAATGTCTTGTCAAGGTATTTTCACATACCTACAGTCCAACAATAATGGGGCAGGAGAGTGGGTTTGGGAGTAAAAGTAGCCAACGCAGTGGACATAACCTATCAAAGTCATCAGGCCCAGGGCACAACTACAGAACACAGAATCCAAGATGACTGCAATTCCTGAACACTGTATGAGGAACCGATCAGAAAAGTACTACTTTGCATTCTTCATTTATATTTGGTGTGAAACTAAGTGAGCTTTCGATAGAATAGTTCAAGTCTGGTGCCAGGCCAAGTGGGTTTTGGATGGGACAACTGTCTCAAATGACTTATTTGCATGAGGGAGAAGCCAATCTAGAAATTCTACATACAAAAAACCGCCCTCCATTATCCTCCTGGCTGCTGGCTCACTGTACTCTGTGGAATCCACTTCTAACTCATCTTCAGTACATATACACTGCACGACCTATGTGTCCTGTCCAATTTTTAGTTCATGGCATCAGAAGTTGAAAAGAGGCTGGGGACATAGCTCAGCGACACAGCACTGCCTGGCAAGCATGAGGTCGTGAGTTCGAACCCTGGTACAAAAAACAAAACAAAACCAAAAAAACTGGAAAGAATTCACCCCAGGCCTCACAAACTGGTAGCAATTCCACTTTTGAGTATATACACTAAATCAATGTTTTTTAAAACTATGAATGATGATGCACTTAACAATGAATTTAGTGGAAGAAATAAAATCAATACTTAAATACATAAAGTGGAATACAAAAAGAAAAAATAAGGTATCATAAAGATTAAGATTTTTGTGAAATTTTCTTTTTCAAGAAGGATAAATTTCAAAAACTATGTTAAGAAAAGTAATTCACATATTACATAACTTAATTTACAGAATGTTCAAAAAGATGAACTATAACAATATTTTTTCTTTTTCGTTTTTTTATCGGTACCAGGCATCGAACTCACGACCACACACTTGCAAGGCAGGCGCTTATGCCGCTGAGCTAAATCCACAGCCCCAATTCTTTTTTTTTTTTTTTTTTTTTTTTGGTGCTGGGGATCAGATCAAACTCAAATAATTCTTAAGTAATAAAAAATGTTTTCAAAACTTCAACAGAATTATTAATGCAAAATTTAAGACAGTGGTGACCTCTGCAGGGCAAGAGGATACACAAAATATAGATTTTTTGTCATTTTACTTTTGTTGTTTAATTGTTTGCTTTTTTTCTTTTTTTTCCCTTTAAAATAAAAATATATATGGATTTTTAAAAACATAATTTGTGGGGGCTGGGGATTTAGCGGCATAAGCACCTGCCTTGCAAGCAGGCGGTCGTGAGTTCGATCCCCGGTACTGATAAAAAGATTAAAAAAAAAAAAACATAATTTGTGTAAATTATATTATCAGTAATTTAGAGTAGGTATAGAAGGTACAAGGAAATCTTGCCTTTGCTCTGTACTATTCCAGAAAGGGTGAGCATAGACACCCTGACTCTACGATAGTCTCTCTCATCACATCCAAAAGAATAAGCTAAAAATTAAGCTCAGAAGACAGCAAAGATTGATAAACAGAAGTTATAAATAGTAAGTCTGGCTCTGAGGGAAAATTTTAAAAAGACAAAGTAGATACTGAACATGGGTTTGGACATATGAAAGGAAAATACAAAAACATGAAAGGAATCACCCCAACTCATAACAGATTTTTAGGGAGAGGGAGAGAAGGTGATGGGACTGAAAGGAAACAAGAGAGACAAGTTTCCTTGTACTACACCTGTGGGGCGGGGAGGTTTGAGATAGGGTCTCCCTATGTAGTTTAGGCTGGCCTTGAATTCATGCAATCCCCCTGCCTCAGCTCCCGAGTGCTGGGATTAGTGCACCACTATGGCTGGTTTTACTACACTATTTTAAATAAAAATGTTAATACCTGTTAATTCTGGATGGTTGGTACACCAGTAATTGTCTGTATACTTTTTCACACTTTTAAGAAATATGGAAAAGAGCTTACCATTGAACATCTATTACCATCTTAAGTTTTATATGTGTTTATTTACTTCTAATAATTTATCTGTAGATATTTATTAAGTGCACAGAGATATACATACAGATGAGTTACTACAAACTTTATTGCAATAGTTATTTATATAATCCCAAAATGTCATTTAGTATGACTTTTTACATATGTGGTATATATAATTACTTATTAAACTAATGAAATATATATATGGAAAGTACTTCAAATTGTGTTAAGGAAAAGAAAATTCATTGCATATTTAAATTAACATACCCATGGGTATGTGTCTACATTCAGAACATCTCTGAAAGAAACAAAAAAAATTAGTTACCATGGTTGCCTCCAGGAAACTGCATGACTAAGACAAAGGAAGAAGGGAGCTTTACCTTATGCTGCACTTGCTTGTGCCTTTTAATTTTATGACTTATTTATAGCATCTATTTAAAAAATTAATTTAAAAACTGTATAGTATATGTTATGGTTTGTGTTTAGATGTCCCCTCAGAGCCTCATGCACTTGTAGGGTATTTTCAGAGGTTTTTAGGCTGAATCTAGAGTATGTGATTGATTCGAAGTGTAGTGCTGGGATAAAGGATGAGTAATTGCCAGATCAATCCACTCATAGGATTGGCACTGCCCTACTCCCAGTAGCCTGAATACAACATAAGGGACCAAATGAGGCTTGTCTCTCCTCTCTTGTTGCTTTTGCTGTCTGCTACCACCGAGAATGGTTATCTCTTTGCCACGTGCCACCCTGCCTTGGAGCCACTGGATCATCAACAGAAACCTCTACAAACTATGAGCTACATGAGCCTTTCCCTCTTTAACTCTGGGTGTTGGGTATTTTGTCTCAGCAACAAAAGAAAAGTAACTAAGGTAGCATATTTGCATTTTTTTGCATGTTCATACTTTTAAAAAGCAAAATTTGTATACACCTAAAAAATATAGATTATATCAATTTAACAGTATTCTCTCATCATGCACTAAACTAAAATCAAAATGAATCAAGGAACTACCAGGCATGGTGGTGCATGTTTGTAATCCCAGCACTCAGGACGCTGAGGCAGGAGAACTGTTGTAAGTTCAAGGGCAGCTGAGTTACATAGCAACACTCCATCTTGAAAGAATCAAGGAAGGAAGGAAGCAGGGAAAAGAGGGAAAGGGAGGGGAGAGGAGGAAAGGGAAGCCTATAAGTTTCTCTTTGTTCTAACTGAATTGTTAGCGTCACTATTTTATACTTTGGCCATAATCAACCATGATAGTCTATTGGACAACCTGATGGCTATGAAGCAGTTAACAGGATGGGTAGTTATGTACAGTGTGGCTATGCTGGACAAGGGAATGAGTCACATGCCAGACAGAATAGAGCAGGAGTATATAAGAATTCATTTGATACTCAGAATGACATGCAATTCCATACTTACAAACTGTTTATTTCTGGACTCTTCCATTTAATATTTTCAGAATACATTTGACTATGGGTAAATGGAACTAGGTAAAGTGAAGCCACAGAAAAGAAATGATTACTGTATAGTCACAAAAACATGGAAAAAGTTAGAAGGCAGGGCTTGCAGTGTAGCTTAGTGATAAAGGGTGTGCTTAGCGTGTGTGAGGCCCTGAGAAGGAAGGAAGAGAGGAACTGAGAGAGGGAGGGACAAATGAGGGCAGGGGAGACGACGAGAGAGGGAAGTGGGGTAGGAAAGCAGCAGTCCAGAACAGTTTTAAAGGAGTAGGACCTGGCAGCCATCTCCTCCTGGTACCCACTACAGTTTTGACTGCCACCATTTTGAGTACTGACTCCCATATCCTTGTTTTTTTTCGGCCTTGTATTCCTCTCATCATTCGTATCTTACCCAACTTTGCCTAGTTGTTTTTCAAAGTGTTAGGACCTGACCTGCATCTCTATAGTTTCACCTTGGCTGCATTTTTCTATTATGGAATCCCCTCCTTCCCAGGGAAGGCTTTATCCCACTTTCAAAGCAATCTACAATAGTCAGGATTCTAAAGTGACTGACTCACAGCCAGAAGAGCTTAGAAATCCTTTAGCATACTAGGAGAAAGACAGACCTATAAAAGGGGCTATATCCACTTACCTCGAACCTGCTTTTTTATTTCTTTCGCAGAATCCAGCCATGTCTGTAAAAAGAAGAAAAGGCATTCACACAGAGCTCCAAAACACATAAACAGGATCACTGGCCATCCGTGATAGTGTCTCCAGTCAACCTGCACTTCCCTTGATAGTCTGCATTGATTTCACAAAGCACAGTGATTTTAAACAAAGAAACAAGTAACTGGAATGTGAACTTGAATCCACGCTTCACTATATCCTGGCTGAGTAACTTTAGGATAAATATATAAATTGTGATATTAGTAGCTAGATCCATCTCATAGAGTCAGTATAAAGATTAGCACGCTTAGTAAACAGTGAATGTGAAATAAGCATTTTCTATTGACATTATTGGTATAAATTAGTACTGATGTACAACCAAAAGTTAACATAATTCAAATCTTATTTTCTCCTTCAAAACTGACCTTTGATCTCATTCATGTTTTCTATGTTAGCACAACATCTGGTACATGGTTCATGCCCAGTTAATGTTTACTGAAAAAATGTTTTGTTTTCCCTAACTACTCTTGCCTCCCTCTAATCTCTCCCTTAGTGACTTCTCATTTCACCTAAGAGTCAAGATGCCACTAGGGCAGGGATCCTCAACCTAGGGGAGACCACACTTTAAATTAGAGGCACTTGAAAAGTACCACTAACATCTTCATTGAATGTATAATACATACAGAAAGGCACATTGAGTAGGAGTGTAGCTCACTGGCAGAGTATGTCTTTAGCATGTCCAAGGCCCTGGACTTAATCGCTAACATATACGCAATGCACACACACAGAACATGTAAGTACACAGGTCAGTAAAGTAACAAAGTGATCATTAAGAATTATAACATTACCAAAAACCCAAGAGTTCCACTTTTGCCTCTTATCTAATCCTTCCCTTCCTTCATCCAAAAGGTTTGAAATTGAATTTCAGTGTATTCAAAACAGACAATTACCTATATTTTCTATCTACAAGAGTAGAGCGTAGGGTGACCATCTCATATCCTACAAAAGGAATGGTTCTGATCACCATAATGTTACATTTAATTAAATACTACTGTACTTTGATTATTATAGAAAGACAGTCAACACAACAAACAATAAGCACAAAAGTGAAGACTAGTTTCCTTTTATATTCCCCTGAAATTAACATGGAAGGTTAAAAACTATTAATATAAAATTCTTCTACAGTATAAAGCTAAGTACACACTTTGTTAAGCCCTGTCAGGAAAGGAAAGACCTAGGTATTTTCTCATTAGTGTCTCATTTAGATGAAAGAACTTTTAAATGTGATAGGTTCACAGGCAAAAAAAATTTTTTTAAATACTAATTGATAAATTTAGTGGAACATTTGGGAATCTTTGACTTATACCTTAAATTCAGAAAACTTAACAAAAATTCATGTGGTTTCTACTACCTTAGAAAGGGTATCACAAACCAGAGGTAGAGCACCATATTTTCCATTATTTAAGAGAATATCTCAAGGTAACGAAAAGCTTCCAAGTTCCTTCCAGGGATTCCATGAACTAGTTTATAACTCAGACTAAAATTCCTACTGATTTGGCACCGGGAAGACAAACCCAGATTTGTGTTAACTGTATGAGGACTCCAAAATCTAAGTTACCTTATAGAACAAGTTATTATTGCTTTAGTATCCACAAACTACACACAAAAAAAATTTTTTTTGTACTGGGGATCAAACTCACAACTTCACACTTGTCAGACAGGTGCTTACACCACTGAGCTAAATCCCTGGCCCACTACACAAAAATTTTAAAAACCTCTGCAAATATCAAAAATTAATGTGTACAAGAACAGAGATACTTTTATGTTCAAATAAAATTATTCAATTTTTAGTATTTTATCAAAATATTTATAAAATAGCAAATACTTGAATAAATCAATATATTAAACAGTGTGGTTACAAAAAGGGATTAAAAAAATAGCACCAGGGAAGGAATATTAGCTCAGTGATAGAGTGCTTACCTAGTGTACAGGAGGCTCTGGGGTCAATCCCCAGCATACCACATAGACACACACACACAAATAATAATAATAATAATAATAATAATAATAATAATAATGAGAATAATAAATAGCACCTGTCCTTAATGAACTGTCATTTTAAAGTAAGAGATGAACAATGAACAATCAATTTGTTTGTTCTGGGTATGATCATTACTATGATAGAGCATACTGTGTTCTGGGAACGGAGAAGATGTATACCAACGTGGATTGGAAGACAGTTAGGAAATGTTTCTCAATAGTGTGCTTGGGGACCACAGTTGAATTTTGAAAGACAAACAACAGCTGGGCATTTTCTAAATGTTGAAAGATAAACAACAGCAGTGGTGCATGCCTGTAATCTCAGCACTTGGGAGGTTGAGGCAAGGGGATCACCACTAGTTTCAGGCCAACCTGAGCTACACAGTGAGTTGAAGGCCACCCCAAACTACATAGTGAGACTCAGTCTCAAAAAACAAACAAACACAAAGACAGACAAACTACAGTGAACTAGGCAATAAAGAAAAAGAAGTCAGGGGCTGGAGGTTTAGCTCAGCAGCATAAGCGCCTGCCTTGAAAGCAGGCAGTTGTGAGCTCGATCCCCGGTACCGATAAAAAAGAAAAAGACAAAAAAAAAAAAAAAAAAAAAAAAAAAAGAAAAAGAAGTCAATAGAAAGGCACTAAAGTGATACATCTAAGCTGCTACATGTGGGTCTGCATAGGGTGAGCTCAGAGGTTAGAAGAAGATTAAAACCGAGATGCAAAAAAAAAAAAAAAAAAAAAAACCACTAAAGGGCCAGTAAATAGGAGCCTCCACACTCCATGTAAGAAATCTGGGTTTCAAGTTCTAAGAAAGCAAGAGGCATTGGAAGATTTAGAATAAAGGAGTGGAATGAATTAGAGAAGCATGACTATAGGTGAGAGACAATATAAAGAGGCTGTTGTTGAGATGATTAACTGTGATCCAGAAGAGAATAATGGCTAATTATTAGAGAGTTCCAGTCCTACCTGAACCTCTCTAATAATTAGTATCTATGTAACCGTCCTTAAAGCAAACTTTCTGAGTCTTAATTTTTTTACTATGTATAAAATTGGGACAAAACTACCCTTCTTCAGAGTTATTTTGGATTAAATTACCTGGTATATAAAAAAACATGCAGTGTTCAGTAAATGATACTGATAATTGAAAGGGCCTGATAGGGAAAGTCTATGGGACGGAGAAGAAAGAGATTTTGGAGGTAAAACAATCAGGATTTGTGACTAATAAATGGGACACAGGCAGTGGAATGGTGGTGAGGGTTAGGAAAGTGTAATAGTAAAAGATAACTCCTAATTTGCTGGCTTGGGCAAGTGGATGGATATGATATTATTCCCTGAGAAAAGAAATATAGGAAAAAACTAGAAAAAAAAGAAATGCACAATAGCAGCACAAAGAAAACATGATAATATATTTACATAAATATACATTTAAGGTGTTTTAGGAAATCCAAGTGGAATTATTTCAGTTGAGGGCTGGATGCCACTCAGAAAAGATATACGGATGAGAGAGCCTTCTCTACATAGGTGTTAAAACTAAAAACCATAATTTTTAAAAATCACTTATAAAGACCATGCAAACTCTTTGTACATAGAATAAAAAGTTTAAAAGCTAAAAAAATCACTACAAGGCACATATTAGAATAAAAACAAAGCAACTAATGGTACTACCTAGGGGAATTTTTTTTTTTTTTTGGTCTTTTTGAGACAGGGTCTCACTATACAGCTCAGGCTGGCCTCGCGCAACAAGCCTCCTGCCTCAGCCTCCCAAGTGCTGGGATTACAGGCATGGCTAGCATGTCTGGTTATTAGAGGAATACTTTCATTTAAGGGATAGAAAGAAGTAAGGGTGACTGAAGTCATAGTCGGAAAACAGGAGACACTATTATCTCAGAATCTAAAGGAAGAGAAAGTTTCAAGGATGGGAGATTTAGATCATCAGTGCTGCAAAAGACCAAGTAACATGAGGATCAAAAACTGTTTCATCCTGGTGAGACCAGCTGCAACAGCGTGACATGGGTAGAAATTAGAATGTTATGAGTCATACAAATAGAGATCAGTATGCGGCATAAACAGCTGGTGCTGTGTTCATTGATGACAGAGTAAATTGGTAAAACTACTTTGGAAAGCTGTCTTATAGTAGCTACTACAGTTGAACATACGTGCTAAATTCCAGCAACTCAGTCATGCATGGCGGTTCACACCTGAATCCCAGTGCTCCGGAGATAAGGCAGGAGGATCACCACAAACTCAAGACCAGGCTGGCAAATGGAGTTTAAGGACCACCTACACTACATATTGTAATCCCTGTCTCCAAAACAAAGCAAAATAAAATACAACACAACAATGACAACAATAACAACAAAATAAAATCCAGCAACTCCACTCCTAGGACTATACCCAACAACAATTTGTATGGCAAGACATACCAAAACACACATATGAGAATGTTCCTAGAAAAACAATATTCATAAAAGCTCAAACTATAAACAAGTCAAATGCCCATCAATAGAAGAATGCATAAATAAAAGCACGTTATAGTAAAAAATGAACTATTATATTGCAATGAGAATGTTTTTTCTTCTTCTTCTTTTTTTTTTTAATCCGTACCGGGAATCAAACTCATGACTGCCTGCTTGCAAGGCAGATGCTTATGCCACTGAGCTAAATCAAGTGCAAGGTCATGAGTTCGATCCCTGGTTTAAAAAAAAAAAAAAAAAAAAAAAATATATATATATATATATATATATATATATTGCATGATTTCATTTATGGAAATTGTAAAAGCAGGAAAAACTAACTGATGGAGACAGATGTCAAGAAAAACTTAACTTTTGACAGGGACTAGAGAAGGGTGCTAGCAGACAGGAGTAGGAATTCTGCAATTCTGGTAATACTCATTTTTTTAACCTTATGGATTATTTACACACATGTGTTTGCTTTGTAGAAATTCTTTGGGATAATATATGAATGATTTACACACTTACTTGTACTATATTACACAAATAGGCAGTACATGCAAATTGATTTCACAGAACAGAATGGGAAAACAGAAGATTACATTATAGAGGCAGAGGAAAGAGGCAAGACAATGTACAAAACAATAAGATTAAGAGGACAAGTTAAAGAACTGTTTTTTAGCAGCTACTTAAGGAGCTCCCTAAAATAGCAACTCTAGATAATCTAGTTTCTATTTGAAACTGGTTAGGGATTCCCTTTGAAGAGTCTCATTTTATGAATCATACCTTGTGAGTTAAATACATTAACATTTTAAATAGAATTCCAGTTTGTGCATTAAAAAGAGTCACATTCCTCCATGAGCTTTAGGAGAAATTTCCAAATAACAGAAATGGAGAGCAGCAGTATCCTGATGCGGGCCTTCATTTACTTGACTAAACAATGATAGGTCTGCAAAGAATGTAAACATGGGCACTTGACTAATCTCTCATGTGCTCCCTTGTTTCAAAACACTGTCTCATATACTATTTCTTCTACTTGGAATTCTCTGTCACTATTTCTTCCCCTGGAAGGTTCCTGACTATCTCTTATGATAATTCAGATGGTACCCAGGTGCTCGTTTACTGCTGTCCCCCAGGCGAGGAGCTCTATGAGGAGACTACATCTTTCATACCTCTGCCTAAAACAAGGCAGATACTATCTGTTCAATAAACGTTTATGAAGGAATACCCAGCAAAACGTAAGATCCCAAATGAAGCCTCTGTATTCTACAAGTATATTCATAAAGTTCATGTTAGTCTTTAAACAAAGATACAGTCGTTACTGCCACTTGTCTTCAAAGCCAGTAATGAATCAATGAAAAACAGCCCATCCTATCAGACGATTATAAACTAAGTCCCTCACATTCTTAATTTAATATTCACTCCAATTCTTTTATGATTGATTATCTTTTCAGGTTGATTATCAAGTTGATTTCCTAAAAGTAAGAAAATTTCCCCACACAGAATATGGAAGGAGAAGACCGAATACCTGAAACTGAATGTAAACTGAATTTTAAAAGCTCATTATTTATCAGAAGAGCTTTTTTGCTTAGGGAATTGGAGGGAGGGAAAATTAATGTGGGTGACTTCTCCTCACCCCAGGGGAAAAAAATCCTTCATTTACTCCTAAATAACTAATTCTATGCAGAAAAAAGCATCTATTTAATTCATATAACTCTCATTCACAGCAGCAATAAATCTCTCACAGAGCTACAGAAGTTTGCTTCTGACTGCTTTTCCTGGTCTTACATCAGACTCGGTTGGGCAATAGGCCTAGTATCTTGCAGTCATTAGGGAAGGAGTGACTCCAAACCATTCCCTGTGAAGAGAAAGCCAAATTAATTAACTTTCTTCCCTGCATAAGGCACTTGATTGCCTCTTTCTAAATATTCAATTTATCTTTTTAATGCACAAACTGAAGTAGTTACACATATAAAACCTCGGGGAGAAACGCGCACACCTTCCGAAATACTCGGAAGGTTGAAGGAAAACTGCCCTGAGTTTGAGGTTAGCCTGGGCCACAGAGTGAGTTCACAGCCTGAACTACACAGTAAGGCCCTGTCTCAACACAAACAAAGGGCAAAAAGACAGCAGAGACTGGAAATGGAAAGAGGATAAAAGATTTCTCCCTCATTGTATTAAAGTTTGTATTTTTCCACAACATGAACTAATCTGTAGCTAGGAATCAAGGGGAAAAAAGAAAAAAGGCAACCAGTGAAGAAACATAAAAATCAAGGAAAAGAAGAATAAAAAGCTAAGAAGAAAATTATTTAGGTGGGGTACCAGGCAAACAACTGAAAGAGTCACTTTCTCATGTGTGCTTTCTCATTTGTAAAATGAAGTATGAGCCCCCAAAGGTTTTAAAGCTCTAGTATCCACATTCAGAATGACAGAAAATTTAGACAGATGGGTAACAAAGGTTAAGTGCCTTACAGATTTAGTCATTTTATGAATATCTGTATACTTCTAGAAGGTATTTTCTGAAAATTTGGCTTACTCACAATAGATATAAGGAATAATAGTATTTAAAAAATTGGGGGGGTCACTTTTTTGGACTGAGTTCTTATACTCTAGGCCCAGACTAGAACAAAACAAAATGAAGTATCCGCAGTAATACCACATAATTAAACTGAAACATTAAGAAAGCAGATTGATCCCCAAACAGACAAGTTTTTCCTGAAATCCGGAGAGTTCAATCTGAGTTTAATAAGGGAGTCCTCTCTACTTTAACCCTGTCAATCAAACCAGATTTTTTTCCTTTTGTTTCATTTTTTGGTACCCGCCTTACAAAATCTACTGTTCTAACACTGTCCAGTGGGAGCCTTCACTGCACACATTTTATTCTGTAGGCTGAAGGGTGTTCTGTATTCATGAACTGTGAATAAAAGCCAGTTTGATTTTTTTTTCCCCTTGCTCTTTGAGACAAGGTTTCACTATGCAGTTCAAGCCTGCCTTGAACTCACTTTGTAGCCTAGACTGGCCTCAAACTCCCAATGATCCTCCTGCCTCAGCTTCCTGGATGCTGGGATTATAGGTGTGTGTCACCATGTCTGGCACCAATTTGATTTTTAAATTAACTAGTTAAAGACAATTAAAAGTCTAAATTTGTATGATTTTATTGTTTCCAAAAGCTAAAATGAATTCACAAAATCTGGCTAGATATAGTCAATTTTAAGTAAAAAGTACACTATTCTTTGGTAAACTCTGAGAAAAGATTATGCAGGTTATTCAACCTGAAAGATGTTCCAGAATTGTAGAATATACTTCTAGATTATGGTCCACAGCTCTTTTTTTTTTTTTTAACATGAAAGCTTTGGTTAATTGATAGTGTTATTTTAAAATAATAATACTATTATAAGAACAACTACAATACTTAATTTTTATTGAGTGCTTAATTTATATAGACTCAGTACAGTTCTCATTTCTTTACCTATGAGAAAACAGAGGTTAAAGTAACTTATTTAGCGCAAGTAGGAAGTGGCAAAACTGTTCTCTAAAGTGTAACAGTATGTCTTACTATATCAATTCATTTATAGAATGCCTGCTGCATTCAGGGCAGGCAGTGTGCTAGACAAGGACATTCCTGGGGAAATCACAGCCCTGCAAAGAATGTAAACATGGGCACAGAACAAAGGAGGAAATCAGCTCACACTAAGATACAGATCTGTGAATTCAGAATCCTAAGCAGGAGGAGGTAAACAATTCCGCTATCTTGATTCTGTTACAGGGTAGGGTGAAGGACAAGTCACACAAAAGATTAGGAATCAGAATGGCTCTGGCTTTTACAATACCAACACTGGAAACTAGAAAAATGGAACAATTTTTTCAAAATTTGAAGGTATAATTCTACATACAATCAAACTAACAATCACATGTGAGGACATAATGAAGAAAATACATTTTAGACATGTGATGTTTCAAAAGACAAGTACCATTTATCAGGAGGAGCACCCTATCAAAATACAATGAAAAGCTAGAATGAAATAGGAAAAGCCACAGGAAAGAGGCAAACCAAATTCCCAGGATGATGGTGATGGTAAATATTAGGGACAGCTGTGCATACAATCAAGCCCGCGACCTGTCCAGACCAAAGAAGCATGACTCCAGAGACAGCGTTCAAACTATCATCACTAAGACGGCTCTTGCTGTTGTACTGGCCCTTTAACCTGGCAATGCTATGGTAAATCTTTTCTAGATGAATTTTTGTCCAAGTTTTGTCTGGGCTATGTGCTAATGAAGTTCCTGCTTTGTCTTCATGTCCTGTGTGACTGTTAATCTTGACATGTCAACTGTATTGCATTAAGAAACACCTACCAGCTTAGGAAAGCATGTTCCTGGCATGTGTATGAGCGGATAATGAAGACATGGCTTGGATTTTATATATCATCCCTCATCCATTCCTCTTATTATATGACTGTTTCAATAATATTAGGACTTTGTTCTCTTCTATAAGTTTCTTTCAAATTTTAATATAATTATATATCGTAATTATAATGATAGTTTAAATAATAAGAATTGACTATACCATTAGTATTGTATCTAATACATACAAAGTTTACAATCAGTATTTATAGAATGGTTAATCCTATTTAAACTATCATTATAATTACATATAATTATGATATATAATTATATTAAAACTCAAAAGAAACTTATAGATGAAAATTAAAAATACATATATAAAAATTTTTTTAAAAAGCTAATATTTTTGAGTATTTCACATTATAGAGTATATTAAATGGTTTCTTTAAAACCCCTCCAACAGCCAAGGATTTAACTCAACAGCAAAAGGACCTGCCTTGCAAGTATGCGTTCCTAAATTAACCCAACTCTCCAACAGGAATTTTGTTAGTACTTAAAGGCTGTCATTTGTACTTCAAACAAAAAAATATACAGTATATACTTTTTATTTTTGAGACAAGGTCTCATCATGTAGCCTAGGCTGGCCTGTAACTCACCGTCCTCCTAAAGTCTCCCAAGGAGGAGGTTGGTAGCCACCACATCCAACCAGATACTTTCTCTCAATGATGAAAGAACACATTATGTTTTGTTTTTTAAGTTAATTCTAGAAGGAAACTACCAGAAAAATCTGAAAAACAAAAATAGTTGTTCGTGCACTATGCTTGGAGAGGCAGGCATAGCTACATTTTTTATCTTTTTTGAGACGGGGTCTCACTATGCAGTTCAGGCTGGCCTTGAGCTCACTCTGTAGCTCAGGCTGGTCTCGAACTCGCAACGATCCTCCCACCTCAGCCTCCTGAGTGCTGGGATTACAGGCGTGAGCCACCATGCCCGGCTATAGCTACATTCTTAACGATAACATTAAAATTTTATTTTTTGCCAACTGCTTATATTGCACGCAGTCTTCTTACCTTAGAGTTTGTGTTCTCCCAAATGGCTAGACCAAAGTAGTCTTCTTCCAAAAGATTGAGGTGCTCACATACTCGTTTAAGCAAATCTTGTCCCTTAGCGTGTTTCTGAAAAGATATACGTATTTTATTGAAGCTTTTTCTTACTCTTGTATTCATCACCAAACAAAGCCCTCATTTTCTAATTTCTTCTTTCATGCTTGGTATTAACAAATTTTCACAACTCCATATTTTAAGTAGAATAACGTGATTTATAAAATTCCTGCTCTTTGTGGCCTTTCGAAAGCAACACACTCACTGCATCTCAGAAACTGTTACCACACAAAGCAAAATTCTACCTTCCCTCTCATCCACTATAACCCATTTCCCTCCAAACCACCACATTTTAAAATTTGGATGCAATATTTCCTAAAGCATGCTATGGGCCACAGTCAGTCACTATGGCCAACAGAATTACCACTAAATCAACTGTCAATACCAACAGTTAATTATGGCTGTGGAAATCATGAGATTGTCATTTTCAGATCAAGACAATGTCCTAAGAGAATAAGCTATACCTCAAGTCCCTATATTCTCTTTTATTCAATTTTTTTCCCCCTGAATTGGGGATCGAACTCAGGACCTTGTCCTTGCCAGGCAAGCACTTACGCCGCTGAGTTAAATCCTGGCCCACTTATATTCTCTTTTAGAAAAATATATAAAGTAAACTTAGACTGGAGATGCTACCTATTGGAGCAGTCTTTCAGTAGTGTTCAAATAATTTTCTTAGTATTTTGTGACCTAGAAAGTCAAACCTCTCCCAAATTTGAGTACTTATAGTCCTCTTTATAGAGAGAAATATTCTAATTTAATGGCAGTTGAGTTATGTCTTAAAAGTCCCATCTCTTTCATTTATTAACTGGCCTAAGTAGTTTCAATCAATTTTAGCCAGGTGTCGTAGCACACACCTGTAATCCCAGCACTTGAGAGGCTGAGGCAGGAGGACTGCCTCAAGTTTGAGGTCAGCCTGGGCTACATAATAAGTTCCAGGCTAGTTTGAACTCTGTAGGGAGAACCTGTCTCAAAAATATAAAAAAAAAAAAAAAAAACAAAAATTAACTTTCTTCTACATAAAATGAGAAGAATATTTACACCTGTCCTACAGATAGGAGTTTTGTTTTTTTTTTTTTTTTTTAAATACTGGGGATTGAACTCATGAATTGCACACTTGCAAGGCAGGTGCTTATGCCACTGAGCTAAATCCCCAGCCCCTATAGATAGGAGTTTTTGGTACAAAAAAAAAAAAAAAAAAATTTAAACATGTTGGTCCTCTGGGAAATACATGCAAAATTACATCAAAACTTTTTTTGTAATTTTCAAATCACAGTGCTAAGAATCAATTCAGGGCCCTGTGCCTACTAAGCAAGTGCTTTATCCCACAGCTACATCCCTAACTCTAGAAATCTTTTTAGTTCTCATTAATGGCCGTACTCTGCTTTGAGATGAGTTATTTTTAATGACTATTAATCATTATAAATGTTCATTTCATCCCTAGCTCATTTATGTTACATCTTTTCACCTTTTTTTCCCTTCTTCCTGTTTTCTCTCTAAATCACAGAAGATGATCTGTAGTCCCTTATTAATAATTTCAAAATCTAGAAGTTCTGAAAAACAAGTTTTGGTTTTTGCTTTGTTTGTCTTTGATTTTGTTGTCACTAAAGCCCATCTGAAGGAAAATTTTGACCTGAGCTGTAATCTTTGTATCTTCTCTGCAATGAGCAACCCTCCCCTACCATGCCACCATGCCTTGGAGTCAGCCAACTATGGACTCCACCAATTGTGAGCCAAATAAACCTCTCCTCTTTTGACCTGCATGTCATGGGTATTTTGTCCCAGCAATGAGGAAAGTTACTAAGATAGAAGGTCTCATTAAACAGACTTCAAGAATGTGAGAAAGTGGACCATAGGTTCCCAGCGATAATCAGTGGAAAGGCCCAGAAGCAGACATGCACTTAAAGTGTTGGATAAACCAAGGAGGAGAGAACAGTCACTAGGCAATATATGAGAGGTTTCATCTGGATGGAAGCTGTTGGGTTCCAGGAGAAGACACAGATATTTTCAGAGGAACATGACTGAAATCACTACCAGAGAATAGCTTGGAACAAACTCAATGGACTATGTCACCTTCATATATCTGAAGAGCTGGAAAAGAGGAAAGATTATACTTGTGCTCTGTGGCTATCAGGACAGTCTATGGCCATACCCCTCTAAGTCTACAGCCATACTACCCCGAATATGCCAGATCTTGCCTGTGAACGACAGATTCTGACTAATGTGGAGGCTTCAGGAACATTTTCACGCAATGAAATCGTCACTGTAGTTCAAAACTGGATGAGCTCCCCCTAAGACGAAGCTCTTTGTTAAAGGTGTCTTCATGCAGAAATTTCACAGCCATTTTCAGGGAACAATATAGGAAGGATTAAGCTTCAGAGTGCTTCTTCCCAAACCTGAGATTGTATTAACCAATAATGGCAGAGTGAAAACTGACCAAGACAAACGCCATCTAAGAAAGATCAGCAGGAATTGGGAAAGTTCAAGATAAGGACAAAATACACAAAGTCATGTTCTGCTTACATGCATTTGGCAAAAAAGAATAATGACTGACTGCCAAATCTAGCATAGACTTTGATTGGTTAACTTGATAGAAAGACTTGAGGTCTATTTTAAAATAGGGACTTAAAGATTCTTAAATAAATAATGAATAATTTGGTAAGTCAAAAAAAAATAAACATATCATAGCTTTCCACATCTCCACAGTTGCAAGTGGCAAGAAGCAAAACAAAACAAAACAAAACAGCCCTAGGCCTTTTATGGTTTCCAGGTGTAGCAGGTATTTTCAATATGCAGTAGTACATTTTTCTTGGTTTCCTTTTTAAAACTTTAACAGCAAATGCAATACCTCTTAATAAATAAAGCACAAAATTTAGGCTATTTGTGTTTGCATATAGTTACATTTGGACAAAATTCAACTCAAAAATAATTTGTTGCTCACCTAAGACACAAGGATATGTAAACTGCATATTTTATCAATAAAAACTACTACTAATCACAATACTTGTTCTTATATTATGCATATCATAATGGCAATTACTGCTCTAGTTTTTTTAAAAAGTAGTTAATAGATTTTTTAATTTTGATTCTGAAGCACTGCGGATTGAACCCAGGGTCTTTGCACTGAGCTATGCCCCAGCTCTTTTCTTACTATTTTTTTACTTTGAGACAGGAAAGGTTTCACTAAATTGACCAGGCAGAGGTTGAGCTTGCAATTTTTCTTAGTCTCTCAGAGTGCTAGGATTCCAGGCATGTATCACCATACCCAGTTTAGATGTTTTATTTTAACTTGTCCTGAAGGAACAAA
Source organism: Cavia porcellus (assembly GCF_034190915.1). NCBI lineage: Eukaryota > Metazoa > Chordata > Mammalia > Rodentia > Caviidae > Cavia > Cavia porcellus. Next base: position 22,144,478 of record NW_026947508.1, on the reverse strand, counting down.
AACAGAAACTGAGTAACTCTGACATTTTTATTTGATTCTGAATCAATTACTTATTCTTTCCTAAAACATTAAAGAACTTTTTAAAATGGCATTATTTGATTTACATTTTTAATATTCTGTCTCTTAAAGCTAAATATATACATTACAAAAATTATAGATTAAGTTTTAGATGTGAAGGAGCAGAAAAGTTCCAGATAGTTATTCTTCTGACAAATGTAATTATAGAGATAGTTAGACCTAATACCAGAAGTTGACACTACCTTGGGAAATCTAGTCACAAAAAGGTACTCTATAAAATAACAAATTTATCTTTTTAAAGTAAAACTCTTTTTTAACTATAAAAGTGTATTATGCTTAGGTCACAAAATTTTGAGAGCGGCAGAAAAAACTGAAGAAAATAAGACCCATTCATAATTCACCGGTACTCTTCATCTCCAGAAAATCACTATTAATTTTAAACCACAGAAACAGTCATTAGAGTAGGCGTCATCTTGAGCAAAGGCACTGTTTACCCAGCTCTACATGAAACAGTTTGTTAAAAGTTCTGACTACTGAAAATTGGAATAGACTCACCTCCACGACACATTCATACACTGTGTCATCCAGCAACGAGACCTTGCAGTGCATGTTTCTGTGTCTTCTGACAGATTTCTGGGAAACTTTTAAATCTCTTTCTGCTTTTGATTCAGGATCTTCTTTTACCTCTGTTTTGCAGCACTCTTCAATTCCTTCTTCTTCCTTAGTTTCAAAATCTGGATCTTCTCTGTGTTCTTCCTGAGCTGGCTGCATATCCATGACATCACCAAAGCAGTAATAAAGACATTTCACAAAACATGCTCTGTACTTGTCTTACCTGTAATAATTCTTATCTATAATAATTCTAGCAATGACAAAAATAACTGAAAAAGAAAATCTATTAAAATGAGTATAGGTAAAAATTAATACTACTTATTTTTATAAAAAAGATGTTATGGTCCCCCCACATCTACAGATTTTATTATTCTCAAAACTTCTCAGGGAGAATCCTATCAATCAGCTGAACCACAGGACATTTATCTATTTTTCTCTCCATTATATATTTTCCCTATGACACTACATGATATTATAGTTTATTAAAACTTTATCACCTCTGTCCCATGCTCCTCAATTTTGGTAAGGAAACCTTATGAACTGCAAGCTAAGATGTGATTTTTCATATGCACTGAACTTTGTAAATGACTAAGAAAGGTGATTGGGACCTATTTTAAGTATTAAAAGCAAATACATGTGATAGGTAACTACTAGTCAATTCCTTTCTACCAGTAGTCAATCACGTTAACTACAAACAAAATTCAAAGAAAAAAACAAACAGATTGAAATCTGGGTCTCCTATGATAATAATTAAGTCTTCCAAAGTAATACAGGAAATGGGACACTTTGGTATACATGTTCTTACGGGAAAACTGCTGAAAGATTTTTCATTAATCCCCACTAATTTCTTTCATTCAAAATAATACATGGCTGGCATGTAGGAAAAATTTAGTTGTGTGGTTCCTCCATTAGTTGCTAGAGGTGATCTAAAAGGCTCATACCTAGCCTTCCCAATCATCTCAGACGTGACCTCAGAGAAGTCTTCATTAGCTACATCAGTCCTGTCCCCAACCTATGATTTTCTAGTTAGTGCTGTTTGTTGTCACTCATCATCTGAGAAATTAAATTAAAACTCTGAGATTCCATCTCACTCCAGAAAAAAATCACTATCATCAAGAAGTCAACCAAGAACAAATGCTGCTGAGGCTATGGGGGAAAAGGAACCCCTCTCCATTGTTGGTTGGGGGTGTAAATTGGTATAACCACTATGGAAATCAGTATGAAGAGTCCTAAAAAAAAAAACTAAAGCAAGAGATTCCATTTGACCCAGCCGTGCCCCTTCTAGGTATCTTCCTGAAAGAGTTAAAAGCATCCTATTACAGTGATATATACACACCACTGTTTACAGCAGCACAATTTATAATAGCTAAATTTTGGAAACAGCTCATATGCCCATCAACAGATGAACTGACAAAGAAAATGTGGTATTTATAAGCAGAGGAGCACTGCTCTGCTATAAAGGATAATTTGAGTTATTTTTAGGTAAATGGATACAGCTCAAGACTATAATGGTAAGTGAATAAATTGAATATACATATTTAAATATCATATTGTTTACACTGTATACAAAACCCAAAGGGTAAATAAGGAACAAAACAAAAAATAGATATTAGGAGTATGAAGAATACGTTCAAATGGGAAGGGGAACAAGAGAGACAAGAGAGGAAAAGGAAAGAAGAGAAAAGCAAATTTAACAACAAAGAATGGAAAAGGGGCTGGGGACTTAGCTCAGCGGCACAAGTGTCTGCCTTGCAAGCATGCAGTCAGTCGTGAGTTCGATTCCCGGTACCAACAATTAAAAAAAAAAAAAAAAAGAATGGAAAGGAAAAATGGAAACAAAACTTTTGTAAATGGATAAGAGATTAAGAGTTGAAGGGAAGCAAGGGGAATGGGAAAAAAAAGAATTAGGACATGATTTTCACAAGTATAAATTCCCCATGATGAATGTGATCATTAGGTACAGCAAATAAAAATGTTTAAATAAAAATGTTTAAAAATATTGTTTGTTGCCCTCATCACACTTATTACAATGAAGTTATTTTGTATTTACTAGTTGTCTCTCTCATTAGAGTATAAAGTTCACAAAAAAGGGGGGGGCTACAGATTTAGCTCAGTGGCATAAGCACCTGCCTTGCAAGCATGTGGTCGTGAGTTCAATCCCAAGTACTGATAAAAAATATATATATATAAAGTTCACAAGGGTAGGGACCATATATTTCCATACCAATTACCATGGGTTAATTCTAAGCTCATTACTTATATAAATTAATTTAATCCACATAACAACCCAAAGGGCAGTTACTATTTTTAACTTCACTTGACAGATGAGAAATTGAGACCACAGAAATTAAAGTAACTTGCCTAGTATCATACAAATAATAAATCACACATAGCCTGTCTCCAAAATCCATGATCTTCAGCCTCTTTACCATATAACAGTTGTTAATTTATCAAAGTATATCCACATACATGGAATATTTTCAGCAAGCATTTGTTGAATGAATGAACAAAAAAATTTAACTGATAGATGGTTTCTTAAAAATCCAATGAATGGGCTTGGGGATTTAGCTCAGTGGTGTAAGCACCTGCCTGGCAAGTGCAAGGTCATGAGTTCAAACCTTGGTGCCAAAGAGAAAAAGACTAATGAATGAAGACTGGTGAAATTCTATAATAGAAATCACTTCTAGAAAATTCTGTATATGAGCTAGGAATGTAACTCAGAGGTAGAGCACTTCCCTAGCAAGCATGAGGTCCTGGGTTCAATCCCTAGTACCAATAAATAAACAAACAGGATAGGAAAAGCCCACTTAACTGGGCATAGTAGTGTATGCAGGTAATCCCAGCACTCAGGAAGCTGAGGCAAGAAAATTACTGCAAATTCAAGGGCAGGTGAGGTTACACAGTGAGTTCAAGGCCAGTCTGAACTCGGTAGTGAGACCTTGTCTCAAAAAACAGAAAAAGAAAAAAACACCACTTATATTCCACTATACATAGAGAAATATGATTAGGCAAATAAACTTTTATTCACAAGGTCCTGGTCCACCAGGTTTTGATTGTACATACCAGTTTCCAAAGCCTAAAATAATTTATTTCTTTAATATTCCCTCAAAATTATAACAATAGTAATTTCTTTTACTCATCATGGACAAATACATATAATTTATTTCAATTTTGAATTAAGTTTTGATAAAATTTGAATTAAATCTGAAATTAACTTTGTCCATCATCTATTTTCATAGATTTTGATACAAATCCATGATCTTTGTACAAAAACAAACATGAATTTTTCCTTACATAAAGCAAAGTGGGTCAAAGCAGTTTAAAAATTTTTTTCAAAATGCTAGGTCTTCTGAAAAACAATATAATTTAACTATTTTGTATTCTAAAAATTAATGATATTAAGATAGGAGCTTTTAAATCTTAAATTCAGAGGTGTTTTAGAAGAGCTTATATGGCAATTCCTGAGAATACAAATATGGTTACTTTGCTTTTAGTGTTGTAACTTATACTGTTTTTTGGGAATCTTGCTTTCTGCTCATTTTTTAAAAATGGGAAATAACAGTTAATAGTCACTGAATGATTATTATATTTCACATTTTACGTATTTACCTCTTTTCATCTTCACAACTGTCAAATGATGTGGTTATTACTATTCCCACTGTATATAAAAGAAAATTGACAAAGTGAAAAGGGCCACTTCTCTCCAATTTGGCCTGCAGAAGCAGACTCCCACCTGCACTCACAACTATTACACTACACAACGTGTTTTGTTTTCAACTTTGTTCCACTAACAGCAAGTGCATAACTACTGCTTCATCCTAAATTTTACCATTAGCACTATAAATATAGAAGTACTATTTGGAGACAATCACGTAATATTTTCAGAAAAATCTCATAAATCTAGATGGCCCAAACCTTACACCCATAAATGAAACACACATTAATTTAACAATGCAAATAATGTTCACATGCTTCAGAACATTATTTTGAAAGTAACTCTAAATTTGTAGGTAATAAAGCTGAAAACAAGAGTCCCAAAAAGTAGCTACACAACACTAATACTTCCCATGTTTTCTGGTAAATGAACAACTCATTTAGTTTAGTTGCTTTGTGACAAAATGAAAGCCCTCCACTGATAAATATTACACAGGTGATAGATGATCTAAACTTCCTCATACACTTCCTACAGCTTACACTCCATGGCAATGTAATCTAGTTAGAGAAGATACCACAATAAGGTAGGCATGGCTCAGATCTACACTTGGTCTTAGCCAAAAGGCCGAGAAGCGAGGGCACGGTGCAAATCTATTTCATACCCTTGGAAGGCTTAAATCCATCGCAGCACTTTTATGGAGATTTCCATAAAAGGACCACATTAGCTGATAACTATCCTATTGCTAATAACTCCAACAAAGTGAATCCAAACCATCTTACTTCTTTTTTGCCTGCTCATTACAAATCTTAACTTGTTCCATTATTAAAGCAAGACGATATATTAGCTGATTAACTCACTTGATACTTGTCTTTCATTTTCTTTTCTTTGATTTATAAGGTATATCCTTTTAAAAATCAAATCACCACAGTAATTTCTTTTTAGCAGAAACTCCAAAGCTTTATGCTATTTATTATCAATGCCCAAGACAATTAACTGGTAAGAAATAAAACCATATGTTTTCAATAAAACATGAAACATAATCTGCCTTCCTTATGCTCACTTCCACATATTTACACGTCCTTACCTGTGTTTCTGCACTGCTTAATGAATGAAGATCCAAGGATGGGTCTGTTTTGAGCTCAGGTTCAGGAGCTGCAATTGGGGCCTTTAAAATGATGTCTTCATCTAGGCTGGTTCCAAACTCTATCTCTCTCTGTCCTCTTTCACCTTTTTCTTTATCTGACTCTACCTCTTTGCCTTCTTCCTCAGAGACCTGAGATTTGGGCCTTTTGAGAAATGAGGAGAGCAGTCGAGACAGGCCCCTGCTTTCAGACGTCCGCTCCTTGTTCCTGGTCAAGTCTTCGTGGGTAGGAGTGTCTCCATTGGATGCTCTCAGCTTCTGCTCACACTGGTTATCTCCCTCAGCTGCTGCTTGGGAAGCCTCTTCCAGCTGAGTTTCTTGTTGGCCTGAATTTGTGGCTCCTTCACTTTCCTCCTTCTGTTGTTGGTGTTGAGAATTTTCAGCCTCAGCCACTAAACTCTTCTCTGTTGTCATGATTTTGCTAGTAAAAAGATGGAAAGAGGAACTCTTATAAGTAAAAGACATTGTAAGCAAAAACCCCAAGTTCTAAAAAAAAAATCTAAGTACTTACTAAAGAACATAATTTCAATCCATTAAATGTGAGATTTTCCATTAAATGACAAAAAATATTTTACTTATACATCCTGAATGAATTATTAATTCCTTGAGTCACTAAAGATTCACACAGATTAGCTGAAAATAATATCTACTGAGGCCATCTAGTAAAATATACCATATTAAGTTTGATGCTCAGAATTATATACAGCAAGCAAATATAGCTTTATTCTTCCCATAAAAAGGGTCTTATTTGGTTTTTGTTTGTTTTTGTGTTTTTGAGACAGTCTTGTTATGGGTTCAGGCTGGTCTTGGGCTTATTTTGTAGCCCAGGCTGGTCGTGAACTTGCAACGATCTGCCTGCCTCAGCCTCTTGAGTGCTGGAATTACAGAAGTATGCCACCACCCCTGGCAAAGGATCTTATTGTATATTATCCTTTGAGGGTATCAATCTGAAGGAATAAGACTTGCAGGACTTGTTCTCTGCAAAATTCTCCACATTCCAAAAGATGATTAAATTAAAAAGCTCCCCAAGTCTTTACTGCTCTTCTTTATAATTCTTAAAACAAATGGACTTCTCTATTAGGAACATGTGTAAAGGCAAAAAGGGATTTAAAAAACAAAGAATGGAAGGAAACCAATGTAAACAAAGCTCCTATAAACAGGGGAAAAGAAGAAAGGTGGAAGGAAATGAGGGGGAAAAAGAATTTAGATACATTATGCACAGATACAAATTCTCAATGATGAATGTGAGCATTATATATGGCAAATATGTACTAATAAAAAAATTTTTTAAAGAATGAGTAGAATTTTAATTGTTTGTTATCTCACTTGACAAAATCAATGGCAAGTACACAGTTAAGCACAACTCTTTTAAATTTCTGTAACACCAAAATCCCTCCCCACTTCCTCGTTGGAGGTATCTTTTTTTTCTTTAGGTATCTCATTTTTAAGTTCCTTGAAACTTTTTTTTCTTCTGATAAACATGATTTTGAAAACTCAGCATTTTTGAAAGTAGGAAACGAAACTATTGCAACAGAGAAAAACAGAAACACAGTAAACAAAATTTTATAAAGTAAATTTAGTTTTTGTGAATCAGCATGTAGGAGAGGACAAATATGTGCAGACCTCACATATTTCAAACTTGTTGGTTTCTGGTCTTTTGATCTCAAAATTCTGGTGCAATTTAGTCAAGTCTTATGATGAAAGCCAGAACATGTCACAAACCAACACACAAAGAGAATTATAAAACCCCAGGCAATGGAGTTAACTATCAACGATTCTATACTTTGATTCATTGTTAAACCTAAAAGTGTTCCCAGTCGGTCACTCAAAATGCAGCATTTACGCTGCCACTGCAACTTCTCTATACCATTTGGACTAGGTAACATTCTTCGGGTACTGACAATCTAAACTGATGAGCCACACTTAGTTCATTTTCTCCTCAGGCCTCTGACGTTTGCTACTCTTTAGATGCTCTTCTCCTATTAGAAGGCTCCCCCTTCTCATCATTACTCTCTCAGCTCAGATGCTACCTCCCTTAGCGGCTCCCACACACACTCTAGCTAAAGCAGGGGACCTCATTCCCTTAGATAACAACCTCAGAGCACTACTGCATTCATTATCTGCAGTTATTAAGTTAACATGGTTTGTAGCCCCTTTTTCTTGTCCCTCCCACAAGAGGTTAATTTCCTGAGATCAGAGACTTTGACTGTCTTGTCTTTTTTTAATCCCCATATATTCAATGCCTAGAATAGTATGTGTATAAAATAGATATTAATAACAGTTTTTTTTTTAAAGAATTCACTTCAATTTAGTAAGAGGAAACTAACGTGTACCTCCGTATCGGGCCCATTGTAGGAGTGTTAGCAGCATTATCTTAATTATACCTTGGAATCAGATGATCTTAAAATTGAAATTTAAATTCACAAAGTAATTTGGTGACTAGAACCATATCACCCTGAACACACTCATCTGATGTCCAGTGCTAAGCAGGATTAAAATTCACACAGAAAGAAAATCCAGGCAACAAACCTCCAATTATTCTAACAGTAACGATCTTATATGAGAGCACCATTTCACTTTATATTTCCTTTGCAAAAATAAGCAAGAAACGCTGAGGATGCAGCATTATTTCCATAAATTTTAGACATGCTTCATCATTCCCCTAAGGAACAGAAACCATTTCTACGTTAAAAGTTCCCTATATAACAAACTAAAACCAAGTTCTCTCAAAAATACATTTAAAAAGTTGACCATGTCTTAAAAATAAAAATAAAAATAGACACAAGCAGAAGGGTGAAAGAAAAAATATCAAAACAACTTTAGGCAAAATCATATATGAAATACTAGAAAACAATCAGGAATTTAAACAATTCAGTAATCAGCGGTTGGTACAACTCAGTCTACACAAGAAAAAATAAACATGGAAAGACAGTTTGCATGTGTGTTTCCTATCCATACACAGATGGGTAGCAGTGTTATTAGTGACAGTGAGAAGGCAGGGAAGGGAAAAAAGGAGGGACTATGGGCAACAGAGAGATGGATGGGGCTAGAGCAACTTAAAATGGAAACCCATAAACCATACAAATAAAACCAATAATCTTCTGTCAGCTCTAAGGTTGATCTAGACAAATTTTTAAAACAGTAAAAAGAAAAAAATTATAGACCATTTATTAAATGCTCAAATAAGCTTGTTCTTATAAACCAGTTATATATACAATCAAGTTCTTCATATCACAAGTGTTAAGAATAGGTAATGGGAAAAATACACAAAGAAGTCAAGCAGTAAAAATAGATAAATGCTCTACAAACTAATTCTTCTTGTGTGAATGCTACTGTTTACATTCTAGATACAAAAATCCAAAAGAAAGTACATATTTAACTTAATGTCAAAAAAGTATTTTGATAAAAAAAATTAACACAGCACTTAAGACAAAGTGATGAGTGTCCACGCCTTCTCAATCCTAATCCTCCAAATCCTAAGAATTATATCCCATATGGTATCAAAGAGACACTTGTTTTAATAGTGTGCATCTGTTAACTTTAAGCAAATTAGATTTTTTAAAAACCCCATTCTGAGCAGATTGGAAAAACTCAAATGAGATCTTTCATTTTTTAAAAAAAAAATCTCTTTCTAACATCAGTACAGTTATGTTATATTTGATGCTTTCTGGGTAGAAAACTTTGCACAAACACTAGAATTTGACAGCATTAAGAAAACTGCCCTTACCACGAATATTTAAAAATGAAGTTTAATGAATTATTGGTAATACTATTCAAATTAGCTTAGATAGCATCTATCAATGTTTACTTGGTGCCATCCAGGTATAAAGTTTTAGTTTGGCATAAATGAATAATATACAATTCTTTTTTTGTTGTTGTTTTTTTCCGGTCTTTTTGAGACAGGGTCTCACTACGCAGTTTAGGCTGCCTTGAGCTCACTTTGTAGCCCAAGCTGGTCTCAAACTCACAATGATCCTGCTGCCTCAACCTTCTGAATGCTGGGATTACAGCTGCCTTTACTTGCATTTCTAAAATGATAGTGACCAGAGGACTCATCTCATTACTGTACAGTTTGAGAACATTACAATGTTGTAGGCATTATGGAAAGTGGTAGGCTACCATACTGAGAAAGACAAGCACAGCATGACTTCTTAGACTTAAGACTACATTCTCCATCTAGAATATGATAGAAAGTACAATTCCTCTGTTCACAGTATTTATAGTGCATCCTAAATCTTACATTCTGTTCTAGGCAGTTTAAGAATAATAAATGCTGGGAAAGAAAAATGATAGAAGATAATGATGGAATTCAAGACTATTGTATATCATAAGTTAAAGAAAGAGGGATGTTTAGCCCACGAAAAAGAATCCAAGAAGGGATATGACTCTCGCCTGCACAAATTTCAAAAGCTGCTACATCCCATGTGATTGCTAAGGGCACTGTTCATTAGTCCATGGAAATTACAAAGACATTTTTCACTAAGATAAAAAGAAATTCCTAGTGAGTAGAGATATCCAATAATTTAATGTGGTACTTAAGAACTGAGCTTATCAAGGGCTGGGGATTTAGCTCATCAGCGTAAGCGCCTGCCTTGCAACTGTTTGGTCCTGAGTTCAATCCCCGGAACCGATAAAAAAAAAAAAAAAAGAACTGAGCTTATCATCACTGTCCCTCAGTGACTTAGATTCAGAATGTTCTACAGATATCAAAACCCACAGATACTCAAGTCCCTCATATAAAATGGCACAGATTTGCATAAAACCTACACATACTTTCCTATATGCTTTAAACCATCTCTAGTTTACTTATGATACTTAACACAATGTAAATGTCATGTATATAGCTGTTATGCTATACTGTGAGGAATAACAAAAACTCAGCAATTGTTCTGTACAGATGTAATTTTTTCTAATATTTTTGATACTGGATTGAACCCACAAATGTGAAAGTGGCAGATAAAAAGGGTGGCTGGTATCACCAAAAATATTCACTCAGAACATGAGTGCCCATCTGTCACAGGTGCCAGAAAAAGGTTTCTTTCAATTAAGTGAGTCATTTTGTTAACTGAACTTATAAGATCCTGTCCAATGCTAAGATTTTACAAATAGGTAAGAAAGAAAGAAAACAAAAAGGACATTAGAATAGTATACAAATGGATTGTTTTTTAAAGACTGTACTACATTTTCCTGAAAATAAGACCTAACCAAAAAACAAGCCCTAGCCTGATTTTTTTAGGATAATCATAATAAAGTCCTGCCCTCAAAATAAACCCCAGTTAACAGCATCAGCCAGAGGGACATATTTAGTATGTCTGCTGCAACACACAATAGATGTATTAAGTTATAAAATATTTATATATTATTAGGCATAAATAATATTACTGATATTGGGCCAGGGATATAGCTCAGCAGCACAAGTGCCTGCCTAGCAAGCACAAGGCATGGAGTTTGATTCCCAAACAAAACAAAACAAAAATTATAATTAAGTATTTATAAATATCCAAGCAGGCACCTTTTGATAAGAGGTTAATGCCTAACTAAACAGATAAACTTGAGACTTACTGCCAAAAGATCAATTGGAGTACAGACGCAAAGCGCAAATAATGTGTACACTTCATAATGAAAGGATATGGTTGTGTCTAATATGAATCTTCATAATTTAATACATTGTATGTTGTATGGACATATTTAACACATTCGTGTGAAATAAATGTTTTCTGAATTTTGGTGCCTGAAATTTTTCGTCACTTTTGTGTGAACTGTCCTTTTGTTTGTTTTTGTCTGTGGGTTTTTTGAGCCAGGATCATGCTATGTAGTACTGGCTGCCCTTAACTCACTATGTAGCCCAGGCTGACCTCAGACTCACTATGCTTCCTGCCTCAGCTTCCTGAGTGCTAGGATTACAGGCGTGCACCACCGTGCCTAACTCACTGTTCTTTTTTTTTTTTTTTTTTTTGGTATGGGAATAGAGCTCATGACCTCATGCTTGCCAGGCAGGCATCTTACTGTCATCATTTTGGTTGCAACTTCAGTCTTACAAGTTGTCAACTAACACTTGATTTAATGGAAACTACGAAGCCCAGCCCACAAGAGAGTGTGACTTGAGTGAAGAATTCATGAGAGAAAATCACTGACAGCTGTGTTGCCAGTGTACTACAAACTGGCTACATGGACAAGAAGTGTTCACTCAAGGAAAGCTCCATTGTTGGACATGAGAGACTGGGGCCAATGGCTCTACAGAAAATGGAGTCACAAGAAATTCAGCCTGGAATTCACAGTTTGGAGAGTTATGACAATGTTCCAGAAGATGATGACATAACTGTATTTGAATACATGTAGATTTTTGTGCAGGAGTAAATATAGATTGCTATACATGAATATATGAAAAATTTGTACATAAATAAATGTAAATTATTATAAATTTTTTTAAAAAGACATTTCATGAAAACAATCCTTACCAGGTCTTTTGGAGTAAAAATTAAGTCTTGATCTTATTTTCAGGAAATATAATAGTATACATTCAGAGTTACTCAGTGGCCTAAGTGCCTGTCTGGCAAGCACAAGGTCATGAGTTCAATCCCTGGTACCAAAATAAATAAATAAATAAAAATTCAGAGTTACCGTTTGGATTAAAAGAATGGGAGAAAAAAATGAAGGATAGAAGGTCCTTTACTTCTCTAATCAGATAACCAAATTTAGTGACATTATTTCAGAAAGAAAGAAAAATGTTCAAATATTGACATTTTAATAATATGCTAGAACATAGCTTGTTTTCCAATACAATCAATTTTCCCTAATTATAGAAAAGTATCTTTCCTGGCCAGATGTGGTAGCTCATGCCTGTAATCCCAGCACTCAGGAGGCTGAGGCGGGAGGATCATTGTAAATTTGAGACCAGCCTGGGCTACAAAGTGAGCGTGATGCCATCCTAAGCTGCGTAGTGAGATCCTGTCTAAAACAAAAACAAAAACAAAAATCAAAAGAAAGAACAATGTCTTTCCTATATAATTTAAGTGCATTAAAAAAAAAGATGACCACCAAAGTAATTTTCAGGATAAAAACGGTAATTCTCTCTTTATCCTCTTCAAATTATGTGAATCTTAAACTACCCTTTCTGAAGGCTTAATTGTCATGCTGACGGAATCAGGAATGTCTCTCAGCATGACCATGCTGTTTTCATTAAGTCATTTCTCTAGTAACTAGTATCACTGAGTCAATTCATTCAAAGATATTTTTACATAAACAAACTCTTACTGCTCTTCTAAACAGACCAAAAAGTGTTCTTTACTTCTCTGTAGAATTCAAGATTGTAGTACTTAGAAATGTCACAATATATTCTATACATACTCTTTTGACCCTCTCTGAAGGATACATTATCTGATGATCACTAGGCACCACTGAGGAAAAAAAATATATATTAAAAAAAAATATCTTCCATAGAATGATTTTACTTCCTTTAAATGTTAAAATACTTATTTTAGCAATTTTGGATGGAAATGTTTATAAAAAGGATATATGATTCCTTGTTACTCAAAATCTACAGAACATAATCGTGATTGGAAGAGAAGTAGTGGTTATCTCCCACCACTGTTAAACATGAAAAATATACTACAGACTTCCAGCAAGAATAATTGTGGCTCCTTGGTGTGAGTCACCAAAAGAGTAAATGAGGTCTAAAAGGTACAGCAGATTTTATGAAATGAGAAGAAATTGCTAAAAAAGAAAAAGAAACTAGGATAGGAAAAATGAAAGGAAGAAAAGAAAAAGGGAGAAAAAAATGCAAATCAGTTATACTAATAGTGCCTTTTAGTTCACAGAAAAGAAAGGTCTGTGCTAACATTGATTGGAGAATTTTTTATGCCCATATCTTACTCTGAGTAACTACTTCAAAAACAATAATAAGCAATGTATTAATTGTTATTCTCTTTTCACCTTGTTATGAAATTTTATTTTACTTTATTTTCCCATAAAATAAAAAGAATAACTGTGGCAAAGACAAGAGTTAGTAATGATGCTGTATTTTAAATAACTATTTGTTAGGTCAAGTGTGGTGGTACACACTTGTAATCCCAGCACTCAGGAGGCTGAGGCAGAGGAATCATTTCAAGTTTGAGACCAGCCTGAGATACAAAGTGAGCACAAGGCCAGCCTGAACTGCATGGCAAAGCCCTGTCTCAAAAAGACAATAAATAAATAAATACATAAATAAATAAACAAACAGCTATTGTTAAAAACACCCAATAAAATTGCTATAGCAAACAGAAACACTGAAACAACATCCAGGATTTGGAGGCAGATTTATTTACGTTGATAGGCACTGATCAAGATCATTCCCAAAATATGAGGTACTGACGTCTAGTGGTCTAGGGCTTATAATGGGATAGGCAAGCAGAAAGTACACAGAGAGCATGGCTTGTCAACTGGGCATTAGTTCATAGAAGATGCATCATAGTGATCAGCTACGTATCACAGTAATCAGTCATTTCTAAGAAACAAAAGTAACAGGAACTGTAAACGGGAACTATTACCCTGGCAAGTATACGGGGATGGGGGAAGAGCATCTTTTGCTATATTATTATTATTATTTTTTTTTTTTTGGTCTTTTTCCTTTTTATCGGTATCGGGGATCGAACTCACGACTGCCTGCTTGCAAGGCAGGCGCTTACGCCGCTGAGCTAAACCCCCAGCCCCTCAAAATTATTGATTAAACTTGGTAACAATTTTTTCTCAAAGAAAAAGGTTCTACTATTATAATTTAATTCCCAGCAATAAAGAATAATTTGTTTTGTTTTTTGTCTTTTTCATTTTTATCGGTACCAGGGATCGAACTCACGACCGCCTGCTTGCAAGGCAGGCACTTATGCCGCTGAGCTAAATCCCCAGCCCCTAATTTCACAGTTTTAATACTGAGAAAAGAGGTCACAAATATATGTTATTGTAAATGACTTTTTATAACCCTTAAGAAAAGTAAGGCATGATTGCACAGCCAAAGCAGTCTACAAGAGTACAAAACTTATTAAGAAAAGACAACTCTAGAAAGTTATTTCCCATCACTTTCATTCACTACATTTTATAGAAACATACTAAGTGTCAGGTTGTTTTCTAAGGTTTGGAGATAAGATAGTAACATTTTCTCTACACACGCAGAAATTCTTTTTAAAAAATGAGGAAATTTCTAAAGATAGTCATGCAGAAGAAGCTGACTAGGAGGACATATGTACAAAAATGAAGTTTTAAAAATAGCATTGTAAACCAAGAGTGGTGGCACACACCTGTAATCCCAGCACACAGAAGGCTGAGGCAAGAATATCATTGCGACCTGGGGACAAGCCTGGGCTATGAAATGAGCTCAAGGCCAAACTGAATTGAATAGCAAGATCTTGTCTCAAAAAGAAAAAGAAAAACAAGAAAGCAAAAGCAATGTGAAGGAATACTTATAGAAACAATGAAATTAAGGGTCAGTAAAATATGGGCCTTTTTTTTCTTTTTCATTTTTATCGGGACCGGGGATCGAACTCACGACTGCCTGCTTGCAAGGCAGGTGCTTATGCCGCTGAGCTAAATCCCCAGCCCTGGGACTTTAAAAAAAAAAAAAAAAAAAAAAAAAAAACTGCTAAAAATCTCAAGGTGGCAGGAGGAAGGCAAGAAGGCAAAAGAAAAAGTTAAAAAAAATAATAAATTTTTAAAAAAGTGGCAGGATGAAGTGAAGGGGGTAGGAGAAAGGGAAAGGAGAGACAGGAAAATGCCAAGAAGGTCAAATTTAGACTACAGCTTGAGAGAACAAAACAATACCTGTTCTTTTCAAACCAAGCAATAAGATGATTTGTAAGTATAATTCAGGGTAGTAATAAGTTATCTTGCAAGTTAAAATACATTGTCAGTCCCAGAAAAATTACATTTCAAAGTTCAAAAGTAACTTGTAAAATCTGATGTCAGATTCTGTACCACGGCGCCCAACCCAATTTAAACCATTTTTTTTTTGTCTTTTTCATTTTTATCGGTACCAGGGATCGAACTCACGACTGCCTACTTGCAAGGCAGGCGCTTATGCCGCTGAGCTAAATTCCCAGCCCCCGTGCCCAACCCAATTTGTGGTTCCTGTGATTGAATCGTAGTTCAAAACCCAACAAGACAGAATTTAAAAGAAATGTTCCAGGTTGTGACTTCGATTCTAGTACCAAAAAAAAAAAGAAAGGAATGTAAGGTTTTAGCACAGAGGTTTGAAAATAATTACAAAGAAAAAAGTGATAACAAATGTCCATCAATCAGAGGATACATGAATAAATTAATAATAAATTCACAGGAGAGAAACCTATAGCATGAAAATGAACCAGAACTACACATACATGGGTACATATGTATATAACATAGGTGAACCTTGTGTTTGATGAAAAAAATACACTAGGTTCCCAACTCACAAATGAGTTCCATTCTGGGGGAAGTCTGTAAGTCAGATTCATTCCTAAGTCTGACAAGATGAGTCTTACATACCTTTCATACAAATATACAATGTATATTGCTTCCCTTTCCTATCAGCCTCATCACTACTGCTTTTCCTCTTGCTTGAGACATCCTGGGCTCTTGACTAAGCACTGACCCACTGTACACTGTCACCCCGCACAGTGAGCTAACAGCAACATAACTGTGACAGTGTCTGGCAGACACGTGACCTACTTCCTGAAATTTGTTCCCATCTATGAATGTTTGCAATGCAAGATCCATTGGTATCTGTGAAAGTTTACAACTTGAGTATTTGTAAGTCAAGACTTACTCTTATACTGTTTTTAACATGTATATATTGTATGCTTTTCAAATATACATAGGTATATATCTTAGAGATACGTATGTAGTAGAAATATGAAGAAATACATAATCATAAATTTTAGAATAGTAGTTTCCTCTAAAGAAAAGAAAGAAAGGGCTGGGGATTTAGCTCAGTGGCATAAGCACCTGCCTTGCAAGCAGGCGGTCGTGAGTTCGATCCCTGGTACCGATAAAAATGAAAAAGACAAAAAAAAAGACAAGAAAAGAAAGAAGAGGCTGGGCATGGTAGTGCATGCCTGCAATCCCAGAATTTGGTAGGCTGAAGCAAGAGATTACCACAAGTTCAAAGCCTACCTGGGCTGCCTACTGAGCTCAAGGCCAGGCCAGCCTGCACTACATAGTGAGACCCTGTCTCAAAAACAAAAAACAAAGAAAAGAAATAAGACTAAGAAGGGGTGCCATGGGGTCTTTAGACTATACCACTAATGCCTTATAAACTGGATAATGTTTACCCTTTTTTCTACTTCTTAAATATTTTGTAGTAAATTTTTAAAATTACATGATTATAAGAAGAAAGCCCAAACCCGATGACAGTATTTGTATAAGTGTCAAACCACAATACTCCTTTTCAAAAAAAGATGAACTATCTTGATAGAAGTGTGGTACCCATATTATGGGAATAATAGAGCCACTATAATCTTTATAAATACAGAATAGTTTCATTCTGAATACTGCAACTTTTTTTTTCAAAATAACAACAGACAATATAGTATAACTAGATACACAATGTGTACAACCAGATCACCCACTTTATTGATATGAAAAAAACTAAAGAAACTTGGAATGCGTCCCCACCTGTCATCCTGGCACATCTGAAATGCCAGCAGGTAGGCAGGCCATAGGCCCTGCGGGCCAGGTTTTCATTACTGGCAGAGGGCATCTGGGAAAAGAGGAAGACAGCCCAGGCAGGGGAACAATGTGAGCACTAACTTCATGGTGGGGAAGGGAGAATAACAAACACGGAGTAAAGGGAATAAAGAGGGAGACAAAAAGGAAACCGAGAAGCCACCAGAAGCCTGATCACAGAGGGCCTTTTTTTCTATACTCAGTGTCCTTGTTAGGCTTTATCCTGGGAACAGCAGGGAGCTCCTGGGTTACCGAGCACAAGGGCAGCATTGTTACTGTGGCTAGTGTCAGGACAGGGAGGACTGCTCCACCTGTGCTCAACCTTTAAGCCCTAGCCAGCTCAGTCCCTGAAGCTTGAGGCCCTGAATAGCATACAGTATCCTTAAAGAGAGAAGTCCCGCCTCCTCTGTCTCGAGCTGCCTAGCCCCAGGCTGACTGTAATTCTCCTTAATGAGGCCATCATCATCTTCAACCACATCGCAGTAGCTCCTACTCCGTTTCTGCAATGAGTGGTGCCAGTAGCTGGAGCAGTATTGGTGGCAAAGGTGGCATTTGGCAGCAAGTCCTATGAGGACAGAGGGGATAAAGAACAACTACTAGCACAGCCATGCCCACCGTCCAGCACCTGGCCCAGGACCCATGACCCACACAGTGGGGAGTTCTGATGGCCCCACCTTGGCTTGGTGTGCCTCACTCATGGAGAGACCTGATGACATCAGTAAGCCTTGGCCTCTGCCCATACAAAGCTCCAGGCAGACCTTGGGCACAAGCCCTGGGGACGCAGGTGTATGGGGCAAAACAGGCAGGTGGGGGAAAGGCCAAGCAGTACAAGGTAGGCAGCACATCTTCCCACACTTTTAGGGGTACAAGCCTGAGCACAGCATCTCAAACAGGACTTTACCAAAACAGTATTTCCAATGGCCAAAACAGTAAAACATCTAGGAGAAGTAAGGAATTTTTCCAGAAGGATAAAAACACTGAAGGAAGGAACTATATAGTTATCTTCAAAAAAAGAGTTAGGAAGGGTAAAAAAAATGTTGCATTTACATGCAACCTATTCAAAGAGCCTTAGCTGTAAGCCAGCAAACCTCTTCTAGCTTGCTGAGATGGGTTTGCTCATAACAGTCCACCCCGCTTTCTCTGAGGAGTCCTTTTATTTTGCTTTTTCCTCTTTTCCTCAGCCCAACCTCACTCTGCAGAATCTGTTTCTCCCTCAATCTTCTCTTTTTTTTAAAGACAGGGTCTCCTTGCAGTTCCGGCTGGCCTTGAGCTCACTTTGTAGCCCAGGCTGGTCTCGAACTCGCAATGATCCTCCTGCCTCAGCCTCCCGAGTGCTGGGGTTACAGGCATGAGCCATCACACCTGGCTCTCCCTCACTCTTCACTTTTATTTTTTTAATAAACTTCACCTCTGCTCTTTGCTTATTTCAGGGGGAAAACAACCCTCTTTTCCTTAAAAAATTGTTTTAAAAAAGAGCCTTGGCTAAGTGCACACCCATAACCCTAGCTACTTGATAAACAAGGCAGGAGGTTCCCTTGAGCCAAAGTGTTTAGGGAGATTCTGGGCAATATAGTGAGACCACAATTCAAACAAACAAAAAGAGCCTTTAAAAAGAATGAAATCCTGACACCCCGGGGGCACTGAGGCAGGAGGATCACAAGTTCTAGCCAACCCAAAGCAATTTAGTGAGACCCACCTTTAAAAAAATTAAAAGGGCTGGGGATGCAGCTGAGTGTGAAGGCCCTGGGTCCAAACCCCAGCACATTAAAAAAAAAAAAAAAAAAAAAAAAAACCACAAACTTGGATAGCATCATGTTAAGTGAAATAAACTAAATACAAAAGGACTAACACTACATGATCCGCTGACTTGAGGTATCTAGAACAGTTAAATCCATAGAGAAAGAATAGCAGTTACCAAGGTCTGAGAAGGGAGAGAAATAAGGAGTCACTATCTAAAGCATCCAGCCACTTGCAATGTATAGACCTTACTTGAATTTTAATTCAAACAGAATTTCATCAGCTGGGGGAAAACAATTTAGTGAGTAGACAAAAGTCATATACTATAAAAAAATCAGGTTTGAATTTTTAAATTGTTTACAAATCAAAATTAAACTATATGAATTTAAAATAACAATTTTCCCAGCATTTTGGGAAGCTGAGGAAGATCACAAGTTCAAACCCAGATTAGTGAGACCATATTGTAAAATTTAAAAAAAATTTTTTTTTTTTTTTGGTACTGGGAATCAAACCCAGGATCCTGTGCTTGCCAGGCAGGTGCTTATGCTGCTGAACTATATCCCTGGCCCTGCAAAATAAAAACTTTAAAAAGCAATGGGGATGTAGCTCAGAGGCCCTATGTTATGGTTTGTACTTAGATGTCCCCAAAACCTCATGTAGTCACAGGTTGGGCTTTTTCAGAGGTGGCCTGATCTAGAGTGTCTGATGCTGGAATTGATTCATGGTGTAATGCTGGGATCAAGGGCCCTAAGATTAAGAGTGTGAGTGCTACTCACCCTAAGTAGTTTGGATAAGCTACAAGGGATAGAAAGAGCTGTGATCATCCCTTGTTACTCTGTTACCTTCTTCTCATCATGAACTGTTTCTTCTCTGCAATGTCACCCTGCCTTGAAGCTAGTTGATTACGGACTGAAACTTCTACAAACTGTGAGCTAAATAAACCTTTCCTACTCTAACTTTGGGTGTAGGGTATTTTGTCTCAGCAACAGGAGAAAAGTAATTAAGACACTATGGGTTCAGGGCTAGGGATTTAGCTCAGCGGCATAAGTACCTGCCTTGCAAGCAGGCAGTCATGAGTTCGATCCCTGGTACCGATTAAAAAAAAAAAAAAAACGAAAAAGACACTATGGATTCAATCTCTAGTACCACAATAAGTAAAATAACATAAAACAAATCTAGGCCAGGGATATAATTCAGTAGTAGAACACTTGGCTAGCATGCCTAATGTCCTAAATTCAATCCCCAGCACTGAAAAAAGAATTAAAACAAAACAAAACAAAAATCCCACAATAATTAGAACAGCTCTTTAAGCAGTCACATAAGAATCTCAAAACAGCTAAACAGTGTTTGTATTTTTTATATCAAATGTCTATTACAGATTCAATTTATAGCAACTAGGGTGAATACAGTTCTCCAAAAAAATTACTTCTTTTCTGAAGGAAAAAGAAAATGCATAAACATATCTTTGAGGCAAAAATCTTAATCCCTTTTATGATTAGATGTAAACAGCTTTGTTTTTATTCATATTATGTGAAGATTACAGACAGCATGAAAAGGACACTAACAACATCCTATCTAGTCTAACTTCCTACTCACTGGGCCAAATCATCTCTGATACCTTGCTAACCAGAAAGCTCCCTAGCCCTTGTTTAAACATTTCTGATGGCAGAGACTTTTTTTTTTTTTTTTTTTTTTTTTTTGGTCTTTTTCCTTTTTATCGGTACCGGGGATGGAACTCATGACTGCCTGCTTGCAAGGCAGGCGCTTATGCTGCTCAGCTAAATCCCCAGTCCCAGAGACTCTTTACTATAACCAATTTCATTCTTAGGTAACTAACCCTCAACACTGAGCCCAAATCTGCCTCTGTAATTTACACACACACACTGGCCCTAGTTTGAGTTATTACAGCACCTGAAATAAGCCCACTTCTGTTCCCATACACAGTTGCTTTCCAAATCTCTGAAGATAGTATTAATTTGAAACATATAAAACTGCCAATATTCAACTATTTTTACCTAATAAACTAGCCCTAGCAATTTCATACAACTCAATCTAAGATTACAGTGTTTTTCAGTCATCACACTCTCCTCTCCTTTGGTTTCTTTTGTCTAAGGTTAAACCCTGAGAAAATCTTTCTAAGGTCCAATCTTTAGATCCTTAAACTGTTCCTTTTTATCAATTCTTCACCATCCCAACAGCTTTCTTTCAAATAAGGTAATCAGAACCAAAAAAAAAAAATTTTTTTTTGTCTTTTTCCTTTTTATTGGTACCGGGGATTGAACTCATGACTGCCTGCTTGCAAGGCAGGCGCTTATGCCACTGAGCTAAATCCCCAGCCCCCAGAACCAAACATATTTTGCTAAATGACTGAAATCAAGTTCTAGAAGGAATCCAGCTTTTGCACAACCTGATTTTGAACTGACAGCTGATATCAACTCTCAATAAATGGTAAAGAGTTAGAATAATCACTCCACTACCAAAACAATTTCCAAAGATATTTTATGTCATTCAGAATGAAAGTCAAAACTTTTTTTTTTTTTTGTCTTCTTCTTTTTTATCGGTACCGGGGATCGAACTCGCCACTGTCTGCTTGCAAGGCAGGCCCTTATGCCACCGAGCTAAATCTCCAGCCCTGTCAAAACTTTTTTTAATCATCTCCCCTGTTACAGCAATCATGTCCCTTAAACACACCAGATATGCTCTCCAACAGGGCCTTTGCATTTGCTATTTTCTGCCCAGAAAGCTATTCCTCAGCCACAAGATTTGCTTTTTTTTTTTTTCCTCCCAAATATCACTTTCTCACTGAGACTTCCTGCAGTCACTGATAAAGCTGGAGCCCTCTTTGCACTTCCTTTCATTCTCTTGCTTTATTTCTCCCTATAGCACTTACTACTCTTTAATGACCTGTGTAATTTTTACTTAATTCTAGTTCTTGTTCTTCTACCCCACTAGCATGTAAAGTCCACTGCAGCAAAAGATTTGCCAGCACTGTCTCGTTGCTTTATCCCTGGGAACTAGAATGTTAACCCTAAAAAAAGTGAGTTGAAAAAATAAATGAACAAATGAGAGAAACTGATTTTGATATGCCCAAAGGCCAAAAACTACTTCCTTCATGATAAAAGATGTGTGAATGAGTCAAGTGATGAAAGAAATTGAAAAAATCCAGGCATAAACAAGAATTTTTTTAAAAGCCTATTTACATAGGCACAATGCTTAGGTATTTCAGGTCTGCTTGTGTTAACTTCTTCCTTTACAATAAATTGATGATAAACAAAAAATAATCAGTATCAGAAATTTTATATTTCTCTCACAAAGTTTTTTTGGGAGAAGGAGTAGGTACTGGGGATTAGAACCTAGCTGTGGTGGCAAACCCCTGGCATGCATGCTGCAGCCTGCTGATTATTAGCTCTGAAAGCTCTAAAAGGTTGGCCCTCACTGCCCAGGGCCTCACACTTGCTTCACTAGAATTCCAGCAAATGAGCTACATTACAGTCCTTTGTTATTTTGAGAAGAGTCTCACTACATTGCCAGGCTGGCCTGGAACTTGTGATCCTCCTATTCCAGCCTCCTGAATAGCTGGGATTACCGCACCCATCTTATAAATATTTATAATTTTAAAAACACTAGCTCATAAGAGAATGTTTTGTAATTTAATTGCAGAAAGTAACTTGCTAAATTATCATATAGCCACAGAAGAAAACTGGTACCATCCTATGTGTAAGTACAACATCTTTAAAATGCACAAATTTATTCCAAATATTTTCTTCCATACGCTAGACAGTCTGCTAGAATAAAGGTAGGACTGAAAGGAGCTCAGAGTGATGAATATCATCTCAGATGACAATGACTAAGGGTACAGTTCCCTCAGGGTACAGTTCTGGGTCAGCTCCTTGGAATCTGAACCTGACAGAGGCAAGGCTCACCCTTCCCACCTAACCTGCAGGTCATTCTTCATTTATGTGTGCTCTAAAAAAAACATAAGGCTGTTTCAATACTGACAAGAAGATCATGAACTAAATCAGATACCCAGAAACCTTATTACCTCATTCTGCATCTACAGCTAGTCCATTTACTTCTCTGACAATCTCCAGATTTGTTCTTAATATGATACTACCCTAAAATGGATCCCAAGAGAAAATCAGTTTCAAAGAATTTCTAAGAAGTAATTACAAAATCCTCTCCTGATTATTCAGGTACTGTGAAAATTTTAAACAGTAATATTCTCATTGCAGCCCAATGAGAATTACAATATCAATACTTTTTTCCTCGTAACTAAACAGCTAAGTATTTTTCTTTTTTCTCCCTCAGAAGAAAATAAAGCTTTAGCATTACTATAAGCAATATTTAAAAACCCACTCACTAATTCAAATAAGCCCATATATTAACCTAATAAACACTTACTGAACATAATACAATATTCTGGGCCCCATGCTGAGTCAGGGTTGCAAAAAAAATAATAATAAAACAAGATATGGCTTCTACTCTCAGAGTATAGTTTATTAAAAAAGACAGAGTAAACAATTATGTAGTAATTGATGCAGAAAGGCAGGCCACAGAGAAGGCATTTAAATCAGCTGTGAAGAAAGGCCTTTGAGCTCCTAATTATCCAGGTTCTGTGAAAATTTTATAGGGATGGTAACACATGCCTATAATACCAGCATTTGAAAGGCTGAGGCAGGAGGATCACCACAAGTTTGAGGCCAGCATAGCTGCAGAGTGAGTTCAAGGCCAGCCTAGACTACACAGCAAGACCTTGTTTCAAAAAACTAAGGCCTTTGAGAGACAATCTCCACTGCTCTTCAAGGAGGAGTTATGTGAAGTCAGAAAAAGCCCATAATCACCTGGCTAAGCACTACAAAGAGCATGAACATCTGAGTGGGACATGAAAGCCATTCCTTTTAACTGCAGTAAAAGAGGATGACAGAAAATAATGAAGGGTAAGACTTCAGAACAGCTCTTAAGATAGGTAAGGGTAGACTATGGAAGGTCAGCTTTTTCAGTGTTCAAGAATTTATACCTTTCTCTCTGTAAAATAAGGAGTCATTAAAAGATTTTAAACAGGGAAGGACCACAGTAAAGCTCACATTAACAGAATTTTTGGTGAGTGGATGTAGTAGATGGGAGAAAATGGAAACAAAGCAGGAGAAAGTTCTCGTAACAGGTTTGATGAAATATTATCAGAGCTTGAACCAAGGTTGGTGAGACAAAAGAAATGGAAACAGATTTCAAAATCAAATGAAGACAGGGGCTGGGAATTTAGCTCAGTGGCATAAGCACCTGCCTTACAGGCAGGCAGTCGTGAGTTCGATGCCCGGTACCAGTAAAAAAGAAAAAAAAAAGACCAAAAAATGAAGAGAGAAGGGAAGAGGACAGAAGTCAGTAGGCAGGATTGATACAATGAAAACAATATGTTTATCTTTTTAGTTAAAAAAAAATGTACTTTAGAGGGCTGTTGTTAGAACTGAGAAAATAGATATATGTGTCAGGTATCACCAGGAAAATTAGACTAAACTTTACAGATTACATTTGTAAATGGTAAGGGTACTGTTTTTGCTAGCGAATTCATTCTACTTCATTAAAGCCGAATCTGTTTTTATGATCATCCTCTAAAGTTTAGCAAACTTTATAGTACTGTCTCAAAAACAAAAACAAGTATACTTTCTCTTAAAAGTATGCTCCTTCTGAATTCAACAGTTGTAGCCGGGCACGGTGGTCCACCTATGATTGCAGCACGTAAAAGGTTGATGCAGAAAGGCTGCCGAAAGCTTGAGTCCAGCCTGGCGTACAAAGTGAGTTCAAGGTCAGCCTGAACTACACAGTGAGATACTATGTCCAAAAAAAAAATTCAATAGTTCTATAGTATAGCAGAAAAAGATAATCAGACATCAAAAATTATAGTAAAAAATTTAACACCAGATAAAAAGAAAGTATCAGAAGTATCCACTTTAGTTATAAACATAATATAATATTGATATTTGGGTTTAACAGTAACAGGCCCATGAAAGTGAATTTAATTCTCTAGCAACTAGTCGATATAACACATATCAACATCATGTCATTCTTCCATTTTAATGAGAATCCAAAATAGAGACTAAACACCTGGCTTTGACTAATCATGTCAAATAAAAAACCTGAATTTTAACACATTTTAGTGTTTTTAACAGTGAGAAAAGTTGAAGAGAATTGCATGAAAGAATATTATATACATCAGTTCTTTTAAACACATTTCTTGTAGCACCTTAGAATTTAAAAATAATGTGTGATTCCTCTATGTTTGGCGACAGAACTGCTACAAGAGTGTAAAGATATTCACACATAAAAGAATGAATTGGGACCCCCTACTTCATACTTGCACAAAAAGTAGCTTAAAATCCACCAAGTCATAGAGAACCTAAAACTATAAAATGCTCAGAAGACCCAGGTATAAGCTGTCATGATTTTGGATGAGGCAACAGGTTCTTAAGATATGACAACTTCAGCACAAAGAAAACAAATTAGACTGACTCAAATTTTTGTGTTTCTAAGGATACTAAAACGAAGTGAAAAGACTATTATAAAATGGAAGAAAATATTTCAAATCACACATCAGATAAGGATCTAGTCTACGAAAACATAAAGAATTCTAATAACTCAATAATAAAAACAGACCAATTTAAAATAGGCAAAGGATTTGAATAGATAGTTCTTCAAGAACACATACAGTGGCCAACAAGTACACAAAAAGCTAGTAGGACAAGAGCTATAGCTCAGTGGTAAGCACGTGCCTAGCATGGGCAAGGCCGTGGGCTCAATTCAGAGCACTGCAAAGAGAGAAAGATCAAAAAAGGCAGGCAGGCTGCCTTAGAATCAATAGTCCTTAGGGAAATGCAACTCAGTGCCATGATAAATAGCTACAGCTTAAATAAGTAAGTGTTGATGAGGATGTGGAAAGAATAGCACCCCGTACACTGCTGGTAGGAAGGTAAAGGTTTAGCCACCACTGAAACAATGTATGAGCCAGATGCAGTGGAGCCGGCCTATAATCCCAGCATTTAGGAAGACAAGGCAGGAAGATTGAAAGCCTGCCTGGACTATGCAGTAAGACAATACTTATGTGGAGAACACTTATTACTTTATTTACTTAAGGCCATTTATCTTAAAACCTCAAAAATCAGCCAAGGATTGTGAATCATTGTAATCCCAGCACTCAGCAGCCTAAGGCAGGAAGACTTTGAGTTCAAGGCCAGTTTGGAAGTATAGCAAGACCCTGTTGCAAAAAATAAACAAAGAAATGGACAAACATAAACACCTCAAATATCCCAAATTAAAAAACGCAGCACTTTAAACCATACTTGTAAAGAAAATCTTCTTTTGGCATGCAGGCATTTACCTTGATTTTACACCT
This sequence comes from Cavia porcellus, assembly GCF_034190915.1. Classification (NCBI taxonomy): domain Eukaryota; kingdom Metazoa; phylum Chordata; class Mammalia; order Rodentia; family Caviidae; genus Cavia; species Cavia porcellus. The sequence goes on along the minus strand of NW_026947508.1, from coordinate 22,118,261 downwards.
CATTCGAACAAGGTTTGTGTTTTTTGGTGGTGTGGGGGTACCACCTGCTACAAAATTGTCTTCCTAAAAATAAAAATGTAATCATTAGGATGACTACATTTATGATAACATTATATATTTTATAAAGAGAATTATCTATTTTATAAAAGAGAATTCAAAGGTTCTGAAACAAGTAATGTTTCATATACGTATGTCAAATTATCACACTTTGCTCCACAAATACACACAATTATTATATCAACTCAACAAGATTTTAGAGCAGGAGAAGAGCGCTTAACTCCATGGCAGAGCACTTGCATTATATACAGGAGGCTTGAATTTGATCCCCAGTACCAGAAAAGCTTGGGGGGGGGGGTACTAGAATACAAACCCAGGACCTTGTGTTTCTTGGCAGATCCCTGGACAAAAAGTTTTAAAGATTATTAAAAAAATAAATAAATAATTCTAAGCTAAAAAAAATCATGTTACTCAATTAACAAATATTTATTAAAACTCAAATTTTAAAACTTCTGTAGTAGCTGTAGAAGCTAAAATCCAAATTCCTTTTCCATAGCACCTCAGTGTGGCTGTGACTTGCCCTCACTGTAATGGTCTAGCCTCTTCTCCCACCAGCCTGCCTGGAACCACAGACTTCCTAGTTCCTGAAAGAGCCTGCATTTTCCTGCTTCTGCCTCTGTGTTTATAATGCTAATGCCTGCATCTCCCCTTCAGAAATTCTAACTTTCCAGTTCTAGCCCAAATGTCACAAACCCTGTCTCAAAGAACAAAACAAAAACAAACAAATACATAAGGGCCTTGTTCTACAGTTCAGGCTGGCCTTGAACTCACTATGCTTAGCCCAGGTTGGCCTCGAACTCATGGTAGTCCTCTTGCCTCAGCCTCCCCAGGCTAAATTATAGGCATGCAAAAGATCCATTCTTAAAAATGATGGTCCAGTATAAAAATGTTCTAGCTGTGTTTCTGTCAGGTAGATTAGGCAGCCTTTTTTTTCACTCTTCTTTCTTTTTAACAGTCTCAAGTAAAGGAGGAAGGAAACGAATTATCTACAAAGTCATTAGCAAGATCCCCAGAAAGATGTCTAAAACTTTCTAATGCTCTCTCCTCCACTGCAAAGTGTGAGGGAGGAAAGACTTTCACCACTTAAAGAAGTACTAGCCTACCAAAAGCTGATCTGACAGATGTTAGTTGCACCTTACAGGATATATTGCCCATGTCAACTCACGTCTTAATGCAAAAGCCCTTAAATAAGGCTGACTTGACTCCAGACTCACCACACGCCCATCCATTCTTCATGTCACACACAGTCTACACCAAGCGGGCGTGAACCTATGGCAAATGTGCTGCACCTAGCTGGCTGTTATCACTGAAAGTTCTAAAAGATTTGCCATCACTGGTCCAGACTTCCTCAGGCAATATGTTCATGTTTTGCCTAGAGAATTTTTATTGCCCAACCCAAACTGCAGCTCAACCAGAAGCATTTTCTAAACTTCAGCCCTCAGTGATTTCTTTCTCTTGTAGGAAAACACTTCTTTGTCCCACAGAATAAAGCATTTCATTAAATTCCGCCTTATTTTCTATTATTTTGTGTTCATTACTAGACTAAGTTTCTAAAAGGAAGGAACAATCTCTAATATGTGTATCTTCCATCATACCTTATGAGAGAACTGTGCAGGAGGTGTGCAAAAACATTTTAGATGATTTCTATTATGAGTTGTCTTATAACAAGTGTAACTTTATACTTAATTCTGTAATAATAAAATTCCTAAAGTTTATTTATGGTTTTGTGTTGCAAAAAGGCAGTATTAAAAATCTTGATTATAATATTACAACAAAGGTTAATTTATTAAGCAACTTCCTAAGTGACAAGTCAGTCTGTGACAATTCTCTTGTTTCTTGAAAAAGTTCTTGTTCTTGAAGACACGTAGTGTAGATGTGCTGAATGAGCTGCAGTTATTTACTGTACTTTCAATTCCTCAAAACTAATTTTTCCATACAGCTGTGTTTATTCACAGCATGTCTCATTTATGCTGGAGGTGTAAAACAGCAAACCCAAGATCTCCCTCTCTCTCTTCTTTATACTTTCCCTTGCCTTTGTGATTTGCCTTTCTGCAATTTGCTAGCCAAAGCTGTAATTAGTACCCCACAGGGAATCCATAATTTTCTAATAAAGAACAGTCTCCTGCACAATGACATGTATACACACAGAGCCATGTGTGTTCCTAACAAATTAGGAATATTTTACACATGGAAGCCTTCAAAGAATTTTAATAGCTAAATGGGAGTGCTTTACATGGCAGCTGCAACTGGTTCACAACACTGACTGCAGACTGATTCATCCTTTTCTCTTACTGCATACACATCTAATTGCCAAAGGGAAACAACTCGTTTGAGACTGAATAAAATTATGAGTACAGCCCTAAAGCAAACCGTAATAAGTAAACCACATTTGTCAAGGAAATTTTGCTCTCAAACTATTACAAAACTTATGGTATTTGTTACATAACAGCTTACTAGAATTTTTCTATAAAGTCATAATTTTTTAAGTCAGATTAATAATGTTTCCTTGGAGGGGGGTCTTTTTTGAGGCAAGGTTTCACTATATGGTTCAGGCTAGCCTTGAACTCGCTTTGTAGCCCAGGCTGACCTCAAGCTCACAGGGATGCACCCAGCTTTAATAGTGCTTTTGAAGACAGTTCAAACAGACAACTTATGTAGTAAGTGGGCTCTGGATTCTGCCCTACATTTGGTTAAAGTGCAGTCTCCTCTGGTTCTCACCCAAGATATCTCATTCAGTCTTCACAGCTTGTCATTAACCCTGTCATTTCCCCTACAGCCATCTAGCAAGAAGAGGACAGTCAAATAGAAAATAAATCATCAACTTGTAAAGGGAAAACTCCAACAACTTTTTGAACATCTAATTTTACAACCACAATACAACTCAAATAAGAAAACAGTATTTGCCCCCTCTCCACTAGGGCAATATGAATGAACATGTCTTACATTCTTGTACAAATCCCCATTATATCTAACCAATGTGCTTGTCTAAGTAAGTTTACCACAAGTAGCAATAATAATCCACTTACGTCACTGTAAGTAAAGGCTATGGCCATTGAGGGGTTTCCAGTTTACAACAAGTTCAAAATGCTGTATTAGCTGGCTATGGCTTCTGTCACCCCACTGATTGTCATGGCTGATTCTGCTGATCTGTCTAGGTGGGTGACCCCTTCCTCCTTCTCCCTCGCTGCTCCATGTGTATCTCTCCTGAAGCTATGTACTCAGTGGAAGAGAAAGATCATCACTGATAGAAGAGGACACTTTCCTCAGTCAAAGGTATACAAGTAGCTGTACTCCCCTACTAGAACTTCCAAAAAAGCTCTCAAAAAGTCATATACTTGCCAGGGTTACAGCTCAGCAGCAAGGCACCTGCCAGGCAAGCATGAGGTCCTGAATTTAATTCCCAGTTCAAAATATTTATATATATCATATGCTCCAATACTGCCTGTAGACTAAATAACAACTACATCATGTACTTGAATACCTCTTACATGAAAATCTGGGGACTAGAAATGTTTTAGATTTTTTAAAATTTGAGGATTTTTTATATACATAGTATCTTGGACATGGAACCCAAACCCAAATATGAAATTTCTTTATGTTTTATATATACTATATATAAATACTCTGAAAGTAATTTCATATATTTTTAGTGTACCTGCATTTTGACTATGACATGTCACATGTGGTCATGGAATTTTTCATTTGTGGTGTCACATTAGCACCCCCCAAAAAATGTTGGATTTTGCAGCATTTCAGATTTTGGATTTTGTGATTAGAGATGTTTACCCTGTAGTACTATTTTTGAAATAGAGGTAGAGATCCTGGTTTTTATTATTATTATTATCTAAAGGGAATAAAACAGAACAGTAAGATGAAACAAAACAATGAGAATCTGAAACTGAATTTCAAAAATAAGTGAGTAAGGAATTCTAGCATAGTTACTATATATACTGCATATCATCACCCTCTATAAATAGTTGCTCAGACTACCGACTCTCGGCTTGCAAAGTCAATCAAACACAAGCTTTATGCTGTTTTTTTACTTCACTGGCAATCATCTCAGTCTGTGTTCCTCTGAGTCAGTTAGTTGCTGAGCGGGGGCACCTGCTGACTGGAGGGGGATAGTTTCCATTCTGGATCTCCCCCTGCAGGCCTTTGCTGGCTCACAGAGGAGTGGGGGGCACTGTTTTGTTTTTTGGTTTTGGGGGGTTTTTTGGTACCAGGAATCAAATTCAGGACCTTGTGACTGCCGGGCAGGCACCGTGCCACTGAACTATATCCCCAGCCCACTGTCTTACGATTAATAAAATCAAAGCAGATTTTAAAATTTTACTTCTGTACATAATAATTTTAGCATGCATTTTATTAACCAGTAGTTACCAAAATTATAATTTCTACCAAATAAAGAGCCACTAGAATGTTTTACCTTACACTGCAGTTTCCATAATTAATGGTTTTTTTAAATTAATGGTTATTAATTAAAGTTGGAAATTGAGATTGAGAATCATTTCATGAGACTGAGCTCCTTGAATTAGATCTGTGTCTAGTTCATCTTCTTGTTTCCAGTGACAGAGAAGAGTTACAAGTTTTGAGCTACGCTAAACAGAGCCTTACATACAAAGATGTGGAATCACCCTTCTGCATGTTTTTCAAGTTAATAAAAGACTTTTAAACTTTACAGTTGGGGGGCTGGGGATTTAGCTCAGCAGCATAAGCACCAGCCTTGCAAGCAGGTGGTCGTGAGTTCGATCCCCGGTACCGACAAAAAAAAAAAAACCAACTTTACAGTTGGGAGACATATGAAGTGTAAAGGATATTGTATGTATATTGTATGAAGTTCATGTTTTCTTTAGAAATTGTTATTCATAGCACTTAAAACTTCATACCACACTAAACGGGCACGTCTAATATGTAAGATTCTACTCTAAAAATGTCTGGAACGTCATCACTTATCACTTGATCACACACCCACTACTCAAAGAAAAGTTTAGGTTTTGACGCTAAACAAAGGGGTTTCCTTCTGAGGAAGGACCTCAGACCAAACTATTCGGTTTCCTTGTGGGAAAAAATAAACAGCAATTATGCTTTGCAGCAAGTATAACATTAATATTGGTTGTCTAGAACAAATACCAGTGGTTATTACATATTTTTCTTTTACTTCGGTTTTTAAGTAGTTGTGAGGTTTTTTTTTTTTTTTTTTTTAATCTGTACCAGGGATCAAACCCACAACCGCACTCTTGCAAGGCAGGTGCTTATGCTGCTGAGCTAAACCCCCAGACCCTTACTTAGGTTTTTATAATAATGATAACACATTAGAAGACAAGAAATCCTCCCTAATCATCTGCTTCACTTATAACTATTATCAAAAGTCTATATTTTAAAATGGAAAATAAATGACCATTTCTTGAAAATTATGGAGGAAAATAATAGTGGTTCTCAACATGAGGTAATGAATAGAAATCATTGTGGAACATGTTAAAAACATAGATGGTCTAAAGAATATAATGTATCCTTTAGGCATGTATATTTAGGTGTGTAAGATAGATAACCATATTACTAAGTTTTTGTTGGATCATTGAACAGAACAGTTTGCAGTCTCACTGTTTGAATTCCACTTTATATGCTTTAATTTTGTAACTTAAACAACTATTTCTTTTTTTTTTTTGTCTTTTTCGTTTTTATCAGTACCAGGGATCAAACTCACAACTGCCTGCTTGCAAGGCAGGTGCTTATGCCGTGAGCTAAATCCCCAGCCCCTTGAACTACTATTTCTAAGATGGCAGTATGTAATCTATTAACCAGTGATTTCTTACTGTTTCTTTTTTTTTTTTTTTTTTGAAATTCTGTATTACTTGTACCCTTTTTCTGTTTTGTTTTTTTTCTCTTTAAACAAAATGTAAAAAAAATACATGGTGAGGTAAAAAAAATACATGGTGAGGCCCAAGCCTGGCATATTCAAGAATTCTTTTATAAGCTTCTAACGTGGTTCTTTTTTTTTTTTTTTTTTTTGTCTTTTTCTTTTTTTATTAGTACCGGGGATCGAACTCACAACCACACACTTGCAAGACAGGCACTTATGCCACTGAGCTAAATCTCCAGCCCCAAGCTAAATCCCCAGCCCCTCTAACATGATTCTAATGCCACCTCTTAAACTGCAGCTTAATGATTTCCAAGTCCTCTGACCAGTAGCATTAACATCAGCCGGAAACTAGTTAGAAATTTCATACTATACCTTGAGACACTCAATCAGAATCTCTGGGGACATGGCCAACAATCTGTTTTGACAAGTCTTCCAATTGACTAATAAGTTTGGAGAATCTTGGCTTAACTATAATGTTCATCCATTCTCCACTAACTCTATGAGATGAAAACGAGATTTGACCAATACAAATAAACCTAAAGCATGTTTTTCTCACTGAAAAAAAATTGTCTTAATTACTCATTAAATTAGCACAAATGTAACCTTTGGAAAACAGTAGGTTCTTGGATTAGGCGTCCTTTCTAAACACAAATGTGTCCAGATTAGACTTGAGAACTAAAATTAATATGCAAATTTGTCTTTTCTTCATCCCTAGGCAGTAAGAGTTTCAGATTAACTTCAACCTTTGAGATGGGAAAACAAAAAACATGGTTTTCCTTCTTGATTTTAAGGTTAAATTATGTTGATACTAATTCAACTATCAATTTAGGAAACACAAAACCCAAAAAACTGCCCCATAAAATTCAAATTGGCAAAACTCAAAACTGAATGGAAATTCTACGGGATAAATGGCTTGGTTTCTTCAATGAACACATTATAAAAAAGAGAAGGACAGAATAATAGGCATCTATAAAATAAAAGACACTTCAGACATATCAATCACTTGCAATGTATAGACCTTACTTGAATTTTAATTCAAACAAATTTTTAGAAATTATATTTGAGAAATATATTTTTGAAATTTAAACACTAGATATTTTATATTAAATAATTATTGCTAATTATTAGATGTAATTATATTATGGTTATTTTTGGAGAGCATTTTTAGAAAAATAGCAAATTATATAAAGACAAAGCAATGTCTGGGATTTGCTTCAAAATAACACAGTGTAGGGGGGACAGCTGGATACAGAAATAAAACAAGAGTGGAGTTTATTACAGAACACAGTTAACTACTCTTTATGATTAAAATTTGACCACATTTTTACAAACTTTAAACTGTACAGAAAGACTGGCACAGCTGTGACAATAACATTTGCTCTGTGTTTTATCTGAAATAGTTAATCAGAAAAAACATTGAAAAATAAGTCTATTTGGAACATTTGGAGCTTAAAAACGTAATTCTAAATACAGTAGTGAGCAATTAGGGAAAGAGATGGCTAAAATACATTCTTGTGAGTTGCTCAGCTTTCCTAACTCTTTTAATTCTCTAAGAAACAAATATATGATCAGTATTTTTGTTATCCTAGTGTCTAGGCCCATACAGATAATGATGTTGATGACCTCAGCTGACCTGACGCTATTAAATGGTGAGAATCTCTCTGTAATGGAGCTCATGTACCTCCACCTGCTTGACCCAGTGCCTCAACTTCTTCCTAAATGAGCTGATGGAGAAACCACAGCTGAGGTCCCGAGGAAACGCTCCCACACTGTTTCTAGGAAAAGACAAGTTAAATTTTTATCTTCATCTCAATTTATATAAGAAATATAAACTAAGATATAAGAAAAAGGAGAAAAACCATTACACAATTCAATTTGGTCCATTTTCTCTTCTAACCCTACCCTTGCTTATATAGTACAGAATCTCTAATATGAAGTAGATAATGTTTTCTCAGTTTCCCTCATAAGTGAAGAGGCAAGGCTGCCTTTACTTGTTTCTTGATAGGCTGACTTCAAGAAGTAGGTAATGTTAATCCTCGAACCACTTCCTAATTTCTTACATATACCATATTTCCCTGAAAATAAGGCCTAACTAGAAAATATGCCCTAACATGATTTTTCAGGATGATCATAATAAGCCCTACCAGGGACTGGGTATTTAGCTCAGCGGCATAAGTGCCTGCCTGGCAAGGGCTAGGTTGTGAGTTTGATCCCCAGTACCAAAATAAATAAATATACACACACATATATATGTCCTACCCAAAAATAACTCCCAGTTAAGATCATCTGCCAAGCCAGGCATGGTGGCTCACACCTGTAATCCCAGTACTCGGGAGGCTGAGGCAGGAGGATCGTTGTGAGTTCAGGACCAGCCTGGGCTACAACATGAGCTCAAGGCCTGCCTGAAATGCGTAGTGAAACCCAGTCTCAAAAAGAAAAAAAAAAAAAGATCATCTGCCAAGGGGCTGGCATAAGTGCCTGCCTGGCAAGCACAAGGTCTTCAGTTCGATCCCCAGTACCAAAAAAAAAAAAAAATCATCTGCCAGATGGATGCATTTAGTGCATCCACTGTAATGTAGAATAGATGTACAGTTATGAAATATTAATATGTAATTGTATAGAAAATAATATTTATAATAAATGATTTGGGCTAGAGATAAACATCTATGTAAACAGTTTAACTTAAGGCTTACTGCCAAATGATCATCCAGAGTACATATACAGTGCACAAATAATGTGCACATTTGATAACGAACAGACGTGATTGTGCCTAAGATGAATCTTCACAAAAATTCAGTATATTGTGTAATGGAAACCTATTGCCCTCAAGTGAAATAAAGAAACATTTTCTGAATTTTTGGTAATTTCTGTCTGGACCATCATTTTTAACAGTCATCATTTTTATTGCCATTCCTTCAACCAACACTTAATTTAATGGAAACTTTGTGAAACCTCACCTGAAAGAGGGCATCACTTGGGTGAGGAATTCACAGAGATAAAAGCACTGAGAAGCACTGTAGCCAACGTGCCACAAACTGGGTACATGGATAAGAAGTGCTCACTCAAGGAGACCTCTATTGCTGGACATGGCAGATTGGGGCCAACGGTTCTACAGAAATGGAGTCACAAGAAACTCAGCCTGGAATTAGAGGTCTGGAGCATTATGACAATGTTCCAGAAGATGACATGATTATGTCTGAATAAATGTAGATTATGCACATAAATAAATGAATGTGTAGATTGTTACACTGAATAAATGTAGACTGTGGGCCAGGTATGGTGATGCATGCCTGTAATCCTAGCACTGAGGAGGCTCAGGCAGGAGGATCAGCATAGTTCAAGGCCAGCTCACAGTGAGTTCAAATTCGGCCTGAACGCCATAGTGAGATCCTGTCTCAAGAAAGAAAAGGAGCCAGAGATTTAGCTCAGTGGCCTAAGTGCCTGCCTGGCAAGTGCAAGGTTGTGAGTTTGATCCCCGGTACAAAAAAAAAAAAAGAAAGAAAAGAGAGGAGAAAGAAGGAAAAGGGAGGCAAAAAGAACAATGGTTATGTATGAAAAAATAAGCTGTCTCCTGAAAAGCCCTATTGAATCTTTTGGAGCAAATTTTAACATAAGACCCAGTCTTATTTTCAGGGGAAATAAAGTAGTACCTTTCAGATCCCCTTGTTCAAGAAATATTCCAAATATCTTTTTTCCTGGACAACTTTCATTTGTCCAAGTCAAAATCTCTTAGTCACTATCTTCTCCTTTCAAGTATTTTCTGAGATGCTTCTGCTCTAATACTGTGCTTCTTCCAGTCTTCTACTTCAGTTCCTCCAGCACACATGAAATAACCTCATCTTTGGGTATCTTTTTTATCAGTCCTGTGTATACTGCTAACACCTATACATTGGAATAACGCAAAAACAAATTCACATTTTATATGGTTCTTCCTACTGGTAACCTGGCTATTATTTACATAGAGAAACAGGTCTCTATAAACACATTTCTCAACAATTAATAGTAGTAAGTATAACACCATTCTTGACAAATTGAAAAGTTATGTTTCTTCATCTGCCCTTGATATAATTGTGCAAAACTGCTAGATGCCAATTCAAGATGCCTCTCCCTTTTTCCTCTTAACAAAATTCCCATATAACGAAGAGCAGAATGTTCCCAACAAAAGGCTCTCCCTCCTGATAGAGGGAGCCAGTAGGGTATAACTGGAAGTCATTTCCCTTCGGCCTTCTACCCTTCCTCCTAATGTCTTCTTGCCTAGAACACTGATGGCTGGCTGGGTGTGAGCAGCCACTTTGTTACCTTCAAAATAAAAGCCATGTGTTCAGGTTCACAGAGCATAAATCTCAGAAACTAGGATCCCAACTTCATAACAGTATTAAGAAAGGTTTTTAATTAATACACAAATAGATTTTATTCTTTGAGATCCTTAACTTAAAACATTCATACTAGAAAACATCACAATTATGCTACATCTAAAGCCTTGCTGATACCTATTTTTCTTTTTAAAGACAAAATGATTTATTAATCAATAATCTGAGCTGGGTGTGGCATCCCTGTATTCTCAGCCCTCTGGAAGGTGATGGCAGGAAAATTGCAAGTTTGAGCCCAGTCTGGGCAACTTAGTGAGACTGTCTTGAAAAATTTTCAAAAGGGGATGGGGATGCTGCTCAATGCAAAGATGCTAGGTTTAATCTCTTAGTTATGAGGAAAAAAAACTATACTTCATTTTTAATTGAATTGAGCTACATAACCTAGCCCATTATGTATGTAAGTATGTATGTATGTATGTATGTATGTATGTATTTAATTTGGAACTGGGAACCATACTCAGGACATCACTCCTGCCAGGCAGTCACTATGCTGCTGAGCGATAATCCCTGCCCCCCCCCATTATTTACTTTTTTGCGATAAGGCTAAATTGCCTAGGCTGGGCTCAAAATTAAGATCATCCTGCCTCGGCTATCCATAGTGCTAGGATTATGGGTATTTACCACCATAACCAGCAAGAATCTGGTCTAAAAGTTAGATGAAGATGGGTCAGAATTTGTATAGCCAGTTGCTACCTATGTGGCTTCTTTGACACATAAAATCTTTAAGCCACTGATTTTTATTAAACTGTTGGAGTTAGAGTTTGCTCCAATTGTTAAATACTAACATTTATTACCATACCTAATATTACCTCACAAGGCTGAACAATGAATTCAGCAATTCTAAGTAACACCCCTAGAGAAATTTTGAGATGCTTATACTCCCACACATCCAACACATATGCATACGCACATATACACTCGTAGAAAGGGACATCACACACACAGGCAAGACACACACATGAACATTCACTGCCAATCTCTATCACTAGGAAAATGGGTAATTATAAAATACACAATGAGGGGCTGGGGATTTAGCTCAGCGGTATAAGCATCTGCCTTTGCAAGCAGGCAGTTGTGAGTTCGATCCCCAGTACTGGAAAAAAAAATAAAATACACAATGTAATATAACACCACACTACAGATAAATTAACGTAGCTACATGCAGTAACATAAATAAATGTCTTAGAAATAATGTAGCATAAAGACAGCAAGTAGAAGAATTTTAAATATTATAAAGCAAACTAGATAGTACATTTTAAGAATATACTACATCTATTGATGTATAAATACCATATTTATTTACTTATATACAGATGGAGAGACAGAGACGGCACTTTTTTTTTTTTTAAGATAGGGTCTTTTTGGGTTTTTTCTCCCTTCGGCTTTTTGAGACAAGGTCTCACTATGTAGCCTACGCTGGCCTTGAATTCACTATTGTAGCCCAGGCTGGCCTCAAACTAACAGCAATCCTCCTGCCTCTGCCTCCCAAGTGCTAGGATTACAAGTGTGCACCACCACACCCAGCTTAAAACAGGGTCTTGCTGTGTTGTCTAAACACAGCAATTTCATGCCTCAGAAAATTATTTTTTAAATAAACGTAACAGCCAAGTGTGGTGGTACATACCTGTAATCCTTGCACTCTGGAGGCTGAGGCAAAATCCCTGCAAGTTCAAGGCCAGTTTGAACTAAAAAGTGAGACCTTGTATCAAAAACAAATACAAGCTTCTCAGCAATTCTCTGGAGGGAGGGCTCTAGCAGAGATAGGATAAGGGAATATTGGTAGATTAAACAGTTCTGGCAACTTTCTAGTTCTTCAATTGGATGACAGATTTATTGTTGGGAGTGAAGGTGTCTCTACCTCAGGTATCTAGAACAAGATCACTAATTCTCATGACTTTGGCTGGGCACCAAGAGAAGTGTCCGCAGCTCAGGGAACTGACGTACAAGTGATTGGCCTTCCCCTGAGATAATATAGACAGCTTCTCTCTTGTTCCTCATGTAAGCACGACAGCATGACGTTTTGTTGAAGATTAGATGTTCTTCCTGTTCCAGATCTCACTGTTCCCCAAAAATTCTCTGTAAACAGTCTCTTAAACTGAGTGTGTAAGTAAACGCACTTCAGTCACTGGGCAGTCCTTTCTACCGTCAGGAGAGGGGCTCCAGCTGACCTCGGCTCTCTGCACCTTGACTCTTCTTTACCCTCCACCATCTGTGTCCGTCCTGGAGTCTCAAGAGGTGCATGGGCACAGCAGTTTGTAAGTGTTCCTTTTATTATTATGTTCTCTAAATTACATTTTATGTTACATGTATGCTTTAAAAATGTACCAAATAATAACATTATAAAAAGTGTGAAATACTAGTTGTCTATTTCTAACACTAAGAAAGACAATCCTTTTTTTTCTTTTTGAACCAAAAATCACACTCAGGACCTTGTGCTTGCAGGCAGGCACGTGTACCACCGAGCTACATCCCAGCAATCCCATTCTTGCTATACTCAAACGTTGCTGCTTCAACAATCCACGCCCAACAAATAGCACAAGTGAATATGGCACTGTTCTCTGCAGCTGTCCAAGAAATGCTGGTTTGTTTTCTTTCAGCATATACTAAACTTTTTCTGAAGGAACAAAATTCCCCCATGATTTGAGACATTAAATATAACTTCTACAATACGAACAGTACTTGTGACAATTTCGCGAGTATGTTTTGTAAGAAATCCAGGAATGCTTAAAGAGAACATGAAAAAATGCATTTCCATTTGTAGAAAACTAAATATGCTTTGATTTGTAGCAAACCAGAATGTATTCTACTCAGTGGATTAACACAACTGACACAATTTAGCTAGTTAACAAGAATATAAAATATTCCAAAATTCAACATTAAAGATAACCAACCTATTCTGTGGTATGTCTACAATAACACTATTCTTTATGGTATCTGAACACTGGAAGAATTATCTAGTTGGATCTAACAAAAAGAAAGCCATTCATCCTTAAGGGATTAAGGAGGCCTATTTAAGATTCATAATTAAGCAAGAATGTAAAGTTACACTCACCCATTAATTTGGCCTTCCTTTGCATAACCGCAGCTGCTCCATTCCCATTCCTGAATAATCAGGCACTCTCCCTTGTCCCTTTTTGTTGTTTAACCACACTCTGCATATTCTCCCTACACACAGGATCTTTTCTTTTAGCCGTAATGTAAGCTTCTCTACCTCTTTCTCCTTTCATATAAGTTTATTTCATTCTAAGTTAAAAATATAAAATATCTGAGACATTTGCTAACACCTATAGCAAACATGTTGCATTAACTGGGCAAGTGAGTCCTGGGACAACCCTGAGATTTAAACCAGTTAGTTACCTTCTCCATGGTTTTATTTTTATTGGTGAAATACATTTACATGTTAAATATTGGGGGAGGGAAAAATATAGGCACAAACAAGTACAGCTGCTGCCAAAATGAAAAGCAGAGTCATTGTTTCAAGTTATCAAATATTATTCCAGTAGCAATTATTCAAATACTACAAAAACCCAGAGAGTTCATCTAATGGAAATCAACAGATCAAAATAAAAAGTGGAGTCTAAAATATCAAACACATAAAATTTACACATCATATCCAGTTGTCCTAGATTATTTATGTCAACATTTTGTCAAATTCCAATTCAATGGGCTATGGATAGATATTACAGTAAAAGGTTCCTATTTTGAGGAAGTTGAAAGACAAACTTTTTGTTTGTTTGTTTTGTTTTTGAGACAGGCTAGCTATGTAGTTTAGGCTGGCCTTGAATTCACTATTGCTTGTGGCATTCCTCCTACCTCAGCTTCGTGAAAGACGGGATTACAGGCATGTGCCAGCATACCCTGAAAAACAAACTTTGAGGTTCTTTTCAATTATAAAACTATATCAACCAGTAAAAAAATAAAGTTATTAAAATAATAAAATTTTACATGTTATCAAAAAGTCCAACCTGTATCTCATCATTTCTAATCTTACATTCACAATATCTACTTGAAAAACCAAATTCATCTTCTTAAAAAAAATGGCTTTTCTATACATTATCCAATGCCCAGTCTCCTGTCACAGCTGGGACATTCTCACAAGTATAACAGCAGCCAAAGGACATACTAAGTAACACTACTACAATATTTCTGGTAAATCGAGACTAATTTTAGATGCTAATCTAATTCAGCCCAGCAAGATTTTGTAGCATTGAAAGAAAATTTATTGTCTAGTTTTAGTGTCAAATCTATTTTGGAAAATAGTCAATTAATTAAGCTGGAAAATATTCAATTGTTAACGCATACTATATATTGATACTAGCCTTACAACAGCTTTAGTCCATTTTCTAACTTAAAATAAAAACAATAAGCAGGTGGTCGTGAGTTTGATCCCCAGTACCAATAAAAAAATAAATAAATAAAAATAAAATAATAATAAAAACAATATGTAATACCTATAAATAAGGGCCAGGGATTTAGCTCAGTGGCATAAGCCTGACAAGCACAAGGTCATGAGTTCGATCCCCAGTACCAAAAAAAAAAAACCTATACATAATAGGTTTCACTGGCCAACCTTTCTTCCCTTAGAATTACGAGACTCCTTTAGAGTGATGCTATGTTCAGTATAAATAGATACCATCCTTACATCTATTCTCATTTACAATATTTAAGGTTGGTGATACAGGTCCTTTGGAAACAAATCAATGTAAACTGAGCATGGTGCCACATGCCTATAATCCCATTACTTAGAAAGCTGAGGCAAAATGATCACCATGAGTTTGAAGCCAGCCTAGGCCACATAGTGAGTTCAAGGCTGGCCTACACTACATAACAAGATCTGTCTCAAAAAAAAATTTTTTTTTAAAAAGCTACTTTAAAAATTCTAAACTGACAATACCAACTAGAAATTATCATAAACAAACATTAACTGAAGTCCTTTATGTGAAAGAGACATCCTTACAGAGATACATACAACCATCTTTGTCAATATGGCCAGATAGACAGAATATGAATGAGAGAATGAACATATGTGATGTCCCAGATTTAGTCCTCTCCAAGAAAACATTATCATCCAAAAATTATATGCATTTATTTTCATCATATAACTAACCAAGTACAAAGAGGAATTTCACAGTCTTAAGGTCAATTACGGCATAACTGGAGGCGATTTAGTTAACTATTTTAGATGTTAAGTATTAAATAGGAATTTAAAGATTTATACGTAGAATTACATTCTAACTCTTAAATAGTTTAAAATTCTGATTTTCTTCCTTAGAATCAAAGGAACGGTTACTATCAAAAGCTTCTACCAAGCTAACATAATTTTGTTTGTTCCTCTGAAAAGAGCTGAAATGATTACCCCTGATATATAACTAGGGAAACAACTTTTTGCTTTCAGTAAACTAATTTGGTAGTCCTACTACAATTAAAAGAATAAGGTAAGGTTTCTGAATGGAATGAAAGTGGCAAGCACTAGAGAAACAAAATTTATGAAATTTTGTATCACTCCATGAGATATAAAAAGAAATAAAGCCAGGCAGGGTGGCACACTCCTGTAATCCCAGCACTCAGGAGGCTAAGGCAGGATTACACAAATTCAAGGCCAGCCTGGTCTAAAAGTGAGTTGAAGGCCAGCCTGCTCTATGTAGTAAGACCCTCTCAAAGAAAGAAGAAAGGAAGGAAGGAAGGAAGGAAGGAAGGAAGGAAGGAAGAAAGGAAGAAAGAAAGAAAGAAAGAAAGAAAGAAAGAAAGAAAGAAAGAAAGAAAGAAAGAAAGAAAGAAAAAGAAAAGACAGACAGACAGACAGATAGACAGAGACAGGCACAAAGAGAGATACAAAGAGATGTGAACCGTGCCTCAGCTCCCAAAACTGAGAAGCTCCAAAGTGATTCCTCCTTTTTGTACACTAGTAAGGTAACTGATGACCTGGGAGAACCTTGAGACAGAGGCTACTGCCAGGAGAACCAACCAAATGACTAGAGGTTTAGACCTTTCGGTTCTATCCTGCAACCTCCTTGAAGGAGGGAGAGGCTAAAAGTTGAGTTGATGATCAATGGCCAATAATGTCATCAATCATGCCTATGTAATAAGACCTCCATAAAAACCAAAATAAGAGCTAGATAGTAAGAGCTACACACCTGTAGTTTTAACAGTAGAAAGACTAAGGTAGAAGGATCACAAGTCTGAGACCAGCTTGGGCAACTCAGACTCTGTCACAAAATAAAAAATAAGAGGCTAAAGTTGTAGCTAAGGGATAGAGTATTTGTCTAGTGTATGTAAGGTTCTTAGTTAAATCCCTATAATTGGGGCTGGGGATTTAGCTCAGTGGCCTAAGCGCCTGCCTTGCAAGCAGGCGGTCATGAGTTCAATCCCTGGTACTGATAAAAAGGAAAAAGACAAAAACAAAAAAAAAAAAATCTCTATAATTGCCTCCCGTCCAAAAAAAAAAAAAAATGAGGACAAGTTTCAGCAAGCTTCTAGACCCCCTGAACCAGACGGTTCCTGGAGTTGGTATGCCCAGCGAGGACAAGGAGGAGCCACGCCCTTTACCCCACACTTTGCCTCATGCATCTCTTCATTTTTGCTCCATCTGTATCATTCGTTACATCCTTTATAAAAAATGAGTAAACAGTTCCTTGAGTTCTGTGAGCCATTCCAGAAAATTAGTTAAATCTAAAGAGAGGGGAGATTGTAGAACCTCCAATTTATAACCAATTTGTCAGAACCACAGGTCACAACCCAGGACTTGTCACAGGCACTGGAAATAGAGCTGAGAACCTGCAGAATCTGGTTGCTATCTCCTGGCAAATAGTGTCAGAACTGATTTGAATTATAGGATACCCAGCTGGTGTCAGCTGTAGAAATGCCTGGTGGGTGTTATGGGTAAAGAAAAAATTATCCCACAAACCCGGTATCAGAATGGTTCAGTGGTACAGGACTTGCTTACCATGTATAGATTCAGTCCTCAGTATGTACACATACACACACACACACAGAAAGTGTTGACGATGAGAACAGGAAAAACATTAATTTTTTTAAATGTTTGTTTTGTTTTTGCTAACCCTAAACTTCATCAAAGAAGAAATTTATAAAAGTTCAAAAAGAAATAACATCAAAATGCTTACATTATCATTATTATTAGTAAGAGTATGAATAATTTTGTCTTTATACTTTCTTCACTTTCCAAATTATCTAAAACTCCACAAATTTTATAAAATTCTATATCACAAAATTAGAAAAAATGACATTTTAAATCATTTATTTCTGTAAATTTTCTTTGCAGCGAAATTATTTCTTCTAATAACTAGCACCACAGCGTGGGTAATTTTTGAAAGGTACTTGTTACAATTCAATATAAATTCATTATAAATAGTTCTTCCTCCAAAGAACATTCATAAATGAAACCTGTCTATAAACATCCCTCATTGGACTTAATCTTTATGCTTCCTCATTACTTGACTCCACACTAAACGTTACAATAATCTGTTATTCTGTCAAATACTGTGAAATACATTTCAAAAGCCAAAATAGTGATTTTGTTATGTGTTTTTCATTACCTCAGAGTAATAGATTATTAAGACCTCCAGTAAGAAAAGGAAATGTCATGCTTTCATTTTCTTATCAAGCAACACACTGTACATATTTCCCGGTATATCATAATGCCATATAATCGTAAACATTTCCTCTAGTTACACAACATACAGCCAGTCTATATATTTTGGTTTCTCTTAGGACTAGAATAAGTCACCTCAAAACTAAACGTAATTGCAACCAGACTAATGGTTTCCTCAATAGATTTGATTCCCAAATAATGCTAAATTTTGAACCAACCAAACATAACATCAAAAACTTTAGCCATTTCCAAGAAATATTTTGCTATCTGATTTCTGGTGATACATTTTAATGTTACCTAAATTTCATCAGGGCACTCCAAATAATTATCCTAAAACTTTTTAATATCCAAAAGAGGTAAGAGTAGTTTAAATTCAAATTTTAAACTTTTTACTCAATGTTAAGATTTAAGAGCTCTAATTTGGTACAAAGATAACCAACAACTCCTGTCCTGTGTTGGAGTCACACGCTGGACCTTATAGCCAGATAACAAAGCATCCCAGCTGAGACCCCAGACATATAAGTCATGCCATTCAGCACCCTGCTCCAGCTGAGTCACTGTTAACTTATACCACAAAAAACCGACAAGCTGCCTTCACCTATACCACATAGGTAGAAACAAGCTATTTTCTCAGAGTTCTGCCCAAAATCCCAAAACCCACAGAATAATGGGGAAAGAAGTAATTATCGTAAGTCACTAAGTTTTTGAGGTAATTATTGTGTAGCAACAGATAACTGATGTTGGAGCCTTCTAATTCAAAAATATACAAAAAAATTTTTAATGTCTTTTTAAAGTGTTTGTACACAAAAAAGTAGCAGGAATAAAGGACTTTAGAAACAAAAAAGATAAGACATAGAAAACAAAATCAAAATGGCAGATGTAAATCCTACTTGTTGGTCAAAATACCAAATGTAGATAAATTGGATTGAGGATGCATCTCAATGGTAGAGCACCTGATTAGCATGCAAAAAGCCCTGGGTTGATTCCCAGAACCAAAAAAGAAAAAATGTAAATAAATGAAACTTAAAGAGTCAAGAATGGCAGAATGGATTTAAAAAGAGGACTCAATTTTTTTTTTCTTCAAAAGATTCACTTTAGATTCAAAGATCTATTAATTAGATTGAAAATAAAAGACTATAAAAAGATACACCATGAAAACTTTAAATATTGGGGGCTGGAGATTTAGCTCAGTGGCCTAAGTGCCTGCCTTGCAAGCAGGCAGTCGTGAGTTCGATCCCCGGTACCGATAAAAAGGAAAAAGACAAAAAAAAAATTTTTTTTTTTAAAAAAGAAAACTTTAAATATTGGGGCTGGGGATTTAGCTCAGCGGCATAAGCGCCTGCCTTGCAAGCAGGCAGTCGTGAGTTCGATCCCTGGTACCGATAAAAACGAAAAAGACAAAAAAAATTAGAAAAAAAAAAAAAAACTTTAAATATCAGACAAAATAGACTAAGTAAAATACTGTTCCTAAAGAAAAAATATTTTATATGTGGATCAATCTGTTAAGATTACAAAACATAATAAACATACACTCCCTTAACAAAGCCCAAAATACATCATTAAAAAACTAACAGAATTAAAGGGAGAAACAGACCACTGAACAATAACAGTTGGAAACTTTAATACTTCACTTTCTATAATGGGTAGAACAACTAAACTAAAGATCAGCAAGAAAACAGAAGACTTAATCTTAGAGAAAAAAACTGATTAAACAGAATGTTGAATAAAAGTGGTAACAGCAGATGTGCTAAATAATCAGTGGAAGTCAGGCATGGTGATCTGAAGGGGATTTAGCTCAGGGGCATAAGCACCTGCCTTGCAAGCAGGCAATCGTGAGTTCGATCCCTGGGACCGATAAAAAGGAAAAAGACAAAAAAAAAGAAAAAGAAAAGAAAGTGAAAAATATTTAAATATTGTAGAGACATCCTATGTTCATGGACTAGAATCTTAATATTAAGATAGCATGTTCCCCCAAATTAATGTACCCATTCAATGTAGTTACATAAAAATCCCAACTGCCAATTCTCACACAAAAGTTAACAACTTAAAACTTAATAGAACACATTAAGTACAAAGACAATAAAACACATGCACTGAAACAAAACATGAGAACAACGCAACTTATCAAAAATGCCAAAACCAAAGGGGCTGGGCAGTGCAGCTCAGCGGCATAGCACCTGCCTGACAAACACAAGGTCCTGACTTTGACTGCCAACACACACACACACACACACACACACACACACACACACACACACACACACAGAGTAAAATAACTAGCCTCTCTAGTGAGTTTAAGGTCTTCATGACCAAACTCTGGGGGAAAAAATCCCAAAAATTAGGTGGGCATGGTGTCTTATGCCTGTAATCCCAGCATCCTGGAAGGCTGAGATAGGAGGATCAAAAATTTGAGCCTACCCTGGACAACTTACCAAGAATGTATTTCAAATAAAAAATTATAAAAAGTGCTGGAGATGTAGCTCAGTGTGAAGGCCCAGGTTCAATTCCTGGTATTATCACCCCCCCCCAAAAAAAGGAAGGAAGACAACTGTTCTCTGCATTTATAGGGCCTTGCCCCATAAAGCAGACCAGGCCTACAGAAGAGGTTTCATCTAGAACATGTTAAACTACAGCCCTCAGGTTTCAAGCCACACTTGCTATCTCAGGATCTGCATCTTGACAACTTCCTCAGGTGGTAAGTATGCACTTCAAAGTTCAATAAAATATTAAAATCTGGGTGGGGGTGTGTGTCAGTGACAGAACACTTGCCACACATATGTAGATCCTAGATTTGATCTCCAATTTAGCAGAAAAAGAAAAGAAAATTAAAATACAGCCTACAGGTAATTAACTTTTTTTTTTTTTTGAGTCAAGGTCTCACTATATAGTCCAGGCTGGGCTTGAATTCAAAACCCTTCTAAAACAAAATCGTTTGGCTCCTGGGATTTACAGGCATGAGCCATCATACCCAGCATAATTAATTGTGTTGTACAAGAATACTATAGTAAAAGTTTAATAATTTAGAATACAATAAACAAAGACTTGTGAAAATTTGAATAAGATGGAATAAGAAGTTCCCTCGGTCCTACCATAATAGAAGGGAATACCAAATCTAATCATGCCACAGGCCAGTTTTGAAGTCAGCTAAACCTGAGTTTAGATCTTAGCACTTATAGTTAATAAAATAAGTGCCCTTAGTCAATTTACTTCCCCCTCTCCCGGCCTCACTAGACTAACTTTTAAAGTTTACTTACACTATCACCTGATTCCTGGGATTGCCTACCTTTCTGCTTTTTTATTTATGCATTATTTTTTGTAGTACCAGAGATCAAAACTAGGCTTTTTTTTTTTTTTTTTTTTTTTTTTTTTAAGACAGTCTTGCTATGCAGTTCAGGCTGGTCTTAAGTTCACGTTGTAGCCCAGGTTGGTATCAAACTTGCAATGATCCTCCTGCCTCAGCATCCCAAATGCTGGGATTACAGACATACACCACATCCAGCTAAAACTAGGCCACTGGCGTGCTAGGCAAGTGCTCTACCACTGACTACACTCTTGGCCATTCATTCCTTTCTGCTTTTAAAACAAAGCATAATAAATTCAAATACAGATGTTGCCAGCTATTCATCAGCAAAATATAATAAATACAGCAAACATTTTTTGATCAAAAATGCCTATAATCCTAGCACTGAGAGTCTGAGGCAAGAGAACTACATAGCAAGACCCTCTCAAAAATACAAAAAAAAAAAAAAAAAAAATGGGGCTGGGGATTTAGCTCAGCGGCATAAACACCTGCCTTGCAAGTAGGCAGTTGTGAGTTCGATCCCTGGTACCGATAAAAAGGAAAAAGACAAAAAAAAAAAAAATGCTTTTCTGATGTTGCTTTTTATTGATTCAAGCACAAATGTTACAGAAAAAATACAAAAGACAAAACTAACCCGAAATGTAAATGAAACATATGAAATATACTCAGCTCAACATCTAACTGTATTGTGCTCTGCACATTTAAATTACTAACTGAAGTACAGAAATCTAACAGCCACAGGGCTGGGGATGTAGCTAAGTGGTAGAACAGTTGCCTAGCATGCCCAAAGCCTTGGGTTCAATCCTCAGTCCTGAAAAAAAAAAATTCTAACAGCCAGCAACTGTGGTCCATCCCTGTAACCCCAGCGCTTGGGAAGCTGAGATAAGACTGTCCCAAGTTAGATACTAGCCTGGGATACACTGTGAGACTCTGTCTCAAAAAACACAAAAAAGAAAAAAAAAAAAACTAACAAAACTTCTAGACTTGTGTTTATAAAACACAAGTCCATATCTTAGGAAAAAAGTTTTAGTTCTTCTGTCACAACTTTTCATATTTGTTTTATTTGTAAATCCTTAACCTCCAGAAAGCTATCCCATAAAACTGTTATAAAGAATCATAATATTGGGTGGGGAAGTGGCTTAGTGCTAGAATTCTTGTTTTGCATGCACAAGACCCTGGGTTCAATCCCCAGCACCACACACACACACACACACACACACACACACACAGACACACACACACACACACACACACACACACACACACACAAATCATACTATTAATAGGAAGATACCAGACCACACTGTTATGGCCCAAGTTCACTTCTAAGTCATTTCCATTGCATATGCTTTTTTAATACTGTACATAGTTTTCACTACTACCAGAAGAAATAAACAGAATTAAAATTGACATGAAAAAGAAAACACATCAAAGCCCTCCAAAAAGAGACTAGTCTGAAATCAGAGGAGACAAACCTTAGGATGAAACTATATAGCTGTTCCCAATTTTGGTTTGTCTGCTTTTCATCCCCATATTAACACTAACATGAACTATTTGGGAAAGAAAGACAACTGCAGTTTTTAATGGAAGGTGGAAAAGGAGGTACAGTATTTTTAAAAACCCTTTTGCAGTCAAGCATGACGTTAGTAATGTAAACACCTGGAAGAAAAGGTATTACAAAAACATAAAACAAAAATAAGCTTCTAATTAAACATCAAATCCAAAGAAGAATGATGCAACTTACAATAAGCAAACAATTGCAATCAACGATTAGAATAGCACAGTATAACTTCTCAGTTCATCTCTTAAGATTATTTACTGTCACAACAGTGGATTTACTATGAGACTAAAGACGCTTAAGTTTTAGGGTCTCAGTTGCATTGGCCCCTATCAGGGTCACTGTGTTAGAAGTCTGCATTATCTTTCTGCACTATCTTTCTTCATAGAGAAGGATATTATAAAGTCATAATATGAAAATCATTAGAGAATTATGAAACCAAAACATATAGGAAAAAGGTTATATAGTATTGTATCAGATAGTTAATAAAAATGTTTTGCTATGTTTCTGAATTTTATGACATTCGTGCTACTTTTCAGTTTTTAAAACCATGTAATTATGATTTACTTTCTGATTCCAAATAAATGTTTTCATCTCTGATTTTATATTCATTGTTTTTACATTCTTTTTCCAGGCCAGGTAGAAACAAGCCTAGGGATCTTGAATCAACAAGATAGTTTTGTGTATGTTATGTTATGTTATGTTATGTTGTGTTGTGTTTTGTGTTGTTTTGAGACAGGGTTTGCCTATGTAATTCAGGCTAGCCTTGAACTCACAGCGATCCTCCTGCCTCAGCCTGCCCAAGTGCTGGGATTACATGCAGGCATGTACCATCACTCACGAGGTAGTTCTATATCCCTTTCCATTATAAGTGCTCGGTATTATAGAAGCCATCCCTTTTAACATTTTGACTCAGCCTGTACCAGGTATTCCCATTTTGCTCCCTCTAAGCTATGTTTATCACCACTGTCCTCAGCCTAATCTTGGACCCAATTAAGAGATCTCAAACAAAACTGTCAGAGACAAAACTACAATAAACTAAGTGGTAACTAACTAGATATCAAATGTTGGTAAAATTCAAAAACTGGGAAAGTAGTATTTCCTGAGAACTATTTTGTGCCAAATTCCTGAGGTACAATTAAACAAGTACTATACAAACTAGAATAAAATAGTTAAAATGCCTCTAACTTCAACACCCCTCTATGATCCATGTTTATTATGTATGAATGGCAGTTAGACAGAGTGTGGCTAACCGTGGTCTCTCCTAAGGTTATGAGGCCTGGAATTGAATAGATGGAAGAAACAGGTCCTCTTCTCAGGTATAACCATAGGCTGCAAAATAGATAATCTCATTTTTCTCTGCATTTAGAGCAATCAGAGATGTCAGAAACACCCGTGGAGAGAATTAAAAATGGCTTCAGTCATTGGAAGGCAGATATATACGTTACAGGTCAAGGAAAAGAGGTATCCCAGTAAGAGTACAAATGGAAGGGGAGGTCTATCCTGTTCAGCCACATTATGTAGAAGCATACTAGTCATTTATTTCCCTCATATATCTTAGCCTTTAGTAAAACACAAAATGTTCCACCTGTACTATAGTAGTATTAAGAAAAGATTCTCCTCTGAGACAGAAAAGAAAAGAGAAAGCAGCTCTTCTTGAGGTCAGCAAGGGATTCCCCAGGAGGAAGAGACTAGGAACAAAGGTCCTTGCTGTGAGTACCAATTACTGCACCTCAGGTGCTGAATCCCCTTCTAAAGTCAGTTCTAAAGGACTCTGGCTTTTATTTTTTGATAGCAATAAAAACATAATCTTACTGTAAACTCTGGTCTAACTCCGAAACCTACATCCTTACTGGCTGCCATCACACTAAATACTAAATACTAAAACTGTTCAGCAAAAGCAGGAGAAAGAATAATTTAAGAGGAGACAAAGGAAGAAAGAAGTGAAAGGAAGAGGGATTTTGTCAAAGCAATTAAAATTCTTTTGTGGGGCTGGGGATTTAGCTCAGCAGCATAGGCGCCTGCCTTGCAAGGTGTGGTCCTTGCAAGTTCGATCCCCGGTACCGAAAAAAAAAAAAGAAAAAAAATTATTTTGTGGACTGATGTCAAAGATGGAAAAATTTAGCAGGTCTTGGTGATATATACCTGGAGACCCAGCACTCTAGGAGGCTGAGGATGGAGAAATACAAGTTATAGTCCAGTTTAGGACATCTAGTGACCTAACAATACCCTGTGTAAAAATTAAAAATTCTAAAAAGGGACTGGGAGCCAGACATGGTGGTGCACACCTGTAATCCCAGCACTTGGGAGGCTTGGGCAGAAGGCTGAGGCAGGAGGATCAATATTGAGTTTGAGGTCAAGTTGGACTACATAATAAGCTCAAGGTCAGCCTGAAATATATAGTAAGACCCTGTGTCAAAAATAAATTAGCAAATAAATAAATAAATGGAACTGAAGGGTGTAGTTCAATGTAAAGATCCTGGATTCAATCCCCAATATCAAGAAAGAGAGAGAGAGAGAAAGAGAGAGAGAGAGAATTTCAATTACTGATTTACTGATATAAAACCTCCAAATCACATAAGGGAAATAAGAGTAACTCCCAGCCTGCTAGATGTTAGGTATACCATGTTCGTGTTCCCCAAAGTCAAAGAATGAATTCTAAGAAACAACGGAGGTTAACAACAGGAAGAAATGGTTCCCGATAGACAGGAAAGTGCCTGATTGGGTTGCTGCAGACCCCAAATTCCAGAGGAGAAAAACCATGACGTGGGTACAATGTGGGGCAAAACTATGATCATCCAACAAGATTACAAGTACAGCTGCTTAGGTAATGTTGATTCAATGGGGAAGCAAGTCACCTAGCAAGTATACATGGAAAGAATAAGGACCTTTTTTAGAAGAGATGAGTCTGGAAGTCCTGGTCACCTACCTGGGTGACTAATGTCTAGCTAGACTCTATTGGACCAGGTGATACCAAGTATAGCATATTGCTTATTCCTCAGGGAGGCATGTAGGCCTGGTCATTCCAGATTTATCTTGAGGCCAGCCTTCAACGGATGTGCCTCCAGCCACAGTCGCAATGTGTTCTCCACTGACTCCCTCCTCTGCCTAGCCCTGTCTGCCTGCCTATAATATTTCTACCTAACTTGGCAGTCTACAAAAATACCACATATGGAAAGTGCTACATGATACATAACTAGCATTCAGTATGTGTTTTTCCTTTGCATATATAAAGCAGAGTTTTTTTTTAAATACTGTCTTAAGTTCTGATTTTCAACGAAGTTCAAACACAATACTATTGAAACAGATACCCAGAAATAACAAAAATTCTACTTTCTTGTTGACAAATTATTCCACAGGTAAAAAGAACTCAGAACAAGGATGATTATAAAATTATTCAGAAAAAAAAATAAAATAAAATTATTCAGGGTTAGAGGTAGAGCTCAGTAGCAGGATAATTGCTTAGGAGCAGGACAAGCCCCAGTGTTTAATTTCCAGTATCACACACAAAAAAATTCATTAGTTTCACTCAAAAATAGAAACTTAACATTCACTTCTCCAAAATGTATAAAAGCAAAAATGAATGTATGTTTACGAACATGTTAAACTGCAAGTTTATTTTTTATTTACTACAATGTGCTGCTAAAAGTCACAAAGATTCAAGACACTTCAGATTTCAGGTAGCTTGTGTATAAGTTCCCTTGCAAAACACCCTTCCAACTAAAACCCCTTCCTGTTTTTCAACTATGTATGTTTACTTTCACATCTGCTGCAAAAGATAAAAGCAACAATGGGGACTCAACCACATGACTGTGTCCTACCAACCCGGAAATGAAGCTACGAAGCCAGACTTGCTGTGAAACGGGTCCTTAGAACAGAGGCAAATTATACGCAGGGTTTTTTGGGGTTTATTTATTTATTTTTTTGTCCTTTTCTTTTTTATCGGTACCAGGGATCAAACTCACGACCACATACTTGCAAGGCAGGCGCTTATGCCGCTGAGCTAAATCCCCAGTCCCCTACACACAGGTTTTTAAATGTTACAATATAAGCCTGAACCAAACCAAAGATCATCACTGGACAAAAACATGCTTTCTACATAGCCATATATACATAATGACCATAGACACATAGATATCCAATTTAAACAGAAAAAAGTATGGGCCACAATGTACAAATAATTCTTAAGCAAAGATTATTTTCCCCCATATGCAGATTTTATTAAAGAAAAAAAGAAACTAATGTTTACTGAATATGTGACAAGAAAGGTTTTTTGTTTATTACTAAGTAATTGTTGGTATTGTGGGTATTATCTTCACTTTACAGATTAAAAAAAAGTGTAAAGTACTATCACAAGATCACAATGGTTGCCTAACTTTTGACCTGTTATCTAAAATACAAAATGGGATAAATAACATCTACACCAAGGATCTTGTGAGAAGGCTTAAATTTATTTTTATTTTTATTTTTTGGTAACAGGGATCAAACTGATGACTTTGTACTTGCCAGGCAGGGCCACTGAGCTAAATCCCTGGCCCTAAGGCTTAAATTTAATGTCAGGCACAGCTCTGAATATTTCATACATTTGACTCATTTAACCAGCATGATACCCTTAAAAGGTATAGGAATAGTCTGGTATCACAGAATGAGTCAACTGATGTACAGAAGTTAGGTACTTTGCCCAAGGTCATTAAACAGTGACACAACTAGAATTTAAAACCAGACATTCCAGCCCTGGAGACCAAACAATTTAACACCTATGTCACACCTATACAGCACACAAAGTCTAGTTCATCAGGAAGCACTTGTATTATTTTACCTGGTGCATACAGTCATAGGCACCCAATAAACAGGGGCTAAAATGTGTTGAACCACCTAGAAGAGCCAGAATTTTAACCCAGGTTTTACTCTGCTTTTTCCATTACTACAAGGCTCTAAGTTTTTGTGTGCACACCCAATCACATCTACTAATCCTAGATCATTAAGCTCCTTTAGGGATCATGTTTTCTACATTTTGTGATCACATACATCCACAGGGTGCTTGTTATAGATAATTTTAAAATATTAAAAGAATGATTGTGCCATTCCTTTACTCAAAGTCCTTCTACTAAGAACTCTTGTCTCAGAATAAAATGCAAAGTCATTAACAGACAAGACATTACGCAATTTGTTCCTTCTCCTTAATACATCTCTGAACTCTACTCCTATCATTTTTCCCTAGATCATTTTCACTCACCATGCTGGCTACTTAATGTTTCTAAAATACAACAAACATGCGTAACCTTTGTGCATGTTGTTATTCTCCCTAAAATACTAGTCTCCCACATATGTGCATGGCTCACTGTCTTAGTCCATTCAAAATTCTGCTCAAATGTCACACTGAAGAAATGTCATCTCTGGTAACTTACCTAAAATACTCTGTTGTCTTATCTTTATCCCTTTATTCTGCTTCCCCTGGTCCTCACTAAAATCTGATGTCATTTTATTCCTGATTTGTACATTCATTTTATGCCCCCTCCCATTAAACTGTGTTTCCACAAAAGCATAAACTCCCATTTTTTTTTTTTTTTTGGTACCAGGGATCGAACTCACAACCTCAAGCTTGCCAGGCAGGTACTTACACCACCACCACTGAGCTAAATCCCTGGCCCTTGCTTTTTTTTTTTTTTTCTTTTTTAGAAACTCCTATATTATTCAGTGCTACGTCCTAAGGTACTTAGATTAGTGCCTGGTAAAAAGTAGACAATCAATAAATATTTGTTAAATAAATACATTACAGATGTGGTAATTACCTGTTGTTGTTGTTGTACAGCAAATTATACCCAAAAGTTGATGGCTTAAAACAATGAACATTTATCATTCTAGCTTCTGTGGCTCAGAAATCCAGGCATGGCTTGCTAGGTTCCTTTGGCTCAGGGTCTTTCATGAGGTTGTAGTCTTCAAGCCGAGTTGCACTCATCTTAAGGCTCAACTCTGCCTGCTGAATGTGCCTCCAAGCTCAATAACTTGGGCATTGTCAGGTCTCCAAAGAGCCACCTACAAACTCACTGTCGGAAGTTGGTTTCTCATCATGTGGGCCTCTCCACAGGTTGCCTAAATGTTCTCAAGATCCAAGTGTGCTGATCCAAGGAAGAAGGAAGAAGGACAAAGCCACAGAACGCCCAAGAAGGAAGAGCTAATGCCTTGTGTAAACAAAACGCGGAAGACTTGCCCTTTGGATACCTAATAAATCCATTCCCACCAAAGACAGCTGTTTTGATCTTATAAAATGCCATAGAAAATACACAAACTATTAAACATTTTTGGTTATAACAACCAGCAAGGATAAGTCAATGGAAATAGTATTTGGAGAAAATAACAGTAGTTGAGTAAGTAAATTGTGCTAAGTGGATTGATACTGACTTTCTCTATTTACTTATATAGGCACTCTCTTTAGGGCATGGCTGGCACTTAATAAAATATCTTTATATTTAAGTGAAGATATTAATAAAAATTCAAAGACTACTTATCTATTAAAGGAAATATCAATCTACTGAAATTCAGATTGCTGGGTGTGGTGGCACATGCCTGTAATCCTAGCACACTCAAGGCTGAAGAAAGATGATCACTGTATGCAGTGAATTCAAGGTCAGTTTGGGCTACACAGTAAGGTCAGGGGTAGCCTGAACTATACAGCAAGACCTTGTCTCAAAAAAAAAAAAAAAATTAACAATAATAATCAAGGCTAAGTACATATACCTAATGATGAGAATAAAAAAGCACATGACCAGAAAAGTAAAACCAAAATTATCAATATGCCAATATAGTCTTTATTGTGATTATGCCCCCCTACCAAATAAAATATAACCTTATAAACCAAATTTTAAGAACAAATAAGAAGGGCTGGGGATTTAGCTCACCGGCATAAGTGCCTACCTAGTGAGCACACGGTCGTGAGTTGATCCCTAGTACCAAAAAAAAGGACAGATACAACACCTAAGATATATTAAGAACCTTGATATATAACACAGTAGCAAAGTCATTGGAGTTTTTTGGAGGGGAAGGAGCAATGAACACAGGTTCTTTGTCCTGAACTATATTCCCCAGTCCTACTTTTTTATTTTGAGATAGAGTCTCACCAAATTGCTAAATTACCCAGGCTAGGTTTATAGAGTATCAGGATTATAGAACACACATGTGTTACTACCACCCACTTCCCATTTTATTTTTTAAATTTTTTAAAAAATGAGACAGGGTCTCACTATGTAGTGGACGCTGGTCTTGAAGTAACTGTGTCTCAAACTAGCAGTAATCTCCTGCCTCAACCTGCTGGGATTATAGATGTGGGCCACCATGCCCAGCCAAGTTATCTTTTTTTTTTTTTTTTTTTTTTTTTTGTCTTTTTCCTTTTCATCGGTACCGGGGATCGAACTCACGACTGCCTGCTTGCAAGGCAGGTGCTTATGCGGCTGAGCTAAACCTCCAGCCCCCCATGTTATCTTTAGAAAGCTGATATAAGGGGCTGGGGATTTAGCTCAGCGGCATAAGCGCCTGCCCTGCAAGCAGGCAGTCCTGAGTTTGATCTCCGGTACCGATAAAAAGGAAAAAGACCAGAAAAAAAAAAAAAGCTGATTTATTTACAATCTCCAAGGATCAATGGATGTTACAAACAGTGGGAAGAGAATAAATAGGGAATAGGACATTTAATGACACCAAAGTATAACCACAAATACTGAAAATGTATCTTTAACACAGAGAAAATCTGGTGATTACTACCTTAACTCAGTAGTCAAAATTGGCATCACTAATTGTGAGACAGATTGATATTATGAACTTCTTGATATGATATCAAATAAAAAAGTTACCTTAAACTACTCTTGCCAAAAAAATGTTCAACCTGAGTCTAATCAAACCTATAAAACTAACTTACAATTTGCAGGGAACAAAACAAATAGGGGAACAAATTAAACAAAACTTTGAGAGAACAGTAAGACACATCTGGAGTACAACATCAACTGGCACCAGGACTCATCAAACTTAATGACAATTAAGGGAGGTAAACACTTCTCAAGATTAAAGGAAATGAAAGAGCTATAAGATACTTTTAAAAATCGAACTGGGGAAGCCTAAATATGGATTGGTTGATATTAGGGAAGTTGTATTAATTTTCTCAAATGCAAAAATGGTTTGTGGGCTGGGGATTTAGCTCAGCAGTGTAAGTGCCTGCCTGGCAAGTGTGAGGTCGTGAGTTCAATCCGCGGTACCAAAAAAAAAAAAAAAAAAAATGGTTTGTGGTTATGAAGAATAGCTATATTCTTAGAAGATGCATACTGTCATGGTTTGTGTTTGAATGTCCCTCCAAAGCCTCATACAGTTATGGAGGTAACTGAAACTAGCATTTGTGACTGGGTCATTGTCTAGCGCTGGAACTGACAGTGTGAGTGCTGCACCCACTCAGGTGTGGATAGCTGGCATACAATATAAGGCAGGGAAAATAACGTGCTTTTCCCTTCCTTCCCTTTTTGCCTTTTCACTCTTGTTGCTTGCAGCCACCATGAACTGCTGCTACCGTGCCATGAGCCACCATTCCTAGTATGGACTGAAACCTCTACAAACTTTGAGCTAAATAAACCTTTTCTTCCCTAATTTGGGGTGTTGGGTATTTTGTCTCAGCAACAAGAAAAAAGTAATCAAGATACATTCTGAAGTGTTTTGAGTGTCATGACATCTACAATATACTTTCTAAGAAAATAGCATACACACACAAAGAGAAGTAATCCAGAACAGACTCAGAATTATAACACATCTCTTAAATCCTAATTATCCTGGAATTCACATTCTTACTAATACCATAATGGCCCTATATTACAAGTCTAGCAAAGGTACTAAATAAACAATATCTGTATTAGGGGAAAATGCAGTAAAAGACATTATTAATCCTCTACCTTGGGCTAGGGATATAGCTTTAGTGGCACAGCACCTGCCTGTCAAGTGCAAGGCCATGAGTTTGATTCCTGGCACTAAAAACAAAACAAAACAAAACACAATCCTCTACCTTTTAGAAGCTGGTCATCTAATTGATGAATAACAGCTTTAAATGACAACTCAGGTATATGTCAATTGCTGCAAAAGTTTGGAAGATATCAATACACTTTTAAGAGAAGAAAATATCTTCAAAATCATCTTTCTCTAACAGACTTTTTAATCTTGGACACCTTTCCCTTAAGTACCTCCCATGACTGATTTTTTTTTGGGGGGGGGGGTCTTTTTTCTGTACCAGGGACTGAACTCACGACTGCCTGCCTGCAAGGTAGGCACTTACGCTGCTGAGCTAAATCCCCAGCCCCTGACTGTTTTTTACCTAACAAAATTATATGAAGACTACATAACCATAAAATTCAAGTTTTGCCTGTTTGGAACACAGGATATGATTTTTAAAATAAAACACAATTTACATTTCCACTGGAAAAGCTACTAATATACTCTGTGAATTATCTATTGTGTTATTTCTGTGTTGAGGGTGCTAGAAAGCTTTAAGATTTAAAAATAACTTAACAAAGAGATCATTCCAACACCAGATGGAAAGAAATTACTCTAAAGACACAAGTGTGGGAGGATATATATATATACAATATCATAAGACACTATGCAAAAGGTTTATAGAATTACATAATACCACCAAGATTAGCAGGACTCAGCAGGTAGTAAGTTAGCAACAGCATTGATTCTCTGAATCATTTTTTTAAAAAAACAGACAGAAAAGGGCAAGAAATAGCAAGTGGGTGGTAGCAAAAAGAAAGAAAGAAGTCTTTTAAATGTTTTCCATGTGTTCCTACTGCATGCTGAAATAGTTGGCAGGTAAAATTTGAGGGCTTAAATTCTTGGAGCCCTTTACAGTTCTACCGGTGTCCATATGGCCAAAATCTAGGGGGTAGAAGAACACATTTCAACAATCTGTATCAAGTGTTGTTATCAAGGTGAAATATTCCTCACTTGAATATACAGAACTTCAAATCAGCAAATTAAAATACAAAATAAAATAGCATTTCTTTATAAAAATATACCATTAAGACCTTGTGTTAAAATAATTCCAGTAAGATTATTTCAGAATGTATGTAGCACTAATAGCTGAACATGAATCACAACTGAGCCTTTTTTTTTTTTTTAAATCGGTACCGGGGATCGAACTCATGACCGCCTGCTTGCAAGGCAGGTGCTTATGCCGCTGAGCTAAATCCCCAGCCCCCAAAACTGAGCTTTTACATGGTACAATATATTTATAAATTAGCAAAAATATGTATATTATTGCTGTCGGTTAGTTTTAAATTCAAAATAACCCTATGGATCCCAGCAACAGCAAAAAAAATATTAACCTTATGAAGTTTTTCGTTTGTTTTTGTTTTCCTGAGACAGGATCTCACTACGTAATTTGGGCTGGCTATGGACTTTCCAAACTGGCCTCAAACTCAATAACAGAATTATAGATACATATTAAACATAGAACATCTACCGCTTCTTCAAATCTAATTTAGCATAAACTCAGTTGTATTTCCTACCCATTCCAGCAATCTTGTCTCATCCTCTTTAAGATTATTTTAACTCTAGCTGAGCTCCACTTAATATAGCTCAAAAACAATATTAATCCCTATAAATAATCCTTATAAATACAATCCCTATAAATAAATAATGCTGAAGTTAAGAATAGGAGAGTGCATATATTAAGTGAGTGGAAGTGACCCAAACAGTCCCTTAACTATGGAAAAGGATGTATAGTATTAATTCAATAAACAATCATAGTTTAACCCATACGGATTATATTGGAGATAATATAGCGATAACTGGAAAAAAAGAACTGGTCATCATAAATATAATAATAAATAATGAATATGATGCCAGAATTTGTATATAGAAAAGATTTCAAGGAACAATAATCAGTAAAGAGAGACAGAATATGCTGGGCATGGAAAGCACACACTTATAACTCCACTACTTAGGAGGCTGAGGCATGAGGGTTAGCATGTATTGAATTGAGGCCAGCTTGGGCTCCACATAGTGACTCAAGGCCAGCCTAGACCACAAAGACAGACCCTGTCTCAAAACTAAAGTGGGAGGAAGAGAATATTGACACATCAAGCTGCCAGTTTCTCGACTCAGATTATATGCTTACTTTGAGTGACTTCAGAGGAGGCTGATGAAGATTAAGGGGTATTAAAATCCGTTGAAGTCATTCCTAGAATTATACTGGCCCCATATGGTTTGTTCCTTTTCTCCAAAGTTCAAAGAGCTAGTCAATTTACTTTCAAACACTTCAAAGCAGGTATAATTCACTTTATTAGCAAAATAAGGTAAATAGTCTTTCATCATTTGAATCAGATTCTCCCACTATTCCTAATTCCTAAATGTCACTAAGATAGTGACATCTAAGTGAGATCAGCACTCAACAAAAAATATCAGTTTTCTTTTCTAATGCCTCTATTTCTGATACCCCTTATTGCTACAGTTTTTCCTTTATCCTTCTCACTGTGTATTCATTAAGCAGCAGCAGAGTAAACCAAAATACTAATTTAACCCAGTGTGTATGTCAGAATATTTGTTATACTGTATTTTACTGAACACACCATGAATCTGCTTATAAAAAAGGACACCTGTAATATACTAAGAAACATAAATGAACAGAGAGCAATATTTATATTTGGTATCTGGCTCTCTAGCTAAAAACCATCATAAATGCAATGATGCAATTACCTCCCAGTAACCATGAATTCTATGTAAAGAAAACCTATGATTGATCAATATAGAGGCCCCTTATATATTGTTTTTGGAAGCTTTATTCAGACAAAAAGCAAAGTCATTCATAAAAAGTGGTCAGAATTGTTGTTTAGTTCCTCAGTTATTCCATGTCCAAGCAATTGGGTAAAAAAAAAAGTCCTCTGGTGGAGCAATGACCAGTCTCAAATTTGATGAGTCTCTTGGTCCTGGCAGCACTGCCAATACTGGCCTGCTTCTTAGATAACAAGAAAACAAGACTAGCGGGTTTCGGTAGCAGACACCTGTAATCCCAGCACTCAGGTGGCTGAGGCAGAAGAATTGTTGCAAGTTGGAGACCAGCCTGGGCTACAGAGTGAGCTCAAGACCAGCCTGAACTACATAGCAAGACCCTGTCTCAAAAAGCAAAAAAAAAAAAACCAATAACAACAGCAAAAAACACATTCAAGGACATCTTGAGCAATGTAGCACCTCAAAAAATAAAAGGGCTGTATATGTACCACATCACTAGAGCGTTGCCTAGCGTGTACCAGGCACATGTATTTTTGTTCCCCCAGAACTGAGGGACATGTTTTTTTCCCCATGTCTACCACTTGAACACATTAAATACAGTGTAGATCCTCAACAAACATTAAGAGGCTGGGCATGGTAGGGCACATCTGCAATCCCAGCACACTAGAGACTCAGGCAGGAAGATTGCTGTACAGAGTTCAAGGCCAGCCTGAACTGCAAAGTGAAACCCTGCCTCAAAAAAAAAAAAAAAAAAAAGAACATATTGGCCTCAGGCCAGAGATACAGCTCAGAGGCACAAGCATCTGCCTGGCAAGTGCAAGGTCCTGAGTTCGATTCCTCATACCTAAATAAATAAATTTTCTTTTTAAATTACCAAGATTTAAAAAAAAAAGATACATTCACCTTTAGTTCATAAAAAGAGAAGAGATGCAAAAAACAAGCAAAGAGCTATTCAAAAGATAAAGATTTCCTTCTATTAGTTTGGTCTAGTTCCAGACAGCTAGATTATCCAAGCATTGACAATTGGTAGACTGGACAGACTATTTAGTTCTTTGTAGAATGAAAACCAAAAGGTTTTCTTATTCTAGCACAAGCCCTAAAGATGAGACATTTCGGACTTAAATTCTTTCAATAAGCATCAATTAAAGAAAACTCAACTGTTCAGCCCTACTAATGAAACTCAAAGAAAAGTCAAAACAAAATAAAAACCTCTCAACTTCCTTGTAAAGAAGTCACTTTTTCCCACACTCCAAATTACTGTTATATGGAACATACTTAAAGCAAGAACCAAAAACATTCAGGAAATATATATATATCAACTATGGATAGACTTGCATGATCAAAGCATGGATTACTGTGCAGTTCTATTTGGTTGGAGAATGTAAGAAATAAAGAGAGAAAGGAAAAAGGTAAATTAAAGCCAGGCATGGGGGGGCTAGGGATTTAGCTCAGAGGCATAAGCACCTGCCTTGCTTATGCCTCAGTCCTGAGTTTGATTCCCGGTATCAAAAAAAAAAAAAAAAAAAAAAAAAAAAAAAAAGCCAGGCATGGTGGCATATGCCTATAATTCCAGCCCTTCAGATCACTGCAAGTTTGAGGCCAGCCTAGGCTACACAGTGAGTTCTAGTCCTGCCTGAACTACTTAAAGAAACCCTGTTAAGACCAACAAAGAAAAAAAGGTACAGAAAAAAACTTAAGGAAGAAAAGGTACACCAGGCCATTATGGCAACAACTTACATGTAGGATATTTGATATAAATGGTGGTATATTGAAAGAATTTGGAAGAGGCCTAAAGATTTAAAACATGTATTTCTAAGCCTCAATTCAATTATACAGAAGAAAAAAGAATGGTTTTGTTAATGAAAAAAAAAAAACACTCAGAAGGTTAGGATGCTGAACTTGAGTCCAATGATGAGTTTACTTTTAACAGTGACCAAGATACACTGTACTTATTTGTCCAAGGACATAAATAATGCCTAGTTTTACCTTAATGATAAGCCTTTTGTGGAAAGCACTCCGAATAAGCACTTCAATTCTAAAACAATCTGATGTTCAGCTACTCCTTTTTGGGGGCACTGGGCATCCAACCCAGAGCAATGTGCTCTACCACTGAGCTACATCACCAGTCTTGGTTCAAACTTTTTAATCTGCCACTTAATGGGTTCTTACTATGTGGCAGGCATTCCATTATGTACTCTATATGGAACATGTAAATGAACACCCCCAAGAAACTTGTTTGTTAAACCAAAACTTTTACATCTGGCAAAGAATTCACTGTTTCAGTTTACAGAGTAGGAAAACAAAAGAGTTATCAGGTTTCCTTAAAAAGGGTTAATTCAATACTAAAAAGATTGGGGCGACAGGAATAACATTAAAGATTTGTGTATCTTCCTTGATGCTTTTTAGCATCAAATCAACTAAAAATTTTGCCAGGACTAAGAACACAGAAAACAGTAATGAGTAACAGCATTGAATGCAGAATATCCTAAAGAGAGTATAAATCCACTGTAATATCTAAGACAGAAGACATAACCATTTTTGCAATTTTTCCTAAAAACAGAAGGAACAAACTAGCAGCTGTGAAATGTGACTACTAAAAAAAGCTCTGCATCTCTCAAAAAAGAATAAAGGGGTGTGGGGACTACCTCCTAATCAGCAACACATGCCTAAAAACAACGTCTGCACAGACTAGTCATTTATGGTACCGCACAGTTAGCGAAACAACAGGATGACAGTCGCTATCATGTGGCCAGAAACCAACCCGTCAGCAATCTGTTTCACGTGAGATCACTCTCTCTAGAGAATGCCAGTTCCTGGGGAGAACGACCCTGGGAACGGGGTCTGCCTAGGAATAAAGGCCTGGTGATAAATCTCAGAGGGTGAGCCTGAATCCTCCACAGGTACAGCAGCCCAGCAAGCATGAGGAAATATTTCCAAGCCGACAGATGCGCGAACTGAAAAAGGAGGTCATGATGCTGAAAGAATAGACTTAACCCTTTGCTCACTGGTAATTGTGAAGACTAAGGGGGAAACCGTTGGATCCCATGGGTTCGGAGATTTTTTTTTTTCTTTTTTCTTTTCATAACGATGCAGGTGTCGGTGGCGGGAAGGCCTGGAAGCACGGCAAGACTCTGATGCAGCCCCACTTCTTCAAACAGCCCAGCACCTTCGTCACCCGGAAATCACTCCGCAGCTGCCCCCCACACCTTCGACGTCAGAAACCTGCAAGCTTCCCCCTCCCCCCGCCGTCCTTCTGGGGGTCTGGGCCAGTACAATTACTGAGACCAAAAGGAACCGATTTTCCCTCGTCAGAAGCACACCCTTCGCCCAACTTGGAAGCGCTGCCCTGGCGCGCCCCCTGCCCCTTCTTCTGCCCCCTTCGAGCCTCAGGCCATGTCTCCGCCCCAGCCCTTGGCTGTCCCACACGCGGACGAGGCCCCTCGGCCAGAAAGCTGAGGGGCCTGTGGGGGGCTGGAGACAAAGAGGCTGCAGCGCCGCTGAGGCCGCCAGGACCGTCCTCTCGGGGACAACGCTGCACCCCCACCCACTGGCTCGCGCCACCACCGCCGCCACCACCTCCTCACCGGTGGCTCCGGAGCCCAGGCTCCCGCGCCCGTCGCTGCTACAGCCAGACGAACAATGGTAAGAGGCGGCGCCGGAGTCCAAAGCTCCAGTCCTCTGCAGCTCCAGAGCCCGCCGGTTGCTGGCAGACTGACTAAACCCACTGGCAGAGAGAGAGGGAGGGAGCCAGCGAGCGAGCGAGCAACCCCGGCGTGCGCCCTCCCGCCTTTCCTCCGCCAGGCGAGGCCAGCGCGGCCCACAGCCCGCCCGCCCGCGCGCGCCCCTCCCCCTCTGCTCGCCACAACATTGTAGTAAATTTCTATTGGACCGCACCAGAGGGAAGGAGGGGGCCGGGCCCGCGGCCCGTCAGTCTATTGGCTGAGGCCAATTTGGGCTCCTCTCCCCGCCCCCCCCCCAACCTCTTAGAGGAAGGCAAAGGAGAGCTGAGTGGAAGGAAAGATAGATAGGGTCTGGGCGCTGTGCGCACGCGCAAATCGAACCCCGTGTGGACCCTGGGTTCCAGAACACAGCTGCACCCGAGTGGAGAAGAGGTAGCTAATGCCCGGAACCCAGGTGAAGCTTCTTCCTCACGTTGGAGGGCCAGGTAAGAGGCCGAAATTTGGAAGCCCTAGGGAAAGTGGAACTCACTTCCCCAACAGGCTATCCCGTAATAAACCTAGTAACCTCTGGTAAGTCACTCTGCTTCTCTGGGCCTCAATTTCCCCATTTACCAGCCTGACCATCTCCAGGTGCCCTTTTGGCCCTGATATGCGATAAAGCATTTCCCATACTGGCAGTATTATCTCTGTAAGGCCTGATAGGTAAGCTAACTGATGAGATCCACTATCACCTGTCTTCTGCATTTAGGAGTCTCCTAATTCCGCCCTAGCTCAAAATCATAAAAATCATCATAAATAAAAAAACTAGCTTCCAAGACTTCGCCTCCAGATGAACTTTTAGGGTTGTTCTGATAATTGCCTAGTGTGCATTCATTGTCCTCCACAAATTTCAGAGCCCTCTTGACTCTTCCTACTCCCTGCCAGACTGATCTCTGAACAGTACAGTTCTACAGAGCAGAAAGAAGGCTGTTTTCAACAAGATACCCAGAAGTAAGATAGGTTCTAGTATTTCCATCTTAAAATGAGGAAACTGAAGCAGAGGCTTTGACCTGCCGGGATAAAAAGCTACACATGCCAGCTACACAGTCTTTTCACCATTTCCACTCAGCCTCTGAATCAGACTGTCTGGGTTCACTGCTCAGTCTCCAACCCTTACTGATGGCCTTCTCTGTGCCACAGTTTCTGACAGCATAAAAGAGATAATAGTCCCTACCTCATACAGCTACTGTAAGAATTAAATTAATTAAAATACGTAAAGGGCTTAGAACAATACCTAAAACACAGTAAGATCTCAGTGAGTGTTAATTACTACTATTATCTGGAGACTAAAACATGGACTGAGAGCTGTACAAGAGGCTGATTTAATAATGTATTTGTTAATCACACACTTGCTGTCAGCTCTGACGTGAATACATTATATATCTGTTTGAAACAAAATCACCTGAGGACCACCTGACTATTAATGAAGTCTGACTAATAAACAAACTCCATTTGTGCACCCCTGCCCTGCTTTTCATCCTAATACTTTTCACAACACTCCCCTCTGACTTTCTATTATCTATCTATCTATTACTGTCTCTCAATACATTGTCGCAGTCTAGACAGGCAAGACTTTAAGCTCAGGAGGACAGGGACTTTCTTCCTCTTGCTCATCTATCAGAACAGTGTACACATAATATTTATTGAACAAGTACATGAATTGATGTCATTTTTTAAATAAGGTAATCGATGCTTAGTGGGTTCAGGTAACTTCAGCCAGGGTCATTTTGTGTACTAGGGGTAAAACTCCTGTTATCAAATACGCTGATCTCCTCAGGTTCAGTGTGCTTTTGATTCAGAGAACTCCAGCTTTCCTATTTCTGGGCCTTAGAGGCTTCTTCCGTATCAGACAGAAATCTGCCACTATGGAGAATGAATATTGAAGATCAATCACCAGGCATCTCACCATTTCTACCACCTTCCTTGTTATCCACCAAATTCTGATACATGAACCTTAATATTTTCTATGTCTTGAAGTGCTAGCCAATGAAATATAATATTTAAAGATGCTTGGTTAGAAGCATGGAATGTGTAGCTTTAATAATCAGCCTGGCCAGGTGTGGTGGTACATGCCTGTGATTCCAACACTCAAGACTGAGGCAGAACTGCCACAATTGCAAGGCCAGACCAAACTATACAGCAAGACACTGTCTCAAAAAAAAAAAAAAATCATCACCCTGAAAATAAGTAGACGTCCTAGGCCAGCAGGAAAAGGCTAAATGCAAACTATTCTCAGAACACTATGCACTATCACACCAAAATCTGTTGGCCCAGCTTTTAGAATCTCAGTCCTGAATCCCAGGGTTAGCTTTTAATTCCTGGAGATGAAGGGATTTGCAAACTATAAAGTACTATGCACATGTAAAGGATTTTTGTTATTAATTACATACTATCATCTGTTAGGGTGAGTGCTCAGTCTTTGAGTATTGCTGGAACCATTGCATAAGGGCTGGGGTTATAAATCACCCAATCTGAAGAAGAAAAACTATCTTTACTTCTGTACCCATATTCCACCTCAGATTTCTGCAAACCAGAAATCCAGTCCCGCCTCACCTTTCAGAGGGTATGATTGGGTATTAAGGGTAAAGGTCCCAAGCACCACCTTTCAAGCTAATTTCTTACACAGAAAGAGCTCCACTTCATGCTCACATTTGGGTGGCAGCTGTGTCATGCTCCAAGGCCCAGGACAGGGTCCCTAGAGACTATCTCTGTCCCGCCTGCCAGCTGAGCCTGCCACTACTTCCTCCACCACCTCTTGTTTCTTCCTAGGGAATGCAGGCCTTGCTAGCTGCCTGTTAGCCCCTGGAGGAGTCAAGGGCTCTAAGAAAAAAAAAAAAACACACACACACACAAAGAAGGAGGAGGACAAGGAGGAAGAGAAAGAAGAAAGAAGAAAAAGACATCATGACTCTTACTCCTTTGCTATTGCAAACGGAGCCCCACCAAAACCAAACGCCAACTGTACATAAAAGGATGAAATTAGATGGCAAAATTAGTAGGGAGGGCCAGGAGGTTAGATGAAGGCTCTGACAACCTGGAAGAGATGAGACTGAAAGAAACACAGGGTAAAATGGAAGAACAGTTGGAGCCTGAACTATACCCAAATCTGGGTCGTGGGTGGATTAGGGCCATGGCTGGCCTGAAGCCCTACTCAAGGAAAACATTTGTC
The DNA here is from genome assembly GCF_034190915.1 of Cavia porcellus. Classification (NCBI taxonomy): domain Eukaryota; kingdom Metazoa; phylum Chordata; class Mammalia; order Rodentia; family Caviidae; genus Cavia; species Cavia porcellus. The sequence goes on along the minus strand of NW_026947508.1, from coordinate 22,076,861 downwards.
AGTTATAGACAGCAGCAAGAGATGAGGAAGTCTTTTTTTTTTTTTTTTTTTGTCTTTTTCCTTTTTATCGGTACCAGAGATCGAACTCACGACTGCCTGCTTGCAAGGCAGGCGCTTATGCCGCTGAGCTAAATCCCCAGTCCCGATGAGGAGGTCTTTGAAAAGCCAGGCCCATCAGCAAAGTGTTCTGCACAGTCACTACTAAATAAAACCCATCCTGGTACCAAAAGTGCGTGAAGAAGATAGCTTTCCATCCTACCCACAATCATACAATTGCAGTCATTGTAGACCATTTAAACACAAATGATAACAAGGTATTAGGGGATAAGAATTACTGGTCACACAATGGAATACCTTCCTAGCAGATTATTTTTATTAGGAGTATTTAAATTGCTCATAAAAATTTTAGAAAATAGAGTTAAATAAGAATATAGTTAAATAAAAACATGAATCACTATAAAGCCATCAATCAGAAATAGCTGCCATCAGTGTTTTGGTAGAAAAATCTACCATTGTAGTATCTTCTCCTATAGATTATATATATGTGTTTATATATATAAAATCATATGAAATTGTTGATTTTTCTAGGTCAAATACAATCAAATGTCAGCAACATCATATGTCTCAATCTAATGTTTTTTGTTTTATTTTTTATCTTTTTTTGGTACTGGGGATTGAACTCACAACATTGCACTTGCCAGGCAGGTGCTTATGCCATCGAGCTAAATCCCTGGCCCTTGTTTTATTTTTTTAAATTTAGACCATACTTTGGAACTGACTTTTTTTCACTTAATATACTGTAAACATCTGCATCACCAGTTTTAAGAGCACTGTCAAGTGGATATTCCACAATTTAGTTAGGCCTATTGTTGAAGGTTCAGGTTGTTTTCAATTTTTCTCTTATGAATAATAATACTTAACAAACATCTTTTTATCTAAATTGTGCCCATGATTTTTTTAAGGATGCAGCGAATGCAGTATTTTTTATCTTTAATTAAAGCACACAAGGCTGCCTGTTCTATGATAAACACAAATGATACCAACAAATAAATGTTTCTGTACAATACCTTATGTTTTGTATTTGAAAACATAAACTGTTTTGACCTCTTTGATAGGATACACTTCTCTTACAAAAATTCTCTTAAAGAGCTTTAGTATACAGTAAAGGTAAAAACTAAATGTGATTAAATCTATACACTGAGGAGAAAATCTAGATTGGGGCTTTCAAGGAGCCACCTCAAGGAAGAAGAGGCAGTAGGGAAGGGCATTGAAATTGTAAAATGAAGCTCCAATGGACAACTGATAAGACATTCCTTTAACCCTCTAGATTCACCAAATGTTAAAACTGATTAGGCCCTTAGAAATCATGAAGCCCACATTGCTGACTTTTAAACAGACAGGGAGCTGGGCATGGTGACATATGCCTGTAGTTCCAGCACTCTGGAAGACAGAGGCAGGACTGTCCCAACTTTGAGGCAAGACTGTCTCCACACACACAAAACCCTAGAAAAAAACAAAAACAAAAAAACCAGGGGAAATCCAGAGACTAGAGGCATTTGCGCACGTCACACAACACTGGTAGCAGAGCCCACACTAAAACTCAGATCTCCCAACCTTTACTGTTAGATTCTGTTCACAGCCTTTGAGTCAAGCTACATTTACTCGCCAAAGCTAGAGATCAAGCTAAATCCTACAACCATAATACCTAGGAATATCTGAGCTGGAAAAGACTATAAAGATAGGGGCTGGGGATTTAGCTCAGCGGCATAAGCGCCTGCCTTGCAAGCAGGCAGTCGTGAGTTCGATCCCTGGTACCGGTAAAAACGAAAAAGACAAAAAAAAAAAAAAAAAAGACTATAAAGATAATATACTGTTAAAAATAGTAACAACTGGAGGTGGGGATGTAGCTCAGGGGTAGAATAAGCATATGCAAAGCCTTGCATTTGATCCCTAACACTGAAAAAAGAAAATCTAAAGATAGTAAAAACTACATTTATGAGGTATTTATTATTTGTTGGGCCCATACAAAGATCACAGAGTGCTTTACATGCATTATTGCATTTAGTCTCACAGCAACCCTACAAAGTATTTATAGCTTCAATTACACTTGAAGAAACCACAGTTTTCAATGTTAGGTTGATCTGCGTAATGATATACAGCTTAAGCTAGGCTTATGTGATGCTACCATCGCCCCCTATTTTTTTTTTTTTTCTTTTTTTGGTCTTTTTCCTTTTTATCGGTACGGGGGATCAAACTCACAACTGCCTGCTTGCAAGGCAGGCACTTATGCCACTGAGCTAAATCCCCAGCCCCAATCTCCCCCTATTTCATATTGCTTTTCTATCACTCTCAGGAAAGCATTTTGGAAATGACATGAACAGGCAACACTGACATCTGTCCCAAGACCCCAGGAAAAAGCTGTTGTGGCTGCTTCCAACTGTGGGATGGGTCCCAAAGAGGGACCTAAGGGTCTGGCCTTCTGTCACCCTGCTCAACCCCATCTCTCACCAGCTGGAGGGGGCCCAGTGACCCTGATCCAGCAAAGCCTCCAGCTCAAGCTTAACCAACTAAATCTCTCTCCCTAAGGCAGGGAAGTCTGAAGTCCCAGAGCAGTGATGCCAAATCTTTTAGAGCTTTCAATGATATAAACAGCCTGCTGCGCCACAAGTGCCACAGATTCACCACTTCTGTGCTAGAGGGTTTCCCAAGAGAGAAAAGCCTGGTACCACCTGCAAGGCCCTTTGAAAATTGGTAAAATCCAGCCTGGCCCAGCCCTCATCTGGAAGAGCAGCAGGACAGAGGGTAAGATAAAGGAAAGCAGAGGGGATTCGTTACCCAGAAACAGCCAGGTTTGACTTACCCCAAGACCTTCCATAGCTGCTGTGAGAAGACAGTTCCTGAGTTGCCCAGCTAACATTCAGCTAATCTTGATACCCAATCTTGATTCAGGTAATACTTGATACCTTCCAGGGACTAGTGTCATTTTAATGGGAAATAAATATATGATAAGAGAGGCTACAAATAAGTAACAACTGTCAATCTGCATTAAATATGATGTGCGACTCTGGGCAAGTCACCTACCCTCTATAAGCTCACCTGTCATATATAGGGCTGGAGCTGTGAGTTCATGGTGAAAAGTTTGCCTAGCATGTGTGAGGCCAAGTTTAATACCCAGTATGCATGCATATATATGCACATGCATTAAATAAAATTAAATGAAAATAAAGGATAGACTGATGGCTTTAACAACAGGATTTATATCCTCAAAGTTCTGAAGGCTGGAAATCCAAAATCAGGAGGCAAGTATCGTCAGGATCTGGCAAGGGCTGTCTTCCTAGCTTTCAGACAACCTCCTGACTGTGCGCACACATAGCAGAGAGACAGTGAACCCGCTGGTGTCTCATGTATGTGCATGCATGTATGTGTTACTGGGGATACACACTAAGCTATTATATCCTCCAACCCTTTTTTCTTTTTTATTTTGAGACAAGATCTTGCTATGTTGTGCTGGTTTGTACTTGAAGTCCTACGGCCTCAGCTTCTCAGGGTGCTGGGATTATTAGAGGTATGCACTACAAAAGCTTGGCTTGGTGTCTCTTCTTGTAAAGGCACTCGTCCTATCATGAGGGTCCTGCTTCATAATCTCATCTCACCCTAAGCACCACTCAAAGGCTCCATTTCCAAACACCATCACACTAGGGATTAGAGATTAGACCTATAAAGAGAGGGGGTCCACAATACCCTATCCAGGCTTCCATTTCCTCCTCGGTCAAATGGACGCCATTGTGTCTACCCAAGCTGTCTTGCAGAGTTGCCAGAAGGGTTGAATTATATGGGGTATGTAAAAAGGTTCTGCAGATTACAAAGCCCCACACCTGCACTGAGTATGATTTTTACTTTAAATCTGCCATCAACTAAGTGGCAGGAATCCTTGACTTAAGGCAAAAGCCTCCCTGGAAGTGAAGACACAGTGATTTCCCTCTTTCTTCCCTCCCTAGACATTTATTGAGCACCTCCTTGTGCAGGCCCTAGAGACCCCAGCATGAATAGGTGAGTCCACAGATACTATAATAACAATCCTCATCATCATCCCTTTTATGGGCAATGGCAAGAAGACATTAAAAAAAATGTGTAGGTGTTAAGGTGAAGGAACCCTTGTTCAAACAAAAGCTCCAGCACTGAGCTGCTATGTGATTTCAAGCAAGTCACTTCCCCTCCCTTCCTTTTCTGTAAAATGGGAATGACATGTACCAAACTCAATACCATATGCTTTATATGCAGTATGTTACTGAACCACCACAACATCCCCTAAGAAAACAATTCCTATCTCCTAGATGAGGAAAGAGAACCTCAGAGAAGTGAAAAACTTGCCCAAGATCACTCAGCTTGTAAGTTTCAGAGTTAGGATTCAAACCTATATCTGGCTGCCCCTGTTGCTAGCACTATTTTTATAATTTACAGATTAAATTATTTTCATGATGCTCAGTATAATAATATGAGCAAAAATGCCCAGGGTATTGGATATGTGCCTAAATATTTCATCTACATTCTCATATTAAATCTCACAATTTGTATGCTGCTGGGTGGGTATAAATGTTTTAATCCCATTTTCTAGCTTTAGAAACTAATTCAGAGAGGTAAAACAATTTACCCAGTATCACGTAGCTAGAAAGGAGGACAGCTGGGAAGCCAAGTATGCCTGACTCCAGAACTCAATCTCTTGACCTGTCCTGCCCTGTCTCTCTACCCCAGTGAGGCAAGCAGGCATCTTTATCTCTGTTTGACAGATGGGAAAGTTGAGGCCCAGCAAGAGATACTGATATGCCTAAGATCACACAGCATGTCAACAGCTAAGGAGGTACTTAAATCCACACTGCTGATCTTAAACCCAGTGCTATTTCCTCTACTATAATGTTCAAATTTAAGCATCAAAGTGCTTTTATCCAGTGGACACTTAAATATTTAGCTCTGCTAGAGCCCCCACCACACCAGACAGGGATAGAGGGCAGAAAATGTACAGGAAAACTTTTGCAGGACACTGTCTGGGGTCAGACAGTAGTTGAGCTGGTAACTCATGCACCTTTGGCTTTGGGTACCTCTGTTTCCATCCTCCTAAATTGCAGCTGGGAAGGAGGGAGCTCCTGAGGAGGCTGCTCTAGGCCTTGGCGCCCCCTAGCTAGCACAGCTCTTAGCTGTGATTTCTGCTGAAAAACAAAAAGCTTGATAGTCTGGGCCTAAGTGCTAATTACCAATAATGACATAATAACTATTGTGGGCCCAACAGCCAAAGAACCCCAGCTAGAAATTCTGCATAACTCAGGCTTGGGAACAAAAGATTTGGGCACTCCAGCTGAAACTGATGCCCTGGCAGAAAATACCAACCAAAGTATTAGCTGACAAACGGAAAGGGTGATGACTACTCACTTTCTTCTTACAATTCATACACGCTGTCATACAATTATTTACTGAGTATACACTGTGTGCTCAGCATGATGCCAAATCCAGAAATGGGGAGAGGCTTCCGTTATTCACATCCACTCCACAAGTACTTATTAAGCACCTATACATCATGCATACTATTGTAGGCAGAAGAGATGTAACACTGAATAAGACAGACAAAAACTGCCACTATTAACATTACATTCCAGTAGGTGGGGGAAGACAAAGAATAAACAAATAATAAAATATAGTATGTCAAAGAGTGATAAGTGCTGTGGAGAAAAACAGCCAGGGAAGATGGTTAGGAAATACCAGGGCTTGGGGAAGGAAAAGTGCTACAATTTTAACCAAAAAAGCCACAAAGATTTTCCTAAGAATGTGTCATTTAAATAAAAAATTTAGAGATGAGACAATAAGCAAGAAAGTATTAAAGTAAGCAGAGTGTTCCAGGTGAAAGGCCCAGCGAGTGCAAAGTCCCTGGGTAGAAGTGTGCACATGTTTAAAGACTTGCCTGAGATTATATACCCAGCCATTAACAAAGGAGAAATGGGGGGAAAGATCAGATACAGACACAAACTGATCACCTCCTGGGTACTTAAAACTGAGAACATTTTGCTCATTATTCTCACCATTTACACAGGAGGAAGTGAGACCCACAGAAATAATGACCTTATCATACAGCTGGAATGGACATGTCTGTTGGTCTCCAGCTTGCTATTGCCTCCCTACTCCTTTTGTCTCTGGCCTAACAAAATCATAAACACTAACTAAGTGGATGAATGCTATCTGGTGGAAACACCCTGCCTTCTCAATGAACTGTGTCCTGTCTGGGCTTCTTCTTATTGTCTCCACTGATCACAGACTAACAACAGTAGTAATTCCAGCATGTCAGCTATGGACTGACAATATGAATTATCTAATTAGCCTTTAATTCTGTAAGGAGAATTCTGTTCTTCCCATTTTGTCAGTGAGCGAACCGAAGCTCACTGAAGTAACTTGCTAGAGATCCTACAGCTGATCACAGTGAAGCTGAAATTTAAACTGGAGCCTGTCGGCTTGCAAACCCCAACTTTTTTTTATTGTTGTTGTTGTTGTTTGAGGCAAGGTCTTGCTGTGTCGCCCAGGCTAGCCTCAGCCTCCCAAGTGCTGGGATTACACATGTGTGCCACCACGCCTAGACTACCTAATCCTACAGTATCAGCAGAAACCACTGACATCAACCCATCCCCTTCTTTTTATAAATCCAAAAGCAGAGGCTCAGGGAGACAGGTGATTCACTTAAAGTCTTACAAGGGCAAGAGCTGGAAGGGCCAGTTCCTCCTATTCTACTCTATTTATTTGTTTGTTTGTTTATTTATTTATTTTGTAGTACTGGGGATCGAACTCACAATCTTGTGCTTGCCAGGCAGGCACTTACAATGCTGAGCTAAATCCCCAGATTTAGCTTGGCCTTTCTGCTCCATTTTGGATTTGAGGTCAGATTCTCTCTTTTAAGGTATATCCTGGTCTCTGCAGAAGTCTTCATGTTGTCCTAGTCTAGACTTAAAGGTTTAAGGAACTCACAGTCTGTCTCTGTCCCCTTGGCATAGGCTCAGCTTTTCCAAAGTGCTGGAGACAGCATCCAGTCAAAGAAGCCAACAGAAGGGCAAGTGTTTTGGGTGAGGCTAGAGTGTCCCAGCCAATTGAGAGAGGAAAAGATGCTGAGCCTCTGGCTTTAAAACAGGTTTATCAGGTGTTCAGTAAGAAACCATATCAAATACTTTAAATTCCTACCCTGGGAAAGGATGGGGCGGAAGTTTTTATGAGGCAGCAGTTACAATAAGCACTTTTAAGGACTCACTTGGTGCTTTATCTACTGTTTCCAGTCCTCACAGCAAAGTCAGCCTCATTCTACATTGGAGGAAACTGAGGCTCGAAGAGGTAAAGTGACAGCCAAAGTCATCAGATTACACCCATTCATGAAACAGAGCAAAAAGCAGCCAGAGACCTAGATTCCTCCTGAGTAACTTTGTATCATCAGCTGCCCGCTCTTATCTAAAGTTCCCACATTCAAAAGGACTTGGTGGCCAGCATCTATTGTATGATCTAAGAAGCCCGGGGATCCATCCCTACCCTGGCCACAGAGCCAGCAGAGATACAGGACATCACACGTATGTCTTCTCCCAAGCACCATAAAAAGGGGCCTGATTATCAATTTCTATGGGGAAAAAAAAATGAAGCTGTAAGTTTTCCAAGTATTTGTCCTCATTTCCAGGCTGCTGCTAGCTTTGGCCCCCAACCAGGAATGGTCTTCTAGGGTAGTTGGTGAGAAGGTGCCCGGGCCTTGAGACTGAGAATCCCTGGACTTGAGGTCCAAGACTGCAAGGGACAAGAGGGAAGCCGGGTAGGCAGTGGGCCAAGACCCCTCTGGAGACTTGGGCTTGTTTCTTAATCTTTTCCTTCCTCCGTTGGCCAAGGCTGACTGCAAGGAGAAGAAGGGGAAGCAGTGGGTGGGGCAGAGGAGATGAGGGAGTCCAGATAATGATTTAATGAGAGCTCCTGTTTATGGGTGCACATTACACACAGGCACTGGGCCAGGCCATTTGCAGGGGTTACCTCACTGAAGCCATGCCCTTCCCTGTGATGAAAGCCTGCTATCTCCATTTTACTAAGGGGAAACAGAGGCACAGAAAAGGAAAGGGAGTGACTCAAGGCCACACTGCTGGTCAGTGGCAAGGCAAGCAGGAAGCCCAGGTTGTTGAACTCCTGAGAAGGGGAACCTCTGTGTCTGGCTGGAATGGGGTATAGAGGAGAAAGGTTGGGGGGGATGGAGCTGACAGTCTCCTGAGGGTGCAGGAAGTAGAGAGGAACAAGAAGCCATCCTCACAGCCCTGCACAGTGCAGTCTTCTTCCCTGGACAGCCTCATCTCCCTTTCTGCTCAAGCCAAAGCAAGCCACAGTGCTTATGCACCCTGAGTGCAATAGGCAGGCTATAACATTTTCCCATGCTGCTCTATACTTAAAAGATTGTTCCCTGCATTGCCCACCTAAAAAGAGCTTATGTACATCCTTCAAATTCCAGCTTAGCTCTCTTTCACCTGATACCTACAAAGAGTTAACCACCTGTTCCCCTGGGCTCACCGTGCACCTGAGGGAGAGGGACCTGTGTGAGTCATCTGTGCCCCCAGAACCCAGCCCAGGTCAGTGTTCAATAAATGTTTGTTGTCTAGTTGCATTTTATCACTCAATCTAGGAGGCGGGCAAACAGGTTTTCCTGTCCTCGCAAGAAAAAGGAGGGCAAGAGAGAGGGAGTGACTTCTGAAATCACGTAGACATTCAGTGACACTAACTGGTAGGCCTAGAACCCAGGGCTCCTCTGTGCCATGTAGTCCCCTGCCAGGACTTGACCTCAAAGAGCTGAACTCCCTGCTGGACCCACCAGGGTCACCCCAACGGATCCCTGAGACAGTGGCCAGGAGCCTTGTCTCAGTATCCAGCCTAGACACAGTTGGCACCCAGGACAGTTGATGGTAAGGAGCAGATGAGTGGCTTTTGCCAACACTAACCCAGCTCTGCCCCCTCCCAGACAGCCCCCTGGGCCAACGGGTCCAGTCACCCAGATGCCGTGACCTTAGTCTCACCTCTGTCTCTCCTGCCTGCTGTGGTCCATTTCACTTCCTCCTGGCTCTGCCTCCTAGTCAGACCTCATATCCACCCCACCCAATGCCCACTGCATGGCCCAGTCCTAGGCCCAGTATTCAGCATTTCTCACCTGGACAGTGGCCCCACCACTGCGCCTGCTCTTCCATGCTTCATATCATATCCAGTGGCTCCCCACTGCCCATAGGTCAAGTCCCCTTAGCTCTCCTGAGCCTGTCTCTCCTGCTGCAGTCCTTCCCCACCGTGCAGGCCATGGCTCTGTGCCTTGGCACATGCAGTTCCCTCCTTCCCCCAGGAACATCTCTTCTCTGGATTCTGCCTAAGAAGACCTAGTGATGCTTCAGTTAAAGGTAGAGTTGGTGGTTTTTAGGTCCTTCTCCCCCCTAGACTTGGAGATTTCTAGGGAGGCAGGAGACAGGAATATGCAAGTTCACCTCTGGACCCTATGACAGCACAGGGTCTGGCATGGCATAGTTATGAGTAAAAGCAAATGACCAGAAAAAGGAATCAGATTGCTATTTTCATGGACCACTTCCTTTCTTGACCCTGTGGGTGCCTTTCAGAACCTGTCAACTATATGAGGTTGCGATCCACCCATCCCCAGCACTTCCTTTCCCACCCCAATTTCCACTATCCCAAGAAGGACATCTTTGTAATCCCAGAATAATGCTTGTAATTATAATAACAATCATTTGCTACCATTTATTGGGTGCTCAGGCCTCACTAATCTTCACAAGAACCCTATGAGGTAGGTAGGTTCTTTTATTATCTTTATGTTTATAAAGAAGGAAATTGAGGTTCCAAGAGGTTATGTATTTTAGGGGCCAGGGATTCAGCTCAGCGGCATAAGCACCTGCCCGGCAAGCACAGGGCTGTGAGTGCAATCCCTGGTACTGAAAAAAAAAGGAGTGGTTATATATTTTACATATGGTCACAAAACTAGTAAGATACTAGATGCACTGGCTCTGTCTGACCCTCAACCACTATGCTGTCCAGTTTTCTCCTGCTTTCTGTTATCTCCCCTCTTCAAAGCTCAGAGCACCAAGGTATGGGTGGTAAGCAGTGTGTGTGTGTGTGTGTGTGTGTGTGTGTGTGTGTGTGTGTGTATTTATCCAACAGACACCCTAGTAGCTCCCATCAGGGCTGTGCTGGCACTGGAGAGGTGTAAGAGGACTCACATGTACTTCTGCCTGCTTGGAGGAGACAACAGTTTCATGCCAAGAATTTAGGCTCTAGGATGAGGCAAACTGGATCTGAGCCCCACCTCCCTCTACCCCATAAATAACTAACTCACTAATCACCCAGTACTATTCCTTCAGCCATAAAGTAGGATAACAGTGCCTAGCTCAGAATGTCACCGGAAGACTTGTGTCTAAAATAGCATATAACAGCCACCCCAGAAACAGGAAACATGTGATAAATGACAATATAAAACCTATGATGACTACAGCTTCTCAAGATCTCTAGCCTAGGTGGATACAATTCTCCAGGGCCCTCCCTGGAGCCTCCTTGACCAGAGCCAAATAGTAGTATGGACCATAATTCATTCAGATCATGTTCTGATTAAACAGTTCTCCAAGGAAGGATCCTTCATTACTCCTATTTTACAGGTGAGGCAGTCTAAGTAGAGAGGGCAGATTACTAGACCAAATCATCCTGCAAAAGGGTGACTGAGCTAAAAGCTCCGCTCAGGTACATTCACAGCTGGCCAACCCAACCTGTATCCCAAAGGCCTGAGAAGCCTGCTGGGGAGTTCAAGGGCTCCTTACTCCTGGCTCTAGTTTCAGATAGCAAGGAAGCTAAAAGTGGGAGAAAGGTGGCAAAAAGATGGATATTCTATTTAGTTCCGCCAGGCATGGTGGCATATGCCTGTAACCTCAACACTAGGAAGGCTAAGAAAGAGGATCACTAGGAGTTCGAGGCCAGCCTGGGCCACAAAGTGAGTTCAAGGCTACCCCAAACTGTATAGTGAAATCCTATCTCAAAAAGACAAAAAAAGAGAAAAATTTTTAAACATTAGTCCCCTCCAAGAATAAGTCCAAGAATGGAGGATGCCAAGTAGAACATGGGGAAAGTATATGATATGCATGTCTCAGAAGAAATATCCAAACCCAGGCAGTTTCATAACCTGTACATGGCTAACAAAGTATTTGTATTGGTAAAACAGAGTCCTTTCTCACCCCTTCCAACTGCCTCTCTTTCTCTCTCTCTCTCTCTCTCTCTCTCTCTCTCTCTCTCTCTCTCTTTGGTTTGGTTTGGTTTGGTTTGGTTTGGTTTGGTTTTTTGCAGAACTGGAGACAAAACTCAGGGCGTCTCATGTGCTAAGCCAGTGCTGTATCACTGTGCTACATCTCCAGCCCTTTTTTTTTTTTTTTTTTTTGAAACATGTTCTCACTATGTAGTTCAGGCTGGCCTTGAATTCACTATGTACCCAGGCTGCCCTGGAACTCACAGTAACACCCCATCTCCCAGCCTCTTGAGTGCTAGGATTACAGGTATGACCTACCACACCTGGCATGCCCTTTTCTTCTGATGAAAGCTAAAGGTTCTGCTGCTCCCACCTCAAGAGCTCCAGTGGCCTAAGTCCCTCTCTCTGCTGATTAACACCTATGTGATACTTAGTTGAGAGAACCCACAACCCACTTTAACAGACTCCAACAAACTCAGTCTAATAGGGGTCTGACATTCACTGAGCCCCTGTGATGATGGTACTTTATATCCATTAGCCATTTAATCCAACACAAACACATTGATAGGTACACATTGTTAGATGGTCAAAACATGTCTTCATCCATTCAGAAATATTCAACTATTACATATCCTTGGTGCTAGAGACATGGCAGTGTAACAGATGAACATAGAGCCTGCCCTCATGGTGCTTATATGACTAAAGGAACAGATACATGGTACTTGTGTCTGGAAAGTATTAATATTCTCACTGTACAGATGTGAAACTGGTTGGCAAAGAGCCAAACATCTGTAAGTGGCAAAACAAGGATTCTATTCCAGGCTCTCTATCCTGAGCCCTTTACACTGTATCATGTGACCCCCAAACCATGTGTTAAGCATGCAGAGATCTCAGTTCTGCTTGCAGTAGGATCCTAACTTCACACAGTGCCTTTTCTCAGCACTTCGGCCTCCACCCCAGCCTCTCCTTACATCTGCCAGTGGCCTCAGAGCCATGGGACATGCATTAGAGTCCACCTAAATCAAACTTGTACTCACCCAGAAGCAGCCAATGGAGTCACGCAGCCAGTCAGGGAGAGGCCGTGGAGCCATCACAGCAGCAGCAGCACCAGCACATGGAAGCAAAGCACAGCAGTGAGACTCTCAGCACAACCAATCAGCAAGCTCTTTGGGGCCCCCTCTTCAGCCTGGACCTCCCTCTGTCTCCGGGGCTCATCTGGGCACTCTCCCAGGCAGCAGTAATCTGATAATCCACACTGAGCTCATCAGGCCTCACAGGAGGCAGCAGAGTCCCAGGAACCAACATTCACTAGGACCTACTACTGTAGGTCAGATGTTAGACAGACACAGTCTCAAGAAGACAGGCCTCTCCTTACCCTTATAAGCCTGCAATGCAGTGAGAAGTAATCACATCAACAGTTACAGAATGACAATTGTGTTAATGAGCGCTTCCAGAAGGAGACTCATTTATGAGTTGGGCCTATGTTTTTTAAACATCCCCATGTCTCATTTACTTATCTGTAAAATGGAGATAGTATTATTATCCACCTCACAGGATTACTGTGAGAATTACGAGTTCAAATATAAGAAAACATTTTGAACAATGCTTGGCACAAAATGAGCTGTTTGTAACTGTTAGCTACTATTATTACAAGGGGCTACAGCACGGGCAAGGAGGTCACCACCTACCTGGCAAGGTTGCTATTGGGACCAAATGACACAATATAAAGTGTGAGCCCAAAGCCTGATGCAAGGTAGTTACTCAGGGAATGATGTGTTGCTTTGAGGGCCCTCTCCAGTAAGCAAGCACATCTCCGCCATAAAGCATCTCAATAGAGCAGCTGTCTCAGAACTGAAGCTTTGGACTGAAAAATAACCAGAAACCACACGCTTCTGTGATTTTCCAAATGCCTCATCTTTAACCTTCACAGTATCCAGGGCATGGAAAAAGGTGAAATTATTATTATTCTCATCTTGCAGATGAGGACTGAGGCAAAGAAATTTCTCTGTGTCCTTAGGATTGTCTCCAGCCCTGGTTAAGTAGTCAAGCTAGGATCCTGGCATCTGACTAGATTTTTTTCCCCATGCCAGAGATTGAATCCAGAGCCTTAGGCAGGCTAAGCAAGTATCTGTTCTACCACTGAGCTACACCCCTATCCCTTTTATATTGTGAGACACAATCTTGCTAAATCATCTAGGCTAGCCTCAAACTCATAATCCTCCTGCCTCAATCCCCCAAATTGCTGAGATTATAGGCCCGCATCATCATACCTTGCCTTCATAGAAAGTGTCTGAGAAGAAATGGCTCAAGGTAGATTTGTGGCTCAGTGGTAAAGCATTTGCCTAGAATGCCTGAGACTGGGATGAATCCCAGTGCCACAGACATACATATATAAATAAATGGATAGATAAATAAATAAACAGAAGCTAGTTCCTAGTTATAATTAGAGAGCACAGGATTTGTGACCTGGGCATTATGGCACATGCCTGTAATCCCAGCACCCTGGAAGGCTGAAGCAGGAGAATTTTAGCAAGGCTCTAAAAAATTTAAAAAGGAGGGAGGAGGAGGTACCATTAGGGACATAGCTCAGTGCAAAAGCTCTGAGTTCAACTTCCCTGCCCAAATGATTTGTAGGTTCATCACACTTAACCTTGATTCCACCCCGTCCTGTCCTCTCACATAGGATAAGGGCAGATGAAAGACAATTCCAAATCAGGTCTCAAAGTGATCAGAATGGATGCTAGAACATCAAAAGATCTTCCCTTTTTTCATCAATCTACCCTTATTTCACAGAAAGAGAAATTGAGACCCACACAGACAAGGGCCTGGTTCACAGACCATAAATGGGTAGAATCTTAATTCCATTAGTAAATCTGAGAATCTTAAGCACTGAAGAAATTCTAATATACCCCACCCACCTACACACACAAAGGGGACTGTCATACAGACCTCTTCTGAATAGGACCTTTATGGTGAGCCCTTTGATACTACCCCTTCAGCTCTGTGGCTGGCAAACCTGTATACAGCACAGAGTAGGTGCTCAGGAAAATTTGGGAATAATGAACTAAATGAAGTTTTTCTCTGGCCTCCCACTTCATAGTCCCCTCCAGGATTCTCTCTTTGCATCTCTCTTCTCCCTCCCACCCCAGCTCTGTCTCACCCTGCAGCCCAGGTGCCTGCCCCTAGCTGGGCTCGGCTCCAGCTGACAGAGCTCTGGGCTTCCAAAGGCCCTGCGCAGCATCAGCATCTTCCCAGCCAGAATGGGATGTTCCTGCTCAGCACAGCCAGCCAGGCTTCTGGCCAGCGTCCACTCTGCAGAGAAGGTGATGGCCCTGCCCTGCCAGAGCCCCACTTCCATTAGGAGGTGGGGCAGCCTGGGGCCCCAAGAGCTTCTATTGGCACCTGGGGTCTACAGAGGGAGGCCAGGCTGGTACAGCGATGGGCTGTTCAGGAGACAGCAGGCATGGGGCCTCTTCACTTCACTGAGTGCCACTCACATAGCCAGGTGTTCCACCTGTGACTCTGCCAGATTCTCTTGTATACACCCAGGGGAAACCTCTGGGCTTCGCTACTCCATTCCCTTTTACAAATGCCCTCCTGGCCTGCTTTCAGACTAGTTACCATTCTGGTTGCTTTAGTGCCTCATTTCATTTTGCCAAGGCCTGTAAGGTCAAGATTATTGACTAAGGGGGAACCTAGAATTCAGACAGGTGAAGTAACTCGTGCAAGGTCACACAGCAAGGATGAGGCAGAGCAAAGATTCAAACCCAGTTCTGCTGCATGCAAAGCCTACAGAGCACGGATGTTTCTTCCCTCCTCTTCTCCTCTCTGATCCTTACCTTTCCGGTTTCCTTTCTTTTCAATCCTCCTTCTACATCCTCCCTTCCCCCATTCTTAGTCAGAGTTAATAATTCCCACCTCACAACTGCTAAATCATCTTATTTGCATGCCCCTGTCAGCAGCAGGTACCAGAATCTGCAGGGTACAGAAGTTATTTCTGAGGTGTTTGTTTCTCTGATTCTCAGGAGGGCACTGATAGCACTGATGGCAAGGAGTGACTTCAGTTGTTGCTCCTTGACTGACAGTCTGTCACTTCTGTCTCCACCTCTCACCTCCATCCAAGTCTCTCTGGTCTCCCCCCATGGGTCCCTTCCCAACCCATCCTCCTGCCACAGTCCACCAGGCCTGTAACTAGAGTAAAGGTGAGGAGCTTACTGGGGGAGGGGGGGCTTGTACCAGTGTGCTGGCCCCTCCCTGGTTCCTCCCTCAACCTTCAGTTAGCTGAGAACCTGACCCTGACTTGGCATCTTGCAGCTTCTCACTGGGACTCCCAACTGCCCCAAAGCCCATCCTAGCCAGGCTCTCTCCAAACCTCCTTCTTGAGGAAAGGGCTCCAGGAGCAGCCTTCTACCCTAGCCCAGGAACTTGAGGGGGTCACATGCAGCCACTCCTTGCTTCCAGGGAAGCTATTGGTCCCAGAATAACCTTCCCCCACCCGACCAAGGCAGTCATCCCCTGACGCTACTGGGAAAGCTCGGGCTGTGGTCTTTCAGGACCAGCCCCCGCTCCCAACTGGCTGGAGGGGAGAGGGTCTGTCCTACCCCAAAGAGGTGGGGCCTGCCGGAAAGTGTAGGGGGGGCGGGCGAGACAACTCTTGGGCAAAGATGAGCGCAGTGAGCGACTGGGTCACGCAGAGATGAGAGATAAGAGAAGGGAACCGAGGGATGAGAGTGAGCAGGAACCTGAGCCCAACAGAGCCACGAAAGACTAGAGGAAGTTCCTAGACCCAGCCTGCAAGGCAGCGGGCAGGGCCGAGGCAGCGACCGCAGGGCCACCCGGGGCACAGCCGGCGCCCCAGACCGTGGGTCCCCGGGTCCGGAAACCAGTTACGTAAGGGCCGGAGCGGGGCGCAGGGATCCCGGCCGATGCCCCTCCCGCTGCGGCGGCCGGGCGGGGTGCGGGGGCCCGCGCTGTGCGGTTCCGCGGGGACGCGCGCCGAGACCCGACCCAGGACGCCGGCGGCACGAGTCCGCACGCCTCCCCGTACCCGAAACTTCGGGACACCCAAGCCCCCTTTGGCCCCCGAGCTCCGACCCTGGAACCCAAGACCGCTACAGCGAGCCTCCCCCAGGGACCTTCGGACCCCGTCTCCGCCTCCCAGGACGGCCCCGGGCCCTCGGATCCATCTGCCCCTCGCTCTGTCCCTCCCGGGAACTGAAGGTGCCCCCCCCCCCGCCCCTGGCGGTCCGGGCTCACCTGGGCTGGATTGAGCTGGGACCTGGCCGGGCCGGGCCGGGCCGCGTTCTCGCGCTCCTCCGCTCTCGCCCTTTAAGAGGTTCCAGCCACTTTGCCCCGCCGGGGCCTCCACCTGCACTGACAGGGCAACTCTGACGCAGACCCCGCCCCCGCCCCAGGAGGCCCTCCTATTGGCGCAAGCAACTGCCAATCTGCGGGGCGGCGGGCAGGACTAGGCGGCAGAGGGCGAGCGCCGCGACCGGGAAGGGGCTGGGGCTGCAGGTGCGGCTGGGCCAGGACGTTTAGCTCCAGGCTGCTCGTGGTGGACCTGAAGGGTCAGAGGAGAGGAGGGCCAGGAGTTCCTGGACTCCTTGCTTTCGGCTCTGACGACATATGACAAAAGTATGAAACAGTTTGTCTTGTGGTGCTGTCACAGATCAGAAACGAGGTTGGTCACAGACGGTCTAGGAAAGCGACCTTGAGGAAACTCACCTGGACGACCTACCTGTTCCACTACTTCGTCCTCGGCAACCTTGAGCGAGTCGTTTCTCTGGTCTGAATTTTCTCAGCTCTAAATCCCACAATGTTTTCTTGAGAGTTAGCCTTATATGTTAAATGCCAAGCATGCGTTTGGCACACGGAAAAGCACTCAGTGAATGTGGATTCTGGGTCCTGTGCCCACCTTACCACACATCTCAGTGATGTTTCCCCTGGGTGCTCCATTCCATCAGCGCTGGAAGGGCATATATCGTTATTGCTTGCTCACACAATGCCCATCTCAGGAGATCGCCACCTTGCAGAATGGACTTCCCCTTTTTTTTTTTTTTTTTTTTTTTTTGGTGATACCGGGGATCGAACTCACCACCTCACTCTTGCCAGGTAGGCGCTTATGCCACTGAGCTAAAGCTCTGGTCCTTGACTCTTATTTTATTTTATTTGGACTCTCATTTTAAAACCACCTCCGTTGAAGCAGGTCGAACGCCTGTAGTCTAATACTTTGGAGGCTGAGGCAAGAGGATCATAGCAAGTTCGAGACTAGCCTGGGCTACAAAGTGAGTTCAACAAGGCCAGTCTGAACTGCATAATGAGACAGGTCTCAAAAGACGGGGAAAAAAATACCCCAAGATTTGAAAACTTTCATCAGATTAAGGTCAAACCTGCCCTTTAGGACTTCCCCCACACAGAGAACAAACAGTCTCTGTTGCATGTGGCAGAATCACAAATCCATAAAATCACAGAATATTCCATACCAGAGAGCCATTTAAAGCTAACCCTTCCTTTGGACAAATAGGGAAACTGAGGCCCAATGAGAGTAAGTACTCCCTGTGAATTTAGTGATCTTCCTACTAGTGAGGCTCTGGAATCTGCCTGCCTGTGAATACCCAACCAAACTAGCTTAACTACCTACGTTATCTTGGGCAAGCTACTCTTTCCAA
The DNA here is from genome assembly GCF_034190915.1 of Cavia porcellus. NCBI lineage: Eukaryota > Metazoa > Chordata > Mammalia > Rodentia > Caviidae > Cavia > Cavia porcellus. The sequence continues at coordinate 22,058,924 of NW_026947508.1, read as the reverse complement.
ACCAATTTCTCCTTTGTAAAATGGGGCTAATAGAAGCGTTTTCCTCGTGCGTTTTTTCTAGAATTAAATAAAATAATCTATATAAAGTGCCAAGAATATTGCTACTCTCAGAGTGAGCCTCTAATAAGCATTAACATTTATTATGATTAGTGATGTTATGTCAGTATATAAATTAATTAAGTTATCCCCCAGATTCACTGAGGCTTTCTCTGAGTCAATTCCTACTTTGGACTTAAGGGCCTTGGTCTCTGCTTTCCAGAGCCCATCATACCACACACCCCCCCCCACACACACACACATCTAAGCTCCCAAGCATACTGAACCACCTTGCACTCCCCTGTGTATGCTTCTGCCAGCAGGAACTGTTGTGCCCAGGCACTAAGAGCTAAAGATCTACAGGCAGTTGAGTCTGGGCTGTGTCTACCAGCTTCATGCTTTCAGACAAGCCATTTCCCCTCCAGAGTAAAATGGAATTATTAATAGTACCAACTTTATGTAGCACAGTCATGATGATTAAGTGATAGTATGTAAAAATATATATGCAAATTTTCAATAATGGCTGTTGTAGCATTTTTTAAAATTGTTCCCACAAGTATTCATGCACCCAAGAGATAGCAGGTTGTGAACTCTGGCTTGGCCTCTGCAAACAGAGGCTTCTGCCATGGTCCCCACCTCCATCCCTGAGTCAGTGAAAGGGTGGAGGAGAGGAGAGTCCTGCAGCAAAGGGGTGGCCAGTGTTATTCTAAAGAGCTGCGCAGGCCCCGCCCCCTCTCCGCCTGGCCAGGAGCACGGCTCCATCTCTGATGGGCTGAGCTGAGCTGCCTATGGTGACTCAGCAGTGCCAGCGCCTGCCCCAGTCTGATAAATGTGCAATGATGTGTGTGTGTGTGTGTGTGTGTGTGTGTGTGTGTGTGTGTGTTTGGTGTGTGTGTGCGCGCGCGCACGCGCGGCGCACATATGTGAGTACACGTGTTGGGATGACCAGAGAGGTCTCTGTGTTCCTGACCTTGTGCATGCACCTCTGGGAATGCGTTTGTGATCTTGTGTCTCCAGTCTCTGGATTTTGGGGGATGGGGTGTGTGGTTTGAATCAGTGCCTGTGAGGGTGTGCCCATGTTTGTGAATTTGTGTAGTGGGTGTGACTTTATGTGACCCATAAACAGTGGTCTCCCCACCCACACAGCCCATAGGTCCTGGAACTGGAGAGCTCTGCTGTGCCCAGCCTCTCCCACCCGCACCGCTTGCCTCTGTTTAGACACCTGAGTGTGCTTCCTGTTGAGATGACTTTTGCTGTTCTGTGGGCAAACAGGTCCTTGTGAATCATCTTGTGGCAGTAGGTGGGTTATCACTGTCAAGACTTCAGGCTCGTGTCCCACTGCCTCTGCCAAGGAATTCTTAACGCTCAGAGGGGCTTATTTGGTCATTCCCCAGAGCCTACCTGAGATGCTTCCAGAGAAAGGTGGCCCCTTGAAGAGGCTACTCACATTTAATCATTGGTATTGTGTATTTTAAGTGCATCCTCTCATTTTATCTCATTCCAACCCAAAACATTCTGAAGAGAGTCTGAGGCTCAGAGAACTGCAGCAGTGACACAAGGTCACACAGCCTGTGGAAGACTGATAAGCCTGGGGGCAGGGGAAGGAACCTGTTTGTGTCTCTTTCTCCTTAGAAAAGTTCTGGGCTTCCAGCCGACATCTTATCATGCCAGAGTCTAGGTACGGTCACCAGGGTCAAATGAGCTTGTGTTGCGTGATAAAGAGGCCAGGAGACAGGTGAGAGTGAAGAAGTGGGTATATGCATATATGGGAGCAGCTGTTATTTCATGAGAACTTTATTGAACACATTATTAAAGTTAGACTACAAAATAATATAAAAATAAATGTCTGTAGTTCCAGCTACTCAGGAAGGCTGAAGCAGGAGCATTACTTGAACCCATCAGCTCTTGAAGCCAGCCTGGCAACATAGAAATACCCTGTATTAAAAAGTAAATAAATAAAAATTGACCAGTATCTTCTCGGTCCAAAAGGGGAAGGTCTCAAGCAGGAAAAGGGAAGAAAAACTGGGGCCTGAGGCAGGGGTGTGTGTGAATATCGCCTCTGCATTCAGGCTCAGGCCATTCCTGGGGCGTCTGAGTTCCCCATCTCCTCAGCAGTCAGATGAGGTAATGGCTGGAGCCCTCCCTGCCTTTCCCAACCCTACACACCGAGAGGGAGTTTGTGAAGTATGAGTTGCTGTCCATTGATGATGACCATTTCTACTGTGATTCCCAGCCTGCTTTGAAAAGGCCTTCAAGCTGCCCAGAGAGGCCAATGCTGTTCTACCTGAGGGATAAGCAGAGTCTGCCTGGAGGAGGTGACCTTCCAGCTAGACATTGCAGCATGAATGCACTGCATGGGAAGGGGACAGGTATTTCAGGTGGAGGAATAGCCAGCACAAAGTCTTGGAGGTAGGATCCAAAAGTATGCTCTAGGAACAGAAAACCGGCTAGTATACATGAAGCACAGGCCAAATCACGAGGCCAAACTATAGAAAGCCTCAAAAGCCAGATAAAGCCCCAAAGGCCAGATTTAGGTATAGCCCAAGGACCTTGACAAGGTAGAGCCAGCTATGCTTTAGCTGAGCTGTGGCAGTCATGGAGGTGGGAATTCCTCCCCAGGAAGATCCATTTGGAAGTCTGATTCCCAGGATGGCATCAAATTTGGCAGGAAGCTTCAGACCCTCCTCAAGGAGGAGGATGACTTGGCAGGAAAGGTTAAAAAATTGAGTTTAATATCATAGTCCAACTGGGCATGGTGGTGCACACCTGTGATCCCAGCACTCACAAGACTGAGGCAGGGAGGATCATCAAGCCCAAGCTGGGCAACATAGTGAATTCAAGGCCACCCTGGACTACATAGTGAGACCCCCTATGTCAAAAAAAGAGACAAAACTCAGAAACCAAACAAACCACACATAGTCCAAGGCTGCACTTAGGCACAGAGGGTGCCCACCATCAAACATGGAAGGACTCTGCTAGGCCCACTGTGCAGGATATCCTCTGGCTTATTGCCTCTGTGGGGCAGTGGCCAAGCCCACCAAGAGAAGCCCTTCCCACGGGAGGTGCCTTCTCCAGAGCCCCTGATGTAACAGTGATGGACAGTCCTGTTCCCTGGAGATACCTCACTTCATGGCCAAGTAAAATGAGACTGAGAAAGCTTCAATGTGTGTGGGGAGGTGACCTGCTCACTGTCACAGTCAGTAAGCAGCAAGGCCAGGGCTTGAAAGCAGCACTGCCTGGTGCTAGGAGGGGAGAAAAGAGCTACTAGAGGTGTTTGAGGCTGGTTGGGATTCTGGCTCCTGGAGACCACAACGAAGCGGAAACAGATGCCAAGGAAGAGGGAACAATGGTGTCTGCTGCCACCTCGTGGGCAGAGAGCAGCTCTGGTCAAGGCCCTGAACCCAGCTGTCCAGGCTCCAGGAAGGGGCTGCCCAGGCCTCAGGGCAGAGCGGGAAACTCTGAGCTCCTGGAGGCAGCTATGAGTGCTAGTATTGTAGGAACAGCACCCTAATTTAGCTATCTGTAATTCTAGAGTAGCATATGTAAGGCCCTGGATTCTACCTGTAGTTTAATAAAGGAAAAAGCAAAAGTCTTTTCTGTGAACCCTTCCAAGCTGAAAAAACTAGACCCAATGAGCAGATCCCAGACTGTACGACCAGCAATTTGGGGAACTTCTTGAAAAAGATTATGAAGTTAACATTACCAAATATGCTGGGCATGATATAATCCCAGCTACTCAAAAGGTTGAGGCAAAAGAATTGCAAATTCCAAGCCGTCTGGGCAACTTGGTGAGACTCTGTCAAAAATTTTTTTGAGGGCTGGAGATGAAGCTCATTGATAGAGTGCTTTGGATTCAATCTCCAAACAGGAAAACAAACAAACAAACAAACAAAAACCAAAAAACTGCCTATGGCCACTTGAAGCTGGAGAACGCAATTGGAAAGGAGGGAAAGTCTGAATGGAAAGAGAAAGTAGTCTTGATTCTTAAGTAAAAACATATTCTGCTTCTCCAATCTAGGCAAAAGCAGATGACTTTGGAAGCACAGACCCCTTCCAGGACCCATGCAAGTGTGAGGCCACCTTTGGCCTTTTTTTTTTTTTTTGTCTTTTTGAGGCAGGGTCTCACTATGCAGTTCAGGCTGGCCTTGAGCTCATTTTGTAGCCTAGGTTGGCCTGGACCTCGCAGCAGTCTCTCTGCCTCAGCCTCTGGGAGGGCTAGGATGATGGTATGCACCACCTGGTTCATACCTGGTTCGCCTTTAGCCTATTAGAATCAAGTATGAAGTCTCTAGTAGGAGATTGGGGGCTCACGCCTGTAATCCCAGCACTCAGGAGGCTGAGTTAGGAGAATTGCCATGAGCTCAAGCCTGAGCTACACAAGCAAGATTAAGGCCTGCCTATGCAACATAGTGAGGAATAAGTCTCCAGCAGGAGATCTGGGGACTCAGAAGAAGAGCAAAGCAAACCATGGGTTCATGTCTCCCAGCTCCTGCCCGGACAAGCCTTTCACCCAGATCTCCCAGTGCTTCTGAGCTAGAACTGAATCAAGGCTCCCTGTACCTTCCATGTGGCCACATCCTAAGAGCCAGGCTCCTTGGTTCCACCCTGTTGAAACCTTTGCCTTTTAAGGTTTGGAGGGCCAACCTCTTAAGCTTCAGGCAGATTTTTTTTTTTTTTTTGTAATTTTTTTTTTGTTTTTGTTGTTTTTATCGGTACCGGGGATCGAACTCACGACTGCCTGCTTGCAAGGCAGGCACTTATGCCACTGAGCTAAATCCCCAGCCCCAAGCCTCAGGCAGATTTGGCTGCTTTCCTTTGCCTCCTGAGGCAGTGCCAGTGCTGTGCAGGCCACCCACAGGCCTTTGGCCAGTGTAGAGTTTCAGCCTGAGCTTCTGTAGTCAGCATATGTCACCTGGCTGTAGTCAGAGCAGGTAGTCACCTCCTGAGTCCAGCTCTGAGAGCAGCCAGGCCTGTGCTGGGTACTGTGGGACGTGAGTGGGAGATAGAGCCAGATGCAGTCCCAGCCTTCACTAGGTCAATCTGGGGGGTTAGTGAGACATGGACCAAGACATTTTCACTTTCAAACTCTCACAGATGCCCAGTATGAGGCAGGAAGGAAGCAGGGCAGTTCTGAGTGAAGCAGTGGATGTGGGGCACACAGGGGTGGGTGGTGGAGAGGCCACAGTCCTGTCTCCCCCTTCCCCTCTCCCTGGTTGTCTTCTCCTGAGGAAATGTGAATTGGAGCCCCTGCTCTGTTTTGCTTTAGCAATTGAGAGAACTTGAGAGCTAGCAAGAATGAAAGCCATGGCCCAGGTCATAAGCCAGCGGTGAGGCTGAAGTCTGAGGGTTCCAGACTTCATGCTGAACGGTGGGGGTAAACCAACCCTTCCCACACCTTCCTGCTTCATCGCTGGGATCCTCCATCCACTCAGGAGAGCTGTGGGGACGGGGAGAAGGTCAGATGTGTTCCTGAAGCCCTTAGGTGTGAGACAGCAAAGAAGGAGCCCACGTGCCCCTCCTCGCAATAAGGACTAGGACTAGGCTTTTGTGTGTTTGGTTCACTGCTGATCTTCAGTCTGCACATGCGGCCCGGCACACTAAGCCGCAAGTAGAGTGGAATCAGTGAATCTGAGGCAGAATGTCAGGGAAGGGCAATCCTATCGGGACGCAGGTCCCCTTGCTGCACGGCTGGTATCACCTGAGCCTTGAGGGTGGAGGTCTGGGCTTCCTTGGGTCCCTGTAAATGCGGGCATTAGCTTGGCTGTTTCTTTCTCTTTCTCTTCAGAGCACTTTCCTATCAAAAGGACAGTGCTTCCCTTCTCTGAGCTTTCATTTCCTCAAGTGTAAAAATTACTTGCCAGAGACGCAGGGGCACAGCTACTCAAGAGGCTGAGGCCAGGGGTCCCTCGAACCCACGAGTTTCGGGCCAGCCTGAGCAACTTAGCAAGATCTGATTTTTTTTTTTTTTTTTTTTTTGGTACCAGGATCAAACTCATAACTATGTGCTTGCAAGGCAGGCATTTATGCTGCTGTGCTAATCCCCCAGCCTCAAGAAATCTGATTCTTTTAAAAAAGTGTTTTAAAAATATTTACTTTAAAAGTCTTTTTCTTTTTTTTACCGGTACCAGGGATTAAACTCAAGACCATGCGCTTGCAAGGCAGGTGCTTATGCTGCTGAGCTAAATCCACAGCCCCTTTAAAAGTCTTTTTAAATCCATTTAATTAAAATGGTTATTGGGACTTACCATAAGACACATGGGATTGAAGAAACAAATAAGATAATACTTGGGAAGGACAGCAGTGCATAACACATCATCAGTGACTGTCCCTGGCCCCCACCCAACTCATGTCCCTCTTTCCGGAATCAGCTCCAGGGCACGGCGTTAGGGAAGTTGGGCAAATGAGTGAACCACTGTGAAGATGGTGAAAGAGCAGAAACCAAGTCAGAGTGCTAGTACACAATGTGGCCGGTAGGTGGCGGCAGTGCCCGTGAAATCAGACTGGTCTCTAGACAACCTAAATTTCTTCAGGCAGCGCAAACTGTTCATGTTAATAAAAAAAAAAAAAAAAAAAAAAAAATACACGTGTAAACAAGCATGTGCCCGGGTAGGAAGTCTGCACAGAAAGCGCACCTCAACGCCTGTGTGTGAACACATGTGTGCGTGTATATGTGAACAATGAGCCTGTGTGATAACAGAATATACTATACATATGCAGCTTGTGTGTGGATGTCCTCACACAGTCCTGTGGGTGTCCGTGTGGTCTCCCGGAAAGTGTGGGCCTATTTGCATCTGACCTTGCGGAGCATGTGGACCCAATCACCTCTTTCTTTTCTCAGTACTTGGAACTGAACCCAGGGCTTTTGCACTGAGCTACGATCTGCACACATTTTTTAGTTCTTATTTTTAGATAAGATCTTACTAAGTTGCCCAGGGTAGATTCAGATTCGATATCTTCCTGTCTCAGCCTCCCAGAGTGCTGCGATTACAAATGTTTGCCACCATACCCAAAAAGGACATTTCTTTGAACCTTTGGGGACTAGAGCCCTAGTCCCAAGAAATCCTGACCCTGCAGCAAGGGGCTCAGTTCAGAGGCTCTAAAATCATCTGATAAAGAAGTAACCTGGTTGTTAATAAAGTGCACATATGAGTGTTCTTTTTCCTCCATTTGTCTTTCTTTGGTTTTTATTTTGTTTTATTTGTGATTTGTTTTCTTTTGTTGTTTTTGAGATAGAGTCTCATCGTACAGTGCAGGCTGGCCTTGAACTCACTTGTATAGCACAGGCTGGCCTCATGAGTCCTGGGACTCTAGGTGCGTGCCACCATGCCCAGCTTTTTTCCTTTTCTCTGTGTTTATCAGGTTTCTCAATTCCTATACATTGAGACCAAGAAACCCCACAAACATTATTGAACTTTTAAAAACTCTAATGTTTGTGGGGTCCCATTGTTACAGCAAATAGAAACACCAAAACAATACCCAAGACTTAGAAGCAGATTTATTTTATGTTAAAAGGTACTGATTGGAATCGTTTCCTATATATCAGGCCCTGATCTCTGGTGGGCTCGGGCTTTTATACGATGCACAAGCAGGAGATACAAAGGTGAGACAGAAGAGCTTGGCAGTTCATCTGATTCGCTGGCAGGGTGAGATCATCAGTTACAAGGCTAGATTAACAGTCATGAAGCTTGTACAATCAGGCATCCTTCATGTTCACTAATGCTCTTGGGTTATAGGGGTCAAGAAAGTAATTACAAAGCCATGAAGCAGTTACAGAGCTTGGCAATTTCAAAAGAACAAAGTTTTTATTTGTTTATTTATTGTGTGTGTGTGTGTGGCACCTGGGGTGGAACTCAGGACCTCACGCTTGCCAGGCGGGCATTGTGCCACTGAGCTATATCCCCTGCCTCAGAACAAAGTTTTTAAAAGAACAGTTTCTCTTGTAGTTTTTCCATTTCGTCATAGCCCTGGTGATGTCCTCAGTAGCTGGCTGAGAGAGCAGGTTTTGTTCTGGTAGCGCCCTCTAGCAGTGGGGCCGGTCCTCAGAGGGAGGCAGCTTGCAGCTGAAGCCATCAAGAAGACTTTGCCAGGCAGAGGGAGTTCGGTGATGTTGAAGGGTCATGGAGTAGGCACAGGGCCCTTCTGTCCACCTCTCTGAGGGCCCAGCCTGCACTGGGCTTTGGCGTTCCTCCTCCTGTAGTTTGTCCCTTCATCCTTGAAGGGAGCTTTAGGTAGCAGGCAAGTCTGAACATGGAATGCCCCCATTGGGAAGGGGGCCTGGGGCCATCTGGATTTTGTAGGCAATTGGGAGCTACTGAAGGTTAAAGATAGTGTTTTCCTGTTGATGATAATGTGCCCATTACTGTGCACAGCTGTTGTTTCACTAGATTCTCAGGAACGTGCTGGTTATAACAATTACTTATCCTGTTTTACAAAAGGGGAAGTGAGCCCCAGGGTGGTAGTGCAGATATTATTTTCCTCAGAGTACACACAAAACTGAGTAGAAAAAAAATCTTCACTCTGCAGACATTCACATGCAAACCTGTGTGCACCCATGCACACTCATCTTCACAGCCATTCTTTCCAGCCTCGGTGGGGCTCTGGGAGGAGCTGTGATGTGTGTGACATCTTGACCCAAGCCTGTCTTGAGCAGGGGAAGCTGGGCTGTCAACCCTCCTCTCGACCTAGGGAGCCTGTGGGCCTGCCCACCCTGCTCCCTGCCCATGGTCTGCACTGCACTCGGTGTGTGTGGGGGCAGCTGGGTGTTGTGTCTTCCAGGTCACCTCGGGCCCAGGGTGGGCCCAGGCTTGGGGCTTTGCAGAGGCTGAGGGTGGGGACAAAGAGGGGCCCCGATCCCTGGTGGCCTCTTAAGGATGAGTCACACATGCCATGGAGGGAGAGCCAATCAGAAAACTACTCTCCAGGAAGTTGAAGTAGAGAAGGTCTCCCAGGGAAGATGTCCCAACTCCCACCCTAAAGCCATCTTGATTCTGGGGCCAAAATAAAGGGCATGGAGGAGCTAGGGTAAAAGGAGGGGGATAGGGAAGCAGTGCGGGCCCCACGGATACGTGAGCTGGGAAGCCTGGTTTGGCCAGGGAAGGCTTGGAGCCTGTGGCTCCAAAGGACAAAGCTGCACATGTGTGCGTGCACATGCACGCACGCACACACACACACACACACACGCACACACACGCATGCATGCATGCTCGTACACACTGAGGTCGTGAGCCTCTGCTTCCCTCATGTCTGTCACCTTTCAGGCTCTCTCACTAAGGGACCCAAAAAGATGAACAAAACAGATAAGAATGTGGATGCTTATTTTATTGGGAAAGCAGAGGAAGTAGCACGATGACACCCGGGAGGGGTAAAGCCTGGTGTGTGAGGCAAGCCCAAAGCAGGGCGGTGCCTTGACAGGTGGCAGCTCTTAGGCATACTTTTCCCTATTTCTGGACTAATGCCCAGGGATTTTACCACCAGATGTCAGTTTCTGTGATCAAGGAACATGAGGGGAAAGTCTCAGTTCTCTCCCAGAATGGCACAGCACTCAGAATCCATCATGTACATGGACTTAAAATGTTAGACGACAGTAAAAGGCTCCATTTCTTGAGTATTTGCTGTGCAGTAGGCGTATTGTTCACCTGTGTGGTGTCCACTTGCATTTGCTGGGATCTTTTTTGGGGAAGGAGGATTTCTCCTGACTCAGCTTCCCAAGGGCTGTGATTATTGGTGTGCACCACCATGCCCAGATATTTTCTTTTTTGGTTTTTTGAGACAGAATTTTACTATGTAGTTCATGCTAGCCTTGAACTCATGTAGCCCAGGCTGGCCTTGAACTCACAACAATCCTCCTGCCCTGGCCTCCTAAGTGCAGGAATTACAGACATGCACCACAATGCCCATCATTTCTGGGAATGTCTGTGACCAGAGCAGACAAGGCCCATCCCTCAAAGCCTCCTTCTAAGTCTTAACTTTTTACCAGCTAAGTGTCATCATCCATGCAGGGGAAATGGGCCCAGAGAGTGAAGTGTCTTGCCTAGGGTCACACAGATGACATGGCAGGAAGTCAAAAGTTACGGAACAAACACACTTCCAAAGGAGGGAGAGAAGGATGGGGAGAGGGACCTGCCAAGGTCACAGCAGTGATTTGGGTGGCTAGCATGGAAGCAATGGCAGTGTCTGTGGCCAAGGCACTGAGGCATAGGACCTGGCACAGGAAATGTTCAGTCTGTGGCCTCGAGTTGCATGGGACGGTCTTGCTGGGGCCTTCCACATAATCAGAATGCTTCCCCGTGGGAGGCCAAAGGAGGCAGCGGAGGAAGTGGACTTGACCAACCTTTGACCTTGACGAAGTGGACTTGACCAACCTTTGACCTTGACCAAGCCACTCCCTTCCCTGAGCTTCAGTTTCCTCATCTGCAAAATGGAGGCAATAAAAATAAAGTCTATTTCATACTCTGGCTGGGAAGATTAAAGGGCTCCTCCATGTAATTTGGTACAGGTGAATGCTGTAGGTCACCTGCTGGTAGATGACAGCCTGTCATGAACGCAAAATGTGTGAAAGTGCTGGGCACTTTGGGTAAGCTCATCTCTGGCATGGCAGTGGCGCTGGGGCTGCACCCAAGACGATCCTCCAGCCATGCGCTCCACGGCATCAGCCTGCTGCCCTAGAAGGACCTCAGCAGCTCTCTGGAAGATTGGCTTTGAATTCTCAAGCTGCCTGCAGCCAGAGTCCCAGAGCCACCCAGTCAGCGTCCCGACCTGACCCCCATCAGTAAGCTCTGAGTGGTCTGGCCTCTCCCACTATCCCTGCCAGCTCCCAGCATTACCTGCCTGTTGTGCAGAAGTGAAATAAAGGAATAAATAATAACAAATACATAAATGGTGAAAGAAAGCTCTGTGTGTTTCCTGTTGGAGCTGTGGGACCAGGATCTGTAGGTAGCTGTCACCTCCCAGCATTTCTAGGTCTGATTCCCACTCTAGATCTGTAGTCCCCAGTTCAGGATCTGTCACTGATGCAAAGAAGGGGGGACTGGGCTGGGGGTTTAGCTCAGCGGCACAAGTGCCTGCCTGGCAAGCGCAAGGTCTTGGGTTCGATCAGGAGTTCAAACCCCGGTACCAAAAGAAAAGTGGGGGGGACTGAGACCCAGCAGATGCCTACTCAGGACTCTTGCTGCTCCCAGAACGCTGGCTAAACTTCAGATCCTATTCACCCCCCTCCACCTGGGGGACATTTCAAATTCCAAGCCAAGCACCCTTCCTTCCAGGAGCTCCCTCTGGCATTTGCACAATTATCAGAGATTAACTTTGTACTGGAGCCTACCAGGTGCCAGCATTTTGGCAGGCAGTTGCTGCTTGCTGCTACCAAGTGGCCAAGAATTCATCAACCCCAGGAATCTTATTAGAGACTGTCATTGGAGACTAACCCAGTCCTTTGCGTTAGATCCAGTAGCAAACGATAGGTCACAGAGGGCAAATCCCCTGGCCTGGTTCATGCAGCCACTTAGTTTCAGGTTTGAAATTTGAAATTCGGGAGTTTCCCAGGCCATGCAGGAGACTGAAGTTGAGGAGTTTTATGCCATGGGTTCCTCCCCACCCCCATTCTCTTCTGACACTTGACATTCTCCATCACTCCCTCCTCCTGGCAACGCCCTCCTCCTCCTGTTTCCATGGCAGCACATTCTACCCGGCTGTCCTCCTCCTGCCTCTGCCATGGCTTCTCACTCTCCACCGGGGCTCCTGAGCCTAGGAAGCAGGGGGATCCCCAGGCAGGGTCCCATACTCTTCTCTTTCTGGCTCCCCCTGTGAGCTCACCACTTTGCCTGTGGGTCTGTAGCCCTACTTCGTGTTCCAGCTTAGTAACACTTGCTTAGTATGTGCTAGACCATCCTTACGTGATGGGCCTATAGCTATACACACATTATCTCATTTAATCTGCACAACTACTCCTGAAGGTAGTTCACGCTACCACTGAGGATGCAGAGACCCAGGGAGGGTAAGCCAAGATCTGAGGCTAGCCCTACCTGCTACTTCAAGAACAGACAGGAAAATGTAGGGCATTCTTAAACCAGGGGCAAAAACTTCCCTCCCACTCCTAAAGAGAGGGAGAGAAATGGAAATTATGGAGGAAAGAGCCCTACTCCGCAGTTTTCAGAACCTAGTGATGATCTAGAATTACACTGTCAATTTGGAGCGTTAAAAATGCATCACACACAGTACATTTTGAAATGTGAAGATTTGGAGAGCTTCAAGAGGAACAAAAGTTCATGGAAAATTGGCCCTTTTCCTTCAAATTGCTCTAATTTGTCTTAAATCTTCAAAACCCTCACCCCAGGGTTTCGGCTACTAATGTCTTTCTACTTCACCGATGTCTGGAATTTCCTGCAAACTTGGACTGCAGAATTTCCCCTGGAAATTCACTGACCTCTGTCACTGCCAGCAGGGTTGTGACCCAGAGGCAAGTGGCTCAACCTCTCAGACCCTCAGCGTTCTTGTCCGAAATCGGGATACCACTACTTACCCACGTGGCTGCCACGAGACTCCACTGGGATAATGTACATAACACCTGGCATCCAGCCTGGCACACAGAAGTACTCAGTTAAATCCTCTGTTCTCGCATATAATTTCTTGGATTTGGACATCTCATGCTTTTGCACACACTGTTCCCTCCTGTTGGTGACCAACCTCTGTTTGTACTTTAAGAACACTTGAACATTTCCCACCTCTCATGAAATTGCTACACATGTGTTTTTAGTAAAAAGATAACAAAAGGCTCTTCCTATGACATACTCCCTAGGGCTCTCTGTCCCCGCACTCATCACACTGGGATGCAATCATCTATCTATCCACTGACTGTCTCAGACATTCTGAGGGCAGGGCCATGTGTGCCAGGTGGGTAGAAAGTAGATTTCAAGGACCAGGGATATAGCTCAGCAGTACAAGTGCCTGCCTGGCAAGTGTGAGGTTGTGAGATCGATCTCTAGTAAAAAAAAAAAGAAAAAGGTAGATTTCAATGCAAAATCGCTTTACCTTACATGCATGTGGTTGGGATCCAGGCCCTGCCAAACTCAGGACAACCTTAAATATCTGCTAGCAGGAGCAAGAAGCAGCCAGATGGCAGTGAGTGGGCTTAGAGCGGCTTAAGGACAGGTCTGTGGTGTGTGTATGCGTGTGCGTGTGTGGTGACACAGCGCTTACAAGAATAAACAGTCTCAGGCTGGGGATTTAGCTCAGTGGCATAAGCACCTGCCTTGCAAGCAGGGAATCGTGAGTTGGATCCCCGGTACCGATAAAAAGAAAAAAAAAAAAAAAAAAGGAAAAAAGAATAAACAGTCTTGCTCCCAATTACTTCAAGATTCTCTGGTTCCTAAATTGTCTTCTTTCTCTGCGTTGTCCCCAGAGCATTAGCAGGAGGGCTCCCAGTCCAGGACGTCCTCCTGCCTTGCTGAGGCCCCCTCCACACAGAAGTCTCTATGATTGCTGGGCCCGTCTGGGTGGTGATGACTGAGATATGAGCGGACTGAGCCTCTGGGTCACCATATCTTGGGAGCTGGATCTGAGTGGTGGTCACTGCTGTACATCCGAGGTCCCAGAGGAGGCACTTCCTCGAAGAAAGTCCCCAGGTCCAGGAGAGGGCTGTGCTTTGCCTTTGAAAGGACTCTCACCCCTTAAAATGTGCACGAAGCCCATCTTGGTGCCCCCCTCCCCACTAGTTCAGTCCCTGCTGGAGTGACAGCTCCCAGCTTTTGTTCCCAAAAAATGGCTGTCAAAGGGAAAAGAGGTATATTGTTTCTTTTTTCTTTTTTGGTTTGAGACAAAGGCGTCAATTTCTTCCCCTCTGTCCCAAAAAAGGAAGAAAATTAAATTTGTTTTTACAGGGATGTCAGCACTTGCTTCAATAGGGAGTCAGGGGTGTCTTGCTGAGGCAGGATGGGGGGAGGGTGGGGAGAGGAGCCTGCGAGGAGGGGCTCAGGGGACTAGGACAGACCCTGACACCAAGGGAAGCAAAGATCTGGCTTCTACGCCTGGCTTTGGGTGGACCCCAGAACTCAGCAGCCTGAAGGAGCTGGGCAGGCTGGAGCCGAGGACCTCAGGAGAGGGGAGCACACACCATCTTCCCTCAGTTCCACCAAAATCAGGCTCCACATGGACAGTTTGAGTTTATCCGAGGTAGACACACATGCATGGGGCACAGATGGGTATTGGGAGGAGAGACAATTCTGAGGTTCTTATCAGGGGTCTGGAAATCTGCATGGGTATCTTGGCACCCCCCCTCCCCCAGTTCACTCGCCAAGCATGGGGCTCCATGTAGGTGATTCTCTCTGTGCTCTGATAGCTGAGTACCACAGACACCAGGACCCTGGGGACTCCCCAGAAGTGTCCCTCCTCAGGATGGAGGACCTAACCTCAGAGCAGAAGCATGCTTCCCCGCCTTAGCCCACTACCACCACCTCCACCCCCTGGCACGAAGCCCATGCAGCTGGGGTTTTGGAGCCCCAGGACCTCCTTGCTCCTTCTCGAGCCTCAAGCGCTTGGTTGTAGCGACCCTATTTCAACTGAAGCCTGTCAACCTCCCCACTGGCCCTACTCACTGTCCTGTACCAGGATTCACTGGATACTGCTGTGGACTGTGGACATTGATTCCAATCTTAGGCATCACTTTCCATTCCAAAGAAACGGTTGGAGTGAAAAGATATGCTGTTTCTCTTCCTCTTTTCTGTTTCTTTTGTATTCACTTTACTTATGAAGATGTCAAATTGTACCTAGATTTCAGGGAGTTTCCATATGCTGCTAGAACTCGGGCTGGGACTCTCCCCCAAACATGAGGCCCCACCTCCTGCACACAGCCCCTCTGTCTACTGACAAACCTGAGCCGTCACCAGCCTGCCTGTCCTGATTCTCCATCTTACCCCGGAGGAGGCTCCTCTCCTCCACGCCCGGTCTTGCAGCTCAGTCTTAAGCCACTGCGCACCCCTGCCCCTCCTCGGCCCCCTCCTCAGTGCAGAATCATCAGATTCTAGACCAGATCTTGATGCCTCAAAGCCCTATGGGGTTTAGAACTCAAGGCGGCACCAAGTCGAACTTCTGCCCACTGCACAGGTCCCATTAAGGAGCCCGGTTCTGGTGCTGCAGGTCCCACACCCCTGCAGTCGCTAGCTGTCCCTGCCCAGCCTAGGGCCTTGCTCAGGTACTCTTCCCCCACTGGATCCAGAGCCACCCCACTGCACAGGCCTCATCTCGTGACCACTACCTGGTCCCAAGTACCCAGCTCTTCTCCAAAACAGAGGCCTCATCCAGCGGCCCATGCCTCCTCATCCTTGACTGCCCCTTCCCGGATCGTGGCTCCACCTCCCGGGGGCCTCCGTGGTCACCTTGGAGGTGCCCGGGGGGAGGAGCGTGGTCAGGGGCCATCGGAGGGGGTGCAGGCGGTGACCCGCTCGCGGGCTGTGGCCTCGCGCGCCCGGCTGAAGCTGCTGGGCTCCGGACGGCCGCACGGCGAGCGGCAGAGCTGGCGGAAGCAGCGCTTGAAATTCTCGTCCAGGAAGGCGTAGAGCACTGGGTTGAGGCTGCTGTTGGCGTAGCCCAGGGCGATGCACAGATGCAGCGCCGCCACCACGAATGGGTCGTGCCGGTCGATGTCCACCAGGGTCCAGACGATGACGAAGATGTGAATGGGCGCCCAGCACACCACGAAGGCTCCCACCACCACCAGCACCATGCGCGTGATGCGCCGCAGGCTGCGGTCCTTCTCCTTGGAGCCCGACAGCAGGCGCACACTGCGCAGGCGCAGCAGCATGAGGCCGTAGCACACCGTGATGATGAGGATGGGCACCACGAAGGCGAAGAGGAACACGCAGATCTTGGTCACTGTGTCCCAGTACCAGCTGGGGCTGGGGAACTGGAGCATGCACACCACTGCCCCATCTGGGGAGGGGAGATAAGGAAAGAAGGATGAGAGGCCTGGCCTCTGTGCCTGAGGTCCTGCCTGCTCGGCTCCATCTTGGTGTGGGCCCTTAATTCTTCTGCCTTGAACACCCCCTCACTTTGCACTTGATGAACTCTTGCTCATCCTTAAAAACCCCAGAAGCAAAAACAAAACAAAATAAAAATCAGGACTGACCCTCATCTGAGAAGTCCCCTTTCTGAGTTCTCTCCTAAGCCCTTCATAAGCTTCTGTGTCCATGGGTAATAGTAATAAATCACTTAAAATTAATTTATCCCAGGGTACTAAGTGTGATAACGCACCATTTCCAAACTTATTCCAATGGGATAACACTGCTAAGACGGATTTAAAGAGTGTGACTGGATGGGCATGGTGGTTCACACCTGTAATCCTAGCACTCAGGAGGCTGAGGCAGGAGGATCACACGAGTTGAAGATTAGCTGGGCTATATAGTGAGTTCAAGGCCAGTCTGAACTGCATAGTAAGATCTCATTTCTTTTCTTTTCTTTTCTTTTTTTTTCTTTTTTTTTTTTTTTTTTGTCTTTTTCGTTTTTATCTGTACTAGGGATCGAACTCACGACTGCCTGCTTGCAAGGCAGGTGCTTATGCCGCTGAGCTAAATCCCCAGCCCCAAGATCTCATTTCTTTAAAAAAAAAAGGGGGGGGGGTCACTCAAATTTGGCTTGGTGGCATACTCACTCTGGGAGCCTGAGGCAGGAAGTTCACAAGTCTGAGGCCTGGCTAGGCAACTTAGTGACTTAGCAATGTCTTAAAATTTTAAAAACGGCTGGGTATGTACTAGGTCTTGGATTCAGTTTCCAATCCCAGGAAAGAAAAACAAATAAACTTGATTCAACAGCAGACTCAGACTGTAACTACTGTACATGGTGTGAGTTGGCCAAATCATACCCACTTCAATTCAAGCTTTAAAAAGGTGGGACTCATAACGTACCCACATCCCCAGGGATTGCTGCAAAGACTAAATAGGCCTGGGGGTAGTAAGGCATTTAGCATGGTAAGAGTCAAGGACTTGGTGCACACACAGAAAGAGGAGCCGATACTTAGAAGAATCTAGGTCCCAGGGTTAACCCAGCCTCCCTGGAGGAAGGCTAATGTTGGCCAATATCAAGATCTTTTCAGCTGGAGGAGGTGAGCATGCTGTAATCCCAGCTAATTGGGAGGCTGATGCAGGATGATCCAAGTTCAAATCCAGCCTAGTCAATTTAGTAAGAGGTTGGCTCAAAATAAAAAATAAAAAGAGCAGGGAATGTAGCTCAGTAAGAGAGCACCTCAGGGTTTGAACCCCAATACTGGGGGGAAAAAACAAAAACCTTTTAGTAGCCAGGAGTGGTGGCTCACGCCTGTAATCCCAGCACTTGGGAGGCTGAGGCAGGAGGATCATTGCGAGTTTGAGACCAGCCTGGGCTACAAAGTGAGCTCAAGGCCAGCCTGAACTGCACAGAGAGATCCTGTCTCAAAAAGACAAAAAAAAAAAGCCCTTTTGACAGAGTAGAAGGGTACCCAGGAGAAAATAAGGTCCCCATTCCTGGAATGAAGGCTTGGGCTAGACCAGCACTTTGGGAGGATGTTGTGAGCTTCTTATGCAGGACTGAGGCTGGCCCAGGTGAGTCCTAAGATCTAGAGCCACACAGCAGGCTTGGGGGCCTAGAGTTATGAGAGGAAGCTGGGACCCCACAGACAAGGTGGATTCCAGGACATCAGGCTGGCAGGACTCTTGGGGTTCACTGAGTCCAAGACCTTTGTCCTACAGATGGCAAATAAGGTCACACAGGAAGTAGCACACAGAACAACCAATCTGGAGGTGTGTGTGTGTGTGTGTGTGTGTGTGTGTGTGTGTGTGACAGAGACAGAGACAGAGAGAGAGAGAGAGAGAGAGAGAGAGAGAGAGAGAGAGGAGTGAGGAGCCCATCTGGTCCAGCCCCAGCAGGGCTGCAGCTAATGGTGTGGAAACTGAAGCTGACAGTGAGGAACGGAGCCCTGCTGCTGAGTCAAAACCAAGTGTTCCGCGGCTGCTTAAGGGCACCAGGGATGCTGTCCTTGTGAGAGTCAGAGGTGACCAAGAGGCCTCCCATCAGGCCTGTTCCGGGCTCCACTCGCAGCATCCAGCCTCTGTAGAACTCCTCCCAAAGGGCCAAAAAGAACAACAGATCTGAGGGCAGGAACCTCGGTTTGTAAGCCAGTTGCCACCCACTGCCCAGCTATGTGACGCAGGTAAATCACATGGCCTTTCTGATTCTCGGTTTTCTCATAGTCAAACAGAGGAAGGAGTCATCACCTTTGTCTACCCCACAGGCTTAATTATTTAGCAGCTGCATTTATTAGGCCTTGGCAATGAGCCAGGCCTTTTCCTAAGTGTTTTACACATATCACCTCATTTAACCTTCTCTAGCGTGGCTCCAAGAACTTAATTGTTTCCTCGTGTCTTTGGTGCTCTTCTAGACTATCTTGCCCACTTCCTCACATCAAGGCAGGGCCATGTGAGCAATTATCACTAGGAAGGGATGGACCAGGATATTTAAACGTGGTCATGAAGCTAGGTCTTTAGCTCAGTGGTGGACCATTTTGCCTAGTGTGAGCAAGACCCCGGGTTTGATCCCCAGCATTGCAAAAAAGAAAAGAAAAGAAGCATTATCTGTGCATCCTCCCACTCTCTCTCTATGTTCACACAGGCAGATTCCGGCAGTGAAAGGTTCAGGAACAGTCAGTTGGAGCCTGGGTCCCTAAATGACTGTGCTGTTTGCAATATACATGAGAAATAAACCTTTACCATGTTAATCCCTGGGCTTTGGAGATTGTTATAGCTGCTACAGCACCAAATACATGAAGTCACTAAAATGATTATAGCTTTATTCCAAGGAAATACACCTTTCATTCTCTAAGCTTTGCTTTTGTCATCTGACCAGTGGTTTTCAAAATCTGGTAAAGAAAGTTTGGGGTAGCCATCTTCCAGCCTCCATTTCTCATTGGTCAGTGACACTTTTACCCTGCTGCCTCTCTGTCCATCTCCCTAGAGGTCAGTCAATCCACAGTCCTGGCCAACCATCTACAGGGGCCCAGGCCAGCCACCCATAGTCCACTGACAACTCACGCATCATCATGCAGACTCCCACCCACATCCCCCAGTGGCCAAACATTCCCATCCTGCTGGCTGAACTTCCACACTCTCAGGGGCTCCACCAGTGGACAGCTGCCTCCACGCACCCTGGGAAGTGCCCTGCAAACCCAGAGAGGCTCATGTGCTGCCCGTGGCCTGAGACCTAAGTCATCACCCCTTCTCTCACTCACCCCGGGGACGGGTCACAGCCATGACCATGATAGGGACACCAACACCTGAGGCCAAGACCCAGATGCAGATGTTGATCAGCTTGGCCTTGGCAGGTGTGCGGAAGTCCAGGGCCTTGACAGGGTGGCAGACGGCGATGTAGCGATCAACACTCATCATGGTGAGCGTGAAGATGCTGGTGAACATGTTGTAGTAGTCGATGGAGAGCACAGCCTTGCATAGCAGCTCCCCGAAGGGCCATGTCTCCATCAGGTACTTGGCGCTCTGGAAGGGCAGTGTGCTGGTGGCCAGCGCATCGGCCAAGGCCAGGTTGAAGATGTAGATGTTGGTTGCTGTCTTCAACTTAGTGTACCTTAGAAGGAAGTACATGGGTCATTATCCTATTTTACAGATTTCAGTTTTCATTAAACACAGAGGGTACAGTGACTTGCCTAAGGTCACACAGAAGGTCAAGGGCAGGTCCTGAACCATCTGATTCAGCATCACTCCTGTCCACTACAACAGAGGCAGAAGTATGTCTCTGGTTGTGGGTGACTTTGGCTGAAGGTATTTTAGGAAAAGCCATATAGTCTGAGAGGTACTAAGCAATTGGGTTTAAGAAAAAACTGACTCCAGAGGGAAACAAGTTGGGGTTCTAACCCTGCCTCTACTGTATATTGGCTGAGTGACTCTGGGCTAGTAGTTCGAGGTCTCTGAGCTTCAGCAACTTTAACTATAGAAAGAAGGTTAATACTTGCACCAGCCTCTTGGGATGGGTATGAAAATTTAATGAGGTAATACAGGACTTAGCACTGAGCCCAGCAGTTGGTGAATGTGCAGGACAGGGGTGTAGCTCTGTGGGTGAGCACTTGCCAGCATGGGTGCTGCCCTGGCTTTGATCCCAGAACTGCAAAAGAAAAAACCAAACATGCAGGCCAGTATAACTGTTATTCTTCATCTGTTGGAGAATGAGGCTGGGGGCTAGCCCAGAGTGGTCAGATTCTCCAGCTTCTACCACTGACCTGGCCTTCCGGGAATACAATTGGCCATATCTGAAGAAGGGGCTCTGCCTGGGGCTGTAGACCCTTCGGGTGTCCTCTGTGGCCTTCCTTGGCCCATCCAGACCTTCTGGTCCCTGCAAGCTGGAATCCACTGTCCGGCAGCCTGGGTGCATGCCTCTTCCCACCCCTAGTTGTGTGGGAAAGATGAGCCACTGACAGCGTCACATAGAAACCCCGGGTATGGGCCAGGTATCAAGCCAGATGGGTGTGCCCAAACTGTACCCCACCCTCCCAGCATGCCCCGTGCTCTGTGCTGCACACAGCTGTCTCCATCACAACTGGCCCTTGTTTAGCCAGTATTTACAGTCACGGTCCCTTTTGCAGCAGGGCCTGGGCTGGGCACTGGAAAGCTGGAGAAACTGCCCTGTCCAGTATACTCGTCACGGGAACACAGGTCCACTGAGGCGGGGCTAAGGACTTCCTTCTGGCCTGGACTGATCTGAGAAACCCAGGGAAAGGCCCCACCATATGAGCAATTCCTTGCTTTCCAGAACAGGAAGAGCCTTGGAAGACTGCAGGGAAGCAATTGTTTATTGTTGTTCTGGTGCTGAGAATCGAAGTCACAACCTTGCACTTGCCAGGCAGGTGCTGTGCCACTGAGCTATATCCTCAACCTGGGAAGTGATCTCCTGAGGCGGGATCTGAGGGCTCCCTTCACAATTACTAGCAGAGCCTGTGAAAAATGCAGACACCTGGAACCCAGATCTCCTAACCTATAGATTATGAATCTCTAGAACTGGGCCAAGGAATTTCCATCTTTAGCAAGCATGCCTTCGCCCTAAGTGAGTCTTACCAACTCTAGAGGTTAGAGAATCACTACTCAGAGTGAGGCCCTTACTGGGAAGAGACAGGAAATTGGAAGCCCGAGAGGCTGCACAACCCACCCAAGGTCACATAGCAAAGGTGGCAAAGCCAAGGTGAGAACTTGGACCTCCTGACTCCCCATGTACGCTCTCTACTCTAGCCAACGGGTGATGTCACACTGTGTGCTTCTCTTTACTTCCTTAGAATGCCTCTGATGCTACCCAGGAAGAGGGTACAGTATAGTACTTAATGTTTTTGAAACCACTGAACAATCTCACATCTGCTAAAGCTGTTTCTTCAAGAAGCCATGAGGCTTTTTTTGGTTTAAAACAAATGGACTCACTCATTGTCCTTCACGGCCAGCATCTGTCCCACTCCCTCCCAAAATAGCTGCTATTTGCTCTGGGGCTGGAAAAGCAAAAAGTTTTGCTGGGAGACAGCACAATCACAAGTCTCGGGAAGTCTGTCTTGAGCGAGCGAGCGGATCCCAGCTGCGTGGGAGGCGGTCTCAAGCCCACAGCTGCCTGTCTAATTTCTCTGCTCTTACGCAGAACAATTCAGGGTTGTTCTCTGCATGCTATTTTGATTTGTGAACGATCCTTCATCCCCAGAGGCGGATGGGTCTCAGAGAAACGGGAGAAGCAGCTTCTGAGACTGCGCTGGGTGCCCCCCACCAGCGGCTCAGCGCGGGGTCTGCCAGGCAGCCCCCACCTTGTCCTCTTCTCGCTCCTTCTCATGCCTTGATACCATGCCCTGCGCTGATGGCACCTTCGACCCTTCTCCAGTCCCAGTCATGCGGCAGTCCCTCCTGCACAAGTTGGCCCCGGCCACCTCCAGGCCTCCAGTTCTCCATACCTGTCCCTGGAATGATGTCCCCTGACACCCACTTCCGTTTCTTCTCTGTGTGTCCTTAGACATGTCCAGCCCACTCCAGCTCAGGCCCTCCAGTCTCGCTGCTCCCTCTGCCTCCATCAGGACTCTTCCAATGTCCCCTCCTCAGAGAGGTCCATCCCACACTCCAGCTACCCTGTGCCTCTCCCCAGCAGCACTCTCTGGCTTTTTGCAGGGCGGGGCGGGTGGTCCTGGGGATGGAACCCAAGGCCTCACACATGCACACCTTAGGCAAGAATCTACCACTGAGCTATAGCCTCAGATCTTTTTCTTTTCTTAAATTTTGAGACAGTCTTGCCAAATTACTCAGGCTTGCCTTGAACTTGAGCTCCTCCTATCTCAGTCTCCCAAGCAGCTGGGATTACAGGCCTGTGCCGCCACTTCTGGTGCTCTTTACAGCACTTCTCTTTATAGCAGAAAGTACCCCCTCCTGTGGTCTCTGAAATATCTTCTTTTCTGTCCATGGAACTCTGTCACCCAGAGCTCTCTGAAGGTAGGTGACTCAGTCCATTTTGTTCCCTGCCACCACCAGTGCAAATTTCAGGCTTCTGCGGACATCTGCCATAGCCATGGCCCAGCACACCCTCTGGGTCACTTCCTACCCTCCAGCACCTTCCTCTGATTTCTGTCCATCGAGTCCCCCTCCCAAGAGACAGCTCCTGGGATAGTCTAGTGAGGAGCCTTCCAAAGGACATATACGAATGCAGATTTTTAGAAAATTTCTTTTCTGCCAGTATAATACAGAACATGAAAAGCTATCAAATACTAATAAAAACATTCACCCCCTCTGCCCAGCTTTCCTCTCTCCTCTGCCTGGCTCTGAGGGGCAACCATGGTTAATGTTTTTAATTATCTATTTTAATTATTTTTCTGGGGTGATTACCTCCATAATTCTAAATTTCTTGATTTATCAATTTCAAGTAGTATTTGTTGAAGTTTGTATGTGGCTAGCTAAGGCTTGGTAGTGGCAGTAGCAAGTAATTCCAAAGTTGTAGGGGCTTGGCACATTAAAGGTTCACAGTTGACCCGACTTACAATTGGTTCACGAGGACTGGTTGTAACTCAAGTTCATTGTAAGTCAAGACTGCTTTCCCCATAAGAAATCATGGAAATACCCATAATACATTTCAAACCTCCCAAAGCACCCCTTAACTAACTTTTCATTATTAAAAAAAGGTTGAACAATGCACGTAATTCACCAGAAACACCAATAATTTTCCTAGAGTATTCACCAAAGAGTTATAAAATGCATCTAGTTTACTAGAAACAGCAATGTCATACTGTACTCACCATTCAAGTTTAAATCTTTGGCCTGCAGGAAGGCAGGATGAAATGGGAGGTGGTTATTGTGGGAGGAGAATCTTCTTCCATAAAAACATCAGGAATCTGGCTCTCTGGAGCCCTTTCTCACCTTGGGAGAATCCATAGCCCACTAGGACCTGCTTCTGGCTCATTAGGTCTCAACCGTTTCAGAACTAAACAGTGGTCTAAGGATTTCTGCTTCTGTCTTTTCTTTAACACTGTTCTATTTTATTGTGATTGCTTTCTTTCCCTTCCTTCCCTTAGTGTCTTCTCTAGCTTTTTGGGGGAGGACATTTTGATAGCAATAATCATAGTGCTTATCATGTCAACAAACACAAGTATCTCTGCTCAGACTGAAGCTCACGTACATTTACATACATTTTTCTGGCATCAGCAGTCTTTGTTTACAACTGTGCAAGCACCTGGCATTGGAGTTGTCACTCAAGACTTTGGTTGTGGGCTGGGGATTTAGCTCAGTGGCACAAGCATCCGCCTGGCAAGCACAGCATAAGTTCAATTGCTGGTACCAAAAAACAAAAAACAAACAAAATAAAAAAGGCTTTGGTTGTAAGTCAAATCTAAAATTCTGGTCCTAAGTTGTTTGTACACGAGGTCAGTTATAACTCAAGGGTCTACTGTATTTCTCATTCTTGCAGAATCCATTCAAAATTGCGAGGATTTCACACTCTAGGCGGCTACACTTGTATGGCTCTGTCATCTTAATCCACAGCCTCCTTGATCAGTGCAGAAAGTGGGTCATCTAAGCATATGTCTAGCAGCGATGCATTCTCACAACATAGACTTTTGGTTAAAATTGTGAAGGAAAAAACCCCATAAATTGTGATTCAGGATTAGTGAGGTATCGTGGTCTGTGTCTGTGGTCCCAGCTACGTAGGAGACTGGAACAGGAAGAGCACCTGGGCCCAGAAGTTGGACCCCTTCTTAAAAAAAAGTAAAATCAGGATTTACATTTTTCTTCTCCTTCTCCAATGCCAAAGTCTTACTGTGTTACTCCAGGTTGGTGTCAAACTCACCGTCTCAAGCAATCCTCCCACCTCAGCCTCCCAAACACCTAAGACTACAGGCACCACTGTGCCCAGCTCTCTTTCCTTCTCCCGCTCCCTCTATCTCTTTTCTGAGTTTACATTCTAGTGATTTTGTAGCTATTTCTATTCCTGAGTCAAAGAGCATAATTACATTTATATTTACCATTTTTTATTTGCTTAGTTCTGTGTACATATTGCTAAATCTCCTCAAACAAACACACCAACAGACCTGTAAAACACCTTTTCCTCAGAGTCACATAATTGACCCATTTTTTTTTGCTTTCCTAGACCCTTCCTCCTGGACCCTCCCTCCTGCCCTTTGCACCTGAGATTGATTGCTATTTAGACCAATGGCACACTTAACTCTGTTCAGACGCTTGCTTCCTGCCTCTGAAGTCTCCCTCTATCTTGATTTATGCTTTCCTTCTGCTGGTGCACATCCTCTAGGCACTTTCTTAGAATGGGCATATATATAGGAGGCCAAGTTTTGCTCCCTTTCTTGTCTGAAAATATCTTTATTCTATCTTTACTTCTGATTTTTTGACTGCACATGGAATAGTAGGTGGAAATAATTTTCCATCAGAATTTGATGGCTTCATTTTTTGGATTCCATTGTTGATTCCTGGTATCTATAGGTAATCTCTCCTCTTACTATGGAGCACAGGATGGCCTTGAACTTGCAGAAATTCTCCTGCCTCAGCCTCTCAAAGTCCGAGATAAGCATGTGCCACCACACCAAGCTTCACATCATTTCTCTAATAAGTTTTTTCCTTTGGCTTTTCCTGGGACGCCTGGAAAATCTGTTAAATATTAGGCCTCCAGGACTGAGCCTTTAATTTTCTTTTATTGTCTTTTTGCTACAGCCTCTGGGAAATTTCCTTTTCATTATCTCTCATCCTTTCTATTGACTTTTTAAAAATTATTTTGACTCGTGGTTTATTTTCTCACTGCATTTTCTTCTTATTCCCTTATTGGTTTTTTATATAGATCTTATTTCAGGGACACAATATCTTTTCTTAACTCTCTGAAGACACCAGTGATTTTCACTTTGTATTTCTTGCGGCTTCCTGCATTTTCTGCGTGTTTCAAACATCTTGGCTTGTTTATCCATCTGCTTTGGCCTCCTTCCTTTATCCTGGAGACTCCCTTCAAATACGTGGTGAGAGGCTGCTGAAGAGTGAAATTCTAAATATCTAACTGGCAGCTGTTTGCGTGTGTGGGCGCTGTCAAAGCTGGTGAACCTCAGCGTAAAGGGACTGAGTGTGATCTGGTGTTGACCCGGAGCTCATGTAAATATCACCTCCTGGGCCTTTCCTCTCCTCCCTGGGCTGCACAGTCTTGGTGCCAGGATTCTGGTTACAGAACTGGTAAAGAGGCCACAGTGCCCCCCCATTTTGTATTTGATATTTCACCCTGACCCTCTCAGTGTCTATTGGCCCTGAGTCCAGAGTTCCTCCTGGCTCACTTCGGGGGGGGGGGGAGATAACACGCTGCCTTGCAGGAATCAAGGAGTCACCTGGCAGTGCAGGGTGCAGGGCGGGAAGGGGGTTCGAAAGGTCCCCTGCTCTGCTGACCATCAGTCTTCTGCCCCTGTTTTCGGTACCGCATTTCACCCCTGCTCAGCTTGTTGCTCCTCCGCCTATCGCTTCTCATCTTCCAAGATACATGTTGCTATTTCTTTGAAAAGGTAAACTGAGGCATGAAAAAGGAAGAAATTTCCCAAGGCCGGGTGACTAGAGTAAGAAGCGGAGCTGGTTTTTAGCTCAGACAGTCCGATGCTGACGCCTCCCTCCTTGCATGCTGCCCCTTGGGACTGGTTGCCTTCCCTTCCCTACCTTCACAGTGAAAGCAGCAAATGGTGGGAACTCATTATAAACTCAGCTCTGTCCACATATTCAAAAGGTTTTTACTGAGAACTTGATGTGTGCCAGGTACCGAGTAAGGGACAGAAGAGTCATGATGACAGAGAGTCTCTTAGGCTTAGGCTTTATGGCTGGGGGAGAAAGACAGATATTAACCAAACTGATGTGTTAATTCATATCTAGTTGCCCACTACTGTTTGCTTTTGTGGTGCTGGGGACTGGACCCAGGGCCCTCACACTGAGCTATTGAGCCTCAAGTATTTTTATTTTTTATTAAGTCAGTGTCTGACTAAGCCAATAAATTGTGTATGTTGGGCCCAAACTCATGATCCTCCTGCTGGAATTACAGGCTTGCACCCTCAAGCCCAGCGTTTTGTTTTGTTCTGTTCTGTCTTGCGACAGAGTCTTGTTAAATCACAGAGTGGCCCAGGCTGGGAGCTGCCCATTATTACTATTCTGCCATGATAGGTAAGAACTGTGACTCAGTAATAAAATGCAAAAAACTCAATTAAAAAATGCTAGGCATGATGGTATGTGCCTGCAATCCTAGCACACAGGAGGCAGAGGCAGGAGAATGGACACAAGTTCAAGGCCAGTTTGGGTTACATTGTGAATTCAAGGCCAATCAGGACTATATAGTAAGACCATGTCTCAAAAAACAAAACAAATTAAAAATGAGCAAAAGACTTGAACAGACACTTCTCTAATGAGCATATATGAATGGCTAACAAGTACATGAAAAGACAGTATCACTAATCACTGGGGAAACACAAATTAAAACTACAATGAGATGTAACTTCACTCCTAGTAAGATGACTACTAATTAAAAACAAAATTAGAGTTGGCAACGATGTGGACAAAGTGGAACCCTTGTGTACTGTTGGTGGGAATGTCAAATGTTGCAGCTACTATGAAAAACAGTATAGCAAGTTCTCCAAAAGCTGAAATACAGTTGCCTTGTAATCCAGTAAACCCTCTCCTGTGGAGACAGTGACAAGTACTAAAAGAAAAGTGAACAGAAGGTCCAGGGATACAGCTCAGGAATAAGTGCCTGCCTGGCAAGTGCAAGTTGTGAGTTTGATCCCTGATACCAAAAAAAAAAAAAGAAGAGTGAACAGATACCTGCATGGCTGTGTTCAAGGACAATCATTCACAATAACCAAAAGGTGGCAGCAACCCAAGCATCCTCTGACAGATGATAAGATAAATAAAATGCAGTATAGGCCGGGCATACCCAAAATATTGGGAACCACAAGTATTTCAGATTTCAAAATTTTCTCAGATTTGGGGATATTTGTATATTCATAATGGGATTCTTTGGGGATAGGACCAAAGTCTACACACAAAGTTCACTTATGTCTCATATGTACCATTTATGGCTCACACACAAAGTGCAGAAAATTTTAAACAATATTATGAGTGCAACCTACACTGTGACCATGACCTATCATGTGGGATCAAGTGTGGCAGCACTTTGGCACTAAAAATTCAGGATATTTTATTTTATTTACTTATTATTTATTTTGGAGACAGGATCTCGCTGTGTAGTTCAGGCTGGTTTTGATCTCACTTTGGAGCCCAAGCAGGCCTCCAACTTGCAGCAGTCCTGGCCTGCTGGGCCACCCAAGTGCTGGGATTACAACTGTGTGCCACCATACCCAGATGAATGTAGGATTTTGTAGCCTTTCAGATGTGGAGTTTTCAGATTCGAGCTACTCAACCTGTACACACACAAAGGAATAGTATTCAGTTTTGTAAAGGAAGGAGATGCAGACATGCACGACAATATGGACAAACTTTGCAGCCATTTTCCTGAGTGAAACAAACCAGTCCCAAACAGACAAATACCATATAATTCCACTTCTATTAGGTACCCATAGGAGTCAGATGCATAGAGGTAGAAAGAATGGTGGTTGCCATGGGCTTGGGGAAGGGGAGAATGAGCAGGTTGTTTGATGACTACAGAGTTTTGGTTTGGGAAGATGAAAAAAGCTTTGGAAACAGATGGTGATGTGTGCACATGTCAATGTGCCTAGTGTGTGTAACTTAAAATGGTTAAAATAGTTTTGTCTTTTTATTTTTTTTTTTTGAGATGCCGTCTTACTATGTAGCCCAGGTGGCCTCATATTCTTAGACTCAAGTATTTCTCCTGCCTCAACCTCCCAAATAAGTGGAACTACAGACGTGAGCCACCACGTACAGAAAAAAAAAAAAAAGTATATTATACATGCTGTGTAAGTAAGCACAAAAAAATGGTATTTTATATGTTGCATTGTGGCAGGGCCGTTCCCCTCAAAACGCAGTGAGGCTTTGTCAAAAACCAGAAAGGCAACATGACACAGCACCTAGATACAAATTTGTACTTCTAGTATGGCTCTGTAGAACAGATTGTACTCAATCCGGCTGTACTACGTTAGTGTGTTACCATTTAAGAAAGACAAAGATGCAAAAATTGTATAAAAGGCAAAACTTCACCATGACCAGGGCTCAGTCTTCTGGGTATCAGCTTGTGCTACAGCAAATAAAGTTGCTTCCTGGAAAAATAAGCTTAGGTGTTCCTTCTCTGTTTGGGAAAATCCTGCTACATTTCTTGGGGCTCATCGGGGATTTGTAAAACTGTGTTCCTACCTCTTTTGTTGGTGGGGGGTGACCAGGTGAGGCCAGGAGAAGCAGCCTCACCTGGTGCCAGCAGACCCTATGATTATAGGACGAGCTAACCCCTCCTGGTGTGCAGGGCAAGGACCCCAGACACACAGTAGAACCTGGTGAAGCCCCAGAAACCCCCCTTCAGACTGGGAAGAACCCAGGTTTTAGTAGCTCTGCCCCAAACAGGCCAAAGGAGATTCTGATCACCTCCCAAAGTAGAGGTACCCAAGTAGTTCCACAAAGGACAAAACCACAATTCTATGACACTGGGCCCTGTGCAGGGGTTAGAGTCACTGTGCGGCTGCATGTAAATGAGAGAGACAGTGAAAAGGTTCCAAAAGAGCCTAAGAAAGGCAGTGGTAACCAGACAACTTTGTACATGAATCAAGGTTTAAAAAAAAAAGTTACAGGGCAACTAAATATTGCTTTGGTGCTCAGATTATTCTGTCTTTGTCCCAGAACGACCTCAGGTGAGGTCCAGATGATCTCAGGTGATATCAGGACTGTCTCGGATGAAACCAGCAACCTTGAGTGGGGTTGAGATCATTTCAACTGAAATTGAAATAACCAACAGCAAGGCATCAGTGCATGCTGGAGAAGGAGCCTTGGGCTTTGAGACAAAGAAAATAAAAAATAAATGTGCCTCCCAATGAGCATAGGTTAAGAAATCAAAGGGTCTCAGGGAACAAAATACCCTGTTATCCCCTTGAATGGATGTTAAGGACTTAAAACGACAACTCACAAACAGACAAACAAAAAAATCAGGTGATAAAATGTTGTTTCATTAGGCCACGAACACCCACCCTCATCCCATCCATCTTCTGACCAAAGCTCACTCAGACGAGGACCAGGTATATCAATTATTGATTAAATTGGTTAATAATAAAGACTGGGGTCTCACGACGAGATAGATTATGCCCTAGGTTGCCAAAAGGACCAATCGTACTCTTTCTCCTAAAAAATTGGAGATTTAATAAGAATTAAAAAGTTATCTCTGAGGGGCTGGGGATTTAGCTCAGCGGCATAAGTACCTGCCTTGCAAGCAGGCAGTCATGAGTTCGATCCCCAGTACCGATAAAAAGGAAAAAGACAAAAAAAAAAAAAAAAAAAAGTTATCTCTGGCTGGGCATGACGGCGCACACCTATAATCCCAGCACTTGGGAGGCTAAGGCAGGAGGATTTTTGGAAGTTTGAGACCAGCCTGGGCTACAAAGTGAGCCCAAGGCCAGCCTGAACTGCATAGGAAGACCCTGTCTCAAAAAGACAAAAAAAAAAAAGTTATTTCTGATCACCCCTTCTACATGAGACCCTCTAGAGTTCCTACCCCCAAACTGTGATCCCTGGATAGTGGCTCCAGCCTAGCAAGTGGCTGCAGCCACACAAGGGGAAAAAAAACTAACTTTATCACTGATTCAAAAAGAAAATTTGGCCAGGGATATAGCTCAGTGGCACAGCATCTACCCGGCAAGTGCAAAGTCATGAGTTTGAGCCCCAGTACAAAAAAAAAAAAAGAAAAATTTAAAAGGTGTCAAAAAGATGTTCAAAATCTTCTGTTTCCCCAAAGACTAATGAATGTACTCAATTCCTCCCTCTGAGAGAAGTTCTCCTGGTTACAAGTCTTAGCTAACTGATAAATTTACATTTGGCTTCCAATTTAAGTTGATATTTTTAAATAAATATACTTAAAACATTCCTTATAGATTGTAACTTCTTAAATTACAATTATAGGGTCACTCTTCTGTCTGCTTTCTGCTAGCAATAAGACTACTGATTCAAAGCTACTTAAAAATCTATTGGCAAGCTTCACCATGACCAGGGCTCAGTCTTTTGGGTATCAGCCTGTGCTACAGCAAATAAAGTTGCTTCCTGGAAAAATAAGCTTAGGTGTTCCTTCTCTGTTTGGCTCACACCTATAATCCCAGCACTCTGGAGGCTGAGGTGGGAGGATCGTTGTGAGTTTGAGACCAGCCTGGGCTACAAAGTGAGCTCAAGGCCAGCCTGAACTGCATAGCGAGACCCCGCCTCAAAAAAGACCAAAAAAAAAAAAAAATCTATTGGCAGCCAGTGAAGTTTAAAATTATAACAATCTAAGATCAAGAACGAGAAAAAAATTACAATTACAACAGTTAAGGACATAATCTAATGTTAAAAAATTTTTTTCTTCCAGACAAAAGAAAAATGTTATCTAAGCCCCTCAAGAGAGGCCCTCACGGGGCTGGGGATTTAGCTCAGTGGCATAAGTGTCTGCCTTGCAAGCAGGCAGTCATGAGTTCGATCCCTGGTACCGATAAAAAAGAAAAAGACAAAAAAAAGAAAGAGAGGTCCTCACTCCTCTGGATCCGAGAGGAAGGAGGCAGTTCGCACAATTCCAGTCCTGACAACCCAGCACCAGTACAAAGAGTGCTGCAGGTTTCTGTGAAATCTCGATACCTAACTTCTCAGTCTTGGCAAAATTCCTTTATAAAACCACAAAGCAGGTGGCGGACAAGAACTTCGGTTGTTGAAACAAGTACAACAAAAAGCCTTAAAAAGATCACATAGCTGTGTATCAATGCACGGGGGCCTGGGCTTCCAGACAAGATGAAGCCTTTCTTCCTGTACATCCACGAGTATTAGCACTGCAGTGAGTTTGTTAACCCGGATGTTGAGGTCATGGCACTGACTGATGACACACTTCCCCACGAGGACTCTCCAGGGCCGGCCACCACGTTTGCAAGCACTTGCAACTACATCCTTCTTGGTAGCGAAGGCTGACAAACTTGACTATGAGACTGTC
Organism: Cavia porcellus; assembly: GCF_034190915.1. Lineage (NCBI taxonomy): Eukaryota > Metazoa > Chordata > Mammalia > Rodentia > Caviidae > Cavia > Cavia porcellus. The sequence goes on along the minus strand of NW_026947508.1, from coordinate 22,027,280 downwards.
CACGTGCCATGCTGTGTCCTGAAGTACAGAAGACAATACTGGCTGATGAACACCCAGATGGTCAGACATCAGGGGATGTTATATGAGAACCCAGGCATTCACCTAGAAGTAGGGAGGACCCTGAACCTGACAACCCTACTGCTGCTCAGGCCAGGTTGGCCAGATCATGACTGCACTGAGGTCACAGGTGAGGTGTTCTCCAGCGGACCAGACTTGAGGGACCAGCCCCTCACGGGCCCTGGTGCTGAGTATTTTACTGATGGTAGCATGGTGAAAGGGGAGAACACCTTGCAGGGTGCTCCATGGTAACTTTCAATTCTGTCATCGAGGCAGACTCTGCCACAGGGATCTCATCACAAAAGGCAGAACATACTCAGTAACCAGCATTCTCCAGCAGGTGGCAAGGATATGTGTTAACACATACACAGCCTCTAAGTATGTCTTCACCACCCTCCACCTACACAGGGCCTTATACAAAGAAAAAGGCCCAAGGGATGGGGGTTTAGCTTAGTGGCATAAGCACCTGCCTTGCAGGCGCATGGTCGTGAGTTTGGTCCCCTGTACCAAAAAAAAGGGCCTCATAAACTCAAGAAGAAAAGACATAAAATTTAATTTTAAAGACATCTGGGCCTTTAGCTGGACTTGTGGAGAACGCTGCCATGGGCTCTAGGTCTTCAGGGCACTTATGCCGGACACTGCCATACGACCTAGGCCATCAGCTGGATTCTTTGAGTCTCTTGTGTGCGTGGACAGATCTCTTGCACTTCCCTGTGTTTGACTTTTTGGGTGAATATTATAAAATAATCCTATAAATTACATGTCCTGTACTAATCTCTTCCCTTGTAAATCCTGACTACAACAGCCAGCTAACAATCTGTGAGGCCATGGAGCAAGCTGTGGTCAAAAATTTCATCAGGACCCCCAATGGGCCAGAGAGCTCTTAAAAACACTGTGGGCTGGCATTTCTACATCAGCACAGCCCAAATAGCGTGTGAACAATGTGAGATGTGCCTGCAATAACCTGTATTAGGGCCGCTCCTAAGGTACAGAGTGTTGGAGGAGCCCCATGTTTTGGTCATTGTAGACTTACACCGAGCTTCCCTAGGTCTGTGGCTATAAGACTTGTTAGCTTTTGTGTGTACTTTCTCAGGCTGAATACAGGCCTTCCCCCTCACACAGAAAAGGCTTGTGATGCAGCCCAATTCCTTGTGAGGAAAACCATTCCCTGTTTTAAAATTCCCATTATCATAAGATCTGACAACAGGTTGGCATTTGTCATAGAGATGCTACAGCTGGTAGCCAAAGAACTAAAGATCACCTAAAAACCATATCCAGAGTGTAAATAAATAAATCAATAAATAAGACAAATACACCGACTCAAGCTACAGCTGAGCAAAACTGTCAGAAAACTCACCTACACTGAGACCAATCCCTCCCAACAGCTCTGCTGAAGCCTGGATTTAGGTCCACTAACCAGATGGGGTTTTCCCCTTATAAAATTCTGAGAGATCTCCTCCTCTTTTTATCCCCTCCTCTTAGTAAGAGAATAAAGGAGGACTTAAAGGAGCTTTAAAATCTCACCATAAAGCAACAGATACAGGTGTTAGTCTCCATCCTAGTGATTCTACAGCACTATGTTAAATAAAAAAGATTGCCTGTCAGTCTCCCCACAGATGCTCACTCTTTTAAACCAGGAAATGTTGTGTGGTTAAAAAAAAAAAAAAAATGTCCAGCCTTTAAGATCCCTCTAGAGGGGCACACTCACTGCTATCCTATCCACCACCCCCACCACACAGCAAAGCCAGTGTCTCAGAACTACGCACGCATCCCCCGCCCTTAGGTGCCACGTAAGCTGACAATCCAAAAAAAGTGATCTCCACCCAGGAGACACCATCACAGAGGGTAGCTCTGGCTAGTCTTACTCATCTATGCGCAGCAAAAGCCTGAAGATGCCACCAACTGGTGAAACAAACAGACTGCATCCCTGTTGGTAGCTGGCCATCTGTTTTGCACTGCCATCCTTTGTTCCTAACTATGCTTACGTCTCTAGCCCTGATTTTCACCATAGCCTTTGCTGAGACCACCACAGCGGACTAAAAACGTGACAAATGTGCCTGCTAGTCTTCACCTTTCTCTTGTGGATGGGGTGCTTTGTTGGCATTGGTTGTTTTTAGCAGGACCCCGCTGGTACACCTGGGCTCCCCATCATGCTCATATTTAGACTTTACATACTTCTCATGCCAAAAAAAAACCCTCCAAGGGACCTACACACATAACAAGACAACCTGTTCTATCTGCCAACAGGAGAGACAATACATTTGTTTTATCCTCAATACTCCCCCAGTAAAGACTGGTTGGAAGTCCAATCCTACTAAGAAAAGGGGCTTTGGTCAGCCAGACACAAATTACTACCCTAAAACAAACAATGTCAATATTTTTGATGTGTGTGTAGCTACAGGTATTGGCCCAGAGACATCTGTCATACAAAAAAGGCAGGCACCTTTTTGTTTGTTTTGTTTTGAGACAGGGTCTCACTATATAATGCAGGCTGGCCTTGCACTCACTATACAGCCCAAGCTGGCCTTGAACTCACAATCCTTCTGCCTCAGCCTCCCCAGTGCTGAAATTACAAGCATGTGCCAACGTGCCTGGCTAGTACTTGTGATAAAAAGTCCATGGACTCTTTTTTTTTTTTTTTTTTGAGACGAGGGGCTCATTCTGTAGTTCAGTCTGGGCTGGCTTCAAACTCACAGTGACCCTTCTGCCTCAGCCTCCTGAGTGCTGGGGGTCTGGCTCAAGGTGATCTGGGGACCCCCACCATCGGGTTTCTCATTGTTACAAGGCTTGTAGGGATCTGATTTTTAAGCCTCTGGTAGCTATTGATCTTCTTTTATGCACCACATGTCCATATCCAACCCAAGACTCAATATACTGTGCCTAAGCTGGGAGCAAAAATACTGACTCAATGATAAATACGTATTTTTTTAAAAAGTAGTTTATGTGCCTGTACACATTTTTATGCCCCAAAGCTATGTTTCAGGAGCTACAAACATGCGTGCCTGCACACATACAACACAACAGCTCTCCTTCAACATCAGGCTGCCCATCAAAGGCACGCAACCCTGCTAATCTTCCCATCCTTAACCCAAGAGATTCCAAATGCCAATGGGGTATCCGAATGGGCGTTCGGATACATGGATGGGGCAAAGACCCAGAAACTGTGGTATATTTTCACCGTCACCACCACCCATACAGCCACATCTCATCAGGTCTTTCATTCCTTTTATGAGACAGTAAACAGCAGCCCTCCTCCTATCCCTGCCACAACCAGAAACTTGCTTCTAGACGAGCAGAGACCATGCTGCCAGCCCCAAAGATCTCTCCTTGCTCTATATGTGGGGAAAACAACATAGAAGATCAATAGCCGGGCTGGGGATTTAGCTCAGCAGCATAAGCACCTGCCTTGCAAGCAGGCAGTCGTGAGTTCGATCCCCGGTACCAATAAAAAGAAAAAAGCCAAAAAAAAAAAAAAGAAGATCAATAGCCACAAGAGGCTTAAAAATCAGATCCCTACAAGCCTTGTAACAATGAGAAACCTGATGGTGGGGGTCCCCAGATCACCTTGAGCCAGACCCCATCCCTTGTCTCACTTCTTCCATCTTTGAAAAGCTTGAGACAGCCATCAAATGGCGGCCCCGGGGAGACTACACTATTTATATAAGAGAACAGCCTACATTATACTCCCCCAAACTGGTCAGGGTCATGTGTGTTAGGAACAATCTGCTCATCTCTCTTCCTACTTCCATTTGCCAGTGAAGAACACCTGAGAGTCCAGGAATGTGGAGACAGACCACCACCACCGCTCCCCACAAAAAAATGACACGCTCTATAAATCGGCAATTGAAAAGATAGTAAGTGGTCTTTCCAATATTAATCAATACTATGGCCCTGTCACCTGGGCAGAAGATGGGTCTTGGAGCTACCATATCCCCATTTACATACTAAAGCACATAATCAGACTACAAATAGTTATAAAAATTTTAACCAATAAAATTGCCAAAGCTCTTAATTTACTAGACAAAGAGCAAGGCAAAATGCATAATTCTATTTGAAAAAAACAGTTGGCCTTAAATTACTGGCTTGTCTCTAAGAGAAGAGTTTATAGAAAGTTTAACTTTAACTGCCTATAGATAGTTTTTTGTTTTTTGGTTTTTTTTTTTTTTTGTTTGTTTGTTTTTTTGGTCTTTTTCTTTTTTATCGGTACCAGGGATCGAACTCACGACTGCCTGCTTGCAAGGCAGGTGCTTAAGCCGCTGAGCTAAATCCCCAGCCCCGATAGATTTTTTTAAGTCACAGAAGAGATCAAAGATCAGATAAAAAGATTGCTTGTCTCTAAGAGAAGAGTTTATAGAAAGTTAACTTTAACTGCCTATAGATAGTTTTTTTTTGTTGTTTTTTTGGTTTTTTTGGTCTTTTTCTTTTTTATCGGTACCAGGGATCGAACTCACGACTGCCTGCTTGCAAGGGAGGTGCTTAAGCCGCTGAGCTAAATCCCCAGCCCTGATAGATTTTTTTTAAGTCACAGAAGAGATCAAAGATCAGATAAAAAGATTGCTCAGTCCAGATCTCAAAAGTTGGGACCCCAAAGGAGTTGTTTAGAGAATGGTTTTCCACTTTCAAGAGATTCAAAACCCTCACAGGTATTACAGTTTTGATCTTAGGGGTTCGCTTACTCCTGCTGTGCCCATCTTCCCTGATTATACAGTCTGTCTCCAGACTGATCTTATAGAAATAAAAACCTTCAAACCAAGATAATGCTCTTTGACCCATGCATCAGAGTGGGCAATCTGGCAGGGCCTCTCCCCAAAAAATTCAGTGAGGGCCTTCTCAAAACCCAGAAAGGCAACATGATACAATTAGTTTCTAGACACACATGAGTATGTAGTTCCAGTACAGCCCTATAACATAGATTGTACCCAAGCAGGCTGCAGCATGTTAGTGTGTTAGTATTTAAGAAAGACACAGACACAAAAATTGTATAAAAGGCAGAACTCCACCATGATCGGGACTCAGCCTTTTGGGTATTTGCCCACTGAACCTGTGCTGGCACAAATAAGGTTGCTTCCTGGAAAGATAAGCTTCTCTGTCCCTTCTCTCTGCAGGAAAACACTGCTGCAGTATATATTTTGAGTATCTGTACTAGGTAATGAGCAAAGAGCACATGCTATTAGAGAGAAAGTCTCTGTGACACAGGTACTGAAGGCATAACAAAGTTAGAAGAGAAAAACCAAGTTTGGGACCATCATGTACAAAGTACAGAATAGAGCAAGGACAGCTATTTAAAACTGGCAGCATGGGCTGGGGATTTAGCTCAGCGGCATAAGCGCCTGCCTTGCAAGCAGGCAGTCATGAGTTCAATCCCCGGTACCGATAAAAAGGAAAAAGACAAAAAAAAAAAAAAACTGGCAGCAAGAGGAGGCCCGTTACCATGACAATAGAGGTCAGCATTTCCAGGTACAAAGTTGGAAGGACAGGAGAGGTAACCAACCCAACAAAATGGCAAAGTTCCTTTCTTCCTCCCACTGAACAGACAGCTCAACAGACACCCTTTTCTCATTGTCTTCTGACAGATTTTCTTTCTTCAACCCAGTCACAAACCCCCAAGGCAGCTGGAGAGCCCACAGTCCCCCACAGCTAGGGTTTATAGCTCCTTCCAGCCTAAGAAGCTATGGAAGACCTGTGGTTCTAGCTACTCGGAATGCTGAGGCAGGAGAATCCCTGGAGCACAGGAGTTCAGCACCAGTCTGGGGAACACAGCAAGGCCTCATCTCATAAAGCAAATCCAACAGATCTTGGCTTCTCAACACACACAGCTGAGTGATCTTAAGCAAATCATTTGGCCTTCTTCACCTTTGGTCTCGTTGGAAATTTCAGTGTAATGAATGATGCTATTTAGGAACCAACATATGTGAAAATGTCTCGCTTATGGGCCATCACATGGATGAGGCTTGGCAGCCCTTTTGATTTTTTCCTCTTGATACTTTTCCGCTTTACTGAACCCAACCTAGGGGGTGAGGACGGGAAGCTCTGGCTGAGTGGCTATTGCTCAGAAATGCTTTTAGGAAACCCTTTGGTTTTTTTCCTAATTCAAAATCCCCATTAACTCCTCTTGAATTATGCAGCTACTGGGGAACTTGCTCCCATCCATCTATCTCAGCTCTCTTTCTTTATTTAAAGCACCAGTAGCCAAACATTTTCCATTTCTGAGCTCTGAATTCCTTCCACAGTCTGTCAAACCAGCCCCAGGGCAGGAGGATCAGCTCTATCTCTATTCCCTCTCTTTCACTTTGATGGAGATTGGGTACCCTGTGTGAGCAAAAAGCCTCCCTCCCCAACTTGGGATGCAAAGGCTGGGCCACATTCAATCCACACAGTTCTCCTGGTCTCTGGAGAGCCAGGCTTCTCAGCTGAAAACCCAGAGCAGAGTGGTAAGCAGTGTCTCCTAAAGAGTTTCTCCCCAGGTAGAGCCACAGCAGTGGATCAGAATGGTTGATGTCTTGATGCCCAGAGCCCAGAAGCAGATCGATATATTCCCTCCTTTGGACAAGGGATCGATGGAACTAATTGGCAGGTCTGGTGGATTGGATGAGATGTTTGTTTTCTTTAAGCAATATTCTGAATGCCTTTTCTTTCATGTGCCAATGCTATACGCCAAAAGCAGCAAACACAAGATCTCATATCCTCTCCACTAGAGCCCCAAGTATGAAATTGTGAAACACCATCTTCCTGCTACAGATGAACTAAGAAGATGGCTCAAAGATACACAGCTAGAATGCAATCCCAGGTACTGCTAGGCTGAGGCAGGAGGATCCCAAGTTAGAGCCCAGCCTGGACAACTTAGTGACTTAGTGAGATCCTACCTCAAAATAAAAAAAAATAAAAATGGATTGGAGATGTTGCTCAGTGCAAAGGCCCTAGATTCAATCCCTAGTACTGAAAAAGGAGGAGGGAGGGGCTGGGGATTTAGCTCAGCAGCATAAGCACCTGCCTTGCAAGCAGGCAGTTGTGAGTTCGATCCCCGGTACCAATAAAAATGAAAAAGACAAAAAAAAAAAAAAGGGGAGGAGGGAAAAAAGATACACAACTAGTAAGGGAGAGTGACAGGATCCGAGATTGGATCTGTCTGGCTTCTGGAGTGCAAGCTCATAACCACTAGGTTACTGGTAGGGGGGGCCCAGGCTGGAGGCCAGGACCTTGTGGTGCAGAGGTGAGTCTGTGAACAGCATCGTGCTCTTTCTCACGCATTCCTCCACCCTGTAGTGGTCCTGGGATTTGGACATAGCTGCTCACAGATGGTTCAGAATGAAACAGACTTCTAAACATCAGGATGTCGCGGGGCCAAAAGAGGAGAGGTTGTCTCAGGACAAAACATCACCTCTGTCCCAGTACGGATGGGCAGTAACTGTGCCAGGGCTTTCTCAGACATGATTTATGTACTCCTTATACTGTTTTGATGTTTTTAAATAGCTCATAGACCTTTGTAGGATATTCACTGTATGCCTGGCACTGGAATATCCATCCTGCATTATTTAACCCTCCCAGCACATCTCAGGGGAGACAGCATTTAATAGAGATTTACAGAGAACATTAAAGGAAATTTCCTGGAGTTGCAGAATCAGAAAGATGTAGAGATTTAGACCAGTGCTCTTCCTCCAGACCTAGCATCTGCCTCTTGACTGCTCTCACAGCCTCTCTCCTGGGGGGCTCAAGGTGCTGTGTGTGTCCCTCATCTAAATATCAGCTCCCCAAGGGCAGGGATGGCCTTCATCACTGTACTGTAAGCCTAGAAGACACTGCCTTGCCTGGCACGGCGCAGGTGCTCAGCACACATCTGTGGCACAAACTTGTATTGACATGTGTCTTCACACTGGACAGGACAGCTTCAGACATTCGGGGTCCCAACATCAGCACGAGGCCAGGCACCCAGGGCACAGCACTCACCCACAGATCCCTGTGTGAAGGGGTTAAGGAGTCCTGATCCTTGAAGACCTCAAATCAAGACAACTCTTCCTCCTTTCCTTCTCTCTTCCCTCTCTCATGGTCACCCCAGACCAACCCAGGTCCCCCCAAGGAAGCCTGGCCTGACCTGGTTTGCTCTGAGCACAAAGTATCTGAGCTCTGCAGGCAGCGAGAGGAAATGCTCACTTGAATCACTTAGCCAAGGGAACTAATTTGTTTTTAACTACACTGAAGATTTTTTTTTAATTTATGCACAACAGCTGATGGAATCAAAGTAGGAGCAATCGACCTAAAATAAAAAACAACAACACAAAGACTCAGTCTGATCAGCCATGTGGCACCACAGGATTCAAACAGAACAAAATGACTTCAGCCTGGATCGAAACTCATTTGATCCCCAACCAAACCCAGTGTGGGTTCTGGAATATTTAGAATTCATTTTACTCCTAAGTGCTTTTTGAGGTCTCACAAATAGCAGTTTCTCGCTATGAAATGTTCAAACAATATAGAATCATTTCATAAAGAGTTTAAAGACTACTATTAATATTGCAACCATCATTATGGAAATAGCATTTTATATAAATGGGAGCTCACTCTAACACTGTTAGGTAACTATTTTTCTCCCTCAAAAAATATGCTGCAACCATCTTTCCATATCCACAGATACAAATCAATATAATTTGAGGGTACTGGAATTCTAGTCTGTACACTCTAGTCAACAAGAGCCAGAGAATAAATATTAGAATTTTTCAAGCCACCTCAAGATCTCTGCCACATATTCTTCTTTGCTTCTGTTTTTGTTGTTGTTTATTATTATTATTTTTTTCTTTTTGAGATAGAGTCTCACTATGCAGTTCAGACTGGCCTGGAACTAAGTTTGTAGTCCAGGCTAGCCTCGAATTCACAGCAGTCCTCCTGCCTCAGCCTCCCAAGTGCTGGGATTACAGGCGTGTGCCACCACACCCAGCCTCTTCTTTTTAAAAGTCTGTAAATGTATAAGAAAAAAGCATAGCTCAAGGATCATACAAAACCAGACTGTGGGAGGAATCTGGTCTTGTCTGCAGCTCCTGAGTCATGTCACACATTCCCTACTCTATCTACTTTTCAATCATAAATAATGCTACGATAAACATCTCTGTGCACATAGCTATCTAACAGTTTCCTTAGGAAAAAGTTTCTAGAATTCCAGAGCTAGAAGGTTCCATAAGGACATCTCTACAGCACTCAGACAAGCCCAGCAACAGGGGGCTCAACCCCCACAGGCCGCTCCACCCCACCACAGGAACAACGCACAGAATAAACATAGTGCTTCTCTTTTTTAAGCTAAAGGCTGCTTTTTTAACCTAGGGCTTTCGCATGTGCAAGGCCCTAGGTTTGGTCCCTAGCTACTCACCAATACACATCTCCTCCCTCCCTCTTACCTGCCAATATTTTTTCTTGTTCTGCTCGTGGAATCACAGAATCTAAACTTAACACCTTTCCTCAGAGGGCGAACTGGTTTCTGGGAAACATGGATATTAATAGTATCTGCGTGGCCAGACACAACAGCACAAACCAGTAATCCTAGCACTTGAGGGGCAAAGGCAGGAGCATTGCCTTGAGTTCAAGGCCAGCTAGCAAGAGTCTGTCTCCAAAAAGTTCAAACCAAAACAAAACAAAACCAAAAGAGTACCTACATGCCAGATGTGGTAGTACTCACTGTAACCACAGCACTGGGAGGCTGAAGCAGGAGGATCACCACCAGTTTGAATCCATCCTGGGCTATGTAGTGAGTTCAGGGCCAGCCTAAACTGTATCAAGATCTTGTCTCCAAAAAACAAATAAACAAACACCAGAGTCCCCACCTGACCGGCTGGCAGCTGCCTTCCCCACACCAGGCAGCCATCCCCTAAGAACCCCAGCTCAGGCTGTTCTGTGGGATCATGTGTGACTATCCCCCTGAGGTTAATGCTGTGGGTGACCTCCCTACAGGCTGGCAGTTGCAGTTGATGTGCAGCACCTTCCTGGACTCTGCAGGCCAAGTCCATTTCCCTGGGATCCGGGAGCCCCGCCAGGGTGGCCCATGTCCTGATTTCTGCCTCAAGGGGGCTGCCTCACTCATCCCTGCCTGTGGTTTGCAACGTGCCAGCCCCTTCTGATGCTGCTGCCGGGCAGCATCAGTCCCAGGCTGCCCTGTCTCACCCCCTCAGGTAGGGCTCGGCTACACGTCCGGCCCTGTTCGTTTCTATCCAGAAACCTTTAGAGATTCCTTGCTCCTTGTGCCTCAACATCCTGGGCCAGCCAGGGACTCCACAGACACTGTCACAACCACGGCCTGTGCCCTGTAGTGGCTGAACTGAGGACATCAGACACCACCACACGGACAAGGACAAACTCCTGGGTTCTTACTCTGTCGCAACTTAAAACACGGTTTGCGTCTTCTTCTGAGGTAGTCAGGGACTTACAAGCCGGGTTTTAGTTTGTTTGTTTGTTTGTTTGTCCGGCTGTTTTTGCTAAAGCCCATGGCTCTTCCCTTAGGCCCACAAATGCCCACTAGGATAATAAAAATAGAACAAAGCCTGACCTTCACCACCTTGAAATACTAACTACAAATATGTTAGTCCTTTAGGAAAAGTTGGCAATGCCAGGCTTATGAGCCCCAATTTACCTAAGCCTGTCTTCTTAGGGAAGAATCAGTGAAGTAATTCTCAGGGACAGTGAATTGCCAGCTGTCACAAGGTCCAGCTCCAGGCGCCTATGGAGCAAAGCCTCCAAGTCTCCAGCTATCATCCTAAAGCTGGGGTCACTCTGGAAACCAGGAAATCAGCCCAGAAAACTGGTCTGGTCTCCATTCTTTTGTACAGGGCCCAGTGGGCTCTACCTCCTCAGACCTGAGCCTCCTTCCCTGTCAAACCAAGCCTGCCGGCCCATCTGCTCTTCCTTACCTTTGTTAAGGGGCCAGCTTGGTTTTTGTCTGTGCTCCCCTTATATTTTCTTATTTCCCAACTAAAATTCACACCGTAAATTCACGCTATTGCTTGTAAATTCACACTATTGCTTTACTTTTAATTTCCATTATCATTAAAGCAAGGACCCATGCTAGCCTGAGACAGAATAGTGTCCCCTAAAGAGACCTGTCCATCTCCCAACCGCCACACCCCATGAATGTAGCCTCATTTGGGGGATAAAGTCTTTGAAGACAAAATAAGGATATTGAGATGAGGTCACCTGATGACCCGTGTGAGCCTCAACTCCAGTGACAAGTCTTCTCTTGGGAGACACACAGAAGAGGAGAAGGTCACTCGGAGAAGGACACAGCAGTTACCGCAATGTGGCCACAAGCTACTGAGTTCCTGGGGCCTCCAGAAATCAGAAGAGACAGAGGGATCCTCCCAAAGGGCTCCAGAGGGGACACAAATTTTGGACTTCAGACCTCAGAATGGAGACAATTATTAGACACAGAGCCCTGTCTTAGACCTTCAGCCCTAGAAGAAGCCTTGATCTATAATAATGAAGTCAAACCTCCCCTCCCACTTTACAAATGGGGAAACTGAGGCCCGAAGAGGGTGCACGGTCAGAGAATCAGTTTTCCTGACTTCTGGGAGATCTAGGAGTTCTTTCTGTTTCTCCAAACTACCTACCCAGGGGCTACGGTGCAAGGTGACTAAGGCCAAAGCAAAAGAGGGGCTCGTAACCAAGATTCCTGACCAGGCCCACGGATCTTAGTAGATGTTCCAGTCTAGGAACCCATGTCCAGTGACCAACCAAGGCAGGGGAGGTCAATGGGTAGAGTCATCTCCATCTCCACCTCCATCACCATCTTCATCACAACTCGGCCTCACTGCCTGGCACCCAGAGGTGCCTAACACACACTCTACTGAATTCTACTACACCATTACTTAGATCATCTCATTTACCCACTCCAGAGCCCTATGAAACTGTTCATAGTACTCCCCTCACTTTATAGATGAGGAGAATGAGCCTTAGTATGTGGACTGGATTGAACACTATGCCCCCAAAACCCATGTCCAGCTGGAGCCTCAGAGTGTGACCGTTTGAAAATAGGGCTTTGTCGATGTAATTAGTTACATGCGGTCACATTAGATTAGGATCCAAAGCACTAGTATTATTGTTTTCATTTGTGGTACTGAGGATTGAACCCTTCATACTAGGCTACATTCTCAGCCCTTTTAAAGTTTTTATTCTTGTTTACTTTGAGACAGGGTCTAAGTCACTAAATTACCTAGGCTGGGCTAGAATTTGTGATCTTCCTGACTCAGCCTCCCAGGGTGCTGGGATTATAGGTATGAGTCACCACACCAAGCTATTTTTATAAGAAGAGGTAAAGACACAGACACAGATGAACACAGAGGGAACCTAGCCATGTGAAAGAGAGGGAAATGAGAGTGATGTGGCTACAAGCCAAGGAATGCTGAGGATTGTCAGCAATCACCAGAAGCAAGCCAAGGAGGGGTTCTTCACTAGAGCCTGGCCCTGCAGATACCCTAAGCTCGGACTTCAGTCTTCTGAACCATGTCGAGAATAAATTTCTGTTGTTTCAAGTCAGCCAGTTTTTAATAACTTATTATAGCAGCCCTAAGGAGAGTTTACCATGTCACCAGGTGTGGCCTAAAACTCAAAAGCAATGTCTGTTAAAGTTGTTCCCTTGGGCTGGGGCTATAGCTTGGTGAAACAGCATGCCCAGGTCCTGGGTTCCATGCTCAGCACTAAATAAATGCATAAATAGCTCACCTCTGCCACTTTGTCCACAAAAGGTCTTTTTTTCTTTAGGAATATAGCATGTCAGCTCTGAAAGGGAGGGTGGCCGCCAAGAGTATTTACAAGCACTTACTCTGTGCCAGTCTTCCAGATAGGTGGCATGAGTAATTCCCACTCAATCTGCCCAACCACCACAGGAGGCGAACACTATTATTATTCCCATTTTACACTGTGGAAATGTTGAGGCTCAGGGAGGAAAGAAGCAGCAAGGTGTGAACCAAGCCTCAGGTTCCTCAGATGTCATAACAGACACTGCTCCCACTTCCCCTATCTTTCCCGCAAAGGTCAAGTTCAATCCCTTTATTTTATGAATGGAAGAGCCAAGGCACAGCTACAGCAGTGATCACAAAGCCTCTGCCCACTTGGGAAGGGAGATAATCACTTAAACAAAGCAACTGCCAGCCGCTGGGGTACAGCTGAGGCTCCTTCTATTTGCAGACAAAGGGTGATTGCTCTCCTGTTGAGCAAAACAAGCCTGGCTGGACAGCAAGGGCTGCAAGCTGTATCCCTGCCCACTATTTAACACGGGTGGCAAGTGGCCAGAAATTAATTAGCTGTCACAGTTTTGGCAAAGCCTGAGGAAGGAAAGTGGTTAATTATAGCAAAGCCCAAGGAACTTGTCACTTGTCGAGCATGTTGCAGGGGAAGATAAAGGACTGGAGCATGGAAGGAAAGTGTCCCTGAGCTGAACAGGAATGAGGAGGCCCTGCGGGCCGCAATCAGCAATACCCAGGCCAGATGCCTTGACAGAACCGCAACACACTCAAGGAGTTCTCTATCTCCCTGGCCCCACCTCAAGCCTGCGGACAGCCTGGCCATGGGGTACACCTACCTGAGCCTCGGACACTGTTCCCCCACCCCACGCCCACTCAAGATGGGCCAGAGCACTGAAGCAGCTGAGTAACCGGGTGTTTGAAACAGTGTGTGGTCCCTGCTCTGATGAGGGACACGCAGACACTGTGGGGACACAGAGGGAGGAAGGTGTCTGAGGGCCGCGGCCATCAGAGAGGGATCCCTGGAAGAAAGATTTACCAAGCTAAAAAGTCAGAGTTACTCTGGAGCCAGTGGTGCCCAAGGGTTCCTGCTCACTTTATTTCCCTCTTGTCTCAGAGTGGGGGAATTTTTATTACAGATCTTAACAATTCCACACAGAGAATCTCAATAGCAAAGTGTCAATTAGGCAGTTAAGAAGCACTTAGTGATACCTCCTGAGGGTCAAGGGCTGAGCTAGGAAACAGGAGAGAGGATGAACAGAACACAGTTCCAGCCTCTGTGAGCAACCAGGACAAGGAAAAGAAACCCAGAAACAAGCAACAGCACCCCATGACGAAGCACTGCTCATGATCATCTGAGTATCTTGAATATGGCTTGAGTGTGTCCAATGGTTCATGTGTTCTGTGGTTAAAAACACTTCTAAGGTATTAAGAGGACAGAAATTCAGTCTGAATATAGTGTTTAGGAACAAGAATCTGGATGTGGCAGTACACACCTGTAGTAGTCCTAGCTACTCAGGAGGCTGACATAGGGATAATTTAGACCAGGAGTTCCAGGATCTGGGAAACACAGAGGAAATCTCAATTAAAAGAGGAGAAAAAAGAAAAAAAAGGGACCAGGCATGGTGGTGCATGCCTGTCCTACCACTGGAGAGGCTGAGGCAGGAGGCCAGGCTGGACTACATCGTGAGCTCAAGGCCAGCCTGAGCTACATACAGAGACCCTGTCTCAGAAATAAATAAGTAAATGGAGAAGCACAAGACACACATTTGTGTTCTCTTTCTCTTTCCACTCAATGCCCTGCACCACCTCAGGACTCTGCCAGCAGATGTGGCCTCTCAGCCTTGGACCTTCAGAGCCATTAACCAAAATAAACCTGTTTTCTTTATAACTCACCTAGTCTGTAGCATTGTGTTATTAGCAATAGAAAATGAATACAGTCTCAGACAATGGCACTTGATTCACATAGCTGTGCTTACTCCTGACAATAACTGGCCATGGGGAGCATCAGTATGGCCTCTGGCAGATGAGGTGACTGAGGCTCCGAGACACTTGTCTGAATCACACACACACACACACACGCCCATAAGCTGCAGTACCAGGACTCAAGCACACACTTGAATGACTCTGTGATGTCAGTTTTACACGCCAGCTCAGCCACGCTGCAGTACCTGTTATTTAATCAAGCACTGATCCAGGGGAAGGGATTCTGTAGACGTGTGGTTAACATATGGAATCAGGACATATCATAATCTGTGTTGGCCTCTTCCAATCAGTTGGTGATGTCTATTTAGCTACACTACAACTGCAGGAGCCAAGGCCTTGAACTATGCCCATGGTCCCTCTTCTCTGTTGGGACCATGACAGATGTAGTCCTGAAGGCCACACTCCAGGGTGAGACTAGTGCCAAGGAGCCACACTGTCTTCACCCAGAAAAGAGCAATGACAACCACAGGGCTGGGCTGTTGGTGGGGTCACTGTGACGAGTGACAGTGTGATAGGACAACGAGAGGGCACGCTCTACAATCAGACACTCAAAGACCAGGAGTCCTAGGACAAAACCTCGGCTTATAACATGGGTGCACTGAACTGCTCCCACCTCACGGGAGTTCTGTGCAGACACGGAGATTTTGCACGCAAGGCCTCCTGCCTGCAACACAGCTTTCCAGGCTCATAAGACACAAACCCACTTTTGCAATGTCTATAATTTCTAGGTTCAACAGGATTTTTAGTCCTTATTGTCTGTCACAATTCTGTGTATGAATCATGCAGACAAGCTCATCATTTTTGGTGGCTGACAGGTGGCAGTGTGCCTAGCCCATCCCCTAAAAGGGACACTTTTGAAGATGAAGAGCAGGCAGTACCTATGAATCACACCCACCCCTGCCTGCAAAGTGGGCCTCATATATTCCCATCTCATTCATGAAAGGAAACTGATTCAGAGAGCCAAGCTGCTCAGCCAGGGGTGGACACTGGACAGAACAAGATGGAACTCTGGTGCTCCCCAAAACCTGAGAGGCTCCAGGCCTCGGCTGCACTGTGTGTTACCTCTAACGACATTTCTCTCTCCCTGGCACCCAGTGGTGGCTGTCATTTTCACTTCATCCAATAACAGTTTATTATTTTAATCACTTTGCAAATGATTAATCACTGTGCTCCATTCCCTCCCCTGATCTTTTCTCCAGTGGAAACTGAAGAGTATCAGCTTCCCCCCCCCCCGTATTGGTGATTGAACCCAGGGCATTTAAACTGAGCTACATTTTCACCCCCCCCCCACTTTTTTTTTATTTCAAGACAGAATCTTCCCAAGTTACGGACTTGCCCAGGCTGGACTCAAAGTTGAGATCTGCCTGCCTCAGCCTGCCAGAGTGCTGGGGTGACAGGCAAGCACCACCACATCTGGCTCCAGTTCAGCTTTCTTTATGGATATTGCTCTACAGACATTTTGCATTCCTGGGCTCTGGAAGTCAGGGGGCCTCAATTCAAAGGCCTGTGTTGCCCCTTCCTATCTGTGGCCCCAGGCAAGTAGGTTACCCCTGAGTCTTGGGAATTTCATCTCGAAGACTTGGGAGAATCTGATGGCCCAGAGCTTGGCCCAGAGCTCGACAGCAATCTGGCCAAGTGGTCAGTGACGGGGAAAGCCCTGCAGTTCCATTTTTGGTCTGAACTTGGGCCTATCCGCTGCGCCTGGCTCTGCTGGGTGCCTTCTCTTCCCAGGAGGCTGCAGCTGGACAGGTGAAGGAGCTGTCCCTGACCACCCGGCCCTCCCAGCACCGCAGCTCCACTTGCTCACCCAGGGAGCAACGGAAAAATCACAGGATGTGCGCACTTCCCAACACATGGGGACATGATCTCCATCTGTCCTGCAGGGCATCTGGCCTGGCCAGGAAAGCAGCTTCCCTCGTCTTAATCCCTGTCCCTGGTCCCCAGGCGCTGGGCAACCAGCCTAAAGACATCATTAGCACCAACAGCTTCCTGCTGGGAACCGGGCCCTGTGCTCTGGCCAGACAGGCATCATCTCCCTTACCCTCTGCCCTGGCCGCTCGCCCCCTCTCCTAAACCACTCTTCCTCCCACAGCAGGGCTCTGCTCCTTGGTCTCCTCCCCGATGCCCCCATTCACAGATCCAACCCTGTCAACCTCTCTCTCTCTCTCTCTCTCTCTTTTTTTTTTTTTTTTTGGTACCGGGGATTGAACTCACAACCTCACACTTGCCAGGCAGGCACTTAGGCCTCTGAGCTAAATCCCAGGCCCACCCTCTCTCCTCTTGCCGGCTTTGGTCTCCTCCATTGCCCACGCCCCTAGCCTTAATTTACTTGTTTACTGTCTCTCTTTGCCCCATGGAGTATCAGCTCCCGAGGACAGGGGCTGCGTCTTCATCCGGGTACCTCCCCTGCACCTGACTGTGCCTGCTCCCAGGGAGTTGCTGGGCACGTGTCGCCACAACCTCGTGCTGCAGGTGTTTTTTCCATCAGCTCTGTTTCACAGATGAGACATGAGACTCAGCTCACTGAGCCCCAAAGACCTGGATTTGAACCTCAGTCTTCTGTCTGTCTCTGGAGGACAGGACTGTGGCCCCAGCTCCCGGCCCTCCCCCGGGGACCTGGGAGCTCTGTGGGTCTGGGATTATGAGTGGCCCCAGGCCAGCCTGTCCATGCAAGAACCCACTTCTCCTTCTGCCAAACCCCTCCACCACCCTGTGGCCCTCCCTTGCCTCAGACAATGCCAAGTACACAAGGACGGAGCAAGATGTTAAGAAAAGTAAGATCCAGCCTCAAACTCAAAATACTCAAAATGTCTCCAGAGAACAGGACAACAGTTAAACACTGTAACCTGGACCAGGCACGCTGGCACATACCTGTAATCCCAAATGCTTCGGAGGCTGAGACAGGAGGCTCACAAATTTGAGGCCAGCCTAGGCCACTTAGCAAAATTCTGTCTCAAAGCATAAAATTAAAATTGGATGTAGGTCTGTAGGAGGGCCTGGGTCCAACACTGATCACTACAAAGTGAAACACAAAAAGTGTGGGCCATGGGCTCAGAACAGTCCTCCGAGTTCAATTGACCCTGGAACTCTGGGCATGTTATGTCTTCCCTCTGAGCTGCCAGATGTCTCATCTATAAATGAGGACAACAAATACTCACCCTCCAGGGGCTCTGTGACAATGAAGTGAGAGAACATACATAGTATATCGCTAAGCGGAGTGCTTCGCCCAAAATCAGTGTCAAATAAAGTATTTATAGATAAACCACCATCCATAATTCAAAGCTCTGTGCCTTGGTGACGAGGTTACTTCTGCAGAGGAGGCGAGCTCTGCCTCTGGCTGAGTGGGGTTTTTGAAGAAGGCTTTTTTTGGCCTCACAGAACTTTGAAGTTCAAGTTCTTTCCACTTATCAAGAAAGACTGGGAAAGTTATAGAGGCCAAGATTCTCTTCATGCCCACCCTTCCCAGCCAGAGACAAAGCCACTGATTTTTGCAGCTGTGCTGCAAGCTGTAAATCAGCAGATCACAGCCCAGACATCCCGGCCCGGCCCACACCTCCCCACTGGTACTGGCTGGGCCCGCTACAGCCCTCGCGATGGTAGCTTGCTAATTTAAGCCAGGGTTTCTGTTCTACCCTGCGATTATCCTTCTTCCTGTGCATGTTATGATATTCTGGGTAGTCAATTTGATTTTGATAACCCAGGATGCAGAGGTTAATGAAATCATTCCTCGGCCTCCCACAGCCCCCTGCCTCCCAAAGTCCGGACAGCTGCTAGGGTACCGAGAGGGTTTCAGAGGTCACAGCGTCTGAGGCTTTTTTCACATCTCAGCTGTGATGAGAGGGACGTGAAATGATGCTTCTTTTCTCTGCTCTCTACCTGCATCTCCAGCACTAAACCTCCACCCTGTGGTTTCCCAGTAGCTGCTTGTTGAACGCCATTAGCACCAGGAAGCTTCCCATGTTACACAGCAGCCCCACACCTTAGGTTTGACTGTAGGAGGATTTCTTATGGAAGGAACAGGAGATGCACAAA
The DNA here is from genome assembly GCF_034190915.1 of Cavia porcellus. Lineage (NCBI taxonomy): Eukaryota > Metazoa > Chordata > Mammalia > Rodentia > Caviidae > Cavia > Cavia porcellus. The sequence continues at coordinate 22,008,492 of NW_026947508.1, read as the reverse complement.
CATGTACACCAAAATGGCCTGCAGCAACCTTATTCAGGCTGGCATAACCCTGGAAATAATGTAAGCTCCCCTAAATAGAACACACTCATAGAAGGTAGTTGTCAAAAATCATGTTTTCAAAACTGGTGTACGTGTGCATGGGGTTGTGTATATGTGGTGTTTCTGAGACGGTTTTACTCTGTAGCCGAGGCTGGCCTTGAATCCACGGTGACTGTCCTGCCTCAGCCTCCCAAATGCTGGGATCACAGGTGTGTACCACCACACCCAGCCTCAAAGAATGTTTAATAGCATAAGAGTATGTTCATGGTATAGTGAAAAGGCTTCCCATATGATACATATTCTTTTTTTTAAGATATATATTCTATGATCCTTATTTCATTAAAAGTAGGAGAGGGCAGAAAAATGGGAAGGAAACATTTAAGTAATGAAACTTCTCTGTGGCGGGACTGTGAGTAACATCCATTTCTGCTTAAACTGCATGCTGAAATAACTACCCTGCTATCTTTATTAAAAAGAAAATTTCTAATATTGAGCTGATAAAGTTTCCCAATTGCATCTATCCAATAATTCTAGTTCCTCTGGAGCTCCATAAATGTCGGCCAAATGAATGAGAAGCAAGCCTTGTTCCTCTCCCAAACAGTTGTAATTACAGAAAACAATCTTGGAATACTTGCCAGATGCTGGGTATAGGGCTGAAGTTTTTCACATCACACTCATGAACACCTCATAACCATCCTGTAAGACTATCACTGCTCCCATTTCACAGACAAGAAAAGTGAGGCTCTGGAGAGTGATTTATGTATTGCTAAAGCTCACTTTAATAAATGTCATCATGGCTGGGTAGTGAATCCAAGTCAGTCTGTTTCCAGTGCCGGGGAGGCCTCAGGGATCTGCAGACAGTTATCCTGCCTCTTCCCCTGGGAGAGGGAGGCCTGTGCTCATCTTTTTTGCCTAAATCCCCTCACCTCTGGCCTCCCTTCCCCATGCATCACCTGGCCAGTAGAGGCCAAGAAGATTTGGAGTGGTTTGAGGGCTTGAGTCTCAACTCCACCGCTCTTGCCTTGAGAGGCAGCTCCTCCTGAGCCTCATGTCCTCATCTGCGAGTGACAGCAAAGCCCCCACTGCAGGCAGAGGTGCAGCTCAGCAAAGCCTCTGGCATGAGGCAGATGCTCAGCAAGAGGCCTTTCAAGTGTCCTTCATGACTCCTCCATGACTCACCTGCTCCCCAGGAAATGAACCCGAGACCTAGGAAGTGGCGGGCCAGCCAAGGCTGCCACTTGCTCCCACACCGCTCAGCCTCACCTGAGGTCACCTCGCCCAGCCTCCTGCCTTCATGCTAGGTCTTCAGGCACTGAGTTGCAGAGAGAGGACACAGAGGCCAGACTTTCAAAGACCTATCCAAGGTCACATGGCAACCACCACTGCCCTCAGCCAGCCTGTCTGGTTTCCCCACATTGAGTCTCTCTCTGTACAACTCACTCCCCAGGGCACATTCATCCTCTTGAACACCATTCTGCACAGACTGCTCCCAGTTCCTTTTTCCCTGGCCTGGAACTCAGAGCTCCCTACTTCCCAGCCTGGCTGGCCATCCTGTGGAACCCAAGGACCTGTCCAGCCTCATCTCCCACGTCCAGACTGGCATGGGGGCCTCAGCACAGCCCCTGGCCCCTAACAGACTCTCTCCTCAGTGCCCCCTCCCCGCCTACACTTGACAGACTCCCCCCACATAGCCGGGGCTGTCTGTAGAGTTGCTCTGACACCTACACCTCCTGAGGGAGTCCAGATCAGAGGGACTAAGCTCACAGATTCATCCCAGCTCCCAGGCCCTGCAGGTCTCAGTACGTAGCAGGTGCTTGACAACCATGGTAAAAAGGACACCTGCTTCCAAGGCCTTTCCGATCTGTCCTGCAGCCTCCCATCCTGATAGTCACCAGTGCCCTGGTACTGGGTTTGGCTGCAGGGAACCTCACCGCCCTCCATCATCTGCTGGGACTTTCACTGCCTGTGTTGCTCCCTCCGTCCAGAGGGCTCTGCCCCAGTTCCCCACATAGCTAGCCACAGCTCCTCACACATGACTTAGCCCAGGCACCACCTCCTCTGGCTTGGTCCTGCACTTGTCCCTGAAGCTGTAAGTGAGCAGGGGTTCCCCAGGCATGGTCACATTCACAGCCGGAGGCTTGTGTGAGGCCCCCACTGACAGTGACCAACAGGAGCTGCAGCTGACAGGCTTGGGCAGAGAATAGCAATCACACCTGCAGCTCCTGCAAGGTATGGGGCAGGACTGAGGGAAGGGTAGCAGCTAGAGGTATGCTGCTTCATCACAGTGCTCACCCAGATGCTGGGCTTCTAGGGCCAGCAAGGATAGAATATGAACTTAGTGCTCCCAATTCTGCAAAGCTGACATTTCAGTGCTTTCCCAGCAGCTCCTGACTGCAGTCATAGACAGAGAAGACAACCAGAGCCCCTCATTCACCTGTCATGACTCTGCCCCAGCCCACACTGCCTGCCTTGACCCTGCCCGGCTGTTGCACACTGCAGCCATCTTACATGGTACGGAAAACACGATGCTTTATCAGTATCGCCTCATCCAGGCTTTAAGAGGTGGTTAGGAGGTGAACACCAGCATCCACACTTCACAGTCAAACACACAAGGTACAGAGAGTGCAGCCAACCCACTGAAGACCATAGGAGGTGGCAGAGCCAGCAGCTGACAGGAAGAAGCAGAAGACACAGGGGCTCAGAGGACAGTGAGGGCAGAGAGGCCCACAGCATAAAGCAGTCTCGAAGAGGCAGAGGCACTGGGAGGGCTCAGAGACACAGTGAGGTGCAAATGAAACCAAGATCCCCACAGGCTAAGGTGAAGAAAAGGGAGACTTCGGAACAGACAAGCATCTGGGTGAAAAAGCCTGGCTCCATTCTCTTGCCCTGAGAAACCTGGCAGCCTTGGGCCATGTGGAGGGAAGCGGGGTCACCAGCTGAAGGGGGGCCTGCTAAACTCTCATGCTCCACCCTACCCAGAGGGTGTCCATAGGCTTTCTCTGAGATGCCCGCCTGGGCACAGGCTCTGCCCAGGACGGGTTGTCAGGGTCTACTCAGGCACTGCCAAGGTCTCACACTGCAAGAGCTGGCAGTGACGCTTTGCCTTGGACTCCCAACGTCCTGCTCAGACTTTGCAGAAGCCCCACGCCCAGGAAGCAAGGCCATCTGCAATTTCCAGAGCCCCGATTTCATGTCTGGAAGGATGAGTGGGCTTTGCAGGGAGGGGGTAGGTGTATCAGGAGTGAAGAGAGGAATGGACAGTGCATTGGGTTCTGGCTTTCTGAGATCCCTTTCTGGTTCTGGCTTCTGGTTCTGGTTCTGGTTCTGGCTTCTGAGATCCCTTTCTGGTTCTTTTTCTCAAGCCTTCATTAGTGCCATGCTTCCCCTTCAGCTTTTTTTTTTTTTTTTAAATGCAGTATGGGGATCAAACCCTGGGAGTGCCAGTCCTTTTTTTTTTTTTTTATTTTAAAACCAAAATATCCAGCTGCCCTTGAATTTGTAATCTTTCTGTCTTAGCCTCCAGAGGAGCTGGGTTTGCAGGTGTGCCCGCCATACCTGGTTTGCCCTCAGCTTTTGACTTAGCTGTCCCCTCCTCATCCTTCCCTTTATAGAGGCCACTTCTGATCTCCGAAACCAGGTAAGACTCTCACCCACCCTCATGGCTTCCAAGCCCTCTGAACACAGCTGCGAATTTCAGCTTTTGGGAGGACAAGCTGATGAATACCTGTTTCTCCCACCACAACCAAGGGTCCAGGAGGTCCAGCAGAATGAGGGAAGGGCGGTGCTACTAGAGACTGAATCAAGGGCCTTTTCACTGAGCTACAACCCAAGCCTTTTCTGTTTTTTATTTTGAGACAAGTTCTCGCTAAGTCTCTAAATTGCCTAGGCTGAGCTAGAATTTGCAATCCTCCTGTCTTAGCTTCCCGGAGTGCCACGGTTGAACACTGAGTCATGAGCCCACCTCTTACTGTGCATGTCCACAGAACTTGATGAATGCATGAAGTCTTCTCACTTCTTCATAAGAGCTCCTCCATTTTCAGAGTCTAAAAGGCCCAGATTTCACATCTGATCGCATTAAAGCCTCAGCCCAGCCCTGGATGTATGGTTGTTATTCCCACTTTATAGATGGGGAAATGAACTTCAGAAGGCAAAGTGGCTCTGTAGCCCACATTCACAGCATGTAAGTGACTTCCAATTCATGGCTGGCTTCAGAACCCACCTCTGACAACTATACTACCCTCCTCTGTTGCCCCACAGACCCTCAGGATCTTCCCTTGCAAACTTTCCCCCACCCCTTCCTAAGCTTCCTTAGCTCTGGACTCATCCATTCATTCATTCATTTATCAATCCACCAACTCATTTATTTGAGTACTAGGGAGTCACAGACCAGAACTCAAGGAGCCCTTATGGGCAACAAGAGTTTTCTCTCCATCCTTTGCTGCCCACTCCCCATTGCTCTGGGGACTTTTCCAGCAGTAGTTAGGGCCAAATGGTTGCCCTGTTGGGAGCTGGCTTCCGAGCCTCACCCCCTCCACTCCCCAGGACACCAGCCTAAAATGTACCACCTGAATAACAGAAGTATCACAGTCTTCGGGTCTCCATCAAGCTCTGAGAAGCCTAGGACAAGAGACAGGGCAGGATTCTGCCATCCTTCTTCATGTAGTGATTCCCCTGAGCCTCACCCTAGGCAGCTCTGGGAAAAAGTTCTGAACCTGGAATCATAAGACCAGGGTTCTAGCTTTGGCTCTGGTGCTGGTCCCTCTTGCCTCTTTCTGAGCCATAGATTCCTTGTTCTAGCTGTAAAATGGAAGGAATCATGATGATGATGACCCTAAAGGTTGCTGTACAGGTTGTGGCTGAGGATTACATCCTGCAGATCCAGGTAGTTCTCCTGCAGACAGTTGGTCAGGGAAATGTCTAAGCAACTGGGGACCTATGTAGCCAGCTACACTTGCATTTATTTGACACTGTGATTTTCAGAAGGTCGGGAATGCACCTAGCAAGCTGAGCCCAGAGCCTCTCCAGAGAGGACGCTGAAAAATGAGAGGCTCTCACTTTGCTCGGTGCTAATGGGGAAGCTGTGCTCATCAACCAGCACGGGGGGGCCTGGGGAGAAGGCTGAAAATGGGCACACACTGGTGGTCAGTTTCTCCCAGATTGGCGTTCCCAGAGCTCCCCTGGAGACAGTTCAGGCCAGGAACCTGAAACTCTCTGAATCAGGAGGATTCTTGGGTCCACTTTAGGACAAGTGCCTCCTCATACTCCCTGCTTTCATCGGCCCTGGGCTCTGCAGAATTTGGAAAATTCCTCTTCCTTACTGCATAAACAGCTTCTGCTTATGGGGTCCTGGCACCACAGACCAGCTGGTCTGCATATGTTCTCTCACCGGCACCTCAGGATTACCTTTCTGAAGAGGGTTCTGTTGACCACTCCATTCTACAGATGAAAGTAACTGAGGTTCATTGAGGTTGTGATTTGCCCAATCACAGAGCCAGTTCATGACAGAGCAGAGATGAATATTCAGGCTGGCTCAACTCTAAGCCTACAGAGTGGGGAAACATTGATGAATACACAAGGCAAAGATCAATCCTTCTGCTTTGGGAAATTTCTCCACTGTAGCAGCAATGAGTCACCGAAGGCCCAGGAAAATCTTGTATCCTGTGCTCCTTTTTTTTCCCCTCTCTTTTGATGCTGGGGATGGATCTCAGAGCCTTGCACAAAATAGACAAGTGCTGTGTCACTAAACTACACCTCAGTCCCCTCTACTCTTTCTGGGGAAGCAAACAGGACATTGATACCAAAGCCTCCTGAGACCTACACACTCCATTCCACCACCCAACACGCCAGATTCTGCCTCCATTAACCCCACACTGTGGAACTCACACTTTCTAATCAAGATTGGTTCTCTATTCTTCAACAGAGAAACTGAGGCAGAAAGGAGGTGGAACATAGGGCACCTCAGTGACCGGGATGTGACCAAAGCTCACAGCTCACATCTCCGATCTCTGAGTCCATAAGCTGCCCTCTACCCTATCTGATGGTACCACAGCCAGGAGAACTTTGGGACTCTGTCCTTGGTCAACCAGCATGCAAGACCTATTTTCAACAAGCAGCAGATACCCAGGCCTCCTTCTTGCTGAAGGTTGTCAGTTTCCTCTCAAGCCTTTCAGCCCACATCTGAGGCGGTGGGTATGTGTGAAGGAGGGACAAGGAGGACAAGTCGAGCACTGTCCACAGACACCAAGAAGAGAACCTCACTACAAAGACTGAAAGCACATGCCCACTCCTCCCAAACCGACCACTGCTATCTAGCAGTGGGTAAAAAAAAAAAAAAGGTTTGGGGCTGGGGTTTTAGCTTAGTGGCATAAGCGCCTGCCTTGCAAGCAGGCAGTCGTGAGTTTGATCCCTGGTACCGATAAAAATGAAAAAGACAAAAAAAAAAAAAAAAAAAGGGTTTACAAGGTGAGAGAAAGCTGGAGGGAGGGGGCATTTGTGAGGAGGACCTGAGCCTCCTGCGAATCGTATCCTCGTATCCAGTTCCTGACCAGATTGGCCACTAGGGAAAGGAGCAGAGGACTGACTCACTGACCCAGACCTATTGCCCACTGTATCCAGAAACCCAGGGCTCTCAGCAACCATTACCTAGAGACATGTGCCCAAAGCCACTCTGGAAGTCGCTTTCTACTGCGGTCTCAGAGATCTGACCAAAAGAAAAAAAAAAAAAAAAAACAGCAGTCATATTTTCACATTCTCATACAGAGAAAATTACAAAATGACAGTAGGGAAGAAGCATATGCCAACAGAGATCCCAAGCATATGCCAACAGATGATTACCATATGTGACTTGCTAAGTGCCCTAAGGCTTGCTGCAGACAAACAACTCTATACTGTTCGGGATGCCTCCTCAGTGCCCCCCTCAGCTGTCTCCTTCAAATCCCCAAGACACTGGAGAGCTTTCCTCTTCTGTCGGTGTGAGCACCACACACATGTACTGTCACAAACAACTCCCAGTGACAGACACAGAACTGTTGCCAAAGTGTCCCACGACCCGGATGAAGACACAAGGGGATGCCAATGCCAACAGATGATTAAATGTTACTCAGGCTAGCTCAAGCATCAATATACATACACCCAGCCCAGGCGCACATTCCTGTGTCCCCCTCTCAAAGGAAGTGGCCTTCAGGCTAGATCCTTGGCAACCTACCAGTAGTGCAGGGGCCCAGAGAGGTCGGGGGTCCAGGTGCCAAATCCATGCTCCCCACCCTCACCTTGGGGTCCAGACCCGCGGTGTCAGCCCGCAGCGGACTCACCGGACGATGCCAAACATGACAAGCACGTTGCCCAGCAGCCCCACGGCGCACACTGCGGAGTAGAGAGCGGTGATGGCGATGGCCAGAGCGAGGGACGACGCGCTCCGCGTCCCCGGCGGCCCCGACGCATTGGCGCCCGCGCTGGGGAAGGTGCTGGGGTAGGCGTCCGAGGCGTTGGGGAGGAACGAGGGCTGCAGCTCGGCGCCCGCAGAAGGGGCCGGCTCCATGGCGGCCCGCGGCGATGTGTCCCTCTCCACCGTGCGCCCTGGGCGCAGGGACCCGGCGCGAGAGGCGCTCGAAGGGCCGAGGCCGCGGCCCCGACGCCACCGGCCTCAAAGGTCCGGCCGCCGAGCTCTCTCCACGCGTCCTCCCCGTGCCTTGTCGCCTGCACCGGCCTTGCCCACAGCGTCCTCCCGCTCTCCAAGCCGGAGCAGTGTAAGCCTGGAGCCGCTGCGGTCTCCTCGGACGCGCCCGCTGCGCGCACCACGTGGTCCGGAGGCGGCCGCCAGTCTGCGCCCGCGACCGGGGGCGCGCGCTGCACCACCGGCTTGGAGCGGGGCCAGGAAGGCTCCGGCTCCCTCTCTCGTTCCACTCCGCAGGCTCAGGCTTGAAAGCGCCCCCATCCCAACCTGGACTCACCTCCCCGCCCCCTCCCCCCTTTGGAGTCAGGGGAACCTGGATGCGAATTCCACCTCCCGCCTCCTAGTGAGAGATAACCTTGAGCGAGGCACTTAGCCTCGCTCAAATGCAGTCTCCGTTTTCCTACAAGGAAAACCTCCCCACCTCTCTCCGAGGGCTACTGGGGAGAGTAACAACGCGAGTCAAGAACTCAGCTACCTTCTCTATCCTTTTCTGCACTGACGTGGTGTGTGCGCCCTGTTCTTCACCAGGTTTTCTCACAGGACTTTCAGAATCAAGTGATGCCAAGACCCCAAAGCAAAATTGTCCCATTTCCCCCAACGGATTCGGATGAACTCTTACGAAGTCAGGATCTACTCCAAGACGAGAGCCAGGAAGAGAACTAAACTGGGTAATAAGGAATCGCGCAGGTGCTGGACCAAGGTTACTTCCAGTTCACTGTATCAGGCTCAGAAAAAGGCCACCGCTGTCTGCACAGCTGGACTTGTTTTATTGGGAATCAGTCTTTCCCTTTTGTTTCTAAGCTCCGGATCATTAGGTTGGTTCAATAATAAATATATAAACCGCCCCCCCCAAAAAAACCTTAGTACTGTATACATAGTAAGTGCTCTATAAAGATCCCTCGAGAGTTATGCTTTTTTGTACCCCATTCATTCACTGCACAAATGGTCCTACTGCGGTCCACCGGTGCCCAAAACCTGATGAAGCCCCTGCTGTCTGGGGTTCACATTCTGGTAGGGGAAAAAACTAGGAAATAATAGTTCAAGGTGCGAAAAGGGGCAGGGTCCATGAAACCCAGAGGGCAGGACAACTCCCTGAGGAAATGACACTTAAGGTTAGGTATGAAGCTGGGAAGGGACTGACTTAGAGAAGGAACAAGGAAAAAGTCTTCCGGAGGAAAGAATCACATCTACAAAGTCCTTGTGACCCAAGGGACTGAAGAAGGAAGCCAGACAGAGGAGAAGGCAGGTGTGGAGGGAGAACAGGATAAGGCAAGGTCTTGAAGACCACCTTTAGACTGCTCTGGCTGCCAAGGAGCAGATGAGGGGGAGTCACAACTTGCAACTTAGCTAATTTATTCTCCGAATGTGTTCTTGACCTGGCCAGAACCATAGCCAGCTCCGTGGGGTGCCCAACCAGTCCAGAACATTCTCTCTACCAAGCAAGTATGGCTGTCTTCCAGGCACTGTGACAAATACTTTATACAAGCATGGACACATTGGAGTAAATCCTGTTATCACTGTCAAATTTTCCAGACAAGAAAAATGCAGCTCGGCACTGTATGGTAACTATTTCTATCTGAACTGGACTCCTTCTTGGAGGAGCCAGGCCTAATGAGTCCCTGTACCCAGAGGAGGGCTAGGGTCATAGTGGGTGCTAAAGGGATACTGTTTGAATGGCAGAGATCCCCAGGGGGATGGGAGTGGGCCAACACTGGGATTCCCAAGATTTGGATTCTGAGACAATGCACTTGGCTCTTCAAGTGGCTCTAATTCACATCACACTCTGGCATGGTCACCTACCAAGGCTCTTAATCTTTCCCAGGAAGAGCAAGGCCAGAATTTCCAAGCTCAACCTCCTCTCCTTTCCTTTTTTTTTTTTTTTTTTTATCAGTACCAGGGATTGAACTCACGACCACGCGCTTGCAAGACAGGTGCTTATGCTGCTGAGCTAAATCCTCAGCCCCAACCTCCTCTCCATTCACTCCACTCTCCTCAACAGCTATTCCAGCCTTCCTACCCACACCAGCCAACCCCACCCCCACTCAAAGATATCTCAGAACTCATCAGACCCAAGAGCTTTGCTGTGGAAAGCTGGGAAGATACTCCCCCATGGTTGAATTTCCAGTGCCAGGGATGGGAAATTTGGGAAATTTGGACAGGACAATTTTTTTTGGAACTCTGGTCCCCTTCCTACCCCTTAACAAGCAAGTATTTTCCTACCTCAAGACATTTGCACATCTATTCCTTCCACTTGGAAGGTCCAGCCACTTCCGCAGGCTAAATGCTACTTTTGTCCCTGAAGTTTTAGCTTAAATATCAATTACCCCTAAAACCTTCACTGACCCCCCATACTACCTCCAACTAAGCCAGATTTCTTGTTACTCGTTCTCACAGCATCCTGCAACTCTGCTTCCCATACTCCCCACATGTAGCTTGTCAGAACTGGAGTTTGCACATCAATCACTTTACGACTGCCCTTGTGCACTTCTGAACCCCAGCTCACAATAGTCCCTGACATGCAGGTGCTCAGTTGATGAGCAATGAATACAGAAGCTCGATTCAAACCTGGTTAACTCACATGTTAATGAAGGAGACAGAGCAAGGGCACCATAATAGTGGCCTGAGAATTCTTCTAAACTAATAAAGCGCTTTGCACAATATGAAGTGTCATTGCAGAATATGGTGTGTATTTTTCCAAGCTATTTTTCTTTTGCTGGGACAAAATACCCAACATCTCAATTGAAGGAGAAAAGGTTTATTTCAGCTTAAAGTTTGTAGAAGTTCAGTCCATAGTCAGCCGGCTCCAAGGCAGGGCAGCCTGGCAGAGGAGCATTGTGGCAGGCAGGCAGGAGACAGTGAAACAGTAAGCAGCAGCGGCAAGGCTGCCTTCCTCTCTACATATATGCTTCATCCAGGAGGCCAGGGTATAGCTCAGCGGCATAAGCACCCACCTGGCAAGTGCAAAAAAAAATCTATATTTCATCCAGGATATAAACCACACCCAGAAATACACTAACTCCAATCAGTGGGCTAATTTAGTACTACACAGCCTTGATCCCTGGATCACACGCTTAATCCACATTCACACACTCATGACCCAGCTACCTCCAAAAAGCCCCACCTATGAGCACATGAGGTTTTGAGGGACATCTAGATACAAACCATAACAGTGTTTAATTTTAAAATTTATAACAGTAAAAGACACATAGCCAATTATCTCCCTTAAAATACTCCCTTCATCTCCCAGACATTTATCTCATTTTTCTTGCCATTTTAAAGCAGTACTAAAAGTCCTCTTTCATGAGTGTCTTTAGATGTGTCATTGTGACTGCCTTGATATCTTTTTTTTTTTTTTTTGTCTTTTGTCTTTTTTTTTATTGGTACCAGGGATCGAACTTACGGCCGCACACTTGCAAGGCAGGCACTTATGCCGCTGAGCTAAATCCCCAGCCCCCTGCCTTGATATCTTGAATCGATTAAAAAAGGCTTACCGGAGCTGGGGATTTAGCTCAGCGGCATAAACGCCTGCCTTGCAAGCAGGCAGTCGTGAATTCGAGTTTGATCTCCGGTACCAATAAAAAGGAAAAAGACAAAAAAAAAAAAAAAAAAAGGTTTACCTTTCTTTGTCATTTTGACTTTGGGGAAGTACCAGAAGTTTCATGGTGCCACGTCCTGTGAACAGGAGGACACACCGCAAAGTTTTTAGGAACCTGCCTCTCTGGTGAATGGGACTCGGAGCAGCATTCACTGTATTTTATCATAACTCATAAAGACATTCATGAAAGGGACTTGCAGAATTGCTTCAGAAAGTGGTGAGAATGATGGGATGAATGTTCAGAATGAGGGGGAATATTTTAGAGGGAATTAATGCCAATGTGTCCTTTACCATAATAAATTTTAAAAATTCAAATATTCACCATGTTTTTAGATCACCTCTAGGAGATTCTAAAATCACATTTTATTATGAAATGAAATGTTAATTCTCACCTCTACCACTTCCTGCACCTTGGCTTTTGGTGATCACCTAGCAAAATCCTTGGCATTACAGCTGGGGTCTCCCCCTACTTGGTTCCAAGCTACCATCCAGATCTTACTGCTTAATCTGCCTCTATCTCCTCCCCGAACCCAGTCCCATGATTCCGAAAAGTTTCAGGGTCTGTTGTCATTATTGTGTGATTTTTTAAAATCCTTCCTTGATAAATATTTTATTTAAAATTTTTTATTTTTAAAATTTTTTATTTTATTTTATTTTTTTCTTTTTTTTAAATTTTATTTTGAAAGTAGTAAAAATGCAACAGCACAAGACAGAACAAAGCCAATGGAGACAATGCAGTGAAACTGGTGCAGCATTTCACCATAGGATACTGGGATAGTAGTAATAGGTACTATGGTATATCTCTTTAACTTCACAATAGTTGTCCAGTCAATTAGGTATAGCAAAATCAAACCAAAAATAGAACATTATAAAACCAATTGAGAATACTGAATAGAGCAAAAGAAACATAACAAAACAAAACAGTGAAAACAACCTTTGCCTTCAAACAGAAGATAGAAGGAAATCCCCCATATTTGCTATACTGCATATGGTCATCCTCCCAGGAGATGCTGAGACATCTATCCCCAGTAGCTATGGGGGGCGGGGGAGTGCTTGATTTTCAGCCCGATTGGGAGTGGGCTCACAGGTAATGGTTTTCTTTCTGGCCCTTGCCGGGGCGCTTATCAAGAGGGCAGGTGAATAAGCTGCCTGAGTCCCACTATGGCTGGATCTTGGGAGCTCTGTTCTCCTCCTGGCCCATGCCGCAGGTGCTTAAAATTTTTTTATTTTAAAGAGAATAAAACAAAACAATAAAATGAGAACAACCTTGGGTTTCAAAAACAAGAGAGTGGGAAATCAACAGTAGGTACTATAGTCCAAATAGTTGCTCAGACTACTAGATACAGGCATGCAAAGTCAAACAATTTAAGAACTGAGTTGTTTCTTTACTTCAGATGCTATCATTTCAGAAATTTCAGGTGTGTCACTTCCAATTTCTTTTGTTCTGTGTCTCCTGGACTTGTTCTGGGTGGGGCTCATGGTGCGGGGACCTCTTCTCTGGGCCTCCCAAGGCTGGCTCACTCTGGGGGTGTGGCTTCCTCTCCAGGCTTGGCAGCTGGATCACCAGGGAGCGTGGCTTCTCCTCTTCAGGGTTGCAGCCGCGGGCCTGGTTTTCTCATTTTTATTGGATTCCTGGATTATCTCTCTTCATGGGCTTCAAGTTTCAAGTTTAACTTTAGATCCTTCCTGGGTCCAGGGGACTCACCTCCCTCCTTTTTCTCTTCCTCAAGTTGCTACATTCCAGTTCCTGGACACCAAATCATGGAGAGGCTGTTTCTCTGCTGCCCACTGCTCAGCCATCTTCCCGGAAGTCAGGGTCAAAAATTTGAGCCTAGGGGCTGGGGATTTAGCTCAGCGGCATAAGTGCCTGCCTTGCAAGCAGGCAGTCGTGAGTTCGATCCCCGGTACTGATAAAAAGGAAAAAGACAAAAAAAAAAAAATTTGAGCCCAACCTATGCAATTAGTGATTTACAAAGACCTTGTCCAAAAAAAAAAACCAAAAGGCTGGGTATATAGCTTAGTGCAAAGGCCCTGAGTTCAGTCCCAAATGCCACACACACACACACACACACACACAGCAGGTGGAGAGGGTCCCTAACCTCTCTGACCTTTCTATGATGTGGAAAGCCACTACACTGGTACCAGAACTGGTGAGAAAATAGATTTCTGCCAATCAGGAAAGGCTCGATGGGCATGAGCTGCTACACCATGAGATACGTAAAACCATTGCTCCCTGAAATCACTCACAAATCAAGAAATTATGAGCTGGGCATCGTGATACACACCTGTAATCCTAGCCCTTTAGGAAACTGAGACAGAGGATTGTAAATTCAAGCCTTGACTGTGTGATCTAGCACTTTAAGCAAGACTCTGCTCAAAAAATAAAAAGGAAGTCAGAGGCGGTAGTAGTACATGCCTGTAATCTCAGCACATGGGAGGCTGAGGCAGGAGGATCAGCATGATTTTAAGGCCAGCCTGGGCTACATGGGACTATCTAAATCAGGGGCAGTGACTCACAAGGGCAGCCTAAACAACGCAACAGGATCTTGTCTCAAAAAAAAAAGAAGAAGGACAAGGAGGAGGAGGAGGAGGAGGAGGAGGAGGAGGAGGAGGAGGAGGGAGTTCTGGGGATGTGAAGGTCCTGATTTAAATCCTCAGTACTTGAAAAAAAGCAGGGTGGGGGGTGGCTGGGAAAGTAGCTCAGTGTGAGGACTCTAGATTCAATCCCTAGTATTAAAAAAAATCTGAAAGAGATATAAATGGCCAAGGACATGAATGAAATCATTGCTGAGGAAACAAGCCACGTTCACATGAACTGCTGTCTTGTCGGACGTCTCAAGGGGCCACTGCAGAGGCTTCCACAGTGGCTTTTCCAAGTGAGGACAGTCAGGGCAGAGCATCGCTCAGCGACAGAGCGCTTGGTTCACATGCACAGGACCCAGGTTCAATCCCCAGCCCTCCACCCCCAAAGAAAACATTCAGATCCATTCCATAGGTTCTAAATCCTTGGATCCAACCAGCTGTGGGTCAAAACTATCTTTAAAAAGAAATGTACCAAAGCCGTGCGTGGTAATGATGCCTGTATTCCCAGCACACTGTGAGGCTGAGGCAGGAGTGCCACAAGATGAGCTCAACTGGGTAATTTAGAGACTTAGTGAGACTCTGTCTCAAAATTTAAAAAAAAAAAAAAAATGAAGAAAGGATTGGAGATGCAGGTCAGTGTGGAGGCCCTGAGCAAAAAGAAAACGCATCTGTACTGAACATGTACAGACCTTTTTCTCATCAATATTTCCTAAATGATACAGTATAACAACTATTTAGGTAGCACTTACACTGTATTAAGTATTATAAGTAAATCTAGAGGTGATTTAAGGAGTACAGGAGACTGGGTGTGATGGTGCACACCTATGATCCCAGCACTCAAGAGGCTGAGGCAGGAGGATCACTATGAGTTCAACGGCAGCCTGGGCTACATAGCGAGTCTTCGAAAAAATAAAAACAAAAAAAAATACAGGAGAACATGCAGAGGTTACAGGCAAGCATTACTCCGTCTTGTACATGGGTGTGCGTGAATGGAGCTGTCTGAGGGAGATCCTGGAGTCACTCCTCTGCGAGGGAGAGGGCACCGTGTGAAGTGGTCATTCTCCCATGGGTCTGAGCATTTCAGCCCATTTATCTTTAAAGGGAATCTCGCGTTTGAGGTCACAAACTTACAGAAGATCCTGTTGGTGACTGTGGTGAGTAGCCCTGGGCCAGACGTATGCAGGGTTATTCGGTCTGTCCCAAGCAGCCCTGTAGGCACTAGTTTCTCTAGTCTTCCACTTGGCAGAGGTCAGCTGGCCCTGGGGTGCAGTGCCTGTGTGACTCTCTCAGCCAGTGCCTTGACTATCGCACTGCATGCATCTCTGGACAAAGACGACAAAGTTCCCTGAGCCACATTCACTATCTCGGGGTGACAGTTTCTCCCCTCTGCCGAGCGAGCGATGTCCCCTGGAGCTCAGGAGAGTCGTGGATCCCACCCCACTCCAGCACACACTAGATCCAGCTGTCAAGGCCTGATTACTGAAGTTTGGGCTCTACTTGGGGCTCGTTCCCATCCCTGACTTTAGGGGAAAAAACAAAACCGGATGGGAACTCCTGGGCCAACCCAGGGCATGAGAAGGCGTCAGCAGTAGAGCATCAGAAATCACTGAACGAGTCAGAGCAGAAAGGAACTCCCTGGGGAAGCTATTAACAATTTAGTACGTGGGACTGTGGCTCCCACCTGCCAAAGAGACAGAGCTGCCTGATGGAAATTAAGAGCTGCCTTGCCTGGCAGCTCAGCTCCCTTGGGCTGACTCTCAATCTGCAGCCATCTGCAAGCTCCAGAAGGGAGGAGGATCGGAAAGATAACCATAAAATAATAACCACTTACATTCGCAAAGCACTTGTGACTTTGCAAAGCAATCCCAGATTGATGACTTCATCTTGTCTTGACACCATGCGGATGCACGGGGAGGTCAGGTTTCATTATCTTCATTTTATGGCTGAGGAAGGCGGCCCTCTAGAGAGCTGGGGTGCGATCTCCAAGGAGGCCCAGCAAACGGGCAAGAGGAACAGGGCTGGTACCGTACATCCACTTGTTCAAGGTGCAAATCCAAGAATCGTTTTCCACTCCTCCCGCTCTCTCTTTCTCCACTTCTAGTCACCAAGGCCTGTCTGTTTGTCCTTTAGCCCGTGAATTCTCCTGTTGTTTTGATTCTCACCCCCGCCTCCTCATCTGACATGCCATCATTTTCTTGCTGAAACTACAGAGCTACAGGGGACTCTGCTCTCACCTCTGTCTGTCCGCTGGGCTTCCCCTACCCACACCATTGTCCAGCCAGAATAAACACTTAGTGATTTTCCAAATAACTGGCTTCTCTCACCTCCGGGGATCAAGAAGAGGACTTTGTCATCAGATTGGTTGGATTTGCAATCATGGCTCAGCCACTTGCTAATTACACGACCTCAGGCAGGAGCTACTTCTGTCAGTTTTATGAATCTACTTTCATTCACAAAATGGGGATGAGGCTGACACCTGCCTTACAGCACCAGGTGTACAATGGTGCTCAATATGTGTTAGCTGTGACTATGACAATGGGTTCTCTGTGCATAACATGCCACCGCGCCTCCACGGCCCTTTGTCCCCTAGCCCACTTCAGCACTGCCACTCAACTGAGGTGCCACTTCCTTCCCTGCTCCTCCAGATTAGTTTCATCCCCTAGGGGCATAGCTCTCCCCTGGGAGCAAAGTCATGCCCTGAACATCACCTGGACCAAGAGTCCCTAGACCATCACCTCACCCAGGCATTGCCGGGAGGCCTGTGACTGCCCAAAGGAGAAGGAGATGAATGGGAGAAGGGTGACCAAAGGCAGGCCAGACAATCGGCCTGAGAACCAGAGGACAGAGAAAGTGCTAAGTTCCTTGGAGGAAGATTTTGATAGATGGGAAAGTTCCGGAAAAGTCTACCACAATTTTGGGTCAGTGCAGCAGAGCCTCCTGCTTTTGAATGGACCCTGGACAAATCACTCAAAGATGACCTTGATGGGTGGAATACTGAAACTCTTCCTTCCATGTTTCCTGGAATGAAGCAGAAGGATTGGATCGACTCCCACTCCACTCTCCGGTGACCGAGGTTGGTTTTTCCCACTGCTCTGATTAATGGAGCAAAGGCAGAGTCCAAGTAATTTATTTTTAATTTTACATCTGGGCACCATGGAGAAAAATGCATATACTCATTAGAGGAACAATTTTAACGCCTAGAACAGCATCAGTAAAAGAAGAAGAATGGAGACTTGGTAACAATTGAAGGTGCAAAACTTCTCGTCACCTCTGTCTCTGGGGTTTATAGGACTGGCCCTGTATGTATAGACACTTGACGGTTTTCCAAATAACTGGCTTCTCTCACCTCCGGGGATCAAGAAGAGGACTTTGGCATCAGATTGGTTGGATTTGAAATCCCAAGAGCAGCAAACACACCTGGTCCTCTCACCAAATTTTTTTTGCCTCAGTCTAATGCATTACTACTACAACAAAATACCCAAAGCAAGCTCCTTATTAGGGAAAAAAGGCTGGGGAATAGATCAGTTGTAGAAGGTTGTCTACTATGTGTAAATTCCTGAGCTCAATCCCCAGTGCTGCAAAAATAAATTAAAGATTGATAGATCAATAGATGATAGATAAAGGAAGTTTATTGGCCTGTGGAGGTAGCTCGGTGGTACTGCACTCTCCTAGTATGCATGAGGCCTTGGATTTCATGTGAACAGAGAAAGAAAGAGACACATTTATTTAGCCTGAAGGTTCAGTGGCGTGGCTTTCGCACTGGCTTACTCTGGTGAGGACCCTCTGCTGTGTCACATCATGACAGACAGCAATGGCAGGAGCAAGCAATTACATCTCAACGCAGGAAGCTGGAGAGTTGTGTAGGACCAGGATTTCATAACAACTCTCTTGTGGTGGGGAGCCAGCACCCCCAGCTGACCTAAGAACCTCCCACTAGGTCCTACTTCTTCAAGGTCCCACCCCACCTCCTAGTACACTACCTGGGGACTGATCCTCCAACACAGGACCTTTGGGGCATACTAAAACCATATCCAGCCAAGCACATCCTCAGTCCCTACAACTGTACCCCCCTAATCATGGGACAGGGTGTTCCCTTGGTTTGGGGAAGGGGAGACCCTTCTTTGATTCTTGAAGTGAATTGATCTAAATAAACCATGAAGATGTCTTTTTCATTGCTCTCTGAATTGTGCACTTCATCGTGTGACTTTGCGACCCCTCCTATCAGGTGGAGTGTCTCCTACTTTGTTTCTGGGACAGACTGACTTGCTTTGGCCAATGGAATGAGATGGAAGATGGCAGTGTGCTAGTTCAGACCTAGGCCTGAGGCCTTGCATTCTCTACTCAGTCCCTAAGAACCCTGCTGCTGCCATGGAAACAAGCCTGAGTTAATCTGCTGGATGAGAGATGCCGTCACCTCAGCACCCCAGCTTCCAGCCTGCCAACACCAGACATGTGAGCAATAAAGCCATGGAAATGAAACATTCCCCCACAGAGCCAGCAGCTGACCACAGGCACCCCCAGCTTGGCCAAGCCTAGCTTAGACCAGTGATCTACCCAGCTACTCACAGACTCATAGCAACAATAAATGGAGGTCATTTCAGGAGGTCTGGGGTGATTTGTGAAGCAGGAATCATGATGCTATCTATCTTGTACATGAGTGACTTGTCCAGAAGTAGATATGTGATTAACTCTAGTAGGAGTTTTTCTAGTATAAGAACCAAAGTCCATCAGGCATAGTGGCACATGTCTGTATTCCCATCTACTTGGTAGGCTGAGTCAGGAAAATTGCAAATTCAATCCCAGCTTGGGCAGTTTAGCAAGACCTTGTTAATTCAGTGTGAAGGCCTGGTTTGAATCTTCATTATGGTGAAAAATAATTAATTAATTAAAATTAAAATATTAGGAAAGCTACCATTCACAGTAGCCTCAAGAAAAGCCAAATACTTCAGAATTAACCTAACCAAGGAATTAAAAAAAAATTGGGACAACAAAAACTACACTACTTGGAAAAAGTAGATCAAAGAGGACATCAGAAAATGCAAAGATGTCTCCTGGACAGGCAGAACCAATACTGTCCAAATGACCACACTTCCAAAACTGACATACAGATTTAACACAATCCTAATAATAATATCAGTAGTATTCCTTACAGAACTAGAGAAAACAACCCTAAAATTCATATGGAACTAGAAGACACCCAGAATAGCTGACTATTAACTCTGGACAACAAGAACAAAGCAGTAGGCATCACAATCGCAAATTTAAAATTATATTACAAAGCTACAGTGATGAAAGCAGTGTGGTAATGGCAAAAACATACATGAGGATAACTGAACAGAATAGAGGGTGCAGGAACAACTCCACGAACATTCAGTCATCTGACCTTTGACAGAGGGGCTTTAGCCAATGGCGTGGGAGAAACTGGCGGCCCACACGCAGAGGCTGCATCCAGATCCATGTCTCTTATCACGAGCTAAACTAAAACCAAAAATGGGTCAAAGAACTAAATGTTGAAATAGAAACACTTTTGAAATTTTGGGGTTTTTTTTCTTCTTTTTCTATTTCTCCTTTGATTAAAATGGATTTGGAAAAAATAAATAAATAACAGTCAAAAAAAAAAAAAACAGAAACACTTAACATGCTGGGAGATAAAATAGGAAAAACTCCTGAAGTCACATGCATAGGCAAGGACTTTCTGAATAGAACCACAGTTACCCAGGAAACAGTACCAAGAATCAACAAATGCGGCCATGTCAATTTAAGAAGTTTTGACACAATAAAAAAAAATTCTTCTGTACAGAAAAAAAACAAAACAGTAAAAAGACAATCTACAAAATAGGAGGAAATTGCCAGCTGTTCTTCAGACAGAGGGCTAACATATATAATATAGAAAGAATTCAAAATAATTAGATCTTCCCCCAAATAAAAGACTCAGTCAAAAATGGCAAGGGAAATGAATTGCCAGTTCACAGAGGAAGAAGTATAAGTGGCCAATAAATACATGAAAAAATGAGCAACATCTCTGTTGAGAAATGCGTCATGAGAGAACTGTTTGCTCCTGCCCTTTGGGATGCTGGTGTGATGCCTGGAGCTACAGAAGCCATCTTGCAAACATAAAGCAATAAGCATGACAATGGAAAGCCAAGAGAGTGAGACTGTGAGAGTGGAGAGGCAGGGCAGCCTCTGGTGTGGTGATGCTGCGGAGCTGCCCGAGGACCCCTCTTGAACCTTGAGCATAGTGTCTCTAACTTACCACTCCAGTGTCTCTTGTTGAAGCCATTTCTTGTTATGTTTCGCGTTACTTGCAGCTAAAGCCATTTATAAAGAATGCACTAGAGGGCTGGGGATTTAGCCCAATGGCACAGGCACCTGCCTGGCAAGTGCGAGGTCACGAGTTTGACCCCCAGTATAAAAAAAAAAGCACTAGCATGTAAATAACATTCCAAGAAAAATGGCAGGAATATGTCTTTGGGGACAAGGAGGTAGAATCCTGGGCTTAAAATTTATGCAGACTTTATATAGACTTTAAGGTGCAAACATTGGGTTTGTTATGCAATATATGACCTTGGATAAGAATCTCAAGTTTTCTAAGTCTCAGTTTCCTCATCTGTTAAGAAGTAATGCTAATTATGCTTATTATTCTGAAGGAGATAAATGAGGCAATGCAACTACAGAGCTTGTTACAGTGTCTCACATATAGGGAACATTCAATAATATCTCACCCAAGCTATTACTGTTACGGACAATAAGCAAGTCTACTATTACTAACAATAATCAGCTTTACGGCAGTTCTTTCTTCTTTATTTTTTATGTTATTTATTTTGTATTTTAAAGAGAATGAAACAGAACAATAAAATGAAACAAAACAAAACAGTGATAAGACAATAGGAAAACCACAATAGTTACTGTAGTGCTCATTGTTATCCTCTAGATAGTTGCTCAGACTGCCGGCTTCAGGCTTGCAAAGTCAATCAAACAATGCAAGTGTTAGGTTGTTTCTTTGTTTCAGTTGTCATCATCTCAACCTATGTTCCTTCAAAAAAGCGGTTGCCTGGGGGGGCCCAGCCCAGGGTGCCAGCTGGCTCATAGTGGGGGGCTGAGTAGCTTCCTCCAGTTTCTCCCCAGCCTGCAGGGCAGCCCCTGGTGCACCTTCCTTTTCCTTGGTCTTGTGGCTTAGAGTAAGTCCATCCCAAACCAATCCATCCCAGATTCTTGCCAGTGTTGACTGCATGTCTGTGTGGTACGCTGGCTCCTGCCTGGAGTTAATTCTCTTGCACCAAATTGCCATATTTAAGGCGGAAGGTGTTGGGGCAAAGATCAGAAGGGACTTGGTGGATGAGGAAGCAGCAGGAGAGGGACAGTGGCCAAGAGTGGGGAGCAGGATAGGCTCAGGGTTCCCCAGCCTAGCGCCAGCTGGAGGATTTAGTGCTATGGCAGAAGACAAGGGGGACTGAGGACAGGCCCTGCAGCCCAGGCCATTAGTGTGACCGACCAGGGAGGGGCCTCCCACAGGCTGCTCCTCAGAGTACTCCTGGGGGGGTGAGCAAACAGAAGTCAGTAGCTTTGACAGCCTCCATCTGGCTTCTGTTCGATCAAGCTGTCATTTTCCTTCGTGAAAACTCAGGGTTTTTTCCTTTCTTTTCTCGGTTTTTTCTTCTCTGCTCATCTCTGCAGCTTCCTGCCACACCAACCCCGCTCCCTAGCCCTCCCCAGCATCCTGCCACCTTCCCAGCTCTCTCTCTCTCCCTCTTTCTCTCTGTGACTGTCTAAAGCATCCGATCAGCCCATTCTTTTTTTTTTTTTTTTTTTTTTTTTTTTTGTCTTTTTCCTTTTTATTGGTACCAGAGATCGAACTCACACTCTGATGCTAAGGGTACCAATAATCACTTTCAGTTGACTTTGTCAGCTGGCTTCTGCCACTGGCAAGTCCCAAGTCCCCTCCCAAGATATCTTTCCCTGTCCCTGTCTCCTTCCACGAAGCGAGGACACGGATCTGAGCCTGTGGCGGGGACCAAGGAGCCAAACTGCACCAACACCCAGCCCATGGGTGGCTCCTCACCCGAAGAGTCATCTCGCCTCTCTCGGCCCAGGCTCGAGTGCTGGCCTCTGGCTGGGTCCCAGGGCCATTCTGGCTGTGACAGGCAGTGTGATAAAACTAATACAGTTCTAGGAGCCCCGGGATTTGCATCTTGTCACCCGAAGCACAGAATTTTTTTTTTTTTTTTTTTTTTTTTTGTCTTTCCTGTTTTTATTGGTACCAGGGATTGAATTGTCAAGCTGGAAAGAAAGCAAAGAAAGCTCAGATATCATCTCCCTCTGAGTTTATTGAAAAAGATGCTGAGTGAGCCGGGTGTGGTGGCTCACGCCTGTAATCCCAGCAATCAGGAGGCTGAGGTGGGAGGATCATTGCGAGTTTGAGACCAGCCTGGACTACAAAGTGAGCTCAAGGCCAGCCTGAACTGCATAGTGAGACCCTGTCTTTAAAAAGACAAAAAACAAAAAAAAAAAGAAAAGAAAAAAAAGATGCCGAGGTCCAGAGTGGTGGGGAAGTCCCAAGCAGAGGCGAGATTGGAGCCTGCATCCCCAGCGGCCTTTCTCACTACCTGGGCCGGGTGGACAGCTGCATCCCTTACACACCAGGCACTTTGTGAGACACTTCCCTTGGTGAGATGGTTTCCTCTCATCCTTCGGGGAGCTCAGGGACAGAAGTTATGGTCTCTGTTTACAGATAAGGAATCCTAGGCTCAGGGGAGTTCGGGTCATGTCTCATGTCACATGACACACGAAGGGTCTAGATTGGAACCCAGATCTCCCTGGCTACAGTGACCCACCCCAGACCAAGCAAGGCATAAAACCTCTTTGTGAACTGCTAAGCACCCTGGGCCTCAGTTTCCTCACCTGCAACATGGAGACACCGGCCTTGGGACACACCTGCAAAGCACTGAGATACCTTTTCAGGACAGCCTGGCTGCTTGCTGTGGGAGAATTTTCTCTCTGTTTTTCTCCAGCTCGCCCCCAGGTTTCCACAGAGAGGGGCCCAAGAAGCGCCATGACAATGGGAATGACTCCAGAGAGCCCAATTCTCCTGACTTGGCCAGGCTGGCAAAGCAAATGACCAGCGGCCTGCCCTCTCAGTGAGACCAGGCCCAGCCAAAAGGACAAAAATCAGCCCACAGGGCAGCTGGGAGAAGGACTGAGTCATCTGCACTCTGCACCCCTATCCCAGAGGGGCAAAGAAAACACAGCTTTGCAGCCTGAAAAATAAAACTGTGGTCAGCTCTGTGCCAGATAAAGTGGGAGATCTCGCCAGATCACTGGCTCTGAGCCTCAAGGGTATTTCCCCCACACCTAGCACGTCAAACACAAAATAAATAGCAGCTGGTATCGTGATTACTAAAATCCAAATTCTGAAGAATTGTTGCCCATCAAGCAACAAACCTGAAAATGCTTTATGCACTGTAGCACCCATCTATGAGAGGTTTTATTACCCAGTAAAACATTCACACGCCCGCCGGTGTGTAAAACCTCTTATACGCAGGTAATGATTGACCTGAGCACTCTATAAAAAGGACATATTAGGCACTATGAGCTGTACACTCTGAAAGCTGGCATATCACACATAGAGGAGTGTCACGAGAGAGGCGGTTAAAGCTGCTTGGCAGTGAGAGACCACTGACTAAGCCTGGGGAAGACATTCCTGGGGACACAGCCAAGTGGGTAGGCCACTTCCTCCCAGCCACAGCTGTATCCCAGGCAGCAGACACCTCAGGGAAGGCGCACAATTCCTAAGTTGTTGTTATTTATAGTATGGACGTTGTCCACGTTAATTATTACTCTGTGTTTGCAAGTAATGGAAACCTATGCAGCTAACTGAAACAAACTGACTTACCGTAAGCAAACTAGCAACGATGTCTGAGAATTCGCAGTCAGAGCTATAGACTGACTCTAGGAAGGCTCTGGGGCTGAGCATTGCACCCGAGGGCCTTGCTCTGTGCTTTCCATCCCTCCTCCACCCAGCTCTCGGCTCTCTCTCCACACCCACGTGATGTCCAGCGCTGACCATCCCCGGGCCCTGTGTTCTTAGGTTTCACCTTTGGCCTGGTGTGCAGGAGCAAGGGTGACCGAGGATCCTGGTGTGCATGTGGCTGTTGCTGCAGCCCTGCAAAACTGGAATGGTTGTTCACCCTAACAGCAGGTGCTGCAGATGAGTTTATCAGATAATGTTCTAGTACCAGCCATAAGCCGGGTAGCATGCGAACCCACATTTAGCATTCCCGAGCTCCAGTGTAAATCACTTCCGCCTCCACTGTCTTTCACGTCAACCTGTTTACGACCCGTCATTACTTCCTGGTTTTCTTCTCAGCTCTGGTTACCACCTGAAATTATCTTGCTCAATTACTGGCTTGAGTTCTGTCTGTTTTCTCAATACTAGAACATGAGGTGAGCCCCAAAAGACAAAACCTATTTGTCTCCCTCTCCTCCCCTCCCCTTTCCTCTCCTCTCCTCCCCTCCCCTCCCCTCCTCTCTTCCCTTCTCTTCTCTCTCTTTCTCTCTCTGTCTCTCAGATATGATCTTGCTATGCAGCCCAACCTGGCCTCAAACTCATGGTGACCCTCCTATCTCAGCTTCCTGAATGCTAGGATTATAGATGTGCACCGTCACACTGGACTAAGAACCTTATCTGTATTGTTCATCACTGTATCCTCAGTGTAAGAATAGTGCCTCCGCCTTGTAGGTACTTCAGAAATATTGTAGGGCTGGGGACACAGCTCAGTGGTAGAACACTTACCTGCTATCCACAAGACCCTGGGTTTGATCTCCAGCACAGAAAAAAAAAAAAATTGTTAAATGAGTGAACAGGCAAAATGTAGGAGAGGGACAGGTCTGTTCCACAGGCAAGAGAAAAACAAGAGGAGGGAAGTCCCTGCAGGGTCTGTACTGGGAACAGGAAGCAGTCCAGCTGAGCGGGAGAGTAGAAAGCACAAAGAGAAAGAGTCGGCAGTGATTTGATGAATTGTTTATTTAGGGCCAAGTCTCCGCACCAGAGCCGGAGCCTTGCTGTTAGCGTCTTTAAACCTCTGGGAGAAGGTCTCAAGCCAGGCGCTCTCCTTGCGGTTGCTTCCAGTCACACAGGTAGTGAACGTTTCTGTGCAACGGTCTGCTTTGCAGCAGTGCCAGGCAGGAGCGTCCTGTGATGACGCCAGGCGCAAGTGTAGGCTCTCAAGCGTGTGAAGTGCTCACAGGAGAGCATTTTCCCTGCTCCGACGTGGCCCAGGCTGGCTCTGGTCCCTTTCTGCTCACCACCCGAAACCTTCACTGAGTGAAGAAGACAGCTGACTGCCTGCATCGAATTCACTAAGCCTGGGACTTCATTTTCAGGCCTCATCTAATCCATGAAGGCCTGACTGGAGCAAAAGATTGGTCTTCCCTGAGCAAGAGCGCAGTGCTGTAGACATCTTCCAACTCCAATCGTCTCTTGGCTCTTCTCTGGGCTTCCAGCCTGCTGATCCATCCTAGAATTTGGACTTGCCAGCCTCCATGGCAGGTGAGTCAGTTCCTTAGAATAAACCCTTATCCATACCCACACCTGCTGGCTTTGCTTCCCTGGGAACCCTGCCCAGGAGAACCTACTGAGCGCTGAATTCTGCAGGCAGCAGTGAGCAGAGCAGCCGTGGTCCGTGGTCTCACTGTGTTCACACTAGAGCTGCGGAGAGGGGCTGTCAGAAGCCCACAGTGCACACACCGGAAAGCTCTTAGCCAGCTGCGGGAGGGCTGGGCTTTGTGTGGCCTGAGGCCCAGTGCAATTGGGAAAAGCCAGCATGCAGACCAAATTCTGGCAAAGGCCAAGGCTTCTGCCTCAGTTTCCTCTTCCTAAAATGAAGACAAGAACATCCATTTGTTGTCATGCAGAATATGTAGAATGAGCTCATTTGTGGTTTAGTTTTTAAAAGGAAGCTAAGTAGTTGGGCATGGTGACACATGTCTATGGGAGGCTGAGACAGGAGGGTCATAAGTTCAAGCCCAGCCTGGGCCAGGTAGCCAAATTCTTAATTCTTTCTCAAATTAAATATTACAGAAACAGACTGGGAACAGAGCTGAGTGCAAAGGCCCTGAATTCAATTTCCCATACCAAAAAAAAGCAGTGGAAACTGGGCCTGGTGGGCTAGGCTTCTTACCAGAGGGTCAGTAGTTTCACACCAGCCTGTGTCAACTTAGTGCGACTTGTGTCCAAACAAAAAACAAAAATAGCCAGGAGTGAAGGTCAGTAATGGAGGGCTTGCATAGCACACACCAGGCCTTGGATTCAATGACCATCATAACAAAAAAAAAAAAAAAAAAAAAAAAAAAAAGGCTATTGTCTAACAGGATAAAAGAAATGGTATGGGTTTTTTTTGGGGGGGTTGTTTGTTTTGGTTTATCTTTTTGGGGGGGAGGGAATCAAACTGATGACTGTGTGCTTGCAAGATAGGCACTTATACCACTGAGCTAAATCCCTAGCCCATTTGTCTTTTTGAATCAGGGTTTCACTATGCAATTCAGGCTGACCTTGAACTCACTTTGTAGCCCAGGCTGGCCTTGAACTTGCTGCAATCCTCCTGCCCCAGCCCCCCAAGTGCTGGGGATGGTGTGTGTTGTACTCTAAGAAAATAGCTTCGTTATATGTGTATTATAGCAAACCTGTAAAGTGGCTTACTAAATGTGTTTGTTTTATCCTTTTTCCCTAACTGATATGTTAAGTGACCTAATTGATATGTTGAGCAACACTCTCCTCTGTAAAGAATTGCAAGAATCTCACCTAATTGATATGTTAACCATTGTTGCCCTCTACAAACTACAGAAGCTGTGCTAAAACAAGCTAACAAGGGTTGTTAATCACTGCTAGGTGCCTCTATTCTCCGCTAAAGAGCTAAGGAAAACTAGAATGGCCCATTAATTTACATTTGTTTAAAGTAACCTGGTTGTGTACAGAGAGATTTGCGTATGAGTTTAACCCTTTACCCTGACCTTGACACATAACCGCCGTTTTCTGTTCTGTATGGCGCCTTATTGCCTCCCCCTCCCCTCACCTATCTATCTAGGCCATAAAGAATTTGGGTTTCTGGTGACCTCTTCCCGACCCGGTGATGATCTGTCATAAAATGAGCCTGCCCCAATTTTAAGAACTGCTTAGCTTAAAGAAATTACCGGGTAATACTATGGCCCAAACCCCAATCGGTGCTTTCCTTTTGTTCTGTATGTATCAAATGAGTTAGATATCAGATCTTTGTAAAACTTAAGTTCCAACATCTCATAACTCGTGACCCCTTCGCACTCACTAGCGAAGACAAGCTGTCCTGAGATAATTAACTCTCCACTTTCTTCTCTAAATATTGCTGCAGACGTGCCACTCTGAGATAATGTCAGTCTGCAGGATGGGAGTAATTTAAAAAACACCAGGAACTCCCTAGATTGTCAGAGCTAAGTGGACAGCAATACAGTTTCCAGACTCGGGTCAACAAGTTTGATGGCTCTGCAGGTTTCTTTGTTTCTCTCCCCCCGCCTTTTCCTCCAGCCCCTTTTTAAAGTCCTCCTTTCAGTCTCTGGGGGACAGTCTCCAAATTGGCTCCCGGAGACTGGTTGCCAGGCCTGGAAATAAAGCCTTTGCCACCTAAATTTTCGGTCTCTTGCCTCCTTGGATTTTATACCAGGGCCCAAGTTATAACAGTGTGATCCGAAAAGATGGCAGCAGAGTCATCACTTTCAGAGAGCACTGATAAACTACTTGAGGGGCAAAGAGCCAGCCCAGAGGCCCCAGCACTGGCCTGAACCAGTAGGAGAGATCACTGAGAAGTAACAGCTCCAGGGGTGGGCGCCATGGGGAAGGGAAGAAAAGGAGGAAGTTGGGGTGGAGAAGCCACCATGCAGAGACCTGAGGGCTTCTCCAGCAGTGAGGAACCATTTTAAATCATTAGTCACCTAATCTCCCTCTCTATCCCTCTGTACATGGGTGTGTTTGCTTTCTTGTGGAAGTAGACTTTTCTGGAAATGGAGGAAAAGAGCTCAGTCCTAGGTCTCGGGTCACCCCAGGTTGTATGGCCGCAGGAGTTCCACACCAGAACAGCCCACAGGCGGGAGAGCAGAGACCAAGGGTCCAGGGGTTAGGATGTAGGGACCAAGGGCGACTGTGCCCATTCACTAATCCCCCAGAAACACATGTGAATTCTGAGGGAGGAACTGGAGTTTCCACGAGGTTCAAGCTCATCTTTTTGCAATCCAAAGACCTCCAGCTGACCTCTGGGTACCCTGCATATGAGTATGCAAGAAAAGAAGATGTAGAGACACACACGGTGGGCCACACCTGTAACCTCAGCACTCGGGGAGGCTGAGGCAAAAGGATTAAAAATTTGAACCCAGCCTGGGCAAATTCATGAGAATTTGTCTCAAACTAAAATACAAAAAAGGTCTGGGGAGACAGCAAAGCAAAGGGGCATGGAAGAGAAGGGAAGCGGGGTGAAGGCTGCGGAATCTAGAAAGTGTGACTCTGTACTTCTAATAGGGTGGGTAGCAGAATGACGTAATTTTATTTACTTTTCAAAATATCTTTTCACAAAGACTTTTAAGTCTTTTTAAAAAGGTAACTGAGTCATGATACATGAAAAAAAAGCGAACAGAGTTATGTCTATTTAAAAAAAAGTCTTGCCAGGGATTTGGCTCAGCAGGCATAAGCACCTGCCTGCCAAGTGCAAGGTTGTGAGTTCGATCCCCGGTGCCAACTGATCCCCTGCCATCAGTTCTGCAGAGGGGACCAGAGACAGGGGACAAGGCTGAGGTGACAGGCTGGGCCCCTCTTGTCTACATGGGTGAACATGACTCATTCCACCCATTGAGCTGCTGTGAAAATGAAAGGCAAGCTCCCAACTCCGTGGCAAATTGCATCCCTCCCCTGGCTCCTCAGTGAGAGTGGGAGAAGCCTGAGTGGTCCTGTGCTTGCCTCCCAGAGAGCCCTCCGGCCTCCGCTGGGCTGACCCCAGCTGCCTTCCTCTTGCCCCCGCAGCAGTAGGGTAAGAAGCAGTGGCCCTCTCTGTCTCCCCCTCCAGAGAAGGCCGCCTCCCTCTGCAGCCTCCAGCGTCCTCCTGAAGCACCCAGTCCCTGCTGCCCATCAGAGGTCAGAGAGAGCTGAGGCCTCAGGAGAAAGCAGGGCCTCCCTCTGTCTTCCTCCGGAGATGCCAGCCTGACCCCAGGAGGTCCCTCCTCCCTTGTCCACAGGACCCGTCTCCTCCATTCAAGGTCCCCGTGAAACCTGCCTTACGCCAGGTGTGGTGGCACACAACTGTAGTCCTTGTACTAGGGAGGCTGAGGCAAGAGGGTCATCGCCAAGTCAAGGCCAGCCTGGGCTACATAGCAAAAAAAGAAAGAAAGAAAGAAAGAAAGAAAGAAAGAAAGAAAGAAAGAAAGAAAGAAAGAAAGAAAGAAAGAAAGAAAGAAACTTGCATTAGGAGGGATTGAGAGGGAAATGAAGGTCGCAGGAACACAGAGCTAACTGCAAGTGTGTTTGGTAAATGCTGCAGGTGAGAGAAGGCATCATGGAGAGGATCATAATTGGTGATCATAGCCTGAGAGTCTTCCCTTCCTAACTTCCCCTCCCGATCTGCAATACGGGACCCCAAGAACTCAGTCCACCACATTGAGTGTGACTGCAGGGAGTCCAGACTTCCTGCCAGTTTCCAATGGGAGAAGAGCTCTTTTTTTCTTTTTTTTTTGAGACAGGGTTTCACTATGCAGTTCAGTCTGCCCTTGAACTCACTTTGAGTTTTTGCAGTTCATGCTGACTTTGAACTTACAGTCATCTTCCTGCCTCAGCCTCCCAAATGCTGGGTTTACAGACATGTGCCACCATGCCTGGCTTGAATTTTGAATTTGATTTTCTTAACTTTTTGGGGTGGGGGAGGGGGGTGGAGATCAAGTGCAGTACCTCATGCTTGCAGGACAAGTGCTTGCACCACTGAGCTACATCCCCAGCCCTCTGCTCCTATTTTTAGTTCACCAAACAGTTTCATAGGAACCAGCTGGATTTTATGTGAGAGACATTACCTAAGTGATACACACAGAATGTGTGTATGTCAGATTTATGTAGTACAGACTGTTATGGTCACATAACAGTGAAATTGCAGCTCAGGGAAGCTAATTAATTTGCTCAAGGTCACAGAGCTTGTAAGGTAGACCTAGGCATCAAAACTAAATTGCCAGGGGCCCAGGATATAGTTCAGCAGCATAGGCACCTTCCTGGCAAGTACAAAGTCCCAAGTTTGAGCCCCAATTAAAAAAAAAAAAAAATTAAACTGTCAGATTCCAAAATCCACAGTGTACAACTCAGTGGTAGAATGCTTTTCCAGCATGCATGCAGCCCTGAGTCCAATCCCCAGCTCTAAAACAAACCAATAAAAACCCTCATAACAACACAGCCACTGAACCGCAGTCACATACCTTTTCTGCTCAGAAACAGTGGTTATGGTTTCTTCTAGGCCATCCCAGCTGTCTGACAAGGCCACTGCTCTTCCTCTTTGTCTCTGACGCGTAGGTCATGGCCAGTGCCACTCATGGCTGCTTCTAGGTTTGCCCACAACTTGGGTAAGTCAAGAGGATCTTGCAAATCTGTAAGGGAAAACTTAAAACTGCGTCCCACAGGAAAGCCTAAGTGTGAGTCTCCAAAGGCACCTTGGCCCCTCAGTCCCCCACAAAAACGATAAATCCAGCCAAGCCAAGGCAAGAGGATCACAAGTTTGAGCTCAACCTGGACCACTTAGTAAATTAGCAAGATCCTGCCTCAAAATTTAAAAAAAATTTAAAGGGCTAGAAATGCATCTCAGTGAGAAAACCCATGGTTTAATCTCCAGTACCCCCCAAAATTAAATGGAAAATTCTAGAGTAACTATATTCATATGGCTTTTATTACAGTATATTGCTATAATTGTTCTATTCACCATTAGCTGTTTATGCTCAAAGCCTGAGTTCAATTCCCAGTGCCACCAAAATAGATAAATATTATCTATTATTGTTATTTTCTTATGGTGCCTAATTTTAAGAGTAAACCTTATTATAGTACATGTGCATAGAAAAAACATATGTAGAGTCCAGGACTATCCTTGTTTTGGTGTCTACAGGGGTCTTTAGAACATACTCCCTGTGTTGGATGCACGCACAAGACGTTGGCATCAAAAGCCGATGAGTAGGGGCTGGAAGTTTAGCTCAGCAGCATAAGCACCTGCCTTGCAAGCAGGCAGTCATGAGTTCAATCCCCAGTACTGATAAAAAGGAAAAAGACAAAAAAAAAAAAAAAAAGCCGATGAATTCACACAAGGCACTTTTGTCAGCCTGCTTTGGACAGACACACAGCATTCACCTGGGGAGTTACGAGGATCCAAGCAGCAGGAAGCTGGCTGGCGCCTTTGGTCTGTGTTCTTGGTGATCTCGCGCTGGGCGCTGTGTAGCACCTTTGGGGTCAGGCCGAGGGCCACAGGCTGTGTGGTCAGCACTGTCCCCAGGGTGAGAGCTCTTGCAGTGCCCTGCTCTGTGCAGCCCCGCCAGTTGCTCCTCCTACAGAACCCTGGGAAAGTTCCAGGGGAGAAACCCAGAATGAGACGCTAGCCCTCAAGCCTCTGTGAATGGGGGCCGGGGAAATAGCTTAGTGGCACAGAGCCTGCCTGGCAAGCACAAGGTCGTGAGTTTGATTCCTGATACCAAAAATAAAGAAATAAATGAGCCTCTGTGAACCACAACAAATGAGGAAATAAAACCAGACATTGGGACAGAGGGCTCAGCTCAGTGGGAGGGTCCTTGCCTAGCATGCATAAAGCCCTGGGTTTGAGCCCCAGTAATGCAGAAATAAAAAAAAGTAAAACCAGTCATGGAAGAGGCAATATAGCTGAATACATGCTGTTGTAGTTAGGGGTTGTGCAGAGAACAATTAGAATCAGGACATGGAGTTTATAATATTTTTATAATGGTTACCCAGAGTTAACACAAGAAAATGCAGGAAAACTATCTGCAACATCAAAAACAGAATATTTAGTCAAGGGCCTAAATCCCACAGCGATGTCCCACACGAGTCCAGATGAAAACCCAGAGCTCAAGACAATGCCTCCCACGAGTCCAGCTGGGGGTCCAGAGCCCACAAGAAGGACTCACGCCAGTCTTTTTTATGGATCCGTGCAGGGAAGGCCCAAAGGTCAGCAGTAGAAGCCAGAAAGTCCATGCCAGTGGGGAAGGAGCTGTGCTGATGGGATGAGGGTTCTACGCTGGAGCCAAGAAATCACACTCACAACAAAGACCAGGGCTGTCCTGAAAGGTACCACAGCCATCCTCAGCGACACAAAGGCCCCGAGCTCCTCCGATGACAGGTACGGTCGAGTACATGCTAGGAAGCTAGCGTGACGAGTTCATCCTGGAGACCAAGCAGCACACGTCTTCCCCTCCGGAGCCAGGAAGCAATGCTCGATGCGCGGACCAGAGCTTCTCCAGGAGAACCAACGGCTCAAACAGCAACTCGTAGAATCCACAGTGCCTCAATGCTTCAATGCAACAACACATTAATGCCCTCCTTCTCCTTCTCCACCTACTGATGCTGGCAACTTTCCTCAGATGGAGCATTCTACGCTCAGTGCCATGCTGATATAATCCAGCTGGCGTCAAGTCGACCACCAGTTCTTAATCCATAACACATGCACACCATGAGGCTGTGAAATAGCTATGAAGGCTTTTCAAAGATATGTCTACCCCAGTGCTGAGGAGATGAGCCTGGCACAGGGCTCTGATATTTGCACGGCCTCTTCCTGGCTGCATCCCTGGCAGGTCCCTCCCTTGCCCCACACTTCCTCTTTCCCATCCAAGGTCCCTTCACATGCTGGATTTGGCCCCAGCCAGGGGTTAGGCTGGAGGAGAGGGCTCCAGAGGCAAGCTCAGCCCTGAGGATGAGGCGTCTTTGGCTGGGTGGGGACCAGAGGCATTGAAGGCAGTGACCTCCCAGGGCAGGGGAAGAGCACTAGGGCTCGACATCTTGCTCTCACTGGAACGTCACTTCCTCAGTGCCCCTTAGTGCAAACTGGCCTGGGCCCCAGGACACCCAAATCTGCTCCCTCTGTAGTTACCCATGAGGCAGGCACCAAAGCCCCTTCCTGATTCTCATTCCCATCAGTCTCTCAGGAGAGCTGAAACTGCTGCTCACTTTGTCACCTGGTCCCAAGGCTTCCTGCTTAGTGCATACTTTTCACAGGTACCAGGTGATTCTTCCAAATGCACAAATAGAAAATCTCATTTTCTTGTTCCAAAAGTCCAGATTATATGGACTACCTAACTCTTTCTTCCTTTCTTTGATTTTCTTTCTTTGACTTTCTTTCTTTCTTTCTTTGACTTTCTTTCTTTCTTTCTTTCTTTCTTTCTTTCTTTCTTTCTTTCTTTCTTTCTTTCTTTCAATACTGGTGATTGAATCCAGAACCTTTGCACTGAGCCCTTTCTATGTTTTATTATCTGAGACAGAGTGTTGCTAAATTGCCCAGGCAGGACTTGAACTCGGCATCCTTCTGCCTCAGACTGCTAGGATTACAGGGCAGCCACCACCCCTAGCTCTGCTCACGGCTTTAAATGCAGACTCATCACAGAAGCAAGCACAGCTCCCCACAATAGCAGAACCCCCAGCTTCCCAGCTTTCTCACTGCTCCTCGGCAGACTGTGTCCCATCTACAGCCTTGGCCATCTCCCTACTTCCCTGCATTTGCTCAGCCAGACCTCTGAAATCGCAGCACTCTGCTGCCCAGGCTACTTTCACCATGCAGGTCCAAGCTACCGCTTTCTTAAAAGTCAGTCATGGATGGAGCTCAGTGGCAGAGCACTTGCCTGATACGCACAAGACCCTGGGCTCAAACCTTAGCACTGTGCACACCACAATCAGTCTGGATCATTCCCACATTTGATAAAAATCATTGTGCTACAGAGACAAAGACATCTTGCAGTCCAGGGGCTTAAATAAGCCTTCCTTGATTCCTGCCAGCTTCCTGTCCTACTTCTCTGGCTTGCCTTTTGATTCTATGACTGGCAACCTCCTGGTACATATACTCTCTCTCTGCTCAAGCTTCCCAGAGTCAGTTTCTGTTGCTTGCCATTAATTACCTTGACTGATACCCCTGCCTGCCTCTTGGATCGCTATCCAGTGAGATGCTGTGTACTCAGGTGCTTCGTGAACAGCTGAGCCATGCAGGAATGTGATTTATCATTCCCTGCTGCATCCCCCCTTGCCTCGCCTCCCAGCATCCAGCCACCTCCGACAGAAGAGAACCAGCAAAACAACTCCCAGTCACATTAGCAGAGGGAATGAAGGGCCAGAGAGCTAGCAATAAGGCCCCAAAATAGAACACTCATGTGACACTTGATAGTTACCTCCCTGACCATGACTTTTGCAATTATATAATTCCCAACTTTTTTTACATTGTAAAAAGATAGCAAATAATCTCCAAAACCACTTACTGAAGATGCCCGGTTCCATTAAGGGAAGTTTAAATGCTTTGTTTCAGTCTTCTGTCACTTAGCCACCACAGGAGAGACAGCGACCTTTTCTCCCCTGTAGCTGAGAGAAACCATACCTTTCTAGAAATACTAGAAAAATCCTCTGGCATTTTTTAAACAATATAATTTACATATAATAAAGTACACACATCTTATGTTTACTGTTAGATGAACTTTTTAATTTTATTTTTAGGAGCTGAGGATGAAGTGTACGTTGGAGGAATTTTGACATATTTTGCATAATGCCAGGCGTCTGCTATTGAAACAAAAAGGCCCCTCTGGGGCTGGAGATTTAGCTTAGCGGCATAAGTGCCTGTCTTGCAAGCAGGCAGTCGTGAGTTCGATCCCCAGTACCGATAAAAAGAAAAAAGACAAACACTCCCCACCCCGCCAAAAAAAGGCCCCTCTGTCTCTCCCAGCAACCACTCCTCTGACTTTTGTTGCCACAGATTGACAGCTCGGGTGCTTCATCAGAAGGGAAGCCTGAGCTGCACATGGCTCATGCCTGCAATCCCAGCTACTCAGGAGCCAGAGATATCCTGCAAAAGATCATTAAGCTCAGGTGACATTTTTTGGCTAGCCAGCATTTCTCTGTGGATAATACCATGCACAGACTCACATCCAGAAGCAACCAAATAGTGATGCCAGAAGGGCCAGGGATTTAGCTCAGTGGCCTAAGCACCTTCCTAGCAAGTGCAAGGTTGTGAGTTCAATCCCTGGTACCAAAAGAAAACAAAAATAGTGACGCCAGAAATACATCCAGCTATGGTAGCTACTCTCTCCCTGCACATAAAGACACAAAATGACTGATTCAGTTTTACTGATATGTAATCATTCAAAGACTTGGATGGGCTGGGTGTGAAAATGCATGACCATAATCCCAGAACTTGGGAGGCTGAGGCAGGAGGATTGCCCAGAGTTTGAGGCCAGCCTGAGCTACAAAGTGAACTCAAGGCCAGCCTTAACCGCATAGAAAATCCCTGTATCAAAATAAAAAAATAGGGGGCTGGAGGTTTAGCTCAGCAGCATAAGTGCCTGACTTGCAAGCAGGCAGTCGTGAGTTCGATCCCCGGTACCGACAAAAAGGAAAAAGACAAAATAAATAAATTAATGTAAAAAAATAAAAGTTGACTGGTTCTTCAGCTGTGGTATTAGTTAGCAGCAAAAATGCACATAGAAAAAATTGCATATAGAATATCCTCATACACATCTTCCTGAAAATGCATCATACATTTGTATGTTGCTTTGTTGTTAACATCAGTAGACTCATACACCTTGCAGACGACAGCAACTCGTTAGTCCTCTCTAACAAATGTGCCTCAATATCTTCTGCTATCTCATCTGTTCATCTAGTTATGGTACTTAGAGGAACGTGTGCCACTTTTTGAACTGCAGCCTCTCCTAAGTAGAAGGCAGGGTTAGCTCTTCACCAATAGTAAAGACTCCTTAGCTTTAGCAACACAGTAGCCACAAAGAATGACACTCCGAGTGTACACACGTATGATGAAGTGGTGACCTTCAATAACTGCTTCTTTTTTTTCTTCTGAGAAACTAAAAACTTGCCTTTTAATGGAGGATGCTTAGTCTCAATGTGGTGCAGCAGCTTTGAAGACTTCATATCTTCATTGGCTAGCTGACCACTATGAATTATACAAAGTGGGCATAGAGAATGTGAATCACCTTGTTGCAATGAACTCATAATTTAAGTAGAACTTTTTGTATTTCCTTTTAAATGCAGGTTTGTTTTTGTTGACAGTCTGATAGTCTTCTGCTATCTCATTATTGAGTCTTTCCCCCTTTCAAAGACTGTCCCTAGTGATGTTTTGTTTTTTTTTTTTTACTCACTATAGCTAAGGTTAGCTGTGGGCTCATCAATAGCCTGACTGAGACAACTGTTCAGGTTAGGAACAAGGTGTAGATGAAAGTGGTAAATAAAATAATGGGCAGCTGGGCGTGGTGGCTTACGCCTGT
Source organism: Cavia porcellus (assembly GCF_034190915.1). Taxonomy (NCBI): domain Eukaryota; kingdom Metazoa; phylum Chordata; class Mammalia; order Rodentia; family Caviidae; genus Cavia; species Cavia porcellus. The sequence goes on along the minus strand of NW_026947508.1, from coordinate 21,972,097 downwards.
AATCCCAGCACTCGGGAGGCTGAGGTAGGAGGATTGTTGTGAGTTCGAGACCAGCCTGGGCTACAAAGTGAGCTCAAGGCCAGCCTGAACTGCATAGCAAGACCCCTTCTCAAAAAAGACCAAAAATAAAATAAAAGGCAAGTCATGCATGGGCTAAAATGAGTATCAGATTCTGACTTAAATCCTGCCACCAGATGCAGCTTAACTGTCACTTGCCACAAATTAATTGGGGTTTGCTCTGAGTCTGCAAGCAACTGATTCACTAGGGCTCAGTCAAACCTCTCTGCTGATGTTAGTCTGTATTTGCAGTCACTCCTCTGTGCTAGCATCACTGACTCAGCTCCACCTCAGCTCCTCAGGCATCAGGTTCTCCTAGAGAGCCTCAGCCTAGATCCCTCACATGCACAGTTCACAATAAGGTTTAAGCTCCTACGAGAATCTAATGCCACATGGATCTGACAGGAGATGGAGCTCAGGTAATAATGTGAGTGAAGTTGTTGGTAGAGATGAGGCTTCGCTCGTTTTTCCACACCTCAGCCCCTACTGTGTGTTCCAGCTCCTGCCAAGTCACAGACAATCACAGACCCATGGCCAGGGCATTGAAGGGCCCTGCTTTAATAACAGCACTGAGTCAGGCATGGTGGTACACAGCTGTAATTCCACCATACAAGGAGGTTGAGGCAGGAGGATCACAAATCATAGTTCAGCCTGGGCAACTTAGCAACTTAGTGAGAGCTTGTCTTACAATAAAGTACTTAAGAAGAGCTGGAGAGCTAGTATGGTGGTGCATGCCTATAATCCCAGCACTACAGGCTTAGGCAGGAGGATAATCACAAATTCAAGGCCAGTCTGGACTACAGAGTGAGTTCAGGAACAGCCTGTAATACATAGCAAGACCCTATCACAAAAAAGAGAAGAGATGGACCAAAGATATAACTCAGTGGTTAAAGTGCCTGCCTGGCAAGTGCAAAGTCCTGAGTTTGATTCCCAGTTCCAAAACAAGACCGTAGAAATGCTGGGGATGAAATTCAGTGTGAAGGCCTTGGATTCAATTTTCTATATTGAAATAAATAAATAAACAAATATCCAGAGCACTAGAGTAGGAAAGACTGTTGTTTTGGGTGTGTAAACTTTTAGTTTTATTCTAACAATGCAATCTGTACACTTTATTTATGTATGTATGTATGTAGGTATGTATTTATTTCTGGTACCAGGGATTGAAGTCGTGGTCTCACACTTGCTAGGCAGACGCTTGTGCTGTCCTACACTTTAACATTTAAAGCTGAACATTTTCTCTCCTTGAAAACAAAAATTAAAATTTTAAAATAAATAAGACTACAATGGAGAGTGTCACTTTCAAATAAGATTCTACAGGTTCTGCTGGTTCTCCCATCAAGTGGAAAGGTTCACACCATTATTAGAAGACAATTTGGTTTCAAAAGTGTCATCTTAAAAGATGTCCATTAAACATCATGGTTAGCTAGCTATAGAGGGTCATGCCTGTAATCCCAGCACTTTGGGAGGCTAAGGCAGGGGGATCTCAAGTTTAAGCCCAATTGGGCAACTTAGCAACTTAGAACTTGTCTCAAAATAAAAATAAAAAAAACTGGGATGTAGCTCAGCAGTAGAAACTCCCCAGGTTCAACCCCCGTTACCTCAAAAAAGAGAAAATGTCAAGCAGAGCAGGCAGTGTGTTGCAAGCCCAGCACACAGGATGCTAAGGCAGGAAAATTGCCAAGAATCTGAAGCCAGTTTGGGCTATGGAGTGAGTTTGAGGCTAGCCTGAATGGTGTAGTGAGACCCTGTCTCAAAACACATATGGAGCCCATGACACAAGGCAGGCATAGGGCCAGCCCTAGTGACCATAGCAGATCTGGTTTGTCATCTCATGAGTCCTCTGGTCTGGGGAGGAAGTCCGATCTGAAAGAGAGCAAGTTCACAAGCATGGGGGGGGGGGGGACTACAGGGATGGTTCAGAGGGGAAACGCCATTTAATTGCCACCTGAGTGGTGAGCAGGTTCTGGGAGGTGATGGCACCAAACATGTGTCGGAGGAGGAAGTTCAGCCAGAGGAGGCAGCACGTGAGAAGGTCCTGAGGCCGGAGAGAAAACACAGGAGGCTTCACAAGAGTAAAGATATTCACACCGTCCACATCTGAGCTCCTGAAAATACCACATCTGAGAATATCTAGCTGCCTGAATGAATGCGTGCTCAAATGAAATTTAAGTCAGCTCAAGTAGAAAGAGGAAAAGAACAGCATGAAAGGCAACTTGAGATGTGGGCATCGGGCAGATCACATAGGCATGACTATCTTGATTAATGAGTTTAAAGAAGGTTCTGTTATGCTCTATGCTTATCGCCCTAGTAACCATGTACCTGGAGCACCAACCACACTGTTATAAATTTGTTACAAATTAACTGACCGCGTCATCATGCTGTTCTGTATGCATCATTCCCCCCACCTTAGTAACCTGTTTGCTGTGTCAACTTATGTTCCCCTTGTAAGAGACAAATGATGCTGTGTCAACCACTGAGAGACAAATGTTCCTGGAGTCGGCAGACCAAGGGCCATGAATTGGCTAACCACCCACTGTGAAACGCCTCTGACCTCAAGCAAAGGGGAACAAAGGCCCACCTTCTTTCTGTTTCTCATCACTATGTACTTAATGATCAATGAGTAATCATAAATGAACTATAAAAATCAGTCAAAATGGCTGGCCCGAGTGCAGTGGTATTTACAACTAATTGATCACAACCAGTTACAGATTTCTTTGTTCCTTCTCCACTCCCACTGCTTCACTTGACTAGCCTTAGGGAAAAAAAAAATCAGTCAAAATCCTGACTCAATTGCACAGCTTTGCAAATTCCATCTGCACTGTGTCGCTGGGCCAGCTAAAATAAAAGCGCTTCTTTCAAAAAGATGTTGTCATCTTGCCCCATTTATCATCTCAGGGGTCTTGCCCTGTTTTTCATCATGGGGCCTTGGTTTTTTTTTTTGGGGGGGGCGGTTACAACAGGTTCTTATTTGCTCCTTTTTTTCCTTTTGTATTGGGAATTGAACCCAGAACACTTACACGGAGCTCCATTCCTAGTTCTGAAAACTCTCTTTAAAATTTTTTGAGATGAGGGGGTCTCACTAAATCACCTAAGCTGGAGTCCATTTTGAATTCCTCCTGCCTCAGCCTCCCAGAGTGCTGAGACTACAAGTATTACCATTCCTGGCTCTGATATCTTTTCTTTTTCTTTCTTTCTTTCTTTCTTTTTTTTTTTTTTTTTTTTTTTTTTTGGTCTTTGTCTTTTTGAGACAAGTTCTCCCTATGCAGTTCAGGCTGGCCTTGAACTCACTTTGTAGCCCAGGCTGGTCTCGAACTTGCAAGGATCCTCCTGCCTCAGCCTCCTGAGTGCTGGGATTACAGGTGTGAGCCACCACACCTGGTTTCTGTTTTCATTTTAAAAGGTCACTTTGAGCTGGGTGTGGTGGTGCATACTTGTAATCCCAACACACAAGAGGCTGAGGCAGAAAGATCACAAGTTCAAGGCCAGCCTAGGGCACATGATGAGTTCAAGGCCAGCGTGGATGACATAGCGAGGCCCTGTCTCAAAAAAAAAAATCAGTTTGACTATGGAAGACAGAATGGTGGCAGAAGAAGCAGCCTGAGGAGCTGGCAGTGGTGAGGATGACAGTAGCAGAGAGAAACTGAGGGGCTGGGATGATCAGGACACGAATCAAGATGACTGACACGGGCTCCTGGATCACCAAGTGCAGCCTTTCACCACAACGCAGACCCTGGCACACAACAGATCCTGCAGGGAAGAGAAGGGGACTTCAGAAACGTTGGATTTAAGTTGCCTTCATAAAGATCCAAGTGAAAAAGCCCACCAGGCTGTTGAATGTTTGGCTGGAGCCCCGCGGACTGTGATATCCAGATGGTCACAGAACCCTCAGGGAACAAGGAGAAGACTCCAGCGACAGGAAAGCGTAAGCAGAGGCCAGGGCTGGGACTCAACCTTGAAGGGCTACAGAGACGATGAAGAAGAGATGCTGGTAACGGAAACCAAGCAGACAGTCAGACAGCGGAGGACGCGCACAGGGTCACACATGAGGGAGGAGCAGTGCGGGGCAGGGTGAGCCTCTGGGCACAGAAAGGAGGACAGCGGGGGTCAGTGGATTTATCACCGTGGAAGTGACGGCAGCATCAGCTGCTATAAAATATAAGCGACGCTCACTATCGTTTCAGGCTTGAGGAGAGGGGAGACTGTGTTCCAGGGATGGAATTTGGGAATCCTGGAACAAGGGCCTGGATCCCAGGGACCTTAGAGGTTATTGCAAGGTCATGATTTCTTATCTATAGAGGAAAGAAAAACTCTCACACAAGTGAAAAAAAATCTTACAAAACACAACTTTTGTGTGTGTATGTGTGTGTGTGTCATTTTTTTGAGACTGTAGTTCAGTCCGGCTTTGAACTCACTGTGATGCCAACTCAGCAATCCTCCTGCCTCAGCCTTCCCGGGGGTGAGACTACACAAGTGCATCACTGTGCTGGACTGGAAAACGAACTCTTAGAACATCAGCCAGGACCTAGCATTTAGCCAAGAAACTGCCCAAAGTTTTAGAATGCACTCATTCAACAAGCTTACTGCGTGGGGTACACTGGTGCATACCTCTAATCCCAGCTATTCAGGAGGCTCAGGCTGAGGATCACGAGTTTGAGCCCAGCCTAGGCAACTTAGCAAGACCTTGTCTCAAAATAATACCTTTTAGTATGGGGATTTAGCTCAGCGGCATAAGCGCCTGCCTTGCAAGCAGGCAGTCATGAGTTCGATCCCTGGTACTGATAAAAACGAAAAAGACAAAATAATAATAATAATAATACCTTTTAAAATGGCCTAAGAAAGCTGGGCAAGGTGGCTCACGGCTGTAATCTCAGCACTTGAGAGGCTGAAGCAGGAAGAGCGTTGTGAGTTTGAGACCAGACAGGGCTACAAAGGGAGCTCAAGGCCAGCTTTAACTGCATAGCAAGACCCTGTCTCAAAAAGACACTAAATAAATAAATAAATAGATAAAATGGCCTACGGATGTAGCTCTTTGATAGAGTACTTTCTTAGCATGTACAAGGTTCTAGGTTCAATCTCCAGTTCTACAAAAACAAACAAAATAGCAAGTTTATTGGGCTCCACACTGTATTTTCTGCTTGACATAGGTCAATGCAGTGACATTTTCCCCCCAGTACTGCAGGTGGGACCAAGTGCATTCTACCACTGAGCTGTATCCAGCCTATTTTAAATTTTTTTTAATTTTGAGACAGAATCTCAGGAAGTTGTCCAGACTGGCCCAGAACTTGCCATCTGGCCTCAGCCTCCAGAGTCACTAGATGCACAGGTGTAGCCCATGATGCCCGGCCCAGTGACTGTTTCTGGAGCATCTTCTGTGTACATGGGTTAAGTCACAAGACTTCCTCTTCATCGTAAACTAACCCCATGAGCAGGGGAGAAGCACAGTGATTAGAGTACACATTGCATGGAAGAGGCCCAGGCTCAGGTCTCAAGAAAAAATAACCCTCAAATAGCAGAACTTTTCCTCTACCCTTTTATCTCCCACCAAACACAGGCCACCCCAGCCATTTTTCACTGTTTCCCATGAATCTGTTCCCTTAATCCATAATGTCCTTCAACAAGGGAGAAACATTTTGAAAATTAATTAATTAACTTGTCTTTTTGAAAGAGGGTTTTGCTATGCATTTCAGCTGGCCTTGAACTCACTTTGTAGCCCAGGGTGGCCTCGAACTTGTGGCAATCCTCCTGCCTCAGCCTACCATGTACTGGGATTACAGGCCACCATGCCTGGCCCTTTTTATTTATTTATTTATTTTTGATACACAGGAATCGAACTCACGACCTCAGGCTTATCAGGCAGCCCTGCACCGCTGAGCTATATCTCTGGCCTTTTTTTTTTCCTTTAGAAGCAGTGCAAAAATGTCCCAAACAGGCTTAATACTTCTGTACTAGGGTTCCTAAGAATCACAATAGCACTTGTCTTTCTATATAGTATTATCTCTGCATGGGGACTCCAGGCTTCCTGGCCCACGTGTGGCTTTTTTTTTTTTTTTTTTTTTTTTTTGGTCTTTTTTGAGGCAGGGTTTTCACAATATGGTTTGTGTTGACCGCCACCGCACCTGGCTTTTCCAGATGTGCCTCTTAAAAATCACCTAAATGAGGGGCTGGGGATTTAGCTCAGCGGGATAAGTGCCTGCCTTGCAAGCAGGCAGTCGTGAGTTCGATCCCTGGTACCGATAAAAAGACAAAATACAGAAAAAAAAAAAATCACCTAAATGGCACCTGCTTCCCTTGGTCAAAAATGGGACTCTGCACCCCTGGACTCTGGCTCAAGCTGCGACTTGTTTTAGAAATGTTCCTCTAGTGCCACCTCCTGGTCAGATGGTGTATGACAGCTCCTGGCTAGGGTCTTTCCCCATTCAGCAACTCCTCAGGTTCATCAATCCGTCCTTCATCTGTCCACCCACCCATATTTTGTCCTTTCTGTTCCAGGCTCGAAGCACGCTCGTGAGCAAGACGACTCAGTTCCTGACCTCAGGGAGTTTAAAATCTGCTGCGGATGGCAACCTTGGAATTGCCCTGTTACAGGAATAACAATCGGGAATAGACTACCGCAGAGGGCTCTGTCTCCAGAAGTCGCCTCCCTCAGAGGCCACTGCAGGACACGGTCTTTTCGGCACACAGACTCTGGCTTGGCGGCCGGCTGAGGCCAGGCCTGGTTTCCACGTCCACTCTCCCTAGGCTTCTTTTTTGCTTGTCTTTGTTTCACTCTTTTTTTAAGCTTAATGATAAAGTAAAACAGTATGACACACCATAAAACAATTGGGCATCTCCGTTCCTCTGAAGATTGTCCTGAAATTATTTTACTCTCCTCCTCCCCCTCCTTGTAGATGAGGTCTCTCTCCTTGTGTACCCCAAGCCTCCGACTTGCATCACCTATCTCAGCTGAGTGGGTGACTGCGTGGCATGTGCTCTACAGCTCTCTTTTAGAGAAGGGCTCCCCCAGCCCTTGTCGTGGTCACAGAGCTTAGCAGGTGTGGATCCAGGCCGGGCTGAGGCTGCTGACTCCCACAGCACTGCTTCTCACTCTAGTAAACCAGGAGCTGGGACCTGAGACTTAGAAGCTGTATCTCTGAAACTCTGCCAACAAGTAATTACTAATAGATTCAGTTTTTAAAAATTGACAGCTTTTTGTTGTTTTTTGGCCTCTCAAGAGGACAGACCGAGTGGGAGCCGGGGACAGAGAATGTCGACAGGAAAGTTAGGGAGACCTCTGACAAGGCGCGGGCTCTGCCAAAAACCTCCAGGCAGGAAGGCGTGGGCCTGGCAGGAGCGGGCCTTCAGTGGCAGCGGGTCTCTGGCAGAAGCTGGTGAAGGGGGAGGAGGCTGCGGGGAGTCCTTGGCTTAGGGCTTCAGTTGTGGGAGCCCAGAGAGGGTGAGAGCCAGAAAGACAAGCCCGATCCCTGTGGTCCCTGTGCGTGGTGGTGGGGAGGAGGCCGCTGCAGCTGGCCAGGGGCGGTAGTGCAGTGAGGACCAGCCAGTGAGACACAAGGATGAACATGACATGGGATGTGAGAGCACCTAACTTTCCTCTCACAATTCAGTCTGCGCAGATGAAAGGACAGCTTGTTACTACTGCAACGGAGCAGATGAGCAAGGGTTCGACTCTGGGCTGGGCATGGGTAAGATGGCTTTGGTGGTACACACTTGCTGTTCCAGTTACTCAGGAGGCTGAGGCAGGAAGACCTCTGGAGCCCAGGAATATGGAGCCAGCCTGAATAATGAGATCCTGTCACTGGGAGGAAGGAAAGGAGAGAGGAGAGAGGGAGGGAGAAACAGGTGGTAGCTGGTGGAAGAAATGGGAGAAACAGCAGCATGTTTGTATGTCAAGATGCTCTCATATGGGTAAACTAGTGTGGCTGAGGGAGAATCGATGGAGCCCCTTTCCTCAGCTGAATGGACAAGTCAGGTCACAGCAGAGGGGCTGCTGGGGACAGAAGTGAGGAGAGGGAGAGCACGGGTTCTATGCACTGAGGAGAGTCAAAAGCACGGCTTGCTGGGCTCCACCTATAGAATTTCCGACTCTCCAGGTCTGGCTGGGTTGGGGCCCAAAGCTGTACATGCCGGACAGGTGCCCCAGAGTGCTGCACTGTCGGTGAATCCATCTGTCTGTAAGGGGTGAGAAGACAATGCACAAAGGGAACGGACACTCCGGAGATTAGTCAGCGATTCATTCTGACTGCTTGGATTTCCCATAGTCAAGTAGGACGCCATTAGCTGAAAGGAGAGATGGGAAAAGAGGTGCTGGGATGTCTGAACAAAGGGAGAAAGAATGAAACAGCTATCTTGACATTGAGACTGAATCAACACAGGGAAGGATTTTCCTCCTGTGATTTTAAGTTTAAAATGAGACCCTGGGGGCTAGAAACGTATCTCAGTAAAGTGTGTTTAGCATGCCCAAGGCCCTAGGTTCAATCCCCAGCACCACCCAAGATAATAAAAAGAGGCACTGGAGGGGGCTGGGGATTTAGCTCAGCGGCATAAGCGCCTGCCTTGCAAGCAGGCAGCCCTGAGTTTGATCCCCAGTACCGATAAAAAGGAAAAAGACCAAAAAAAAAGAGGCACTGGAAACTGCACACCTTCAGCTGGGTGGACATTAGATGTAACTAGGATGGAGACTGGTTAATTAAATTCAATGCAGCAAGACAAAGGGCCCAGAGAGTTGAGGAAGAACACAAAGTAGGAGATGGGGTTATGCTGAGTCATGAAACTTAAACTGGGTAAGGAGAAACAGGTTTGGGAGAGAAAGGATCTACTTCTCTTAAAAGCGGGTGCTTTCTTCTCACCGCCTTGGCCAACTGCCTTCACCCAGTCTGGGTTCTGGGAGCCTGGGCTCCTGCCCTGCCTTTCACGCCGGTCTCTGCTTGTGTTACTCTTCTCTACGTTGTTCACCACCTGACGATGTTTGTCTCTGCACTGCAATTTGAGTCCCGTGGAACACAGGCTTTTACTTTTTTGCTGTAGTCTATGCCTAAAACTGTGCCTGGCAGGGAGGGGCCCTCTCCTACCCTCCATCCCTCTCCAGTCTGGGTCAGTGGACAACCTGATAGGATTTGTCCGATCCTTCGGCATCAAACAAGTGCCTCAGGCTGGGGCTGTGGCACAGAGGTAGAGCATTTGTCTAGCAGGTCTGAAGACCCACGTTCAATCCCCAGCGCTGCAAAAGAAAAAAAGACTAACCTGCTACCATAGGGCAGTTACCAGGGATTTAGCTCAGTGGCATAAGCACCTGCCTGGCAAGTGTGAGTTCGTGAGTTTGATCCCCAGTACCAAAAGAATATAAATATTTAAAAAACCTGCTATCACAGAAGCACTCTATTGTCAGTGGAACACAACAAGAAACTGCAAATGACTAAACTAGGGGAATCATGACTAAAGGGAGTTGGAGGTGCAGTAGAATGCAGAAGGAATCTCATTTCCATAAAGTAACTTAAATGTGTTTATGTATTTAGGAACACACATACATTATATGCCAAATAATTGTATGTCAGTCTTTTTAATATTAAAAAGAATAACCTATGTAAATAAAAACTTAATTACCAAATTGTACATAGACACTTTTTACTTTGTCACTTTTCTTTTTAAATCAGGTCTATGTCAGTGCTGGGATTAGAGGTGTGCCTCACCACATCTGGCTGCTTATTAGAAAAGCTTTACTCTTCCATTTAAAATCCCAGTAAACAGCACACAATCAAGTGGTTTCAGAGGTGATCTCCTTTGTCCAGTAAAAAGTGCACAGACCCTCAGCCAGCATCACAGCTCCTACGCACACCCAGTGAAAGCTGGACTGTGAAGGACGAAAGGCCTAACAAAAGCCACACAGAAAAATCCAATAATGAACAAGAGTTCTTACGGCATTCTTGTTATCTCACACAACACCGAACTCTACTAGAGTACTGTTTGAATTGAATTCTGTGAAGCCTTTTTTTCTGCCCAACAGTAACACTGACAGCTCACAGATTATAGGCTCAAAGGCTGAACAGATGGGGATAACAGATGGACACACAAAACAGGACAAGCAGCAAAATCGGGAGTTCCATCAGGTGTTGCCCCTTAACGGGCAATGCCAACTTTTCTTCTGCGTCTGTGAACCGCCTCTGGCCAGCAGGTGGGACTAATAACTTCTCAACTGTTTGCCGGCACTACTTCTGAACATTATTGAAAAGGCTGAAGAAAGCAATAAACATGCATGATATGAATGTCTTCTTTGCCCCCACTAGCAGGGTGGCACAAACCCATTTCCATCTCTCACCCAACCCAGGTCACCTGGAAAAGCAAGGGTTTGGTGCAGGAAAGCTTCTGCACAGGCACAGAAGCAATGCTTAAACCCAGCATTCCTCACAGCACAAGAGCTGCTTAACTAGAAGAGGCTGGGGCGGGTCCAGGAACCAAATGGAGGAGGAACACGGTTTGTCCTCCTCCATGTGCCAGGAGCCAAGCTAGGCCACGGGCAGGGCCTAGTGGGTACCCAGATCTTCACTGCCACAGTAAGGCAGAGCCCGGCCCAGGTCAGGCCTCAGACACCCAAACCACGGAGCTCAAAGTGTGGAAGGGATTTCTCTAGTTCCCTCAGCCTTGCTCTGGAGCCTCCACCTGTAGCAGTCTCCTTCCACGTGCAAACCCCAAACTGCAACGTGTGCTGCACTTCACAGAACCCCTTAGTGACAAACGTCAATTGTAGTCACATGGCATTGCTTCCCAGTGCATGAAATAATTATAAATGGATTGATCAGGTACATGACTATTTACTGTCTCACAAGGAAACACCTGCATCTTCTGGACTGTGTGGGAACCAGGATTCCCAGTGTTTGGGGATTCTTAAATTACAGGGTCAAGCGTAGAAACTACGTAAGAATGCAAGCCAACCCATCTTCACTGAGGCCCAATCTAGGTGAAGCACTAGGCCAAGTAGACATGCTCTCCCTAACTCCTGAAAGCCATTCATACAAATCCTTACAGAAGGAAAGAAATAAAGCCATTAAAAGCTTTGATTAAGGGGCTGGGGATTTAGCTCAGCGGAAGTGTGCGGTCTTGAGTTCGATCCCTGGTACTGATAAAAACGAAAAAGACAAAAAAAAAAAAAAAAAAAAAAAAAAAGAGCTTTGACTAGGTTAATTCTACACTTAAACCAACAGTAATTCTTTCTTTCTGGTACCACGGATCTAACTCATGACCTTGCATTTGCCAGGCAAGTGCTTGTGCCACAGTAAGTGCTGAGCTAAATCCCTAGCCCACTAATAATTTTTATAAAAAAAAAAAGCTTAATATGTCATTGCAATGTGAAAAACTTCTTAAAAAAAAAAAATACGTATCAATGAATGGTTTCCGAAGGTGGGGAAAAGAGGCTGAAGCAACCGCAAGATCAATCATATACAAATCTCCTATGATGAATGGTATCATCACAGATATCTAAAATGTACCAATAAAATTTTTAGAAATTTAAATGAAAAGGAATGGTTTTGAAATATTCTCCAATAAAAGAAGCCACAGTTCCTTAGGAAAATGGGGCTCAGGCAGGGAACATAAACTAGCCAAGGGGATTTTGTAGTATTACAAAAAGCAAAATGTCAAGCTGAAGGCTGGGTCCCCAGCACTGTCCAAAACAAAAACAAAAACAAAACCTAATGGTTAAAAGCTAGGCCAATCTAAGCAACAAAATAAATGATTGCACTGACATGGGTCCATACTGATATAATTAATAAATGGGGAGCACGACACATTTTATAGGAGAGCTCTAATTAGTATATGTTGAGGGAAAAGAAATAGTTAAAACATTGGCAAACACCACAATAATTATTGTTGCAGGCAAAAGCAGTCCATAGATGCCAACATTAGCAAGTTAAAGAATGATAGTTGCATAGTATACCCCTAAGTTACTTATTCATTACAAAGGGAAAATTAATACCTTTACAGTGGAGAATTCTGGCAGATATCACCTTAAGCAAGTGATCAAAGTTAACATCAGTAACAAGTCATATCGACATCAAGTAATTGGATATAATGCACTGAATACAATGCTTTTGTGACACTCTTGCTGACGATAATACCAGATGAACAAAATTCAAAGGGCACCCTACCAAATAACTCACCAGTAGTCTCAAGTTTCAGATGAAGAATGAATTGTCATAGGCTAAAGGAAACTAAACACAGCTAAATGCAATATGGGAACCTGGACAGCTAAATGCAACGTGGGATGCACACTGAGCCAGAAAAAAATGTGTGAGAGCTGGCAAAACTCAAGTGTTCATAAATTAGTTAATAGTACTATGTCAATATTTACTGGTTTTGATAATTCTACTATGGTTATGCAAATGTTAACATTTGAAGGAAAGTGAGTGAACGGTGTATGAGGACTCTCCATTACTATTTTTGCAAAAGTTTACATTTCAAAGTAAATTTTAAAAAGCACAACATTAAAGGTGGGCATGGCAGCGCACCCCTGTAATCCCAGCACTCAGAAGGATGAGGCAGGAGGATCACTGGGAGTTCAAGGCCAGTCTGAACTGCATAGTGAAACTTTCAAAAAGTCAGGAGAAAAAAAAAAAGGATTGCTATGAGTTCAAGGCCAGCCTTGGCTACATCGTAAGCTGAAGGTTGGCTTGGACTGTAAAACGAGGCCCTTTCTCAAAAAAACAAAAAATAAAACGTACAACCTGTTAAGAGAAGACAGTCAACCAAATGTAGCTAAAATTAACTGAATGTGAAAATAACACATCTTGATTTGGGGGGATTTTTGAGGGGAGGGGAATAAACTAGCTGTGTAACTCAAAACTACAGCTGATTTAAAAGCGTATTTGAAAGTTTTAAAATTATTTGAATTGTCACTAATATGAACTAAGACTGTTCAATTCTCCCTCATCTTCAACAAAGGAAAAAAGTAAATAACAGCTAGTCAGTTACTACGTTCACAAATAACAGTCGAGAAATAGTCAAAAGTTAAAATTTCCCAGTGGCAAAGTTGTCTTTAGTAAATAACAGACCTACTTTAGCTGCATTCTGTGGTCTTCACTAAAATTAAGTTTTATACCTACCTCTTTAACAGTCTAATTTTTAAAATGTTGTGTACCATAAAAGACAATGGAGTATTCTTTCTGTTTTAATATAAGTCTAAGATCCTGAACCCCTCAATACTAGGGATGGTTAGATAAGCAATAGGAGAGCCAATTCCATCCAATCTATTTCCAAACTAATAGTATTTTCTGCATCTATTATGAAAATGGGAAAGCACCACCTTAAATTACTGAGGCGCTACCATTTCAAACTGCAAAAAATCCTTAAATCATCTTTTACTCCCCTTGATTCAACATGGAAAATCCTAGGTAAAATTACTTTTGAATTTCCTTTTGTCTGGGTATTTTCCCTTGTGAAGGCAAAATACTCAACAGTGTACCCCAAAGGTATTCTGTAGACGGCATAGAGGTTGGAACTAAAAATGAAAATATCGAATGCTGTATTTCTTATTGAGAAATCTCACATATTCAAATTAATGAAAACACAAAGGAACTCTCAATTTGGGGAAATGTATTTCGAAAACTGGCAGACAGAAATGTCCAGAAATACTGTACTACACCTCTGATATGCAAGGGTTCTTAACTGACAGTGTTTACTATGCTGCTAACTAGAAATCCACACAGATTTATTTTATTGGCATCCTTAACGTAGTAGGCAGGGCTGTGTAAATAAGACAAGTCAGTCATCTGAGGGCATAAGTGTCCCACAGTATTAAAACACATTTTCTTACTACAAATGTTTTCACAAAGGTTTAACACTCCAAAACTGGGACATCTTAAGAGCTAGAATTCTGAGAAGCCCTTCAAACCTTGGTGAATAAACAAGAAAGCATCAAATGCCACTGTAGTTTTAAGATTCACAGAAACAAACTTGCTGGAATTTCCTTTTCTGGAATTTGCATCCATTTGGAATACTGTCTAAATAAACTATATTTTGGATTAAATCCTGTGTGCTACCTTCTTTATATTAAAGATACAGTAAAATTTCAGTAGTTAGCAAAGTGCTTGGCACCTAAAAACACAAACATTCGTTCATACTGAATGACTGAGCAGTGGTTTTATCTTCTTCTCCAGGAGGTATCCAGAAATAAAGCACTATGAATATTGGTCCACCTTCCTTTACAGGTTGTGGCCATTCAGCCCTGGTACAAAGCAAGTCTCAACTATTTCATCTTGATACAAACTTTAAAAAATAGTTGCGACCTCACCTCTTGAACTCCTTACACTCAAAAACTTTTCACAAAATATAGCAGAGTCAAATAACACTAAGTGGTACTAGAAGCAATGCTCAACAGGATCTCACGTTTATTGAGAAGTGATTAATGGTAAAAAGAAAGGCGATGCCCTTTCCTCATTGGTTGAACAAGAAACATTCACTACACGTTTTACAATATTTTTCTCTTCCAAAATGCATTTCTGAAAACGAGTTTTTATCATTGTTCTTAACTTTGAAATCAAATTAATCTTGACTTAATCAGTATAATGTACAAGAACAGAACGTTTCTTAGGACTCCTAGTACTTTACTTTGAGTAACAAAGGGTCAGAGAAAATGAACCACCCTTAAAGACACAACCTTGGGTAACACTGTTAAATTTTCTTAAGACAAAAATTCTTCATAAAAATGCTCTTCCAGTTCGGAAGGGAAAAATCAAATTCCCACTTTCTGGGGTAGAAACCCAAAACCTTCACAACTCGTGTTCTCCAAGTGCAAATGTCAAAATGGGAGGAGGAAAGGGTTTAAAAATTAGAGAAAATTGTATGCACTTACGGACTTAAAAATCCGAAAAACATAGTAAAAAGACAAAAAAACAAAGCATTATGCTCTGAAATCACAACCAAAGCCAAAATAAGAGGGACATTTTTCACCTAAACTACCTAGAGGGTTTTTGTTTAGTTTTTTCCTTTTCTTTTCTTTTTTTCTTTTTTTTTTCCATTTTCCAGTTAAGTCCTATGTCTTTTGTGAAATTCCAATACTTAAACTGCAAGACTGCAATCGTCTCTGAAGTCAATGAGATTAAGAAAAAAGTCCTAATTCTCTTGAAGGTCATTTTTCCTCTTAGGATTTGCAGATGCAACCGTTGCTGCAGTCTATGCAGAACTGCGTTTTACTTCCCACGACCTTGACGCTCCTAGAGGAAACAAAAAAAAAATTGAAATGGTTAAAACTTATCTGAACATGTTTAAGAATTCAAACTTCACACAATAAAAATTTGGTTATGTGTGCTAGACAGAATATTTACACAAGTAAAATGACTTCTATTTAGATCGTGTAAGCCGTAACACTTAAACATCCCAAACAGTACTTCTTACATTAAAATCCATTACAACTAGGCATGATGGTGCCATGCCTGTAGCCTCAGCACTTGAGAAGCTAAGGGAGGATAGCTGTTGATAGTGAATTCAAGGCCAACAAACTATATAGTGAGACCCTATCTCAAAAAAACAAAACAACAAAAAAAACCACAATCAAACAAGCAAATAAGTTAAAAATGTATTACACATTACTCAACAGATTAAATTTTTCTACTATACTTGCTCTAGGGCTTAAGTTAGTAATTAGCCTGAAGTACGGCCCAGTGCAGTGATGGCAAACCTTTTAAGAGCTTTCAATGATACAAACTGTCTGCTGAGGCACATGTACCATAGATTCACCTCTACCAGCCTAGTAGAAATAATGTCAAACATACATCAATGGTCTGAAAATAGGACAGCATACATAGTACAAAATCTAAGAGCAAAGTCAGACAATCTACATTCAAATCCTATACCAATCCCAATGCTTTAAACACATTCACGGGCCTCAGGTACCTTTTCTGTAAAGATAAGTATTTCACAAGGCTATGGAAAAATTAATGAGCTGACATACAGAAAGCTGTTAAATCTATGGTAAGCAAGAAAACTACTCTTCCCCTACGAAGTTTAAAATACACTTAGGGATGGACTTTGAAAACTGACTATAACATGGCTTTCAAAATAAGAAGTATGAAGTGGTTAAATGTACGCAAGACCTAAACCTCATGTATTTGCTCTCATTTACCATATGAAAACTATGGTTCTAATGTCTGATTCCTTCCAAAAAGAACAGCACTTATGGGCTTTTCTGCTATAGGCAGAAAACTGTAAAACCTTTATAATCATCCTGCAAGGACTATTATTCCTGTTTTAGATAAGAAAACAAGTTACGGGGCTGGGGATTTAGCTCAGCAGCATAAGCGCCTGCCTTGCAAGCAGGCAGTCGTGAGTTCGATCCCTGGTACCGACAAAAATGAAAAAGACAAAAAAAAAAAAAAAAAAGAAAACAAGTTACTAGCTGGGCATGGTGGCATATGCCTGAATCCCAGCACCATGTGTTCCTGAGCTACATAATGAGTTCAAGGTCAGCCTGAACTTCATAGAAAGACCTTGTCTCAAAAAAAAAAAAAAAAAAAAAAAAACCACCTCGTAGAGCTGGGGATTTAGTTCAGCAGCCTAAGTGCCTGCCTTTCAAGTGTGCAGCCCTGAGTTCAATCCCCAGTACCGAAAAACAAAAAACAAAAAAACAAAAAAACAAAAACCTTTATAGAGGACCAGGGATATAGCTCAGTGGCACAGTGCCTACCTGGCAAGCGCAAGATCCTGACTTCAATTCTTGGTAGCAAAAAAAAAAAAAAAAAAAAAAAAAAAACAACCTCTAGAAGACACAGGGCATTTGCCTAGCATACATGTGACCCTGGATTCATTCCCTGATACTACAAAAGCAAAGACCTCCTAGAAAATCTCTTAAAGTAATTCCAGAAATACAGATTTTCTTGAGTAGGTGAGGTAGTTTGTCTTTATCTTTTTGAGACAGGGCTTCTGCCATGTAGTTCAAGCTGATCTTGACCACTAACTTATAGGCATCCTCTTGCCTCAGCCTCCTGAGTACTGGGATTACAGGTATGTATCACCACATCTAGTTTACAGACAAAATTTATTTGCCGTGATGCTATATTAGAAAACCTAAACTCTGTATCACTGGTATACCAGATTTAAGAAAAATATATCAGCATTCTTACCAACAACATTTTAAACAGAAAAAAATTTTATTAGCACTGTGTAATCATACTAATTGCTGCATCTCATCTTTTCTTTTTGGTAGTGTTAGGGACTGAACCATGGCCTTGCACATTAGATGAGTGCTATACTACTCAGCTACAAAACCAAACCTTATTTTGTTTTGAGAAAAAGTCTTGCTAAATTGCCCAGGCTACATGCAACCTCTAATTTTCCTGCCTCAGCCTCCTAGAGTGCTGAGATTACAAGCCTGCATCACCAGGCCCGTCCAAAAGCCTTACTTCAAATTTTTAAATGATGCAAACTATACAAATAACTGGCATTAGTCAGGTGTGTGGCATACACTTACAATCTCAACACTTGGGAAGATGAGGCAGGAGGATCACCCTCAGTTTTAAGGCCAGTCTGAACTAGACAACGCAGAAAAAGAAGAAAAAAAAAAAACCTCTGACATTAGCTGTTTTAAAACCCTCATCAAAAGTCAGGCATGGTGGCTCACGCCTGTAATTCTAGCACTCGGGAGGCTGAGGCAGGAGGATTTGTTGCGAGTTCGAGACCAGCTCAGGCTACAAAGTGAACTCAAGGCCCGCCTGAACTGCACAGACAGACTCTGTCTCAAAAAGACACACACACACACACACACACACACACACACACAAAACCTTCATCAACATCAAGAAAGCACTTCAAATCATGCGTGGTGTGGTATATGCCTATAATCAGCACTCAGAGACTGAAGCAGGTACATAAAAAGCTATCCAGCCTAGGCAATTTATATTAGTGATTTAGAAGTGCCCCATCTCAGAATAATAAAAAAAGAGGTCGAGGATATAGCTAAGTAAAAGGCCCTGGGAGACTGAGACAGGAGAATCCAAAACAAAACCAAAAAAAAAAAAAAAAAAAAAAAAAAAAAAGATTTAGGAAGATAACAAATTAGAGCCTAGCCTGGGCAACTCAGATCCTATCTCAAAATAAAACAGAAGGCTGGACATGTAGCTTAGTGCAAAGTCCCTGGGTACATTCCTCAGTACCATGCACAATGGTGGGGGGTAGGGGTAGAGTTAAAAAACAAATCAATTTTTAAAGTATTTTTACTTAAAAAATTCAGACTTGGAAATAGTAAGCATCACTAGGCTTCTGATTAAAGGTCCTTCCACTGGCCAAATATGCAACTTGAACACTATATAAAGTTAATATTAAGTAAACATCTATTATAGTAATATCTTAGTTGGATGAGATTTATCAATATATTTTAAAATAAAGACAGTGGAAAGCTGATGAGCAAGACATTTATATAATCTTCTCGTCTATTAATAGGAAAAAAACAGTAACTACAGTAAAGAGCCTGGTGGATGATCAAAATCAGCATTACCAATAATGGCATAAACTGAAACTCTTAACTGATCCACTAAGAAGCACATACTGTTTCTTTGAGGAGCAGCAGGGTTTATCTGAGATCAAACTCAGGATCTCAGGCTTGACAGGTAGGCTCTGCACCTCTGAGCTATATCCCTGGCTCTGCTTCTTAAAACCATTAAAGACAAGGCTGAGGATTTAGCTCAACGGCATAAGTGTCTGCCTTGCAAGCAGGCAGTCGTGAGTTTGATCCCTAGTACCAATAAAAACGAAAAAGACGCCCCCCCCCAAAAAAAAAAAACTTGAGATAAGAAATATGATCCCTAAGACCCTAAACCGTTAAAAAAAAAAAAAATCTGCTATCCCAGAAAACTGGAAGCTAGGCAGCACAGATAATATCTGCAATCCCAGCTGTGTAAGACAACTGAAGCAGGAGTACCAAATGAGCCAAAGAGTTTTAGGCCAGCCTGGGCAACAATGTGACCAGTGAGGGGGATGGATCTAGACCTATCATAGTACAGCAGTACTATGTCAGATTTATATTTTCTAATTTTGATCACTCACTATGATTCCATAAATGCAAGAGGCATAATATCTTGGTCTTTAACTGTCAAGTGGCTTGAGAAAAATTACTACACAGCTCCAAGAGGAATGATAAGGCAATTATGGCAAAATACTACACTGGAGATAGGGTTTTACATAGCTCAATGGTACAGCACATGCTCAGTGTATGACTTACTCAATTGCCAGCAAAATTCCAGGTTACAGCAATGATTCTAGGTTAAAGGTATAAGGGATTCTTTTGCATTTTGTTTTTTGGTACCCTGAATCGAATTCAGGAACTCACACTTGCCACGCAGGCACTGTCACTGAGCCACATCCCTTGCCCTTTGGCACTATTACTGACAGTTCTCTAAGTTTAAAGATATTTCAAAAATAAAATGGGAGAGGAAGCAGCAACACCCTTCCTTGTGCAGGCAGTGCTCCACCCACAACAACTGGCTGATTTAGAAGAATGCAGGCTGAGATGATAGCAATAAAAGAACTTACTGTTTAAACTGTTTGACTGTGTAGACCTAAAGCTAGTAGTTTGAGCATCTACTTAAAGGATAACAATATGCAATATAGTAATTTTTGTGGATTTCCTATTGTCTGTTTTTTGCCAATATCGTTCTCATTGTTTTGT
The DNA here is from genome assembly GCF_034190915.1 of Cavia porcellus. Lineage (NCBI taxonomy): Eukaryota > Metazoa > Chordata > Mammalia > Rodentia > Caviidae > Cavia > Cavia porcellus. The sequence continues at coordinate 21,952,398 of NW_026947508.1, read as the reverse complement.
TCTATTGCTTTTATTAGCTTTTAAATAAATTTTAAAAAATGAGAAGAGGGAAGAAATGAGTTTTCGTTTATTTCTTCTGATTAAAACAAAATCAGAAAAAAAAATAACCAATTGCCAGACGTGGTAGTACACACCTGTATCCCAGCACTCAGGAGGCTGAGGCAGGAGGACTGTGCAAGTTCAAGGTCAGCCTAGAATACATACAAGATCCTATCTCGGGGCTGGGGATTTAGCTCAGTGGCATAAGCACCTGCCTTGCAAGCAGGCAGTCATGAGTTCAATCCCTGGTACCGATAAAAAGGAAAAAGACAAAAAAAAAAAAAAAAAAAAAAAAAGATCCTATCTCAAAACACACACACACCAGAGTATACCTGGAGTGGTAGAACAAATGCTTAGCATGTACAAGGCACTGGGTTTGGGCTGGGGATTTAGCTCAGTGGCGTAAGCACCTGCCTGGCAAATGCAAGGTCATGAGTTCAATCCCCTGTACCAAAAAAAAAAAGGCACTGGGTTTGATCCCCAATACCAAAAAGTATACCAAAAGTTGCTTACCAATTAAAATTGAAATGCATTTCCTCAAACTTACACTAAAAATTATCAAAGTAAGAGTAAAGTATTTTAGAATAAAAAGTTTTGTCAGCTGCTTTCACAAATCTTAGAATGAAAAAGAATGACAAGGAGATGGTACAAACAAGGATCATTATTTATTAACTACTTACATTAAACCCTTTTGGGTTTCTATAAAAGACTTTTCCCACAAACACAGCAGGTTTTCTGTCATTTTTATGATTATTTGCCATTGCTACTAGGACAACTCTTAAGGAATTAACTCTGACAATTTATAGTGAAAGATTTTATGGGTAGGTCTTTGGGACTTACTGGCATTTCTCAGTTAAGTATACCTTGGCGTTACTTAACAAAGAAGACGTAAGGCGGAAAGGAAGAAAGGTGAAGAATATACAATAAGGGGGTAAGAGCTGGAGAGTACAAATGGCAGAATTGGTGCAGGTATTAACAGACACTTATATACAGACAGATGTACACCAGAACAATGAAAATGATGCAATAGAAAACTGATTTTCCCTTTAATGTTGTCATGTAGACCCTATCTATCATTACTTCCTCCTAAATTTAAAATGAAACTGCTAGGAGGTGATTTAGCTCAGCAGCACAAGCGTCTGCCTGGCAAGCCCAAGTTTGTAAGTTTGATCTCCAGTACAAGAAAAAAAAAAAATTGTTACAATAAAATGAAGCTCTCGGGGCTGGGGATTTAGCTCAGTGGCATAAGCACCTGCCTTGCAAGCAGGCGGTCATGAGTTCAATCCCCGGTACCAATAAAAATAAAAAAGACCAAAAAAAAAAAAAAAAAAAAAAAAAAAAAAAGAAGGTCTCTTTTTTCTACTGTTTAATTTTCCTTTCTTTTTTTCTTTAAATAAAAAAAAAATGAATTGCCCTCACTATCTTGTTTTGACTGATTTTCCTCTATTCTGCTTTGCTTGATAGTACCAAGTTCGAAAGTATAGGCATAACTATGAAGACAATAAGAATCATTATGGCGCCCATTCCGGTTGACAATTATTTTCTTTTAAAATCCTGTAATGTCTCCAATGCTTTGGTTTTATTCTTTACTGTTTAGTTCAATTTTGTTATAACTGCCAATTCTTCTTAAAATAGCAAGAGGCAGTATGGTAACCATTGTTGATCACCTTATATTTTGTTTTTACATTATCTATTATGTCCATCCTTTTGGTTTGACTGACTCTGTTCTGGTATGTCCCATTTGGTTTTACTCTCTTCAAAAAAAGTAATAAAAACTGTGGGAGTAATAAAACCCAAAATGTGCAATTGTCATGGTACAAAAGAAAAGAAAGTGCTCTAAAGGTTACAACTGCATATATGTTTAAGTGTTTAAGATAGATAACCATATTACTGTTTTTTGGATCATTGAACAAAACTGTTTGCACTCTCACTGTTTGAAAGCCCACTTTATATGCTTCAACTTTGTAACTTGAACAACTATTACTAAGATGAGAATATGTAATCTATTAACTAGTGATTTCTTACTGTTTATTTTTTTAAATTTTGTATTACTTGTACCCTTTGTGTTTTTCCTTTTTCTCCTTAAATAAAAATTTTTAAAAAATTAAAAAGACAAAAAAAAAAAGAAGCTCTCTTTTTTCTACTGTTTTTTAAAATTTTCTTTTCTTTTTTTCTCTAAATAAAAAAAAATGAAGCTGCTGTGTTGGACTAAGTATGCAGAACTATGGGCATTACTTGTAGTTATTTTAACTACAGGGCTGGGTGTGTTAGTGCACATTTCTGATCACACCACTTGAGAGGCTGAGGCAGGAGGATCATCTCAAATTGGTATTCAGCTCGGACTACATTAAATGACTTCAAAGTCAGACTAGGTTACACAGCCAAGTCTTTGTCTCAAAACAAAACAAACAAAAATAATAAATTTAGGAATGAAGACTGGCTTAGTTGTAGAGCACTTGCCTAACAGGCACATTGTCCTGGGTTTATCCTCAGAACTACAAGCAAAACAAAAACGATTATAAAAATAGAAAATTTGGGAGGGGATAAAAAATTGAAAATTTGGTCTGTAGTTCCTCATATTGGCACACACAAAATCTCTTCATATATACTACAGACTAGTTCTCTCATTTAGTGGCTATCTTTCTAGCCCCTAGTGGATGCCTGAAACAAATCTTGTATGTATTATGTCTCTTCCTGTATGAACAGGCCTATGAAAAAACTAGGCACAGTAAGACATTAACAACAACAAGTAGCTGGGGACGGTGAGGCATTTCCTCTTAGGTTAAGGAAGGAGGATCTCAAGTTTCAGCCCCCACTGAACTACATAATGAGGCCCTATACCAAATAAAAAGTGGCAGGCATACTAATAAATACAACAATCAGGCAAAGAGGAGGGAGAGGGAGATGAAAGAAATAAAATACACCATAAATAGATCACAGAGCTGGGAGTTGTGGTGTGCGCCTATGATCCCAGCACCAGGACTGCCTCACAGTAAGTTCAAGAACAGCCGAAACTATACAACAAGAATCTGTTAAAATAAAAAAATAAAAAAGTTGAACTGAAATGCACAAAGCAAAACTGACGGGTTAGGTTATGGGATGTGAGACACCAGAAGTCCTTCAGAGAAACCCGAAAGGTATTTGGTTTTCTTCTGTTTGGGTTAATACCCTTTCTCCTTTTTCCTACCATCCCAATGTTTCTGTACTTTTTCTCCTTTGCAGTGCTGAGATCAAATGTGAGGCATTATACACACTAAGTAAGTACACTACTATTAATCTGTATACCCCCTAGTCCTCCCTCTTCTTTCTTTCTTTTTGTACCAGGGATCAGACTCACAACCTCATACTTGCCAGGCAGGCAGTTGTGCCACTGAGCTATAGCCCCAGGCCAATTCTTTCACTTTTTTTTTTGTCTTTTTCGTTTTTATCGGTACCAGGAATCGAACTCACAGGACTGCCTGCTTGCAAGGCAGGCGCTTATGCCACTGAGCTAAACCCCCAGGCCCCATTCTTTCACTTTTAAGTGGACTCTAAAACATAATTAGGCATGTTCATATGTATTTACTATTGGTACTAGGGACTGAACTCAGACTTTTCACAATAAGCTACATCTCCCATCTATCTGACACAGGACATCATTAAATTGTACCACCACACCCAGGTATTTACTGGATATAATTTTATTCTCTAGCATCTTGGGGCAGAGGTGGGTACTGGAAATCGAACTCATAACCTCACATTTGCCAGGCAAGTGCTATGCCACTGATACTGGATCTATACTTTTAAAATCTGATGTTTGCCTGGGATGACAGCAAAAATCCATAATCCCAACACTTGGGAATCTGAGGCAGGAGGATCACTATGAGTCTGAGGCCAACCTGGGCTACATAAGTAAGCTCAAAGGCCAGCCTGTTTATGAGGCCCTGCCTCAAAAAAAATAAAATAAATTAAATTTAAAAAAATAAAACCTGGGGGCTGGGGATTTAGCTCAGCAGCATAAGCACCTGCCTTGTAAGCAGGCGGTCATGAGTTTGATCCCCAGAACCGATAAAAAGAAAAATAAATAAATAAATAAATAAAACCTGATATTTATACCTTCTCATATAAATTTATATAACCTTCAACCCATCAATCTTGAGTATCCAATGCTGTGAATAGTGGTTAAATGAGTCTAACGTAAAGAGTTACACTAAATATTCTTCATAGACAAAAGAATAAAGTATCAGTTCTCTATTATGTACTGCCATTAACCTGTATAACCAATATGTACTAATAAAAAAATTTGAAAAAGAAAAAAAATTTTAGCAAACATTGCTTTAAAAAGAATAGCCAGCTTCTGAAAAAATTTACCTGCTCAAATCAATATAAAGTCACGTCTTTCTCCAGAGCTCCCAGTCTCTCCGCTACCATACATGATAGTAATAAGAACATAAAATCTATAATTCATGTTTGATTGATAACACTCTTTTAAAAAGGACCCACCAAAAAATAAATTAAAAAAAAAAAGACCTACCATATATAATATACTCAACAAGAGTCTCTCTCCCCACACTCCAAAACTTGATCACCTTTTTATCAATAAAAGATGACAGTTTATTTGAAGATGGAGATGGAGTAAAAAAAAAATGACAGAAAGTTCTTCGGGATAGTAGGGAATTCAAAAGTCAATTGCTCCTTGATCATCTTTTAAAACCACTTAATATAGTTAAAACTACTTAACATAGTTTCACAGCAACTTCAGGATGGCCAGTGGCCATTACATTTCGTGGTTGAAAGTTACCAATTTTCTAAAAAAAAAAAAAAAAAAAAAAAAAAATACTATGCTCACAGGAAGACACAATAGAAGGCAAGCACTAAAGCTCTGTAGCTCAAATTACAGAGTACACACTTACCATACACAAGGTCTTGGATTCAATCACCAATACAAGAAAGATGTGGTGGAGGGATATTAAATAATGTAAACTAAACCTTAGGGCCAGAGATTTAGCTCACCAGCACAGTGCCAGCCTGGCATGCACAAGGCCCTGAATTTTACTCCCTTAGAAGGCTTTGAAGTAGGAGGATCACAAGTTCAGAGCCAGTACTACTAGACTACAAACCAAATATAAGGTCACCCTGAACTACAAAACTGTCTCCAAAAAAAAAATTGTAACATGAGGTAACAAAGTCAAACATTCTGCCACATTTTAATGGACAAGCAGTAAACTCATTAGAGTATCTTAACATCCTAGTGATTAAAAAAATAGGAAACTACTCCAAAACAAGTTATTTTACAACCAGATTTATCAGAAACGATTTTTTACCTTTTTTCTAAATTGTTTTGCAAGAGAAACTCCCTGTGTTTCCCAGGCTTGCCTCAAACTCAATTCTCTTGCCTCAGTCTTTCAAGTAACTGGGATTACAGGTATATATCACTACAAGGATTTTCTTTTTGTTTCTGATGACTACGACTTGAGGTTACAGTAGTTAACAGAACTAAGACTAATTACTTTGAATGGGACATACAAAGAAACTAGACCTGCATGAAATCCAAACCTGCATGAAATATAAGAGGAAGGGCCAGGGACATAGCTCAGCAGCACAGTGCCAGCATGGCACACAAAAGTTTGAGATTTCTTAAAAAAAAAAAAAAAGAAGAAGAAGAAAAAAAAAGTTTGATTTCTAGTACCCCACCACCACCAAAAAAAAGAGGATTCTGAGGTGAGAAAATGGGAGGAGGTGGGCACAAAACACATGACACTAATTATACAGTCCAATTCTCAAATTTCAAGAGGCAGATTATAAAGCCTTGCCTTGTTCATTCAGTAGGTGAGGAACAATAAGAATTACAATATTATCACTAATTTGTACAAAGAAACCTCTCTTCAATCATTCTCCCAGGTGATGTTTTTTGCAAGACACATGGTGGTCTCAGAGGCAGGCACAAACTCTAACCCAGCTGCTCAAGAAGTTAAGGGAAGAGGATTGCTTGAGTCTAGGGCAACACAGCAAGACCCAAATAGGCTCACCCCATGTTGTATAAGCTAGACCCCATCTCTTGGGTTTAACAAGTTCACAGAGGTGCCGTATTTGTATGTTTTGCTGCCGGGCAGTACATCAGCAATACATGCATAACTGTCCCATTTGGCACAAAGGGACTAATCACTTTTATTGATCATTTTACTAATAAAATTATTAAAAAAAAAAAGCTGCCCAATGGGACAGTAGTTTATGTACCGCTGAGCCAGCAAGAATATGCTGAGTTCAGGATATCTTTTTAGGGCAGTGTTTAGTTCAGTGGCACAAGCAACTAAGCATGAGGTCGTGAGTTCAATTCCCAGTACAAAAAAATAATATACTTTTTAAATATATCTTTTTAACTCAACTTCCCAAGTGACTGGGACTACAGGCATACCACTATGCCCAGCTTTTCAGTAATTTCTAATCCTATAAATAATAAAGGTTTACTAAATACAAATTGTTTAATTCACTAACTCTGGAAGTAGCACCTAAATATATAGGGGAAAAGTTTGCTGGGAATCTTGAATCCAGGGCCTTTGTATATGCTAAGAAGGCAATCTACCACCAAGACTAATATTAACATTTTTTTAAAAATTTTCTAGATAACTGAATATTATCTTAAAATCAGTAGTATTTCCTGGAATTTATACTGACCCTAAATAACTTTTTCCATCAATGACTCCCATCAGTCACAAACCTGTCTAGATTCTAAACTCCAGTGCTGCAAATAAATTGAGGTACCCATGCAGTTTGTTTATAAAATTATACATTAGTTTTTCTTTGTTTTTGTTTTGGTACCAAGGATCAAACTCACAGCCTAGCGCTTGCCAGACAGGTGCTTATGCAGCTGAGCCAAATCTTCAGCCCCATTTATAAAACTAGAATGGAGTACTAAAATCTTTCCGATTATTATTCAGAACCATTCCTGTTCTTTCTTACATTGTTATTAACCACAACTTTTGGCAAAGGATCATGGAGACTACGTAGAGTAGATCTAATTTGCTCTATTTTGATTTCAATGCTTAAAGACTGGCCTCAAGTACCAACAAAAAACACTATTAGCATTTTAAGTGATAAATGTGAAAAATGCCCAATGACACAAGAACAAATCGCTGTAACAAAAAAAAAAAAAAAAAAAGTATTTCCTAGCTTGAGAAAGTTATTCCTTTTTGAATCTTAGGTCTCCTACTGTAGAAGGCACTATTTTGCAAGATCACTGCAAGAGACTGCAGACATCTTAAACAGACCTGTTACACAGATGTCCAAAAAATGTCTAAATATGAATACATAAAATGTGTTTTACCTGGTTTTTGTTTTTTGTTTTTGTTTTTTTTTTAAACCAGTACCAGGGATCCAACTCACAACCACGCGCTTGCAAGGCAGGCGCTTATGCCACTGAGCTAAATCCCCAGCCCCATAAAATGTGTTTTAAAAAAAGAACAACACTATGTTCATTCAGCTGAGAGTATGGCACTCTGGGAAGCTGAAGGAGAAGGATCTCAAATTCAAGCTCAGTTTAAAACATTTAGTAAAACTTTGTCTCCAAATAAAAACTAAAAAGGATGTCTAGTTTAGTCATAAGGTACTGAGCTCAATCCCAATTACCAAAAATATGCCAGTGACTATTATATACATTTGCAATCCCAGCACTCTGGGAAACTGGACAGGAAAATTCCAAGTTTGAGTCCAGCCTGGGCAATTTAGCAAGAATCTATCTCAAAAATTAAAAACATGAAACAGGAATTGGGTGTGGCAGAGGATATAGCTCAGAGTGAAGGCCCTGCTTTAAATCACCAGTACTAAAGGGTAAGCAGGCACTAAAAGTTATATGAGGTTGGAGTATAGCTCAGCAGTAATCTACCTCTGAGCTAATACTCCCAGCCCTTAGATATTTTTGATCCACAATAGTCAAAAGTAACCCCAGCACTCAGGAGACTGAGACAGGAGGATCACCTGGAGTTCAAAGCCAGCCTGGACTACAGAGAGTTTAAGGCCAGCCTACACAACATATTGAGACCCTACTGTTAGGTCTGAGAAGGCGAGGAAGAGGAAGGAGTGGAGTGGGAAGGAGTGGACTGAGGAGTGGAGTGGCCGGCAGTGGCTGCAAAGATAAGAAGTATAAAATACAAGTAGCCTTTATTTCGGGAATGCGGGGAGAGACCCCCTGGCCCCCAGGGCACAGCATCTCCACCCTGGGGCCGGCGAACTCTCTCTGGAACACACTCTCTCAAACAGGTGAACTGAGGCCCATAAGTAGCCTCTGTCTGGGGTGGACCCTAAGGGGTATTAGGGATGCACAGGTAGCCCATTGGCACACATTTGGCGCCAGAGATAGGTTACTAAGTGCAGGGGTATAGGGTTACAGGTAAATCTCTAAGGGGCGGGGAGGCAGGAGCTCCCTAATTTGGCTGATGCTTTTCCTGGTTAAAGTGTCCGGTCTGGGCCAGCAACCCTTTCACTTACCTCTCACAAAAAAAAAAGAAAGAAAGAAAGAGAGAACCTGTGGATACATAGATAGAGGCTGATTGTGCAAAAGAGATGGAGGTGGTAAGGGCAATTTTAGCTATACATGGTGTCATACACCTGTAATCAAGCTACTGGGGAGGCTTGAGAGCTAGAAGATTATCCAGTTTAAGGCAAGCCTGGGTAATATGAATCCCTATTTGAAAGAAATAAAGAGGCAGAGGCAGAGGGAGAGTGGGGCACCAGGAGGGAGACGGAAAGGGAGAACAAAAGCAACTGCCTGCCTTTATATCTAACAGTTCAAACTTGTAGATTGACCATTATAATTCTATTCTCTTTCCCTAACCATCATTCCAGATCCAACTCAATTAACTCTTACACAAAATTGTTCTGATGACATTAGCTAGTCCCCACTGGTCTTTTTATTTTCTTTTGTAGTTGGCCTCAAAGTGTAAAACTGGCACTTTAATATATACTATTTATCTGTCCTCCATTGTTCTTTCTGCTAAGTCATACAGTAAATCCCAATATAGTCCCTCTACAGCTAACCAAAATTAAATCTGTTCAACTAGGAAATTTTTATTCTGCAAGGATGAAAAACATTAAGGCACTTACTTGAGCTAGTTTTGTTAAAACTAGAATTTCATCCAGAAGGTGGCAGCAGCATGCAAACTTAAACTGTTACCTGCTTCGGAAAGGAGACTGAAGTGCCACATGCAGACCCTTTCTCCTTGATCATCTGTGTACTATACTCACAGAATTCAATGGTAAATGTAAAAAAGTAAACAGTGATCACATTTTTTGCCCCAATTTAAGAATGGCTCTTTCCTGCAGGATAATTCTTTATCACACTGTGCTTTAAAATAGGTCATTCAAAGCAAATGCTGCAGACTTCCTGGTGGTCTCTTCTCCCAAGTAAATCTTTTCTTACTCCTAGGCATTCTACTGACACACTAATAACTGAGCACACCTACAAGAGATGCTAAACTTGCAGAATTCACACACTCCCCAAATTTCAAAACAAACAGCCCTACCTCAACTTGTAAGCACTATTACATTTTTGTTTTGGTGGGCATGGGTGTAGGTGTGAAACAAAGTTTCCCTTTGCAGCACAGACTGCCCTTGAACCTATGATCCCACACATCAGCCTATGAACCCATGATCCCAGCTCTCACTCTCTACATTTTTGAATGCACGTCATCCAGTGAATTCTCAAGTGTGCCTCACGAATGTTTCAAGCATCTCTCAGGGGAGACACGTGTGGTGGTGCATGCTTATAATCCCACCACTTCTGACGCTGAGGTAGGAAGATCCAAATTCAAGCAAAAGCACAATTTCATAAAACCATCTCTCAAAATAAAAAAGTAAAAAGAGCTGAGGTGTGGTTCAGGGAAAAGGCACCAAGTTCAATCCTCAGTACTAAGTAAAAGGAAAGAAGTATCTCTCACAAGGAAAAGAAGCTAACCATGTAAAATCAGCCATTTATTTATTTTTCCAGTACGGGAGCTTGAACCCAGGCATTCACACTGAGATTTATTGCCAGCCTTTTTTTGGTAAGAAAATGGACTTTCTAAGTTACCTAGGGAAAAAAAAATCTCCAGATGTTTTCCCCTACACAAAGCTGAAAAAGCCCCTAGTTTTTAATCAACAGATCTCTGCTCTAAGACCCAAAACCCTGTTGCTCTCCCTCTACCCTGAACCCAAGAGTAGGGACTGAACCCAGAGTAGGGTAGGGTTGTATCTTCACCTAAATCCTGGACCTCTGCACTTAACTACATCCCCTGCGGTTTTTATTATGGTTCCTTCAAACAGTGTCTTGTTGAGACCCCAAATTGCCCAGGCTGAGCTCAAAACTGTGATATTCCTGCCTCAGTCTCCCAAGCATTAGGATTACAGGCATGCACCACCAGACCTGGCAGTATCCTTTTACGTTCTTCTGGCTCTTGAACATTCTTTTCAAAACACCAAGACAGCCAGAAATGGTGGCATATGCCTGTAACCTCAGCACTTGGGGAGGTTCAGGCAGGAGGATCCCTGTGAGTTCAAGGCTAGCCTGGATAATGCAGTGAGTTCATGATCTACTTGAACTATACAACAAGACCCTATGACCCTATCTCCAAAAACAAAACAAAACAAAAAAAAAAAGGGCAGGGACAGGAAGGGGAGGCGGAGGGCAACAGAACCAACGCACCTCAAAATCCTAAACCTAAATCACTATTATATTCTCGTAATTTTTAAAAAAGCAGCTACAAGCCGCATGTGGTGGCTCACGCCTGTAATCCCAGCACTTGGGAGGCTGAGGCAGGAGGATCATTGCAAGTTCAAGACCAGCCTGGGCTACAGTGAGCTCAAGGCCAACCCAAACTGCATAGTGAGACCCTGTCTCAAAAAGACCAAAAAAAGAAAAAAAAAAGCAGCTACATGGGCACTATGGCCTAAGCCTATGATCCTAGCTACTCAGAGGCTAGAACAGGATTATCACAAGTTCAAGGCCATCTTAAGGCAATTCACTGAAACCTATCTCAAAATAAAAAACATCTATATTCTCAGCACTTGGGGAGCTGAGGCATTAAGAGTTTGAGGTCAGCCTAGGTTACAACAGTGAGTTTAAGATCAGCCTGGAATACATAGCAAGGCCCTATGTCTCAAAAAGATAAAAAAAAAATTAAACGGAAATGGACTAGGATATAGCTGTGGTACAGTACACTACTAGACTTAATTCAGAGCAAATATGTTAATAAATTCTTCATTATCTTTATCTTGGTTCAGGCCCTCCCATCCTTTACTTCAAAACTTGGTAAAGTGTCTCATTTACTCTGAGCCATCTCCTACCTATGACAGCAGTAAATTTCCTTGAATTACTAACTTGAGTACTCACTTTCCTGTAAATATGTGACACTACCTCCTAGGGTTAGTAATGTAATTAAAGAAAGACTACAGAAGTGCCTAGCAAGGTACCTAACAAAGTCAATTTTCAAACCTCCCAGCCTCCAAACTTTCAACAATTACTACTTTTTCATATAACTCAACTAAAAAGCATGATTAAAAAAAGTAAGCCCTGGGGCTGGGGATTTAGCTCAGCTGCATAAGCGCCTGCCTTGCAAGCAGGCAGTCGTGAGTTCGATCCCTGGTACCGATAAAAACGAAAAAGACCAAAAAAAAAAAAAAAAAAAAAAAAAAGTAAGCCCTTTTAATGTGAAGACTTTGCGAGAAAAAAAAAAGTAAACTTTTCATATATAACTAACCTTTCCTTTGTCAATTATCATGCCATACCACACTGAACTTATTACAAAAATACACCATAACCATCACCATTTATAATCTTTCTGAGATGCGGGGCTCAGTATGTGGCCCAGGCTCCCCTTGACCTCATGGGCTCAAATGGTCATCATATAGAGATATGTAGCTGGACTACAGGCATGTTCCACCACACCAAGTTCATGACTGTTTTTTGAACATGCTATCCCTCGTCTCAAAAATGCTCTGATCCAAAGAGTTAGGGATATTGCTCAGCAGGACAGCACCTGCCTGGCAAAGTGCCAGGTCCCAACTTCAATTCCCAGTACCCCCCACCAAAATGCTCTGATCCCCACTTTTTTTAGCAGGGGTGGGTTGTGAAGGTCTCACTTTGTAGTTCAGGTTGACCTCAAACTCATGGCACTCCTCCCTCAGCCTCCTGGGTGCTACGATTATAAGTGTGTGTCACTCTGCCTGGTTTCAACTCCACTTTTCTATCTGGCAAACTGTACCACACAGTGCTCTGCTGGCTTTGGGGTTAGACTCAGCAGCTCTTAAAATATAGTTCCAATGTATTTTTACTTATCACTTACTAAAACAGAAGTGACACAATGACATTTAAGAACTAGTTCATCCCTAGCACTCAGGAGGCTGAAGGAGGAAGGAACACCGTGGGTTCTAGATCAGCCTGGACTACAAAGCAAGATCCTGTCTCAAAAAAACAAAAAAAAGGGGAGGGGGGGCTGGGGATTTAGCTCAGCAGCATAAGTGCCTGCCTTGGAAGCAGGCAGTCGTGAGTTCGATCCCTGGTACCCATAAAAAGGAAAAAGACAAAAAAAAAAAAACTAGTTCATCAACCTTTGGAGCAACTTCTTTGTTAAAGGGAGGATGATTTTCAATACTAAGAGGAAAAAATTTTTTTGCACTGTTGGGGATTGAACCTAGGGTCCACCAACTGAGGTGTATCCCCAGGCCTTTGTATTTTTGAGACAAGATTTCACTAAATCAATGAATTCCCTGGGCTGAATAGAAACTTTGGATCCTCCTGCCTCAGTCTCCCAAAGTGCTGGTGTTATAGGCTGGCCCCAAACAATTGTCTTGCCTCTTGATATAGCCCAGGCTGGCCTCAAACTCCTAGTGATCCTCCTGCATCTGCCTCTCCGGTGCTACGATTACAGGCATTCTTCACACCATGCCCAGTTCTAGGACTACAGATATGCCACTGCGCCCACTTGGTTCTCAAATTTTTCTGCAGATATGGCATACTTAAATATAATCTACATTAACATTTTATCCATCCAGGGGCTGGGGATTTAGCTCAGCGGCCTAATGCCTGCCTTGCAAGCAGGTAGTCGTGAGTTCGATCCCCGGTACCGATAAAAAGGAAAAAGACCAAAAAAAATTTTATCCATCCTTTTAATAAATCTAGACACTCAACAAACAATAAATTCCATTTCCCATTGGGTAAAATAACACTTAGTCTTAAATTTCCAATATAGGATCATTAAATGTGGAATTGAGATGTGTAGTAGCACAGTATATACTGATACAACAGATGTAAATAACCTCAAGAATAAATACGTATTTCTGCTTAATACAATGGTATTTAAATTTATGTAAAATTTATTATAAACTAGTTTCATAATATAACATTACACAGTAAAGTATATACAATATCTTTTGTGGGGAGGTACTAGGGATTGAACTCACGACCTAGAGTTTGCCAGGCAGGCACTTATGCCGCTAAGCTAAATCCTTGGCCCCTAAAATACCTTTTAATATAATTTATTTAATTACAAGTTTATTTAATTCATTTAATTATGATGTTTAAGAACCAGCTTGTTAAAATTCTTGAAACCTAAACAGCTAGTTTACATCTCCCAGCTGCAGAACACTACTACAGAAACTCAGGTTAAAATCCACATCCTCAGGCTGGGTGTGGTGGTGCATGCCTATAATCCCAACATTCAGGAGACTGAGGCAGGAGGGTCACTGCCAAGTTCAAGACCAATCTAGGTTACAAAGTAAATTCAAGACCAACCTGAATTCCAGTGAAACCCTGTCTCAATAAAGACCAAAAAAATACAAGATCCATACCTTTAGCCCCAAGACACCGACATGCACTATGTACCAAGCACTTTGCTACCATTTCAATGCTATTTAGTCTTATTTTTTTGAGGTAGGACCTCACTATGTAGTTCACACTGCTCTTGAACTCACTATGTAGCCCAAGCTGGCCTCAAATTTGTACCAATCTTCTTCCCTCAGTCTCCCAAGTGTTGGTATTACATGCTAGTCTATTCTCTGAGATGGGTTAACGTTATCTCCTCCATAATACCTTCCTTAATTTTCCCAAATTTACATTACTCTAGAAAATCTAAATGTCTTTATTTCTCTATTACAGCTCTTATCTCATGTTTTTATCCATTTTGTTGTCTTCACTATGTCTGTTTCTAAGGCAAAGATGTGCTTTATCAGCATTTATTGATAGATTCAAAGGGGATGGGCTCTTGTAAGAAGCTGCAGAAAAAGCCATTTTATCCACAAAATACTAGAGACAGTAATACAATTTCCTCAACCCTTTTGTCAAGAAGGCAACTTTATCTGCAAAACAGCAAGAGAGACAACCTCAGGATTTACAAAACTATTCCATTTGCCACCCTGATTAAAACAGTATACCCCCATAAATATGTACAATTAGTATGCATCAATTAAATATATGTGCTGAGGCATTCTTTCTCTCCATTAGCTTTCCAGTCATCCAAAAAAAAAAAAAACTTCCTCATATGCCTAACAGAATCTAACATGCTAGAAGACTAACAGAATTATAGTCCTTAATCCCCAATACTAGAGTACTTACCTGATTCTTACTTGTAGTTAAAGGACTAAAAATACTTTTTAAAAATCAACTATAACATTTCTAAAAGACCATTACTAATGGACAGAGTAATTCTCCCTTTCTGCCTGTTCCAGAGCTGAGTCATAAGAGAAAGGTAAGTGGGATTTAACATAGCTCAGCAGTGCTGCATCTGCCTGGCAAGCACAATGTCCTGAGTTCAATTCTCAGTACCAAAAATAAAAAAGACAGAAAGGTTATCTCCTTTGTTTTTGCAGTGTCAGGGCTTGAACCCAAGGTCTCGAACAAATTAGGCAAATACTCTAGCACCAAGTTATATTTCCAGTCTTTTTTTAATACATCATTGTTTTGAAACAAGGTCTCACTCAAACTCAGCTCTCAGTCTCCCAAGCAGGAAGGATTGCAGGCATGACAACAGTACACTACCAAGCCTAACTCAAGGGAAGTTTTGTAGCCAGACACAGTGGCACATGCCTGTGAGCGCAACACTCTGGGTTCCTGAGGTACATGAAACACAAGTTTAAGCCTAGCCTGGGAAACTTAGCGAGACCCTCCGGTCTCAAAAATTTTTAAAAAGTAAATACAAAAGGGCTGAGACTGTAACTCAGTGGGAAAGCCCTGAATTCAATATCAATACAGGGGTTAAAAAAAGGCAGAAAGAGCAAAAGATTTAGCTTAGCAGCATAAGGGCCTGCCTGGTAAGCATGAGGTCATGAATTCAATCCCCAGTACCAAAGGAAAAAAAAAAAACGTTGAGTGAGACCAAGGGGACTGAGTTTTTAACTAGCTATTCTCCTTTTCTGGGTAATAATATCACACTAATTCACTAAACAAAACTTTTTTTTTTTTTGTCTTCTTCAGACAGGGTCTCACTATGCAGTTCAGGCTGGCCTTGAACTCACTTTGTACTCGCAAGGCTCCTCCTGCCTCAACCTCTCGGGGAGTGCTAGAATTATAGGAAGCGTGTGCCACCATGCCTGGCTGAGCAAAAACATTTTTAATTTTTAGAACCAGGCAAGGTGACACACACCTATAATCCCAGATACTCACAAGGTTGAAGCAGAAAGGTCACAAGTTCAAGGCGAACATGAAAAATTTAACAAGAACACCTCAAAAACAATTCTTTAAAAAAACAGCTAGGGTATTAGATGTGGTGGCACACACCTGTAATCCCAGCACTTGGGCAGGTGAGGCAGGTGGATCACTGGGGGAGTTATGGTTAGCCTGGGCTACAACGTGAGCTCAAAGCCAGCCCAAACTCCTGTCTCAAAAAAAAAAAATCATAGGGGGCTGGGGATTTAGCTCAGCGGCATAAGCGCCTGCCTTGCAAGCAGGCAGTCGTGAGTTTGATCCCTGGTACCAATAAAAAGGAAAAAGACAAAAAAAAATCATAATAAATAATAAAATAAAATTGGCTGGGGAGACAGGCATCGTCTCAAACTCGCAAGGCTCCTCCTGCCTCAACCTCTCAGGGAGTGCTAGTTTCCCAGCACTCTGGGAAACTAAAAAAGGACCCTGGGCAACACAGCAAAACCATGTCTCAAAGTAAAAAGGCTGGAGATGTAGATCAGTGCAAACATCTAGGGCTCTAGGGTTCAATCCTCAAGACACACACTAAGGATTAGTTGACAATTGTCTACCATGAAATGAGGACATGGGTTCAAGCTGCAGAACTGAAAAAAAAATTTTTAATGTAAAAATGAAAGAGCCCATATGCCAAAACTTTCAAAAAGCATATACTCCTGGGCCGTTAAATACTGAGAACATATGAAAATAAATTTTTATATAAAAAGATGATCCCTGTTCTGCTATTCTAATTGGAAAAGGTTATAAAATATGAATGCTGACATTCAACAATCAGGGACTGGTAAATCAGACATCAAAAATGATGTCTCAAAGCAGGAGTGGTAGCTCACACCTGTAAACCCAGCACTCAGGAGGCTGAGGCAGGAAAACTGCTTTGAGTTTGAGGTCAGCCAGGGTTACACAGTGAATTCAAGGCCAGCCTGGACTACACAGGAGACTCCATCAAGAGAACAGAAGAGAAGAGTAAGAGGAAAAGGAAGCGGGAGGGGAGAGAAGAGGGAAAAAGAAAAGTTCACTAAAATGTGCTGAAAATCAAGCTACATAGATACAATGTTTGAAGGGTCTACAATATTAAATTAGACTGCATGAAAGAATAACCCAACAAGAAAACTGGACAAAAATGGTGCTGCCACTGCTACAAGGGTGTTCTGCAAAAATACAGACCCCATCATGAAACTTCAAAAGAGCTATGACATGACATCTTCAGAATGCTAAGGTGGCACTTTATGCCACTGAGCTAAACCCCCAGCTTCTCTACTTATTATTTGCTTACAATGCTGTAAACACAAAGACCACATGCAAACTCCCCACCTAAGCCAAAGCCTCAATGAGCTGTGTCCTGTTCTCATGAAGCTTACTGTTGGAAACCTAATAAAGGCATCAGAGTACTTTACAGTCAGTTACATAAGGTTGCTAAGGAAAGTCATACCCAACAGGAGTAAGGCAATACTGACTGAACTGGTAACCAACCTTAGAAACAATTATAAAGAGCTTCCTGAAACCTCAACAGCTCTTCTTACAGAAAATAAACTAAAAAACAATCTGACGGGGCTGGGGATTTAGCTCAGTGGCATACGCACCTACCTTGCAAGCAGTCGGTCGTGAGTTCAATCCCCAGTACCGATAAAAAGTTAAAAAGTTAAAAAAAAAGGGGGGGGGGGCTGGGGATTTAGCTTAGCGGCATAAGCGCCTGCCTTGCAAGCACGCAGTCGCGTGTTCGATCCCCAGTACCGATAAAAAAGAAAAAGACGGGAAAAAAAAAACCAATCTGACACAAGTATAAAAAATAACTACCAGGTAGTTTGTTCACTACCCTGAAAACAGGGTACCTATCAGAAGTTTATGGACCAGTTTCAGAAAAATACCCTGGTTGTTATTTTTAGCAGTGCTAGGTATCAAACCTTGCAGGGCTTGGCAAATGCTTGGCAAACACTAGCATTACAGTACATCCTCAGTCCTAACCATCAGTTGTAACAATGGCTTTAAACTGGTACAATTATTACACTCATACTATGAAAATATTAAAAGATTGGTCAATTCCAAGAAATGACTCTTACACTTACTTATAAAGTTCAACTATTATTTTTTATTTAAGTTTAATTATCATTCACTGAGTCACTCTGGTGAATTTAGTTCAAATATATCCTTGATAAGAGTCAACACAGTGGCACACACTGAGAGCTGAGTGAGGACTGCCTTAAATTTTGGACCATCCTAGGCTACAATGAGTCCAAGGCCAGCCTGAATTACATAACAAGACCTAGTCTTATTAAGGAGGGGAAAAAAAGTCAACATAGGAGCCAGGTGTGGTGGTGCACATTTGTAATCCCAGGGCTCTGGGAGGCTGATACAGGAGGATCACAAATTTAAGCAAAACCTAGGTAACTTGGAAGACTTAGTGAGAGTTTCACCTCAAAATTAAAGTACCAATTCTCCATAATGAATAATGTACTATAAACATGTACTAATACAGCTGGGCATAGTGATATATGCCTGTAATTTCAGCAACTGGGAGGCTGAATTGGTAGGATCAGCATGACTTTGAGGCCAGCGTGGGCTACACAGTGAGTTCAAGGACAGGCTGGATTAATTAATTTTTTTTACAGTATTAATAAAAGGGCTGGAGATTTAGCTGAGTGGCATAAGTACCTGCCTGGCAACCACGAGGTCATTGAGTTTGATCCCCAGTACCAAAAAATAAATAAATAATAAAGTAAAGAATAAAAATCAAGGGGCCAGGCATGGTGGCATTCTCCTGTAATCCCAGCACTCTAGAGGCTGAGGATCGTTGCAAATTCAAGACTAACCTAAACTACAAAGTAAGTCCAAGGCCAGCCTAAACTGTATAGTGAGACCCTGTCTCAAAAAGACTCAAAAAAGAATAGAAATCAAAATATGAAGAAAAAAGTAAGTGAAAAGAGAGATGCTGTTCAGTCTTCAGACCCTGGGCTCTAACTCCAGGACCACACCAAAAAAAAAATGTCTACAAGAGGACTAGAGATATACCTCAGTAGCACAGCATTTACCTAGCATAAGGTCATCAACTAGGTCACCAGTGCAGCTAGTCATTATAGGCCTGGGAATATAGTATTCACTACCCATGTGTCAGGCCATACATTTAATCCCAAGCACCACAAAAAATAAATGTCAAAATAATGTAACAATTTGTTACTTCATTTCTTACTGGTTTTGGTTTTTCTTACTTTATTTTAAAACACTTTCTCCACTGGGTTCTAACACAGAGAAGTTTATCTTAACATCTATACTGTGTATTCCTAAAAAATTTCATTTTTCCCTTCCTGGTTTTACAAAATTTTGCAAAAAAAAAGGAAAGCAGATTTGTAACAAGGCCAAGTTTTAAGTCCAGTTAAGCCAAGCAGAAGTTCCTTGCACATATTCATAAATCTGCTATACCACTACCTGACGCCTACGAAGACCAGTCTCCTTTCTTATTGTACTAGAGACAGCAGCCTGAGAAAAAGTATAAAAGTCCTTCAGAACTGGGCATGGTAGTGCACATCTGTAATTCCAGAATTCTGAGGGTTGAGGCAGAAGAATCTTGCTAGTTCCAGACCAGCGCTGGGGTGTGTGTGTGGGGGGAGGTGAATCCCTTTGTCCTTCAAGTAGAATCAGTAAGCACTATCATTTAATACAAGTTTATGGCAAATTCTAAATCAATCTAGTAAACTCTGGAGGAAAATAATTTAATGGACTATCAAAGCTGGGTGTGGTGACACACACCTATAATCCAAGCACTCTGGCAAGCTTGGAAGATTGCAAATTCACACCCAGCTTGGGCAATTTACCCAGACATTTTTAAAATTAAAAAAAAAAAAAAAAAAAAGACTGAGAATATAGCTCAATGAAGAGGGGCTACCAAAGAGAATACTTTTTCCTGTTAGTCAACTTTTCAATAATCTGGCACTCATCCCAATGCTTTTATCATCACTAACAAATTCTACCTTTACCTCTGTTTCTTACTCATCTGTATATACTTGAATGGAAGATGGCAACTATTCCTACTTTAAATAACTATGCACCTACAAGCATAATCTGCAAAATAGCCTTCCTCCTACTGCTCAAAGGAATTAAGTTTTCATAAAGGAATGATGAATGCCTCAGATCCCTAATCACAAGATCCTTTATGCATTCATGACAATTTAAGTAATATACTGTTACATAAACTTGGTAAGTACTTTATATTGGAAGCTAACCAGCTCCGGATTCTGTCAAACTGTTAACACACAGATCTTCAAAGAAAAATGTCCTTCTTGTCCATGATCATCAACAGAGCAAACACTTATAAACTCTTGGAAATAAATGCAACTATCTCATTCTGATCCATCTTCCAACACTATGTCTAAGATTCCAAATTGTTACAGAGTAATCAGTAAGTCTTTAGAATACATGTTAAAATCAACAGATCAGACTTTCCTGATGCTTTCCACATTTTATAAAATAAACAGTAGCCAGACATGGTGGCACATGCCACTAAACCCAGCATTTGGAATGCTAAGGCAGGATTGCCATGAGTCTGAGACCAGCAACATAGTGAGCTTTTGCCATTGGACTCTTGTCAACCCAAGTTCCTGCACTACATTAGCAAGACCCCTATCTCAAAAAGTCATACTAACAGTAAATCTTCTATGGCTCAGGATGTGGCTCAGTGGAAGGGACACTTGCCTAGCTTGTATGGGACCTCTGGGCTCGATTCTCAGCACCACGAAAAAAAAAGTGTATTAACCATGAAAAATAGAACAAGGCAGTTCTGCAAAACACTCAGCACTGCCTACTGCCCGATTTCAGGATTAACAGTATACCAATTTTTTTTGGGGGGGGGGGTCAACCATAAAATCCTACACTAAGTCTAAAATTTAATTCTAACAGAACTTTCATGTTTTTCTCTGCCATACTATAGCCTCAGTATTTTCCTACTTTAATTTCTATTACCTCAAGAATTCCCTCAGCATTGCTTTCATTCTCTTTTTCTTTTTTTTTTTCATTCTCTTTTTCAATCATGTAATCATGCAACCTCACTTTCTCTATTGTTCCTGCTTTAATCCCCGTATTTCTGTCCTCCACTACTGTTCTCACATTCCTTCAGGCTAGAATTTAAATATTAAGACCAATTACACGTCATCTATAAAACCTTAAACTGTTAAGTGACACTTACTTTACAGAGTCCTTATTAAATGTTCACTGTAATACTTCTAATCTAATTCTTATTCTGTAAGTTTTAAAGAATGGTAAGCTGGTTACCTTTTTAACACTTTCTTCTTCCTCTTGGCGTTTCTCATAGTGTGAGAAGTCATCGAAAATGGAAGTGGTGTGCTTGTAGCTGGCTATGATTTTCAACACCTGCTTAGCTTTTTCCAGAGGCACTTCCTGAGTGTCCCTCGAGTTGGTCACTGGTTTATTCTCGTTGTTCTCTAGACGAATGTGTCGCAGTTGGCTATTGGGAACGTCCTTCACAAAAATCCATCTGACATCAAAACGACCCTTCCATTTGTCCTGGGACCAAACACCTGCACATGTGTTGTAGTCCACAGCAGATTTCATTTCTGCAACGCCACAGAAGTGTCCACTGCCGTTGACACTGAAAAGTAAGTAAACGGGGCCTTTCCCATTCATGGAACGGTAAGCAGCATCCAGTCTCTTATTACCATGCTCTGTGCTGCACCAGATATTATACTTAATGGATCGGTGGATATCGTCCTCAGAGTAGCTCTTGATAATGAAAACCCGGCCATGTTTCAGATTCCAGTCAAAATCCTTGGGGTTGTAATTATTAATGGACCGTAGCTTCTCCAGCACTGGATGTGGTTCTGAAGGAGTAGATCCAGAACCAGCCTGGGACTGTCCTACTCCATTACCATCCACCCCATTATGACCGAACCCACTGCCACGGTTCCGAGGTGCTACCCAGCGGGTGGGCTGAGCTGCCTGTTGTTGAACTGAGAGTTGGGCAGGTTGTGGTGGAGGTGGAGGCAATGGCTGTGTCTGTTGTCCTACTGATGACTGAGCCACTGGTGGGCTATTGTTAGCCTGCTGACCTACAGGCTGGGGAGACCCTTGAGTTGGCTGACCTATATTCTGAACCAAAGCCTGTGAAGGGGCTTTTGCCATTGGACCCTTGTTATCCCAAGTTCCAATATCCATGTTATGCTTTATTGGGGGTGGTGGAAGACTTGAACCTGCAATGCCATTCTTTGTCTTCAGCTTGGGTTGCTGTTTTGCAGGCTTGCTAGCAATATCAGCCCAAGATGCTGGTTTTGGAGGCGCAATGGTAGCTGGAGGCAAGCTATTGGAAGCCACGATGTTACTAGTAATGGACCCACTACCAACAGCAGAACCCACAACTTTTGGAACACTGCTTGCAACTTCTGTGCTACCCAGCTTCAGTGCTGCCATCCCTTGGTCTATGGTATTCATGCCAGGAGCCTTATTGAGGGTCTCATTGGCAAAAGCTGACTGTCCATCAATCATGGCTCCACCTAAGGAGCTAGGTGCATAAGCATAATTGCTACTATATCCAGAGCTCTGTGTAGACTGTCCCTGAGAACTGTTATTTCCCCAGGCTGAGAAGTCAATCCCACTGGGAAAGAAATTAAAACCATGCTGACCAAGAAATGGAGTGCTACCTAGGGCTCCTGGTTGCCCAAACATTGCATCTGGTAGGAAGTGGGGCTCTCCGTTGCTCAGCTGTCCGTAAGAAGTTAGATATGGCATGGCTGTGTCACCCCCAGTAGACCAAGCAGCTTCACCCAAAGAATAGGAAAAGCCAATGGAGGGGCTGTAGTAACTGGGTAAGTATGAGTCTGACATGGCAGTATAAGCATTATTCTGTGAAAGGAAAAAAAAAAAAGACAAATGAATCACAACACAAGAATCACATCACATTTCTTCCCCATTAATCACACAATTCAACTATTTCAGTCATTACTCCAAAAAGGAAAGCACAATCAAATGATCATTCTAAACTGTTGCAGGGTAAGCCTGGGAACATAGATGTAAGTCCTGTATCAAAAGGGAAGGGGGAACTGGGCATGGTGGTGCACACCTGAAATGCCAGCACTTGGGAAGCTGAGGCAGAAGTATCACTCAGAGTTTCAGGCCAGCCTGAACTACATAGTAAGACTGTCTCAAAAAAAAAAAAAAAAAGAGTAAAGTGATGGTCACACTGAGGATAGATAATAGCACGGTGTGATGGCCCTGTGCTCAATCCTCAGTACTGGGGGGAGGGAATTCATTCTATAAATGTACTGGCATTTTGTATGTGTGTCTGTGCGTGTGATGTTGTTTTTTGAGCTATAAGAAATTTGGCATAGCCGGGCGTGGTGGCTCATGCCTGTAATCCCAGCAGTCGGGAGGATTGTTGCAAATTCAAGACTAGCCTGGACTACAAAGTAAGCTCAAGGCCAGCCTGAACTGCGTAGCGAGACCCAAAAAGACCAAAAAAAAAATTTTTTTTTTGCATAATGATCAAAATATTTAAAACTTTGTCTTTTTGAGACAGGGTCTCTTTATCAAGTCCAAGTTAGCCTTAAACTCACCATATAGCACACACTGGTCTCAAATTTGAGGCAATCTTCCTGCCTCAGCCTCCCATGTGCTGGGATTATAGGTGTGTGCACACCAAGCCTGGCCTCAAAATGTTTGAACATTTAAAATTAAGCTAACATATGCAGCAAATATGGCTCTTTAGTAGTATAATTTTTAAAAATGAAAACATTTTACCAAAGGTATTTTTTTTCTTCACCAACAGTATATCTTATTCCATATTAAATGTAGATATGATGTTTCAAGGTATGGTAATTTTGGAAGATCAGAAATGTGTTCCAAGAGTTTTCACACTGGATATGGTCAGGGTATATCCATTCCCAGCTCTAGAGAGGCTGACACAGGAGGACAGACAGTTTGAGGCCAGCCTGGTCTAGCCAAGTTCAAAGCTGGCCAGAATTCCATGGCAAGACTCAACTCCAAGTTTCCTACCAAAATCAGGTAATAGGTTAAAAAAAAAAAAGAAAGAAAGAAATTTCAAGAACTAGCCCTAGGGGGCTGGGGATTTAGCTCAGTGGCATAAGCGCCTGTCTTGCAAGCAGGCAGTCGTGAGTTCGATACCTGGTACGCATAAAAACGAAAAAAGACAAAAAAAAAAAAAAAAAAAAAAAAAGAACTAGCCCAAATATCTATAGCCATTCCTCAATCACAACAAAAAAATTCTATACATAGTTTACAATGCTAGTTTCTAGAAAAATCATACAAAAATGTCGCCAGATAACACAAATTATAACTTGAAAATGAAATGTTTGGTGGATTCCACATAATTTAAAATGAGGTTTTTCTTAAACTATAAAACTAATGACTATAAATTAAAATGCACCTAAGTTTTCCATTAGAAAAAATGAAGTATAGCAAGGCAGTGGCACATGCCTTATAATCTCAACACTCTGGGAGACTAAGGTGGGATCAAGACAGTTTGAGCCAACGCTGGTCAATCTAGTGACAGTGACACTTGATCTCAAAATAAAGATAGGGAAGAGGGATGAATGGAGGAAAAGGAAGGGAGGGAAAAAAGTGAGGGAAGGAGGGAAAACAGGTAGGCAATCTGCAATTTAAGTATTTAGAATTGTATAGCTCTGTTGGGGGCTGAGGATTTAGCTCAGCAGCATAAGCTCCTGCCTTGCAAGCAGGCAATTGTGAGTTTGATCCCTGGTACCAATAAAAAGGAAAAAAGACAAAGAAAAAAAAAAAAAAAACATATATACATATATATATATATATATATATATATATAGCTCTGTTGCACAAGCACCTGCCTGGCTGGCAAGTGTAAGATCCTGAATTTGATTCCTGATCCACTCCCCTAACCCCAAAAAACCTTACATAATTGGAACCAGTGGCATAATGCCTGCCTGACAAACATGACTTCATGAGTTTAATTCCTGATACCCAAAAAAAGTTAATAGACAGCTTTGACTTAGATAAACATAACTACCTTAGGCCCTACACTATTATCAAGGCTAACAGTAATTTTTAGTCACTAAATTTTTCAATTTAATAGGATTTCACAAACTGGATATACTTTTCTTTGCCAATTTTCCTTAAAAGCTAAATTTAAACCACATATGGTGGAACACATCTATATTCCCAGCTACTGGGTACACTGAGGCAGTTCACATTTAAGGCCAGCCTGGGCAGACTTGCAAGACCTTACCTTAAAATAAGGTAAAAAGGGCTAGGAATGAAGTTTAGCATTCCCTGGGTTCAAGCCCTAGTACTACAAAATAAAAATCTTTCTATACATACCCTTTCAAGTCTAAAAGTTCTCAAAATTTACCAGTGTTAAAGTTCATTATAGTCAAAAATTAAGCTTGAAATATTAGGGCAGTAAATAACTTGGTTTAAAGGTACACAAACTGCCAGGCACAATGGAATATGCTTATAACCCCAGCACTTGGAAGGCTGAGGCAGGAAGATCACTGAGAGTTAAGAGGCTAGCCTGGGTTCACAGTGAGTTCATATGGAGAACCTATCTCAAAAAAAAAGAAAATTTTCGTATGTGAGTCCCTGGGTTCACTCTCCAGCACTACACCAAAATAAATAAATAGTACTGTATGTGAATTACTCTTGATGACAAACTACAAAAAAAAAAAAAAAAAAAAAAAAAAAGCTTCTCAGGTTACCTTTCCTCATCCAAGATTTATATTTTCCTCCACATTTGTTTAAACAGTTAAGATTTGGCTTGAAAAAGAAAACCAAGTGCACTTAATATCTCAGATCATGCCAAGATAAAGCTGAATCCCCCACACAAGAACTGGCAAGTTCCCACAAGCCCTTGAGCTCAAAAATTTGAATTACACAATGTTTTACAAAAACTACTTAGAATTACATTTCTAAATGTTCACACTCTGTTATGATTATGTAAGCAAACTACTTCAATAGTAGGAATCCATTAATAGTTCATTTCTCTACTTCCTTCTCTACTTTTCCTGAATAACTGGTTGTCTTCTGTGAAACCATTTCCAATCACTTAAGTGTTTCTATATTTCCAATGCAGAAAACTTGACAGTGGGAATCTGAAAGTTTTACATAAAAAACAGGCCCAAATATGGATATACATTAATGTCAACTGTATTTCATATATCACATACTCAGAATTTATGCAAATGTTTCATGATCCTGATCTTTTAGAATATCCTAGAAGAGATACTGTCAATTCTCTGGACTTCTTCATTTTAATGACTTTTACTAGGTATAATTTTGTGACACTCTTTTGGGATGAGATAATACAGAAAAATTGATGACCTAAACAAGTTTCGATAGGTCATATGAAACAATATTCAAATCTACAATCAACTAACTTTAAAATTAAATGGCATTATATGACAATTTCTTCAGCCACCTTTTTCGGGGGGGGGTGGGGGGGTGGGTTTAATGCTGTGGTTGTAACCTGCAGACTCACCAACAGGTCCTCTACCACTAAGTTATCCCTAACCCTATCTCAATAATTCTTACCCCTATCTCAATAATGATTTTAAGTCTGTGCCAGACAGTATTTTTAACTATACTTCCAAGTCCCATAGTTCTTTTAGTGAGAAGCCAGAGGTATACAAAGTTGATTTCTATAGACACTAAACACAGCTCAACTCAAATTGGGATGTAATTTCAGGCACTCATTCGAGAAGCTCACGCAAGAGGATCAAGAGTTCGAGGCCAGCATGGACCACAAAGGAGTTCAAGGTCAGACTGAACTACATAACAGGACCCTGACTCAAAAAAGGAAAAAAAAAAACTAAATTCCTCTAAAAACAGCTCAGCTCCAATAGCAAATACTCAACTCCAAAATAATTCTGATAAACTAACAGCCCATTAACTAGTGACCAAATAGAAGAACAGCTAGTTTTGTAGCACTGAACGAAGTTCACATGGTTTTATATCAAAATATTTCTCACTGCACTAACATAGTTTTCGTAAGTTTTCTGAGGCAGAAATTCCAGAATATTTAATTCTGGAAAGTATTCTTAAATTGTGTATTGCAATACTCTTGGTAAAGGAAGAACAATTATACTGGTATTACTATTGGTATACAGTAAAATGTTATCAAGTAGTCCTGTTTCAGAGTAAACAATTTCCTGACAACAGAGACCTGGTAATCTTAACAGCCTGTTAACACTTGTAATAATTGTTTTAAAACACATTAAGAAGTACTAAGAAAGTGACCCACCAAAAAAACCGAGATTTACAGAAAGGGCAGACAAAGACTAATACTATACTTCATTCTTTGATCAGACATGTAAATGGCCAGCTACTCACGGGTCTTGCCTGTGGACTCAAGTAAGGTTCAAAATCATCATCATTTAATCCATCCTTTTGATGTACGGATCCATTTTGTACTGAAGAAAAAAATTCAAATTAGCAGGATACCAATCCTAAATTCAGACAAATATATCCTAACCGGAGAAAAACCTTACTAGTTTAAACAGCAAGTTAAGTATGAACTTCAAAAGGCTAAAGATGAAAGTGAAGGCTGGACCAACATTCATCAGTGAAAATATTTCCCTCCACCCAGACCAAGACGATTTAAAAAGGTCATTTTATTGGCTCCTCTAGATAGCAATTCCCTCCCGCTTCCCCTCCCCCATCGCATGTGAGTTACTTCCAGAAAGTGATCCACGAGGATGAAAAACAAAGGCCTTCTAAGACCTACAGGAAACTAAGGACCTGGGGCATTTCAAAACTGAATCCACCCCCACCCTTAATGAATTAGCCCTTGTTAGCTAAAAAGCTGTTCGCCAGCTGCAAGAACACACCGAAAGGGTCAAACCCTCAAAGCGGGAGGCACCTGCGAGTGGAGCGGCTCCCGAAAGGTCCCCTCCCCGGGCGCTCCCCGCAGACCCCACCCTCGTCCCCTCCCGGAGGGCCCGGGGCCACCGGCGGAGTGGGGCTTACCTTTGTTCCCTTGACCTTTAGGTCTCTGCGGGCCAAGGCAATGTCGCCGAGCAGCAAGTTGTCCGGGAAGAA
The DNA here is from genome assembly GCF_034190915.1 of Cavia porcellus. NCBI lineage: Eukaryota > Metazoa > Chordata > Mammalia > Rodentia > Caviidae > Cavia > Cavia porcellus. The sequence continues at coordinate 21,924,692 of NW_026947508.1, read as the reverse complement.
ACGGAAAAGGGAAAAGACAAATGAAAGTAGGGCCCGAAAAGGAAATAAAGGACCAGGCCTAAGGGGTGGCGTCAGGAATGGTGGTGGTGAGGGGGAGGCTGGAAACGGGAGGCGGGGGAAAGCGATAGGCCGGCAGGCCCGGGAAAAAAAGCAGGGGACGCGCCAGCGGCGACGAGGGAGCCGGGCTTCAAGGAAGGGGAAGGAAACGAGGAAGAAAACCAGGCCCGCGGAGGGGAGGGAGCGCGGCGAGGCTGGTGGGCTCCGGAGCCCGGGAGGAGCGGGCCGGGTTGGAGGTGGGGTGCGGCTAGCCGGAGAAGCCCGAAACCCGGCCCGAGGGAGGCGCTGCCGCGGCCCGGCCCGGCCCGACCTGGGGCGGCGGGCCCAGGCCTAGTCGGGCTCCTCTCGCCTCACACAATGGCCGAGGCATGCGGGTTGGGCCTGTACCTGCTCCAAGAGGCTGCTGGCCGACATGGCTCTCGGATCCTGACGGGTAGCGGCGACGGCAGACTCTCCTCAGGGCGGCGGCGGCGGCGGCGAATGAGCCCTGGTGGTGGGAGCGAGCGGCGCGGTGGCGGCTTTTGTCCCTGACACTCGGAGCCTCGGCGGACGCAGCGGAGACACAGCGCGCGGCTCGGGCTCCGGCTCCGACTCGGCGACGCTCTAGCCCGACAGCTCAACGCCCGTCTCTATGCTTTTACGCGCGCGCCCGCCCCTCGCAGCCGAAATAAGGGCGCCGAGCGGCGAAGGCGGACCGCGCGCGCAGCGCGAGCGCTGACTCTCACATTCAGTCACCCACGCGGAAGGGGCTCGGCGCGAAGCACCGCGGGAAGGCGGAGGCGGTGCCGCAGCGCCCTCTAGTGGATTGGAGGAGCGGAAGCGGCGCGCGCGCGCTCAGCCTTCCCGCCCCCACCGCCTCGCGACTGGGGCCTAGGACGGTGCGGGCGGCCGGGGTCTTAGCTGGAGATTTTGACTAACACCTAGAGAGAAAAGATTGAGCCTGAGGAAATCCACAGATTCCTGTTTCTCAGCAAGACAGCTGCCTCGGCAGCCCGAGAGACCTTAAAATAAGCCGCCTCCTCAGCTGCCAATGACACCCCCACCCCCATTCGGAAGCGAACCCGAACAGAGATCCCAGAACCTCCAAGGAAACGAAAACGTTGGGAGCCCTGCCCACGAGCGTGGTCATTCTCTTCTGCGAGAGGACCGCAGAGTGCCCAGCGAGCAATACAGCCACTGCAAAAACAACAAAATACCACGGCCCCTCCGCGAAAGAAAGTCACACCTTAGCTTTGGATGGAGAACCTATAGTCTTTTTTTTTTTTAAGGAAGCCGCTGACCCCAAAGTAATTTATTAAATTCTGGGTTTTGTCTCCAAGAAAAAGATACTTCACTCATCACAAATTTTTATATATACTGTACTTCCAAGTTTAGTAGACCTATAAATCTGTGGATCTCGGGAGGGAATGTTCTTGAACTAGAAGAGGATGAAAATTAATGCTGTTTGGGATACCTGCTGTGGGTCAGCCTTTGTCCTTAAGTGCTTCAAAACAAATGAAAGGCTTTCAACTGCTGCAGAATAGCTATCAGTCTCCATTTCACAATGGGGGAAACAGAAAGGTTAAGTAATCTGCCCACGGTTACAAAGCTATTAAATAGATGCATCTGACCCTACAGCTGGCTACTCATCCCCATAAGTGTATTTGTGTATTCAGGAATCAGTCTAAAGGAGATGCATGAGATACGCAAAAACTTTTTTCTTTTTTCTTGTACCGGGAATCAAACTCAGGACCTCGTGCTTGCCAGGCAGGCACTGTGCCACTAAGCTGTATGCCCGGCTGGTAAAAACACTTTTTGTTTTGTTTTTTTGTGTTTTTCGTTTTTAGCAGTACCAGGGATCGAACTCACGACTGCCTACTTGCAAGGCAGGTGCTTATGCCGCTGAGCTAAATCCCCAGCCCTGGTAAAAACATTTTTAATCAGAGAAGGTCGTTTGACTCTAGGAAAGCTATCTTCTGGTAACTTTTGTTATTGCAAATATTAGTAATGTACTATTCATTGTTTCACAGGATATGGGAGCTCTGGTGAACTCCGAAGTAAAATAAATAGCGTCTTAAGTTTTACATCATAATTTTGCTCAAATTGTTCAAAGCACGTTTTTTCTGCCCATGATCACATTGATAGATAAATGAACAAGGTTAAGTACCAGAGATGAAAGATTTCTGGTGGAGATGTTAAAATGTCAAGTGTCAGAGTGTAGATCCCACTAATAGAGTGAAAGAAACCTGGTAATACTTTTTATTAATTAATCACCCAGTTAACTCCATGGCCCATATTTATATATAAACTGTGTAAGCAGTTGTCTACACTTACTGTAGGAGGCAACATGATATTGTAAACAGAGAATTAGACAAAGAATCATCCTAGGAGGGGAGAGCCTAACTACTGGCTTCCCCACTTCCCCACCAGAGATGGGGAAAATTAAATACACAGAATAATACCTACCATACAGGATTGAGAGTTTTTGTTTGTTTGTTTGTTGTTCTTTTGGAGAGACGTCTGACTATGCAGTTCAGGCTGGCCTTGAGCTCACTTTGTAGCCCAAGGTCTCGAACTCGCAACAATCCTCTTGCCTCAGCCTCCTGAGTGCTGGAATTACAGGTGTAAGCCACCACACCCGGCTCTGTTTTTTGTTTTTTGTACCTGGGATCAAAGTCAGGACCATGTGCTCGCCAGGCAGGCACTTATGCTGCTGAGCTAAATCCCCGGCAGCTAACATACAGGTTTTGTTGCAAAATTAAAAAAACAAACAGACATTAGACTATGTCTGGCACATTGTAGGTTTTATTCCTGTGATCTCGTTAAGGGATATAAGTAAAAATTCTTCCCTTCCAATAATCTCATGGTGCAAGAAATTTTGATTAGTTCCCCTAGGATTACCTTCTTTTCTCCAGGAGTTCCTAGTTAAAGGCATTTATCCTGGGGCAGGGTAATCTCTAAAGGTCGATTAGTTTACCAGATTGACTTTAATAGGCTCCTGAAAAAAACAGTATACACAGATGTGTATTTAAACACTGGGAAAAGGAAAAGGAAGTCTGGACTGTGTGATATCATTTTATGGCTTGGCAAAAAGAATACTGGAAATGAATTCATATTCTTCTTTTAGCTCTGCCACTGGATGGTTTCAGCTTCTCCATTAACAAGTATTGAGTGCCAGGCAATGTGTAGAGTAGTTCAGTTTATGCCAGGCATAGTAGCACACACCTATGATACCAGCGCTTGGGAGGCGGAGGCAGGAGAATCATTTCCAAGTTTAAGACCTGGGCTACAAAGTGAGTTTAAGGCCAGTCTGAACTACGTAGCAAAACCCTGTCTCAAAGAGATAAAAAATTTTTAAAAATTGTGGTATGGTCAAACACAGTAGCAGTGAAAACAGTGAAAAGTGGACCAAACTGAGAAGTTTTAGAAGATAAAAAGGTCTTTGTGATTGAATGGGAAGGGGAGTCACTAAAGAAGATGGTATCAGGGGAGATGATTTGATTTAAACAGTTAAATAGAGAGGTGGCTTTTTTCTGGTGTGATTTGTGGTGGTGCAAAAATGCATCATTTTTTTTTTTTGTCCCCCACCACCATGGTACTAAGGATTGAACCTGGGCATTGTGTGTGCTAGAAGATGCTACTGCTGAGCTACACTACCTCCATAAATTTATCTTTGGGCATGTTGGGCTGAAGGAGAAGGCACAACGCCAATGGAAATGTTCTACACACAGTTAAAGAATCAGAGAGAAAGGGGCTGGGGATTTAGCTCAGCAGGCATAAGTGCCTGCCTTGCAAGCAGGCAGTCGTGAGTTCGATCCTGGTACCAATAACAAAGGAAAAAGACAAAAAAAAAAAAAAAAAAAAAGAATCAGAGAGAAAAATATCTGAAGTCTTTGAGTCCAAATCCTGTAGAGATGTTTGGGAAAGGCAAAGTAGTCTATGACATCTGCTCAGAAGATAAGGAGAAGAACAAAAGCCTAGCTCCAGACCAGAGAAAGAGGAGGAAAGGAAAAAGAGAAGACCATTTTCTCACTCTTGAGTATATTTCCAAACCTGTTAAATAAGGAAGTTGGACCATATTAACATCTGAAGTCCCTTCTAGTTCCAATATCATTGACTTATGGTGGAAAGCAGAGATCCTTCTGGATAAATATAATGGGTAGGGGTGAAGAAAGAAAATTAGAAAAAGTTTGAGAAATTTTAACCTTATTTAGGGGATAGGATGAGACACGGTATCATTGTGTGGTTTACTCCGGCCTAGAATTTGAGACAATCCTCTGCTTCAGTTTCCCAAATGCTGGGGTACAGGTGTGTATCACCACTTCCAGCTACAATTTTTTTTCTTTGTATTGGGGATCAAACTAACGTCCTCGAGCTTGCCAAGCAGGCGCTTATGCCACTGAGCTAAATCCCCGGCCTGGTTTTCATTTTTGTTTTTTTGAGACAGGGTCTTGTTATGTACTCTAGGAAGGTCTTGAATTTACTGTGTATCCTAGGCTGACCTTGAACTCACAGTGAATTTTGCCTGCCTCAGTTTCCCAAATCCTGGTATTACAGGTATATACTAGCATACCTGGCACCAGCTGCAAATTTTTTTATTTTTTATCAGACTGGGGATCGAACTCAGGACCACATGCTTGCAAGGCAGGCACTTATGCCGCTGAGCTAAATCCCTAGCCCCACCAGCTGCAAATTTTAGACTGTCAAAGATTATGTCATAAAATAAGGCTAAGGTTATCAAATTCTCCAGGTTTCCAGTGGAGATATAGCTCATTGTAAAGGGCCTAGGTTCACACCCTAGTACAGTACTACCACCAAAACAAATTAAGCCAGCATGCAGGGAAACACCCATGCTTTAGCTACATGCTACTTGGAAAGCAAGAGAATCCAAGAGTTGGGGCCAGCCTGATCCACACAGAGACTCTGTCTCTTTAAAAACAAAAAAATGCTCGGCCTTGTGATGTGTACCTCTGATCCCAGCACTCAGGAGGTTGAGGCAGGGAACCTTGCAAATTCAAGTCCAGCCTGAGATACAAGCAAATTCGAGCCAACCTGAACTGCATGGTGAAATCCTATCTCAAAAAGATACACGCGAAAAAAAAGTCCTTTATTTTCTTTTCTTTTCTTTTTTTTTTTTGGTCTTTTTCATTTTTATCAGTACCAGGGATTGAACTCATGACTGCGTGCTTGCAAGGCAGGCGCTTATGCCGCTGAGCTAAATCCCCAGCCCCAATACACACGGAAAAAAGTCCTTTATTTTCAAATGATGGAAATAGAAAAACAAGGTGCTGTTTTTGTTATTCTTGATTTCGGCGAGGGGGGGGGATTGTTTTTGTTTCCTTTTGTTGGTGGTTTGTGTGTGTGTGTGTGTGTGTGTGTGTGTGGTGCTGAGGATCAAACCCAGGGCTTTGAACATGCAAGGTAAGAGCTCTGCCACTGAGCCACATCCTTAGCCCAGGTGCAGATTTTTTAAAAATATTCTAATTTTTTTTAGCAAAATATAATGTTAAGAATCACAGATATGTATGTATGTGTGTGTGTATATATATATATATATATATATATATATATATGTATGTATATAAGAGAATCACAGGTTTTGGGCTGGGGATTTAGTTCAGCAGCTTAAGTACCTGTCTGGCAAGGGTGAGGTTGTGAATTCAATCCCTGGTACCAAAAGAAAAAAAAAAGAATCACAGGTTTTGCTCCCCGAGACTTTTCATCTGTTTTATTGATACATAGGCTCTGAAAGTCCAGACAGTGCAGTGCTAGGGAAGAGTGCAACAGCTCACCCTAAAACAACAGGCTGGAGAGAAGAATGCAGCACAGACAGGATTTCTAGACTTAGTGCCAAAGGGAAACAAAGCCACAGGATTCCGGTAGGTCTAGATCAATTCTTTCGGTTTTTTGTTTGTTTGGTTTTTTTTTGGGGGGGTTGTTTTGTTTTTGTTTTTGGTACTGGGGATTAAACTCACGATCTTGCACTTGCCAGGCAGGCAATTATACCACTGAGGTAAATCCTCAGCCCTCTAGATCAATTTTTAACTGGAAACCGAATCCAGAGTATTTGCGCTAAGCTACACCCCCAGCTCTTATTATTTTTTTATTTTGAGATAAAGTCTCCTTAACTAGTTCAATTACCCAGCCTGGGTTAAAAAATTTGAACTCCTCCTGCTTCAGCCTCCACTAGTACTGAAGTTACAGGTTTGCCATCACTCTTGGCTTTATATATTTGTTTTTTTTCTTTGAAAGAGAGGCATTGGCAGACTTATTAAAGTTAGAAACTTAAGAGAAAATGAGCCAGCGTATGGCCCCTGCCTCTAATCCGAGCACTCTTCTTATCTTGAGTTTAAACCCTGTGCTACCATTCAAGGATTAGAGCACAGGACTTTGGAACATTGTCACAAGCTGGGCATCTGGGTTAATCCAAGCATTCCAGAGGCTGAGGCAGGATGATTGCCATGAGTTTGAGGCCAGCCTGATATAGAGAGACCTTCATCTCAATAAATAATCAAATAAGTCTTTGAGAAAAAGTAAAAAATAAAATAAAACGTAAGAGAAAAGAGAAACAGACTTCAGCTGAAGGGACCACAGTTCTGTAGGAGAGGGTTGAAGTGGCCGTTTTAAATTTGTGGCAAGGTAAAACATTAAATTAACAAATGTGTGTCTAAACTATTTGTGACAATGTTTCTGTCATTTTGCTTTGTTTTGTTTTGTAAGACAGTCTCATTATGTAGTCTAGGCTGGCCTTGACTTACTATGAAGCCCAGCCTGGCCTCAACTTACTATTGTAGCCTAGGCTGACCTCAAACTCACTGCACTCCTCCTGCCTCAGCCTCCTGTGTTCTGGGATTACAGGTGTGACACCATGCCTAGAATGTGACATTTTACAGTTACATCCTCTGCTCTAATCCTTGGGTGGTAGCAAAGGTTTTAAACTCAAGCATGAATTGAGTTTGGTAGAGCCTGGCTACTTCTCTGGTGGGATTACTCCTGTAATCCCAGAACACAGAAGGTTGAGGAAAATGGATCTCTGTGAGTTCAAGGCCAGCCTGAAAAAGAATACAATGTCCAATTTGCTCAGAAAGTCCAACCAGAGGCAAACATGGTGGCACATGCCTGTAATTCTAGCACTTTGGGAGGTTCAGGCAGGAGGGATTTCAAGTTTGAGTCCACATGAGAAAATTAGCAAAACCCTGTCTCAAAATTTAAAAAGAAAAAAAAAAGCTGAGAATGTAGCTCTGCAAAGACTCTGGGTTTGACCCCATGTACTCAAGGAAGACAGACAGGGAAAGGGAAAAGATGTCTTCTCCAAGGAGCTTCCATTCTACAGGGGGAATATTAGTGATAATAAATCAAACAAAAAGCCAGGCGTGATGGTGCACACCTGTAATCCAAGCCCTTGGGAGGCTGCAGCAGGAGGATCACTGTAAATCCCAGGCCAACCTGGGCTACAAAGTGAGTTGAAAGCCAGCCCGAACTGCAGAGTGAGACCCTGTCTGAAAAAGACCACAATAATTTCACCCGCCCTCCTGGTAAACGCCTGGCCTGTGGCGAGGGCCAGGAGGAGAACCGGCACTCCCAAGAACGACCATGGTGGGACTAAGGCAGCTTGTTCTTCTGCCCTCTTGGTAGGCACCCAAGGCATGCCCCAGGAAGAGAACCATTACCTGTGAGCCCACTGCCACATGGGCTGAAAATCAAGCACCCTTCCCCTGCGCCCCCCCCCCCCATAGCTACTGGGGATAGATGTCTCAGCATCTCCTGGGAGGATGACCATATGCAGTATAGCAAATATAGGGGATTTCCTTCTGTCTTCTGTTTGAAGGCAAAGGTTGTTTTCACTGTTTTGTTTTGTTATGTTTCTTTTGCTCTATTCAGTATTCTCAATTGGTTTTATAATGTTCTATTTTTGGTTTGATTTTGCTGTACCTAATTGACTGGACAATTATTGTAAAGTTAACGAGATATACCATAGTACCCATTACTACTATCCCAGTATCCTACTGTGAAATCCTGTACCAATTTCACTGCATTGTCTCCATTGGCTTTGTTCTGTCTTGCGGTGTTACATTTTCACTATTTTGAAAATAAAATTTAAAAAAATCCCAATAAATAAATAAAGTAAAATAAATAAAGCAATTTAAAATAGGAAGCATAGTTTAAGAGGAAGGTGCCATTTTTTATATTGTGGATGGTTAGCAAAGACATCTCAAGGTAACATGAACAGAGTTGGAGGAAGTAAGGAAATAGGTTTCAGTTAGTATTTGAGGGAAGAATGTCCTCAGAGATTATAAAAAATAAACTTCCAAAATAAGATGAGGTTCGTCACAAGGAGTCGGTCTATAAAGAAGCCATACCCCATCTAAGACAGGTACAGTCACGTCTTACTAAGGAGGAAATGTGGGCCTCTGCGTCCAATCTAGCTACTAGTGGGTTGTGTTTGGTCTTGTCTGATTTAAGAAAAAATGTATCATAAGTAGCTTGCCTTGCCTTGCCTGTTGCAGCACTGGGGACTGAACCCAGGACCTTCAACTAAACTATATCCCTAAGCCCCCACCCCTCCCTTTTTTTTTTTCTTTTGAGATAAGTTTTCACTTATGTAGCCCAGGCCACCATGCCCTGCTTCTAGGCTTCTTATTTTTTATTTCTAGACAGGGTCTTGCTAAATAAAAATGTGGGTCAGAGTAAGTCTGCAGGTTGAATCATGGTTGTGGGCTTCCAGTTTGGTCTATACTATACAGATTTTGTTAAAGAAAACACAGAAATTTGGGCCAGAGATTTAGCTCAGCAGTGTAAGTGCCTTCCTGGAAAGTGCAAGGTTGTCAGTTGGATCTTTGATACCAAAAGAACAAAACAAAAAACCCAGAAATTTTTTTTTTTTCTTTTTCTTTTTACCGGTACCAGGGATTGAACTATGACTGCCTGCTTGCAAGGCAGGCACTTATGCCACTGAGCTAAATCCCCAGTCCCAAAAAACCCAGAAAATTTTTAAAAAGCAAATAAAGGTAGCGTGGCAAGGTGGTACTGAGGTTGGTGAGGCAGGAGGCAAGTTCAAGGTCAACCTGAGTAATTTAGTGACATCCTATCCTTTTTTATTTTTCTCCTTGAGACAGGGTCTCACTATGTAGCCTTGACCTCACTTTGTAGCCCAGGCTGCTCTCAACTTTGCAACAATTCTACTACTTTTTTCTTGTTTACCTTTTGTTTTTAAGGTACCAGGGATGGAACTCAAGACTGCACGCTTGCCAGGCAGGTGCTTATGCCATTGAGCTAAATCCCCAGCCCCTCTTGTTTATCTTGAGACAGGGTCTTGTGACGCAGTTCAGGCTGGCCTTGAGTTTACTTTGTAGTCCAGGCTCGTCTGGAACTTGCAACTGATACTCCTGCCTCAGCCTCCTGAGTGCTAGGATTAAAGGCATGTGCCACCATGTCTGGTTTTATATGTTCTAGCTATCTTTCTTTTCTTTTTTTTTTTTTTCTTTTGTCTTTTTTGAGACAAAGTCTCCCCATGCAGTTCGGGCTGGCCTTAAACTCACTATGTAGCCTAGGTTGGTCTCAAAATTGCAAGGAATGGGGTGGGGGATTTAGCTTAGCAGCATAACAACCTGCCTGGCAAGCAGGCGGTCGTGAGTTCGATCCCTGGTACCGATAAAAAGTTAAAAAAAAAAATTGCAAGGATTTTCCTGCTTTAGCAGGAATGTATGTACCACCACACTTGGTGGTGTGCCACCACAGGTATGTGCCACCACACTTAGTTGCGTGTACTTTCTTTTTGTTGTTGTTGTTTTTTTTTTGGTACCGGGGATCAAACTCACGACTGTGTGCTGGCAAGGGAGGCACTTGTGCTACTGAGCTATATCTCCAGCCCCTGCATGTACTTTCTTTTGAGCTTTTAAGCAAACCCTATAGAGTCCAGTGAATAACTTGCATCTCCCTACCCCCTTGAAACAGGGTCTCACTTTGAAATTCAGGCTTTTTTTTTTTGTATTAGGAATCAACTCACCAAGCAGGCTCTGTGCCACTGAGCTATATCCTGGGCCCTGCAGGCTGCTCTTGAACTTAAATTACATAGCCCAGGTTGACCTCAAACTTACAGCAATCCTTCTGCCTCAGCCTTCTAAGTGCTGGGATCACAGGCGTGCCCCGCATCCATGCCTGGCCAGAATTCTTTTTCTCTGGGTCCTTACTCAGTCTCACATTTAGGACCCCACATCCACACACCCAGGCTGGAAATAGAACCTAGAGCCTACTGCCACCACTGAACTCTATCTTTAGCTCCCACTTCTCTCTTTTCTCTTCCAGTTTTGGAGACTGTACACAGAGTGCTGATCTGCATCTGCAGTCTTTTATTTTTTGTGGTACCGAGGAATAAACCCAGGACCTTCACACTGAGCTACAGCCCTTTTTTACTTTTTTGAGACTGGGTCTTGATAGGTCACTAAGTTGCCCAGACTGTACTTAAATTTGTGATCCTCCTGCCTCAGTCTCCAGAGTGTTGAGATTTGATTACAGCTGTGTGTGCCTCCATGCCCAGCCCACATTAATTTTTGATTGGTGGGTTTTGGTGGGGGGGGCAGCATCTTGCTATGGCGTGCAGGCTGGCCTTGAATTCAGTGGGTAGCCTAGTGACAATCCTGCCTCAGCCTCCTGAGTGCTGAGATTATAGGTGTGTGTCACCATACCTGGCTTCACATTTACTTTTATATGTGCTTCAAATCTTTTGTTCCCTTTTGTTCTCATGCTCACAAGACAAATTCACATAAACCACATTCTGAGCCAGGACTGTGAATAGTGGTACAGAATCAGTAATCAGAGATCCCGGAGTTGCCTTGCTTCCTGCCCACCATGCCATGGACTATTCCTCCTCTGCATGCTGCCCTATCTTGGAACCTGACTGTGGACTGAAACCTCTTCAAACTGTGAGCTAAAATAAACCTTTTCTGCTTTAACTTTTAGGTGTCAGTATTTTGTTCTAATGAAGAGAAGGTAACTGCAACAGTTTTGGTATTTGAGAAGTATGTTTATTGTTGTAACATTACCTTCAGGAGCCTTTGGAACTGGCATGTGGGAGGGGTTTGGAAAGATTTGGAGATGCTGGCTGGAGAAATAGCCCTAGGATGCTATGGGCTGATTGATGGGAGTTTCTGGGGAGAGCTCTGCTCGAAATCCAGCCATTTCAGCTAGGGACAAGGAAGGCACTGGCAAATGGACTCCAGGCCATATGTGTTATGCTCTGGCAAAAAAAAAAAAAAAAATCTACATTTTTCCTATGGTCTAGAGGTTTTTCTCTTTTTCTTTTTGGTCTGGGTTTCTCCGTGCAGTTTGGGCTGAACTTGAACTCACTTTGTAGACCAGGCTGGCTTCAGACTAGCTGAGATCCTCTTACTTCAGCCTCCCAGAGTGCTGGAATTACAGGAATGTGCCATCATGCTTGGTCCAGAGATTTTGTGGGAGTCTGTGGTTAAATGCAGTAGTCTAATTAATCTGGCAGAAATTTCAAGGCAGTCTAATGTTGAGGGAATGGCATGGCTGATGGGAGTTTTTAGCCAGCTATACCTTGAGAATCAAGAACAAACAGCGAAGCAGAATGATTTAAAGTCTTGAGTTTGGCCAGAAAGGAATCTGCAGTAAAGTTTTGGCCTGAAAATATGAAGCAGAGGAAGACTTGATTGCTGAAAAGAGTATCATTAAAAAGCCAGATACTTTGAAGTTGGGAAGTTGAATCACTGTGAGTTCAAGACCAGCCTGGGCTACGTAGTGAGTTCAAGACCAGCCTGAGCTATAAAAGAAGACCCTTCTCAAAAAAAAAAAAAAAAGAGCCAAGTACTTTGGAAAACGTAGCCTGAAGGCATCACAAGAACTAGGAAGACTCCACCCATTGTTCTTTAGGATGAAGTTCATAGCCTTCAGCCATCCAGGCACTTGACCCCTACAATCAAGAGAGAAGAAAGCCTGGTTACTGCTCCACTTGGTGACAGACCTTGGCATCATCCACATGGTGTTGGTTTCTTTAGCCATGTACTACAGAATGGAAGAGTTGTGGGATCAGGAAGGCTTCCACTCAGATTTCAAAAGGCTTGAGAAGCCAGGCAGTGTGCTCAAGAGGGCAGTGTGTAAAGTTACCAGTATGAAGCCAAAGTGCTGTGGTGACCCCAGGATATTGGAGAGGACAGGAATGTGGATCATCTGAGGAAAGCTCCAGGGAATGAACAAAGCCAGCTCAAGAGAGACCATGAGGGTTACAACCACAGGCAGTGCTGTGGGGCAGGGCCATCCAAGTCTTTTGGAATTCACTTCTTGACACAGATTGCCCCAGGTGCTGGACATGGATTTAATGTTTGCTGTGTTGGAATTTGGTCTCACTTCAGTCCCATTTCTTTCTATCCCCTTATTTCTAGCTTTTGGAATGGCATTGTTTATTTTGTACCACTGAATGTTGGAAATGTTTTTCTTTTCATTTTTGTTTGTTTTGTGGTACTGGGGACTGAACTCACGACCTTGTGCTTGCCAGGCAGGCACTTACACCACTGAGCTAAATCCCCAGCCCTTTTCTTTTCATTTTTACCAAGGCTCACAGTTAAGGGTTTGCCTTAAATCTTAGAATTTAGATTTGAACTTTTCAGCAATACTGAACTATTGGAATTTGGTGACTCTTAGAGATGAGCTAAATTACATTTTGCATAAAGGAATGCACATGAATGAGGGGGTTGGGTAGAATGTTATGGTTTATATCTAAAATGTTGCCCAAAGCCTCATGCACTCATAGGTGGGTTTTTAAAAATAATTAATTTTTATGCCAGGGATCGAACTCATGACCTTGTACTTGCCAGGCAGGCAGTGTGCTGCTGAGCTATATCCCTGGCCCATAGGTGGGGCTTTTGGAAATTGAATGGGTTGCAGGTGTGTGATACTGGAATACTCCACTGATGGGGTTTATAGCTGGGCAAGATGTTTGGAGGTAAAACCTGGTAAAAAGAGGTGGGCCATTGGCGTGGCTTGGGACAATATATATTGCTCTCCTCCTACCTTGATCCTGTTCTGCTTTCTTCTCTGCATGCTGCCCTGCCTTAAAGCCAGCTGACTATGAACTGAAACTTCTACAAACTGTGAACTAAAATAAACCTTAGTCCCTTTAACTTGTGGGTATCAGGTATTTTGTCTCAGCAACAAGAAAATAACTAAGACAGTAAGAAAGGTTGTCTCAAGAGTTGAAAGTCAGCTGGGGATTTAGCTCAGCGGCATAAGCGCCTGCCTTGCAAGCAGGCAGTCGTGAGTTCCATCCCTGGTACCAATGAAAAGGAAAAAGACAAAAAAAAAAAAAAAAAAAAAGAGTTGAAAGTCAGCCAGGTGTGGTAGCACACACTAGTTCCAGCATTCTGAGGCTGAGGCAAAAAGATCACAAGCTCAGCTTGGACAATTAGAAAGTTAGTGAGGCTGTATCTTACAATAAAAATTTGAAAAAAGGGCCAGGGTGTAGTTGAGCGTAAAGGTCCCATTTTTCACAACTAGAAGAACTTGGTTCTAGTAACACATACACACACACCCCTGCTAAAAAAGAATATTACTCTACTGACTCAACAAAAACGCAACTTCCATGGCACAATGCAGAAGACATACTATGTTTCCTAAAACCAAGAGCTAGAAAGGAAAGATAGAGCGTGGGTGAGAAGAGGGAAGAGGATTGAAAGTGGAATTGTCAAAGAAAGAAAGGAAAAAGAGGAATGTTCCTGTTTTATTTGTTTAAATGGAATGTCCTAAAGGAAATCAAATTGTCTAATTCAACAGCACCTGGCGGTATACACTTGTAATCTCAGCATTTGGAAGCTGAGGCAGGAAGATCATGAGTTCAAGGCCACTTGGGACACATAACAAAAGTCAAAGCCTGCCTAGAATACATAGTGAGACCCTGCCCCTAAAAAAGAGCACATTCAGGACTATAAAATGCATTTAAGAATTGGGATGAAAACCTGAAGAGTACTCAAATATTGCTAAGAATATAAACTCTGAAAGGTTCTTGCCCTAATATAAATTACTGTACAATTATGGCTGTGGTCTAATGTGACAGAAGACCAAAGCAGTAACGCTTACCAATTAATTCCTCCTCCTCCTCTAGCCCTAATTGCAATTCCCTTTCCTGTTTGTGTACAAAGAGAATTTCAATCAGTTCCTCACATGTCATCAATATCCGCCCCATGCACCACTTCCTATCAGAGGTCCTATAACCCTCTGCCTCTCTGTATCAGATCAAAGGAGAGCCCAGCCGCTATGGGTTATGTGCTCCTTTCCATATCCTTAATAAACTTGTTCTTTTTTTACTTTTTGCTTCTCTATTGTGCCAGATAACTCTAACAAACTCTAGAGACAAAGAATCCAAATCTAGCAAACTGAGCTCTTAAGAGGGGTCCCTAACAAGCATAGTTGTTAGGTAACAATATTACAGACTACTTACAAATTTCCTAAGGAGCCAGGCGTGGTGGCACATGCCTACAATCCCAGCACTCAAAAGGCTGAGGCAGAAAGATTACCACAAGTCCAAGGTCAGCCTGGACTACACAGACTTCAAGGTCAAACTGGACTACAGTGAATTCAAAATCAGCCTAAATTACATAATGAGACCTTATCTCAAAACAAAACGAAAAACAAACTCACCTGGGAGGGGGGGACTATTCCAAACATAAGGGATCTGCCTTGCCCCAGTATACTAGCCTTTTGTTTGAAAATGCAGGAAGGAGATAGGCTGGTGGCTGACTTTTTGTCTGAGATTATTTTCCCTGGAGCATTGCCCAATCTCATCCTTATTTTCAGAATCCAACTTTTTTTGTCCTTGATAGCAAAACCTGGCTTTGTTATAATTCAGGTAATTATTTTTGTTTTTCATGCTTTGCTTTTGCTCTATAATCTGTACTCCCCACCCTAGTACCTGCTATGAAACGGGATAAATGCTACCACAAAGAATGTTAGAACTGCCTGAGCTCAGTATTTCCATGATATTTAGGTCAATATTGGCCCTCTTTCCTAATGTAGACAAGAAGTATAGAAAAAATGCGCCACGAACTGGTCTTAAAACTTGAATATTTGTGTCTATCATCTATTTTTTACTTAAGGATGACTGTTTTGGGGGAGGAGGGAGCTACAAGTTGACAGGAACAAGGCAGGGACCAAGTGGACACCGGAGGCAAGAGCTATAGAGTTCAATCTGACATCTTTGTGGAAACCAAATGGCAAGAAAAGTTGGAGCATTTACCCTTTACCAGCCAGATTCCAGTGCTGCACTGGATTCAGCCTGGAGTCCCACCTCACGGACACCAAGGGAAGCCAGGTTTTCTCTGGTACAGCGTTCTCAGGAGAGACTACCCTACTGCTGACTGGGCCTGGCTCTAAGGGCCAGACAAAAGACTTTTTTGGTCTCCTGTGGAAATAAGTCCAATTATTTGAAAACCATGGAGTATAGTAAAACTAGACAAAAACAATTTCTCCTAAATCAGTCATGGCCACACATGATAATGTATACATGTAATCCCAAGCACACAGGACTGCTGAAAATTCGAGGCCAGCCTGGGCTATAGAGCAAGACTGTCTCAAAAAAAGGACTAAATCAACTGAGGCACACAGCTTCTCAGGAACCCTGTATCTGCTGAGCCCCACGTCCACCACACACTAGCTTAGGTGCTTGATCCTTTATCGTTGCAACTCTGGGTTACAGTCCTATCGCCACACTCACCCCACTGTGATGTTTCAGTATTTCATGACCGGTGGCTTTGGCTTTTTGTCCCTTTGGTAGCCTGGTGAAACTGATAAACTTAGGCTTTAAATGGTTTTTCAATGGATAAAATACACAGCAGTACAAAAACAAACCACACACACACACACACTGGATTGATTACAAAAGAAACCAACTATATTAGAACACAGTTCTGGACTCCAGAGGTCTGGCAGGAACTCCTTGAGTGCAGGGACCGTGTCTTTATCTCTGCACAGCCAGTGCCTAGCACAAAGCCTGGCACGTAGATGATACTTAGAAATGTTTATTTAATGAATGAATAGAAAGGTAGCTATTGTCAAGTCAGCCTGAGAAGTGATCCATTGCAACTGCTTGTGCATACATCAGTGGCTTGCATATGTTTCACCCCATCTAAAACCATTCAGATTGGGGCTGTGAAGGAACTGACGACCAAGAACAGGTACCATAGCAGATAGTAGTGACTGGCTACTGGAAGACCAGGAAAACAACAAACTCATTATTTCACCTGCTGGAACTTTCAGAGCTAAAGTAAACAGGCTCTGTCTTTTTAGAAGGAGGTGGTGGTACTGGGAATCAAACTCAAGACCTTGCACTTGTCAGGCAGGCACTGCCCCGCTGAGCTACATCCCCAGCCCCCCAGGCTCTCTCTTAAGATCTCTTCAGTTTGGAAGTGAGGTGCTCCAACTTCCATAAAACACTACCAACAGTTCTGATGAAGGAAAAAAAGAAACCCGAGCTAGCTTGCTGATATTCCCCAGGCACCTCTGCTATCCTGAATTGGGTCTCATCTCTAAGAAAGAGAAGAGCACCCCTAAAGACCACCATAGGAATGAGATGTTCCTTTTAGGTTGAGGTGGTAGTGTCAGTCTTAGCCAAAACTTTTGTTTTTGTTTATGTACCAAAAGAAAAACTAAACAAGCAGGAAACAAAAGCTACTTCTGTCTTACAGATACATAAAGGGCCAAAAGGTGTGTTCTAAACTGAGTGCTGAGTTCTATAAAATATTTTAAAAAGAAAAAGAAAACCCCAATTTTAAAGCAGAAACTTGCTACTAAATGGGGTGCATAAATTTTACTTTTATAGCTTTTAAGAGACCCTCCCAAGTAAGAAGGCTTCTCTGAAAGATGGCAGGATGCAGTTTTCAGACGCTTGATGGGTTTCCCAACATCTGTGGGAAGAAACATGGCTTCAAGTAGGTGCCTTCTTTGAAGGAAACAAACTAAAACCAAAAGAAAAAAAAAAAAAAAGCAAACTACAGGTCAAAATTTGCTTTTAATAGAAAAAAAAAAAATCCTCCCATTCCTAAGGTATGTGCTTTCCTTTTTGACCTATTTTTCCTTTAAGTTGTCTGCAGGTTCCCTATATTTTTCCTAGTGCAGTAAACAATGCAATCAAAGAAATAAAAACCAGGGTCCACTCTTGCCCCAAATACTGAAGAGGGTCAAAGAGAAGGAATCACAGTATGGAAAATGGCCCAGCTCCAAATATACAAACATTTTACAGAGAAAAAGAAAAACAAAAACAACAAAACAAAATACCCCCCAAAGACATTATTATTGATGTTCCTGGTGCATATTCTAGAGCATAATATCACAATGTTTCTTTCCCAGAGTCTGGCTCACCAAGGAGACAGCGAGTTTGTGCCTCAGGAAAGGCTGGGGGTGTTTACCAGTCTTCCCTGCCAAGCGGAAGGCTTTGTAAGAGCTCAATCTCTTAACAGAAACATCTGTGGTATAAATGAGTCTAAAAGGGGACAAAGGCAGGCAGGCACCTGTCACTTCTCCAAATCAGCCAAAAAGCTTAAGAGTGTGGGACTCAGGGACAGATGCCATTAAGAGTTGAGGGATGGAGGGAAGAACAAGAGGAAGCACCAAAATGAGTGGCTGTTTTTGGTTCCAAAGCCAAAAAAACCCAAAACAAAACAAGCCCTACTGAATATGGCAGCTGGTCTGGATGAGGAACTCCCCTGCTCCTGGAGTCATGCAATAACAATAATGGCTTTGGAGCCCCAGCCCCATGACAGCCACAGTTCAAGGACCAGAGCAATTTACACCATATCACACTGTATGCAAAAGAATGGACTGATCCCAGGTTGGGAGGGTAAGTGCTTTGACAACGTGGGGAGCAAGGTGAGCTCTCACTTTGAACCCCAAAGCATGCCTGGGCTGTGGCCTTCCTTTTCTTTCTTTCTTTTTTTTTTTTTCCTTTTTTTCTTTTTATCAGTACCGGGGATCGAACTAACGACCACCTGCTTGCAAGGCAGGTGCTTATGCCGCTGAGCTAAATCCCCAGCCCCTGCTGTGGCCTTCCTTGATTGCCATTTCTGCAAAACCACAGGCCACCGCTGCCACTTGTTCTGTGGAGATGTACCCTTCTGTTTGCCAGCAACATGGCACCTCTGGTAGGAACCCTCAGAGATCTCAAGGGCACCAGTTACATTTCAATAAGACAAGTAAGAGCCTTGCCTCATCTTTGCCAAACCAGTTCCCTTTTTAAGCTGCTGCCAGCGAGCTACCTTCCCCTCCAAGCAGAGTTCAACTTCCGTTTGTTTCAGAGCCTTTAAGGATACAAAAACATAACACTGGGTTGCCTTCCAGCATCATATCTGCGTTCCAGAGTTTGGTCCATGCATCTTTACAAGCATAAGACCAAGTGTACACAGATAGACTAGTCTGAAAAGGGTCCTGGTTCCTTTGATGCCTCCTCTAAAAGAAACAACTTTCTTAGAATAAGATGGTGAGGACATTGAGTGAACTCTCAACTTCTGGAAGGGTAGCTTGTTTTGTCCATTTTTCAATGACAGGATGGGAGGAACCCAACATTTTCAGTTATGACAATGAGATTTTTGTTTTTGTAAAAAAGGATCCTATGTGGAAATGAATGGGACAATGATAAAAATAAACAAATAATTAAAATTCCAAACCAAAACATTTCTCCTGGCCCCAAGATCCTAGTCAGTCCTCTAAGACTACAATCTCCACATTGTGGACTTGATGCTGATGTTCTTCCATCTCAGCCACAACTTTCTCCTCAGTCCTCAGCTCTGTCTCCAAGATGACTGCTTTGCTCTCAGTGTCTTCAGCCTCAGGGTCTGGGGCTGGGTCAATTTCAATGATGGTCTGCCCATCCTCTGAGGTGCTTTCCACGGCCTGGATTGCTGAGGTCAGGCCAGACTCCATGGCCACAAGCTCCACAGGGCTTACCATGGTAGCCATGTTGCCCAGGGTACTGCCATCCTGCATGGTGGTGGAGCTTAGCAGTGCCAGGCTAGATGATGGGTGGATGGTCACTGTGTCTGGTGAGCTACTTTTGGCCGAGGAGACCACTGTGGCGTAGCGGAAGAGCTGAGGGCCAGAAGGCAGTGTGTGGACAGTCACAGGGCTGGAGCCCTGGCTGAGTGTGGCCACTGGAATATTGCCCATGGAAAAAGACTGACCCACAGGGGTGATGGTGATGGGTGAGATGACTGTGAACTGAGGCTGCTGCTGGACGGGAGGAGACGGGCTCAGGACAGTGGTGGAGGCTGGCCGCTGGAGCCGGGGCCTTTTTGGAGGTTTTGGAGTGCTCACAGGCATCAGTACCACATTTTGAACTGTCTGGGATTTTAGCCTATGATCCTGGGCTTGCTTCTTTTGCTCTTCCAGCTGGCGTTCCAAGTCTAGAGGGAAAACAAAAACAAAAACAAAAACAAGACTATGTAGAGGGAAGTATAATCTTGGGCATATTGAGTGGGGAATCAGCTGACATGTCTTGCCCTACTTTACCTACTACACAGTGTCAGGCAAGTCACTCCATTATCTGTCTTTCTTTCTTTTGGTACTGGAGATGAAATCCAGGATCTTCATATTCACACTGAGCCACATTCCCAATTGCTTTTTTTTTTTTCCCCAATTGCTTTTTATTTTTTATTAAAAAAAAAAAAAAAAAAAAAAAGGCTGGGCTTGACTTGCAATCTTTTTGTCTCAGTCTCCCAGAGTGCTGGGATTACAGGTATGCACTACCACACCAAACTCCATTGTTTTGAAAATGACTAGACTATGCCTGACAAATGCGAGGTCAAAAGTTCGATCCCTGGTACCACCAAAAAAAAATCAAAGAGAGAGAGAGAGAGAGACAGACAGACAGACAGACAGACAATGATTAGATTGGAAAATTCTTTAAAATTTTATTTATTTATTTACTTTTTTATGGGTACCAGGGATTGAACTCACAACTGCACACTTATAAGGCAGGTGCTTATGACACTGAGCTAAATCCCCAGCCCCCTGACTAGATAATTTTAAAAATCCCCTCCAATTAAGAGAGAAGGGAGGGGAGAAAAAAAAAAGGGAGAAATTAAAAAAAAAAAAAAAGAAAGAAAGAAAAAGATAAAAAAGAAAACATGGAAATAAAGCTTTGTAAATAGGGAGGGGACGAGAGGTTGAAGGGAGGGTGGGGGAATGGGGAAAATAAGTTAAATCATGCACAGGTACAAATTCTCTATTTATGTGATCGTTACATATATCTCAAATGTACCAACACAATCTAAAGTGCAAAAAAAAAGCAAGGAAGACAATGCCGGAAAAAATATAAACAGCTAGATCAATTCAAACCTCTGTAAAATGAATTTTCAGATATTCAAGACTGAAAAAAATAAATAAAAATATCCTCCACTAATTATATTTCATTGTATAATTAATGGCAAGGCAACAGTTAGTTCAGAATCTTTTTTAAACTAAGAGTCTACTTTATTCAACTCTAGAAGCTCTCTGGCATTTTGTCACCTATCTGCAAAATGCAAACCAAAGAAGCCTCCAATTGGACTTTTCTCATTTTTCATTTTCCCAAATTTAGCCCTAGGTTAAAACCCAGGGCCTCAAGCATGCTAAGTACCTACCCTATCACTGACCTACATCTCCAGCCTGTACGTGTTTATGTGTGTATTAATAGTTAGGGGGGGTGGGTTACTGGGGGTTGAGTCCGAGACTTTTACACTTAGTATATCCACAATGATACATCATATTTACATGGTTGTTAGTATGCTATTTCAATGCATGTATACAGTGGGTAGTGATTACATCAGATAATTGGCACATACAAATACAAATAGTACTTCTTTGTGTTAGGAGCATTCAAAATCTTCTCTACTTGTTATTTTGACATTTCAATTAACTGTTGTCAACCACAGTTACTCTACCCTACTATAGAACATTTGAATGTATTCCTTTTATGCACCCTTGTACCTACTAATCACCCTCTCTCCATTCTCCTTTCTCTGTTCCCTCTGGTGGCAAGGGTGGGTGTGTGTGTGTGTGTGTGTGTGTGTGTGTGTGTGTGTGTGTGTGTTGTTGGGCACTGAACACAGAACCTCAAGTATTTTACCACTAGGCATTATCCTCAGTGCTAGTAATCATTATTTTGTTCACTACTTCTCTGAGATCATCCATTTGGTCTCTCTCTCTCTCTCTCTCTCTCTCTCTCTCTCTCTCTCCCTCCCTCCCTCCCTCTCTCTCTCCCTTTCCCTCTCCCTCTCCCTCTCCCTCTTCCTCAGGGTCTGTCTATGCAGGCCTTGAGCTCACTTTGTAGCCTAGGCTGGTCTCAAACTCACAACAAACCTCCTGCCTCTGCCTCCCGAGTGCTGGGATTACAGGCATAGCCACCATGCCTGTTTTTTTTTTTTTTTCTTTTTGGAGACAGAGTCTTGCTATGCAGTTCAGTTTGGCCTTGAGCTCATTTTGTAGTTCAGGCTGGTCTTTAACTTGCAGTGATCCTCCTGCCTCAGCCTCCCATGTGCTGGGATTACAGTCATGTACCACTATGCTAAGCTATCCAGTTGGTCTTATAGCTTGAAAACCCCTGCCTGGGTCTACAGATAAAATAAGGATATGCATTCAGAAGGTTTGAGGCAGGAGGATCCTAAATTGAAGCTAACCTGAGGGTACATAATAAGCTCAAGTCTGAGCTACATAGGAAGACCCTGCCTCAAACAAAACAAAACACTATGCAGGAGGACACATGCCTGGAATCCTATCATTCAAGAGGCTACATAATAAGTTTGAAGCTACTCTGATCTACATAGATACCTGGTCTGAAAAAAACCAAAAAGCAAGAAAAAACAAACAAACAAACCAACAAACCAAAAAACACTGGGTATGGTGGTTCATGCCTATAATCTATGCACTCTGGGAGGCTGAGGCAAGAGGGATCAGAAGTTCGACTCCAACCTGGGCAAAATGAAGAGGCCTGGGTCCAATCCCAAATACCACACATGTGAAAGAAGAGAGAGAGACAGACAGACAGAGATACAGAGACAGAGACAGAGAGAGAGAAGAGAGGGAAAGAAGGATAGAGAGAAAGAAGGAGAGGGGTAGGAAAGGAACAGAAAAGAGAAAGGGGGGCCGGGAATACAGCTCAGCGGCATACGCACCTGCATGGCAGGTGCAAGGTCATGAATTCAATCCCCGGTACCAAAAATTAAAAAAAAAAAAAAAAAAAAAAAAAAAAAAAGAGAGAGAGAGAGAAAGGGAAAGAAGGAGAGGGGAGAGAGGCAAGCGAAGACCATGTGCACAATTTGTTTGCTACTGTCCTGGAGCTGCAAAGAAACTATAAGGACCACAGGGGAAAAACAGTGCTGTCTTTCACAGGATGACCTTATTGCATTTGATGCAAAACTCCTTTGCTGGTGGCCTACACTGTCATACTCTCCCATTAGTCCAGAGTCTTCTACAGAAAGTTACAGAGAGCTGGGCGTACATATCAACAGCAGAGCACTTGCCTAGAAAGTTGCCAAGGAAGTCATTAAGAATTGTAGAAGAGGGGGCTGGGGATTTAGCTCAGCGGCATAAGCACCTGCCTTGCAAGCAGACAGTCATGAGTTCGATCCCTAGTACCGATAAAAAGGAAAAAGACAAAAAAAAAAAAAAGAATTGTAGAAGCAAGGTCTTACTGAAGTTACTTTAGCAGGGAGCCAGAGAGGAAAAGTGACTTACTTAAGATTACAGTGCTTGGTGCAAGACAAAAGTCTTCTGCTGGCCAATTTAGTTGCTGTTCTTGGCATGCCTACCACTATTCCTTTCTCAAATGTCCAATTCACCTTTGGTGACTACTGGTGAGCCAGGCTCTATATTGCAACTTCTCCATTGCTTAGTATCTGCTAAGCACCCAGGAAATAATCTGATAGAGCTCTGGAAGAGCACTGTGCTCCTGATGTGTGATTTTGCATTAAAATAAGAAATACATACAGATTGGAGGGGTAACTCATGGGAACAGTGCTTGTCTAGCAAGCACACAGAACCTGGTTTCAAACCCTAGATCTTCAAACCACACCCCCAAAACAAAAAACAACTATAAGCTCTACATGTATGCCATTCATGCACGTGTACATGCAGATGGTACCTGGCACAGTTACTAAAACCCTTGGAAGCTCTAGAGTGTCGAGAGTCTCTTGTACACTAATGAGATGACTGGCAACTGGGAGCCCTTTGGGGTTTGGGTGGGTCATCACAGAGACCAAAACACGATTAGACAGTCAGCCTGTTAGCTCCATGCCCCCACTTCTGGGATAGGGAAGGGGCTGAAGGTGGAGTGAGTTGATCTCCAGTGGCCAATGAGGTGACTAGTCATGCCTGCATAATAAAGCCTCCATAAAAACCCGAAAGGGGAGAATTCCAAGAGTTTCCAGATGTTGAACTCATGGAGATTCTAGGAAACTGTACATCCAGAAAGTATATCAGAGCACCATGCTGTTTCTCTTTTAACCTTGCCCTATATAGCTCTTCCATCTGACTGTTTATTTGTATTATTTACAATACTGTGAATTGTGTTTGGTCTGGTTTGGCGGAATGGGGGATTGAACCCAGGGTCTCCATACACTGAACTATATCCCCTGCTCGCATTATTTTCAGACAGTATCTTGCTAAATTGCCCAGGCTGGCCCTGAACTTGTGATCTTCCTGCCTCTGCCTCTTGAATAGAGGGGAGAATTGAAATTTTTTCCATCTTAAAGGAAGAAATGTGCACTTGAGGCAGAGCACATGCCTATAATCCTAGCACTCTGTGAGGATTATAAGTTTTGAGTCTTATAACTTATAAGTTATAAGTCTTATAAGTCTTATAACTTACAAGTTATAAGTTTTGAGGATTATAAGCTAAGGTAGGAGGATCACAAGTTTTGAGTCCAAACCTCTGGGCAACTCATTGATTTAACAAGACCTTGTCTCAAAATAAAAAATAAAAAATTACTGGTGCCACATTTGGGAGTGATGGTGCTGGGGATTTACCTCAGTGGCGTAAGTGCCTGCCTTGCAAGCGAACAATTGTGAGTTCCATCCCTGGTACCAAAAAAAAAAAAAAAAAAAAAAAAAAAAAAAACCACACACACACAAAAAAAGAGATGTAAGACTGTAATCCCAGCACTTGGGAGGCTGAGGCAGGAAATTTGCCAGTGAGACCCTGTCTCAAAAATTAATTAATTACTAGTACCATTGAGCCTCAAGTTTAGACTTAAGAAGTAGTTTAGAACAAAAAAAAGTTACAGCCAAACAACTTTGCCAAACAAAAAAGACTATGAATGAAAATTTAAACATCATCTCTAAAAAAATGTTCAGGGGGCCAGGAGTTTAGCTCAGTGGCACAAGCACCTCCTTGGCAAGCACGATGTCATGAGTTTAATCTTCAATACCAAAAAAAAAAAAAAAAAAAAAAAAAAAAAGCTCAAGTACTATAGAATAACTTTGGAAAATATTAATATTACATGGTGAAAAGGCAGAAGACAAAAGTTCATAGTACATAATAATTTTTTTTCTCAGTACTGGGGATTGAACCAAGGGTCTCTATACAGACTTATATCCTCAGGCCTTCTTTATGCTTATTTTGGGACAAGGTCTCACTAAGTCATGAAGTTGCCTTGAATTTGCAATCTTCCTGCCTCAGCTTCCCAAAATGTTGGGACTAGAGACATTTACCTGCAGGCAGGGTGTTCATACTATATATATATTTTGGGTGGGGGGGAGTACTGGGGATCAAACTCACAACCTCGCACTTGCAAGCAGGTGCTTATGCCACTGAGCTAAATCCCCAGCCTGACTCATGTATATTATAATTAAAACTAAAAATATAAGTTTATGTAGTGGCACACACATATAGGCCCAATTACTCAGGGGGTAGAGGCAAGAGAAAAAGTTGAGGCCAGGAGTTCAAAGCCAGCCAGAGTAACACAGGGAGACCCCCATCTCAAAATAAATAAATAAAAATAAAGTAAAATAAAATATGGAGCCGGGCATGGTGGCACATGCCTACAATCCCAGCACTTGGGAGTCTGAGGCGGGAGGATCATTGCAAGTTCAAGACAAGCCTGGGCTACAAAAATGAGCCCGAGGCCAGCCTGAACTGCATACCGAGACCCTGTCTCAAAAAGACAAAATAAATAAATAATACAAAATAAAATAAAATAGAAAGACTAAAGCTGGCTGTGGTGGTGCATACCTATAATTCCAATACTCTTGGAGGTTGAGGAAGTTGGATCAGAAGTTTGAGCCCATCCTGGGAAACTCAGCAAGATGTTATCTCAAATACTAAACTAAATGGCTGGCGATACAGTTCAGCATGAAGACCCTGGGCTTAATGATCAGTGCAAGAAAGAAAGGAAAGAAGGACAGGCAGGAAGAAAAAGGGGAGGAAGGTAGACAGAGAAAGATATTCAACAAGGAACCACTAGAAGCCTACGTTTCTAATAAAAACCACTCTACTGGTGGTTTAAAGTTCTAATGTTAGAGAAAGCATTAGACAAATACTCAGAGTTTCTCTGCCAGTGTGGTGTGGTGGTACATGGCTATAATCCCAGCACTCAGGAGGACAAAGCAGGAGGATCACAGTGAATTCAAGGCCAGCCTGGGCTACACTGCAAATTCAAGGCCAAATTAGACTACACAGCCAAACTCTATGTCAAAACAAACAAACAAATAAACACAAAAAAGAAAAAACAACCAGTACTTGAGAGGCTGAGGGAAGAGAATCTCCAGGAGTTCAAGGCCAGTCTCAACTACATAATGAGTTCAGGGTAAGCCTGAATTGCATATCAAAACCCTGCCTCAAAAAAACAAATAAATGGGGCTGGGGATTTAGCTCAGCGGCATAAGCGCCTGCCTTGCAAGCAGGCAGTAGAGAGTTAGATCCCTGGTACTGATTAAAATGAAAAAGACAAACAAAACAAATAAATATAAAAAAGTTTCTCTGCCAAGTGTGATATGGCCTTAGGTAAACCATTTCTCCTTGGCACCTCCATAGGATCCACAGGGAGAGTACCCCTCTTAGTGCTCTCAGGGCACTGAGCAAACTCAGTAAACTGAGTTTAAAATATAAACTGAATGTAAAAATAAATTTAAGTCAGGCGTGGTGGCTCACGCCTGTAATCCCAACACTCGGGAGGCTGAGGCAGGAGGATGGTTTCAAGTTCAAGATCAGCCTGGGCTACAAAGTGAGCTCAAGACCAGCCTGAACTGCATAGAGAGACTCGTCTCAAAAGACAAAAAGAAAGAAAGAAAGAAAGAAAGAAAGAAAGAAAGAAAGAAAGAAAGAAAGAAAAGTTTAAAAGTCACAGTATAAGCTTAGTGGCAGCACCTGCCTGGCAAGCAAGAAGCCCTGAGTTTGATCCCTGGTTACCCCTCCGCAAAAGATAAGTTTAAAACAACATAAACTGTCCTTTCATCAATTTTTTTTTGGGGGGGGGGTCTTTTTGAGACAGAGTCTTAGTAAGTAGTTCAGGCTGGCCTTGGGCTCACTTTGTAGCCCAGGCTAGCCTAGAAATCACACTCACAGTGACTCTCCTACCTCAGCCTCCCAAGTGTTGGGATTACACACATGGGTTACCATACCTGGATGTTTTTGGCTTTTTGAGATACGTGTTGCTAAGTAGTTCAGGCTGGCCTGAAACTCACTATGTAGCCCAGGGTGGCCTCAAACTTGCAGCATTCCTACTGCCTCAGCCTCCCAAGTGCAGGGATTACAGGTGTGCACCACCATACCTGGCTAATTCTTCATAATTTTTGATAACCACAAATAACTAAGAAGATACAAAATTTATATGTATCAAAAGAACCAGTATCAATAATGTTATACAGTTACTAGATTATGTCTTCCACCACCAACACAGCTGGACTAATGGAGCAATACAACAGACATCTTAAACTCCCAAAAGAGACAAAGGAGGCTCATCACTGCTCTCTTTTTTTGTGCCTCCTTTGCCTCCCACCACTCCATCTCACCTGGGGCTGTTTTCCTTTCAAAATGGGAATTTTGAAAAAGTCCCAACCGAAGTCAACCAGAAAATGGAAAGACTCATGGAAATGAGCATGCTGTTTTTTTTTTTTTTTTTGTCTTTTCCGTTTTTATCGGTACCAGGGATTCAACTCATGACTGCCTGCTTGCAAGGCAGGCGCTTATGCCGCTGAGCTAAATCCCCAGCCCGAGCATGCTATCTGCTAAGAAGAGAGGTAAGTTACACACCTGTCAGAGTATAGAGAAACTGCTCTTCTCCCTGCTCTACTTGGTTCCTTCTGTTGTCCAAAACCTTCTTGACGGTGTCCATTAGGCCAAATGTATGTGCTACATTGTTGAGGACAGCTGCATCTATTTAAAACAAAATACATGCCTGTAAAATTCAAACAGTAATGTCCTACTAGCTCCCTATTAAGCCACTTACAAATATCAATTGACCCAGAAATTATAGGACTCTCCTTATTGCTACTCTGTGTGTGTGTGTGTGTGTGTGTGTGTGCGCGCGCGTGTGCACGCACATACACATGCACACATGCATGTGCATACACATGAATAAGATACAATCCAGTCTTTTTTGTTCGTTTGTTTGTTTTGCAACAGGGTTTCAGTATGCCTTCCTGGTTAGTCTTAAACTCACTACACAGCCCAGGCTGGCCTCAAACTCCCAGTGATTCCCCAGATCAGTTTTCCAGAGTGCCAAGATTACAGGTGTGCACCACCATGCCCTGCATTTTCTTTTCTTTTTTCTTTTTTTTTTTTTTTTTTTTGTCTTTTTCCTTTTTATCGGTACCAGGGATCGAACTCACAACTGCCTGCTTGCAAGGCAGGCACTTACACTGCTAAGCTAAATCCCCAGTCCCGCCCTGCATTTAAAAAAAAAAAAAATACTGTCTCAAAGCCAAGTGTGGTTGTTCATACCTGTCAACCCAGTACTTGATAGGCTAAGGCAGGAGGACGACTGCAAATTTGAGGGAGGGTCAGGTTATATAATGAGTTCAGGACCAGCCTGAACTACATAGTAAGACCTTGTCTCAAAGAAATGTTTAAAAAAAGAAATCCACCTATAATATACTCTCTCAGCCTGTTTCTTCCCTGGTAGTTTTCATCTCAATAAATGGCATCATCATCACATATATCAGGTCTGTTTAATCCCCAGAACTCTAAAACAGAAGGGAAAATAATAAATATATGGTATTACCACTCATAATTCAGGTAAAAAAAATCTATGAATTATCCTGTGTGTCTTTTTTTTTTTTGGTACCAGGGATTGAACTCATGACCTTGTGCTTACTAGGCTTTTGCCATTGAGCTAAATCTCTAGCCCCTAGACAGTGTCTTACTATGAAGTTTAGGTGGGCCTTGAACTCACTTTGTAGCCCAGGTTGGCAATGAACTTGCAGAAATCCTCCTGCTTCACCCTCCCAAGTGCTGGGATTACAGGCAGAGTGCTGGAATTACAGGCATGCACTACCACACGTGGCTCCCACAGCATTTCTTGCTTGGACTAATCTTTTTAAATTTTCCAATGGGTCTTTCTGTTTTCATGCTTGAACTATAGTCAGTCCTCTACATAGCAACTTGAGTGATTTTTTTTTTTTCTTTTTCCTCTCTTTTTTACTTTCTGCACTATTGGCAATTGAACCCAAAGACTTCACACTGAACTACTCCTTCATCACTTTTTATTTTTTGGACAGGGTCTTGCTAAATTACCCAGGCAGAGCTGGGTATGGTGACACACGCCTGTGATCCCAGCACTGAGGAGGCTGGGACAGGAGGATCACTGCAAGTTTGAGGTCAGCCTGGGCTACACAGTGAGTTCCCGGACGGATTGAACTGAACCAAACCAAACCAAAAACATGGTTGGGTGTGGTGATACTCACCTATCATTTCAGCACTTGGGAAGCTGAGGCAGGAGAACTGCCTTCTATTTGTTCAAGGCCAGCCTGAATTACAAAGTGAGACCCTTTCTCAAAAACAAAACAAAATGGAATGATGCACTTATGAATAGGGAACAGGTGTCTTAACTTTTAAGAGCCTCAATTTTCTTTTCTGTACTAAATAGATAATAACATCTGTATATCAGTATTGTTGTGAGGCTAACAAGACCCGCCACCTTTACGAGTTCTCAATAAATGCACACTGTGTTTAGGATCAGCACACATACCTGTCACCTGGAAGGGAGCCTGGAGAAGCCGCTGCTGAACTCCCCTGAGCAGCTCCTCTATTTCCTTCTGGATGTTGCAGACAACCTCCTCCATCAGCCCTACATCAGCTATTCCTTTCCAGAACATCAAAGTGTCTTCTGGCACAAGAAGAATAAGACAGAGGTGAGCAAAGGATGCTAACAAGATACCTCTATAATGTTAAATCAAAAGTATTCAAAAATATTCCTTGTTAGGTTATTTCTGGGCAAAGGAAAGCAACTTTGAGGACACCATCTACCTCCCTAAAATGGTACTAATGAAATGACTTTTTCAGACCTTCAGGGGCTTGGGATGATCACTCAATTTGTCATGCCCTCAATTTGTAATGGCTCTGCTATAAAAATCAACATGCTCCCCACTAATAATATTAAGTTAGATCTTAAATAAGCATTAAATATTATTTGATTAAATTAAAATTTAATTTGAATTATATAATATTTATTATAAAAGATAATAAAGATAGTCAAATAAATATTAAGATATACTCACCCTAGTCCTATACTTAAGAAAAACACTATTTGGATAAATAGGGCCATAAGCTCCCTGCAGGTAGTAGTAATGTACCTAGCTTCTAGCAACACAGCTAACTAAAAAATAGGTAATGATAAATGTTTATTAGAATAATTAATAAGTGGAGGGTAATTTGAACCTCTTCTGGTCTCCTTTAAGTGTATCATTAATTATCAGCCTGTATACCACTTGCTACCTAGTTTTCCCTTCTAACACCCTGAAGCCTAGTTTAGCTAAGAAATGTGCCCAAGTCAGCAGCAGTTTGATAGGACAAAAAGCATGGACCAGAGAGTTACACAGCTGAATTCAGTTCTGACACTTGGTGGTGGTATGACCAGGCTTGGGCAGCTGGAGAGCCTTTCTGAACCCCTGTTTCTTCCTGTGTAAAATGTGACTTAGGGTGGTTATGTGGATTAAAATAAAACATTTGTAGCTATAGTTAGTATTCATATGCAATGAGAAAAATCAGCAAAAGTAATTAACAGCTCTTCTTTTTCTATGATCATAATGATGATGAGGGTCAGAAAAAATCTGCCAGAGAGCTGGGCGGCAGAGAAAGGTACCTGAAATTTCCTCAGAGTCTTTCTTCACACCCTCCTCGGTGGCCATGGTGACGGCAGCAGTGAGAGCAGAGTTCCACTCCAGCCCCGCCTCCTCCATGCTCTCTTCGGAGATGGCGATCTGTGTGATGCCACCTAAGGGGAGCCCATCCGATGAAGAGCCAGTGAATTTGATGAGAGAGGGGTCATCATCCTCTACCTCACACCCATCCCGAGGCCTTGTTATTCTAACACACTCACCTCTTGCCTGCGGATCTCTATTTTTAAAACTAGAGTCATGGGAATAGGGAGGCAAATATTAGATTTTCTTTAAAAAAAAAAAAAAAAAACCAACAAAGAAACAAAACAAAACGAGAGGGCCAGGGATTTGGCTCAGTGGCATAAGTGCCTCCCAGACAAATGTGAGGTTGTGAGTTTGATCCTGGGTACCAAAACAAAACAAAACAATAAAACTTGCCTTAGAAAAGAAAATGCTTTTGTTTTTAGGCTAGAAAAGGAAAGATAACACAACATGGCAATCTACTTCCTGACCAGATGCTTTTGAAAGAGCCCAAAGATAGGCATGGTTGCAGGGCTGCCCATTCAGGTTCCCCAAGGGCTAGGAGGACAGGAAGTAATGCAGGGGCAGGGTGTTTTGCCAGGAGCCCTGCTCCATGCACGTTCAACACTACGTACCTAAAATGTATGATGCTGCTATGTCATATTTTTTTTTTCTTTTTTTTTGGTCTTTTGTCTTTTTATCGGTACCAGGGATCGAACTCACAACTGCCTGCTTGCAAGGCAGGTGCTTATGCCGCTGAGCTAAATGCCCCAATGCTGCTATGTCTTATTTATCAGCCACCAAAGAGAAAGCAAGAAATGGAGACCAAAAAAGTCAGGTAAGAGATCCATAAATAACAGATTCACAGAGAAAAAGAACAAAGCAACATCTTTACTATTGATTGTCTATGAAGATTTAAAACAAAAAGATTGGGAAAAATCAAACTGATCCAGACAGCAATACAGACAATGTAGACTCTATGCACTTAAGCGCCTGCCTTGCAAGCAGGCAGTTGTGAGTTCGATCCCGGTACCGACAAAAAAAAGAAAAAAATCGAACAAAGGAATAATACCAATTATAATAATTAATAATCAAGTAAAGCAGTTTTGGCCAAAGAAAAATGAAGTGACTTATTTTAAAGCATTTTTTACTGTTCAAG
This sequence comes from Cavia porcellus, assembly GCF_034190915.1. Taxonomy (NCBI): domain Eukaryota; kingdom Metazoa; phylum Chordata; class Mammalia; order Rodentia; family Caviidae; genus Cavia; species Cavia porcellus. The sequence goes on along the minus strand of NW_026947508.1, from coordinate 21,893,185 downwards.
TCAAAGAATCAAGAATCCAAACTGTTAGAAATTTTATACTTCCTGAACAGGAGTTAGGTTACAAGAGATTTAGCATGTATTCACTCTGGTTACTCAGAAAATATTAGGACTGGCCAAAAGAAAAGTTGTGTGTATGTGAGAGGGGATGACTAGGCAGTGAATCCCCACATTCCTAGCCCTTTTTTTTTTTTTTTGGTCTTTTTCTTTTTTATCAGTACCAGGGATTGAACTCACGACTGCCTGCTTGCAAGGCAGGCGCTTATGCCGCTGAGCTAAACCTCCAGCCCCTCCTAGCCCATTTTTATTTTGAGAAAGGCTTGCTAAGTCACTAAGTGAAAGGTTGTTGTTTAAGCACAGTAATTCCCTAACCTTTTAGCTCCTTAAGCATTCATGTGACTCTCTGTTGGGTATATTTTAATTTTTTTTTTTTTTTTTGGTGGTAACGGGAATTGAACTCACGAACCTCGTACTTGCTAGGCAGGAACTTATGCTGCTGAACTAAATCCCCAGCCCCTTTTTTGTCTTTTTTGAGATGGGATCTCACTATGCAGTTCAGGCTGGCCTTGAGCTCACTTTGTAGCCCAGGCTGGTCTTGAACTCACAAGGATCCTCCTGCCTCAGCCTCCCGAGTGCTGGGATTACAGGTGTGAGCCACCACACCCGGCAGTATATTTTAAATTTAACAGCAGTATTTGATGCACCTTTTTTTGCTGGAAACAGTCTCTCAGTATGTGTTCCAGGCTATCCTTGAACTGGCAATCTTCCTGCCTTGGGCTCCTAGTGCTGGGAATGCAGGTATGGGCCACCATGATGCACTTTATCCACGTGTGCTATGGCTTCAGCTCTGAATCTTTTAGTACAATTTCTCACATAGTTACATCCTTCCTGGATGATGATGAGGAAGAGCCCTCGGCTCCAGCTCAACAAGCCTGAAATTAAGTGGGTGCCCATCCTGGTTATCTGTCATGAAGCCTCAGGGGCATCAGGAACCACTCAGGCAGAGTTCCCTAATCCTGACAGTGGCATCTCCATAGTCCAGGCCAGTCCATGGTGCATGGGCTCTGACACAACACACTTCAGCAGCTGAAAATCAGTTGTCAGTCTATTTACTACACCTTCCTTGCTAGACCACTACAGAGCAAAGGATTTTTTTTTTTTTTTTTTTTGGTACGAGGAATCAAACTCGTGATCTCATGCTCGCCAGGCAGGTGCTGTGCCACTGAGCTATATCCCTGGTCTGAGCAAAGGATTTTTAAAACAGTCTAATTTCAGCCTTGATATGTGAAATGGCATGCAAGTGAGATCACCGCATATGCATTATAAATATGGAGTATCTTTTAATGTTTACCATGTATTGTCAAAAAAAAAAACAAAACAACAAGAGTCAGGAATGGTGGTGCACGCCAGTAATCCCAGCACTCTGGATGCTGAGGCAGGAGGATCACCTCAAGTTCCAGACCAGCCTGGACTATAAAGTGAACTCAAGGCCAGCCTGAACTGCATAGCAAGACCCTGTCTCAAAAAAAAAAAAAAAAAAAAAAAAAAAAAGAAGGAGCCAGGGATGTCTCTCAGTGTAGAGGGGCCCTGGGTTCCATCCTCAGCACCACAAAAAAGGCAACAAAACCATACAAAACAACTTCACAAAACACAAGGAAGAAGATCTGTCCAAAAAGAATTACTTAAGAAGAAGGTGGGGGGAATCTGTTTCCGAAACACAGACTTGCACCCAAAATTATCATACCTTCCAAGGCACATCAATGCTCATAAGAAGTGAAATTAAGAAACAGCAGCGAGAAATGAGGGCAAGTGCTGCTGAGAAGCACAGCGGGTTTTCAGGTGGTTTCCTACCCCCTACCATCGGCCGAAGTGGGTGTCTGCACCACACTTGTTTGCTGTCCCGGCACTGGAGCTCGCGCACTGCTAATCAGAAGATCAAATTTGGTGCTTCGGCAGGTATTGGAGCACACTTTGTCATGCTGGTAAAAGTCAATCTGTCCAGAGTCCATCATTTTCCTGTAAAGGAAGACAAAAAGTACTGAATCAGCCTGTACTTCCTCAAGACAGAACTGGGACCACATCGAAGAGGCTACTCTAGGATTGGTGAAATCTAAGGGTATCAGAAGTCATTAGGCTGCAGAACTTCTGAGTGGGACTACCAGCTTTTCATTGGTCCTGCCTGCATTCATCAGTACTTCCCTTTTCTTCTGAGCTTACTGATTGCAAGTACTCCTTCCACTTGCTATTACCCCTGGTCTTCAGGTAGACACTAAGAACGTTACAGGATTCTGGGTGTGGTGGCCCATGCCCTGTGATCCCAGCACTCAGGAGGCTAAGGCAGGAGTTCAATATAGCGAAGAGAGGAACTGAGATGTATTAAAGTAAAAAGATAAAAATTATGCATTCTTTCCATCTAATGACAAAGGAATAGGACAAAGAATAAAAGGTCTTTATTGTAATAAGATAAAGGGAAAAAAATGTGTTCACGTGCACAAATTGTTGTAAATAATGGAATCCTGATTCCCAAATGTAGAAAAACAGCTTTAAAAATAGGTAGGTTAGGGCCAGCGATTTAGCTCTGCCTGGCAAGCACAAGGTCACGAGTTCGATCCCCGGTACCAAAAACAAGAAAAAAAGAAATAGAGAACAATGTTAGTTATACTAAACCTTCTCTAGAAAATATCCTTACAATTGTATCCACAAGACAAACACTGTTATCATAGGCCATGGACAAAGAATCAGGTATGGGCTGGGATATAGCTCTTTGGCATAATGCCCACCTGGCAAGTGTGAAGTTGTGAGTTCAATCCTCTGCACACAAAAAAAGAAAAAAAAGACAGTGTTTTTTTTTTTTTTTTTTTGGTACTGGGGATTGAATTCACAACCATATGCTTGCTAAGTAAGTGCTTAGCCACTAAGCTAAATCCTCAGCCCCTAAAAAAGACAGTATTTTAATTACAGTAAACTGTGTTACAATGTCATTTGGCTTTTGCTAGATTTCTTTTTTTTTTTTTCTTTTGGCTTTTGGTTTTTTGAGACAGGGTCTCACTATGTAGCCCAGGCTGGTCTACATACTTGCAATAATCCACCTTTCTCAGCCTTCCAAATACTGGGATTATAGGCATGTGCCACCACGCCCAGCACTGGAATGCATTTTTTAAATTATGTATCTTGATATTAATGCCATTTTATCATGACTGATGTAACTGTGATAAATTGTGGGATTGGGGAGGGTTGGAGCTCTACTTTTGTTCCTTCATCAAAGTTGTTTAGACTATTCTGAGTCTTTTTTATTTATACAGAAATGCAAGAATCAAAATGTTAATCTTTATGAAAAATGATAGTTGACAGTTTGATAAGGGATTATGTTTTCTGATCTTTATTATTTTCTTCTATTCATTTTTGGTTTCATTCTGTATTTAAATAAAAAATTATGTATCTCTGACAACAAAATTGCATGTGAAGAAGAGATTTAACATTTTCTGTAGAAAATATAGAAAACTATAGCTGGGTGTGGTGGCTCACACTTGTAATTCCAGAGTTTTGGAAGCTGAGGCAGAAAGATTGCTATATGAGCCCAGCCTGGATAACTTAGTGAGTCTTAGTCTCCAAATAAAAATTTAAACTGGGAGTGGTGACACATGCTTGTAGTGCCAGCACTTAAGCTGAGGCAGGAGCTTACTTGAGAATCTGAGGCCAGCCTGGGCTACACAGTGAGTTCAGGGTCAGCAGTGAGACCTTGTCTTTAAAAAATAAACAAATAATCAAACAAACAAACCAAGAAAATAACTGTCCTTTAAAAATTTCCCACAATGTTTTGGCATTAAATTTTATTTTCTGACTGGGTGTGGTAGCACACACGTGTAATCGCAGCATTCAGGAGACTGAGACAGGAGGACTGCTGTGAGTTCAAAGCCAACCTTAGCTACATAAGGTTCAAGGTTAGTCTGCACTAGTGAAACCCTCAGAGGGAAAAAAAAGTTTTTTCTGTGTGTCTGTTTTAACATAGCTAAAATCACAGTGCTTAGTCAATTTTTTTTTCCGCCTCAGAACTAGAGATTGAACCCAGGGCCTCACACATGCGAGGTGAGTGCTATGCCACTGAGCTGTATCTCCAGTCTGCTTTGGTCCATTTGTTGTTGTTCCTCTAGAGACATAATCTCACTATTTGGCCCAGGCCAGCCTTGAAACTTAACTCATTGCCCAGATTTGCCTCAAACTCATAGCCCTCCTGCCTCAGCTTCCTGACTAGTGGGATAACATGTGTGCACCACCACATCTACCTCATCAATTTTATTTTTATTCCCATTACATCATAAGTGTTTTTCCATGTAAAAACTCCTCAGAAATATTTTAAGGATTATAAAATAACCCTAGGATTCATATTTTTTTCTTTACTATGGTCATATATATTTAGATAAACCTTTTTTTTTTTTTTTTGTCTTTTTTGAGACAGGGTCTCGCTATGCAGTTCAGGCTGGCCTTGAGCTCACTTTGTAGCCCAGGCTGGTCTCGAACTCAAATCGATCTCCCACCTCAGCCTCCCAAGTGCTGGGATTACAGGCGTGAACCACCACGCCCGGCTGACAAATCATAATTTACTTTTAGAAGTCCCTTCACTACATTAAAGCAGACTATAATTTTGATGATAGTAAACAATGTTGAACTGAATTTTTTATGCTTGAACCTCTACAAGCATTATAGATTTACCTCAGGATAGATAATTTTACAAAGATTTTAAAGGACAAAGGGGCTGGAGATATAGTTCAGTGGCACAGCGCCTGACTGGCAAGCATGTGGTCCTGAATTTAATTCCCAGTACCAAAAAAAAAAAAAAAAAAAAAAAAAACAAGAAAGGGAGAGACAAAAAGATACTTGTAATTTTTGAAAACATTTAAAAATTTTCTATCAGTAGGTGAGTGTTCAAGGAATATCAACTAATACTAACTTTCAAGGAGGGAAAAACTATATTGGCAAACTTGTTAACAAAAGGAGCCGAGGGTGGGGATAGTCCACATTCTGATGTTTGTCTCTGAGGTGGCAAGAACTCATTTGCTGCATGGAACTGTTACTCCCCAACTGCACCCTTCTAGTTGACCAGATTCTCAGGCTGGTCAGGCAGCCTACAATTCCTGTCCCTGGCTGGCCATCTTCAGCAGGACTGTCATCTATTCTGAGCTTCTCTACCCAAGACTGAATCCTACCCCACATCTTGAGATCAGAAAAATTTGCCCTAGATCAACTTAATCTTCTGTCTCTCCTGATTTTTTTTTTGTATCAGGAATCGAACTCAGGACCTTGTGTTTGCCAGGCAGGTGCTGTGCTGCTGAGTTATATTCTTGGCCCCTCTCTCCCAACAATTTGAAGATAAACTGAGGGCTAGGAATGCAGCTCAATGATAGAGTACCTGCCTCATATGTACAAAGTCTTAGGTTTGCACGGGGGAAACAAAATACACAAAAAGAAAGATTAAGAGTAAGCTGAAAAGAAAGAACAAGTTGATGAAGGTCAAATAATGCATGGAGCCTGCATGACACATTCCCATAATCCCAGTACTTGGGAGACAGAGGCAGAAGGATCATTTTGAGTTCAAGGCCATTTTGAGGGACTCTTAACTAAAAAAAAAAAAAAAGAAAAAGAAAAAAAAAAGCCAGGTGTAATGATGCACACTTGTCATCCCCACACCACTCGGGAGGCTGAATCATGAGGATTGCCATGAATTTGAGGTCAGCCTGGACCACACAGTGAGTTCAAGGCCACCTGTACTACAAAGCAAGACCCTGTCTCAAAAAAAAAAAAGTAAAGAAAGAAAAAAAGCAAGCAAGCAAGTATGGAATGCACAAGCCAACCCTTCACACATATGTCAAAGAGAAAAGACTGGATTTCCATGATTAAATGTCCCAAGTTTATTGAGAGGCATATGCTTGCCTGTAATGCTTACCTGAGCATGATTCCACCCAAACGAATGGCTCTCTTCCAGTCCTTCAGGGTGGACTTGCCAGCCAGATGAACAAAATGCTTAGGGCTGATCAGCTGATCATTAAACTAAAGTAAAAAGAAAAATCCAAAGTAGTGCAATGCCAACTTGGTCAGGTCAAGAAAAAAAGAATGAAATGATAACTTCACTTGTCATGTGCAAAAAATACTCAAACAAAACTGTAATTTTTGTTGTTTTATCTTTTGAGATAGGGTCTTACTATGTAGTTCATGCTAGCCATGAATTCATGGGGACCCCCTGGCCTCAGCCTCCAAATGCTGGGATTATAGGGTGTGTGCCACCATTCCTGACACAAAATCTAATTCTTCTTTTTTTTGGTGCTGAGGATCAAACTCACGACCTCACACTTGCCAGGCAGGCACTTACAGTGCTGAGCCAAACCCCCAGACCAAAACCATACTTTTGATATGGCTTCCCTGTGTCAATAATGATCCTTCTATGGGTACAGTGCCCTCTCCTGGCACACAGCTATAGAACACAATGAGCCTCCGGCCTACAGAAGCTCAGAGATGGCATTGATCATTATCTAGAGTCCACTCACACCCTCAATTAGGCGGTTGGGGCTAGCATTGCAAAAGCTGATCAAATAGCTGGGCCAGGCGGCATATACTGTATTCCTAGCACTCAATCTGAGACAGGAGGATCTTCATGAGTTCAAGGCTAGCCTGAACTATATAGGAGATCTTGTCTTAAAACAAAACAAAAAGGCTGATCAAGTAAGCTAAAGTAATCTATTCAGCCCTAAGTATACAATTCAGGATGACAGGAAGAACAAGTACAGAAGAAACCAACATAAGTTCAAAGCCCAAAAAACCTATAATTATTAATCTAGGGTGACGTCATTATGCAGCACAGCTGTGACCACCAGTGGAGACAGAATAAACATCTATTTCTACATTATTCACTCGTGAAGATTACTTATTTTTATCAATAATTTTGAATAAATCCTATCCCAATTCATGCCAATGTGTATATATGCATGTATATATGTTTATACAAATGACTCTATTTGAACATGACTCTATTTGAACATTAAATAATTTTGTTAAGGGTCACTCAGTTAGTGATAGAGATGGGATTCCAATAATTCATTTAATGAACAAATATTTATTGATCATTATGAAAAACCCAGCACCATTCAGGCTATGGATATAGCCCAGTGACCAAGTACATACTTAGCAGATACAAGGTTCTGAGTCAATTCTCAACACATACATACCAGAAAAAAAAAGAAGAAGAAGAAAAAGAAGCAATGGGGTTTTTTTTGTTTGTTTTTTGTTTTTTTGAGACAGGGTCTCACTATGCAGTTCAGGCTGGCCTTGAGCTCACTTTGTGGCCCAGGTTGGTCTCAAACTCACAATGATTCTCCTGCCTCAGCCTTGTGAGTGCTGGGATTATAGGTGTGAGCCACCACGCTTGGCTAAGAAGCAATATTCTATGTGCAGAGTTTATATTGGTAAATAAAAAGACAAATTCTCTGCTCTTGTAGGATTGCTATGCTAGAGGGAGTTAAATCCAGGTCAACCTCATTTTAAAATGTTGGTTTTTTTTTTTTATCCTACTATGAGTAACACAGCAGAATATTAGTATAAATTTAAAACATTGATCTGGGGCTACAAAAGTTTTCCTTAGCTGAGCTCAATTTCTCACATTATATATATATTAAAAAATTTAGTAGAAGAGAGTGGGAAGGCAATGCAATGACACCTTTGAAATCAAAGAGCCCCAAGAGAGGCCTCAGCAAGGAGACAGTTACCTTGACACACTTCACATTTATTCCTGGACATACAAACTTCTTCCAGAGGAGGATGGCTTTGCTCTCCCCACAAGTTATGGGGTAAGCAATTTCCATGTCCTCATTTGCTTCTATAGTGCTTGCATCTGAAAATAGGAAAAAAAGTTACTTTATCAGACAAGTTTTCCCCAAAGCTCAAATTGCAAATTTCTAATTCTCTGGTTTCTCCATCACTCTCTGTCTTTTTTTTTTTTTTTTTTTTTTTGGTACCAGGGACCAAACTCATGAGCTCGTGCTTATCAGGCAAGCACTTGGGCCGCTGAGCTAAATCCCAGGCACCTAATCAGTTGCTCTTGCTGTTGTTGTTTAGGACCCTGTGGAAGAAGTTTGGCAGAACAACTCGCCCTTAGCAAGCTTTCACTATCTTTCACTATGTACTAAAGCCCACATTATCCACTTTTACACACATTGTTTAGTATTGATTAATTCTTAGAATAATCTTGTGAGGCAGTAATTGTTTCCTGTGCTTTATACAGAAGTGTATGAGCCTCAGAAAGATAAGCGATTTTCCCATGATTTTCCCATGGACATGCAGCTAAGAAGTGACAAAGTAGGACTCAGGTTTGTGCATTTCAGAGTTTCTCCCCGCAGGAGTCAACACATCATCAGTCCTGAAGGACAACTGCCCTGAGCACAGGGCTCAAACCCAAGGCTCCAATTTCTTTTTTCTTTCTTTTTTTTTTTTTATCGGTACCCGGGATCGCACTCATGACCGCCTGCTTGCAAGGCAGGCGCTTATGCCACTGAGCTAAATCCCAGCCCCGGGCTTTTTTTTTTTTTTTTTTTTGGCTCCAATTTCTTTGTGGGTTTCCGTTTTTATTTTTTACTTTTTAAATTTTTGATACTAAGGATCAAACCCAGGGTCTCATGCATTCTAGGTAAGAACTATCTCTTTGTGGCATATTTATGATAAAAAAATCTTTAGGGGCTAGGGATTTAGCTCAGTGGCATAAGCACCTGCCTTGCAACCCGGTGGTTGTGAGTTCGATCCCCGGTAACGATTTAAAAAAAAAAAAAAATTTTTTTTTTCAGGCTGTATGTGGTGGCACACCTGTAATCCCAGCATTTGGGAGGCTAAGGAAGGAGGACTGCCTTGAGTTCAAGACCAGCCTGAACTACATAGTAAATTCAAGGCCAATCTTTATTACAAAGTGAGACCCTGTTTCAAAACAACAACAAAAAGACTGTTTTCAGCTATGATAGCAGACTGATGTTAAACAATCCACTGGTAGCCCTGGGATCTCAACAGCATCTCAAGAAGTGCCACTACTGGTAGGCACGCAGGATGGGGGAAGACAGAAGGTACAGAAGCCACGAACTCTCAGACTGGTGGTGTAGTTCACTGGTACAGGGCTTGCTTAACATGTGCAAGGGTTAGGGTTCTATCCCTAGCACCAAAAATTTTTTAAAAAATAATCTCAATCAAAGAAAGGATACTAGAACAAAGACTTACCAATTCCTTCTTCAATTTTGTGTATCGTGTGGGTTTCTACTGCTACAACTGCCGTGTTGTTCTCCAACCCCGGTTCATAAATCCTGTTGTAAAAGTGTCCATCGATAAACAAACTATATGAATCATGAAAAAATTAATATTCATAACATAGGGTTAAAAAATTTGTTTTATTCTATCTCAAGGGAATAAATACATAGATACACTTTAAATCTGGGCCTGGTTGCCCATACTTCTAATCCTAGCACTTGGGAGGCTGATGCAGGAGGACTGCTACAAATCTGAGATCAGCAAGAGCTACAAAGTGAGGTTAAGGCCAGCCTGAACTACCTAGCAAGACCCTGTCTCACAAAACAAACAAACAAAAAATAAATACACACATACACTACTCTACTTTTATGTAGAGTAATGTAGAGTAACTAATGAACACAAGATTTTATCTCAACTTTACAACTCCACTTTTGATTAGTTGCTCATTGCGTGTATGTATTTTTGTGGTACAGGGGATCAAAACCATGGATCTTTGCACTGAGCTACATCCCCAGCCTTTATTTACTTATTTATTTTTGGTCTTTTTGAGACAGAGAACTATGCAGTTCAGGCTTGCCTTGAACTCGCTTTGTAGCCCAGGCTGGCCTTAAAACCCTGTCTCAAAAAAAGCAAAAATAAGCAAAATAAATAATTTAAATCAGAGTGGTGGCGTGCTTGCTTAGCATGTGAGACCCTGGGTTCCATCCCTATTACTAAAAATAAATAGGTAAACAAACATTTTAATTCACTTCACCAGTCTTATGTCAGAAATTGTTTATAGTAAGCTTGGAGTGTAGCTTATGGTATAGTATATGCTTAACAGGCACAATCGCCAGCACCAAAGAAGAAATTATTTACCTCAATTTTCCTTTAGATCTTACAATGTTTTGTTCACGTTTAACAATATTCCAAATGTCGGGGGTGGAAAGGAAATGGGAAAAAAATAGAGATGTATGATGTACATGTATCAATTCACCACAATGAATGTAATCATTATGTTCTGCAAACATGAACTGACAAAAAAAAATTTTTTTTTTGTCTTTTTCGTTTTTATCGGCACCAGGGATCGAACTTATGACTGCCTGCTTGCAAGGCAGGCGCTTATGCCACTGAGCTAAACCCTCAGCCCCAAACTGACAAAAATTTTAAAAAATTCAAAAGTGGGAGCTGGGATTTAACTCAGTGGCATAAGCACAAGGTTATGAGTTTGATTCCTGGTACCAAAAAAATAAAAATAAAAATTTAAAAGTGTCAACAAATATACAGAAGCTGGTCATGGTGGCATACACCTGTAATCCCAGCACTCAGGAGGCTGAGGCAGAAGGACTGTTGTAAGTTCAAGGCTAGCCTGGGATACAAAGTGAGTTCAAGGCCAGCCTGAACTCTATAGTGAAACCCTATCTCAAAAGACAGAAAAGAAAGAAGGAACTAATGAACACAAGATTTTATCTCAACTTTCAAGTTCACAGTGTCTGAACTCTGAAGCACTTCCCAACTATGCCACTCAACACTTCTTAGATTCTGCCATGTAACCACTTTACATATGTCATGGTTTATGTCCGTGGCCCCCAGGCCTCATGCATTTACATTATGCACTTGTGATTGGTTCATTGTCTAGTGCTTGGATTGGGGGTGTGAGTGCTATACTGGCCAACGGGTAGAACCAGGATGTAATGTAATGGCAGGAAGAAGGTGTGTCTCTCTCTTGGCAGTTTCGGCCTTGCTGTTTGCAGCTGCCATTAACTGAGGCCCTGCCATGCCACCCTGCCTTGGAGCCAAATGAGTGTGGACTGAAACCTCCAAAAACTGTAAGAAATAAGTCTTTCCTTCCCCAACTTTGGGCATCAGGTATTTTGTCTCAGAAACGAGTAAAAAGTTACTAAGACAATATATATATGTATGTATTTTTTGGCTTTTATAACTAGACTGCAAACCTCACCATGATGAGAATCTTTTGCTAAATTTCCTCTAACACCTTCATAATACAATGTATACTTTCTTTTTCTTTTTTCTTTTGGAACTAGGAGGGATAGATCCCAGGTCCCCTGCACTGAGCTACAGCCCTTCTTAAATTTATTTTGAGACAACATCTCATTAAATTACTAAATTGCCCAGGCTGTACTACTGATCCTTCTGCCTCTGCCTCCCAGAGTGTGGAATTACTCTGAGTGTACATCAACATACACAGCTTGATATATACTTTTTGATAGACTAAGCTTGATAATCTGACCACTCAAGACCAAAGAGAACTACAATAGTACTTTTTTCATGCGTTTTTGGTACCAGGGATCGAAATTACAACTTCGCGCTTGCTAGGCAGGTACTTGTGCCACTGAGCTAAATCCCTGGCCCTCGCATGTTTGTTTTAGAAGTACTTTTGTAGTTGCCTTGCCCATTGCCTTTTGAGTCTAACTACACTGACTTTCTTAACATAGGCTGAGGGTCTGTGCTACGCAGTATGAATTCAGAGGTGATAGCACACTCTTATAATCCCAGGACTCTGAAGACTGAGGCAGAAAGATCACCTCAGCAACATACAGAGTTCACAGACAGCCTCAACTGCCTAGCACAACCTGTCTCAAAAACAAAAAACTACCCTGGCTGCTCTGCTTCCCTGCTAGCTGCCTTCTGCCCACCATGAGCTGTTTCTCCTCTGCCCTCTTGCCTTGGAGTCAGCCAAGTAGGAACTGAAACTTCTACAAACTGTGAATTACAATAAACTTTTCCTCCTTTAAAAAACAAAAAGGAAAGTAAACATGTAAGAGCCACCTAACTCACCCTTAAAGAGCTCACAGTAGGAAGTAGGGGATACAAGGAAACAGACAGCTGCTGTAGTAAGAGGTAAAATGCCTAATACATGATACACGTCAAGATGAAAACTCAGCCAGCTCTGGCACTGGATGTTCCACTGTGCTAAGCAACCATAAAATTAAAATTTCCCCACCCTTTAAACCTAAATTTTTTTCAAAACACTCAGCTCGCTAGCCACTTACCCCTGTTGCACAGGCTGTAACTGCAAGATCACTTGGGTTTTCGTGTCTTCAGGGTTCCCCCCTTCATTTCCCTCAGTGGGGACCACAACGACATCTCCCACTGGGACACTCACTTCTGCATTCGCCATTTTTCACATGAAGTCAGGTCAGCAGGGCTGCTGGCAGAAACAAGGAACATGAGTAACTTCATCTGCTTTGAAAGACAGCAGCAGTAGGGAAGGGATGCTGCGCTGATAACTACTGATTCCTTGAGGAACTTGGAGGTCGCAGTACTCTGAGAAGAATGGACTGTTAGGCAGATTTAGGCTCTAATTTTGTCAGACACACTTTTGTGAAAGGGTGGCAGCGCACGGCTATAATGCCAGCATTTGGGATTGCCTTCTACTTGCCAAGAAGGGAAGCTGAGGCAAGAGGACTGCCAGGAGTTGGAGGCCAGTCTGGGCTACACAGTGGGTTCAAGGCCAGCCTGAACCACAAAGCAAGATCCTGTCTCCAAAAAAAGAGGAGGATAAAATACTTCTGCTATTGTAAGTTTGCTTGCATCTGTCATTCATGCCAGACCCCACTTTGCCCACTCCAAGGAACTATCTGTGAACATTTCTTCTCAACTCTTGAGTTTAGTAAGTTGGGATCCACAATGGTTGGAACATATACACTACAAAAACTGATAGGCACCACAAATCAGGACTTTTATTTTCTTTTTTCTGGAGAACTGGTTTATAGCACACCACTAGTTTTACCCAAACAGTAAGGGTCTGGAAGGTAAGAATCTTATGTATTTTTTTCTGTGCAACTAGCTGTTATACCTCAACAAGTACCACGTACTCTGTCCTTTGCAGTATGGATTATGGGTAGCCCTTTTATCCACTGACTAACTGAACTGAGCTCTGTGGGAAGGGGGAGATAACTTGCATTGCATAGTCCTTTAATTTTTTTCCCCCAGTACTGGAGACCAAACACAGACCCTTTACACTGAGCCTTTACCATGGTCTTGCTAAGTCACCTAGGGCTGGTCCTAAACTTGTGACCCTTGTGCCTCAGCCTCCCAGAGAACTGGAATTACAGACATATTCAACACTACTCAATTTGCGGAACTTAATACCTCTTTGCCTCAGACTAAAAAGACACATGACCTCACCTGACAACTCCCTCAGAGTCATTGAGGAACCCAACCTCCAGCACCAAATGCTTTTTGATTTTAAAGCACATAACTAGGTTGGGTAGGTGGTGCACACATGTAATCCCGCATTTACCCGTAATCCTAGCACTCAGGAGGCTGAGGCAGGAGGATTATCTTGAATTTGATGCCAGCCTGGGCTACATAGTGCATCCAGGCCAGCCTGAACTACACTCAGAGACCCTGTCTCAGGAAAATAAAATAAAATAAGTAACTCAAAGCCATTGTTCACTTTTTGTTATTGTTGTTTTGTTTTGTCTTTTTGAGACAGGGTCTCACTATGCAGTTCAGGCTGGCTTTGGGCCCACTTTGTAGCTCAGGCTGGCCTGGAACTTGCAACAATCCTCCTGCCTCAGCCTCCCGAGTGCTGGGATTATAAAAGTGTGCCTCCATGCCTGGCTTTCAATGTTTTTGTTTTTGTTTTTTTAAGGTACTGGGAAGTGAAAATGGCCTGCTGCATTCCAGGCAAGTTTAGTACCACTAAGCTACCTCCTTTGTCCCAGTCTTAATGTAAACTCAAAAAGTCCCAAAATATTTTGCAGTTGTTAGTTTTTACAGCTGAAGAGTCATTTAAACCTGGAGTGGTGGTGCATGCCTGAATCCCAGCACTCTGAAAATTGAGGCAAGAAGATCACTGCACATTCGAGGCTAGTCTAGGATACATAGCAAGACTGTCTAAAAGAAAAGAAAAGGCCAGGTATGATGGTACACACATATAATCCCAGCACTTGGGAAGCTGAGGCAGGAGGACTGCTACAGATTCGAGGCCATTCTGGGCTGTGTAGTGAGTTCAAGGACAGCCTAAAATACATGGCAGGATCCTGTCTTAAAAAACTGAAAAACTGGGGGCTGGGGATTTAGTTCAGCGGCATAAGCACCTGCCTTGCAAGTAAGCAGTCGTGAGTTCGATCCCTGGTAATGATAAAGAAAAAAAAAAAAAAAACTGAAAAACTTTAAAAAAGAGAGAACATAAATGAAAGTACCTACATAGTCAAAGGACTTACACAATTCTCAGCTCTGCCACAGCATTTGTCCACTAAACAAATACTTAAGCATGCCACTCAAAGACAACTTCATTGGACTCAAAGTATTTTTCCACTGTTATCTGCACACCCAAAAACTGTGTCACACTCCAAGCATGGACACTCCAGCCATCCTACCCACCCACTGTACCCAGAACAGACACTTAGATAATCTCAGGTTTCTGTGCCTCTGTCATTCTCTAAGCCCTAAACAACTTTCTCTTGCATTTCCTTTTCCCTTCAAAGCTCAGTCAAAGCCCTTTCTGTGAAGCCATACTGTCAAAGCATTTTCTTTTCTGTATTCCTCCTCATGATCACACCGTGCCTGTACTGTTGCTCAGCATTTATGTCCACAGCTGCATCCTGCCTTCTGTGCAGACAGGTGCTGTCTGATCACAAGTTTTGTGCTTTCCATATCCGTTTGTCTTAGGCACTAACATATGTTGGTTCAGTCAGTTTGCTTATATATGACCTAGTTATCATTCCTCATATCCAATTTCTGTAGTTTATAATCCCACATTTGAATTTTCCCATGAATTGTATGCCACTGTATTCAGCCTCTACAGTCTTTTTTTTTTTTTTTTTTGAGACAGAGTCTCGCTGTATAGGTCAGGCTGGACTTGAACTCACTATGCAGCTCAGACTGACCTCAAATTTGTGGTAATCCTCCTGCCTCAGTCTCCTGAGTGCTGGGATTACAGTCCTGCGCCACCATTCCAGGTCCCTTCTACTTATTTTCATGAGCCAAAAATTAAAGAGTTATTTTTGATTCTTCTCTTTCTCAACCCAATCAAGCACATATCCTATCCAATCTAATATATATATTTAAATCATCCTCCCATTCTCCATCTGTGCTGCCATCCTATCTGGGCCACCACACTGTCACTTGGGCTCTTGCAGCTGCTTTTCATTATCCTGATCTCTGGACTTGGCCTCCACCTATTCATTCTCCACACAACAGCCAAGGTGATTTTACTAAAGATCACAGGCCATTTTCCACTTAAAAACCCTTCAGTATATTCCCATTGCTCTTAAAGGTGCCAATGCCCTCACGTGCCTCAGAATCTGTCCCTGCCTCACCCTGTCTCATCCTCAGCTCTTCCCACACTGTATGCTCCTAACACTACCTGTTTTCCAGCTTCTTAAATATTTCCACACCTGAGCCTCCACACTTGTTTCCTTCACCCAGGGTTCTTTTTGCCTCCCTTATTGGTGAGTTCCTGCTCATCTTATTATTTATTTAAACAACACTTCCATGAGGAGCCTTCTGTGACTTCCTGGGCCAGCTGTGTTCCTGCTCCCTCTGCACCTGCAGCGCCCCCGTCACAACCCCCAAGCCACTGCATCAGCCTCTTCCCACCTGACTGTACATTCTGGGGAAGCACTATCTCTTTATTTATCTAGGTTATTTTGGGGGGGGGGTAAGGTGGTACTGGAGATTGAACCCATAGGGTATTGCACTGAGCTACAATCCCAGCCTCTTTGTTAATTTTTATTTTAAGGTGGGGTCTCACTAAGTTGCCCAGCCTGGGCAGGAGTTTGTGCTCCTCCTGCCTCAGATTCCCAGAGTGCTGGATTTGTAGACATGGACCACCACACCTAGTTGTGACACAGTATTGCTATATTATCCAGGCTGGTCTTGAACTCCAATGATTCTCCTGCCTCAGCCTCCGAGGTAGCTGCAATTACAAGTACACAGCTCAGGGCTGCTTTTCATATTCAGCAGCTTCTCTGTGCCTACCACAGTGTACAGGTCATAGGAATGTAATGAAGGGGTTTTCAAATACCAGATACCTACCTGTTTTCTTCGGGGTTTTTGTGATTTTTTTTTTTTTTCTGTACCAGGTATTGAACTCACAACCTCATCCTTGCCAGGCAGGCATTTATGCCACTGAACTAAATGCCCAACCTGAGTTTTTCTTTTTTTGAGACAGGGTGTTGCTATGTAGTTTAGGCTGGTCTTGAATTTATGATAATCCTCCTGCCTCAGCCTCCCGTGTGCTGGGATTACAGGTATGCATCACCATACCTGGCTACCTGAGTTTTTCTAAAGAAACTTGGCATATAGCAACTATACAAAAAGCTGGTCATAGTGACACAAGTACTACAGAAGGCTGAGGCAGAAGGATCACAAGTTTGAGCAAGGTCTGAGCAATTTAGCAAAACTGCAGTATCTCAAAATAAGGCAGGGTGGCATATGCCTATAATCCTAGTATTCAGAAGGCTGAGGCAAGAAATTGCCTACGTTTGAGGCCAAACTAGGCTACATAGTGAAACCCTGTCTCAAAAAAACAAAACAAAACAAAACAAAAACCTTCAACTACTGAACTATACTCCCAGCTTCAAAATAAAACTAAAAAACAGCAGGAGATGTAGTTTAATGTGAAGGCCCTAGGTTCAATATCCAGTACCACAAAAAGAAAATAAAAAATATATATAATAAATTTTTGTTCCATGAGTGACATCTTATCCTTAAAGACTCATACAGTTTTCCAGGGCTGGAGATGTAGCTCTGCCACAAGTGCAAGGTCATGAATTCAATTTTCAGTATCAAAACAAAAGATAAAGTTTTTCACTTTCCTAATTTAGGGGATATAAGCTTGCTTAGGCATCTAGGCTAAACTGCATAGTTTACAGCCCATCATTATAAGCAGTTCAATAAATGATCCTCCTGTCTCAACCTCCTGAGTGCTGGGATTACAGGTGTACAACACTACGCCCAGTTCCAGCAGATATTTAGTCTACTCCACTTTATACTGAGTCAGATTCCTTGGCTGTGAAAGGGGGTAACAGCTACTCTTAGGGAACAAAAAATAAAAAAAAACAAAAACAAAAAAAAAGAGGAAAAAGATCCATGACACAGCTATTACATAAATTAATTATGTAATATTACAGTACACAATCTGAACTTCTGAAAGTTAAGGGTTTAAAGCTAGACAGAAAAAGAGACAGAAAATGAATACCTGGTTCACCTGGCTATTGGCAACAAAACCAAAATTAGGATCCTAAACCTAGACAAGCTCTCAAAAGACCATGCATGGTAGCACATGCATGTGATCCCAGCATTCTGGGAGGCTGAGGTAAGAGGATCACAAGTCTGAGCCTAGTCTGGACTGTTTGGTAATTTATAAGACTCTATGCCTCATGTCTATAATCCCAGCAGTTGGGAGGTTGAGACAGGAGGACTGCTGGGAGTTGGAGGCTAGCTTGGGCTACAAAAATGAGATTAAGACCAGCCTGAACTGCACAGAAAAACCATCTAAAAAAAAAAAAAAAAAAAAAAAAAAACACCACACATACACACACACACACACACACACACAAATGCCATCAAATTCTAGAATACGTAAACCAACAGATACCTTTAAAGTCAATCACAAAACTAGAGTAAATTAAAATAATACAGAGAATATTCATTGATTATCAAATACTAGTGTGTTACTAGAGAAGCAGCCAGAATACCCCTTTTGGGTCTCAAGGTGTGGGAGGGAACAGGAGTCCCTAAGGTGTTCATCAAGAACTTCATCAATGGGGATTTAGCTCAGCAGCATTAGCGCCTGCTTGGCAAGTTCGAGGTCATGAGTTCCACCCCCAGTACCACCAAAAAAAAAAAAAAAAAAACCTCCATCAACTGTTCATTCAATATCATAGAGGGTACTCAGTCTCAGACTAAAAGATAAAAGTTGAAATTAAGAGTCATTCTAGGGGCTGGAGATTTAGCTCAGCGGCATAAGCGCCTGCCTTGCAAGCAGGCAGTCGTGAGTTTGATCCCTGGTACTGATAAAAATGAAAAAGACAAAAAAAAAAAAAAAGAGTCATTCTAATTCTGCCTCTATAACCCACTAATTTACCTTTTTTCCCCCCTTCATTTGAAGTACATTTTTGTAGTAATAAAGCCCATAAGATTATCATATACTAAATACTAGGTTTTGTTTTTGTTTTTTCGCGGGGTGGGATCAGGGACAGTGAGTATTCGGGTGGGCTTTGAACTCAATATGTAGCCCAGTGTGGCTTCAAACTCATGATGATCCTCCTGCCTAACCCTCCCAGAGTGCTGGGATTAGTCTAGGCTACCCCATCCCGATAAATACTAGAATTTTATTTTTAATTTAAAGCCTATTTAAAATTCAAAACCCAGCACGGAAATGGTAGCTGATGGTAGAGCAACTTGCCTTAGCATGTTTGAAGCCCTGGGTTCTATCACCAACACTGGGGTGGGGGAGATCCCAAGCAAGATTATTACTTCAAAAAGTTGCTTGAAATTAAAAAAAAATAATAATGATAGCTTAGGGAAATTGATGGTTTATAGAAGTAGAAATAAATGGATGCTTCTAATTTCAACCTTTTAGCCTGAGACTGAGTCCCTCTGTGACATTCTGAATAAGTGGTTGCAGGAGCTCTTGATGAATACCTTCCTCAACAGGGACTCATATTTTGCTCCTGACCCTCCCACACCTTGGAACCTGAGAGGAATGTTCTGGCTGCTTCTCTAACTTCCCAAGACTATGAAAGATAATTATAATCATCTACAAGGTCTTCAGTGTCTGTCAGAGACACAGGTCTGACTCCACATGACAATTCTTTAGAGAAGCAAGTTTGGGTTGAATATCTCTCATTACCCTAAATACCATATTTCTGGTGAGTAACCTGAAACCAGCTCCCTAGACTAGTCACTGGCTAAATGCAAGGTCATCTCTAAACTGAGTCTAAATTGAAAAGTATCTCTTGTTTATAGCAACAAAAACTCCCGAAGCAAGTGAATTGATCCTTTGGGTATTTCATCGAAGGACCTTAACAGTCTTCCTGTGAAATCAGGTAACACTGTCTTTAACTCTAGGGGATGCACATAAAGGAAATATAGTATATATAAGATTGAACTGAGAGCCTTCTCCCTCAGGTACATAACCAATGCTTTTTTTTTTTTTTTTTTTGTACCAGGGATCCAACTCATGACCTTGTGTTTGCCAGGCAGGTGCTTATGCCACTGAGTTAAATCCCTGGCCCCTCCAATGCTTTGAGTGTTTCCCTAAACCACTAAATTTCTCAGCTCCTGGGCATGATGGCACTCTCCTGTGATCCCAGCATTCAGGAGGCTGAGACTGCAGGATCACCTCAAGTCTGAGGACAGTCTGTGCTACACAGTGACTTCAAGACAAGCCTGAATTACACAGCAAGAACGTGACTCAAAAAAAAAAAAAAAAAATTACAGGCATATGCCTCCACATCCAGCTGGAAATGGTCAGATTTATATGAAAAGACTTATTTGAGGGGTCAGGGGCATAGAGCTCAGTGGTAGAGTATAGGGGTTAGCATGTCTAGGCCCTTAGCTTCATCCCTAGCACCAAATCAAAATAGTTATTTTCAAAGACAAGACATTTTGAAAGTAAGTAATTACTTTTCTGACAGTAAAAACTGTCAGAAAACTAAATGAATGATATCTGATTTTGTCTGAATTAAATTCATTTTTGTGGGCCAGGGATATAACTCTGTAGCACAGCACCTGCCTAGCAAGTGTGAGGTCCTGAATTTGATTCCTGGTACCAAAAAATAAAGGACAAAATAAATTCATTTTTATGTGTCCTGAAAACCCATGTCTAAAATACAGCAAGAAAGCACAAACATCACGACTGTAGGAATATTGGAACTGGTAGTTAAAAAATGTCAGATATTTGTAAATTTTCTAATCTCAGAATATATTTACTCCACACTATATTGTAACTTTAGGGGTTTTTTTGTTTTGTCTTTCTGCGACAGTCTCTCTATGCAGTTCAGGCTGGCCTTGAGCTCATTTTATGGCCTAAGCTGGTCTCAAACTCACAACCATCCTCCTGCCTCAGCCTTCTGAGAGCTGGGATTACAGGCGTGAGCCACCACACCCGGCTTTGTTTGGTTTTTTAAAGACAAAGTCTTGCTATGTACTGGTCTTGAATTTGCCATAAGCCTCGTAAGCCTCAGGTCTCAGTCTCGGGTCGCTGGAATCACAGGTACGCACCACCATGCCTAGCATCTATTGTTAACTTTTAAACCTTACAGTATATTAAGAAATTTCTAAATTAAAACTTTATTAAGACCAAAAGTCTTTACATTTTTCTTTATTCCTCCCGATACATTTAGTAGGTGACCTACAGTGCTACCAGATGTTATGAGGCCAAAAGGCACATAACACAGAACTAACCACCAAGAGGGAAATACCCAGGGTAAATGAAGATCAGGTTAAATTAACAGAGAAGCGGCAACTGTACTATAACTATTTGGGGGAAGAAATGAGATAGCTCTTTGGAGAGTCATCCCACTAGAGTTCAGGAGAGCAAAACAGGGCCCAAACTAACACGAATAAGTTGAAAAGTTAAACATGTAGTATGTCTGCTAAAGGGGCTGGGGTGTAGCTCACTGGTAGAGTGCAAGACCCTGAGTTCAGTACCCAGCACAACCAAACAAAATGTGTTTGAAGTAAATACAAATAACAAATCGCCTTAACACAGTCGACAGCAAATACACAGAACTAGTTATGTGGCTGACAAGTCAGGTGGGACAGTTCAATTCCTGCATGAAAACCTCCTATAAAGGCAAGGGGCGGCAGACATGTAAGAAACCTCTACTTCTTGGCCCTCCTAAAAAGACACCATCAAAAGTCTCTTATGTCTGCTACGGAGCTGCCTGAGATTTCTCTTCTGAGAGACTCCTGATTCCTCGGTCAAATCCGGTGGGCTTTGCCCTTGTCTCTCCTGTTCTTCAGTTAGATGACACCTGGCCAATTAATTCCCGTCATCTCAGAAAGCCCTTATCTTTCCCTCACTTATCTTAGGTTTCCCCACCCTGCTCACTACCTATGCTCGGGCGAGCACTAGCTGCCTGTTCCTCTCAGGTGAACCCTCTTATTCCCTCTTCGCGAGGCACCGAGTGTCTCTTTGCGGCCGCCTCCTCTGCGGGAAGTCCGAGGGCTGCTCACTTTCCCTTGGAGCTCCTTTTCGTCCCCCAGCCCACGGAGGGGACCTGGCTCCTTTCCCCTCGGCTAAGTGACCGGGCCTCCAGCGCGCCCCTCCGATGGCGACCGGACCCTCGCTGCCCGCGCAGAGCACCCTCTCTGCGCTCGCTCCGATGGTCTCCTCCGGCGGCCTCCCAGCTCGCCGCACCGCTGCCCCCTCCCCGCAGGGGCCCAGCCACTCCCAGCTTTTCGCGGAAGCGCCGGGGCTCCCGGACCCCGCCCGTGAGGTCATCCCGGGCCCCTCGCCGGGGTCCTGGGCGTCCGGACGACTCGGTCCGGAATCGCACTGGTCCCTCAGCCGAGGACTTCCGGGCCCCCCTCTCTAGGGGCGCGGGGCCCCCCAATGCCGGGCTCGCCCGCCCCGCCGGCCTCCGCCAGGGACCCAAGCCCAGGCAGCGCGGCCGGCCGCGCTGGGGGCGGCCCGGCTGCTCGGGCGGACCCAGCGGCAGCGTCCCCCCACCCCCCCGCGGCGCCGCGACGTCCGCTCGCTCCCCGGCGGCGGCGGCGGCACGCACAGGGCGTGGGGAGGCGCCCGCGGAGGCAGCAGCCCCCCGCCCCCTGCGCGCCCGCCCGCCCTCGCCGGCCGCCGCGCGGCCCCCGCGTCCGCCCCCCCGCCCCCACCCCACCCCGCGTCCGCGCCCGCGCGCCCACCCCTCCCCCTCCTCACCGTCTCCGTCGGGCGGGCGGGCGGCGAGCGGCCAGGGCGGGCGGGCGACGGAGCATGCGCAGAGGCCGCCACGGCTGCAATCTCCACCGCCGCCGCCAGGCCGGGCTTCAACACTTCCGGCCGCCGCCGCCGGCGAGCTGGCACCTTAAAGGGAACGCGTCCCTATTTGACGGTCCCGTGGAGGCTAAACTTCACCCGAAGGACTTGTTCCTCTTGTGAGCAGAGGTCTTTGGTTCTTGAAAGGCAGTGCTGGAAAGGTCGCTAGGACCCCAGTAACTCCTCTTTCCCCATTTTGTAGATGAAGAAAATAAGGCCCAAGTTAAACAATTATCTCACCCACAAGCAGGGACTGAACCAGGTTTCTCGACTTCTCTGGAGGACGCTACACTTTTTATTCCCCTAATCCTGTTAGATTGAAGTTTACAGTTTTATCAGATTTTCAATTCAAGTTACCATGCAATTATCAATTTGGAATCAGAAAATGTGGCTGAGCACAGATAGATAACTGGTCACGAGTCCTTTAGCAAGCTTTACAGCCTCTGATCTGTGCCTATTTGCCCAGCCTTCCCAGCTTGTGAAGGTCTGGATTCAAGTGTTGCTTTTGCATATCAAACCAGGGACTCCAAAGCAGTGTCTGCAAGACTCTAAGCCTCTGCTTCCCAAAAGGGATAATGTGCGTGTCCAAATCAAAAATACATGAAATGTGCTTAGGAAAATTCCCGGGACCAGAATAGTAATAGTAACTAATAAATATACAGACTTTCTCAGCTGACTGGGGTGTGCGCCTGTGATCCCAGCACTGCCAGCGCTCAAGAAGCAGAGGCAAGAGGATTACAAATTTGAGGTCAGCCTGGGCTATTTAAGGAGACCCTGTCAAGAAAACAAACAAATAAATAAAGGGAAACAAAGCTTCATTCTGGATTAGAATGGGCACTGTTGATTGGTGTCAAAAATTGGTCCATGTGGCTGAAATTGAGACACAGGTCATTCTTTCATCACAATAAATGTTTGCAGTGGTGACAGTGAGACCTGTAACATTTTACCTAATAACCAAAAATGTTGACTTTCAATATTATAAATGAATGGTTAAGAAATACTATAGCGGGACCAGGGATTTAGCTCAGCAGCATGAGCGCCTCCCTTGCAAACTAGTGGTCCTGAGTTCCATCCCCATTATAGAATCTAGATCATGTGACAAAATACCAATTTTGTATACAATTCAAATTCTAGACTCCTAAAATATAAATCGCCCAAAGAAATTAGGTTAGTAGGATCCTAGGAGTTCTGAAGTTATCATTGTCCATAATTCAAGTGGAGATCAAAGAATTCTGGCAGGGCAGATGGAATGACTGGATTAAGCATCAGTTTCTTTAAAAGGACCATCTTGAAGACAACTTCATTAAAGTAACCTTGATGAGTATTAATAACGTGAAATTCCTTAAATAAAAATTTATTTAAATTTTTATTTTTTAAAAAAGAGTCAGGGGTCAGGGAAAAATAAGAGACAGAAGTCAAACAATATAATTAGATTTGGGGGACGAAACAACTGAAATTATTGCTTGGTGTTAACCTCTCTAGGATCTTGGCCAATTTACACTTCCCTTAACATTTGATTTTTTTTTTTTTTTTTGGTACTGGGGATCGAACTCACAACCTCAAGCTTAAATTTTGATTTCCTTATCTGTAAAATAGAGATAAGTATCCCACTATCCTCATTGTTTGTTTGTTTGGTTGGTTTTTTGGCTTTTTTTTTTTTTTTTTGAGATATGGTCTTGCTATGTATACAGTTCAGGCTGGCTTTAGGCTCACTTCATAGCCCAGGCTGATTTTGAATTTGCAAGGATCCTCTTGCCTCACCTTCCCAAATGCTGGGATTACAGGCGTGCACCACCACACTTGGTTTTGTTTGGTGGGCTATGGTTCAAGAAAGGGTCTTGCTATGTAGTTCTAGCTTTCCTTGAACTCACTGTGTGGCAAGGCTGACCTTGAACTCTTGGCAATTCCCCTGCTTCTGTCTCCCAAATGCTGGGATTACAAATGTGTACCACCCCCACCTAGTCAAAGATAGGAAAACGTCTAAGAAAATATGGACTAGTAGCCAAGCCTAGTGGTACACCTGTAATCCCAGTGTTTGGGAGATTGAGGCAACAAGAACATGAGTTTGAGGCCAACCTAGGTCCCTCAGCAGTACACTGAGGGCCGCGTGCAGAGGCTATCACTAGTGAGGTGTTTTAGGCTGGGGAGGAAGCAATGGTTTGGCACTTTGGGGACTGAGGGAAAGCAGAAGTGATGGCTTCGCTCGGACTTGTTAAATCCAGGTGCTGTGGTGATATCCAGATGAAGGTGTCTAGAGGAAGACAGACTGATTGGACTTTGGGACTGTTGTGTAAATGGATCACAGAAGCCAGGAGGGGATGGGGTCACTGAGAGAGACTGCAGAAAAGAGAAGACCAGATGCCAAAATCTGGGGAGCACCAAAACTTGAGGAACCCAGAGAGACCAAGCACAGTGCTGCTGAACAGAAGAGGGACAGGAAGGAAAGGAAAAGTCACCGAATTTGGCAACTGAGAGCTCATTGCTGTCCTCTGAGGTTCCCGGGGTGGGGGGAAGGCCAGAAGGTGGTGGATCAGGTAGTAAATGGGAAGAGAAGTACAGAAATGTCCAGTAGAGACCTCGGGTCACAATTTTATTGCTAGAAGGGATGAACAAGGCATAAGGCAGTAAGATGAGTGCTTTTGGAGGAAAGTCATGTGAAAATTTTTCTTTTTCCCACCTTAATAATTACATGTTTGTTGTAAAAAAAAATGCAAAGTACTTGAAAGGATGGGAAAGCACAGAAAAAAAAGAATTAAAAACCCACCTCTGTCCACCTCTGGCAAATTTCCTTCCAGTCGTTGTTTTTCTGCATGTTTTTCTCTTTACCTTGTCACTATGCAATTCCATGTTATACAGGGGTTTTTGGTTTGTTTTTTTTTTTTTTATCGGTACCAGGGATCAAACTCATGACTGCCTGCTCGCAAGGCAGGCACTTATGCCGCTGAGCTAAATCCCCAGCCCCACAGGGTTTGTTTTTATCTTTTCTGTTCATTAGACGTGGTTTCCTAAGTTGTCTTGTTTTGCTTGGTGCTGCCAACTAAGCCCAGGACTTTGTGCTTGCTAGGTAAACTCTCTACAATGAGCTGCACCCCAACTGTTCACTTATTTACTTTTAGATATGAAAGATACCTGGGTGTCCAGTCTGCTTCTAGCTTCTAGTGTTTTTTTCTTATGGTCTCTGCTGAAAATTTTTTGTTTAGATGATTCTATTCATCTGAGTGAATAAAAAGTTGAAGAGCCAGGGGCAGTGGTGCATACCTTTAATCCCAGCTATTTGGGAGGCTGAAGCAGGAGGATTGCAAGTTTGATCCCAAGATGCCAATCAGTAATATTCTGTCTCAAAATAAATAATAAATAAATATGTAGGGCTTCAGGTGTAGCATACCAGTAGAATGTGGCTGAGTTAAATCCTTAGTAGGGCCCCCGCAAAAAACCCTTGTACAAGGGGTATAATTTTGGGAGCAGATAGAGGTTTGGAGAGGTCCCATGTGGAACAATAGAGACATCTAAACCCTCTTGCAGAGACCATGGATGGCAAGTGGACACAGGCCCTCAGTGGCCACAAGCCAGTTTGTCAACAGTGAGCAGCCTGAGGGTGGAGATACCCAGGCTTGCTGAGAGCTAGCTGGCTGCCAAGCACTGCCATGAGATCTGATTTGTCCAACCTCACGGGTCTGATTATTCATCCCTGTAGTGATGAAAAGCTAAGCAACTAACCCAGCACATGTGTGGAGTAGCCTGTCTTCCTTCTTCCAGGGGCCTCTGTCACCTGAGTTTGACCTCAGCTGCCTGCATGCCCCTGTGTGACCTGACACTGAGAGCTTCTCCTGACTTGCACATTTGCTGTCCCCCTGTTGTCCCAAGGCTTTGTCCCTGTGCCTCCAACTCATGGACCATGGACCATGGGCATTGCTCTCCCTGGGTCTCACGCCTGACATACTGTACCTCGTGGTCTTTTCTTGGCTCATTTCCTAGGGTCTGATTCTGTCTCAAGCTGCACACCCTCCCTGGGCACTGTCTCCCACCTACACCTGATGGGTCTCTTCCCAGTCCGTGCCCCTCCCTGCCACAAGGCTGACGGGCCTAGAATATTGCCTGAAAGAGCACTTAAAAAGCAATTGTCAGTGGGGCATGGTGACATACCTGCAATTCCAGCAATCTGGGAGGCTAAGGCAGGATGATCACCATGTGTTTGAAGCCACCTTGGGCTACATAGTGAGACTGTCTCAAAAATCTGAAATTAATTAATTGAAAAAATTTATAAAGGACTGCCTAGGCTTTTGTATCTCCTTCCGTCATACCCTACAGCCTACTGCTCCCTTCTGTATCACCCATTCTCAGAAGGCAGAAATCACTAACAGATGGGAAATGAATCAGAAAAGGAGGCCGAGAGAAAGGAAGGAAGTTCTGCCAGTTGGTGCAAAAAAAGAAAAAAAAATTGAGGCTGAATCTCCATGGAGTCAAGTGAATCACCTCTTCCCCCAGCCCAGCCCAACGCTACCCACAGGCCCCACCACATCCAAAGGAAAAGACAATTCCTGGTACAGGAATCAGAAAGGACAAGGCTCAAGCCCTGCAGCCACGATGACCTTGAGGAAGGAGTCTCTGCCTCCTTATATGCAGAAGGAAGATGGACAGCTGTCACTTATGGAGGCTGTCAAAAGAAAATGAGGTTGGGGGCTGGGGGTTTAGCTCAGCGGCATAAGCGCCTGCCTCGAAAGCAGGCAGTCATGAGTTCGATCCCTGATACCGGTAAAAACGAAAAAGCCAAAAAAAAAAAAAAAAAAAAAAAAAAGACAGAAAATGAGGTAATCTGCGTACATACAAGGGTATTTAGGCAGGCGTGGTGGTGCAGGTCTGTAATCCCAGCACTCAGGAGGCTGAGGCAGGCAGATTGCTGTGAATTCAAGGCAAGCCTGGGCTATATAGCGAGTTGAAGGCCAGCTTGAACTACATAGTGAAACTACCCCCCCAAAAAAAAAGACAGAAAGAAAGAAAAGAAAGAAAAAAGAACAGTATCTAGAATGTAGTGAGCACTCAACAAATGCCAGCTGGATTGGTATGCTAGCACACACATAATAATACTAGCATCTAGCACTCAGGAAACAACAGGATCATGAGTTCAAGACCAGCCTGAGCAACATAGCTAGTTCTGGGCAGCATGAACTACATAAGCAATATCATGTCTTAAAAAAAAAAAAAAGGTGCCTGGGCTGCCTCTGCCTCCCAGCACTCAGGAGGCTGAGGCAGGATGATTGCTGTAAGTTCCAGGCCAGCCTGGGCTACAAAGTGAGTTCAAAGCCAACCTGAACTACATAGTGAGGCCCTGTCTCAAAAAGATGGAAGGAAAAAAAGAAAGAAAAGAGAAGGAGGTAGGGAAAGAAGGAGGGAGGGAGGAATAAATGTTCACTTGTTCCCAGTTACTCAGGCTTGTAGGAAGCTGAGGCAGGAGGCTTGAAAATTCAAGACTGGCCTAAGAAACTTAGATCTTATCTCAAAGTAAGAAAGACTGAGGATGTAGCTTGGTAGTATTTTGCCTCTGAGTTCTAGCCTAAGTACAAAAAAATATAAATACGTTAATTAATTAATTACAAGTTTTAAAGTCTGTGGATATAGTGGCAGAGCACTAACCCAGAATGTGGCAGCCCTGAGTTCCATGCTTGCGACCATGAAAAGACAAAAATGCCAACTGGTATTCTATTACTGCCCCACTGGCACTCACCACCCGCCAGCTTACTAAATCTAGCGCTCAGGCAGCACCGTCTCCACTGGCTCCAGGTCCTGGTTAAGGTGGCTTTGGCCAAGGTCTCCTCATCTATGAAAGGAGCCAGTGGCAGCTGTGCCTCACAGCACTTGCTCTCTTCCAGGCACTAGTGAGTCCCCCACGTACATTGTTTTGGTCACTGGAAAGTAAGTTTTCTGAGCTGGTGATAATCTACAAGCCAAGTACCAGGGACATCACAGGCTATAGGCACAATTTTTCCTTTCCTTTTCTTTCTTTCTTTTTTTTTGTCTTTTTCCTTTTTATCGGTACCAGGGATCGAACTTACGACCGCCTGCTTGCAAGACAGGTGCTTATGCCGCTGAGCTAAATCCTCAGCCCCCCCCCCCCTTTTTTTGGTGGTATTACAGATTGAGACCAGAACCTGCTCAACAAGCAACACTAGCATTTTATATTTTTACTTTGAAAAAAGTTTTCACTAAGTGCCTAAATTACCCACGCTGCACCACCATGCCTACCTAATTTTTTTTTCTTTAAAACACGGTATCACTAGTTAGTTTAGGTTGGTCTTGAACTAGCTAAATAGCTGTAGTGACTGATTGTGTCAATTTGAGACATTTAGAAGCTTAACTAAATTGGTTCAGCAGTTCTTCTACACGCCAGGGTGTGGAAGACCCTTCCTCTAGGGTGGCTCATTGCCCGACAGTATAAAAGGGAAGAAGTAAGGACAAATGAGTTCCATTCTTTGGAGGAGATCCAGTCTTCACCTTTGGCTTGGACATCATCTCCTGGCTTCCAGTGTAGTCTCTTCAGCCTTCCAGCATAGACCCTTCGGCCTTCTGCTGCAGACCACCGGCTTGCTGGTGCAGACTTGCACGGGACACTGGGGTGTATTCTGGACCTTAGATTGAATCCTTTGGCCTCTGGTGTGCAGACACCCTCTGCATGCTTCCTCATCTGACTCTTTGGCTGACCATTGTAAGCCAATCTTGTAATTTCTTATACATTTGCATATCTCATGTTCTATGTTTTCTCTAGTAAAAGCCTAATACAGTAGCCCAAACTAGTTAACTTGTAATTCTCTTACCTCAGTCTTCCAGAGTACTGGGGTTACAGGTGTGTACCACAGCACTATCACACCTGTCCTATAGCTATTCTTTTCTTTTCTTATTTTTTGATATGACTCTTCTGTATGTTAAACATATACTTTGCCACTGAACTACATGCCAGCCTTCTTTTATTTTTTTAACCTTTTTTTTTTTTTCCTTTTTATCGGTACCAGGGATCAAACTCATGACTGCCTGCTTGCAAGGCAGGCGCTTATGCCGCTGAGCTAAATCCCCAGCCCCACCAGCCTTCTTTTTAATTTAATTCATTTTTATTGTGAAATAAATATATGACATAACTTTTTTTTTTTTTTTGTCTTTTTCCTCTTTATCGGTACCAGGGATCGAACTCACGACTGCTTGCTTCCAAGGCAGGCGCTTATGCCGCTGAGCTAAACCTCCAGCCCCTATGACATAACTTTTTTTTTTTTTTGTTATGTCTATGACATAACTTTTGCCATTGAAAACATACAGTTCAGGGCTGGGGATTTAGCTCAGCAGCATAAGTGCCTGCCTTGCAAGTGGCACAGTTGTGAGTTCAATCCCTGCTACCAAAAAAAGAAAGAAAGAAAGAAAGAAAGAAAGAAGAAAGAAAGAAAACATACAGTTCAGCTGGGTGTGGTGTTGCACACCTGTGATCCTAGCACTCAGGAGGCTGAGGCTGAAAGATCCCTGCAAATTTGAGACCAGCGTGGGGCAGCTTAATGAGTTCAAGACCAGCCTGAACTACATAGTGCGACCATGTCACGAAAAGCCAAGAAGAAAGAGAAGGAAGAAAGGAAGAAGAAAAAGAGGAAGAGGAAAAGAAAGAAAAACATATAATTCAGTTGCACTAAGTACGTTTGCGCTGTGTAACATGCATCATCAATATTCATCTCCAGCACTTTTGCATCATCTCAAACAGAAATTCTGTACTGACTTAGTGGTAAATTCCCACATCCTCTTGCCCTCTGGCAGCCAGCATTCTTTCTAGGCAATCTGTGTTATCTTAGGAGGTGGGGGTGCTGGGGATCAAACCCAGGACCTCACACATGCTAAGCAATGTTCTACCACTCAACTATACCCTCAGGCCTACTATTCTCTCTCTATAAATTTTAATGTTCTTGTACCTTGTATAAGTAATATTTCATAATGTATGTCTTTTTTTTGGTCTAGCTTCTTTCACCTAGTATAATATCTTCTTTTTTTTTTTTTTTTTTTTTTTTTTGTCTTTTTCCTTTTTATCGGTACCAGGGATCGAACTCACAACTGCCTGCTTTCAAGGCAGGTGCTTATGCCGCTGAACTAAACCCCCAGCCCCTAATATCTTCAATGTTCACTCATCATATGTCCGTGCATCAGGACCTTATTATTATAATCATTTGTTTTGTTTATCCATCCCACCTCTGTTTTGTTTTGTTTTGCTCAGTACTGGAGATTGAACCCAGGGCCTCCACATGCTAAGTAAATATAGTACCATTTGTGCTACATTCTCAACCCTTTGTTTACTTTTTCATTTTTGAGACAGGGTCTTGCTCAATTGCCCAGGCTGGGCTTTAACTTTTGATCCTTCTGCCTCAGCCTTTCAGAATGCTGGGATTACAGGTGTGCATCACTGTGCTCAGCTAACTCTTGAGGCACTGATGTACTGTCTTTTGCAGTGGCTGTACAGACTTGCATTACTACCAACAATGAATGTGGATTTTAATTTAATTTCTCCATATCACCAGCTCTGATTATTTTCTGATTTTTGAGGTGTGTGGCTAGGGATTAAATCCAGAGCTAGACAAATCCTCTACCACTGAGTTACACTCCCAATCTTCAGATTTTCTTTTTGGAGGGATGAAGTAGATACTTGGGATTGAACCCCTTTTTATCTTTTTTTTTTTGTCTTTTTCCTTTTTGTCAGTACCAGGGATCGAACTCACGACTGCCTGCTTGCAAGGCAGGCGCTTATGCTGCTGAGCTAAATCCCCAGCCCCCCTGTTTATCTTTTTGAGACCAAGTCTTACTAATTTGCTCAAACTGGCCTTGAACTCATAATCCTCCTGTCTCAGCCTTCCAAGTAGCTGGGATTCATGCGTGTGGTCCACAGTCTGATCTTTAAATATATTTGGTCTCCCCTCTGCCTTTTTGATACCAGGGATTAAGCCCATAACCCCATGCTTGCTGGGCAGGTGCTGTATTGCTAAATCAATCTCCTTGCCCAATGCCAGCTTCCTTGTTTGTTCATCTGTTGATGGACATTGTCTTGGTTGCTTTCTTGTTGCCAGGACAAAGTACCTCACACCCACAAGTTAAAGAAGGAAAGGTTTATTTTAGCTCACAGTTTGTAGAGGTTTAAGTCCATATTTGACTGGCTTCAAGGCAGAGTAACATGGCAGGGGCACGGCAGAGGAGAAACAGTCATGGTAGGGCAGGCAGGCAACTGCAAAACAAGCAGCAGCCTCCCTCTCCGTTTTCCTCCATTCAGGGTACACATCCGTCCAGGTACACACAGGTACCTATCCATTGGTGCACATCCACATCCAGGGTGGAGCTTCCGTTATCCACACTCAGAATTATGCTAAACCAATGAGTGGACTAATCCAGTACCACACACCCTTAATTATCACGTGCCCTAGATTCAGCAGTCTCCAAAAACCCCACCTATGCACTCAAGAAGCTTTGAGAGACAATGAGATACAAACTCTAACAGACATGGATGGTGTTTCCATGATTAAGCTATTATAAATTGTGCTGTTTATAGACATGGGCATGTGTGTATTCCTATAATATGAGATTTTAATTCTTTTGGGAAGATACCCAGGAGGGAAATAGCTAGGTCAAAGGAAATTACTATTTTTAGGAGTTTTTGTTTGTTTTTGGTTTTTTGAGAAAGGGTTTCACTATAAAGTTCTTGCTGGCCTTGAACTCACTTTGTAGCCCAGGCTGGCCTCAAATAGGTGCAAGTTTGCCTGAGATACACAGTGAGATCTTATCTCAAAAAATAAGGAAAGGGCTGGGGATTTAGCTCAGTGGCATAAGCACCTGCCTGGCAAGTGCAAGATCCTGAGTTCAATCTCTAGTACAAAAAAAAAAAAAAAAAAAAAGAAGGAGAAGAAAATTCAGTGTTGAATTCTGCTATATAATCTCCTAACAAAACAGTAAACCTTGGAAAGTCAGGAACTGTTTCTACTCCATTTGCTACTATGTTGCATACCTTAATACATTTATTGCACAGTGCACATGTTATTGGGCTAAAAGAATTGTAGTTTTTTTTAATTTTTAAAGAAAAAACAAAATTTCAAAACATAATAGGAGGGTAATGATGGATGGTTAGTATGTATTCTTATCTTTAAATTAATCACTCAATGCACATGATATTAGCATTTAATAGTCCAAACAATATTAGCACAAACCTTTCTTTATAACTATCCTATCATATTCCTTTAGAAGTTTCTTCCCATTTTATACTATTTAGTTTCAGCTTCTCACATTAGGGAAACAATACTATGTTTACACATTTGCATCTAGTCTATTTCACTTATGAGTATGGTCTCAAAGTTTCATCCATTTACCTATAAAAGTCTCCAAGTTACCTTTGTTTATGACTAAGTAGTATTCCATTATATAAAAGGGCCACTTTTTTTTTTATTCATTCCTCAGTTGATGGGCATTTATATTGTTCCCAAGATCTAGCTATTACAAATTGTGCTGCTAGAAACGTGGGGGTATATCCTTGGGGTACCATGTTTTTAATTTTTCTGGGAAAATATCCAGAAGGGAAATAGCTGGGTCAAATGGTATATCCAATCCTAATTTTTTGAGAAATCTCCACACTGATTTCCACAGTGGTTATAATAGTTTACACTCCCACCAACAATGGAGAAGAGTTCCTTTTTCCCCACAGCCCCTCCAGCATTCGTTATTGGTTGATTTCTTGATAATAGCGATCGAAAGACTCTTAATTGCTAAACAGCATTTTTTTTTTGTACTGGGAATCGCACTCAGGATCTTGTACTTGCCAGGCAACTACACCACTAAGCTATATCCCCAGGCAATACTGCATATTCTCAAATATAATTGCACTTATGAGAATACATTCTTAGGTGAATTTCTTAAAATTTTAGCTCTTTGTTTTTACTACGTATCAAACTGAAGGGCACTCTACTACTGAGCTATATCCCTAGTCCTTTGTTTTTAGTTTTGAGACATGGTCTTTTGCTAAATTATATCCTCATGCCTCAGCCTTTTGAATAGCTGGGATTACAGGCATGTATCATCCCACTAGCTTGAAGATTTTCCTGTGTGTGTGGTACAAGGGATCGAGTTCAAGACCTCATGCTTACCAGGCAAGCACTTGAACCACTGAGCTAAATCTCCGACCCTTAGCTTGAAGACTTTGATGGCTTCTTTTTTATTTTTTGAGACAGGGTCTCACTGTAGTTCAGGCTTGCCTTCAATTTTCAGTAATCCTCCTGCCTCAGCCCCTTAAGTATTGGGATTATGATGGGCACCATCATGCCTGGCTTGATAGCTATTGCAGAGTCAACATTAGAACACTATTAACTGGTGCTTGGAACTGTCCCTCCACTTTTTACCTGGCTTTTAAAGACAAAACAAAACAAAACAAAACAAAACAAAACAAAACACTTTAGGGTTGGTGGTACGGCTGCTCAGTGACAAAACACTTGTCTGGAATGTTCAAGATCACAGGTTCAATCCCTCGGACCACCAAAACAAAAGAGACTCTCAGAAAATTCACTTATTTACTTAGAGATAAGGTCTTGGTGTAGTCTAGGCTGGCCTTGAACTTGCTATGTAACAGCCCAGGCTGACCTTGAACTCACAGGGATCCTCCTACCTCGGCCTCCCAAGTGCTGGCATAAAGACATGTGCAGCCACACTCAGCTTTTTAACAAATTTTAGAAAAAACATCTGCTCACAGTTTTAGAAAGATACAAAACCCAGGTGTGGTGGTATACACCTATAATTTCAGCACTTTGGGATGTAAGACAGTAAGTTTAATCTTCAAACTCCAGGATCAGCAAGAACCAATTCTTACTAGGAGCCCCCCTCCCTTTTGTCTTTTTTGAGACAGGGTCTTGCTACGCAATTCAGACCTGGAGCTCACTGTGAAGCCCAGGCTGGTCTCCTAACAATCCTCCCACCTCAGCCGCCCCCAGAGCAGGGATTACACGCCCAGCTCGACCCCCTCACTTCCAAATGATACTGAAACAATTTAAGATACTCTCTAAATTACTGTAGCATTCCCGTACAGAATAACCTCAGAAAGCCTCCTCTCTCCCTTCATGTATCTAAAAACTCCTACTGTACTTTCAACGTAAAAACTACCCTAAAGCTATTGTACCTCTGGTACACAAGCACTGTACTGCTGAAAGCCATAACCACTACTTTTTACATAACACAAAGGGCGCCAGGACCAACGATCACTAGCTGCCCAGAAACCAAAAAATTATGCTTCCGAAATCTCTTGATGTCGATTCCGCACGCAGAGCAAACGAGTTGCCCTACGTGTGCCACTCACGACAGAAGCCCTTTTTGCTGAAATGGCAGGAAAAACAGAGTAGCACTGTTGTTTAATCCATCTTTTGGTAAAGGTGAAAACAAAAACCCTAAGGAATTTCCGACCTTATATTCCTAAAGTTAAAGGGGAAATGTCAGAATCTTCTGGATCAGAGAATCTCTGTAAAAATGAGTTCATTATTGTCTTTTTTATTGGAATTTAAAAGTAAAGGAAAAACGTGAACAATATGCAAATATGAGCAGTGATTGCTGGGTAAATGCAGCCAACAGGAGATGGGGGCGTGGCTGCCGAGCGATTGCAAGCTGCTGCCGGTTGCTCCCTCCCTCCTGGCAGTCAACGGGGAAAACGGCTTTCCTCGGGTGTGAATACCTAATTGAAGAAGACAGTAATCTCAAAGTATCAGCATTACAAATGAGAAATTTATGCCATTGGTAGCCATCCATACTGGACCAGCCCGGCAGGCGTGCACAGAAAGCGTCAATAGTAAGAGGACAAAAACAACCTGGCCACTTACGTGACATCCAGAAATGATAGTGTCACGCTGTGTTGCTCAGATGGTGGACTGGTACATGTCGCACTTCTGGGTTTTCCCATCTCTTTTTAAGACAGGGGGTCACTATATTGTTTAGGCTGGCCTTGAATTTAATATGTAGCCCAGACTGGCCTTGGATTTGCAGTGATCTTCCTGCCTCAGCCTCTAGGGTGCTGGGATTATAGGTTTGTGCCACCACTGCCAGCTTTATATGCTGCATTTTGAAGGAGTGAATTAGACATTAACAAAAAAAAATTGGTAATTTTACAGTAAGGTAAAGCATGATATTAGTTTGAAAAAGCAATACCTGACTTTTCTGATTGAATTAGATTTCTGTCAACCTAGATTTTTTTAATATTGGGGGGTACAGCGGTGTTGAGACAGGGTTTCCCTATGTAGGTCACACTGACCTTGAACTCACATGTTATAACCCAGGCTGGCCTCAAACTCAGAGCTATCTTCCTGCCTCAGCCTCCCAAATGCTGGGATTGCAGGTGCAAGCCACCACACCTAACTCTGCAGGTATTTTTAAATGAGTGGCAAAATGGTGTTAAATATTGTGCAGCATGGTATCATGGATATCACACAGGTGTGCAACACCAGTGTAAAGACCCAGTGCTATATATTTTATGTAACAATATATTTTTTTGAGACAGGGTCTCAGGATATGTATTTTTTCTTTTCTTTTTTTTTTTTTTTTTTTGGAAACAAGGTCTCCCCATGCAGTTCAGGCTGGCCTGGAACTCACTTTGTAGCTCAGGGTGGTCTCAAACTCAAAATGATCCTCCTGCCTCAGCCTCCCCAGTGCTGGGATTTCATGCACGCACCACCTCGCACCACGTCTCACATTATAATGTAGGGTGACCTTGAACTCAGAGATCCTCTAGCCTCACCCTCCCAAGTGTTGGGATTAAAAGCATTTGCTACCACGCCCAGCCTAAATAAACAGTCTTACACTGTTACAGGAAGAGGGTAGTAGAAACCAGCAAAAAACTGAGATGGGTGCTACCAAGTATCGGCTGGGGACTCCTATAATCTACCATTTTTTTTTTTTGGTACTGGGGATCGAACTCACAACTGTGAGCTTGCAAGGCACTTATGCCGCTGAGCTAAATCCCCAGCCTCTACCATGTTCTCTTTTAAAAACTAATCGTTTCATTTCTCTGCTTGACTCTTTAATGCCTTCCCATCATACACTGCATAAAAATCCCAGATCTTCACCAGCATTTAGGATCTAGCTGAAGTGAACCCTGCTCTACTTCAACTTCATCACCTCTCCTTGTTTCCTATTAAGTTCTAGGACCGAGGCTGGCTCAGTCCTTGTCTAAACTCTTCTGACTCAGTTTTGGCTCAAGACTGTCCATCATCCAGATAAGTAAGCCTGGCTTAGTCTTGTACTTTCTCACTCTCTTTTTGGTACTGGGAATCAAACTCAGGACCTTGGGCTTGCTAGGTAGGTGCTGCACTGAACTAAATCCTCAGTCCTCTTTAATTTTAATTAGTAGGGGGCTGGGGATTTAGCTCAGCGGCATAAGCACCTGCCTTGCAAGCAGGCAGTCGTGAGTTCGATCCCCGGTACCAATAAAAAGGAAAAAGACAAAAATTTTTAAAAATTTTTTTAATTAGTATATGTTTGCAGTACATAATGATTACATGCATTTTGGAATTGGCAAATGTATACAACACATCTTAATTCTTGTCCTTCCTGTCCTGGTGCTCATTTGTGTCTTTGCTGCAGCTTGTAAACACTCAGGACAAGGATGTCTGTTTTGTCACCAGTATGTACCCAGTACACAGCAAAAGGCCCGGCATACAGTAAGACAATAAAATATTTGTTAGGTGACTATACATTCAAACTGGGTCAGTAAGAGATACACAGTAGGCCAGCCAGATATAGTGGTGCATGCCTTAACTCCAGCCCTCGGTAGATTTAGGCAGGATTAGTTTGAATTGGAGGCCAATGAGTTCAAGGCCAGCCAGCACTACATCACAAGCCCTCTTCTAAAAGAAAACAGAAAAAAAAGATGTACAATAGTTCAACAAAACAACAAAACTGATATGGCAAACCCTAAAGTAAATGATGGGAAGTGGCCGGCAGATAAGCCTAGGCAAGACAGTAGGACACTTACAATGATAACAAGGCACTGAATCCAATAGTCTGGATCCAGTGGCAATGAACAGTGGACTGGGAATGTGGTGGGATGAGGATGGGAAGATACAAAGACAAGAGGGGACAGGTTGCTGCACCCATTTAGGCAGCTCCTTTTGATTCCTGCAGGCTACTTTTTGTAGCTTTGGCTGACACACGCCTTTAACATTGTGCGTGGGTCCTTCTCCATTTTACTGAGAATCCCACAGATGTTGAAATCGGCTATTTTTTACTTGTCTGCATCTAAAGCTAGGTAAAAAAACAAATGATCCAGAATAGTCACAAAGTTTTGTCTGTCACTAAATTTTGACGGATGAAATAACTCAAAGTGTCAGAGCGTAATGGTTAAAGAACAGACTCAAATCCTGCAGTTCTCAGTTCAACTTGAGGCTTCGAATGTTTTAGCTAGATTTCTACTAAATTCCTTTACTAAACGTCTCAGCCGGGTGTGGGGTCACATGCCTGTAAGCACAGTGTTTGTACCCCAAAAAACGAGGCCCCAAGATTTTTTTCAAAAACGGGGCAAGGCGTCTTTAAAAAAAAAAAAAGGGCTGAGGATTTAGCTCAGTGGCATATACACCTGCCTTGCAAGCAGGCGATCCCCGGTACCAATTAAAAAAGAAGCGCTTTACGTTAGCTGGTACCCAGCGACAGGGCCTGCGTTGGAGTCTGCAGAGCTGTGCAACCAGTAGGTTACAGGGGTTTTTAAAAGGAAAAACCACGAAGAAGAGAAAAAGGAGGGAGCTTATACAAAAAGGGAGTTAATCTCTGCAAAACGTTTTACAACCAGGGCCAGTTGGTCCCAGGACCGAGTGTTTTACAATTAGTGGTCAGCAAATGTTTTACAATCAAGGGTCAGTTGGGTCAGGGACCAAATTGCTGTTCTGGAAGGGGATAACTCACAAGAAAGGAGAGTTGAAACACAGGTCATAACAGGATAGCGGCGCTTTAATTAGGTTACAACACACAGCACTCGAGAGGCTGAGGTAGGAGGATCGCCTCTAGTTCCAGGCCAGCCTGAGCTCCATAGTTCACTCCAGGTCAGCCTGCAGTACACAGCGAGCTCCGGTCTCAAAAACAAACTTCTTCGAAATAAATGACAGGGGAAGAATGGGGCTGAACACATTTCCTGACCTAGTAGGCCCTCATTTTTATTAACTGCAAACTTACAGGCACAACTTGTCTGTCTTGTCCCCAAGTAGGATACCTATGGGATGTGTACTGCCGCCCCGGGTGATACCCACATCCTGAGGTCACGACAAACCCACCAACCAAAAATGGCGACCTTGAAGCCGTCCGAAGGGCGTCCATTATCAGTCATACTCGCGAAAGACAAACGGCGAAAAGAGAAGAAATGATAGGGCAAGTTTAGAAATGTCAAGATAGAAAATACAGAGCTCGCCCACGCCCCCAGTCACCCACCAGCAGGAGAAAGCGCTAACGCCAGAGCAGAGCTACAGCACAACACAGCAACCACGTGTCGGAGGGCACTCTGCGCCTGCGCAAACCAGGCGCGCGCCCGCCGGCCGGAAGAACCGCGCGTTTCCGGGTTGGAGGCGGGGAGCGGTGCCGGAAAGTAGTCGGGGAGGGCCGCGCAGTCGGACCGGCTGCTGAGACGAAAGCTTCACTGGGGCAGTCTCCGCATATCATGGGGAGATAGACGCTGCTGCCTGTGAGTCTTGGGCCCTGGCAGTTGAGGAAGAAGAGCGGGAGGAGGGAGTCAGGACCCAGACCCACAGTGGGTCAGTGTTTAAAGAACCAGGTTGTGGAGGAGACTGGGCTGTGAGCATTCAGGCTCTTGGGACGGGACTTAAGGGGATCGGGCTCGGAGAAGACGCGGCTGTGGGGACCGGGCTCCGAACGAGACTTAAAGAACGGGGACGGATGTGAGTTCCTCGGCATCTGAGAGAAAGCGGTCTGAGCGAGACAGGATTGTGAGACCCGTACTTTTAGGAGGAGAGGGACGGAACGAAACCGGGTGTGAAGACACGGGCTCCACAGAGGTAAAAGTGGAGTCGTGAGGACTTGGGCTCCTAGAACAGAAGCGGGACAGCCAAGACCCAGGCTCCTAAGGATTCAGAAAGAGGGCAGCGAAGACAGATTCCTGAGAGGCAGAAGCAGGCAGAGAAGACTTGAGTTTAGGAAGGAGCAGAAGCGGGCAGTGAAGACCGGGGCTTCTCTGGTGACGGAATCGGGGCTTTGAGACTCCGAGTTCCTGAGGATACAGGGCTGTGAGGAGCCAGGCTCCTAAAAACGGAAGATCCGAGGGGTCCTAGTGTGAGATCAATCTCCACGAGAAAGAGAAAGTGGAAAAAATAGAAAACAGTTTTTCCAACTGTTTTCACGCTGGGCTACAATTTTTTTCCCTGGTGTTCTCTGTACCCCACTGATAAAGAATGTGTTCTGGAGAAGACTCCTTTGCGCTGCCTCCTTGATAGTTGGCAGACAGGCTTTTCTTGTGTCAGATACTTAATCTAGGAAGCCCACATTCAAGCATCTTCGTTTTTCTGCTTCGTTATTGAGACTCGGATGTGAAGTTGGAAGCAATTTGAACTCAGTTATATACTTGATGAGTGCTTTACACCCCATTTCACTCAGCCCGACTGAGCACAGATTTGTGCTTCTCAGATAGAATGCCAGAGATGGAAGGGGCTGAAAGACCGTCTCTTTTACACTCCTATTTTACATTTAAGGGCAAAAAGGGCTAAAGAGGACTTAGGATCACATGGAGACAATAATTAGTTAGATCATAAGTTTGCAGTACTCTGCTGTTGTAGCAAACAACAGATGCTAGGTTAATATTCCTTGAGTAAATACTTCAAGCATCTTTACCTTCAAAATCAGGAGAGAATTTTTTTTTTTCCTGCTCGTGATGGGATTGAGTCCAGTAGTACTCTACCACTGAGCTATATTCCCAGACCCCTCCGCCCCTTTACAAAATGTTGAGACTGGGGCTGGCTGAATTGTCCAGGTTACTGGGATTTACAGTCTTCCTGCTTCAGACTGTAATCCTTAGGATTCCAGGCCTGTTCTACTGTGCCCTACAGGAGAGACGTTTTGTTTGTTTGTTTTTTGGTACCAAGGATTGAACTCAGGACCTTGCACTCGCCAGTCAGGCACTTATGCCACTGAGCTGAATCCCTGGCCCTAGGTCGGAAATTTTTACAGAATATAATACTTTGAGTCTTGTGTCTATGTGAACATACAGTGAATGTCACTTATCAATGAGGAAACTTTTAAATTATACTCAGCGTTATTAATTAGCTATTTAGAACTCACAAGTAACTTGTGATCTATATTTTTAGCACAAGCATTTGCTAGGGATGGCTGCTTTTAAATAAGGATTATGGAGTTTGGACATGGTGGGGCATGCCTGCCTGTAATCCCACACTCTGGGAAATTGAGGCAAGAAGATCACAAAATCTAGGAAGACATTTGGAAATTTTTTTTTAAACTATACTTGAGATTGAACTGTTTTCACGCTGGGCTACATCTCCCATCTTTTATTTTGAGATAGGGTCTGCTAAGTTGCCTAGGCTGAGCTCAAACATTTGATCCTCTTTCCTCAACCTCACACAGGGATGGGATTATAGGGAATGTGGTACAATGCCCAGCCCAACGAGAAGTTTGTGGAGGAAGCAACTTTTTTTTTCTCTTTTTTTTTGGTATCAGGGATCAAACTCAAGACCATGTGCTTGCAAGGCAGGCGCTTATGCCACTGAGCTAAATCCCCAGCCCTGCCCAGCCCAATCTCAAAACAATTTGTTTTTGTTTTTTGGGAACATGGTCTCACTGTATAGTTTAGGATGGCCTTGAAGTCACTGTGTAGTCCAGGCTGGCCTCAAACTCACAATGATCTTCTACCTTCGCTTCCCTAGCCCTAGGATTACAAGCATGGGCCACCATGCCCTGCTCCAGTCTCAGACTTTCAAAAGTGGGAGAGTGGGGTGGAGCAGGGGATGGAGCTCTTTATGAAGGCCTTAGGTTCAATCTCCTGAAGTACAAAAAAAAAAAGATGATGAGATTTAGACTAGTGACTTCCCTTCTTCAGTAATAGTACTAACTAGTCAAGCATTTTTACATAATATACACAATTATTATAGCCTCACAACTTAGGTATTATTAGTTCCATTGTACAGTTAAATAGGTTCAGAGAAGTTAAGTACTTTGCCTGAAAACACATAGCACCTAGTGACCCAACTTCAGTTCTGTGTGCCTCTAAAATTTTCTGCTTTTTAAAATATATTCCTCTCTTGGGGCTGGGCATTTAGCTCAGCGGCATAAGTGCCTGCCTTGCAAGCAGGCAGTTGTGAGTTCGATCCCCGGTACCGATAAAAAGGAAAAAGCAAAAAAAAAAAAAAAAAAATTTATATATATATATATATTTTGCTGATGGGCAAACATGGAGAGGAATATATATATGTCAGGTACTGTAATTTAATGGACTAGTTGCATAGTGTATTTGAGGAGAACTAAATTTTTGTTTTCATAGAATCATAGATATTCAAGATAGAAAAAAAAGCAACAGTAGGTTTCAGTAGGGAAAAAAAAGCACCAGTACAGTATTTAGGAGGT
The DNA here is from genome assembly GCF_034190915.1 of Cavia porcellus. Lineage (NCBI taxonomy): Eukaryota > Metazoa > Chordata > Mammalia > Rodentia > Caviidae > Cavia > Cavia porcellus. The sequence continues at coordinate 21,851,382 of NW_026947508.1, read as the reverse complement.
CAGGAAAGAGCAATTTGAAGAACAAGTACTTAAATTAGGTTAACTTTTCAATTAATTGTTAGCATGAACTAGATAGTTGAGACACTTAGGCTATTTTTTTCCCAGTGGCTTAGCTTACCTGCAAATCCCTGGGTACAAGTGACCAGAATTTATACTATATTATGATAGAAAGCATGCCTTTGTCACTATTTCAGTGATGGTAGGTGATTCACCCCACCACACACAAGTTTAAACTCATGAGCACTCCACCGCAAACTCCCCTTTTTAATTTTTTACTTAGAGATAGGGCCTTGGTTTAGTCTGTGCTTAAACTGGAGATCCTCCAGCCTCAGCCTCCCAGAGTACTGAGATTATAGGTGTGCATTGTGCCTTGCACTACTGTGCTTGGCTTTTAAAAAAAATTTTAAAATAGGGACTCACCAAGTTGCCCACATTGACTCAAATTTGAGATCTTCCAGCCCCAGTGTCCCAGAATGATTCCAAGTATGTGTCACCACATCCAATTGAAGTACACTTTATTAAAACTCCCATTATTTTCATTTAAAGAAATCAAGGCATAAAGAGATTAGATAACTTGCTTAAGGATCTGTAACTACATTTGATCTTAGCCAAAAGGCTAAGAAGTGATAAAGGACCTATAAATACTGTACTACTGGTGCTTTTTTTTTTCCTACTGAAACCTACTGTTGCTTTTTTTTTCTATCTTGAATATCTATGATTCTGTGAAAACAAAAATTTAGTTCTCCTCAAATACACTATGTAACTAGTCCATTAAATTACAGTACCTGACATAAAGAGGAATCTGAAGGGGAGGAGAGTGCTTTTGTTCAGTGATATGCTTTTTTTTTTTTTTTTTTTTTTGTCTTTTTCCTTTTTACCGGTACCGGGGATTGAACTCACGACTGCCTGCTTTCAAGGCAGGCACTTATGCCTGCTGAGCTAAACCCCCAGCCCCTCAGTGATATGCTTTATAGAAGTATTACTTCTATTTTGCTGATGGGCAAACATGGAAAGGAATATATATATATATATATATATATATATATATATTTTTTTTTTTTTTTTTTTTTTTGCTTTTTCCTTTTTATCGGTACCGGGGATCAAACTCACAACTGCCTGCTTGCAAGGCAGGTGCTTATGCCGCTGAGCTAAATGCCCAGCCCCAAGAGAGGAATATATTTTAAAAAGCAGAAAATTTTAGAGGCACACAGAATATAACTATAACTAAATGACAACACGTATTTGACCTCGAACACTGTCACCAGTTTTGTTGTCTGTCTTTCTGTTTTGAGACAGTCTTACTGTGTTTCAGGCTGGCCTTGAACTCACTGTGTACAGCAGCCTGGCCTCAGACTTTCATCTTTAGCCTTCGTGGTGCTGGGCTAGTAGGGTGCACTACCATGCCTGGCTTTTCGTTTTGTGTTTTTGAGACAGTCTGGTATGTAGTTCAAACTAGACTTGAACTCCCTTTTACTTTTAGAGCTGGTCTCAAACTTTCAACACCCCTGCCTCAGCCTTCACAGTACTGAGATTACAGGTGTGGACCACACTACACCTGACTCCAGATGGATGTTGAGGGGAGGTTTAACACAAAGTCTGACTGTATAGTTCAGGCTGACCTTGAACTTACTATGTATCCCAGACTGGCCCTGAACTCCTGACAATTCTTGTGTCTCAGCCTCTCAACTGCTGGAATAACAGGCATGTCCCTCTATGCCTGCCATAGAGTCCATATCTTGCTTACTGTACTATGCTGCCTTTCTGTTAAGTCGGAACCACTACAAGTGGATCAGCCTAACCAAAATAAGCATTTTTTTCGAAGTAGGAAAAAATATACCTTGTTTCTGTTCAAGTCACATAAATAACAGAAAATTGATTTTTAAAAAATCTTTTAGGCTTTGAAATATGAGCTTCTTTAGATGTAGCTGGAACCCAGAGTGGAGAGAAACAGCTAGGTAGAAAATCTAGTCCTTAAGTCAAATAGTCACCACACTAATCTGCCTTTTTTTTTTTTTTTTTTTTGTCTTTTGAGGCAGGGTCTCCTTGTGCAGTTCACATTGGTCTTGGCTCACTTTGTAGGGCAGGCTGATCTCAAACTTGCAGTGATCCTCCTGCCTCAGCCTTCTGAATGCTGGGATTACAGGCATGCACCACCATGCCTGGCACTAATTTTAGCTTTTATGCCATTAGATCCATAGTCCCCTTGACCTCCAATATTTTGTTTAATAAGTTCCTTAGCATGCCAGAGTAAAAAGGTTGTAAGGTCAATCTGGTCTTTATTCCCTTATTCCTGTTGCTTGCTTTTCTTTTTTATACAATTAAAGGAACAGAAGCCCTGAGGAGACTAGGACTTTTGGTCTTCTTTCTTTCTTTTCTCTTTATTTTTGTCATTCCTTATTTTTGTCTACCTGTCTTTCTCTTTTTGGATTTTTAGGGTTAGGGTGTTACTGTGTAGCCCAAAATAGGCTTGAACTTGTACTTCTCCCTCAGCTTTCCAAGAGCTAGGATGACAGGTGTGTTTTTATGCTGGGCTAAGACCAGGCTCTTACACCAATTATCAAGTCTCTGTTTTCTCACTCTGAAAGTTCAGATACTTGTGATACAGTAGTAGGGTAGCAACTGGATTTCTTTTTGTTTGTTTGCTTGTTTTTTGCAACTGGATTTCTGTTCAAGGTAGAGGGTTGTTAAAAGGACAAATAATTAGGACTTCTCATTCTTCACCTGTTAATCAGTTTGAGTAGTATAGGTAAGGAGAAGGACAATAGAATTGGTTATTGAATTGAACTCTCATCCATCTGTACAGTCTTGGGGTTTGTTGGTTGGTTGGTTGACTGGTTTTGGGATTTTGTTTTATTTTGATGACAGGGTCTTACTATGTAGCCCAAGCTGGCTTTGAACTTATAGTGATCTTCCTGCCTCAGCCTCTGGCTTAATGGAATTACAGACATCTACTGGTATGCCTGGCACAATTTTGTGGGGCTTTTTATTTTTTTTGTTGTTGTTTTTGTTGCTTTTTTGAGACAGAGTCTTATTATGCAGTTTAGGCTGGCCTTGAGCTCACTTTGTAGCCCAGGCTGGTCTCAAACTTGCAAAAATCCTCCTGCCTCAGCCTTCCCAGTGCTAGGATCACAGGTGCATGCCACCATGCCTGGTGGCATAATCTTGTTTTGATAGAATGATTATATGTATATTCTCTTTTTGTTTGTTTGGTTATTTATTGCACATATGAGAATAGAACCTAGCTCAAGGCCTTTTTTGGGGGGTACTGGGGATCCAACTCATGACCTTGCGCTTGCCAGGTAGGTGCTTTAGCTGCTGAGCTAAATCCCTGGCCCAGATTAAATAATTTTCTTTGGGAAAAAAAACCCCAAGTGTGGTGATGCATGCCTGTAGTCCCAGCACTTGGGAGGCTGAGGCAGGAGGATCACTTCAAATCTGAGGCCAACCTGGCCTACATAGTAAGTTCAAAACCAGTTTGAACTACAGAGTGAAACCCTGTCTCAAAAAATATATTATATATGTGTATATATATATCAGTATATAAATATTGATATATATAAATAGCACACCCAAATGACTTTTTATGTTTACTTAATTTATGTGCTATAGAGATTGAACTCAAAGCTGTCACACTGAATTACATCCCAGTCTTTTTTGCCAGATCTCTAAGTTCCCCATACAGGGCTCACACTTATGGTCTTCTCTTCCTTGGCCAGAGTGCTGGTGGATCCATATTTCATATGTGTACAGTGTGCTCTATTAATATATAACTTTGACTATAATTATTAAAAATGAAACTGGAATTTGGCATGGTGGCACCTGCCTATAAACCCAGCACTAGGGAGGATGAGGCAGGAGGATGGAGAAAATTTGAGGCCATTCTGAGCAACTTAGCAAGATACAGTCTCAAAATAAAAAAAAGGCAGGGGGGCTGAGGATATAACTTAGTAATAAAACACTCCTTGGTTCAACACCTAGCACTACAAAAAAATAAGTTTAAATTTTAAATATTTGATCTATTTGGAATGGAGGAGCATATAAATAAGAAATATGCACCCCCCATTCCAAATGGGTAAGCTGTTTTGTTTTGTTATGCTGGGAGTGACGGTCAGTGCCAAGGGCATATGAAGCATGTGCTCTACTACTGAGCAGTACTCCTAGTTCCCAAATATGTAAAGTGAATTAATCAGCGGGGCATAGTGGCACTTGTTATCCTAGAACTCTAAGAACCTGAGTCAGAAGGATTGCAAATTCCACCCCAGCCAGGGAAGTTTAGCAGTTTAGCAGGTTAGCAAAAATCTTGCCTCAGAAATAAAAATTTTATCTTTCTGAAGCTAATTGGAAAAAATAAAAAATAAAAAATAAATAAAAATTTGACAAAAAGGACTGGTGCCAGGCATAGTGGTGCATGCCTGTAATCCTGGCACTCAGGCTGACACAGGAGGATCACCATGCATTCGAGGGATACATAGTGCATTCAAAATTGGTCTGAACTGCATAGCGAGATCCTGCCTAAAAAAAGAAAAAGGACTGGGGGGAGGAGGAAAGAAAGGACTGGGTATATGGCTCAGTGTAAAAGTTCTTGGTTCAATCCCCAGTTAAAAGCGGGGGCTGTGCTGGGGATGTAGGTCAGTGGTAAAGAATTGTCTAGTGAGGGGCTGGGGATTTAGCTCAGCGGCATAAGCGCCTGTCTTGCAAGCAGGTAGTGGTGAGTTCGATCCCTGGTACTGATAAAAAGGAAAAAGACAAAGACACACACACACAAAAAGAATTTCCTAGTGTGCTTGAAGTCTTGGGTTGACTCTTAGGACTACAAAAACCAAAAGCTTGTTTAAAAAAAAAGCAGTGGGGCTGGGAATTTAGCTCAGTGGCATAAGTACCTGCCTTGCCAGCAGGCGGTCGTGAGATTGATCCCCGGTACCAATAAAAATGCAAAAGACAAAAAAAAAAAAAAAAAGCAGTGACATGTCCAGAACTCCTGCTACTCAGAAGGCTGGACAGTGAATTGGGAGGCTTTGAACGTGTGTGTGTGTGTGGGTTGTGTGTCTGGTACTGGGGATTGAACCCATGGCAGCTGAACTAAACCCCCGGCCCTAGTTTTCATATTAAGAAATAATTCACTTAGAATTGGTGTATGTTCAGAAATATTATTTGCTTTCCAACTGCATCAATGGGTACAGTAAATTGTACTCTAGTTGCTTAAAGGAGAACCTTTGACTTTTCTCCTGCCTTAGAAATCCCACTTCATTAAAGTTATTGGCTTTGGAGTTCTTCCTTAAGGTTGATTCCTAACTTGATAAGTGATTGTTTATATTTGATGTTGAGTAATTTTGGTATTGAGTATTTGATATTTTGGGTTTTTTATTTTGTTTTTTGGCACTGGGAATCAAACTCAAGACCTTGTGCTTGCCAGGTAGATGCTTATGCCACTGAGCTAAATCCCCAGCCCAGTATTTCGTATTTTTTGCACAGATCTTATAACAGATTTTTTTTTTTGGCACTGGGAATTGTGCTCAAGACCTTATGCTTGCCAGGTAGGCGCTGTGCCACTGAACTATATCCCCAGCCCCAGAAATTTTCTTTATGCAAAAAGTCCCTAATATAAAAAAAGACTGTCTCTCTTTTTTTGTAACATGGTCCCACTAGGTAGTTCAGGTTGGCCCTTAACTCACTATGTAGCTCAGGCTGGCCTCAAACTCAGCAGTGATCTCCCTGCCTCAGGCTCCCCAGTGCTAGGATTATAGACATGTAACACTGTGCCGAATCTTCCACTTCTTTTTTTTTTTTTTTTTTTTTTTTGTCTTTTTCATTTTTATTGGTACCAGGGATCGAACTCACAACCACCTGCTTGCAAGGCAGGTGCTTACGCCGCTGAGCTAAATCCCCAGCCCCCCTTCCACTTCTTTTAAGCAGTATTAAATTGCTATATGGGAAGTACCTTGAAGGTTGGAGAATGTTGTTTAAGAAGTATAGTTTATTAACTGTAAGGCTAGATTAGTAAGGATATAGTTTGACTCTTTCTTTCTTTATTTCTTTTAGAAAAATAGTTAAGTTGTTATTGTTTGCTATACTGGGGATGGGTCACAGGGATGCTGTACCACTCAGGTATATCCTCAGCCCTTTCTGTTTTTTTTATTTTGAGACAATGTCTCACTAAGTTGCCCTGGGCTGCCTCAAACTTTTGCCTCAGCCTCCAAAGTAGCTAGGATTGAGTGTGATACCATACTCGACACATTGAACTTTTTATTTAATATTTTACAAAAAAGGTTTAGTCTGAGGCTGGGGGGTTTAGCTCAGCGGCATAAGCGCCTGCCTTGCAAGTGTGCGGTTGTGAGTTCGATCCCTGGTACCGATAAAAAGGGTTTAGTCCAAAAGACCAAAGCCCACTAATCACAGTGCTTGGAAGACTGAGGCAGGAGTGTTGCAGTAGTTTGTAAACCAGCTTGGGCTACATAGTGAATTCAAGATCAGCCTAAACTACTACATAGTGAGACCTTGTCTCAAGAAAACAGCATGAACAAGTGCCAATCAAAGCACTTGTCACATCAGACTCCTCAGATTTCTCTCTTTGTTCTGCTGAGCTAGCAGTTGTAGAGGTCAGCACCCCTGCTGGTGTGTGCCCTGCTAGGGGAACAGGCTGCCATCCCCTAAGCTGCACATGAGGTTCTTGAAGTTGATATTAGCCTGGGCCTCTGCAAACAATCTGGGCCCAAAAGATCCAACGTTTATAGGCTAACCTTGAGCTCCTGGAGATCCTCCTACCTCAGCCTTCTGAGTGCTAGGATTATAGCCACACACCACTCCACCTGACCATTAATTAATTTTTAAAGTTGTTTCTGAAGGGGGCTGGGGGTTTAGCTTAGCGGCATAAGCACCTGCCTTGCAAGCAGGCGGTCGTGAGTTCGATCCCCGGTACCGATAAAAAAATGAAAAAGACAAAAAAAAAAGTTGTTTCTGAAAGGAGGGAGATATTTTTCTAGCACCCATTAAAGACAAGGAGATAAGTTTCTCCGAATGCACTTTGCTGGATCCTGGTTGGTGAAGTTGCATTAGAACGTGCAATTGTGATGCACCCGTGGCAGGGTGGTCTTGATGCCAGCTATTCATTTGCAGGTAGCTTTGGAAAATGGCTGCCTCTCATTTCACCGGGCTCACAGCCGTGGCTGATGTAATTAAAGAACTAGACACTCAGATAGCTGTAAGTAAGCTCTTGAGGCCACTGTGGCAGAACCTAGTGAATGTGCTTCTGATCCTGACCCGGCCTCGTGGCGCTAAGATTTAGGAAGTTCGGCTGCTTCAGGTTGGGGTCTTTGCATGGACTTAAAGATTGCTAACCCCTGGGAAAAACTGCTCTTCATGATAAAGAAGAACTTTTCACAGTTGCTAAACAATCATGTATGTTTATTGGTCATAGCCCTGACATAAACTCCAGCATGGTTTGAAATGCCAAAATGAACTAATTAGGTTTTCTTAAAGTTTGTGACTGAGTTTTCAGTGTGATTGTGCTATAACTTATTTGAATTTAACATTATTTGATATTTAAGTAACGCATGTGGTACGTAACCCAATGTTATATTCATATGTAGTCCTCAAAAATGTCTTGCTTGGGGCTGGGGATTTAGCTCAGCGGCATAAGCACCTGCCTTGCAAGCAGGCGGTCATGAGTTTGATCCCCGGTACCGATAAAAATGAAAAAGACAAAAAAAATGTATATATAGAAAAAAATGTCTTGCTTATTCTAGCTTATTTTCTATATAAGATTCTTCATTTCATTTACCTTCTTCCTTATTTCAACTTGTGAACTATATCATTTAGCTTTTGGAGAAGAAAGGATGTCTGAATGTCAGGTGAGAGCAATGAACATTCTTCATTCCCCCCATTTTAATGTGTAGGTAACCAGTGGTCACCATGCCAGGTATACTGAAGACCCCTCAAAGTCTGACAGATGCATAATTTTACTTTCAAAACTCACACTCACACTTTAGTATCTGCATTTCTAGTGCTAATTCTCATGTTTTCCTTCTCCAGTTGATTGGCCTTGGTCCTCACAGCTCCAAAAAGAAACAGGATCTCGATAAGCTCTATGAGCTGAAGTCCAAAGCTCGGCAGATTATGAACCAGTTTGGCCCCTCAGCACTTATCAACCTCTCCAATTTTTCATCCATAAAACCGGAACCAGCCAACACCCCTCCGCAGGGCTCCATGGCCAATAGCACCACAGTGGTAAAGATACCAGGGACTCCTGGGACAGGAGGTCGTCTCAGCCCTGAGAACAATCAGGTATTGTCCCTGTTCCTTGTCCTGTGTGGGCACCGCTTTTGGTTATTTGAACCACTGATGCTTTGGGCGATGGCCATGTCAGGCACTGTCTCTTCGCAATTGAGCAAGGTCTGTTCGCACTCCAGAATCCCAACATTCTTTATCAGATTATCATGTTCACTGTGTATCAGTTTTTATTCTGTCATGTGTAGTTGTGTGTATGCATATGTACCTGCATCCATCACATATACTCACACAACACTTTGCCTATAATGGCTGCTTTATATATGCTAGCTATAAAAAAAGATATATAAGGGGCTGGGGATTTAGCTCAGCGGCATAAGCACCTGCCTTGCAAGCAGGCGGTCATTAGTCTGATCCCCGGTACCGATTAAAAAAAAAAAAAAAAAAAAATATATATATATATATATATATACACATATATATGTATATATATGTATATGTATGTATATATGTGCTAGCATGTAGTTATTTAAAAATATAAATGGGAAAAAAATATATAAATAGGTTATTCTTAAAATAACTGTCTTTCCTCCTTTTAAATCATCCAGATTCTATTATTACTAATTTGTGTGTGTGTGTGTGTGTGTGTGTGTGTGTGTGTGTGTCTTTTTTGAGACAGTGTCTTGCTGTGCAATTCAGACTGGCCTTGAGCTCACTTTGTAGTCCTGGCTGGTCTGGAACTCAAGATCTTCCTGCCTCAGCCTCCCAAGTGCTGGGATTACAGACATGTGCCACCGTGCCTGGCTTCTCCCATCATGAGTTTTTGCAGTGATTCTAAAATCTGCTCCCTCTTTTTTTTTTTTTTTTTTTTTTTTTTTTTTTTTGTCTTTTTCCTTTTTATTGGTACCGGGGATTGAACTCACAACTGCCTGCTTGCAAGGCAGGCACTTATGCCGCTGAGCTAAATCCCCAGCCCCAATCTGCTCCCTCTTTACATTCGTGATCCTGGTTCCACCCTCCAGAGTCACAAAATAGAGGTTCACTACCTTGACTTAGATCTTGCAGGCTAAGTAGGATGGATGAGGAAACATTTCAAAAGAATTGGTGAAGATGCTAGCAGAGAAGAGCAGGAAGGGCTGGGCAGAGTCAGGAGACCAACCTATGTTGAGTAGAGACTCCACGGAGAAGAACTAGGGATAAACAGGTTAAGGCAGAACTGCAGCGAAGCGTAGTGGGCCTGTACTACCAGGTTTCCATAAGAACTTTAAGACAGGGGCTGGGGATTTAGTTAGCGGCATAAGCGCCTGCCTTGCAAGCAGGCAGTCGTGAGTCCGCTCCCTGGTACCGATAAAAATGAAAAAGACAAAAAAAAAAGAACTTTAAGACAATAGGGCCATCTGGTTTTCATTTTGTTTTTGAGACCAGGTCTCACTATGTGGTCCAGGCGGACCTCAAACTTGTGGTGATTCTTCTGCCTCAGCCTTCTGAGTGCTGGGATTACAGGCACGTGCCACCATGCCCAGCAGGGCCATAGACAGCCTTTGCAGATACTTAATAGGGAATAACATTCACATAATAAAAGTAGCATGTCTTAAGTTAGCTTGGCAGTAAGGAGACAAAAGACGTAGAAAATAGGATAAACGGAGCAAAACCAATTTGTTTTTGGGGAGGCAGGGTTTTACTAGGTAGCTTAGGCTAATCTTGAACTCATTATGTAGCTCAGGCTTGCAGTAAACTTGTGGTGATCCCTAAGTGCTAGGACTAGCGGCACAACCACACCCGGCTTTCATTCATTCATTCATTCATTCATTTATTGAGAAAGAGTCTTTGTAGTTTAGGTTGCCCTCAAACTCGTTAGATAGTCCAGGCTGGCCTGGAACTTGCTGTGACCCTCTTGCCTCAGCCTCTGAAGTGCCCAGCTACTGATCATTTTTAAGTTATATTCATACACACATAAATGCAACTCAGCATTTTCTTTATGAAAGTGGTGATGGTTATACATACCCATACATTATTTAGTTTCACAGAGGTGAATACAATGTTCCCTGCCCTCTGAGAGAGTTTAATCTATTGAGTCAGGTACAGGGAGGTTTGTAAATATGCACAGTGATGCCCAGGGCATAGCAAAGGCAAATGAAGGGAATAGTTGCTTTTACCTGGTGGGCGAGGAAAGGCATCCAAAAGGAAAGGAGCTGAGCATGGAGGAAGCAGAAAGGAGAGTGTGGCAAGGGTGCCATCTCAGTCAGGTACAAACTGCTTCCTTTGAGGGAAGGGACTGAGCAACAAGGTGATGAACAGAAATAAAGTGCCTGGCTGTTGCACACCGGCCTCTTCCAAGCCACTCTTTCTGCCTTCCCCTGGCTGCTTCTGTCCGGAGAGTAGAGTTTGTAGCAAGGCCCCAGGCAGAGTGAACTCTGAGTGCTTTCCAAACTTACAGCTAAACCCAGCAGTTTGACAGCCTTTCTTCAGAAGCTGCTTGTTTCCTTACCAGTCACTGAAAAATCTTTCCCCAATGAACTTTAGGTGTTGACCAAGAAGAAGTTACAGGACTTAGTAAGAGAAGTGGATCCTAATGAACAGTTGGATGAAGATGTGGAGGAGGTAAGGTGGCTTTGAGGACACCAGCAGCTGTATCCCTAAGCACTGATACAGCATGCTAGTTAAGAGCAGAGACTTAGAGGCAAACAAAGCGGTGGGCTGGGGGGTTGGGTTAGATTGGGTTGGTTGGACAGGGGATTGAACCAGGGCCTTGGACATGCTTGCCAAGCACTCTACATGCCTAGTCCCAACCCTTCTCTTTTCTCTTTTGAGAACTAGGATTCAGCCCAGGGCTGCGCTGACACTTACCTGCACCCCAGCCCCTTCCTCAGTCTTTTGACACAGGGTCTCAGTGTAGCCCAGGCTGGCGTGCACTTTCAGCGCTCCTGCTGCCTCAGCCCCAAGTGTGGAGATTACAGGGTTACACCACACCCAGCACAAAGGTTTTTTCTTGAGGAAAGAAACTTTGTTCATATTTTATTTTTTATTTTTATTTATTTATTTTTGATACCAGGGATCGAACTCGCAACCTTGCACTTGCCAGGCAGACACTTATGCCACTGAGCTAAATCCCCAGCTTTGTTCATATATTCGATTGCAGTATCTTCTCTTATTTCTATCTCTGAGAGCATTATATTTTTTATCTTTTGTTTTCCTTGCATAGTCTCTTGCCTCTGTATGCTTCCACTTTGTTTATTCCAGTTTGTTCGTTCATTTATTCTTATTTATGGTACTGAGGATTGAACTCATGATTTTGTATTCTCCAGGCAGGTGCCTATACTGCTGAGCTAAATCCCTGGCCCAATTCCAGTTTTTTTGTTTTTGTTTGAGAGAGTGTTGCTATATAGTGCAGGCTGATCTTGAATTCACAGCAGTCCTCCTGCCTCAGCCTTCCGAGTAGTTCACTATGTAGGGAATTTTAGGCATATGCCCCCATTATGTTTTTAATGCTAAGATATTTTCTTCAAATGTTTGGTAATCCTGGACATCCATTCTTAAAGAATTAGCCATTAAAAACATGATTTTGTTGAGTGTAGTGATACGTATTTGTAGTTATTCAGGGGGCTGAGGTGGGAGAATTACTGGAGCCCACAAGTATAAGACCAGCCTGGCCAATATAACAAGACCTTGTTGTCTAGATAGATAGATAGAGATACAGATACATGATTTGCATTAAAACTTATTGACTGAGCACCAGGGCACATGCCTATAATTTCAGCACTGGAAGGATTGTGAGTTCTAAGCCTGAGCTACATGGTGAGTTCAAGACCAGCCTGCGCCGTAAAGTGAGACTTTGTCTCAAATAACCAAAAAAAAAAAAAAAACCAGAAAGAAAGGGGCTGCATTACTTAACCTTGGCTAGGTAGAAATAGGTAGAAAGCACAAGAGTCCCTCTTCACAGGGGTGCGCTTTGCCCTTGCACTGGGTAATGTTTCTGTGGCCTTCATTCTTCATCCTCTGCTTAGCCCAAATGCCGATTCCAGGTCCGCTGCAGAAAGCTGACTGATCCAGGGGGAAACTTGTCCCTGCAACAGGCGCCCTACCCCACCCACTGGCATCATGGTGACTGTCCCCACCTTGCTTCTCCAGATGCTGCTGCAGATTGCTGATGACTTTATCGAGAGTGTGGTGACAGCAGCCTGCCAGCTTGCTCGGCATCGCAAGTCCAGCACCCTGGAGGTGAAAGACGTCCAGCTGCATCTAGGTACTCGGCCTCATTTTCCTAAAGGAGCCCCGCAGCTGTTCCTTCAGGATGGCGGGGAGTTGAGAGGAGCCTTCAGGCTGAGATCGGACTTTGGGACCTTTTGGATTTATGTATCCATCCAACCGCAGCACTAGGGGAGGAGAGAATTCCATCTGCGCTGGGGGATGAGCCCAGGCCTTGCATTTAAAACCATATTCTGCTGCTGCTGCCTTCTAACTATGCTGCTTTGTCTTCTCAGTTGGTTTGTCTTAGAGCCTGCTTCTTGGTTTGTAAAACCTCTTTTCAGGGTAATTGTGAGACTTACAGACCATGTTTGTTAACTGACTGGCACATTGCTGGGTATGGTGGCACAAGCCTATCATCGCAGCACTCAGGAGGCTGAGGCAAGAGGATCACTGTGAGTTCAAGGTCAGCCTGAACTACATAGTGAGACCCTGTCTCAAAAATAAACAAAAAAGTTACTGGTATAGTGCCCAGCACAAAATAAGTGCTTAGTAATTTTTTTTTTTCTTTTTTGTGGTACCAGGGATCAAACTCACGACCGCCTGCTTGCAAGACAGGTGCTTATGCCACTGAGCTAAATCCCCAGCCCCTAGTGCTTAGTAATTTATAGCTGTTATTATTATATCATTGAAATAAAACTGTTCTCAGGGCTGGGATTGTAGCTTAGTGGTAAAGCATTTGGTTAGCATATGCAAGGCCTTGGCACTGCAAAAAACAAAAATAAAATTATTCCTATCTAGGCATGGTGGCACATGCCTATAATTTCAACACTTGGGAAGCTGACGCATGAAGATTGCTCTGAGTTTAGGCCAGCCTGGGCTACAGAGTGAATTTAAGAGCAGCCTGAACTATATAAGGAGACCCTGCCCCTACCCCTAAAAGAAGTTCCTCAGTGTTCCCATGCAGTTTTCAGCCTGTGTATGCATTTTTACTAATAACATTATAAAATGCATACAATTTTGTATTCTTCCCCACTCAACAGACACTAAATTTGAGCTTGGGTTTTTGGGAGATACTGACCTAACATTAATACCATATTAATTTGGAAAAGAGTAAATCCTCTTCTGCATCAGTTACAAATGTGATCAAAGAAAGAAGAATCTAGGAACTAGGGATTTAGCTCCGCGGCGGAAGCACCTGCCTTGCAAGCAGGTGGTCCTGAGTTCAATCCCCGGTACCGATAAAAAATGAAAAAGACAAAAAAAAAAAAGAGAGAAGAATCTATAACTACAGAGTTGGGCCAGGTGAGGGATGCAGACAGTGGTGAGGGATTCAGGGAGACCAGTTCATGGCTCATGACTAGAAGGCTTCCATCCCAGTGTCAAGAAAGTATTTCTTACCAATGTGGTGTTATATACCTGTAATCCTAGCATCCTGGGAGACTGAGGCAGGAGGATCACAGGTTCAGGTCCAACCTTAGTAACTTACTGACTCAGCAAAGTCCTGTATCAAGATTAAAAAAAAAAAACAAGGCCTGGGCTGTAGATCAGTGCAGAGGCCCTGAGTTCAATTCCAGTACTGGGGAAAATAAATCTATAACAGTGTTAAGGGTATAGCTCCATAGTAGAGCACTCACATAGCATGCGCAAGGCCAGTATTGCACCAGAGATCTATAAACAGTAACAGTTATCTGGGCTAGAGATGTACTTCAGTGGTAGAATACTCTCCTAGCATGTGTGAGGCCCAGGGTTTGATCCCCAGTACCAATAATAGTTATTATTATTAGCCAGATATGATAACTAACATCTGTAATCTCTACTCTGGAGGCTGAGGCAGGAAAATTGCTTGATCCTAGGACCTGGAGGTTAGCTTAGACAACACAGTAAGACCCTGTCTTAAAAACTAAAAACAGAAATAGTTGTTAGCTGGCTGTGGTGGCACATGTACACAAATCCAGCACTCTCACAGGTCTGGAAGCCAGAGACTGAAATCAAGGTGTTAACAAGGTCACGCCCTAGGGAAGCCTGTTTCTTGCTTTTTCCTAGCTCCTGGTAGTAACAGGCAGTCTTTGGTGCTGTAAGGCCTTCCCTTATCTCTCTCTCTGTCTTTTTCTCTGTCTCTTTTGAGACAGGGTTTTGCTTTTTAGTCCTGGCTGGCCTTAAGCTCATGGAGATCATCCTGTCTCAGCCTTCTAAGTGCTGGGATTACCACACTTGACTTCACATTTACTTTTTTATATGTTTCAAATATTTTGTTCATTGTTTTTCTTTTTATTCCATCTTGAATATAGCTAACTTGCCTAGAAAGTTGAACTTTTTTTTTTTGTCTTTTTGAGACAGAGTCTCGCTGCGTAGTTCAGGCTGGCCTTGGCTCACTTTGTAGCCTAGGCTAGTCTTGAACTCGCAACGATCCTCCTGCCTCAGTCTCCCAAGTGCTGGGATTACAGGCATGAGCCACCACGCCCAGTGCAGAAGTTGAATTTGTGATCTTCCTGCCTCAGGTGTTTTTGTTTGTTTGGTTGGTTTTGGTTTTTTGAGACTGTCTTGTATAATTCAGGTACCCTCGAACTCATAGCAGTCCTCCTGGCTCAGCCTCCCAAGCCTTATCTTCTTGACTAGTGGGAGTTACTGTTGTGTACCACCATACCTGGCCTCCATGGCCTTTTCTACTCCAAGATCTGAAGTTACACAGCATCCCTCCTGCTGAATTCTCCTTTTTTTTTTAAAATTTTTTTTGTTTTTTTCTTTTTTATCGGTAGTGGGGATTGAACTCACGACCACACACTTGCAAGGCAGGTGCTTATGCCACTAAGCTAAATCCCCAGCCCCTGAATTCTCCTTTTTGCGGCAGTCAGAAAGACTGTTTTGAGTCAGGATCTCTCCCTATGTGCTAAATTGTGCAGACTGAGCTGAATTTGTGATCATCCTGCCTCTGCCTCCAAAAGTGCTGGCATCATAGGGCTGAGCACCCGTGCCCAGCTACACTGCACCTCTTGGTGGAGAGGCGTGGAGGGACTTGCAGGCATGTTACAGAAGCACCACAGCCAGACTCACACACATGGAAAGCAGAGCCAGGGTACAGACTTCCTGTTTAGAGGCTACAGCTGCAGTTGGGCTGGATGAAGAAGATGGACAAGCATGATGGTTGCATAGCTGTGTGAATGCACTTAACGCCACCTTATATTTAAAGATGATTTAAGAATCTGGACATGGTGATGTATGCCTTTAATCCCAGCTACAGCAGACATCAAGTTATGAACAGCTTAACATACGAACAACTTGGTTCTGACTGGAATTGACTTAGGACCAGTCTTGAGTTATATCCCAAATACCACACGCTTGTCCTTCCAGATGGTCTCAGATACAGATTTAATCCCTAAAGAGTTCTTGAAGGAACATGACCATATCCTGTCCTGCATGGGGTTAACTGAGAAATCCTGGGCCGGTGTCTCTCTAAGGACACTGAGATTTGCTGGTATATGGGAGAGAGGCTATGAAGGCCTGAGGCTCTGGGTGACAACCTGAGCTACAACTGGCCCTCAGGGAATACTTGAGTTCGAAAGTCCAGGGACCTCTGTACTGAGGGGACTGAGGCTTTGACTGAGGCCAGAGAGTGGCAAGTTCAAGCCTAGCTGGGGCAATTTAGTCAGACCCTATCTCAAATAAAAAAATAAGATGTAGCTCAGTAAAAGCCCTTGGTTTAGTCCCTAGTTAGTACCAGAGAATATGGATATGGAGATATATACATATACACAGACTTACATATAAAATAAATAGCTACAGTTACATAGGAGAAGTGCTGTAAAAATTTGTGAATATTTACATTTTAAAAATTTATTTGACCCAGGCTTGGTAGGTGGGCTGTTATCTCAGTACCAGGGAGGCTGAGACAAGAGGATGACCACAAGTTTGAGGCCAGCCTGGTGTGTATAGTGAGACCCTGTCTACAAAACACAACACTTCGGAGCAGCTATGAGTGATTGTGGAACCTTTCCTGGGGTGGTGTTAGTATGGTTCATGTTGTGACCCATCCTCCCTGGCACTGGTCTGAGCAAGTGTCCCATCGTGCTCCTGGTGTGGCCTTCCTCACCTGTGCGGGCTTCTCCCTTGCAGAGCGCCAGTGGAACATGTGGATCCCAGGATTCGGCTCTGAAGAAATCCGGCCCTACAAAAAAGCTTGCACCACAGAAGCACATAAGCAGGTGAGGGGTCTCCCTGCCCCACACAGCGGGCAGAGAAGATGAAAGGCAGCACGAGCAGGTGTCTTCTGTCCCCACAGGGGCTCTAGTTTTCTTCTCAGGTCTGGTGAGCATCACCTGAAGCTTTAGATTCTGCCCTCCTGCCTCCCCCATACCTCCTTCATGCTGGTCTGAAGCCCACGTATGGCTCTGTGAATAGAGTAGTTCTAAGAAATACACTGTGTTAGGGCTGGGGATTTAGCTCAGCAGCATAAGAGCCTGCCTTGCAAGCAGGCAGTCGTGAGTTCAATCCCCGGTACCGATAAAAAACGAAAAAGACAAAAAGAAAGAAAGAAAGAAATATACTGTGTTGTGCTGAGAGTAGTACCAGGCTGCTCTGCCAGCTACACAGGCCTGGGTCCCCCGATGGACCTCTGTTCTGTCCCTCCTAAGGAGGAGCCCTGGGGCAGTGTGGAGCAGCGCTTATACAGAGCAAGCTGGCCCTGCATTGGTCAGGCCGATAGCAATGTGGGACTTGGCTGCTGTACTTTCTGTCTTAACTGGCTCTTCTGGTTTGGAGTGTCTGACAAGCGTGACTGGGCAGCCCTGAGTGCATTCCTTGTGTTTTCATGGCCCTGGGCAGCTATGAACAGAGCACATGGAAGACCAGGAAACCACCAGTAGCCTGAACTGAAAGGCTGCACTGTCTTACAGGGAGTTTCTCCTGTCACTCTGGCTGTGCTCCCAGGTCATCCAGTGCTCAGCCCTGCTTACTCAACCAGTAGCATGATGTTGGTCAAAAAGACTGAGCAAAGCTGGATGCAGTGGTGCACACCTGTCACCCCAGCACTGGGGAGGCTGAGGCAGGAGGATGGCTATGAGTTCAAAGCCAGCCTGGGCTACGTACTGAGTTCAAGACCAGTCTGAACGACATAGCAAGACCCTGTCTCCCAAAAAACAATCAAGCAAACCAGAAACAGTGAGCGAAGCCAGCGAGCTGTCGCTCTTCAGTTGCCCGTCACTGCAGGTCACTGTGCAGTGCCAGCTCCTCGTTTGAAACCAAGGCCCTTTCCCTATTTTCTCCACCACTCTAGGGAGGAAGAGAATGGGGCCAAGGAAAAACATGCTTTGCCAGCCTTGACCTGTGTTCCCAGAAAGCAAGAGCTGTCCCCTTCTGCTCGTAACTCCTTGCCATCCTGTGGCTTACAGCAGTTTGGATGTAGGAGTGACCCTTCGGGCCTCCAGACACCCACGGGGCCCTGCACACTACCCTGTAGGAGGGAGGAGCCTTTGAGCACCTGCCTTGAACCTGTGTAATTGTTTATTTCTCTCTCCTTTCAGAGAATGGCACTGATCCGGAAAACAACCAAGAAATAACACGCAGGAAGGTCAGGGTATGGACCTGTCCAATGTATTTGGAGATACTTGAGCTGAGACCTCAGCCATCTCATCCTTGGAGTTTGTTTGTTTGTTTGTTTGTTTTTAAATGCTTTACAGAGAAGCATATATTTTTTATTAACAGTGCAGCAATATCTATAATGACTGAGAGGATCTGCCAAAAGAATAAAGCCTCCTATCCCAACCTCCGGTCCCTTTTCCCTGCCGTCTCAAAGAGGAGCAGTATACCTTCCAGAGAAGATTTTATTGGTGGTTTATTATACTAGAAGTGATTGAATACATGACAAAGCATTATGATTTTGTTGGGTGCGACAGTATTAGCAGGATTTGTAGAGGGTTTTGTTTCCTCTTCCCTTTTCCTTTTCCCTGTACTTTGTAATGTCAGTGTTTATATGAATATGAATTTGATTTGCTTTTCCAGAATAAAGAAGTTATTAATTGAAAGACACAGAGTACATGGCTTAGAGCCTTTGACTCTGGCCCTAGGCAGCCGGGAAGCCCAGCAGGGGGCAGCACTGAGTTGATGTCTGAGGCACACAGAGAGTTCCCGTTGTTTTAGGCTAGTCCTTGTTTGAGTCTGGTTTGTCAGCATCAGGGGGTAACAGACCCCAGAGTAACAGCATCCTGGTTTGAGTAATGTTACTGTGCCTAAGAACCTTTTTGAACACCTGCAACTCCTAGAGAAAGTTTGGGTCCTTTTGGCACTGATGAGGACCAGAGTAAGCTAGAGAAAAGGCCTGGCTGTCCTTAGCTGTCACAGTCCCTGAACCTAGAATTTTCACTAACACACAGAGGAAACCTAGCACCTTCCAGATCCCAGGGTTGAGCTTTCAATGGCATCGTCCCCACCTGGGCCCAGCATTGCCTTGGTGGACTGTGAGGTTTGGGTATTGGGGAGGCCTCAGGCTCAGCGCACACGCTTGGCTGCACCTCACCCACCTGCAGAGGGACCCTTGCTTCCATCCCCTGGCTCAGGAGCCCTCTTCACAGCTCATAGATGTCTTGGAGCAACAGAAGCCGTGCAGATGTCGCTGTTGCTTTTGGCGGATATCTCAAACCCTCATGGGACAGCTACCTTCATCCTTTTCCTGGCCTTGCCTGACACTTGGCCACCAAGTCACTTCTGTGGCCTGCAACCAGGATGAGAATCTTGGAGGATTTTAACTTCCTCCAGAACGAGCTCAGGCCACTGGGCAGTGCCCCAAAGAATGTTCTGTTTGCAGTAACAAGCATCGAAGGCCTGAGCTCCAACCATGGGAACACAGATGTCACTGGTCACCAGAGGAACACAGAATTAATTTTGAGTCCCTCACTAAGGACAAAAGGGGACAAGAAAACTGCAGAAGATTACAGCCCTTAGTCACCTGTGTGACAGATAAGTGGCTTCCTCTCTCTTTGTCTGACTGTCTTTATTTGCACATTTGGGGTGTGTTCATGTTCATTCATGTGGCAAGTCTTTATAAGCTCTGCAGGCAGCTCAGAAGACCCAGGGAGCATTCCTGCCACTGGAGAAGCCAGCAAGAGGCTTGGGGGGGGGAGGCTCTCGGGGCTGGGCCGCGGAAAGAAGTGCTACTGGAGCAGAGATCTGTGGGGTCGAGGTGAAGGCTGGTGGGCCCTCTTCTTTGGAGCAGGATCTGCATGTGTAGGAGCTCTGCAGCCCCAGCAGAGTTGTGGTCCTCATCTAGAAGCAGCAGGAGCCCCTGAGGCAGTCAGCAGATGCATGGCATATGCACAGGCCTAAAGAAGTCTGTGCATGTGCAGAGAGAGGACAGAGCTGGGCGACAAGGGACCCGGGTACAGCCCTCAGGCTCAGTGGTGGCAACATCCTGGCTTCTCCAGGAACCCATGGAGCCTTTGTCAGTGCCTGTGCCGGGAGGCTATGAGTGTGCCCTGCAGGGAATGGGAGGCTCTGGCCTCCTCACCCCGCTTCAGCATGAGCAACTTAACTGTTAGGCTCTGAGAAAGATTCATGTAAGAGAATTCTGAGGCTTAGAACTGGCATAAAAGCCAGGCATGGTGGCACAGACCTAAAATCCCAGCATTCTGGGAGGCAGAGGAGGATTCCTGGGAATTTGCTGAGACCCAATCTCAAAATAAAAAGAGTTGGGATATAGCTCAATGTGAAGGCCCTGGCTCAGAAAGAGCCGGTATATCAGATGAGGGGTCGTTTGGGCTCAGCCTAAAAGATGAGAAGTTAGAGGTGAGAGAAGGGTATGCTGTCCCAGGGGACAACACGTGAAAGGCACAAAGGCAGGCTGGGGATGGTGCTGTAATTCCAGCACTCAGGAGAATCAGCATGACTTTGAGGCTACCTTCGATTACACAGTATGATCCTGTCTCAAAAAAAAAAAAAAAAAAAAAAAAAAAAAGCCTAAGAATAGACTCAAAGAGAAGATTCCAGAACTTCACAGTTAGTTAGAAAGCAGAGACCAGCTGGTACTGTAATTTCTGGCACTCTGGGAGCCTGGGACAGAAGGATCACAACTTTAAACCCAGCCTGGGCAATTTAGTGACTAAGCAAGACTGTTCAAAATAAAAAATAAGGACTGAGGATTTAAACCACGGTGAAGACTCTAGGATCCATCACCAGTACCAAAAAGAAAAACAGCCCAGGCCACATCTCCAGGTGGGACTTCACATGTTCATGCTAAGTTACATCTCTAGGCCTTTTAAAATTTTTTTTTAATTTTTATTTAAAGAAAGATTAAACAAAACAGAAAATAGGTAAAAAAAAGTACATACATTCAGAGAAAAAAACACAAATCACTAGTTGATGTTGTTTTGCAAATAGTTGTTCAAGCCTTTTTAAATTTTATTTCAGGGGCTGGGGATTTAGCTCAGCAGCATAAGCGCCTGCCTTGAAAGCAGGCAGTTGTGAGTTCGATCCCTGGTACCGGTAAAAACGAAAAAGCCAAAAAAAAAAAAAATAAATAAATAAATTTTATTTCATTTTGTGATAGGGTCTCTCTGAATCACGTAGGCTATGTTTAAATTTGCAGTTCTCTTGACTTCCTAGAATGCTGGAATTACAGGTCTATACCACCACACCCAGCTAGAATTTTAAAGAAATATCATTAGAGCAGGACATGGTGAAACAGACCTGTAATCCCAGCACTTAGGCTGAGGCGAAAGAATTACCAAAGCCCGAGGCCATCCTGGGGTAGTGAGACACTGTCTAAAAAACAAAACAAATAAAAAAAACTTCATCAGAGTCTGAAAGTTATTTTACTAGAGTAGTTTCTCTGGCAATCTCTGTTCCCTTGTAATGATTAAAGTGAAAATCTCAAAGAAAGGAGCTAAGGACTTCATTTTGTAACCTGCTGTGTAACAAGCACTACCCTAGATTTCCTCTTTTTTGGGGCTGGGAATTTAGCTCAGCAGCATAAGTACCTGCCTTGTAAGCAGGCGGTCTTGAGTTTGATCCCTGGTATCGATAAAAAGTTTAAAAAAATATCATGGCATTGATTTCCTCTCTATTTTTTGGTGCTGGGGATCGAACTCATGACCTCAAGCTTGCAAGGCAGGCACTTATGCCACTCAGCTAAATGCCCAGCCCTTTCTTCTTTTTTTCTTTTGTGGGGGAGGGGACAGGATCTTATTATATAGTCCAAACCACCCTCAAACTCAGCATGAGGACCCTTTGGATACACTGGGCAAGCTGTGCTGGGCGTGGTGCTGTGTGCCTCCATCCCAGGATTGGGAGGCTGAAGCAGGAAGATGGCAACTCTGAGCCCAGCCTGGGCAATTTACATATGTAACAATATCCTGCATCAAGATAAAATAAAAGCCTGAGGATGCAGTGGCCCTGGGCTCAGTTCCCAGAGTGAGCAGGGTTCTACAAGGTTAGTAAGCCACCCTCAATAGAAGGGCCCATACTGTGGTTTGAGTTCACATATTTCACTTAGTGTCATAACCCCGTGGGACCAAAGTTATTACTGACACTTTGCACTTAGGAACATGGCACTCTCTCCACTCTCCCTGTCTGTGGGTTCTCCAGGCCCTGGCCAGGGCTTCTGTGACCAGGGCTAGCTGCTCTCTTTCAGACAAGCTTCCCTCCTGAACAAGGGTCCCCAGAGGCCACAGGGAGTCCTCGAGAAAGTACTGGAACTTCCTGCTCTTCCAGGCTGTGTGACTTCAAGCCCATCAGTTGCTTGCTTTGGACTGGTCTCACCTGTAACGTGACAACAGAAGCCGCCCTGCATCAAGGCTGGCCATCCCTGCTCCTACCTCAGCTTTTCCTCCCCTCTTGGAAGCAGCTCCAGCCCAGAGGCCACGCCCCGCACACCCCATGTCCCTGATCTGTGCTCCTCACAGTCACGAGCACAACTGGAAATGGTATGGTTTATTTACTTCTTTTTTTCCCTCTTCCACTAGAATGCTAGCCCCCAAAAGACTTTTCTGTCATGGTCACTGCTATAACCCGACTGGAACAGAGTCAATTCTCATGAAAAGACAAAATTGAGGGGCTGGGGATTTAGCTCAGCGGCATAAGTGCCTGCCTTGCAAGCATGCAGTTGTGAGTTTGATCCCTGGTACCGATAAAAAGGAAAAAAAAAAAGATAAAAAAATAAAAAAAATTGGTGAAGGGATGAAAATATGCCCATTCTTGCCTGGCAGCTCCTGTGACAGGCTGGGTGCCCCAAGAGGCAGATGGAGCATGGTGGGCGGACATTAGGGGACATTCTTTTTTTTTTCCTTTGTCTTTTTCCTTTTTATCGGTACCAGGGATCAAACACGACTGCCTGCTTACAAGGCAGTAGGGGACATTCTTTTTTTTTTTTTTTTTTTTTTTGTCTTTTCATTTTTATCGGTACCAGGGAATGAACTCACGACCGCCTGCTTGCAAGGCAGGTGCTTATGCCGATGAGCTAAATCCCCAGCCCAAGTAGGGACATTCTTGAGAGCCACACTTGGGTGGGAAGGAAGCAGGACTGGCAGAGGGAAACTTGGCCATGATGTCAGTGATGTTCTCAGTGAAGCTCAAGGACAGATGAAGCTGGATTTGACCCTCAGAGTTGTCCAGAGTTGATGAAAACTGGATGTGGGTTGCCCCAGGGCCAGGCAGTCTCCCAGGGAGCTTTGCAAGCTAAGGTCCCCCAGGGAGAGGGCCCAGCAGCTGGGCTGGGTGCATCCTACAGCCTGCCAGGCTCTTCTTAGTGTCCACCGTGACCAACCTGACTGCTGTTCACTCACCCCTGCCTCTGGGATCCAGATTCAGCTGTGGGCTTGGGGTGGGGACAGTGGGCAGCAGCCCCGAGTCTGAAACCACATCTGATTCATCCTAGTCTGAGGACCAAAAGATATAGGTCCAGATATAGTGGGATATAGCACTCAGGAGGCTGAGGCAGGAGGATCACCTGGAATCCAAGAGCAGCCTGGGCTACATAGTGAGTTCAAAGCCAATCTGAACTGCATAGTGAAACTGTTTTCAAAAAAAGGGGAGCCTCCAAGCCAAGTTCACACTGGGAATCCCCTCACAGTCTTCTCCAGGACAGCTGTTCAGATGCCAAGTGGCTCAGCACTGGGCCCGAAATCCTGCCAGAAATGGCAGCGTCACAGCCAGAAAGGAATGCGGGGTTAACAGCTTTTGTCCTTCAGTTCTCTGCGTGGCAGGCTCTGAGTGAGCACACCCTGTCTTTATCTTGTGACTACAACCTCCCTGAGCAGTGGGATCTTTTAGATTGTTTTTGGCTTTTTCCTTTTTATCGGTACCAGGGATGGAACGCACGACTGCTTGCTTGCAAGGCAGGTGCTTATGCCGCTGAGCTAAATCCCCAGCCCCAGTGGGATCTTTTAAGAGCTCCACTGACAGGTAAAGAAACTGAGGCTCAAGGACAGGGAATACACACCTGGCTTTATAGCCCTCTCTCTAGCAAGGGGCGAGACTTCAAAATCTAGGAGGCAAGACCATGTCAAGATAATGTTAGGCCGTGCATGGTGGCAGCATGCCTGTAATCCCAGCACTTGGGGAGGCTGAGGCAAAAAGATTGCTGTGAGTTTGAGACTACCCTGGGCTACAAAGTGAGTTTAAGGCCAGCCTGAACTGTACGGCAAGACCCTGGAAACCCCCCCCCCCCCCCCGCCGACACACACACAAAATACTGTTGACATTACTCCTCTGTCATTTGACTCCCAGAGATACTAATACAGTAGACCCAGTCCCACACAGTCTGTGAGGCTGAGACCTTTGACCCTCTCTCAGATCAACACTGGCACAGGCCTGCATGCTGCTTTCTGCTGGGGGAGCTGGGCACTTGGGCCTTGTGGATGAGCCGGACACCCCCCCAGTCCTCTCCCAGCTCCATGTCCCCCTGCTGCAGGGCCTGCAGGATGGCATCCGTGAGGGTGTCAAAGGCCATCTCCACATTGCAGTTGTTTCTGGCTGAGGTCTCTATGAAGGCTGAGCCTAGGGAGGTGGCCAGCTCCTCTGCCTCCTGGGAGGAGACGCAGCGGCTGCTCTGCAGGTCACTCTTGTGGCCGACCAGCAGGAAGATCACCTTCGGGCCCTGAGTGGCTAGGACCTCTGCATGCCAGTCTTGGATGTGTTCAAAGGACTTCCTGTTTGTCACATCATAGACCAGCAGGACACCCGCCACGTTCCGGTAGAAGGACCTGGTGATGCACCTGGAGAAGGGTAAATTGGGGAGACTATACCTTCTCATCACCCCCTCACACACCGCTCCCCCTCCATAGAGTACCCTGCACCCTATTATGCCTGCCTTCCACTCTGCCCCACAAGGGATGAAACTGGCCTCAGTTGGTGCCTGTCCTCGAAGACCCAGTGCTGTTCCTTAGGAAGCAAGTGGGAGTCACAGGGAGGCCCTGGGACATCCTCTGACACTTCCTGCTGTGTGTCTGGGTTCTCCCAACACTCAGGCTATTCATCCCTCAGGGTGCAGGGTGCGAATCCTGCCCCTCTGGGTTCCTCTGGGACCATGGGGGCTGAGGCTGCCCAGGTTGGTGACAGAGCGCTCGCCAGAGGCCAAGGGCCTCGGCCACCCAGCAGCAGTATTTGTATGACAAGAGCAGGGAGGGAGTCGGCTCAGCCGTCACCCGGGGCGGGGGTCCCCAGCCCTCTTCACGGGCCAGACTGGCGCCCAGGGAGGGGTCCCCGTGGCCCGGAGGCCGGTGGCGCCCCCTTTCTCCACCCGCCGGCGCGCGCACCTGAAGCGCTCCTGGCCCGCGGTGTCCCAGAGCTGCAGCTTCACGCGCGGCCCGGCTGGCAGCTGCCGCGCGCGGCTGTAGAACTCGACGCCCACCGTGGGCTCCGCCTCGGCCTCGGCCCCCGGCTCCGGCTCCGGCTCCGCGGCCCCCGGCGCGCCCGCCACGTAGCGCCGCAGCAGCGCCGTCTTGCCCACCCCCGCGTCCCCGAGCAGCAGGACCCGAAACTGGTAGCAGCTGCTCCCCGCCTCCATGGCCCGCGCCTGGGCCCGCCGCGCCGCCGCGCGCAGTTTCTATACCGCCCCGCCCCGCCCCGCCCCGCCCCGCGCGGCCTCCCGCTCCCGCCGTGCGCGGGTCACGGCCTCCGCCTCCTCCTCTGTGAAATGGGGTGAAAGGATGAAAGTGGACGGCATGGGACACAGAGCCACAGAAGCGCCCCACTCTCCCCCATCACGGGCCAGGTTGGTCATCAGCAGCCCCGCTGCCGTGCATGCCTGGCTGTGCCAGTCAGCAGGGCCCCACGCGGGACGTGGGCACAGTCTGATAGCGGAGGCGAGACAGACACGGCAGTCCTGGCTGCCTCACAGCTGTCCTTCAAGGAGACAGCATCGTCCTTGCTCTGTGGTTGACCATCGTGTGCCCATTTTAGAGCAGACGCGCCTCGAAGGAGGTGTGATCACGCGGCACACTTTGAACTCAACCTGCGCTACAAAAGGGGACTCGATGGAGGCAGGTCCCGTGCGAACCAGGACGCTGCGGTTGGGTCCCACTTGGGATTAGGGGTAGGGCAGGGCAGGCATGCGACCTTTCACATCTGCTTTGAGACGCAGGGCATGAAGGCTGGAGTTCTGGCTGGTCCCAAAGAGCTCCCTTGTCAACACTGTGCCCTGTGGGTGGGTGGGTTGGACCAGCTTCATTTGTTGGTTGGCGGCACTGCAGCAAATAGTTGTATCATTACCTCTCTTATTCTGCTTATTCTATCTATTTAGGTGAAGGAACTGAGGCTCAGAGAAGCTAGATAACTGGCCTAAGATCATTCTGCAGGAAGGCAGTCTGGCTGCCAAGTCTACCCAGGGACAAATCTTACTGTTTCCTTTGTGTTTTTAGGGAGGTTTGTTTTGTTTCATTTTTTTGAGACTGCCTCTCACTATGTAGCGCCGGCTGACCTTGAACTCACAGTGATCCTTCTGCCTCAGTCTCCTCAGAGCTGGGATTGTAGGTTGGTGCCACCATGCATGGCTTGTTTATATTTCTGGCCAGACAGGGAAAACCCAGGTTTCTTCCAGATGATTCTAAAAACTCAATGAGAAGCCATTTCATCCAGTCTCCACACAATTCTGGCAGGGCAGCTGGGCCGAGGTAGACACAAGAAACAGGGCTGGGGATTTAGCTCAGCGGCGTAAGTGCCTGCCTTGCAAGCAGGCAGTCGTGAGTTCGATCCCCAGTACTGGTAAAAACGAAAAAGACAAAAAAAAAAAAAAAAAGACACAAGAAACAGTTGGAAAATTGGCTGGAACCTAGTTTTCTCTGAAGCCTTGCTGATCTGCACATGTGGCAGTGCACCGTCAGCATCCAGCTCCTCAGACTTCCTCCTGCTTCTCTGCTGCAGGCTGGGGTCATGTCTGCCTCTGACTGCACCTGACACCAGACCCAGCATTCAGCTGTCAGCTGACCCTTGTCACAGATGCATTGTGCAACACAAGGAGCAAGCTACTTCCCTTTCCTGAACTCTGGATCTTCTGCTAATCAAGGGAGTACTAGTTCCCACCTTGCAGGGTGGCTGTTGAGGAACCATGAGACAGCAGCTGAGGTTCTACGTGTTTCTGTTAGTAGAGATGGGTTGTTAGTAGAGCTGGGTTGTTAGTAGAGCTGGGTTGTTAGTAGAGCTGGGTTGTTAGCTATGGTTGCCACTTACTAGTTATGGCCTCATTTCATCTGGTCATTATTCCCGTAAGCGCTGCCCATCTTTTATATGCCAGACACATATGTAGCATGGGGGAGGATAAAACTCGTGCTCAAATGGGTGTGTTGGGGTACACCTGTAGTCCCAGCACTCGGTGGGACTGAGGCATGAAGGTTCAGATTCAGCCAGATAGCACACAGACTCAGTGAGATGCTGTCTCAAAGTCAAAAAATACCTGGGAATGTAGCTGAGGGCAAAGGTCCTGAGTTTAATCCCCAGTAACTCCAGCAAAATAAAAAAGAGAGAAAATTTATACATGTAGAATCAGACCTCAGGGAGCAACAATGTTATAAATAACAAGCAGGACAATGTTTGAAGGGTGACTGGTACTGTGTGAGACACAATAGCCTGGGCAAGTGACATCTGGACAGAAACCCAGGGAAAGGGAGGGAGTTTCTGTGGTTGTTTGCACTGTTCCGGAGAGAATACCAGGCAGGACAAGCAAAGGCCCTGTGGTGGGAGAGGACAGGCAGCTTCAAAAGCAGAGACAAGAAGAGCTGGGTGTTGCCGTGCACACCTGTGACTGGAGCACTGCAGCCTTGGCAAGGCTAAGGCTGAGGATAGGAAGTTTGAGCCTTGGACAACCTGAGAACCTGACTCAGAATAAAAAATAAGACTGGAATCATTGCTCAGTTTGAAAGACTTGGGTTCAATTTCCAGCACTATAAAGTTAGAAAGAGGCAGGACAAGGTAGTTTTTGGCAATGAAAGGAACAAATTGTGCGACTTTGGAGGCCATCATGTAGACTAAAGGAACTTCGGGGCTTTTCTTGTCTTTTTTTTTTTTTTTCTCCTTTTTTGGTACTAGGGATCAAACTCCTGACCTTGTGTTTGCCAGGCAGGTACTTATGCCACTGAGCTAAAACCCAGGCCCTTGTCTTTTATGTTGTGAGGAAAGTTCTTACGATGTAGCCCAGGCTGGTCTTGAAATTGCAATCCTCCTGCTTCAGCCTCCCAACTATTAGAATTATAGGCATGTGTCTCCAAGCCTAACTGGGACCTTAGTTTTTATTCTAAGTGTCATGGGAAGTTACTGACCACCTCCACACACATGTAATCTGTGCTGGGAATTGAACCCAGTACCCTACTCATACAAAGCTCCCCTGTAACCCTTGGAAATTTTTGATAAACATAATAGTTTTTTCCTTATTATCTTTTTCATAGCTTTATAGAGAGATAACTGACACACAATCAACTATACACATTTTTTAAACTACACATATTAAAATGGACAGACAGGTGATGAGTTCTGACATAAGAATATACCCAGGAGGAAAACACAACAGAACACCTATAAGGGCTCGGACCATTGCTCAGTGGTAGAGTGCTTGCCTTGGAAACATGAAGTTCTGGGTTCAATCCTCAGCATAGTAACAACAAAATACACCCAAGAGGGCCTGGGATATAGTCCAACAGCACAGCACCTGCTGGCAAGTTTGAGATTATGAGTTTGATTCCCAGTACTCCAAAAAAACCTAAGAGCCAGGTATGGCAGCACACGCCTATAATCCTAGCACCTGGGAAGCTGAGACAGGATAATCACTGTGAGTTCAAGGCCATCCTGAAATACATAGCAAAACCCTGCCTCAAAACACACACACACACGGGGGCTGGAGATTTAGCTCAGCAGCATAAGCGCCTGCCATGCAAGCAGGCAGTCGTAAGTTCGATCCCCGGTACCGATAAAAAGGAAAAAGACAAAAAAAAAAAAAACCACACAGACACAAATAAAAAAACACACAAAGTCCCCAAACAAGACACAACCAAGAAATCACTGCTACAAATGAGGTAAATTAATTCTAAACTAATTTCTAAAAAGCTGGGCATGGTGGCTCATGCTTATAATCCCAGCACTTGGAAAGTTGAGGCAGGAAGATCATTTTAAGTCTGAGACCAGCCTGAGCTATGAAGTGAGCCCAAGGCCAGCCCGAACTGCAGAGAGACCCTGTCTCCAAAAGATAAAAATATATGTATCTAATATGACAAACTTAAGCATAAATAAGGCAAAAATAAAGACACAAAATTTTAGCACTCTGGGAAGTAGAGGTTCAGCCTGGGTAATTTAGTGGGGCTCTGTGTCACAGTAAAATATAAAAAAGGGTTGGGGGTGTATCTCAGTGCAAAGGCCCCATGTTCAATCTCCAGTATTATAAAAAAATATGTAAAACTTAAAACTGAAAATACAAATCGTTAGTGAGAGAAAAAGACCTATGTAAATGGAACGATACCATCCTCACATATAAGACTCAATACAAATAAGATGCCAGTTCTCTCCAGATTAATCCACATTCAGTTACCAACACTTACCAAATCCTAATAGGTTAAAAAAGAAAGAAAGAAAGAAAGAAAAAGAAAGAAAGAAAGGGGCTGGAGATTTAGCTCAGCGGCATAAGTGCCTGCTTGCAAGAAGGCAGTTGTGAGTTCAATCCCTGGTACCGATAAAAAGGAAAAAGACCAAAAAAAAAAAAAAAAAAAAAAAAAAAGAAAGAAAGAAGTAGGACCAGAAAGAGAAGACACCACTGCAAACAGGCACAAGCCCGTACTCCTGGGACTCTGTAGGCTGAGGACCTGGACCACACAGAATGGGCCTATCTCAAACACACAAAGAAAAAAAAAAAAAAGACGAAAAGTCAGCTGATACCAAAATTTACATGGGTACATACACTCTAAATAGCTGCAACATTTTTGAAAAGAATAAAAGTTGGATGCTTTCTATTATTTCAGGCAATATTGAAAAGCTACAGTGGCTAAGTGCGGTGGCTCACACCTGTAATCCTATCACTCTTGAAGGCTGAGGTAGAGGATCAAAAGTGTGAGCACAACCTGAGCAAATTATAGATTTAGCAAGACCCTGCTTCAAATTAAATAGTAGGGCTGGGGATTTAGCTCAGCGGCCTAAGTGCCTGCCTGGCAAGCCCAAGGTCCTGAGTTCAATCTCCAGTGCAAAACATAAATAAAAATTTAAAAATACTGCAGCAATTGGATAACCAGGACAGGTGATACATATAACTCAGTGGCACTAGTGCTTGCTTTCCAAACACAAGGTTTTGAGTTCAACTTCCAGTACCAAATAAAACAAAGTTGGATAACATAATCAGTCAATCATGTTTGACTGTTACCTTCCTTCCCCTTTACACAAAAATTAACTCAAAAGTATTTTTTGGTGGGGAGGGGAACAAGAAGTTGAAGACAGTTGGGCATGGTGATCCTAGCTCTAGGCAGTGGGGTCATTATGAGTTGGAGGCCAACCTGGGCTTCATATGGAGATCTTGTCTCAAAAAAAATCAAAAAGTTGAAAACAGAGCCTAGTTTATGCTTGAGGACATGCACTGTAGAGAGCCGTTGAAACTGGAGATTGATCACATGCGTGGGGCTAAAGTAAGGCCAGCTCAGGAAAAAGAGACCAAAACAAGCTATGCAAACAAGTTGTTCCAGCACCAAGAAGGTAAGGGGCCCAGGCCTGCCAAACAATGGGTTGCTAGGCAGAAGGGCTGAAATTGACATCATCTTTCCCAGTATATACATAAATATGTTACAGTGGTTGAGCAGTTCCTTTCTTCCTATCAGAACAATAAGGGCTCCACTTGAACCCAGCTTTGTTTTTTCTTTATTTTTCTCATTCTCTTGCCTTCCTTAACCCCAAGAATCACAGGAACTGCACTGCGTCATGGCAGTGCACAACTACACAGCCCATAATAACAAAGCATATATATAATGTGATAACTATTAAGCCCATTAAAAAAACTAGCAACAAATCTTAATGTATTTTAATTAGGTAACTTTTTTTGGTAGTAGTACTGATTGAACATTAGGCACAAAGCAGCAGGCAGATAAGTTTGCAGCGGCTTGACTTTGTGATCCTACCTCCTCAGCCTTTCAGAGTGCTGGGACTACAGATGCACAACACTGCGTCTGACTACTTCGAGTGTAAGGACAAAGTTTACAGATTAAGCATAGCTGCTTAATTCTCGGTAACGTAGCTATTCATCCCGTGGGTCCAAAACACCACACAGCAGTATCTACGAGGTTCCTCTCTAAGATCGACTTGGATCCTCCCTTGCTAGAACCGAAATCGCTCAAGAGGCTCTTCCACCGGAACACAACCCACTTACACTGTCTCGTTATGTGGAAAATCGGCTAATTATGATTCTTGTGCCCGGGATTATTCTAAACTCTACGTAACTGAGCACAGAGAAAAGAGGTGGCGCTTACTAGTTATTTACGTATTGGCAGACGAGCTGCGCTTCGAAGCCTCAAACAATGCCTTTGCGCCCTCAATGCTTTCCCTAGAACTCTCCGTCCGCAATGCAATCTCTCACAGCTCGCCCCGAATCCCGGAGCGCTCGGGGTTCGGGCCTTTCCCACTGCAGGGGGTTAACTCAAAATCATTCCATGGAACGGATCCGAGGGCGCTGGGGGGAGGAGGCCTGCTTGGGGGTGAGCTCTGGACCAGAAATCAGCGTTCAAAGGTGCCGAAGTCAGTAGAGAGGTTCTTCCACCGGAACACAACCCAATTACATTGTCCGAGCACCCGCACGTCACCTCCCGGCCGGAGCGTACGGTGGGGCGGAGCTAAAGTGCGCAAACTACAATTCCCAGTGATACCGCGCGGAGGGCGCAGGCGCAATGGTTCGAATGGCGGACCTATATTAGGGCCCCGCATGCACCTTTGGGTCCTTTCTGCTTGCGGCTGCGTACCCCTGATGTGGATCTCCAACTCTATACCCATCCCCCCACCATGGCTCGCCACCGTCGACCTGCTCTTGCCGGTTCTGTGTCCCAAGGTTGCGGTATGCGCGGCGCGCAACCCAGCCTATGTACCTGGGAGGCCGCGCGCGCACCGAGGCGCGGCGGCGCGCCCTCGCTCCTAGGGGCCAGCAACCCTGCGGGTGAGTGACGCTGGACCGTGTATTAAAAGGGTGAACGATCCCCAGTCCAGCTTCTGAGGGCTGCGGAGATGGCTGTCCAGGGCCTGAAATGACCTAATGCGGGAAGGAGTTCAGTCGGCCTGTGACATTAATTGGGTGATGCAGAGTCCATCTTGGTGGAAATAAAGACAAGCGTTTCAGAAGGCCAGATTTTAAGAGTCATTCTCTTACCCTGTGGCGCTGGTGACGAATCCCAGAGGCTGGATCACTCTAGGCGAGCACTCTGGCACGGAGCTAGACCTCAAGCCCTCAAACGCTTCACTTTTAAAATTGGAGGCCGGGTGTGGTGGCGCATGCTTGTAATCCCAGCACCCGAGGAGCCGAGGCAAAGGACTGTTGTAAGTTCCAGGCCAGCCTGGGCTACAAGGTGACCTTCAGGCTAACCTGAACTGCACAGCATGGCCGTCTCAAAAAAATAAATCAGTGAATAGGACAGTGTGGTAGCGCATTCTTGTAGCTTTTAAGAGGCCGAGGCAGGAGGATCACTGCAAGTTTAAGGCCAGCCAGACTGTCCAAAAAAAAAAAAGGCTGAAGATAACATGGTAGAGTGCTTGGCTACATGCCGGAGGCCCTGGGATAAAGCCGCACTACTGCAAGGAAGAAAAAAAAGTGTGAAGGCAAATGGTAAACTATGGCCATCTTTGGGTGCCCCAGCAACAGGATGGCTGTTGGTTCTGTTTTGGGGTCTCCAGTAGGTGGTTCCATAGATTTAGGTAAGTCAGTGGCTCAGCAGCCATTTGGGATTGAGGTCTTGATCCTCCATTATTCAGTGGCCCTTATCGAAGCTGCAGCTGCTTGTATGTAGTTGCTGCAGTCAAAAAGGAGCCCAGAGTAAGAATTTTCCTTGACGGTCGCCGTTCTGTTTGCTGTAACCGATCTGCAACATTTTGGGGAAAGACAGTTCCACTGTGCCTGCCACTTCTCAGGGATTGCGGGCAGCCTTCCTTCAAACTGGCTTGTTTCTTGTAGAGGAGATTTTGCTGAGTTCGAGAACCGGTAGTAACGAGTCCTGAAATGATTAGTGGCACAGGATATGGCCATGCTTTGGGTCACAGCCCTGAAAAAGCGAAGGCACAGCATCAGGACCAGGCCAGGCAGGCCTTGGTGATGCTGAGGGCTTGAGGAAAGAAAAGATCTTTCCTGACAGTCGTGCTTATTGCAGCGGTGCCAGATTGAAGACCGCGGAGGTTACAGGGATGATACACCACAAAACTCAAGACCTGGTAGGTTTATTTAGGGGACTTTGGGAGCTGCCTCGGGGGACTGGACAGCATGTTTCCAAGGGCTGTGGCTGGTGTAGCCATGGGATCTCCAACTGCATGCGAGAGCAACCTGGAGAGACTTTGACAGCTCAGGTCAACCCAATACCTGTGGCTGCCACTCACCTTTCCTATAAGGAACAGCACCTGGGCTGGAGCACTGATTAGCCCATGTGGGTCCGACCATATCCTCATAGATCAACCCATTCAGATTTGTTCTGTAGGTGTCCCCAGTGTTCCTGGAAGTGGCTGACACTGACATGGTCTCTGGAGCTGTGCTTAGACTAAGGTAAGGCTCATGGGGAAGACAGCGTGACCCTCCAGTTCCCTTTCCCATCGGATCTAAACACTGGTCTTGGTGGTCGTTAGAGGAGGGAAAGGAATGCTGAAGCTAGCCTCACGGCCTTACAGTCTGGTGTACTGCAGGTGGGCTAGTTTCAAACAGGGCTGAATTCTTGAAGTATTTCCTCATCTCCTGTAAAATCAAGATAATCTTTTTTTTTTTTTTTTGTCTTTTTCATTTTTATCGGTACCGGGGATCGAACTCACGACTGCCTGCTTGCAAGGCAGGTGCTTATGCCGTTGAGCTAAACCTCCAGCCCCAATTTTTTTTGTTTTGTTTTGTAGACAGGGTCTCACTGTAGTTCAGTTTGGATCTGAAATGTGTAGCTCTGGCTGACCTTAAATTGTGGTCCTGCCTCAGCGTCCTGATTGCAGGGATTGCAGGCATACACACCACCACAGCCAGCCAAGGATTAAAAGAATCAATGTGGCCAGAAATTTAACTTAGCCGCACAAGCACCTGTCTGGCAAATCCAGGGCAGTGTGTGGTGCCTGCCTGTAAGTAACCCCAGCCCTCTTGGGAAGAAGTGGTGGAAAGCTCAGACAGGAGACATCTAGTTCAAGGCCAGCTGGGGAGTTAGCCAGAGCTTATATTACCTTCCTGTTGCTCACCCCATTTGTTTGACTCCTGCTAAGGGGCTGTAACACTTGGGGATGATGGACCCACCCCACCTAGCCGGTCTCACATTGAAGGCTGGGGATATAGTTTAGTGAAAGGCCCTGGGTTCTGCCCCCAATCCAGAAAACAGAAAACAAGATGAATGTCAAGCTGCAGGCAGTTGATGTAGCAATTGTGAATTATATTTGCCAGGTGTTTATCTCTTGGTAGCTTCTATTTTTAAATTTGTGTAAGCAGTAAACCTGTTCTCACCTGTAATAATTTTTTGAGACAGGGTCTTTCTTCACCATGCTGGGCTGACAGGTACACACTACCACACCCCGCAACGGCTGTTAAGTTCCTAGTTCGGTGAGTAAATGAGATTTAGGCATATATAAAGGGTTGTAGCCTTTGCATTTGACCTGTGTGCCATTGTTCATGACATGGCTTGGTGTGTTGGGTTTGGTTACCATAAGGGTTAGCGGCTGCAAATTCTGCAGTGGCTGAACTCAGTTTGATCTTTATGGAGTGGGAGGTGGCCTGGGGACAGAAATGAGTAGGTTAAGTGCTTCAGTTCACTGGTCCAGGATGAAACCTAATCTGAGTGGACATCTGTGGATGAGAAATGCGGATATGGGACTGAGACCAGTGCTTAGGAAAATGTCTGAGTGGTGATAAATCAGCGCAGCGCTGATACACAGGCCCACACTTTCTTTGCAGGAGAGACCAAGGGAAAGAAGACCAAGGCAAAGAACAGGCTGCAAGCTCTGTAAACGATTTTTTGCTATTGGTGAAAAAGCCTGTGACTGACTACAGGTTGACCAATAAAGACTTTGGACCTGTCTTGAGTGGCAAATTTAATTATTCCTAGATTGAAACTGATTTAATAAATCTTGTAACTTTTGTACTTTGTTTTGCTCTGATGTCATGGCTATTTTAGGTACTTCATTATAGACTAAAGCAGTAACACCTCCCAAGGAACCCCACTCTTTTCAGTGAAAAGGAGGTGAGGTGCAATATTTTTTGCTGGTTTTAAAGAATTTAGGCTGGTCTTAAACTCTCAAATAGTCCTACCTCAGCCTCCCAACTGCTACAGTTACAGTTTGGTACCACCACATCTAGTTTAGTGGCACTTACTGCAATCTGTATGTTACCCTAACATACCATTGCTCTTATGAGTGTTCAATAAAGCAGTCACGGGAGGACCTTACAGAAGGGCTTTTTGCAGGCTTGCACATAATTCAAGCTCCAAATCCTTAAGTGGGGAACAGGTCTGTCACTTTGTGGGCATAGAGACTTTGACCCAGTGTCAGGCAGGCATCATGCTGCTGACCTGTTAGGGTTGTCCTATACATTGACACAGTAGCCATCCATGAATGCCGAGTTTTGGGAAGTAGGACTGATCCACTGGCGAACCCGTAAACTTTGCCAGGAAGTATGAATAAGTAGGAAATAGCTGCTTAAATTGTCCAACAGTTTCCATTCTAATGACTACCAGATGAAAACAGCAATGTTGTGGAAATAGTCATATCAGGAAAGTTATTAAAACCTTATAAACCATTTCTGAAAAGGTAAAAATTTTCACATTTTTAAAAAAGGCTCATCTTCCCTCAGTCCATGCTGCTTTGTCCTTTGTCTTAGCTACATCATGGCTGGGATCTCTGAAGACACGGAGTCCAGGGGCTGCCAGTGACAGTCCATCAATGCATCATACAGCTCTTCACTCTGTTCCATGAACTCCTTGTTGGCTTCTGTCACATCCAGCTGTGGTGTGGGGTCTGGGAGAACAGCAAGGCTGACATTAGGGCAGGCTGAAGGAATAACCATCGAATACAAGGGTACTTGTGTCCAGCTTTCTAAAATAATGGTGGTGGTTTTTTGCTTCCAGATTTGTTATAAAAGCTGTGTCTCTATACCTTAATTTTCTGGACTGGTCTTCATTTGAAATTTGGATTTAGAAGCTAGGTGTGGTGTCACACAACCTGTTAACCCAGCTACTTGGGAAGGGGAACCCGAAAGATCTCAAGTTTGAGGGTTGAGCAACTGGACAAGACCCTATCAAAAAAGTGAGGGAGAAAGCTGGGTGGTGTGGTGCCACACAGGAGGATCCTATGAGTTGAGGCCAGTGTAGTTGAGAAAAAAAATAAGGTGGGGAGGGAGATAGTGTTAGTCCCAACTAGAAAGCAGCATCTGTACAGGCTACAGCATGGATGGATGTGCCTTGAAAACTGCTAAGGGACGGGAGCAGTTCAATTCAAACACCAAAGGCTGGGCATGGTGGCCTGGACAATTTGAGACTGAAGCTCAAAATTTACAAAGGGATGTGGCTCAGTGTGAAGTTCCAAATTCCTCTATAGTTCTGCAAAAATAAATTTAAAAAATAACACATAGGGCTAGGAATATGGGTCAGTGGTACAGAGCTTGCCTAGGATGTCAGAGAAACAGAAAATAGATGGCTAGTGACCAGCAGCTAGAGGACTAGGTAACAGTGATTAGAAAGGTTGTACTTTGAAAGGACATGAATTTTTTTTTAAAAATGGCTATTATCAGGGGCTGGGGATTTAGCTCAGCAGCATAAGCACCTGCCTTGCAAGCAGGGAATTCTGGGTTTGATCCCTGGTACCGATAAAAAGAAATGGCTATTATTGGGTGTGGTGCTGTAAACTTCAGAAAAAGTTTTTTTTTTTTTTTTTTTTTTGAGATAGCCCAGGCTTGCCTCAGCCTCCCCAAGTGCTATAGGTGTGTGCCACCATGCCTAGCAAAAACAATGTCAAACTGACGAAACAAGAAACAGTATTGTTAGACCCATACTCAGGGGAGGGAGTGATGGGCTTCTTGGGAACCGTACTGATACCCTGTCACACCTTGCTCTGTGTCTGCATATCTGGCTCTCACAAGAATATGAATTCCTTCAGAGCAGTTTACCTTGCATTCCTCACAAGGCAATCATTTCATAAGAGCTGACCGAGGAATAAAAGTGGAGTCTTTCTTACCTTCCAATGCATCATCTCCAACTTCTTCATATGTCTGTCAAGAGACCAGAGAGGTGAGTGATCAGCCCAGTGAAAACCTACCCCATAATTACCATGTTTTATCCGCCCCCCCTTTTTTTGGGTACCAGAGATGAAACTCAACTACATGCTTGCAAAGCAGGCACTTATGCTACCCAGCCCCCCACTTTTTTTGATGCCATGGTTTATTTTTAAGATGTCGCTTTACCATTTCCCCACCTTTTCTGAAGCCCAGCTCCCTATACCCAACCCCATCTCAGAGAATGACCTGTCCCAGAGAGGAAACATAACCCAAGAGGGCTAGACTTGCCAAGACACAGGTACCTGCATGGTGCTCTGGGTGTAGCCATACTGAGGGTAACTGTAGCTGTAGCTGCCTGTGTTCTGGTCATAGCCCCACTGGGCATAGTAGTTCTGGTACTGCTGGTAATACTGGTTGTAGCTATAACTGTACATTTGACTGTATTCCACTGGCTTTACACGGCTCCTTGTATTAAGAGACAAAAATAAATGTAAGCAGAAATTTACACATTTCCTATGTGACAAGGGACGGTTCTGCTTTACATAGTTATATTTAATTCTTACAACAACCCTACACAATGAGTTTGCCATCTTTCCTCCTTTACAGATGAGGAACTCAATATAGACAGTTAAATAACTACCCCATAATCATACCACTAATAAAGAGATTCAAACCCAGGCAATCTGTCTCTATAACTGGTTTTTCTTTACTTTAAGCAGCCCACACCAGTAATCCCAGTATTCTGCAGGCTAAGACAGAAGGATCATAGTGGGTTTTTTTCTTCTTTTTGAGACAGAGTTTTGCCATACAGTTTATGCTGGCCTTGAACTCACAGTGATCCTCTTGCCTTGGTCTCAGTGCTGGGATTCCAGGTGTGGAGTGCGCTACTTACTACAGTGGGCCTGTTTCTCGCAACAAACCTTATCAGGACTGACTTTTTTTCTTCTCAAAATCTTCGGAGACTTTTCAGCCAGCTGAAAGAGCTCAGATAACATGATCTAGAGAATCTTGATTTAGGATCATCCAAACAGCACTTCAAACTACAGAAATATCTAATCACTACCCCAAAAAGATCCACCATCACAGGAGCCTTATCATCATTACTATAGTGATGATCTTGGGGGTGCTGAGGATCAAATCCAAGGCCTTACATGTGCTAAGCAAAACTTTTTTCACTGAGCTACATCCCCAAACATGGATCTCATGTACCTGATTACTTAAGATTTGTGCTAATCCTTTATCTTTTATGTATTGGTACACTTCAGATATACATTAACGATACTCATCATAGGGAGTTTGTACCTGTGTATTATGTATCTTGACCTTTTTTCTCATTCCTTCTCTCCCTACAACCCCTCATCCGCTCCCTATTTACTTAAGTGTCATTTACATTTCTTTCCTTCTCAACCCCATTTCCCTTCTCTTTTAAACATTTTCTTTCCATGCTCCAATTATTATATATTTTGGTCTTTATTTTCACTTTCAGTTTCTCACACTAGAGAAACAATGCAGTTTGCATGTGTCAGATTTATTTAAGAGTGTGGTCTCAAGGTGCATCCATTTAGTTAAAAATGTCTCAAGCTTATCATTCTTTATGGCAGTGTAGTACTTCACATCTTCTTCACTGGTTGATGAACTTTTGGACTGTTTCCAAAATTTAGCTATTACAAACTGTGCTACTATAAACATCAGTGTGTATATATTTCTGTGTTATGATACTTGTATTTCTTTTGGGAAGATACCAAGAAGGTGACCAGCTGAGTAGAATGGAACCTCCAGTTTCAGTTTTTTGAGGAACTGCCTTCTATACTTTAACCAACACTGGAGGAAGCGTTCCATCTCCAGTGTTTTGTTTTGTTTTTTTGTCTTTTTCCTTTTTATCGGTACCGGGGATCGAACTCACAACTGCCTGCTTGCAAGACAGGTGCATATGCCACTGAGCTAACTCCCCAGCCCCACTCCAGTGTTTTTTTGATAGCAGCATTTTTTGGTAACAGCCATTTTTTCTGGAGACAGAATCTCAGTGCACTTTTAATTTGCATCTCTTGAATGACTAATGATGTTGAAGGTTTTTTTAATATATCTATTTGCTCTTCTACTTCTTCATCTGAAAAGGGTCTATTCATTTCCAATGCCCATTTTTGGACTGGGTTACCAGTTGTTTTTTACTTTTGGTCAACTATTTGAAGTACTACATGGTCCTACAATAGTGCTACATTTTATTATTACCACTGTACAGATAAGAATACTGGGTCTTAAAAATAACTTGTCTAAAGCCATCGTGCCTAGGATGGGAGGACACATTTTCTTTTAGGGGTCTGTGGACCCCCCCGAACCCCCCCAACGCCCCGGTACTGGGAATTCAGGAACTTGCACTTACCAGGCAGGCACATATGCCACTGAGCTATATCCCTGGCCCAAGTACTGCAGATTGAACACAGAGCCTTTATACTAAGTATCCCCAGGGCTTTATTTTTTGAGACAGTCTCACTAAAGCACAAAATTATCCATGATGGGCTCAAATTTGCAATCCTCCTGCCTTGGCCTCCTAGATGCTGGGATTATGAATATGCACCCTGCCAAATTTAACTGTAAGACTAATACTACCCTGAGCTGGATTGAACTATTCCTAATGCCACACTGTGCTCCTAATACACTGTTACATACAGCACCTACTGTTACAAGTTCAAGACATCTTGCCAGTCTTTACCACACTTGCTTACCAATCAGGATGGAGGCCCAGAGTAAGCATAAAGCTTCCTTCTCAACATACAGTGGCATAGTCACTGCTAACCAAAAACAAAATGTCAAGCCTATAAAGGATCCATTATCTCCCACATCTTAACAACTGTGTACACAACAGCCTCATAAAACAAGCCTGAGGGCTGATCCCCAGTCTAAGCTAAGAGGAACCACAGGCTCGGCATGTGGTGTTCTATCTCCAGTCATCATGCTTTGAAGAGCCCGAGTGGCTCCTAAGTGCTACCAAACATGCAGAGACAGGCCGAGTCACCATGTGCCACTGGCTGGCTTGTAAGGAGGACTGTAACTGTCACACAGAGTGGAACCTACTTGTTTCCTTATGATCTGTATACTGAATCTGTAGAGTCAAGACAGGCAGGAAACCAAGCCACAAGCAGGAGCCAAGTATGATACAAATAAATCCCTGTTACAGAAACTGCAAATACTTCCAGCCTGAATGAGCTTTTTATAAATTTCTTCAATCCAGTGTCTGCTCAAAGAGTGGAACTTAGCTACAGTTGCTAGGTAGACTGAAGGTTTGACTATCCAAGTCCTAGCTTGTTGAGTTCACCTCCAGAGAAGGATGGCTCAGTGACTTCCTCCCCTGCCCAGTGCTGGGTCAAATGCCTCTACTAGTCTCCTCTTTGGCTCGCTCCCCTTTCACGACTCCAAGAAAATCCACTACCTCTTTATACACTGGGGTAACTGAAGGGATAGTCTAATTTCTCTGGCCTGGCACTGGTTTTGCCCTCTCTGGGAAACTGCGTATTTCTGCTGTTTGTCACCTCCATTCCCAAAGGCTGAGGGCACCAACTCGGAGACAGGTACCCATCACTGACTGTAGGGAGCTTTGAGACAGTCCCATTGCTGCCTCCCTGCCTCCTTCTCTCCTATGGGCACAATGCATCTGCCTACATTAACCATAATCCTCCCCTGCTTACGTCACACACCCGAATGTGACGATGACCCTGTTGTATTCATCCCCATAGCTTCTTCCTGTCCCACTAGCCCGCCCTTGGCCTATAAAAGATGTGATCACAGGGCTGGGGATTTAGCTCAGCGGCATAAGCACCTGCCTTGCAAGCAGGCGGTCGTGAGTTCGATCCCTGGTACCGATAAAAATGAAAAAGACAAAAAAAAAAGAAAGTAAAAGATGTGATCACTTCCGGAATAAACGGGGCTTGATTGGACTCTCTCAACTTGCCTCAGTCTCTCTCTCTGTCTCCCCCATGTCTTTATTTAATCCCTGTTCCCCCTCCAGGTACACCCCACGGATTGATCCGTGGGCCGGATCAACTGAAAATGGTGTTTAATGAAGAATAGATACAAACAGATCACAATACTACAGACTGCAGAGAGCACTTTCTCTTGTTATAGCCTCATCTTCAAAATCAAGGAAGGGCCTGCACAGCTGTAGGAACTCAGTAGTTACTGACTGAAAAGCTGGTGACACTCCAGAAACTGTCAAAATGGTCAACATCAAAGTATCTGCTGGACAGATAACATGCACAAAAGACTTATATAGTTGCTAAAAATACATCTCTATATCTCTTTGTATCTATCTATTTATTTATTGCAGAGTGCTGTGGCACATACCTATAATCCCAGTTACTTAAGAGGCCGAGGTAGGAGGATCATGAGTTCTAGTGCAGTCTGGACAACTCTGTAAAACTATTTCAAAAATTTTCAAAAAGAACTGAGGATGTAGCTCAGTGGTAGAGAATTTGCCCACCTGAGCTAAGCAAGGAGCCCTGGGTTCAGTCTCAGTTCTGACAAAGAATTCTTTAATGTTTCTATATAGTAGAGCTTACACAACAAGTAACATTTGGCTGGGGAATACTCAGGTTGATCTACAATGTGTTAAAGACAGGCAGGGTGGCAGACAACTATGATCTCAGCATGCAGGAAGCTAAGGCAGGATTGCAAGTTTGCGGTTAGCCTGGGCTATGTAATAAATTCAGGGATAGCTTGAACTATGTAACAAGAACCCTATCTCAAACCTTGCCTCTCAAGAGCCCAGCTATTTTTGTGCTTTTGGCACAAAAAAAAATTTTTTTAAATATCTTTTTGAGACAAAGTCTCACTATACAGTTTAGGCTGGCCTTGAGCTCACTTTATATCCCAGTCTGGCTTTGAACTTGCAATGATTCTCTGCATTAGGAATCTGCTTGGACTTGTAAGGGAAGAAGGATTTTCTACTTAGAAAAGTTTTTTTTTTAAAGCTAGTATAACAGCTGCAATAGTGATATATACATATAAATTTTTTTTAATTAAAGAAAACAATTTATTTGAAGATGGGGGCTGGGGAAAGACAAGAGATGGCAGTCAGTTGCTATGGACCAGGAACCATTCAAAAATGAAACAAGCCTAGTATAATGGTTGATACATTATATCAACTTGAGATATTTATAAGTTTAAGCCACTCAAGAAGGGGCCAGGATCCTTATTTTGTAAACATCCTCAGCCTGTGCAAGAGGAAGGCACAGAGGTGGTCTCAGTACTATATTTGCCCTGGTGCGGTGGTGGCTTGCTGGTAATATAAGGCAGAAGCAGCAGCTTACTCACCTACTCACCCTCCTTTTGTTCTTGCTGCTTTTGCTATCTTCTGCCACCTTGAAGAATTGGCTCTGTGCCACAACACTCTGCCTTGGAGCCAGCTGATTACAGACAGAAACCTCCAAAAACCATGAGCTAAGTAAACCTTTCCTTCCTTAATTTGGGGTGTCAGGTATTTTGTCTCAGCAACAAGAGAAAAGTAACCAAGACACCTACTAGTGTTACGTGTTTTAAAAGATGTCTGCATTAATTCTTAACCATTCCTATAGCAAAGGACTTTCATAGAGGCTAAAATTGGATGTAACTTTTTTTTTCTGCTCAGTTCTTTAATTACTATGAGACAGTGTCTCATTACATAACCCACAATGTCTTTGAACTTCCAATCCTCCTGCCTCAACCTCCCAAGTGCTAGAATTACAGGCCACCTCATTAGTATCCTTTATCTAAATTCAATGCCTTACTAATTCTATGGACAAATTCCCGATGGTGGCACTTACTGAGAAAAGAGCAGGGACATTAGGAATGTACAGCCAAACAGCTTTTCTACTGTTGGTGCCACTAATATTGAAATGGACCTGCCTGCCCTACCACCTAGTCTCTTAAGTTTTTGGAGTGGCTGCGGCTGGGGATTTAGCTCAGCTGGATAAGCACCTGCCTTGCAAGCGTGTGGTCGTGTGTTCGATCCCCGGTACCAATGATTAAAAAAAAAAAAAATTAAAAAAACAGTTTTTGGAGTGGTGAGGTTATGTTAGTTCATCTGTAACACATAGAACCTAACTTGGGAAAAAGTGAACTATCAGTATTTGTGACTTGAGCTAAGCCTCTCTTACAGACTCCCTTTCAGGATGTGGATGCCCTGATTCCCAGCCATAGACAGGCAGTGCCCAGGTAGGCTGAGTCTAATGCCCTCTCCCCTCCCTGAGAGACTCACGCTTTAGGGATTGCCACGCTCAGTCGCACAGGTTTAGACCCCAATCCTACTGCTCCTTGGCACTCTGTCAGGGCTCGCTTCTGTTCCAATTCATCTGTAAATTTCACAAAACCATAACCCCTGCAGGAAAAAAAAAAATCCAATACACTTAGATCACAGATGTGATGAAGTCTAAGAATGCATGTCAGGAAAAGGGGAAAGAGCAAGAATGTGGGCAGGAATATGGCGAGGACAGGGACTGATAATGGAGAGGGACTCCATCAAGCTATGGGAAGGGATAAAGTCCTATTAGTGGAGACAGCTACATAGTGGTGTTGAGATTGAAGCACTGGGCCATTGTGAAATCTAGGAATTCTTACTTTCAGTTCACCATTCTTCTTGATACGTTCACCTATGGGGTTTCTTCCCAAATAGTAGCTTCCCTCCCCGATTTACTAGAAGGTAACAAATTATTATCATTATCTTAATAGTAGCAATAGTAATGCTTAAGAAGTCCGTTCTGCAAATGTTTTTGGAAACTGCCCCAAATGTCCAGTACTATAATGGGCATGGCACAAGACAGTCAGACAGAACAGATTCCTATTTTCCTGAGGTCATACTCTAGCTGGGGAAT
The DNA here is from genome assembly GCF_034190915.1 of Cavia porcellus. NCBI lineage: Eukaryota > Metazoa > Chordata > Mammalia > Rodentia > Caviidae > Cavia > Cavia porcellus. The sequence goes on along the minus strand of NW_026947508.1, from coordinate 21,807,273 downwards.
AAATTAACGACAGCTAACATTTAATGAACACTTATTTCCAAGTGCCATGCTGAACGTTTTCACAGGGTTATTTTGTCAAATTGTCCAAACCTCACACTAAGGATTGAACTTTAAGGCCTTCACACAGATCTACATCTCTAGCTCTTTCCATTTTTTTTTTTTTTTTTTTTTTTGAGACAGGGTTTAGCTAAGTAGCCTAGTTACCCAGGCTGGGCTCAACTTTGTAATACTTTATCAACTGATAATACTGGCTTTATAGGCATGTGTTACCAGGACAAGCAAAACTGTCCAATAATTACATGAAGGTGGTATCCACGTTTGACTGAAGAGGCAGCCAAAATTCAGAGGTTTGATAACATATCCAAAGTCATACATAACAGGAGCAGCATTCAAATCCACATCTCTCAGACTCCCAAAACATAAGCTTATGACTATGCTGATAAGAATTAGTTTTTCAAAAAAGTTTTTCTTTGGCTGTGGATGTGACTCAATGGTAGAGCACCTGCCTATCATGTGTTGATTCCCAATACCACAAAAAAACTGAAAAGAAGCCTTCAAATTTTTCCTTTTGTTTTTTGTATTTTTACCGGTACCAGGGATCGAACTCACGACCACAGGCTTGCAAGACAGGCGCTTATGCTGCTGAGCTAAATCCCCAACCCCACATTTTTCCATTTTTGAAGGGAGAAACTTCTAACTATACTGAAAGGCTCAGTAACAATAACACTTCCTCTAACAGAAAAGATGCTCAAAGTTATGTAACACACTTTAGCGCAGAGAAAGCCTTACTTAGACACGCCTGTCTGGTCCAGAACCACCTTGCCTCCACGACAGGAAGGGTAGACTTTGACGAAGAACTCATATAGCATGCCGTCATCCACATCCGGGGTCAGGTCCCCAACAAAAAGGGAGTACTCTGGACTGAGAGAAGAGCCAATAACAAAAATGAAAGCCTTGGTCAGAGCATGATTTGGGCCTACTCTAAGTAAATCTTCCCAGAGCTTCTTAGGGAACCCCACTTCTGAAGGGTCTATTTAACCAGATTCTGGGTGTTTTATTTTTTGCTGTGGGATAGAGTCCAAGGCATCATACCTACTATGCTTAAACTGGTTCTAATTTGTTTCACAATCATTCTGGCAGAAAAGGAATAGAAATGGAAACATGTCACTGCCCTGCACAGTGTCTGTCTGGGTTTTAGGATTTGGAAATACAAATGAAGGGGTAGGTCAGAAGCACATCCCTGAGGAGCACAAAAGATAAAAAAAAATTTTTTTTGAAATAAACTAGACACTCTTTTTTGGTTGTTTTTTTAAAGACAAGATCTTGCTATGTAATTTAGGCTGGTCCTGAACTAACTGTGTAGCCCAAGCTGGTCTTCAATCCAAGACAATCCTCCTACTTTAGCCTCCTAAGTGCTGGGATTACAGACATTGAGCCATCACGCCTGGAAAACCTGCATTTTTTTTTGGACCAGGAACTGAACTCAGGACCCTGCGCTTGGCCAGGCAGGCACTCCACCACTGAGCTATATTCCTGGCCCCTAAACCTACATATTTTTACTTTGTATGTTAAGACACAAAAGCCAGGAATGGTATGCACATCTGTATTCCCAGCACCCTGGGAGGCTGAGGCAGAAGGACTTGGAAATTTGAACCCAGTCTGGGCAACTTAGTAAGACTCTTGTCTCAAAATAAAAAGAGCTGAGAAAGAGGTCAATGTAAAAACCCTGGTTCAGGGGCTGGGGATTTAGCTCAGCGGCATAAGCGCCTGCCTTGCAAGCAGGCAGTCATGAGTTTGATCCCCGGTACTGATAAAAAGGAAAAAGACACACAAAAACAAAAACAAACAAACAAAAAAAACAACCACCCTGGTTCAATCCTTAGTACCGCCACCAAAAAGAGTGACACAGTCAGATGTGGTGGCACATGCCTGAAATCCCAGAACTCAAGAGGCTGAGGCAAGAGGATCACCTCAGTTCAGAGGCCTGCCTGGGCTATACAGTTAGTTCAAGACCAGCCTGGACTACACAGCAAAATCCTGTTATAAAAAATAAAAGTTCTGGGCCGGGGATTTAGCTCAGCGGCATAAGTGCCTGCACGAGGTCGTGAGTTCAATCCCCAGTACCGCAAAAAAAAAAAAGTTCTATGCAAAGATTTAATGAGGCAGAGTGTGGCTCAGTGGAATAAGTGTGCTTAGCATGTACAAGGCCTTGTGTTCAATGCCTAGTACCAAGTAAGCAGACATTTGTTATTATTTTTAATTTAGTATAAAAGCAAAAGAAAATAAAATTACCAATAATCTGTTACCAAATTGGTAAAAAATTACCAATAATTCAAAAGCAATTACTATAACTGTGGATATATACTTTTCTTTTTTCTGTAATTTTTCTTCTGAATTTACAAAAGTTGTATACAATTCATGTTATCTGTCATTTTAGCTTTTTTCCTTTGTTTCTCAGTTTTTGAGACAGAGTTTCACTATGAAATTCAGGCTAGCGTGAAATTTGTGGCAATCTTTCTGCCTCAGCCTCCAAAGTACAGGGATTGTGTGTGAGCCACCATGCCTGGAAAAACTCCATCTCTTAAAAAAAAAAAAAAAAAACAGGGCCAGGGGTTTAGCTCAGTGGCACAAGCACCTGCCTGGCAAGCATGAGGTCATGAGTTTGATCCCCGGTTTAAAAAAAAAAGAAAGAAAGAAAGAAAAAACCATAAAACCATATCCTTGTATTTTGACAAATCAGTATTCTACAGCACAACTTAAGTATTCCAATTAGGTAACATATTGTAATTTAACCACTTCTCTGTTAGTAGGTTGTATCTATTGGCCATACCATTCTGAATAGGCCCAATCTTTTTTTTTTTTTTTTGTACCGGGGATCGAACTCATGATCTCACACTTACTAGCAAAGTGCTTGAGCCACTGAGCTAAAATTCCTGGCCCAACACGCCCAATCTGTCATTAAGTTGTACAGCTCCCCTCTCAACTTTACCATTATATGTACTACTTCTTTTGAGGCTACTCTGCATACATCCATGAATAAATTTTGAAAAGTAAACATATAGGGTCACTGGGCACAAAACATTTCTTTCGCCTCCAAACAAAACTGAATTCATATGCCAGTCGTAGTGGCAGACATCTGTAATACTAGCAGTAAGGAGTCTGAGACAAGATTGCCAAGAGTTGGAGCCAGCCGGGCTCTGTAGTGAATCAAGGGCAGCCAGAGCTACATAGTTGGATCCCGTCTCACAAAACCAAAAAAAGCTAGATATGGTGGTGCAGGCCTATAATTCTAGCACCTCAGAGGTTGAGGCAGGAAGATCACAGAGTTGAACTACACAGTGAGACTCTGTTTCATAAGAGCAAAACAAATTAAAAAACTAAAAGACAACTAAACTCAGGGCCTTACTAGAAAGCTAAATCTGCATTTTTTAAATTTCATTTTGAGACAGACTCTTAGGTTGTCAGTGCTGGGTTCAAATTTGTTATCCTTCTGCCTCAGCCTCTGAGAGTGCTGGGATTACAAGCATGTGAAGGTGTGCTTTACCATGCCCAGTTGACGGTGTTTGTAAAATTTCATATAACCAGGCTTGGTGGTGACACAGGCCTGCAATCTCGATACTCCACAATGCTGAAGCAGGAGGATCACTAGTTTGTGCCAAGCCAGGGCAACTTAGGGACATAGCAAGTTTAAAAAAAAAAAAAAAAAAGGTAGCTTAGGTTTAATAACTAGTCCTGCAAATAAACAATATAAAACACAACAAACCCCCCAAGATTTCACATAGCAAACTGAAATACTAACCAATTTATACTATGACAGGTAGTTATGTTTGTTTTTGGTAATGCTGGAGACAGAACCTGTCTGTGGCTTGTACATTCTAGCCAAGCGTTCTACCAAGTGAGCCATGTTTGCAATCCTCTTATTTATTCTTTTCTTTTTGTGGTTTGGGGACAGAACTTAGAGGTATCCTTCCTACTGAGCTACATCCCTGTGCCCTGATCCTTATTTTGTGAGCTGGTCTCATTAAACTGTCTAGAATGGTACTGAACGTGTGATCCTCCTGTCTCCAGAGTAGCTCCAGAGTTTACAGATATTCACAACCACGCCTACGCATAGTAGGTAAGTTCTCATGGAATACAAGCTCCATATTGTGAAGAGTAACAAGGTGCAACGCTGGAAGAGGGACCAAATAAGCATGAGGCAGCCCAGGAAGATCCACCAATGGAGAAATGGAAAGATGTGCTCCTTTTTATTTCCCATCGTTTGGAAATGATTTTGCTATGCAGTTCAGGCTGGCCGTGGGCTCACTTTGTAGCCCAGGCTGGTCTTGAATTTGCAATGATCTGCCTGCTTTAGTCTCCCAAGTACTGGGATTACAGAAGTGTAATCCCACCATGCCTGGTTTGGATGTGCTCCTTTGAGGAGGAGCAAGTGCAACAAAACTTGTGCCCCGTCTTCCTTCTAGAAGTGACTGGCACACTGTCATTTTCTGCAAGTTGATGCTACCTTGGGACTGCTCCGTACTTACCTATTATCTGGTTGTTTCCCATAAGTAGCATAATTCAATTTAAAACGTTTTGCCTGGAAATTTAAAAACAAACACACTAAAACAGAGAAAGGTGTTTCAAGAGTCAAACAATATTTGAAAAAAACTGAAATAAATTACCTTGGCCAAAATATCTCCCCCTCTCTAAGCCTCAGCCTTTTCTGCTGTATAAAATGAGGGGGTTGCACGGATCACCGTTAAGGGCACTGCCAGCTCCATGTTCTATGAGCCCAGGTGTGCCAGCTGGTGCAGCTGTAAGCTAAGTAACTGTGGGAAGAGCAGAATGTAACTCTCTTGAAATGTGTTCTTGCTGCTGCCAGCCTGTTCTAGTTTCTCGATCAGGCAAAAGAGCTAGCATTTCAAATCTTCCATCACAGGAGGGAGGCAGTGACACAGAGTGGAAAGGGGACAGGTTTTGGAGGCAACCAATCTTGTCTGAATCTTGGCTGTCATTTACTATCTTTATTGCCTTGAGCAAGTTATTTTACTTCACTGAACTGTTGCTGGTCTGTCAAAGATAACAATGCCTACTGCACAGGGTGATTTTAAGATTAAATAAAATACACAGTAGGGATTCAATAAGTGATAGTAATTAATGACAAAAATGGTGACATCATCATTATCTAAACGTCCTTACAGGTGTGGCTCCTGGAAGGGGTTTCCCATTAATTTTATGCAAACACTTCTCAGCTGTGGCCAAATCTGCAAATTCTACAAAGCAGTAGCCAGCTGGGATCCTGAAAAGCAAGCACACAGAACAAAATGGTTAATCCAGTTAAGGTTTCACCCAAAAAAAAGGAGAAATAATTTTCTAATCACAGCCTATACTACTTTTGTTTGCTGCCACATTCCAGTGGAGATGTAACTTAGAAAACTGAACATAAGGACTGCCAAGCTAGATACATTCAGTAAAACTTCGTTTACATACTATATTACCTGTGAAGTACTCATGCTAATGTTTTTTTTTTTTTTTTGCCAATAATGTTTTTAATGGAATTAAATCAAGTGTGTAGGTCTAACATCCACTTCAGCGGTAACTAACCTATTGCACGTGTACCACCGCCAGCTGTTAACTAATGAAAGCTCTAAAAAGGTTCATCATCACTGACTAGTATATGGGAAATACTAGAGATAGAACAGGTATAATACCAACAGGTAAAAAACAGATGAATTCAGAATACAGGACATTACCTAGGACAACTACTCTTGATCTCTACTTAAAGTGAGTACTAGAAGCCTGGGGGGTGATGCACACCTATAATAGGAGCACTCCTGAGGCTGAGGCAAGAGGATCATGGTGAATTTGAGGCCATCCTGAACTACATAGCAAGACCCTGTCTCAAAAAATAAAGGGCGCTGAAGCAGGAAGATTACTTAGTTTGAGGTCAGCCTGGACCAAATAGCAAGACTCTGTCTCAACAATTTAAAACATAATGAACGCAGTGTTTATTACCTAGCAGGCTATAATCTTGTCACAGAATATATAACACTCACTATTCTAACAGCCTAGTAGGAATTCATTTAATCCTCACTTACGAGGTAGGTGCTATTTTCCCCATTTTCACAGTAGAGTAACTTACCCAAGGTCACACAACAGAAATAATTTCTAAAACCAGTCTGGCTCCTGAGTCCTATCATTACGCAATGTGTTATATACACTGTGAATTGTTACCCCTTAGACCCTGTAATTCTCAGAGATAGATGCCCCAGGAGTAGACAGAAGCCCAAAGCCCTTCCTTTTCATATTTACATTCTCTCGAATGTAATGGATCAGCTGCAGCAAGATCCATTAAGGGAGAAGTGGGAAGATGAAAAAGACACGCACCCTGTGAGGCGGTTTCGGATAATCTTGACGCTCATCACGGTTTCCCCCATGGTGGCAAAGGCTCTGGAGATGAAGTTCTCATCCATGTAGGGTTCCAGCTGCGCACAAGGAGGGGCGGGCTGCTGAGGACTGAGTCCGGGCTCGCGTTCCCCGGCCCGAGCCCCGCCCCCTGCAGGCCACGCGGGGCTCCCGCGGCGCGCGCCGAGGGCTCCGTGGCGCAGGACGTGAACTCCAACTCCTCCACTTCCAACCTGCGCCCCTTTAGGGAGGCCCATGACCCGGGATCTCCATGCCCCGCCCACAGCCACAGCGTCCCCAGTCCTGGGGTTCCTCCCCTTCTGACCCTCAAAAAGGCCCTCCTTCACCCAACCACGTACCCAGGTCTCCACCCCAGGAACCCTCCGCGGCAGACAAACCCGCTCCTTCCGTTCATTTCCAGCCTTTTGAGGATTCAAAGCCCCTTTCCCCTCAAAGCCATTCCTCCCTAGCGACACCGCGATTTAGCTTTCTCCTCAGAGCCCCGGCAGCCGCCCTCACTTACATCTCCCATCCACAGACTGGCCGCCATCCCGCACCCGGGCGCGGACTTTGCGGGCCTGAGAGGCGCGCGCGGACTCGGGTCCGCGCTGTGGGGACCGCCCCGGAGTTGGCCGCCTGCGACGCCTTCTGCGCACGCGCCGAAAGTTCGCTGCCCATCCAGCCGGGTATTCCGCTCCGGGTTTTCCGGAGTCTCCCAGGGCGCTCAGCTTCCGGGTCGCAGTGGGCGGTGTTCAGGCCAGAGTCGGGGCTGGACTTTCTCAGTACGTGATAAACTGCACACGGAACTACTTACATAAGTAATAAAAATAATGTATGCTCGTTGTAAAATGTTGAAAACATAAATTTTAAAAGCAGCAACTCTGGGGCCAGGGGTTTAACTCAGCGTTGTAAGTACTTGCCTGGCAAGCGCGAGGTCGTGAGTTCGATCCCCGATACTAAAACACAAAACAGTCCTACGTTTCCCAGTTTTCAAAATGTGGGATTTTTGTTAAAGCTGCGGGAAGAGGGAGGTAGGGTTGGGCTAAAGGGAGTGTAAGTTCAGATAAATTCATCTCAAATGTTAATTCCCATGTCCTGTCCTACCTGCATGAATCCCACTATCAAATTCCGGAGCACCAGGGGCTATTGCATGTCCCAGAACAGCGACAACCACGGAAATGGCCTCAATAAACACGGACGGTTTGGACAAATAATCCTGATAGATTCTCACTCCCTACCCCATTCTCAGATGGAACTCAGGTCCTTTATAGTGAGCTACGCCCACCAGCCCCTCCCTCTTCCTTTACTTGGGCTCTAGCTAAGTCACTAAATTGTCCAGTCTCTGCTTACATTTGTAGTCTCCCTGCCTCAACTTCTCAGGAAACTGGTATAGCAAATGTCCATGGCCTGTTTATTTTTAAAATTTTTTTATTTTTTTGTACTGGGGATCGAACTCACCACCTCACTGCCAGGCAGGCGCTTATGCTGAACTAAATCCTCGGCCCTTCGTAGTTTAATGTTAAAATTTGTTAGGCTGAGAACATCCCAAGGAATGAAGTCAGCTGGTAGTCAGTACAGAAAGGGAAGCTTCTTTACCTGGGAGTTGGCATTTCTAATAGTCACCTGCACTCTAAGTGTCTGACTGGCCCCTAGTCTTTCCCTACCAGTCTTCACATCCCAAGCTTCGGATATACCCCAAAGGTGACATCACTTGAGACCAGTATGTTTAATAAATGTTTACCTCGGTGCTGTAGGAGAGAAAATGAGAAGCTAGGAAAGTAATTGATACAATGCCTGGCAGTAAACTTTGTCCAACATCAGTTGGGCAAAAAAGTTTCATGAGATAGGATTTGTCCATTTTTTTCTAAACAAATCCAAATTCTAGTAATGTTTGGAATTTGGTAGGCATTGAAAAAAATATTTGTTGAATTTATGACAGGCACATGCCTGTATTACCAAGGGGTTGAGGCAGGAGGATCACCTCGAGCTTGAGGCCAGCCTGGGGAACCTAGTGAGCCTACACTTTCAAAAGCCAAAAAAAAAAAAAAAAAAAAAAACCCAAACATCTCAAGGAAAAAAATCAGATGGAATCATTTTTCTAAAAATCACTGGTATCTGCCACCCAAGAATCCTGCCGATTCTACTTTCCTGTTACATACAGATGACTTCCCCTTTTCCCACACAAAAAAAGAGAGTGCTGAACTCTGTCCCCTCCCTTTTAGAGACAAAGACTTGCTAAATTGCCCATTACATTGGTATGTGCCACCACACTCCGCCACACATGCACTCTTTTTGGAGACAGGTTCTGGGTATGCAGTCCCAGCTGGCCTAATCCTGCCTCAGGCTATGTTAGATGATTACAGGGAGGCAACATCATGCCCAGCTTCAGGCTACAGATATAGATACAAAACTTTTCTGCAGTATAAAAATAAATAAACTTTCTGCAGTAATGGAAATGTTCTGGGATTTGACAGGCACTGAAAAAAAAAATCTCAGTGGTCCAATACCACAAACAAACAGCCATATATTATCAAGTACTTGACATATGGTTTGTACAACTGAAAAAGTTTAACAAGTTTTAAAACTGATTTCAATATAACAGCCACTTGTAGCTCGTAACTACTATACTGGGCAAGTGGGCAAGTTGGCCCTGATTTGTTTGCTCAGTGCTTATGAAAATCTACAATGCACATAAACTGTATTAAAACACCATGTGACTGTTTCTTTCTGGTGCTGGGGATTGGATGCTAAGCAAGCTTTCTACCCAAACTGTACTTCCAGCCCTGTAATTAATGTTTAATGTGCTACTGAAAGTATGGCAGCTCAGTAAGCATTTCTAAACATGTAATACACCCAAAAATCTGGTTTACAAAATTAAAACATTCATCCTTTCTCTTGTATTGCACCATTTTTTTTTTTTTTTAATCCAGTGGTTCCTGAAGAATGAACATCCAAATTTCTTTCTTCTTTTGATGATTTTGAACAGCCTTGGGGGAACCCACAGGGGACATCCTTCAAGCTGTAGGTGACACTAGCCTCAGGAGCATGGGCTCATTTGGCCCTTCCCAACAACACTTGGCACATAGTAAAACCCTGCCTTGAAAAAAGTGTAGAAAAATAAGTGGCTTATTTTATAAAACTCTTAATTTTATTCAAAGTGTTAAAAGGTTACACTCTCCCCTCAAAAATATTTTACAATTTTAAAAAATTAGAACTATTTTCTCAGCCACTGTACAGATTGCTGCTTCCTTTTCGTGAGACCAGCCTCTTCCCCTCCCTCACCTCTTAATATTGCCATACATTTGTGAATAAAACCTCCATCCTCTCTCTGCCTATACCCTGCTCTGCCCTGCCCAGTGGGGATTTGGGGTCCTTGGCTGCATATGAGGCCCAATGGATGGGGACCATACAAGCAACACCCGATAGGCAAACACTATGCTTTGTGCTTCTGGGTGAATAGCTACAGTAGTTGGCTTTTTCCTTCAAGTGAATCATTGTCTTTTGCCCTATGGACACCTGTTCAGAGCCAAGTATTTGGCTTGGGGTTGCCCACAGCTCTGTATCCCTGCCCCTTCTCCAGCTGTCCCAGGCCTGGGTCCATGACAGCTGGGTCTGATGACTTTTAACTGTCTGGGTGCCCATGGACTGTTAGGACAGGAAGAGTAGCACATAATTAGAGTTGGGGCTTGGTGGAGCCCCAGCTTCTCAGAGTGCAGGCACCAAATCCCCAGGGAGAGGACATTGTGGTACTGTGGAAGGCAAAGTCAGAGCCAGCCACGAGGGAGATAGAGCAGTGGGGCAAAAGGTCCAGCCACAGGAGTCTGCGGTGAGGGCCAGCAATGTTCCTTCTAACAAACCCTCCTCTCCCTACTTCATCCTGCAGGTGCCAGGATGATTCCAGAAAGGAGGATGAAAAAGAGGAGAAGGATTCTGCTCTGTTGATGGGGAAAAAGCAGGAGATGACACAGTGTTCAGAACAGGCTGGGGAGAGGCTGCTGGGATTTGCTGCCATCTCTGCTTCCCTGTTCTGTGAGGGAAGGTGGGGTCCAGGCACTCGTGGGCTTCATCAGCTCTGTTCCTTGTCCTTGACTAATAAGACTGTGTGCTGGCCCCCGCTGGACACAGATAAGACCACACGGTTCTCCAGCTGTTTGCCAGTCATCTCCACGGGGCTCCAGGCATCATCGTCTTGCCCTGTGCCCAGCTGGTAGTTGGTACCCATGCCCCAGGCAAAAACACGGCCTGCAGGAAACAAAAACAGGGGCAGCTGTCTCCAGGGTCCCAGCCCGATGTGTCCAAACCATCAAGAGCTAGAGACATGGCGATGAATTTTCATCTTGGCCAACAGCAGCTGGATGAGGTCCCGGCTCCTAAGGGTCCAGTTAAAATGAGAGAAGCCAAGGAGAGGATGGTCTTAAAAATGGCATGGGATTTCTTCCTGTTGCTAGCCATGGCATTCAAGGCCCTGCATGACTGGCTGCTCACCTAAACCCTTGTCCAATCCTCCAAATCCCAGGAACAGCCACTTTTGAAAGTTTCTCTGCTGGGGACACCATCCTGTGCTGTTTACAAAGGACTGAAACTTCAAGATGCACTGCTTCCTCAGGAAGTCTTCCCAAATAACCTCTCCAACCTAACTTCCAACAGAGCTGTGCCCCTCACCCACTCAGGCTTTGGCGGCTTCAGCTCACATCCTCCTGCTGTGCTAGCCAGGACCCTAACTACTAAATATTTTTTCTCTTAATATTCTAGGTCCAATCCCTGGGGAAGCTGCTAACTAAGGAACCCCTTTGATGTAGACAGCCTGAGTCAGGAGTCTGGAGACCTCAATTCAAGTCTCACAGCTTCCCTGGCCTCAGTTCTGTCTCCCTCTTTGGTTTTTTTCCTCCTCTGCAGAACAAATCACCTCTATTAAAATAATGTATATCCACCAAAGCCAGAGCTTGAGAGGCAGGAGCAAAGCAGCGCCATCATAACATGATCATCATACCTCAGCTCTGACTTACAGTGGACGTTAGAACCTGCTGGGAGTCCGCTAGGAAATCACGATTCCCAGGCCCATGAAACAAGTACAGGCAGCCCCACTTACCATCCTTGGTGACAGCATATCCTACAGAGGCACCGCAGGCCACTGAGGAGACACAAGGCAGCCTGGAGATGAGGGTGGGTATGCTCTTCTCCTCCGCACCCTCGCCAAGACCCAGCCGCCCATACTCAGCCCGGCCCAGGCTGTACGCATTTCCTGTGGGAGGGGAAAGAGGAGCAGTAGCAGAGGGTGCGCCCCAAGAAGAGTGGATAGCAGGCCCAGTGAGACCCCATGTCTTCACAAGTCTGTCCCTCTTTCCAAGGTGATAAGAAGGAGGTCTACAATATCTCTCCTCATCTTAGGGGAGACCTACAAAAATCTCCATACTGGTCCCTGGAGAACTTGGCCTTGGAAGCATCGGAGGATAGGGGTGTACCCACATCTGGCCCATTCTATAAAAACAGGCTCAGGCTCCAAGGTCAGGGAATAAAACCTCCAGTGCATAGGAGAGGGGTCGTACCTTCTGAATCCATACAGATTGTATGGTGCTGGCCACCAGAGAAGCCCACCCAGGACTTGGTGGAATTCTTGAAGGATGTCAAGTTCTGGGGTACGAAGCATGACTCTGTGCCTGGTGTTCCTGTTGTAAGGGGTGAAGGTGTTTGTAGGAGCTACCCTTCTCTATTCCCTGCCACAGCAAGGCCACCCTCACCAGGACAGGGATAGCCTCACTTTACAGATGAGACAACTACAGCTCTGAGGGGCCAGATGAGCCCAAGAAGGGTACACAGAGCGGGTAAAATTGGTACGCAGGTTACCAGGTCATGCCTAGTGCTGGGCTCAGGACTCACCAAGCTGATGGTAGTTGGAGAGGCCAAACCCGTATACGTGGCCCTCGTGGGAGATGGCAAAAGTGAAATAGGCACCACAGAAGGCATCTTGAAACCTCACGTAGCCCCGGCTTCCCCTGGACTTCAGCATCACACACTTGGGAACAAGGAGTCGTTCTGTAGGCAGAAAAGTGTTCTCTCTGACTGAAACTGTTTTCTTTTCCATTACGAAAGCCCTCAGAGGAAGGCTAAGCTGGGATTTTATCCTTAATTTTACAAAAGAGAAAACTGAGGCCAAAAAAGTACAAATGCTTTGTTCAAATTCTCAGTTATTAGCCGAGTGTCATGGCACACACCTTTAATCTAGAACCTGGGAGGCTGAGGCAGGAGGATCACTGTAAGTTTAAGACCAGCCTGGACTAAAGAGTTAGTTCTAGGCCAGCCTGAACTATATAGCAAGATCCTGTCTCAAAAGGGCACACACACATACAACCCCCTCTGTTATTACAGGTAATATTTATGTGGACCTTACTATATGTCAGACATTCTTCTAATTAGCTCACTTATCTTCATTAACACTCCAAAGAAGTAGGGTTAGAAGTAGGTGGGTTTAGAGAGACGGAAACTATACCCAGGGCACCAGAGCCAGGAAGCACCAGAACAAGAGTTAAACCCAGAAAAAGAAAAAAGACTCAAACCCAGGTAGTTGGTCTCTAACAGATGAGTGGAGTTTTTCTGTTACTGATGTTGTTGCTGAGACTGGGTCTCTCTGTAGTACAAGCTAAGCCTGAACGTACTAAGAAGTCCAGGTTGGCCTTGAACTTTCAGCAATTGTCCTGTCTCAGCCTCCCAAGTGCTGGTACCACAGGCATGTGCCGCACACCTGGTTTAAAGTCTCAGTTCTTAACCAACACTACAAGTCCATTTGATGCAAGCCAGAACCCAGAACCCATCCTAATTCTGGCATCTACTAGGAAGTAGTTTGCCAAGCTGCCCCATGAGAGAGAACAAAGCCACTTACCAAGGCCCTTTCGGCCACCGCGATTGGCAAACAACTCAGGCACACGCCCCAGCTGGCCCTGCTCCCCACAACCTAAGGTGTAGAGGTCACCATCAACTGTCAGCATCACCAAGTGGTCATTTCCTGAAGGTAAGAAGACAGAAGAAAATGCAGGGCTCATCTGTAAGGCCAGAGGCTGAGCTAGCCCAGAACAGGATTCTATAGCTCCTGCCCACAGTGAGGACCCTGAGACTAACCTGAAGCTACCTTCACCACGGGCACATCCAGCTCCACTTGCACGGGCACCATACTCTTCTTCATGGGCTCCAACAGTCCAATCACACCATTATTGTCCTAAGAGATGGGACAGAGCACTTAATCAGCCAGTTGTACTGGCCACGCCCAGGTTTACAGGAGGCCACAGAGCTGTGTGGTGAAGAGCCAGGAATGGCAGCAGACAGAGATGAAGACGTGGACCAGAGGCAGGCCACATTCTGAAATACTCAGGAATGAAATCATATGGGTTCTAGGATTTGCATGGAAATACCCAAAGAGGAGAAAAGTAGATGTGACTTGGTAGGGATAAACAAATCTGGCTATAAAAAGCTGATAATCATTGAAGCTGTATAATAAGTAGCTGAAAGTTCAATACATTATTCTGATTACTTTTATGTTAGGAAATTTCCATAAAAATTAAAAATTTTCAAACAGGTTTGATGAGGAAAGATTGATCAGTTGTCTTATTTTCTTTCTTTTTTCTCTTTGTCTGTTTGAGACAGGATCTCGCTTTGTAGTTCAGGTTGGCCTTGAACTCACTTTGTATCCCAGGCTGACCTCAAACTTGCAGTGATCCTCTCACCTCAGCCTCCTGAGTGCTGGGATTATAGGCATGCACCACCACGCCCAGCTGGACTGCTTAATGTTTGTAATATTTCAAAATAAATATAAAAGTACAAAAGAATTCTAATGCTGAAATTTTTTAAAACTATTCTCTCCATGGCTTAGCATCACTGAGCTATGACATCCCCCCCCCCCCCCGTCTAGTTTCCTCCCCTAAATCCTCTGCAAAATATAGAAGAGGGCTAGGAAGGGAAAAGAGGTTGAGGCAGGGACAGGGATAAAATAGCAGCTTCCTTGGATAGCCCAACCCAAAAGTGTCAGACTCCAGAAAACAGCAGTGGTGTGGACAGATGCAGATGAAAAAGCCAGACACACGATCTGGCTCCAGCTCTGCCTATGGGCCTTCATTTTCTCATCAGTATGTTTGTTTGTTTGTTTGTTTATTTATTTATTTATTTATTTATTTATTTATTTATTTATTTATTGTCTTTTTCTTTTTTATCAGTACCGGGGATCGAACTCACAACTGCCTGCTTTCAAGGCAGGCGTTTAATGCTGCTGAGCTAAATCCCCAGCCTCTCATCAGTATGTTTGTACAGCGGAGCAGGGAAGTAGAGTCTTTTAGGGGCCCCACAGGCTAACTGCAGTTTTCCACACAAAGTCTTACCCGAAAGGAGCCCCAAAGGAAGACACGGCCATCCTCGGTGAGGGCTGCTGTGTGACTGTCTCCCGCTGACACCTGTACCACCTTCTCTTGCAGTTCCACTTTTCCAGGGACCATTTCTGAGCCTTCCACTGATGTGTCCCTTCCCAGGGCACCTTCATCATTGCAGCCGAAGGAATAGATCTGTGCCCGGTTTGTCCATTAGTGCAAAGGCCTCCCAGTAAATTCTTCAGGGTGTTCCCCGCTGGGCTGACCAATTCCATCTCCACAGTAAAATTTGTGTGGCTCAAAGCTACTGCTCCCAATTCCCCAACTCCAAGCCCAGTCCAGCCTGGTCCCAAGCCCCCAACCTACCTGGCCACTCTTGCTGAGACACACAGTATGCATGCCGCCAGCCTCAGCTTGAACCACCTCCTCAGGGATGGGCACAAGGGCTGGTTTTTTTCTCTCCATCACACTCTCCCCCAATCCCAGCTGGCCCACGTCTCCCTGGCCCAGCGTCAACACCATGCCTGAGGCTGTACTGTGAGACCTGTGTGAAACTGAGGGATGGAGAAGTTGGTCCTGAGTGTGCAGGATCACAAGAGAGAGAAGAGGTCACTTTATGGACTCTAGGGTCCTAGGGTTCTACAGGATGAGGGTCAAGCCTCTGCTCCATAAAGGCCATTAGTATGACCTTTCCCAGAGTTAAGTTTCCTCATCTGTAAAATGGAGTAACCCGTCTCATGGGGCTTCTGTGAAGATTAAAACCTGAGCACAAAATTATTAATGTCTAGGGAAGAAACAGAAACAAGGAGAAAAAACAGGTATTGGTGGAGAGGGAGAATATAGGATCTTTTTCCTGGTTAGTATGAAGCAATGGTGCCAAGAGATAACAGGTAACAATGTCTACGCTTTGGTGACTGTTTACTAACTGCTAACTTGCTCTGCACTCTTTCCATATTTAGAATCCTGTTTTGCAGGAAAGGAAACAGAGCTTTAGTGGTCCATTAAGCTAATAAGCAGAGTGCATTGAGACTAACGAAGACTACCTGGATCAGAGCAGTCCCCAGCTTTCACCCTCAACCTCCTCAATCTCCAGAGGCTGGGATTTTCAATTCTAAGACATCACTCAGAGGAAAAATGGAACTGACAGCTAAAGTGGAGAGCACAGTACTAAGACTCATAGAAGCATTTTTAGGGAGGTTTGTGCCAACCAGTTGGTGTTACAAGGCCTTGTGCTGGCAGAGGGAGATTGCCCATAGGCCTGGCCAGCCAATAGCATCCAGGCCCTTCTCCAGGGCTGTGGCCATGGCCACTGCTGCTGCGCGGAGAATATACCAGGCAGGAGCCACCTGCTTGGGTTTTCTGGTCAGGAGGGCTTGGTCCTCAGACACCTTGGCAGGAGTGGGTGCTAGGACCACCGCGGGAGGTAGTGAGCTTCACTGCTTGGTTACGAGAGTCTGTAAAAGACAGACATTGTCTGAGCATGACACACACTCCCTACCTCCAGACTGGCTTTCTCTTGTCTCTGTCCTGTTCTGTAATCCCAGGAGAGGAAACTATAGACACTTTCTTCGAATGCAGCCTGCATATTATATTATTTCATCCTCACAACAGCCCAGACAGGTTGGTGCTGTTCTCACCTCCGTTTTATGGAGTAACACAAGGTGGGCCAGGTTAAGTGATCTGCCTACACCTACATAGCTACAACAAAGCAGAGCAGGCACTTGAACCCAGCTGTGAAACCAGAGTGCTAACCATAAAGCATTACCACCTAGGATCAAGTCCTAGGATCTAGTTTTGGTTTTGAGATGGGTCTCATTAATAGTTCAGGCTGGGTTTGAACTCACCATGCAGTCCAGGCTGGCTTCAAACTCATGGCGATCTTCCTGCTTCACCTTCTGGGGATTACAGGCTTGCGCCACCATACCCAATTTAGAATATAAATTTTTTTTTTCTTTTTGAGGCAGAGTTTCACTATGCAGACAGGGCTGGCCTTTAATTCACTTTGAAGACCAGGCTACCTCAAATTTGCAGTGATCCTCCTGCCTCAGCCTTCTAAGCACTGAAATTATAGGTTTGCACTACCATGCTTGGCCCAAGGATATAATTTTTTTAGCCAACACTACTGAAATGCTCTCAAATAAACATCTGCCTCGTTTATGATTCTCAGAGAGATGGAATTCAATGAGCTATAGGATGGGGTCTTGCTAGATAAGGTCCCTGGACATCCAAATCCCTCATCTTCAAGTGTCAGGGATGGAGGGGCCCACTTCCAGACCATCAGGGGTCGGGTCCAAGAGGCCACCCACACCAGAAAGAAGAGGTCATAGTCCACTTACCTTTCACTTTCTTGCTCTTTGGGACAGCATCTTCTGGGGGTGATGCTCTCTTAGCTACACGCTTGGGTGGCATCTTTGTGTCCTGAAAAACCCAGCCGCTTACTTTACGTGTCAAAAACGGCAAACATTTTTCTGTGCCAATAAGCAACTCTAATCTAAAACTCTATAAAGGCAGAGGAATTGACCAGCAATTTCACTTTTTAAAATGTATCTCAATAATTGAGTAATTAATATATAAAAATTAAGTTCCATGAACTTATTTGTACAAGAGATTAAACCTAGGTCTTTGTACTAAACTTCATTCCCAGCCCTTTCTTGATTTTTGATTCTCAGACAATATTTTGATAAATTGCACAGATTGGGCCAGAATTTATAATCCTTCTGCCTCACCCTATCAGTATGCAGGAATTATAGGTATATATCACTGTGTCCCACAAACTTTACAAATATTATCCATAACATTAAAAAAAAAATAAAAAGGAGGGGCTAGGGTTTTAGCTGAATAGCACAACCACCTGCCTGACAAGCGTGAAGTTCTGAGTTTAATTCCTGGTACTAACAACAAAAAAGGAAAGCAGATGTGGCAGTGATGTTTACAATCCTGGCACTATGGGAGCTGACAAAGGAAAGTCCCAAATTCAAACCCAGTAGAGACAATTGAGATATTTTTTTGTTGCTTTGAGACAGGGTTTCCCTATGCAGTTTAAACTGGCCTTAAACTCACTACGTATCTTAGAATGGCCTGCAATTTATGGCCATCCTCTGGCCTCAACCTCCCAAGTGCTTGGATTATAGGCATGCACAACCTCATCTTTTTTTTTTGGTCTTTTTGAGACAGGGTTTCACTATGCAATTCAGGCTGGCCTTGAGCTCACGTTGTAGCTCAGGCAGGTCTTAAACTCACAAGGATCCTCCTGCCTCAACCTCCCAAGTGCTGGGATTACAGGTGTGTGCCACCATACCCTGCTCACCACACCCCTTTTGACTGAACATTTTATTTTACTTTTTGGTACCAGGGATCGAACTCTCAGTCTTGCACTTGCCAGGCAGGTACTTATGCCACTGAGCTAAATCTCTGGTCCTTGACTGAACATTTTAAGGTTTTTTTTTTTTTTTTCGGGGGGGGGGGAGTACTGGGAGTCAAACTCATGACCTCATGCTTGCCAGATTGCCACCAAACTATATCCCCAATTCCATGACTGAACTTTTTTTTTTTTTTTTACCTTTACTGGGGATTGAACTCATCACCGCCTGCTTGCAAGGCAGGTGCTTATGCCGCTGAGCTAAATTCCCATCCCCAACTGAACATTTTTAACTGAGAGTTCAAAATAAAACTCACTGAGAAAAAAAAAACTCAGTGAGGTATGGTGGTGTATGCCTGTAATCCCAGCACTCAGGACCCAGGCAGGAGTATCACTGTAAATTCCAGGCCCTTCTAGGATACAAAGTGAGTTCAAGGGCAGCCCGACTATAGCAAGAGCATGTCTCAAAAAGATAAAACAACAACAAAAACCACAACCCACAAAGACCAGCCAAGCAAATGAATAACCAACCCCCAAATATCCCATCAAAAAACATCAAACCAAACCATCTGTGCCCTCTGGTAGAGAACTGCCACACCTGGAAAGAGCCTGGCTTTCTTACAAGGTCCAAGAGGATACAAACATGGTAACACAGAAACACCAGGTGTCACCAAACCAGGACAGCAAATCACCCTGGGTAACGAAGCCAGCTAGACCCAGGACACTCAGAGCAGCTGAGGTCTGGGCCTGCCCCTCCTACCTGTGAACAACTGTTGCCTCTCTAGGCCTCCTGTCTTCTCCAGGGTGCTGGGAACCAACATTTTCTACATATCTGTACATTTTATTTGTGACTGAACTGTGCCCTAAAGTCTTTTTCCTACCACACATCCAGCTCTGGAAATCTTTATTCAGTCCTAGTCTTTCATAATGTCATCAAAGGTAAGTTGGCTAACCCCGAAGCTCCAATCTTTGGACTGTGAACCCAGTGGCAGAGAAGACCAGGGCTGGGCATTCTGAAATTCTTTGTGTGTGTGTGTGTGCTGGGACTCAAACTCATGACCTCGAGCCTGCCAGGGAGACACTGTGCTGCTGAGCTACATCTCCAGCCCCACTTTGAAGTTCTTGCAGTGTGTGATAGTGGAAAGCGTGGCGTTCAGAGCCAGACTACCTTTTAGCTGCTTAACTTTGGACAGTCACTCAGTGTCTCCACCAATCAGTTTCCTCCTTGGTAAAATGGGGGATGATAACAGTAGCTACATCTCTGTATGACGTGTAGGGTTAAATGGGCTAATATATTGTGAAAGTATTCACACTAGGCTGGTGGTGTAGCTCAGTGGTACGGTGCTTGCCCAGCAATGTGCAACACGGTGGCTTTGATCCCCATTGGTGTAATCAAGCAAGCAAAATCAATAAACAAACAGACAAATAAATAAAAGTACTCACACAGTGCTTAATAAACCAATATTGGTGTGTTTTTGTTTTTGGTACTCAGAATCAAACTCAGGACCTCACACTTGCCAAGCAAGTGCTGTCACTGAGTTAATACCTGCTCCAATATTGTGTTATTATAGTACTTAGGGCCTGCCCCAGAGACCATGCAGGCACGGTCCTCAGGCACTCTGAACATGGGATCTCCTCCATCTTAGGTGAGGAGTGAAGGCTCTACCCAAGGCAACAAATGAAATGAGAACCCCAAGAGCCTTTCCAGTCTCTGCTGTGGATGTGCCCAGCAACTCTGCCCCATTTTTCCTTCCCGGTAGGATTTGAAGCCTCAAACTTTCCAGTTGTCTGGCCCATGGGATTCGCACACAAGGCCAGGTACTTCTTGCTGACCGTTCTGGGGGAGGAAAACAAGGTACTGAAGATAAAGAAGTCACCACTGTCTAAGATCCTGCCAAGCCTGTGAGGCTGCCACTGGTCCAGTTCCCATTTTAACGAGATGGCAATTCTGAACTTCATCCAACTTCTATTTTTCCAAGGTGGAATGCCTCCCTTCCAACATGCCTGAGACCCCTCCTCACACTAAAAATCCATGTGCTTTGGGATTGGCAAGAATTAGATTCCACCTATTAAACCGTGGCTTTCTCACTTCTGCTCTGTTTTGTTTTGTGGAACTCACAGCAATCCTCCTGCCTCAGCCTCTGGAGTACTAGGATTACATGCAGGTACCACTAGGATCAGTTTCACCCCTGCTCTTGTGATCACAGTTGGCCAGAGGCTTTAACCTCTGAGCTGCATCCTAATCTGTAAAAAGGGATGTGATGATTGCTTCTCAGGACTGCTATCAAGACTGGGTAGGAACCAGGCATGATGGTACAACCAGAAGGTATAGCAAGGAAAACAGAGACTAACCCCTCCTTGTATCACGGGCCTTATAGCCTGTAAGGAAAGGAAAAACATTAAAAATGGCAGTGTGAAGCTGCAGGAGGATCCTAAGTTCCAGCCCAGCCTGGGAAATTTATTGAGATCTTGTCTCAAAACAGTAAGATGAGGGAGCCTATAATTCCAGCATTTGGGAGGCTGACACAGAAGGACTGCAGCTGTTTGGAGGCCAACCTGGGATACACAGTGAGTTAGAAGGCTGCTGCCGGCAACCATGTGAGAGATATAATGGCCTGATTAAGCTTGGGACAACAGAAAAAGACCTACTTAGCAGAAAAACTAGTTTTGCTGGTGGGTTAAGTATGAGAGCAAGGAAAGGAGAGGGAAGAATCAAGAACGACTTGTTCATCTAGGCTACTTTGAGCTATCTGGAGGCTGAGGCAGGCAGATCATAAATTGGAGGCCAGCCTCAGCAAGTTAATGAGACATTGACTCAAAAGATTAAAAAGAGCACTGGGAATATAGCTCAGTGTGAGCCCTGGATTCAATATCCCTCAAAAATTAAAAAACCAAACTTATTTCTACTGGGCAGTATAACTCAGCGATAGAACATGCATTTTTGGTTTTGTTATTTTTTTAAAGCACATATTTAATATGCAGGAGGCCTTGGGTTCAATCCCCAGCATCAAAAAGATAAATGAAAAAGAGAGCTGGTGATGGCACGCACCTGTGAGCTCAACACAAGGGAGCCTGAGGCAGAAGGATCATAAGTTGGAGGCCAGCCTGAGCTGCACTGTGAGACTCGGTCTCAAGAAAAAAAAAAAAAAAGAACTTTTTCAACCTAAAGACAAACCCAGGAGGTCTAGGGAGCCTGGCCAAACAGAGGAACTCCTACTCCTAGGTGTGAGTTTAAATAAGGAGGAGGGCTGGGGACTTAGCTCTGTGGTTCAAGCACTTGCTTGGTAAACCTGAGGTCATGAGTTTGATCCCCAGTACCAAAATAAATAAGTAAATAAGACTGTGAGCTCCACTTAGTAAGACAATCAGTAAGATGGAGGACACCGGGACAGAGAGGAAAGGTCAGGTCCAGAACTCCAGTTCACCAGGTATCTTCCTTAAGCCAGAAGGACTGAGAGCCAGCTAAGACATGACAGTGAAGCAAGCAGGGATAGGCTGGGGCAGAGCTGTATCAGGCATAGCTTGTAAGGAAACAGCTGTGCCCAACACAAACTATTAGCCTATCAGAATGATCCTTGACAGGCAGCTGTACACAGGGAAGAGTCCTGAAACAGTGGTGGCAAACCAATAGCACGTGGGCTGCAGCTGGCTCTTTGTTATCACAGCAGGTTCAGTCCACAAATCTTCTGGGGATTTCAGTACAGTCAT
This sequence comes from Cavia porcellus, assembly GCF_034190915.1. NCBI lineage: Eukaryota > Metazoa > Chordata > Mammalia > Rodentia > Caviidae > Cavia > Cavia porcellus. Next base: position 21,785,472 of record NW_026947508.1, on the reverse strand, counting down.
GGCACACATGCATTGGGTTCACCACCACCACAACTAATCAGCACAAGAAATTGACTGTAAAAGCAGGGGACGGGATTATACCAGCACACTGCAACTGAAAGAGAAATTAAGGGATGAGGTGGTTGATAACATGGGGCATTAACAAAAGAACAAAATTTGCTATTGTGAGTTGGAATGTGAGTCAGTCAACATCTCCTTAGTCCTATGGGGCTGGCTAACATGCTGAGGCGTCTCATTACCATCTGGCTATAATGACTCCACTTTATAGGTGAGGCAACTGAGGCACTGAAAGAGAACACCAAGATCTGAACCAAGATGATCAGATGCCAGAGCTGGTGTCCTAGAGTATTATAAGAAATTGCTTCTGTCCACTTCCTCTGAAGGATCCGTAGGCATGGGTGTAATGGTGCATGCCTGTGATTCCAGTGCTCAGGAAGCTGAGGAAGGAGGGTCACTGAGTTCAAGGACTGAACTCCACAGTGAGAGCCTGTCTCAAAAAAAAAAACAAACTCACACACAGACATACACACACACCCCTGAGAAGAAAATAAAGAAAGGAACAGAGCAAACAAACATCTTGCCAAGCACAGTAGCACATGTCTATAATGCTCATATCTAGGAAGCTGAGGCAAGAGCATCATGAGTTTGTGGCCAGCTTGGGTTATTATAGCAATTTCAAGGCTAGCCTGGATTACATGGTGAGATCCTGTCACAAAGAAAAGAAAACAAAATGCAGGGGAGAGAGGGAACAGACTAGTCAAAGGCAGACCCTTTCTATTCCTGAGCCTCATCCCCAGCCACCGGGTGTCCTTCCTTAACCAGTTTTGTCTAGATTGGTAATAAGAATTTGTGCTTTGTCAGCACATTCCTGATCCTGTCCTCTGCTCCCCAACTTTCACCTTCAGGAATTACAACCTAGCAGCAAAGCAAAATAGTCACAGATACCTAAAAGTCATATAGAGTCAGCTGCCACTTAACAGGCACCCATGGAGTGCCACCCTCTCCCAGAGAGCTCACATCTGCCTCTGAGAGTGACCACCCAGCTTAAGGTCAGGGAGACCAGGCTCAGAGAAAAGTGTCTGACCACACAGAAACAGAACAGACCTTCAGGTCTCCTGACCACTTCCAGCAGGACTAGACAAGGTCAGAGTTGCTATGTTATACCTTGTATCAATATGAGAAGTTTAGATGTTTAAGCAACTCAGCAAGAGGCCAGGGTCCTCACTTTGTAAACATCTTTATCCTGCCCACTAGGAGGGCACCAAGGTGGTATGAGTACTATACTCACCCTGGGAGGGGGTAGCCTGCTTACAATATAAGAGAGAAAAAGAGGCTTGCTTTTCCCTTTGTTGCTCTTGTTGTATTTGCTGTCTTCTGCCACCTTCAAGTATTGCCCCTGTGCCACGCCACCCTGCCTTGCAGCCAGCTGATTATGGACAGAAACCTCCACAAACTGAGCTTAAATAAACCTTTTCATTCCTTAATTTTGGGTGTCAGGTATTTTGTCTCAGCAATGAAAGAAAAGTAACCAAGACAGAATTTGTTACCAGTGGCTAAACCTGATCATGTGGTCTAGAACCTTTGCGAATGGCTTGTGGAAAGAGTATGGAAAGGTTCAGAGATGTCCCCTGAAAACATGGTGCTAGAATGCCTTATGCTGTTCTGTATGGGAGATTCTGGTCAGAGTTCAGAGGACCAAGAAGGCTGACCAAAATCCTGTCAGTAAAGACCAGACTCGGGAGGTTTCTGTTGGGAAGGCCTGTACTGGCTGCTGCAGTCAAGACAACGTGTGTTATGGTTTGGCAGAAAGTTTGTATATGTCCAGGTACTCTGCCTGAGACTGAGCCTAAGAGCGGTGGACTAATTAATCTGGCAAAGAAATTTCAAGGCAGTTGAATATTGAGGCTGTGGCATGGCTACTGCTGGGGCTTTTAGCCAGATCTATGTTGAGAATCAAAAGCAAAGAACCCAGCAGGATGATTTAAAATGTTGTGCATTTGGCCAGAAAGGAAGTGCCAATAAAGCTGTGGATTACACAGCTGTTGAGGTTGGGGATTTAGCTCAGTGGCATAAGCACCTGCCTGACAAGCCCAAGTTCTGAGTTCAGTTTCCAGTACCAAAAACCGAGAACAAAAACAAAAACAGCTGGGAAGGAACAGAGTTAAAAAGATGGCCTAATGGCATCACAAGAAGCAGCAAGTCTTTACCCTTGGCAGCCTCAAAACTGCAAAGGTGAAAGACATTACTTTGAGGAGAAAGCCACTGAACACCATGTTTCAGAAAGGCAGTGGCATACAGAATATGTTCCTCAAAATTGGATTCAGAGTGCCCAACAATCCAAGCACTTGACCCCAATAGCCAAGACAGTGGGAAGCTTGACTACTGCTCCAAGGCACAGTAGACCTTGACATCATCCACATCACATTGGTACATGTAGAATGCAGGAGTTGTGGGCTTAAGAAAGCTTCCACCGTGGGCTTGGGATTTAGCTCAGTGGCATAAGCACTTGCCTTGCAAGTGCACGGTCATGAGTTCAATCCCTTGTACCAAGAAAAAAAAAGAAAGAAAGAAAGCTTCCACCCAATTTCAGAAGGCCTGGGAGGCCAGGCAGCGTGCCTCTAAGAGGGAAGAGTGTGAAGCTGTAAACATGAAGCCAAAGGTACAGTGGAGATTCCAGAAGTATGGAAAAGCCAAGAATGCAGATTACCCAAAAAAAGCTACAAGGAGGGAACAAAGCAGGCCTAGGAGAGAAGCCATGGTAGCTATAACCACCAGAAGTGCTATAGGGGTGGAGCTGTGCAAGATCTTGGAGCTGAGATTGCCTCAGATGATGGACATGGAACTAGGACTTCATGCTTGTCCTGCTGAATTTTGGACTTGCTTGAGCCCCAATCTTTTGTATCCCCCACCCCATTTGTAACTTTTGGAGTGAAAATATTTATCTTGTGCCATTGAATGTTGGGAGTGTCTAACTTTTCATTTGTACAGGTGCTTGCAGCTAAGAGTTCGCCTTAGATCTCAGAGGAGACTTGGGACTTGGACTTTTCAGCCAGGCTTAAACTATTAGGACTTTGGCAACTCTTGCAGATGGACTAAATGCATTGGGTATAAAGGAATGTGCATGAGTCTCTGAAACAAGGTGGTAGGTCACTGTTTCTCTGACACATAGCTCCCAAAAAACATGTAAATGAACCAGGTGGGAGGGACAGCCATGTTCCACATTGCTGCTGGGATTGGTCTGCTGCTGGGATTAGTCTTCAAGATAAGGCATAAAAGATTACACAAAACAGTTGAAACACAGACACCAAACATTAGATATTACCTCAAATTGCATTATGCAGATTACTCTTTTTACATTTCCTTGTCTCTGCATATTACAGTGATTTCAGGCTTCCTACCTGGCCCAGCTCATAGCACTTGTGACTTTCTGCCATTCTGACAGTCACTCATCCTCCAGCCACTCCCTTCTTCAAGGATGAATAAAACCCAGGTTTGGTCCTGGGTTGACGCCTTTATTCCAATTAGCCATCATCCTAGCTGGACTGAGACCTCCCTGGCTCCCCACAATTACAAATATGCCTTAGTGTCTTTATTTTTGCCATGGGTTGCACTGAAAGTGGTAGATTGGAATTAACTAGCTAGAATTTCAGTAACTCTTCCAAGGAATTACAAACACAAACTTCCCCTATGAGCCACCAGGACTAGGAAAGGCCCTCTATAGATAGAAGTGTCTGGTTGTCAAGTTGACAAGGGGTGGATTGTCAGGCAGGCACTTATACTGCTAAGCCAAATCCCTGGCCCTAAGGGGTGGATTGTAATAGTTGCTACATTGTGTCAATTTGAAAAGCTTAGAGGTTTAACTAAACCACTGGACAGGAGGCCAGAGTCCTTACTTTGTAGACATCCTCATCACATACAAGAGGAGGGATAGGGAGATGTGAGTGCCATACTTACCCTGGGAAGGAGTAGCCTGCGATTTAAGGGAGAAGAGGCTTGCTCTCGGCTCTTTTTTGTTCCTGTTGCTTTTCCTGTCTTCTGCCACCTTGAAGTGTTGCCTCTGTGCCATGTCACCCCACCTTGGTGCCAGCTGACTGAAGACTGAATCTCCACAAACTGTGAGCTAAATAAACCTTTCCTTCCTTAATTTTGGTATTGGGTATTTTGTCTCAGTAACAAAAGCAAAGTAGTCAAGGCACCTTCTAACCACTTTCCTCACTTGCTGAATGAACGGGTAGGGGCACTACACTAGGCATTCTCCTAGAGCCTATTAATCCTTTATTGGCAAAGGGACACTCAGAGCTGCGAGACAGCAGCAGTTGCCCCTTAGCTCCTACACACAGGAGCCTGTGTATGAAAGGTCCCTACAGGAGGGGAGGGAGGAGAGGGCTCTCAGGCCAACAAACATTTCCTGAGCCGCTGTTATGCCAGGGACAAAGCTGGCTCACTTTACACCAGCAGTTCTTCCCAGGGGCTGCGGCTGTGTGTTCATTTTCCCTGAGGAAAGGGGCCACAGCTTCTAACACAGCAGTGTTAGAACCACTGCTTAGTACTGGTACCTCACCACAGGCTTCTCACCTTCATGTTACATAAAGAAACTAAGAGTTGGATGATTGGGTAGGTGGCCCAAGGGCATCCAAGTAGGAACACAAAAGCATTCCCATTCTTGGATTGTCTTTGTAATTGAAACCCAATTAATTCCTAATTCATCTTTCCAAGTTTCATTCTGATGTCATTCTTGGGGAGAATTCTCCAGTGTTCCTCAGTCCTGCTCTCCAATCCTTCACACTAAGCCGGATCCGAAGCAGCATATCACTGCCCCTTCCCCTAGTCCCTGAATTACCTGTGGTAACCCAGAGCACAATGTTATGTAGGTAATTAGACATTAGCTGGCCCCAGCACAAAAGGCATCCAAAACAACATGCTTTGCCAGTTACAATTAAATGTATAATCCATTGTTAGGTCTCAGATACAAAATGATCCCTGTGGAACAGGAACAGATTTATACATTGTGACACAGCTATTTCTAGAATAAGACACAAAGGATACCTGGTTTCTATAACCTATGGCCCAATGATCTCAAAAAGGGAAACATTTTGCAGGAGGCGCATGGGGAAAGACTGGGTCTCATTATACAGTTCAGGCTTTATCTAGACTTTACTACTTAGCCCAGGCTGGCTTTGAATTTAGGATTCTTCTGCCTCAGCTTCCTGAAGTGCTGGGATTACAGGCGAGCACCATCACACCCAAAAAGAGAAACATTCTTTAAAGACCCTGGTTCCTTGGGTTCAAATCTAACTTAAATTAGTATTTTCTTTCATAAATTTCTCACATGATTTTTTTTTAAATCTCTTTATTTATTTATTTATTTATTTTTATCGGTACTGGGGATCGAACTCACGACTGCCTGCTTGCAAGGCAGGTGCTTATGCCACTAAGCTAAATCCCCAGCCCCATTTCTCACATGATTAAGGCCCCTAAAGAAACCCTAACCACCTCAAAAGAACAAGGACGATATTGTGCAATTCCAAAGTAATCACAGACAAAAATGTGGGTTAAGTATGATCAACTCCATAGTTACTTGAACCCCAGGAGTAATTATTGAGTGTGTAAAAAAAAAAAAAAAGTATCTAAATTTCCACTTGATGCAAATGCCTATACTGCCCTTCTTTAATAATAAAGGCATTAACCTCTTTTTGCTTTACAATAAACTCTGCCTATAAACTTCTGTATAGCTGCCTATGTTTTAACTGAATTCATCAAAAGTGCAAAGGAGGGGCTGGGGATTTAGCTCAGCAGCATAAGCGCCTGCCTTGCAAGCAGGCAGTTGTGAGTTCGATCCCCGGTACCGATAAAAAAGAAAGAAAGAAAAAAAAGTGCAAAGGAGCCAGGCTGGTTCCCAAATGACAACACTCCCCTATACCTTGATTCATCCCTTTGCATGTATTATGCTCCTGCCTGGCTCACTCTGACCACACCACCTCTAGGCTGCCTCTACCATGCCATAAAAACTCGCTCTTCACCTCATTTGCAAAACCATCCTCACCTTCAGGGGAAGGTTTAGGGGTCCCCTTGAGGTGCGCCATACAATCAACTGCTGGGGCACACAAGTCACACGTGGCCGAGTTCTATAATTTCTGATGAATGAATGACTGGCCCGCAGCAGTGCTGGGGCTGTAAGGATATTTTTAGTGATCACACTGGACAGTAACTTTGGATCCACATGAGGTCTCCTTGGGGAGACACGCAGCTCCTTAAAGGCCACAGGAGGCCCGCCCTTGTCACCATTGTTTCGCGGCAATTCAAGAGCCGCACAGGGTAGACAGCCTGCAAATAATTTGTCGACCGAATCGACGCAGCGCTCAGGGCGCACCTCTCCAACTGGCCAGCAGTCGACTGGGTGCTCGCAGACGCTGAGGTTCCTTTCCTCAAAACGAACCCTCACCAACCACCCCCGGGCTCCTAAAGCAGCCCTCTCCAGGGCAGAGGCCCCTCCACCGCTCAGCGCGGCTCCGAACGAATGCGAGACCAACCCACGGGAGCCGGGCGGCAGCTGGGGCCCGCGGCGCGCGCACCCGGCAGTTTGAATCTCCCGCCCGCGCAGGCGAGAGAGGCGCGGGGCCGACGGCGGAGGGCTGCGCGGGCCGGCCTGCCGCCGGACCGGAACACACGCACCCGCACCTCTCCTGCCCGCCGCCCGCCTCACGTGGGGGTCGCGCCGCACGCCGACGCGAGCGCGCCTGAGCAAGTACTCGGCCCGTAGCGGAGCAGCGGTGCCTCCCTACGATTGCCCGCGCGCCGCCCTCGCCCCGGACCCTTGGCGCGTCCCCGCGCCACCTACCTCGGTGCAGGTCTGGGACAGGGAACTCCGGCGCTCGCCGACCGGGCCACGAACTGCCCTGGAGCATGCGCTCTGCAGGCCTCCGGCCCCGACCCTGACCAGAGGGAAAACAAAGAGGCCGGCGGCCCCTGGCGGCCACCCCAGGAAGTGCAAGTGGCTCGTTCCGGTTAACGAGCTCTTGAACCAAGAGGCTCTCTCCCTGCTTGACCCAGCTATAATAGCTGGGTGTTTTATGTTTTGTTTTGCTTTGCTTTGCTTTTGTCGTTTCTAGGTTTTGTATCTTGGAAACTCATCGACAAATGGACTGACACCTAACCACCCACCCACCCAACCAACCGGAAAGACTAGTGTACTTGAATCCAGGTTGGTTTGGGAGTATGTGGTGTATAAAGACACCCTGATCTATCCTGCCCTGATCTATCCATGGAGAAGAATCAGCAATCAGACGGTCAGTTCCACACAGGATTAGGACAGGGCTGTCTGTCTTAGCCTAGCGGTTATAATGGCTTTCAAGTCAAGTTCAGGAGGCATACGAGAAGCAACGTTTGCAGTGACAGAGGAGGAGGCCAGGCAGAGGGTGATAGTGGCTGACAGGTCGCGGATGCGGGTCTCTGCGACCGCGGGCGGAGCAGCGCCTCTCTCCGGAGGCAGTGTGAAGCTGAGCAGTTAGGCACAGGATCAGAGCTTTGCCTGAGAGCTAAGTGGCGAGGAGAGGACTTGAGGGAGGCAGGGAGCAAGAGGATCAGTGGAACCGGTGAGTACAGATGAGACTGTGATTTGGGGTTGGGATCTGAAGATGAAACAAGCACCTAGCAAAATACTGTTTTGTGGGTTTTGTTGATTTTTTTGAGACAGGGTCTCCCTATGAGTTCATGCTGGCCTGAATTTCCTTTGTAACCCAAGCTGGCCCCGAAGCCAAGGCGATCCTCCTGCTCCATCCTCGCCAGGGCTGGGATTACAGGAGTGTGCAACCAGGCTCGCTAACATCCTTTCTTTACAATACATACTGACAGTTCTTCAAAGTTTCAGATTTCTGAAGTAAGCGCAAAGGCTATTCGATGGTGGCTGGGGGTTTCCTAGGGAGGGCGGGGAGCAACCTTTGCAGATGGGCATTTTCTGAATTTCACCTTAATTCTGACTGAAAAGTTATCCTAGCTGGAGAAACACTGTTCTTTGTTGTGTGGTGGGGGAGGGGCTTGAGACTGGTCTCACTGTGTTCCATGCTGTTCTGGAACTCGCCACAATTTTCCTGCCTCAGCATCCCTCTCAGGTGCCGGGATTACAGGCATATGCCACCATGCCCAGACATATGGACTTTTTAAAAGTTTTTGACAGCTTCCAATCAGATTTTACTGGTACATTTTAGATATATATAATGATTACATTCGTCACGGAAAATTTGTACCTGTACATGATATAACTTAATTCTTTTTTCCCCCATTCTCCTACCCTCCCTTTACACCTCATATGGACTTTTTTTTTTGTCTTTTTCCTTTTTATCGGTACCAGGGATCGAACTCACCACTGCCTGCTTGCAAGGCAGGCACTTATGCCGCTGAGCTAAATCCCCAGCCCCCATATGGACATTTTTGATGAGTATTTGCCAGCTGAATTTCTTCTACAATGCAGTGTCCACCCCAAAGCATTCCCCTGCTTTCCGTCTCTTACCTCTTTATCTCTGCTTCCATCATGGACTCCTCTTTTGGATGATAAACTGAAATTTCTCCAAATGTCACCGCTAGGATTTCTGGTGTCTTTTTGCTGTCTTCCTCCAAAATCTCACTCATTCATGTAGCTTAATGATTTTTTTTTTCCCCCTAGGTAACGGGGATTGAACTCACAACCTTGTGCTTACTGAGCAGGTGCTTGAACCGCTTAGCTAAGTTCCTGGCCCTCCCTTAGCTTAAAGTAATTCCAAAAAAAAAAAAAAAATTATCTTTCCTAAAACTATTGGGTAACCAGAGAAACATCCATGTGCATTAGCTTAGTTGTTTGTCACAAAAACCTCATGAGTAACTGGGTATGGTGCCTCCCATTACTCAGGAAGCTGAGGCAGGAATATCAACAAGACTCTGAGGTCAACCTGAACTATATAGTGAGACCCTGTCTCAGAAAAAAAAAAAAAAAACAGGGCTGGGGATTTAGGTTAGCAGCATAAGCACCTGCCTTGCAAGCCCGCAGTTGTGAGTTCAATCCTCAGTACCGATAAAAAAAGAAAAAATAAATAAAAAAATAAAAAATCTCATGATGGTTGGAAAATGAGATGAAATAGGTTACACAATTTTCTAGGGTCATCATACAAGTGGTGGAAAGGACTTAACTCCTGTTCTTGGCTGGGTCATGCTCTTTCCTTTTTTCCTATACTGGGCATGAAATCCAGGCCTGGCATATGTTAGGCAGGTACTCTACAAATATCTACACCCAGGCCTAGCCCATCACTTTTTTTTTTTTTTTTTTCGTTTTTATCAGTACCAGGGATCGAACTCACGACCCCACACTTGCAAGGAAGGCACTTATGCCTCTGAGCTAAATCCCCAGCTCCAGCCCATCACTTTTTTTTTTTGTCTTTTTCATTTTTATTGGTACCAGTGATCCAACTCACGACTGCCTGCTTGCAAGGCAGGCGCTTATGCTGCTGAGCTAAATCCCCAGCCCCCAGCCCATCACTTTTTAAAAAATATTTTTCTTTTTTTTAGTACTGGGGATTGAACTCAGGGACTTCTGAGCTACACCCCTAGCCCTTTTTTAGTGTGTATGTATGTATGTATTGTGGTGCTGGGGACGGAACTCAGGGCCTTATGCATTCAAAGCAAGAAGAGCTCTACCACTTAACCACATCTCCAGCCCTCATTTTTATTTTAGTCAGGGCCTTAAATTCTAAATTGCCCAGGATAGACTCAAACTTGTAACCAAATACGTCAGCCTCCTAGAGTGCTAGGATTACAGGTATACACAATCATGGCCAGTTAAAAAAAATTTTTTTAAAAGCTGGGTGTGATGGCACACTCCTGTAATCCCAGCACTAATGAGTCTGAGGCAGGAGGATTCTTGCAACTTCAAAATCAGCAGGTTGATCTTAAACAAGGTAGCCCAAGTAGCTGTCCTCAAACTCACAGCAATCCTCCTGCCTCAGCTTACCCAGTGCTGGGATTATAGGCATCCACTACCATGAAGGACTAAAATTAAACATCTTTTTTTTTTTTGTCTTTTTCCTTTTTATCGGTACCGGGGATTGAACTCACAACTGCCTGCTTGCAAGGCAGCACTTATGTTGCTGAGCTAAATCCCCAGCCCCTAAAATTGAACATCTTGAACTGAGAGTTCAAAATAAAACTCAGATGGGCATGGTAGCATATGCCTATAATCTCAACAACAGGAGGCTCCCTATTGAATCATGAACTATGTAGCAACAACCTGTGTAGAAAACAAAACAAAAAACAACCAAGCAAACCAAAGCCAATTAAAAAACCCTCAGTGTGGGGCTGGGGATTTAGCTCAGTGGCATAAGCGCCTGCCTTGCAAGCAGGCAGTCCTGAGTTTGATCCCTGGTACCGATAAAAACAAAAGACCAAAAAAAACAAAAAACAAAACAAAAAAACCCTCAATGCCTCCCCCATGGATCTTGATTCCCTCAAATTTATCCTTCTAGTCAATATGTCCCTGAAATATACAAATTCTTTATTTTTTAATTCTTCCCTCTCCTTTCCTCTTCATGTTTTCATTTTCTGTCTAAAGCACAACCTTTTAGACAGGCTAGGCCTGTCTAAAAGGCTGTCTCTACTCCTGGCTAGGCCTGCTCATTTCTTTAATTTAGTTCCACCCTTATCTCTACCTTAAATCATGGCTTCCTGTGAGATATCTTCTCACTTAGAAATCTTTGAAACTTCATTCTAGTTCATAAGCATTAAAAAATTTAAATATATTTCATTAATGTGAAAAAAAGGAAAAAATGGAAACTAAGCTTTTGTAAATAAGTAGGAGAAGAAGGTTTGCAGCGAGGATAAAGGAAGGGGGAAAACTAATCAAGATATACCATGTACAGGTACAAATGGCAAGTATACCTTAAATGTACCAATAAATTTAATTAAAAATTTTTTGCTTTTATTGACACATGTTTGCAATACATATAATTTCATTCATTGTGGGGAGTTGGTACATGTACTTCAATTACCTTTTAAAATTTTTTTTATTTTAAAGAGAATAACAAAGCAAATCAGAACAGAACAATGTGAGCAACACAGCACTTCACAACAAGACAACTAGACATCAACAGTAGCTACCATAATGTCTCTTTTCTTGGACATAGCTGAGCGTACCTTCATACACAATAATACTGAACGTAACAAAATAGTATAAAATCATTTAAAAGAATGAAAGCATTACAGGACTTCAAAACCAAATAACAGGAAGTGAACAATGGCTACTATAATATCTCATTTTCTTCAAAAAATTTGTTTATACTATCACACATAATAAAATCAAATAAGACATAACAAGATAGAACCAATCAAAACAAGAACAAAAGCATGATAGGACATCAAAGCAAGATGATAGTAAATCAGCAATGGCTACCATAATGTCTTGTTTTCTTCAAAATAGCTGTTCATACCATCACTTAATAAAATCAAACAAAACAATAAAATCAATCAAACCAATGAATGAAAGCATTATAAGACTTTAAAGCAATATAATAGGAAACCATGATTACCATAGACTATCCCATTATATTCAAAATAGCTGCCCCTACCATCTGACAGTGTAAAATCTAACAAGACAGAACAAAGCCAAAGCTAACAAAATTGAGTAAACAAATGCATCCAATTACTTTTATGTCTTCTTCCCTTGCCTTCTCTCCCTTTCTGCATCTATGTCCTTTTCCTATTTGTAAAAGATCTAATTCCATTTCCTACTGTCTTTTATTTTGCTCTTTAATACTTTAAGAAAAACCATGCCATATTTAAGTTTGTGTGTCTGGTTTATTACACTTAACATTATTATCTCAAACCAGGTGTAGTGGTACACACCTGTAATCCCAGCTTTCGGGAGGTTGAGGCAGGAGGATCATTGCAAGTGTGATACTAGCGTGGGCTACAAAGTAAACTCAGGGCCAGCCTGAACTGCATAGTGAGATCCTGTCTCAAAAAGTCAAAAAAAAAAAAGTTGACTCATGACTACATCATCAATTCTTCTTGCTGGAATTTTCATCCTGCCCTGCACATTTCAGACTTGTTGGCTCCTATAGTTATGTGAGGCAACTGTAATATCGATCGATTGATCTACCCACCCATATGTACATACAGACCTAGGTGTAGTGGTATACATATACCAAATTCCCACACTAGGGAGGTTAAGGCAAGAGGACTGTCAGTCAGAGGCCATCATGGACTATACAGTGAGACCCTGTCTCAAAAAAAAAAAAAAAAAAAAAGAAGACGACAAAGAAAAAAGGGCTGCACGTTTTGGCACACACCTGCACTGTAAACCCACCACTTGGTAGGCTGAGGCAAGAGGATCATTGAGAGTTCAAGGCCAGCCTGAGTTACATAGTGAGACCCTGCCTCAAAAACAAACAAACAAACAAACAAAAAACCCAAACAAAATCTGGGAATATTTGGGTTTAATCCCCAGTACCACAAAAATCAACCAACCAACCAAAAAAAGCCATTCAGTAAGAATACAGTAAAGGAGGCTGGGGATTTAGCTCAGTGGCATAAGCACCTGCCTTGCAAGCAGACAGTCGTTGAGTTCAATTCCTGGTACCGATAAAAAAGAAAAAGACCAAAAAAAGGATATGAGGGTTTTTTTTTACATAGAGTACTACTCTGCCATAAAGGATAAGCTTGAGACATTTCTAGCTAAATGGATGCAACTTGAGATCATACTCTTAAGTGAGTATGATCTTAAGTGAGTAAATAGTACACTCATGTTTTTTTTTTTTTTTAACTTTTGTTTAGACAGGGTCTTGCTGTGTAGTTAAACCTGGACTTGAGGGGGCCGGGGATTTAGCTCAGTGGCATAAGCGCCTGCATTGTAAGCAGGCAGTCGTGAGTTCGATCCCTGATACCGATAAAAACGAAAAAGACAAAAACAAAACAAAACAAAAAACCTGGACTTGAACTCACTGTGTAGCCCAAACTAGGCTCTAAGTCATGGCAGTCCTCCTGGTTCAGCCTCTCAAATGCTGGGATTATAGGTCTGTACTACCAAACCCATACTCATATCCAGACACATTTAAATATTGCACTGTTTCTCAAATGTGAGAAATGGAAGTATAAGTAACGACCAAAATGTGTACCAGATATTTGGAAATGGGAAGTAATGTTCAATGAAAAAGGGAACAAGGGGAAAGAGGAAAAGAAGGAAGGGACAAGGAAAAAAAAAAAAAGAATAGCAGGAAAAAAATAGAAACAAAGCCTTGGTAAATAAGCAGGAGAAGAGGGGTTAAAGGGAGGGAGGGATACGGGAAAAATGTAGAATCAAGATATATCATGTATAGGTACAAATTTCCTATAATGGCTGGGGGTTTAGCTCAATGGTATAAGTGCCTGCCTTATAAGCGTGTGGTCGTGAGTTTGAACCCCGGTACCAATAAAAACAAATTTCCTATAATGAATATTATCATTATGTATATCTAAAAATGTACTAGTAAAATTTTTAAAATGCAAAAACAAAGATCTCAAATGAATGACTTAAGCCTCTACCCTAGGAAACTAGGAAAAGAGCAAGCTAACCCCTAACTTAGCAAAAATAAAAAAAGAGATAATAAAGATCAAAACAGAAATCAATAAAACATAGTAAAATAATAGTCACAAGTATTTGCAAATGTACAGTTCCTTTTCCAGAGGTTCCCCCTACTAGTAAATTAGGTAGACATTAAATAGAAAATAACCACATTGCTGCTGATGGTGGTGCATGCCTGTAATCCCAGCAACTCAGGAGGCGGAGCAGGAGCATCACAAGTTTGACCCTTGCCTGGGCTACAACAATAAGTTCAAGGCCAGCCTGAGATATATAGCAAAATCCTGACGCAAAAACAAAATAACCCCTCCAAAACAACAACAATAAACCCACATCAGGGTAATAATGATACAGAAGCAATGCTTAAGGTATTACCCTGCCTTTGAGAGCCAGGAATGCTCCTCTGGATGCTTAAAAGGGGAGGTGAAGATAGTGGTTCAGGCTCTTAGAGCATAGGTACACACCTGTAACCCCATACCTTGGGAGGCTGACGTAGGATTGCCACAAGTGTGAGGCCAGCATGGGATACATGGTAAAGTCCAAGCCAGCCTAAACTACAAAGTCAGATCCTGTTTCAAAAGACAAAGAAAAAAAAAGTTCAGGCTCTATTGGCCAGTAGTTCCTTAAATGTCTTGTTATTAAGTATGGATAAATATCTTCCTTACCTACACAATTAACTGAATGAAACTCCCTGCACCACAGAGCTGTTGTGAGAATTAGAGAATCCTATCATGTGGCACATTCCCATCAAATGTAGGGTACTGTCATAAAGACATGCTTTCTGTCCATGTTTTAGTCCATGGTAAAGACATACAGAAAGATGGGTGAAATGGGGAGATTTGGCTAGAGAAGGGCCCTTACTACCCAGGAAACTGGCTCTTTTCCTCATTATTTCCCAGACAACACAACTACTTACAGACTACATTATATACATTAAATCTTATCTCCTGGGAGGTATTGGAACCAATCCCCTGAAGCTAACAAGGAACAACTATAACTCATTGAAACTGCAACTGAGTTTTATGTAGTGTTCACTACATTTGTCTAACATAAAGTTCTGGGCAGGCACAGTGGCACACACTTGTAATTCCAATACTTATGGGGCCGAGACAAGAGGATCACAAATGGGCCTAGCCTATTTAGCAGGGTCCTGTTTCAAAATATAAAAATGGCAGGGTGTGGTGGCACACACCTATAATCCTAGCAGTTAAGCAAAAAGATGGCTGGGAGTTTGAGCCCAGCCTGGACTTCAAAGTGAGTTCAAAGCTACACAGTGAAATCCTGCACTATACAGTGAAACCCTGTCTCAAAACACAAGAACAAATCCTGACTAAAACCCTGAGGCTTTTTGATAGTGGATCAAACCCAGGGTATTGAATTTTTTTTTTTTTTTTTTTTTTTTTTTGAGATGCAGCCTTACAGTGCAACCCAGATTGGGGTCAGTCCAATCTTTTTGCCTCAACTTCCTGGGTCCTGGGATTATAGCTAAGTACCACCATGCCTATAACCAGTTTGAGACAAGGTCTTGCCAAATTCCTTTAAAATGGGTTTGAATTTGTGATTGTTCTACCTCAGCCTCCTAGTGTGCTAGAACTACAAGCGTGTACCACCGTGGTTTAATAGGATCTATGAGGTAAACAGCCTATATACTAGAACACAGGAAAATCCTGTTTCAACCTCAAGGGACGGGAATTAGTTATATGCCACTACCCTAAGACAAGTACTTTGCAGATGAAGTTGTGACTCTTCCAAGATCACATTCACTTGTTAGTATACAAATTCAGTGACTCAAATTTGTCTTTTTGAGACGGGGTCTCGCTCGCTATGCAGTTTCAGCTGGCCTTGAGCTCACTTTGGAACTCGAAATGATCCTCCTGCCTCAGCCTCTGAGTGCTGGGATTAGATGAGTTCCCATGCCCAGCCAGTGACTCAAATTTGACAAGGGACACAAAGGCAGGAAATGGCCAGAAGTCCGGAGGAAGATTTAATTAATGCAAGCTGGTCTCCACCGGGTAGGAGGCCCTAAAACACTTGTGATAGCTACTTTGGTTATTGCTCAGCACTGCAGTCATACAGCTCTTATTGAATCTGAACTGAAAACTCATGGGAAAAGATAACATTGTTTTAACATTTTACTAGCCAGTCACTCCCTTTAGACAAAGCCTGTTAGTACAATGAACAATGGCCAGCCTTCGGTGAACAGATAATGGCCCCATAAATGAACATGCCTCTCCGTCTGGTTTCTTCAGCTGGTGTTCAGTACTTTGTGCAGAAGATCTGCTCAGTTATGAACTTGGGCAATTTCCTTGGTACTATAAATCAAAGTCAGGGACTAGGGACTTAGTTCAGCACTTTAAGTGCATGCCTTGCAATCGCATGGTCGTGAGTTCAATCCAAGGTATAATAAAAAAAAGTCAAATGCAGGACCTTGGGCTGGAGATTTAGCTCAGCTGTGCTGGCCTTGCAAGCACAAGGTGGTTTGATCCCTGGTACCAATTAAACACACTCTGGACCTTGTACTTTTAAGGTAGATGCTATGTTGAGCTACATCCCTGGCCCAGGTAATCCTGATTAATCTCACATAGGGCAAGAAAAAGGAGAATCAATATATGAAAATTACAGCAGTGCCTGTCACAAATGCTTAACACAGGGAAATACACTTTTCTACTCTTATTTACACAAAAAAAGCAGAACCAGGTATGACTTGGCACACAACTATGTTAGCATCAGGAGGCTGAGGCAGGGTGGTAAATTCTGTCTGGGCAATTTAAGTGAGACCTAGTCTCAAAGGGTTAGTATACAGCTCAGTGTAAAGGTCCTGAGTTAAACTGCTAGGAAACCCCTGCACTTCATTCTTCTCTTCATAGACAGAATATTATCTTTCTGTAATTGGTTAGCATAAAAGCTCATCTGAGCAAATGCAGTTGCCTCACCCAAATTCACCTAGTCACAATCTTATCTCCAACTGCTTTGGAATCAGTCCCTGTCTGTCACCTCCACCCCTGTAAATTAACTCAGCCCAAACCAGAAACTATACTACCTTTCAGGTGGTTTACCATCTCACCATCCTTCAATCTTTTACCTTGTGCAATGCTGTTGACAAGGTCGTTTTACAAGGCTTCCATTGTGACATCTCACAGTAGGAGGCAGGTTGGCAACTAGGCGATAGCGTATTATCTGTCCAAGACCAAAACTAATTTGAGTACTTGTCTAACAAGCAATGCAATGCAGAATCCTCATTCAATATCTAGGACCAGTTATTACTTGATGAGTATTTCAAAACTAGTGTTTTCACCACTAGTTCTAAACAATGAGCCACCTAAGCTAAGCAAAATGCAATGAGTCCAATGCTTTGAGGCCTGTTTTGTTGAAACAATCTGGAAGCAAACTTATTTCCTGTTCATAAAAATTGTTTAGGGGCTGGGGATTTAGCTCAGTGGTATAAGTACCTGCCTTGCAAGCAGGCAGGTCGTGAGTTCGATTCCTGATCCCCAGTACCGATTAACAAAAAAAAAAAAAAAAAAGTTTAAATTGAAACCCTCTTGACATTTACACATAAAAAAACCCACACAAATATATAATCTTTTATTTCAACACATTAGTTTGATCTCAGAATTACAAATACATTCATGTTTATTTACAGCAGAAAACCCAAACATGATTTCTCTACAAATATATACACATGTGATTTTACACATTTATAATCCATTCAAAGTCTTAATTGCTTGAAAATCCCAAACTGGGGCTGGGGATTTAGCTCAGGCCTGGTGTCAGTGAGAAAAAAAACCTCCCCCAAATAAACAACAAAAATCAAAAACAATCTACTTAATTTTTAAAATCTCTATTCTCTCCTGTGTTTCCTTTCATTTGAACATTTTCTCCCCACTTAATTATGTCCATTTAAAAAGCATCTGGAAAGCTGAGGCAGGAGAGCACAGTTCAAGGACAGCCTAAACTACATAGGGATTCCATCTTAAAAAAACCGAAAACAACCCATGTGTGGTATCTTATCCTGCAACCCCAATACGCAGGAGGCTAAGGTAGGATTGTTAAAAATTCAAGACCAGCCTGGGATACAAAGGAGTTCAAGGCAGGCCTGAACTACATAGGCAAGACCCTCTCTCAAAAAAGAAAAAATAAAAACTATAGTGATTCCCCACCTAAAAACAAACCAGACAAATAACACAAATGCAGGTAAACAGTATTACTGGAAAAATCCCCAAAGATAACCACCATCACTTTACCAGGTTTCCCTAATTCAAGGAACCCAAATAAAACCAGGTCATTAGATGTAAGTCCAGTATGGTTACTCTTCCTGAAAGAAAAGGAACACAAGATTATATTTTTGAAGTTTGTAATTCAAATTTATTTTTTTTTCCATTTTTTTGGTCTTTTTCATTTTTATCGGTACTGGAGATCGAACTCACGAACCACCTGCTTGCAAGGCAGGTGCTTATGCTGCTGAGCTAAATGCCCAGCCCCTCAAATTTATTTTTTTTGATACTGGGGATTGAGCTCACGTCACCTGCCTGGCAGGTGCTTGTGCCTGCCGCTGAGGTAAACCCTAGACAGTTGTAAACTCAAGTTTGAAGGCTTAACCTGACTAAACATTGTTTCCTGCATGGTTTATCTCCTCAGTCACTGCCCAAAGGACTCTGAGAAGTTGTAGGAATATGCAGGCGCAGACACAAGGCCCAGCTTCTTCTCCAACGTCATGGAAAGGGACTGTACATCACGGGGCAGAGCCCTATGCTCCCCTATGCCACCTGGACAGAGCCCGGGGAGAGTGACCTCCCGGGGTATCCACGTTGGATTTCCTGCCTTCAATGCAGAGCAAGACAAATCCAAACAATTTCACAGGCTTTTCTTGAATCCCTACTTAAGTTATTACCTAGATGCATAGGAATAGGACTCTACCATAATAAACAGTCTGGACGACATGGCAAGAGCTTGTTTTTTAAAAAAAGAAAAAAGCACAGCCTTTATTCTTTCCATACACCTTTGCTACTTGACTCATTTCTCTATTACATTAGTATTAGCTAAGCAGTTTTACTCATAACCCTATAGGTCAATGGCAGTATGACTTTGCTACGTAAATAACAAAGGGTCTCTGAAGTTACCCAATTTAAGACCCTTTCTGGAAAGCCAGAAAGTACGCTCTTATTTGCAATAAAACTCACTCTCAACTTCATTTCTCGACCTTGTACTACCCTACCACAAAGTCACACATTTGACTCTTAACAGATTAAAAATTCTGTGTCTCATAATAACAGTTTGATCAAACAAATCTTTGTCTTTGAGACAAGAGTCTTGCTGTGCGGTCCCTGAATTACACTGTAATTCAGGCTGACCTTTAACTTACTATGTAACTCATGCTGGCCTCAAATCATCTTGCCTTTGCCTCTCAAGCACTGGATCACAACAGGCTTGTGTCACCATATCCGGCTTTAACCACGGTTTTTTTTTTTTTAAGAAACAAATATACTCAAATTATACACAGTATCAAGTTAGTAAATGAATAGCAGTATTTTGCGTTTATAATGATTAAATGCCTCAAAAGTAGAGCTCAAAAAAAAAAAAAGTAGAGCTCGACTAATTATCAGTTGACAGTTAATCAAAAACAATTGTGCTGATTTACTTACCTGACTAAAAAGTTATCTGGAATCTTCAAAGAATTCTGTAAGGAAAATGATTCACCAAGCAAGACATTAAAACAGATTTTTTTCAATGAGACTAATTTACATACAAATCTAAGACTGTTTCCTGCATGGTTTATCTCCTCAGTCACTGTCCAAAGGACTCTGAGAAGTTGTAGGAATATGCAGGCGCAGACACAAGGCCCGGCTTCTTCTCCAACGTCGTGGAAAGGGACTGTACATCACGGGGCAGAGCCCTATGCTCCCCTATGCCACCTGGACAGAGCCCGGGGAGAGTGACCTCCCGGGGTATCCACGTTGGGACAGTCAGAAACTCATGTAACAAAGGCACTCTGAGCAATTTTTACCTGATGTACAGCGATTTTTCTGGATATACTGTGGTCAAACCCCAAAATGCAACCAAAACTCAACTTCAAGATCATCGAGTTATCAACAGTATTCGAAACTTAACAGGCACTGAGCGGATAGTAATGGCAAAAGCAGAGATACAGTATGTGCTAACCCATGCAAAACTCAGAGCAAGTATGGCTGGCCCCTAATTCTTTACGATCTATAAAGCCTTAATTTAATTTTATCGCGGATGGAGGCCCAGTATCAAACGCGCATCGAACACGCGCCTGCTAGGAAGTAGGACTGACTACAGAACCACCACGGGAAGCGGAGGCCACGCCGTACTTAGCAGCCCCGAGAATGTGTAGTGGCGCACTTCGTACGCAGACCCCGGGTCTTCGTAACCACTCCAGCCCTCCCTGCCTCATTGGTACGCAGGCAGCTGAAGGTATTTCTTCTCACTAATATTTTCAGGATAGACTGCCTGCAGAACCGAGGCCTACAATATAGCAACAAGGATGGTAAAACTGCTCACCAAAACAAAACAAGCGAAACCGCTGGCGCCGTTCCCGCAGCCGAAAGACAGAAAACCGCCAGAGCAGCCATATTTATAGCTCACGAAGGGGGCGTACGTGTATGACATGCGCAGTTAAGGAATTGGAAGTTTGCTAAGGACGCTGGGACGTATGCAGTTAAGCCCCACCCCTACCTTGAGTAGAGCTGTCTCGCGATACTAGAGCCTGAGTACGCGACAGTAATGGAGCGGATCAAGTGTTTTTTGTGGTTTACCTCCATCTGTGAACTCTCTTCTTAGATTAATTGGCTAAAATATTTGGGAAAGTTTGCAACATAAGAGAAGACATCTGTAGAAAAGCAAGACGCCTTAAAGAGGATATTTTCCCTATCATATGCGAAAGAAATTTGACAAATAGGACTAGAGTGCTTCGAGATGAATTGCCTAAAAAACTTCACGCGCCTCGTATGGTGGTTAAAGTTTGTAATCCCAGCACTAGGGAGGCTGAGGCAGGAGGGTCGCCTTGACTTCCAAGGCCATTTTGGGTTACATGATGAGTTCAAAGTTTGAACTACATACTACAGTCTTGTCCCCTTATGAAAAAAATATAAAAACAAAAACATTTACTGTACACAACAGTATACTCTATGCCACTGAGCTGTAAACTGAAAACTGGTTCAGATGTGGTGTGAGAGTGTTGCTTGTGATAGGGTACTTGCCTAGTATGTAAAGACTTTGACACAGACCTGCCAAAATAAAAATAATTGCTTAAAATGATATTTTTTATGCATTTTACCACACTAAATATAGAAGACCAGACTGATAACAAGGATTTAGGGAATAACAGATGCAGGGATGACAGGCGTGGGCCACCACATCCTGTTTGAGACAGGGTCTCACTGAATTGACCAGGTGGGCTTTGAATTTGTCCTCTTCCATATAGCTGGGATCATAGATGTGTGCCACCATGGCCACCTATTTTATTTTTATTTTTTATTTATTTATTTTTTTGGTACCAGGAATCGAACTCGGGGGCTGGGGATTTAGCTTAGCGGCATAAGCACGTGCCTTGCAAGCAGGCAGTCGTGAGTTCAATCCCTGGTACCGTTAAAAAGGAAAAAGACAAAAAAAAAAAAAAAAAAAAAACCCCAAAAAAACAAAAACCAGGAATCGAACTCAAACTTGCTAGGTAGGTGCTTATGCCACTGAGTTAAATCCCTGGCCCTTGGCCACCTATTTGAAAAAAAATTTTTTTTTCTTTTTAGGTATGGGGATTGAACTCATGACCTTGCACTTGCCAGGCAGGTACTTGTGCCACTGAGCTATATCCCCAGCCTCCTGAAAAAATTTGTTTTCAGTATGTTTGCACTCCTTACATGGAGTTGGTACATATACAGAGCACACTTTTAAAGTTTTTTTTTTTTTTTTTTTTTTGGTACTGAGAATCAAACTCATGACCTTGCGCTTGCCAGGTAGGCACTCGTGCCACTGAGCCAAACTCCAGGCCCTACATAGCACACTTTAAAATATTCCTGCAAGCTGAAACCTAAGGTAGCTTATATCATCCAAAAGGCCTGTCCCATGCTCTCCATGTAAATACTGTTCCATGGATCAGAGTTCCTGGCAGGGACACATACACATCCCAGCCCCATCACGAACATGTTAACTCCCTCTTTAAATTCCCTCTGTATTACTTTTCTCTCATTGCTGAGACAAAATACCTGATGCCTAAAATCAAGGAGGGAAAGGTTTATTTAGCTTAGTTTGTAGAGGTCTCAGTCCATGATTGGTTGGTTCCACACAGGGCCAAACATTCAAGTTGGCAGAAGACAGAAAAGCAATAAAGAGGCTTGTTTCTCCCAAGCCACCCTGTTTTAGAGCCAGCTGATCTTCAACCATCGCTTCCTGTTTGAGAAAGATCTACCTACTTCCTATTTTATTTTGCTTTATTTAGAATTTGGATTTCTCATATAATTGCTCAGCTATTTCCAGCCTTGGTGAGGCTGACTCTAGAAAAAAAAATATTTACAGGGTTATGAACTAAATTCCAGTTTCAGCTGCGTGTTGTGATGCATGCCGGCAATCCTAGCAATTGAGAGGCTGAGGCAGGAAGATGTCAGGAGTTCAAGGCTAGCATGGGCTACATAGTGAGTTCAAGGCCAGCCTGTACTACAACAGCAAAACCCTGTGTCAAACAAATGAACAAAGCAAAACAAAAACTATTTTATTACAGAATAACTTATTTGAGAATGGGTGGCATTGGTTCCATCTATGTATCTACAATACACTGATTACTGTGTTTGAAGCAACATACAGCAATGACACTAGGTACGTACCAATGTGTGCAGAGTGGTGGGTGCAGTACGGGGCTGGCATCGGAGCCAGCAGGCAGCGCAGATGGGCTGTCCAGGGCTCAAGGCCACACTGCCTCAGTTAGCACCTCATTCTTGGCTGGTGGTCTGCACGCAGAAGGGGCCCGGGGCGAAATCTGGCCTTGGGCTCGGCCTTCAGAAACTCCTCCCGACATAGAGATCCTGTCTTTCCACATCATGTGCCTGGTGGATGGCTACACTGGTAGCAGCAGACCCACCAAAAGGCATCAAGATCTCCCCCAGTGAGGCATCGACCTGCAGGGCAAGGTCTAGAGGTCCAGGAGGACCCCATATGCTGGGTGTCAATTGCTGGGGAAGGGCTTTTCTGCCTCCCAACCCAAGGGCCACTTTCAACCAAAATCTCCCACTCAACATGGGCACCAATGTGCTCAAATGGGACTAGACTGCCAGGAGGGGCATCTGGCATCCATGCTGACCACCAAGTGCCTGCACATTTGGCTGGACTTCGAGCCCAAGCTCATTGAGGTGGTCTTGGGGTCCCAAAAAGCTGGCAGCGAAGAAAAGTATGCTTAAGAGGCAGGCCCTGTGACTTCGGGGTTTCTGTGTCGCTGCTGATCTCCCTAATCTCTGAATGAGTTAAGGCTGGGTGGGCTAAGGCGGTACTAAGATCTGGATTTGATTTTCTAAAGTTGAAAAAGCATGTGCCCAGAAAAAAATAAATGTACATTGAACACAGCAGATACAGACTTTAAAGTCATTTTTATTAAAACGGAAATTAGATGTGAATAACATGGTGGTAGTGAGAGCAGGGCTTTCTCAAGGTTTCCACTGACTTAACTTACACAAAGCAAGCTGAGAACTTTAGACTTAAGTGCAGGAGAAGCAGGAGGTAGCCCAACACTCTGTGAGGCTGAAGAGGAGAGCTTCAAGTTCAAGTCAAGTTTGGCAGCCTAGTGAGACAATTTCATAAAAAAGGGGTTGGCCATGAGGATGCAGCTCGAAGGAAAGGTCCAGGGTTCATTTGCCAGTCCTAAAACCAAAACAAACAAAAAGCTGCTTCCACTTCAAAGATGATGAAACAGAGGCACACAGCCATAAACAAAAAGGAGGCAGAGGAAAGGAACACATTAGCTGTTCAAAGCAGTCTATTAGCCCTTAAGGCAGTGATGAAACCTTGTAGAGCTTTCAGTGACACAGCCTGCTGCAGAATGAGTGCCATAGGTTTGTCACCAGTGCCCTAGTCAATTCTCCCACATACCGTGTAGCAGTTTGACAAGCAATTATGCTCAAACTTGACCCCTCATTCAATATCCATGACCAATCACTGATTACCCGCATGGTACCCCAAATTCACTGGAAGGTGCTTTACCTTTGAATAAAATCTATTAATACTAGTTTGACCAAAGTCCTTATTACATGTCTAAGTAAAGGAACCACAGTTATCTTTATTTCAAATTCATAAGTATGCCAATTTTATCTGAATTGTTAGGTGTATTTCATGTGTAATTTATTTATTTAAAAACACAACTAGTTTTGTTTGGAAACTATTATCTCCTTAAAAATGATGGAAAGCCCAGGGGTGGTGGTTCACACTTACAATCGCAGCACTTGGGAGGCTGAGGCAGGAGGATTGCTGCAAGTTTGAGGCCACACTGAAGTACATAGCAAGACCCTGTCTCCAAAACTAAAACAGGTGAAAAAAGTCAAATGCTATGAGAAATTTCAACTTGGCAGAACTTTCTTTTTGGAGTGCTGGAGATTGAGGCTAAGGCCAAGAACTATTCTCCACTTAACTGACCTGCCCATACCTAGTGCCTTAAATTTCTTAGAAGTCAATGGGCACTGAGCTGAGAGGCCCACTGTCACTGGATAAGATATCTGGGGGTGACAAAGGAATGTAAACATTTGACTAATTCTTAGATGATTTCAGTCTTTGATATTGGAATAGCAGGCTTTTCGGTTTATAGGGTTGTTTTAAAGCCATGCATGTTGGGCTAGGGATTTTGCTCAGTGGCATAAGTGCCTGCCTGGCAAGCATGAGGTTCAGAGTTCAATCCCGGGTACAAAAAAAAAAAAAAGCCATGCATGATAGTTTGTGCCTGTAGCCCCCACTCTGGGAGGCTGCGGCAGATGGATCACAAATTTCAGCCCAGCCTGGGTCACTCAGCGAAACCCTGAAAAGGTTCTGGTAGTCTGTGTGGGTGACTGTGCTGTGGTGGCTACCTTGATAATTGAGTTCATTGAAAATGTTTACCTTTCATGGTTATTTTGACTTTGGGGAACAGAATTTGCAGCTTCAGATCCAGTAAGGTAGACAATCACATTTTTAACAGAAATTGCTCTATCAAGTGATGCATGACATGGTCTTGTCATAATGGAGGATAAAACCACCTGTCCATTTCTTAGGCTATTTTCTTCACACATCATTTCTTAAATGCCCTAACAAGCTCTTTTTTTTTTTTTTTTGGTTTTTTCTTTTTTTATCGGTACCGGGGATCGAACTCACAACCATACACATAAAGGCAGGCGCTTTATGCCGCTGAGCTAAATCCCCAGCCCCCATAACAAGCTCTTCTAATAATCACTTCTTGGTTAAAACTCAACTCCCACAATCCCATCAAGGTCAAAAAATACAGTATCACCTTTATGTTGGATCTTGCCTGATTTACTTTCCTTTTGCAAGGCCAGCAGAGTGATTTCCACTGAGAACTCTGAACCCTGATCTCAGGATCATAATCACTGACCCAAGTTCCTGTTCCTTCATGACATTTATTCAAATCTGATGTGGCCCAAGTGTACAGCTCAAAAGAATTACAATGGATGGTACTTTTGTTCAGCAGTCAAACATGCAAGACAAATTTGACACTCAGCTCATAGTCACATCTGTTAAAATGCTGTGAATGGAACTGACCTTTGTATCCTCTGTAATGTCCCTAGGAGTCAGCTGTCTGTTTGATTCGATTACTTCACTTATTCTTTCAATCTTTTTTTGGGTTTTTGATGTTGAAGGATATTCTTTTTGTCTTCAACTGACTCACAAACATTACGAAACTGCTCAAACCATTCGCAAACTGTCTCCATGGTCACTGCACCATCACCATATACTAATTTTAACATTTCATGTGTTTCTTTAGCAGTTTTTTGCAGTTTGAAACAAAATTCCACATTAATGCGCTGTTCATGATCCATTATTTGCAAGAGCTGAAAATATCTCTCAAAGGTAGCTCACAACCCACTGATACCAACAAGATAAAAACTTGTAACACTGTTTCTAAGGTTCCACAAAGCTACTGCTTATATTGAAGATCCCTCTTTTATCCCTTTGATGGCTCTCAGCAGCAGCATTCACTGTATTTTTGAACACGTCTCACACATGAATGGCCAAATTCAATGTGGCTCTTTTCTCCTGAATGAAAAGAAACACAAGATTATATTCTTGAAATCTGTCATTCAAATTGAAAGTCTTAGTTTACCGGACTGTTTCTGGCATGATTTATCTCCTTAGTCATTGCCCATCTCCTCGTGACTGCTTGCCAACTTAGACTCATAAATACCAAGACTCCTTAAAAGTATCCTGGCAAGCTTCGGTTATTCCAAGAGTAAACATGCAGCAAGACAGATTGTTAGGGTACCTAGGGTCAATTAAAGAGTTACTGTTTATTCCATATTTCATCTATTTACCATTGTTAATTAATGGTAATACTTAACTTTGTTATTTAATGGTAACAGTTGCAAAAAACCTTTTTATCTCCTGGACAGAGGCCAGCAACATGTTATTTACTTGGCTGAGGGGAAAGCTCTGCAATTGTGACGCTGGTTAATCCATCCTATCTCCTGTGGTTTTTGTTGTTGTTGTTGTTGTCTTTTTGAGACAGAGTCTCTCTATGCGGTTCAGGCTGGCCTTGAGCTCACTTTGTAGCCTAGGCTGGTCTTGAACTCGAAATGATCCTCCTGCCTCAGCCTTCTGAGTGCTGGGATTACAGGCATGAATCACCATGCCCGGTTTAGCTCCTGGTTTTTATTTATTTAGTTTTTTTTTTTGTCTTTTTCATTTTTAATGGTACCGGGGATCGAACTCATGACCGCCTGCTTGCAAGGCAGGTGCTTATGCCGCTGAGCTAAATCTCCAGCCCCAATTTATTTAGTTTTTGAGACAGGGTCTTATACATAGTACAGGCTTTCCTTGAACTCCCAGGGATCCTCTTACTTCAGCCTCCAAGTGCTGCGACAACAGGCTTATGCCACCATGCCTTAGTATGTCATTTTTAATCCTCTCACTGTTTTTTCCTAATAGTGGAGATGGAACCTCTATCCACTGAGCTATATTCTCAGGGGATTTTCATTTAACTTATTTTCCCCTGAACCACGTAAGCATGTAAAATGTGAGTATTTTACTTATAAGACTAAAAAAACAATTTTCACAAGGCATGAGTGTTCACTTAATTTACATCAAAATGCAGCCAAATTTGTCCTGGATAGAACCATGTTCTGTGCCTACAATGATTAATGTCTCAAGAGGTGGAGCTTCACAAGGTGGAACAAGGATGACCTGACAAATACTGTTAACCCAAAGCAATTCAGAGCTGATTTACTTACCTGGCTAAATCTGGAATTTTCAAAAAATTCTGCAAGGAAAACCATTCACCAAGTAAGAGATTAAAAACAGATTTTCCTTCAATGAGACTAACTTATATACACACTGCAAGATCTAGGACTGTTTCCTGCATGGTTTATCTCCTCAGTCACTGCCCAAAAGGCTCTGAGAAGTTGTAGGAATATGCAGGTGCAGACACAAGGCCCAGCTTCTTCTCCAACGTCGTGGAAAGGGACTGTACATCACGGGGCAGAGCCCTATGCTCCCCTATGCCACCTGGACAGAGCCCGGGGAGAGTGACCTCCCGGGGTATCCACGTTGGGACACTCAGAGAAACTCATGTAACTTACAGACTGTGCTGAGAAAAAATTTCATCTAGTGGATAGTGATTTTCCCAGGATACATTATAATAGATCATTAAGCCCAATAAATGCAAACTGATCATCACATTATCACAAACTTAATTTTCAAGCCAGGGATGATGGCACATGCTCCATCATCGGCAGAAGAACCACAATTGAAGGCCATCCTGAGAAATTTAGCTGCACCTCACCTTAAAAAACAAAAACAACAACAAAAAATACAAGGTCTTGGGATGCAGGTCTACACAAATGCCCTGGGTTTGATTTAATACTCTAGGGTAACTTTCAGCAAATTTATCTAGGAACTTCAATGTGATATTAACACTCAGTGGAAGGTAATGGTTAAAGCAGAGGTAACTCGTTCACCCATCCTAAATTCTATCATGGAGTCTTCATATTCCCTCAAATTGTTATTAATATTTTTGAGACAAGGTCTCACTATGTAGTTCACAATGCTGAACTATGTAGCCCAGGTTGGCCTTAAACTTGCAATCCTCTTGTCTCTGTCTCCAGCGTGCTGGGATTGTAGGCATGTACCACCAAGCCTGATCTTTTAAGTGTTAATTTTTAGTCATAAAGGGAAGCCCATTAACATACGCGTGTAGAGATCCATTCGCGGACATGTACCCTCCAGGAAGCAGTATGCTTATAATCTTAGCATCCTGGAGGAGAAAGGAGGCCCCGTGGGCATTTGGGTATTCACGGTAGCGATTCTTCAGCAGCCTACGTCCTGCTCAGGCTTCACTCAAGCCTAATAGGTTTGGACGCTGCTAAAGGCATCTGTTCTAAATAATAGCCTCAAGAAAGGATAGTTGCTAAGATCTACAGCAAATGAATCAGGCAGGTAAAAGCACTCACCAACGTGATGAAAAAAAGTGAGCTAGCCTTTGTCTGAAAGATGGAGTAAGCCCCGAAGCAGTCGTATTTATAATTCGTGGCGGGTCCCGACGTCAAGGAATGGCTAGCGCGCCTACGCTACGACATGCGCAGTTAGGAAATTGGAATTTCGCTAAGGCTCCTGGGATGTACACAGTTGAGCCCCACCCCTACCTGGATTGAAGGCTTCTCGCGATACTGGAGCTTGTGAGCGGGAGTTTGCTGAGAGTTGTGCAGGCTGTCCTTAAATATGTGTTTTTTTTTTAAATCGGTACCAGGGATCGAATTTACGACCACCTGCTTGCAAGGCAGGTGCTTATGTCGCTGAGCTAAATCCCCAGCCCCTAAATCTGTGTTTTGTTTTTTCCTGAGCCTCCAAAGTACCTTACAACTGTATGAAACCGCGTCCAACATATTCTCAACGTTTAAGTGTCTGTTTCTTTAATATTGTGTGAAAAGTACTACATATAAAACACTTCCTGAATACAAAAATACAATGGTTGACTCTAGGAAAAGCATGACTGTGTTGTGATCTTAAATACTACATTTTGCGGGGTATGGTAGCACATGTCTATAAGCCCAGCACTTGGGAGACTGAGACAGGGGGATTGCTGTAAATTTGAGGTCAGCCTGCTAGGAAGTGAGATCCTGTCTCAAAACAAAACAAAACACCCAAAATATATAGGGAAATGGGAAGAAAATGTTCAAATGAGAAGGGGAACAAGGGATGGGGGAGGGGAGAGGAAGGGACAAGAAAAAAAAAGAATAGAAAAAAATGGAAACGAAGCTTTTGTAAATAAGGAAGGGAAGAAAAGCTGAAGGGGGTAATGGGGAAAAGGAAGAAACAAGATGTATCTGTATGGGTAGAAATTCCCTATGATGAACATTATTATCATGTTTTTTTAATATATTTTTTAATTTTATTGTCGGGGGTCGAACTCATGACCTTACACTTACCAGCCAGGCACTTAAGCCACTAAGATAAATCCCCAGCCCCACATCGTGTGTATCTAAAATACACCAATAAAAAATCCTAAAGAAACTAGACTTCTCACATTTTAGTATAGTATCAGTTGGTATCACCCACAGAAACAAGTTTTTTTGTTTTTTGAACTCTGAATTTTTTTTTAAATTTTGAAATAGTTCAACACTTTAGGATTAATTGATCCTCCTGCCTCAGTCTTCAAGTGCTGCAGCTATGGGCACATAACATTGATTCTGGCTTTAAGGCTTTGTGTGTGTGTGTGTGTGTGTGTGTGTGTGTGCGCTAAGGATTGTACCTATGGATTTGTACATACTAAGCATGAATTCTGATACTGAGCTACATGGTTAAACTGGCATAATTTTTTATAATTGTACAAGGGAAACAAACCTAGTGTGGTGGACCACACTTGTAATTCCAGCATTCTGGGAGACAGAACTGCAAATTCAAACCTTAGCAATTTAGTTAGATTTTATCTCAAGATAATTATAAAGAAAAGGCCTGGAGTTTTGGCTTACAGTGGGTGTCCTAGGAAATTTGTTTACATCTCTGTCACTTTTTTCCCCTCTACTTGTCAGTCATTTAGCTCAACTGCCTGGACTTCATAAGAACTTACTTTATTAGCTGGGTGGGTGGTGCACGCCTGTAATCCCAACACTCATGAGACTAAAGCAGGAGGATTGTTGCAAATTCGAGACCAAACTGGGCTATAAAGTGAGCTCAAGGCCAGCCTGAACTGCATGATGAGAACCTCTCAAAAAAAAAAAAAAAAAAAAAAAAAAGAGAGAGAGAGAGAGAGAGAGAGAGAGAAACAAAAGAAATTAACGTCAGAATCAATTATGTGAAGGGAGTGCAGAAAAAGGAGATAAGACTGACAACTTACAGCACAGAGAGGGTTAAGAAAAGATTTCTTTGGGGTGAAGAGAGGATAGAAAAAGGGAAGGAAAGAAGGAAGAAAGGAAGAAAGAAAGGGAGAGATGTGTCTTCGAGACAGAGAAATTGAGGATGCTTGTTTCTCTCAGATGACATTGATGCTTTGGGGAGCAAAATTCTTGGGGGAAATAAATGAACAATAGCCACATAAAGGACACCTGCTGCAGAGTACAGGGTACTTTCTGGTTTCCCTTCATGCCTCAAAGTGCCGGGAAGGAACAGAACCTTGAGGGTGAGCTTTAAACTGTTTTAACTTGAAGGCTAAACTTTTATTGTACATTCTTATTTTACATCTCTATAGCTAATTATTTTTGGGGGGGGATCTGGAGATTGGGCCTGTTATGTAGGGCAGGTTAGCCTTGACCTCACAATGATCCTATTTTCTCAACCTCCTGAGTGCTGGGATTATAGGTATGTACCACTATGCCTGGCTTAGTTATCTTTTTTTCAGTATTAGGGATTGAGCCTGGCCATGGTCTTACAAATGTTAGGTTAGGCAAGCATTCGGCCATTGGTCTACATTCATATCCCTTTTTATTTTTGTATTACTGATTATTGTACTGGAGGCTGGACCTAAAACATTTGCACTGCACTACATTCCTAGCCATCTCCCTCTTTTGTTTTTTGGAGATAGGGTCTCACTATGTAGTGTAGGCTGGCCTTGAACTCACTGTATCCCAGGCATCTTCCTGCCTCAGCATTCCCAGTGTTGAAATTACAGGTGTGTACCACTACACTTAGCTCCTAGCTCTTTTATATTTAAAGATCTTCATCCCAGTACTGGGAAAGAGGATCACTGCAAATTTGAGGCCAGTCTGGGCTACAAAGTAAGTTCAAGCCCAGTCTGAATGGCATAGTTAAAACCTATCCCTCTGTCTCAAAAATAAATAAATAAATAAATGAAATCTCTAAATTGTTCAGGCTTAACTCAAATTTGCAATTTTCTTCAGCCTCCTGGAGTGCTGGGATTAAGGTGTGTGCACCACCATACTCAGCCCAGCATTTCAAACTCTGCCTCCAACTAGTTGGTAGTAGAGGAATATGCCACTGCTAAAGTTCCATTCTCATCTTCCCATTCCTCACCCATTTAGTATCCATTTGGACCTGCCCTTTCCTGTTGTGGTTTTATCAAACTTTCCTCCTCTG
This sequence comes from Cavia porcellus, assembly GCF_034190915.1. Lineage (NCBI taxonomy): Eukaryota > Metazoa > Chordata > Mammalia > Rodentia > Caviidae > Cavia > Cavia porcellus. Next base: position 21,754,169 of record NW_026947508.1, on the reverse strand, counting down.
GAGTACAGTTCTCTAAACCTGTCAAGTGTTTCAACAAACACTGATCAATGTGCACTTTCTTTTTTTTTTTTTTTTTTTTAACTTTTTATCAGTACCAGGGTATCGGTATCGAACTCAGGACCGCCTGCTTGCAAGGCAGGTGCTTATGCCGCTGAGCTAAATCCCCAGCCCCTCAACGTGCACTTTCAAAACAGCCTTCTAGAGATCAGTTAGGCCCCCAAAAGAAATAGGTTGCATTTTTAGAGTATAAGAAGTCTGATAACACGAGTAGTTCTGATTCAAGGTATCTTTTAACTCAGTAAAGGATATATATGGCAAGTAAGGTCAGTATTGCATGTGACAGGCAGAAAGTGAGCTATTGTCACCTGGATTGAAACTGGGCTTCTTACCTCAAAAGAGGTCAGGAAACACCAAACATCTCTTTGTGAGGTCAGCCTGAGGTCCAGCTGATGTGGTCCATGAATAAATAAATCCTTGCAGGGTCAACTGATTTGGACTCAAGTGCTGTCCTCCAATATATGCGAAGACTGATTTCTAATTTGCTTTGATTTTGGGAAAAAATTTAGTTTGTTTTCATGAGTAAGCTTAGTACTACCTACCTAATGGCCTGGGCTGAAGAGGAAAAAGGACCTAGTGCACTGCCTGATACTTAGGAGATCCACAGCTGATTCTTTTCACTGGCTATTGCTTTTCCACATCTGTGCACACACAGAAATGTGACAGACCCTGACTGCTGACAGCATTTATTGTCCTGTTATTTCTTCCCATTAAACCATCTATTTCTTTTTTAGGGTCATTAGCAATATTCTGTGTATCATTTGTTTTTTTGGTCTTTTTCATTTTTATCGGACTGTGTATCATTTTTAAGGTGGTTTTAATCTTCTGGAATCAAGTAGAGCATAAAAATAATTACCTCACACCAGAATTGTTTAGTATTCTGAACTTCTAAAATACTTTAATAATTAATTCTGATGGAGAGACTGATATACAACACAATTAATGAATTTTACAAGGAGATTCTGTACACCACGGAAGCATCCTGAAGTATACTAGGCTTTTATTTCTTCTTTACATTATGATTTGTAAGCTTCCAAGTTAAACAGAAAAGGAACATAAAATCCACTTCTATACACATAAAAACAAAACAAACAAGTGAATGAACTTCATCCCCCAATATCTTGTTTCAAAAGAACACAAATGAGATGAAAGATTAACCAGAATCCGTGATGGCACAGAGATGGCAGACAAGCAGTTTAGAATATCAAATTCTGTTTCAAGCTTGGCACATTGAAGGAAACACATTGAAGTGAAAAAGGGATTTGACAATGTCATCTCAAGACATAGAGAATGTGGAAATAAGTCAGTCTCCAAACCATCTAGATAGAACGACACGTCAAATTAGCAGTTAATGTGGCCACTTTATATCCAAACCTCTAACAGATTAAGAGTCCTTCTTGATCTTTCCCAGGTTCCCAAGTGTTAAGCTTCAAACACATGGTGCAATATTGTTTCCATAGCCATAAAACATTTGACAGTAATTAAGAAATTCAGCCTCCCCCAACCACAAATTTGCCTTTAAGGTCACTTTTTTTTTTTTTTTTTTTGACTGTATATTCTGATTCTTTAGCAAGTCTGATGTGGACACAAAAAAAGAGAAACCTGCTGAAAGATTATACACAAATGACAGACACCACAGAATAATTCAGAAGACATTTACGAAATGGCCACTGTGTTCGATACATTAAAGTGAACAAGAGGAGGAGGAGAAGAAAAAGCTATATTCGTCAGTTAAAAAGAAGTTATTTTTTTCTCCTACTTATAATGTGGGCAGGAATTAAGAGGCAAACAGTAAGGCTGTTTGTTTTCAATGAAAATTCAAGGAAAGTGACCAAACTTGTTTTAGAAAACTATATCAATGTATGTTACAAATACAAAGTGGGGTGGTTGCTGAGCCAATGCCAAGACACACTGGTACAGAGTGGAAACATGAGTGGGGAGGAAGCCACTGGAGTCAGGGGGAGAGAGAGTGCCACGGTGGAGAGGGAAGGTGCCTCAGGAGGGCAGTCAGGACCCGTGAGGGCAGTCGTGACTGTACCTCTCCTTTGTCCTTCCCCTAATGCCCATGCAGCCCCGCTCCTCACACCCCTGTGGACTGTGCCAGGATTCTGGCTGGAAGTGTGAGGCCCATGGCACACAAGTGCTCGCAGAGACTGCTCACCAGGGAGAGAACATGCACTGAAGTGACTTATAGTATCACTTGGTAAAATAAAACAGCCTATATGACTTAAGCCATAGGTCAGTTTTCTACCAAGTTGGCATTAATATTAAGGCATTTTCCTTGTTTTTGTGTATAGAAAACATACACAGTTTCTCATTTGATGAACTTGTATTTTAGTTGCAGCTTAGACTAATAGCCAGGAAAAGCATAAATTCTCAGGACTTCTTCAAGATCACTTTAAAATAACCATCAGGATGACAAGTGCCAAAAAAGGAGGAAAATGTCAGGTCCTGCACGTCCTCTCAGACTTGAGTGCAGAAGAGGACTATACTGCTGCGTCACACAAGGTTTAGTGCAATGCTTTCAAGTGACAGGCCAGTATGGTATGAAGGCTTCCTCTGGAAGTGAGCACCCCTTTACCAAAAAGTGGGGTCTCCACAAGGTTTTCCCTGCCACCAACTGGACTGGATGGTGGGGAGGGATTTAGTGCCTACACAAGTGGGTCTCATAGTCACAGGAGAGCAGATAAGGCTAATGGTGCAAACTGTGCCTCAGCACAGGCAGTCACTGTGGAGAAGGGGTATGGTGCAGCCAAAAAACTTAGAATCTGAAGTGGTCCAGAACTTTGGTGGCTGTGAGGGGAAAGTCCTCAAGTAGGCTGTGATGAAAAGTTCAAAAGCACTGACACAGTGTTTGGTTCTGCCCCATGAGCAGCAGATGAGAATCCATTCCAGTGAAAGGCTACATTTGAAGTGCTGTTTACTCCAGAACCAGATCCCAGAGGACAGAGTTCTGGCTGTGCTGGGAAGTGCTGAAGTTCCCGCTGTATGTCACTCTGGAGACATGCTGCAAAGCAACCTTGTTTTTTGGGGGAGTCATTTAGTTCCTCTCTGAACTTCAGGATCATGGACGATGGTAGCTAAAACAGATGATCAAAAAAGACAAGTTACCAGATAGCAGATTGTTATGCTTTCCTTCACTCTAATTTTTTTATTTTTTTTTCATTGTGAGACACCTTTATTCTGTAGCATTAAACATGATTAAAATCAGTGCAAGAAAATGTTACATATATTGAGTGAAATGTGACCAAGCTGTTTCAGACAATGAGCATATAATTCAGCATCTCGAATTCAAGGATGTGGGTGGAGGTTAGACATGGACACCCTGCAGATTCTACTGGTCTTCAAAAGCGTTCAAGGAATCATCAAATATTCTACCTAATTTTAACTCCCTTTTCTTCTTTCTTGAAACTCTTCTTTTGGCTTCGGTAACTTTTTTCTTTGGTTTTGCTTTTTTCTCCATCTGATTTTCCTCAGTAAGCTGTCTTAGCTAGTTTTCCTCTGTCTGTCCTTTACATTATAAAAAAAGAATTTTTCTCTGAAAGATCTACTATCTTCTATCATTTGCTTTCTCTTAGACTCTAGGCTGAATGCTGAAGTGTCTTTTAGGCATCTGCATGTGTCACAGGCTCATCAAACTTAATATACTTTTTTTGAGACAGGGTCTCATTCAGGCTGGTCATGATTTTACCATGTAGCCTAGGCTTGCCTCAGAGTTGCAGTGATCCTCCTGCTTCAGCCACTCAAGTGCTGGGATTATAGGCTGGCCTGACCTTAGACCCTCCTCACGCCTTCACAGGACCCACGTCCTCCTCCATTCAATGTCCCTGTAAAACCTGCTTTACTGTAGGGTGTGGTGCCACATGCCTGTAATCCTAGCACTCAGGAGGCTGAGGCAGGAAGATTGCCTGGCCTTAGTTCAAGGCCAGCCTTGGCTACATAGTGAGTTCAACCAGCCTGGACTACATAGGCAAAAAAACAAAAAAACAAAAAAACAAAAAAACAAAGAGAGAGAGAGAGAGAGAGAGAGAAAAGAAAAACCTGCCTTACAGAGGGCAGAGGGGTTTACAGGGAAATGAAGGTCACAAGAACATACAGTTAAACACAAGTGTGTTTAGTAAATGGTCCAGGTGAGAAAAATCACCATGGAGAGGATCATCATTGATGAATTGCTGATCGTAACTTCAGAGTCTCCTGTTTTCTTCCCTTCCCACCTTCCCCTTTCGATCTTAATATGCAACCCAAGAATTCAGTCTGCCATACCGAGTGTCTGCAGGGAGTACAGACTTCCTGCCAACTTCCAATGGTTCTTGGAGATGATCTACTTTTTTTTTTGGTGCGGGGGACTGAACTCAAGAAGAGAGTTCACTATGCAGTTCAGGACGACCTTGAATTCACTTTTATCCCTGGCTGGCTTTGAACTTGTAGCAATCCTTGTGCCTCAAGCTCCTGAGTGCTGGGATTATAGGCATGCACCACCATATCTATTTTTTTTTTTAACTTTTTTTTTTGTGCCAGGGGTTGAACTAGGACCTCGCATTTGCCAAGCAGGGACTTATGCCACTGAGCTAAACCTCTGGCCCTTTTCTTTAATTTTTAATAACCAAAAACCCCATTATTTAAAATAGTAAAGCTAGAATGATTTTTTTTTTTTTTTTGAGACAGTCTTCTTATATAGTTTAACCAGACCTCAAACTCACTATGTAGCACAGGCTGGCTTCGAGCTTGACTATTTCTTTTATTTCATGCTTGGAATTCAGTACATTGCCAGCTCTTATTCATTTTATGCTTGTGTTTCAAATCTATAGTCTTTCATTCTTACTACCACTTTCTGGGTTTGAGCTACCATATGCTATGAATTATTTTTCTTTGTAGTACTGGAGATTGAACTCAGGGAGCACTGTGCTACATCTCAAATTTCTCTCCCTTCCTTTTAAATTGTTTTTGTTTGTTTGAGAGAGAGTCTCACTATGTAGTTCAGGCTGGCCTCAAAATCACAGGTATACTCCTGCCTCTGCCTTCCAAATGCTGGAATTATAGGTACCTGACTAAAGTGTGTTTTGTGTACCTTCCAGGGGGAGAATCACCAGTGTCTCCTGAGATCCACGCCATGTTGGAACTTAGGACTCTGGGAAGCCAAGCAAGCACCTCCCCTCCCTGGTAAGCGGAGGCAGGGTGGGAGACTACAGCCCTTCCAGGGGGAGAATCAGCAGTGTTTCCTGAGATCCACACCATGTTGGAACTTAGGATTCTGGGAAGCCAAGCAAGCACCTCCCCTCCCTGGTAAGCGGAGGCAGGGTGGCAGACTGCAGCCTTTCCAGGGGGAGAACCAGCAGTGTCTCCTGAGATCCATGCAATGTTGGAACTGAGGACGCTGTGAAAACAAAGGACCATCCTGCCTCCCTGCTTAGCAATAGTGAACCTACTGCTACATAGTCTAGAGTCAAATATCCCACTTCCTCTATCCTCCTTCTCCCCCCGGCCCCGCCCATTGGCAAATGGGAACCAGAAATCTGAGCATCTCATGGCAGATTGACCATAGCAAATAAGGGGGGCTTCCTTCTACCATTTCTTTGAAGGCAAATATTTTTATTACTGTTTTGCTCTTTTCTAATTAATGGTACTGCTCTATTGAATATTCTGTTTTGATAAGTTCTATAGTGTTCTATATTTCATCTCATTTTGATATACATAACTGACAGAACAACTATTATAAAGATAACAAAATATACTGTGATACCTATTACTGTTATCCCAGTAACCTGCTGTGAAATTCTGTACCAATTTCACTGTATGATCTTAGTTGGCTTTATTCTGACTTGTTCTGGTGTATACTTTCAAAAAAAAAAAAAATAAAGTGTCAGGGGCTGGGGATTTAGCTCAGCGGCATAAGCACCTGCCTTGCAAGTAGGCAGTCGTGAGCTCGATCCCTGGTACTGATAAAAATGAAAAAGACAAAAAAATAAATAAAATAAAAAATAAAGTGTCTTTTGTGGAGGGGGTGTACCCTTTCAGGACCTTGTGCTTGCCAGGCAGGCGCTTCTGCCTGCTGAAACCAGTTCACCGGCTACAGTGTCTTACTGTACTACATGTTAACAAATTTCAGCATTTACCTTATTTCTTGATAACATCTCATACATAAAATGCCAAACTCAGAATAGGCATTTACTACTGCTTTTTATTTCTCTTTCTTTTCTCTGAATGTACTGTAATCATCGCTTCCTTTTAATGCTGTCATCAGATCTCTTCATACCTGAACAACTTTCATATGTATGTTTGGAAAACTTTTACATAGCTGTTAGTATCTGAGTCTTTTGGGATCTTACCGTGTGAAATGTTTACTATCTTCATGAACCTCCATCTCTGAGCTTTTAAATTCATTTAATTCTTTTCTTATGGCAGCCTGTAGGGTAAAAATAAAAAGATGTCATTATTTTTTGTCTGCTATAACACAGCAGTGGGACTTGTTATCTAATCTCTACTGTACTTAAGTTTGTGAGTCACTGCAACCCAGGCCAGGCAACCAGAGGGAGGAAAGAAGTGAGGTCAACACATTGAACACTGCTCTGGGCTTAATTCACAGCACTTTCCCCGATATCATTCATCTTATGATAAACCTAAAATCTCAAGTTAAATCACAAGATTCAAAATAATTAAAAGATATTATAGCTTTTATAGTTTTCATAGCATGTAAAAATGTTTTGCATTCAGAAGTAAAATATATTGTAACTGTTAAAATTTACCACCTGATCTTCCTCCAAACATTGGCAGTGTTAGAAATGTGTTCTCCCTTTTCTTAGTTGCCACCAATGTGCTTGGTTCTCCTGAGGGAGCAAAGGTCATGCTGGGGTGGGGCACTTACCTCATCTGGCAATTAGCACCATGCCAAGCCTGCACCATTGCCATCATCTCTGAGCTCATCTACCATCTACTCTGCCTTATCTTGCACAATGATGATGTGACTGTCAAGGAGGATAAGATTAATGCCCTCATTAAAGTGGCTGGTGTCAATGGTGAATCTTTTTGGATTGGTTTGTTTGCAAAGGCCCTGGCCAATGTCGAAATTGGGAGCCTCCCATGCAATGTAAGAGTGGGTAGATCTGTTCCCACAGCTGGTGCTGCACCTGCAGGAGGCCCTGTGTGCTCCACTGCTGCTGGCCCAGCTGAGGAGAAGAAAGTGGAAGTGAAGAAACAAGAATTTGAGGATGATGATGACCTGGACTTTGATCTTTTTGACCAAACTCATTTTGAAACATGGTCAACAAAAACTGAACAGCTGGGGGCTGGAGATTTAGCTCAGCGGCATAAGCACTTGTCTTGCAAGCAGGCAGTTGTAAGTTCGATCCCTGGTACCGATAAAAAAGGAAAAAGACCAAAAAAAAAAAAAAAAAAAAACCCTAAAACTGAACAGCTGACCAAAAAAAACCAAGAAAAGGTGTTTTTATGCTGGGCGTGGTGATGTATGCTTGTAATCCCTATATTAGAGAGGCATGAGAATTGTCAAGAGTTCAAGCCTAGCCTATGCTACATAGTGAGACCCTGTCTCAAAACAAAAACAAAAAGAAAGAAACAAAAAAAGGAAAAACCCCAAAACAGAGGCAATCTAGCTCAGTAGGTAGAGCATTTTCCTAATGTATACAAGCTGATCCCCAGCACTCAAAAACAAGTAAACAAACAAAACAAACGAGAAGCTGGGCATGATGGCAGAGAGGAGGATTGCAAGTTCAGGCTCAGCCTGGGTAACTTAGCAATTTAGACCTTGTTTCAAAACAGACAAAATAATTGGGCATGATGCACGTCTATAATCTCAACACTCAAGAGGCTGAAGCAGGAGGATCACCACAAGTTTGAGCCCTACCTGGGCTACACAGTGAGTCCAAGACCAACCTGTATAGAGTGAGACCCTATCTCAAAATCAATCAACCATCCAAAGAACAACAACAAAAAAATCTTCCCCAAACCCCACCCTAAACTCTCAAAACTCAAAAATGTGTTTTCTTTGTTTCTAGGTTTTTTTTTTTTTTTGAGAAGTACTGGGCATTGAACTCAAGACTTTGCACTTGCTTGGCAGGCACTTGTGCTGCTGAGCCATATGCCTGGCCTTTTTTTGGTATTTTGTTTGTTTGTTTGTTTTGGGGGATACCAGGGATCAAATCTTGACCTTGTGATTAACAGGCAGGCATCTGTGCTGCTGAGCTATATCTCTGCCCCTCTTTTTTGGTATTTTTGAGACAGGATTGTACTATGTAGTTCAGGCCATCCTGAAATGTACTATGTATCCCAGGCTGGCCTCAGTCTTTCAGTGCTTCTCTTGCCTCAGTCTCTTTAAGTGCTGGGATTATAGGTATGCAACATTACACCTGGCCCTCCTAGGTTTTTTTCCCTCTACAATATAGCAGCAGCAACCTTCTTTACTTTCAGTGTGTTGGTGGCACAGTTATTAATACAATGTTTGGTTGCACATGATGGCATTTTGCATCCTAACTCGAAATTTAACATTATATCAAAACTAGAAGCTTTGTTAATGGTTTCCTTTTCTAGTTAGATCTTGTATTTTCAAAGAAAGGAGAGAGAGAGAGAGGGAGGGGGGAATGGGAGAATGAGGATGAAGAAGAGGAAGAGGAAGAGGAAGAGGAAGAGGAAGAGGAAGAGAAGACAGAATTCCAGAAAGAACATGTGAGCATTTTGTAATAACCTTGTCAGCAGGGGTCAGTTTGGTCCAAGGTTTGTCAGCTCGCCGATCATAATCTTGAGCATCTGTTACCTCCACATATTCATTAAATCTCAGAATCTTCCTGGCGAGCAGTTCGGCCACAGTCGGCCTTTGACTAAGCTGAAAGAAAGAAGCTTCTTAGTTCACCATGGCAGGAATTAGCTATTGAACATTCACTGAAATTACTTTTAATTTTCACTGAACATGGCAATCACTCAGGTCTTCAACCGTAATTAGTTTCTGTATCCTATTCCCAGCGACTTCTGTGAATCAAAATATTTTTTCTTCTCTCATCCTTTTTTTTTTTTGGCACTTCACTGCAGTTAAGACTGAGAACTACTGCCATAATCCAGTGCTTCTCCAATTTTAATATGTATATAAATCATTTTAATCTGGAGATCTGGTTAAAATTTAGATTCTGGCCTGGGCTCAGAGAGAGGTAGTGAGTGAGATTAGCATGCATGAGGCTCTGAGTTCAATACTCAGCAATAAAAATGAATAAATGTCACCACACCTGATTGTGCCACCATGCCTGGCCAGGTAGTAAAACTTGCTAATTTTATTTCAACATCAGTAATGCCCAAGACAGGTAGCAAGTTATAATAAGGATGTACAGTCAGGTAACCCACTCAGTATGAAGGTAGTAAGTCCAGGCATGGCCCCTAATTATCAAGGATAAGAACTTCATTCCTACAAAAGGAAGAAGTAGGATATTTAGATTGCTTGTACTTTTGGGGATTCTTGTATTAAGAAATATTAGAAAACTGTGAGGAAAAAACAAAACAAAAAACCTCAGACCCAATCAGAATCCACAGGAGATAATCTGAAACTTTTGGTAAGAAAGTAAAGACTCCTAGTGCTAACACAGGTCAAGCGCAGAAAAGGTTCTAGCTTAAGTGATCTGGAATCAAGGTGGAAAATCATTGTTTTTCTTTTTTGGTACTGGGAATCAAATTTACAACCTCAAGCTTGCCAGGCAGGCACTGTGCTGCTAAGCTATATCCCTGGCCCAAATAATTATTTTTCATACTTTTAAGCATTGCTCAGGGTTATTTCAATTTTTTCACAGATTAGAAAACAATCAGTTTGCTTTGCAAAATTGAATGCTCCATACTCCTCCAGTTATTGTCTATACACATTAATAAGTTTTACAGGGTTGGGGGTATAGTGCTTGCCTACCATGTGTGAGGCTCTAAGTTTGATGCCCAGTATGGAAGGCAGAGGGTACCCCCAACCAAACCATGCAAATCAAACCAACCCTCAAAACTTCAAAACAAATAAAGAAATAACTCCAAGATGGTTTCTTGGTTTTTTGAGACAGAGTCTTGTTGTGTAGTTTAAACTAGCTTTGAACTCATGGTGCTCTTTCTCTTACCATCCTGAGTGCTGGGATTAAAGGCTTGCATCACTACGTGGAAAAAAAAAAAAAAAACCACCAAATTTTAGTCTACACCATAATCCTACATTTATGAAATAAAAGGTAAAAATGTATCACACACCTTTTTGTGCTGGGGCTTTTAAAAAAATTACAAATAAAGCTAGGTATGGTGGCATACCCTGTAATTACAGCACCCTAGAACCTGAAACTGGAAGACTGCCACAATTTTGAGGTCAGCCTCAGCTACATTGTGAAGTTCAAGGTCAGGCTACATAGTTCGACTGTCTCAAAAAACAAAAAACTTCAACCCCTCCCAAATAACAATCAAAAAAAGCTCTTGATAATGTATGCTTTTCTACATATTTTCATAGCAATTGATGGTACTATAAATTGGATAATTTTTTTTTTTTTTTTGTCTTTTTCATTTTTATTGGTACCGGGGATCGAACTCACGACCGCATGCTTGCAAGGCAGGTGCTTATGCTGCTGAGCTAAATTCCCAGCCCCAATGGTACTATAAATTAAGCTCATTTGTTTCCAATGGTACTATAAATTAAGCTCATTTGTTTCCAATCAAACATATCACCCAAATACAAAACACAGTAGACAGACTGAAATAAAAAATTCAGGAAGCTATACCTTTCTAGTGAGCCGACGTTTAATCTCTCGTTTTTCTGCCTGCCGATCAGCTTCATTTTTAGCTACAGTTGATAGAAACAAAGACTATTACTTCACAATTATAATTTGAATAGCAACATTTTAATAATCACAGCACAGATATTATTTATAGATCCAAATCAGAATAAAGTAACTCTGGAAAAGACTAATCAAGCCATTTGTTTGGTCAGCTGGTATATTCAAATACTAAAGAGCAAAAGCTAGCAAAACATGGTAGGAAATCTATCTAACTTCATATATTTATACTGCCTGTGAATTAAGAAGGGTCATAAAATTGTTTGGTTTTATTTTTTTGCCCTTTTTTTGAGACAGGGTCTCACTATGCAGTTCAGTTCAATTCACTCTGGAGTCCATGCTGGACTAAAATTCACAGTTATTCTTCTTGTCTTAGCCTCCAAAGTGCTGGGGTTATACACATGAGCCACTATGCCTGACTTTCATAAAAATTTTAACTTTTATTTTCATTATGTTTTTACCTTGCCTCTATAGGTTTTTTTTTCCTGTTCTGTTTTTGTCTGTTTGAGACAGGGTCTCAGTATGCAACTCAGGCTGGTTTTGAGCTCAGTTTGTAGCCCAGGCTGGTCTCAAACAATGATTCTCTTGCTTCAGCCTCCCAAGTGCTGGGATTATACACATGAGCCACCACGCCCAGCTTCAACCTTTACACTTTTATATAACTATTTACATAGTCTTACATTTGCTTCCTGGCCTACAAAACTAAAAACATTTACTATGAGTCCTTTAAGAAAAAAAGTTTGCAGCATGTTGCTCAAGAATAACTGATAAGAACAGGCAACATAGCCCACACCCAAGTTTCGTGTGATGTGTCTATAAAGGTGCCATTTTACTTTTTAATTTAAATTTAATTTACCTAGTAAATTAAAATTTACTAGGCTGTGCATATCCAAATAGTGCTGAGAGTAAGCAATGGATTAGTTAGACTCAGCATGTGCACAAACAACTCCAAAGAAGCCTAAAGCTCCTCAGTGAGGAAATTTTTAAGGCCAAATGTCATACTAAATTTTGTAAAAACAAATCAAATCTGTACTACAACACTATTCTAGGAAATTAATTACATATATACACAGACAACAAATTAAGTACAGGGTTGAATTTAGTGGCCACAGAGGTAAGAAAGTCTTAAGAGCCCAAGTGGTGGTGGACATCTGTAATCCTAGCCCTTGGGAGGAAGAGATAACAGCATCAGGAAAACTGGTACTGGGACTTACATTGGTACCCAAAGATAAACCAAAGTGAGTCACACATACCACACTGTCAAATGCTCTGAAATGTCCAAGGCAGTCCCAGAATACTATGAGAAATTAAAACAAAATTTCCGGAACATCAGTGTACACTAAACAATAAATACCTTGATAACATCTTCCATAGGAAGCCTAGGGGATTCTGTTTTATCACAGGAAAGATATGCTTCCCTGGCTGGAGCACTTTTCCCTTGGTCCTTACAAAAAATTCTTTTTTCTTTTATGTAAATGAAAGTTATACAAAGAAAGTCTATAAACTTGACTTCCTTAGCTGAACTCACGTTGCAGTATGTTGCGTTGTTCCAGTTCTTCCGGTGTGGGTCTTTGACTCAGCCGGCTAGAGGAAATAAATAAAGGCATTTATGTTAAGCTGTCCAACTGGGCTGAGCATGGTAGCACACATCGGTGAGTACTTGAGACCTCTGTCAGGAGGATGCCTCCAGTTCCAGGCCAGCCTAGGCTATGTAGTTCAGGGCCAGCCTGAACTATATAGTAAGACCCTGTCTTGAAAAATCAACCAAACAAAATAAAATAATGCTCAACTTACAAGGATTTGTGGGCCACTGTTTGTATTAATTTCTAAAAATTTTTCAAATATGTTTTCTTTTCTAACTATTATTGATTACTTGAGACAGGGTCTTGCTGTGTAGTTCAGGCTGGCCATGAACTATGTAGTCCAGTCTGGCTTCAAACTTGTAGCAATCCATCTGTATGTTGGGATTACAGGTGTGTGCCACCACATCCAGCTTACTTCTCTAATTATTTATGAAAACAATTTTCACATTCAAAGTTCTAATACACATATTACATAGAAAGCCAGGATTCTAGCTCCAGTTCTGACTTTAATGAGTTACTGCCACAAAAAAGGTCAGACTTGCTGAGTGAGCACGCACCTATAATCCCAGCACTCAGGAAGCCAAAGCAGGAGGACCATGCCTTCAAAATTAGCCTGGGTAAATCAGGTGCAATGGCACATGCCTGTAATCCCAGCACTCAGGAGGCTGAGGCAGGAGGATCATTGGGAGTTCAAGACCGCCTAGGCTACAAAGGGAGCTCAAGGCCAGCCTGAACCGAACAGGAAGACCCTGTCTGAAAAGACAAAAAAAAAAAAAAAAAAAAAAAGATTAGCCTGGGTATACAGAGTGAGTTCCAGGCCTGCCTGGAGTATTCAGTAATACTCTTTTTTTTTGTCTTTTTCGTTTTTATCAGTACCAGGGATCGAACTCACAACTGCCTGCTTGCAAGGCAGGCGCTTATGCCGCTGAGCTAAATCCCCAGCCCCTTCAGTAATACTCTTAAAAAATAAAAGCCATTATACATATTGAAACCTTCTAGAGGAGCTATAGAAGGTGATGGGGGTGGGTGTGAAAGGTTAGAGTATGTTATGTGCTGGGAATTGAACTCAGGACCTTGGCACTTGCCAAAAAGGGGCTACTGTCACTGATTTATACTCCCAGCTGTTATGTGCATGTCATCTGCCAAAATAAGACTCATTAATATGTATAACCAACAGGCATTAATCAAAAAATGCAGAAAAATGTCACCAATTCTCATGTGATATTAAAAAAATCCCACAAAAAACAAAAACTAAGGGCTGAGGTTCAGTGGTACAGTGTCTGCCTGGCAAGCATGAAGTCATGAATTTGATTCTCAGTACCAAGAAAAAAAGGGCTGGGAGGGGGGGAAGGTTCTTGAGAGGTGGAGGTAGGAACATTTTAAGTTCAAGGCCTACCTATGCTGTTTATGAAGACTATGTCTCAAAAATAAAAAAAAAAAAGGAGGCACAGATTTGGTGGCACATGCTTGTAATTCTAGCACTCCAGAGGCTGAAGCAAGAGGTTTGCCATGAATTTGAGGTGAGTCATAAGCAAGTTCAAGGCTAGCCTGCACTACATAGTGAGATCTTGTCTCAAAAACAAAAACTAAAAAACAACTGAAAAAGGCTGGGAATATTGTTTAGTGGTGCAGTACTTACCTAGCATGTGTGAGGTTAGGTTCAATCCTTACTACTATAAAAACAATGGAAACTAGGTATTATTGGGATGTTTCATGAAATTGAACATAGATGGTATACTACATAAAAATATTGTATTGATGTTACATTTCTCGAGTTTGGAAGTATGATATGGGTATGTAAATTCTTTCTCACTAGATCACAATGCTGAAGTACTTCAGAGTAAAGAGTTAATAATGCTTACAATTTCTTTTCAAAAGGGTTCTAGAAGGTGAGAAAAGGAATGTATATGTATACAGAGGAAACACAACAAGCACTAAAGCAAATAAGGAAATGTTAATTAACATTTCTAGGTGAAAAGTACGTATTTTTCAACTTTTCTGTAGGTTTAAAATTTTTTTAAAGGAAATGAATGAATGAGTAAGTACATATGGAATTATAGATACTAAATCTCTGAGACTTAAATGTTAAGAGCTAGCCTACCATCGTTCCCAAAGAAGATCTTTCGGGTATCACAACCAGAAGTATAACTATCAAACTAACTTCTAGATTGGTGACCTCTGACTTATGGACACAGTCAGAGCAAGGAGAGGCCTCTATTTCCATTCTTCTAATTGCCCTTAATTTCAGTAGTAGTCAGACCACAAAGGTTATACAGATTGGCACTGTGTTTAAGTAAAAAAATTACAGATAATGGTTTAGGACCCGAAAGATGTCTAGTGGAAGACAAGGGGGACAAACTTGAATCTAGATGCTGTATACACAGTAAAGCAGGTGTTTAAAAGTAGGAAAAAAAATTTAATTGACATCTTCATTAAGTGATTTTGCAGGGACCTGCCCAAGAGTTCTACTTTCTTATCTTTTCTCTACTGGAAGAAACATCTGTGCCAGGCAAACTCATGTATATACACCTGAACTCTTACAGGTATGTATTTCATATACAGGGAGCCACTCTGTATTTAGTTTCTCTATAGTTTTGGTTCCAAATGCCTAGAAAAATATACTAATTTTTTTTTTTTTTTTTTTTTTTTGGTATCAGGGATCGAACCCATGACCCCACACTTGGCAGGTAGGTGTTTGTGTCACTGAGCTATATCTCCACCCCTATACTAATATTTTAGAAGGAACCTGTTACATGGAACATGTGAAATACATATAATAAATACTATGGGTTGGCTCTTAATGTTTTAGCCAGTGGATAAAAAAAGAGGTAAGAGTTGCCCTGAAACAGAGTTGCCACTCTGACTTCTTTAGCAATTGTTTCAAAACCTAATGTTTAGGGGTTGGGGATTTAGCTCAGCGGCATAAGCACCTGCCTTGCAAGCAGGTGGTCGTGAGTTCGATCCCCGGTACCGATAAAAAGAAAAAAAAAAAGTAAAGAAAAACCCCTAATGTTTTATGTACAGTTTAAAGATTGAAGTGTTAATTCCTTAGTTTTCAAATTTATAGAGGATTTCCAACTGTTTCTAATTTGCATTTTTAAAATTTACACTGAAAAATAAAAGGGATAATAAATGCATGTTCTGCCACAGTGGAAGCAGCTAACACACAGCAGCATAATCAAACCAAATCTAATATGCAAAGGCCTACCGGATCAATGTGTTCCCAATCTGGTGCCGTATTTCATTCCACTCCTCTTTGCTTTTACAAGGCCAAGAATTCAAGTTCAGCTCTGGATCACTGGGCTTGTGGCTCAACTTCATTGCCAGTGTGTCTTTCCTCTTTACTTTGTTGGCCAGGGCACCTTTTTTTGAAGAAAAAAATACAGAAGCTTAAAGCCAAAGGCTCAACCTCAGCTGGAGCAGGGCAAGGGTCTGATTGAACAACTGCTAGCTTCCTACTTGGCTTCAAATGATTCAACCAAACATAGATGAAGGGAATCAAGTTAAAGACATCTAAAAATAATTTCAGTGATTTGGCTCTTCTGTTCTCATGGGCAAAAGATTCCTTCTCACTTCTACCAGCCCTGTAATTTTTTTCAATAATGACAATTGTTAGAGGAGAGAAATTATAAGCAATACAGTTCTCTGTATTAAAACATAAAAGTTTTTATATTTGTTTAGTGTGCTGGTGTACACCTGTAATCTCAGCACCTGGGAGACAGACAGGAGGATTGCCATGAATTAGAGGCCAGCCTGAACAATACAGAAATACTCTGTCTCAAAACACCAGAAAACGAAACAAACAACAGAACGTCTATATTAAAACATCTTGGCCATTGGATTTAGCTCAGCGGCTAAATCCTTGGCCCTAATCTATCTGCTTTTAAAGCTGTTTTTCCACATTTGGGAATTAGGATTCCATTATTTATAACAATTTGTGCATATGAACAAATTTTTTTCCCTTCATCTTATTAAATAAGGAACTTTTTTCCTTTGTCATTAGATAGAAAGAATGTGTAATTTTTATCTTTTTACCTTAATACATCTGCCAGTTTTTCTCTTCTCTATATTGTCAAATATATAAACATATATGTATATGTGTGTGTGTGTATATATATATATATATATATATATATATATATTTTTTTTTTTTTTTTTTTTTTTTTTTTTTTTGAGACAGGGTTTTGCTATATACAGTAGTTCAGGCTGTCCTGCTGTCCTTGAACTATGTAATCCAGGTTGGCCTGGTGGCAACCTTCCTATCTCAGCTTCCTGAGTTGGAATTACAGGCACATACCACCACACCCAGAAATATTGTCTTAACATTTTAAGGGGAGCTCCTTCTCTTGCTAACTGAATCCAGAGTACTGGGCAAGATAGCAACAAGATCTACTACTGCTGACCTTTATCACTATCCCCTGTGTGAACAGTTTTAAAATAGAAGTAAATAAATAAAAATCCAAATGACTCAATGTACTTGGCATCCTCTCCTGGTCTGTTTTAACAGAGGGATGGTAGCAGGGTCAAGAAGTCCTTCACAGTGGCAAACAATGAATTGGACGACTGACTCCAGGAAGAGGGTGTTTGTTTCCATTCATTCTACACTTGCTAAGACAAGAGAATAGCTTTTCCTGTAAAAGAATTTTCTCTTGCTTATCCTTTCTTTTCTTACTTTGTTGGCTTTCATCTTCATCCTCTTCATCTCGGTACTGAATCGGACCCTCTGAATCTGAGTCACTCTCCTTTTCTTCCTGTTCCTCATGCAGACACTGTGGTAGTTGAGGAACGACTGAGGTAGATGTCACATCTTCAACAAATGTCACTGGGCAGGTTTGTTCCTCTTCTTCATCATCTGGACTAAAAAAATTAACATAATTATGTTTCAGAAACTAGAGGATAACTGATTATGAAAGTCAAGGCATTGGAATATCTATCGCAAAGTCCACTAACAAAATTACTTATAAATCCTTCCATAACTATCTTGTTAAGAAACTTTTAAGCACTAATTAATCTAAAGAGCTCTGGGTACAAATCCTACTTCTACCAGTTATTATGTGCTTTCCAGAATCTATATAATTTCATCTCACCACCCTACAAAGATGCCATCTTCATTTACACATGAAATAACTAAAAACAGGGCTAAGTAGCATATTCTATTATACATTGCTCCTACACACTAGAAGTGGTAGAGTTGGGGTTTGAATGCAGAACTCTTAGGAGCCATGGCCCTTAAGTACCTGCACTGTTGCTGTATCACATAAAAGTTGTGGTTTTTACCACTTTGTTTCTCTGGTGTGAGAAACCAACAAAGTGTATAATAAGTATCTTAAAATAGGAAGAAAATGTTTAAATGGGGAGGGGAACAAGGCAGAAAGAAGGGGGAAAGGAAAGAAGGTAAAAGTAAAAAAAAAATGAGAAAAGAAAAAGGTGGACACAAAGCTTTTGTAAATGGAAAGAAGAGGGGTTGAAGGAAGAGTAGGGGAATGAGAAAAAGTTGTACACTATGTACAGATAGATACAAATTCTCTACAATGAATGTGATCATTACATATATTTAAAACATACCAAGAGAATCATATCGAAAAAATAAACCTATAAAAAAACTCATGGTTTTAATTATTATATACATAAATAATAAATAAATAATACATAAATAAATAATTTTTAAGTTACTTTGGAACTCTCTATTTAGAAAACAGAAGCCGAAGGAAATCAGCAGGGTTTTAAAAAATAGTCTGATTCTAAAACTGATCCTTTTGGCAGAATACTCTCTGTACTTTAAATTTATTCACATTTTCTTTTTGTAAGTCATTTTTTTCTGGGATACCTAAAGTAAAGAAGGAGAAACTAGAGGCAAGCTTTAAAGGCACTCACACTTTCAGCATTTCAATAGTGATGGGAAGTGACCTGGTTCGACCCAGGGTACTGCTGTCCTCATAGAAGTTGTCACTGTTCTCAAAGAGCAATGAATGAGCTCTGTGAGAGCCCTCCAAGGAAGGAGTCACGGGAAGCGGGCTGGTTAGGGCCTGCTGAATTCGAACATGTAGAGGCAGCGGGGGTAGCCTAGAGGATATGTGGGGCTCCCCAAAGCTCTGGTCCAGAATCCTCTTGGGGACTTCTTTTTTCTCATCTTCCTGTTGGTGAACCTCCTGGGGCAGATCTAAGGAACGCAGACACTCAACTTGTGGCACAGCTTGCAAAGTCTTAGCAGGAAATGGAGGGGACCGTGGAGGTTCTGGAGGTTTGTGAGTAGGCAGTGGTGGGGATGGGGAAGGAGGTGGGATCGTTGGCAGTAGTTCGGAGCCCCCAGGGCATGTGCCCTTCTCTCTTTGATCACTTGTTTTTGTGGTGAAGGTGGCAGTAGATTCTGAGGTGGGTACCAAGGTTGTTGGAATGCCTCTCTTCGGTGGTAAGGGTGGGGATGGTTTTGATAATGTACTATTGTTTATTGCTTGGGACAGTTCAACTAGAAAAAATGAGAGCAACATGTCAGTTTAACATGCCTTTCCAATGCTTTGAGGGTTAAGCCCAGGCCTAAAATTAGAGCTCAGTCTTGATCTTTTAAATAAATTATATACTCTTATGATTTTGTCATTTCCTATCTCTCTCATTCCTGAAACAAATGCATGTAGAATATCAATGAAGATATGTATGATGAGTATCTTACTTCACTTGTATGTATTTTACAATTCATATGACAACTTTATTTATTTGGTCTTTTTGAGACAGGGTATCACTGTGTAGTTCCAGATGGCCTTAATCTCTTTGTAGCCCAGGCTGGTTTCAACCTTGCAACAATCCTCCTGCCTCAGCCTCCTGAGTGCAGGCATCACCAGGCAGGCATCACCAATTGCCAATCACCTAGCCAAACTATTTTAGTTCCTTTAAGTATTCTTAAACAGGTTTTATAAGATTTTCTGCAATAAAACATTATTTGCCATACATACTATTCTACCGAGGCCATTCAAATTAAAAGATCTAATTTTTTTCCTTCTAGGACTGGGGATTGAACTGAGGATTTGTCCATGCCAGATAAGTACCCTACCACTAAGACATATTTCCAGTCCTATTTTTTGGTTTTCTTACTACTCAGGATCACACCCAAGATCTTGCTCATGCTAGTCAAGCACTCTAACACTAAGTTATATCCTCAACCCATAAGTAAATTTTATTAAGAACATTCTAGAAAACACTGTATATAAAGATAAAAAAAGACTTTTATGAATTTTAAGATGAATGAAAGAGATATTTTTAGGTGAACTAGATTCCTGCTGCTTCTATAAAACAGTGGGTAGCTATTCTATCTAAAACAGAACTTATTGGGGCTGGGGATTTAGCTCAGCGGGATAAGCGCCTGCCTTGCAAGCAGGCAGTCGTGAGTTCAATCCCTGGTACCGATAAAAAAGGAAAAAGACAAAAACAAAAATAAAAACAAAAATAAAAACAAAAACAAAAACAGAACTTATCCCTGAGGGCTAGAAATATAGTTCAATGGTACAATGTTTATTTAGGACAGGCAAGGCCTGAGTTCAATCCTTAATACAGCAAAAAGCAAACAAATAATTCACCCTTAATGAGATCTTATTTGAATATTTAAACGTTTGATCTAGCCAGAGGGTTCCTAGGATGGATTACTAATTTTCTGCATTTGTGTAGCTATGTGTGGTAATCCTTCCTTATTCTTTTTTTTTTTGGTACCAGGAATCGAACTCACAAGCTTGTACTTGCCAAGCAGGCACTATGCTGCTGAGCTATATTCTTGGCCCTCCTTCCTTATTGTTAACACTTTATGTTATTCCTGTGAGAAGCATTTCTTAAGTAGTGGTTTCCAAATATTTGTATTTCAAACACAAATATAATTATTTAGTATTTATTTATTTATTGTCTTTTTGGGTCAGCGTCTCACTATGCAGTTCAGGTTGGCCTTGAGCTTACTTTGTAGCCCAAACTGGTCTTGAACTCACAATGGTCCTCCTGCCTCAGCCTCCTGAGTGCCAGGATAATAGGTGTGTGCCAACACACCCAGTTACAAATACAATTTTTAAAAAAGTACTTTAGGGGCCAGGAACGTAGCTCAGCAGCACATCCCTGCCTAGTAAGCAAAAGACCCTTAGTTTGATTCCCAGAGTCTCCCCACAAAAAAAAAAAAAAAAAAAAACAAAAAAAAACAGAACTCTTCAGCATTCAGAAGGCTGAGGCTGGAGGACCACAAATTTGAGGACAGCGTAGGCTACAATGTACGACTTTGTATCAAAAAAACAAAAAAATTCTTGACTAAATTCAGATTGTCATTTTTGGCAGTGTAGGGGATTGAACTCAGGGCTTCTGGCACACTAAAGCACTCTACCACTGAACTACATCCCCAGTCAGGTTGTCATTTTTAAAGGAGTCCTGGTAAATGTTGATACTAAGGTAAATAATTTCTGATCATAATCCTTTTGTGAAAGAAATGGCATTTTAGCACCAAATAATTAGTATGGGCATAATTCACAAATCAGGTATAATCCTTTAAATCAATCTATGCAACTTAAACAAAAATTCTGTGAACTAATTTATTTTTCTCTTGCTGAGAACCTGCCAGGGGCCGATGTTGATTCAGTCACAAGGCCTACTACTTTGGGGTAGTCATTCATCAAAAGCCAGGAATGGCTTCTGTATTTTACCCCAGGGAATCATACACATTGTGTTATATGTTACCTTGACCTGAAAGGGAGGAACAACACTGGTCTACAGATGGAGTCTTAACCAGTAGTCCTCGGCAGAGCACCATGCGCATTGTTTGAGGACCTACAGAACACAGGTTCTCCATCCTTCCAAGGGCCTACTGGAATCAGAAACTAGAGGCATCATATGTTTTAATAAATCCTCTACGGGGGAACCTGATGAGTACCAGTCAGACAACAGTCTGAGAACAGCAAAGTAGATAACAGAGATTTCCACCTGAGAGGTGACTTTCTGCCTCTCACTGTAACTCTGAGTGAGTCACAATGTCTTCATGTTCTAATTGCTGCTCTTCATTATACCAGATAAAATCGATTTCCTATAGCCCAAAGGTGATTTTGAAAAACAAGAATATATGACAGTCCTCAAGTTCCTTAGAGGTAAGTCAACATGATGTTATCTACCCAAAGTGAGATAACAGTAAAAATGCTCACACTGTTTTTATCAAGCTATTCTAACCTGTCATACAATATACTCTAAGCTTGTTTTTCAAGGTTATAATCACTCTACATACTTGGCCATATAGTATTAGATATATATATATATTTTTTTTTTTGTCTTACAGGCGTGAGCTACCACGCCCAGCTTAGTATTAGATATTTAATGGACACTTTTTCATACATTTAATCAATAACAAGAAGTGGTAAACCCAGTATTTTTTCTGAAAACTATATTTTCATTAACTCTGAAGCACTCATTAGGGTTCCCTCCTGACTTTCCTTTCTTAAAGATTCCTCTAAGAAAGTACGCACTAAGGTAAAGGAAAATGGATCTAAATAAGACTTTAGGTAAATGTAAAAAATGTACTAAGCCCATAAAATATACTGATTACCTCCTCTAAGTTATCACCACTTATTTTAAAAAATTAATTAATTAGTTTATTTATGGCTATTTTAAGACAGGTTTCACTATGCAGTTCAGGTTGGTATTAAATTCACTTTGTAGCCCAGGATGGCCTCAAACTTGCAGCTAAGTTTCCCAAGTATACTGGGATCACAGATGTACACCACCACCTGGCCCAACCATTTATTTTAATACAAGAATAGCATTTTTAACCTTCCCAAGATAAAAATGATTTTATCAGGACAATTTAAATTTTTTTTTTTTTTTTTTTTTTTTTTTTTTTTTGTCTTTTTGAGACAGGGTCTCTCTGTGCAGTTCAGGCTGGCCTTGAGCTTGCTTTGTAGCTTAGGCTGGTTTCCAACTGGTAACGATCCTCCTGCCTCAGCCTCCCGAGTGTTGGGATTACAGGCATGAGCCACCATACTCACTGACAATTTAAATATTATATTTTGCAGTTCCCATGAAGATACTATACCAGGTACTGAATCACAAGTTACACAGACATCCATAAAATAATCTTATCTATTAAACCTACTTATGCTTTGCTTCAGAAAGGCATTGGTAATTCAAAGAAAGTTAAAAACAAAACAAAAACTTTGTAGTTGGGAAGTATGCCTAGCTTATTATACCTTGTGGCAGTATTCTAATTTTTTCAGCAAGTGTCACAGATAATTCCATGCATGTTAAACCTGTTATGGTCTTTACTTACCCAGTTTTCCAAGTATACACAGCATTTTGTTTGTTTGTCTGGTTTGGTTTAGATAGGGTCTCCCTATGCAGTTTAGGCTGGTCTAGAATTCTTGGTGATCCTCTTGCCTCAGCCTCCTGAGTGTTGAGATTACAGGCATGTACACATTTGCATGCCTCATTTTCAAAACTTTTCTCCATATTGAGGACATAAGAAGGGAAAGGATACGGAACTCTTTCATAGATCGAATCATTACTGTATAATCCTGGCACTCAAGAGGTCAAGCCAGGAGGATTGGAGCAAATTTGAGGCCAGACTGGACTACACAGTGAGACCTTGTCACAAACCAACCAACAAACCAACCAACTAACCAAAACCAAAACCAAAACCAAAACCAAAACCAAAACCAAAAAACTCCAAAATCAATATTGTGGCAGTTATCCAATAAAATAACCACTCTAAGATAAAAGTAAAACCATGAAATTCTGAAGACTTACTTACCAATAACAGGGTTGCTATTTCTGTGAGCTGGCTTAGGGGGAGGGACAGGGGGCTGCTTGGCAGGGACATTATAAGTAAGGTTTGGGGTAGCAGTAGTGTTAGTGCCAGCAGGAGCAGCAGGTAGAGTCCTGGGTGCTGGGGAAGGAGTGATGAAGGAGTTAACAGTCTTTGTTTGGTTTGTGGCACCAGTGGTGGCAGCAGGTGCTATGGTGGTAGAGGACGCAGAAGTGGAGGACATAGACCTAGTTGTGCTGTCAGAAGATGTGACATCCTTTGTTTGCCCTTCAGTTGCTTCATGAGAAGAGGACAAAGGTCTTTTTGGGGGTAACAGAGGCTGTTTGGGTACATTCTCAGGAAGAGACTCTGCTTCAGAATTAGGCTGGCTTCCAGTTGAATCTGGGTAATAAAAGACATGATCTGAAAAGGAAGAGAGTAACATGAGAAGTGTATCTGAGGAATTATGGTCAGGTTCATCAATTATTTGATGATTAGCTTACAGGTTCTGGTTCTCCATGTTTCCCATCCTCAACATACTTAACAAACATCAGTCAGAGGCTCATTATGGCAGTAATTTACACAGTAATTTACATGGCTACCAGAAGAGGCATATCAAAATTCCTTCATAAACAAAAACAAACATGTAGCCTGAAAAAGTCCCACAAGAATTTGATAATTTTTTTTCTCCTTAAGAATCATAAATTTAGGGGGCTGGGGATTTAGCTCAGTGGCATAAATGCCTGCCTGGCGAGTTCCAGGTTATGAGTTTGATCCCCAGCACAACCACCCCCCCACACACAAATTTAAGAATCTCATAAATGTAACAATAAGAGGAAAATATCACTAAAACTTGCACATAGTTAAGCAATTTCTAAAGGAGAATTAAATTCCCCTTGGGTTTTATTGTTCCTTGTTCTCTGGCAAACCTGAGTTAAAGACAATGATTATGCAGGGTATGGTGCCACACAACTATAATCCCAGCATTTAGAAGACACTGCAGTGAGTAGGCAGCCTGGGCAGCATAGTTTTGTGAGACCCTGTCTCAAAACCAAATCCTAAAACCCAAAACACCCAAAACCCAAACAAAGCAAAACCAAAACATGGAGGGGTACAGGGAGAGGATGAAAGAATGAATGTGATGGGCCCATGGTTCTTTAACACAAGAATCCAGTTTCTTACCTACTTGCTGCTTTGAGTCTTCTTCTGGAATAGAATTCCTAACACTCGCTATTCTTTCTGGCTCTTCCTCTACTATGACTGGACTAGAAGATCTGGCATTCCCTATGGGGGTAGTATGGCCATTCTTTAATACAGCATGACTTAACTTTCCTGGGTCCTCACCACCTGCAGGGGGGAAGAAGAAACAGCAAAGTAAAGGAACTGGCAGTTAGATAGGGAGAAGAGCTGATAACTATAACTACTCCTATCTTCTTCTCTCCCTTTTCCTATGTCAGCTTATGTTTAGACCTAGGTTACTGGAACTTTCTAGTAACAACAGAAATAATTTTTTTTTAAAATGAACATTTTATTGCCTATTGCATGCCAATTACCTTGCTATATGAATAAGAAGAATAAGACAGAATTACTATGGATAAGTAAGTAAGTGTCAAGACACACACACACACACACACTTTTTTTGGAGACAGGGTTGCAATATGTAGTTCAGGCTAGCCTTGAACTTACTATATAGTGTAGGCTGGTCTCCAACTCATGGCAATAAATTGCCTTGGCCCCCTGGAGGCTGGAATTATGGGAGTATGCTACCATGCCTTGCTCAAGAGCTAGATTAACTAAAAGACTATGCAGGAATGAATGAAGTATTCTCCTGAGGTTCGAATGGATTTAGGAAAGCATCACAGAAAGCGGTACATTTGGTCTGGCAGGACAATAGATGCATGTAAGTAATGGTTTTGAGTAGGACTAGGAAGGTAACCAAGAGCTTGGTTAGCAAGGGTATCAAATAACATGTGAAGGGACCTGGGCTGAAACCTATATAAACAGCAAGACATGGAAGTAGCGGTAGCAGAAGACATGATCCACTCCATCTTATAAAAGGTCAGCTCTGAAAGCTGAGAGGAGAATGGATTATAGACAAGAAGTGATTAGAACAGGACAAACAATAATGAACTGTTGGTTCAAATATACATGAGAAGCTGGGCATGGTGTTGTATACCTGTAATCCCAGCACTTGGGAGGCTGAAGTAGGAGGATTACTGTGAGTTCAAAGCCAGCCTAGTGAGTTTAAGGCCAGCCTGAACTACATATTGAGACTGGCTTCGAACCAAACCAAACACAGCCTATCCTAATCCAACTCAACCCTACCCCAAACCAAAACCAAAAACCAAAGAAATAGTAAATAGTGACTGAGGGCAGGAATGGAGAACATGGGGTGGAACTGCTAAGTAGATCAGCAGTAAATACTATATGCATGTTGATTTTTCCTCTAAATTAAACTATAGGGATGATCATTAGACTGGAGGCCGTGGGAAGGCCTGAAATGAACACTTACTGCTATGAAAATGGTTAGATTCTTTCATGGAACAAAACTGGACAAATATTACTAATTTCTGCAGAGGTTTCCTAGTCTGTTTAGGAAAAAGTGACTAAAAACACTGAGGCTGGAGACTAAAAGCTGTCTTATCTCCTAGTGCGGTTGGAATAGGCACAAGTTGTTCTCTTGTTTGCTTGCCAGAGGGACATGTTAACATCTCCTGTGGTTACAGGGAAGTTAGTCTGTTGAATTCCCCTAGCCCAGTTCTTTAACCTGACCTACCACTTCTTGCCAGGAGGCCATGCAGTGTCATTCTGTAGGTGGACTCAATCAGGAGTAGAGTTTGGACTGAAAGTAGTGAAAAGTCTAAGGTAAGTAAGTAACAAGTAAAAAGTCTACATCTAAAGCTAAAGTAAGGTAGCAACTACTTTCTATTATTAACAAAGGAATGAGAGGTTGGGGTGTAATTCAATTGTTACTGTGTAGGCTGAGCAGGAATGAGACTCTGGGTCCATTCCCTAGCACTACTAAATTGATACTTATATTAAACTGCCTCAGGAAAGTCACACATTTGGAAAAAAAGCCACACATTTAGAAAGTCCTGACATTACTTTCTTTTTTTTTTTTTTTTTGGTACTTACTTTTTTTTCTTTTTGGATTGAACTTAAGACCTGCACTTGCCAGGCAGGCACTTATGTCGCTGTGCTAAATTCCCAGCCCCAAATCCTACTATTATTAAACTAGTGATGAGTGTTAAAATAACAAAACATAATCGTGGTGATAAACAAGATTGGGGCAGCAACATGGGCATGAAGACAGATTTGATTTTATAAAAAACAAGTGTCACCTACTATTGCAGCTGGCACAAAGCTGAGGGGAGGTACTCCAGAGAAACAAGGGTGTTCACCCCAAGGATTCTCTGCTTTCACTTTGTTTTGTTTTTGTCTTTTTCATTTTTATTGGTACCAGGGATCGAACTCATGACTGCCTGCTTGCAAGGCAGGCACTTATGCCACTGAGCTAAATCCCCAGCCCCTCTCTGCTTTAACTTAATTGCAAGAGAATTGGAAAAGAGAGAACTTTGTAAAAAAAAAAAAAAAAACAAAAAAAACCCATTCTACTCTAACTAGAATGATAACAAAGCAAACAAAGAAAATTCAAATACTTAGACCCAAGCAGAGACCAAGTGCATAGAGACAAGCATACAGTAGTCATTTACAACTCACCCTGCTCAGGATCTTCTAACAAAACTCCTCTTTTAACCAGCTCTTCTCTTGGTTTTCGCATAGATATTTTTCGCTCTAAAACTAACATTAAGTTAGAGAACAGCACTCAGAAATGTGGCACTTGCAAGTTAAACATTATTCTTAGCATTGTATGTCCACAAGTAAAAGAATAAAGTGGTTCAAATTTGTTCTACTCATAGGTTTTTTTGAATCAGGGACTTGCTATGTAGTTCAGGCTGGCCCTGAACTCATAGGGATCCTCTTGCTTCAGCCAGCAAGTACTGAAAAAAAAAATTTTTTTTGATTGTTCTGTTCTTAGGAAAACCAGGGAAACTATAATTTTAAAAACATAATTTTTGAGGCAGGGAGTATAAATCAGTGGTACAGCAGTTGTCTAATATGTGAGGCTCTGGGTTTCATCTCCGGCACTATGAACAAAAACATCAGCTGGTGTATTAGTTGAAAAAAAAAAAAGAAAAACAGCTGCCTCAGGCCAGGGATAAATTTCAGTGGTACAAGCACCTGCTTGGCAAACACAAGGTCCTGAGTTCAATTCCCAATAACACAAACAACACAAAACGAAATGAAACAAAATGAAACAAAACAAAACACTTGCCTCAATTTGTTTCTCATCCTGTGCTATTGGGGGAAAAAATCATTTTTTTAAAAAAGTATTTTTAGATAATTGCTGCTAAATGAATTTTTTTTTTTTTTTTTTTTTTTTTTTTTGGGGGTACCAAGAATTGAACTCAGGACTTTGCACTTGCCAGTCAGGCACTATACCACTGAGATACACTCCTGGCCCCTAACTGAAATTTCAATAGTAAGGAATTTATGGATAAACTCTTGTTGATAGTAAATGGACCAAGTACAAAAATAGAAGTATCTTAGATGTACAATAGTACAGGGCCCCTATTTACTACTAAAGAGATTTCGTTTTATTCTTTGCAGTACTGAGGATTGATTACAGAGGTTACGCATGTTATACAAGTGCTCTAACACTGAGGTACAACCTTAAGAGATTTTACTTTACTAATTTATTCTATTTTACTTTAGTGCTTTTTTTTTAATTTTACATTACATTACATTTCGAGCCAAGGTGCTACTAATTTGTCCTGGCAGGTTTTGAACTTACAGTTCTGCCTCAGCTTCCAAGACTGACTGGGATTCTAAGTGGGAGCTACCTGTATCATTACTAAATAGATTTTAATCCCATCAGAATATAAACTTGGGAATGAAGCTACAGAATATACGATTCAGAGAACCATTTGGCTGTTTAAATATGAAAGATGGCTGGGCATGGTGGCTCATGCCTGTAATCACAGTGCTAGAGAAGCTGAGGTAGGAGTTTGAGGTCAGCCTGTACTACATAACGAGTTCAAAGTCAGCCTAGACTACATACCAAGAACCTGTATCAACAAAGAAAAGACAAAAAACAAAACAAAACAAATTTAAAAGACTGAACTCCCTCTTTAAAAAAGGAAGCCACAGTAGAATGAGAAGGGGTGCGAAAGTTTGGTACTTATAAAACAAGAAATCTGGGCCAGAGATTTAGCTCAGTGGCATAAGCACATGCCTGCCAAGTGCAAGGTTGTAAGTTCGATCCCTGGTACAAAAAACAAAAAAACAAGAAATCTGGCTGGGTGTGGTGATGCACACAAATATCCCTATAATTGAGAGGCTAAGGTAGGAGGATCACTGTGAGTTCTAGGTCAGCCTGGACTATAAAGTTAGTTCTAGGCCAGCCTGAAATATCTAGCAAGACCCTCTCAAAAAAGCCAAAACAAACAAACACTAAAAAACTCTAACTTGAAACATGTATTTAAGTCTTAATTAATGTCTTACCTTCTGATGTCTCTTTAAATTTATCACTACTTTTTTTTTTCCTCCATTTCCAGGGTTTAAAGATTTTGCCAAAGCCTGAGAACTTGCTCTTTCTCTTGGTGGGAGGTGTTGTGTCGCCTGCTTCCACGCTGTCCATGACCATGCCTGGGTCTGAAGCGGGGTGGCCTGCTTCTTCTGTTATTTGTAGAAGAGAGAAAAAAAGAGAACAGCTAGCTTATTACTTCAACATAATCTCTACATTCTCCCTTCCTCTCTCTTCCTGTGGTAGTTGGAAAGGATCAGAGCAATGATGAATAGTCATGCTGTCTTCTAACATCACATAGACATCAAGTATCAAAATTCATAATGGATAAATTACTAAAGGAATCAAACCAAGCTGACATCATTTTAGGACAAAATTCCAATGAAATGATTAGAAACAAGTCACAATCTTTCAAAGGCACACACACACAAAATGTGGATGCCTTTCCAATACCACCACTGAAGCAGGGAATTCCGCCATTAGTGAGTCACAATAATGAAGATACTCTGTTAAACATTATCCTCTCTCTGCCCGTTTTAGAAGTGTAATTGTTCACGGAAGAGTACAACACCTAATTTATACCTGTTTATTAAATTTTTCTCCTTTCACAAAAAGGATTCTAGGTAGTTTTGAAGCCCTGGAAGGTACTAGGGCTGGGGGTGGGGCATTAGATAGGTACTTTAAAATGGAGAAACAAGTGAGATTCTAATGTGTCTTATATGGTATTGTTTTAGTGACATCTTGATATTGATTTTATTTATTCATTCATTCCTTCCTTCCTTCTGGGGACTGAACCCAGGGAGGTCTAAACTATATATCCCAGCCCTTTTTATTATTTTATTTATTGATAGTGATAGGGTTTCACTAATTGCCCAGGATAGCCTCAAATTTATAATCCTCCTGCCTCAGCCTGCCTAGTAACTGGGACTGCAGGGGTATAACACTGTGCCCAGCTTGACAGAAAAGGTTTTTTTTTTTTTTTTTTTTGGTCTTTTTCCTTTTTATCGGTACCGGGGATCGAACTCACGACAGCCTGCTTGCAAGGCAGGGACTTATGCCACTGAGCTAAACCCCCAGCCCTACAGAAAAGATTTGACATGAAACATAACTGACATGATAGATGTGCAGCACTGAAATGAGAAAGGCCATGAGTCCCTCATAACACATGCAGGGTTTAGTTAGTAAGCATTAGTAGCAGAGAAAGCAGCAGCCAAGGTGGGAGGAAGGGGAGAAACAAAAAAGCAGGAAGACAATAATGACAATGAAAAAAAAAAAAAAGAAAAGAAAAGCAGGAAGGCAACACAATATAGCTTTGCATTCTACCTACTGTCCCAAGGGCTCTCTGGAGAAGTCTAGAGGGGAAGAAAAAGAGAGTTATGTGGAACAACTGTCCTGGAATTAAAGTTGAGCCTCTACTTTACAGAAATGCATCAAGGAACATATATTGTATTTCACATCAGAAACAAGTAGCACCTTTTGGGGGAGAAGGTGTGTACTAAATGCATTGAAAAATTATCCCCTTTAATGCTATAGCCTTCTTTTTTTTGGTCTTTTTTCCTTTTTATCGGTACCGGGGATCGAACTCACGACTGCCTGCTTACAAGGCAGATGCTTATGCCGCTGAGCTAAATCCCAAGCCCCCTTATAGCTATTTTTCATTTAAAAATGTAAAAAAACACAATTTTTTAGAAATATTTGCCAAATTCAATCTTACTTCAGTGGAAGTCTAGGGATATGTGCAGACAGTTGGATTTACAGAATTCTACTATCAGACTAATGGCATTGAAGCCTGCTGCCGGATTAGTTTGCTGTGTGCAGAAGATTTAGGTAAACTGGGTGTGGTGGTGAGGCTGAGCAGGAGGACGGTTGCAAGGTTTGAGACCAGCCTGGGCTACAAAGCAAGCCCAAGGCCAGCCTCAACTGCATGATCCTGTCTCAAAAAGACAAAAAAAAAAAAAGGTCCTGGGCAAAATAAGGTCCAGGTTAAAATGTAACAAATGGAAATGACACAAGACAGTCATTTTTCTTCTTGTAAGATTTATTCAAGGGCATCCTACATCATAATGACTTTAAATTTCTTATGGGAAATCTGATGGGAAATCAGAGCACTATTTTACACTTTTTTTTTTTTTTTTTGGTCTTTTTCCTTTTTATCGGTACCAGGAATCGAACTCACGACTGCCTGCTTACAAGGCAGGCGCTTATGTTGCTGAGCTAAATCCCCAGCCCTCAGAGCACTATTTTAAAAAGTTTAGAGTTAGGTATGGTGGCATGCACCTATAATCCCAGCACTCGGGAGGCTGAGGACATCGGTGAGTTCAAGGCCAGCCTGAGTGACACAGTGAGTCCAGGCCAGCTTAAATTACACAGTGAGACTCTTCTCAAAAACACACAAATAAACAAACAAACAAAAACCAAAAACTTAGTCACTGAACTCATCAGAACTTCTAAGTTCATCTTCCCTCAGTGGCATCCTAGACTGGGCCCCATGAGCATCAGTAGGGTAAATCCATGGTATTGCTTTTAATTAAGAGTTGGTGATTTTTTTTTTTTTTTTTATCTTCTTGAGACAGGGTCTTGCTATGCAGTTCAGGCTGGCCTTGGGCTCACTTTGTGGCCTAGACTGGTCTTGAATTTGCAATAATCCTCCTGCTTCCACCTCCTGAGTGCTGGGATTAATGGAGTGCAGAGTAATATAAGTTGTTCATTCTCAAATAGCCTTACTTGGAGAGGTTACTTACTACACTAAATCTGCTAATCCATTCACTGAGTGCTCAACACACCTACATACACAGAGATAGGTATCTATTTGATTAAAAGTGAGAACATTAAAAAGTTACAGCATAACAATATGAGAGAAGTCATATTTCTGGAATCTAATTCTTTTACAAAGAAAAGATGTCTGAAATGTTTTACAAATATACTTAGTAACATTCACAGAGAAGTTCCTGTCTAAGAAATCCTTAAATTAGATATAGGCCATCTAGTCTGCTTCTATTGTCTGCTAGTATAACTGGTCATTTTCTAAAGCAGGACTTAGTCTCCCTACATTCTTTTCCTGGCATTTTGAGACAGGGTTTTGCTATAGGTACTGGCTAGCACTGAAATCACTATGTGTCCTAGACTGGCTTAGAACTTGTGGTGATCTTCCTGCCTCACCCTCCTAAGTGCTGATCACTGATGCATAAGTATCTCCTTTTTATTCTTCTTTATACTCCACAATATAATGTGCCACATTTTCTTTCATAGATTCTCAATGACAACAGAGGCTCCCCTGGGCAATTCGGTGGTAGAATATTTGCTTAGCATCCCTGAGGCTCTGGGTGAGGTCCCAGGGCTGCAAAACAAAATTTTAAAAAACCTTCAATGAAATCACGTATTTCTTTTCTTTTTTTTTTTTTTTTTTTTTTGTCTTTTTCCTTTTTTTTATCGGTACCAGGGATCGAACCCATGACTGCCTGCTTGCAAGGCAGGCGCTTATGCCGCTGAGCTAATCCCCAGCCCCACGTATTTCTTTTAAACATACTTATGCCTACCAGTACATAAACTGGAAAGAAAGTTGGTTTGTATTAAAAAGTTTGACATATGGATGTTTGGCATTATAGCTAGTGCTACGAATTACCCTCCTAGTTAGACATGATAGCACATGTCTGTAATTTCAACTACTGTACTTGGGAGGCTGAGTCAGGAGGATCACAAGTTCTAGGCTATCTGAGCAATTTCGTACATCCCTGTCTTTAAAAAAAAGGAAAAGAAAAAAGGGAGAATGAGGTTGTACTTCAACAGCATGGTTTCCTTGGGTTTAATACCTACTACTGTTAAAAACAACAACAGGGCTGGGGATTTAGCTCAGCGGCATTAAGCACCTGCCTTGTAAGCAGGCAGTCGTGAGTTCGATCCCTGGTACCGATAAAAAGGAAAAAGACAAAAACACAGCAACAACAACAACAACAACAAAATAATAGCCCTCTTCTTTTTTAAAAATTTTATTTTATGCTTGTTTATTTTGTCTTTTTGAAACAGCGTCTTGAGCTCACAAAGATCCTCCTGCTTCAGCCTCCCAAATGCTGGGATTACAGGTGCGTGCCACCATGCCTGGCTTATTTATTTATTTTTTGAGACAAGATCTCAGTATGTAGTTCAGGCTGGCCTAGAACTCACAGCAATCTTCCTGCCTCATCTGATGTGCTACTATGCCCCATCAACTTTATTTTTTATTAATACATATTTGTCATATATATTGATCAGATTCATCATAGTGACTTTGTGCCTGTACATAATATCATATGTTGATTCTTTTTTTTCCTATTCCCCTCCCCTCTCTTTAACCCTTTAGCCTTCTTCTTCATTTTTTTTTTTTTGCGCTAGGGATTGAACTCATCACTTTGTGTTTGCCAGGCAGCCACTTGTCCCACTGAGCTAAATCCCTGGCCCCTAGCCTTCTTATTTATATAAAGAAAGCTGCTGAATTTAGAGAGCAGAGAGAATAGGCTTCTATTTGTTTCTCTATGCAAATGTGCCTAATTTTCCATGTTTATAAAACTTTTAGAGGAGGATATGTCTCTTGTCTCATACAATGGGTTTTAGCCACACCAGCCCTGTCTCAGTTATTCTTCACAACTTATATATAAAGATAGGGTCTTGCTACATAATTCGAGCCAGGCTTGAACTCACTATTTAGACTCGGTTGCCTTAAACTTGTGGCAATCCTCACTTCAGCCTCCCAAGTGCTGGCACTACAAGTGTGTGCCACCATGTCTGGCTCATTTATATTTTTTGTATTCTCCCTGAGTCCTTCTCTACAAACATTATTTCAGTGACTTTCAAATACTTGGAATCAGCCTAGTTGCCTTTTAAAAAATTTTTCCAGATGATTCTTAGGGTAAGCTAGGTTTGTTAACCCAATTCCAGATTATTATCTGGAGATGTCATGCACTTTAAAAGAGACAGAGGCAAGCAGGAGAATTTCCCTGAGTTCAAGGGCAGTCTGGGCTACATAGTGTTCAGGGTCCAATATGGTGGTGCACACTTATAATCCTAGCATTGAGAAGGCTGAAGCAAGAAGGCCACCATAAATGAGGCCATCCTGGGGTACCTAGGGACTTCAAGGCCAACGTGGGCTGAATAGCAAGACTCTGTTACAAAAATAAACATCAAAAAACTAAAAACCAAATGAATAAACAGCAACAAAATTAAGAGACAGAGGCAAAGGCATGGTAGCACATGTCTACAATCCTAGTACCTTACAAAGCTGAGGCAGAAAGACTGCAAATTCAAGCAGATTGAGCAATCTGGTGATTTTGTGAGATCCTGTCTCAAAAAAAAAAAAAGAGCCAGGTGTGGCACTGCACACCTGTAATCCTACCATTTGAGAGGCAGACTGAGGTAGAAGGATGTCACGAATTCAAATCCAGCCTGAGCTACATTGTGAGTTCAAGGCCACTCTAAACTATAATAATAAAACCCTGTGTCAGGAGGAAAAAAAAGAAGAAAAAGAAAAATGGCTGGAGGATGTAGCTCAGAATAAAGGTCTTAAATTCAATTCCAGTATTTCAAACAAATAAACAAACAAAATAACACCCTGTAGAGCAGGTATTTTTTGGCTATCACGTGCTTCTTTGTTGTAGAAAAATAAACTTGACAAGTATGACATTATTACAGTGTTTCATATTCAGCAAGGGATTCCAGTAGAGGAACTGTGAGGTCTTCCTTGTGTTTCCTAGTCTCAAGTACAATTCAAATGAAAAACAAAGGAGTCTTCAGTTATTTCTTTCCAGATTTATCTTATGTTCCTTGCATATTTGTAAAGAAGAATACTGGCGGGGTAAGTGTGGTGATTCATGTTTGTAATCCCAGCACCCCAGAGGCTGAAGCAGGAGGACTGCTATGAGTTCAAGGCCAGTCTGAACTACACAGGGAGACCCTATATACACAGTGAGACCCTATCTTAAAACAAAGCAACACAACTGTACAGCTGTTGAATGTAGCATTTTAAATATGCCAATTAGGTCAAGTTAGCTAGCTGTATTATACAAATCGTTCATATCCTTTCCAGTAGGCTGTCTGCTTGTTCCATCAATTCACTGGGAGAAAAACATGATTAACCTAACTATGAAAGGAGGTTTGTTTCCTCCCTTTCTCTCCTTTTCTTCTCTCTTTCTTTCTTTTCTTTCTTCCTTCCTTCCTTCCTTCCTTCTTTTCTCTCTCTCTCTCTCTCTCTCTCTCTCTCTCTCTCTCTCTCTCTTTCTTTCTTTTTCCTGGTACTAGAAATTAAATCCAGGACATCACACATGCTAGGCAAGTACTCTAATACTGAGCTACATACTTGTCCCTTCTTTTTCTTGTTAGTTCTATTAATTTTTGCTTCATATACTTTAAAAGTGACATATTAGGCATATACAAATTTACTATGTTTTCTTGCTGAATAGATCCTTTTATATCATCATGAAATTACCTCCATCTTTCTGAAAACATTTTTAACTTGCTTTTCTACCCAATTGGACAAATGTTTATTAACTGGAGAGTTTAGTTCATTTATATTTACAATGTTTTTAGTGATGTAATTGGGTTTAATTTGCATATGTCTTTTTTTTTTTTCTTCCTCTTGAGACAGGGTCTATGTTGTTCAGGTTGGCCTTGAACACATTAGGTAGTCCAGGGTGGTCTTGAACTTGCAGCAATCCTCCTATCTCAGCCCCCCAAGTGCTGGATATATAGGTGTGTGCCAACACATCTAGCGAAAGTTAGGTTTCTTATTGAAGTCTCTTTATAAGCTAATTTATCAGCCAGTCAGGATTACTTCAAATTTCATTAGGTACTTTATCAAATCACTGCTCATTTAAAAGGAATTAATTTGAATTTAAACCAGATTTAGCAATACTTAAGATTATTATTATACATTATTTTTTGGGAAAAAAATATATATCCTCAGTATTGTGGATTGAACCCAGGCCTGCTGGACTACATCCCCAACTCTTTTTTCAATTTTACTTTATTTTAGAAACAGGGTCTCACTATATAGTTCAGGTTAGACTTGCACTTCTCAAACTCACAGTGATCCTCCTGCCTTAGCCTCCTGAATGCTGCGATTACAGGCATGTGTCACCCTGCCTTGCTCAATTTTATTTTGAGACTGGGTCTTCTCAGTTGCCCAGTCTGGCCTTGAACTTGTGATCCTCCTGCTCAGCCTCCTTAATAGTGGGATTATAATCATGATACCACTACATTTCTTAAAAATTTATATCCTGTATTTACAGTCTTTCTTCACTAATTAATTGGTATGTACCATACTTTAGATCTTGCTTCAAGTTGAGATAGTTTTGTCATGTTCCTGATAAAGAATGTGGGAGACAAATACTTCTAAAGTCATACCCCCAGGCCATTCTGATTGAGATTATGCTAGGACTGCTTTGGAAACTCAACTTTTATTCAAGATCAAAATTTACAACAGTTTAAAGTATTTATAAAAAGTTTCATTCACTCTTTGCTTAAGCACTTGCCAAAAGAAAGAATCCTAAATCAATGGAGGGCTCTTATGGATGAAAGACCTAAGAAAAAGAAATTTGTAAAAGAGGATATAGGTCAAACATGTTAGTTCAGGCCTTTGATCCCAGCACTCTGCAAGATTGAGGCAGGAGTAATACAAGTTCAAGCCCAGTCTGAGCAACTTAGTGATATCTGTGTCAAAATAAAAGGACCTGGAATGTAGCTCAGGCCTTTAATTCAAACAAATAAAAATTAATTTTACACTTTTTTCTGTTTTGTATATGGGTACTAGGAATTGAACTCAGGACCTTGAGCTTGCCAAGGAGGTGCTGTGCCACTAAGATATATCCCCAGCCCACAAACAGACTGTTTGCCTAACATGCACAGCCCTTGGGTTCAGTCTCTAGCATTGAACAACAACCATCACCACAGATTATAATCATTCCTAGTGAAAAGGATAAATTATCTATCTTTCCTTTCTCCCCTAAATCCATTATGATGACAACAGAAGAAAATCACAAGAACTTGATTCCATCAAATGTTCTACATAGGAACAGTGAAATCTTCAAATAACTACTTGATAGTGTAGGACTAATCAGTCTAGGCTTCTGTACATAATTCAAGAGTATTTTCAAGAAGGGAAGGTGGCAGATTGAGAGCACGTGGCTAATGGTAAAACTCATTAGAAAGACCCACTTAGGGGCTGGGGGTTTAGCTCAGCAGCATAAGCGCCTGCCTTGCAAGCAGGCAGTCGTGAGTTCGATCCCTGGTACCTAGAAAAGAAAAGAAAAGAAAAACCCACTTATGGCAGCCATTGCTGATTTAATATCATCTTGCTTTGAAATCCTACCGTGCTTTTGTTCTTCTGTTTCCAATGCTTCTATCATGTTGTATCTTACTGGATTTTAATATGTGATAGTATAAACAAATTTTTAAGGAAAATGAGATAATATAGTAGCCATTGTTCATTTTCTGTTATTTGGTTCTGAATGCCCTTTAATACTTTTCCTGAATGGTTTTATACTATTTTGTTATGTTTGATATTAGTGTATGTGAAGGTATGCTTAACTATTTCAAAGAAAGAGACATTATGGTAGCTACTGTTAATATCCAGTTGTCTTGTTATGAAGTGCTTTGTTGCTTACATTGTTCTGTTCTGATTTGCTTTGTTCTGTCCTCTTTTGTCTTAATCTCTTTAAAATAAAGTTAAAAAAAAAAAAAAAAAGAAGACCTACTTAACACTATACCTAAACCCACTCTGAAAAGGCTATGAAACAGGAATTGGTCTCCCATTATTAAATTTCATTTGGGCATATATTTTTTTATAATCTAACTAGCCCCCTCTCCCCAAAACACACATTGGTATTCAGCACAAGGCCTTTGCATTGAATTTTCTATCTGTCTGTCTGTCTTTCTGTCTGTCTATCTATCTATCCATCCATCCACCCATCCATTGCAGTACTATCCTGGGGATTGCATCCAGGGTATTGTACTAAGCTACACCTCCAGCCTTTTAAAATTATGAGACAGGGTCTCACTAAATCACTAACCTGTCATTGTCCTGTTTCATCCTCCCAAAGTGGTGGTCTTACAGGAGTGCTCCAGCATGGTCCCCTTTCCTCCTTCCCACACAGTCTTGAGTTAGCAGCACAACTTCCTGCTTTCAACTCCTGAGTGCTCAGATTAAGAAGTGTGTCACCACACCTGGACCCACTGTACTTTTTATTTCAGACAGGGTCTTGCTAAACTGCTCAGGCAGAACTTGAACTTTCTACCCTCCTGCCTTAGCCTTTCAAAGTGCTGGGATTATAGGTGTGTATTACCCCACCAAGCTTTAGGTAATTTTATAACTAGAATATTGACTAGCATCATGTACTTCTATTTTTTTGAGAAAAGGAAGTGCTATGTAGTTCAGGCTGGCCTTCGACTCACTATATAGCCCAGGCTGATCTTGAACTCATGGCAATCCTCCTGTCTTACTCTCCTGAGTGATGGGATTACAGGTGTGAGCTACTATGTCTGGCTCAGAATTTTCCTGGAGCAAAACCAGGGCCTTGATCTAGGCATGGTGGCTCATGCCTGTAATGCTGGCACTTGGGAGGCTGAGGCAGGAGGATCACTGTGAGTTTGATGCCAGTCTGGGCTACATAAAGAGGATTCAAGGTTAGCCTGAACTACATAGTCAGACCTTGTCTCCAAAAAGACCAATAAACCAAAAAAAAACCCCAACAAACCAACAAACCAAAAAAACCCAAAAACAAAAACCAGGGCCTTAATAGACTAAGCACATTCTCTACCACTGAGGTACACCTCTAGCCAGGTTTGTTTCTTATACTGTATACAGGATTCTAACCTTTTCTCCTTTCATACAACACTATAGAGGATTCGAGAGTTGCTTCAACTACCAGATTTTTCTTGGCTAACACTATTTTTTTAGTTAGGCATGGTGGCACATACGTGTAACCCCCAGCATCCTGGAAGCTGAGACAGGAGGATCACCACAAATTCAAGGCCAGCTTGGGCTACACAGTGAGTTCAAGGCCAGCCTGATATATAAAGCAAGACCCTATATTCAAAACCAAACCAAACAAACAAACATTGTTTTTTAGTTTTTACTGAATCAGGACTAATTTTATGCCAGAAAGTACTCTACCAATGAGCTCTATTCTCAGCCCTCCTGGTCAGTATTTAATTCATGTTTTGAGTTCAAGTTTAGTTGCCCTATATGAATTAAAGGGTGATTTTTTTTTTTTTTAAATTTTACTTACTTTTTGAGACAAGGTCTTATAATGCAGCTCATGCTGGCCTCGACCTCACAGTTATCCTTCTGCCTTAGCCTCCTGAGTACTGGGTACTGCTATGTGCCACAATGATTGGCTTAAGGAGTGATCCTTAAACAAACGTGTAATATTATTTTTAAAAAATGCCAACACTTTACATGGCCACACGAAGTATTCACTAGCTACTTGCTGAACAACATGCCCTTAGTCAGACCAGTGTTCATTTTAGAATCAGATTTACAACCAACATTTAAACATATATGTGAGACAACCAGGTTTTTAAGTTTTGTTTTGTGTTTTGAGACTATATAATTCAAGCTGGCCTTAAACTCACCAGTATCCTCCTGCCTCAGCCTCCTGAGTGCTGCCTAGGATGACAAGCATGTGTTACTGTATCTCCACCCCACTTTTGAGACAGGGTCTCACTAAGTAGTCCAGGCTAGCCTTAAATACATGGCAATCTTCCTGCCTCAGCTTCCTAAGTACTGAGGTTACAGATATGTGCCCCCACATTTGGCAGGATGACCAGGTATATTACTGGTACAAAAAACTTAGTTCTCAATATAACCTTTACTGGTTTCTTACCTTCACTAGATTTAGTGATAAGTGACAAAAAACGATTATACCTGTGTGAATTTTACATCAATCTTTTGTACCTTACAGCTTTTAAAAACCTTTATTTTCATTAACATATATTAATTATGCATTTTAATGGAATTCATGTGATAGTTCTACATATGCACACAGTATGTACCAATCAATCCAATCTCCCTTTATTAATCTTCCCGATGTCAGTCAGAACACAATTTTTATTTTGGGGCAAGGTGCTGGAAATCAAGCCCCTGGCCTCACAGATGAAATGCAGGTACCACCACTGAGACAAAGTCCTCTCTTTTATCAAATTTTTAAAACTCTAAATTTAAAGTGTAAGTTCTTGTATTTCTGACCATAATATTGTTATATAATTAGTTAGCTGTCCAAAATTTTAAAATATAACTTAAAGACACATACTTCAGTATCAAGCAAGAAATGTGAAATATCTTAATAACATAAGAATTTTACCTATTTCATATTCACCTAGCTAGAAACAGATTTCACTGCAAACAGCACTTTCCCAGCATGAGAAATCTGTAAATGGAGAACAGTAATTTATGGTACTTACACTATTGCACTTAACTCATCTTGCTCTCTTAAAGAAGCCAATTATGGGACTGAAAGGACTGTTTCAGAAAACTGTAACAAAATTCCAAAACCTAAACCTGTAAACTAGACTTTGTGTCTAGGAAAGGCCCATAACTTCTGGATATTTTGTATGACTCTGACTGGTAGGGGATTACAAAGAATTAGAAAAAGTACTCAAGAGAAGATAGGGAGAAATCTCTCTGCACTTGCAAGTACAGTTAAATCAGGAATTCTGGTTCTGAAAAAACACAGCTCCCTCTCCCCCTCCCCCTCCCCCACTCTCTCTTTTGTACCAGGGATCAAACTCATGACCTCACATTTGCCAGACTGAGCTGTATTCCCAGTCCTGGAAAAAAAAAAAAAAAATACAGCTTTCTGATCACGAGTGCATCAAGATATGATTACCGGTTGCGGGCACTGATCACTGGCATAGTGCAAGACTATGGAATGCATGGCTAGGTAGCATGTGAGGCAGAAAAGAAAAAGTAAGGCAAGGGGAGGGGAAGAAAGGGAAGGAAGGAGAGAGAAAAAGGAAAATAGGATGCAAACTTGTATATAATTTTTTTTTAAGGCAGGGTCTTCCTATATTGTTCAGATTGACCTTGAACTCATTATGGAGTCCAGGCTGACCTTGAAGTGACCCTGCTGCTTCAGCTTCCCAAGTGCTGAGATTACAGGCGTACACTACCATGCCCAGCAGAAAAACAAAGTTTTAATTTTCCAAAGTTTATCTGGAAGTGGAAAAAATGTATAACTGTAGCAGTAAGATATCTAGACTATCTACTGAGCAGAGAGAGAAGTCAATAAATTTTGGTTGGTTATTTCAAGTTCAGTAACAATAGAAAATCTTTTAAGGAGTCCACAACAGAATCCTACACTGTCACTTCCCGCTAAACACAAAATTGTATGGGGGAAAGTATGCCTGTTCCTGCTTTCTCAGATTCATTGTTACACCACTGTTTTATATAGGAGAAATGTCTGATGACTGTACTTCACTTCTCTCTCATTCTAAGTACCTTATTTTTAATTAACTCACAGATCATTACCACCTGTATGGTTGTCATCATCGTTGTCCTCATCACCATCACTATCATCAAGATGGGGGTCTCAGTTGGGCATGGTGAGAGGCTGAGGCAGGAGGATTATTGCAAGTTTGAGACCAGCGTGGGCTACAAAGTGAGCTCAAGGCCTGAACTCCACAGTGAGTTCCTGTCTCAAAAAGACACACACACACACACACACACACACACCCCAAAAGATGGGGGTCTCACCATTCTGTTTAGGCTGGTTTTGAACTTGTAGGCTCAAACAATCCTCTTGTCTTAGCCTGAATAGTTGGGACTACTGGAACATGTCACCATGCCTGGATTCTATTCTTGCATTATTAAGTAGCTACACTAAATATCTAGCAACTGTCTTAGGGCTTTGTCTCTGTACAATTCATTATCACCTCCCCCTAAATCATTCTCATTATTATGAGAGTGAGGAACTGTAACAACAAATTTCACAGCAAAATGAATCAAATAATAATGGAAAATGAAGGTAAAGAAAGAAAAAATACAGTATATTTTAGAGCAATATATTCCTATACAAAAGACAAGTGGAAAAAATAAGATAATCAGTGAATGGAAAGTAAATAAAAGGGGAAAAAAGAAAGTTGAAGGGAAATATTATGGCAGAAGAAAGAGAAAAACTCTAGACTAAATGGCTGGATAGAACATATTAAAATCCTTTGGTCCTGCCCCAAATTTAAAGACATGTGCTGATTAGCTAATTAGCTAATTTTTTTTTTGTCTTTTTCTTTTTTATTGGTACCGGGGATCGAACTCATGACTGCCTGTTTGCAAGGCAGGCGCTTATGCCGCTGAGCTAAATCCCCAGCCCCTGATTAGCTAATTTTTTAAAAAATATGATACACAGTAAAGGATTCTAGTGAACATACAGTCAGCTTTTATGTTGGACAAGAACTACGAAATATTATTTGAAAGTTTTTGAGACAGGGTCTCCCTATGCAGTTCAGGCTGGTCTTGGACTCAGTGCATGCTGGCCACAAAATTATGGCAATCTTGTTTCAGTCTTCCAAGTGTTGAGATTACAAGTGTGCACCACCACGCCCAGTTATTTGAAAGTTTTATTCAGGTAATTTGTAGTTTTCTCCTACAGATATATTTCATTTAAGAGTTCTTTCCCTATGAACTGATAAGTTCAACTGTTTATATCTTCGAGTAGTCACTACAGCATAAACTCCTACTCTGTTTTCAAATACTCAACAGTTTCATCAGTTGTTTAGAGAAAATATGATAAAAATTGGTTAGACACTGATATAACATCTCATAAATTTGTATATAAGTCCTCGTGCAAGGTTATTTATTTGAAACTGCACTTTAGTCATTGGCTTCCTTCTTCCATTGTAAGTCAGAGTCAACTAACTTGAATACATTGATGAATCTTAAATTTACAAATATTATTAATTTTTTATGCTTTTGATTTTCAACTTTTTGTTTTGCTTTTGGAGACAAGCTCTTGCAATACAGTTCAGGCTGGCCCTGAACTTGTGGAGATCCTTCTATCTCAGCTTCCCGAGAGCTGGGATTATAGATGTGTACCAACACACCTGGTTAATGAATTTGATTCTTAAAAGTGTAAAAAAGACCAAGTGTGGTTGTGTACACCTATAATCCCAGCACTCAGCAGGGTGAGGCAGGAAGACTGGTGTATGTTCAAGAGCAGCCTGGACTACCTAGTGAGTAATGAACTGCACAGCAAGACCTTGTCTCAAAAAAAAAAAAAAAAAGTGTACAAATTTACTATAAACTTCATTCACAAATTCTTTCTTTCATATAGTATTATACATACTGGATGGATAATCTTCATAAATACCACCTATCAATAAATTGTACTTGCTTAACAATGTAACACTTTTGAAAACCTTTTCCTATCTCAGAGATAAGTGTCCAGCATTATTTGAGTTCTTATTATACTTGTTAACAACGAACTAATCTTTGGAGTAGAAATCACAGGAGAATTTAGTGGTCCAAAAGCAAGTTATTACTTCAGTGCAGGAGAATGGTTGAATCTAGGAATAATGAAGAAAATGTCACTATAAGGAAATAAAGGCACAGGGAGGGGGCAGGTGAGGTACATATTTGCTTTTAATTTCATTTCTTAAACTGAGCAGTGGTCCCACAGGATTCTTTATATTTTTATGTACCTTTTTATATTTATGAAACATTTCATTTTTAAAAAAATGGTTTGAACTGCTATACAGCCAGCTCTGGTAATCAAAGTAAAGTGAGTTATTTATGCACTGCTTGTAGTCCCAAAACTCTGTTGCTGAATAACTCACTTTTGTGATCCATGTGCTTCAGTTTCAAGAGACACAGAAAATGCTTTTGTAAATGTTGTACCTGGAATGTTCACCGGTGAAAAAAATCACCATTAGAAACGAAATCATATCAAATTGTAGGTCATATTTGGGAGTGTCATCTGTATTTCCATACTTTCATATTTCTTCTAAAAGTTGCAAACATTTTTTATTTATGAGAAAGAAAAGTAACGTAAGACAAAAAATGTTTTCTGTTGCTTTATAAATGTACATAAAGTTATAAATCTCTTAAAAAACAGTATAATGTCCAAAAAATGATTTACAAGTGTTCCCTTAATACTGTTTATATTTAGCAACTCCTTAGTGAACGTCCACTTAAAACATTTTCCTGGGCTGGGGATTTAGCTCAGGGGCATAAGTGCATGCCTGGTGAGTGTGTGGTCATGAGATGGATCCTGGTACCAAAAAACAAAAACAAAAACAAAACAAAAAACCAGAACAAAACAAAAATTTTCCTAACTTATGTTTGTCATTTTATATATTAAAAT
This sequence comes from Cavia porcellus, assembly GCF_034190915.1. NCBI lineage: Eukaryota > Metazoa > Chordata > Mammalia > Rodentia > Caviidae > Cavia > Cavia porcellus. The sequence continues at coordinate 21,710,091 of NW_026947508.1, read as the reverse complement.
ACTCAACAGTTTCATCAGTTGTTTAAAGAAACTATGATAAAAATTGGTTAGATACTGATATAACATCTCATAAATTTGTATATAAGTCCTCATACAAGGTTATTTATTTGAATATAAAGTTAGGAAAATAAGCTTGCAACAACAAAATCACTTATAAGCTTTAAACTCTGAACAATGCTCAAAATTATTAGCCTGATCTCTAGCTATTCCCTGAGATAGCATAACACTGCAAACATAAAGCAATGATTTCTAAGAAGTTTATATGTCAAGGTGTTCTCTTGATGTTCTCAAGATGGAAGAAGCCTGAAGTTTACTTGGAAAATGTATAACCAAGTCTAAAAAATTAACTCAATACTAAAAAATGGTCCTGTTTTTAGAAGTCAGAAGTTCTAGTTCTATATCACATATTTAGCAATTCTTTAAGTCCTCAAAAATACCTGAAATATCCCTCTGAATTCTAAATAGTTGCAGTAGTATTCTCTACATGGGAAAGAAACAGGTGGGTAGCTTCATAGTGATATAATATAAAAAAACTCAGAAGAGATCAAGTAATACAACACTGTGGGTGATATATTAACATAACTGAGTGATAATAACTTACAATTTTTTTTGGTTCCCAGAACTAGCCAAATATTCTACACTGAGCTACATCACAGGTAACTTACATATTTTCAATCATTCTTCACAAATTTATAAACATTTCAAAGTTAAGAACATCAAAATTCTTGCACTTAAATTCCTATGAACTACTCCACTTCACCAGTAAATCTGCCTTGCCTCTGTCAAAATTTTGTGTTTCTTTGCCTTGTTACTCACCAAGTGTATCTGGATTTACCGGTCTGGAGACATCAGCTTGCCCCATGATTATACTGTCTAATGTATCTCACGACAACAAACTGTCCCGGAACAAAACAAACTTCTGTTAAAAGATAAATCCACAAAAGGAGGAGACCTGAAATCCTCTGTCACTGTAACTCCCAAGTGTCAGGAAACGGCAGGAGGTCAGTTAATTTGCTGGAGTTTTTGTTTTCCTGTATCCCAGCCTGCGCACTTGTGGTTCTTACAAGTATGTCTTCACGCTGGCTCTCTTCACACAGGAATGCCTGTCATTCCAGAGTGTACACTGCAAGCTTAAGTGCGGAAGGGGAGGAGACTGCCAACTACATTCTAGCTGCTGAGCAGCACAGCCCAAAAACCCACACCCTCTTTTCCTGATTTTGAGTTTGGCTGGCACTCTCCAGGGTCAAAGCCAGTAGAAAGGCAGTTTGGAAGAACACACCAAGTGGGAGTGATGGTAAACACCTGTAGTCCTTGCATTCTGGGAAACTGAAGCAGAAGGATCTAAGTTTGAGCTAGCCTGGACAACTGAGTATGATCGAAAATTTAATTTAAAAAGTGTCTGGAATGTAGCTCACTACTACAAAAACAAACAAACAAACAAACAAAAAAACCAAATACACCAGAATCTGTGTACGAGAGATTAAACTAGGGCCTTCATACGAAGACACATACACAGTCTTCTGAGCGAGTGTGTGCACACGCTGTAATTTTAAGACAGGTTATTAATTTGCTAAACTGTCTCAGCTTCTCAGAGTAGGGAGGTAAAATCTTGGGTCTTATATATCACCAAAGCCTATAATTATCAAGGATCAAATACTATTCCTTCAATAAAAGATAGCTACAAAAAAAAAAAAAAAAACTTTTACTTTAAAAATTTCTTTTTTCCAGTAATGGAGGTTGACTTCAGGATCTCATACATGCTAAGCAAGAACTCTACCACTGAAGCATACCTCCAGCTTTAGTGTAAATTTTTGCCCTCCAAACTGAAACCTCAGATTTCTAGTACCTAGAATTTCCCTTACATTTTCATGATACATTCTATTTCTTTCGTTTATCTTACTACTATTATTAGTTTTTTTTTTAATCGGTATAGGGGATTGAACTTACGATTACACACTTGCAAGGCAGGTGCTTATGCCACTGAGCTAAATCCCCAGCCCTATTATTAGTTTTTGATAGGGAAAGAAATAGCAATGGAACAAGTAAGAAAATGAGAATGCTAAGGGATCTTAACGGGGAAAAAAATGTAGAAACATTCAGTCAACATTCAAATAAGTAAATAAATATTGGCTGAGACAGGGTGTCTCTAATAGAGTACAGGCTAGCCTGTGAGCACCACGACGAGGCAGACATGGGGTGCACACCTGTGTTCCCAATACTAGTGAAGCTGAGATAGGAGGATTGCAATTCATGTGAGGTCAGCCTGGGCAACAGAATGCAGTTCAAAGACAGCCTGAAATACATAGCAAGACTCTTTTAAAAAATTGCATTTTAGTGCATTCTTTTGAAAACCATGACTTTTAATTGTAATTTATCAAGTGAGAGTTTAGTTATTATAAGTCAACATTTTACAATTTTACATTTTAACAAACACTTTAATTTCAAGAATGTAGCCAAGCATGGCAGCACAAGCTTATAATTCCAGCCCTTTGGGAGGATAAGGCAGAAAGATTGCAAGTTCAAGTCCAACTTGGGCAAATTAGCAATTTTTTAAGACCTTGTCTCAATATAAAAAATAAAAGAGGGCTGGAGATGTATCTCAATACAAAGGCATTGGGTTCAATGCCTCCCCAAAACAAACAAACAAACAACAAATAGGAGTCCTCTGCATTGGATGAAGGAGTTATAGTGAATGCAGTTCAAATATAACACCTTTATTGAGTGTAAGTTGTGAAACTAACTTCTTCTATGTACAAATATTTGCACTAATTATTTTCTTTCCTTTAGATATACACATATTTTTGAAATGTATTGTATTTTAATTTTTTCCCAATCCACTTTATTTCAAGAAAGAAGAAGAAGAAGAAGAAGAAGAAGAAGAAGAAGAAGAAGAAGAAGAAGAAGAAGCAGCAGCAGCAGCAGCAGCAGCAGCAGCAGTAGGAGTAGTAGGAGTAGTAGCAGCAGCAGTAGTAATACACATATTAGCTAGTTCCACACCTGCAATCCCAGCAGAGGATCCCAAGTTCCAGCCTAGTCTGGGCAATTTAACAAGATCTCAAAATTTAAAAAGGGCTGAGCAGTAGCATAAGTACCTGCCTGGCAAGTGCTAGGTGATGAGTTTGATCCTGGGTAACAAAAAAAAGGGATGTGTGTGCTGAGGATGTAGCTCAGGGCACAAGCTTGGGTTCAATCCCCATCCTGGGGAAAAAAGATATATACATACTAAATAAACTTTTAAAAGAGTTTCTGAAGATGACCAACAGAAATTATTAGCAGATCACACAAATTTATATTTCAAAGACTAATTTAATTTTTGGATATATAAATACGGAGAAAGCAGGTGCTTCCTCCACACTCGATATTGGGAATTAAACTCAGGGCCTTATGCACCGCTGGGCAAGCACTTACTATTGAGCTACATATTCCATCTGTTTACTTTCCTTTATCCCCTTCCCTCTATTCTCATCCACTGTGGCTGGCTCTGGATAGTTATGTACAATAAATAACATCCTACAATTAATAATTGTGCTTTAAACTCCATGTGGAAATTAGCCTTCCTAGTCATTTACACTATCTCCTCCATGTATGTTGATTGTTCCCTTAGCTGGAATTTCTTTCCTAAATCTACCTGGGGAAATCCTACTTATCCTTTAAGAACTGGTTCAAGTATTCCAGTCATGGTGGCACATCCCTGTAACCCTAGCACTCTGGGAGGCTGAGGAGGAAAGATTAAAAATTCAAGTCTCGCGTGGACAATTTAGCAATTTAAAGGAATTCTGTTTCAAAATTAAAATTAAAAAAGGGCTAGGCATGTAGTTCAGCATGGACCTGTGTGCAAACCCCAGTACTGCAAAACAGAACTGGTTTCATTATTGCTTTCTCTCTTATGAGCCTCTCTTTAGTCATTCAAGAAGAATTCCAAGGCTTACTGAATCCAGTACTGTGTTGACGATCAAAAACAAGTTTTTCCCCTTAAGGTGCTTAGAGATCAAGTAAACAGGTTCTACAACAAAGTATGTTTTTGTTTTTTCTTGCAATACTGGGGATTGAACCCAGGGCTTCAGGGATGCTAGGCTAGGCAAGTATTCTTCCACTAAGCCACATTTCCACTCTGACAACAGAGCACAATGAGCACACAGGTACTACACAAACACATTGGTAGGCATAAGAGAATCTACATGCAGCCACAGAAAGAACAGAATAAAATGGCACAGGGAAGATGAAGAACTGATTACAACTGTGGTCTTGCTGGATATACCACCCTGAGCTGCAATAATCTTTATACTTTCCTACTAGGTTAGAAACTTCTCATTTGCAAGCTCATGACGTTATTATTCCTAAACTTTCAGTGACTGGGGCGACTTGGTGTACAATGCCCACAAACTACTAACTTTGAGTACAGGAAGAAAGAGAATCTTTAAGCCATGCTCATGGAGTCTAGTAAAAAAAGGCAATTTAAGTGAACAGTGCCAATAGTTGGGCCAAAGAATTGTAGAGATGATGGTCTATTTGATCATTCCAAATAATTATAAGAGTTGCTGTAAAACTCTCACTTTTGTGTGGGAAATGGCATGTTCATGATGATTTTTGAGAATTTACTGCTTTGCAAGTAGTAGTAATAAAGGAGATGAAGTTGCCATACAAATGTTTGCATAGACCCTCAAATAATCTCTATGGGTTCAAGATTCTGGGTAGAGGGGCTGGGGATTTAGCTCAGCGGCATAAGCGTCTGCCTTGCAAGCAGGCGGTTGTGAGTTCGATTCCCAGTACTGATAAAAAGTTAAAAAGCTTAAAAAAAAAAAAAAAAAAAAAAAAGATTCTGAGTAGAAAGCATCTGTACTTTACGCAAACTGGCCTGAAAAAGAAAAACAGCACCACTGGAATCACCAGGTATTCATATCACTTACCCAAATAATATTTGTTTCTTTCTGTGGCAGGCTCACCAGATGCAAAGAATAAATAAAAATGTCTCCTATTGTACATCAAATACTGCAACTCTTCCCTGCTTTCTGCCTACTTCAGATGACAGCATGGTTTTCCAATGGAAGAAAGCAGAGGTGGTAGAAATATACATAACCATAAATTTTGGGCATTCTCATTTACTGACTGAGATTTCTGATTAGGTTACTGGGTAGCTTACTTTATACAAGCCTCAGTTTACATACATGTGAGATAATTACTCAATGTTGTGAAGACTTTGCTAAGACAAATCTCTAAGGACAGATGATTGGAGATGCTTAATATATTGGCCCCTCTTGCTCCCTATTTATATTAGTATTTAAATGCCCCTCATCTCCTAAATAGTTTAAACATAAAGACCACAGCTCCTTAAGAAAAACTGGGAGGTTCTGTTAAGTTTTTACATTATAGAAGCTAAATGTTTCTTTTGTCCTCACAAAGGGTAGTCATGCCAGGTGTGGTGGCACACACTCGCAATCCCAGCACTGGGAAGGCAAGGCTGGAAGATCAAAGTTCAAGCCCAGCCTGACAACTTGTAAGACTATGTCCAAAATAAAAAATAAAAAGGCTGGGGTGTGGTTCAAGGTGAAGGCCATGGGTTTAATTCTAGTACCACAGGAAAAAATAAAATGGAAAGGAAAGGAAGGAGAGGGAAGGGAAGGGGAGAGAAGGTTTTTCTATAGTTGGGTTAAAGATCTGAGAGTCAACCCCCCCCCCCCTGCCGCCGACGCCGCCATGGGGTGGGGGACAAACTCTCTACCACTGAGCTATCTCCAAGGCCTAAACTGGGGAGTTTCTTAGCACAGTAAAGTCAGAGAGAAATATTGGGGTTGAAGTACATGAGAATTAGCAGAGAAGACAACATGGGGGGAAAAACTGAGCAAATGGATTCACTGGTTATGGGCTGAGGGAAAAAGACAAGTGAAAGAATATTAATAATGGAACTTCAAGCCACTGTGTAACACCAGGCAACTGACTCAAATTACTGCCAATGTCCCTTCTGTTTAAACTAATTCTTTTTATTAGTACATAGTTTTGTAGTACACAATGTTTATATTCCTTATGTGGGGTTGGTACATATACATAACACATCTTAATTCCTTTTTTATTCCCTTTCTCTTCCCCTCTTCAACTCCTGATCCCTTTACCATTTGAAAAGATCTCCTTACTTCCCATTATCTTTTATTCTTCTCTTTATTTATAATTTGGGTTTCTCATAAAAAAGATCATGTGCTATTTGAGTTTGTGTCTGATTCATTTCACTAAATATTACGGTCTCAAGATGTATCCATTTCCTATAAATGACTCAAGTTTATCCTTCTTTATGGCAGAGTGGTCCTCCACTGTATATAAACATCACATTTTCTTTATCCACTCATCTACTGATAAACATAGCCTGTTTCTAAGATTTAGTTATTAATATTTTCCATACTATGCTTATGAACAAATATGTCAAGAAATATTTTATTATGGATAGGACAGTGGCTATAGTGTACTTTCTCCTTAGTTCTAATAACAGCAAAATAAAAAAGCAACATTTCGAATCATACTGAACAGTGATTATATTACAATATATTTTAATCAATGTACGGCTTAGTTCTCACGTATCTATGTGTACTTTTCAACACTGTGACCTGTGCTCAAAGGTGATTATTTACATTTATATTAAGTAAAAATATATACATTTACAAAAAGTTTTTTAATTTACTAGCCACATTTCGGGTGCTCAATGGCTATACACTGGAGAGCTTCTACACTAGAGAATGAATACTTCTGTCACTAGAAAAAGTGTTGTCAAGCATGCCAAAAGTAAAAGATTTTAAAAGCACACTCAGGCTAGATGTGGTAGCACACATCTGTAATCCCAGCACTCATGAGGCTGAGACAAGAAGATGCCAAGATCAAGGTCACCCTGGGCTGCAAAGTAAGTTCCAGGCCAGCCTGAAAAAAAGCACACTCAACAGTTTCCAGTTGGGCTGCGGATTTAGCTCAGTGGCTTAAGCACCTGCCTGGCAAGAGCAAAGTCATGAGTTGGATCCCCAGCACAAAACAAACAGTTTCCAGTAAACTGGGTGAGTGGGCTCATATTTGTAATCCTAGCACTCAGGAAGCTGAGGCAGGAGGATTGTTTGAGAATAGTTTGGGCTATAAAGTGAGCTAAAGACCAGCATGAATTATATAGCAAGACTATCACAAAGACAGAAAAAAAAAAAAGTTTTCCAGTAATAGCGAAAGTATCTTAACGTCCTAATTTAATATTTCATCAGCAGAGCCAGGGATTTAGTTCAGTGGCACAAGTACCTTCCTGGCAAGCACAAGGTCATGAGTTCGATCCCCAGAACCCAAAGAAAAAAAATTTTTTTCATCAGCATGTAAGCTCTATTTTTTTGACAGGGTCTCACTATGTAGTTCAGGCTGGCCTTGAGCTCACAGAGATATCCCTGCCTCAGCCTCCCAAGTCCTGGGATTACAGACATATACCAATACACCTGGCACAGTGTCTATATTTTTTTTATTGGTACTGGGGATCGAACTCACGACTGCCTGCTTGCAAGGCAGGTGCTTATGCCGCGGAGCTAAATCCCCAGCCCCATAGTGTCTATTTTTCATTACACTATTTGACAGTATATTCTAAAAGAATCTTGACTGTTAAAGATTTTGTTAGGCATGCACCTGCAATCCTAGAATTCAGGAAGCTGAGGCAGAGGGATCTTAAGTTTAAGCAAGCCTAAACAATTTACAACTTAGTGAGACAGCAAGTCTCAAAAGAGGAAAAAAGGGCTGGGCATGTAGCTTTATGTGAAGGCCCTGGGTGTAATCACTAGTACCACAGGAGGGGAAAACAAAGACATATTGAAATTATAATCATTTGTATCTGTCTGTTGAAAATTAACAACCTCCATCTCACTGGCCACCCATTAATATACTTTTCAACCTAAATATTACTTTTTTCATGAGCAGAATATAGATTTTCTTATAGGTATAGTAATAGAGATTAAGGAGCTTTAAAGAAAAATATGCTTTATAAAAATCACATAACTTTCATAAAAATTAAGTCCCAATTGACCTCTATTAAGGAACCAAGATGTATTAATGATGTGTAGAAACTAAGCAGACAGAAATCAAGGAGTGTCCACCGAAGAGTTTTGAAATGTGTTGAATGTTACCTAGTAAAGTGGCATTCATTGCTGATGACTCAAAGAGACAACTCTTAGCCAGTGCTACTTAGGTCTTCCTTGTCTCTCTTTCATAACGCTTCCTAAATGAGCTGGCTCTCAAGTTTACTATAGTAAGCTGAGGGAAAAAGAAATCCAAATATTACTAATACATGGTCACAGATCCAGAGGGAATACAGTAAATGTCTGATGAGAACTAACACATTTGTGAATGTTACTCAGAGGTTTCTAATAAAGTGCCTTGAACAATATTTGATTGGGCACATGTGCAGAATATACCCTTCATACTGTACTAAATAAAATGTATGAGTAATGAACACCTGGTGACACTATGAGTCAGCAGAAGTTCCTGAAAAAGAACTAAGGATGACTATACACATGTATCCACGTAACGTGCTCTAGCCAGTATTTCAAAGGCACTTTACTAATTATTTTGAAATATCCAATTCCTTTATATCATTCCCTTCCCTCAGAACCCGTAAATTCCCACAACCACAGGGTATGAGGTATTGGGGAGAGGGCTATATATAATATTTATTTATTTATTTATTTATTTATTTATGAGCTTTTTGGAGACAAGGTCTTGCTGTGTAGTTCAGGCTGGTCTTGAGGTCACTACACAACCTAGGCTGGCTTCAAACTTGCAGCCATCTTCCTGCTTCAGCCTCCTAAGAGCTAGGATTACAGGTATATGCCACCATGTCTAGTCATATTTTTAAAGTTAGAAAAACTGTGCTTTTGATTCAACCTATCTTAATTTCTATATCTTACTAAAAATAAAATGAAACAAAACAAAGAGTTTTGCTTTAGGAAAACAATGTAGTGGGAGTCAGAGGAAAATATGGACAACTTGTACCTTTGCAGCCCTACCACTCCAGCTCTGACCTTTCTAAAAAGCTTTACTAGTGCTGCTGGGTCTGTAAAATGTAACCCACAAACAAAACCTTCTAAGATACAATTTTGATGACTGTCATTTCAAACTAAAATTAGTATTTTTTATTAAAAAAGGATTACACAGGACTCAATTAGCTATTAAATAAATATCATACCATACTCACTCTGTTCCCTGGCCTAAACCTTCAAAGTATCACCTTTCACAAAATTCAAGGAGCTAAGAGTCAGTTTGTTGTGCTGATTTATATAAAATGAAAGGAAAAAAAGCAAAATGATTGGCTAAAATAATTGTGGGATTTGTACAGTTGGGAGCAAAAAGTCTTTTGTAGATGGGTCTGATGGTATAAAATTGTCACCTCTGTTACTAGGGAGGCTGAGGCAAGAGAATCACAATCTAAAAGTCACCTCAATATAAAACCTAAAGCTACAAACATATTGAAGACATAAACATCTTTGTAGCTTTTGGGTTAAGCAAAGCTTTCTTGAGGAGAACACAAAAAGCAGAACCATGAAAGAAAAACTGATTAAACTGGATTTAAATAAATTGAAAACTTCTACTAGTAAGAAAATAAAAGATAAGCCATATACTAGGAACAAATATTTTAAGGGTTCAATATTCAGAAATAAATTCAGTTGGAAACCAATTTACACACTTAGTGACCCTGTCACACTCACTACGATTTTGTAGAAGTAGTCAAAAGTAACAATATATGGTGAAAGCAGCAGGAGATGGTTCAGAACACTAGCATTTCTACCTTTTCAAGCTTTCATTAGGGCTATTTTGCCTAACCTTTTTCTACCGACAGGAATAACAGTAAAAAGACCTTGTCCTCCATTAATTTATGCTCTTGGCTTCAAAATAATATGATGGAGGATGTTTAATATGTACTGATAATAATGCTATATTAAATTTCTAATAGGCTGCGTGTGATGGCGCACACCTGCTATCCCAGCACTTGGAAGGTTGAGACAGGAAGGTCGTTGTAAGTTCAAGACCAGCCTGGGCTACAAAGTGAGTTCATGGACAGCCTGAACTGCATAATGAAACCCTATCTCAAAAAGTAAAAACAAACAAACAAAACCAATAAAAACAGGAAAAATGAAACTGACATAATTTCCTTCACTTTTTTTTTCTTTTCTTTTCTGTTTTTTTCAGACAGGGTCTTACTACGTAGTTCAGGCTGACCTTGAATTCACTATGTAGCCAAGCTGGCCTCCAACTCTCAGCATCTTTCTGCCTCAATTTCCCAAATGCTAGGATTATAGGGATGCAGCACTATGCCTGGCTGTGACATCATTTCTGCCTTCATTGCATCTCAGAGGAATTTATCTCCTACACTTCAAGGATCTCAAAACTAATTAAGTTCATGTTTTGTCCTTCATTCTTTAAGATGAAGGACAGAGGGAGTATACTATTGAAATATTTTGAGTTTCAAGTGGTATAACATCAAAAAAGTTACTCTTGTAAACTTTGAAGAGTATTAGATTTGAGCATGGCTCCTTAACAGCTAGCACGCGCGTGCGCGCGCGCACACACACACACACACACTTCATAATAAATTCAGACATAGAATAATAAAATAACTGAATTTATTTATGTAGGAAGTAATAAATTTATGTAGAAATAAATAATAAGTTATTTATTACCTTAACAAATGGCTTTTGATATTATCTAAGTGATATAATTTTAATCAAAAGAAGTTATTAAAGGAGCTGGGGATTTAGCTCAGTGGCATAAGTGCCTGCCTTGCAAGCAGGCAGTTGTGAGTTCGATCCCTGGTACCAATAAAAACGAAAAAGACAAAAAAAAAAGAAGTTATTAAATAGCCAGATGTGGTGCTCACGCCTGTAATCCCAGCACTCAGGAGGCTAAGGCAGGAGGATTGTTGCAAGTTCGAGACCAGCCTGGGCTACAAAGTGAGCACAAGGCCAGCCTGAATTGCACAGAGTCCCTGTCTCAAAAAAAGACCAAAAAAAAAAAAAAAAGGACTTATTACCTTATGAGCCTATTCCCAGGATACAGTGTGTACTAAGTCCCCAATTTATGACAAGTTCTGTTCTAGGAGAAAGTATGTAAATCAGATTCGTTCCGAATCCAACAAAGTGAGTTTTATACAAGCACACCTGTGAAAGTCTGTAACACAAATGTTCATAAGTCAGGGACTTATTGTATATGAATATAGTCATTGCAGTTACCTTAAGTTCTGAACTCAAACTAATAATTGATACTTCATTAACTATTTCTTCAAACACATATCCAAAAAACAATCATGTTCTTTTCTATAAAGGGAGGGTATGCAGAAACTTGATAAAACTAGTCAGATGATTTTGAGAAGGCAATTAATATCAGAACCTCCACCATGATAAAACTTTGTAGAAGATGTAAGTCCTAATTCAAACCTTTTTTTTTTGTTTGTTTTTTGTTTTTTTCTCTAAACTTTTTCTTTTTTCTTTTTTGTTTTTTTGGTCTTTTTCCTTTTTATCGGTACCGGGGATCGAACTCACAACTGCCTGATTGGAAGCAGGCGCTTATGCCGCTGAGCTAAATCCCCAGCCCCATAATTCAAACCTTTTAAACAAATGTTAAGTAAAGGTTTTAGTTCCTTTTCCTCTGACATGCTATGAAGAGACTGGCTATCAGACGATAAACAGAAGGGAAAAGAAGAAGGAAGTGGAAATAGTCGATTTTTTTTTTGGCGGGGGGGGGGGTCTTTTTGAGAGAGTCTTCACTATGCAGTTCAGGTTGGCCTTGAGCTTACTTTATAGCCCAGGTTGGTCTTGCACTTGCAACCATCTGCCTGTCTCTGTCTCCCAATTATAATACTAGCTGGTATTATAAACATGTGCCAACACACCGGCTTTGAACTCAATATGCAGCCCAGGCTGGCCTTGCATTTGTGGTGATTCTGCTGCTTCAGCCTCCTGAATGCTGGGATTCATGCAGCCATTACTTTTTTGCTTTTAAGAGGCAATGTACACCAATATAGGTTAGCAAGTAATGTTCATTTTATTATATCCAGGTCCTTTGGAACTAGACAGAAGAGGGCCAGGGATTTAGCTCAGAGGCAAAGTGCCTACCTAGCCTTAAGCACAAGGTCCTGGGTTCAATCCCTTGCCAGTACCCACCCCCCCCAAAAAAAAAAGAAAAAAGAAAAAAAAAACTGGATGGAACAGAGAGGACTTAAATAAGGAGATTCAAGGTAACGGCTGTTTGATTCCTCTATGATCACTTTCCCTACTCCATAACCTTGGGTGTCTGTCCCACACGAACTCTTGTTTGTTTATTTTGAGACAGGGCCTTGCTTTGTAGTTCAGGCTAGGCTTGCAGTTAGTATGTAGCCCAGGCTGGCCTTGAACTCACAGTAATCCTCCTGCCTTAGTCACCTGAGTGCTGGGATCACAGATGGGTGCTATCACACTCAGTTCCCACATCAACTCTTGAAAAATTCTAGAAGTCTTTTTCCAGAAGCAATAAAAACAAATGGCCTTTCAATTAGGAGAGATATAAAAAAATAGTTATAGTACCAAAAAGAGAAGGGAATTAACTTAGTACGACAATCAATGCTGAATGAGGCAACCTGTTACCTAGTTTTGTTTGCCCCTTACTGTTCATATAACAATGGAAAAATACCCTTTGGGCCCTAACATTTAAATAAGGAAATAAGGCCCACAGGCAACCAGGCTTCCTTTAAAGCTTCTAATTGGCTATTCAGTTAAACCTCCACTTATTTGGGGGGTGAGGTGTTGAGGATGGAACCCAGGGCCTCCAATAACCTAGGTAAGCACTCTATCATTGATCCTCCATCATTACCGGAGAGCTATATCAAACATTAGAAACAAGTCCTAGCATGAAAAAGATCAAAACAAATACAGAAAAAATGTAGGAGAAAAAATCTAGGACAGTATATAGAAACTTTAGGGGCTGGGGATTTAGCTCAGCGGCATAAGCACCTGCCTTGCAAGCAGGTGGTCGTGAGTTCGATCCCTGGTACCGATAAAAATGAAAAAAGACAAAAAAAAAAAAAAAAAAAAAAAAAAAAGAAACTTTAAGAAATTAGTCAAATGAAAAAGGAAATCTATTGAAGCCATGAAAGGATATTATGAACAGAAACATTCAAACAAGTAAAAAGATCCCCTGGTGCCGAGGTTGCAGATCGAAGGTAGAGTGCTTGTCTACCAAGGGTAAGGTCCAGGGTTCCATTCCCAGCACCACATGAGTTCAACGATGAGAGATCCCCTCTAAAAAACAACAAAAACAAAAGAGAAGCAAGGAACAGCTGCTGCACTTATGATTGGCAATTAAGAGGAACACATGTGAGCCAGGAAATCGGTGCAAATAGAGGACAAAAAGTGGCCAAGAGAATAGAGAAGGACTATCCCCAGGATGGCAGCTGTGTAACACATACAGAGTGTTATCTGACCAGTCAAGAGACTGTCATCACATTTGTCTTAGCTACCACTGATCTTCTTAATAGGGATTTCCTTATGTTACCTAGGCTGGCCTCAAACTCCTGGGCTTAAGAGATCCTTCAGACTGGGTCTCCAAACAGCTGGGACTACAAGTGCATGCCATCATGCTCAGCTCTGTTTATCGTGTTTTAAAAGCTAGGAACAGGTGGTCACAGTGTTGCACACCTTAATCTCAGCTATTCGGGGGCTCAGGCAGAAGGATCACAAGTTCAAAGCCATCCTGGGCATCTTCTTGAGACTCTGTCTCAAAATCAAAATTAACAAAGGCTGAGCTATAATTCTAGGCAAAGACATACACATACCACACCACACACACATACAAAATAATGCATAAGTGAGCCTAGCCTTCAACTTGTCTTGATTAAAAGTTAATGAATTTGGGCTGGGGATTTAGCTCAGTAGCATAAGTGCCTGCCTGGCAAGCATGAAGTCATGAGTTCAATCCCAGTACCGCCAAAAAAAAAAAAAGTTAATGAATTAAATTTAAAAAAAGTAATGAATTTCTTTCTTTTCAGCATTCCTGGCTGCCTAATGAGCTCACTTGACCTCACAAAACAGTTCTTTAACCAATTTCTGAAAGCTGTAGGTAAGTCATGGACAACTTAGGAGAAATTAACAGTGGTGGCCATTACCCCTGACAGTATTTCTGTTAAATGTTTCACATCTGGCTTACACTAGAACGGCCACACAATACAATTCCCAAGACTAGGTCTTGACTTTGCTCATGCCTTCATAGAAAGCACTCTGTGAACATCAAAAAACTGAGTCAATGATGGGCCGCTGATCCTTGGAGATTCCTGGAATCATTTCAGGAGCCTGAGAGGTAAAACTGAGTACATGAATATACAAAAACTTACAGTCATGGCTGCTTAACAGGGATACATTTGGAGAAATGAAGGAGGACTGCAATGCATTCAAATATACCTGGGCTACATAATGAGTTCAAGGATAGCTTGAACTACATAGTGAGACCCTGTCTCAAAAAACAAAAACAAACACAAAAAAGTGCAGATTGAGGATCCCTTATCTAAAGTACCTGTACTGAAAGTATTTTGGCTTTTTTTAATATTTTGGAATATTTGCAAATGAACAATAAGATACCTATGGTTAAGATTCCACTCTAGCCGAGTGTGGTGGTGCACATCTGTCATCCCAACACTCTAGAGGCAGGGGCAGGAGGATGGATGCGAATTCAAAATTAGCCTAAACTGCGCAGTAAAACCCTGTCTGGAAAAAAAAAAAATCCAATTCTACTGTAATCCCAGTACTTGGGAGGCTGAGGCAGGAACACTGCCATGAGTCCAAGGTCAACCTGGACTACAAAATGAATTCAAGGCCTATTTTAACTATATAGGGAGACCTTGTTCCAACAAACACAAAACAAAACAAAAGACCCAATTCTAAACATGAAATTCATGTTTCAAATGTACCATATGCAGATAGAGGGCAATTTTATACAATGTTTTTGAGTGTATGTGTTTTGACTATAACCTATTTCACGAGATCAGGTGAGATTTTCTACTTGTTATATTAGCACTAAAATGTTTCAGACTTTGGCGCATTTCAGATTTCAAATTAAGGATATTCAACCTGTGAATATAAGAAGAGTAGGATAATGAGGCAAGTCTGAAAGAAAATTTAAGTTTCCAATAAAAATCTTTGTTACCATGTAAATGTATTCTCTAGAATTTGTCACCAGGCAGCTAATATAAACTCAGTTTACCAAGTCTTCATAAACACTCTGTTTAAGAATTAATTTGAGGGGCTGGGGATTTAGCTCAGCGGCATAAGTGCCTGCCTTGGAAGCAGGCAGTCGTGAGTTTGATCCCCAGTACCGATAAAAAGGAAAAAGACAAAAAAAAAAAAAAAAAAAAAGAATTAATTTGAAATTAGGCATGGGATTATAGGCATACCTAAAATCCCAGCACTCAGGAGGCTGAGGCAGGAGAATCATTGCAAATTTGAGACCAGCCTGGGCTACAGAGTGAACTTGAGACCAACCTGAAGTATATAGCAAGATTCCAAAACAAGGAATTCATCTGATGATGAATCCATAAATTTATTGGACTGGAGCTTTAACTCAGTGGCATAAGCGCTTGCCTTGCAAGAGTGTGGTCGTGAGTTCAATCCCTGGTACCGATTAAAAAAAAAACCATAAATTTATTAACAAAGTACTGGCTGCCATCTAGTGTTCAAACTTAAGTTTTCACTGATGAATTAGATATAAAACTTCAAATTACTCTGAGGGAAGGGATCCTAGTCTACCATGATAGTGAATATCTGATATCCTAACACTCTGGTAAACTGATAAAGGAGACTCAAAAGTTTAAGCTTAGCAGTACCATTCTCCCAAAAAGTTTAATGTATTACATAGGGTCATGAAATCAGAGAAATTCTGACCTTGAATGGTTTGCAACAGAAATCTAATTAAAGCAAGACAAAACTATTCCTCAGAACTATCTGATTACTAGTATCAGTAGTCCAAAAAAGGTTAACCTCAGTCATCAATGGTAACATGCAAGAGTAGAAAATAAGCCTGGTAACATTTTAAGAATACTTTCTCAGCTGGGCTTGGTGACACGCTCCTGTAATTCCAGCTGAGGCAGGAGGATTATTGCAAATTCGAGACCAGCCTGGGCTACAAAGTGATCCCAAGGCCAGCCTGAACCACACAGTGAGATCCTGTCTCAAAAAGACAAGAACAAAAAAAAAAATAACACTTTCTCAGGGCCAGGGATATAGCTCAGAGGCACAGCACCTGCCTGGCAAGTGCAAGGTCTTTTGAGTTTGAACCTCAGTACCAAAAACAAACAAACAAATAAAACTTTCTCAAATTGTAATGGCATAAAAAGGGATTAAGACTTTTTCCTATAAAGAAACAAAAAAATTCTTTCAGCATGCTGAGATCAAACAAATAAAACTGCCTATGATTGTATTTCACTTCTATTTATTTATAATATTTTGGTGATGTATATTTTTGTTTTTGAGCAGAGTCTTGGTATGTAGTTCATGTTGGCCTTGAACTCATTATGCAGCCCACAATGGTCCCAAACTGACAGCTATCCTCCTGCCTCAGCCTCCCTGCTGCTGAGATTACAGATCTGTACTATTCTGCCTAATAATGTATATTTTTAAATGGAAAGTACTTCCAAGTAATTTTACTACCTTATAATATGGTTTTAAAAAAACTGATATCCTAGAATGATGTCTCACTTTGAAATGAGTCAATAGGAAAACAAGTCTCAATATACAATATCTGATTTTTTTAGTCAAAAAGACAGACATTAAACCATTACGGAAGCAGATGCGGATATCCCCATTTGTATGGGTAGACAGATACTTAGGCAAAATATCTCTGGAATTATAATAACTTCCATGATCAAGTAATAACTAAATTCTACAAAGCACCTTGGTTTCTTTTTTCTTTTTTTTTTTTTGAGATAAGGTCTCACTATGCAGTTCAGGCCACACTGGTTTCTTAAGCATAAGAAAAAAATTTCCACACAAAAATAAGTATACAGGGCTGGGGGATATAGCTCAGTGGCACACACACCTGCTTGGCAAGTGCAAGGTCCAGAGTTTGATTCCCCCTACAAAAAAGACCAAAAAAAGTATATAGCAAAGCATGGTAGCGCACGCCTTTAATCCCAACACTCAGGAGGCTAAGGCCAGATGATCACTGCAAATTTGAGGCCAGCCTGAACTATACAGTGAGTTCAAGGTTAGTCTGAACTACACAGTGAAACCCTGTCTCAAAAAGACAAAAAAAAAGTAACTTAAGGGGCTGGGGATTTAGCTCAGCGGCATAAGCACCTGCCTTGCAAGCAGACGGTCATGAGTTCAATCCCTACTATTGATTAAAAAAAAAAGGTAACTTAAAAGATCACTATACAAAACTAAATTTCTATCTTAATTTGCCAAATGATTCTTGGCTTTATTAGTTTGATTAACATTTTAGGTGGAAAATCTCCCCCTAACCAGGATTGAACTTGCAATCTCATGCTTACCAGACAGGCCCTTGTGTTGCTGAGCTAAATTCCTAGCCCTTTGACTAACATTTTAGGGCAGCGAGTCTCAAATCATCTCCCTCATAATCCCCATTCCTTTTTAGGAGGTCTATAAGATTAGAACAATTTTTTTAAAAAAATTATGATGTTATTTGACTTTTTACTCTTGTTACTTCCCAACTATACAGAATATATCATAACATACAAACTGAATGTAGAAGCAGATATGTCAATATACCTGTCTTCAGTTATAGATTTGCAAAAATATAAAATAATGCCATTGGCCAGGGATTTAGCTCGGCAGCATAACTCCCTGCCTCACAAGCGGGCGGTGGTGAGTTTGATCCCCAGTACCAAAAATATATACATAAACAAATAAAATAAAATAACACCATTCTTCTTGCTCTTTTTTTTTTTAACTTTAGGAGTTATCTTTCATTTAAAATTTTATTTACATAATCTATAATGGGTTTATTAATGATATTTTAAATGAATTAATAGTTCTTACATTTCTCAGGTTTAATTTATAATACAGTGAATATCAATAGATACAAGTCATACAAACAAAAGCTCATTGTGAATCTCAATTATATTTGAATATAAATGGCTAATAAGAGCAAAATGTTTAAGAATCACCATTCTATAGAGTAATATCCTGAACATGAAAAGAATTAATTTACTCTCAAAGCTTTAAAGGAGTTAAAGCATAAAGTACAAATAATGTTCGATAAGAAAAATGGAAGTAATACTCACCAAATGGATCTTCCATGCCACATTTAACCAGTTTAGGGAGATGGGATATAGTTTCTAAAATGAGAAAAAGGTGAATGCTATAGTTAAAACATAAAATCCATCACTTTTTGTTTTTAAAAAATAAGCCGAGCTAGGCATGATTATGCAAGTCTGTAATCCCAGCACTTGGGAAGGATGCTGAAGCAAGAGGCTCTTCATGAGTTTAAGGTCAGCCTGGGCTATACAGTGAGTTCAAGAGCAACCTGAAATACAAAGCAGAACCCTGTCTCAAACAAAACAAAACAAAGCCCAATTCAGTAACACTGGTTAAAGTTTAAAATTGGAACATTATAGAAATATACAACTTATTAAAGAGCATTTCCAATTGAGTGCTATCTAAAAAGAGTTGAGATACATAGAATACTCACATAAAACATTTAAGACATTTTCATTTAAAAATTTATCATTCTCTATTTCTTCAAACAATTCCCATTCTGAATCCTTACATTAAATTTGTTAAGAGTGTAAAGAAAAGCTATTATGCAAAACAAAAACAAATTCATAAACATTTAAGAAAGGATATAAAAGACATCTTTGAAGGAGGGAATTTGTCTTGCCTGAGGAAAGCAGAAGTTATTTTAGATATGATGGCTCAGTAAATTTAAGCATTCTCAAGTATGAAAACAAAACATAGCAAAAAAAGTTTTGAAATAAGTTTAAGTATATTCAGCCTCTCTCATGCCAAATCAAAACAGTTGTCCACCCAACTCAGCTTACTACCCCTCTTATGCTTTTAATCTGAAGGGCATTCCCCAATAAAAACTAGCATTCCCCAGCCTGATTACTAAACTCCAGCTAAGTGCCCTGAGTGATTGGAGAAAACTGGGAGAAAGGTGGGTTTTGGAGTTAAATCACTAACAGACTAGATGGCAATGAAGACCTCTTAGCTTGTTTTACATGTAATGCAAGTTTTCCCTGACACAAATGTTGGTCCAATTCCTAATCTTTCATCACTGCTGATCTATCTGGGTAAGAGAATGCACACTAATAAGTGACTTGATAAGATGCAACAGGTGCTGTCGAAAATAAAGAAAAAAATATAATGACAATGGACATCTGTAACCTAGTACTCTGGAAGGCTGACACAGGAAGGTCTCAAATTCAAACCCAGCCTGGACAATTTAGCAACTTTGTAAGACCCTGTCTCAAAATTAAAATGAATGAATGAATAGAGAGTTAGCTCAGAGCCCTGGATTCAGTCTCCAGCAGGAAGAAGGGCGGACTACAATGGAACTGAAAGTGTTAAACTCAATTGATGCTCCAGAAAAAGATAAAAGGATAAAAGTGATTAACAGTCCACTGAAAGTCAAATCTGAAAGCCCCAACGAATCTTTAATAACTTACACAAAGGCTTAGAGAACAGAAAAACCTTATGATCAGAATCAGTGTAACCCAGATTTAAAAGTTGATTCATAATCAAGGGAGAAGGGCTGGGGATTTAGCTTAGTAGCTTAAGTGCCTGCCTGGCAAGCACAAGGTCATGAGTTTGATTCCCAGTACAAAAAAAAAACCCACAAAAACAAAACCATAGTCAAGGGAGATGTGTTACACTAAAGTTATAGCCTCATCCCTAACATGTAGAATCATGACTTTTAGTATCTTTTTTTTTTTTTTCTTTTTCTTTTTTCTGGTACCAGGGATCGAACTTACAACCGCCTGCAAGGCAGGTGCTTCTGCCGCTGAGCTAAATCCCTAGCCCCGAATCATGACTTTTAAACCGGGTTTAGTGGCACATACTTGGAATCCCAATGCTCAGGAGGCTGACAAGGGAAAAGGAGAGGTTAACTACTTGGGATACAGAATTTAACACCCTGGCTAGAATCCCAGCATAGGTAGGGATGCAGCTCAGTCGTGGAGTGCTTGCTAAGCACGAGCAAGGCCCAGGGATCAAAACTTCAGTGAAGGTATAAATTTGTTAATCTTTTTTTTTTTGGTCTTTTTCTTTTTTATTGGTACCGGGGATCGAACCCGTGACTGCCTGCTTTCAAGGCAGGCGCTTATGCAGCTGAGCTAAATCCCCAGCCCCAGTGAAGGTATACATTTATGAGGATGGTTCATAAAAACTGGAAGAGTGATAGCTTACACTAATTGCAACACAAAATAATAGTGGCAGAGGGAAGTAGAAGGGATTTAAACAATCAGAAATGTAGGTATCCTGAAATAGATGTATTAAAAAAATAGATGTATTACATTTGTTCAGGCAATTCATTAAATTATGTTCGTGGAAACAAAGGGGGATGACATATAAAGAATGTGTTGGTGAAGGGAACCAGCATTATTAGGAAATTTAATAGTTACTTTTCTCCATTGGAAAAACTGTCACAAAATTCAGTTCACTGAACTTAGCTGATTGATAGCAATGGCCATGATTCAACCCTAAAACAAAGTGCTGCAGCATGGTAGATCTGACAGATTCCAAGCTCTTGAGTAAGGCAAACAAAGAACTGCAAAGCATACAGCCAGTAGCGAGGGAAAAGCAGTACATTAACTGAAGGTCACAAACAAAAAAAGGTGCCAGGATGACAAAATGAATACTGCATACTCTTTGCTCACCATATACATGAGCTTGGATCTATCTGTGATAACAAAAGGAGATGACAAGGTCCTGGTATGCAACTATTAGAAGTCAAGTGGCAAAAAAAAAAAAAAAAAAAAGAAGTCAAGTGGCTACAATTACCACAATTAGAGTAGCAGTCAAAGAGATCAGATTCACAGGTTTATGAAGATGGTTAATATAACCTTCACTACAGGCAAAATAGATGAGTGGCCAGTAAGAGTACTACTCTAGGCTGGGATGGGATATAGCTCATTTGGTAGAGAGTGTGCTTAGCTTAGCACATAGGAGACCCTGAGTTCAAACTTCAGCACTACCCACTTCCCCTCACCCCAATGCATATTACTATTTTGTTTTTGTTTTTGTCTTTTTGAGACAGGGTCACAGTAAGCAGTTCAGTTGGCCTTGAGCTCACTATGTGGCCCAGGTTGGTTGTGAACTTGCAATGATTATCCGGCTTAGCCTTCTGAGTACTGAGATTACAGTGTACACCACCACACCAGGCTATACTACTGTATTTGAAACACCAAAAGAAATCAAGGTGAAAACGAGGATGCTCCAACAAGAAATCAGAATCCTATAGCCAGTTTCTAGCCCAGGTGAGTTTTAGATTCAGCTCACTGACAGGAGATCAGGTACCCACAAGAAAGGAAACCATAACATCAAAGTATAATAGTTTCTTAAGAAATCCACAGCCCTGGGCTGATAGGTTAGCTTAGCAGTACAAGCACCTGCCTGGCAAGTACAAGGCCATGAGTTTGATCCCTGGTAACAAAAACAAAAACTTTGGTGTTCAAAAGGTCTCCGTGGCCAGGCATGGTGGCACATTACCAGATGCCAGCAAAAAGCTGAGGCAGAAGGATCTCATGTTTGGGGTTAGCTCCGGCAACTTTGTGAAACTCTTCTAAAATAAAAAATAAAATGATCTGGGGATGTATTTTAGTAGTACAACATCCTTTGGTTTGATTCACAATACTTAGTGGGGGAAAAAGCTCTTTGTACTTAAGAGTTTAACTCTCTGTAGTGTCAGTCTTTAAATTTTTATAATTTTATCTATAAATTCTGTAAGTAAAGACTCATAGGAAAATGGAGCATGTGCTGGGGGAACTTGGAGCCTTGACTCACACTACCTCCTACTTCCTCCCCTGAAGGGGCTGTCAGTGCCACAGTGCTTTGGTGATGATTCCCTGTCAAGAGACAGGGACCTCTTACCCACTCTCAATCTAGGCACACTAAGCAAAAAAAATTATGTAGTAGCTTTACCTATAGCTGTTCACTCAGATAACTATAAACTTGGGAAAAAAACACTAATGTTTTGAGGACTGGCTGGCACTGATACCTAGAGCCTGGAAATATCATCACAAGATTATAAGGACTAGGAAATAAATTGAGTCCTGCTGACACTCAGCTCACAGTGTAGCCCTAGTGTCTGTCTGTAGGTCCTCCTACTGGCTTGAATATAAAACTAAGACAAACATGAAAATTTACGAAACTCTTATTTTGCATTCTTGGCCTATGAGATAAGAATTATCATATGGGAGAGAGCTAAGTAGAATAAAGCCTCTAAAACTGCCCAACCCCACCCAACAATATAACAACACATCTATAAATCCAGTATTCGGGGGCTGGGGATTTAGCTCAGCAGCATAAGTGCCTGCCTTGCAAGCAGGCAGTCGTGAGTTTGATCCCCAGTACTGATAAAAAGGGGAAAAAAAAAGATGAAATATAAATCCAGTATTCTGTGAGGCTAAGGCAAGAATATAGGATCACAAAGTTTGCATGGGCAATGTACACGATTCTTTCTTAAACCAACAAACAAAAAAGAATGATGGTACACACAAAAATGATGAAAAATGGCAGGCACCAAAATTCAGAAAACATTCCTTTATTTCACATGAGTACATTAAGTATCTGTTACAATGCACAACATATTGAATCACGAAGATTCATACAAACAAGGCCACATCCATTTGTTACCAGGTACACATGTTATTTCTGCATTATGTTTGTAATCTGGTCATTCGGCGATTAGACTAGAGTAGATCTATTTATAAAATTAGCATTTTTTTAAAAAATCGGTACCAGGGATAGAACTCACGACTGCCTGCTTGCAAGGCAGGCGGTTATGTTGCTGAGATAAATCCCCAGCCCAGTAGATCTATTTATAGACATTTGGCTGGGCATGCTGGCCTGTAATCCCAGCACTCAAGAGGCTGAGGCTAAGGCAGGAGGATTGTTGTGAGTTTGAGACCAGCCTAGACTACAAACAGAGCGCAAGGCCAGCCTGAACTGCATAGAGAGACCTTGCCTCAAAAAAGATATTTATCTCCCATCCAAAATTGCTTGCTTGGGTATTTACAAGTTGTTTAATTTTAATTTATATTATCATTTAAGTATTAATTTCAATATTATATCTAGTTAATATTAATATTATAATTCAATATGTTCATCATGTGTTGCAACAAAACAATAAATATATCCATCTGGCTAATGATTTTAACTGGGGTTATTTTTAGATAGTTTATATGATGAGCATCCTAAAAAAATCATTTTAGGGCTTATTTTCCAGTTAGGTTTTTTTTGCGGGGGGAGGAATGACAGAGAAAGACTCAACCAGTTTACATCAGCCATCAGTCATGGCCTTCCCAGTGCTGATAAAATGGGCACATGAACAAAGATGGCAATGGTGCCAGAGTCACACATTATGATAAGCCCAAGAGCATTAACTCCCAATTACAAGGATGCTCTAGTTACCCATGCTACTAAAGAATCCAAATAGCCAGCAACATAGACAAACATTAAGTTCCCAGATGGCACCCTATTTTAAGGAAGCCAACTGATTACTGACAATGACTTCATTACATTTGGACCCTTCTACCCTGGAAAGGTAAAAAATATGTTCTGACAGAGATAATATTTTGAGAACTAGGGAGGCTGAGGCAAGAGGACTACCATGAATTTGAGGACACCCTGTACTACACAGTGACTTCAAGACCAGCCTGAACTACACAGCAAGATCTTGCCTCAAAGCAAAACAAAATGGGCAAAGGATTTAGCTCAGTGGTGTAAATGCCTGCCTGGCAAGTGTGTGGTCATGAGTTCGATCCTCGGTACCAAAAAAAAAAAAAAAAAACCAACCACAAACTTTTGGTATAAACCTACCTTTCCTGCCCTTGTGGATGCAGAAAACATCACTATAGGAGAGCTTGGGAAATATTTGCTTTACCGGCAAAGGATAACTCCACACAAAACTGTGACATGCCAGTGAAACCAGTTGGTAGTAAATTACATGCAAGAAAGAGCCCAGGATCATGGAACCTGCTGGTGGTACCATCTAAACACTGCTAATTAAACTGGGCATAGCATGTTTCCCTGTAGTCCCAGCACTTGGGAAGCTGAGGCAGAAAAATCACTTAAACTTACATGTTTGAGATCACTTTGGGTGACATAATAAGATAGGAGGACCAATTTAAAAATTTAAAATTTGGACAATTCAAAAAAAGGATCTGAACAGTCATTTCTCAAAGGTATGTAATTAATTAACAAGCCTATGAAAAGATCCTCAACATCATTAGTCACCATGGAAAATGTAAGTAAAATTACATCAATTAAGTGGGTACCAATAATAGCAAGTGTTGTGGACCTCCCCTCCCTGATAAGTGGCTGTGGTGTGGCAGACTGTGGCCCTTCCAGGGGGAGAGCCACCAGCAGCTCCTGAGATCTGCGCCATGTTGGAACTTAGAATGTTGGGAAGCCAAGCAAGCACCTCCCCTCCCTGGTAAGCAGCAGTGGTGTGGCAGACTGCGGCCCTTCCAGGGGAAGAACCACCAGTGTCTCCTGAGATCCGTGCCACGTAGAAACTTAGGACACTGAGAAGCCAAGCAAGCAGCTCCCCTTCCTGGTAAGTGGCTGCAGTGTGGCAGACTACGACCCCTCCAGGGGGAGAACCACCAGTGTCTTCTGAGATCCACACCATGTTGGAATTTACAAAGCTGGGAAACCAAGCAACCAGCCTGCTCTCTGCTAAGCAATATTGAACCTACTGGTACATGGCCTAGAGTCAAACATCCCACTTCCCCTACCCGCCTTCTCTTGTCCCCTCCATTAGCAAATGGGAACCAGAAATCTGAGCATCTGCTGGGAGGCTGACCATAGCAAATAAGGGGGATTTCCTTCTACCATCTCTTGGGGAATCTGTGAATTTTAAAAATATTTTTTGACAGTGAATAATGAACCAAACAGTTAAGGCAGTTAAACTGTACCTATTTAAAAAAAAAAAATCAGATGTATTATATTTGGCAGATAAGATTAAATTCGGAATGTGTTATACCATTAACTATCACAGCAAGAACATCAACTTTCACAGGACATTTATTATGCATGGAAATAGTCACATCATTAAGTATGTACCCTCACTTTTCATATAATACTGCCACTTGCTTTTGTCTCCTGAGAGTTCCAAAATAGTTGAGAACTGGTTAGAAATGGTCAATGGAGAACTACAAACATACTACAGTAGAACTATCCATGACATAATCTACTTTTAGATAGAAGGAGAGATCTAACAATCACCGACTTAAAATTATACATTGGAAGGCTGATATAGGCGGATCACTTCAATTTAGGAGTTGAAGGTCTGCCTGGCCAACACACCAAGACTGACTAACACACATGAAAGAAAAAAGAAAAGAAAAAGGGAGAGAGAGAGAGAAAGAGGAGAGAGAGAAAAAGAGAGAAAGGAAGAAGAGGAGGAGAGGCAAGAGAACAAGGAAGAGGAAAGGGAAAAAGAAAGGAAAAAAGGAAAGAGAGTCAAGTACAAAGATACCACCCTTCTTTTCATTAATCCTCATATATTCTTCCTGTTGGTTTTTAAAGGACCAGGTATAATGCTGCCCCAGCTCCTTGGGAGGCAAAGGGAAGAGGACTGCAGGAGTTTGGGCCAACCTAGGCAAGACTCTATCCCTTTTTATTCCTTTCTTTGCAATTCTAGGGATTGAATCCAAGGCCTTGGCACTGAGCTATATCCACAGCCTTTTAAAATTCTGAGACAGAGTCTCACTAAATTACCCTAGCTGGACTCAAATTAGAGGTCCTCCTGCCTTAAGCTGTGAGTGCTAGGATTGTAGATATGTGCCAGCACAAGCCCTGGTGTGGGAAGCCGCCTATGATGGTGCCCATTTCCTGCTTCCGGGTTCTTCCCGGCCTGAACAAGCCCGCCAAATTGTCATGTCTGCCCAGTTACCCGTGACGCTAGCCTATCAGCTTGTTAGACGCGCTTCTCTGTGATTGGATACTGCTTCCCCTTATAAGA
Source organism: Cavia porcellus (assembly GCF_034190915.1). Classification (NCBI taxonomy): domain Eukaryota; kingdom Metazoa; phylum Chordata; class Mammalia; order Rodentia; family Caviidae; genus Cavia; species Cavia porcellus. The sequence goes on along the minus strand of NW_026947508.1, from coordinate 21,683,928 downwards.
GGCTGTTCCTGCCCCCAACGGGCGGAAGAGGAACCAACGTTGAGGGTGGCGGACCTTATTAGGTCCGGTTCGCTGTACACAATAAAGTTTGAGAGCTGATCCTGCTCGAGTCTGGCCTCCTGTCTCCCGTGGCTCCGGTCACCCTGGGATGGTGGAGAGTGTAAGCAAGCCTTGATCTGTAGTTCTAATGCTGCCCTTGTTAATGATAACCAGAGCCTTGGTGAAGTCTACAGAAGACAACTTGGACAGCTCTCCTTGAATGCAGAACAACAATTGCCTCTGCATTATTTAACCAGGTCTTATCTCCTTGTACTGACAATGTACAGAGCTGGCTAAGTATTTCCTTCTCTCACAAAAAAAAAAAATTGAAAAAAAAAAGGGCGCTGGAGATTTAGCTCAGCGGCATAAGCGCCTGCCTTGCAAGCAGGCAGTCGTGAGTTCAATCCCTAGTACCGATAAAAAGGAAAAAGGCCAAAATATATATATATTGAAAAAAAAAATACTTCCTTCTCTCGTCAATTGGCTCTAAGCAATGTGAATAGGAATAGCTGAGGTCCTGATGTGTAATCTTCAAAGCCAACCAACAGTTTCCTGTTTTCTCCCTTCCTGTCTCCCTATAAATAGCTGAGCACAGCAGGATGGCAGAGCCACATAGCTCCAGGAATGTCAACTGGGTTTGCACCTCAAGATGAGAGGCTGAGTTCCCAGGGCACAAAAGTTTACATATCAGAAACTGAAGCAGCAGCCTCCTAAACATTTAAATGCGACCCCAATTGAGCTATGCACACTGGTCTTTCTGCATATTCTTCTCTCTGCATATTGTAAAGTTACTTTCTGGCCTCCTAGCTAAGTCTAGCTCACGGACTCACATAATTCCCACCATTTTCACCATCACTTATTCTCAAGCCACTCCCTTCTTCACGAGTTAAATTCTGGGTGAGGCCCTGGGTCAGGGCCTTTGTCTGTCAGTCTTCACCTGGATCAGACTTAGGACGCCTTGGCTTCCTATAACTATGAACATGTCTTAGTGTCTTTATTCTCACTGTGGGTTGCACTGGGATTCCAATAACATTTCAATGGGATCACAAATATAAACTTTCTAGATTTCATGGAAGATCGGAAAAGGGATTATATGGGGCTGGGGATTTAGCTCAGCGGCATAAGTGCCTGCCTTGCAAGCAGGCAGTCGTGAGTTCGATTCCCAGTACCGATAAAAACGAAAAAGACAAAAAGAAAAGAAAAGAAAAGGGATTATACTATTTGGATTACAATAAAATCAATACCATATAGGTGTGAGAACTTTATATTTAATAATAAAAGTAATAAATAATCAGGAATACAGCTCAGTGGCACAGTGCCTGCCTGGCAAGCACGAGGTCATAAGTTCATCTCTGATACTCCCCCCAAAATAAATAATAATAATAAATAAAAATTTAAAAAGGAAAAGAAGCTCCTAGCACTTGGGAGGCTGAGGTAGGATTGTTGCCAGTTGAGACCAGCCTGAACTACAAAGTGAGCCCAAAGCCAGCCTAAACTGCATTGCAAGACACTGTCTCAAACCGCCCCCCAATTTTTTTTAAATTAAAAAAAGGAAAAGAAAATAAGTAACAAAGCAGATCTATGAGGCTCTAGAAAAAAATCAAATCAGAAACAATTTTTCAAATAACTACAGAGATGGTAACCATAATGAGAACTTAGGAAAGTGATGGAAACCAAGAACATTCAACAAAGAAAAGACATGGAATCCATGAAACAGATTCAAACAGCTATCCAGGAGATTAAAAATTCCATCAAAAGTATACACAGCAGAATGAGTCAATGTGAGGACAGAATATCAGATATAGAAGACAGGATTGGGGTTAGCAGTCATGAACAGAAAAGAGTTCTTAAAAATAGCAAAGGATCGGGGGCTGGGGATTTAGCTCAGTGGCATAAGCGCCTGCCTTGCAAGTGTGTGGTCGTGAGTTCGATCTCCAGTACCGATAAAAAAAGAAAAAGACAAAAAAAAAGCAAAGGATCACAAAAAAATCAATTTAACAACTGCCACATAATGCATAGAATAATATAAGATGATCAGAGTCAAAGAAAAAGCAGGACATGGTGCAAACAACATAAAAAACTTGTACAGAAAAATAGCAGAATAATTTCCAAACAAGAAAAAGAACATAACATACAGATAAATGAGGCATATAGAACTCATAAATGAGGCATATAGAACTCTAGTGAGTCACAGTCACAAAAAATCTACACCAAAGCATATAACAGTCTAGATTCCAGAAACTCAACACAAGATCAGAATATGAAAAGTTGTCAGAGAAAGAAACAAATCACCTACAGAGGAAAGTCCATCAGAATCACAGCAAACTTCTCAAAACAAACCCTCAAATCAAGGAGAACCTGAAGTATTCAAGCACTAAAAGAAAATAACCTCCAGTCTAAACTGATGTGTCCCACAAAACTATCTTTCAAAACTGATGGAAAAATAAGATACTTCTATGAAAAAGAATATCTGAAGAAATTCATAATCACCAAGCCAGCATCCCAAAATGTTCTTAAAGACATGCTAGAAAGAGATAACAAGGACTACGACTCCATGAAGCCACACACAGTGAATCTACCAGGCAAGGCAAGTAATTAAACAAAGGAGAGGAAAAAAAAAAGTACAGAACTACCAACAGTAAAATAAAGTGACAAGGATAAGTCAATAGATATCAGTTATAACCGTCAATACAATGGTCTCAACTCACTAATCAAAAGAAGCAGACTAGCTGAATGAATGGATCAAGAAGCAAGATTCAACAATATGTTGTATACAAGAAAAAAATTTAATTCAAAAAGAAATTCAAAGACTAAAATACTCCATGCAACAGGAATCCAGAAAAAAGGCCAGGGTAGCTATTCTGGTGGCAGAAAAAATAGATTTCAAGTCAAGACTGATTTAGAGAGACAAAGAGTGTCATGACATCCTTGTAAAGGGAACAATCCAAGAGGAAAAGATAAATCATAAATCATAAATATATATGCACTGGGCTGGGGATTTAGCTCAGCGGCATAAGTGCGCCTGCCTTGCAAGCCTGTGTTCGTGAGTTCGATCCCTGGCACCAGTAATATATCCAAGTAACAGCACACTCAATTATATAAAGCAAATATTAACAGACATGAAAAATAAAATAAGCACTAATACAATTGTAACAGGGACCTCACCACCCATCTATGGCCAAAAATAGACAAATCAACTAGATAAAAGATCAAAGAAATATCAGAACTAGAACTAAACCCAATTTTGAACAAATGGTAGATTTTGAACAAATAGTACATGTCTACAGAGTATTCCACCACACATCAGAATACACATTCTTTTCAGCTTCACATGGGGTGGTCTCCAAAACAGACCACATACTAGCTCATAGAACATGCCTAAGTACCAAGGAACTAAAATTATTCCATGTATATTATCAGATCATAGTGCAGTGAAATTAGAAATTAATGGCAAAAGAAGCCACAAGAACTTTATAAACACATGGAAATTAATAAGCACTCTCCTGAACAATCAATGGGTCACAGATGAAATTAAAGAGGAAATTAAGACAGCTTCGTACAATTACACTATAATGTGAATTCAACATACTGGGACCTCCAGGATACAATGAAAGTAGTCATATGAGTCAAATTTATAGCACTGAATTCTCATATCAGAAAACCAGAGCAAGCTCAAATAAACAAACTAATGCTGAACCTCAAATTTCTGGAAAAAGCATGTCAAGCCCAAAGCTCATATGAGGGAGGAAATTAGAAGGTTCAGAGCAGAAATTAATGCAATGGAGACTCAAAAACAAACAAACAAAAAACCAAAACCATATGAAGAATCAATGAATCAAAGGCTTGGTTCCCTGAAAGATTAAATAAAATTGACAAATCCTTGGCTAACCTTATAAAAAAAATGGAAAGACTCAAATCCATGTAATCAGGAATGAAAGAATGAAATTACAACAGATCCTGCAGAAATCCTGAAGATCAATAACTAGTTTGAGAACCTCTATTCTAATAAGATGGAATACAGAAGAAATGGACAGGTTCTTAGATATATATGAATTACCAAAGCTGTATCAAGGTGATTCAAAAATTCTAGATAAATAGTATCAGTCAATGACATTGAAAATGTAATTTAAAAACTACCAACAAAGGAAACCCCAGGTCCTGATGGATTCATTGCTGAGTTCTATAAGAAATTTAAAAAGACTAAATACTGCCACTCCTCAAGCTCTTTATTTTTTTTTCCATACTGGGGATCAAACTCATGACCTTGTGCTTGCCAGCCAGGCAAACGCTTATGCTGCTGAGCTCAACACCCAGCCCTACTTCTCAAGCTCTTTATGAAAGGGAAGCAATACTCCCAAATTATTCCTAGAGATAAGCATTACCCTCATACCAAAACCAGAGAACTATTCAACCAAAATGAACCACAGTCGAGCCTGGTAACACATATCTGTAACCCTAGCACTTGGGAGGCTGAGGCAGAGGACTTTCCAAGAGTTCAAGGGCAGTCTCGGCTAGTAGTAAATTCAAGTCCAGCTTGGACCTGGACTACAGAGCAAGACTCTGCTCAAAAAAAAAAAAAAAAAAAAAAAAAAAAAAAAAAAATTTCAATCAGATACTGGAAAGCAAATTATCAAGATCATGGTATGTATTCCATAATCAACTAGGTTTCTTTCCAGGGATACAGAGATGATTCAACATATGCAAATCAATAAATGTAATATACCACATCAACAATGCCAAGTACAAAAAGCATATAACCATCTCAATAGATGCAGAAAAAGCATTTGACAAAGCCCAACACACTTATGATTTAAAAAAAAAACCTATGAAAATTAGAACAGAGGGTCTTTATCTCAATCGAGTAAAAGTCATCTATGACAAACCAACAGTCAACATCAAACTAAGTGGACAAAAACTGAAAACTATCTCTCTAAAATCAGGAACAATTCAAGGATGTCCACTGTCACCATTCTTGTTCAGTATAGTTCTGGAAACGTGGGCAAGAACAATTAGCGAAGAGAAATAAATAAAAAGAATAAAGATAGGAAAGGAAGAAGTTATCATTATTAGTGGGTAACATGGTACTTTACATAGAAGAATCCAAAAAGTCCACCAAAACTTTTAGATGTAATAACCAAATTCAGTAGCATAGCACAAAGCCAACACTCAAAAATCAAGAGCAATCTTGTATACAAACTCTCAGAGAAAGAAACTGGGGAGACAACACCTTTCACAATAGCATTAAAAAAATGATAATATTGGCTAGGGATATAGTTCAGCAGCACAAATGCCTGCCTGGCAGCCACAAGGTCCTGAATTCAATTACCAGTACCAAAATAAAATCGGGGGTGGGGGGGCACAGTGATATAGCTCAAGGGCATAAGCACCTGCCTGGCAAGCACAAGGTTGTGAGTTTGATTTCCATTAAAAAAAAAAAAAATACCAGGAGTCAGTTCAACAAAGTAAGTAAAAGACCGCTACACTAAAAACTACAATACTAAAAATAAGTAAATAAAAACAATACTGTGAAAAAAGGACATTGAAGAGGATATCAAAAAATGGAAAGATACCCCATATTCCTGGGTAGCAAGAACAAGTATAATAAAAATGGCCACACTTCCAAAATTCTTATACGGATTTAATGCAATCCCGATCAAAATACCAATAGCACACCTCACACAATTAGGGAAATAATCTTAAGAGAGACCAGAAGAGATCTAGAATAGCAAAAGCAATTCTGGACACCAGAGGCAAGGCAAGGAATATCACAATTCCTGACTTGAAATTATACTACAAAGCTACTGTGATAAAAACAGGATGGTAGCCAGGCATGGCGGCACACACCTGTAAGCCCAGCACTCAGAAGGTTGAAGCAGAATTGCTGTGAGCTTGAGGACAGCCTGGACTACATAGTAATTTTTAAGACCAGCCTGAACTACAAAGTGAGCATGATACTGGCAAAAACAAAGAAACAAAATGGACCAACAGATCAATGGAACAGAGTAGAAGATGCAGAAGCAATTCTAAAGCTACTCAACTACCACATCTTTGACAAAGGAGCAAAACACCTTCACTAGAAGAAAGCCTCTTTAATAAATGGTGATAGAGATGGTGGAACCCAGGCGGACACAGAAAAAGGCAACTCGCCCGCCCTCTTGGTATGCGCCTTCCCCCGCCCTTGGGCTGGAAATCAACACACCCCCCCTCCATTAGCAACTGGGGACAGAGTTCTGTCTTGTTCTGTTGTATTTTTACTACCTTCAAAAAAAAAAAGTACATGGTGCTGGAAAAACTGGCTTTCCACATGCCAAAGATTAAATCTAGACTTTTATCGTTCACCATGCACTAAACTTAAATCAAAATGGATTAAAGATCTAAACATTAAAACAAAACATTTAATCTGCTGGAAGATATAACAGGTAAAACTCTTTTGAAGACACTGGTGTAGGCAAAGACTTCATGAACAAAACCATGATCACACAGGTATTAACAACTGGGATCTCATCTTATAAAAAAGTTTTTTGTGGGGGCAAGTAGCAGGAATTGAACTCATAACCTCATGCTTGCCAGGCAGGTGCTTGTGCTGCTAAATAAACTAAAGCCCTTGCCCCTAAAAAAGCTTTTGAACAGCCTGGTACAAAATTTTTGCCATCTGTTTCTCAAAGGACTAACACCTAGTGCTTGCTTCAGCAACACATTATACTAAAACAGGATTAACATCCAGACTATGTAAAGAACTAAAAAAAAAAACAAACAAACAAACAAACAAACAAAAAAAACCAATTTAAAGACTCAATTAAAATAGGCATCTGAAATGAACAGGCACTTCTCATATGGAACAGAAAAATCTTCAACATCACTGATCACTTGAGAGATGCAAATTAAGACAATACTGAGATTCCATCTCACTCCAGGAAAAATGGCTATCATTAAGAAACCAACCAACAACAAATGCTGGTGGGGTTGTGGTGACAAAGAACCCTTCTCCACTACTGGTAGATGAGTAGACTGGTGCAACCATTGTAGAAATCAGTATGGAGATTCCTTATAAACTAAAACTAGAGATTGTATTTGACCCAGCTATTCCCCTTCTTGGTATTTTCCTGAAGCAATTAAAAGCATCATACCACAGTAATTAAGCCCACCCATGTTTACAGAAGCATATTTAAATCTTGGAAACAGCTCTGGAGATATAGCTCAGTGTCACAGTGCCTGCCTGGCAAGCACAAGGTCATGAGTTTTATGCCTGATACCAAATAATAATAATAATAATAATAATAATAATAATAATAATAATAATATCTTGGAAACAGCCCAAATGCCCACCAACCAATGAATGTGTAAAGAAAATGTGCTTTTCTTTAGTACAACAGAGTACCACTCTACCTAAATAAGGATAAGCTCGAGCTATTTCTAGCTAAATGGATGCATCTTGAGACTATTAAGTAAAATAAATTGACACACATATTTAAATACCACATTGTTTCTCTGATGTGAGAAACTGAAATAGTAAATAGAAAGTGTAAATAAGTATAAAAGTGTAAAAATGTATAAAAGATATGTATAAAAGATTTTGGGAAATGGGAAGAGGATATTCAAATGAGAAGGAAATAGGGGAAAGAAGGGAAAAGGAAGAAGGGACCGAAAAAGAAAAAAAAAGAGAACAGAAGGAAAAAATGGAAATAAGGAAGGGATGAGGTGTTGAAGGGAGAAGAGTGGAATGGGGAAAAAGAACAGGAAAGAAAATTTGACAAATGTTATGAAAAAGATCCACATAAACAGTTACGATATCTTCTATGAAGATGTGACTACCTGTGAAAGTTTACAGGACATTAGACCAGAGAAACCACCCATTTACTTCTTGCCTTATTCATAAACTTCTTCCAACGTCCCTTTTCTAACAGTAGAGTAAAAATAACTTACAACAGGAATTACACAAACATATAATGTACCAAATACTTATCCTACTTACTCTTGGGAACAATCCCATAAGTTAGGTAAAGCAGGAATCATTATCTTCACGTTAAACATCAGAAGTTCAAAATCAAATAGGTTAAGTGAGCTATTCAGAATTGTACAAATAAGAGAACTTTTTTTTTTTAGTACTACAAATCAAGGGCTTTGCTCATGCTAGGCAAGCTCCTACTACCAACCTATATCCCTAGCATAAAAATTAATGAGAGGCTCTGGAGCTGGCAAAATAACTCAGGGGTAGAGCACTTACCTGGCATGGATAAAACCCTGGATCCAATCCCCAGTTACACACACAAAAAGAGGGTTATGTTATTTTGAACTTCTTTATGACTCCTCTTTTTCCCTACCCGTACTCTAGCGAGACTAGAAACCCCAGGTAGGAAAAGATTTATTTTTACTGTTTTGTCCTCTGGGCCTAGAATATACAGATTTACATGAAGGAATGGATTTAAAAATAAAGTAGACTATTAACTGATTAACATTACAGCATTTATTCATAGGGGGTTTAAATTAATTCTGTGAGTTAGAATACCAAAAATATTAGTGTCCATTTTCATCTAAGATCTTTATTCTCTAGCGTTCTTAGTCCTGCCGATACTTTTTTTTTGTCTTTTTTGAGACAGAGTCTCACTATGCAGTTCATGATGGCTTTGAGCCTACTTTGTAGCCCAGGGTGATCTTGAACTTGCAATAATCCTCCTGCCTCAGCCTCCCAATGCTGGGATTACAGGTGTGTGCTATCACACCCAGCTTTGTTGAAACATTATTGTATATGAAAATTCAGCAATGTTCATATCCAGAAAAGCCATTATCATATGGTACAGTTTTTTTAAAAAAATAAACTATTGGGGCTGGGGATTTAGCTCAGTGGCATAAGCGCCTGCTTTGCAAGCAGGCAGTCCTGAGTTCAATCCCTGGTACCAATAAAAATGAGAAAGACCAAAAAAAAAAAAAAAAAAAACTATTATGTCCGTCAAAAAAAATCTTGTATACTAAAAGCAAAAAACATATGGGAAAAAAGTTCCCCATTTTATTGACATAATCAAAGACTTAAAATGGGCTTCTACCAAGAAGCAGCAGCCAATCAGCCACTGGAGTAAGCCAAGCAAAACCATGCCTGGCCCTTCCAGAGAAGCCAGATAACGCCTCTGGTGAGCCTGCCTCTAGTGAGCCTGCTGGTGTTGTGGCTGAGAATCAAGAGGGCCACCTCCCCGCCCCCCCAAGCAACCAGCTGGTTTGGAGGACAAGCTGAATTGATAGCAACTGAGATACAAAAAACAACTGAACACTTGTATTGTTTGGTTGACTTTCCAGGCCTGGGGCCAGCAGGCTGAGCAGCTATTGGGAGGATAACATGGGACATAGCAAATATGGGGGATGTCCTTCTGTATTGTTTTTGAAGTCCAATATTGTTCTGTTTTGTTTGGTTCCAATTTATTGTTTTGCTTTATTCAATGTTCTGGTTTGACTGGTTTTATTCTGTTTTGTTTGCTTTAATTTTGCTATGTCTAGTGGAATGGACAACTATTGTGAAGATAAAAAAATATACTATGGTAGGCACTGTTGATTTCTCATTATCCTGCTCTGAAGTTCTGTACCAATTTCATTGCTTTGTTTTGATTGGCTTTATTCTGTTTTTTATTATCTTTAAAACAAAATAAATAAATAAATAAATAAATAAATAAAATGGGCTTCTACTCAAAAAGGCTAGATTAATTGTACTGACTAAATTCCATTGGTATGCTATGCATTTTACCTAAGAATTAAGAGAGTTGAAATAGGTTTCTATTTCTGATGTCACATTCATGGCATAAATAAATCCAAGATTTAACTGCAGGTTTGAAACAGACTAAAACTTTTATTAAAGGCAGTAACTAAAAGAAAGCTTCACTGGATTCGATGCTTTGACTAAAAAGGTATACACATCTCAGTTCTTTTTTCTTTTTTACATTTAAGTTCTGTCTTTAATGTTTCAGGGGCCTAAACTGCTGTACCGATGTTCTCAAATGTATTACATTAACAAGCTATTTAACCACCTTTTGTGTATGTGTGGTGGTGGTGGTGAGGTACTGAATATTGAACCCAGAGGCTTGAGTATGCTAGACAAACACTACCATGGAGTTGCATGGCAGTAACAAACACTACCATGGAGCCCCTTTCTTCTTCCTGGCTTCTTTTCTTTTCTTTCTTTCTTTCTTGCTTGCTTGCTTCCTTACTTTCTATTTGAGACAGGTTCTCACTAAGTTGCTCAGGATGGCCTCAAACTTTTGACCCTCCTGCCTCAGTTTCTCAAGTAGCTGGGATTCTAGATGTACACAACCATGCTCAGGATTAACCATCTTTTCCACTTTTTTTTTTTTTTTTTTTTTTTTTTTTGGTACCAGGGATCAAACTCACAATTCTGTGCATACCAGGCAGGCACTTGTGGCACTGAACTAAATCCCTGGCCCTTCACTTTTTTGGGGGGGTCTCACTGTGCAGTTCAAGGTAGCCTTGAGCTCACTTTGTAGCCTAGACAGATCTCCAACTGGCAACGATCCTCTTGCCTCAGCCTCTCAAGTGCTGGGATTACAAGCATGTGCTACCATGCCTGGCCTACACTTCACGAAATTTTAAAATCACAACTGAATAACTCATCACTCTTTTACCTCCAAGGTTCCATAACATTGCTATTCTCCCTACACAAAGTAATCAAATCATATCCTAAAAACGAAGTGTGGGCATCAATATTCAGTAAAATTTATGGGCAAGATTATGATTCCACATATTCCCGTTCCTTACAAATCAGTTTCCTGATTTAAAAATAAAATTCCCATTATTTTTCTCTACTATGCAGACTTAAGCAAGTTAAAACTGAGTTAGTATCATTAGTAGCTGCAATAAGTGTGAGGTAACAAAGTAATTAGACTTGGAGCATGACTATTTCCTACATGAATCAACTGCAAGTCACTTAACATTTCAGGAGCTAGGGGTTTTTTTGGCTTTTGGTTTGTTTTTTGTCTTTTTGAGACAAGGTCTCACTATGCAGTTCAAGCTCGTCTGGAACTTGAAACCATCCTCCTGCCTCAGCCTCCTGAGGGCTGGGATTACAGATGTGTGCCACAATGCCTGGCTAAGAGCTAGGTTTTTATCAGCTGTGAAACAAGAGAACTTGGGCCTGGGATGTACTGCAGTGATCAACAGTGCTTGCCCAATGTGCACAAGACCCAGCCCTATAATAAATAGAGGAAACCACCACTTCACAAAATTACATTTAGAATTAAATTATACAATGTTTACTTACAGTTATTGTAATAAAAATTAAGTTACAAAAAGAATTAAATTACAAAGTGTATAACTTGTTTTTTAAAAAAGAGCATTTATAACATCATCATGTTAGAAAAACTAATAGTAGCATCCACTGCTTACTTTTTTTTTTACCGGTACCAGGGATTGAACTCATGACTACACACTTGCAATGCAGGCGCTTATACCACTGAGCTAAATCTCCAGCCCCATTTTTCTCTCTCTTCCTTTTTAACCACTGCTTATTTTTAAAACTAACAGCAATTCTGTGGCTGCATCTTCAAAGCTTAGCAAGGGAAACAAAAGACTCACTGGCGGGTTAAAACTGAAGAATTGAGATTGGCAGAGTGGCTGCTTACCAATAGCATGCACAAAAAACCTTGGGTTCAATCCCTAGCACACACATACCTTTAAAGAACTGCATTAAGGCTATCTCAACCGTATATAACATTACTAACATAATCCAGGATTCTCAGAGTAAGTTGTTTCCATTATGAGACATAAAACAAAATAATAAAGTGCAAAGTGCTTTATTTGCTAGAAGAGGAATTGGACCTATTTTACTTCAAAACTCTCCCCTGACTCATGAAAAGGGGTCCTTTCTTCATTCCAGACTTTAAATACCAATTAATTTTTTAAAAGGAGTATCTGCAATAGCCTTTAGAAAGCTTTACCTTGGCTACTGTAGCTTTCTTCTAATAGCCCATCCTGCTTCCTCCATGGTGTACTTTTATCTTACTTTTTACTGTTACTGGGCTCTAGCTCGCTCTGCAGAGCCAGTTTTTGCCTCACTCTTCACTTTTACTTTTTCAAATAAACTCTACCACAAAAGCAAAAGCTTCGGCTGGGTGGGTGGTAAATGCCTGTAACCCCAGCACTCAGGAGGCTGAGGCAAGAGGATGGCTTCAAGTTCCAGGCCAGGCTAGGGTACATCATGCATTCAAGACCAGCTAGACCCGTCTCCAAAAAAACAAACAAAAAACAAAACAAAACAAAAAACCCGAAAAGAAAGCTTTATCTTAAGTTACCACTATCTTACAAAATTTAATCAAATTCACACAATTTCGAGGTTCTAGTAAAAATAATACCATCCCTCATTCCTGAAAATGGTTTCATCTCTCTTGGTGAAAACGTGAGTTCTAGAAACCACTAGGATTGTTTTGTTTTCCTTTATAGAATCTTTCTACTAATGGACATTTCTTTCGATTTTGTTTTTAAATCAAGGCAATAAAAGGCTCAAAGTACTTTAGCCTTTTACTGGAAGCAATGAATAATACTCTAAGAAGGCCTTCCCCACCGTCCCGATTCCAGAGGTGTGTTAAGCCAATGCCATTCGCGTGACTACTTCGGTCCGGGATCGCAGCTGCCAAAGACACCGCTGCAAAGCCGATTCCTTCTCGGTTTCCCGGGGCGGATTTCAGGGGCTATTTTTCATGGACTCACCCCTCTACCAAAGGGGAAACAAAATCGCCTTAGAGATTTGTGTCCTAAGCGGTCTGGGGCTGACTTTTACAAGTTGGTTAATAACCTCGAGGTTTCTACAGAAACTGCCTGGCTCCGAAGCCTCCGCTCTACCCAGCGCGGATACGAAGGTCTGAGGGTGGACAGTTTTGAAAAGTGGACTTTGTCCCGATCCGGTTACCGTAATCGGATCCCCCGGGAGCGTTCCCGTCTGGAGCGCCGCACTCCCCTGAGGCGGCGGCTCTACACACCCGCACAAAGGGGCCAAAGCAGCCCAGACAAAAGGGCCCTGACAAGCCTGGGGGGCGGAGAGGGAGATAGGCGCGGGCCCGCGGCAGGCGGAGACACCGCCGCGGGACCTTTGTGGGAGGGCCGAGGGGGAAGGCGGCCGCCTCGGCCCGCCACGCCCTGGCCCAACGCGACCGCCACCACTGCTGTTCCCACGACTCCGCTCCGACCGCGACCCCTCACGGGGTCAGGAACACGACCCGACCCTGACTGGCGCTCACTGGCTGACCCTGAGTGCGTGCAGCTCACTTTCCCTTGTTCGCTGAACTCACCCGAGTAGCAACCGCCTCCTCCTCAGTCTCCACGGCAGTTTCTCCCGGAAATCCTACCTGGCCTCTGGCCGCCAGGCTACAGCCAGAGCCTCCGACCCCTGGGGAGGTGGGGTAGAGGGAGCGGGCTGGACAGTGGAGGTAGGAAATGCCGCCGCGGAGGCTCACGGGACTTGTAGTCACCGATCGGTGCCCCTTACATGGCGAGCTGAGCCAAATGGCGGGAACTACCAGCCCTTCGCTCTAGGCATGCGCCGCTTGCGGCCGGTACTTCACTTTAAAAAGGACAGGAAAGTTCCCTGGTACTGAGCAAAGTTAAGATCATTGGGTTTGGGAAGGCAGGATCCAATACTGTGCTAAAGGCAGTTCCTGAAGGGAGCTGATGCAAGAAACCGTGCCCAGTCCGCATCTGGTCAAACTTTAGTTCCATTCTCCCCAAAAGAAAAATTGAGGACCAGTTTGAAATGCAAAACATCTGTAAACAAAATACCCTCGATTTGGTGTGTAAGAAGCCCAAGAATCACTCTTCAACCTGTTAAGTTCAACCATTCAACATTCACAATATTGCAACCTCTTTGCCTTTTCTCCGTTACTGTCACCTGGTGGAAGTCACTGTCTGCAAAGTGGCACGCTTTTCAGGCCTCCATTCTATCACTCTCCACTTTCACACGACTCTAGAAGATTTTTCTAAAGCCAAACCTATTGTGATACTAGTAGTATCACAACTTAAATTAGGCATAAATGTAAAACCTAAAGCTACAATGTTTCTAGAGGAAAAAACAGGAGAAAAATGCATAAAACAACTAATTGTATGTTACGAAAATAAAAACTGTGCCATATTTAGTAGCACACACCCATAATTCCAGCACTCTGGGATGGTGAGGCAGGAGGATCATAAATTAGAGCTGGGTCAGGACAACTGAGTGATTTAGTAAGACTGTCTCAAAAAATAAAGCAGGGGACTGAGGAGTTAGCTCAATGGCACAAGTGCCTGCCTTGCAAGTGCGCAGTACTAAGTTCGATCCCCGGCATGGGGGGCGGGGGTGGAGAAGAGGGTGGGAATGTAGCTCATTGGAAAGACTCTAGGTTAAACCTGGAGGTGGGGAGGAGGTGGTCCTTACTACTAGGTTAAACCTGGAGGTGGGGAAGAGGTGGTCCTTAGTATCAAGGGAAAAAATTATTGCCAGAGAAGCTCTAATTGTGGGATTTAAGTATCTATCATCTGTGGGGTTTTTTGTCACTGGGAAGCTGAGGTCCTAATGCTCCGAGGCACTGGACTCCTCACTTTCTTGGTCTTCTTTTCTTTATATTATTTCATTTTGGTTTTTTGAAACAAGGTTTCACTATGTGAACACTGGTTTTTTTTTTTTTTTTTTTTTTTTTTTTTAAATCGGTACCAGGGATCAAACTCACGACTGCCTGTTTACAAGGCAGGCGCTTATGCCGCTGAGCTAAATCCCCAACCACCCAACGTCTCACTACGTAGTTCAGGCTAGCCTGGAATTCACTATGGAGCCCAGGCTGGCCTGGAATTTGTAGGAATCCTGCCTCAGTCTGGTGAGTACTGGGATTACAAGGTTACACTACCACGCCAGGATATATTCTTTGTGTTCTTCATAAAGAATTCAGTCAAGACACATAGGCAAAACTCTAGGTAGAATTTATTATAAACTAGATATGGGGAGTTATACCCTCAAGTAAAAAGATGGGCAGTACCACAAAGGCATTGCCCCAAGTTTGACTTTGGAAACATTTTTATGTACTCCACAGTTGCTCTTGCTGTCAGGATAATTTATGATTCTTACCAACATTTTGCCTAGAAGTTACTTTGGAATTGTAAAATGTCTTCCTGCCCTTTTATTTTGAGACATGGGCTTGCTGTGTAGCCCAGGCCCCCCTTGGAGTTGTTGGAATCCTCCTGCTTCAGTTGTCCTTAAACTTGTTGTGACCCTCCTTCTTCAGCTTCCCCAGTGCTGGGGTTACAGGCATGTGCCACTTCACTTGGCCTTCCTGCCTTTTTAGATGGTCAGTGTTTCATTATGTAAGAAATCTAAGAAAGTTAAATTCTTAATTTAAATTAATATACTAGGTCCCAGCCCAAGGCAAGAGGGTCATAAAAATATTTCCTTTCCTCGTATCATTGGGTATAGGTGATAACAGCCAGGAATGCAGTATATCTGGTTCGGGAGTTAGATAGCCAGGTGGCCAATGTTAGAAAGAATGTGCACAGTGTGTAACTTTTAAATGTCATTGTGCTCTTTGAGATTATTTTAAGTCTGAGAGCTAACATAGGACTAAAACTATTATACGTTGATATCTTTACTTTTTATTTTTGATACATGGTCTCTCTATGTAGTTCACACTGCCCATGAACTCACTATGGAGCCCAAGCTAGCTTCAAACTCTGAGCAATCCTCCTGCCTCAGCCTCCCAAATGCTGGGATTACAGGTGTATGCCTTCAAGATGATGTCTATTTCTTTACTTAACTGGCAATGAATGCTATTTTGGCCCCTTTTGGCCCACTAATATCTAACTACTTGTCTAACAATTTCAGGGAAGAGGATTAAAGAGGCAACTCCAGGTACTACTAATAGTAGTAACAATAGTAGTAATAATAACTTCTTGAACACCTACCAGAAATTTTACATGTTTTAAAATACCACTCATGGCCTGGTGTGACAACACCAGCCTATAGAAGCCCCAGCTACTCAGGAGGCTGAAGTAAGCCTATTAGCTACAGACCAGCCTGGGCAAAATAATAAAACCCAGCCAGGCATGGTAGCGCATGTTGATGATCCCAGCACTCGAAGGCTGAGGCAGGAGGGTCATTGCAAGTTTGAGACCAGCCCTTACTACAAAGTGAGCTCAAGGCCAGCTGGAACAAATTATTGAGACCCTGTCTCAAAAAGACAGAAAAAAAAAAAAAAAAAAGACCCAGTATAAGCAAAACAAAACAACCCCTTCCCAATCAGGCATGGGGACATGAGACTGTAATTCCAGCACTTGCAAGGCTGAGGTAGGATTCCTACAAATTCAGGGCCAACCTGGTCTACATTGTGAGTTCATTGAGAACATTGTGAGTACATTGGAAGTTCCAGGCCAGCCTGAACATAGTAAGACCCTGTCTCAAAAAACAAACAAAAACAAAAACCAAAAACAACCCATAAACTATACAAGCCCTTGAAAGGGCAGAACCTGAGACAAGCATACCTTGCTGATAATTTCCTTGGAAAGTGATCTCAAGGATTTAAAGTGAAAGTCCAGTGTGAAGTAGGGAATGAGGAACAGCCAACACAGAGATGCAGTATCCAAGTGTCCACTGACATAGGCTGCTGGAACTGGGTTCTGTTAAAATCACTCTAGGATTTTCAAGGTTGCCTGTCAGCATGGTTTCCTGAAGGCACCACTGGGAGGCAGGAGCGGAAGCTCCTGTCCCCAGGGGGTAGAACTTGCCTGGGAAGAATTACACTCCTCTCACACTTGTGCACAGGCTCCCACCAGTGTCTTTTGTCAGGGTTTAGGTGAAGTTCCAAGAGAGAATACAGAAAGACACAAGGAGAGTTGACGCCATTAGTGAGCTATTTTCTGAAGCTCCTGCCAGAATCTAAGAAAGGCAGAGGGAAAGTGAGGTAAGGTTAGTGGTCCCAAATCATCCCTTGCATTGCTCAGATTTGTCCTTGCTCTTCTTTAGATGCTAACATCTAGTTTTCTTCAGAGGGCTGGTTGGCTACCTTTTTCTTTTCTTTTTTCTTCTTGGTACTGAGGATTGAATAGGGCTAGGCAAGTCCTCTACCACTGAGCTATATCCCCAACCCTTTTTATTTTTTATTTTGAGATAAGGTCTTTCTAAATTGCCCAGAGTGTTCTTGAATTTGATAATCCTCCTGCCTCAGCCTCCCAACTAGCTGAGATTACAGCATGTGCCACTGCTGTCAGCTAAGAGTGTAATTTTGACAAGAGACTTAGTGGTGGGGCTAAGCGTATAGCTCAGTGGTGGAGGGCTCGCATAGCATGTGTGAATCCCTGAGTTATACATACCAAGCAATGCAAAAACATAAAAATAAAACAAAAAGAAAATAAGACAGTGGTGCTCAAAATCCCTTGCAAAGGCTAGGGATTTAGCTCAATGGCATAAGTGCCTGCCTGGCAAGCACAAGGTTGTGAGTTTGATCCCTGGTATAAAAAAAAAAAGACTCATTTTCTGGGCTGCAGGTATAGTTCAATGGTAGAACTCACTCTGATTAAAGGCAAGACCCAGGTTTGATACCTGATTTAAAGCATGCCACCCAGGGCCAGGGGTGTATAGCTCAATGGTATAGCGCCTGCCTGACAAGTGGAAGGTCCTGAGTTTGATTCCCAGTACCAAAAAAAAAAAAAGCCACCTAGTGCTGTATGCTGTTTTAGAATTCATACATACACAGTAAAAATACAAAAACCATATGATAATATAAGACATTCAAGTGGGGCTGAGGATTTAGCTCAGCGGCATGAATGCTTGCCTGGCAAGCATGAGGTCGTGAGTTCGATCCCTAGTAAAAAAAAAAAAAAAAAAAAGACATACAAGCAACAATTATTTCCATTACCTTTGAGAAAAAAGAATGGTTATTGGAAGGCTGAGGAAAAATGTTTGCCATCTGTTCAAAGCCATCTTGGGGTACATAGTGAGACTAGCCTGAGCTATGTAACAAGACCCTATCTCAAAACAAAAATACTGAAAACCTCTGATATTTCATTTCTTGTAAAAAAATTTTTTTAAGAACATAAGACAGACAATTAAAATTTGCCAAAGTTAGGGGCTGGGGATTTAGTTCAGTGGCATAAGCACCTGCCTTGCAAGCAGGCGGTCGTGAGTTCAATCCCTGGTACCGATAAAAAAGAAAAAGACCTCCAAAAAAAAGTAAAAAAAAAAAAAATTGCCAAAGTCAGTGAAAGATATCTGGGTATAATACTTTTTAATGGTATCAGCAATTGAACTTAGGACCTTGTGCTTGCCAGGTAGACGCTGTACTGCTGAGTTACATTGCTGGACCTACAGGTATAATATTAGCCTCTCCATTTTTCTGTATGTTTGAAATGGTTATTCAGAATAGAAACTTAGTAGAAACTTAAAGCCTCTACAGTACAAAATATGCTACTTTTCTTTGTATTTGCATCAACATCTGTCATCCTGAAATCAATGACTCTGGTCAGAGGAGTATGTACTTTAAATAGATTTGTTATTATTTTATTTACACAGATTAAATTCCACTATTTTTAGTGTTCAGCTCTGAGTCTTGACAGCTGTATACATTTGTGTAACTACTGTCTAGTCTAGGTAAGAACAGTTTCATCACCTCAAAACATTTCCTCATGCTCTTTGATAGTCAACCTCTTCCCCTAGCCTGACCCACACCATCCATGACCTGTTTTCTATTCCAGTAATATGACTTTTCCTAAGATATCCTATAAATGGAATCAAAGAGTAAGTAGCTTTTGAGCCTGGCTATTTTCACTTAGAGTAATGCATGTGAGACTGATGTTTATTGTTCATGCATGCATCAGTAGTTTGTTCCTTTGTTTTGTTTGTTTTTGCTTTTACTGTACTGGGGGTTGAACCTAGGGTTTTGCTCATACTCAGCAAGCACTCTACTGCTGAACTACATCCCCAGCCCACTACATTCTTTTTAACTGCTGAATAATACTCCCTTGTATGGATATGCCACAGTTATTTTTCCAGTCACCAGATTTAACACAGCAGGATTATTTCTGTGTTTTGTCAAATGTGAATAAAGTTAATATAAATATTCTACACAGATTTTGTATAACCATATGTTTTTATTTCTCTTGGGTGCATTTATAGAAATGATATTGCTGAGTTGGGATGTGTGTATCTAACATGATAAGAAAAGTGTTTTCCAAACTGACTACAATGTTATACATTTTCACTAGCAATGAACATACAAGCACTGCAAGTGCTTTGCGTCTGTGATCATCAGCACTTTTTATCACTGGTTTTTATTTTTTCTTCTTCATATATATATATATATATATATATATATATATATATATAGCTGAGAATCGAACTCATGACCTCACACTTGCCAGCAAGCACTGGGCCGCTGAGCTACATCCCTGGCCCCAGGCTGTCCTTGAACTCACTATATAGCCCAAGGTAGCCTCGAACTTGTGATTCTGCCTAAGCCTCCCAAGTGCGGGGATTACAGGTGTGCACCACCATGTCCAGCCTATCACCAGTTTAAAATAATAATTATTATTAGTTTTAAACTACTCCAATATGTAGTGATATCTCAGTGAGTTTCTACTCACTTCCCTAGTGACTAATAAGATCTAGGTTCTTTTCATGTATTGTTTGCCATCTGTACATCATTGAGGTAGCAATATTAGCTTTATGGCCATTATTTTACTAGATTTTTTTGTCTTTTTTTTTTTTTTTTTTTGGTCTTTTTGTGACAGGGTCTCATTATGTAGCTCAGGCTGGTCTCAAACTCACAGCAATCCTCCTGCCTCAGCCTCCTGAGTGCTAGGATTACAGGTATGCGCCATCATGCCCAGTGGATTATTTGATTTTTTTATTGAATCAAGATTTCTTCATATATTCTGGATGTAAAAAATTTATCAGATAAATGATTTGAAAATTCTCTCTTGCAGTCTATAGACTGTTCTTTCATTCTCTTAACATAATCTTTTTTTTTTCCTGTGGTATTAGAGACTTAATCCAGGGACTTCACATTGAGTCCCAACTCCAGTCCTTCCTTGCAGTTTTTATTTTGAAGACAGGGTCTCAGTGCTCACCTTGACAGTATACAGACTAACATTGAGACAGGACCTCACTAAGTCACTAAAGTCTCAGGCTGGGCTCAAATGTGGAATCCTCCCGCTTCTGCCTCCCAAACTGGGATTACAGACATATGCCACTGTACCTGATTTAACATAATCTTTTTTTTTTTTTTGTACTGGAAATCAAACTCACAACCTCACACTTGCCAGGAAGGCACTTATATTGCTAAGTCTCTAGCCCTTAACATAATCTTTCACGGAGCAAATTTAAAATCTTATTTATGTTCAGTCTTCTCATTTGTTTTCCTCTTCTGAATCATATCATATCTAAGAAATCTTTGCCAGAAACTCACAAAAATTTCCTCCCTAAATTTTCTTTTAGAAGTATACATTTTGGGTTGGTGGTTTAGCTCAGTGCTACAAGGGCCTGCTTGGCAAGTATGAGGTTGTAAATTCAATCCTCACTACCAAAAAAAAAAAGTACATTTTACCTGTAATCCCAGCACTCAAAAGGCTGAGGCAGGAGAGTTTATAGTCAGCTGGGCTACATAGTAGATTCAAGACCAGCCTGCACTACAAAGTAAGATCCTGTCTAAAAGCACCAAACAAAACAAAACAAAAACACCATCAAGAGATGTGGGGACCACTGAAACATAGTTCCACTGAATGTACTTTAAAATCATTTCACCAGTTCTAAATTCTGAGATATCTTTCCTACACAGCTGTTCAGGGCTAAAGCCTAGGAGTTCTCTCTGGCTGAGAACCAGAAGTCAAATTCACCAGCAAAGAATTGGGCCAGTCAGAGAACAGTATAGAAATTGTGGCTATGAATGTGTAGTTTCCTCACACATAGATTTGAATGGCCCAGAATTTAAGAGACTGTTGATGTTGCTGCCACCTGCAGGTTGCATCTCTCAATATCAGGTTCATAGAAATACCCAAGCTGTGGTCCGCAAATTGAGTCCGCTGTTTGACTCTGGATTGGCCAGCTAGAGAAAGTGACTTACAAATGCCTCTTTTATTCTCTCCAACCATACTCCAAGACAAACCCGCAGTAGCATTAGGGATTTCTAAAGTGAGGATGAGGCTATCAGATTATCTGGGTTCAACTCCTGTTTTCACCTGTTCTATATAACTCAGTTTTTTTTTTTTTTTTTATCAGTACCTGGGATGGAACTCACAACTGCGCACTTGCAAGGCAGGCGCTTATGCCGCTGAGCTAAATCGCCAGGCCCATAACTCAGTTTCTTCATCTATGAAGTGGAGATAGTAACAGTAGTTCCTTCATATAGGTTTGTGAGGACCGAATCAAGCGATATTAAGTGCTGAGCACTGCATTTGGCACATAATGAGCATGTAACAGGAACTAATAATTGTCACTATTAGGCAGATTGGGCAGAGCCTCTTCCATTCCAAACTGATAAAGTGTACCCTAGTACACTGTGGTCCAGTGGAGAAACGTTTGGCCCCTGGCTGTACTACTTCTGCTCTGTGACCTTGGGCAAGCGTCCAAACCTCGCTGACCCTTCCGTGACCTCACAGGTGGCCCAGAGATTGCATGAGCTCAGCCACGTGAAGCATGAAGACAGCGCCTGCCATGGACAGTTAATAGATGGTATGCTGAGCGGGTGATGAGCAACACTGAAGTAGCTGCCGGCTGTAGCTGAAGGTAGATGAAGGCAGGTTGCAAACAGGCAGCTGCTGACTCAGACATTTTCACTTAGAATCTCAATGTTTCAGATTTTTAAAAATTTCTTGACATAGGGCTGGGAGTTTAGTCCAGTGGTATAAGTGCTTGCCCTTAAAGTGCCAGATCACAAGTTCAATCCCTGGGGGGAGAAATTCTTGACAGCACTGAAACAGAAATTTCACATTTAGGTCCAGATTTGGAGTTTTGTTTAAAAGGTTAAAGCTCTGACACTGTGTTACACTTGAATATAGGAAGACAGCATATAATGGGAGACACCTAATTTCTACCAAAGGAGGCAGAGAAGCACCCCTGAGGTGAAATGATGTTTAAACTGACACACAGGTTGTGTGTGGTCCCACTATATGGTTCAGGCTGCCACTGAACTCACAATGGAGCCCAGGCTGACCTCAAACTCACCAGGCAATCTTCCTATATCAGCCTCCCAAGTGCTGGGATTACTGGGTCTTTAGAGTTTTGTACCTTTTTATTTTTTATTTTACAGTCTTGCTAAGTTACTATACTACTGAATAGGCTGGGCTAGAACTTGCAGTCCTTCTGCCTCAGCCTCCCAGAGTGCTAGGATTACAGATGTAATCCACCACCATACCTAGTTCATATTAACTTTTTCTGACTGAATATTTTATTTTTTAAAATTTTAATTTTTATTAGTACACATTTGTAGTACATTATGGTTATACTCATGAGAAGCTGGCACATGTATAAGACACATTTTAATGTTTTTTATGTCTCTTTTCTTTCCCTCCCTCCATCTCTTCCTATTAGTTTTCTTAAGGTACATAAATTCACTGTTGACACTTTGTTGTTAATAGTAACAGTTCCTGCCTGGCATGGTAACATGAACCTATAACCTCAGTACTCAGTAGGCTGAGGCAGGAGGACTGCCACAAATTTGACAACAGCCTGGGCTACACAGTCAGGTCAAGGGCAGCCTAAAGTACATAGCAAGACTCTGTCTCAATAAGCAAATATATATGACTATGTATATACATATATACATATTTGTTACATATTTGTACATATATATTTTGAAACAGTTCTAATTTATTGAAAGTTGTAAAATGTTAGGTTCTATCTTTATATGCATTATTGTCTCATTTCTGGACTTATCAAATACATTCCACCTAAAATACTATATACCAAGAGGTCATTAGCCATTAGAGATACAGGAATGAATGGAATAGACACCATCCTTTGGGAATTTGCAATCCAGAAAACAAGTGGGAGAGAGACCTTTACTGTGGCCATGGAGGGTTGCACAAGAGGGCAAGATCCCCCAAAAAGGGAATCTGGGGAACGGTTTTTACGGAGTAGGGCTGGGCGTGGGGCCGTTGGGTAATTGTGGAGCCTTGGGCTTGGAGAAGGCTTAGCGCATGCGCAAAAAGGGAGCGGGAGGTTTTTTTGTTTTGTTTTCTCTAACTAGTAGAGCAACACAGAGGTTACTTTTGGAGACAAATTGTTTCTCGGGCCGGTACCTAGATGGGTGGATGTCATGTTAGGGAACAGCTAAGCCCCATGCTGGCAGAATCTATCACTATTCTCACGAAATCTGATGAGAGTCCTTAAATTACTCCTTTCTCAAAGATGAGAAAAAGCTTAAAGAGAGGAAGTGCTGGAAGCGCCAGGACAGAAGCCTGTTGCTACCTACACCAAAGCGCCCTCTCTCGCTGCTGAACTCGGTGTTTCTTTGTTCCCTCCTGCTTTCCGCAGGTGAGTGGAATGGAATCTTAAATGATATGTCAGCAATTGCAGGAAGCTGATATTGGGGCATACACACCGTACAAGTACGGCTGTGTCACAGTTGGCTGTCTGTTTGGGAATGACAGGTGTTTAGTGACTCAGCTCTTGTGCTGCTGTCTGAATGGATGTTCAGTTTTGTCTAATCTGATTCATGGCTATGTACCAACTGCCTTCTGTGTGCCAGTTATGATACCAGGGACCGTCAGAGTTTCAGATATGCAGAGACAAGTTCTTCAGTACGACGCTAATGAGTATCCTACTGACAAATTAAAAATAAATATCAAAGCCATAAACCTGGCATTTTGGAAGTGTAGGTATCTTGTGTTAGTATAGGTGACATGTTTTGAGCATCAACCTTGGGCCAAGCATCGCACATGTTACCTTAAAGAAAATTCACAGCCTGTTGTGGCAATGTGTGCCTGTAATCCCAGCCCTCTGAAGGGCTGAGGCAAGCGGATTGCAAGTTCAAGTCCACTCTGGGTCACTCAGTGAAAATCTTGTCTCAAACTTTAAAAAATTAAAAAAAAATAAAAATAGGTTAAATATGGAGCTCAGGGTAAAGGACCTAGGTTAAATCCCCAGTAATTCCCTCCTCACACACACACACAAAAGAGGACTGGTTCAAAGCCCCAGTTCCCATCGTCTATTACAACCTTTCAGCAGAAGTGTACGAGTTATTGTCCTGAGAGAGTAAACCATCTCTGGAATAAGGGTCACAATGCACAAATAAGCAGACCGTGCTATAAAAAGGTGGGATTAGGAATTATGAGGACTCTATGACCAATGGTTCCAACTTCATGCACATGGCTTCCAACCAGCCATTGGTTCCCCCTTCTACTCATGACCTGAAACCCAAGGGTTACCAGACACCAGACTTTCCTCTAGCAGGAAAAATAGAGACCAAAACAAACAAGAAACAAATCTGGAGGAAACTGAGGTAATGCAGAGAAAATAAAACTTTAAAAACTAGGGGCTGGGGGTTTAGCTCAGCGGCATAAGCGCCTGCCTTGTAAGCAGGCAGTCGTGAGTTCGATCCCTGGTACCAATAAAAAGGAAAAAAAAAAAAAAAACCTAAAAATTATCATGCAGCCAGGTAGGGTGGTGCAGGCCTATAATCCCAGCACTTGGGAAGCTGAGGTGGGAAGTTCACCACAAGTTTGAGGCCAGCCTGAAGTATATACTGAGACTATGCCTCAAAAATATATATGAAGGAATGACGTGAAGGAGAAGAATAAACTAGTATTTTTGAGAGTCACTTTGTACATGCTATATTATTGTCTATACAATTCATTTAGTACTGTAGAAACTGGAGTTCAGGGAGGCTGAAGTTTTATTTCAGTAACTAAAACAAATTACTTATTGTATCAGAAATCCTACAAAAGAAAGCAATATTAAAGTTTCCATTGAGTGCATATCATGTGTCAGGCCCTGTGCAAGGGACTTCTCATAAATTATTTAATCCTCATAGCTACTCTGTGATACCTATTTTACAGAGAGAAAAATAAGTGCTCACAAGGTTAAGCAACTTCCAAGGTAACGTGTGGTGAATGGCACCTGTCTGGGAAGTTTCCTCATTAATTACTGTAAACTTCTTGCTGGCAAAGACTTATTCCTGTCTGCATTCCTACTCTAACACCATGGTCAGCACAGAGTAGAGAGAATTCAGTACGTATTTTAAATGTGTGAAAGAAGAAGTAATATTTTGCAAGACAAGTAGTAGATCTGTGATTGTGATCCAAGTCTTCTGTCTTGACGTCCATTGTACATTTCATAATTGTGTTCCTGCTTAAGCAGTACACTGATCGCTCTCGTGCCTCTCTCCTTCTGGACACTTCTATTAGACTTTCCATATGAGTAAAATAGAGAGATTTTAGTTCTAGGTCTTTATCTTCCAGAAAGATATGAAAAATAAATGTCTATCAGTGGAAGAATGATTGAATGGTACATCTATTCTATAGTATAGCACATGAACTTAGGGAAAGTAAGGAAGACCTACTTATATTAATGTGTAAGAATGACCACAACATTGGATCATATAAAATAAGCAAGTTTCAGATTGTTAAATATGGTTTAGTATGCATAATAATAATCATCTCTTCAACACTTACTATAAATCTTGTTCTGGGTGTTCTTCAAAATGCACTAGAGCCAGATATGGCAGTACATGCCTGTGAAACCAGCACTCTGGGAGGCTGAGGCAGGAGGATTTTAAGGTAGAACCCAACCCAGGCATTTTATAAACTTAATAAGAGCTTGTATCAAAGTAAAAAATGAAAAGGGGTGGACATGGTGCTCAGTGTGAAGGCCCTGGGTTCAATCCCCAATACAATACTACACACATACACATACATGTATGTACACACACTCACAATTATATATAATGACATTTCATTAAACTCAGGATACTGTTAAGAAATTTGTGGCACAGAGAAATCCAGGTAATTTTCCTGTCTGTAAATATTAATAGCATATAGTATGATCCATTAAAAAATTTTTAAAAATTCTAAATTATGGCTGTAAATTCTTATGCATTTAAATTTCCTACATGCTCTAACTCCAGTCCCACGAAAACTTCAGTATGTATGTTTAAAGCATAAGAAAACTTTAAAACATGGCGCACGCGCGCGCGCGCGCACACACACACACACACACACACACACACACACACACACACACTGGCACATACTTGTAATCCCAGCACTGAAGCAGGAGGATCACCATGAGTTCAAGGCCACCCTAAGCTACAAATCAAGACTCTCAAAAAAAACTTTAAAAATCTACAAAAAAAAAAAAAAAAATCCACCACTGCAAGCACTCAGCAGAAATGTAGAAGCTATTCTCCTGAGAGAGTAAACAATCTGGAATTTGGGTCAAAATGTTCAGTTAAGAGAACGTGCTATAAAAAGGCAGGATTAGGAACCAGGACTTTGCTTGTAGAACATTGTTAGCTAACCTTTGATCTAGGCAAATGAGTTTGCTTTTCTGGAGAAAGTGAAGCCCAAAAGAAAACTTCTATTTTGGTGGCAGAGAAGTCTTTCAACAAATGCTTTCTCGTGGTCAATGGTCTGGGACATAGGACTTCATGGACAATGGCTCTATCTTCATACACACAGCTTCCAACCAGCCATTGGTCCCCCTTTTTACTCATGACCAGAAAGCGAAGGGTTACCAGACACCAGACTTTCCTCTAGTGGGAAAGATAGATGCCAAAACAAACAAGAAACAAATTTGGAGGAAACTGAGACAATGCAGACAAGATAAAACTTTATTAACTGTTACCCACTAGTCAAGCTGATGATAGACATCTGTAATCCATTAGCTAGATAGAAGGCTGAGGCAAAAAGATCCTTAAGGCCAGCCTGGACTACATAGAAAGCCTCTGTCCCAAAACAAAACAAACAAACAAAACAAAACAAAACCCAAAAGCTCTATCATGTATCTTAATAGAGAAGAAATCTGAATACATAAAAGAATAGCAAAAAGCTGTAGTAAAGATAATCAGAAAATAAATGAAATTATTAGAAATAAAAAGTTTAAGGCAGAAGCTACAGCCAAAAAGCAATATGAGAAAATAGAGATGAGAAAATCTAGAAAATAGACATAGATACAAAAAACAGAGAAGGAGAACAAAATATGAGAAAATGACAAGATCTGTCAAGGAAATGCAGCAGCTGAATAAAATTCCCTAAGAAAAATAAAAGAGTCAAGGAAATCATGAAATAATTCAAAACTATTTCTCAAGTTTCCAGCTGGGAGAATCCACAGTACGCACAGCACAATGCACAAGGCCAGAACTACATGAAGACTAAGAGCTGGGAAATGTCAGAATACTGGAGACAAAGGCAAGATCTAACCTTCCAGGGGGTAGAGAAGCCAGTTTCAGGATTGGAACCAGAATGGCTTCAGACTTCCCAATAACAGCATTGGAT
Source organism: Cavia porcellus (assembly GCF_034190915.1). NCBI lineage: Eukaryota > Metazoa > Chordata > Mammalia > Rodentia > Caviidae > Cavia > Cavia porcellus. The sequence goes on along the minus strand of NW_026947508.1, from coordinate 21,656,457 downwards.
TTAGAAGAGAAGGGAAGAATATGTTTGCATTCTGAAAGATGATGAGCTCTGACTTGCATTCCACACCTTTTCACACCGTCCACAGCATCACTTAGATCTGGGAAGAAACCATTCAGAACAATCCTACATACTAGAAAGCTTGTGCTCCTTCCTCTCCAAGGAAAGAAATGTCCCCAAATCAAGAGAAAGCTTGTTCTCACTTAACATTGTTGAGATTATCACTACAGGGCTGACTGCCCTGGGCAGGGTTCCTTGGGTCATTCACATCAAGATTCAGACCACACAGGTCTTCTTAACTTTACACTGAAACCTTTCTGTTTTTGTCCATTTAGCATGATGTTGGCTGTTGATTTGTGATAGATGGCTTTTATCACATTGATATAAAGACCCTCTTCCAATTTTCTGTAGGGTTTTTTTTTTTATCATGAATGGGTGTTGGACTTCATCAAACGTTTTTCCACATCTATTGAGATGTGATCACATGGTTTTTGTCGATGGTTCTGTTAACATGGTGTATTACATTTATTGATTTGCATATGTTGAGCCATCTTTGCATCCAAAGGATGATTCCTACTTGGTCATGGACTATAACCTCCTTGATGATTTGCTATAGTTTGTTTATCATGTTTTATTGTCAATTTTTGTGTATATGCTCATAGGTAGATTGGCCTATAGTTCTCTTTTTTGGTTGGATCTTTCTCTGGTTTTGATATCAGAGTAATGGTTGCTTCCAGCAATTAATTTGGGAGTGTTGCTTCCCTTTCAACATCATTAAACAGTTCGAGAAGTAGCAGCATAATGTCTTCTCTAAACTTCTTGTAGAATCCAGCAGTGAATCTTTGGGATCTATACTCATGTAGGTAGTTTTTTTTTTTTTAATTACATCTTGAAATTCATTGACTGATATTGGTTTATCTAGAATTTTTATATCTTCTTGATTCAGCTAGAGTAACTCATATGTATCTAGGAACTCATCCATTTCTTCTGTTTTCTATCTTACTAGAATATATGTTCTCAAAGTAGGTATTGGTGATTTCCTGGATTTCTGCAGGATCTTCTGTAATTTCATCCTTTTCATTCCTAATTGCATGGATTTGCATGCTTTCTTTCCTTTTTGTGATAATGTTGGCTAAGGGTTTGTCCATTTTATTGACCTTTCAAAGAACCAACACTTCGATTCATTGATTCTTTGTGATGCATTTTTTAAAGTCTCCATTGCATTAATTTCTGCTCGAACTTTGTAATTTCTTTTCTCATGTGAGCTTTGGGCTTGACGTGCTCTTCTTTTTCCAGAATTTTTAGGTTGCTTATTTGAACTCACTCTTTTTCCCATATGGGAATTCAGTGCTATAAATTTCCCTTATAGGACTGCTTTCATTACATCACATAAGTTCTGGTATGTTGAACTGGCATTGTCATTTAATTGTAGAAGTTAATTTCTTCTTTAATTTCATCTCTGACCCATTGGTTGTTGAGTAGGGTGTTAATTAACTTCCATGTGTTTATGAAGTTGTTGTGGTTTCTCTTGCCATTGATTTCTGATTTCATTGCACTATGGTCTGATAGTATGCACAGAATAATTTCAATTCCTTTGTATTTACATAAGCATGTTCTATGAACTAGTATGTGGTCTGATGTGCAGCAGAGAAGAATGTGTATTCTGATGCTGAGTGATGGAACACTGTAGACATATAATAAGTGTATTTATTCAAAAGTTTGGTTAAATTCCAATATTTCTTTGTTGATTTTTTTTGTCCAGTTAACCTGTCTGTGACAGTGGGATACTGAGGTCCCTATTACAATTGTATTAACGCTCATTTGACTGTTCATGTCTATTAATATTTGTTTTATATAGTTGAGTGCACTGGTATTATTATATAGTTGAGTGCACCACTATGATTATCATCTCTTCCTCTTGAATTATTCCCTTTACAAAGCATGTATCGAACTCCTTTGTCTCTCTGAATCAGTTTTGGCTTGAAATCTATTTTGTCTGCAAACAGAATAACAATCTTAGCCTTTTTCCAGGTTCCCCTGTTGCATGGAGTATTGTTTTCCATCCTTTGACTTTCAGTCTGTGAATTTCCTTTTGAATTAAATGGGTTTTTTAACAAATCTATGTTTGTTATCTTTTTTGAGACAGGGTCTTACTACATAATTCAGGGCAGCCTTGAACTCACTCCGTAGCCCAGGCTGGCCTTGAACTAAAGGCAATTCTCCTGCCATGGCCTCCCAAATGTTGGGATTACAGGCATATAGCACCACACCCAGCTAAGTGTGTTTCTTGTATGCAACATATTGTTGGATTGTGCTTTGACCGGAGCCATGAGTGATAGAGGCGAGACGATAATGGGGTCGGTTCTCAAAGTTTTATTGCGTACAGCTCAGCCGGACCTAACAAGGTCCGCCGCCCTCAAGCCTTCTTCTTCCTCTCCCTCTGGGAGGAGATACATGAGTTTATATGGCGAGAAGCAGCCAATCACAGCATAGCAGGAACTCGGATAGCAATTGGTCACAACCGACTGTTGCTAGGCAGATGATCACTCTTGGCGGGTTAATTACGCGGCAACACGGGCCAACAAGAACCAGGAAGCAGGAAGCGGGCGCCATCTTTGGGGAGCGGCTCATGGCCCCTAACAGTGCTTCCTTTTATTGTATATACTGCTGAAGTGAGCACTGCATCATGTTTCTTGATCCATTCATTCAGCCAGTCTACTTCTTTAGATTGTTGAATTAAGACTATTATAAAGGATGTATATTGACTTTTCCTTTTCATGTCTGTTTCCTATTGTTGGTTCCCTCCTTTTTGCCTTTCCTGGTGGATTCATTGTGTTTGGGTTCATGGAGGTGTACTCCTCATTATCTCTAATGTCTTTCACTGTAATTTTTTTTTTTTTTTGTCTTTTTGAGACAGGGTCTCTCTATGCAGTTCAGGCTGGCCTTGAGCTCACTTTGTAGCCCAGGCTGGTCTTGAACTTGCAACAATCCTCCTGACTCAGCCTCCCGAGTGCTGGGATTACAGGCGTGAGCTACCACGCCCGGCTCAATGTCTTTCACAGTATTTTTTGAGTGCTGCTTTGGTAGTTATGAATTTCTTCAAGTGTTCCTTCTTATGTAAGTATCTTATTTCTCCATGAGTTTTGAAAGTTAGTTTTATGGGATACCTCAATCTGGGCTGTAGGTTATTTACTTTTAGGGCTTGAAATACTTCACTACAAGTTCTCTTTGCCTTGTGGAGAAGTCTATGATTTTGATGGGCTTTCCTTTATAGGTGATTTGTTTCTTTTCTCTAACAGCTTTTAATATTCTGATCTTGTGTTGAGGTTCTGGAATCTTGACTATTATAAGCCTTGGTGTAGATTTTTTTTTTTTTTTTTTGATCATGGCTTCTTGGAATTATATATGCCTCACTTATCTGTATGTCAGACTCTTTTTTCTGGTTGGGAAGTTTTCTGCTATTACTTCTATAGTCAAGGTTTTTGTTTGTTTGTTTGTTTTGTTTTATTTCCCTTGTGCTGTCTCCTGCTTTTTCACTGACTCTGCTCATCTAACTTTATTTTTCTTTGCATAATCTAGCAGTTTCTGGATTGATTTTTTATGATCTCTTGCTATTTTTAAGAAATTTTAACCAGGTGTGGTGGTACACACCCGTAATATCAGAATTTAGGAGGTTGAGGCAGGAGGATTATTGTTAGTTAGAGGTCATCCTGGTCTATATAGCAAGACCCTGTCTGAAAATAAAAACAAAACAACAACAAAGAAATCTTCCATGATCACTGACTTCAATCTGGTCTTCAATATCTGATATTCTGTTCTCACACTGACTCATTCTGCTCTGTATATTGCAATGGAATTTTTAATCTCCTGTGTATCTGTTTGAATCTGTTTCATGGATTTTACTTCTTTCCTATGTTGGGTATTCATGGTACCAACATTTTCCTAAACCCTTCTATTTTTTTTTGATCTGCATCTGCTCTAGAGTCACCAAGGATGTCTTTCATGGTGGTCACCACCTCTGTAGTTAGCTGGAAAATTATTTGTGATTTGATTTTTAATAGGGCATCATTCATCTGCTCTGTTATTTCTACTGTTACCACAGATGGGTGGCTTTGGAATTGTTCCAACTTGTCGCCCCCTGGGTTTGCTTTTGGTGAGCTGGAAGCCTGGGGTTGCAACTTGCTAAAGTGTCTTCCTACCTTGTGTTTGTTTGTTTAATTTCAGTGTTGATGCTTATGAACTGCTTATGGCATGTAGCTTTAATGCTTGTACCCTTAGGAAATCTTCTCAGAGATGTCTTCCAGGGGTAGCTGGCCTTGGGTTTTGAGTTCTGTTGCAAGATCGCGCCTCTTCAGGGCTGGGGTTTAGCTCAGCTGCATAAGTGCCTGCCTTGCAAGTATGTGGTCGTGAGTTTGATCCCTGGTACCGATAAAATGGAAAAAGACAAAAAAAAAAAAAAAAAAAAAAAAAAAGATTATACCTCTTCAGTTAATGCGGGAAGAGGATTTTCTGCCTATTTAGTCTATCTCCTGGTTCTTTGGCACAGGCCTATAATATTTTTTATGATCCTTAGACAATCTCAGTCCTGGCATACCAGGAAGAACAACTTACTAGAGCAATTATGTCACCTTGGCTGGTAGTACAATCGGCAATGACAACAGCATCAAACAGCCTAGAATATCCTTTGGGTGTGTTGTTGCATGCCAGTAATCCTAGCACTGAAAGGCAAAGGCAGGAGAAATGCCATGAGTTCAAAGCAAGCCTGGGCTACACAGTAGGTTCCGGAACTATACAGTGAGACCCTGACTCAAAAAACAAACCCACAAAACAACAACCAAACTACAATCAAGCACAGCCTAGACAAACTGTGGTAACTATTAATTTGCCCCCTTTAACCATATGAACTATATTTGTGGTTATATAACAACATCTAAACCAAATCAGAAAATCATATATGGTAAATATGTCCTTAATATGGTGATTTTACCATCGGGGAGATTTTTTTTTTTTTTTTTTTTTTTTTTTTTGGTGGAACCAGGGATCAAACTCAAGACCTTGTGCTTGCCAACTAGGAGCTTATGCTGCTGAGCTAAATCTCCAGCCCCAATTGGGGAGAAAATTTAAAAGGGACTGGGGGAAAACGCTTGGGAACTTTGGGAAACTGGTGAAGGAGACAAAAGGGAAAGAGAAAAGGAAGAGATAAGAACAAAACAGAACAACAAAAAAATTAAAAACAATGCTCATAGTCATAAAAACAAGAATAAACACTCAAGGAAAAAGAAAACAAAACAGAATGAAAACAACCAAAGGAAAAAAGAAAAGAAAAATTATCTACTTTGAGGAATCTCTGTTGTCACTGGTAGATAGAATGGGTGGACAGAATCCAGATTTGTGTTGATTAATCCCAACAAACCAGCTGCAGATTCATGGCTGGATAGTGGATAATCCCAAGAAGAATGTGCTTTTAGTTCCACTGAAGTGCAGGCTGGTTTCATGTTGTGAGGCTAGAGCCTGATTTGTTCAGCCTGCAACATCCCATGTCCCTCCTGCCAACCTAAATTCAGCTTCTTGACCTCCTGCTGACTCGAATTTAGCAGCCTTAGCCTGACAGTGGGAGCCCCTAGATGGAACCAGCCCACAGCTACTCTGAGTTCGAATCTTTATAGCCTCTATCAAAGATATGGGGGGGCAAACCCAAATAACTCACCAATCACTGTAGTCCACTGCATCCACTGACTGGTTCTAATGTTGCGTTTCTCTGTGGAGTCTCTGGGGTCACCTGTTGTTACCATGTGTCTGCAGTTTGAGCGGCACTTCTCATGAAGTGAGTCAAAATTCAGGGACAAAGCATGGCTTTGTACCACCTTCCTCTGTGTTGAAATCTCTTTCTTCAGTCTACTGTTGGGCTTCTACTCTCTCTTCAGATCCTTGCTAGATCCCGGGGACCCAATTCCTTCGTTCTTCTCTTCCTCACATAACTATATTCCAGCATCTGGACAGCAGATCTTAGAGAAGCTGCTATTCGCCATTCTGCTATCTTACTCCCTATCTTAAATTTAAACAACTAAAAAAGAGGGCTGGGGACGTAGCTCAATGCAAAGATCCTGGTTTCAACCCCCAGTACCAAAAAAGAAAAAAAAAGTGATGGTGGCCATGTAATTTATAACCAGTGAACATAGTGGCCTATGCCTATAATCTCAGCACTCAGAAGGCTGAAACAGGAGGATTGCCGCAAATTTTAGGCCAATCTGTACTGAGTTCATAGTGAGTTCAAAGCCAGCAGGAACTACACAGTGATATCCTGATTTAAAAACAAAATAAAGGCTGGAGATTTAGCTCAGTGGTCAAGCACTTGCCTGATAAGTGTAAGGTCATAATCCCCAGTACCAAAAACAAAAACAAAAAATCCAAAAAATATTTATAACATGCTAACCTTATCTAATATTCTAAACATATTTGTATGTGGCTGGTGTTATGCCACATGCCTATAAACTCAGCATTCAGGAGCCTGAGATAGGAGGACTGTAGTACATTAGAGACCAACCTGGGCTACACATTGAGTTCAAGGCCAGCCTAAACTGCATAGTGAGACCCTGTCTCAATTCCCTCACAAAAAAATGTATTTGCACATTGCTGTGGAACTTTCATAACAGTATTGTTAGTGGTTGTGTCATATTTAGGAAGCAAGGTCTCGCTAAATCACTAACTTGCCCAGTCTGGGGTTGAACTTTGATCCTTCTACTTCAGCTCCCCACAGTGTGCTGGAATAACAGCTGCAACCCCTACACCCTCCTATTCACTGCAACTCTTTTGTTGAACATTTAGGTTGTTTCAAGATACTTATTATTATGAAAATATATGAGGGTCTTCCTCCATATATTAGCTTATTTCTCAATCTGGATCACTAAAAGTGGGATTTTTTAGGCCAAAGAGCATAAACTTTTTTTTTTGTTTGTTTTTGTTTTTTACAGTGTTAGGGATCTAACTAAAGGATGCGTTACCATTTAGCTATATCCCCAGATATTTTTATATTGAGATAGGAGCTCACTAAATTGTTCATGCTGGTCACAAACTTGCAATCCTCTTGCCTCAGTCTCTTGAGTAGCTGAGATTACGGGAGTATGCTGTTTTTTAAAAACCTTAGGGCTGGGTTTTTTTTTAAATTTGTTTTTAATTGTCAATTATTTGATGGCCCTTAATATTTACTTCCAAATTGCTGTCCAGTAGGCTTTCACCAATTTATGACAATAGAAAAATGAGTATACCCAACATCCGTATGCTTTAAAAAGTATTGAGTAGGACGAGGGTTTAGCTCAGTGGTGTAAGTGCCTGCTTGGCAAACGCCCATCATAAATTCAATTCCTGGCACCAAAAAAAAAAAAAAAAAAAAAAAAAAAAAAGTACTGGGTATCATGATTTCAATAAGTCAAGAGCTATAAAACTATTTCACATAAACTGATTTATTTTTTGATACCAGGGATTGAACTCACGACTGCATGTTTGCAAGGCAGGCATTTATGCCTGCTGAGCTAAACCCCCAACCCCATAAACCAATTTTAAAATCAATGGGTTAGCCGAATGTGGTGGCGCATGCCTATAATCCCGGCACTTTGGAAGGCTGAGGCAGGAGGATCGTTGCAAGTTCGAGACCATCATGGGCTACAAAGTGAGTTCAAGACCAGCCTGAACTGTATGGTGAGAGCCTGACTCAAAAAGACAAAAATAAATAAACAAAATAAAATAGAATAAAATCAATGGATTTATCTGAGTGTGGTGGCACAGGTTTGTAATCCCAGCACTTGGGAGGCTGAGGCAATAGGGTAACTGCAAGTTTGAGGCCACCCTGGGCTACATAGTAAATTCAAAGCCAATCAGAACCACATAGTGAGATCGTGTGTCAAAACAAAAAAACACAATGAACCACACTGAATGTGGTGGCACATGCCTGTAATTCCAGTACTCGGGAGGCTGAGGCAGGAGGGTCACTGTGACTTTGAGGCCAGCCTAGACTATGTAGTGAATTTAAGGCCATCCTAAAGTATCATAGAGAGAACCTGTCTCAAACAAACAAACAAATAAACAAATCAATGGGTTTTCTTTCTTTCTTCCTCCCAAAATAAAAAAAAGTATTTGAATAACATCATGATTTAGAAATAAATGTGGTTTCTCAATAAATGTTTTGAAAGGAAATATTTAGGTGTCTATCTTTCCATAAGTTTTTGTAAATTAGTCTAATAAGTTCACATTCACATCACCAAGGAAAAACACAGCAACAATTATAGTCAACTTGACAAAATGCCAGACTGGTGATTCACATCCTGCTCACCTCTAGAGTTCAAGGCTTGTTCTGCATCGCTGGGCCCCATCAGAGTGAAGAATCTGTCACTGTCTAAGGACAGCCTGATGCTAGGATCCTCTCTCAGTGGGACTTAGATCACTTTTCAAAATACATGGAGAGGCTGACTCCTCTTTCATGCTTGGATCCTGACCAAACTGGTTAAGCAACAAGGCACAGAATGGAAAATCCCACCTGTCTTTCTTGCCTACTAAAGCAAGGCTTTTTTTGTGATATTGCTGTTAACTACTTTTTTTTCCCTCAATCCTGGTGATCTGTGGTCTATTACTGAGTTATATTTGCAGCCCTTTAAGTTTTTAAATTTTGAAACAAGGTCTCACTAAGTTAACTTTCTAGGTGTGAACTTTTGATCCTCCTTTTCAGGCTCCCAAACAACTGTGATTACAGGTGTGGGTCACTGTATCTAATTAATTAATTACTTAATTATTTTGTGGTCATAGAGATTTAACACAGGGCTTTGATGCTAATAATTTGCATCCCCAGTCCTTTTTTATTTTTTCTTTTAATTTTATTTATTTATGTCCCTTTTATATTATATCTAGGCTGCCAGAATTAGGGTGGCACCAAACCATCAGCAGACTGACTTAATAATCATACAGCAGGCCCCTCTGAAAATCCCCACCAATGGCCTTCATTTTTTGTTTTGAGACAGGGTCTCGCAGAGTTGCTAAATTGCCCAGGGTGGGCTTGACTTTGAAATTCTGTTGACTCAGTTTCTTTGATTGTTGAGATTATAGGCACAAATCATCATGTTCAACTACCATCATTTTTTTTAAGTTAGAAAGGAAATATACAGTCATATAAAAAGATAAGACACAAAAAGGTATAGCCAGGTGTGTCAGCACAGGCCTGTAGTACAAGTAATTTGGGAGGTTGAAAGCAGGAAGATTAACAGTTTGAGATCAGCCCTACTTATATAGCATAATTTTGACACCAAAAACCCCAAAAGGATATACAAAAAGAAAACAAAAACAAAAACAAAATCACAACATATTTTCAATGCCAAGCTATAACTATCAACATCTGAAGACATTTAAACTGGGTGTGGTGGCACATGCCTGTGATTCCAGAACTCAGGAGGCTGAGGCAGGAGGACTGTCAGCCTGGGCAACGTGGACAGCCCTGTCTCAATAATAAACAACAACAAACAAATTAAAATATTTAATTTTGGGCATCATACCATTTTCTTTTTGTTTGTTTGTTTTCTGAGATAGGATCTCACTAGGTTCAGCCTGGCTTTGAACTTAATACGTAGCCCAAACTGGCCGGCGTTGAATTGCAATGATCCTCCTGCCTCAGGGATTACAGATGTACACCACTGGGCCCTGCTCAGCATCATAAAATTTTCTGCCAGTACATGTTTTATTAAAAGTAATATACCCTTTCGGGGTATGGTGGTACATCCCTGTAATCCTAATACTCAAGGGCTGAAGCAAGAGGATTCCTGTGAGTTCAACACCAGCCTGGCTACACAGTGAGTTGAGACTACACAGTGAAACCCTGTCTCAAAAACACAAAAGAGAAAAAAATAAAAATAGTATACAAAAGGCTAGGGATCTACTTGCCTATCATCCCCAGCACCAAAAAAATATAAACAAATAAAACGGCGTACCATACACATTGGTGAACATTCTTTTCATCTAATAATCTGTAACCCGGGGCTGGGGATTTAGCTCAGCGGCATAAGCACCTGCCTTGCAAGCAGGCGGTCGTGAGTTCGATCCCCGGTACCGATAAAAAGGAAAAAGACAAAAAAAAAAAAAAAAAAAACTAATCTGTAACCCCAAGCCCAGCCCAAGCCCCCTTAGCACTGGGATTCCAGGCCTACACCACCATGCCTGGCTATTTCCAACACTGCTTCCCTTCTTGTTATTTCCCACCACCTTCATCTCCTCTCCCTCTCTCTCCCTCCATCATTTGTTCCTCAGCCATTTGAAAAACATCTTCCTACTTCCTCTTTACCTATCTTCTAGCTGTGCTCTCTCTTCATATATGTATGTTTGAGTTTGTCATTTAAGAGAAACCATGAGATATTTAAGCTTGTGTGTCTGACTTATTTCACTTTAACATTATGGTCTCAAATTGCATCCATTTACCCATGATCTTCATTTATCTTTATGACCAAGTGATACTCCTTGGGGTATGGATACCACAATTTGTTTATTATCTATTGATGGGCATGTAGGCTGCTTCCAAGATTTAGCTATTCTGAGTTTTGCTGCAATAAACAGGTATGCATGGATCACTGTGATATTAGGTCTTTAATTCTTTTAGGAAGATATCTAGAATGGAGTAGCTGGGTAAAATGGAATTTCTACTTTTAGGTTTTGAGGCATCTCCACACTGATTTCCATAACATTACACTCCCATAACAATGCAGAAGAGTTCCTTTCTCCCCACATCCTCACCAGCATTTATTATTATTTGATTTCTTGATTATGGCCATGCTTTCTAGGGGTAGGATAGGATCTCAATAATATGATTAGATTAAAACGTTGGTAGGAAAGCTCCCCTTTTCCATAGTCTTCCTGCTTGTCACAGATGTTGAGAGTGGTGTCTTAGGTGCTAGCTCACAGAAGAGGAACGAGGAATGTTAACCTGAGACAAACCTGCTCAAACAGGCAAGATTCTTTTGGTGTACAGGCAACTCAGCAATCACTAATTCACTTCTTCATTCAATACATATTTAAAAGAGTATCAGATGAGTTAAGCTAGGTAGGGGCAGTGAATTTCATGTAAGTGTTTAGTACTAAATAAAACTCTTAGTAAGTGCTAAATAAAAGTCCAGTAAATTGATGATTATGCCAGCCCCTATGCTAAATATTGAACAAGTGCATTATCTCATATAATCCCTATAATCTCTAGGAACAGGGCTCTATGATCAGATTTATCAACCAAGGCCTATAGAGGTTTCACCCTGCTTAAATAATATGCTTGGCTTGGCAGGGTGGTGCATGCCTGTAATCCCAGCACTGAGGAGGCTTAGGCACCCTGAGTTTGAAGCCAGCCTGCACTACATAGCAAGACCGTGTCTCAAAACAAAACAAACAAAACAAAATATGCTGGCAGTGGAGTCCTTCTCCTCCTCTTCCCCTTCTTCCTCCTTCTCTTTTTTTTCCTTCTTTTGGTGCTAAGATCCAGTCCAGGGGAGTGCACATGCTAAACCCTTTATCTACCACTGAACTACACTCTAACCCTTGCAGTGGAGTTTAAATTTGAATACAAAATTCCAAAGTCTGTGCTCATAACCATTATGTTACATTATAAACCACAATTCCTCCCCTAGGAAGCATACAATCTTATTAGTAATAGTGCTAAAACTGAAAACAGCTAGCATGTATTCACCACTTATGTGGCAAGCACTCTGGCAGGTTTTTAGGTATACTAATGATTTGTTTGACATACCTAGGGAAATAGGTATTATAATTATGTTCCTTTTAAAGATAAGAAAACATACTTTGTAAAAGATTAAATACCTTGCCCACAATACAAACAGCTATTAAACGGTAGAGCAAGAAGTCAAAATAGACACACAGAGTAATACTGACCAGGGTACATGATGAAACATGAAAAGAATGATATTACTTAGCTGCTATCAAAAGTCAGAGGTCAAGCCAGGCACAGAGATATTTATCTGTGATCTCAGCTAACAGGGAAATTGAGACAGGAGGGTCATGAGTTCAAGACCAGCCTGTGCAACATAGCAAGACTACTTTTTTTTTTTTTTTTTTTTTTTGTCTTTTTCATTTTTATCGGTACCGGGGATCGAAGTCACGACTGCCTGCTTGCCTGCTTGCAAGGCAAGTGCTTATGCTGCTGAGCTAAACACCCAGCCCAGCAAGACTACTTTTAAAAATCAGAGATTAAATTATGCACAATGATACACACTTGCTGAGGCAGAAGGACAATAAGTTTGAGAATAGCTTGGACAATTTAGTGAGACTTTATCTCAAAATAAAAAAATAAAAAGGGGTGGGGAATGTAGTTCAGAGGTAGAGTGCCTCTGGTTCCACACCCAGTACCCTCTTCATACACACAGTCAGAAGAAAAGACTTCTATGATCTTCTTTTGGCCCAGGAATGATCACAGGACAGAAACGGAAAATCCTAGTAAAACCCTGGTGATCTGTCAGGCCTCATACTGAAAAACCTTCAGCTTGTTGTGCCTTCTTGTAATGAAGGTCTGATCATTGCTGTCAATTTGACAGATGAGGAAATGGGTTCTTTCTTAGGTGATACATTGTGCCCTAGTCACATAACCACTGTAGTTAAACAGCATAGCCTACATTGGGGGCCTACATTTGTCTCTCAAGCCTGAGCTCTTAACCAGCGCCACAACCTGTCTGTGGTTCCATCTGCCTTTTGTGCGGGAATCACATGGTGGAGATTAGTGGAAAAGGCCGAGATGAAAGGGTAAGCACTGGGGTGCATCCAAAGAAAAGGAAGCTCACCTGCTTGACTGAAATTCACAATTCAATTACTATCAGAGGGGAAGAAGCTCTCTAGTTGCATTACTTTTATGACTATCCAAATTGGGTAAATAGGCTGGGGATATAGCTCAATGGCATAAGTGCCTGCCTGGCAAGCATGAGTTCAATCCCCAGTACCAAAAAAAAAAAAAGACAATTTGGATAAATGCCTGTTTGTGCCATTTAGAAGGATGCTATTAAAAATAGGGAACACAGCTCAGCTATTGGTGCATCTTAGTGTCCAGCATAGTTCTTAGCTTGCAGTTCCAGCAGAAAAGGCTAAAAGGGAGTTGTCACATTGGATAGATCATGGAATGGAATGTAAGAAATTCAAAATGAAAATATCCTCAAATGACTGGGGATTTAGCTTAGCAGTATAAGTGCCTGCCTGCCAAGCACAAGGTCATGAGTTCAATCCCCAGTATCAAAAAAAAAAAAAAAAAAAAAAAACCCTCAATAAAATAATAGGTAACCAAATTCAACAGTGCATTTGTATAAAGAGTAATCCCAGGTAAACTAGGTCAACCCCTTCCTGTGAGCCAGTGGCAGTCATGGGCTGGGCCAATTCCTTCCTGTGAGCCAGCAGCAGTGATGGGCCAAGCCAACCCCTTTTTGTGAGTCAGCAGCACTTGGGAGGCTAAGTAAGGCAGGAGGATCACAGAGCGTTTGAGACCAACTTAGGCTACATAGTGAGTTCTATGCCAGCCTGAACTATGTAGCAGGACCCTGTCTAAAAAAAAAAAAAAAAAAAAAACCAAATAAATACAACTTAAAAATTACAAAGATGCCTGAGAATTTAGCTCCATGCAAAGGACTAGGACTGAAAACAAGAACCTGAACTGAATAAATGTTAGGATGACCTCAACACTTCAAAGATTTTTTTTTCTTTATTTGTTTAAAAAAATAGAATATCGGCCAGGGGTTTAGCTCAGCAGTGTAAGCGCCTGCTTGGCAAACACGAGGTTTTGACTTTGATCTCAGCACCAAAAAAAAAAATAAATAGAGTATCTACTGTAATCCCAGCACTCAGGAGGCCAAGGTAGAAGCACTGCTGTGAGTTCCAGGCCAGTTCAAACTATGTAGCTAGCACTGGGGATTTAGTTCAGTGGCATAAGTGCCTGCCTGGCAAGCATGGGGTTGTGAGTTTGATCCCCAATACCACACAAAACAAAACAAAATAAAAAACCCATGTAGTGAGTGCATAGGAAGCACAATAAAGCATCTGCCCTTGTGGATTGCATGTTTCAGTAGAGAAATAGTGAACAAATAAAAGTAGAATAAATGCTATGAAAAAATTTAGTAAGAAAGAGGGAGCCGGGTGTAGTGATACATTATTGTAGTCCTAGCACTCGGGAAGCTGAGACAGGAGGATTGCTGCAAGTTCAAGGCCAGCCTGGGCACATAGTGAGTTCAGGCACTACCTAGACTACAGAGCAAGACCCTACCCCCGAAAAACGAAAAACAAGCAAGCAAGCAAACAAACAAAAAAGAAGGAAAGAAAGAAAAGAGAAAGGGATAGAGAATAGTGTTAGGGAGTGAATATGTTTCTTAATTTCCAATGCTGGGGATGGGGGGATAGTGAAAGCTCTTTTTTTTTTTTTTTTTTTGTCTTTTTTGTTTTTATTGATACCAGGGATCGAACTCACGACTGCCTGCTTGCAAGCCAGGCGTTTATGCCGCTGACCTAAATCCCCAGCCCCAAAAGCTCTGACATTTTAATAGAGCGGTGAAGGGTGAATTCTGGGGAGGGAGCATTCTATGCAGATGTCAGTTCTTTCCCAATCAAGCTAGACGGTTCAGTGAAACTCCAGGAATGCTGTGAACCAAATATCAAAGAGTAAAGGTTTATGAAAACAAAGTCTATTTTGAGCGATTAAAACAAAGTAAAGGTGGCTGACCTGGTAGAACTGGCCCTACCACCCAGTTACACTAATAAAAATACGTTACTGGTATTTCACAAGGACAAAGACCAGTGGAACAAATGGAGGGCTTAGCAATAAAGTATATATGTGGAAACATAATATCTGATAGAGATGGCTTTCCAAAGATGGCTTCCCAGAGAGTGACAAGAAAACTTTATTCCTAACTTTTATAAGAAGAAAGCTGGACTTTTACTTGAAAGTATGTAGAAGATGGGCTCCTGATGTATTAAAGACCTAAATATGAAAGTTAAAGCCACAAAGGTAATGTAAGAAAATGTAGGAGAACCTGTAGTACCTATGGATAAAGACATTATAAAATAAAGACATTAACAAAATAAATAAATAAAAATAAAGACATTAAAACAAAAGACCATAAGGTCAAAATCAGGATGGATGCCAAGACGTGGCAGAGTTACCTGGACACTTACTTGGCTTGAACAAGTTCTTGATTTTCATCCACAATACTATAGAAAACAATAACAGAACACCCCAAATTTAAGACATCTGCTAAATTAATGATATCAAAAAAAGTTAACATGGAGATGGCAGACTGAGAAACCTGCAAAAATAAAACAAAAAACCCCCAAATATCCCCAAAACAAAGCCCAAAACCAAAAGATTAGAAAACGCAAAAATTCCTACAAATTAACAACACAGGAAATCAAACAAAACAATAGGCCAATGATATAAACAGATATTGGGAGAAGGTACAGCATCACAGTGCTTTCAAGATCCAGTTAATTCTGACCTGGAGGTGGCATTTGTCCTAATTAAAGATGAATGCAATATCTATGTATCTCCTTCTCCTGGAGGTCAAGAAAGATACTCTATACCACCTCTGCCACAAAGCATTTCTTACCCATCAACAGTCAACTACTTTAATCAACAAACGCAGAAGAAATGAAGTCTCTACCATACCTGTTAGAGAATCCTTTCCCTGTTCATCAGTTGGCAGTTCGGAGAGGGATGCCCAACCTGGCTATTTGCATTGAACAAGAAAATGCTATCAATTGGGGCTGGGGATTTAGGTCAGCGGCATAAACGCCTGGCTTGCAAGCAGGCAGTCGTGAGTTCAATCCCTGGTACCGATAAAAATGAAAAAGACAAAAAAAAAAAAAAATGCTATCAATCACCTGGACAATGGTTTCACTCCACTGATGTGGGCCATAGCACATGGGCAAAATAGCAGTAGATTCTACTTCAGAATGGTGCTGATTGCCAAATTTTAAGAAAAGGTTGAGAAAATGCACTGTCATTGACCTGTAGTAAAGGCCAGAGATATTGTCAAAATGCTGCTTGATTGCAGAGTTGATGTAAATGAATATGACTGGAATAGAGAGACACTTTGCTTTATGCTGTACATGGGAACCATGCAAAATGTGTAACGATGCTTTTAAAAAATGGAGCTGGGTGCTGGGGATTTAGCTCAGTGGCATAAGCACCTGCCTTGCAAGCAGGCAGTTGTGAGTTCAATCCCCGGTATCGATAAAAAAGAAAAAGACAAAAAAAAAAAAAAAAAAAAATGGAGCTGAGGTGGGTATAGTGGTGCACACCTACCATCCCAGCACTCAGGGAGCTGAAGCACAAGCATCACTGTGCTTTCAAGGCCAGCCTGGGCCACAAAGTGAGTTCAAGGGTAGCCTGAACTGCATAGTGAGACCCTGTCTCAAAACAAAAACCAAATACAAACAAAAAACTGGAGCTGATCCAACAACTGAAACAGACACTGGGTACAATTCTGTGATTTAGTTGGAGTCCTGGGCTACCAAAGTGAGTCATACTTTCTTTTTTCTTTTGAGTCACACTTGTTGAAATCGCTTCAAAGTATCAAGGAGTGACAGTCTTCAGAAAATGTCATCTTTCTCTGTTCATTTTTTGGTCCTTACAAAGGATACTTTTGTTTATTTTTAAAATTTTACTTCAGTTGCAATACTTTCTCCTTTTAAATAAATTTTAATAAACATTCTTCTGAGTAATTCACTGGCTTATAATAAAAATTAATGTTGATTTTTTAATAAATATTTTATTGTATATTTTAAATTATAAATTAATATCTTATGGCATGTAAACTTTTATGGTAGTTATCTTTGTATCAAGTGCTATAATTTGACACTTTTAGAAATTTTTCACTGAATTTTTCATCTTCTCTCTTGTATTAACTCATTGACTTTACATAAATCCATAGGGAAAAAATAGTTTAATTAAAAAGTACACTATTTTTCACAAAATAGTACTTTTTCTGTTGAAAAAAAATTAATAAAACAAACACAGGGAGCCAGATGTGGTGGTGCATGTCTAAAATTCTAGCACTTGGGATGCTGAAGCAGGAGGATTACATCAAATTTCAGGCCAGCCTGGGCTACACAGTGAGTTTGAGACTAGCCTGAGCTATACAGCAAGACCCTGTCTCAAAAGAAAAAGGAAAAAAAAAAAGTAAGAACAGTCTTAAAATTTTTATATGCTACAACTGGTAGTGAACCTACCCTAAATTTGCAGAGTTTAAGAGAGTAAAGAATCAGAATTAGACATTGTTACATGGAACTTTTATTACTAAACAACACAAACTTACACTGTTGCAAACCTTATATCAGTGGTGGCAATCCTATAGCACACATGCTGTAGCAGGTTGTTTGTATTACTGAAAACTCCAAAACATTCACCATCACAGTCTTATACAACATGAATAGTGAAATGAGACATTTCTTTCCAAAAGCTAATTACTCCAATACAAACAATAAAAAACAAAAGTTAATTTACTCCAGTTTTTCCTCTTTATGCAAAATGATTAGCCAGATTCTCCTTGTTATTCTGAGTCTTTAATTTAAAAAGGTTTCCAGACCTTTGAGTTGGGCATGGCAGCATACAACTGTAATTTCAGCTCTCAGGGATGCTGAGGTACAAGAATCCCAAATCTGAGCCTGGCCTGGACAATTTAGTAATGGAGCCAGACTTTGCCTCACAATAAAAAACTAAAAAGAACGGAAAACAGGTGTGGTGGCACATGTCTGTAATTCCAGCACTTGGGAGACTGAGGCAGGATGACTACCAAGAGTTAGAGGCCAGCCTGGACTACGCAGTGAGTTTAAGACCAGCCTAAATTATACAGGGAGACCCTATCTCAAAAACAAAATTAAAAAACCAAAAGGCTGGGTGTGTAGCTCAGTATGAAGGCCCTGGCTTCAATACTCATGTACGCACATGCATGCATGCGCTGCGCACGCGCGCACACACACGTGCGCGCACACACACACACACACCACGAAAGTAAAACTACCGGGGCTGGGGATTTAGCTCGGCGGCATAAGCGCCTGCCTTGCAAGCAGGCTGTCGTGAGTTCGATGCCTGGTACCGATACAAAAAAAACTACCATGTGAAGAAAACCATGCACAGAAACAACTATGTCCTTGCCACTCTTTTTCTCGAAGGAATAATGCCTGCCTGGTAGATAGATGGACAGACCCAGATGTCACATAAGCCTTTTAGGATCTATTTTCTCGAGGTGAACCAGAGGTTTCAACTGCTCAGCAAAGTTCCTCATGTCATCAGAGACCATGTCCTGTCCGGCTGGGGCAACGACACTTAACTCCACCAGATAGGAGAGTGACAGGGCTTCAGTGCTGTCTGTGTTTCCTGGCACAAGAATGCGGAAAATCTTGTATACCATAATCTTCATGATGCCCTTACGGAACAGGTGCCCCTTGGTCACAAACTCATGGTCCATGCGGAAACCCATTTCCATCAAGAAGTCGGTGAGGTTCTCGGATGTGGCAATGTCCACACAGTTTCGCACCAGTGCATGGCGGTTCTTGTCTCCCATTTCTGGCTGTCCCAGGTAGCGCAGATGCCAGGGTGTCCCTGCCCTGTCCATAGAGCGCCGGGCCCTGAGGACAAACGGGCTGGCCTGCTGGCCCTTAAGGAGGAACACCATCTCATGGTCAAGGAAAGTCTCAGGTTCCATGTTGTCACAGAGACCACGAAGGCGGTGGATGAGGCTTTCCAAACTGTGATCCAAGACACTCCCTGAGGAGAGAAGGGCACCTCTGAGTCCCAGCTTTCATTTGGGTCATAGAATTAGCAAAAGATTCAAAAACCAAAGCAGTTTAGTGTGGTACTTTGTCAAAAACAGGACCAATACATGAGATTTTAGAGGGGTTACCTTGCTGAGCTACTGCATATTATAAGAAAGTTACTTTTAATTTTTTATATTTTCTTATTGGCACTAGAGTCTTTAGGATTTCTCTAGCAATGCTAATCTCTAAGAGATCTTGGGCAGCAGTAGCTAACAGAAATGTAATAGTAATATCTTATTTATTTATTTTTAGTACTATCTTGTCACTTATTTAAAAATTATACACTCCCCCCTACCCCTCCACCCCCTTTTGCAGTATACGGTGGATCGAACCAAGAGCCTTTGCATTTAACTACATCTCTGGCTCCTCTGTCTGTGCCTATGTCTCTGTCTGTTTCTTTCTCTCTGGTGCTGGAGACTAAACTCAAGGCCCCTACCACCCAGCTACACTCCAAGCCACAATTATCTTCTTTTTCCAGCAAATAAGTCTTCCACTAATCAAAAAAATAGCCAGGTGTGGTGGCACATGCCTATACTCCCAGCACTCAGGAGGCTGAGGCAGGAGGGCTGCTATGAGTTTAAGGCCAGTCTGAACAATAGAGCAAGACTCTGTCTCAAAAAAAAAAAAAAAAAAAAAGACTTGAGACTATACTCATAAGCAAAATAAATCAAACTCACATGTATAAATACCGAATAGTTTAGGCTGGGGATTTAGCTCAGCGGCATAAGCACCTGCCTTGCAAGCGGGCAGTCGTGAGTTCAATCCCTGGTACCGATAAAAAGGAAAAAGACCAAAAAAAAAAAAAAAAAAAAAAAAAAAAAAAAAACCCTGAATAGTTTCCCTAGTGTAAGAAATGGTAAGAATACATAAAAGTACGTGGTAATCATGATTCCCCATTATTGCTTTGAAGCCTTATAATGTTTTCATTCATTAGTTGGAAGGTTTTATTCTGGGTTATTTGATTTTATTGTCTGTGATGGTATGAACATCTATTTTGAAGAAAACAAGACATTATAATAGCTAGTGATTTAATATCATCTTGTTTTGAGGTCCCACCAAGCTTTTGTTCTTCTGTCTCCATTGGTTTTATCATGTTGTATCTTATTGGATTTTATTAGATGTGATAGTATAAACACAATTTTTTATGGACAAGGAGATAATATAGTAGCCATTATTTGTTTTCTGTTAGTTGGTTCTGAATACCCTGTAATACTTTCATTCTCTTGAATGATTTTACACTGTCTTGTTATGTTTGATACTGTAGTGTTATGAAGGTATAGTCAAATATTTCAAGGAAAGAGACACTAAGGTAGCTACTGTTATGTCAGGTTGTCTTGTGGTGAAACACTATGTTGCTTAAATTGTTCTGTTCTGACCTGTTTTGTTATGTTCTCTTTTATTTTACTTTTTTAAAAATAAAAACATGTAAAAAAAGACATTTTAAAAAAGTTTCCTTTTCATTTAATATACTTAAGAAAAAAGAGAATGAACACTTCATAGAAACGTATCAGTTCTAGCCCCGCCTTTTACTCATATTTTACTCATTCTCATGGCCAGGTCTGACATCATTGCTACAGGAGAGTATACCCTCCAAAATCTACTTTTCTTTTGGCTCTGGCACACAAGCCTCTCTTAGTTCTTCACTGAACTCAAGGACTATTCAATCTTCCTCACTGCCCTAACTGATGGAGGAGCCTAGAATTCACTCTTAGTGCTTTTTTAAATTAAGTTTCTTCTTCTCTCAATGATGTCATTTGGTCCCACGGCTTTAAACACCATTTATGCCCCACGACTCCTACACTTATATTTTATGAATTACAGATGCATACATCCAATTGTCTACTCAACTTTTCCACTTAGATGATTTTTTTTTTTTCATTTTTATCGGTACTGGGGATTGAACTCACGACTGCCTGCTTGCAAGGCAGGCACTTATGCCGCTGAGCTAAATCCCCAGCCCCCCACTTAGATGATTAAAACACATCCCCATCCCTAGGCCATTTTTTATTCTGAGCCAGGGTCTTGCTAAGCTGCTGAACTACACAGGCTGGGCTTGAATTTATAATTCTCCTGCCTCAGCCTCCTAGGGTGCTGGGATTACAGATATGTCACCACACACAGCTCATATATCATTTTAACATGTTTTGTTGATCTTCCCTCCACAAATCTTATTTCTCCTAGTTTTCCCCGTCCAAGTAAATGACAATTCTCTGCTTTCAATTGCCCAGGCCAAAAATTGTGGAATCACCTTTCTGTCCTTTCTTTTCCCATGTCCTACATACATCCAATCCATGCTTTTGAAATAAAAGCAAAATTTAACTACCTTTTACTTGCTCGATCAGCAGTCAGACCTGCTTTCATTTCTTGCCTGGTCTTTGCAGTAGCCTATTTCTACCCTTATCTTCTTTCTTTTCCAAAATAGCCAAGTACATTTCTTAAGATAGAAGGTAAAGGGCTGGGGATATAGTTCAGTGGTAGAGTGATTGCCTCGCACACATAGGGATTCAATCCCAGTATATATATTAAAAAAAAAAAAAAGCCACGGGCCTGGGAGTGTATCTCAGTGATACACTACTTGCCTAGCAAGCATGAGGATCTGGATTCAATCCCCAGCACCCTCCCAAAAAACCCAATAAAATATAAATGACACTTCTCTTGTGATGTCACCCAGAAAAAGTCTTTATGACTGTTTATAAGGGCCTGTATGTTATGTCTCAGTTACTAGTTACCATCCAGCAGCACCTCCAACTCTTCCCTTGATCACTTTCTCCAGCCAGTGATTTGTTGCTATTGCCTGAAAATGCCAATGTATTCCTCTTGAAAGAACCTTTCTTTTTTCTCTATGCCTAGGATGTTCTTCCTCTGTATATCTGCACATTTTACTCTATCACTTTTTTCAAGTCTCTGCTCAGATGTCACTTTACGGCAGAAACTGACAGTGGGACTTAAATGAAAACAAGGGCAGGAAGAAAAATAAAAGAGCAGGTCCTACTAATCATGGGGTACCAAGCTAGTAACAGAGAGAGGCTCACAATGTATCCTGCATTCAGAGCAGTTGTGCACACCCTCATTGTGTGTGCCTTCTAAGTGCTGGTTCTTTCAACAATGTACTGAATGCAGTGTGGGACACTGTGCAGTAGGAGGCGCTACTCTGATAGAGATTACAGGTGAGGGAGGAAACAAAAAAGTAACAATAAATAGAGGGCCAGGAAGATAGCTCCAGTGGCAAAGCACCTTCCTGGCAAGTGTGAGGTCCTGAGTTTGATTTCTAGTACCAATAAATAAATAAGTAGACAGAAACACAGGAAATAACAGGGAGATAAGAGAACGGGCAGGGAGAGATGGTGGAATGGTCAGAAAAGGCGCAAGAGAAAGACAGCTGAGTGGAGGCCTGCAGGGTGAAAATGAGATGACTACTGAATAGCTGAGGAAATCCTTTCAGGGCAGAGGAATTACCAAGTGCAAAGACACGAGGTAGGAAAGGGTGTGGCAAATTTAGGAAATAAAAGCAGTTGTTTAGTGGTAGTCCACACCACACCAGTACGCTGGTAGGCTGAAACAGGTGGATCCTAAATTTGAACCTAGTCTAGCAACTCAGCAATTTAGCAAGGCCCTGTCTCAAAGTAAAAAATGGCTAAGGCTCAGTGCAAAGGCTCTGGGTTCAACCCCTAGTACCACACAAACACAGAGACACAGACATGGACACGCACAAAGTAATTGTTCATGCTGTTACTGAATGAATTAAGTTACAAAGTCTAAAATTTCCCACTAAACATACTGTTACGATCTCCTAAAAACCACTACCCTCCTTGGGTCTCAAGTTTTCTCATCTTTGCAAATATTTTATCTCTTTTTCCTGATTGGTAAGAGCTAGTAACAGTGTCCTCTTACAAGTCCTAATAAGAATAGCAGGCATGGTGGCGTATTCCTGTCATTTCAGAACTCAGCAGGCTGAGGCAGGAGGACTACTGTGAGTTTGAGGCCAACTTGGGCTACCTAGTGAGTAGAAGGCCAGCCCGAACTACATAGTAAGATACTGGCTCAAAAAATCAAAACTATATTAATACACGGGTAATACATATAAAGTACCTGGTACCACAGCACAGTCCCAAAATCATTAGCTATTACTATCATTATTTTTTAAATTATCTGAGTCATCTCCCTGAAATCACTATATTTAACTAAAAAAATAGCTGCCAGACTCAACAGTTCTACTCCTGGGCATTTACTCAAGAGAAAAGAAAATGTGTCAACAAAATACTTTTAAGATAGTTCACAGCAGCAATTCATCATAGTAACTGAAAACTAGACACAGGCCAGGTGCCCAACCACAGTAGAATGGATAAACACGCTGTGTATGTTTGTATAATGCAATACCATTGAGCAACAAACTACTGATATGCATAGCAATATGAATACATACTGAAATAACCATGCTGACTAAAAGGAACTTCAAACAAAAGAATATATCCTTCATGATGCCATTGTATGATGTTTATGAACAGGTAAAAGACATCTGCAGTGGAAAAAAACAGAAGAGCAGTTCGTCCAATTGGAGGACAATAATTAGGATAAGATCCCACAGAGAGGAAACTTTCTAGGGGATGGCAATGTTCACATCTTTGAAAAGCTTTGGGATATTAACTTATTTATTTTTGGTACCAGGGATCAAGCTCATGACCTCGAGCTTACCAGGCAAGCACTTAAACTGCTGAGCTAAATCCCTAGCCGAAGGAACATACACTTTTCACAAAACTTAACTCAAAACAAACCATGAGCTAAATGTAAACCAAAACTATAAAAGGGGACAAAGGTGATTGTAGATGACACTGGCAATGACTGTATTACTTCAAAGGCAGGAGCCATGAAAGGATTAATAAGTTGGACTTCATTAAAATTAAAAACTGCTGCTCTGCAAAAATAGTCAAATGAGACTCCCTCAAACTCAAACACTTCTTTGTTTCAAAGAAAACAATCAATAGAGTGAAAAGGCAACCCACACAATAGGAAAACAATGTTTTAAAATCACAAGTTACAGGGCCCGGGATTTAGCTCAGCGCAATAAGCACCTGCCTGGCAAGTGTGAGGTCGTGAGTTCGATCCCTAGTACCACAAAAAAAAAAAAAAAAAAAAAAAAAAAAAAATCACAACTTACTATCCAAAATATGTTAGTAACTCCTACCACTCAAGTACAACAAAAAAAATCCTCAAATAACCCAATGTGATAGTGGGCAAAGAACTGAATAAATAATTCTCCAAAGGAGATACACAAATGGCTAATAAGCAGAAGAATGATGTTCTTTTTTTTTTGTCTTTTTTTTTTTTTTTAATTGGTACCGGGATCGAACTCACAACCACACACTTGCAAGGCAGGCGCTTATGCCACTGAGCTAAATCCCCAGGCCCCCCCCCACTTTTTACATTTTTTTTTTTTGTCTTTTTCTTTTTTAGAATGATGCTCTTTCACTAATAACCAAAGAAATATAAATCAAAACCACAATAACATCTCACATACATTAGAATGGCTGCTATATATATATATATATATATATATATATATATAAAAGAAATCTACAAGCATTAGTGAAAATGTGGAGAAACTAGAACTCATGTTGTTGAAAAGCAAACATGTAGCCAGGCATGGTAGTACATGGCCTATAATCCCAGGATTCAGGAGGCTGAGGCAGAAGGACTGTCATGAATTTGAGGCCAATCTGGGCTACATAAGCAAGTTCAAGGCCAATTTGCACTATAGAGGGAAAGCCTGTCTTTTTTTTTTTTTTTTTGGCTTTTTGAGACAGGGTCTCTATGAAGTTTGGGCAGGCCTTGAGCTCACTTTGTAGCCCAGACTGGTCTTGAACTCGCAACGATCATCCTGCCTCAGCCTCCCATGTGCTGGGATTACAGGCATGAGCCACCACGTCCAGTGAAAACCTGTCTTTAAAAAAAAGAGAGAGAAAAGAAAGATAAACATATATCTCTTAAGGAAAACAATACTGAGTCATATCCAAAACTATAGTTAGGAAGTCCAGACACAGTTGTATATGCCTGTAGTCCCAGCTTCTTGGAAACCTTAGGAAGGGTGACAACTTGGGCCAAGTCCAAGGACATGAGGCCAGCCTGGGTAATACAATGAGACCCAGTCTGGCTGGGCCTTACCCCTGTGGGGATAGCTCAGAGGTATGGTTTGCCTAATACAAAGGAGCCCTAGGTTTGATTCCCAGCATGGCAAAGTAAATAAATAACAGATAGAATTATCTGAATATGGTAGCATATGTTTATAATCCTGGTGCTTGGGAGGCTCAGCCCATAAAATTGTGCTTTTGAATCTAGCCTGGGCAATACTCCAAGTTAGAGGTCAGCCAGCGCTACACAGCAAGACCCAATTCCAAAAACTAAAAAAATTACAATTCGGTATGCCCCACTTCTAAGAATACTTAAAATAGGATCTCAAAGAGGTATTTGAGCATTTGTGTTCACAATACCACAAGGCAGAGGCAACTCAAATATCTATCAGAAGATGAATGAATAAAAAAATGTGGAGTGCATACATGCACATATACATAATATACATCTATGTGTAATACTATGCAGCTTTTAAAAAGATGTCACATGCTATAACACAGATGAACTTAAGGTTATTATGCTAAGTAAAATAAAACAGGCAAGGCCAAATACTGTGTTATCCCATTCATATCAGATATCTAGATAGTCAAAACAGAAAACAAAGTAGAAAGGTAACTGCTAAGCAACAGGAATAAAGAAAAGTATTAATATTTAATGGGTACAGAATTTCAGTTTTGCTTTATAAGCTCTAGAGAGTAAATGTACAATAGTATTAAATGTCTATGATGGAAAATTTGATGTGTTTAATGTATTTGAAACCGTATTTAAAAGTATCAATTAAAATAGTTTCCTTTTGGGCACCAGAAACTGCAGGTTGCCTTTGTGTAAGTCTCTGACCTCCAAGGAAGCTGAACAGAAAAGAAGAAAACAAGTAATTCAAGCTCTCTGGTTCACTTACCCTGCAGTAGGTACTCCATCATGTTAATGGTGCCCCCAGTGACAGGCATCATGGTCACTGGAGGTGCCTCCATTGTGTCTGTCTGATTAAGTTGAACACAATAAAACTGGATTCAAAGCCCCAATCAGGTAAGGCACAGCATACACCTGTAAAAGTTACACTTATTGGTAAGTCAGGAGGATGAAGACACCAGATTTGCTGTGGCATTGGCCTTGAAGTCAAGATTCAGTCATACAAAACTGAGTACAGTATCTGCTTAACAAGGCCAGTTCTTGAAGGGTGTGGTGGCACAGCATTTGGAAGCATTTGAAGACTCAGGCAGAAGGATAGCTGAGAGATCCAGGGTAATCTGACTATATAGGGAGACCCTGTCTCAAAAAAAGAAAAATAAATAAAAATTTATAAAAACCTCTATAAACTGGTGGCACAAGAATATATAACAGAGAGCTCGCCATGGAATTACAATAAAATCGTGTAGTTCTGACACCTCCAAAATTTATCTGTGCAACCCTAAGGAAATCATGTAACCTCTCACCCTGGGACTCCTTTTCTTATAAAATGAGGCCACTGATACTTAAACCTCAAAGCTATGATTCAAATACATAATGGGCATGCAATAACACTCCTAATGTTATAGAAAAACTGATAAATGACTTAAGGGCCCTTCCGTATGCTTCATTTTATAGTGGATGATATGAAGACTTGAAAAGGGGGACAAGGCACGCATAGCAAGTGAACGGCAGAACCTGGAGCCAATAAAAACGTTGTCGTATGCTTCTCCAAAAACGGTTCTAAAAGCCAGCCAGGAGAAAGCGGGAAGTTCCTTTAAAATGATGGCAAAGGTCCTTCTTAGCCGGCAGCCAGGACTCTGCGATTACACCAGAGAAACACACCTTTATGCGCACGCTAGCTTCTCCTCACAGAGCCAGGAATTAAACCCACTCGCGTAATCCGGAGTGATAATTAGCCCACAGCCCTCACAGCTCCCGAAACCCGCAAGGCCCCGGACGAGGGCAATTACCCTTTCTTCTCCTCTTCCCACTTCCTGCAAGAAGGCGACAGCACGCAAACCTCCATTCGGCTGCTCCGCAACGTAAGGGTGCCGAGAGGACCAGAAAACACTTCCTTTCGGGCGGACAGGCAGGTGCGCATGCGCAAAGTGCGCTGCGGGTGTGTGAAAAAGCGAGTTATTTGAAGCGTGTTCCTCCGGGCGGAAGGGAAGGGGCTCTTGACGTCAAAGGACTTCCTCTAGAAAAATATGCGGTTTTTTTCAATTCGGACCGTCTGAAGTTGTTTTTGTGTGGGCAATCTCTTGGAACTGATAAGACTGAACAAAGATATAGCTAACTTTTGAATTTAGCAACACTTTGGGGGGGGGAAAATGAGATTGGCTAAGGAGCTGCAGGGAAAGGAGCAGGGGAGAAGGTTACAAAACAAAAGACTTCTTTTTCTTAGCTGCCTGAAGGTGAAGGAGTTACCCTATACTGCTTAACATAATGTTATGTACTACTAGGAATGTCAGCAATACGCAATATTGCTGTATTTGTTCACTGTACGGTGTATATTATATCTCAATGCATGTATATCTCAGTGTAAAGATATAGAGGAATGGTGTGTGCATGTAGACACAGCTCCTCAGAAGGCTGAGGCAATAGGATTACTTGAGCCCTACAATTCAAAGCCAGCCAGGACAACATAGACCACCATTAAAAATAAATTTCTAGGGGCTGGGGATTTATTTCAGCGGCATAAGCGCCTGCCTTGCAAGCAGGCAGTCGTGAGTTCGATCCCTGGTACCGATAAAAATAAATAAATAAATTTTAAAAATTTAAAAATATATTACATATGGTATACATGAGATATATATATACAGTACATATGTTATATACTGTATATATAACTTATAAATTTAAGAGCATTCAACTCTGCTAATGTGTCAAGCACATGAGATGTGGATAGAGCCAGGACTGGGATGATGCATTGACTTGGAGCCAAAATTTAAGAGAACACTAAAAGTTCAGTAATTAATGGTATTTTACAAAATTAATCCCCAAATACTTCATGGACAAAATATAGAAATGTTAAATTCAATCATCAAATCAATCCTATGAACCAAGTACTACTCATTGTAATTTTATCACTGGGGAAATAATCTTGGGTATTAAATAATCTGCAAGGGGTTCAATTTCCTGTACAAAAAAAAAAAAAAACTGCAAGGGCCCAGCATGATGGTGCACACCTGTAGTTCCATCACTCTGGGAGAGTGAGGCAGGAGAATCATAGTTTCAAGCCGAGCACAAACTGGGCAATTTAGCAATTAGCAAGACTTCATTTCAAAATGAAAAAAATTAAAAATGGGGGAGAGGGGCACTGGGGATGTAGCTTAGTGCAAAAGTCTTGAATTCAACTCCCAGCCAAAAAATAAAATAAGAAAAATAAGAAACATGTAAAGTGGTGGAGGGAGTGGGATACAAATGTAAGCCGTTGGTTTTAGTCTACCCTCTTCGTTATTATATTACATCATATTAGCTCTAGTTCCTTTGCTTTACCCTATGCTATAGAAAATTAAACTCAGCAGACAGTACCATGTGGTTTAATAGGGTAATGAGACATAAATGGCTCAGCTGTTTGGAAAGCAAACAGAGCACTTCATCCAGTCTGGATATATCAGGGAAGTCTTCCTAGAAGAGGAATTAATGCCCAAAGTAGCTTGATGTATCAATAGATGTTAGATAAAGAAGGGAGGAAAGAAAATTTTTGACAATGGAAACAGTATAAACAAAAGAACACTGAGTTAGGAAGAAACAGGATATGGATTCTGAAGTTAGGAGTAAGAAATGAGACTGGGAAAGGAGTACCTCTCAGATCCTGGAGCACTTTGCAAGCTAGCCTAAAGAAAAGATGTGAGGACTGGGGAAGTAGTTTAGTGGCAGAGTGCTTGTCTAGCTTGAATAAGGGTTCCATCACTAGCATCACAAGAGGGGAAAGAAAAAAGGAAAGGAAAAGAAAGGAAAGGAAAGGAAAAGAAGACATCCTGTAATCCCAGCAGTCTGGAGGCTGAGGCAGGAGGATCATTGTAAATTTGAGACCAACCTGGGCTATAAATTGAGCTCAAGGCCAGCCTGAACTGCAAGCAAGACCCTGTCTCAAAAACAAAGGACAGAAAACCAAAAAAAAAAAAAAAAAAGAAAGAAAGAAAGGAAGCCAGGTGTGGTGGGTGCATGCCTGTAATCCCAGCATTTGAGAGGCTGAAGCAGGCAAGGTCAGCCTGGGTTACATAGTGAGATCCTAAAAAAAAAAAAAAAAAAAAAAAAAGGAAAGACTTGGAATATAGTTCAGTGCTCCCTGGGTTTAATTCTTCATACCACACACACATCACATATCATATCACTCTAGCCGCAAAACAAAGAAAAGTTTAGGAAAAAAAAAAAAAAACCCTTGGAGAGAAAAGGGCCAATAGGAGCCATGATCAATTCTTGCTGGGTGATAATTGCAAGAGAAAATTTTTAAAAATGTAAAAGAACAAGATGTGGTGGTGCATGCCTATAATCCCAGCACTTAGGAAGCTGAGGAGGGGGACTACTGGGAGTTTGAGGCCAATGTAGGCTACATAGTGAGTTCAAGGCCAACCTGAACTACATAGTAAGACTCTGTCTTAAGCAAGAAAGAAGGAAAGAAAAAAAGAGAAAAAAGAAAGAAAGACTGACTTAATGACTACAGAGACAGAGACAGACAGAGAGAGGAAGAATTGAGTCACAAATGTCTAGATTTCTACCTTTGGTGGCCATAGTAACACTTTTTCTTCAAAAGAGTAGGCAGAATGACAAGCTCTCAGTGGTGTAATGGTTGGAGTGTTGTAGCTTGGCAAACTGACGCCATCTTAAGCCCTGCATTTAATTAGTGCCCTGTAATCAGGAAAATGGAAAATTACCAGGATATAAGTCCCATGAGAAAAGCAGAATGAGCTATACCCACAGGAGAAAAATTAACCTGCTCAACAAAAGAAGCAGGATACAGGTGTCAACCGAAAATTAATGAAAGATTTGAGCTTTTTCCAACAGGATGTCTTTTGTGATTCTCTCTTTTAAAAACTCTAACTTTCCAGTTTGGTGCCACTTGTTTGGACCCTGAACCAGGGGGAATCTGTATATGAGTGGTCCTGAGCTCAATTAATTAAATTCCAAATGCTTGGATTCTTGTATTGTTGTTCATGCACCCACCTCAGGATAAGGTGTTAAAATTGCGAGGCCACTCTTTTTTTTTTTTTTTTTTTTTTTTTTGTCTTTTTTTCATTTTTATCGGTACCGGGGATCGAACTCACGACCGCCTGCTTGCAAGGCAGGTGCTTATGCCGCTGAGCTAAACGCCCAGACCCTAGAGGCCACTCTTTTACTGTGTAGACACTAGTTTCCAAAAATAAAGTCCAAACAAATTATAGGTCTACTGAAGCACCATAGTATTTATCCTAATTTTAATTGGCATTCTAAAATAGGGTTAAATTTTTAAAGTGGAGGATGAACAATATGTTTCTCTGATAAGGATACAAATCCTGGAGCTCACCCAGTGCTCTGCCACCACCCACCTGTGCGACCTTGGGCAATACACTTCCCCTCTCTGAGCCTCTACTTCCTTTTTTTTTGTAAAGTAGAGATAACAGTGCTGTTTAACCTTTTCTTTTTTTAAGGTGAGGTTTCACTATGTTGGCCAGGCTGGTCTCCAATTCTTGAGCTCCAGTGATCAGCCTCCTGGGTTCTGGGATTGCTTGCATGCTCCACAGAGCCCAGCTAACGATAGTACTTTCTAGGGGCCAGGGCTGTAGCTCAGTGGCATAAGGGCCTACTTAGCAAATTCAAGGTTGTGAGTTCGATCTCCAGTACCAAAAAAACCCAAAAGATATTACTTTATATAAGGGAGGCTACAAGAATAACATATGAGAGTTATATTGCACCTAGCACAGGTGTCTGATTGTGGTAATCACTTAATGAATGATAGTGATTATTAGTACATTTTGTACCTGTCATTTGACTTTACTTTTTGGTACTGGGGATTGAACTCATGCCCTTGTACTTGCCAGATAGGCGCTTATTTGACTTTTTTTTTTTTTTTTAACACATGGTAAGTGTTAAAAAAGCAAATGCTCTGCCACTGAGCTCTGCTTCCAGCCACCTAGGTTTGATTTTTTTGCTCGTGGTACTGGCTTTTGAACCCAGACCTTTGAGCATGGTAGGCAAACTCTACCACTGAGCCACACTCCACTTCTGGCCCTTTTAATATTTTTATTGTGAGACAAGAGTTCACTAAAATGTCCAAGCTGGCCTCAACCTGTGATCCTCCTCCATCAGGGCTCTGAGTAGCTTAGATTAATTATAAGCATGCACCACCATGCCTGGCACTACTAATTACCAAACTGCTACACACCAAACACAACTAAGAGATACATTTGATTGCACCTTGCAAAGCATGGAAAAGAGATTCGGAAAGGCACAGTGACATTTCCAAGATCACTCATCCTGTAGATGTCAGAATTCACATTCAAATTCAGTTCTCTGTGACACCAAGCTTATCTCTTTACTTACTGCCTTTTGAACTTTAGGGGTTCCTTCCCCAGGTACATTTCCCCAGTTGTTTCAACTGGTGACAGTAAAAGAAGAGTAAAGTTCATACATTTAATAATTACCAGCCAATATTAGATTAGACTCAAAGGATAGGTCCAGGATGTGGCCAGACTTCCTCAGCACAGCTGACTGTGGACATGGGTTGCAATACACACGCTCAGACACACACAGAGAGACATGCACAGCACGTGTTTCCTTCATCAGCTTTCTAGACTGGCCTACTGAGGAAGAACTACCTAAGACAGCTCTACTCCCCCATTAAATTCAATGTTAGACGTGTAACTTTAGTGTTAGAAATCATTTCTGTGGGAGTAAGCTATATGCGTAGCCCTACTGAAAAGGCGTAACTATTGCTTTCCAATCTAATCACCTTCAGTGCACGCATCAATTCACCTCCCAGTAGAAGCAGAAGTCCTTACTATGTTTGTCTGCCCTGCCCAGATATACTACACCTCTGATCATGTGCTGTCCATCATGCCCATCACTGTTCCTACCCTGTCCACTCACTCGTCACACTGTTCTCATTGCTAGCACTTGGCCATGTTAAATCTTCTACAGTTGTACAGTCTGCCTAGAATTTTCCTTCCCCACTAAAGTGGAAGATTCACTCTCTTTCTCTTATATCTACTCATGTCTCCCTTTATTAGAGAGGCCTTTCCCAATCACCGGTTTAAAACTGCAATCCAAGGCAGGTGCAGGGTTGTATACCTGTAATCCCAGCTATCTGGGAGGCTGAGATAGGAGGATCACGAGATTAGGAGTTAGAGACCAGCTTGGGCAACATAGCAAGACTCTGTCTGAAAACAAATAAGTTAAATTCCAATCTGCTATTTGCCCTGCTGCATTTTTTATAGCACTTTTGACCAAGTCACTCAGTATCAATTATTTTCCAATTTGTTTATCTTTCTCTTTTTATTAAAATTATAAGCTCTGTGAAGGCAGAGGCTTTGTTTTATTCATGGCAGTAGTCCTGACCCTGGCATGGTGCCCGCCACAGTGCAAACATTCAATAAATATTGTATTTGTTGAGAAGATGATCAGTAGCGACAGAGGTCCATGAACAATTATTATACTATTTTCTTGGTCTTGCAACACTTAGTCAGCACTGGATGTAGTGAAAGTAAAGCCCTTGATTTCCTTAAGTTCCAAGATAGTGTTACTGTTTTGTTTGTTCGTTTTTTGTTTTTTGAGGTAGGATCTCCCTGTGTACTTCAGACTGGCCTGGAACTCAGAGCAATCGTCCTGTCTCAGCCTCCTGAGTGCTGGGATTATAAGCAAGCATCACCATGCCTGTATGGGATCTTTTGTCCCAGATGTAGTACAGATCAGGCTGTGTCAAATATTGTAAGTGCACATGCACAGGCACATACCACACAGACAAAGCTTTACTGAGGGTGGAGGAGAAAGGCCTCTGTTGAAGCTTTGGCTGAAGGCAGTTAGCAAGTGGGTGAGGAACGCGGGCGGAGAGAGAGGGAGAGAGAGAGATAGCCTGCTGCTCACAGAACAGAGAGAAAAGGAAGTGTCTATTGATTTGTTGGAGTGGGCTAAAGTCCTCTTATTTTTATTGTTGAGGAGCATAGTTCCAAAAGATGACCTTTTGTGTATGTAATGGACTTAGACCACCATGTGGTCATAGTCACCTTGTCTTAGAGGCTGTTGAATTTTTTTGTTGTTTTGTTTTGTTTTTTTTGGGTACCAGGGACTGAACTCACGACCTCGGGTTTGCCAGATAGGCACTTAAACTACTGAGCGCTAAATCCCTGGGCCTTGGCTGTTGAATTTTGGTCTCTGGTACCATTATCCTGCACAGAGCAGCCTGCCTTATAGCTGGTGGACTAAAGAAGGTCAGCTTCACTTAGGAACTGCTGAATTACTCTTCTGGTTTTCATCCTCAACTGCATGAACAGCCTGGCCTTGTGATATGGCTGAAGGACTGTCCGTGTTTGAACTTCTGAGGAAGATCATGGGTGGGCAGAAGAAACACACAGCAGCCATGAAGGATTATGGGTTGAGCTCAACCTGTAGCATAATCTCTCTCTCTCTCTCTCTCTCTCTCTCTCTCTCTCTCTCTCTCTCTCTCTCTGAAATAGGGTCCTGCAATGTAGTCCACACTGATCCCAAGCTCACTATGTAATCCAGGCTGGCCTTGAACTCATGGAAACCCTCCTACCTCAGCCTCCCAAGTGCTGGGATTAATGGAGTGTAACATTATATTGGCCATAGCACAGTCTTAAACAAAATATTTCTTAAATGAGGAACATGGCTATGTGAAGGGTTGAGCA
The DNA here is from genome assembly GCF_034190915.1 of Cavia porcellus. Taxonomy (NCBI): domain Eukaryota; kingdom Metazoa; phylum Chordata; class Mammalia; order Rodentia; family Caviidae; genus Cavia; species Cavia porcellus. Next base: position 21,622,723 of record NW_026947508.1, on the reverse strand, counting down.
AAAATCCTTCTCAAAGCTTAAGACAGCAAAGGAGACAGATACAACATGAAGACAAAGATGCCAAGACTTTTATCCCATTTTCTTTTTTTTTTCTTTTTTTTTTTTTGTCTTTTTCCTTTTTACCGGTACCAGGGATCGAACTCACAACTGCCTGCTTCCAAGGCAGGCGCTTATGCCGCTGAGCTAAATCCCCAGCCCCTTTTATCCCATTTTCTGCAGGTAACCTTCAGGTCCCAGGGAAGTAACCAGGCTATTAACATAAACTCATGGATCAAAGATGCTATTGATACCAAAGTTAGTGAGAACATAATAATATTGTCCAGCTATGTGAAATCCAAAATTCATGGGTTTTTGTTTTTTTTGCACCAGGTATGGAACTCAGGGCCTTGTACTTGCCAGGCAGGCTCTTGTGCAGCTGAGCTATATCTCCACCCCTTAAATTCATGGTTAACTGGGTGTGGTGGCACATACCTGTAAGAGGCTGAGGCAGGAGGATCGCCAGAAATTCGAGTTCAGCCTGGGCTACATAGTGAGTTCAGGGCTAGCCTGAACTACATAGCAAGACTCTGTAGACTCTGTCTCAAAAAAAGAGAGAGAGAGAAAGAAAGACAGATTAGAGGTCTTATTTAGGTTGGGGGTGGGGTGCAAGTCCTCATTTCATGCAAACATCATGGATTTTGGTTTTACTGGTGTCTCCTGACAGATCTGTCAAAATATGCTATGCTACTGACACTAATAATTTACTTTGTCACCCCAGCTTTCTGTCACACCTCTGTCCCATCATGGTGCTCCGTAGCAGCCTCTCTGGGACACTTCATTTTTCCTTAGTGCATTTCTAATGCACTAATTTGTCTAATATACTAGCCAAAAACAACATGTGGCAAGTCCTAATTGAGATATGCTATAAATTTAGGCTGTACAGTGAATATACAGTGGACTTATTAAAAAAATACTAAATATCTCAATAATGGTTCATAACGAGTATATGTTGAAATGATATTACTTGGCGATAAATAAAATTATTTCATGAAATTTAATCTCATCTTAGCTTTAAAAATGTGGCTGAGGGCCAGCTTTAGCCCAGCAGTTCCTTCCAGTCTGGCTTCCCAACCGCCCGGGCCGATTGGTCCGGTGGTTCGAGACCCGCGGGCGCTCTCCAGTCCTTTAAAAAAAAAAATAAATAAATAAAAATGTGGCTGCTAGAATATTCAGAAACACATATATAGCTCATGTACATTTGTACTGGACAGTGCTGCTCTAGGATCTCAGTTTGAAGGTGCAGTTTACAGCTAGACAGAACCAGGTTTATGATCCAGCCAGTACTTACATGGCCCTAGGCAAATTAACTTCTTAAGCTTTGTCAGTGCGTGGCACACACTGTATACTATAGATACATAATGAATCAGAGTTGTTATTATGAGAATGGCGTAGGTCCTGGGGAATGTTTTAACATGGAAAAGACGTGTTTTCCAATGTATAAAAATATGACAGAGAGGGCTGGGGATGATAATTACTTGTAATGCCAGCACTTAGGAGGCTGAGACAAGAGGATCACCACAAGTTCAAGGCCAGCCTGGGCTACACAGTGAGTTTAAATCCAGCCTGAACTGCATAGTGAAATCCTGTTTTTAAAAGGACACAAAATTGAACAAAGCAAAACATGACAAAGAAGCCGGGCGTAGTGGCTCATGCCTGTAATCCCAGCACTCAGGAGGCTGAGGCAGGAGGATCGTTGTGAGTTTGAGACCAGCTGGGCTACAAAGTGAGCTCAAGGCCAGCCTGAATTGCATAGAGAGACCCTGTCTCAAAAAGATTTAAAAAAGAAAATGACAGAGCCTAAAGAGATAGAAAAGGGGAATATCTTAGATTTATTGAGTATCAGGTCGCAGATATTTTATAAATATTTGTATCATTTAGATCTCATCACAATGAATACTTTAGCTTTGTAGATGAGAAAAAGTCTGTGAGAAGTTAAGCATCTTGCTAGTAAGCATCACAGTCAGGATTTGAATCCAAGTTTGGCTGCCTCTAGAGTTTGTCCTAAGACTTTGCTATTAGGGCTGCTATCACAAATTACATGCTATCTCAGTTAATGAACTGTGTTCTCACTATAATTCTGGTCATAAACTGAACTGAACAAGAACCAAATGATATTATTTGGGGATAAATAAAAATAGAAGTGGAATCACTTTTCCTTGATTCTTAGATACTATCTACTCTCAGTCACGATATTTATTTAGTGACAAGAATTTCTGGCAATCATGAAATGCCTTCATATACATGTGTATATGCGTTGTAAGTGGAAGCCTGATAAACATGGACACCAATGCATTTGAAAGCTGAGACAACAAAGAATTGAACTTTATGACTTCAGAGTTCATAGAGACACCTAGACTTAGTCATACTGCTTCTTGGGATTTTTTTCCTATTATGATAACTACAGAGTTGTTATTAATAACCGCCAACAGTAAACACCCACTAACAAACACTGCATGATGCGATTGCTGATCTGCAAGAGTTTGGTTTGCTGGGAGACAGGTGAAACATTGCCAGGTCATTTTGTGTTTAGTGCTCTTCACTGCATGCTGACTCAAGCGTTCACCTCCCATCCCTACCCTACAAATTATAGGCAGCATTAGCCATTCCATGTCAAGACAGAGGCCTAAGACCATCTCCTGCAGAAGGATAATTGGCCTATTTATTGCTCCCTTCTACTCAGCCCAGCCAACCCTACCCCAGCCTCTGGCTGAGCAGTTGTTGAGCTGCCTTGAGGGGATAGGCTATAACAGTTAATATATTACACCCATCCATAAAAGGTTAAAGATTAGCTCTGTTGCAGCCGAACTGTAACTGTCTATTTGGGTTTCTCTCCTCCCGAGCTATCTGGGGAAGTTGGTGTTGTTTTCCATCGGAGGATTATTAACCTACTGGATCTCAGGTTTCCTGGATGGGGCCCTTCGACAGCTCTCCTTTAGTGAGCACTTGCCAGGCTCTGGGGCTAGCGATTTCTGTGACTGTATCACTGGTTTCCTCCTCCCACCAGGCCTTGAAGGCAGAGGAGGCGTCTCCTAATCTCAGAGTGGCTAGAACTGTGAATCTGCTCTGTGGTATGTAGTAATTGAGAGTAGAATGTTTTATTTCTGGTCCCCTAAAACCTCAGTGCCATTAGCTCCTTCCTTAGGTCAAAGGGTCATATGCCATTATCTATATCATCAACTCAAATATTTTCTTGGGAGAGTCTCTGTACAGCCCAGGGAAGATAGAAAAGCCCAAGAAAACTTATCAAGGAAACAGGACACTGACTAACAAACTAGTGCTTAGGGTTTAAAATGGGTTCTGGAGTCAGGCTGCTTGGGGTGAAATCCCATCTTTGTGTAAACCTGGGCAGGTTACTTTCCTTCTCCGCATTTGTGTCATCTCTCTGGTGGGGAGTCTATCAGTACTTCCCTTTAGGATTGTTATGAGCATTGACAGAGACACCTGGAAAATTGTAAGGCACACAGCAGTTTTAACCATTCCCAATATTGTGGTGAGATTTGGACTGTGTTAAACACAGGCATTGAACAAAATGGGTCAACATTTGGACTCACTTACATAGTGGCTACATGGACTTGAATCCATTTCTTAATTTCCTGAGCTTGTTTCTTAATCTGTAAAACAGGAAGATGATCCACTTGACAGAGTGTAGATGGTACTTGGTGCTCTTGGTATGTGTTCCCAAACACTGCTTTCAAGCAGTGCAGTTGAGAAGGCAGGATATAAACATCAGGAAGGAAACCAATGGGATGAACCCTGTAAGGAGAATTGGCATATTCTCCATATAGACGCACCATGGTCATTTGTGGCATATAATTCAATCAGCACTCATTGTGTGCCTGTGTAGGCTAATAGTTCTGGGCTTTTGATGTACAGAATAAGTGAAGGCTAAGGATGTAGCTCAGCCATAAAGTGCTTGTCTAGTGTGTATGAAGCCCTGGGTTCTGTCCACTGCACCGTCAAAGGAAGAAAAAAAAGCTAGACAAGCTAAATCCTTGCCTTGACAGAGTTCACATTCTCGTGATAAAATATACACTGGTTACAGAAGAAGTGATATGGGAAATATTTATGATATGATGTTGACTACAAGAGTGAGTTACAAAATCGTTTGTATAATATGATTTTAACTGGAGTCTGCAAAATGTCTATACCAGAGGAATTAAGACAGAATGCTCTAATACTAACAATAATTGTCTTTCATGCTTGGGACTAGAAATTATTTTATTTTCCCTTCATATGATTCTGTTTTCCTATTTTTTGGTTTTTGTTTTGTTTGGTGGTGGGGATTGAACCCCGGGCTTCTGCACTCCACTAGTGACCTACACTCCCAGATCTATTTTCCAGATTTTTGATGGATAATTGTTGCTAAAAATGAAAAGAAAAACAAACTTTAAATTAGGTATGGTAGCACATTCTTGTGATCCCTGCTACTCAGGAGGCAGTGGCAGGAATTTTGAAAGTTTTTATTTATTTATTTAGTATTGAAAGTTTGAATCCAATTTGGGCAATTTAACTAGATCCTGATTCAAAATAGAAAATAAAGTCTAGAGGCTGGGAATATAGCTCAGCAGCACAAATGCCTGCCTGTCAAGCACGAGGTCATGAGTTCAAACCCTGGTACCAATAAATAAAATAAAATAAAATAAAGCCAGGTGTGATGGTGTATGCCCGTGATCCCACCCCTTAAGAGACTGAGGCAGGAGGATTGCCATGAGACCAAGGCTTGACTGGTCTATGTAACAAGACTGTCCCCCAAAAACATAAATAAAAATAAATAAATAAATAAGGACTAGGGATATAGCTCAGAGTTTGATTTCTAGTACCACCAAAATAAAAACAAAACTTTTGTTTTTACTCCACAAAATTTGAAACAAAGCAAATATCCATCAATAGATGTATAAACAAATTATGACATGCTTTTGCAGTAGAAAACTACTCAGCAATAAAAAGATACTGATATACATAACAAGATGGACATATCTAAAAAAGTCTTAATGAAAAAAGTCAAGCACAAAAGAATATGTAACTTATAATTTCATTTACATGATGTTCTACAACGGAAAAAATTAATCTATAGCCAGAGAAACCAGATCTGTTTTCCAGAGGTAGGTAATTGGTAGACTGCTTGCCATGGGACCCAGGGAGTATTTTGAAAAAGTGTAAATATTCTATATCTGGATTGTGGTGCTATTTGGCTGTATACACTGAAAACTCTTTAAATGGGTGATTTTATTTTATTTTGTACCGGGAATCAAACTCAGGACCTTGCTCTTGTCAGGCAGGCACTTTATGCCTGTTGAGCTATATCCCCAGAACCTGTGTTTGTCTTTTTTTTTTTTTTTTTTTTGGTCTTTTTGCAGTTCAAGCTGGCCTTGAGCTCACTTTGTAGCCCAGGCTGATCTCGAACTCGCAATGATCCTCCCTCCTCAGCCTCCCAAGTGCTGGGATTACAGACATGAGCCACCACGCCCGGCTTGCGTTTGTCTTTTTTGAGACAAGGTTTTGCTATGCAGTTCAGACTGGCCTTGAGCTCACTTTATAGCCTAGGCTGACTCGAACTCACCTATCTCAGCCTCCTGAGTGCTGGAATTACAGGCATACGCCACCATGCCTGGGTAAGTGGGTATGTTTTAATTGTATGGAAACATATGTCAAACTTAGTCCATTGTCTGTGACTATCATAATGCATGTGCCAGGCCCTGTGTTCTAGCCCCAGAGTTGCAACACCCAACCCAACTCAGGCTGAGTACTTTACAAAGAAAGAGGTTTATGAAACTCACAGTTTTGACCTCTGTCTATGTGCTGCCAAAGCGAGCACAAGCTCACAGTTCTAGAGGTTCAAAGTCAAGATTAGGTGGCCTCACCTGTTTGATTTTGGATGAGGGCCCCCTTGGCTGTGTGTCAGAGTGGAGCCTGGGAACCATCACAAGTGAGACGGGAAGCCAGAGAGATTCGAGGACTGAGCTTGCTCTGTGTATAACAAGTGCTTCCAGGGGCCGTGAGATTGCAATCATCCCTTCCATGGTGGTGCCCCAAATAACCTATGGGCCCTCCGCCCGTCCCATCTTTCAAAAGTTCCTTTACTTTCAATCAATCAGACTGGGAACCAAGAGTCCAGCACACAGATTTTTAGGGAACACATTCAAATCACATACAAATCAGACTAATGTAACATTAAAATTATGAAAAATTATAGTTTTTCTTCTGCTCACAAGAGAATTATAGGTTCAACATTTGTAAGAAATTCAAATACTTTAGAAGAAATTTCTAATACTTTTGAAAAAAGTACTTTTTCCATTTTGAGATATTGAAAAGACCCCACAACTCTGAGTGCAATGTTTGATATGCAATAAATATTAGTGAATGCAGAGTAATGGGGAAAACCCCATTCCAAAGAGAAGAGCGAATGGAGTACTCAGAAATTCCAGCTTTATTCAGAAATCCAGGTAGAAACCTGGCAGAGGATAAGGTTGTCAGAGGGGTAGGTGCACGACCTCTGCAGGGGCCCACAAGTGGAGAGAAGGACAGAGGCGCTGATAAGGAATTGCCCGGGGTTGGTTTTCTGCTTGCTTTTAGCGCTCGCTCCTCCCCTTGAATTGGGGGAAAGAGTAAGAACCTGGCAACCAATGAAAGAAACCATAAGCACAGAGCCCTCGGCAAGGCCGGAGCAAGCCATGGAGATAAGCCCCACTGTCGTGGCTCAAGGACTGTGAACTGATCCCACCTGTTTGTCCTTAGTGAGTAGAATCATATCAGTCTGCAACCATATGTCCTAACTCCTAAAAAGACCTATATTAAGCATTATTTGTGCATGCAAAAACAGTTGCAGACTCAGGTCCCAGCTCCTATTGTGGTGGGGATAACAGAGACTGTAATAACTCTGTCGCAGGTGGCGCATGCACAGCGCCACAGCTCATCAAGCACTCCCCACCAGTCACTTCAGTGTCTTCTCCACCTTCAGAGCTGTGAAGTAAGAAAAAATAATGTGGCAAAGGGCAAGAGGCAAACACACCCGGGATGACATGCCAGCTCACCTCCTACAAGCAGATGGACCTCGAGCAGGAACGCGCTCCTCTGTGGCCGTTATGAAGAAGAAAAGTCAGTGCAGACGATGTGCCTGTCTCATTGGCGCGGACTGTGACAGAGCTGCTGGTGTTATGGCCGTCCTCGTTTTATGGATATGGACATGGCTCAGTGGAAATCATGAAAATGTCATAAGCAAGAGCTTTCACTTGCTGGAAAATCTCCAAGGAGAAAGAACTCCTCACTGCTGTTATCTGTTCTTTGCCCAGGGGAAGTTAAAAAAAAATGGATTTTGCAGAGAACAAAGACCATGTTCAAAAGAGTGACTTAGGGGGAAAAAAATCTTTTGACCTAAAATCACAGGGCCATGGAGTTAAAAGTGAAGGAGGCCTCTATTCCAGCTCCCTATCACCCACAACACAAAACAGATGGGGAAACCAAGGCCCACAGAAGGGACTTACTTCCCCAAATGACTCAGTGTGGAATGGCAAGCACTAAACAATAATATATATATATATATATTTTTTTTTCTTTTTTTGCTATTTCCTTCTGAAGACTTGGGGTGAATTCCTGATCCTCTACTAACCAGCTGTGTGACTTTGGTGCATGACATAACATCTCTGATCCTCAGTATCTGTATTTTAAAGTAAAATACAATAGCCAGGCAAGGTGGCTCACATCTGTGATCCCAGAACTTGAATGGCTGAGACGGGAGGATCCCTTTGAGTTTGAGGCAAGCCTATGTAGTGAGTTTAGGGCCAGAACAACATAGCAAGAACCTGTCTCAAAAAATCAAAATCAAAACCAACCAATCAACCAAAACTCCCATCTATCTCATTAGTGTGCTATAAAGATTAAATTACATAGTGATTACATAGTGTATCTCCAGTGTGCAATGATTTAAGTATACATATAGTTTCCATTTTACAGATGAGGAGCCGAGGTGTGTCACAATTTCCTTTGGCTCATAATTGTACCTCAAGTCAGACAGAGGGCCTAGAAGAATGAAGAAAGTCCTAAATAAGAATTGGGTGGGCACAGGTGAGCCAAACTCTCCTTGCGTCTGTCACTGGGAGCCGCCTTTCTGTCCAGTTCACTAAGACATCAGCCTCTTGATGACCTTCTGCTGCCAAATGCACAAACAAGTTGTGAAACCACCTGGGCAGTGACTCAGCCTGGAGGCCTGCTTGGCTGGTTACAGCCAGCAGGCTGGGGCTGTTTGGTTGAGCCTTGAAAAGATATTGTAACAAACATGTTGCTCGTCAAAGGCCAATCAGGTGCCAAGTGCAGACTGTGAACTTGGCCCTTCAAGCGTCATAGATGGCTGAACTTGAGTACCAAAGTTATAGGCACCTTCTGTGTGTTACTCTGCTCTAACAACCCTCTTGCCCAATGTCACAGCAGAAGAGGATGCTCTAGAGGGTGACAGCTCCCATTTCCTGAGGGAAGCTCGGTGTGGTGGCCAGGGTCTGGGGTGGCATCCAAATGATACAGACCTGAGTCTAGGGCCCTGGTTGTCTTTGTAGCTCTGGGTGAGTGACAGCCCTCTAAATTTGAACTTCCTTATTCCATCAGATACCCATCTTGCAAATTTGTCTTTTATCCCAGTTGGGGAGAGGGCATATTCCACTAGGATAGAGCAGGGACTTGACAAGGCTCTCAGTGACCTTGGAAACCAGAGAGCACAGGATAAAGGAAACACCAAGCACTGCAGCTTCTCCCAAGACCAGCAGCTCAACGGACCTTTGCTGTGTGTATTCTGCTGTGGAAGAGCCTTGTGAAGCATTTAAAGATAATTTAGCCTGACCTAGTGGCACATGCTTATGTTCTCAGCCACTCAGGAGGCTGAAGCAAGAGGATTTGAAGTTCAAACCAGCATGGGCAATTTAGCCATATCCCATCTCAACATTAAACAAAATGCATATATCTATATGTATGTGTGTATGTGTATATGTATTGTTGAGATTATAGCTCAGTGCTCCCCAGGTTCAATCCCCAGGGCCACAGACAAACAGACAAACCCATAGATCAAAAGAAGAAAAAGATGTAAATTTCCTGAAACATAAAACTCTATTCATTAATATAAGAATCGTTTGTCAAAAAAATCTATCCCTCTCCCTACTCGAGGGGGAATTTCCCCTCCTGCTAAAGGCCTGTGCTGTAGTGGTATATTTCCTCCTTGCCTGGAAGTAGTGGAAAAGCACCCAGCGTAACTATCCCAGCACTAGCCCCAGCTCAATCATAGCACTGTTGTCCTAATGATCATTGTATTCATTTCCTAAGATTAGAAGGGAAAGAAACAATTTTAATTAAGGAATACAGTAAATTGAGTGGAGTCCCCAAAGATTTCCAAGTCTTAATTTCTGAGCCTGTCAGTGTTGACTTGCATATAACTCAATCTCTTTTGCAGATGTGACTCGGACAAAAGTACTGAGATGGGGAGATGAGCCCATATTATTTGGGTGGGCCCTAAATGTAATCATTTTGTCATTAAAAGAGGGAAACTGAGGAATATTTGATTACAGAAAAAGAGAATACAGAGTTCTATGGTTTAATTATGTCCTCCAAAGCCCATGCATTGGGAAAAGTCCCTCGTGCAAGTATTGAGATGCATGAACTTTAGGAGCTGATTAGGTTTTGAAGGCTCTGTCCTCATCAGTGTGTTCATTCTGTTTCCTTGGGAGTCATTTGTTACCACAGGACTGGACTCCTTGTAAATGAATTAGGCCTCTTTCCCTCACATTCCCTTTCAGAGTGTCACCCTGTGACCTCTTCCAATGTTAGGGTGCACCAGATGTGGCCATTGATCTTGGATTTTTCCAGCACTAGAAGGCATAAATTTCTGTTCATTTTGAATTATCCAGCTGTAAGGGGAAGTGGATATATAGCTCAGCAACACAGCATCTTATCCGGCAAGCACAAGGTCCTGAGTTCAAAATTATCCAGCTGTGGTATTCTGTTATAACAGGACAAAATAGACCAAGAATCCATTCCTTGTGGTACACATCTGTAATCCCAGAATTCTGAAGGGTTGAGACAGGAGGATTACAAGTTTGAGCACAGCCTGGGCAATTTAGCAACTTACAGAGACAGTGGCTAAAACTAAAAAAATTTTTAAAGGTTAGGCATATAGCTCAAGGCTAAGGCCCTATGTTCAATCCGCAGTACTGCAAAAATTTACATGAACAAACAGCTGAGGACTATAGCTCTGATCCAGCACCTACCTAGCATGCAGGAAAGCCCCGGTTCTATCCCCAGTACTGCAAACAAACCAAAACAAATGAAAAGCAGACTAAGGTACAATGTGATTATGAACATAGAGATTGAAGCAATGTGACCTCAAGGCAAAGAATACAGGCAACCACCAGAAGCCGGAAGAGGAACGAATCCATTTGGATCATGCAGAAGGAATCAGTCCTAACACTCTGATATTAGCCCAAGACTCATTGCAACCTTCAGGCCTCCAGAACAGCAAGGGAATGCATTCCTAATGTCTTAAACCACAATCTGTAGTAATAGCAATAGGAAACTAATTCAAGGTTGTGGTTGGACTATTGATTATGGACATTAACACTTGTAGTAGATCCACAAAGGTGATACCACACAACATTAAAAAGGAATAAAGTGCTGGCTCATGCTACCACTGAACCTTGAAACTTCACTAAGTGAAGGAAGTGAGTAGCACATATCATGATTCATGATACATATCATGATTCCATTTCTATGAAACCTTCCACCTATAGAAGAGGCAAATCTGCTAGGACAGAAAGCACATCACTGGTCTCCTAGGGATAGGATAGAAGGGTTGGGGGTTGATGGATAAGAGGCATAAGATTTCTTTTTGGAGTAATGAAAATATTTTAAACAGCATGGTGGTGCATGCCTGTAACCCCTGTCCTGGGGAGGCTGAGGCAGGAGGATTGCTGTGAGTATGAGGCCAGCATGGGCTACAAAGTGAGCTCAAGACCAGCCTGAATGACAGTGAAGGAGTCCAGTCCTGTGGTAACAAATGTCTCAAAAAAGACAAAAACAAAAAACAACAAAAAAGACAGAAAGAAAGAAAATATTTTAAAATTGATTGTGGTGTTGGTTGCACAAGTCTATTCTAAGAACTGGTGAAATGCACACTTGTCTGAAACATGAATTATAGCTCCATAAAAGTGTTAACAAAAATATAGACAACTGATATTTAGCTAATCTAAATACTTGCCAAAATCTAGGGCGATGTCATGTACTTGTATTCTCAGCTATTGGAGGCTGAGGCAGGAAGATCACTCAAGTCCCAGAGTTTGAGGTCAGCATAGTAAGATCCTATCTCAAAAAACAGAGTTGGACATGATGGCACACACCTGTAATCCCAGCACAGGAAGCTGCAGCAGGAGTTTAAGGTTAGCCGTGGCTACATAATTAAAGACCAAACTGGTCTTTGGAAGACCTTGTCTCAAGAAACCAAACATAAAAATTAAGCCAACTAATTAAATAAATGTTTGCTACAGTTTATTTCTTTTCTCATTTAATTCTGGAAAAATAATATAACTAACATAAGCACCTGCTCATGTTACCGGGCATAATTTTATTTACTTAATTCTAATTGAAAGTTATTATAATTATTGCTTTGAATATCTCTCCTTTTGGACTGTTTATATTTCTCTAACTTTAAAATTTTTAATTTATTTAAAAAATTTTATTAGTACATATTTATAGTACATAATAACTACACTCATTGTAGAGAGTTGGTACATGTTTATTACACATCTTAATTCTTTTTACTTAGCATTGTTTCTATATCCTCTACTCTGTTTTATTGTCCTGCACACCTGTTTTTGACATTACCATCTTCGGTTCATTGTCGTTGTTTGTTGATTTTTGGTTTTTTGAGACAGGGTCTTGCTATGTGATTCAGGGTGACTTTGAACTCACTATGTTGCCCAGGCTGGTCTTGAACTTGTAGCAATCCTCCTGCCTCAGCCTTCACAGTGCTGGAATTACAGACATGAAGCACCATGTCTGGCCATTGCTGTTTTTGTCACTGTGGCTTTGTCGTATAACTTAAAGTTTAAAATTGTGATGCCTTCTACTTTGCTTTTATTGTCCAGGATTGTTTTGTTATACTGGTACTCTTCTGGTTCCATTGGAATTTTTAGGATTTTGGAGTGGATGGTACTGGGGATCAAATTCATGACCTCATACTTGCCAGGCAGGGACTTATGTCACTGAGATAAATGCCTGCCCCCAGGAATTTTAGGATGTTTTCCTGGTTCTGTGGGGGATGCTGTTGGTATTTTGATTGGGACTGCATGAAATCTATATAGCAGTTTTGGAAATGGGGCCATTTTGACAATATTGGCTACACCTATCCAGGACAGGGTTTATTTTTTCATTTTCTGGTGTCCTCTTTGGTTTCCTTTTTCAGAGTTCTACAGTTTTTTTTTCTTCCTTTTTCAGACAGGGTCTTGCTATGTAGCCCAGGCTGGCCCCAAAGTGCTGAGATCACAGTTGTGCACTGCCACGCCTAGCTGTAATTTTCATTATAGAGGTCTTTTATGTCAAATACTTAGGTTAATCCCTAAGTATTTGATTTTTCTTGACACTATTGTGAATAGTATTGTTTTCTAATTTCTTAATGGGTTCATTATTGATGTACAAGAGCACCATGGATTTTTCTGCATTGATATTATAGCCTGCAAGTATAATTTTATTTTTTTATTTTTGGTCTTTTTCATTTTTATCAGTACCGGGGATTGAACTCAGGATCGCCTGCTTGTAAGGCAGGTGCTTATGCCACTGAGCTAAATCCCCAGCCCCTTATGATTTTTTTTTTTTGGTCTTTTCCTGCAAGTATAATTTTAAAGCATTTTACATTTGCTAAGACTTTTAATCCCTATATGAACCTAAAGATTCAATTACTACCTATTTGAAGATTAATAAAAAAACAGGGAATGGAGAGGCTAAATAAGTTCCCTTGGATCACCCAGTTTATAAGTGATAGAACCAGGATTTTAACTCACTGGACTCCTGAGTCCGAGATCTCACCATTTTGTTCCCCTGCGATCACACTCACTGTAGGAGATGGCCCCCTAACTTGGCTGATTGGATCTGAGAATTTTCCACTTCTTATCTCTATAGTCTTTTACAAGGGTCAGCTGCACTTCCTGTATCTTCAAAAAGAGATTTCCTTTTTAAAGTTTAAAGCTGAGCAGGTTTCTGCTATTTATACCCAAAAGAGTCAAAAGGATCTTGATTTAGAAAAGGGCAAATTCCACCCACACTAGTGTAGACTCTAGACTTCCTGAGGAGTTGGTGACCAGAGAGCCCCTAACACCTGGGGCCCCCACAGACCACAAGGCTGGCAATTTAGCATCCTTTGCTGTGTATATTCCAATGTGTAGGGGCTTTGTGGATATTTTTTAAGTTAAAATTAATGTGTGGATTTTAAAAAATACTATTACTAAAGTTCACTTATAAGTAATAGAATATTGGAATTAAAATCCTGAGCCCAGTTGGGCATAGTGATGCATGCCTGGATTCCTAGCACTCCGGAGGCTGAGGCAGAAAGATCACCATGAGCTCGAAGTCAGCATGAGGTACAAAGTGAGTCCAGGGCTGGCCTGAGCTACATAGCAACACCCTGTCTCAAAAATAAATAAATAAATAAATAAAACAAAAAATCCTGAGCCTTGCATTCCAAAAAAGTTAGTTTTTTAAAAATTAAATATATAGCTATCATGCAATCCAGCAGTCACAGTCCTAAGCATGTGTCTCAGAAAGATGAAGATTTATGTTAAGATACAAATCTGTGTATGGATGCTTGGTGCAGGTTTATTTGTAGTAGCTGAAACCTAGGAACAGTGCAGCCAGCTTTCAGTAACTGAATGCTTATTATTATTTTTAAAAATTTTTTAAAAGACTAGTCAAGTGCAGTAGTGAGAAGCGGGGAAAGAGTAGAACAAGGAGTTCAATCTGTACTGACTGTGAACAATCGTGATAACTCACTACCTTTGGACCAGCCAGTAACTGAATGATTAAACAAACAACCCTCTATCTTGAGAATGGTACTCAGCATGGAATACTATTCAACAATGAAATATTAACACCAGAGGCTGAGGATTTAGCTCAGCGGCATAAGTGCCTGCCTAGTAAGAGCAAAGTCATGCATTCAATCCTCGGTACCAAAAAAAAAAAAAAAAAAAAAAAAAAAGGAAAAGAAATATTAACAATCTGGATCAATTTCCCAAAAATTATACGGGGTAAAAAAAGTCAATCTCAACAGGTTACAGACTGTATGATTCTTGTATATAAAACTCTTGAAATGGCCAGTTTTAGTGATGTCCATTTATAATTCCAGCACTCAGGAAGCTGAGACAGGAGGATTGCCATAAGTTCGAGGCCAGCCTGGGCTACATAATGAGACCATCTTTAAAAACATTTTTTCTTGAAATGACAAAATTATAGGAACAGAGCCTAGATTACTAAATGCTGGGAATTAAGGAGAAGGCAGAGGCAGGAGGAGAGAAGTGGGGGTGGCTATGGAAAGGTCCACACAGAGACTCCTTGCAGTGATGGAAATATTTTGACTATATCATCATGGATAGCTTGATTGTGATATGGTACTATACATTTTGCAAGATGTTATCAGAGGATATTGGGTAAAGGATATATGGGATTTCTTTGTATTGTTTCTTTTATACAATTATTTATTCTTTGTTATTATTTCTTATAACTGTGTTTAATTCTATAATTACTTCAAAATAAAACTTAAAAAGACCCTGGGCTCTGTGTTCAAGTCATGCTCCATTACTTACTAACTTTAGGTTGTTAAGTAAATAACTTTTCCTCTCTGCTCCTAAATTTTTACTTATTTTATCAGTTGATTGTGAAAAATTAACAAAATCATGCATATAAAACAGACTACAGGGGGCTAGGGATTTAGCTCAGTGACATAGCCACCTGCCTTGCAAACAGGTGGTCGTGAGTTTGATCCCCGGTACTGATAAAAAAATTAAAAATAATAAATAAATAAAACAGACTACAATGCCTGACACATTGTAAGAACTTAATAAACATGATTGCAGAAAACTTAGAAAATACACATAAAATGAAGAAAATGCCAGATGTGGTGGCACACACCTGTAAGTTCAGCATTTGGGAGGCTGAGGCAGGAGGACCTCTGAGAGGCTGGGACCAGCTAGGGCTATAAAAAGAGTTCAAGTCCAGCCTGAACTGCCTAGAAAGACCCAGCTTCAAAAAATAAATTAAGAAAATATTACAACCAGTCATATATCTACCATTTTAACATTTGGATCAATTTCTATGTTTTTATATGCGAGTATAAACAAAACAACCACAAGGAAATATTATTCCAAATGCACAGAGCTGTCTATAATAACCAAGAAGGCTTAACAAGTACATGACTACTGAATCCTAAAACTGCTACAAGGCAGAGTTTTGTCTTCTCTCATAGATGAGGCCATGTTGTGAATGAGAATTTTGCAGAGGACAAAATAACACTCTGATGTGTCTCTCTCTGAGGTGCTGGCCTGGGCGATGCTCGGGGTGTGCGGTCTCTCTACGTGGTCTCTGGGGGCCCCTAGGTGCCAAGGTCAGAGCAAACAGGCTCTGCAGTCAGCAGGTGCTCAGGAAGTCTCTACCCTCACAGTGGTCAAATTTGCTCTATTCTCAATCAGGATCCTTTTGTACCTTTCTCATTTAAGTGACAGAAAACTGTAAGCTTGAAGTTAAATTTTGAAAAAGGAAAATAAGCGAGGGTGAAGAGGTAGAAAAAATGCAACCTTCCTACCTTGCTGGCAGATATACCAAATGGTCCCATCTTCACTGGAAACAAAAGGTTAAACAGAGAATCTTCATTTAGGTCTGAAATTCCACCCGGAGGCATCTACCCTGAATATTTGAAATAAGAAGTGCAAACAAAGCTACAAGTTCATAGGAGCACAACCCATAATAGCCCAAATGTCCATCAAGGATGATTGGATAACTGGGTTGCTTTATCTATGTGGAACAGAGTGTTATCCAGTCATAAGAAGGAAAAAAGGGCTGGTCTACCTGGATGAAAAAACTATGCTAAGTGAAAGGCTGCACACACAAAAGTCGCTATTGTATGATTTTATTTATATGAAACAAAATAGATAAATCCACAGAGATAAAATGCAAATTGTGGGTTCCTAGTGGCTGAGGGGAGGAGCATATGGGAGAAACCGTTTCACAGGTAAGGAAAGGGCTACCATGTGGAGTGAGAGAAATGTTTTGGAAGAAGATAGAGATGGTAATTGTATGACATTAAGAAAGTACTGAATGGTCAGGGATAAAGCTTGGTGGTGCAAGCGCCTGCCTTATAAACACAAGGTCCTGAATTTGGTTTCCAGTACAAGAAAAACAAACAAATGAAGACCACTGAATTTTAAAATGGTTGATTGTATACTATGTAAATTTTGCCTCAAAAAAGTATTGAATGCTTTTTTTTTTTTGAGATGGGATCTTGCACTTCATGCTGGAGTTGAACTCATGGCAATTCTCCTGCCTTAGTCTCCTGCATACTGGGATTTCAGGCATGCACCACTATTCCCAGCTTTCAATAAATCATTAAAAACAAAAACAATCTCGAAATTACTTATGAAAAATGTATTATTTATCGCATTAATTCCAAGGTTGTGGCTTATGCCCATAATCCTCAGCACTCTGGGAGGCTAAGGCAGGAGAATCACAAGTTCAAGCCCAACATGGTGATTTAGTGAGAACCTGTTTCAAAATAAAAAGATAAAAAGGGCTGGAGATGTAGCTCAGTGCGGAGGCCCTAGGTTCAGTCCCAAGTATTGAAAAAAAGAGTCAGAGGTTAAAAAGCTCTAGAAGTAGGTTATTTCAGTAGCTAGATGATTTTATCAAGAATCTAAATTTTCTCTCTTTTTTTTCATTTTTCTCTTTTATGTTTGAAAGATAGTTGTCCTGTTTCCTGAGGACATAGTTACATCTAGTTCTCTTAAACTGTCTCTTTCTTTCTTTTGTAGCACTGGGGATTTAACCCAGAACCCTCACCCTGAGCTACATTGCCAGCCTTATTTAATTTAATTTTAATTTAATTTAATTTTATTTTATTTTAAGACAAGTTCTCACTAATTCGCCTAGGCTGGTCTTGAATTTTCAACCTTTCTGCCTCATCCTCCCCAGCAGTTGAGATGATAGATTTGTATCACAATACTTGCCTCCCACCTTGTTCTCTCTGTTTTGACAGAGTTTCACTGTGTAGGTCGGACTGGCCTCAAACTTGCTGCGTACCTCATGCTGACATTTAATCTCCTAAAATTATAATCCCCAGCCTGCTGCTGGTATTGTAGGCATGTACCACCATACCTGGCTTCTCTCTCTTTTGTAAGTAAAAGATTTTCTGCCAAGCATAGTGGCACATGCCTATAATTCCAGCATTGGAGGCTGAGGCAGGAGGATCACTGTGACCTCAAGGGCCAGCCTGAAGTGCATAGT
This sequence comes from Cavia porcellus, assembly GCF_034190915.1. NCBI lineage: Eukaryota > Metazoa > Chordata > Mammalia > Rodentia > Caviidae > Cavia > Cavia porcellus. The sequence continues at coordinate 21,605,173 of NW_026947508.1, read as the reverse complement.
GGGACCCTGTCTCAAAAAAAAAAAAAAAAGGAAAAGTTTTTTTGAGGACAAAGAAATAATTCACATAGCACATAACTTAACCATTAAGGTGTGTAAATTTTCTGGGGATGTAGCTCACTGGTAGAGTGCTTGCCAAGAGGAATGAGGCCCTGGATTCAATCCTTAGTATTGCAAAATTAAAACAAAAACAGACATGCTTATGGGCACATCTCAGACTGATTGTGCTGTCCTGATTGTTGTTTCTGGTCTTGGTTAGGGTTAGCCACTCTCTCTGAGAATGACTAGGCCATGAGTGTGGTCTCCTGGTTTCCACAGTGGGTGTGAAACATATAATCATTAGTGTTTAAAAGATGGGTTCCATTGAGCCACCCTAGAGCCAGAAGAGATAGGAAGAAATCGATAAGAAAGTCAGAGCCTCTAATAAGAGAACTGGCTACAATCCTGATGTAGTAAATTTTACACCATTTTTAGAATGAAGATAGCATGCTCAAACCCAGTGCCGACAAGCATTGGTTCAGGAATGGAAAGTCACCTGTGAAAATGCAATGTCCGTGGATCCACCCTGCTTACCACTGTGTATGACACTTGACCACCAACCCCGCCGAAGGGCAGCCCTTGTGTCTGCCCCTCCTGGATATGTACACAAGTGCTGGTATGGTTCTATCCCTGTGAGCTGAGTGGAGACTGCAGCCCTCACTTGTTTTGTTTTGTGTTTTGTTGAGATGGAGGGTCTCACTGTGTTGCCCAGGCTGTTCTTGAACTCCCAGGTTCTAGTGATCCTTCCACCTCAGCCTCTCAAGTAGCTGGAGCTGTCACTGACTAGCGTGCATCTTTAGTCACAGATGGAAATCAGACCCAGGCTGGTACTGCAGCCACTTCTCCATTGCTGACAATCGTCACCTTTGTTCATTCTCTTCTTCACACCCTGTAAAAGGAAGGATCCAACCAGACCAAGGAAGAATCCTAGCCCTTGGCAGCTGAGGCAGGAGGATCACTGGGAGTTCAAGGACAGCCTACTATCCATAGTGAGTTCAAAGCCAGCCTGTGCTACGTGGTGAGACTCTGTTTCAAAAACAAAAAACAAACAAACAAACCAACAAAAAATATGCCTGTAACTCAAACAGGGAAAAACAAAACAAAACAAAACAAAAAAGTAGGCTGGACATGGTTAAACTGAAGTTTAGTTTTGTTCTTTAAAAAAGTTGACAAGGGGCTGGGGGTTTAGCTCAGCGGCATAAGCGTCTGCCTTGCAAGCAGGTGGTCATGAGTTTGATCCCTGGTACCGATAAAAATGAAAAAGACCAAAAAATAAAATAAAAAAATAAAAAATAAAAAAATTGACAAAGGGGGCTAGGCATACTGGTATATACCTGTAATCCCAGCATTGCGGAGGTTGAGGCAAGAGGATGGCTGTTCCAGTCTGGGTTACAAAGTGAGTTCACGGTCAGCCTGAGCTGTATAGTGATACCTTGTTTTAAAAGGAGAGAGAAAGAAAGAAAGAAAGAAAGAAAGAAGGAAAGGAAGGAAAGGAAGAAAGAAAAAAGAAAGAAAGAAAGAAGAAAAGAAAAACCTTAAACAAACAAATATGCAAACAAAGAGAAAATAAAAAAGGAAGGATCCCAGTATGGAAAACAAAACTGCTACCAATCAGCTAAAGGTTCTTTCCCTCAATTCAGATGAAATCACAAATAGGCAGAGAGTAGCTCATTCAGTGCTGACATCCCTGGCTTCTGAATGACTGTGACTATCAGCTGAGTGTTAGTGACCCTCAGACACAGCAACAACGGACATGTCTTGGGGACTCTTCTGGTTAGCTGAGATGGCAGCTCTTCACAAGTCTCCATTGCTCTCTATTATGACTTAGATCAAGTATGACCCCCAAAACTTTCATGGACTCAGAGGTAGGGCTTTTGGAGGTGATCACATCACAGAGGTCTGTATCCACCAGTGGATACATCCACCAGTGAGTTCCACAGCTGAGTATGTGATTGGAAGGTGGGGCCTGGTGGGAACAAGGGCATGCTGGCACACAGTTGGAAGAATGTGTTCTTGTTCCTGGCTCTTTTCCTTTTCTCACTACTTATTGGCCTCCATGAGGTGAGCAGCTTTCTTCCCCTAAACCTTTCCACCATGCTGCTTCTGCCTTGGAGCCCACTGAGCAGAGACCAAAAACATGAGGTGCAATAAACCTCTCCTTTAAATTTCAGGTGTTGGGTACTTTGTCTGAGATTACAAAGTGACAAAGACACTGTCCATCTGGGTTATTGGCCAGTTTTAGCACCAGTAACCTTTGATGTTCCCGGCCCTTATGTACCAGCTCAGCATGATCTACTCAAGATAGGGATCATAAATAGGCAAAGTATGCTACTCAAAAGGGACTTTATTAAACTGGGTGTGGTGGCTCACTCCTGTAATTCCAGCACTCAGGAGGTTGAGGCAGGAGGAGTTCAAGATCAGCCTGGGGTACAAAGTGAGCTCAAGGCCTGCCTGAACTGCATAGACAGACCCTATCTCAAAAAGACCAAAAAATAAATAAATAAATAAATAAATAAAAAAGGACTTTATTAGAATTCAGGCTGTAACAGAAAAAGGAACAATGCATGGACCGACTCACTGAGGCTTATGTGAGGAAGTTGCTTATGTCTGGGCAGTGTCAGGTTCTCTGTGGAGTCAGGATAGAGGAAGAGCTCCTGGCGGGTCCTATGGAGGATGGCTGCAGGCAGTGGGGACATCCAGAGGGGCTGTGGGTGTGGTCACCTGGGATGGAGTGCCACTGAGACTCTGCTGTCAAAGCAAAAGTCTTCCTGAGCGGTCTGAGCCAGCTGTTGCTGCTAGGTGTTTGGAGCAGCTGTGGAAAAGAAAAATAAAAAGTACTTCTTGGGAGTGTCAGGACCTTCTGTCCTATCTCAGAGCCACCGGCATGCTCCACGGTGTCTAGTAAAACTGGTATCCTCACACCTGGCAGTGTGGTCACCTGTGATGAAGACAATGTCACCACTCAAGTAATCTGATAAAATGAGCTTTGTGTGAGGCTCTTCCAGAAGAAAATGTTGTCTTCACTGCCAAGAATGTCCATCAAAAATGTCTGTCATGGCAGTGTGCTAGTGACAGCAGAAGCGATCTACCTGCTGCTCAGGGGACTACCCGGGCCACCCCAGCACTGACTGTGGCTCTGTGTGGGGTCACCACATAGGTCACACTACTGGCAAAGTCGCTGAGCTGAATGAAAAGACTGATCACTGTTCTGATAAGGAGCTGAAAGAGGCCCCCAAATGCTTGAAATCTGTTGATGCCGCCATCGTCGGTATGGCTCCTGGCAAGCCCAGGCGTGCTGTGGGCTCCTGACTTCCTTCCTCTGTTCATGGTGTGAGTCAGACACTTGCTGTGGGGCTGATCAAAACAGTGGACAAGAAGGTTGCAGGAGCTGGTAGGGACAGAAAGCTCAGAAGGCTAAATGACTCTTGTCCCTAATACCTAATACTATCTCTGTGAGCTATAGCAGACTAATCTAGAACATTCATCTCAACTGGTCACTTAAGTTTAAAAGGAAAATATTGGTTAATGGTAATAATGCATCACAAAAACTTCAGAAGGGAAGGAGAATACTTTTTGCTCTGTGTGTTTGTGCATATATGTGGGTGTGAGTGAGTGAGAGAGAGAGAGAGAGACAGAGACAGAGACAGAGACAGAGACAGACAGAAAGAAAGAGACAGAGAATGTTTTCAATTATTAGTTTAAAAAAATTGAGCCAGGCCTGGTGGTGCAAGCTTGTAATCCCAGTACTTGGGAGGCTGAAGGAGGAGGATAACCACAAGTTCAAGGCCAGCCTGCACTACACAGTGAGATCCTGTCTCAAAAAACAAAAAAAGACAAAGAAAAAAGAAGCAAAACAAAATTGAGGGTTTGGGATTTAGCTCAGTAGCATAAGCACCTGCTTGGCAAGTGCAAGGTCATGAGTTTGATCCCCAGTAGCAAAAAAAAAGAGATCTTTCCATAGCTGGGCATGGTGGCACACACCTGTAATCCCAGCATTCCAGAGGTTGAGGCAGGTGGATCACTATGCATTTGAGACCAGCGTGAGCTGCAAAGTGAGCCTAAGGCCAACCTGAACTGCACAATGAGATCCTGTCTCAAAAAAAAGGAAAGAAAAGAAAAAATTGAGGGACTGGAGGTTTAGCTCAGTGGCATGAGCGCCTGCCTTGCAAGCAGACAGTCGTGAGTTTGATCCCCGGTACTGATAAAAAGGAAAAAGACCAAAAAAAAAAAAAAAAGAAAGAAAGAAAAAGAAAAATTGAAAGATAAAACAAAGAATAAATTGGATTTGCCTTTCTTTCTTTCCTTTATTTAAAATTTTATTTTATTTTAATCAGTATCAGGGATTGAACTTACAACCGCGCACTTGCAAGGCAGTCACTCATGCCACTGAGCTAAATCCCCAGCCCCTTTTCCTTTTTTTTTTTTTTTTTTTAGATAGGATTTTGCTATGCAATTCAGGCTAGTCTTGACTATATAGCCCAGACTGGCCTTGAACTCATGGCAATCCTACTGACCCAGCCTTTTGAGTACTGGGGTTACAGGCATGCACCATTACACCTGGCTTGGATATAGCTTTCATATGTGTTCATTTATACCATAATTTTAATGTCTGAAATCTTCTGAGTGTTTTAAATTCTGTAATTCACAGGAGACTTTCCAAACTTTTCCTGGCACATTAAAAATTCTGTTCAGAAGAGGATTCAAGTGTTCATTCAGAGAGAAAGAGGGATGGCAGAGGCTAATATTTCTTAGATCATCTGTTTCTTTGACTCAAGGCAGAGGTTTGATACCCTCTTTCTCTTGGAAGGGGCACTCAGTAGGTTTCACTCTATTTTCTTCTATTTTTACTTCCAATTCTTTCTACCTTCTAGGACACTTGCTTTTTCTTTTTTTCTTTCTTTTTGGTGTTTTTGAAATAGGGATTCACGATGTAATTCAAGCTGGCCTTGAACTCACTTTGTGGCCCAGGCTGGTCTTGAATGCATGGCAACCTTCCTGCCTCAGCCTCCCAAGTGGTAGAATTAGAGGCCTGTGCCACCATGCCTGGCTTGACACTTGCTTTGGTAATAATCACATCTCTAGTTCCCTTCTTACTTGCTGTTTCCCTCTTCCTTCCATGTCTCTGTAGAACCTATGTAGGCTCTGCAGGACCACATTTGAGGCTCTCCATAACTGTGTTAGCATGCTTCCTGCGGCAGGTAATGAAGAACCTGTCTGACTCGTGAAAGATAAATTTTTGCTCACTGACGTAAGGGTATGTGTGATGACTTCAGGCACTGCTGGATGTAGAGATTTAAATATTATCCTAAGTATCTGGCCTCTCTATTTCTGTCTCCAACCTTAATTCTCTCTTCTCTTAGCTTTCCTAGTCAAACAGCTGCTTTCTCCCCAAGAGTCCTAAGGAATGTGTCAGGGAGGACAGCTTGCTTTATGTGTCTCTCTTTGTGCCAAGCATCATCGAATTCTGATGAACTAGACCAGTTTTCACTGTGTTCCCACATCTGGACATATAAAAGTGGGGTTAGGCTAGATGCAGTAGCCCACATCCTTAATCCCAGCAAGGAAGGCTGAGGCAGGAGAATCACAAGCTCTAGATCACCTTCGGCAAATTAGTGACTTAGAGACCCTGTCCTGAAATAATTTTGGTGGTGGTGGGGGGTGGCTCTGGGAATTGAACTCAGGACCTTGTGCTTGCCAGGCAGGCATTTGTGCTGTTGAGCTATATTCCTGTCCCTGAAATAAAAAAAATTTTTAGAAGTAGCTGGGAGGCTGCTTAGTCAGAAGACATTAGGTTCAATCTCAAAAAAACAAAACCAAAAAAAAGTGGGTCAGGCCTACTAGAACTAAATACACCAGGAGGAGTGGATCAGTAAAAAAAAAAAACAAAAAAACAAAAAAAACAGGAACACACTATTTCCAAAAGGTGGAAAGGAAGTTGGGTGAGGGTATGTACCCTTTCCAGGATATTCGGCATGACATTCAGGCTGTCCTCACCAGCACATCCAGGACTTGATTATAGATCAGTGTCCTTTCTGCCCCACTGGTACATATTTCCTTCTGGTTATTTCCTTCTGCTGGGATTACAAGAGTGACCATTAGTCCCATCCATTTCCACCAAACAGTTTTGCCCCAGTTTATCAGCGTTCCCCGCCAGATCTTCTGTTCCCAATCCTGTGTACTCAGATTCTCTTGCCTGATCCAGGGATCCTACTTCTTCAAATCTCAGTCTGAAAATGAAGAGCAAGCTTTTACTTTAGCCATCTATTTCCAGTTCTACCCTTCCTCAAAGACCAGTTCACCCACCACTTCTTCCAGGAATCCTTCCTCCTATCCCTACCTGAAAGAGACTTCAGGCTGGCCTTATCCCACCTGGATTCTCTACTGTTACCTCTCTCATTGTCTTGAAGTTAGGCTTGTATTGTTATTCTCTGCTTTACAAGATCCTGACCTCTTTGAAGGCATCTCATCTATTGTCCAAAAGTCTGTCACTAACTTAAGTCACCTGCCATTGGGCAAAATCCTTGACCTCTTTGAGCCTTGGTTTAGTCTTTTATAAAGTAGGATTGAAGGACTAGGTATGATACCACATGATGGTAATTTCAGCATTTGGGAGGCTGAGCCAGGAAGATTACAGTGAGTTCAAGGCCAGCCTGAATGGCATAGTGAGATGCTGCCTCAAAAAACAAAACCGAAAAGCAGGAATGTTGGTGTTGGGGAGGTAGACAGAACTGTGGTACAGTGCCTGCCTAGCATGTTCAGGGGCCTGGGATCAACCCCAGCACTGCAGGAATAAATAAACAAAACATAAGTTAAAACTAAGAGTGATAATAGCCCCTATACATTTTTTTTCTTTTTTCTTTATATTGGTACCAGGGATCAAACTCACGACCGCCTGCTTGCCAGGCAGGTGCTTATGCCCCTGAGCGAAATCCCCAGCCCCAATAACCTCTATACATTTGTTTTGTTTTGTTTTTGTGATAACAGAAAAAACACACAGTTTATTTATTTATTTATTTATTTATTGTCTTTTTGAGATAGGGTCCCGCTATGCAGTTCAGGATGGCCTTGAGCTCATTTTGTAGCCGAGGCTGGTCTCCAACTCGCAACGATCCTCCTGCCTCAGCCTCCCGAGTGCTGGGATTACAAGAGTGAGCCACCACGCCCGGCCACAGTTTATTGTATGTACACCAGTGTGCCTGAAAGATGGTGTGCCTTACCAAGGACAAACACTGGTGCTGGCAGAGCTGGGATTCAAATGTCCTTTTCTAGATGTCTGCGCTCTAACCGGTATTCCCAAGGGACTGCTGCCTGGGAGACCCTTAGCTGTTGTACCCTTGCTGCAGAAGCAATGAGAGCTCCTCAATGCTTGGCTCTGTTGAATTGAATCAATTTCTACTTGGGTTGCACTTTTTCCGTGGACTGTGATTTGCCCCCTCCAGTTCATTCTGGCTGTCATCCGGATCACGTGACACGCTGGGGCCCCACTTACTGCCTGCTGACCTGGAATGTATCTTCCGAGCTTGCGGAAGTGGAGGAGCCCATGGGCTCCTGGATCTGGGATGCCCCAGAGCCTCCATTTACCCTGCCCCAGCCAGCCGCTGGAACTCTGAACCCGGGACAGTGCCCTCCGGCCTTCCACCCCGCCCCTGTGTTCCCCGGGAGTCCAAGGTCCTACTGGTCTCCTATTTTGAATATACTGCTGTCTGGTTTCCAAGGCATTTTTAATGACAAAACCACTTATTTGGCATGAGCCTCCTCATGGCTAGAAATTTGGAGAAAGGACCATTGGGATTTTGGATTCACTGAATTTATATATCTGTTCCAGGAAGCGTATTTTTCCCCAAAGTCTGTTTGTTTTCCATTTACCATCCAGTTAATGTGTACCAGGTGTTGTACTGAACACACTATGTGCATTATTTAATTCAGGATTTCTCAACCTTGGAACCATTTTGACTGGATAATATTTTGGTTTAAGGGACCTCTCCTTGCATTGTAGGATGTTTAGTGGCATCCCTGATTTATGCCTTCTAAATGTCAGTACCATTTCCTGTTGTAACAACCAAAAATGCCTCCAGACTTTGCCAAGTGTCCTGTGGGAGTGACAATCACTTATTTAACTGAATAATCAGCAATTCTATAAGGTAGGTATTATTGTCATTTCTGTTTTACTTATTTATTTTGTATTGCTGGAATCAAACCCAGGGCCTCACAAATGCTAGGCAAATGCTCTGTCACTGAGCTGTACATCCAACCAGCTCTACTCACTTTTTATAGAAGAAAAATGTGAGATTTGAAGAAGTAAAATCCAAGAAAATGGCAATGACCAAACCCCCATTTTTTACACAAGGCAGGCATCTTACAAACATCTACTCATCTGATCCCACCATCACAAATTTTTCACGTAGATGGCGACATTCTCATCTTATCAATGAGGAAATTAAAGAAAGTTACTAATGGTCATGTGGGTACTTGGCACTGTTTATTTATACTCTGCCTCATTCCAGATGGACTTGCGTTCAGATTTGAGGCCTGGCTGTCTGGTTCCAAAGTCCAAGCTCTTTCCCGGACACCAGACTGATGCTGAGTGTCTGAGAGGTGGCCCTGTGACAAGTCAGGCAGGGCAAGGCAGCCAGAGCAGAGCCGAGTCAGCAGGGCGGGGAGGATGAAAGGATTGAAACAGACCTCACCTGTGAAGTACTTACCGGGGAACCTGGCACGCGGGAGCTCCTGCATGTCTTAGGACTTTCCCCACTCCCTCCTCTAATAAATAAATATGATCTGTTTTGTAACCAACAACAAATCTTCTTTGAAGACTTCCCATTGCCTATAGGATAAAGTCCAATTTTTCTAAAGGCCTGGCACATTTGAGGCAAACCTTCTACCCCTGAGCTACACCCCCAAGCCAAAGTCCAGTTTTGCTGTGCTCTGTCAAGTCCTGCCAGATCCACCGGGGGCTGTCTCTGGCCTCAGCCCTCCTCTCATTCTTCCTGCTGTCTGTGCAAGGCTGTGTTCTCTTTCCTGGTCCAAATTTTCTCCTGTACTGTTTCCTCTGCCTTCTTTCTCCCCACGCATTTTGCTGATCATGTATCTTCCACGTTCACGGTAAACTGTACTATCTCATGGCTCCTTGTATGTTTTATTTCTCCAGGGGTTATCACCAGTATTTGTATAATGTTCATTCCTCTGAACTTTACAGCCTATGTTTCATTTCATTTGTTTTTTATTTTTTGAGACAGGTTCTTGCTATGTAGTTCAGATTGGCCTTGAACTTACTATGTAGCCTAGGTTGGCCTCAAACTCACATGGATCCTCCTGCCTCAGCCTCCCCACTACTGAGATTACAGATGTGTGCCACCATGCCCAGCACAGCCTATGTTTAATTGACAGCTGCAGGGCTAACTTGTAGTAGCATCTGGACAGAGGAAGAACTTGACAATGTCCATATGAACAAAGGAAAAAAAGATTCTCGACACGTGACTTTTCATACTCAAAAATGATACTGGGGGGTTGTTGGTGCATGTCTGTAATCCTAGCACTCAGGAGGCTAAGGCAGGAGAATCACTGTGAGTTCAAGGGTAGCCTTGGCTACATGGTGAGGTCAAGGCCACCCTGAACTACACAGCAAGATCCTGTCTCAAAAAAAAGGGTGGGGGGAGTGGGCCAGGGATTTAGCTCAGTGGTATAAACACCTACTTGGCAAGCATGAGGTTGCGAGTTCAATTCCTGGTACAAAAAAAAAAAAAAAAAAAAAGAGAGAGAGAGACAGATGCTGCCAAGTGCCTGTAATCTCAGCACTTTGGGAGGCAAAGAAGGGAGGATGGTAAGCTTGAGCCCAATATGGAAACTTAGTAAGAATCTGTCTCAAAATAAAAAATAAAAAAGACTGAGCATGTAGCTCAGTGTGAAGGCACTGGGTTCAATTTTCACGAATGAAAAAAAAAAAAAAAAAAAAAAAAGAGAGAGGCTCAACTCCCTTCTTGCTCCAGCAGGAACCAACTATGAAGTAAGATGTGATTTGGACACAGGAGGAAAAATTTCTGCTGCCACATGTTGTTTTGTTGAGATGAGAACACAGAGGCTGATGAGAGAAGATGGAGCACTAGTGATTTGCCTTCCGTCTCCAGCCACAGCATCCTGAGAATATTTCAGCCACTGCCATCGTTGTCCACAGGCTCAGCAAGACAAAGTCAAGGTGTTGGGCCCTGGCCCTGGGTATGACACATGTGCCAGAGAGCTGAAGATCCGAAGGTTCAGGCTTATGGGATCTCAAGCAAGTCATTGCCTGTCTCTGGTCTTTATTTTCACCATCTGTAGTAAATGTCTTAGATCAAGTACCCCGTTAAGCAGATTCTGAAATGGAAATCTGCATGTGGGAAGATTATTGGGGAAGTATGGATGGTTTGAAGTGAGACTGGTTTGAAGTGAGGAAGAGAAGGCCTTCAATACATCTGCAACGGAGGATTCAGGAATCTGAAGTGGGGTGCTAGAGCTGGGCTGATCTTTCTGGGTGGTTTCAAACAGAGGCAAAGAGCCAGGTCTCTGTAGCCTTCTGTCCCACCAACCAGCCATTAGAGGCAGACTTCCCGGAGGAGGTGTAATCATGACTCTCTTCAACCCAGGGCAGTCCTCAGAGAGGGACTCAGCTGAAATCTGAGGAACGAATGCCACAGCTTGGGTGGCACGGCAAAGCACCTGCTCCCGAGGAACCCAGAGGAGCAGTTTCCTAACCATTCTACAGAACCCACAGGCCACAAGAGCCTCCCTGAGTGGGAGACTGCTCTCCTAATTGTGTTGCACCTTCTCGGAAGAGCAAACTGCACTGCTGGGCTATAATCTCCCTGGCAGCACTTCGTATTTCTCCTTAGGCCATCCGCCACAACAGTAATGTAAATCATTAGTTGAGTAATGATCCACTATCTGTCCCCTGCACTTGACAGTAAAGCCCAAGAGAGCAGGAACCATGCCCGTCTCCTTATCTCTGTCTCCAGGGCACGTTACATATTAGGTACACAACATCTGTTGAGTGAAAGAACACCAGGGAGGCTATAAAGGATGGTCCTCTAGCAGATTCTAAGACAAAAAGGGTTTGTGAAGCACTTCTCCAAATCCACCTACCTGAGGGCTCTGATGAAGGCCTGGAACCCAAAAGGGATGACTTACGCAGCTCTTCACTGTCAGCAATGCTCAGAAGCGAAACAAAAAACTCAGGTCCCTAGCAACCTCTCTCAAAATCCATCCTGCATCAATAATGTGTCCACGTCCTGGACTGCAGACTGCAGAAGTCTAAAGCAGATTCATTAGATCCTATCTGGACTGGAGAATTTATACAAATTGAGTTCAACATGATTAAAACAGAACAACAACAAAGCAGACTGAGGGCATAGGCAGGCTATGCAATACAGAGAACTCTGAAATCAGAGAGAGGGATTTTAATTCAACCTCAAGTCTTGATGTTGGGCAAATTTCTGAATGCTCAAACTCTCATAGAGTGAGGTTCCAACTACTTGAACTGTTCTGGGTGGCCTTCATGTATTATTTAATCCTCACACCGTTTCTGTGACCCCAGGTATTAATTCCATTCCATGAGAAACTAAGGCTAGATAATTTAAGTAGCTTGCTGCTATCAGATATTAAATGTCAACACCGCAATGTGAACCAGGGTTTAACTGCTAAGTTAATATTCCCTAGATTTTCACTGGTGGTCCCATTTCTGCATCTGTAAAATGGGATGCACACCCCTTTCTCAAAGGGCTATTGTAAAGATTAAACTTGAACACATTTGCCAACAGCCACCTTTCTAGAAATGAAAGTGTTTTGCCCCTAGTTTTTTAAATTTTTTATCCCTAGTTTTATGATTAAGGAAACTTGAGGCACAGTGAAATGAGTCGCTCTTCCTAGGCTAGTGAGTGGCTAAATCAGGGCCAGAATCCAAGCTTCATATTCCAGCTTTGGCTCCCTTTTCTTCACATCCTCAGATGATCTAGAAGGAAAAGCAAGCATGTAGAAATACTGCAAAATGGGAGAGATGTCTCAAGGAAAAAGGCTACATGCAGTCACTCACAGAAGCCTTCCTGGAGACTATAGAGTTTTGGTTTATGCCAGCAGAATTCAGAGCAAACAGGAAACTGGCAGGAGAGGTCTTAGCTGTTAGTCCTGACATGGTTTTCCTATCATCTCATTAGTTCCTGGTGCCCAGGAAAATTAAAAAGTTTGATAAAGGACATATAACTGTAAATGGCAAGGGCATAATTTGCATCTGATTCTTTATGCCTGGAAAGGGATGGACAAGAAGGATGGGAGTGGGGGACACAAGAGGAAACCTCTGAGAGCAGCCTCCTCTCAGGGCAGAAGTCCTGCAGTAGGGAAAAAAGGACACGTGTGATGTCAGGCTCAGGGTCAAACAGGCCTCGGCTGAAAACCTGGCTCCACCAATGAGCTGTCATGTAGCCTCAGCAATGTCATTTCACCCATCTTAATTTTCTTGCAGAATTACTGCGGATTCACAGAAATGGCCAGCCCAGAGCTTTGTCAGAATAACAAGATCATTATTACTCCACAGTGCCAACAGATGGGTGGCAAGGCCGGGCACCCAAGGGACAGAAGCAAATTTTCAATGCTCACAATTTCAACCCTGCAATCACCAAGCACAAGCACCTGGCAGGGCAGGGGCTATCAGGTCCAATCCATGATGCAATCACAGTTCCCTACTTGTGCTAGGAGGTAAACCTTGACCTTCAGGAAATTGAAAAAATAGTCCACTAGCAAGAGATACAAAACAAAACCTTAGTGAACTTTTATTTCTCATCATATACAACCAGTAGTGAGGTCAAAGGTCAACTTGAACACTGGATACCCCTTCCTACCCACCCAGGGGACACATTCCGTCATTATGTCCCCTCTGGAACTCAAACCCCCATGCTGTGACCCCTCCCCTCCTGCCAATCTTCTTCACGGGGAGGGCTTTTATGCCTAGGGGGTTGCCAGTCGCTTCCCCATGCTTGCATGGGTATGAAATGTGGCACAATGGCCAGGTTCCTTTCCTGCCACCCAGGGAGGGAGGTGAGAACAGCAGCATTGTACCCCTGACTTTCCCAGGCACCTCCAGATTGGCCCGGGAGGAGGCATCTGCTGCTAGAAGGGCAAGAGAGGTTGCGATTCACAGTTGTTTGCTGCAGAAAGTGCTTGGGATCATTCTTATAGCTATTTCTGTTGCCAAGCAAATACACCTGAATTCCAGGAGTGGGGACAGATCCTAGGACAAAGGTGAAGTTCTTGGAAGGCAGCCAGGAGATTGACTGTGGCAGGGTGTGTGTGTGTGTGTGTGTGTGTGTGCTCCAGATGCCTTCAGGATTTTGTAAGAAAATCACTCTGCTGTTGACCTGAGATCCCAGAATGAAGCACTGGATACTGGGAAACTCAGTATCACCCCTCAATAATGCAACGAGGGTGGTCAAAATGGTTTGGCAACATGGTTACATATGGTTACAGCCATTCAATCGGTGGCAGGGGCCTGGTGTTAGCCTCCCTTACTGGGCTCTGGTGCCATGTCAATTACCTAGAAAGGCTCGACTTTTTGGCAAAAGTCCTTGGCAGGGCCCCTGGGGAGAAGGCAGGGGCACTGACCTCTGCAGCCTGGGGAGAACAGAACCTCCCTCTGTTCCTTGCAGACATTGACCGGGTTTCAAAGGTGAAGCCCTGAAGAGGTCTGATCTCAACCACAGAGGACCCAAGTACAGATCAGTTATCTTCGAATACACCCTCCTCCTTCAGATGGCAAAGTGGCCAACAGAGGATCCTCCTCTAGAGATAGTCTGTTCTTTGGATGTGTTTGGCCCTTCTCCAGGGGTCTCTTACTGTGGGAGAAAGGGTTACAGGGGTGAAGAGGTAAAGCCCTGTATGAAGTAAGACTTGGACAACCACAGAACAGGGGGTCTTGAGGCTGCCCAATAGAAAAGGCTTTTGATAGACTGGGCACACAGACCAGCTGTGACCTCAACTTTCACATTGATGGGTGAATGGCAGGTGGGAGGTAATGAAATATGGGAATGAGTGGGAGGGAAGGCAAAGCTGCCTGGAGTGCTGGTCCCTGGAGCTCTTTGCCCCTCTACTGCAGAGGCCAGCCAAGGACTTTCCAGTCCAGGAGGGCCAGGGCACTCTTGGTGCCTGGTGTTTGGCCTGCTGGCCAAAGTCCCAGCGTAGCCCATTCCCCTCTTTCTAGTGCCCTCTGCCTCATGGGAAGGAGGAAGGCTATGGCACCTAGGATCTCCTAGCCCTCTTCTAGGTTCCATGAGGAGAGGTCAGATTCCAGAGTCAGTCAGTGCAACGATTTGGTCCATTCCAGAGACAAGAGGAGGGTGTGACTCGGGGGCTGCACATCACACAAGCCCATCCCCATGATGGGATGCACAGGCGTGGGGCAGAAAGGGTCCTGGGTCTGTCTCCGGACAGAGAAAAGTCCTTGCAGGGAGGAGGGTGCCCCCAGGCTCAGCTGCTCCGGGTGTGGGTCCTGCGTGGAGGGAGTCAGGTCATGTAGCGGGTGATGGCACGGAGGGCATAGAGCAAGGCAGCTTGCATGCGGGCTTCCAGGAGCAGCAAATTCACGTGGACCTGGGACACAGACCAGGGGGCTGTTGACAAGAGTTTTGCAGCCCTCTCAGATTGCTATGACCTCTGATCCCTCAGCTCAGCCTTCCTATTCCCACATAAATGCTCTGACCTTTGAAGAGCAGTTTGGTGTAATAGATGCTGAAGAATTTCTAGCACATTCTTCCCCATCATGCCTTGTCTTTCCACCCCAGAGTTAAAACAAGAGTGAGCACTACCTGGCACCTACACAGGATCAGTGGTTTACATACATTTTCTAATTTTATCCTTCCAACAACCTTAAAGTGCAGGGAGTGTTTACTCTCACTAGAAAGCAGAAAAGCTCAGAGAAGCAAAGTGACTTGCCCAAAGTCACAATGCTATGACGTGGTGGTGTTATAATTTGAACCTTGCTCCAGTAGGCTACCACTGAAGAGCTCATAGGAAGCAAAGACCCACAGTCCAGGGGGCTGGGGATTTAGCTCAGCAGCATAAGCACCTGCCTTGCAAGCAGGCGGTCGTGAGTTCGATCCCTGGTACCGATAAAAAAATTTTTAAAAAAGACAAAAAAAAAAAAGACCCACAGACCCACTTCCCAGGTGAGTAAATGGCTTCTGAAATCACACAGTAGAGCAGGACTTAAACTCAGGACAATAGGTCCAGCTATCCCTCCTGGCTGGACACATTCTGGGTCCTGCCCCTTTCCTCTCTACTAGCTGAGCCTGTTTACTTCCATCCTGGTCCTCCCCCTGAGGGTGCTACCTTCTCTGAGTGGCGGAAGTGCCTCCAAAAGAGGTTGTACATTCTCCGGGTGGTCTTCTCTGGGTAGCAGGCCACAGTCTTTATATAGACTTTGAGGTTCCGCTCCAGGAGCTGATTCACCTCCCCGTAGTCATAGTCATCATACCTGGATGAAAAGACCCCCACAGCATTACTTACGCTTTGCTCCTGGAAGCAGCAACTCTCCCTACCCCCACCCCTGCAAAAGAACAAACAGAAGGTGGGAGGCAATACAAAGCCTAGTTCCTCTTAGCAAAACAGCTGATATGTATTCCAGGCCAGCAGAATTGTAGGAGACATCCTAAGGACATCTAGGGAATGAGCCTGCTGTTCCCCCATCAATTATGTGTCATGTGGATGTGTCCTCAACGTCCTCTCTACCCTGGTATACAGCTCTGCATCTCAAACACTGTACTCATCAGCCCACTTTACAGATGAGGTAATTGAAATTCAGAAAGTGAAATTATTTGCTCTGGGTCACACAGCAGGGAATAGGTTTCAAACCCAGGCCTGCAGAGCTCCAGGGCTTATTTGCTACTTTACACTAAAGGTCAGTGTATATTTGCCTTAGAGAAGATGATAAGGCAAAGAGGAACTAGTACTGTGGTCTATCCCTGGAGAAGGCAATTAATTTGTTTAAGGTCAAAAAGCAAATCAATGATGACCAGTCTGGAAAATTCTTTGTTGCATGCCAATCTGGTGAGCTTTGAATACATCTTCACAGATGAGGGTACAAACTGGAGTTCATATCAGCACATAACTGGTAGTGGACAGCGGGGAGAGGGGAAGGGCCAGGTAGATGAGTGAAGAAGCCTAACCTGGGACTAGCTTGTCACACACTCTCAGATGTCACTTTGGTACCCTGAGTTGGAACTCTACAATGATCACTGGTATAAACTGGTAAATGGTATAGACTGTTAAACGGAATGACCATGCTCACTACCCTCACTCATGTTTTTAGTAAAATAAGCACATGAACAAGCAAGAAAATGGCAACAGATCTTTTGGTGAAACTCTGTATACTTTGGCTGTTGGCACACAGAAAAAAGTCAGGAAGCAAATGTCTGACAGTTAAGCGCCGGTTGTGGCATTTTCATTTTTTGATGTTTTGATTTTTACTGGAGGCAGGAACAACTGAACTATATCCTCAGTCCTTACAGATGGCTTCCAGGTTCTTTCTTTTTTCTGTTGTCTATGTCTCTTTCTCCTTTCTCCCTCACTTTCTCTGCAGTGAAGCTGGAGGCTGAATCCAAACCTCCTGGCATGCTAATCTAAGCGAGCACTCTACTGCTGAGCCACAACTCCAACTCTGTTTGCTAAACATATTTGCTTCTTTTATAGACAGCCAACATATTTTTCAATATATTTTTAAAATGAAATAATTATGACAATTTCAACTATTAAAAAAAAAAAAAAAAAAGGACACATAAGAAAAAAGTAAAGGAGAAAAACATCTCAGGAAGCCGGGCATGGTGGCTCATGCCTGTAATCCCATCGGGAGGCTGGGTGGGAGGATCCTTGTGAGTTCGAGACCAGCCTGGGCTACAAAGTGAGCTCAAGGCCAGCCTGAACTCCATAGTAAGACCCCGTCTCAAAAAAGACAAAAGAATAAAAAATAAAAAAAACAAAAACAAAAACAAATCCCAAAAAACATCTCAGGATATGAATGTTATGGTGGTGTATCAGAATTTGGGTAAATTATTTTTTGCCTTAATTACTTGAATTTTGACAGTTATCAAAGTGAGATTTTTAAGAATTAAAATAATTCTTTCACAAGTAATTTTACATTTAAGATTATCTACAAGAACTTATTTTGCTGTTGTTGTTTTTTGAGACAGGCTTTTGCTAGGTAGTTCAGACTGGCCTTGAACTTCTTATGTAGCCTAGGGCTGACATTGGACTCAAACCAATCCTCCCACTTCAGCCTCTAGAGTGTTGAGATTACAGGTGTGCACTACCACATGCAGCTTTGAGAACTTATATATAAGACTAATCAATGTATATAGTGTTTCTAAGAGCGGAAAACTGCAAAGTATCCAAACAGCCAACAGTATAGGGAAATATTAAAATAATTATAGCCAGGCACTGTGGTACATGCTTATAATCCTAGCACCTACGAGGTTGAGGCAGGAGGATCATCTCATTATGAGACCAACCTGGTCTACATAGTGAGTTCAAGGCCAGCCTAAACTACATAGCAAGACTGTCTCACGAAGAAAAAAAGTTAAATGATTATAATATAGCTATAACAGAATACTACATATTTGCTTAGAAGCATTAAACGAGCTATCACACTGATAAGAAATGTAGCTCATACATTATTATGTGACAAATCCAAATCACAGAATATATCCAATATGATCTTACCAATTAAACAACAACCTACCCTGCAAAAACAAAAGATACTAGGTGGGATGACACATGTGTCTGTAATCTCAGCATTTTGGGAAGCTGAGAAAGCTGAGTCCAACCTGGGTAACTTAGTGACATCCAATTTCAAATTATAAAATAAGAAGGACTGAGGATATATTTCAATCCCCAGTTCCATGCTACATAATAATAATAATAACAAAATAAGAAGGGGCTGGGGATTTAGCTCAGCGGCACAAGCGCCTGCCTTGCAAGTGTGCAGTCGTGAGTTCGATCCCTGGTACTGATAAAAAAGAAAAAAAAAAAAAAAAAAAGAGGCAGAAGGAGGAGGAGAAGAAGAAAAGGAGGAAAAAGAAAAGGCTTTTAAATCTCAAGGCCCTGAGTCTGACCCTTAGCACAATTCTAAAAAATCAGAAAGACTTAATAAGCACAAGATTAAAACGTCAAGTATCATATTATAGTATATGGACAACTTCTATTAAACATTTTAGTGTATAGCCTGCAACATATTTTCCATGCACGCACATTTAGTCAAAAAACAACAGAAGGCTGGTGATGCACACCTATAATCCCAATACTCCGGAGGCTGAGGCAGAAGAATTGCTGAGTTTGAGGTCAGCCTGGACTACAGAGAGACACTTTCTCTCTTAAAAAGCAAGAGCAAAAACAAAAAGTAAAAGCCAAAACAAAAACACACACACAGGGCCGGTGGTATACCTCAGCGGCACAATACTTGCCTGGCAAACACAAGGTTCTGAGTTCGATTTCCAGGACCAAAAAAACCCCCCCAAAACAAAATCAACGCCCCCCCCCCACACAAATAAAAAAAAAAAGAGGAAGAAAGAAAGAAAGAGGAACCAAAAGAAGATTGTGGTTGGTAACACTCTTTTCTCAATATATTCTGAATGCTTTCCATAGCAAAATAAAGAGACTCTCTCCCCCGCCCCTTCTCTGCAGTGCTGGTGTTAAAACCCAGAGCCTTACACATGCTAGGAAATACTATACCACTGAGTTACATCCCCAGCCTTTAATGGCTGCATTATATTTCACTGAATGGCTATGGTACTGTTTAAGGTACCCTAAAGCTGGGTACTATGTTGACCTTATTCACCATGAGAGAAAATCTGCTATTTGAAATAGAAATATAGGGGCCTGGGGATTTAGCTCAGCGGCATAAGCGCCTTCCTTGCAAGTGTGCGGTCATGAGTTTGATCCCTGGTACCGATAAAAACGAAAAAGACAAAAAAAAAAAAAAAAAAAAGAAATATAAACTCTATACACTGCCATGTATATTGTGTATGTACATAATTATGTATAGATGTGCCTCTAGGTATGTTTATACTCACACACACACACACACACACACACACACACACACACACAACCATAGTTATTTCAGAGTAGGGTTAAGAGTTTCAAACAAGGAAGACTCTTACTAATTTTTATATTAACAAAGTACAGGTGCTTTGAAAAATAGTATGGGTAGGGGCTGGAGGTTTAGCTCAGCGGCATAAGAACCTGCCTTGCAAGCAGGCAGTCGTGAGTTCGATCCCCGGTACCAATAAAAAGGAAAAAGACAAAAAAAAAAAAAGAAAAATAGTATAGGCAATAAAAAAGAAATAACAACAATAAAATAATAGTGAGCTGACAGTAGGATTTGTGGTGCACATACACCCTCACCAAGGAAACCCGCGCTCACCTGATGCCAAAGACACAGTGGATATAGTTCCAGATGGCCCTGCGGAGCACGGAGGTGTCCACGCCACTGTGCATGGCGATGGTGTTGTAGGTGAGGCTATAGGCAGCCTGGAACTTCTCATCTAGCAGCTGCCCACCCTCAGGATAGAGCCGCTGGATCAAGGAGTAGCCATGATCTTCCCAAGTATAGTCCTGAGGCACATGCAAAGAGGTCAGTGTGTGAGACCTTGGTGCCTGAGGCTAGCCAGAGAGACCCCCTCCTCTGTACCTTTAGAGCAAGCCCTGGCTTTCCACAATGTTCCCGCCCTACACTATGATTTGTTGTTGTTTTGGCTTTTTGAGGCAAGGTCTCATTGTGTATGTAGTCCAGGCTGGCTTTGAACTCATTATGTAGCCCAGGCTGGTCTTGAATTCATGTCAATCCTCCTGCTTCAGTTTCCCAAGTGCTGAGATTACAGGTGTGCACCATCACACCTGACTCTAAACAACAAATATAAAACACCAAACCTGAGAAAGCTACAAGTATGTACTTCAGTGGTGACTTTCTTCCTACAATCAGGACTACAAGCTTGGGACATAAATGGGTCCCTTCTAGATCCATGGGGCCCTCGGTACCATCATGTAGTTTTGCAAGAAGGTACCCTAATCACTCAAACTATCTGTCCCCCGCTTCTCTGTAAATCTAGAGCAATGGCCTAGACCAATGGGGAGACTCTTACCTGGGCACGGAAGGTGGGGGGTGCTTGAGCCCCTCGCCGGGTGAAGTCCTCATACCCAAAAGTAGGGTCTTCTACAAAGCACAGCATGTCTGGGTGTGGAGCAGGCTCCAGTATGTCAGCTGAGGAACATGTCAGAGAGGTCATAGTGAGCACAAGGCATGGACACACAGGGATTCGCTTCTGATTTATCATCAAATGGGGGGCAAGGAGGGACAGAGAAAAGGGTAGAGAGAACCCCTTGCTGCAGTGGGAAAGAGCAGGACTTTGGCTAGAGTCAGGGCTGAGGAGGAGGTGGGTCCAGACATAGGCCCAGGAGGCAAGGCCCCAGAAATAGTAATAGTGACAGTTCTATGCAGCTGTCACTTTAGACCAGGGTTTGTGTTAAAACATTTTGCTCATTTACCCTTCATCATGTCAATCCTGAGGCCCCGAGGCAGGAAGTGACTACAGTGGTCACACAGCCAGAAAGGCTAACAGGCCTCAGAACCTCTGAGAAGGGCGGCTGAGAGGCTGCTTCTAAGGCATGACGTGTGGAGTTGTCTGTTCCTCACAGAAATGGCTAAGAAGGGGACAGTCTCGGGAACCTGTACCTGAGGGGGTCACCAGCAGGCTCTCGGACTTCTCCAGCTCAAAGCGGCTCTCCATTTCCTCCTGAGAGGCTCCCTCGTCCCGCAGCAGGCTGTCCTGCAGCTGCCTCATGCGTTCCATCAGAGCTTCCACGTCACGGGCGGCCTCGAAGCCCTGCAGGAGGGACCCAGTGCTCACCATGTTTTCCTCTTCCTTTCCCCACAGGAAACTCCACCTCGGCCTTCCCAGATAGCAGGCCTTCCTGAATGATCACACAGGAGGACCCAGGGCAGCCTGGGAACCAGCTATAGTGCTATACAGTTTACATGGTCTGTGAACTACAGAAGGGCTGCAGGCTACCGAAGACACACATGTCTTTTCTTAGATCAACTTTCCTTACAGGTAACTTTTTTATTCTTATCTTTTTGAGACAGGGTCTCACTGTGCAGTTCAGGGTGGCTTTGGACTCACTTTGTAGCCCAGACTGGTCTTGAACTTGTAATGATCCTCTTGCCTTAGCCTCCTGAGTGATGGGATTACAAGAGTGCACTATTGGGGCTGGGGATTTAGCTCAGCGGCATAAGCGCCTGCCTTGCAAGCAGGCAGTCGTGAGTTCGATCCCTGGTACCGGTAAAAAGGAAAAGACAAAAAACAAAACAAAAACAAGAGTGCACTATTACACCCAGCTCGTTGCAGTAACTTTTAAATTACTTGTATTTTTAAATTTTTCCTGTGGTAATAGGGATCGAACTCAGGACCTCATTCATAGTAGGCAAGTACTCTACCATGGAGCTCTTTGCACAGCCCAAAACTGTCAATATGTTTCACAACCCAAGGTGGGTACAGTCTTTATTCCCACTCAACAGATGAGGAAACTGAGCTTCACAGTCACATAACATTTTTGTGGCCTCTCAGACTGAAGAGATATGGAAACAGTGGCTTTAACTTAAGGGCTGGAGATCATACCAGCTTTTCTCCCCAAGACCCAGGGTCACAGTGACTTACCCTAGAGTTGTTCAGTGGATCCCCACTAGGGGGGCTGCTTTGCTCACTAGGGGGAGATGGTGCCTGGGGGGCAGGGCTGCCCTCTGAGTCTCCCTCTGGAAGGATGCCACAGCCAAACACAAAGGAGGCCAGTGAATGGCAGTGGGTGAGCAGGACCAGGGCTTGGATGAGTTCAGCCAGGGACCAGCTGTGCTCGCCCGTCTTCAGCAAGGCCTGCGGAATACAGAAGGTCAGACCTGCTCAGTGTCTGCCCTGTCTCAGCCAAGTCCTGGGGTTTCCTTAGGGACCCGCCTCCATCTACTGCACCTGGATGTGTTCCTTGGTAATCAGCCACGGCCGATGCGCCAGCAACTTGTTGATCTCACTGAGTTTCCGCAGCTTCTCAGGGGCCCGATGGAGGCCCAGCAGCCACTCAGGGTCACCACCAGTCTGCAGAAACTCAGTCATGTGGGATCCCACCAGGTAAGAACACTGGTGGCGGGCAGCAGCCTGTGGAGGGGGATGTCAGAGCCTGAGTCACTCTCCTCTTTCTATGCCTCATTCAGGGTGAGACCCCTTGGAGGGAGTTGTATCTTAGGACTTACTGTTGCTAGGAGGCAGAAAAGCTAGGCTTTTTAAACTTAAGCTTTTCTACCAGTTTTATAATTCGTCTAACTCCTTTGCCACTCAATTTCTTAATCTTTTTTTTTTTTTGTCTTTTTTGAGATGGGTCTCGCTCTGCAGTTCAGGCTGGCTTTCAGCTCACTTTGTAGCCCAGGCTGGTATCGAACTCACAACGATCCTCCCACCTCAGCCTCCCGAGTGCTGGGATTACAAGCATGAGCCACCATGCCTGGCTGAATTTCCTAATCTTTAAAGTAGGCACTAATGATGTCTCTCTTCAAAATGAAAATTCTATGGACAGTCAGATAAAGCTAGACCTTTCTTTTCTTTTCTTTTTTTCTTGAGATAGGATATCACTATGCAGTTCAGGCTGGCCTTGAACTTGCCGTGTCACCCTGGCTGACCTTGAACTTGCGATCTTCCTGCCTCAGCTTCCCAACTGCTGAGGTTATAGGCATGTGCCACCACATCCAGCTCAAAGCTAGGCCCTTCTGCTTCATCTATGAAATCAATTCAGGAAGCCCCAAGCAAAGAGATCCAAGGACAGAACCCCCATAGAGCCATCCCTCCAAGGGTCAGGTGCAGACGGACTCACCATGATGGCAATGTAGTGGCGCCACGAGCTGGCCAGGGGCCCATCTGTGTGCAGCAACAGGTAATGCAGACGCCAAAAGCTGCTAAGATAGTCCGGGTGCAGGCCCATCACCACTGCCAGGTTGTCTACCCTCCCCGAGGACATCAGCGCTTCCAGCCCCAGGTGCTGCTCCAGGCTCTCAGCCCCCTCCCGAAGGACCTGCCAAGCACAGGAGAGTGGGTCACCTCCTGTCCATTCCCACTAGCAGAGACCAGTGTCTTCTGTGGCGGGTATAAAAGCAGAAGGGTAAAGATCACTACCATGTCCAAAAAGAGAAGAATGGAGAGGAAAAGATAGTTCATTAAGTGATTAAACAAAATCTTACCAGGTGTCTTATTACATAATACTAGTCAATATTTATAGAATACTTTGAGCCAAGCATTGTTCAAGTAATTTCTGTACATCAACTCATGTGATTCTTACGGAAACTGGGTAAGTACCAGAGCTATTGTCTCGGATGCATCGGTCCCTACGTTTGATCCTCAGTGAAAATAAACCCATCCGGGGCTGGGGATTTAGCTCAGCGGCATAAGCACCTGCCTTGTAAGCAGGCAGTCGTGAGTTCGATCCCTGGTACCGATAAAAACGAAAAAGACAAAAAAAAAAAAAAAAAAAAAAAAAAAAGAAAATAAACCCATCCTCACAACAACTATGAGAACGGAGTACTATTTTCTCCTTTCTATTTAGTTATGTTTCTGGCAGTGATAGAATCCCTAGCTCCTTTTCCATTTTTAAATAGGAAAACTCAGACACAGCAACTCAAATTAGAGGTTCTGGGAGCTGAGGTTATAGCTCAATGGTAGAGTAGTGTGCTTAGCATGTATGTAATTCCATAATTAGCATGTATGTAAAAGAAAAGAATACACGTTCTTGATCATTCATGGAGCTTCTATTCTACCATGGTAAATGCACACACCCATTAAAGCCAAATGCAAAAAATGGTTCACATTTCCCAAGGGTTTTTATTAAATCTTCCAAACATCCTATAAGGTTACTATTCCTTTCCCCACTGACAGATGAGGAAACCATGCTGATATTGTTCCTTGTTAAGGACACAGACATGTTAAATGACAGAACCAGGGTTCAAATCTAAGTCCTGTTTCTTTCCTTTATTATAAGTAAGGAGTTATGTAAAACCGCAAAAAAAAAAAAGAAAAAAATACTATGAGAATAATATGTGAGCTTAAAATTTTGGGATACTGATATAAATAATCAGTGGGCGTTTATCTTACATTTATGAAGAACAAGGGAAAACAGGGAACCTAAAAACACAAAAAACAGGGACTCTAGAAATTGGTAACAGGTCATTAATCATTTTGGTCTGCACATTTACAAGAGGAAGAGATACTAAACAAAACATTTTTCCCTACTTAGGGGCCAAAGGAAATGAGCAGTCAATTTAAAATCTTTCTGTGAATGTGTTTTGAAAGTACCATGGACACTAACTAGAGTAAAGTTCCATGATGGCAAAGACTTTTGCCTGTCTTGCTCTCTGTCCCTATTTCCTAGAACAATGCTTTACACAGCTTTTGTCATCCAGCAGATAGCTGTTACAAGAATGCATGCCAGCCTACAGTGTAGCTCAGTGGAAGAGTGCTTGCCTAACATACATAAAGCCTGGGTTCAATCCCCAGCGCTGTAAATAAACAAATGAACTGATTGACTCTATAAATGAAAGATGTCTCTAAAATAGTAAGTGAAAAAAACAAAACACAAGCAATAAACTGTGACTTTATTTCTATACTGAAAACAAATACCTGTATGAAGAAAAGGCCAAAAAACCATGGCAAATGATTAACAGTAGTGAGCTACACAGAGGACAGAATAACAAGAGACCAGAGTTTTCTGAAACACTAGAAATTTAAAAATAATGAACCTATATTACTTTTAAAGCCAGAAAACTTTTCCATAATACGTGTACAATCAAGGGTGACAAGATGCATAGAGACAGTTCTATTTTATTAAGGAAAACCAGGGGTTGGACTGGGAATCAAAGGTTTGGCTATTAAAATCCAGGCATGGTGGCACATGCCTGTAATTTCAGCCTTCAGGAGACTGAGGCAGGAGGTCTACCATGAGTTCAAAGTGAGCCTGAACTATGTAGTGAGACCCTGTCTCAAAAAACCAGAGGATAAGCTGGATGTGGTGGTGCACACCTGTAAGCCCTGTGCTTGGGAAACTGAGGTGGATCACTTTGAGTTTGAGGCCACCCTGGGCTACATAATTGAATTCAAGGCCAGTCCATACTGCATAGCAGACGATGTCTCAAACAAACAAACAAACAAACAAACCAAAAACAAAACACAAGGGGACAGAGATGTAGCTCAGCAGTGCAGTGCCTCCTTGCAAATTTGAGGCCCTGAGTTCGATTCCTGATACCAAAAAAGAAAAAAAAGACCCCCTCCAAAAAAAAACCCAAACCAAACCAAAAAATAAAAAACAAAAACAAAAACCTCACACACAAAAGTTTGGCTGTTATCATTTTATCTGTCTAAGCCTTTTCCTTCTGAGGGAAATAGGAATAAAAGTACCTATTTCAAAGAGCTGTTTTGTGAGTTAAATGAATCAGAAATGGGAAAGGAGTAGTCACAGAACTACAATTTAAGCAGGAGGCCCTCTTCCCATCAATATCCAGTGTCCTATTTTTACTGGAACCAAAGACATCTTAACCTCTTTCAGACTTACCTCTTCCACTGGGATAAAGGCACTGGGCCCTCGAGGGCCACGCCGAGGCCGGCTCTCCCTCTGCTCCTAGAAGGAAACATGCTTGTTAGTTAAGGATAAAGGGGACTGATCTCTCTCCAGCCTCCTCCTCCAACCCTGAGGGCTCTGATGAGCTGATGAGCTTCTGTCTTTTAACATCTTGGGCCATCAGAGATATGCAAATTAAAAAAAAACACTGAGATTCCATCTTATTCCAGAAAGACTGGCTATCATTAAAAAAAAAAAGCAAAGATACAACAACAAACAATACATGCTGCTGGCTGTTGGTGGGTGTCATAAAGTGGTATAACTACTGTAGAAATCAGTACGGAGGGGCAGGGGGTTTAGCTTAGCGGTGTAAGTGCCTGCTTGGCACACACCAGGTTGTGAGTTCAATCCACAGCACCAAAACAAAAAAACAAAAAAAACCCCATCCCCTCCCCATAAACAAACAAACAAACAAACAAACAAACAAAAAACCCTAAAATTAGAACTTCCACTCAATCCAGCTATTCCCCTTGTAGATATCTTCCCAAAAGAACTAAAGGCATTATAGCACAGTGATACATAAGCAACTGTATTGTAACAACTGTAACAACACAGCTCTTTTTTTTTTTTTTCCTTTTTCGGTTTTTTATCGGTACCAGGGATCGAACTCACGACCGCCTGCTTGCAAGGCAGGAGCTTATGCCGCTGAGCTAAATCCCCAGCCCCAACAACACAGCTCTTAATAGCTAAATGTTGGAAGCAGCAGGTGAACGGGTAAAGAAAATGCAATATTTATACCTAATGAAGTACTACGTGACCATAAAGATAAACCTCATTCATGTGTGGGAAAATGGATCAACCTTAAAACTATGATGTTACGCAAAATGAATCACACAAGTTTTAAGTATTACATGGTGCCAGGCATGGTGACAAGCACCTATAATCCTACACCTGTGCTCTGGAGACTGAGGTAGGAGGATCACTGCGAGTTTGAAACCTGCCTAAGCCACATAATAGACAGAGCCACTGGTGCAACCTGCATGGAAATTTCTACCCCTTCGGTGGCTGATGAACAAGTCAGGGCTAATCCTAGGCTAAAATGTTCAGGAACTGGGCAGGAACCCAGGAGTCTCAGTATTTCTGGGTGGAAAAGACCCAGAGAAAGGAAATAGACATCAAGTTATACATCTGAGGCCACTGTCTTAGCAATCCATAAAACCAGTAAGAACTGCCTGCCACCTGTCTCCTAAAGCCAGTAACCAAGTACATTAGATGCCCAGAAAGGAACCTCATTTCCCCTCCCATCACGGTTTCTCTGACCCTCCCTGTCCACAACCTCCTAGTTGTCTCCCTGCCTCCCTGGCCCTCACGCCCCCTCTCCTCCAACTTCCTCACAGCAGCCAGGTTAAGGTTCTGATGTGTAAATCTGATCAACTGGCTTCAAATCCCCCCTACCCCAACACAGCCTTCCAAAAAAGTGAACAGTCCAAGCCCACCCCTACTCACTGTCATTTCCTCTGCAAAGCTATCTCTTTACAATCCTAGGAACATTTTCCTGATGCTGTTCAGTGACCCCAGTTCCCAGTTGTTATGGCTGTATCTAGATAAGCCCCCAGAGCCTCATGTGGTCATAGGTGGGGAGTTTCAAAGGTGGCTGGATTAGCACGTGTGATGCTGGGATTAAGGGTGCTCCACCAGGAAGGTGAATGCCTGGATGGAATATAAAGGGACAGAAAGAAACTGCTTGGCTACTTCCTTTGCTTTGTTGCCTTCTGCTTGCTCCTGTGTTGTCTCCTGCCTGCTTGCCATGGACCATTTCTCCTCTGCGATGCCCCTCCTCCGCCGTGCTATCCTGGCTTGGAGCCAGACAACTGTGAACTGAAATTTCTACAAACCGTAAATTCAAACAAACATTTCTTCTTTTAACTTGTGGGTGTCAGGCATTTTGTCTCAGCAATGAGAAAATTAACCTAAGACAACAATGATTTGCTTCTGAAAATACTGTTCTCAGGCCCAGCTCAGTATATTTACCAAGGTCCTGAGTTCCATTGCTGATCCCCTTCCCTCCCAATACTGTCCTCTAATCCTGTTTTAAATTGCTCTAATCCCAGTTTTGTGGAGAGAAGGACCAGGTCATTCATTGTGTTCTGTGAATGAAAACAGCATGGAAGGAACCACAGCAAGGTGCCCAAGGCTGATGAGAACATTTGTGCCAACACAAATGTATTTGCATTTCTCTAGAAGCTACCAGAATCCTTGTCTTAGTTTTTTTTGTTGTTGTTGTTACTGAGACAAAAACAACCAACATCCAAGGTTAAAGGAGGAAAGGTTTAATTCAACTCACAGTCTGTACAGGTTTCAATCCATATTCAACTGGCTCCAAGGCAGGGCGGCACAACAGAGGGGCATTGCAGAGGATTAACAGTTCATGGCAGACAACCACAAGAGCAAGCAAGACACAAGCCTCTCTCGGTCCCTTATATCTTACCTAGGCTATCTGTCCTTAGGGCAGGTAGCACACACACCCTTAAGCCTGGCATTGCACTATGAATGAATCCCAGTGTCACATATTCCTGATCCAGTTACCTCTGAAAAGCCTCACATATGACCATAAAGGACTTTGAGAGGACATCTAGATTCAACCCATAACAATTATGTTCACATTCCTCTTAAATAAAAAAAAAAAAAAAAAAAAAAATTATGTTCACATTAAACCTGTTTCAGCTGGATATGGTGGTGCATGCCTTTATTCCCAGGTTGCAAGAAGCTGAGGCACAAAGATTCAGAGTTTGAGGTCAACATGGGCCACATAGTGGGTTCAGGTCCAGCCTGAAGTACAAAGGGAAACCCTATCTCAAAATAAACAAGCAAAAACCAAAAACAAACAAACAAATCAACCATTAAACCTGCTTATTCTAGTCCTAGAGATGAAGTTCAGGAAGGATATTTTATTTATTCACTTAATTTGAAAGAAAGGCTCTTTTATACTAGCTACCTTACTCAAATCAGAGCCATGCCTTCACTGGAAAGGGACAGAGTTCCCTAACCTTCCTTTCCATTAAGATCCTGCCTTAAGCCAGGCATGAATGGGCATGTCTTAATTCCAGCTTTAAGAGGCTGAGGCAGAAAGATCACCAATATCCTGGGCTATGTAGAGAGACCCTGTCTCAACAAACAAACAAAAATATCCAGACTTAGTATGCCAGGAACTAAAAACTGTAACTGCAACCTTCTTTTTCAGATTGGCCAAAAGCCTCCAGAGGCAGATTTGTGGGGTGTCTGAACATTCACAAAGGAAACAACCATGAGACTTGTAAGTCTGTGGTGCCAGGTAACCAATATACTGCCCCATACTTGCTGTGTGGCTCTGGAAAAGTAATCTAGATTCACTAGGCCTTAATTCTGAATAAAGTGGGCTGAGCTCACTGTTCAGGCCCCTTTCGGCCCAGGCAGCACTGGGAGTGATCATGCCAGGTTGGTCCAAGGCCAGCATAGTAGCCACATCAATGCTAGAAACACTCCCTTTACAGCTGCAGTCCTCCCTCACCCACGAGAAAAAACCCTGCAGCTCAGTCTGGGAGATAAGAACTGCTGATTCCAAACTGCCTCCCCTTTGTGGATCTGAGGACAGACAGAAAACCATACTGGGGCAGGCAAAATTGGGGTAGGGAACCACAAGAGTCCTGGGCTCACTGGAGATACCAAGGAGGAACAGGAACAGCCTTCGGATCACCTCACTTCAAATTCTGCCCGGGAGCTATAGAAAGTAACAGTGGATACCCTGGCATCTGTTTGTGTTGGGTTAGATCCATCAACATCTTCCAACAGCAGCAAAGCCAGTGTAGTTTTGTTTGGTTTTGCCTTTGCTTTGTTTTGCTTTTTTGAGATAGGTTCTTGCTATGTAGTTCAGACTGGCCTCAAACTTACTATGTAGCCCAGGCTGGCCTTGAACTGGAGGTGATTCTCTTGCCTCAGCCTCAAAGAATGCTAGGGTCACAGGTGTGCACCACCAAGCCCAGCAAGATAGGGGCTTTTGACACAACTGCTGGGGCTCAGATTACAGCTCTACTACCTGCTGTCTGTTAGCTATGAGTCTCGGTTTCCTCATCAACTAACAGGAATAGTAACTAATTTCCCTGGGGTTTCCTGAGGATTTAATGACATAGTGCTACAAGGCTAACCTCTGCACCTCCATCATCCAAGGTACTTAATAAAAGTCAGCTGGCATTAATCTCACTGTTATTTCAAACAAGAGCTTCTCCAACCAACCAGTCCATTAGAATCCTTTTTAGAAAGTTTTCAGAATTACTGATGTTTGACTGTTAATTATGCTGAGTTGGTTTGGGGTGGGGCCCCACTAAAATGCAGCAGCCACGAGCTGAGAACCATTATTTGCACTATTTATTGATTACTTTCAAGTATAAGGCATTGTGCTAAGTGCTTCCCAGGTGGAATCAGAATTTGTTCATTTGGTGAACAATTCGATGATTCTATTGTAGGCAGCAAGAACACAACAGTGAAAAGACAAAGTCTCAGCCTTCATATAATTTTGGACTTGTGCAGAAAGTCATGATGAACAGGATTTGAATTCATAAAAAAGTGAACAAAACAGAGCAATGAAAGTAATGATAACAGGGTGGGAGAATGTACACTATTTCAGTGTAAGTGAACAAGAAAAGCCACTGGTGAGGTGACCTTTGAAGACTTAGGGGACCAGTACTCCAGCCACGAGAAATAGAGAATGAAAAGCCCTGAAAGCAAGACCAAGAGCTAAGAATCTATGGCTCTAATACCCAGGATGCTTCCCTGATCTTGACACCAGGGGGAGTCCAGGGAAGGCAGACAGAGTGGAATCCCATTGCCCAGCCCTCCCCCCATTCCCTGAGGGCAAAAAATCAAGCGTCAGGTTGTGAGTTCATCCACAGGAAAATAACAGCGATGAGGAGGGTCATCATTGGCTAAGCATTGACTTAGGCACAGGCACCATCTAGACTTTAAAATAAGAGACTGCTACTACCATCCATTTTACAGATAAGGATAAAACTTTAGCCGCCCAGCACTCAGGAGGCTGAGTTCGAGACCAGCCTAGGCTACAAAGTGAGCTCAAGGCCAGCCTGAACTGCACAGTGAGACCCTGTCTCAAAAAGACAAAAAAAAGGGGCTGGGGATTTAGCTCAGCGGCATAAGTGCCTGCCTTGCAAGCCTGTGGTTGTGAGCTAGATCCCTGGTACCGGTAAAAATACAAAAAAAAAAAAGGATAAAACTTTAGCAAACTTTTGGTCACTCAGCCAGAAAGGAGGTAGTGGAAGAGTTGGATCAGATTTCTTCAAGTTCAGTAACTATTTCCCCTGTATACACTTCTCAGGGTCTCAACAGTAGGTGAGACCTGGGGGCCCTGGAGTTCACCAAGAGTGAGCTGCTTCTTGTCTCTACCCACAGGCCCAGGGACCCACTGCCTCTAACCACAACGTTCATCACTGCTTCTTACCTTGAGGACAGACTCAACCTCTACTTCTCCAGTTACTCCAGTGTCCTGCACAGCCAAATCCAACAGAACTTTCTGTGATGCTGGAATGTTTTACATCCTCCTCGTCTAACACATACTATGGCGCCTAGTCACGGAGGCTGAGCATTTGAAATGTGACTTTCTTTGTGCAACACAAAGAAAAAAACCAAAACTTCCCTGTTATTTGAATTTATTTTTTTGGAGATGGAGTCTTGGACTCTCCCTATGTTGCCCAGATTGGTCTTGAATTTGTGATCCACCTGCCTCAGCCTCCACCTCCTGCTGGGAGTAGCTGTGTTGCAGGTCCCCGCCACACCAGGTCAGCTCTGTAAATCTAAATGGCCAGTGAGCCCACATTCAGCACACCTGTTAAAGATGTGCTTCGTGACTCTACCTGGATTTTACAGATAAAAAAGGAAACCCAGAGGGACCTGGTCACCTGCCCAAGGAACACAGCTAACATGGGGCAGGGGAACCTAATGAGGGCTGTGCTTTACAATTCCAACTGGGCCAGTGACAAGAGGCCAGCAGAAACAATGAAGTGAGACTGCTCTCTGGGAGGTCACTCAACAGGAGGTTTTCAGGCCATTGGTAAAAAGAGGCTAACTGCCTTAAAAGTTCAGGGCCTGGCTCCCAATTCAAGTGCCCCAGGAGACATTAGTCTGGTACTTGCAGGAAGGTTCCATACAATCTTCATTAGTTTGGGGATAAAGGGGACACTAATTTGCAAACAAAGAAAGATTATTGGTCTAAAAGTGAACTACCAGCTGACCAGTGGCTAATCTGCAATTTAAACTCAGGAATGCCTGGTATCCTGAGGGCTTTTACACTGTACCACAAGAGCTTTGGGAAGTGGCTGCAGGCCCAGAGATTTGAGTCCAGCTTAGTTTGGCTCCCCAGGCTTCTGTCCACCATCTGGTTGGCCTCTTGGAGTAGCTCCACCTTTGTTCTTGATATTTGGATCTGCAAACCCTGGGTCTCAGCTACAGACCCTTGTTTCATCACTATGTTGACCAGGAAAGGGCACATACTTCTCCCTGAGTCCTAGTAGCTGAACTGAGGTATTTGTCTGGGTTCGCACCCCAGAAGGATAGTGTGAACAGCCCCACATCCAACCAGCTTTGCATATCATCTCACTGAAGCCTCACAGTCATCCCAAGGGAAACAGGTATTGTTTATCCCTTCTTTAGAGACAGGCACAATTCCAGTCTGACCTCAAAGCCAGAATAATTTAATTTACAAGGAGTAACTAAGCCAGACAGGGAGAAAACTGTGAGCTAAGCGCTGCTTAGGGGCAGATGACAGTACTGGGGTTGAGAATTGCAGAGTTTGCCTAGTGTGACAAGAGAGACTGAGGAGCAACACCTAATTTATGTGAACAAAGTAACTGCTTCACATCATTGGCTCCAAAACTCCAGCCATGGAGAGGACCAGGATCAACGGAAGAAGATGTGCAAAGAAACTCATCTTGTGGGGAACTTCTAGAGCCCAATACAGCTTTCAAAACACACAAGTAGTACCAGACTGAGGGCAACCCTCAGAACTGTCTGAAGGTATTGATGAATGACCTACGCATTAGGTCCTTCCCTTGGACCTGGCTCTGTAAGTCTGGCACACTGCTATATCTCAAGGATTCCACTTCCCAAGGTCTTCTACAGAAAAATTTGGAGAAATACCTCAGACATACCACCATTCCACTGAAAAATGACTTCCTCTAAGTCTCTGGAAGCCTGCCCACACTACCTGTGGCACTCTTCTCCTTAGACTACTTTCCAGATCCGGTTCCAGAGAAGGGGAGGGAATAGATCAGAAAGGTTGAATCTGGGGCTGGAGGTTTAGCTCAGCGGCATAAGCGCCTGCCTTGGAAGCAGGCAGTCGTGAGTTCGATCCCCGGTACCAATAAAAAGGAAAAAGACAAAAAAAAAAAAAAAAAAAAAAAGGAAAGGTTGAATCCTGAAAAGGGAGATGACCATATTCTGACAGTAGTTAGTATTTTGGTTCCCATTACCATGTTTCATGTAGTACTAGGAACCAGGCACTATGTTTCAGCCTTTGCTTGTATTCTAAGTTAATTCTTCCAACAGTTACATAGAGATACCCATGAGAAGAACTGTGTCACTTGGCTGAGGTGACACAATAAATGGAAGGTTGGGACACCAACCCAGCACGTGCTTTACTCCAGTGAGACAAGGTATCTCAATAACATGATTTCCATTTTTTCATAAAGAAACAGACTAAATTGATTCAGATGAGAAAAGGCAAAAGTGAGGATTCCTCCATATGGGGCTCCTAAGCTGTGGTGGGAAATGGTAAAGAAACGTAACATGAGAGCCAAGGATGTAGCAAGGTGTTAAGAGCACTTGCCTAGCATGTGAGAAGCACTAAATTCAATTCCCAATACTGAAAAATAACTATAATGAAAAGCAAGTAACAAAAACCCCCAGAAACCGCGCAGAGCAGAATGGAGATTTTCCCTGGGCCACACTCTAGCACTAGCGTGCCACTGACTCAGCCTCCAAACACACTCACCTCCACAACAATCTAGGCTAGGAAACTAAAGAAACAAGCAGAATCCCCTCTTGTGTCAAGCACTGTCCAAAATCCTAGAGATACCCAGGCTAAAGAAAGACACCCAGTGAAGGAAGGGCTCTGTCTCAGCCCCTCCTATGCCTCAATTTTCTCATCCTGTAAAATGGGGGTATAGTGGGGCTGGGGATTTAGCTCAGTGGCATAAGTGCCTGTCTTGCAAGCAGGCAGTCGTGAGTTCAATCCCCGGTACCGATAAAAAGGAAAAAGACAAAAAAAAAAAAAAAAAAAAAAAGCGGGGGGTATAGTATATATGCTTTTTTTTTGCTGGTTTAGTTCAGAGGACCCAGAGACCACACAAACCCCTGCGCCTGGCATCCAGCAGGTGCTCAATAAATATGTTCACAGCCACTGCTGTAATGGGGATGGCAGGACAGTTGTTGAATTGGTCCGTCTTTATTCTTGCTTCCAGGCAAAGCCCCTAGGCTCTGTAAGGGGTAGGGAGGGGGAAGTCCCTGAGAAAAAAACTTCTAAGACCCTAGACCACTTAATAAGGAGCAGCCCAATCAGAACGAGGCTTCACGCGCCACAGCCAGAGTTGCCCTCTCTTCCCCCAGCTTTGGCTGCCGCTATCACGTACCAGGCAGTCAGCCAAACCCCAAGAGCATCCGCACCCGCGCCCCCTTCCAAATCGGAGGTACGGGCGAGAGCAGGAGGAGGGGTTGACCTTCTTTGGCCAGTCCCAAGTGCCCTTTTCCCCAAGCTGAGGGACTGGAGCGGGGACCGATCCTAGAAAGAGTCCTGGGCCCGCCGGCCTCCGCCGAGAGGAAGGGAAACTGTGCAGGGGGCGGGGAGGAGGAGTGGTCGGGCCGCTCCGGCTGGGATTTGCCTGGACTTGAAGACGCTCTCTCCACGAGAGCCCGAAGCCCGGAGAGCCCCGAAAAGGCTTCCCACTCACTCGTCCGGAGTCCAGGAGAACCAGGGAGGGCTCTGGTTGCCAGGATGGGGGTGGGGATGGGGGGCAGGGGGAGGGGCCGAGGGGTGGCGAAAAGAGGAGAGGCCGGAGGCTGCAGTTGATGCAACCCTGGTCTGGGTTTACGCGCTTCACTCCCCTCCCGGCGCCCGGGGGGCGCGCGGATTCAGCTCCGGACAGCCCGAGGCTCGAACGCTCCGGGAAGTGTGGCGTCGCTCGGCCACCGCTTACCTCTCCGGCCCCCGGGTCTCCGACGCCGCCCCGGGCGAACGGCAGGTAGCCCTTGAGCTCGGAGCGGCACTCCGGGTCCGCAACGATCATGGTGTGCGCTGGACCCAGCCGCGGCGGGCAGACGACCTATGCACCGGAGGAGGGGGTCTTGGACCGACGCTCGCAGGAAGCCGGGGCTAGGGGCCGCCCTGGAGCTTCTGGAACTCCGGGGTGTCTCTCGGGGTTCCAGGACGCTCGCTATCCGAAAGATGACTGCCGTTTAGCTGGACTCTTTCCCCAGCCTGGTTTCTGGAATAGTGGATGGCTTCGGAGGCCTGGGATTGGCCGCGATGCGGGTGTTCTCACGGTTCCGAGTGCCTCGGAAGTCCGCGGTGGTCAGCGCTGCTCCCAGACCCAGCGCTCCTCAGCATCCCCGCCGCGGAACTGCCAGCGCTCGCTCAGCTCTGACACCAGCAGCGCCGCTCAACCGGCTGCGGTCCCGGGGGGGGAGGGCGGGGACACAAAAGCCCCGAGGCTCAGCCAATCAGACGCTTGTTTCCCGGGGAGGCAGGGGCTACACCTCCCTCTGGAGCCAACTGTTTAGCCAATCGGCTTTGGGAAGCTCCTGGGAACTCTGGGAGCTGTAGTCGGCCTCCGACGAATGCTGCAAACTTTTGCAAGAGGCTTTAGTCATATCGCTGGCAATACCAGAAGAGAGTGACATCCCGAAGAGTCATTAGAGCTGCATGATGAAACGGACATTATGGGCTGGGCCAGAGAGCCAGGTGTGAAATCCCTCCCAAGTGAGCTTTTCAGTTCCTGGAGGGACTGGTTAGGGTTGGGAGAGGTTTGGTTCCGCGGTATCTAGTGGTGCTAATTATAGAACTGAGTACCAGACATTTGGAAGCCAGAGAACGCCACCCTGTTGCCCTAGGCCTCGGAGAGGACTCCACCTGCAAATATGCCAGGCACAGGGAATCCACCTCGTTTACGGAGTCTCCCGAGGAGCCCCATGCGCTGAAATGCCGTTGGCAACCTCACGACCTATCTCAGGCTCTATTGCTGCAATTTTTTCCCCTTCTCCCTTGCTGCCTTCTCCTATCACATCCTCCACCCCTGCCATCCTGTTTCTCGAAACTTCGTAACAACGTGTTCTGCTGGGTTTATTCCAGTTTGGCCCTCTGGCCACTCCTCTGACTTCTTTTTCCTCCCACTCTCTAACGTGGGTGCTCCCTTAGTTTCTGTTTTACCCTTCTTGTTTCCAGACACACTCTCTCTGATCTTATCCTCTTCCTGCCCCTTAAATTTCCTTTTGCAAGGAGGTTACCTCAGTTAGCATTTTAATGCCTGAAAGCTGAATTCATCTATTTCCCAGAAAGCCCCTTTGCGTTTTGTCTTCAGACCCCTCTTTTTGTTCCTTCGATTTAAAAATCACTGTTTGGCGCTGGGGATTTAGCTCAGTGGCCTTAGTGATCCCCCGTACCAAATAAATAAATCAATCACTGTTTTAAGAGTGTGAGGGTGGACTAGACCAAACAGGTTACTGCTATGACATTCAGAGTCTGGTTTAGGATTCCCAAGAATGAGCCTTTGGAGCTTGGCCTCCTGCCTTCAGCTTCTTGGGAGAAGGAAATGAATCTCCATTCTCTTTTGAGCCCCACAGACACTTAGGGTGGTTTCTTTTAATATTTTTCATGTATTACCTTGGGTTGTAGTTTTCTATCTGTATGTCTTATCTAGTCTTTTTCTTTTCTTTTTTGTTTTGTTTTGTTTTGTACTAGGGATTGAATGCAGAACATTTGCACTGAGCTACATCTCCAGCCATTTAAAAACATTAAAAAAATTTTTTTTTGGAGACAATTGTTCAGGGCTAGAATTTGTAATCTTCCTGCCTCGGCCCCCAGAATGATGGGATTATAGGCTTATACCACTACACCTGGCCTCTTTTGCTCTTCCTTTTTTTTTTGAAACAGAGTCCTACTATATAGTTCACTATATATTCCAGGCTAAATTTGATCTTGCTACATAACCCAAGCAGGCCTCAAACTCACAGTCCTCCTGCTTCAGCCTCATAGGTATTGGAATTTCAGGTGTGTGTTACCATTATTTGACCTTTTTTTATTATAATCACTTTGAGAGCATAATTTACATGTTGACATCTTTTTCTCCTGTATTATGCCACCTAGCACAATGTCCTGCTCACAATGTGTTCTAGATAATTTATTCTTTCTTTGGGTTAACTTTCATTTAAACAATCCTTTAATAAGATTCAACTTTCATTTTAAAAATGTAAGCTGCATATGATGATGCATGTTTTGTAATCCTAGCCACTTGGGAGGCTGAGGCAGGAAGATTCCATGTTTAAGGCCGGTGGGAGCAAATTTGTGAGACACTGCCTAAAAAAAGGTGTGGGGACTAAGGTTGTATGGAAATGATAGAGCACTTCCTACGCCCTAGGTTTAATCCCCAGTGCCACCTCTCCCCAAAGGAAAGTAGTTTTATAACCAGCCACACCCATGGTCCCTTCTTTGGCCTTCAAAACTTTCATTCAGTACCCTATTTTGCAAATCACTGCCCATTGAAATTGTACCTGGCATTCAAGGCCTTTATTCCTGTTTGTGGGCTGAAAGAAGCCTTTGTTCAAATGCCACTTCCTTCAAAAGCCTTGCTTCTTCAGCTCAGCTAAAAGTAATCCCAGCCATTCCTCAACACCTTCAACACGTTTCCAAACTTGATTTAGCTTCATTATCATTTCTTTTCTTTTCTTTTTTCTTTTTTTTTTTTTTTTGTCTTTTTGAGACAGGTTCTCTCTACGCAGTTCAGGCTGGCCTTGAGCTCACTTTGTAGCCTAGGCTAGTCTTGAATTTGCAACAATTCTCCTGCCTCAACCTCTCCAGTTCTGGGATTACAGGGGTGAGCCACCACACCCCGTTTGCTTCATTATCATTTCTACATGTCTTACTTCTTTTCTCCAGTTAACAATGGAATGTCATTGACCATTGGTATGAAGCAAGGGAACTGCAACTCAGTAGGTAAAATTGCTTGTAAAGGTCACACAGTATCCTTTTTTAAGGGCACCAAACTGCATCAGAATTTCTTTTTTTTTTTTTTTTTTTTTTTTGCATCAGAATTTCTTAAGGCAGGAACTGGATCTAATTGTCTCTATACACCTCCCTAGCATACAGAAAGTCCTAAATTAAAAAGAAAAAAAAAAAAAAAAGGAAAGAAAAATGCTTGTGCACATTAAGCAAGTACTTCTACCACTGAACTACACTCAGGTCCCCCAGTAAGTATTTTTTACATTTATATGAGTTACCCTCCTGGTAGAAATAACCCTTTAGAATCTGTAGGGGTGTGACTGAATTGTCCCCGAAGTTTCACTTACAAAGTCAATGATTTTTTTTGAGAATGAAAAGCAAACGATACTGATATTCTAAACTGCATCATCATTTGTGACCCAGTCTCTAAGAAAAGAAAGAAGAGACACAGACAGTAACATTTACCAGTAAGAATCTAGGCTATGTCCATTATGCCAGGTAACTCTCACCATCGCCTCATGAGTTGGGTATCATGTCCCTGTTTGACAGATAAGAAAACTGAGGCTCAAGAGGTGTGTTGGCCAAAGTCAAATAGCTTAGTAATATGCTAAGAATTCAGAGCAGGATGACTCTACAGCAGAAACTCCACTACACCAGTGACGAGAGAAGGGTGTGAATGTGTAAGAAGCAGGCTGCCACATGTAAGTGATGCGTAAAGCAGATGGATTAATTGGGAGTGAGAAACCTAACTGTCACAGGGCCTGTAACTGATGGGCCAGCACGTCCTCTGTGGAAGGGTTTCCATGAAAAGTCAGGTTATATCATATGAAGATGGCTGGGGCAGCTGGAATCTGAGTGCAGGCAACCAACGAGAAAATGAATTACTGAACTGGCTCTCCTAGGAGCAAATCCCTCCTCTCGTTCAGAAAGTATTGACCATGGCTGCTGTACCAGATGCTGTCCTGGGCTCCGGAAATACTAGCCCAGGAGGGAAGGGGATGAAGAGGGCAGCAACAACAGCTGGTCATGTCACCTCTCTGCTTCAGTCAAGCTCTTCCCTGTTACCATACTCTCTAGACTCTTGCATCAGCTAAACTGAGGCCGCTGATTGGTCAAAGCTATTTTTATTTCTCAATTGCGTTCTAGTCTTGGAGAAACAGACACCACTGGATTAGATTTGAAATATTTTTGAGATTTCTTCAGTTTCAGAGCCTCTCTTGGATTATTACTCTAATGGGATTCTCATCTGTTCTGTATTCTTCCTGAATTAATTTTCTGATCTCCAATTCTGGAATCACTTTACTTTGGTGATCTTATTCTACAACTGTGGGTGGGGGCTATGATTTATCAACCCAGATGTCATTTTCAGAGCTTTTTTAAAAATTGTCTCTCCTCCACACCAGGTCAGAACACAATTTCCGATCAGAGGGAACTTTTAGGAAAGAAGCCTCATTCCAATGGTTTTTTTTTGTTTTTTTGTTTTTTTTTTTTTGTACTGGGTATTGAACTCATGACTTTGCACTTGTCAGGCAGATGTTCATGCCGCTGAGCTAAATCCCCAACCTTGGTTTTTGGTGTTTTGCGACAGGATCTTATGATGTAGTTCAGGCTGGCGTCGATTTTACAGTGATCCTCCAGCCCCTGCCGCCTCCGGAGTGTTGGGATTACAGGCGTGCGCCAGCCTTCCAATTGGTTTGATAAAGCCACAGGAAACCCACCTCCAAGGCTTATTTACACATCGATTCAGTGGCTCCCTGAGCAGAAACCGAGCTAACCCCTTCCTGCACGGAGCTGACAGCTCCGGAGTTGTGGGCTCCACGGGCAACTCTAAAATCGGTCCCTCGTTAGTTATGCATTAGGGGTAGGACAACCACAGACTCTCAGAAACGAAGCCAGCTATCTTTGGAGAGCGTTTCTCAAGAGTCAGGCAGCTCAGGTGCTGGTTTTTAGCCTTATCACCGGGGCTGAATTTTTTCCCTCCAGCTCTTAGAATCTGTTTGTTCATCTTTAAAACAAAGGAATTTGAAATGAGCTCTAACTCTCCAGAGCCACAATACAAAGAACTGGTGTTGAGTAATGCATATAATTCTCTTTCCTCGATTGCATATGGGGTGTGTGTGTGTGTGTGTGTGTGTGTGTGTGTGTGTGGGAAATCTTTTAGATTTGGAAAAGCTCGTCTCTGTTAAATAAAATATGAAAACTAACCTCCGTGTTCTAGGACAATTCGCTGAAGAGTTCAGTTGGTTTTGTTGGCTGAGTGAATCCTTAGCGCCCCCTGCAGGCCGGATCCTGCTACAGATCAGTTAGAAAGGACAGAAAAAGGAGGGGATGAGGGTCCCCGCTCAGGTTTGCGGTATATAGGATTGTAAAGTCCCATCTTTACCTCATGGTCTCGAAAAGAGGTCAGGCAAAGGCGACCTTGTGGTTGCTGAACAGTCTCCTGCTGTCCGCAAGGACCAGCCAATCTCCCCAAAAAACTTCTTAGTCTAAATGTAGACTTCATTGTTTGGATTTACTCTTTCAGCCTACAGGCAGGAAGCCTCAGGTCCAGATAAAAGAGATTTACG
Source organism: Cavia porcellus (assembly GCF_034190915.1). Classification (NCBI taxonomy): domain Eukaryota; kingdom Metazoa; phylum Chordata; class Mammalia; order Rodentia; family Caviidae; genus Cavia; species Cavia porcellus. Next base: position 21,564,667 of record NW_026947508.1, on the reverse strand, counting down.
CCTGGGATGGTGGCACAATCCTATATTCCCAGCTCCGTGGGGGCCAGAAAATTGTCTGCAGAGAGACTAGAATCTTGAGGTCGAGGCCCCCAGTCTGGAGCCAACTACACCTTAACAGGCTGCCCCAGGCGCCTCACATTTCCAGAAAGAACTTCTGCGTTGTTTTTTTAGCTGTGTGAACCTACACATTTCCGAACCGGTTTCCTGTTGTGTCAAACCGTCCAGTAAAGTTTACTCCACACGGTTACTTTAGGAACAAGAGCTAAGGTCCGCAAACCCCTTAAAGAGGCTCGATGCCAGTTGAGTGTTCAATAAGCCATTCCTATTACTTACATTATGATTGTTCTCGTTGTAACGTATCAAGCTCAGTGACTGGCTGACAGTTGATATTAGAGAAAGTGGCTGTAACTATCACTAAACTAAAAGTCTGGAACACGAAGCCTGACATTTAGCAGGTGCACAGTAAATGGTAAATAGCAATTTTTTTTCTGACCTCAGAACGCCAAGCATATTTTCAGCCCCAGCGTCTCTGAGAAAGCTGCAGCACTTACTCGTTTTTGCTCAGCAACAGGCTCCTTTTACGTAATCCGTGGCCGCCAATGAGCAGAAAGATGGGTGGGGTTTTTTTTGACAGCCAATAGCAGGCAGTAGCGATGCGTAGGATAGGCCCAGCAGGTTTCCAGGCGGTCAAGGAAGCGAAACTCCCGGGGTGTTTGAGCGGAGGGGCGTGTCTGTAAGGTCCGTCTGCCCGTCAACCGCACTCTGATTGGTGCGGACCGAAGCGACCCACTCCTCCGTTTGCCTCCCCTCTCCCCGCCGGGCTCCGCAGGAAAGGCTTCAACCGCAGTATCTGTTTTTTAGGTCTATTTTCTTTTTTCTTTTCCTCTTTAATAAAACATTTGGTTTTAGTTGTATGCTTCCCTTCCAAGTTATGTGTTTGCTCATAACAGAAAGTTAGGCAATTCAAAAAAGTATAAAAGTAAAAAGGAAGTATACCGCAATATTTTCCCCTTTGTGATTTTAAATGTTTTTAGGCTTTCTGCCCTTAGCTGGTGTTTATTGCTGTTCATTGCCCCATTGTTGTAAAGCGTAGAACTAAAAGGGACCGGAATGCCTACCAAAGCAGTATGGTTAGAGTCATAAATGGATTCTTCCGCACAGAGAGGATATGCAGGATTTAATGTTAGGTGGGGTTTTTTTTGTTTGGTTTTGTTTTTTTTTTGAGAGAGTCCCACTGTGTAGTTTAGGGTAGCTTTGAATTCTCTATGTAGCCCAGGCTGGCCTGGAACACTGGGTAATTCTCCTGCCTCAACCTCCTCCTGAGTGCTGGGATTCCAGGCATACACTTCTATGCATCATACCTGGCATTTTTTTTTTCATGATTTTTTTCCCACAGTGCTGGGATTAAAACCAGGGTCTCATACATGTTAGGTAAGGATTCTATCACTACATCCCTGCTTTTTTTTCTTTCTTGTTTTTTAAAAGATATATTTGACAAATTGCACTTAGAAATAAAAGGAAATCAATATGATGGAAGACTTAGAGCCTCAGAATTTCACACAAACATCAAGACCAAAAATCCTTACAAATGTATTGGTATTGTTTCTCAAAATATCCCCTTTAAAAAATGTTAAATTTACATACAGTCTATTAAATGAAACTAAAATCAACCAACATGCCAAATGTTTTGCTTTTAATTCTAGGCACAGTGCCTGTATTGAGTTTTACAAAGCTGCATGTCTTTCAACATGCATCCAGTGTTCTGTGTAATATTCAACAATATTGCTTTACATAAACACACCTAAGGCTTAAGTACATCTTACACTAGAACTTGAGAACAGCTAAAACTGTTCAATAGTTATAATTTACTCAGCTTCCATGTTACATCCTAAATAACCTTTGTTCAAAAATGCAGAACCTTAGCTGGATATGATGGCACACACTTGTAATTCTAGCCTCGGGAAGGCTGAGGCAGGAGAATTGATGTGAGTTTGAGGGCACCCTGGGCTACCTAGTGAGTTCACGGCCAGCCTGAACTGCAGTGAAACTCTGCGACAACAAAACCAAAACAAACAAAAAAACCCAAAGAAGGTGATGGAAGTCAGTGACTAGGTTCTACAACATTCATCAGCTGCCATTTACAAGGAAGGGCCACGCTGACACCTCTCCCATTCCCTCACAGATGCACAGCTTCCATTACTGTAGCAGTTGCTGTTCACTGTTCGTGGACGGCCTATGTAATATCAGATTGGAAATCACCATATCCACTCATGCTGTGCTGGCTGCCACTGCTGCTCCAGTTGCCACCAGTCAGTTGCCTGCTGGTTGAGCCACTATGACTGCGTTGGTCTGATAAACTCATGCCTCCCATTGCTTGGTTACCCTAAGCACCACTGCTTCTCCTGTTGTAGAGGTCAAGAAGAGTTCTACATACCTGTGTGCATTTTTATTTTTTGTTTTGAAATCACTCAGGCTGGTTCTAAACTTGTGATCTACCTGCTTCAGCCTCTCAAGTAGCTGGGATTACAGGCATGTACCATTGCTTTAGTCAAGACTCTGATGCTAAATATAAAATTTTATTTATTTATTTATTTGTGGTACTAGAGGTTGAAGCCAGGACCTGAAGTGTGTGCTTTACCACTGAGCTATCTCTCCCTCCCCGGCCTACTTATAAAACTGAAAGTTTATTTCTGGGAATATTATTAAGGCTTAAAATAGGTGCTTAGAGAAGGTGGGGGAGGAGAGTACAGAGCTGAATCATGTGCAGAATCTGGCAGCCACATTCAAACAGGCAAAGGACACAGAAGCAAATATAAATAGCTCCAATGAGCAGACCTCAAAAACACTGTCTACATCCCTGCTGGACATAGAGCTTTCTCACCTGCATTATCCAGGTTGTAGTTGGGCATGTGATGGGTCATAATTTGGGCCTTTGGGTTTTAAAAAATAGAATAAGTGGCCAGGTGTGACAGCACATGCCTATGATCCTAACATTCAGGGAAACTGAGGCAGGGGAATAGCAACCTGGTTGGTTTGAACCTAACCTGGGCAACTTAAGAGACTCTTATCTCAAAATAAAAAATAAAAAGGGCTAGGGATATAACTCAGTAGGTCTTGGGTTCAAACTCCAAGCCTGAAAAAAATAAACTGGTTTTGGTGACGCATACCACAATCCCAGCACTCAGGAGCCTGAGGGAGGGGATCACTGTGAGCTTGAGGCTAGCCTGAACTGTAAATAACAAGACCCAAATTTTTTTTTTTTTTTTTTTTGGTACCAGACTCATGACCTCCTGCTTGCCAGGCAGGCACTTATACCACTGAGCTAAATCCCAGCCCAAGACCCTTGTTTTTTTTTTTTTTTTTTTTTTAAATCTTTTTATGAATTCTCTTAGAAAACAAGAAAGATCTGTCAACAATTTAGGGGCTTGTTTTCTCTAGTTTTCAGTTCTTATAAAAGTAATACACATACCACTGTGTGTGGTGGGACACAGCTTTAATTCCAGCACTGGGGAGGCTGAGGCAGTAGAATCACTGTGAGCTTGAGACCAGTCTTGGATACATAATACATAATTTTTTAAGTTTAAAAAATTAACTTAAAAAATTACACTACTTGACGTGTAGTTTATCTGGCCTGTCTGAACCTGAGTTTGAAAGCCCTGGACAAAGTCAAGATTCCTTAAGTGACAGTCAAAGCCCCTTGACAGTCCTGTTCATGCTTCCCATCTTTGTTTTCCTCTGCCTCTTTCTTGCAGTGCTGAGGATAGGGCCGGGTTCACCAATGCTAGTCAAGGGCTCAACCATGACTGCATCTGGTGGCCCCTGTTCCCTTGCTGACACACTGTTTTGCTCACGGTCAAGGTATAGGGCAACAGCAGAATAGCGACTAGCAGTTCTCATCCCACTATCCAGTTTCTTTCAACTACTTCATTTGATTGTTGCAGTCAGGATTTAAAAGGCAAAAATTTAATATAGGACACATAATTTATAGGATTATTTTATAATAATCATCTAAAGAGTCAAATGCAGAAGAATGCAGGAGATCTGTCCATGCACTGGAGACCTAAAGAATCCAACTGAGGGTCTGGATCCCAGGGCAATGTCCTGCATGAGTCCAGCTCATGGCCCAGAGCCCAAGTAATGTCTCATGCATGTCTGTATCAAGAATCTGCACTGGGGGGCTGGGGATTTAGCTCAGTGGCATAAGCGCCTGCCTTGCAAGCAGGTAGTCGTGAGTTCGATCCCTGGTACCGATGAAAAGGAAAAAGACAAAAAAAAAAAAAAAAGAATCTGCACTGGAAAGGCCTGAAGGTCAATGGTGGAAGTTAGAAAGTCTGTATCAGCAGGATGAAGGATCTGTGTTAGCAGGTGGAGGGATCTGTACTGGAGCTTGGAAGTGAAACTCAAGGATCAGAGCTCCCTCAAGAGATTCACAGTCTTCATCAGCGATAGAGAGGTCCCAAGCTCCTCTGACAATGAGAATAGCTGAGTTCATGTCAGGAAAACCAGTGCAACAAGCTTCTCTGGGAGTATCAACTAGAGTATTTCCTCTAGTTCTCCTTTTATGCTATTGGCAACAATCCTAAAGTGGGCCTTCCACACTCAGCACCATGCTGATTTAGATCAGCTGAGTGTTACAAGCTGACCACTTATTAATCCACCGCACTCATTCACTTATTTATTTTTTTGAGATGAGTTTTACTGAACTGCCCAAGTAAGGCTGGAGTTTGCTATTTTTCTGCCTCAGCCTCCATGAGTGCTGGGATTACAGGCATGTGCCACCTGGGTTTTTTTTTTTTTTTTTTTTTTTTTTTTTTTGTCTTTTTCGTTTTTATTGGTACCAGGGATCAAACTCACGACTGCCTGCTTTCAAGGCAGGCGCTTATGCCGCTGAGCTAAATCCCCAACCCCTTATTTTCTTTAAGAGATAAGGTCTTGCTACATTTTCTGAGATGGCTTCAAACTTTTGAGTTCAAGGGGTCCTCCTGACTCAACCCCAGAGAGTAGCTGGGACTCTGGGCTTTTGTCAGCATATCTGGCTAGTCAAGTCCAAAGTCAAGTTAGCTGATTTGCATAAAACTAAGTGGAATAGGAGGTCCAGGAGCAGAAATTTTGCTAACTAGTTGTACAACCTTGCTTAGAGCTCTCTCATTCATTGGTGTGTGTGTGTGTGTGGTACTGGGGCCTGAACTTAGGGCCTTGTGCATGCAAGGCAAGCACTCCAACACTGAGCTGCATCCTCAGCTCACGCATTATTTACTCTCCTTTCACTCTGACCAGCTATGAGATACTTCTGTCTTTGGCCACATGGAGCCTTTCTTGTCTCAGAGTTCCTGAGACTAGAACTTACCTTGGAATGGTGTGCATCTTCATAGCTCATGTTATTAAATTCTCTAAGGTGCTTCTTTGTTAGCCAACTCTGACTGTCAAGTCACTCTCCAGAAAATAATTCACTTCCACCCACTTGTATGTTCCCTTCCCCTTTTATCTATCTTCCATCTAACGTGTACTTGCTTGCTTCCTGTTATGTAAGCTCTAGGAGAGCAGAATTTTAATTTTTGTTAAACTTAACACAGCACTTAGCATATCATCCACTTAGACTCAGTATATCTTAGAGGGGACTGAGAGGTCCTGTCCAGAGAAGGAGAGTAGGGATAGGGGGTGGACATTAAAAGGAACCCTTCAGGCCGAAATGAATGGTGTTGGGCAGAAATTCAAAGCCATACAGCTACATATGTAAACACAAAAGCCAGTATAAGCTGTTGAGTGCAGTGGTGCTCAAGCCTAATCAGTCGCAACCAGTTCTTGATGTTTCTTCTTCATTCCCATCGTTGCACTTGACCACAACAAAACAAATACCATACACACAAAATTCCACTTCTACTGCAGTTTTTCAGTGCTGGGGATCAAATCCAGACCCTTGCCTAGGCTAAGCATGGATTCTCCATTAAGCTAAACCCCCAATTCTGGTTTATGCTTCCTGTTTTTCCCAGGACTGTGGACTGAACTCCGGACTTCAGCAGTTGAGTTTTATCTGTAACCTTTTTTATTTTGAGGCAGGGTCTCACTAAGTCACTAAATCGTCCCAGTTGATCTCAAACTTGTAATCCTCCTGCCTTAGCCTGCCTGAGTGATGAATTACAAGCACGTAAACTACAGCCATTGCTGACTCTAGTTTTTGTTATCTGCTTTTTATGATTCCTACTTTTGTAACTGAATGTTAATGAGCAAATAATATAAAAAATTTCATTGGTGACAACAAACAGCATAAGGTGGGGGTGAGAAAGCTGCATGAGAGCATAGATGTTTTGCAGGCCTAGAGATTAAACCAAGGGCTTGTGTGTATTAATTAGATAAGTACTTTACCACTAAGCTATTCCTCCAGTCCTTAAACATAGAGACAAGGTCTAAGTTATTCAAGTTGGGTTTGAACTTGTGACTCTTGTGTCTCAGCCTCCCAGGATGCTGGATCACAGGCTTCAACCACCACACTTGCCTTCTCTAGGCTTTCGTCATTCAATTGTTATAAAGGCCTTTGTGTAACAAGGTCTTAGAACAAGTGACTCATCCCAAGTCTCTTCAAATACTATTCAATAGTTCAATAGTTGAGTTAAAAATGTTAGCTGGACATGGTAGTGATTTAGTCAGATCTTGTCTTAAAATTAAATCAAAAAGATACAGCTCCATGCAAAACGGGTTGGGTTGTTCAATTCCCAGTACCATAGTTCATTATTTTTTGTCTTAGTCTCCCAGACTACTGGGATTATGGGCATGCCACCATAGCTGGCTGCTGTACATGATTTCTAATTCCAGCTGTCTCAATATGTAAAATCAGAATGAGGATGAGTAGTTTATACCATGAGTTTTTTTTTTTATTATTATCAGTACCGGGGATTGAACTCATGACCGCCTGCTTGCAAGGCAGGTGCTTATGCCACTGAGCTAAATCCCCAGCCCTATACAATGAGTTCTTTAATCCATTTTATTTATGGCAAATCACTGTTATTACTGATGGTGCCTTGAATTACATCTTTTTTTGTTGTTCTTGGTACCTGGAATTGAACTTAAGACTTTGTGCTTACCAGGCAGACATTGTGCAGTTGAGCTATATCCCTGGCCTAAATGACATCATTTGAAATAATGACTCCTCTCCATTCCCCAGTCTTTTAAAGCTTACTGTGAACACTTGCTGCTAGACTGGGAGGAGCCCTGTAGCACACCCCTCCCATCAACATTGTCTTGTTTCACAGCACTCATCATGCTGCTTTGTTTGTAAGCTCTCTGTTGCAGGGATCTGTTTAATTTACTTCAGCAGACAAGTAGAGCCTGTCCCTCTACCACCCTCAAGAGAGCAGAAAAAGGCATCAGACACATTCACTGATGACAATTTATTATCTGTTGGCAGCACACAGACCAAACAGTAATTAGACCAGAATTATGTCCACATAGAAGTGGGCAATGATAAAGGCCATTCTATGGGGAACATGACCATTTAATCATGTTTTAGTTGTTTGATCTTCTGTTTATGTCGTTCAATTTCTTTCTCCATTCGTTCAATTTCCTTTTTATGATGATAGATCTCATCTTCATGATGTTTCTTCAAGGCTTCTAGTTGTTCTCTAGTCTTCTGTCTATAAGGACATAGTGGCTCAGGGCTTAATTCCAATCCTTTACCCCAAAGAGATTTTTAAGCATAACCTGTAGTCCCTAAAGTGGCGGCCCCATCCCAAAGGTAGCTATGCTTTTTCATCTTGACTCTATTGGTTAAAGAATACTCCATCATAAATTAAGGTGTCTTCATCTGAAGGAGGATCATCAACATGATTCCACTGTCCTGGTGTGAGTGCAGGAGGTACTACAAACTAGCACTTTGTGTAACTAATGTCATGCCTTTCTGGAATTCTCTATTTTAAATACTTTATACGTGGGGCTGGGGATTTAGTTCAGCGGCATAAGCGCCTGCCTTGCAAGCAGGTGGTCGTGAGTTCGATCCCCAGTACCGATAAAAAGGAAAAAGACAAAAAACAAAAACAAAAACTTTATACGTTATAAACTACTCTGGAAAGTTGTGACATTAGTTCCAGATACTTTATCAAAGGAACAGCCCAGAGAATCAGATCCCTTTTTGGGGGGAAAAAAGGAGCAAAAGAAGGGAACAGGCAAAAATATGTGGGGGAAAAAAAAAAACGTGATTAAGGTAAAATGATCCCATCTTAACTTGCCTAGGCCTTTCTTTGCCTACAGAAATGCATGGTCCACTGTAAGGGCCCAGAAAAAGGGTCTTTTCCAAGTACAGTGCTTAGCAGTCAAATTTAAGGCTCAATAAATGACTACAATAAAAATGCTGACTTGACAGCATTTAGGCCTCAGTTTTCTGTAACTATAGAGGCCCAAAAAGATGGCCTCTAAGGACCATACTCCAGTTATGGCAAATAAGTGCCATTGTGACACACATTTTGTCTTTTGTTTTGCTTTCTGGTGCAGGGACTGAACCCCAGGACTCTTGCATGCTATGCACCTACTCTACCACTGAGCTACACAATCAGCCCCACAATTAATCTTAGAACACAGACCAAAGATTAGTTCCTGACTCCAGTGTGAAGTCAGTTAAAGATAACTCAGGGCTCGGAAAGCCAGTAGATAGGCACACTGCTGTCCCTACTCCTAAGCAATTTCTAGCTGAAGGTCTGGGCTGGGTTACAGCAAAAGTCTCCAGGAGGGGGTAGAGGACAACTCTGGCCAGGTGAAGCCAGTTCTGATTACCCACTCACTCCGGAGGAGTTGGGTATAGAAACAGCTGAGAGGATCTGAAAACTCAGGGAATCCATATGAGTTTGCAAAGCTAAGGCATGTGGGGGAGAAGAGGGGAGGTGATGGGTAATAGGTGAGTAACCGAGTCAGGTTCAGAGACTGCAAATTATTGGACGGTCGGATCAAGACACTCTAGGGTATTTTGCTCCACCCAGGTCTGGGGGCCGGGAGATGGTAAATGATAAACAAGAAGAGTTGGGCCCAGGACTGAGCGTTCCGGAGACGGTGCAAAAGGCCTGCCCTTGGGACTTACATGCGGTTGCGCAAAGGACAGGGTGCGCCCTATAGATGGAAAAAGCCGGAAGCCCAAGTGTTGTAACGGAATGGGCTCCAGTTCTGCGTGGGATAGGGTGCTCCAAGGCACCAGAGGTGGGTGAGGCGACAGGAAATTTAAGAAGGACTGGAAGGCTCTGGAAGCTCTAGGGCTGGACTTGGGACTCAGTGGGCCTTACCGGAAGAACCTCTCCTCTTCAGCCTGCTCTCTCTTCCCGAAGGCCCCACCGGCTTCCCGGATCGAGCCGGAAGAACCATCATGATCCTGTGACAACAGAGAGAGACCGGAGCATGGGTAGGGATGCTGAGTGAAAGACAGGATTTGACTCTAGGGTGGGAGAGGGGATGCTGCCACGGCGTACCTTGTCCGAGCCGAAACCTCGGGTTTGCATGGCCCTCACTCCCCAAACGCCGAGCCGCGCCCGAGACGCCAACGCCGTACCTGCCATTGTGCCTAATTCAGTAGCCGCTCGTCACTTGGCTTGGCTGCTTCTCTATAGGCGCTAAATACGCGGCTGGCCAAACAGCCAGTCTTTTCAGAAAAGAGGCGGGACATAGGTAAGAGTGGCGAATCAGGACAGCTAAAAGGCGGTGCTTCTAGAGCCTAGAGCGAATCCTGAGAAAGAGGTGGGACTATTCTTAGCCAATCACGAACGACGGCTCCCGGGCCAAAGGAAAAAATAATTCTGTGGGCGGATGGTGCAGAAGAGGGTCTCTAGGACGTCGCAAGCCGCAATTTACCCTTTTAAGACCCATCAGTATGAAAGAGGCGTCCAGTTCTACAGTTGATGTTCAACGGAAATTAAGTCCTCCCTTTCCTGGTGATTATAAAGGAGATGTTTAAGATGTTGAAGTTCAGGACCTCGACCTTTCCAGCACAACCCCGAGTTTCAAAACCGCGTTCTCATCTCTTATGACGCGTCACTAATCTTTTATTGTATTGACATTGTCAAATCTCAGTTTAAATTTCACCTTCTTAGAGAAACCTTACCCGAGCTTTTTAATCATCCACCAGCGATTCTAGCGCATCTCCCAGTTTCGTGTTTTGCCTTCCTCACACAGTTCACCTTGTGAAGCCATCAGAGTCTTCAGTAGGTAGTTAATATCTGGAAATGGTATTGATATGTTATTGAATGGACTTGGTAAACTTTTGGTAATACAATGTGATTGGAGTCTAAGAAAGGCTTTGCCTTTTCACTCATCTAACAAATGTGAATAAGACAACAGTCAAGAAGTTTCCTTTTTTTTTTTTTTTTGGTACCGGGGATGGAACTCACGACCACACACTTGCAAGACTTGCACTTATTTATGCCACTGAGCTTCAGTCATGAAGTTTACATATGTTGTGTGTGTAATTGTCTCTATATAGGCTCAAGTTTATTTTCCTTTAGATGAGAGGGCTGGGCTAGCTTATTATCTTATTCATTATTATAAAAAACTTTTTTTGAGAGTCTTGCTACATGGCTCAGGCTGGCATCAAACTCATGATCCCTCATGATCTTTCTGCCACAGCCTCTCAACTGCTATTATTACATGTGTGTACCATCAGGCCTGCCCAAAATAGCTTTTTTTTCTGTGAAAAAAGAAAAAAATTTAATGTATTTTTCATCTGAATTTTTTTTTGTATTTTGAGAATATCACATTTATTTATTATTATTATTTTGGTACTGGGAATTGAACTCAATGACTTTGTGCTTGCCAGGCAGGCACTGTGCTACTGAGCTATAACCTCAGCACACCCCCCCCCCCAATTTTTGGAGAGCCAGTGGTGTGTCTGTAATCCCAGCACTTGGGAGGCTGAGGCAGGAGGATCATTGCAAGTTTGACATCAGCCTGGGCTACAAAGTGAGTTCAAGGCCAGCCTGAACTGCAATGAGAGACCCTGTCTCAAAAAAACAAAACAAAACAACAAAAAAAAACACCCAAACTTTTTTTTTGGAGAGAGCCTCATGGTATAGTTTAGGCTGGTCTTGAGCTCACTGTGTAGCCCAGATTGGCTCTGAATTTGGAGTGATCCTCCAATCTACCAATGCTGGTGTGTACCATTGCACCCAGCCATAAATTTTTTTTTTTTTTGATATCAGATATTGAACTCAGAACCTTGTGCTTGCCAGGCAGGCGCTGTGCCATTGAGCTACATCCCTGGCCCAACACTGGTTTTTATTATCTTTTAGTTGGGAAAGTACCAGCCCTGGTTTGTATGACTTTTAAATGGAAGGAAGTATCTGCTAGCCATATCTTCAAGGGTTCATTGCAGAAAATAAAAAAGTAGATGAATGAAAATAATAAGATGGGTTTGATAATTCCAGCACTTGAGAAGCTGAGGCAGGAGGATCACTTGAGTTTAAGGCTGGCCTGAAACACAAAGCAAGACCCTGTCTCAAAAAACGAACAAACAAATTGAGCCAAAAATTAAAAAATAATAAAAATATTACTCTCTTACAAGAATAGTTATAATTTGGTGTTTCCAGATGATCTTTGAGTGCTATTTTCCTTTCAGAAACTTTCTATGGCAAGGGGATAGCTCAGGGATAGAGTGCTTGCCTACTATGTGTGAGGTCCTGAGTCTGATCCCTAGCACCACAAAACAAACAACACTGCTTCTAGCTCTCAGGTATTGCTGGTGTTTTTTTTTTTTTTTGTCTTTTTCCTTTTTATTGGTACCAGGGATTGAACTCATGACTGCCTGCTTGCAAGGCAGGCACTTATGCCACTGAGCTAAATCTCCAGCCCCTAGTATTGCTGTTTTTGATCATCTCCTAGGCTGAGCACTCAGTGGGAGAGCCTGCTAAGCTTGCACTAAAGGTTCATGTACACACTGGAATGCTATAATAAAAAATAAGTAAATAAATCAAAGAAAATATGGAATGTTGGCAAGGAGTGGAGGAATTAGAACGTTGATACATACCTATTGGAATATAAAATGAGTCAGTTGGAGTAGAAAAGGGCTTGAGGTGGTTCAAAAAATAAAAATTAAACATAGAATTATCACAAGATAGTCGCATAGTGGAGCACACCTGTGACTCCAGCACTTTGGGAAGCTGAGGTAAGAGAACAGCAAGTTTGAGTCCAGCCTGGGGAGCTTAGTAATTTAGCGAGATTCTGTTTCAAAAAAGTGAAAAATGATTATAGGTGTAGCTCAGTAAAAAATCCTTGGGTTCAATCATTAGTACTATATGAAAAAATAAAAGAAAATGTGCTAAGTGAAAGAAATCAGACACAAAAGGTCATATACTGTATATTTTCATCTATATTAAATATTTAGATAGGGTTCGTCCGTGGAGACAGAACACATTGGTGGTTTTCAGAAACTGGGCAGACAGGTAACTGCTTTAATGCGTGCAATGCCTTTAGAGTGGACAGTTACGGAACTAAATAGAGGTGGTGGCTTCATAGCATATCAATATTAAAGTCCACTATGTTGTTCCACTTTAAAATAGCTAATTGTATGTGTTATATACTTCATCTCAATTTTTGAAAACGTCCACTTGAGGCCTGGAGCGCTTTAAGGATTCCTAAGTAGGGGAGGCGGGGCGAGAGGCGGGTTGGGCGGAGCCAAGTGAGAGCGCCTGCGCAGAGGGTCACGTGGGGGCTGAGCCGGGAAAATGGCGGCTTCGGGAGAGAGCGGCGCCTCGGGTGGCGGAGGCAGCACCGAGGAAGCATTCATGACCTTCTACAGTGAGGTGACCACCGAGAGGAATGGTGGCTCTAGGGGGAACCGGCCTGGGCCTCCTTTTCCAGAGGGCGGACATAGTGGGCCGCCTGGACCGTTGACTGACTCTTGTCTGGCCTTTGGGGCTGGCGGGTGGTGGTGTGCGCGCTTCTCTGGCTAGTAGAGGCTAGGCATCCTCTGGGCGAGGAAGGAGGAGAAGGAGTCTGAGGTTTGGGAAGAGGGTTCATGAGTGTGGCCAGTGAGGTTTCTGGGAGTGGGCAGACAAGTCCAAGACCGCGGGGCCGCGGGATCACAGAGGCTGGGCCGTTCTTGAGGGTGACTTAGCTGTCTTTATTCTAAACAGAAGCGTTCTTGTTTGTCTTCTTTAATGCGTAAACAGTATGGTCATGACAGGGCGTTGTGTTACTCCCAGTTTTACAGATCGCAAGCTTGAGGTATAGAGAAGTGAGGAATTTTAATTCGTTTAGGGTCTTAAAGCAGCAGGTAATAATAGCTTGGTGTTATGTTAGGATCTAGCTGAATCTAAGCCTCGTTCACTATTACATACCCAGCGCCTAAAATATAGAGTCCTTAGTAAATCTTTGTTGAGTAAGTGAGTGAATAAATGAAAGAAAAGAATGTCATTTAGAGGTTCACAGATTGAAGTGCTAACCTGATCGCGATTGAAGTCTTCCAGACAGTTTCACAGACCATTAGTTTCCATGTGAAACGAGGGAACGATATTAAATATTTTCAGGAGAATTAAGGGAGTCAGTATATAAGAAAAGGTTTCACAAAATATAAAACAGAAACATCTTTCTCAGTTATCAAGGGCTGAATATTGGGTCTTTTTGTAGGCGTGGGTTTTCAGAATGGATGTGAGCTTCAACTGTTTTATCAGGCTGTGAGCTGCTTAAAATCAAAGACCAAGCCACATTCATCTTTTATCTCTGTATTTATAGCAGTGATTGTTACATAGTCTCTGTACAGTAAGAAATTTAGGGCTGTGAATGTAGCTCAGTGGTAGAGATTGATTGATTTAATAGGCTAGGGATATAGCTCAGTAGCAGAGTGGCATCTTGTAAGTGCAACTGAATTTGATTCCAGGTTCCAAAAAAAACCCTCAGGAAACCCTCAAAAACCAAACTAAAACGAAAAAGAAATTTAAAGTTATTAAGTAGCACATTCTTTATGGTCTGTCCTTTTGAAATATTTAATTCATTTGGAAGTGTTGCTCCTGTTATACCAAAGTTTATTGGCTTTTAAAAATCAGCAAGTATTGTGGAATTTATTTTATTTGCCACCTCTTAATTAAAAAAAAAAACTAAGTTTGTTTGAATCAGATGGGAAAAAATACTTAAGGAAAGTCTTCAACCCTAATTCAACCAGCCGGATGTGGTGGTGCACACCTGTAATCCTAGCACTCTGGGAGGCTGAGGCAGGATGATTCTTCCTAGTTTGAGACCAGCCTGGGTTACAAAGTGAGCTCAAGGCCAGCCTGAACAGCATGGCAAGACCCTGTCTTAAAAAGACAAATGAATAAATAAGTAAATAATAATTCAGCCAATGATTATTGAGCACTTGCCACATACTGCTGTGCCATTGAGCTGCTAGGGATATATGGCAGTGAACAGAGGAGAGAGGCCTGTCTTAAAACTTGCATTCTCTGCAAGAACAACCCATAAACAGTGTAGCACCAGGTAGTGATGCGTTACCAGGACAGTAAGTTTGGTAAAGAGGATAAGAGGGGGAGTGGTCATGTTTTTTTTTAAATAGTGAAGAGGGTAGATGCTGAGAAGTGACTTTTTGTTACTGAAGTTCTTTATAACCTTGTTTTAGCCATAGGAATAAAGATGGTATATAATATACCAGAGATTCATTCCAGCTAGGATTTCAGCTTGACGGTGGACCCAAAGATGTTTTGCTGGGACTGCTTGGTATTTGTTTTCCTCATATTGTCCTCTGGACAGAGATTTTTCTAATTTTATTAGAGTTAGGTAGGTGTAGTTATTTGTTCTCTCCCACAATGGTTTTTAATACTGCTTATAGTTCATGTTCAAATGTAATTGTATTTTTCCCTTTGCAAGTAAAAACTTACCTAGTTCACAAAACAAATCATTCTAAGCTTCAGTTTTCTTATCTGCAAAATGGGCATAATAGTTATACCTATCTAATATGATTATTGAGATTAGTGATTACATGTAATGTTTTTATATTATTAAAAATCTAATAAAAGATTGCTTTTGTATTTATTTCTCAAAGTGTTTAGCAAAATAACTTGTACATGGTAGACATATAAGTGATTTCTGAACATGCAAGTGTTGTGTTAGACATTTCAGTTTACTCTTGAATATTACTAATGAAGTTTTTAACTCTCTTAATTTTAGGTAAAACAAATAGAGAAAAGAGATTCAGTTCTTACGTCCAAAAATCAGATTGAAAGATTGACCCGTCCTGGATCCTCTTACTTCAATTTAAACCCATTCGAGGTAAGCAGATTATACTGTGGTGGGGAACCTTTCCTACCTGTAAGTAGACTTACATCAAAATACATGTCTAGTTTGTTTCAGAAACTGTTTGAGAAAAGTGATAACATGATTGAATTTGTATAGTAAGTACAAATTTGAAGGTATTTTGTGTTTTTTTGGTGCATAGAATTGGAAAGGCAGCAACATGTTAAAGAAAATGAGACAGCCTTTGTCCTGTCAAATATTCTTCATCTCTTGTTAGCAATCCAAATAAATATACTCTACAAGAATTTAACTGAGCGGGGCTGGAGGGTTAGCTCAGGGGCATAAGCGCCTGCCTTGAAAGCAGGCAGATGTGAGTTCGATCCCTGGTACCGATAAAAAGGAAAAAAAAAAAAAAGAATTTAACTGAGCATAGTGGTGCATGCTCGTAATCCCAACACTCTGCAAAGCTAAGCCAGTAGGATTGCAAGTTCAAGGCCAGCCTGGACAGTTTAATGACTTAGGGACACCTTGTGTCACAGTGAAAAATGGGTATCACTTGTGAAGGTCTTTGTAAAATGTAAAAAATGTAAAAAAAAAAATCCATATAAAATATGGATTTATGCTGAGGCTACACCTCAGTGACATAAGCACCTGCCTAGTAAGTGCAAGGTCCTGAGTTAAATTCCTGGTGGCCTCCCCCGCCAAAGGATTTATTTTGAAATATAAAGGACTTGATGAAATAGGATCCTTGATTTAAACTACATACTTACTAAAGCTGGGTGAGATAGTGCAGCTCTGTTAGCTCAGGTGTTGGGAATTTGCGGCAGGATGATTATAAATTGAGAGCTCTCTGGGCAAGTTAAGGAGACCCTGTCTTGAAAAAACCAAAAAAACCAAAAAAAAAAAAAAAAAAAAAAAAAAAAAGCAAGGAGGGGAGCCTGGATGAGAACATCATACCATAGCAATATAAGTGTGCCCACATTTATGCTGCACAATTTGTAATAGCCATATCTTGGAAACAACCCAAATACCCATTAACTGTGGAATGAATTTAAAAAATTTGGTATTTTTATACAATGAATTTTAAAAATTTGGTATTTTTATACAATATACTCAGCTATAAAGAAGGATAAAATTGAGGCTTTTATAAGTAAATGGGTGCAACTAGAGATCTTACTCATAATCAGACTTACATGTGTAAATATATTGTCTCCCTAGTGTAAGAAAAAAAAAAGTAAATAATATCCAAAACATACAATAGATACTGTGAAAATGAAAAAGAAAGAAAGTGCTCAAAAGGAAAGAACAACTGGGACGGGAGAAAAGAAAGAAGGGAAAAGATTATATATATATATATGTATGCATACATATATGTGTGTGTATATAAAAATCTGTTCATCAAAAAGAATAGTGTTTTCATTATCTGATTGATCTTTTTTATGCCTAAATCTTATAATCTGCCTAATTTACTTTAAAGATAATATGTAATATATTAACTAGTGTTAATTTTCTGTTTATTTTTTTTTGAAATTCTGTGTCACTTTTATCCTTTTTCTTTGTTTTTAAAATTAAAAAAGGGTTAAAAAAAGAAAGGGCAGGAATGTAACTGAGTGGTGAGTGCCTCTTGGGTTCAGTCTTCAGAATACCACACACAGAAATGAGAGTAAATTACTAGGTGATGTAATCTCATCATTTAGGGAGACTGAGGCAGCACAAGTTTGAAGTCTGCTTAGGCAACTTAGTGAAACTGTCTCAGAATGAAAAAAAATGAGTTAAACATGATTTATACACCTTGTAGTGCCAGTACTCTGTGAGGCTGAGACAAGAGGATTGCAGATTCAAGCCAAGCATGGGCAACCTAGCAACTTAGTGATATCTTGCCTCAAACTTTAAAAAAAAGAAGAAACAGAAAAGAAAAAAGAGCTGAGGATGTAGCTCAGTAGGAAGACCTTGAGTTTACTTTCCAGTACTAGTAAATAAATAAAATAGATTGGGAAATGTAGTTCAGTGATAGAGTACCTCTGGCTTTAGTACCTAGTACTACAAAACAAAAAAAGTAAACTAGTTGTTAAAACATTTCTGTTTTACAACAAAAGATACTAGATATCCAACAGCCACAAAACAAAGATGGTAAGATTTTAGATAAGCAAATATGTTTTTAAATTTTCTAAATTTTTTAAAACTTAAATATGTATTTATTTTTGTGTTATTTTGAGATAAGGTTTTGCTATGTAGTTCAGGCTGGCCATGAACTCACTATGTAGTCCAGGCTAACCTTGAACTTGCAACAATCCTTCCGTCTCAGACTCTTCTGAATGCTGGAATTACAGGAGTGTGCCAGCATGCCTAGATATTCAGTTCTTTTATTGTGAGATGTTGAAGTTAGCTTTATATTGCTTATATTTATAAATAATTTAAAAATAAATACTGTATCTAATAAAAATAACATTGAATGCTTAGAAGACAACTTTTTTTGCTTAACAGAGAATTGAACTATTAGGCAAACACTTTATCATTGAGTTACACCTGCGGTACTTTTTATTTTTATTTTATTTTGAGGTAGTCTTTGTGTTGTTGTTTTGAGGCAGAGTCTTGCTGTGTAGCCCAGGCTTGCTTTCAACTCACTATGTAGCCCAGGCAGGCCTTGGACTCTCAGTGATTCTCCTGCCTCAGCCTCTTGAGTATTGAGATTACAAGTGTG
Organism: Cavia porcellus; assembly: GCF_034190915.1. Taxonomy (NCBI): domain Eukaryota; kingdom Metazoa; phylum Chordata; class Mammalia; order Rodentia; family Caviidae; genus Cavia; species Cavia porcellus. The sequence goes on along the minus strand of NW_026947508.1, from coordinate 21,546,780 downwards.
TGGCACCATGCATGGCTCAAGGTAGTCCTGGTAAATTGCTAGGACTGGTCTCAAACTTGCTGTCCTCTTGCCTTAACCACTGAGTAGCTGAGAGTAGAGATGTGTACCACCACAATTGGCTAGTGCAAAATTTATTCTTGTCAATAAGATTCCCTATTGATAGGGAATTCCCTATTGATAGGGGTGGTGGTCCATACCATAATCCCAGCACTTGGTAGGCTGAGGCAGGAGGATCGCCATGAGTTCAAGGCCAGCCTGGGCTATGTAAGTAAATTCAAGGCCAGCCTGCACTATGCAGTGAGATCCTGTCTTTTTGTGTGTGTGGTACAGGAGATTGAATTTACTACCATGTGCTTGCAAGGCAGGTGCTTATGCCACTGAGCTAAATCCCTGGCCATATATATATATATTTTTTTTTTTTATCGGTACCGGGGATCGAACTCACGACTGCCTACTTGCAAGGCAGGTGCTTATGCTGCTGAGCTAAATCCCCAGCCCCTATATTTTTTTGTATTAGGGATCGAACTCACAACTTTGCACTTGCCCGGCAGGTGTTTATGCTACTGAGCTAAATCCTTGGCCTGAAATGTTGTCTTATGAAAACAAAAAACAAAACCAAAAATAATCCCTTTGTCATCCTGCATTGCTTTAATATTTTTTTTTACAAACATTCTTTCTCTGAACCATAATATAACTGTCAAAATCAGGAGATAAACATTGATACATTAATCTTCAGATCCCATTCAGATTTCCCTAATTATCTCAGGAATGACTTTTTCTTTTAAATTTTTATTAGTATGTATTTGCAGTACATTATGATTACATTTATCATGGAGTTTGTACATGTGCATAATACATCTTAGTTCTTTTTATTGCTTTTAGTAATGTTCTTTATAGCAAAAGGAGTCAATTTAGAATCTCCTGTATCATTTAGTTATTATATCTTTTTAGTATCTCCTATATCTGAAATGGTTCTTCATTCCTTTTTTTTTTGAGACAGTCTCACTATGTAGTTAGGCTGACCTTGAACGCACTGTGTAGTCTAGGCGGACCTCAGGCTATCAGTGATCCTCCTGCCTCAGCCTCCCGAGTGCTGGGATCACAGGTGTGTACCACCATACTCGGTCAGTTCTTCAGTCTTTCCTTAATTTTTTTTTTGTTTGGCTGTCCTAGAAATTCACCTATAGTCCTTTACATTGAGTCATATCCCCAGCCCTTTTTTATTTTTTATGTTGAAAGAAGATCTTGCTGACTCTTGGCTGGAGTCTGTGATCTTTCTGCCGCCGATTCTCAAAAAAAGTGAGGATTACAGGCATGCACCATCACTCTTGGCAAACCCCTTTCTTCACTTTCATGACTTTTATACTTTTCAAGATTATGAGCTAGTTGTTTTGCAGCACATCTCTGTATTTGGATTTGTCTGATGTTTCCTCATATTAATTGAGTTAATACAACATTGATGGGACTATCATAGAAGTAATGCTGCTTTTTTTCTCTTTGCAGCTTATAAAGTTGTAGATGCTTTTGATTTATTCTGTTACTAATGGCTTTTTGTTTTGTTTTTTTGTGTTTTTTTTTTGGTACCTGGGATTGAACTCACAACCTTGTGCTTGGCAAGCAGGCACTTGTACCACTGAGCTAAACCCCCGACCCTCTGTTACTAATGTTAATTTGAAAAGAAGTATCTTCTAGATTCATGAAATTGCTGTTTACCATGTTTGTAATTACAAGTATTTTGTGAGGGCGCGCTTTGAGATGCCTGGGGATCCAGTCCAAGGCATTGTACATACTAGGCTTTACTACTGAGGTACATCCCCAGCACAAATACTCAGTTCTTATCAAAGTTTCTGTTTATTCATTTATTTGTCAATGTGAACTTGGGATTTTCTGTTTCATTCAGTGTTTTTTTTTTGTACTGGGGATTGAACTCACGAACATGTGCTTGCAAGGCAGGCACTTACGCCACTAAGCTAAATCCCCAGTCCCTTATTCAGTAATATAAGCCAGGTGTGGTGGTGCTCACTTGTAATCCCAGCCCTCAGTGGGCTGAGGCAGGAGGATCACTTCGAGTTGAAAGCCAGCATAGGCTATAAAGTGAATTCAAGATCAGCCTGAACTGTATAGTGAAATTGTGTCTCAAAAAGACAAAAATAAAAAGTTGGCATTATGTTCCTCAGATTGTCCCAAGAATAACCAGTGGGTTTCCTTTCAAGCTAGCTTCAGTATTTTTTTCATGTCTTCATCATTTTTCCCTACTAGGCATTCTTGTACTTTTCTTGGCCCAGTCTTTAGCCATTTCACCAAGGAACGCTGGTTCCTTTTTTTTGTGGTACTGGGGATCTTGCCCTTGCTGGGCAGGTGCTTTTGCCACTGAGCTGAATCCCCAGCCCTTCCCTAGTTCCTTTTAGTGAGAAATGATACATAGAAATTGGGATTTAGGTGCCAAATGGACTCATTGTTAGTAAAAAGTACTACTCTCAAACTTTATTGGTAGTTATACATTTTTTGCAGTTCTATGGATTGAACCCAAGACCTCACACATGCTAGGAAAACATTGCCCTAAGCCTCAGCCTTAGCCCTTTTTAAAAAACTTAAGACAAGGTCTTGCTGAACTGCTCAGGCTGACATCAAACTTACCTTCCTGCCACAGCCTCTTAAGTAGCTGGGATTACAAATGTGTGCCTCCATGATTGGCTTTAGAGCTACTCATATTTTCTTTTTTTTTGTCTTTGAGACAGGATTTCAGTATGCAGTTCGGGCTGGCCTTGAGCTCACTTTGTCACCCAGATTGTCCTGCCTCTCAGCCTCCCAAGTGCTGGGGTAACAGGCGTGACCCACCATGCCCGGTTTTCTTTCTTTTTTAGATATGGTCTTGCTGTGTAGTTCAGGTTGGCCTTGAATTCACTATTTGGCCTAGGCTGGTTTTAACCTCATGGCAGTCTTCCTACCTCAGTCTCCAAATACTGAGATTACTGTAGTGTTCTATCACACCTGGCTCCTCCCACGTTGGTATTGTCACCCTGCTTATGTTTGACACCTTATGCTGGGCTGTCTGTCAGCGTACATTTTTTTTTTAAAGCTGAGGGCCTTCATGCTGAGCTATAGTGCCAATCCATTTTTTTTTTTGGTACTGGAAATTGAACTCAGGACCTTGTGCCTGTCAGGCGGATGCCGTGCCACTGAGCTATATCCCTGCCCTCCATTTTTTATTTATTTTGTCTTAGGGTCTTCATAAATTGCTAAATTGCCCACAGTGGACTTGAATTTGAGATCTTCCTGTCTCAAGCTTTCCAGAGTGTGGGGATTACAGAGGTGTGTCACCATACCTCACTGGGGATTTCCCTTGCAGCTCACTTTGGCGCTCCACGTCAGGCTATCTTTCTATGTAGGGCTTCAGTACTCCGTGACTTAGCACCACCTCTCTGTGGAAATAGTTCAGTGAGAAGGCTCTAGGTTCAATCCTCAGGATTACCCAAACAAACAAAATGAAACAAAAACAAAATCTCCCTTTCCCCACTGTTATCAAACCTGAGAACATTCTACCACTGAACTGCATCTTCAACTGTTTCTACTTTTTATTTTGAGAAAGAGTCTTGTTAAATTGTCCACGGAAGCCTCAAACTTGCTATCCTTCTGTCTCAGCCTCCGTTCGTGCTGGGATTTGAGCCATGTATCATCATGCCTGACATTGGTATGTTTTTTTGTCTTTTTTATTTTTTCATTTTTGGTACTGATGATCAAACTCACAACTTCACTCTTGTTAGGCAAGGACTTATGCTGCTGAGCTAAATCCCTGGCCCTTGTTTTGTTTTTGAGGCAGGGTCTTACCCTGTAGTCCAAGCTGGTCTTGAATTCATGATCATCCTGCCTCAGTGTTCTAAGTGTTAAGATTATAGACCTATAACACCTTGCTGGTGTGTTTCTCTTTCTTTTTTGAGACAAGGTTTTGTTGTATATTTCGGGCTGATCTTAAATTCAGCTGTGTAGTCCCGTCTGGCCTCAAACATCTTCCTGCCTCACCCTACAGAGTATTTGGGGTTACAGGCATGAGTCACCATGCCCAGCTCAGAGTTTCTTAAAGTGCGTTTTGTTTTTTTTTTTTTTTTTTTTGGATGCAGGGTCTCACTGAGTAGTTTACTGACGATAGTATACTCAGGCTGGCCCTAAACCTGGAGTGATCCTCCTGCTTCAGCCTCCTTGAGTGCTGTGATTACAAGTGTGCACCACTTAAAGTGGGTTTTGCTTGCAGGTTTCCACTGTGGTTCCTTTGTTCATTTTGGGTTGAGACTTGCTGAGTATTTCTGCTTTGAGATGAAAACTAAGTAGTTGGCCTGATTTTCTTCCTTGTTGAGTTGTGTTTTCTTTGCATTTATTTATTTATTTATTGGTATGAGGGATTGAACTCATGACCTTGTGTTTTCGAGGCAGGTGCTTAAGCCACTAAGCTAAATCCCCCACTGTGTGCATTTATAAAGATAAGAGGTGTAGCAACAGTTTTCTTAATGGAGGAGAACATTTTCTCAGTGTATCAAAACATGTTTCTAGGGCTGGGGTGTGGTTCAGTGGTAGTATATTTGCCCAGCATGTGAGAGTCCCTGGGTTTGTCTCCAGCACCACAAAAGCATGTCTCTGGGTGTAAGGTAAATGATTTATTTATTGATTTTAAATAAATTATTTTCTGATGGAGAGAAAGCATTATATTAACTGAGAACCCTAAAACAATATCATTGTTACTCTCATTGATTTGATCATATTTCTCAAGCAGTTTTTAGCAACCTTTTCTTTTTCTTTTTTTTTGGTACTGGGTATCAAACTCACGACCTTAGACTTGCCAGGCAAGTGCTTGTGCCACTGAGTTAAATCGCCAGCCCTTCGAGCAGTTGTTTTTTTTTTTTTTTGGTACTGGGGATTGAACTCCAGATTGCACACTTGCAAGGCAGGTGCTTATGCCACTGAGCTGAATCCCCAGCCGCGAGCAGTTTTTAGAACCATGCTACCCAGTTTTCTAGAATGTGATACACGGCTCTAAATGAATGCTAATTTTATGTATGTAGTATTTGTATGTTTGTCTGTATATGTATTTGTGTGTGAGTGTGTGTGGTCCTGAGAATTGAACTCTGGGCCTCTAGGTAAGTTCCCTACCATTGAGCCATTACCTCAGACCTATTGTATAAAATTACTGGGGCTGGAGATTTAGCTCAGCAGCATAAGCGCCTGCCTTGCAAGCAGGCAGTCGTGAGTTCGATCCCTGGTACCGATTAAACGAAAAAGACAAAAAAAAAAAAAAAAAAAAAAAAAAAAATTACTGGCCACCTCTTAAATAGAAACTTAATCTTTTTTATGGTTTTGATTTTGATTCTTCCAGGTTCTTCAGATAGATCCTGAAGTGACAGATGAAGAAATAAAAAAGAGATTTCGTCAGGTACAGTACTATTTCTTTGTAATAGAGCTTGAAACTTTTGCAAATACGTGAAGAGCTCGGTATGGGGGAATCATTTCAAGTTGGAGGGCAGACTGGGCTACAAAAGTGAGTTCAAGGCCAGCTGAACTATGTAGTAAGACCCTATCTCCAAAAAAAAGAAAGAGAGAGAATATGTGAAGCATGCAATTCTTTTAGGACTTGGGCCAAAATTTAAATCTTTCCCCCCTCCATTTTAAATCTAGATACCTGTTTTTGTTTTTAAAAACAAACTCAGTGACAGAATGTTAAATAATTTAATGATCAGTGCTAACTTGCAAAGAGAATGAATTTTATGTTCAAGCAGAATCTTTCCATCCCCTTGATTAAGATCAATAAGTATAAGATGGAATAGTAGAACTTGTATGGAGTCTTACTACAAAGTGTTTGGGCTCCCAAGAGAGAGTATGCCAAATGATTCGTAACAGCCTTTTAGCTTTAAAGCTTCGTCCTGCAATACTTTTATTTTCTTGGGCTAAGAATATAGCTCAGCGGCATAAGTGCAGGCCTGCCAAGTTCAAAGTCTTAAGTTCAATTTCTGGTTCCCCCTACCTCCAATACTTTTATTTTCTTTAGAGGTAAGATCTTGCTAAGTTGCACAGGTTGGCTTCAAACTTCTGGTCTCAGGCAGTTTAGCCTCCTGAATAGCTGGGATATGGTGCCTAATTGTATTTCTCTGTAATGTCATCTCTTGCAAACTTAAATACCCAGGAAATACTGTTTTAATATAAGGAGTGCTTTGTGAAAGTTCTCCAGGAAAGTAGTTCTTTTTTTTTTGTCTTTTTCCTTTTTATCGGTACCAGGGATCGAACTCACTACTGCCTGCTTACAAGGTAGGCGCTTATGCCACTAAGCTAAATCCCCAGCCCCCAGGAAAGTATTCTATAGTTTTCGATTCTTACCCGTTTTGTTTTGCTTTTTCAAGACGAAGTCTTGCTGGCCTTGAACTCACTAGGTAGTCCAGGCTGTCCCTGAGCTCACGGCTGTCCTACCTCAGCCGCTGTCCTACCTCAGCCTCTTGAGTGCTAGGATTACAGGAGTACGCTGTCACACCCCATTCTTATATGTAGTGACTCAGAATACAAAGTCCTTTTGTTTGTTTGTATTTTCAAGGAGAAAAAGGAAAAAACCTAAAAATTTCAAAATAATGTCAGTCGGGGTAACAATGGTACATACACTGTACATTGTCATCTCCAAATTATTCACACAGAGCACAAGACATCTGCATTCAATGATTATACAGAGTTTTATAATAACTTTTTTTTCCCCTGACAGGATTTTGCTATGTAGTCCAGGGCAACTTTGAACTTGTTAGGTAATTTAGCCTTGGACTGGGGAGCCTCCTGCTTCAGTCTCCCAGGTGCTGAAATTACAGGCATATACTATCATGCCTAGCTTCATATAACCCTTTTAACAATCCTTTCAGTTTTGACAGTTAATAATCCTCTAGAATCTTTATAGGAGTTGAATAATCACTTCCTTGTGTCTTTTCAATTTGGATTTTTTGTATGTTTTATGTATTTTGTAACCTTAATTTCTTTGTATCTCTTATGTACTTTGTATTTTAACAGGATCTGAGCAGTGCTGAACGTAATACTCTGCTTCTGCATGATGCACTTGTTAATGTCCAGGGTTGAATACTTGTTTGTTTGTTTGGGGGTTTTTTTGGTCTTTTTTTGTTTTTATCTGTACCGGGGATTGAACTCACGACTGCCTGCTTGCAAGGCAGGCACTTATGCTGCTGAGCTAAACCCTCAGCCCCAATACTTGTTTGTTTAATGCAGTAATTTTCTCAGATTGCTAGCTCATAGTCATCTTCTGATCTGCTATTAAGTCAAGATCTTTTTTATCCTTACCTGCTCAATCTTTTCTGATTGTATGACTTTATAGCCTTTTTTCTTTCTGAACTCTATTCTGCACTTAAAATTCAGTTTTTTTTCTTTTCTTAAAAATCTTGTTTCCTGGGGTTGGGGCTTTAGCTCAGCGTCATAAGCACCTGCCTTCCAAGCAGGCGGTCATGAGTTTGATCCAAGTTAAAAAAAAAAAAAATCTCGTTTCCTACTATAATGCATTAGTAAGTAGTGTTTCCCTGTTTAATAAACAAGCACTTTCCTTACTCTTTTTTTCTTTTTTTTTTTTTTTGTGGAACCGGGGATTGAACTCAGGATCTTGCATTTGCCAGGCAGGCACTTATGCCGCTGAGCTAAATCCCCAGCCTGTCTTTTTGTCTTTTTGAGATAAGGTTTCACTATGCAGTTCAGGCTGGTCTTGAACTCACTTTGCACTTCAGGTTGGCCTCGAACTTTGCTGGCATTATGGGTAAGCACCAATGTGCCTACCTCAAATCCTTATTCTAAACAATTTCTTGTCACTGAAAACTCAGTAATTTGAGTTAAAAGTATTTTTATTGGGTCCTTATGTGGTCTTTTTTTTTTGAAGAGTTAAGTTTATTTTTCCTTACTTTTTAAAAAATTTTTTAAAAATTTTATTTAAGGAGAAAAAGAAAAAAAAGCAGAGAAAGGGTACAAGTTATACAGAATTTCAGAAAAATAATAAACAGTAGGAAATCACTAATTAATGGATTACATATTGTCATCTTAGAAATATTTGTTCAAGTTACAAAATTAAAGCTTATATAGTGGACATTCAAACAGTGAGACCAAACAGTTCTGTTCAATGGTCCAACAAAACTCAGTAATATCATTGTCTATCTTATACACTTAAATATACATGCAGTTGTATCGTTTAGAGCACTTTCTTTTCCTCTCTTTTGTACAATGACTATTATACATTTCTTATATGGTCTTACAGTTAGGCATTGCAGATATTGGGACTGTATGGTTTTATTTAAATCTACCACTTGTGGGCTGTGTGAACTTGGGTAAATTACTTTGGACTGTTCTGTGCATGTAACCTTGTTTTGTAAAATGTACTTACAAGTATTTAAGTGTGCTGTCACACATAAAGCACCTAGGATGTCTTGACACATATGTCCTCATTGTACACTAACTGTTGTCAGGGTGTGTCAGTACACCCTCTTCTTTATTTGTATTTCTTCCTTAAAAAAACCTGTTTAGATGTAAGCACTTAATATTCTAAATGCTCTATTTCTAGAGCAGGAAACTGAGGCAGAGGTAAAATTTTTTTTTTTTTTGGTCTTTTTCCTTTTTATTGGTACCGGGGATCGAACTCACGACTGCCTGCTTCCAAGGCAGGCGCTTATGCCGCTGAGCTAAATCCCCAGCCCCCGGCAGAGATAAATTGAATAGTTGACTATCTCATAGCTAGCAAGTGATTGAAGCTGGAATCAGAATTTAGGATTAGGGCTCCATTAGTGCTAGACTTCACATTGGTTTCCTTCCCAAACACAATTCTGGTTTCTGACTGTGACAGAATGTCAGGAATGTTAAATGTGAATGTCTGAAAGAAACACCTATTGGGGATTTTTTTTTCCTTAGATGTAGACTTGCTATGTAGCACAGTGTGGTCTTGAATTCATGATCCTCTTGCCTCAGCCTTCTGAATGCTGTGATTGTAGGCATCTGACAGCCTTAACTTTCTTATAAAAATTTTATAATTTAGAAAGAAAAAATGGAGAGTAGTGTCATATGTAATATGTCCAGTAGTGACTTCATTATATATATTTGACTGAAATACTTGTAAAGTGAAGACATGATGATGCTTTCCCCTAAATACTTAGCATATATCCTCCCTAAATAAAAAAAGGAAAGTGGTGTGATGGCTGATTCAGATCTGAAAATAGAAAGTAAGCGTAAGAATTTTTGGAAAGTTTCACAGAATTGGGATGCATCCAGAACTGAGAAGTACCATTTATGTTCTTATTGGACAGAGTAGAGGTGATGTTGCCTGCTTGTCACCTTAGTGCTCAAGACAAGGGACAGCAGAACTCAGTACTTTGCATTCTCCTTCCTTTCCCAAATTATTATAGCACTTGGGTAATGATAAGTTTCCTTTTGCTCTCAAAGTGGTGTATAAAACTCAGTTTCCTAGTTGTGCAGGTATGTTTTGGTGTTTGAATTATTTTGAAAACCATATTTCGGGACTGGGGATTTATCTCAGCGGCATAAGCGCCTGCCTTGCAAGCAGTCAGTCGTGAGTTCGATCCCTGGTACCGATAAAAACGAAAAAGACAAAAAAAAAAAACAAAACAAAAAAACCCATATTTCTGGGCATTTGATGGAATTTATGTTTGTTGTTGTTTTGAGACAGGATCTCACCATGCAGTTCAGTCCTTGAGCTAGCAGTGGTTCTTTTGCCTCAGCCCTCCTCAGTGCTGGGATTACAGGTTTGTGCCACCATGCCCAGCGAGATTTGTATATTTTAAAAACTAAGAGTCTTTTTTTTTTTGCCATCATACCTTAAAGCTTTTGGTTATAAAGGATCATAGTGCAGCCCAAGAGATACTAAATATTTCTGTTTTTAACAAGCTTAACTTTTCTCTTATATAGTTGTCCATATTGGTGCATCCGGACAAAAACCAAGATGATGCTGACAGAGCACAAAAGGCTTTTGAAGGTATTTGTAAATTTAACCTGCATCTGAATAATATGTTATGCTAGAGATTAACTATTCTTTGTCTTAGATCAAGAAAAAAAAGTTAAAGCTATGGATTTCAGTAAAAAGAGATTGTTGTTTAAAAGTAGACCTTGGGGGGCTGGGGATTTAGCTCAGCGGCATAAGTGCCTGCCTTGGAAGCAGGCAGTCGTGAGTTTGATCCCTGGTACCGATAAAAAGACAAAAAAAAAAAAAAAGTAGACCTTGGGGGCAGGGGGTACAGCTCAGTCATAGAGCACTTGCCTAGCATGCGCAAGGCCCTGGGTTTAATCCTCAACGCTACAAAAAAAAAAAAAAAAAAAAGAAAGAAAGAAAGTAGACCATGACTTTGTTTTGTCTTATTGTTTTTGCATCCTCAAAGATTGTTACTTCATAGGATTTTTTTTGAGCATAAATTAGGAACTATTTTATTACCAAGTTAAATGTGGATGTGTTGTGTTCAGCCTTGAGTGTGTATGTAATTTTTTTCTGATGGTTTCAAGGTCATCACTGTATTTTTATGGTTTTTTTTTTTTAAGTTAGTTTAACAGGAGTAAATTAACAAACGAGGGAGTGCTTTTAGAGAGCACAAGTTCATTTGCACTGCCTGAGTATAGTTCAGCCTTTCAGAGGGTGTTTGCAGAAACAGTTAATTTCAATGTTTTGCATTAGCTGTGGACAAAGCTTACAAGTTGCTACTGGATCAGGAACAAAAGAAGAGGGCCCTGGATGTAATTCAGGCAGGAAAAGAATACGTGGAACACACTGTAAGTATTTATAGTGCTGCTGTGTTTAAGGAAGTATCAGCAAGCCCTGGGCACCTTGGAGGAGGGTAAATGTAAAAGTAGCAGGCCCACCAGCTCGACTAGCGAGTACATACAAGATCACTGGGTAGTTATAGCGGTCATGAATAATGTGTGCCTAAAGCTAGAATCGACCCTTAAAAGAAGAGCTCACGAGCAGGAAGAGCCAGGGCGCAGCTTCTCCTTCTTCCTCCACCACTTGTGTGCTGAGGACAGAGGACTGCTTTTGCCCCCTTGTCACGTTGCCCTCTTACCCCACTGAGAGTGGAATAGTGGAGGGGGCTGGTGGCCATGGCTTGACTCTTGATTTTTATTCTTGTCTCTGTGAAGGGATTGAAGCATGGGCTTGAGGATGACTGGCAAGGACATTTGAGTAAAATTTTTAAAAATGGGGAAAAAAATCCATGTGTATATTAATAACATGGTTGGAAATGATTCAAGTGAAAGAAATTCAGTTATATCTGACGTCTTTCGGATTTTAACATAAATCTCCAAAGTGGTAGAAAATAACTTGCTTGTGGTAAGGAGGGTTTTTATTTTAATATTTTATGTGCTGGAGCAAAAAAAAAAAAAAAAAAAAAAAAGAATCTCAAGGCCATTTATAAAAACTATTTCAGAAGCAAGCGAATGTGAATGTGACTTTCCTTTTAAAACTTAGGACTCTGAAACAGAACTTCATAAATTAATCCAGTTTAGATAAAAAAGATTAGTAAAAAGTAAAAAATAAAGAGTTGTAACTGTGCCTTCTTGGTCATGTGCTGAAAGTGGCACTTGTAGGCTCAGTTCTGGCAGAAATTGGGAAAGTGTGTACCTGTTTCTCCTTGAATCCTTGTGGTAGTTACCTGTTCTGTATGTGTTGCCTGTAAGGAAGTCATTGTTAGACTTCCTCACCACAGGGTGGCAGTAGGGCCTTTCTGAGTTTGGAAGGCACTTGTTCTTTTGATGGTATAATAGATTATTTCAAGGAGTATTGTCAATCCTGGGCCGGGGATTTAGCTCAGTGGTTCAAGTGCTTGCTGGGTAGTGTTTGCTCTCAAACACTTAGAAAACAGTGCGATGTGAAAATTACTAGGGGAGAGGTACACAGTGAAAATAATCAAGAATGAGGTTGTAGAAATGCTAGAAAAATACTGTTTATATCTAATACATTGTAGATTTTGTTGCTTATTCTAGAACTTGACTTTTTTCCCCTCTATAACTACGTAACTATAATTTGAGAATGATAAACAGGTAATCTGTTGATTATATCTAAGGCTGTTTGGATCATGCTTGATCTGATGAGTCTTAACAACTCCCCTCTGCTCCCTTTCATCCTCTTGTTAGATTGGATTTTAGACAAGGTTAGAGAAGGACTGAACATTCCTACTCTTTTTTTGGTTGTATTGCAGGGTTTCTTTTTATTGGGGTTGGGAGAGCTCATCTTTACTGACTGCAACTTTGTTACACCTATGGCTACAGAAAAATATACCTATCATATTGTGTACCTTGGTGGATTATTCTCAAAGTATGAGTGCTCATCTTTTGATGAAAGAAATTCTTTTTAGGTGAAGGAACGAAAAAAACAACTAAAGAAGGAAGGAAAACCTACAAATGTGGAGGAGGATGATCCGGAGCTGGTGAGTCAAATACAGGAAAAGCCACTTTACATTCCGTGAGTGGGTCCACTGATTGGTGGGCTAGAGAAAGGCCTAAGAGATAATGAATGCACCTTATAAACAGTCTATATTGTAACTTTAAAAACATGTAAATGAGCATTCACTCACCCTTTCTGTCACATAAGGGTATGGTGGGTTTTTTTTTGTTTTTGAGTATACATCTGCTGATTACTGAGTTCACAGTTGACTTTTTTTTTTTTTTTTTTTGGTACCAAGGATTGAACTCACGACCTTGTACTTGCCAGGCAGGCACTTACACTACTGAGTTAAATCCCTAGCTCCACAGTTGACTTTTTTATAAGCCACACATAAAAATACTGTTTATGTTTCTACTTTTAATTTCTTTTGAAGTACATTGGAACTTAGGCACTTGGGAAGCAATCCAAGAGTAGAATTTTAGATACGATTCTTTGTAGTAATTCCAGGTGTCTCACTGTACCTAGTTTACCACCAGTGGTGTTTTTTTTTTTGACACAGGGTCTCTCTGTATAGTTCAGGCTAGTCTGTAACTCACAGTGAGCCTCTTGTTTCAGCCTTCCAAGTACTGGGATTACAGGCATGTGCCAATATATTAACCACCAGTTATTTTTAAGACTCATTTATTGAGTCTTTCAAGGAAACAAACATTTATCTTTTAAGGTGAGACCCAGGATTTTTTTTTTTTTGTGGTACCAGGGATTGAACTCACGACTTTGTACTTGCCAGGCAGGAGCTTTTGCCACTGAGCTAAATCCTGGGCAAACATTTATTTTTATCAGCATATTTATCAGTTTCTATTGGCGTTTAAATCACAAAACTGCAATTGCAAACAGTGTAGATCACTTTGGGAAGGAAACAGCCAACTCTTGGTTGTCTGTTGGTCCTGATACTCACGGCTCATGTTTCTCTAGATGATGTCTTACAGAGGAAACTGGATGGCTTCTTTTATTTTTTTGGATGGCTTCTTTTGTGGACACTGGCTCATTTGTGTTTACTTGCCTCAAAAACCTGAGAAATTGGGGCTGGGGATTTAGCTGAGTGGCATAAGTGCTTGCCTTGTAAGCAAACCGTCATGAGTTCGATCCCTGGTACCGATAAAAAAGAAAAAGACAAAAAAAAAAAAAAAAAAAACTGAGAAATTTATAGTCATCTTCAATCTTAGCATCTACTTGTTATTTTTTAAACAAGATTTATAGGAGAAAAACAGTCTTGCTGCTTCCTTGCAGTTCTTACTTCACTGCTTTTGCTCACAGAAGATAGTCCCATTTGTGTGACAACACTGCCTGAGAACTGTCAGGTCAGGTTTTCTGCCTGCCACCTGCTGTGGGTTTACTGCTCCAGTGTTTTAGGGCTTTGTCCTCAGTGCTACTTTTCCTTATCTTTAACTGTCCTCTTGAGTCCTTTCTGAACTTAGAAATCCACATTTTCTTTTAAGTTGCTAGGAGCCCCAGCCTTTTTCCCTGGAGATGCGACTTGCTGTGTTTCCCACGCTGGCCCCTAACTCAGAGGCTCAGTTGATGCTCCTGCTCCAACCTCCCAAAGGGCTGAGATTACAGGCAGGCAAATGGCTCTAGCTTTTTTTAGTTATCTTTTCATGATTGTGAAGAACATGATGATGATAAAAGATTTGGAAGTGGTAGAAAGATACCAAAAAATGCAAATCATTAGTGTCTGTCTACCCAAGAGCATTTATAGTGTTTAAAGATGCAAAGTATTCCTTACAGAGTCCTTCACCTGTTTAATGGTGTCCTTATTAAGGACAAATCTATCAGCACTGTGCAGAGCAGTGCCTAGAAGGTGACAGTGTTAAAAAAAAGTGGCAAAAAATTTGAGATTCCTTTATTTCCCTTTTTCTGTGCACATCTGTCTTTGTTCTGTGCCTCTAGTTTTAGGATGTAGGCCATATTAAATTTGTATGTCGAATTATTTTCTGTGCTTTCTTTTGGTACTAGGAGTTGAACTCAGGACCTTGTGCTTGCCAGGCAGGCGCTGTGCCACTGAGCTATGTCCCCAGCCCTGTACTTTCATACATATTTAAAAACATCATAGACCAGATGTGATGGTACATACCTGTAATCTCAGCACTTAGGAGGCTGAGGCAGAAAGATTGCTGTTTAAGGCCAGCCTGGGCTACAAAATGAATTCAAGGCCAACCTGAACTGCATAGTGAAACTGTGTCTCAAAAAGACAAAAAAAAACAAAAAACCACAAAAATACATTATGTTGGGCAGAACAAATTCTAAAGATAGAGCAGAAATATAATCTCGGTTTGTTTTGCCTTTTTTTTAGTTTTTTGAGCCTGGGTCTCCTGTGTAGCTCAGGCTGACCTCAAACTCCTGATTCTCCTGCCTCAGTTTCTCAAGTGCAAGACTTAAGAACTCTCAAAGCTGGGCATTATGGTATATTCTTGTAATCCCAGCACACTTGGAAGATGAGGCAGGAAGATTGTTGTGTTTGCATACTGCCTGGGAAGCATGGCAATTTAGGAAAGACCTGTCTCAAGATGAAAAATACACCTCCCCACAAAAAAAAAAAAAACCCTAAAAAACCAATAAGGGTAGGAAATACAGCTCAGTGTGAAGGTCCTGGGTGGACTATTCCCCCACCAAAAAAGAAAGAAAGAAAGAAAGAAAGAAAGAAAAGAAGGAGGGAGAGAGGGAGGGAAGGAAGGAAGGAAGGAAGGAAGGAAGGAAGGAAGGAAGGAAGGAAGGAAGGAAGGAAGGAAAAAAAGATGTTATTAGGTATCTGGGTTATTTATCTCCCAAGAGAAGTAATGTAGTTAATTGTTACTTTGAAGAATCTTTTTTCTTTTTAGAGTTCTAATCTGCTTTTGTCTTGATCGTCAAATACAAGAATTTGAATTTCTGGTAAAATATTTACTTCTATTTTCTTTCATTCTTAATTCCTTACAGTTTAAACAAGCAGTATATAAGCAGACCATGAAACTGTTTGCTGAGCTGGAAATTAAAAGGAAAGAGAGAGAAGCCAAAGAGATGCATGAAAGGTACACATGTATATTTTCACTTGAAGGACATCTAAATGTGTCAGTTAGCTACATGGGGATTTTTCCTGGTGAAGGAATTAGGTAATAGGTTTTTTTTTTTGAGACAGGATTTTGCTGTGTAGTTCAAGCTGGCCTTAAACTCACAGTGATCTCCTGCTTCAGCTCCATGAGTGCTGAGATTACAGGTATGTGTTATCATACCTGGCTAGATAATACATACTTTTAAAGAGACTGTCTAAAGTAGTCACTTCAAATAGCCAAGCTTTTGAATTCCTAGAGTAAAAACTTTTCTTTTTGATTTTGAGAAATACTATGTAGACCTCAAAAATGCTGTGTGTTTTCTTTCTAACTTTCTGGAATGAAATAGACAATTAGTGAGGCTGTTGTTACTGAAGCCAGAACTTTTGTGGGACTTGTGGCTTCAGCTCTGGTGAGTGTAGTATTTGTATAATATATCCATTTAAAAAATGTTACTGTTTTAAAGTATCCTTTTTTTGTGGTAATAAAGCCAGATGGTGTGGTGATATGTGCCTGTAATCCTAGCACTCAGGAGGTTGAGGCTGGGCGATTGTTGTGAGTTCAAGGCCAGCCTGAACTGCGTAGTGAAATCCTATCTTTAAAAAAAAAAAAAAAAAAATTAGGGGCTGGGGATTTAGCTCAGCGGCATAAGCGCCTGCCTTGCAAGCAGACAGTCGTGAGTTCAATCCCCGGTACCGATAAAAAAGAAAAAAAAAAAAAAATTGAGATTGGTTTGGTTTACATATTTGTATTGTTGATTTAATAAGAACTAGATTTTTATGCTAGGCCTTTATTGTATGATTGAGTTTGTTCAGAAATCTTTTTTTTTTTTTGTCTTTTTCCTTTTTATCGGTACCGGGGATTAAACTCACGACTGCCTGCTTGCAAGGCAGGTGCTTGTGCCGCAGAGCTAAATGCCCAGCCCCTTTGTTCAGAAATCTTGATCAAGAACTTCCACTGTCATGTTCATTCCACTGAAATGAGGAGATCTGTATTGTTGACAAAGCTTTCTTATCAACTGAGTCTAAAATCTCAGATTGCTGTTGGCTGTTGGCAGGTTACCTTAAATATCCATGTGGTTAATGGACATGTTTATATCTTTCTTAACCCCTGCCCACAGTCTGATCTGCACGTTGTAGAATGAGACCTTCATGCAGGTGGATTGAGCTAGCTCTTTCCAGACAGCCATTTGTGTAGACCTTTAGTTGATAGGGAATACACCTTAACTTGTGTGGTTAATACAATCTGACAGCATCACATAAGTACTGTGGTGATCCTTTTTTCCTAGGAAGCGACAAAGGGAAGAAGAGATTGAAGCTCAAGAAAAAGCCAAACGAGAGAGAGAGTGGCAGAAAAATTTTGAGGTAAATTGCCATGGTGGTCAGGATTCTTATTCTGTAATACGGAGACTTGGTTCCTGGGGCATTTCTAGGGTTGAATGGGGAAGATTGTGGGAAATGGGATTTGTGGGAAAGAACGGGAGCTGGGGCAGATGGGCCTGGTGCTAACTCAGCCTCCTGTAAGCCCTATGACCTTGCCAAGGACTAGTGGGTTGAGCGTGTGGTAGGTATAGCTGCCAAGTAAACCTGAGAAAAATGGATTGTACACTTAGTACAGGGAATAAACAATGAGTATACCTGTTACTGAGAAGACAGTTAATAGAGACTAAAGTTCTTATGACCCCACTTACCTTCCTGTAGAAGGAGTTTTGGCTTTTGAACTTGATTCTTAGATACCTTCAGGTATTTGGCCAGTTTCTTGATCATAGCCACGTTTGGTCTTCCTTTATAAAATTTAGAACTTAAGGTAGGGATGGCTGACCAGAGTTAATGCCTTTGTTTCTGTCCCTCTTCACAAATGAAAAGAAAGAAAATGAGTAAGCCCCTTCATAACAAGGTGGAGATCGTTATGTCTCAGCACAGCTGTGTTTGGGGCATCCATCCAAGACTGGGAGGGCAGTAAGAAGGTGTAACAGAATGAGTGGCTGTACTGCTGCTAGCTGTGGGTTTTTGTGGGTTTTTTTTGTACTGGGAAATAAATTTAGGACCTTGTGCTTGCCAGACAGGCACTGTGCCGCTGAACTTTATAGCTGTATGGTTTTGAAGAAATAATTTAACCTCAGTGTAACCATTGTGAAATGCTGGTGATAATCCATATAGTACTTAGCTTTTATTTGAGATATAGATAGATAGATAGGTAGATAGATAGATAGATAGATGTATGTTTTGGTTTGTTTGTTTGTTTGGGTCTCACTGTCCTTGAGGCTGACCTTGAACTCACTGTGTAGTCAAGGCTGGCCTCAACTCATGGCAGTCCTGCCTCAGCCTCTCAAGTTCTGGGATTCTAGACATGTGCCACCAAGCTGGGCTAGTATTTAGGTTTTGTGAGGGTTAGAAGTAACGTATGTTTTGAGTTCCACCTCTGGCATTGTAAAGGTAAAACAAAAACAAAATTGAAAAGCTCAGAGGACACCAGCAAATTGGGGCTGTGTGCTGTTGTGATAAGTGTTAGTGACTATATCCTACTCTTCCATGCTGGAGCTCATCCTGCCTTCTAGAGACAGCACCCACTTTCCCAGGCCGCTGGAAATGAAAACAAAACTCTTTGGGATTTTTGTTTCTTTTTTTTTCTTTCTTTTTTGGTTTTGTTTTGAGATAGGGTCTTGCTGTGTAGTTTACCCTGACCTTGAACTCACTAGGGAGCCTAGGCTGGCCTTGAACTCACAGCAGTCTTTTGGCCCCAGCCTCACAAGTGTGGATTGCAGGTGTGCACTACTCCTGGTGTGAGCAAAACTTTGCTGCAGTCGGTTCTTGAACTGCTCTGGAGGCTGACATAGGCTGGGGTACAGGAGTGTGGGATGATGGCAGGGTATGTTCTAGTTTCCTCACGTCAGACTTCTTTGGTTCTTTCTCTTAGGAAAGTCGAGATGGTCGGGTGGACAGCTGGCGAAACTTCCAAGCAAATACAAAGGGGAAGAAAGAAAAGAAAAATCGGACCTTCTTGAGACCACCAAAAGTGAAAATGGAGCAGCGCGAGTGACCACGTGGATCACAGCCACAGAACCCTCCTTCAGCTCTTTCCTGCTTTGAAGGACTCATTCTTTTCTTCCCACCTCCACCCAAACATAGAGTAGTATTTGCTTTTTAGCCCATTTTGTTTTCAATACAATTTAATACTGATCAGAGTAATTCTTTTGTACATTGAAGTGAGGGGCTTGGTTTAAAAAGACCTTCCTCCACCCTTTACCCCTAGAACAACCAGGATTGGAAGGTGTCACCATTGATGCTGCCTTCTCTTCCCACAGCCTGTAACTTAATGTTTTGTACTTCACTCAATTGCGATGTTTAGAAACTTCATGTATACTTCGTGGGAATCATCCAATTAAACATATTGCTTACAGTGGTGTTGCTGTGACTTCAGAGACAAGCCTGGGCCACCTTAGGAAGCCCTTCTGCAGCACTTGCTAGCTTTTGTCTGTGCTGTCTTTTGTCACTCCATGTCAGACAAGGAACACAGTGTGGGCACAGAGGACACAGAACAGTCACTCAGCGCCCTAAAGCTTTGCTGTCCTGATATTTGTGTGCCCTTCTAACTGATCAGTCAGTGTGTCATGAAGCTCCCAAGCCACCCAAACCTGTCTACTCTCCAGAGAGCTAGCCATCCTCCCAGCACCTGATGCTGTTGTGTCCTAGCTGGTCTACATTCATTAGTGGTGATACTCTTTATGTATAATAAATTTTTGTACCCAAACAATTAATTCTGTCCTTTAGGTATTATTCCAAGGCTGAGTTTCTTGTCTGGCTTGGCCTAACTCTGAAATGCTTTGGGGTTGGGGACACACAGCTCCCTAGAGCTTATTTGCTGGGTCTCATATTTTCATTGACAAAAGGGGAACAGAAATTACTGTGGCAGGGGCTGGAGATACAGCTCAGTGTAGAGGGCTTGCCTAGCCTATGCAAGGGCCTGGATTTGATCCCTGGTACCACTAAACAAAACCAAACCAAACAAAAAACAAAATTGTGATGGCAGTTTTTAGGGAGCATTTCCTGTGTTATGTCTAAGATAGCTACGTATACTCATTGGGTGCTGTCAATATTCTGTTCTCCTGTGTAACATGAAACATCATTTTGAGGATTAAATGAAGTAATGAAAGCGTTCAGCTTAGGGTATGTGCTCAGATGTCTGCTTGTTGTGGGAGACAGGATCAGCCTTTGGGAGGGGCATAAAGGAAGTAGAAAGGTGACACATAAAATGCAAAAATAGGAGAAACTGGGTGACTCATAATGAGACTTTGCAGTGTCTTATAGATGAGTAAACAGGTACACAGACTGAAAGGGATAGTGTGAGATAGTATCGAGATTCTGCAACTTTGATTTGCTGCTTTGTGGGAGGAGGTAGAAGCTTGTGTATCCTGCTGTCCTTCCACATACAGCTGAGCACCTTGAAACCACACGTGAATGGACATGCAGGGGCAAGTGTGTCTCGACTAGTAACAGGGCAATGAGATGGAGTGCAGGGGTCACGAGGGAGTGCTGCCTGCCTGTGCAGGGAGTAGCCTCTGGCTTTCTAGGCTGGCAAAGTGACACCATCTTCATGTGGTGCCTCACATTCACCCCTCCCTTTAAGGGATTGTCATTCAGCTACTCCGTCTGCATCCCATCTTTGCCCTCAGAAGCTTGTGCCAGGGCACCAGGTGTCATGATGCACATCTGTAATCACAGCTACTTGGGAGACAAGTAGGATTGCAAGTCAAATCTAGTTTGGGCAGCATTTGTTGTCTCAAAACAAAAACAACCGCAATTAATCTCATCTGCAGGTGTGCTTGTTTATTCAACAGATTGCTGGTTAAAAGTAAAACGGTGAGAGTTGGGTATGTTAATGCATGCTTGTAATCATGAGTTCAAGGCCAGCCTTGGCTGCGTGGGGAGACCCTGTCTGAAAAACAGGACAATAATGTAATTACCAGCAGGTCCCTGCTACCTGTCTCGCAACTGGATCATACAGGCAAATGAACAGGTAACCAAAGTTCTCAAAAGACTTGTTTGGATCTGGAACAATCTGAAGCTTCATGCGTTCAGAGGTGGGGCTTGTGGAGGGGTGATTGGGTTAAGGGGGTGCTGCAGCCAGCTTACTGTTGGAGATGGGTTTACTTTTTGATTCTAGTGGGACTTGTTGAAAGGTGGGTCACTGGAGCCGTACCTGGAAGGGTCTACTTTCCTCCCTGGCTCCTCCCTTCTCTCTGCTTCCTAGCAACCCTGATGTGAGTTGCTTTCTTCTACCAGACCTTTCCACGATGTCTGCCTGCCATGGAGCTGGCCAATTGTGGACTGAAAATGGGAGCCAAATCAACCTGTCCTTTAATTTATAGGTGTTGGCATTGTGTCTCAGGGTCAAAGAAATTGACCAAGACAGGCATGATGGACTGTCTTGGAAGAAAAAGTCCCTTGATTTTGTCTAGCAACCAGATGTTTCCGGGAGAAAGTGACCTGTTTAAAAGTTGGAACCAAGAAGCTGATACATCAGTCAGGAATGTTTTCAGCTGTGAGGGAAACTGGTAAATGGGGAAATACTTGGCTTATGTAAATTTGCAGGCAGGCAGTTTCAGGTATTGTTCATGGCTCAGTGACCACCCAGGAAACATCCTTCCTGTGGTCTGTCCTCTAGAGGGCTTGTCGGCTTCCTTGCCACCTTCTTGTGCGCCACTTACACTTCTAACGAACTGTAAGCAAGAAGAATTCATCCGAGAAACATCCTCAGATGTCATTGCCCAGGGAATGAGTCCTATGGATGCCTTAAACGGTGAGTTCTGCTGGGAAAGCAGCAAAGCTCAATGGGCAGGCTGTAGTCACAGCTCTGTCCCCCAGGGGTGGGCCCTGTGGCTTCCACTGAACTAAAACGTTAGCAAGGAAGAAAGGAAGGTCAGCCAGCTAACAGTGTGGTGCTGATGGAGGGGACTTGGGAAGGTGTTTCCGTCAGAGGGAATATCAGTCAGATACATAAAGGGCGTGGTGGTGAGAGCATAACCCATTTGTGGAACTGAACATCCTTTGCCATGCCAGGAGCACAGGCTCAAGGGCAGAGGCGACTGGATCGTGAAGCCGTGAAGAAACTTGGTTCTGGTCAGGGAAGTCCATTTTCCTAGAAGAGAAAGTCCACTTTCTTTTTGCCACAGTTTGGTCCCAGACCTGTCTGGAAGATCAGCATTCATCTCAGTCTGGTCATAACCCCACTTAGAGCAGTTTTTCCAGGATGCCCTGGCTAGGGAGAGGAGAGATGTGTGTGTGGGCACCAAACCAAGGCAGCATTGTGAAGACCCACCCTGGGGCAGGCTGTCACAACCTGCAGCTCCTCCACCCGTGAAGAGGATGAGGGCAGCTTTGTGCAGGGCAGGCTTGTTGGAGGAGCATCAGGCCGTGGAGCATGAGAGGCTGAAGGAGTCCCTCCACTCCTCTTCCTGTGGTTTTCTGTGAGTAACAGAGTAAAGTCACCACCCACACCTTCATCTGTGCTGCCAGCCGCTGCCCAGGCACCCCTGAGTGCCGGAGAAGGGGAAGGAGCCAGGCAGGGTGAGAGTCTTGGCATTTAGGTCAGCAATGAACCTTAGCTTTCTTGTACATAAAGTAAGAATTGTACATTTACTTATTTTTTGTGGTACTGCTGATTGAACCCAGATCCTTCAGGTTGCACTACATTCTCAGCCCTTTTCTAATTTCTAATTTTGAGACACAGTCTCACTAACTGGCTAAATTGCCCAGGTTGAGTTTAGCTCAAACTTGTGATCCTCTTGCCTCAGCGTTTAGGAAGGCTGGGATTAAGGCATGTACTACCATGCTTGACTGAGATTTGTACCTTTAAAACAAATAGAGCCATGTGTGGCAACTTGTGCCTGGAGTCCTGGCTATGAGGGAGGTTGATGCAGGAGGATCACGTTAGCTCAGGAGCTTGAGGCCAACTTGGGCAACAAGGCAGGGTGCTGTCCCAACGAACAAGAACCGAGTGCTGACACGAGGCATCCGTCATTGTCTTTGGCAGTCCAATCCCCTGTGTTCTCTTAGTGGCTTCCACAGCTGGACAGAACTTCTGGCCCTTTCAAGTCCCTGGGCTTCAGGAGGCAGCATGGGAGGCTGCACACAAGCCTTGCCCGGCTAAGAGCATGGAATCTTAGAGGGGTGGGTTTACCTCTCTCCATTTCCTTCTTCTTCCCCTCAACCCTAACCTGGCACATCCAGTTTATCTGCCCCTTGCAGAAATTATCCTCGCCATTGGATCTGGGGCCCAGGACTCTGCAGGAGTGTTGAGGACTGAGCGCAGGGGGCCTTGGAGGCTTCTTGACAATCTGCTTTGCCACTCACGAGCTTTGGGGCCTGGTGAGACATTTCTTCACTCTGGTTTTAGCTGCCTCTGCTTTGGCAAAATGAGGGCAAAATCCATGTCTCTGCTGTGAACACTACTAGTGAGGTTCTGTGCATGGGCGGAAGAGTAAATTTCCAATAGACTGGAGGTTCATTTGTTCCCTTTGTTTTGTTTGTGATATGGAGATTAAACCCAGCACCTCCCACAAACTAGATAAGTGCTCTATTACTGAGCTACATCCCCAACTCTGAGGGTTTATGTGTTTGTTTTTGTTATTATTTGTTTGAGACAGTCTCATTAAATTACCCAGGCTGGTCTCTAACTTTTGGCTCAAGTAATCCTCCTGTCTCTTGTCCCAAACAACTGGGATTACAGGTGTACCGCTGCAGATGGGAGCACGAGTCCTACCGCACATCAAACTGAGACACCTTGCATAAGTCTTGAAACTTTCGTGAGACTCAGCTTCCTCATTGCATGTGTATTGACCGAGGGTTGAGGAAGTCAGAGAAACCAGGTGCTCGGCACATCATGGGATACGATGGCAGCTCTTCCCTGTCCCATTCCCCAACTGTGGTCTCCCTGAGAACCCAGGACAACACAGACCCTTCTGGTTTCTCTAAAAGCTTTGCTTCAAGATTCAGGGTGGAGTGCATAAGTGAGCATGTGCACACACACACACACACACACACACACACACGTGTGTGTGTGTGTGTGTGTGTGTGTGTGTGTGTGTATGCTTGGTGAGGAGACAGCTGGATCTTTACTGGGCTCCCAGGGCTGGTGCCATCAGACAATGACAGAGGTAGAGACTTGGGAGAGTTTAGGATTCCCTCAGGGATGCCAGCACCCTCACTCTGTCCCTGTGGCTTAGTGGGGAAGTTATTCTTAACGTGGGAAATAAATCAGTGCAGCTAGCAAGACCCCCCTACATGACTGAGCTCTCCTCTCTCAACCCCAAACATTCTCAGAGTCCCTCCAAGCCTGCTCAGCTCCGTGGATGCTTCCATGGAATCTGCTGGGGCTTGTTAACATTTTATTTGCTGGGCCCTTCCACTGGAATTGTGGGATCAGAGTTTCTGGAATTGAAAACTGAAAAACTGTTTTTTTCAGTGCTAGGGATCTGTGCCATGTATGTATCTACCATGGGCTACACTCTCAGCCTAAGCATTATTGTTTTGGTGCCTTGCTGATTGAACCCAGGGCTTTGTGCATGCTAGGCCAAACCTTGAAACAGGTTGACCCCTGGCTCTGGGGTGCTAGGCAGCAGGTTGGGTAAATTAAGTGATTTTCATTTACTAAATTACATGCCAGACTTCATGCTAGGTATGATGTAGGAAGTGGTATCAATGTTACGGACGCAGGAAATAGGGTTAGAGATGTTCATTTGAGAGTTCAAGCTGAAGATAAGAGGTAGAAGTCAAATCCCAGTCAAGTGCAACTTTTTGTGTTTTTGCTTTTTGAGATAGGGTTTTGCTATGTAGTTGGGGTCAACCTTAAACTCAGTGTAGCCCAGCTTAGCCTTGGACTCGTGACAATTCTGCCTCAGCCTCCCTGAGTACAGGTGTGCAGCACCATGCCTGGCCAATCTGGTGGATTCTAAAAGTTGGTACTTGAGAATGTCTACCTATGCTTTGCCTCATTTGCCCTTCTCTGTGGTCTACCACCTCTGCTCCCTGCTAAGCCCAGTCAAGATATTTTGGGGAGCAGATGGCAGAAGTAGTGATAAGGAATAACTTTCAGTGCAGAACAGGAAAATCTGGCACTCAAGCAGTGCGAGGCTTTGTCTTCCTCTCATCTGGAGGTCGCTTCAGAAAGCAGAATTTTCTCTTTCTCAACAGACGGGGCTGTCTCTGCCTTAGCTGGGGACACCTGTGGGCAGGGTCACAGGACAACAGTCCTCTATGGGGAACAATGTCTGTGTCTCCTCAGATAGAGGCGTCTTTTGAAAGTAGCTGTGGGTCTTTTTCATAAGCCTGGACCTCGCTGGATTCAGGGCTGTGCTCACTGGAGCATAGGTCCTGGGGCCATCTCTGTGTTAGACAAGAGGCCCAGCCCCTCCCTCTTCTGTTTCCCAGGCCTAGCCCTTCCTCCCAGAGGGGCTCAGGGTCAGATGGGCCCAGCCTGGTGTTGTCTGAGCCAATGGGCAAACCTCTGGTTGGATGTGGGTATTCCCGATGACCTTGGGGTCCAAGCTCCACCCAAAGAGTTGGCTTCCTGGTCTCCTCACCCAGCAGAATTGGCAGACAAGCCTCTCCTAATTGTTCATCCTGCTTCCACTGCCATCAAACAAGGAACAAGGGGAGGATAAAGTGCAGCGACCCATTTGCATCTGGGCCAAGCTTTTGCTGCCTTCCCACCCCTTCACCTCACTTCCTGCGCTCCCTGAGACTGAGCCAGAAGCATGCTTTCAGCAGCCCTCTCTCTCCCTCTGCCTCTATGTCACCTTCTGGCCTCTGTCCTCGATGTTGCTCAGGTAAGAGACTGGGAAACTGGGTGAGAGGGTCAGGCCTGGCTGCTTTGTCAGCGGCCCCAAACAATCCTGGAGATGCTCAGATTCTGGAAGGGTCCTCAGAGTCAGCCAGTTTCTGTCCACTCTCTAGCCACCCACAACACACTCCCTCCTGGGCACACACACAACAGCACACATCTCTCACACACTCCTGCAGACATTTAACAACAGCAAGATATGTAATACAAAACAGACAGCAAAGTATACAAGGCAACACATGTGTGCAAAACACAATGGACTCAGGGGCTGGTGATTTAGCTCAGCGGCATAAGCACCTGCCTTGCAAGCAGGCAGTCGTGAGTTCGATCCCTGGTACCAATAAAAAGGAAAAAGACCAAAAAAAAAAAAAAAAAAAACCAAAAAAAAACCAAAACACAATGGACTCATTATCCCCCTCAGATACTCATTACACATGATTCACAACTGCAACCAATGACACAAGATGTCTGCACATGACACATATTACAACCCGTAGCATAAAGGACATCTTTACATAACAATTGCACCTATATTGATGACCCCCCCATAACCACCTCCATCCATTCACTGCAAATAAACCTACTCTACATGGTTACACATCTCCTCTACACATACGCATGTGTGCAACACTTGCACCTATCACAGAACCCTTTTTCACAAAAGGTCCTCAAGATTCCTGGGTGAAGCGGGGCATGGTGGCACATGCCAATTCCAGCACTTGGGAGGCCTCATGAGGCAGGAGGATCTTTGCAAATTCAAGAACAGTCTGGGGTAGATAGTGAGCTCAAGGCCAGCCTGAAGTGCATAGCGAAACCTTGTCTCAAAAAGACCAAAAAAGGAGCTGAGGATTTAGCTCAGCGGCATAAGTGCCTGCCTTGCAAGCAGGCAGTCGTGAGTTCGATCCCCGGTACCAGTAAAAAGGAAAAAGACAAAAAAGAAGATGCTCTTGCTCAGTTGGGGCATGACAGGGGCCCTGGTCAGCAGCACTATCCCTGCTTGGTCACATGTGTCACATCACCACAGGTGTGCTCTAGTATCACTGTCTCTCAGTGCTATAGGTTTTCTTTTTTCTTTTTTTTTTTTTTGTCTTTTTCATTTTTATTGGTACCAAGGATTGAACTCACGACCACCTGCTTGCAAGGCAGGTGCTTATGCCACTGAGCTAAACCCCCAGCCCCAGTGCTATAGGTTTTCTAACAACATTTGAAATGTGATAGGAAAAGTCCTCTCGCGACACATCCCTGTTCTTCAGAATTTTATTTTCTTCAGAATTTCTTGGCTATTTTTGGATTGTTGCTTTTTTCAATTGAATTTTTTTTTTTTGCTTTAGTTTTTAAAGATAAGATCTCATTATGCAGCCCAGGCTGTATTTGAACTTGCAGCAATCCTCCTGCCTCAGCCCTGAGTTCTGGGAGGCTAGGTGTGTGCCACCATGCCAGTTGCTTCATTTGTAACATTAACATCTGTTTGTAAAGCTCCTTGGAGTTATCTTGGGAGTTTGATTGGACTGGCCCTGAATATATGGGTTAAATCTGAAAGAATCAATATCTCTATTATACTGACAGTCTCATGCATACATATGGGTGCATCTATTCATTTATTTTTTTTTTTTATGCAGAGTTTCACTATGTAGTTCAGCTTTGAGCTCAGTCCGTAGCCCAGGCTGGCCTTGACCTCACGGTGATCATTCTGCCTCAGCCTCCCAAGTGTTGGGATTACAGGTCTACAACGCCGGTATTTATTTCTGTGTTTTTGTTTTTGTTTTTTGGTACCAGGGAGTGAACTCATAACCTCATGCTTGTGAGGCAGGCACTTACGCCACTAAGCTAAATCCCCAGGCCCCCCCCCCCCCACTTTTTTTTTTTCTTTTTTGAGACAGGGTCTTGCGATGCAGTTCAGGCTGGCCTTGAGCTCACTTTGAAGCCCAGGCTGGTCTCCAACTCTCAACGACCCTCCCACCTCAGCCTCCTGAGTGCTGTGGTTACAGGAGTGAGCTACCACGCCCGGCCAGTATTTATTTATTATTGAATTATTTCTCAATTACTTTTTATAATTTCTTCTGTCAAGGTCTTATAAGTCTTTGGCCAAACAAAAGGAAAAATCCAAATAGTTTTCTTGCTACTATAAACAGCAACTAATATTTTCTTTCGTTTTTTAAATTTTTAGCAAATAACATTTTCTACCTGGGGGTATGGCTAGGCACTACAGGGAGTCTGGTATGAGGGTGATAAACGACTGTCACCCAGGAAAAGGAAATTGGAGGCTGGCAGTGGAATTCCTATCTAGTACTCAGCTCCGCTTTGAAGGGGGGCAGGAGGGAGGGAGGGAGCACCTGCAGGATTGTCGGGGGTGGGATGATGAAATAGGCCTGTACCGGTTAGTGAGTCTTTCTGGCGGGGTCACCCTCCTCCTGGATCTGGACCTCCACCCTCACCGGCACTCTGCTCCTGATGGTTGGAACGAGTCTTCTTTCTGGGGACAGAGAGGGTGGAGATGGTTGGGCTGGAGTGGTGCGCAGTTCTCAAATGTTTTGTTCCAGGGTCTCTTACACATTATTGAGGGTCTCAAAGATCTTAGGATGACTATGTTATACCTGAGGATATTTACTGTACTCCAAATTAAAGCCGAACATACACAGGCTTGCATTCTGTCAGCCATCACTGGCCATCTTCACACCTCATGAAGAAACTGCAAATGCACACTTGTGAGAGAAAGAGAGTGTAAAAGACAAACAAGATTTTATTACTAGTTTTATTTTTGTGTCAATCCTGGTTTAGCATTGTTAATAAGGTTGTTATTTATTTATTTGGGTTTTTTTTTTCTCACTGTGTAGTTCAGGCTGGCCTTGAACTTTCTTAAGTAACCCAGGCTGGCCTTGAGCTCAAGGTGATCCTGCTGCCTCGGCTTCTGAGTGCTGGGATTACAGGCATGAGCTCCCACTTGTGAATAGTTTTGACTTATCATACTCCCCATAGGAAAATTATAGCCCAAGACACAAATATCCATTATATAACATTGGTAAAATTAAAACTGGCGATGAGATATTTTAAAAAATAAAAAACTTTTATTATAAAAAAGTTAAAACACATACCAAGCGTGCATGTAAGGTCTAGTTCTTTAGGGCTAAGGCACATGTATAAAGATGCTTGGTCCTTTAAAGAGCCATTTTTGGCTTTGATAAGGGACAGCAGGGGACTTGAACAGTAGGAGCCCCAAGTTAGGCTGAGGCTGGACACTGTCTGTGGGGTCAAGAGGACCACACTCCTGGTTCACCTTTGTACCTGCCTTGCCCTGGGGCTCTGGTCCTTTCTGGGTCTCAGTTTCTCTCTCTGTGTAGGAGAGTAATGGACCAGCTGATAGCTAAGGGACTTGTTTTCTTAGTGTCCACCACAGGGCCTGGCACCCAGGGCTATTGGTGAATGTTGTTGGTTAGTTGAATGAATGAATGAACGAGTGGGTAAGGACTGGAAACTTTGTGTACTCAGGAAACTCCTGTCCAGTGCTCTCTCTCTCTCTCTCTCTCTCTCTCTCTCTCTCTCTCTCCCGGTCAGCTGTGCTCACTTCCTCCACTGCCCACTGCCCACACCTCTTTCTTCTCTCTCACTCACTCTCTCCAGGAACTCACTGCCAAGCTCCCATTTGGTCTCTTGGGAGTCCCCATCCCTATCCCTCTGGGGAGCACTCTGTTCCTGCAGGTTTCTTGGACCCAGCACTTCTTGGTCACCAGGGATCCTGCCCAGTCGTGCCACTGACCTGTAGCATCTCTGAGCTCCCCTCCTGTCCTCACTCCTTTCTCTCCTCACACAGACACTGATGCCTGTGCGGCGGCACCCTTGCTATCTGTTTTCTCTTTTCACTGCCGGATCTTTGCTGTCCTTGTGTCTCCTCGTTCCTCTCGGACTCTGCCCATACATTCACATCTCTCTCCCTGCATGCCTCCCTCTGCCCTTTCTTTTTCTTCCTGACTCCTCCTTGCCCTCCTCCCTCACTCGTCATCTGCTGGTCACTCACTTCTCCTCTTGCTCACTCGTGGGTTTCTGCTGAGTGCACACTTGAACACACGCTTTCGCTCTCTGACTCAGCTGCTGACCTGGTGGCCGCTGCCGGCATTCTGCCCACTCTGTCCCCGCCCTTTGCTCTTCGAGAAGCCTCTGCGCAGTGCCCAAGTCCTGGGTGGCTTGATTTGGAGGTTCCTGTGTTATCTATTGGAGGTTCCCTAGGGTCAGTGCATTTCCTCCTGGGGGTGACTTGGCAGTGATCAGCTCTGTTTCTTCACTTCTGCAATTGCCAGACGGCAGCACAGAGGCTGCGGCCAGGCTGGACCCAGGGACACAATAGACACTACAGCCAAGCCACTGCCGCTGCTGCAGGTAAGAGGGGCCCTTGCTTTAGCTGGGCAGGAAGAAGCCTATGAAAATGACCCGAGGAGGCCCAGTGCATGCCCCATGCTTCAGCTGAGCAATCAGGTGGTTCTGTTTTTAAGGGACTATTGTGACATCTTTCTCTGGCTTAGAGTCTCACATTCAGAACTTCTTTTTTTTTTTTTTTTTTGTCTTTTTCATGTTTTATCGGTACTGGGGATCGAACTCACGATTGCCCGCTTGCAAGGCAGGTGCTTATGCCGCTGAGCTAAATCCCCAGCCCCCCAGAACTTCTTATGAACAAACTTTGCCAGGGGACCCAGCATCCTTCTTTAATTCTCTGGTGGGACTAAGGGGGCTTCAGAGGTCTCCCTGGGAGATAAAGGTGGCAGTGAAAAGGGCTGCTTAGATCTCAGGGAGTACAATGCCCTCTGGTTGTGAGCTGTATCATCTTGGGCAAGTTACACCCCGATGTCTGTGCGGTTTCCTTCTCTGTCAAGTCAGGATAATGCCAACGCCCTGGCAGGACTGTCAGGAGAGCTAGAGGGCCCGATGCAGGGTGGGGTACTCAGGAACTCCCTACACACTGGGTTTCCCTGGTGAATGAGGAAGGTAACCAGATTATGGGCACCAAAGACCAAGCTTGCAACCAGTTTCATCCTCGGGTCTCAGGTGCTGGCCACAAAGCCTGGGCTGCTACCCTTGCCCAGAAGTGGGGCTGACAAAGCAGAGGTGCTGGCCAGGGACTCACTTACTTGGGAGCAATGAGGGAACCGGCTGGTTCTCTCCCAGGCATCAGGCAACTCTCAGGGCAGACTGAATGTCCAGTTATGTTCCAGATGATTAAGTCTGTGCATATGTCAGAAGGACAGTGACTGCCAGGGAAGCAACCAAAAGTGTCTTCTTTGTCTTTGGGTACAAACAACCGAACTAGAGAAAGAAGTTAGCTGGGGTGGTGGCTGGCTGCAATCCTGTGTGGGCATCTAGGGCTTTTGTTTTGTTTTGTTAAATGGAGTTTTTTTATGCAGTTCAGGCTGACCTTGACCTCACTGTGTAGCCCAGGCTGGTTTCCAGTGTATGGCGCTCTTCCTGCCTCAGCCTCCCGAGTTGCTGGGATTACAGGTGTGCACCACCATGCCTGCCCACCCAGGGTTTTGACTCAAGTTCTTCCTTTTAAATCAGGAGCTTGGGCATTTCAAGAGCTTTACTCTTCTTTGCTGAATGGGAATTAAAAGACTGACTTTGTGGGTTTGTAGGCAGAATGAGGAGGCTGACAGGAAGTGCTTGATAGTAAAATGATGTCAGCATGTGAAGAGTAAGCCTGACACTGTAATACATCAAGGATGAGGAATTTGTTTTGTTCATTGCTTTGTCCTTTCCCTTAGTAGAGGCTAGTATGTGGTGTGTGTTTAAGAACATTCATTAAGGCGTGGTGGTGCATGCCTGTAATTCCAGCAATTAGAGCCTACAGCAGGAGGATTGCCACAAATTCAAGGCCAGCCTGGGCAACATAGTGGGTTCAAGACCAGGCTCAACTACATGATGAGACCCTGTTTAAGAAAGAAAGAAAGTATGGGCTGATTATAGGTATATGCCTACCATCCCAGCAATCTGGGAGTTTGAAGCTGAAAGATTGCAAATTTAAACCCAGCCTGGGTAATCTGGCAATTTAGTGATAGCCTGTCTCAAAAAACAAAAAAGTGTGCCCTGAATAGATGACAATAAAGTAGTATGTTGTAGTGCATAGAAAATGGGCAGTGAGCCATGGCCCCACCCTGCCCCTGACACTGGGGTCACCTCAGGCAACCTCAGATTTCCCCATCTGATCAATGGAGGTTTGGGGGATGGATTTATAGTCCATGGCATCAGTGACAAAATATGCCTTTAAGATTGACTATTTTCCTTCTGACTGGCGCTGGTAGGAGGAGGATGGGTGAGAGACTAGGACCCTTGTCCTTTTTTGTTTGTTTGTTTGTTTGTGTGTATTTCTTTTCTTTTTGAGACAGGGTCACACTATGCAGTTTGAGCTCATTTTGAGCTCACTTTGTAGCCTAGGCTGATCTTGAATTTGCAAGGATTCTTCTGCCTCAGCTCCTGAGTGCTGGGATTACAGATGTGAGCCACAGTGCCAGGCTTTTTTTTTTTTTTAATCGGTACCAGGGATCGAACTTACAACCCAGCACTTGCAAGGCAGGCACTTTATGCCTCTGAGCTAAATCTCCAGCGCTTTTTTTTTTTTTTTTTTAAATCCTTGTCCTTTTATGGGGAGTTGGAGAGCTCCCCCACCTACCAGGTTTCAACCCCCCCAATTC
Source organism: Cavia porcellus (assembly GCF_034190915.1). Lineage (NCBI taxonomy): Eukaryota > Metazoa > Chordata > Mammalia > Rodentia > Caviidae > Cavia > Cavia porcellus. The sequence goes on along the minus strand of NW_026947508.1, from coordinate 21,514,795 downwards.
ATTTTGTGGAGAACTGGGAGCACCCCTCCTGTGAACAAGGAGGGCAGTACAGTCTCCTGTTTGGTGGCATCCTTTCTTTTCCATACTGGGTTCCCTGGCAGCTTGGGCTTGGGCTTGGGAGGGGCAGCAGCTGAGCTAGAGTCTGGGAGCGCTCAAGATTGGCCTTGTGGGGATAAGGGTCTCATGGTGGGAGTAGAGCTGGTTCCTGGAGGGCAAATTTGGGCCACAGCACAGTAACCTCTGAGCAGCCCTTCAGGTCCTCAGCAGCCTGGTAAGAGTGGGGAGAATTCTGTCTCTTGGTTCTCTTGAGTGCACATCTAGTTATGTGGAGCAGACCCTGAACTGGCTCTGGCTGTGTCCCTGTGTGCCTGGGTAGAGGCCTGCAGGTGGCCTGGTACTGCCTGGCAGTTCCCTGAAATAGAAGCAGCTTCAGTGACAAAGCTAGTTGAGCTGGGCATGAGGATTATAGCTGGGTAAATTTGTAATCCCAGCACGTGGAGGCTGGTGACAGAAGAATGTCTGATGGTGATAGCTGGGCCCGGTGGTGAATACCTGTAATCTCAGCACTCCTGGAGGCTGAGGCAGGAGGAGCAATTTACCAAGACTCTGCCTCAAATTTAGAATATAAAATGGCTGTGTAGCTGGGCATGGTGATGCACTCCCATAATCCCAGCACTTGGGAGCTGAGGCAGGAGAATTGTTTGCAAGTTCAAGACCAGTCTGGGCTACAAAGTGAGCCCAAGTTCAGCCTGCACTGCATAGTGAGACCCTGTCTCAAAGTGACAAAAATAAAATGAAATAAAATAAAATAAAAATAAATAGATAAAAGGGCTGGGGATGATAGCCCAGTATGAAGCCTCTGGGTTCCATCTCTAATACAAAAAGGAAATAGAACAAAAACAAAAAAGAAAAGAGGAAGAAGAATTAAAAGAAGCAGAGGGCTTGGCAAGCCTCTGGCATCTTCAGCCAGGGCGATTCTGGAGCTGGACCGTGTGTGTGTGTGTGTGTGTGTGTGTGTGTGTGTGTGTGGAGGGGGCATGTGTGGGAGGTCATCCCTCAGCCACCCCCCCCCCCTTAGTTCTCCAGGAGCTGAGTTCAGCTCTGGAGTTGAGCTGGCTGATGTGAGAAGTATGTAAAAAATTTATATAGTGCCCTTTAGAGTTTATAAAGTTCATTTTAGTTAGTTTGTTTCCCAGGCCAAGGAACTGAACCTAGGGGACTGCACATGCTAGGCAAGCATCCTACCACTGAACTACATATACCCTTACCCCTTTTCAAACTTGATTTTCAGACAGGGTCTTATTAAGTTGTTCAGCCTGACCTCGAACTTGCAATCTTCCTGGCTCAGCCTCCTGAGGAGTTGGGATTAGAGGGGTGTGCCACCATGCTGAGCAAGCCCATTTCAGTTTACCAAGTGCTTTAGTGTTTATGGAGTGCTCTATCTGCCCCACCCCCATGATCTCACTTCCTTTTTACAACACTACTTTGAGGCAGGCAGCACATTCCTCCTTGCAAACAGAAATCTCAAGGCTCAGAGTTGGGCAGAGACTCACTCAAGGTGGTGGACGGCACTGCTGAGTCCAGAACCCAAATCCCCTGATTCCAATGGTTGTGCTTTGTCTCCAGTCACCCTTGATAGCTTCTTCCAAAAGAGATGTGGCTGGCTTGGTGTATGACTGATTCTTTCACTTGTCTTTTGAAAGGGTCTTGCTATGGTGTTACATACTTGCCTCAAACTTGCAGCGATCCTCCTGCCTCGGTCTCCTGAGTGCTAGCTTTACAAGTGTGTGCCACTACACCTGGCTCACTTATTAACAGTTTCTGAGGAGCGTAGGGAAGGGAGCTCACAGGTCTTGAGTAAATTGCTTCCTTCAGATTTTACAACTCCCAGCACTAGCCTGGACCCTGAAGTAACTGAGAGCCTCTTTTCCTGTTTGTTGCATGTCACTTGCTTGCAAAGTTAAAGCCTGGGTGCAGATAACTGTAGTTCCTGGCTGCTGGTTACAGATTTCCATCAGCAGAGGTGATGGTAGTGGTTTCTGGTATCAAGTTTTGGGGTGTTAGTGTCTTGGTTTCCAGGTTCTTTCTGTCTTGAACAAAACAAGAAAAAATGGTGACAAAGGTTATTTGAAAAATTAAAAGTGAAGGGTAAGGGAGAAACCAGCTCTGCAGAGTGAGCTTGAGCTGAGTAAAAGAGGAAAAGGAAAAATAAAGACCAAAATGAGGTACATCCTGGGGGACCTGGGGTGGGTCACTGTGAAGGAAGCCATGGTCATGGGCTCTTCATGGTGTCTGTGTCTTTTTATCCATTCTATATATTGCAGGAACCCACGAGAGGTCCGTTATAGCATCCTGGGAATTATTTGGTGTGTGCCCTAGGACCTGGTCATGCCTGCCTTCTCAGCCAGTCTAAGCCGTGTCCTACCTTCCTGCCTCATTTTCCCTGAGAGACACAAAGCCTCGTAATTCTTTATATGGTGTCGAGGGAGGGAAAGTCTCTGTCTTCTATAGCTTCTTCTGGCTGGAAGGGGGCATACAGCTCCTACCCAATGGGGATTACATGCTCTCCTAACCACCTTGGGATGTCGTGACTCACTGGCTGGGTTGAAGAAACACCTGTCTGGAGGTGCTTTTTTTTTTTTTTTTAATCGGTACCAGGGATTGAACTCAAGACTGCCTGCTTGCAAGGCAGGCGCTTATGCTGCTGAGCTAAATCCCCAGCCCCAGAAACACCTGTCTGAAAACAATGAGAAAAGAGTTATGACCATTGAGCTGCCTGTTTGATGGGAGAAAGAAACTTTTCTATCATCCCAAATATGAGGGGTAAGTCAGATATCCATACTCCTGTGGAGAGGAATGTATGTCAGAGAGGACTGCCACATAAATTATTAAGAATCTGAGAGCCGGGGCTGGGGATTTAGCTCAGCGGCATAAGCGCCTGCCTTGCAAGCAGGCAGTCTTGAGTTCGATCTCGATCCCTGGTACCGATGAAAAGGAAAAAGACAAAAAAAAAAAAAAAAAAAAAAAAAGAATCTGAGAGCCAGGGACTTAGTAAGATTCTGTTTCCTTATCTGGAGCTGCACTGGAGTCTGGTGTCTTGGAAGAGGAATCTCAAACCTTCCAGAGGCTCACAGGAGGAGCTTTTTCGCTGTGGGAGGTCTTTTTCTTCAGACACTTCAGATGGAACTAGCTTCATTCTAGAAAGATGAATCTAATCATCTATCTCCACCACCTTCACTGCAGTGGGCATGGCAAAGATTACTAAAAGGGGCCCTTCGATTTTTGCTTGTAATCTAATTGGCCTACAGGAGTGCCTTTCCAAGGTTTTTTTTTTTTTTTTTTTTTTTTTTTGGTGGTGATGGGAATTGAATTCAAGGCCTTCTACATGTAAGGCAAGAGCTCTACCACAGCTGTATCCCCAGCCCTCCAAGTTTTTAAGAGCACTTGTTCTCCGGGGCAGAGAGTAGGTGAACTCCCCTGGGCGAGCAGCTGGAAGGACTCATTCCTGGACATTTGGATAGCCTTTTGTACTTGGCCCAGATTAATGAGATATTTTAAGAGTCTCATGGTCTCTGGGCTTCCTATCAGTGGGTAGAAATGGCCTCCCATATAATATCTCAAATGTCCTTCTTGGACAAAGATAACTTTCATCAATAAACCACACCTCCTTAAGGACCTTGCCCGCTTTTATAGATCATTTGTTCACAAGAGGGGCTAACTTCTGGGCTTGTAGGCATCAAAGAGGCAGGGTAAGGGTAGGACAAGTTTTTATAATAACTTCAGGGATGCCCAAAAGCATGGCTTCATACTGGGTAAGCAGTTCCCATTAACCACAAGTAACCTTTGTCTCCAGAATAGCTCTGACCTAATGGGAGAGTTAAGACTTCCTCTGTTAGCACAAACACAGCTGCTACTATCATCAGGGAGCAGTCACTCCATTTAATTTTTTGCAAAGTATGGCATGGATGGAGTTTTTGTTCCACTCTTGTGTCAAGATCCCTGAATCATTTCATGGAACTTTCCTCTTGTGTTTTCTTTTAAAAAATTTTTTTCAATTTATTTATTTTTTTACCATGAATCAAACTCAGGACCTTGCACTTGCCAGGCAGGCATTTCTGCTGCTGAGCTATATTCCTGGCCCTGTTTCCTCTCTCTCTCTCTCTCTGTCTCTGTCTCTCCAGTTCTGGAGCGTGAACCCAGGGCCTAATGCATGCTGGGCAAGTGCTCTATTACTGACCTGTGTACCTAACCCTTCTATGTTTTCTTCTAGGAATTTTATAACTTCAAGTCCTTAATCTATTCTAAGTTAATTTTTTTTGTATATGCTTTAATGTTAGATTCAATCTTTTTGTTTCAAGAGCATGTCTAGTTTCCCCAGTGCCATTTGTTGAAGAAACTATAATTCCCTCATTGTGTAGTCTTGGTACCTTGCAAAGACTATCTGACCATGTACATGAAGGTTTATCTCTGGGTTCTGTATTGATCAATCTTTAAACTAATACCATACTGTTTTGGTTGCTATAGCTTTGTAATATTTTGAAATGAGGCAGCATGAAGCCTCTAGTTTTGTTCTTTATCAAGATTGTTTTGGCTGTTTGGGATCCTTTGAAATTTCATCTGAAAAACAAAATAAAAATAAGCAAACATAAAAAATTTAGGGCCAGGGATATAGCTCAGTGGCACAGTGTCTGCCTGGCAAGCGTGTGGTCATGAGTTCGATTCCTGATACAAAAAGCAAAACAAGAAATTCCATCTGAATTTTGTATGTTTTTCTGTTTCTGTAAAAGATAGCAGTGAAATTTAAAAATTCATTGGATCTATACATTGTTTTGGGTAATAGGAACATTTTAACAACATTAGGTTTTTTGAGCCATGAACATGGTATATTACTCTATTTTGCTGTGCTGTCTTAAATTTCTTTCAATAATGTTTTATAGCTGTCAGTGTACAATATTTTTTTTTCTCGTTTTTATCAGTACCAGGGATCGAACTCACGACTACCTGCTTGCAAGGCAGGCACTTATGCCGCTGAGCTAAATTCCCAGCCTCAGTGTACAATATTTTTGCTTCCTTGTTTAAACTTATTCCTGAGTGTTTTATACCTTTGGATTCTATTGAAAATAGTATTGTATTCTTTGTTTTCCTTTTAGGCCCATTTAAAAATTTTCATTTGTCCAGTAAATAAATGGAGACTCAGGGTCATAATTAATTTGTGGGTTGAGAGAGAGGTTTGATGCCAGCTCCTGGGTTACCAGAGCAGATTTCTTAGTCCTTTTGCACTATTTCCTTCCTGACTCAGTGAGTTAGGGTAAAAAGCAAAATCTCAAGCCAACAGCATCTCTTTCTGGTGCTTTACAGCACCTGGAGCTCCTGTAGTCAGGCCCTGGAGAGGCCTGTGAATACAAGAGCTAGCTAAGGAGCTGCTGGTGTCCAGCAGGCCCACAGCTTGGCTAAGCAGTGGTCTTTGATCTTTGGAGTTCAACATTCCTGACCTGCCACTTCTTAGACTATGGTCAAGTCTGTTCCATCCTCCAATCTCAGTTTTTTTTCCCTGGAAAAAATGCACGTCTTCTCTAGAAAAATGGGTGGAAATCTCATCTTGTAAAACTAATGTGAGCAGGAAAATATGGTCATGGGAAAGAAATGTCTGTACATTTCACTATTTAGTCATGCCTAGAGCTCTGAGTTTAAGTGGGCTCTCTCCGGCTCCTCTTCATCTGTTCATTCCCTACAGAGCATAGAGTCCTTGAATCTAAGCAGGTGTGTCCATATGGAACTTACGTGTGTCCCTGTACCCCAGCTTCTAGCCCATGCTCTGTTGGTAAATGCACGCTCAGGCTTATAGAGCCTCAAGGAGCTGCTGGTATAAGACATGTAGATGAATTTGTGTGTATCTGATTTGTAGCTACGAGAATTTAGAGATTTCTGTCTTTTTTTCTTCTTATATTAGGTATTTTAAAAAATGAAGAAAAAATTCTTAGACATTTTTATTTTTGACTTTAATTGATTTCACAAATGTTAGGCGCTCTTATGATTGGTGACCCACAGTCTGATGAATTAACCAGTGTACGCTTTCCTCTGCTAGTTCTTGATGGTTTCACCCCTCTGGCCTCCAGCAGTGGACGGGAGCCCCAAGGGGCAGGGAATGTTCATGGGGTGGGGGCGGGACAGACTGTGAAGCAGAGTGGTCTGAGCCTCTACTTCCTTGCTCCAAACGCTCATCCTCTTCCAAAGCTTTTGAAAGCTTTGTTGGCATTAGCCTGAAGCTCTCTCAGGAGCTGGTGGGAAAGGTTGTGTGGTGTGGGTCAGAGTTCCTAGGTCTGTAGTTCCATATGTGATCTGTTCTTCTGGTTCCAAGAAGCTGCACCAGTAGTGAGAAGCCTGGCCATCTGTGGTTCAGGTCCTGTTCTGGCCACTTGGCATTCCTATCTTTAGAACCATTGTTAAGATGGTAAGATTTTGCAAGTGAGGAACTAGAGACTCAGAGAAGTGAAAGCACTTTATAGCAAGTAAATGGTGAGCCCTTTTTCCTGCCCCAGCCCACTTCCAAATTGCTTCTCCTCTCACACCCACTCCCATACCTGGACTGAGGATTGCACCCAGGGCTTTGCACTGAGCTACATCCCTGCCCATTTTTGTTTTTTGTTTTGAGACAGTGTCTCACTAAGTTTCTAAATAGCCCAGACTGACTTTGAACTTACAATCCTCCTGTCTCAGCCTCCTAGAGTTCCAGAATTACAGGTGTGCACCCCCATGCCTGGGCTATATACTCATATCTCTGTGCCAAGCTCCTTGAACTGTTGTCAGTGGTTTATTCACTCCAGTGAAAGTAAAGAAAGAAAAAGATCAAGTCATGCTCTCAAGAAGTTCCAAGCCTGGAAGAAAATAACCACAGAAGCCAGTAGTTAGAACATGTTAACTGAATGTGGTGGTGCATGTTTGTGATCCCAGCACCCGGAGAGGCAAAGGCAAGGAGATGGCCAGTTTGTGGCAAGACTGAGAAGCTCTGTGATACCTGTCTCAAAAAGAAAAGATGAAAAAGAGCCAAGGATAAAGCTTAATATGAAGTCCCCGGGTGCAAAAAAAAAAAAAAAAAAAAAAAAAAAAAGTCGGGCTGGGGATTTAGCTCAGCGGCATAAGTGCCTGCCTTGCAATCAGGCAGTCGTGAGTTCGATCCCCGGTACAGATAAAAAGGAAAAAAAAAAAAAAGTCAGATGCTACCCTGAAGGATGTAGCCACTGTATCCTCAGCTGTGGTGATCCAGAGGAGGCCATCCTGCCTGTGACTAGGTCTTAAAGGGTGAGTAAGACTTGTCTAGGTAAAACATTGGGCACAACGCGCGTGTAAAGGCACTGACATTAGATTTTTTTTTTCTTCTTTTGGTACCGGCGATTGAACTCACAACCTTGCACTTGCCAGGCGGGCACTTATGCCACCGAGCTAAACCCCTGGCCCAAGAATGGAATTTTTACAGAGGTAGCAAGGTGTTTAATATGACAACATGGCTAGGATGAAGGATGAGCTGCAGGGAACTGTGGGACATGAGGTGGGAAAGAAGGAACCATGACAGCTGTTAGATCCAGGGAGTATGCAGCTGGCGTGTGCTGAGCATAGCACTTCTCAGACTGTAGTGTGTGCGCAAATCACCTGGGAATCTTGTTAAAATGCAGAGTCTCTTTATTTATTTGTTTGTTTGTTTGAGACAGGATACTCCCTATGTAGTTCAAGATGGCTTTGAGCTTACTGTGAAGTCCAGGCTGGCCTCAAACTTGTAGCAGTCCTGCCTCAGCCTCCCTCACGCCTAGGATTACAAGGTGTATACCACCATGCCAGGCTCTGTTCCTTACTTTCAAAGTGGTCTCTCTCTCTGCCTTACCTCTTGCCTTCTCCTCCCTACTCAAAAGCTACAGAGAGCTGATCACATTAGTTGCGCACTCATCCACCCTGCGATGGTGTCTTTGATCCTCATAGAACACAAGGCAAATTCCTTATTGGGACAGAGGAGCCATTCAGGGCCTGGTGCCTGCCTCTGATCTCATCCCATTGTTCCCATTCCTCACTTCCCCAGGGCCAAGCCTCATTGACCTTTCAGTTCCTTAATCATAACAGACTCATCCCTGCCTCAGAACATGGCAAACTGATTCCTACTGCAGGACCTTTGCACATCAGATATGTGCCAGGAATATCCTTCCTGGATCTGCCCCTGACTTGTTCCTTCTTCCTTTTTATATTTCAGCTGGGGGAAGACCCAGGTTTTACAGATTCCCGAAGCTTAAACAACCTGAGGGGACCCTCTCTGAGGAAAAAATACCAAATTACAAATACACAGTTAGATATAGAACATGGAATCTTAAGCATCCAGGACTTGGCAGTAAATCTGCCTCAAGTTATTTTTTTTTCTTCAAGTTTTATTTAGATGTTGCGTCTCCAAGGCACCATCCCTGAGCATTCTGTTTTAAGTAGCTCCTTACCCAGTCCTAACCAGGCCCTGGTGAGGCAAGTGTGCAGGAGGCGGAGAGACCAAGAAAAATAACCTAGAGCAGTGATGGCGAACCTTTTAGAGACCGAGTGCCCAAACTGCAACCTGGAACCCATTTTCTTTTAATCGCAAAGTACCAACACCGCAGTCAAACCTGAACACTGAGGTTTCAGTTTATTTTTATTATTTTATTTTATTGAGGTTTTAGTTTAGGAAAAAATCATACTCCTGGCTCACCGGCTTGCGGGCTGTGCATGCCGCTGCAGCTCATGTGCTATAGTTTCACCACCACTGACCTAGAGGAACGGAGGCTTGAGCGGTCTTAAAAAGAGATCTGGGAGTCAACCAGGCCGGGAGGAGAAAGAAGGGATCCCCTGCATAACAGGCACCCGAAACAGTGGGAACAGCCTCTCTGGGAGCCCGCAGGGCCAGCGGAGACCCTACTGGTTTGATTTTGGGTGGTTTCATTGACACACAGTCCACTGGGCAATAAGTTTAGGGCGAGGGACAAGGGAGGAGTCATATGGGGACCAGGACCCCGGACTGATCAGATTAGCAGGAATGGGAAAAGCACGTGTTGGACCCCAGAGGCTCCAAGGGCGATGGCTTTGGCAAAGCAGGGGCTCCTTCCAAGACGAGCCACTGATTCTGCAGCTGGAAGGAAGCAGCCTCCCTCTCCTGGGACCCTGACAGAGGCCACATGGACTGCGGGCTTGGAGTGAGGTACACCTAAGGGAACATTCCCCCAGGGGGCGCTTCTGGAAAGCCGACCTGAGCTGAAGATGAGCCTGTGAGCACAGATCCCAGAGCATCTTTTTTTTTTTCTTTTTTCTTTTTCGTTTTTATCGGTACCAGGGATCGAACTCACGACTGCCTGCTTGCAAGGCAGGTGCTTACGCTGCTGAGCTAAATCCCCAGCCCTTCTTTTTTCTTTTTTCCTTTTTTTTTGTCTTTTTCAGATCCTGGAGTATCTTAAAGCAAATGCCAAGTCTTGTAGAATTTCTTTTTGTAAATTTAAAAAAATTTGAATAATTTCACGTGTAAATACTTTTAGCATGTGAATTTAGTAGGTAAGGGCTTTAAAAATCATAGCATCCTATATAACAAAATTACTTATCATTTATATAATTTTTTTTTTTTTTTTGTACTAGGAATTGCACTCAGGACCTCATGCTTGCCAGGCAGGCACTGTGCTGCTAAGCATATATTTAAGTTAGCAAAATTAATAGTATTTTCTTTTTTTTTCTTTAAGGAGAAAAAGAAAAAAACCAAAAAAGGGTACAAGTAATACAAAATTTAAAAAACAAACAGTAAGAAATCACCAGCTAATAGATCACACATTCTCATCCCAGAAACAGTTGTTTAAGTTACAAAACTGAAGCATACAAAGTGGACCTTCAAACAGTGAGAGTGCAAACAGTTTTGTTCAATGATCCAAAAAAACTTAGTAATATGGTTATCTATCTTATACACTTAAACATATATACAGTTATAATGCTTAGAGCACTTTCTTTTCTTTTCTTTTGTACAGAGACAATTACACATTTTGGGTTTTATTACTCCCACAGTTCTTACTACTTTTTTTGAAGAGAGTAAAACCAAATGCGACATATCAGAACAGAGTCAGTCAAATCAAAAGGATGGACATAATAGATAATGTAAAAAACAAAATATAAGGTAATCAACAATGATTACCATACTGCCTCTTGCTATTTTAAGAAGAATTGCCAGTTATAATAAAATTGAACAAAACAGTAAAGAATAAAACCAAAGCACTGGAGACATTACAGGACTTTAAAAGAAAATAATAGTCAACCAGAATGGGCATCATAATGATTCTTATTGTCTTCACAGTTTTGCCTATACTTTCGAACTTGGTACTATTAAGCAAAGCAGAATAGGGGAAAATCAGTCAAAACAAGATGGTGAGGGCAATACAGGATTTCAAATCAAGTTAATAGGAAATCAAAGTAGATTACTATAATATATCCTGCTATTTTAAATTTATTTTTCCCTTAATTAAAAAGATACAAACAAAAAAGTAAATAATTAAAAAAAGGGATTGAGATAAAAGAGGGCATAACAACAGAACAGCGCAGGTCAAAACATAACCATTTAAGCAAAATAGTGTTTCACCACAAGATATCCTGACATAAAAATAGTTACCATAGTGTCTTTTTCCTTGAAATCTTTGAGTATAACTTCGTATACTGTAGCACCAAACATATCAAGACACTGTAAAACCATTCAAGAGAATGACATTATCACAGGGTATTTAGAACCAATTAACAGGAAATGAACAATTGTTTCTGTATAATCTCCTTGTCTATAAAAGTTTTTACTTATATTATCATATATAATAAAATCCAATAAGATACAACCTTTTAAGACCGATGGAGACAGAAGAATACAACTTTGAATGGACTTCAAAACAAGATGATACTAAATCAGCACTGCTATTATGATATCTTGTTTTCTCCAAAATAGCTGTTCTTACCATCCAATCTTCTCTGCCTTATTTCTGTTGAGCTCTTTTTCTGTCGTTTGCTGTCAGTTTGTCTTCTTCATTTCGCTTTTTGCTCCATTCATGTGGCTTCTCTGCCACTATTTCTGGAATCCTGATAATTTCCTTTTTTAGAATATCCTGCAGTATTCTCTGAAGAGTTGAATTGGTGGTTGCAAATTCCCCTAGTTCCCCTTTATCCTGGAAGTACCTTGCTTTTCCATCAATTTCTAGGGACAGTTGTGCAGGATATATCAATCTTGGCTGGAGGTTATTATCTTTCAAAGCTTGAATTATTTCCCCCCACGCTCTTCATGATTTGATGGCTTGTGCTGAGAAGTCTGCTGTAATTCTGATGGGTGTTCCCTTGTAAATGATCTGTTTCTTGTCTCTGACGGCTTTTAGTATTCTGTTCTTATATTGGATTTCTGGAATTTTGATTATTATATGCCTGGGTGTAGCTCTGTTTGGGTTGTAGGTGGCTGGGGTCCTGTATGCCTCATACATCTGAGTATCTTTACCTTTTGCTAAATTAGGGAAATTCTCTTGGATTATTTCTGTGAATAGCTTTTGTAGTCCATTTGTTTGTGTCCCTACTTCTTTTATGTTCTTAATTCTTAAGTTATAGATCCTCTTATCATCTTCTAGCCTTTGTATTATTGCTGTTTGTTTTCTTGTTATTTTTAAGAAGTTTTTCATTTCATGCTCCCATATTACAAATCTGCCCTCCAATTCAGATAATCTATCCTTAGTTTCTTTCAAGCTGTTATGCCAGTTTTCGATAGAGTTTTTAGTTTCCTGGTAATCTCTTTGAACCTGCTTCACATATTCTATGTTTTCTTTATTTTCTCCATCAAATAATTCTCCCCTTTTTTTCTGTTCTTCCATTCTACCATATGTTTTTTCTTGGGCAGTGCTTAGCATATCTCTAACTATTCTACTTATATCTTGCTTCAGGTCATTAATAACTTCATTCCTGAACTCGTCTATGAGGTTTTGGAGATAGCGCTTTATGTCTATTGGTGCCGTGTCTGATATTGCATGTTTCTCAGGATTGGGGGCTGAGGACCCTTTCTTGTTGCTCCCTCTTCCCATATTTTTTTGTTCCTTATATACAAGCGTATATAGGAGGCTCCATTTCTTTCTTTGTCAGTTACAGTTTGTTTGAATTGCACCGGCTAGGTGTTCCCACCCACTGCAGTGTACTAGGGAGACACAAACCTGGGCAGCTTATGCTGGGCCCGCCCCTCCAGGTCAACCTACCGAAGGCTTCACTGCTAGGGTGCACCTCCAGGTGCTGGGATCTGGTTTGGGCTAGCATACTGGGTCTTAGCAGCGTCACACAGGCCAGGCACTCCCCACCAATCCCGCTTGAGAGGGGAATATGTGATTGAAGTCACTGCAGCATCCTGTTTCGGGTAGTCTGCCCGGTCCCAGCATGTCCTTTGCTGAAGCCTCCTACTCTATGAAAGGATCCCCGATCTGCTTACTCACTGCAGGTCGATGCAGGGCTCCCAGCCAGTCCTGCTCTCAACTGCATTCACCGCTTCCCACCCTCAGAGCTTTTGCACCTCTCTCCTTGCCGTGTGGATAGAGACGCAGCAGCAGCTGCAGAAATTCAAATCGCAGCTTCCAGTGGTGCGGAGTCCAGCTTCCGTGCTGAGACCTTATCTGTTCTTGTTGTATCACCGGGATTGCATTTCCAGTTGGTTTCTCTTAGTTTATTTGGTTCCTGGGTCGGCAAAGTGTATCTCCCCTTGCTTAGGATTTCTCGCCTGGCACCATGCCTGGATTTTAAGTGTGGTTTCTCAGAGAGCCTCTGAAGCTGCTGCTATCTATCTGCCATGTTCTCCCGGAAGTCAATAGTATTTTCTTAATTTTATCTAATACTTAGACTATGTTCTAGTTTCTTTAATTGTCTAAAAATTAGTTTTCTCAAAGTGAGGGCACAGGAGCACACACTTACATTCCTAACACTTGGGAGGCTGAAACCAGCTTGGACTACACAGTGAAGCCCCATTGGGAAAAAAAGAGAAAAGCAAACAAAAAATTCCAATGTGTTCAGTTCAAAGTCCATACACAGAATTAGAGTTCTTGAATGAATTTAAATGAGAATTTGGCATTCCTCCTCGTTGCCTCTCTCCCTCTGGAGACCTCAGACTGACTCACCCAGAATTTGCGTTTCTGGTTGCTGATCTCCTCGTGCTTTCCACACCGCTGGCTACTCGCTCTCATGGTCTCGGGACTTTGTTCTCCTAGATCTCCGGTGTGGAGACCTGGCTCTCCTCCCACCCTTGGGCTATGCTGTCTCAGCCTCCTTTGTGGCTTTCTTCTCCTCTTTGAACTTTAAATTTAGGCTCTTCAGCATTCAACTCTTTTCCCCTTGGTTATTTCCGCACGTTGGTGTCCCGCACGTATTCCCCCTCCCCAGCCCCCCTCCGTTCCTCCTGGTCAGACCCTACAGTCCTGGGCACCTGAGGCTGCCCTTGCTTCCTCCCTTTCTCTCAGCCAGCACCCCATCTGTCACCGTGCTCTGTCCATCCACTCAGCCATGGCCAAGCCTCCTTTGGACAATCGCAGCTGTCTCTTTGCTGCCTCTTGCCTCTTCTCTGACCCCACCCCACCCCTTCTTTTTTGTATGCAGCAAAGGTGTCAGAGCCGTCTTCCCCAAACCCAGATCCAGTCTTTTTTTTTTTTTTTTTTTCTTTTTTCTTTTTATCGGTACTGGGGATCGAACTCACGACCGCCTGCTTGCAAGGCAGGTGCTTATGCCGCTGAGCTAAATCCCCAGCCCCTTAGATCCAGTCTGGCTCCTTCCATACTCAGCACCCTTTAATGACTCCTCATTTTCTACAGAATGAAGTACAGATGGTCTCTGACTTATGCTGGCTCGATTTGAGACTTTTTCCAACCTTACTGTGGTGCTAAAGTGATGTGCACCAGTAGGAACCTTACTTTGAAGTTTGAATTTTGATATTTGCTGCTTGATGACTTTGAATGTGACACTCTCTCACAAAGCCAGGCACAGCATGAGCCACAAGAGCCACACAAAGCTCCTGGGTGCGGTGTTGTTAAGCTAATACGTGCCCTAGGTTAGGCGCAGTAGATGAATTTTCATTGATGCTGGTTTTGGGTAATGGTGGGTTCATCAGCTACTGTAAGTCAGGGGGCATCTGTACACATCCTTTTGCCTGAGATGCAAGCCCCTTTCTGAATGGACCTGTAGGCACTTGCTTCGCTCTTTCTCGCTTCACCCACCTTGGACTTTGCGTTGTAGCTAAAGTGAGTGAATGTCGCAAACTCACAGGCCAAGGTGCCTCCTCTCCCGCCCTCTCAGGCCTCTGCAGCAGAGTCCCCTCTGCATGTGCCCCTTATTAGCTCAGGGTTCTGCCCTCCCTCAGCTCAGGGTGGAGGCCATTGCTCAGTCTCGAGATGGGGTCACAGGGGACATCTCTGAATTCCCACCACACCCCTGTGTCCTTCATCACGCCTCTACCACGGTGTGATTCTCCAAGTTGGGAGCCGAGGCCTCGTCCAGTGGGTGCGTTGGCGAGTTGGGACCCCCATGTGCTGATCTCATGCTGAGAGTTTTTATCTTTGTGAATCAAAATTGAAGCAACAAATATCCATATTAAAAATATATTTTAAAAAAATCTTTGGCAAGTACTGGAGACTCAACCCAAGGGCTTCACACATGCTAGACGATGTCCTTGACCCTTTTAATTTTTGACACTAAATTTGCCAAATATCCCAGGCTGGCCTCCAATTTGTGATCCTCCTGCCTCACCCTCTGGAGTAGCTGGGGTTACTTGTGTGGATCACCCTGTCTATCTCAAAAGCCTCAAAGTTTTATGTATTTACTTGGTGGTACTGTGATTGTCCCTAGAGCCTTGTGCATCCTAGGCAAGTGCCCTACCCACGGAGCTACCTCCTCAGCCCAATATTAAAACTTTAAATGAAGGCAGAACCATAGGAGAGGCTGAAACAAAAAATAGTAATATTCCTTTTGCTTTTAAAAAATATTGCATTAAAATATTATCTTTTTTTTTTTTGTACCAGGGATTGAACTCATGACCTCATGCGTGCCAGGCAGGCACTTATGCCACTGAGCTAAATTCCCACCAATATTATCTATCTTGATTGCTGAAAATTTGGTTCCACATTAAACTTTGCACCTAGTGGGTGGCTCCCTGCCTCACCTTGACCCTGGGGAAAAGACCTTTTCCACAGGCCCAGGTGGCATGGTGAGGTGGCAGGGCCTGGATGTCCTGGTTTGGGTTGGATGGTGGGAAATTTTCTGAGAAGGATGATCTCACCCCACTGAGCACTTGCGCCACCAGTGGTGGGCAGGGACATGACCTACCTGAAGACCCCAACTGAGTACCTTTTCCTGGCCAGCTAGGGCTGCCTGCACCTCACACCTCTCAGAAACTGCCAGGCCAGAAGTATCTCCATGCTCCAGCCATGGGAGGGTGACGTAGGCTTAGTGAGACTTGATCCTAATACACTGTAATTCTGTGAGAGCCCAGTCTGAGGGAGAAACAAGGCTTGTCACAGACAAGTGGGCATCTTGGAGTCAAATCAAAGGAAAGCTGAGACTGTTGAGTAGTGATACTCAAATTTTTTGCTTCCAGGCATTTTTTCTACCCTTGAAAATTATGAGGGCCCAAAGAGCTTGTAGCTATGTGTCATATCTATCAGTGTCTAGTGTTAAGAACTAAAACTAGGTTGGTATAGTGGCACACACCTATAATCCCAGCAACTTGGGAGGCTAAGGCAAGAGAATTATAAATTTGAGACCAATTTGGGCAATTTAACAAGATCCTGTCTCAAAATAAAAAAATAAATCAAGTGTAGTGACCCAAGCCTGTAATTCCAGCCTTTGAAGGACTGCAGCAAATTCAAGGCCAGCTGGGCTCCATAGTGGGTTCAAGGCCAGCCCGAGCTACATAAGGAAACTTTGTCTCTAAAAAAAAAAAAAAAGCCAAAATGAAACAAAAATAAAAATAAAATAAAAAGCTCAGGTTTAGAGCACCTCCTTGGGTTCAATGGTTAGTACCATAAAAACAAACAAACAGGGACTGGGGATTTAGCTCAGTGGCATAAGTGCCTTCCTTGCAAGTGTGCGGTTGTGAGTTCGATCCCTGGTACCAATAAAAAGGAAAAAGACAAAAAAACAAAAACAAACAAAATCCAAAAATCCTCAAAAAACGAAAACAAACAAAAAAAAACCTACGGCTAGGGAAGAATGCTTGCCTGCTCTGGGTCCCATTCCTAGCCTTAAAAAAAAAAAAAATTAACAACTGACATTCTGAAATAACTCCATTTTTACATGAACAAATCCAATGATAAACCCTTTTTATCCTAATGTAAATAATATATATTTTGGGAAAAAAATGAGATTTTCTAAAACAAATCATTTAGGGAAAATTGACATTGATTTACATTGTTTATAAATCTCTTTAATGTTAGGTTTGCTAGAAGACAGCTGACTTCTTGCATCTGCTTCTGTATTCATTACGTTGTGATATGTTTGGGGTATTTTTTGTTTTGTTTTGTTTCTGTTTCTGTTTTTTGAGACAGGGTTTCGCTATGTAGTTCATGGTGGCAACTTACCAAACTTAGTGAGATCTTCTGTTAAATTTTAACAAATTTAAAAAGGGCTGAGGTTGTAACTCAGGGCAAAGGCCCTGCATTCAACCCCCTGCACAGCCAAAATATAAACATAGATAAAAATTTAAAAATTCCTAAGATAGTAAGTGTTCCTAAAAAGTTCCCAAAAAAGTTTATTTAGGGTAAATAAACTTCTCCCTAAACCTATTTAGAGTAGATAAATTAAATAAACTTCTCATGAAGGCTATTTCCCAGAGGCTACTTCCTACTGCCAACGAAAGTGTGACTGGCTAGATGTTTTTGTTCATACTCCGTTACAACTGCTGTAACTTATAGTTTCTTCTATTATGTAATGGTGTTATCCAAGGTCAGCTTTCCATGTCAGTGCAATGAGACCCAAATCATTCGTTCTAATGACTGGCTAATATTTTATTCTCTAAATAACTCTAATATTATATTTCTCCTTATTTCCAGGCTTTTTATGAGTATATAATTTATTTCTTTTAAATTAACTTAGGGCTGGACTGGTTAGACCTGCTAGCCACACTGAAATTGTATGTGACTTTATTTTTATTTATTTATTTATTTTTGAGCACAGGGTTGCATGCATGCTAGACAAGAGCACTACCACTGAGCTCAAATCTCTAAATTAATTTTAGTTTAATTATTTACTTGTTTTCGCTTTTTTGAAAGAGTCTTGCCATGTAGTTCAGGCTGGCCTGAAACTCTCTATGTAGCCTAGGCTGATCTCAAACTTGTGACCGTGTGCTTTTCTTCTAGGTGCTGGAATTACAGATGTCCACCACTATGCCTGATTTAATTAGTTTTCTTTATTTTTATTTTTATTTTTTTGAGACAGGGTCTCTCTGTGCAGTTCAAGGCTGGCCCTGAATTCACTATGTAGCTCAGGTTTTCCTCAAACTGATAGCTATCCTTCTGCCTCAGCCACCCCGCTGCTGGGATTACAAGTGTGTAGCACCATGCCCAGCTGAATTAGTTTTTAATACAGAACAAATTTACTCTTAGTTTTTTAAATTTCAAATCTATAGTAAAATATTCAAATTGTACCATAAAATTAAAGTTTTTATAATACAGATTTTATGCATAGATTTGTAAAAGCATATTATTATTATTTTTTTTCGTCTTTTTTGTTTTTATCGGTACCAGGGATCGAACTCACGACTGCCTGCTTGCAAGGTAGATGCTTATGCCACTGAGCTAAATCCCTAGCCCCAAAAAGCGTATTATTTTATGTAGAATGGAAGACCTCATTTAATTTAGAGTTTTAAAAATATGCAAAATGAGTGTCTTTTAGTCTGTTAATGCTGCTGTTACCGGGGTTCTAGAATTCAGTGGGCTCCTTCTGGAGATTCTTTCCAGGTTCTTGTCCTAAACAAAAAATTGGATAAAACAAGAAAAAAAGATAGTAAGTTTTATATTTACTAATGGCGAGAAAAAGAAATACCCTCTGCAGTGAATTCAGGCCAACTAAAGTAGGAAAAGTACATTCTGTAGGGTGAGTGGCCACTGAAAGAGCTTGTAGTGGCCACAAGGTTAACTTTGGCCATCTTTGTAGTCCTTATTCCAACATCAGATCTAAGACATTCTCTTAAAACTTGGTTGATTTCATGCCAGAACAATTGCAGACAGTATTTTTCGACTGATCTCAAGTGCAAGAGCTCTGTGTCCCGGAGCTCAGTGTCCTGGAGCTCAGTGATTAACAGGTCATGATCGTCCAGACAGCTGGCCATGCCCTAATCTCCTGCCTCACAGCTATAACAAAATACTTGAGACTGGATAATTTACAAAGAACAGAAATCTAAGTTTCACTGTTCTAGAGGTTCAAAATCAGGGTTCAGTGTCTGGATGAGGCCTGGTATTTGCTTCCAACTTCCCGGTACTCTGTGTCCTTACATAGTAGAAGAATTAGAAAAACAAAGGTCAAAAGAAAATGTACTCTTTAGCCCTGAGCCCTTTTATTTATTTATTTAGAGAAAAAAAGCAAAACAGAAAAAAGGGTAGAAATAATACAGAATTTTAAAGAAAAGACAGTAAGAAATCATTAGT
Source organism: Cavia porcellus (assembly GCF_034190915.1). Taxonomy (NCBI): domain Eukaryota; kingdom Metazoa; phylum Chordata; class Mammalia; order Rodentia; family Caviidae; genus Cavia; species Cavia porcellus. The sequence goes on along the minus strand of NW_026947508.1, from coordinate 21,496,133 downwards.
TGATAAATTACATATTGTTATCTTAGAAGGAGTTGCTCAAATTGCAAAATCAAAGCATAAAAAGTGGACAGTTAAACAAGGACAGTACAAACCATTCTGTTTGATAAACTAACAAAAACTTAGTAGTATGGTTATCTATCTTGCACACTTAAACATATATACAGTTATATCCTTTAGAGCACTTTCTTTCCCCCTGAGCCCTTTTATATGAGTACTGATCCTATATGTGAGGAGTCTCCCTTCCTTACTTGCTAAAGATCATATCTCCGAATACTGTTGCACTGGGGATTAAGTTCCAATGTGAATTTTTTGTTTTTGTTCTTATTGGTACCAGGGATCGAACTCCCTGGCACTTCCAAGGCAGAAGCTTATGCCACTGAGCTAAATCTCCATTCCCTCAATGTGAATTTTTTAAAAGGGGGATTTTATCATTCAACCTATAGCAAGAACTATTGGAATTGGTAAAGTAAATAGTTGCTTCTTGGCTTTTTATTAACCAGAATCTTTACATGATCTTCCAGGCACTGCCAGGACCCTATGAGGAGCTGACTCTTGCAGCCCAGAGCCATGGAGTTAAACAGCTCTTCCCGGGTGGATTCTGAGTTTCGATACACACTCTTCCCAATTGTTTACAGCATTATCTTTGTGCTGGGGATCATCGCCAATGGCTATGTGCTATGGGTCTTTGCCCGCCTATACCCTTCCAAGAAACTAAATGAGATAAAGATCTTCATGGTGAACCTCACGGTGGCTGACCTGCTCTTCCTGATCACCTTGCCTCTGTGGATCGTCTACTATTCCAACCAGGGCAACTGGTTTCTACCCAAATTCCTTTGTAACCTGGCTGGCTGCCTCTTCTTCATCAACACCTACTGCTCTGTGGCCTTCCTGGGAGTGATCACCTATAACCGCTTCCAGGCAGTGAAATATCCCATCAAGACTGCTCAGGCCACCACCCGCAAGCGAGGCATCGCTTTGTCCTTGGTCATCTGGGTGGCCATTGTGGCTGCTGCATCTTACTTCCTTGTCATGGACTCCACCAACGTAGTGTCCAATAAGGCAGGCTCGGGCAACATTACTCGTTGCTTTGAGCACTATGAGAAGGGCAGCAAGCCTGTCCTCATCATCCATATCTGCATTGTGCTCGGCTTCTTCATTGTCTTCCTTCTCATCCTCTTCTGCAACCTGGTCATCATCCACACGCTGCTCAGGCAGCCAGTGAAGCAGCAGCGCAATGCTGAGGTCAGGCGCCGAGCGCTGTGGATGGTTTGCACGGTTCTGGCAGTGTTTGTCATCTGCTTTGTACCACACCACATGGTACAGCTGCCCTGGACCCTGGCTGAGCTGGGGATGTGGCCAAGCAGCAACCACCAGGCTATTAATGATGCACATCAGGTCACCCTCTGCCTCCTTAGCACCAACTGTGTCTTAGACCCTGTCATCTACTGTTTCCTCACCAAGAAGTTCCGCAAGCACCTCAGCGAAAAGCTTAATATCATGCGCAGCAGCCAGAAATGCTCCCGGGTCACCACTGACACAGGCACTGAAATGGCCATTCCAATCAACCACACTCCTGTCAATCCCATCAAAAATTAGTTCCTGCTTGCTGGGGTCAGGCCCAAAGTCTTCTGTTCCATAAGGGGTATCTGCTGTAGTCACCTCCTCCCTGGGCACTGGTGGCCCATGAAGTATAAAGCCTACCTCACACACAGGCAGGGACAATGGCCATGCTGGACTGCTAGAAAATCCAGAACTTGAACGAGTACCTTCACCCCCTTTGCACACATCATGACCTGATCCTGAGCCTCTGGGTCCGATGAAGCTAAGAGGAATCTGAGGGTCAGGGGACAGACTCTGAGCCATTCCCAGGTTGCCCTACTAGGGTAGTAGCCTAAAGCCCTTAGGCAATGACTCCCAAGTGCTCAGACAGTGGAAGTGGCCTGGTAGAATCTTCTGATTCCGCCAGCAAACCTGTCCCAAATGACAACTACAGAAAAGAAAACATGAACAGAGCAAAAGCTAAGACATGAGCTTGTTTCCTGCACAGGATTTGCCTCAAGCTTGGGTCAGTCCTGAGGGGCTGGGAGAGAGAGAGCCTCTCCTTCATTTTCCTGCCTTACTAACAGACCCTGAGTGAAGACCTTCAGTGGGGCAGAACGTCTCTTTAAAGCAAAATTTGAGAGCACACCAGCCAGGGCAAGTCCAGAGGCTTCCATGGGAACAGCGCCTACTCAGGAAAGAGCCTGAGGTTTCTGGTTGGGAAAAATCTGCTCCTTCTCTGGAAGGCCCTCTCTGCCTAATTTCCAGGAAATAGAAGGGACAGTTACACAGGCTGGTGGGTGTCAGCTTCTCCAGTATTTCTAAGACAGCTGCCTGTCATTTTTGATAAGCATTCAAATGAGACGCTCTCCTTCCTTTAGCCAAGAACTTGCAGTGTGAGCCCTGCGGCCTCAGACATGGGGTGTCCAGTGCTCCTCTGAGAACTTCCTTCCAGCCATTGTCGCACTAATTTGGGACTTTTCTGCCTGCCAGGCAACACTGGATTGCTAATTTTGATACATAGTTCCCCAGGGGCTAGTAACCTGCTTGGGTCTGGGAGAGTAGCTGTGCACTGGCTCTAGCTGATGGTGACCGTACCCGGTGGCCAGAGCAGCACACTCAAGCGTTGGTGTCACACAGACCCAAGTTCAGTCTTGGCTTTGTCACTTCCTGCCGAGTGGCTGGGGACTCAATTTTCTACCTCTTAGTGTTGTTGCCTGTGAGGTAAAACCTACCTCCCTGAGGTGTTCGGGCAGCAAATGCCGAGAAAGGCACCTCTTGGTCAGGGTGACTGCATCCCAGACCCTCCCTTTGACTGAGAATGTGGACCCTTCAGTCCTCCGGTAGAGGCTGAAACAGTAAAGGGTGGCACCTGGATGTGGGGATGCTGCTTCAGGCTTTGCAGACCACTCACCTAAGATATATGGACTCTCGAACTCTGAGAGAGCGACAGAGACAGACACAGACACAGACACAGAGACAGAGAGACAGAGACAGAGAGGCAGAGAGAGAAGGGGGAGTGGGGTGGGTGTGTGCAGGAGTACTGCACCTGCGTGATTGTGATAGAGAAAATGACTCTGCTCACAGAATAAATTTTCAGAGCAAAGCAGAAGGCAGGGAGAAATGACAGGAGCATGGAGGGAAGAGGGGACAGATCTTGCAGGGGCCTGCTGGGTGACTGTCCTCTACACGCCTTCCATTGTGTCCCATGAGAGTCTCTTGTCCGGACACCTTACTTAGTTGCTTAAGCTGATTTGAATGAGTGTCTATTACTGGCAGCCCGCAGAGCAGCAGATAAAGTGTAAGTCTATGTGCTAACATTGCACAGTGTTTCCTGAACATCAGCCATTTGCATCTCTCCTTGCAAGCTTTGTAATGTCCACGCACCGGCTGTGTGTTTACTTAATAAATACTTTTTCTTTAAATCCAGTCAGTGTTTAAAACTCATATTTATTGAAAAAGAACTTATAATTGTAGATGAAAAACAAAGCTACCTGCCACAAACAGGAGGCAAGCATAAAATGAAAATAAAACTACTAAAACTGTTTCTCCGTGTTCTGTCTGAAGTTATCCCATGTGCCCCAGGGGTTGCATACCATACCCCAGAAAAGCCTGCTGTCCTGTATACAATGCCTGGAGTTTGCACTCAGTGAGTGCTCAATGAAGAACGACTGACAATTCTTTTTTTTAAATTAGATTTTACTGGTACATTTTAGATATACATAATGGTCCCATTCTTCAGAGAATTTGTCCCTGTACGTGATTTAACTTGTTTCTGCTCCCCCCTCCCCTTTCTTCCCTGAACCATGAGTGGCAGTTCTGAGATAAGGGCTTGTTCTTACCCCGTTGTTGTCCTAGCTCATAGGTTAGGCTCTTCTACCCAGGCTGCTGGGGTGTGGGAAGAGCATACAGTTGGCTTTCTGTATCGATGGGCTCTATATTCCCAGATTCAACCAACTGCTTGTTGAAAATGTTAGAAAAATAAAATCGTGTTTGTACTGAACACATACAAGATTTTCCTGTTGTCCTCACTTTCTGAACAATACAGTCTGATAGCTATTTACTTTAGCGATCATAAGTGATCTAGAGATGATTTAAAATATCTAGAAAGAGGTGAGGAGGGAGATTGTTTGCAAATATTATGCCACTTGATCATCCGAGGATTTTGGCATGTGTAAGGGGTGGCCTGCAACCAAGCCCCCTCGGCACCCTAAGCTTAAGTGTTAAGGTCACAGCCTGCTCCAGCCCTGGTAATCTCATTGCCACCCCAAATACAGCTGCATTTATTTACCCTGTAACCTTGCCTGGTTTGGTCAGGCTTCTGTTCTGTTTGACTTTGCCCAGAGCACTCAAATTCCTCCAGGCAACATTTTAGGGCTGGGAAGGCCCAGCATTTTAACATGCATGTCAGGGTCTGCCTTCCCTACTCTGTGGGGCAGGAATGTTCTATGAGCCCAGTTCCTCTATTTTTCTTTCTTTCCTTTTGGTCTTTTTGAGACAGGGTCTCGCTATGCAGTTCAGGCTGGCCTTGAGCTCACTTTGTAGCCCAGGCTGGCCTCAAACTTGCAATGATTCCTCCTGCCTCCACCTCCTAAATGCTGGGATTTCAGGCAGGTGCCACCACACCCAACTTGAATCCAGTTTCTTCTACACTGCCTAGAATTGACATCTGCCTGTCATCAGAGTGTACAGCTTCCCCAAGGTGTAGCATAAACATGCATTACATAGGTATACACTTATTTTCAAAGATAAGGAATCTTTCTAGAGACAAAGGGGATGCTCTATGACCATCTATCAAAGGAAGATATAAAAAATTTTCAGAAAGCTAGAACATTTTGGGACCGAGAGGGTCCATTCCCTTCATCTTGCTAAGAGGAATAAGGGCCCGAGGGGTAAAGGTATCATAGAAGTTGCACAGGACAGAACAGAACTACAGCATTGGGTGTTTATCTGCATCTCTTCCGGTGGCGGTGTCAGGGATGATATGAAAATCTAAGCTGTAATTCTGTTCATGAAACCTCACGGATGGGGGCTTCCAAGGCATCCTGTGTACCAACAACACCTTACCTTTCATTTCCCCCGATTGCTTCCTCCTCTTTTGCCCCAGGGACCTGCCACAAACTCAACCAGAGAACCCTCCACTCCTGCAAGGCCAGGTTTCCTCGAGATGAGTCATAAACACTAGATCGGATAAGGGCAGGTCACGCTAGACTAGAACTGGGTGTGTTTCTACTTAGTTTTACTCACCTGTGCTTGAGTAAGGCCACAGGAGATACAATAAAACCTTTCGGAAAGCACCGGGGATTGTGCAGACTTGTTTTTTTGTCTTTTTGAGACAGGGTCTCACTATGCAGTTCAGGCTGGCCATGAGCTCACTTTGTAGCCCAGGCTGGTCTCGAACTCGCAGCGATCCTCCTGCCTCAGCCTCCCGAGTGCTGGGATTATAGGCATGAACCACCATGCCCAGCTCCAGACTTGGTATTTCTATAAAACAAATCACATTGCCCAGGACATCACATGGCCAGTGAGCAGTCCTCCTACTCACTCATCCTTCTGTCCACCACTTGCCTGTCTGTCCATCCATCTACTCATGCATTTAGATACCCCAAAAAGTCCCATGGAGTGTTTACTTTGGTTTAGTGACTATGATAAACATAATTTTTATCTATTATTCCATTAAAACCCTCATACCCTTCCTGAAAAGCATGTGGTTTTTATCCCTAAATTAAAGAATAACATAGGTAAGGCACACCTGTAATCCCAGCATTGGGGAGGCTGAGGCAGGAGGAGGATCACTGTGAGTTCAAGGCCAACCTGAGCTATATAGTGAGACCCCAAGGAGATGTCCCCAAGATCTTCCCTCTGGGTAGGTCTCACTCCCTCACTTCACATCCTCCCCGGATTATGAAACTATTGATGAGATCAGAGCCCTCATGATTATGATCTAATCTGTTTTCCCAATTTCACCTCTGAATATTTCTTCAGGAGGGACCAAGCCCTGAGGAGACAGTTCATATCCAAATCATAATTCTTCAACCCTAGCTCCCAAAGGCTCATGACCATCTCATAGCACAAAATACATATTTAATTCATCTCCAAGACTCCTGATAATCTTCATAGTTGCAGGACTGCTCAAAATTCCAAGTCCAAGATCTCCTCTGACACTCAAAGCAAACTCTTGGCTGTGAGCCTCAGTAAAAATAAAAGACCAAATTACATATACTCAGCATGCAATGTTGGAACCAGGTAAACATTTCTATTCCGAAAGAGAGGCACTGGAGAATACCAAGGACCAAAGCAAGATTGAAACCCAGCAGGGTAAATATTAAATCCTTGTCCAGCATCCAGGGCATATGCTAGAGGGATGTGAGCTTCAAACTGTTTGTGCAGCCCTTACTTTAAGGTCTTGCTGGTTGCAGCCCACATGATCTCTCTCTCTCTCTCTCTTTCTCTCTCTCTCTTTCTCTCTCTCTGACTCTGCTTACTATGTGCAGCTTTGCTTGATAGATATTCTACATTCCTGGCATCTCAAACTTTCTGGAGGCTACATAGCTAATTCAGCTTCACACTCACAACTTTGCATACTGCCTCTCTGCTGCTGCTTGCAGGGACTCTGATTTTGCTACACATTGCCTGCCCTCCCAGGCTTTTCTTTGAAATCTCAATAGAAGCCTCCACAACCTCTCAACTCTTACATTCTGCATGCCTGCAAAATCAACCTCATATGGATGACACCGAGGTCTACTACCAGCCAGAGTAATAACTAGGCCCCTGAGACCATGGCTGCAGAGGCCTCTGAGTGCGTAGGTGGCTGAGCATAGTAGGAAAAAAATCATGGAAAATCAACTTTTTTTTTTTTTTGAGAAACAGGGTCACAATATGTAATTCCTGCTGGACTTGACCTCATTATGGAGCCCAGGCTGGCCTTGAAGTCACAATCTTCCTGCCTCAGCCTTCCAAGTGCTGGGATTACAAGCAGGGACCATCACACCTGGCTACTTGGTTTTTTTTAATGGCATTATTTTTTTCAGCAATCATATTTTCCTAGGCTCTGATTTTAAATACATTCTTTTCTCACCTAACAGCAAGTTTTTCAGATCTTTCTGCTCTGCTTTTGCTCATAATTCTCCCAGTAATTCTGGTTGAAAGCAGTGAGTAATTCTGATGTCCCAGTATAATATGTTCTCCTGAAATGTCCTCCAACAGAAGAACTAAACTGTAACCTTTAAATTTAGCCTCTTATAAAGCCTCAGGGAATGACCAATCTGTAGACAAGATTTGGGCCACTAGTCACAAAATCAGTCTCACTTCTTGATACCAATTTTCTCTATTAGATTTCCATTATTGTGACAAATACCTGAGAGAAACAACTTAAAGGAGGAAAGATGTGTTTTTCCCTCATGGTTTCAGTCCATGGTCATTTGGCTCTATTGCTTCTGGGCCCATGATGAGACAAGTGAGGGGACTTGTGGTGGAATAAAGTGGCTCGCCTTGTGGCAGGCAGGAATCAGAGAAAGGAAGGGGCTGGGAACAAGACATGGTCCCCAAGGGTCCACTCCCTCAAATAGAAGTTCCATCTTCTAAGTTTCTATCATTTCATAACAGCTCACCAAATTGTGAGCTCATAAATAGGTTAATTCATTGAGAGCTCAGAACTTTCACGATCCAGTCTTCTCAAAGGCCTTATTTCTTAATATCACTGCACTGGGAACCAAGTCTTCGACACATGGGCCTTCTGGAGGCATTTCACATCTAAACAAAATATTTCCATTTTACAGATTGGGTAAATAAAGCTCAGAGGGGTTCAGTACTTGACAAAAGAGTTATAAATAATATTCAAAGCCAGATCTACCTTAGTGAGCGTAGGTTCCGCTCCTTCGTTCCTTCTCTCAGTGACTGTACCCTCATCCACACCACTCCAGGCGCATTCCAGTGTGTACTGGGGCAGGAATCTCTTGAGGGAGCTGTTGGGGTTTCCACCTGGCTGTGTCTAGATTCTTCTTTGAGGTCTCTTGTGCTCTTTATACGGGCTAAAGTCCCACAAGGACACTTCCAAGCTCAGATCATTGTGGCCAGCTAAGGAGAGCATTTTTTTCTTACTTTCTTTTTGCTTTTTGTAGGGCTAAAATTAAACCCCAACACTCATGGATGCTAAGCATATGCTTTGCTATTGAGTCATAGGCTCAGCTCCTAGGAAGAGCACATTTGCAGTTGAGTGATATATGTAAACATCATGTTTTAAAGAACCCCAGGACCAGAGTGTCACTGTCATTCAAGCTACCAGAGAAGGTACTTTTTAAAAAAATCAATACTGGGGATTGAACTCACGACCACCTGCTTGCAAGGCAGGTGCTTATGCTGCTGAGCTAAATCCCCAGTCCCCAGAGAAGGGCCTCTAAGGAGTCCTGATAGTTCTGCAAAAGGAGGAACAGGGTGAATACTCAACATTTGTGGACTACTGAACTAACAGTTTATATTATTTTTCCCCCCTAAGCTCCTATAGGTGCAACTGACTCCGAACCACTCCTCCTTCTATAGCCATATAACTCAATCACTGGCCTCCTTTGATTAAATGTCCCCTTTCCAGGGAAGGCTGCCATTACTACTGCATTTAAGTGGAGGCTTTGATAATGAAGTGATTCCCCAGGGCGGCAAGGGAATGATCCGCATCATTAGGTCTGGCTGCAAAGCCCCACTTCTTTCTTTTTATTGCACTGGCTTCTTGTGTAGCTGTCCTCTGAGACATGGACTGGGAAGGTACATCTCTTGTCTCCCAGACAAGCAAGAAAAGTACTGCAGAGATGAAATGACTTCTCCAAGGTTACCTGGAAACAACATACAAAAACTGGGTTGAAGAGATCCTTGTTTTTAATTCCACTGGGTAAGATGCCTCGCCTACATTTTTCTGTGTGAATCCAAATCGGCTTTTGGCATCGCTGTTTTCCAGTCTGATCTTCCACAAAAGTTCCAGCGTATTTGCCCATCATCTTTCACTTTGTATGTATCTTTGGAAAATGCACAATAGTGTTTCATTGTATGTGTTCATTTTTTTTGGTACTGGGAATCGAACTCACAGCATTGCACTTGCCAAGGAGATGCTCTGCCACTGAGCTATATTCCTACCCTCCTCCCCTTTTTTAGAGACAGCCTCTCACTATGTAGTCCAGGCTGGTCTTGTATTCACTTATGTAGCCCAGACATATGTGGTCTTGAACTCACAGCGATCCTCCTGCCTCAGCCTCTTCAGTACAGGGATTACAGGCATGCACCACCATGCTTGGCACTGTATGTGTTCATTCTAAATTCACATAAAAATTATGACTGGGGCTGGGGGTTTAGCTCAGCAGCATAAGTACCTGCCTTGCAAGCAGGTGGTCGTGAGTTCGATCCCTGGTACTGATAAAAAAGTTAAAAAAAATTATGATTGTCACAGATACAAGAGTTTGAATATTGCATGGTTTCTTTTATATGAGAGATTTAAAATTGTAATAAAAAAGCAAAAAAAAAAAAGAGATAGATAACAGGAAATAGGGAGATCTTTTTCAAAGGAGAAGAGAATCAAGAGATAGGAGAAAGGGGAGGGGAAGAAGGGGAAGAAGGAGGTATAAAAAGAATTAAGATGTGTTATCAACTCCATACAAGGAATGTAATAATTTTGTACTACATATACTAATAAGAAATAAAAACTGAGAAAAAAATTTTGACTACTGTAGCAATGTTTTTATATATTGTCAATGACTAAAATCTGTCTCACTAGAGCTTCTGTAAAAAATAGTTATGATTTACATGAATTTGATTGAGTGGTTATATAAAGTGGCCCAGTGGTTGTCTAGATTTGGGGGAGAAGGATTGAGCAGTGATGGCTAATGGGTAGAGTGTTTGGATCTGGGATAACAAAAATGACCTAAGTTTGATCATGGTTATAGTTGTGCAACTCTGTCAATGTGCTGCAATCTATTCAGTCTTACATTTCTAAGTCTGTGGATTGTATGGTACACAAGATTTTAGTTCAATAAAGTTGTATAAACAAAAATTTGGCTGAAGTTCTTAGAACAGTCAGGCACGGTGGTACATGTCTGTAACTGTAGCACTTGGAAGTCTGAGGCAGGAGGATCGCTGTGAGTTCGAGGCTAGCCTGAACTACATAGCAAGACACTGTCTGAAGCAAAAAATTGAATTGGTTAGACGGTGCATGCCATCTAATATACTTAACAAATGTGCTTGTCTGAATAGATTGTATCATTATCTACAGTCTCCTTTTTTGTGACAGTCCATATTCTCTCTGCCCCTCTTTACCAAGTTCATCTTGTGTAACACTGTATTTTTCTAGAAATGCGAAACTGTGGAGAGGAACAGAGTGTGACTAGCAGGTTTTCTTTTCATTCGAGTTCTCAGGACACTCTACCATATGTTCAGAGGGTGTTTTAGGAAGTCAGAATTGCCACATTCATGCAGAAGGGGATTTTGGTCTTTGGATGGAAATGAAGAACTAGTTCCTTAAAAGGAAGGCTAGAACTTCAAAGGACACAACAGAGTGAAAAAGCACCTCACAGAGGGGAAGAAAATATTTGCAAATCATCTATCTAATCTGAGATTGATATCCTGAATATACAAAAATATTCCTACAACTCGATAACAACATAACTTGATAAAATATAAACAAAGAGCTGAGCCCAGTGGTGTATGCCTTCCAACACATACAAGGCCAAGGCAGGAGAATTGCAAGTTCAAGGCCAATTTGGATCACATGGCGAGAGTCTTTGTCTCAAACAGATGGACAAAGGATTTGAATATACATTTCTCCAAAGAAGATACACAAATGGTAATAAGCACATGAAGAGATGTTCAAAATCATTAGGGAAAAACAAACTGAAGCCATGAGATATAAAACAGAAAATAACTGTTGGCCAGGATGAAGAGAAATTGAAATTTCCATGTGTTACTAGTGGGAATGTAGAGTGGTACAGTCACTGTGGAAAATAAAAATTAAACATGGAATGATCATAGGGTTTAGTAATTCCTCTCCTGGATATCTACCAAAATAACTGAAAGTAGGGACTTGCACAGGTATTTGTACACCGAATAACAACATTATTCATAAAAGTCAAAAGGTATAAGCAGCCTAATTTTTCACTGAGGAATGAACGGGTAAACAAAATGTGGTTCAGAGGTGCAATAAAATATTAGCCTTAAAAAGGAAGGCAGTCCCGGCAGATGGCACGAATGTGGATGAACCCTGGGGACACGATGCTAAGTTATACAAGCCAGACATGACAGGACAAATGCTGCACGAGCTGACTTCTATGAGGTCTCCAGGGCAGCCAAATTCACAAAGGCAGAAAGCGGGATACTGTTTACCATGGGTTGGGGGAGAACAGGGAATTATTGTTTCATGGGTGCAGGGTTTTGGATTGAGAAGGTGAAAAATTGTAGGGATGGATGATGGTGATGGTTACACAAAAATGGGAATCGACTTAGCATCCTAGATCACACACTGAGTTGGATGAATGATAAATTTTATGATACATCGTAACAATACTATTACTGCTAAAAATAGATGGAGCAGAAAGAAATTCAGGGTCACACAGAAGCCTTTCTGGGCTTGGAGTGTGACTCAGTGGTCAGTTGCACCAGCACAAGTCCCTGGGTTCAATTCCCAGGATTGCAAAACAAAAGCACACAGAAAAAGTCTTCCTCATGATGGGTTTTCACATCCAAGGTGGTGTTTCCAGTTATGAGCCAAAAATTTCTGTTTAAGTCACTGTGTGAAAAAACTTAGCCAACAAAATCCTAACACACAGGATATTTTTGGTGCATATTTTGGTGATATTTTGGCTGGCTGAGCAAGGCAGCCAGATGAGGGGCCAGTGAGTGACCCTTTATTCCACAAAAGTTTAGTGATCTCGAGTTTTAAAAAAATGACAAAGTTCCTGCCCTCAGTTCCTAGTAAGTGGTAGGAGTGTCAAAGCTACAGTAGACTGGTTTATTTGCTCTTCGGCACTGATTGGCGATGGTGAGCGTGTTGGCACCTTGCAATCAGCCACATGAGAGAACCCACACTGCAAAAATGAGCAAACCCTACAAACCAGGCATACTGTCCTCTGAATCCGAGCTCTGTCACTTACTGGCTGTGGGATCAGGCATCACAATGTGAGCCTTATTTGTACAATGGATATAATAAATGCCAATTCCCTTCTTGGTCCTCACCCAGTAAAAGGGACAGTTTGGCACTTGGGGCAGGGCACTGGTTGTTTTTCCATGACAAGGAATCTGTCTCTCTTCATGAAACCTCTTCCTCAGTTGGCACCAGTGCTGCCCAGGGCTGGGGGTTGGCCAGAGAGGGCGGCATCCCAGCAGTAACTTCACTGGCATCTACTGTGTATGCTGTGAGCACCAGGGAGAGGGAGGGGAGGCCTAGAAAGGAAGGAGATGACAAGCTCTACAGCCCATTGTTCTATTATTTACATTTGATTTTACGGCCTGATAATCACCTTTTACACTAGGAATGTTTGATAACAAATGACCATCTCCTGGAGCAGCAGCAGAGTTCAGAGTTCATCTGGGGAAGCCAGTGTAACAAGCTTTTCCTGGGGATTGAACAGCATACATCTTCCCCTCCGGAGCCAGAAGGCTGTGCTCAAGTAAGTACAAGTGCTCCCCAAAGTGAACTGCAGCCATTCTTGGCAGCAAGGTCCTGAGCTCCTTTGATGACAAGAACAGCCACGTTTGTACCAGGAAAGAAGCTTGACAAGCTCCTGCAAGGGAACCCACAGCAACAGGAGAACCAATACACCATACAACACAACAGTACTCTTCCTCTCTAGGTCTCCTTTTTATGCTGGCAACAATCCTCAGGTGGGCCATCTGCACTCAGCACCATGCTGATTCCGTTTAGCTGGTGTTTAAATTGACCGTCAGTTTTCAGTCCACCACAGGTGGATATTCTAGGCAGACTTTTCTGTTTTTGAGACAGGGTCTCATTCTATAGTTCAGGATGACCTCAAATTCACTTTGTAGCCCAGGCTGGCCTCAAACTCAGAGAGATCCTCCTGCCTCAGCCTCCCAAGTGCTGGGATTACAGACATGTGCCACCACACCCAGCTCTAGGCAGAGTTCTTGGAAACATGAAACTGAATCTGACTCAGAAGGATAACAGGAATGTCCCAGGATTGAAAGAAAAGTGGGTGAACCAGTCTCAGAAAACAGGATGGTGGGCAGCTAGCTAACAGAGCCAAAGCTATGTTCCAAAAGTTAGCTGACGAGGACAATGCCATCGGCGCTGCTGCTGTCAGTATTCCTGTTGGGATTACTCCAGTGTCCCTGTGTCCTTGGGAATATCCCTTAAGATTTAAAGACCCACATAGGGAGCATCCTATGATCCAGGCAAGGGTTACCTAGCAAGATCCTTGCTGCTTAGCTGCAAGGAGAGGAGACACTGGACTCCTCTCAGGGAAAGTCCAGGGACCCTGCCACCATTTCCCTGTGGTTTGGCTATTGCATGGTATCAGGGCTGAAAAGCCTCTTGGCAGTTCATAGGTCTATCTAGTCCTGGATAGTGCCCAGCTGGTAGACAGTATACCTGGATCTTGAATCCAGGACTGCAGTGTGGAGGAACAGTTGCCTAATTCAGTTATAAGCCTCCGCTTGGTTTCAGCAAAAGAGAATTTATTGGAAAGCTGTGGGTGAAAGTTGGGGAAGCAACTTATGGGTTGCTAGAGAAGAGAGTTTAGAGTTGGGAACTAAATAAAGGAGGAGTAACAGACCTAGGATTAGGTAGTAGACATTTACCAGGAGGGGTGACATCCAACGAGATCCCCTATCTGGGCCATAATGTCTCAAAATTCAAATTCTTTTTTTTTGTTTTTTTCCTTTTTATCGGTACCAGGGGTCGAACTCACGACTGCCTGCTTGCAAGGCAGGTGCTTATGCTGCTGAGCTAAATCCCCAGTCCCAAAATTCAAATTCTTGAGAGAGGGTGTCTCACCGAATCAGCTTTCCTCATGGGCCAGTCTTCCATGGTGGAAAGAAGGATAAGGCTATTCTGGTTAATTTTTTTTGAAACAGGTCTTGCTATGTAGCCCAGATTGGTCCTGAAACTACAATCATCTTACCTCAGCCTCCCAAGTGCTGAGATTGCAGGTATGCCCACCATACACAACTCAGGATATGACTTCTTTAGTAGAATTCATCTTGAGCAGTTTGAATGAATATATCCTTGTGGGGCAGGTTAGATACTGCCACAATAATGTTAATTATTGGAGTAAGTAATCATGTAGTTCAGAAACCTGTGACAATTAGCTCTTTTTGCTCCTGCATCTTGCAATCAGTTAGACAGCCTTGCTGGACTGGGTTGGACTTGCTCACATGTCTGCAAGTTGGCTGGTTGTTGACGGATCTGGTCTGACCTTGGCTGAGAAAGCTAGGGCCTCTGGCTCTGTTCTTTCAGTAGCACAGTCTGACATGTTCTCCTGAGTGATGGCAGAGGCGTGGGAGAGGGCAAACCTATCACATGGGCTTTTAAAATCCTGGTTGACATAGTGTATTAGGAATCCTTCACTATAGTGAAATACGGGAGGCAATCAACTTACAAAACATAGAGTGTTTATTTTGGCACATGATTCTAGTCCAAGATTGGGAGGCTCTGTTGTTTTAGATTCCCGAGAGGGCTGGACATCATGGCATGAGCATGTGACGGAGCAAACCACTCACCTCACAGGCCAGGAAGTAGAGAAGGAAGAGGAAGTACCAGATCCCATGGTCTTTTTTAAGGGTGCATCTCCAGTCACCTAAAGACCTCCATGATCCCTGCTTCTTAAAGGTCCCCCCCCCCCCCAAACACTACCCTGGGGACCAAGCCTTTAACCCAGGTGCCTTTAGGGAACATTCTAAATCCAAATGATATGCTAACATCCTATTGGCCAAAGCAAGTCACATGACTAAACCCACCGGCAGACTGATGGGGACTGCAGTTTTGTGACAAAACGTGTGGATGTGGAGAAAGGTAAATGGTGTCATTTTTGCAATGCACAGGAGAATGATTTGAACTCGAAAAGGAGCTAATGTCTACAACAGACATCAAAGCTCAAGTTTTCTCTATGATTCATATTATCTGAGTTTCTAACCCATAAATTGCTTCCCTATCTTTCCAATGAACTCTCCTTTGCTTAAAGCAGATGGAGATGATGTCTGTGGCTTGTAAGCAAGCAACCTAACTGCTATTCCACCCTACAGACCCCGATGCAAGACCTAGGCCTGCTTCCATCCAGGAGCATATCTGTGGGATGGACCCCTGTCTTCACTCACAGACTCACTAGGCTGGCAGCTCAGTGAGGGCAGGGATATTTGTCTGTTTTGTTTATCATGGAACCTCAGTGCCCAGAACAGTGCCTGCTATATAACAAGTGCTTAACAAAATAGTGGATGAATGAAAGTTAACTTGCAAACTTACCTTGTGCATCTATCAGAGGTTGCTTGCTTTTTGTGAGGAGTCTGTGTGCTGCCTCAAAAAGAAATTAGGCCTGGGGGAGAAACAACTTTGGTTAAAATCTAGGCTTCTTCATTTACTACTATATGACTTTGAGAACACCATTTGATCTTTCTAAGCCTCAGTTTCCTGTGGTGGAGGTCTTTCATGGTAACTTTTCAGTAAAATCTCCCCGTATTTCTGGTGACAGCTTCTCCCATCTTGACATAGTTAGTGTGGTGGGACATCTATTATTCTGTGACTCTGTCCTCATTTGCTTTGGCTGACTGGATGAAGGGTATGGATCTGATTCAAATGCATCAAACTGAGTCTCTTTCTCAGGATTTTAGAATTCCAATCCCAGTCCGGTTGTTCTTTCAGGTGGAAGAGATAAGCATGCACAACTTGGCAATGACCATTTTTCACCAGAGAGCTGATTCCCAGCAAGAAGGAAGGAAGCCCTCATTCTGGGTTACACTTGGGCCCAGCTACTTCCAGATAGCCAGCTATGTATTTGGTAACCTAGGCAACAGTTACTGGCGCAGTCTCTGGTTCTAGTCTGCCTTGGTTCAGATGCTGTGTCACCCTGGGTAAATCACTTAAGTTTTCTGTCCTCTGGTTCTCATCTGTAAAATGAGAATTGTATTATTTAATTTGTGGGGTTGCTCTAAGGATGAAACACTGTTAGCACCCTGCCAGCGCGTCACAGTGACGTTCTCCATTCTTCCCGTCCTTCTGGTCTGGACTCTGATCATCTTCACCCACTGCGGCTGGGCTGGTTCCTAGGGCAGGAGACGGTGCTCCTGGTGTGGGTGCTTGGGGCTGCAGCTTGGTCTGGCCTCTTTGCCACCTCTCTCTGAACCCAGGGAATGCCTTGTCCATCTTGAGGAGTCTCGTCCCAGAAGACCTCACCCCAGTGCACTCTAGAATTTTCTCACTGTTAGGGGAGTGGCTCAGGATGCAGCAGCCTTGGGGTGGGACTGAGACTCAGAACTCAGCTTCTACCTTTGTCACTGCTGACACCGTCCCTCTCCTAGTCCTCTTAACAAGGTACAGGAAGGGGGAAAGTGTGCCAGTGGCTTATGGCCCTTCTTTTTTTCTTTTCTTTTCTTTCTCTCTTTTTTTCCTTTTTCTTCCTTCCTTTTTCCTTCCCCTCTTTCCTCCTTTCTTTTATTTTCTTTCTTCTTTTTTTCTTTTTTGTCTTTTTGAGACAGGGTTTCACTATGCAGCCCAGGCTGGCCTTGAACTCACTTTGGTCCTCCTGCCTCAGCCTCCCAAGTGCTGGGATGACAGGTGTGTATCACCAGGCTCAGCAGCCCTGGCTTTAGAGGACCAGGGCTAAGAGACTTGGACAGAGCTTCTTGTTTCGCCTAAGAGTCCAGGGTGGGAGGCCAAGTCCCCAGCGAGGGCGCTTCTTCCCATGGGCTTGCTTTCCCCGCCTTGAGCACCTCCACTGGGGTCTTCTCCTGTTGGCTATCACAGCTCAGTCCCAGGCGCAAGCCCAGCAGGGACAGGAGATGTGCTTCAGCAAGTTTCGCCTCCCGTGTCTGCCTGTGGGCTGGTCAGCAGGAGGGTGATCACCAGGAGAATCAGGCATTGTCATTGTCCTTGAACTTTCTTTTTCTCCTGTGGGTAAGCAGTTGTGGGCACAGGAAAGGAGCTAGAGTGTTGCAGGTGGGGCCATGGAGACCCATACATGACTGTGCAGCCTTTTCCCTCAGCCATGTTGGCCTGGTCCTTGAGTCGGATTCTGCCTCAGTTTCTCCACTCAGTTTCCTCATTGCTCCTGAACACAGCTTCAGGATTTGCATATAACTTGTCTCTTGGCTGTGCCAGGTGAGGAACCACCAAGGCCACACTGAGACCATCTGACTTTCCATGTAGAAAGTGCCTCTGGGGTTGAGTCAGTGTCCCCCGGCCCTGGCAGCCAAACACCCTTCTCACCTCCACCAGAGCAACATTCTCCACGTCGGGGTTGATTTCAGTTGCTGTTGTTTGAGTCTTTGTCAAAGACACAGCCTGGTAGAGCACGTTCTCCATTCTTCCTGTCTAAATCAGGTCTAAATCAGGCTGAGACGGATCATGTACTTCCTGTACTTTCAGCCGACCACTTCCTCTACCTGAATATCAGTTTCCACACCTATGAAAGACCTGGGGGAAGGGCTGGGGATTTAGCTTAGTGGCAGAAGCACCTGCTTTGTAAGCAGGCAGTCATGAGTTCGATCCCCGGTACGGATAAAAAGGAAAAAGCCAAAAAAAAAAAAAAAAAAAAGAAAGACCTGGGGGCTCAACATGACGCCCAATCTATGGTACCTCCCACATCTTACAGGCTTGGACAATGGCTTCCCGCGCACCAGTATGCAGGGAAAAGAAATTTAACATCTTCATTGTTCCTCAAGTAACGAAAAGTCTCCCCACCTCACAGCTTATCATAATACTTTAATCAGACTGAGACATAACACTACCCTGAGGAGCTGGACTAGGAACCGGAAATGCTCCAAGAGCAGCTGCTGTCTCAGGCTGATCAAGGGCAAAACCCCCCCCCCCCCCCCCCCCGTGAACAAACACGTGACCCCAAAGATGACTGCTTGGGTTCAAATTCAAGCTTTTATTCTGTCGAACTATTGGCCAACTGTATGATTATTTTATTGCCTTAGTTTCCCATTTGGTATGTGAGAGGTAAAATATCACATATCTCCTAGAATTGTGTAGAAGATTAAATGAAATAATTTGTATTGAGTTTGGAATGTGGGATTTGCTACAATATAAGCACTCAAAATATCTTTGATAGATACTGTGCGGGCTTAAAATATTTAAATATTCAATGGGTGCAATGAATATTTAAGTTTTAAAATGTATGACGGTAAAAGATACATTGTCATGAATTGCCTTCAAAGAGTGATTAAAAATACAGAAAATCAGGCTCATAAAAGCATTGGGGTGTGTTTTTATCTGTTTTATTCACTGAACTTAACACTGCAAATTTTGATTCTTTTCCAAAATCAAAATGACTATGAAAGATAATGAGAGGTAAAATGTTAGTTGGTTGAGAAACAGTTATATCAGCACAACCTAAAGACACTGCCAGAACTGCTGCAGACAGTAGAAATAAAAATAAAACTCAAAAAATTAAAAAACAAAAAGAAAAACAAAGTGGCAAGAATTTTAAGTGTGTTAGTAAGGGGAGTATTTTGAGAGGGATTGCTGGTAATATATCTTACTGTAAGACATTTAAAAAAACCTCTTAGACATAAATGGAAAAAATACATTTTAAAAGTTCTTAATAAAGAATTCTTGAACCCTGTGGCTTGCACATTTACCACTGAGCTACATTGCCAGCCCCCAAATGCCTTTTAAAGGTTTGTGCTTGATATGTCACCAGCAAACTGCGTAAGTACTGCTTTTGCAAAGTTTCCACCACACTATTATATTTATTTTTTGCTTTTACTAAAATATAAGGCACTTCATTGCTGACTTGGCTTTTGGCAAAGACGGACATGGTTTGCTATTGTTATTGGATCTGGAGAAGGATACTTTCTTGGAAGAGGGAACTTACGAAAAAAACTTATATATCCCCTTTGTAAACATTTTGAAAATTGAGGATGTTCTTTTTCTGGTCAACTTGTTGCTACTTCTCTTTTTTGAAACATGCATTTCTATGTCTTTGACCCATTTCCCCTCACTCTGACACTTAGATCTGGAATGTGGAAGTGTCCCTCAAAAGGATGACAATTTAACAGCGTCAGATAAAAACTGGATGAAACTTCAGATCAGTTCCTAAGTTCCTGAACACATGCAATGTGCCATGGTTTTACAATTTAGAGAAGAAAGTTTGATGCCACTAGAAAATTGCTGAAAATGGCAAGACTCAGTTTCTCCATCTATAAAGTGGAGCAGGAGGGGAATGAGACGATGTAAACCCTAAGAGCCCTACGTTTGGAAAGGAACAGAATCACGAGCCTGCAAAGACCTACCAGAACTTCCTCTGCAAAATATGCCTTGGAAGATGGAAGATATGGGAGGAATTAAGCCAAGACCAAGAGAAGCTGGGGAGAAGAAGTGCTCATTTTGGTACAGGGCAGGAGAAGCATCATGTGGTAGAAAGAGTGGGATATATGTAGCTTTACGCGCTTTGGTTTAAACCCTAGGTCAGCTGCTTTGTGGTTGTGGAAATCTGAGCCTAAAGTGACTTGACTGCTCTAAACTTCTCGAAGTGCTACTGGGAGTCAGCTAATACCTTTTATTTCACCTCCCGTGATCTAATGAATATTAAATGACTTATGGTGCATGAGACACTTGTCACAATGCGACCATGGCAAAGTACTTAATGATAATGATTGCTACCATTTAATAATGTGTCAGATATTGCTCTCAGCACTTTGCATCTAATAACTCTACAAGTTTAGGAATATTAATAATCCTATTTTACACAAAGATCAACTGAGGCCTAGAGATAGTCATTTGTACCAGGTTATATGGCTCACAAGCAATAGAGCCAGGCTTTGGGTCTCCCGTCCTATTTGCTCTGTCCTCTGATGACTGTTTCAGACAAGAGAGCAGCTGAGAGAGAATTTAGTCCGCTGGGATCCCTAGGGGGCCCACTGTAGTGTGGTGGGAAGGAAGAGTGGAGGGGAGCCAGCAGGAGAAAGAGGCTAGTGGTGGCCTTGAGCACAGTACCAAGCAGTGGTGCATGATTTTCAGTCTCCTACTTATCTCTAATCTAGTAGTCTAGGAATCTAGTAAATGAAGTTCTGAGTAATCCCAGAGATGGGAATTAGAGCTAAAATAAAACAAAAATCATACACTCTGTGACCTCCACCTCCCAACTACACCCTTAATTGGGAGGAACCCTGAATTCCAAACTGATTTTAATTTCCTAAGAACTATTGTTTTTTCCATCTCAGCATCCTCTTGCTTCCGTCACCGGATTTACCATTTAAATTACTTTTTATTTTTTCTTCTTTTTTTAAAATTTACTTTATTTTTTTATTTTTTTTTTTTTGTCTTTTTCCTTTTTGTCGGTACCAGGGATCGAACTCACGACTGCCTGCTTGCAAGGCAGGCACTTATGCCGCTGAGCTAAATCCCCAGCCCCTATTTTTTTAGTTTTTGAGATAAGGGCTTGCTTTGCAGTCCAGGCTGGTCTCAGACTCAACAGTGATCCTCCTGCCTCAGCCTCTCTAGTGCTGGGATGACAGGTGTGCACCACCATGCCCAGCAGGCCTATGATAGTGGATTTTGGGGTGACTGGTGTGCTCTGTGACCTGAGAAAGGGCTCCACTTAACTTTTACCAGCATGGAAAAGGGTGTGGCATGGGGGAGTCTGTACAGGTGTCACTTGCTGCCTCGGGAGCAGCCAGGGACCGGGCCTGTCACAGGAACAGCCGTGGGGAGAGGGCAGGAGCAGGGCTCTGCGTGATGTGGCCCAAGTGTCTGCCAGGTCTCGGAGTCGCTGGCTACCATGTGCCCTAGTTGAGTACCACTCAGGGAGCCCGGCCGGGTGCTCTGTCCCGGTGGCCCCTTTCCTAAACCAGGCCGGTGTTGCAGCGCGGCAGTGGGGACCTCAGGCGCCGGCTAACGCCATCTCCTTCTCGCCCAGTTTCGCGATCCCTACCCCTGGGAGTGCTTTGGCTACCTGCTGCACCTGCCCGTGTGTACGCGTCTGCAGCCCGGGCCGGGAGACCATCACTGCACTGCTATGTTTTCTTCTTTGGCCTTTTTACTTGTTTCTGTCTGCCTCCTTTCCTAGAATCAAAATTCTACCAAGGGAGGAAATACATTTGTCTCATTCATTGCTGTACTTTCAGTTTCTGGCAGCTGGAAGGGGTTCAGAAAGTAAAAGCTGGGCGTGGTGGTGCATATCCCTGATTCCAGCATTCTGGAGACAGGGAAGTCGCTGCATGTTGGTGGCCAGGCTGGGCTATGTAGTGAGTTCATGGCCATTTTGAACTGCATAGCAAGACTCTGTCTCAAAAAGTAAAAAGAAAAAAAATTTTTTATATATATGCAAAGGGTGACCCTACTGGGGAGATTTGGGGGAGATCCAGGCTGCCAACACTTGGGCTCTATATAGTCATTTCCTTTATTTAAAAATGATCCTTATTGTATATAATTGGCAGAGGTGAGTTTGAAAACGGGCAGTGTGCAAGCTAACTCCAGAACCCATGTAATTAACCATGAGGTTCTGTGGCTCTGCAAAAGAAAACTGAGCAGTCACAGTCATTAAATCCATATAAAGATATTTTTTTGTTTTGTTTTGTTTTTTGAGACAGTCTTACTGCCTATCCCAGGCTGTCTGAATTCACGATCCTTCTGCCTCAGCCTCCCAAGTGCTGGGATTTAGGGCAAGCAACAACACACCCAGCTAGAATAATATTTTTTTGATGGAAAATATTCACACTATGTTGCTGAGTTAAAACCTCAGGCTTTTTGGGTGTGGGAATGCGTGTCTGTAATCCCAGCACTCAGGAGGCTGAGGCAGGAGGATCTCCACAAATTCGAGGTTAGAATGGGCTACATAGACAACTCAAAACCAGCTTGCACTAAATAGGAAGAGCCTGTCTCAAAAATATAAAACAAACAACAACAAAAATCCCCCTTCGGGCTTCAATATATGTAGCACTTGCCACACATGGTTGTTGGGAGAATTAAATGTTAATATGTGTAAAACACATAGTACTGCTCTCCTCCTCCTCCTCCTCTTCCTCCTTCTTCTTTGGTGCTGGGGATTTTTCAGGGGATGGGTGTGTTAAGTATATGCTCTGCCACTGAGCTATGCTTCAGTGGGTTCTGGAAAAATGTTGTCAAAGCCATTGGTGAGTCATCTTTCATCATTGGAACATTTTGGGCAGACGCCAGTCCCCAGGCCACAGTGAGGAGAGAGTTGTCATCACTCAAGGGTAACCTCCCTTGAGTTCATGTAATGTCTGTGTGCTGGAGGATACTTTTCCTCGATTCTCTTCCACCCTGTGACTTGGGCCTAGGCAGTAAGCTGACAAAAGACAGAGTAACAGGAGAAAATCATACATTTTATTTTTACATTAATAAATTGATTTGCCATACTAGGGGTTGAATCCAGAACACATTCTAATCAAGTGCTCTACAACTGACATGTATCCCCAACACTTTAAAAAATATTTTTTGAGACATAGTCTTGCTAAAGAGCCCAATGACTAAATTGTTCAGTTGCCTTGAACTTATGCCTCAGCTTCTTGAGTAGTTGGAATTACAGAAGTGTGCCATCATTTGCAACACAAGTTTTACTTGACATTAATTTTTTAGGTGACCCTTCCGGGATGATGGTGGAGCAGTAAGCAGCAGAGAAAACAGCCTTTCTGAGAGTCGCCATCCAGATGCTGGAATAGAGCATCATGACGAAGACAAGAAGGAAATAGGCCCCCTGGACCCAGGGAGAATCTGAAGTGTGAATTGAAGCCCACAGAGAGAGTAAAAAGAAAATTTTCAGCTAAGAAGAAGGCAGTAGCAGATGGCACCTTCACCCAGAGTAGGATTCCCTACAGGAGAGGAGCTATTGGAACCCGGGGACTCATGGTCATAGTGACTGTGGCAGCTGGTGACTCCAGAGGACCCTGCAGAGACACACAGCAGTGGAGGGGGGCTGAGGATCTGGAGGACGGCACCGGCTGCCGGTGGGTGCAGCAGACTCAATCTTCCTACAGGAGAGAGTGATTTTGGAGTTGGGCTGGATAAGCCTGGAACCAAAACTGCTGCCGGCTTCCTCCAGCATCTCCTAGCTGGGCGCAGACCCGTGGAAACTGCTTGGACTGTGGTGAGCCCAGTGAGTCTGGTCTCAGGGCAGGCCTGCAAAGGTTATCCACTACTCTGCAATAAAGCAACTGCTGGCTTGCTGGGATACAGGGGCACAATTCAGGACTCTGTCTCCACAGGCTATGGACTAGTGAACCCAGACTGAATCCTGGAAGTGGACTATTTGGGTTTTTTGTTTCTTTCTTTTTCTTTTCTTTTTTTGTACAGGGGATTGAACTCATGACCTTGCACTTGCCAAGCAGGCGCTTCTGCCACTGAGGGAAGTCATCACCCTGTTGTATTTTATTTTATTCAGTTTGTTTTTTTACTTCTTTCTCTTGCAATTTTTTTTTATGAGTGTGAAAGTGGTTCCTAACCTCTTTGTGGATGTCGTTCTGTTCTGTTCTACCTTTTATCTTCCACCTCTCTTTTCCTTTAGACTTATGCACCAATTTCCCCAGGTTGGTGGTGTCCACTTTTGTCCTCCAACCTTACTTGTAATCTCTTTCTGTTTTTCCACTTCTCTATTTTCTCCTTAAACAATTTTAAACTTGAACCCCAGGGGCAAAACTGACACATTATAGACTTACATATTACATGTAATTATCTGGCTTATTTTACATTTTGTTGTATAATCACAAATCTAGTTCATACAGTTAAAAGTTGCAAATACAGGGTTAGTTCACATTCGATCTCTGGAACCAAAAAAAAAGGGGGGGGTTTAATTCAGTTTGTTTTGTAGGCTGTGTTTGATGTGTTTGATGCTATTGGTACCACTACTGCCCAAATTGACATAACTGTTCTGACTATTAGCCCTGATAATCCATGACTGAGATTAACTAACGGTCACAGAAATACTGTAGTACAGTGCCAAGAACCAGGGACTGGGCCAAACAAGCAATAACTTCTCATCTCCGACAAACTGAAGAGGTAAGGTCTTCCAAGCAACACAAAACCCCAAAACCAGCTACACCTGGAAGATACTTAAGTAATCATCACCTAAGTTTCCTAAATATCACCAATAAAGCAATCCACCATAGGCAACTTACAACCATCACCTCAGGAATAAAACTAAAGAAGAAAAGAAATGAGAAGGCACTTAAACAAGATGCAACCCCAGACATCCAGTTCACCAAAGGCAAACCCAGGGGGCAATGAGGTGGGACAATCTGAAAGCCCCCACCAGGTCTCTCCAAAGTGGTAACAGTAAAGCAATTGAATGAAGCTCTGAGAAAAATGAAATCAGAAACAATTTCTCAAATAACTGCAAAGATTACCAAAATACACACCATGTTTAGTGATGTTAGAGTGGATACAGACAAAAATAATAGACAAATTTAAGCCAGTTATGGTAGTGCAACATAGGAAACAAATGGAATTCATAAAACAGGTTCAAGCAGATATCCAGGAGAATAAAAATTCCATTAAATGTTTTCAAAGCAGATTAGGCCAATGTGAGGACAGGATCTCAGATATTGAAGACAAGCTTGCAGTTAGCAACCAGGAAAGGACAGATTTCTCAAAAATAGCAAAGGACCATGAGATCAATCCAGCAGCTGCCAGATGAGACAAAGAATAACTTAAGATTAGCTGGAGTCAAAGAACAAGCAGAAGATACCACAAATGACATTAAAAACATGTTCACAGACATGATGACAGAAAACTTTCCTGGTACAGAAAAAGAATTTGACATACAAATAAGTGAGGCATATAGAACACCAATTAGCAATGATCAAAAAAAGTCTACAGCTAGGCATATCATAGTTAAGATTCAAGAAATTCAACACAAGAATAGAATCTTTTTTTTAAAATTTTATTTAAGGAGAAAAAGAAAAAAAAACAGAAAAAGGGTACAAGTTATACAGAATTTCAGAAAGAAACAGTAGGGAATCACTAGTTAATAGATTACATATTGTTATCTTAGAAATAGTTGTTCAAGAAGAATAGAATCTTAAAATTTGTTAGGGAAAAAAAAAACACAAATCACCTACAAAGAAAAGGCCATCAGAAACACACTTGACTTCTCAGTACAAATTATCAAGTCAAGGAGAGCCTGGAGTGAAGTACTCCAAGTTTCAAAGGAAAACAACTTTCAACCCAGATTGGTGTACTCCACAAAACGATCTTTCAAAGTTGATGGAGAAATAAGATACTTCCATGACAAAGAACATCTGAGAACATTTATGACCATCAAACCAGCACTCCAAAGTGCCCTGAAGGACATTTTAGAAAGAGACAAGGACTACAGCTCCATGAACCCCAACAGCAGGAAGCAACAAGGAAAGGCAAACAATTAGAGGGAAGGGGATAAAAGGGGAAAGGTGAGCCAACACAGGAAAATAACATGACAAGGACAAGTCTATACATATCAGTTATAACCATAAATATTAATGGTCTCAATTCACCAGTCAAAAGATACAGACTCGCAGAATGGATCAAGAAGCAAGATCCAAAAATATACTGCATACAGAAAATACATTTAATTCTAAAAGAAATTCATAGACTGAAAGTCAAAGGATAGAAAACAATATTCCATGCAACAGGAATCCAGAAAAAGCAGGAGTAGGTATTCTATTTGCAGACAAAGTGAATTTCAAGCCAAGATTGATTAAGAGAGTTAAAGAAGGTCACTACATCCTTATAAAGGGAATAATCCAAAAAGAAGAGATAACAATCATAAATATATATGCAACAAATACCAGTGCACCCAGCTATATAAAACAATTACTAATGGACATGAAAAATCAAATAAGCCCTAATATAATTGTATTGGGAGACCTCAATACTCCACTGTCACAAAAAACAGATTGACTAAAGTCAATAATGAAATACTAGAACTAAGTCAAACTTTTGAGCAAATGGACTTAGTAGATATCTGTAGTGTTCCACCCACAACATCAGAATATACATTCTTCTAGCTGCACACAGGACATTCTCCAAAATAGACCATATACTGGCTCATAGAACATGCTTAAGTAAATATAAAGGAATTGAAATTATCCCATGCACACCATCAGACCACAGTGCAATGAAATTGGAAACTGATTTCAAAGGAAACCTCAAGAACTTCATCAACACATGGAAATTAAATAGCACCCTACAGAACAACCAATGGGTCACAGATGAAATTAAAGAAGAAATTAGATAGTGTTTACAGTTCAATGATAACAGTTGTTGATACCCGAACTTGTGGGACACAATGAAAGTAGTCTTAAGAGGGAAATTCATAGTAGTAAATATCCACATCAGGAAAACAGAGCAAGTACATATAGACACTTAATGTTGAACTTTAAACTTCTAGAAAAACAAGAGAAGGCTAAACCAAAAGTTCATATGTTGGAGAGCATTGAAGTTGAATACACATGCAGGGCTGTGGCGTGGCCTGGGCATAACTGAGCTGAGAATGAGGAGACACCTTAGGGGGCAGGATAGGCCACAGCTGAGGCCACCTGGACACTCTCTGGATAGTTTCCCTTAATTAGCATGTCTGTTGCTCTGAGTGGTCCTTGAACTCCTCCCAAGATCCTGCTTAGGATTCCTCCATTGTCCACTTAACTCCTTGTTTGTTCTGATTAAATATGACTGCCTAGCATCAGTTGGCAAGCTGGCTAGCAGAAGTACAGCTCTGCGGAGGACTTCACTCCTCCTGCTGCTCTAAAGACCATGCAGCTTGCTTCATTCCTTTGAGTCTTCACTGTGCACCGTTTGGGGAGGGGTTGGGAGTCTAGGCGCAGACCCCGACACTTGTACAAGGGAGGAAATTATAAAGCTCTGAGCAGAAATTAACACACTGGAGACTAAAAAAACAATGCAAAGAATCAATGAATTGAAGAGTTGGTTCTTTGAAAGATTAAATAAAATTGACAAACCCTTAGCCAACCTTATCAAAAGAGACTCAAACCCATGCAATTAGGAATGAAAAGGGTGAAATCACAATAGACCGTACAGAAATCCAGAAAATCAGCTACATCTACTTTGAAAATGTGTGTTCTAAGATGGAAAATTCAGAAGAAATGGACAGATTCCTAGATACATATGAATTACCAAAGCTAAATCAAGACATAGAAATCCTAAATAACCAAATATCAGTGAATGAAATTGAAGGTGTAATTAAAACCTATCAACAAAGAAAAGCCCAGACCCTAATGGATTCACTGCTGAATTTTACAAGAAATTTATTGAAGACCTAACACCACTACTTTTCAATCTCTTTCATGAAATTGAAAGGGAAGCAACACTTCCAAATTCATTCCTGGAAGCAAGCATTGCTCTGATTCCAAAATCAGAGAAGGACCCAACTAAGAAACCAGTTTCTCTAGTGAAGATTGATGCAAAAATCCTCAATAAGATGTTGACAAACAGACAGCAGCAAATCATCAAAAAGATTACCATGATCAAGTGGGGTTCACCCCAGGGATGCAGGGGTGGTTCAACATACATAAATCCATAAATGTAATACATCATATTAACTGAGCCAAGGACAAAAATCATATGATCATCTGAATAGATGAAGAAAAAGCTTTTCACAAAGTCCAGCACCCATTCCTGATAAAAATCCTACAGAAAATGGGAATCGAGGGTCTTTATCTCAATCTTATAAAAGCCATTTATGACAAACCAACAGCCAACATCATACTTTAGTGGACAAAACCTGAAAGCTTTCACTCTAAAATCAGGTATAAGACAAGAATGCCCACTGTCTCCACTCGTATTCAGCATAGTCCTGGAAACTTTAGATGGAGCAATTAGACAAGAGAAAGAAGTAATAGGAATAAAGATAGGAAAGGAAGAAATTAAACTATCATTATTTGCAGATGACATGCTACTCTTCTTAGAAGACCCCAAAAACTCCACCAAAAGCCTATTAGATTTAATAAGCTGAATAATAAAATTCAGTAATGTAGCTGGTTCAAAAATCAATAGCCTTGACTTCCGGGAGAACATGGCGGATAGATAGCAGCAGCTACGGAGGCTCTCCGAGATACCCCATTTAAAATCCAGGAATGGTGTGGTACGAGGAGTCCTAAGCAAGGGAAGATACACCCTGCTGACCCAGGAATGAACTAAGATAAGAGAAACCAACTGGAAATCCAATCTTGGTGCCATAACAGGAACAGATAAAATCTCAGCGCAGGAAGCTAGAACTTGCACCACTGGAACCCGCGATTTGAATTTCCTGCTGCTGCTGCTGCTGCTGCGTCCAAATCTGCAGCGCAGGGAGAGAGACGCGTGAAAGCTGTGAGAGTGGGAATCTGTGAACGGAGTTGAGAGCAGGACTACCAGGGAGCCCTACATCGACTTGTGGTGAGTGAATGGAATGGGGACCCTTTCATAGTGTAGGAGGCTCCAGCGAAGGACATACTGGGACCAGGCAGACTTGCTGGAACAGGATGCTGCAGTGACATTAGCTGCACATTCCCCTCTCAAGTGGGATTGGTGGAGAGTGCCTGGCCTGTGTGACGCTGCTGACTAAGACCCAGTAGGATTAGCCCGAACCAGGTCCCAGCGCCTGGAGGTGCACACTAGCAGTGAGGCCTTTGGTAGGTTGACCTGGAAGGGCGGGCCCAGCATAGGCTGCCCAGGTCTGTGTCTCCCTAGTACACTGCAGTGGGCGGGAACACATAGCCAGCGCAATTCAAACAAACTGTAACTGACAAAGAGAAAAAAATTGGGCCTCCTACATTCGCTTGTATGGAAGGAACAAAAAGTATAGGAAGAGGAAGCAACAAGAAAGGGTCCTCAGCCCCCAATCCTGAGAACACTGATCCAGGAAAGGGAAATGCAAAGGAAGACAGAAAACATGCAATATCAGGCACGGCACCAATAGACATAAAGCGATATCTACAAAGCCTCATAGACAAGTTTAAAAATGAAGTATTTAATGACATAAAGCAAGATATAAGTAGAATAGTTAGAGAAATGCTAAGCACTGCCCCAAAAAACAGATGGTGGAATGGAAGAACAGAAAAAAAGGGAAGAATTGTTTGATGGAGAAAATAAAGAAAACATAGAATACATGAAGCAGGTTCAAAGAGATTACCAGGAAACTAAAAACTCTATCAAAAGCTGGCATAACAGCTTGAAAGAAACTAAGGATAGATTATCTGAATTGGAGGGCAGATTTGTAATATGGGAGCATGAAATGAAAAACTTCTTAAAAATAACAAGAAAACAAACAGCAATAATTCAAAGGCTAGAAGATGATAAGAGGATCTATAACTTAAGAATTAAGAACATAAAAGAAGTAGGGACACAAACAAATGGACTACAAAGGCTATTCACAGAAGTAATCCAAGAGAATTTCCCTAATTTAGCAAAAGGTAAAGATACTCAGATGTATGAGGCATACAGGACCCCAACCACCTACAACCCAAACAGAGCTACACCCAGGCATATAATAATCAAAATTCCAGAAATCCAATATAAGAACAGAATACTAAAAGCCGTCAGAGACAAGAAACAGATCACTTACAAGGGAACACCCATCAGAATTACAGCAGACTTCTCGGCACAAACCATCAAATCACGAAGAGCGTGGGGGGAAATAATTCAAGCTTTGAAAGATAATAACCTCCAGCCAAGATTGATATATCCTGCACAACTGTCCCTAGAAATTGATGGAAAAACAAGGTGCTTCCAGGATAAAGAGGAACTAGGGGAATTTGCAACCACCAATTCAACTCTACAGAGAATACTGCAGGATATTCTAAAAAAGGAAAATATCAAGATTCCAGAAATAGTGGCAGAGAAGCCACAATGAATGGAGCAGAAAGCGAAATGAAGAAGACAAACTGACAACAAACAACAGAAAAAGAGCTCAACAGAAATGAGGCAGAGAAGATTGGATGGTAGGAACAGCTATTTTGGAGAAAACAAGATATCATAATAGCTAGTGCTGATTTAGTATCATCTTGCTTTGAAGTCCCATCAAGCTTTTATTCTTCTGTCTCCATTGGTCTTAACAGATTGTATCTTATTGGATTTTATTATATGTGATAATATAAGCAAAACTTTTATAGACAAGGAGATTATACAGAAACCATTGTTCATTTTCTGATAGTTGGTTCTAAATACCCTGTAATACTGTCATTCTCTTGAATGGTTTTACATTGTCTTGATATGTTTGATGCTACAGTATACAAAGTTATACTCAAAAATTTCAAGGAAAGAGATACTATGGTAACTACTTTTATGTCAGGATATCTTGTGGTGAAACACTATTTTGTTTAAATGGTTATGCTTTGACCTGCGCTGTTTTGTTGTTATGCCCTCTTTTATCTCAATCTCCTTTTTTAAAATTATTTACTTTTTTATTTTTATCTTTTTAATTAAGGGAAAAATAAAAAATAGCAGGATACATTATAGTAACCCACTTTCATTTCCTATTAGCTTAATGATTATTGACTTGATTTGAAACCCTGTATAGCCCTCACCATCTTGCTTTGACTGATTTTCCTCTATTCTGCTTTGCTTGATAGTACCAAGTTCGAAAGTATAGGCAAAACTGTGAAGACAATAAGATTCATTAGGACGCCCATTCTGGTTGACTATTATCTTCTTTTAAAGTCCTGTAATGTCTCCAATGTTTTGGTTTTATTCTTTACTGTTTTGTTCAATTTTATTATAACTGACAATATAGGCAATTCTTTTTAAGATAGAAAGAGGCAGTATGGTAACCATTGTTGATCACCTAGTATTTTGTTTTTACATTATCTATTATGTCCATCCTTTTGATTTGACTGACTCAGTTCTGTTATGGCACATTTGGTTTTACTCTCTTCAAAAAAAAGTAATAAGAACTGTGGGAGTAATAAAACCCAAAATGTGTAATTGTCATTGTACAAAAGAAAGGAAAAGAAAGTGCTCTAAAGAATATAAATGCATATATATTTAAGTTTATAAGATAGATAACCATATTACTGAGTTTTCTTGGATCATTGAACAAAACTGTTTCCAGTCTCACTGTTTGAAAGTTCACTTTATATGCTTTAATTTTGTAACTTGAACAACTATTTCTAAGATAACAATATGTAATCTATTAACTAGTGATTTCCTATGGTTTATGTTTTCTGAAATTCTGTATAACTTGTACCTTTTTCTATTTTTTTTCTTTTTCTCCTTAAATTAATAAATAAATAAATAAATAAATAACAATAGCCCTTGTGTACATGAGTAACAAACTCACTGAGAGAGAAATCAGGGAAACAATACCTTTCACAATAGCATCCACAAAAATGAAATACCTAGGAATCGATGTAACAAAGGATGTAAAAGACCTCTACATTGAAAATTATAGTACTCTGAAAAAGGAACCTAAAGAGGATATTTGGAAATGGAGAGATAGCCCATGCTCTTGGGTAGGAAGTGAAAATGGCCATACTTCCAAAACTGCTATCAGATTCAATGTAATCCCAATCAAAATTCCAATAGCATATCTCACAGAATTAGACAAAACAATCCCAAAATTCATCTGGAACCAGAAGAGATCTAGAATAGCAAAGGCAATCCTGGGCAACAAAGACCAGACAGGAGGCATCACGATTCCTGGCTTCAAATTATACTATAAAGCTACTGTGCTAAAAATGATGTGCTACTGGCACAAAAACCCCTTCAGATTTGGTGTTTTTTTTTTTTCCAGATTCATCAGACCTGAAGGGTTTTTTTTGTTTTTGTTTTTGTTTTTGTTTTTGTTTTGTTTTGTTTGGTACTGGGGATTGAACTCATGACCTCTTGCATGCTGCTGAGCTAAATCCCCGGGCCCTCAGATCTGAAGATTAATGGAATAGCTTAGAAGATGCAAAAACAACTGCAGACACACTAAGCCACCTTATCTTTGACTAAGATGCCAAACACATTAACTGGAAGAAAGATAGTCTCTTTAATAAATGGTGCTGGGAAAACTGGCTCTACACATGCCAAAGATGAAGACTAGACTCATGTCTTTCACCATGTACTAAGCTAAAATAACAATGGATCAAAAATCTTAATATTAAAACATAAATATTAAATCTTCTGGAAGACAGAGTAGGTAAAACTCTTGAAGACACTGGTGTAGGCAAACACTTTATGAAAAAACCTCAGTTGCACAGGAATTATCACAAAGAATCAACAAATGGGACTGCACTCTACTGAAAAGATTTGCACAGCAAGAGAAGCCAACAGAGTGAAGAGACAACCCACAATGTTGGAGAAAATGTTTATCAACCTTTCCTCAGACAAAGGATTACTATCAAGAACTATTAACAACAACAACAACAAAAATCAGTCCTCCCAGATTTAAAGATCCAGTCCAAAAATGGGCATCTGAGATGAATACATACTTCTCAGTTGAAGAAGTACAGACAGCAAATAAATACATGAAAAAAATGTTCAACATCACTGGTTATTCAAGAGATGCAAATTAAAACAACACTGAGATTTCACCTCACCACAGAAAGAATGGCTATCATCAAGAAATCAGTCAATAACAGATGCTGGGGTGATGTGGGAAAAAGGAACCCTTCTCCACTGTTGGCGGGTGTCGGTGTCACTCCCGGCCGGCAGGAAGGACACACAACAAAGTCTGGCAGTGGACAACCTTTTCTTTTATTTTCCTTCTCCGTACAGCCTGCCCCGGGAATCCTCCCGGCCGAAGCCTCTGTTGGTCCGCTCCCCGCGGCTCCTTGCGTGCTTCTCCCTACAGTCTGTCCCGAAGCCTCTACCGGTCCGCTCTCCGCGGCTCCTTGCGTGCTTCTCCCTACAGTCTGTCCCGAAGCCTCTACCGGTCCGCTCTCCGCGGCTCCTTGCGTGCTTCTTCTGCTTCTTCTTTCGTGGCGGGAGAGGCACTCACTTTTATAGGGTTACAGTGGCCAATCAGTTCAAAGCGCGCGATGCGGGCTGATTGGCTAACATCAGTTGTTGCTAGGCAGACTATCTTACAGGGCGGGTTGTGAAGCAGGAGATCTTACAGGGCGGGTTGTTTACCAAGCAGGAAGCAGGAGATCTTACAGGGCGGGTTGTTTACCAAGCAGGAAGCAGGAGATAAGCGCCATCTTAGCACACTCGATGGGAGGGGTAATCTAGCTCAGGCTTTGCTCTTTCCTACAGGCCTCACGTCCGCCAAGTAAGGCGACCGGGCTCGGCCGCGGCTCCCAACATCTCCCCCTTTTTTATTTTTTATGAATGTGCGCATCGTAGCCCTTCCTGGACTGGGTGCAGAGGCTTATGCCCTATGCGTAGGCCCACCGTAGGTCCTTGGCTTAGACCCTGGTCGGCCGTCCCATGGTCTGCCAAGGCCCTGAGGCCCTCGTCCTTTTTCTAGGGCCAGGCACAAACTGGACGGAACCTGGATGCACACAAGCTTGCACTCATTTCCTCTCCGTAAAGAAATCCCCTCAGAGAGAAATTTAGACCTGGGCAGCATCTAACAGTCCAGCGGCTTACGTGCAGGATGGGGTAGGGCCTGGCTTAGGTTGAGTCGCACCGGGGGAGTACGCTCTTACCCGTCATTGACTCTCCTACCCAGCTATGTCATAATTTTTTAGAGGAGGAGTGTGGGAAGCTCACCGCCCCTAGACTCGGTCGTAGGCTAGGCGAGCGAGCCATGCATATGCCTGAGGATCTTTTTGTCCATTTTGGGCTACCGCTATTTCTATTCATCTTGTTGGTTGGTCTGTGATGGATCTCCGGTAGGGCAGGTTTGATCTTCAGTCGAGGGCTTTGTTGCCCGTGTCAGTCTCTCCGGTACCCACAGTGGTTCTCGTCCCGGTTCCTGTGGGAAAACACAAACCGCGCCTCGGTTCCAGCTGATTACCGGATCCGGGCCCATCCA
This sequence comes from Cavia porcellus, assembly GCF_034190915.1. Lineage (NCBI taxonomy): Eukaryota > Metazoa > Chordata > Mammalia > Rodentia > Caviidae > Cavia > Cavia porcellus. The sequence goes on along the minus strand of NW_026947508.1, from coordinate 21,462,054 downwards.
TTGTCCTGTTAGGACATCTTTCCATTTCACCCATCCCTTATTGCTAGGGGATGGACTAGAATGCTCCATAGCTGGTGAGCGGTTATTATTGTTTAAATTTAAAAAATTGTATGTGAACAGTGCCATAGATAACCGTGCCTTTGGAGGCAGGCCTTGGCTTACTCCCCCTTTTTGTTTATATAAAACTTCTTTGAGGCTTTTGTGAGCTCTCTCAATAATTCCTTGACCTTGAGGATTGTATGGGATACCATGTTTTAATTGTCTGCCATTGATCTTAAGCAAAAGCATGGGCCTCTTGTCAAGAGTCATGTGGAGTACTGGAACCTCTTATGGAGGCTGGGGAGCAGCAGGAGCTGTGCTATCCTGTCCTCGGCCACAAATACGATTTCCTTGAGCATCATAAACTGACCTGCAATCCTCTGCCTTATGTGGACCCTTTCTGCATCGCCCACAGACGTTATACGATCCTTCATTTTTAAGGCGAGGCTTGGCGTCTGCACTATTTGGGCAGTTGCGTTTAATGTGTCCTGGGTCCCCGCAGCTGAAGCACCCCTTGGCTTTATGTTCCTCTCTAGGCCCGCGAGGTCCCCTTTGTTGCACTGCCGCAGCCAGAAGAGCTGCAACTCCCGAATTAGAAAGCGGCCCCCCTATTTCTCTGCATATTCTGATCCAGGCGTTAAGATCCTTATTCTTATGTGGGGCTATTGCTGCCTTACATTCCTTTGTGCATTGTTCGAAAATCAACTGCCTAACCAGCGGTTGAGCCACTTCCCTATCGGAAAAGATCTTATCGGCGGCATCTTGCATCCGAGCCACAAAATCAACGAATGGCTCTGTTGTGCCCTGGACTATTTTAGAAAGGCACAAGGATGCCGTTCCGGCACCACTCACCTGCTTCCAGGCGCGAAGCCCAATGGTATTGATCTGCTCATAAACTGCACCAGGGAACTGAGTCTGATTATCAGCGTGGTGGCCTTCCCCCATAAGCATGTCTCTATTCCACCCCCGGTTCCCTCGGTTAGCGTTTCTTTCCGCCTGTTCGGCAGCGAACTCGGCGTACCAGGCTCGCCAATCCAGGTAACTACCCGAGGGCAGACACGCCTTTGCCAGCTGAGTCCAGTCCGCGGGGGTGAGGGGCCCAGAAGACAGGTTCTCCAGCATGGCAATGGTGTAAGGCGCAGTCGGCCCAAAGGTTGTAACTGCATTTTTAAGTTCTCTAATCTGCTTTATTTCAAAGGGTTCCCACACATTACGTCCCTGACCCATGGCCATCTGTACAGGATATATCCCATAGGGGCCGCTATCTATCCCTGGGAACGGGTGGTCTTCATTAGACACACGACCCCCATGCCACAGCTGTCTGTGGAAATAACGTCCCGCCGGCGGCGGAGCATCATAAGATGGCGGCCGCGGTTGGGTAGAAAATGGCGGCCTGTGCGTTATTTCCTGTACTGACGGAAGAGGGGGGAGTTCCCATGCGGCGGTCTCGCGGCGAGGGACCGCTTCCGGGAACGAGTTCCAGGGCGGAGCAGAAGGTTCTGTCTCCCTCCCCTGCCAGGGGGCGCTCAGAAGCTCTCTGCTTTTTCGTAAGCCTAGCTGAGCGGAGCGCAATTCGCGGCGCAACGCAGCGAAAGAGCCTTGCGTCTCCCCATCAAGCGACTTAGGCCCCTGACAGCTGGTCTCTTTGGCCTCCTCACCATTCAACCTTCCCTCGTCCTCGGAGTCAGACGACTCCGAGGCTTGAGCCCCGTCCTCCTCCTTAGCATCTTTGTTCCCCTTGACGGACCCCTCTCGGGAGCTTCCTGACTGGGCCTGCTCAAATACCCTGCGTACTTTTGTAAGCTCTTGAGAGCTTTCCCCGCAACCACCCTCACTCTTAGTGCCGCTACCTAGCATGTTTCCCATTTTTTAATATGTTACTCACCGCGTGAGGCCCAAGGAATCCGCCACTTACGCGTGAGCCTGAGAGGAGTCTACAAACCCTGTAGGTGCGCGCCACCCAGGGCCCAGGTTTATCCTCTACTCACCTGTCTTGCAGCTCTGCGTTGGAGCGTTGTCCACTGCCACGTCTCGGGGGTGATCAGCTCCCCGTGCGGGCCACCAGATGTCGGTGTCACTCCCGGCCGGCAGGAAGGACACACAACAAAGTCTGGCAGTGGACAACCTTTTCTTTTATTTTCCTTCTCCGTACAGCCTGCCCCGGGAATCCTCCCGGCCGAAGCCTCTGTTGGTCTGCTCCCCGCGGCTCCTTGCGTGCTTCTCCCTACAGTCTGTCCCGAAGCCTCTACCGGTCCGCTCTCCGCGGCTCCTTGCGTGCTTCTCCCTACAGTCTGTCCCGAAGCCTCTACCGGTCCGCTCTCCGCGGCTCCTTGCGTGCTTCTTCTGCTTCTTCTTTCGTGGCGGGAGAGGCACTCACTTTTATAGGGTTACAGTGGCCAATCAGTTCAAAGCGCGCGATGCGGGCTGATTGGCTAACATCAGTTGTTGCTAGGCAGACTATCTTACAGGGCGGGTTGTGAAGCAGGAGATCTTACAGGGTGGGTTGTTTACCAAGCAGGAAGCAGGAGATCTTACAGGGCGGGTTGTTTACCAAGCAGGAAGCAGGAGATAAGCGCCATCTTAGCACACTCGATGGGAGGGGTAATCTAGCTCAGGCTTTGCTCTTTCCTACAGGCCTCACGTCCGCCAAGTAAGGCGACCGGGCTCGGCCGCGGCTCCCAACAGGCGGGAATGCAGACTGGCGCAACCATTGTGGAAATCAGTGTGCTGATTCATCAAAAAACTAGGATTGGAGGTCCCATTCAACCCAGCCATTCCCCTTCTAGGTATCTTCCCAAAAGAATGAAAAACATCATGCTATGGAGATATATGTGCACCCATGTTTATAGTAGCACAGTTTATAATGGCCAGATCTTAGAAACAACCTAAATGCCCATCAATTGAGGGATGGATAAAAAAGATGTGGCATTTTTATACAACGGAATATTACTCAGACATAAAGAATGATAAACTGGACACTTTTATAGGTAAATGGATGGTGCTATGTTCTGATTTCCTGCATTTGACATGTCCCTTTATTTGTTCCTCCATTTCATGATGAAAATACATAATAGCTTTCTTCAAATTTATCTCTTCATTATAATATGCTCCACAATCCTCTCCTCTGAGTTTTGTCTCCCTTATACTATTTTTGGTCCAGCTAAAGGGTCTAAAATGACGAAACTGGTTCTACCATTTCCCTCAGTATTTCCACATAAGAGGTGGCCTCACAGTCACCTTGACTTATGACATCCACTTCCTGTAGAAACAGAGGCAGGGAAAGGTCCTATTGTCACACTGTATTGTACATTTTTCTATTCTGAGTAGGTTTCTCTTACAAACAAGCGATTGCTGAGTACAACACAAATCTTCGCAATCCTCTTGAAAGGGGTGGTGGTGGTGGGGAGAGGAATGAAAGCAGAGAGACAGATTCAAAATGTTCTACAAGTTCAAAAGCCTGAAATGGGGCAGAAAACAGAAGACAGGTTTTGGGGGTGAAGGTCATGGTTCTATGCCTGAACTGTAGCTGAAGAGGAAGAGCTTGAGTTCAAAGTGAGGCTGTGTTCTGGGCAGCGAGCTACTCTTGCTGTTCTGGTTTTTTGGACTCTGTAGCCTGTGGTATGTGCTAAGAGGTGCAGGATCAGGGAGGGCAGCTAAACATGTATGCAGGTTTTTGGCTATTGGCTATTGGCTTTGGTAGAATTTTTTTTTGAGACAGAGTTTCATTATGCAATTCAGGCCGGCCTTGAACTCATTTTGTATCCCAGGATGGCCTCAAACTCACAGCAATCCTCCTGCCTCAGCCTCTCAAATCCTGGAATTACAGGCATGCTCCACCATGCCCTGGTAGAATTTTTTCCCCACTTTGGAACGGGGGATCAAACTCACGACCTCGCACTTGCCAGGTAGGTACTTATGCTGCTGAGCTAAATCCCTGGCCCTGCTGGAGTTACTTTTGGTATGAGTTACCAATGGTTTTCCCCCTAATTGGTGCCAATTATCCTCTGCTGTTAGCCTGTATGAGCATATGTAGGAGTGTGCAGTCACAGACTGATAGACTAGAGGAGGGTCCAGGATGTCCCAGGAAGATTTATACCTTTAAGAGAAAGACCAGCTGCTAGAGGAGAGGCTAGAGAATAAAGCAATTCGGAGACACAAGGCACCCACCCAAAGTTCAGCTTTCTGGGTATTCCTTTGGTTTTGCTCTCCTGTAGGCTCCTGGCTCCCACTTCTTGATTATTGCTCATTCTTGTGTTGTATCCTTTACACGTTAGACTCTTTCTAACCACATACTCCTCCCAACTTGCTATGGTCTGGCCATAGTTTATCCTCCAAAGGTTGTAAACTGAAGCTTGGTGCTCATGGGGGTGGTGGGGGGTGGTAGAAGCTTGAAGAGGAGGTGGAGCTTAGTGGAAGTAATCAGGTCATGAGGTCATGGTTGTTACAAAGTGAAGCCACCAAGTGCATGTGGTCCCCGCACACAATTCCTTCTGCATGCAGCTGGTTTCCCTTTCCACTGCTTTGCTGCTATTGACATACCCAGGGGAGGGGATTGCTAGATACCAGCACCATGCTGTTTGGGTTTCCCAACTACTAAAGTCATGAGTGAAACTTTTCCTTTATGAAGTACCCAGTCTCAAGTATTTTGTTATAGCAACGTAAAATGGACCAAGATCTTCCTCATCTGCCTCTGTAGTCCTTCATAAGGCAAAGGTCACTGGCTCCTTCCAATCTTTGGCTTTTCAGCCTGGAGTGGTTCGTTGGAACTTCGGAGTCCTCTCTGAAAGGCTTCTACCACAAAGGCAGTCCACTCCTAATCTTCAGTGAGGCAGGGTGGTAGAATAGTTCAAAGCTAAGGACCAGAGTCACACTGCTTAGGTTAAACGCAGCCTCCTCACTTATGAGCTGAGAAAGTCAGGAAACATTACTTCACTTGCTTGTACCTGGCTTCCTCTTCTGTAAAATGGTGATGAGAATATGTGACAACACGGAACCCATAAGGCTGTCGAGAGGGTTACAGTGACTTTATGAATCTAAGGCTCACAGGTTTGTGCGTGGGCTCCCTTTGGAGCTGGACAGCACCTCCCTCTATTTTTGTGAACCCACAAGTCAAAGTGCCCAGCTTTTGCGCATGTGTAAAGTTACCTGAGCAGACAAAAATAAAATAAAATAAAATAAAATATCCAAATTATTATCATTAATTTAATGCAATTATGTCTTCAATAGTCCCTTGGTCATTGACAATGATTGCCTGAGCACAAGGGAGAATGACCCAAGGGCTGGTAATAGAAGCTGCTACCACAGAGCAGTGTCGGCTCCTGTCTGTCTCTGTGCTGCCAGTTCTCACCTGTAGGTTCTCTGTGTGTATTGTTTTTAATATTATTATTAATATTTTGTATTTTTGAGACAGGATCTTGCTATGCAGTTCAGTCTGGCCTTGAGTTTACTTTATAGCCCAGGCTGGTCTTGAACTTGCAATGATCTTCCTGCCTCAGTCTCCCAAGTGTGGGGGTTGCAAGGGGTGTCACCATGCCTGGCTGCATGTGTATTTTAAAAATCTTTCCCACCACACATTTCTCTGTTAAGCAGATAACAGGAAAGAATGACAACAAAAGCTCAACAACAAAGCTCCGTCTTTGGGATATGATTATTTCCCTTGTGCATCAAGTATTCAACATAAGAAAAAGAAAAGGAAAACAATTTCTTTTGTATATTCCTAAAACACACAAACTGAGGTTGCTTGTTCCAATGAATTGTGAGCATTTCTGTGCCTACTTCCAGGCAGCAACATCTGCTGTCTCCCTGCTGCTCGTGTTGGTGTCTGAATCTTCAAACTCTGCTTTACAAATGCTTCTCCAAGGGGATAAGAGGTTCAAACTGCAGTTCTGCAAGAAGTCATTCTTTGCAAAGCTGTTTCAGCAGCTCAGTCTGCACGTGGAACATTCTGAACTCATCTCCTGGGAGCAGAAGGCAATTCTCATCATTTTCAGGATATTCCTGCCATCCCATTGGACTCAGTAACCTGTGCTATTCTAGAGAATGCGAGAGGACCTGCCCTTGTACAATGCAGAGAGACAGACCATTTTGAAGACAGTCTTGCTCTCCATTTTCCTTTTGTTTAGGGGAGCTGTTGTCCTCCAAATCTGCCAGCTTGTCACAGTGTCTGTTCCTCAAGAAATCCCCATTCTGGTTAACTGCTGGTCTTTGGGAACTCTCTCTTCCTGTTGGTGGTTGGGCAGATTGACTGGCTCAGATGAGAGGTGATGATCTCAACCAGAGGGGTAGTGCTGGAGGGGCTCTCTGTGGGAGAGCTTAGAACTGCACCACCAGCCAGTAACTGGTTTAGTAACAGAGATTGGACTGGTAAAAGCAGACTTCCAGCTAGAGGAAAGGGATCTTGGTTTGTGTTCCATTCTGTTAGCTTTCCATGCATTGAGCTCAGAAAGAGGTGCTGCCAGTTTAGGAATCAGGTTGTTTTAGCCGCTTGGACCATGTTGATGATTTAGTTCCATTTGTATGGTGAGGTCCCTGTGAGGTGAATGTGGCAGAGAAGGTAGCGGAAAGATCATCTATGGAAACTTTTTTGATTATTAGCACCTTGGAGCTTTGCTTGGCACTAGGTGAGACTTTCCCACACTCTATGCATAGCTGATTCTGTTCATCAGTTTCTGGATTCAGAGAAGGAAGGTCTTCCTTTCCAAACTACAACTTTTCCACCTTGTCCACTTCCCCTTCGCCAAAACAAAACAAAAAACAAAACATCTGTGGGGAAGGCTTTTCCTAAAAGGCACAGCCTTTCCAGGAGCAAAAGCTGCCGTTCCAGTGTCAGTGGTTCTGTGTGTCACTTCCACTATGGTGGCTCATGCCATTGTGACCCCAGGAGAGCTGTGCCAACCAAAGAAGTTCCCTGAGACTCCAGCATATGTTCCCTTAGAGACACCAGAGTCTACAGAATTGAGCATAAAATAGAGGTTGGTGTCAGGAGTCTCCTGTAGTTCATAAAGGTTCATTGTTTAAAAAGCCATCAGAGGAATCATATAGCCCAAGGCTTTCTCCAAATCTGCCTTCTCCATGTTTTTCAAAAGTGGTTGTGGGCGACTTGGCTGCCTGTGGTGTTGAAAATTTAGCCAAGCAGTAATGAAGTCATGCTGTGCCATTTAGGCCCCATGTATCCCTTTTCAGTAAATTGAGGCATCCAACCTCATGGCCTGGATCCCAGAATGTAATCTCTGTGGCCCTGTTTTCCAAACTCCTTGAGCTCCGCAGCTGGGTCTTCTGAGAGAGCTCTTGTGAAAAGGGAGCTTAAATAGCTCAGCCAGCAGCGCACCTTGTGGCCAAGTAGAGAAGCCAGGTTCACGCGGCTGACTTGCTTAGCGCCCTCAGTTGCTCATCCCTAGTTCCTGACACATTTCCAAAATGGGGAAGGGGAACCTAAAAAGCATTTGTTACATTTAAAAACAGGGGTGAGGGGAGAAAGCTACGTCTGTGTCCACCTCATTCAGCTTCTGTGAGTAATAGCACTACAATGTTGCTTAAGTGGGTAATACCCAGACATTGGCCCAGGGAGGGCAAACAATGTTCCTAACAACGTAAGTGCTGTCATCAAAATACAGAGTTAAAACAATCAAGAATCTTCAGAGCTGTCAACTCCAGAGGTAAACCTGCCACATGACAAAGCCCTCACAACAAACCTCATTGGTTTTACACAACTGCTAAAAAGAGCGTGCAGATTTGTGTCTATAATTGTCTTAACCTTCAAAATCTAAGGATCTAAAGAAGCTTTAGAAAAAGGATCAGAAAAAAAATAATAAAACAAAAAATAAATTTAAAAAAACTTTTCCCTTTATAGAATAGCAGCTTTCCAGGCAAATTTCTTGGTATGTAGCTCTTGAACATACATTACATTTCTTTGGTCTTTACTATCTATAAATGCAGAAAAATCAAACAAGTAAAAAGACAGGTGGAGTGAGAGGTAATCCAGGAGAAAGACAGTTTCAAAATGATGTTTTCTTCTCTTTGGTTTTCAGTATTTCATTTGTTCAACTCCTTTCGAACAGCTGAATTGAGCTACTGGAAGGTGATAAGAAGAATCATCTACTGCTTTGGTGGAGTAGTAACAGTATTATGGATCCATTTTCATCATTTACTTCAGTTATTAGTCATTCAGTTCCATAAATCTACCAGTTGGCTCTTTGCAGACGATTCATTTTTCTCGCCCCACACCCTGCCTCTGGCCAGGGTGTTACTAAACTATCTGTACCTGGATTACCAACTTGGTTTTGAAGTAGTATGTGTTTTCCAGGCTAGCTTTGAACTCACTATTTAGCCCAGGCTGTCCTTAACCTCATGGTATCAGCCTTCTGAGTACTAGATTATAGGCATATGCCACCAAACCCAGCTATTTTCAAATTTTTATTTATTTAGTTATCTATCTATCTATCTTTATGTCTATCTTTTTTTTTTTTTTTTTTTTTTTTTTGCAGTTCTGGGGTCAAACCTAAGTCCTCATACATGCTAGATAAATACTCTACCACTGAGCTATCTCCTCATCCCATTTTATGATTCTAGATACATACTGAAATCATCTGGCCCCAGTTTATTTCTTTGTAAAGCAGCCTGCCTCTCAGTGCTTCTCTGAGGCTTCACTGCGTTAATATATTCAAGGCTTTTAGGACAAGAGCTGGCACACAATAAGCTATGCACAGCTGACCTCGGACTATCCCCAGACCTCAAGCCATGCGTTTTGGCACCTGATACTGTTACCTGCACCTCCCATCTGGTGTGGTAGGCCTTACTGGAAGCGATGTATGATATATCAAATAAGCATTTTGCTTGCATCCTAAAGTAAATCTTCAGCTACTTTCTTTGAAATTTCATGGAAGAAAGTTTCCCATGGGAGGTTTATTCCTGTGCATAGCACTCACAAGAGAAGCACTTTGCTTAATGCTGGGAAAAGAAACTGGGGCATATCATGGACAGTGCAACCTGGTGCAACAGCATGTCCAAGCAGGATGAGTCAGTTGCAAATCCCCCTCCCACTCCAGCCTATGCAGGAAGGAAACTTGGGGGAACCAAGGAAGGGATTTGGGTGAACTTAGGGGAAAGACGTAGATAGGCCTTGTAAGGAACCAGAATTAGGAACTGGAACTGTTAAAATAGATCCAGACTGCCACTCTTCCTCTCCACGCGCTCCACCGCTGCCATACTCGTGGTCACTGCCACGGCTCTCCTGGATGTCTACGACATTGTCTCAGCTTTGCTCCCTGCCATCCTTTCTATCCATGCATCACGTGGCAGCCAGAGAGATCTTTCAAAACCGCAGTAAGATTGTTTCTCTGCACAAAGCCTTTCAGTGTTTTCTCATTATACCTGAAATAATATCTGAATTCCTCACCAAGCCTCGTGTTGATCTGGCTGTTGTCCACCCCCACCTCCCTTGGCTGACTCACTCCAGTCAGGAAGCATTTGGCCTTGAACTGCTAGGCCTCCCAAGTGCTCAGGTCTATACAACCTGTAGCTCCCAAGGAAATGGAAAGCAATCTTTGATGGAAAAGGAAAAGGTTTACTCAAAGCTAGTTTCAAAGGGGAGGAGTAACCACCTACTGCTTCAAATACATCCTCCCTTGTTTGGGTGTGGAAGAGCTTTTATTGTAAGAAAGAATGAGGAGAAAAAACAAAGAGATAATAGTCAAGGACATTTGTAAAGAATCGTCTCTTTAGAGAGAGGATTTCCTGTCTCTAAACCTCTCTCTGTCTCTCTCTATCTCTTTTTGTGGTTTCGTCTCTGTCTTGTGGAAACTAGCAGGACCTTGACCTCCTGGGGCCGGGGGCTCTTGTGTATTCCTTTCAAGCTGGTAAGTTACGGGTTAAGGGTGAGGCCCCGGGTTCATCCCCAGCATGGGTGTGGTGATTTTCCTACAAATGACTCAAGTGTATCTTTTATAGCAGAGTGGTACTCCACTGTGTAAAAGTACAGTATTACATTTTCTTTATCCATTTGTCTGTTGATGAACATAAAGTTTGCTTCCAACATTTAGCTATGTCGAGTTGTGCATCTATAAACATGGGTATGCATGTACCACTGTACAATATCTTTAACTCTTTCAGGAAGATATCTAGCAGGGGAATTGTTGGGTTGAGTAGAATTTCTAGCTTTTGTTTACTGAGGAATCTCCATACTGTTCTCCATAGTGGTTGTACTAGTTTACATTCCCACCAATAATGTTCTTTTTTGTACCCAAAGATGCCAGCATTTGTTACTATTTGATTTCTTGATGACAACCATTCTTTCTGGAGTAATATGGAATCTCAATGTTGTTTTAATTTGTATTTCTCTAATGGCTGGTGATGTTGAATATTTTTTCATGTATTTATTGGTTATTTGTACTTCTGAGAAGTGTCTATATTTCAATTGCCTGTTTTTTTCAGTTGCTCATTTTTTGATTGGGTCTTTTATTTTGGGGTTCTAAATGTTTTGAGTTCTTTATATATTCCAAATATTAATCCTCTGTTGAGGAGTGGCTGGCAAAAAAATTTCCCCATTGTGTAGATCGTCTCTTCACTCTGACAAAGAGCCATAGTTCTTTAAGGCCCAGTTAAAACAGCACCTCCTCCACAAAGCCTTCCCTGATTCATACCCGTGTATGCATATGTGTATAAATGTAGAGTATGAATTATATAGCAATTTTATTTGAGAAGCAATTCAAGCACTATAAAATTCACCCTTTAAAGCATTCAGTTTAATGCATTTTAGTATGTGTGTTCATAAGGGTGTGCAACCACCACCACTATCTAATTTTAGAACATTTTCATCACCCCCAAAAGAAGCTCCAGCCTGTTACACTGTACTTCCTGTTTCCCCTTCCCCATTAATCCTAACTTCTGCAAGCATTCATCTTAACGACCAGTCTCAAGGCAAAGTGTTCAGTCTCTTATCAGTAAGTATGATGTTATCTGGCAGATCTTGTAGATGTCCTTTATTGGGTTGAGAAATTGAAAATTTCTTTTCTATACCTAGTTTGTTGAGAATTTTTTTTACCATGAAAGGGTGTTAGGAAAGAAAAAGAAAGGGTGTTAGACCCTTTTGTCAAGCATTTTTTTGTCTATTGAATTAGTCACGTTGTTCTTGTCCTTTATTCTAGTACTACGGTATATTGTGTTTATTGCTCTCTAAATATTAACATGAGGGTTTTAAGGTACTCCATATTGAAGTGTTAAATCATCATACTGGTTGATAGGCTCAAGTAGACTCCACTTTAAGAAAATTTGGTAGATGATTTTTCCAAACTTAAAGAACCACAGGCTTATTCACTTTGACTAACAAACTGTTTATTTGTTTGTTTGTTTTTCTATAAAATTTTCTAAAGGAGGAAATTCATGGCAAATGCAGGGATTTGGGACATGTCATCCCAGAATATACCACTTTGGCACTGAAGACATTTGAGAAACAGTAGATTTAGGACAAGTCTCTCTGATCTCCCTTCTTTCCATCTAAAAGTATTTCATAAAAGTTCTTCCTGAGAAAAGTGCCATCACTATACAAGGTGCCAAAGAATAATCTGATTATTTGCAAGTGGTAACTGAAACCTGAAAGGTTCTTGCTCCTGTATAAATTATTGTACAGTTATGGCGCTGGTCTACCATGAAACAAGGCCAAAGCGGGCACGCTTGCCCTGACAGTCTCTCCCTCCTTCTTCCCCTTCAGCCCAAATTGTTACTTTCCCATTTGCAATTGAAGAAAATTCCAGCCAGTTCCTCACACATCATCAATGCCTGCCCCATGTGTCACTTCCGGTCAGAGGTCATATAACCTGCCACCCCTCTGTGTCTGGTCAGAAGGACAACGCCAAACCCCTGCAGGTTGTGGGCCCTTCTCCTCTCCATGTCCTCAAATAAATGGCCACTTTCACTCTCTTCTTTCTTCTGCTTTTCTATTGCACCAGAAAACACCAACAAAACTGATATTGACCTGTACAAACCTCCTAAAATAAGCCTTTTCTTCCATTAGTTTCCTAATATTTCCTAGTAATTGAACACAATTTACTGCCCCTAGTGGAAGCTCCTTTGTCTTGTTGTAATCCTATAATTTACTATTCATTGTGTAAAAATGCATATAAATTTTTGGGTCAAATGATTCCTTCAGGCTTTCATTTTCTTCCTAAAGATTTCTGTGTATGTTTTAAGTATTAAATGAAATTTGTATGCTTTTCTCCCTCTATTCCATTTTAATCTTGGTTAAATTTTTAGCCAGTCACAGGATCTACAAAGTTGGGAGTTTAACTCTCTTACATAGGAGTATATAAAATATGATAATGCAAATAAAGATGTTTGACTTTTTAGGAATATCTGTTAGTGTCTACCTCTCTGAGCCTGAGAAAAGTTACTACATACATAATGACACGTCATGTGAAGCAGTGGCCTGATTGGTCAAAACGGATCCCACTGTAGGCTTTTCCCTCCTCTAGGGTTCTGTGGTCTGCAAAGTGGCTGTGAAATTGACACTGGCCCCTCGGGGGCAAGAGTCATCTCACTAGGTCAGTAAACTAGAATGAAGTTTGAAAAGATAATTAGTTATGAGTCCATTTCGCCCTTTCCCATTCTTTCTTCTGGAACTTTCTGCCCTGAGAGGAGAAGTCGCTGTGGCAGATCTTGCTCCAGATGGAGAGAGTTGTACATTCAGCCTGTCAGCCTCCCCGCTGAGTGCATCCAATGTTTCTTCCTTTAGGGAACTTACCCCATCTCTACTCCACATGACACAGACTGCCAAGCACAGGACCACACCACTCTGACCACAGGAGTGTCTCAATCTTTCTGAGTCAACTAGATCTCCTGAGAACTCTGGGGCCGTGAAGATGGGGATGGAAGGCAGTAGGCACCACATCATATGATGTGTATCCCATAGAGCAGGGCTTCTTATAGTGCGATGCTTGGCCTAGAGCAATAGCATCTGTTAAAAAATACAAAGTCTGGGAACCCATTTCACAGGTACTGAATCAGAAAACTCTGGGAATATGACCCTAAAAAGCTGATTTTTAAAAACTCCTCTAGATAATTTTGTTGCCCACTAAAAACTGCCCCAGGGAAAATAGAGGTTTGTGCAAGCAGAATTCATGGAGCTTATGTGGATCTTCTTTCGTTGATCTTAGCTGTTGAGATTCTACTTAGAGTCTTTGGTCTCCCCAGTATACTTCTTTTTGGTTTTGTTTTAGTTGAGTGTATCAGAGTTCCTTTCTGTGACCTTCACCTAAAGACCCTGACTAAAGATCCTCCTAACCTAATCATGACATAGTCAGAGACCACTGTAAGGACGAAGGACAAACTCTGGGGCCCTTAACCTGTTACTCAGCAAAACCATGATTTGTGTTTTCTTCTGAGGCAGTTGGGGAGTTACTAGTGACTTTTGCTGAAAACTGTGATGCTTTACGAGGGCCTACAAATGCCCAACAGGTCAATGCAAGCAGAACGAAGCTTGACCTTCCTTTTGTAAAACTATGCGTCAAATTCTTCTCCACTCTGCATATAGGCATAATGGTCATTTAGAGAATGTCTGTCTAAATGTTGGCAAAACAAGATTAACCCTAAATTTACCTAGTCTATCTCATTACCTTTCAAGACTGAGAACACCGGAATAAGAGATTTATAAGGACATTCAGCAATACCCAGAAGTCTCTGTTGTTCTAAACCTATGGTCACCTTGGATTCCAGCAGGATCTCACATTACTGAGATCATCCTACAAACCAGGAGGATTCTTCCCATAGGAACTGAATTGCCTCTATGTCATGAGGTTCGGCCTGAGCTATAAAACCAAGACTAAGATAATTGATGGGATCCTGGCCCACTCCAGCAATCCTTATAAATGAGCTTTCTGTTTTGTGGGTTCACCAGTCTGAATCCCTACATCAGATGCCCTATTTCCCCCACCACTCATTTTGGAGTACTTTATTTGTTCTTACTTTCCTAGTTAGGGTACAGTTTGATTTTTTGGCAGAGTTGTGCTTCCCTTTATTTTTTCTTACTTTTTTTTTTTTTTTTTTTTTGTCTTTTTCATTTTTATCGGTACCAGGGATCGAACTCACGACTGCCTGCTTTCAAGGCAGGCGCTTATGCCGCTGAGCTAAATCCCCAGCCCCTATTTTTTCTTACTTTTAATCTGAACCTTTTCCTGTGAATTTGTGTTTTAGTTTTAATTTCCACTATCACAGAAGTGAGAACCTGTACTCCTAGCGGTGACACTTTTAATTCATGGTCACACAGATGCTTCTTGATTATGGGCATTTGTGCCACACCGTAGGCTGTGTGTGTTCCAGGCTGGTCTTTGCGTTTGCTTTAGAGCTAAACACATTCATGTCATTCCAGAACAAAACACAGCTCAACAGGACTTCTTTTTTTTTTTTTTATTGGTACTGGGGATCGAACTCACGACCGCCTGCTTGCAAGGCAGGTGCTTATGCCGCTGAGCTAAATCCCCAGCCCCTCAACAGAACTTCTAAGTTCTATCAATGTTTTGCCTAGTTCAGTTGTATCGCCCAATTATACAGGTCTTCATAAAAACACATTCTACTCTTCCATTGTTTGACTCATCTCTTTTTCTTCTTTTCTCATTTGAGCCCCCAGATTCCAAAATATAGGGTTTTCTTTATTTTTTTTTTTTTTGAGACAGAGTCTCACTAAGTCACTGAATTTTTCAGTTTGGTTTCGAAACAGCCAGTCCTCCTCCTTCAGCCTCCTGAAGTGCTGGGATTACAGGTGTGTGCCACTGGTCCAGCTGTATTTTTTAAAAAATAGTTGTTGACAAGGATTTAACATTTAGTTTTTGTTGGGCACGATGGCTGGGTGAACGCCCGTAATCTTAGCACTTGGGAAGCTACCGCAGAAGAATCATTGTAAGTTTGAGGCCAGCCTGAGATATATAGTGAATTCAAGGCTAACCTGAAGTACACAATGAGAACCTATCTCCAAAAATAAATAAATGTTTGTTTTTCTTTTTTTTTTTTCATTTTGATTTATCTCTACAAACATCTGAGTCTTTGAGATGGGTCTGGAAGCAGGTGGCTTGATTGTTGGTAGTCAATTAGGGATACAGGTTCCTTCCATCTTGTTTCTTTGCTTTCTCCTGGAAGCAAGCTTCTTCCAATACATCTACACTCCAGCCCTTAAGGGGGAAGGACATAAATAATTAATAATTTCCTTTAAAAAAAAATGATGTGGCCAAGCACGGGGGTACATGCTGTAATCCTAGCACTCTGGGAGACTGAGGCAAAAATGATCAGAAGTTCAAACCCAGCCTGGGAAATGTAGCAATTTGATAAAATTTTTTCTTTTTTTTCTTTTTGTCTTTTTCATTTTTATCGGTACCAGGGATCGAACTCAGGACTGCCTGCTTGCAAGGCAGGTGCTTATGCCGCTGAGTTAAACTCCCCAGCCCCCGATAAAATTTTTTCTAAATAAAAAAAAAATTTTTTTAGGCCAGGCATGATGGCACATGCTTGTAGTCCCAATTCTCAGGGAACTGAGGCAGGAGGATCACTGTAAATTCAAAGTCAGCTGGGGCTACAAAGTGAATTCAAGGACAGCCTGAAATCCTTAGTGAGACCCTGTCTCAAAGAGACACACACACATGCACACACACACACACGCATGCATGCCCATGCCCAAGCACAACCACATGCACATACACACAGGAACATGTACGTACAAACACGGTGACAAGAGATGGAGATGGAGAAGAAATGATGTAGAAGTGACATTTGTATCAGTTTTATTCAGTTTTCAATGATGAGTACTTAGTCACATGGCCACAGTCATCTAGCTTCGAGAAAAGTTGAGAAATATGACTTCCATACACCCCACAACACCTTTCTGGAAGAAAGAAGAAAATAATGATTGAGAGAGAATAATTAGCAATCTTTTCCCACTTTGTAACCTTGAGTAAGGTGTTGAAATGTCAAACGTCTCCAGGGACTGGCAGGTGATTAACCATGTAAAGCAGCCGGGGAGTAAGACTAACAGGAGTGAAGGGAGCTCTGTGCGCTTTCTAAAGAGGTCAACACTAGTTACTTTCTTCTTCAGTGGTAGATCTCCAAGCTTGTTTGAGTGGTAGTGGGACTGGGCCCCTGGCAAAATTGATGATTTTTTAAAGCCAACCATGAAACTGTATCTCTAGCCACAGTTGTAACTCAGAGTATTTACATGACTCAATCAATGAGAATTGGGGAAGCTTAGTAGGGGACTTTTAGGAAAAGTACTGCTTTCTGAGTAAAGACTGAGTGATGACTGACATTTTTTCATATTTGTTCCTCCTTCTTTCAATGTGGATGAGATGTCTAGAATTGCAGCAGCCAGTTTATGACTAGTTTTGGTTGTTTTTTGAACTGGGGAATGAACCCAGGCTCTTCACACACCAATTCTTTTTTTAAAGTTATTTTTTACATTTTGAGCCAGGGTCTTGCTAAGTTACTAAGTTGCCCAGACTTGGGCACAAACTTGCTATCCTCTTGCCTCAGCCTCCCAGAGTGTTAGGATTACAAGCATTCACTACCATGCCCAACTCAGATATCATATGCAAAAAAATACAAAATGCAAAAGTAACTACTTGTGTAAAAAATTTAAAATTGGCTTATCTGAAACTTAAGGCCATTCAAAACTGACTCAAATCCTTCCAGATATTTTCTATGTGTATCTTTACTTTTTAAAAAATATGAAACACATACTGCCTTGTGACCTTCTTTTTAAAAATGGTGTATAGTATTGTAGATGTTTTCCCTGTCATGTAATATTGGTAAGCAATTTTTTTTTGAGATAAGAGGTTTGCTTTGCAGTTCAGGCTGGCCCTGAACTCACTTTATAGCCCAGACTGCTCTCTATCTCACAGTGCTCCTCTTGCCTCAGCCTCCTGAGTGCTGGGATCACAGGTGTGTACCACCAAGGCCTGCTGGTGTTTGCTTTTCAGGGGGCAGTTTTCCATAACAAAAAATGCAACATTCTTGTCACCAAACATCTGAGCACAGCCTTGAAATTACATTCCTGGTTATTTCTTTCACTTCCTAGAAATGAAATGGCTATATGAGGAGACACTAAATAGGACTCTGTATTGAGTAACAGGACACTTTGCTTTCGTTCCGTTTCTAATTCTGTGAGAAGCCGGCCATTCATTTCTCCATCACTTGTGCACCTGACAAACACAAGAGGCCTGTGGTAGTCACAGACACCCGGGCCCACTAAGAGGTGAGTAAAATGAGGCCTCATCATCAAGGAGTTCATAATGGAATGCTGGGCAGGGCAACAGGCAATGATAAGAGGGAGGAGAGCTGTGGTGACTGGCTCTGACAAGGCCTCACCCTGTAATTCCTGCCTGTGAGGATAGGCTGGACCTGTCAGTTGCTTTTCTTCTGTGGTGCTAGGGCTCAAACCCAGGGCCTTGTGCATGCTAGCCACTGAGCCACACCCCAGGCCTGTGGGGCTCTTCTAGTGATTAGGATATGACAGAATCAATAGGGTGTCACTTCTTTGAACAGGTTTACAGAGGATCTGGCTCCTTCCAGCTAGCCAGCACTCTGTCTCTTGACCTCTTGTCTGCCCACTCGGATGAAGCCTGCTGCTCCACTTGTGTTAGGGCAAGGCTGTCACATGGCAGAGAACTCTGGCAGCCATGTAGAGGAAATGAGACCTCAGTCCAGCAGCCGGGGCAGAACTGAATCCTGCCAGCAACCATGTTAGCGAGGAAGTAGATGTTTTCCAATCTAGTTTTTAAATGATCAAAGACTTTGTGAAACCATGCCTAGATTCTTTTTTGTCTTGTTTTGTTTTTTATCGGTACTGGGGATTGAACTCACGACCACCTGCTTGCAAGGCAGGTGCTTATGCCACTGAGCTAAATCCCCAGTCCCCCATGCCTAGATTCTTGATCCACAGAAACTGTGAAAGAATGTATCATTTTAAGCTACCACATTTTATGAGAATTTGTTACACACTAATAGCTATCAATCAAATATACAAATGATGTGACACAGAAATGTACAGTGTAATAGATTCACACACAAAAGCGAGACACACAAAGGGGAAGGGCTGTTCCTGCTCAGAGTTCTGAGAGGGAGACAGGCTTGCATCGCGTTTTGCAGGCTAAGCAGGCTGTAGTTAGCAGCTGAGCATGGTGGCCCATGCCTATAATTCCAGCTTTCTAGGAGGCAGTGGCATGAGGATTGAAGTTCGAGCCCAGCCTGAGAAGCTCAGGGACTTAGCAAGACATTATCTCAAAAAAGAAAAGGGCGGGGGCTGGGGATTTAGCTCAGCGGCATAAGTACCTGCCTTGCAAGCAGGTGGTCGTGAGTTCGATCCCTGGTACCGATAAAAATGAAAAATACCAAAAAAAAAAAAAAAAAGAAAAGAAAAGAAAAGGGCTAGGGACGTAGGTCAGTATGAAAACCTTGGGTTTATCTCAGTAGCAGAAAAAAAGAGAAGAGGGAAAAGGAGGAGGAAGAGAATTGAGGGGGAGGGGACTGGGGAAGAAAAACAAGGGGGAAAAGAAGAAAAAGGCTTTACGGGAAGAAAAGAGAAGGAATTGCCAGACAGGGTCACCGTCAATCTCTGAAACCATTTCCCACATGTGTGTCATCAGCCCACTTGTTACATCCTTGGTTAGAGGTAAAGTTACCGTGAAGTCAGTAGAACTCAATCTTGGGGCCCTTTGACCACACAAACCCTTTCAAAATCTCAGAAGTTGAAGATGGTGACATACTCTCATAATTCGAGCACTCTAGGAGGCTGAGGCAGGAGGACTGCAGGTTAGAGCCCACTCTGTACGTCTTAGTGAAGCCCTGTCTCAAAAATGTGATAAAGGCTGGAAATGTAGCTCAGAGGGAAAGTCTTGGATTCAATCTTCAGTTCCAAAAGAAAGAAAAAGAAAAAGAAGAAATAAAAAACAGCCAAGAAGGGGCTAGTAACTTGTGTTTATAATTCTGCCTTCTTTTTCTTATCAAGGGCCCTGTCTTAGTCACTGCCCCTGTTGCTGAGACACAATACTGGACACCTGCAATTTAAAGGAGAAGTTTAACTTGGCTTGTGTTTCAGTCCATGGTCAGCCTGCTCTTGGTCAGCCCATTTCAAAGAAGGAACAGCTTGGCAGAGGGGGATGGCAGTGGAAAAACTGCTCATGTCATGATGACCAGGAAGCAGAGAGGGAAGGGAGGAAACAGAAGGAGATCCTTCCAGGTCATACCCTTGGTAACCTGCCTTTAAATAGGCCCTACCTCCTGACAAGTGAGCTGCAGCGCCCCATAAATCCAATCACCTTCCACCAGCCCTGCTCGGGAGTCCTGGAGCGTCTGGGTGTCATTCTTGATATAAACCCCAACAGGCCTTTACTTCAGAGTCCTCACTGGACCTGCCAAGGCCCTTCAGATGCCCTGTTGTTCACCCCTCGGAATCGACAGCACTCCCTTCCCAATCTTTTTTGGCTCTGCTTCTCTGAGCATGGCTTCTCAGCAACCCAGCGGTCACTTCCTTTACCTCAATAGTCTGGGTCCTGCAGTTTTTCTCAGAAGCCCTCTTCTCTGACTCATTAATCATCTTTTCTACTGTTTTTGAACACTCTCAGAAGTTTTCCTGAGAACGGATATGTTTTTCTAAACAGCAAGTCTGGCTCCTGACCAAATGGCATCTGAACAAGGCCATTTTGAGGTGGGCCAGGACCCTGGGGATAGCCTTTCCAGCCTGTGTCTTCTCGCTTCCTGCCTCTAATTTGAGAATGACTAAGGTTCAGAGAAATAAAGGAGGGAGTGATTGGGAGAGGGAGTGTCAAAGAGGAACAGGAAGGAAGGAGCCTTGCTATTTCCATGTTATACCCGAGGAAACAGAAGTGGAGATGTGAATTACCCATGTATCCATGCGGCACAACTTGATAACTTGAGAGCCCAGGCCTAACCCCACCCCATGTCCCCCATCCTTTACTGGCTCTCCCAGAGCCTCCTATCTATACTCAGGTTCCAGATGGAAACTGAGGGGCAGTACACCAAAACTCCACCTGCAATTAAGTTTAATAAATGAAAAAGTTAGCCAGGCCAAATGCTTGTTTTGGGGAGGGGATTTGTATATTTGTGTATTTGTATAATTGGAGATCTGCCAGGGAGCAGAGTCCTAGGGCTAGATCACTTGTAGAGGAAGAAAACAAGAAAGAGACAGAGGTAAAGACAGAGAAAGAGAGATAGAGATAGAGAACAGGGAGACAAAAGGAAAGTCGAGATCTAGGTCCCATCGTAGAAAATTGGGGCTAAAAGTTGGACTGGACACACTACAGTGTGGAAACAACGATGAAAGGCCTAAGAATAACAGACTTTATCTAGAGTCCTTTCAATGTGCTAGGTATGGTACTAGATCCTTTTTCATAGGTTAGTGTATTTAATTCTCTTGACAATCCTAATAAAAAGGCGAGGCCATTGTATTAGTCTGTTTTCTGTTGCTAAAACAAAATACCTGATAGTGAGTAGTTTACAAATTAAGAAGTTCATTTGCCTCATGATTCTGCTGGCAGGAACGTCCAAATAGCAAGGAGCCAGTGTCTTGGTGAGGGCTCATTTGGCTATGACAGAAGGTAGAAGAATGAAAAAGGAAAATGTTTATGTGTGCAAGAGACTAAATATGTGAGGTGGCTTTGCTGTACAACAACTATCTGGTGAACTCACTCCTAGGAGACCCAGTTCCCTTTTAGGGACTAACAAGTATTCATTTGTGAAAGTACAACCACCACGAACTGCTTACCTTCCTCCAGGACTCACCTCTTAAAGGTTCCAACATCTATCTCAGTGTTACTCTATTGTGGCTGAACTCCCAGCACATGAACCTTTGCAAGAGAAACCGCGTCCAAAGCATAGAGGTTGCCTTTCCTATTTGTAGGCTGAGGATCTTGAAGATGAAGAATCTTACATACACAGGTGGTGGTGGAGCAGGAAGGGAACCTAGGTCTGTTCCCTTTATCCCCTTGCTAATTCAGCCATAATCCTTTCCTAAACCAAGGAGAAGGCATCCAGGCATGCTAGTACATGCACATGAACCCAGCTACTCCGAAAGGCTGAGGCAAGAGGATCACACATTTGAGGCTAACAATTTAGGGAAACTCTGTCTGAACATAAAATAGTAAAAAGGGACAAGGATGTAGCTGGGCACTCCCTGGGTTCATTTAGGGGTGGGAAGTGGTAAAAGAGTGGGAGAAGTCTAATTCCTGGAGATGACAATAAAATGGAGACGCAGGCTTTTGCATATGCCTTGAGTCAGAAGGGCAGGTGACTGGGGCTCCCCCACACCTAATTTTGCAGGCAGGGTAGGTGACTCATATGGGACCGTGCAGGGTGGGTGACTCATACGGGACCGTAAGGAACCAGCAGATTAAGGATATGAAAGCTCTTGGGTCCAGAGTAGATGCAGCGAAGCAGAGTTGGCCCAAATCCAGTGGCCTCCTCTAGGACTGGCTCAAGATCACCCAGCGGGCGGGGCTGGGCCCTCGGCTGTGGCTGCGTTTGTGAGGCTGGAGCTGGAAGCTGGCGCCTGCTGTCTCCTTTTTTGCTCTTGGTGCTCCTGCCCCCAGTGCTGGAGTCACACCCCGGGGTGTGGATCCTGTACCTCCTACTTCTGGCGTTTTGGCTTAGTGATTTCTCAACCTTGAGCCCTGAAAATTAATCAGAATTTGTAGAGTCAAATACTGGATAACTGTTGTGTCCTTGGGAGAAGTCAGTAAGGAGAGGCATGCAAGGGTTTAACATAGGTGCCTGACTGGTGGGCGCCCTGTATATGGCAGCCGTGTTATTGTGAGAGTCTACTCCTGGAAACCAAAGCCTTTTTCTATGTTCCACTTGTTTTCCTCCCATTGTCTACAGTGGTAGAAAAGTGGGACTTATTCCCGGGTGGGGGTAAGTATAATTATCTCTCCCACCTTCATTTGTTCAAACTCTAAATGCTCTTTATTGGCTTAAAGGTTCACAGCTCACGTTACAGTTGTAATTTGTCTCTTGCCTGGAAGATATTAAACTGTCCTATAAAAAAATGTAGATTATGTAGATTTTTTTCATGTGAAAAATGTTCTCCATCCTGTGCATAATGTGTTTGAAGTTCATCCATATTGTAGCATGTAGTTTCATTTTCTGTGTTGCTTTTTAAGGTTAATTTATTACTACATTGTTGTTTTAATGTGTTCTTTTGGATTGAACTCAGGTCCTCACACATACCAAGCACTCACAATATTACTGAGCTACATTCCCACCTCTCATTTTTTAGAATCTTATGTTTGTTTTCTTATCACTTTTTTTTCACCTAAAGGAATGTAGTCAGATGTTTTCTCAAATTTAAGATCTCATTAGATTTAGCTCAATAAGGTCATCAGTGGTTACTTTATTATCAGGTTGGAGTAAAATTAATTTTTTTTTGTCTTTTTGAAACAGGGTTACCCCTATGAAGTTCAGGCTGGCCTTGAACTCACTTTGTAACCCAGGCTGGCCTGGACCTCTTGGCAGTCCTCCTGCCTCAGCCTAGCAAGTGCTGGGTTTACAGGCATGCCTCAGCAGGACCAGCTCACTCTATGTTTTAAGTTTAAATCCAGTTGCAGAATACAAAGGCACAGATAATAGAATTACTGGGTGAAGGTATAACTATAATTAAATGAAAATAGTAATTCATTACTTAGCAGAAAACTGCCAAGTGGCCTTACTTGGACACAGATCCGGAATTGGAAGGGATAAGTGCAGGATGGTGCAGTTTAGCTGTGGGCACTGAACAAGTGATCCTCACAGCTACAGCCATCACAACAGGAGGGAAACCAATGTGGCCAATGTGGAGGCCAATGTGGGTCAGACTACTGCTCAATAGGGTTAACACAGGGTCAGAACCTGGTAAACAGATGAATCCAGCTAGAAATGATAATCCTACACCAGTAACTCCAGGGCCTGATCTGTGGGTCTAACATTGTTCCTGAGGACTGTCCACAGTCACGTGAAGTCCCAAGGCTATGCCACGACAGCTGTTACTGGACATTTGTGCGAGAAGACACTGTCACAAATATGTTAATCAAAATAGAAAGGCATCCTAGTAGAAGAGGGTTGGACATGGCAGTAGCTTGAAAAGTGTGTGGGAATCAGGTGTCCAGGAATGATCAGAGTGGGGACATTGCTGAGGGCAGGAGGATGAGTCCATACAATTAGCCTGGGAGCAGCTCTCAAATAGTTTTATGTCAAGATCACCTAACACTAGTAACTATTATAGAAAACCCCAAAGTGCTTTCACTTATATGGATTATAGCTAATATATCTGGTCTTTCAGAAATTAAAACTAAAGAACTTTTAAAATACAAGGACATAACAGCATACATTTCATTGGCCACCAGCAAGGACATCATCACATAATCTCTGCAAAGTTCCACTACACTTTTTTTTTTTTGTCTTTTTGCTTTTTATCGGTACCGGGGATCAAACTCAACGACCGCCTGCTTGCAAGGCAGGTGCTTATGCCGCTGAGCTAAATCCCCAGCCCCAGTTCCACTACACTTTTAAGACATTGAGAATGGAAAAGGCAAATCATTGGTCAGTATTATTTTAAAGTAGTTTGATTTTACTTACTCTTTGAGAGACCAAATGCTCCAGAGAGCTCCAGAGGAACACCAGACCATACTTTGAGAACCACTGGTATTGATAATTTGTATTATTTTATATTCATATAACTTATAACTTTCCTTGAATGAGGAAAAATACCCATAATTCCATTCAAAGCTGAGAATTACTATATAGCAAGCAAGACACCCACCTGTCTTACCTCTGAAGGGATAAAACTGAGATGGTACCCTAGGACCCTACACCGCGGTGAGTACACTGGGATTGCTGCTTCCCAAGCTTCCCACAACCCCCAAGATTTGCTGTCTACTATGAAAATCAGTGTTCTTCTCTTGGCTTTCTCATTGCCAGGAAGCTGCTCATGTCCACTCAGTCCTGAGGAGCTGCAGACCTGTTACAGACTATCTGGGAGAAGTTAAAGATAAGAACATCAGATGCTTAGATTTCCATATAAGAGAGTCTAACATCACCATCAGAAATGGTAAATATGAAAGAGTTGTTCCAGAAAGCAAAGAAAGTATAAATTGAATTATTTTAATTTTAACATTTTACCTTCATAGGCAGGTACTATATCAGCTCAGGAAACAGAAACTATTTTGGGTGTTTTAAGAAGGGAGCAATTTGTCTAAGAAATTGAAAACTCATGAAATTACTGGAGGCTAGGTGTGATGGCATATTCCTATAATGCCAGTACTTGAGGATTGCCTGAAGTTTGAGGCCAGCCTAGGTTACATAGTGAGTTTAAGGGCAGCTGGAACTATGTAAGGAGACCCTGTCTCAAAAAAAAAATCATTGGAAAAGGTAGAGATGCAAATCAGGAAGTCAGCTCTAAAATTACTCACTTTATAAACATACTTCTGCAAGTAAGATTCAGCAATGAGAAAGTCAGAATTCCTGGAAGGATACTAGAAACTGACATGCTTCTGTAGAAAACTCTGTGTCTCCAGTGATGATTATGTTTACCCGAAGAAATAGCCAAAATGCAGGAAAAATGGCTTTGTGCTCATTTGCACATTGCACACTTATGCAGGTGCATCCAGTTGGCAATATCTAGTTCTCATTCCGAAATCTACTAGCAAGAGAGCCTGAGAATTGCCTTTGGTGAGGGTAAGAGGTAATTGGAGATTGAATCCAAGGTTTTTGCACTGAGCTACCGCCCCATCCTCTTTCTTCATTTATTACTGTGACACAAGGGTTTGTTAAATTGACCAGGCTGAACTTGAATTTGTTGTGCTCTTACCTCGGCCTCAGAGGGGACTACAGGTGTGCACCACGGTGTCCACCAAGAAATGCCACCTTACTTGTTTTGAGATGAGATCTTGCTGTGTGGCCCAGGCTGCTCTTGAACTCCTGGGCTCAAGCAGTTCTCTTGCTTCAGCTTCCTGTGTATCAGGGACTACAGGGCATCAGAAATGCCATTTTTAAACATTCCCACTTCTGCAGTATAAGGATGCTCCCTAGAGTGAAATGGGAAAGGATGTTTTCTGTCTATGGAATGGTGTGAATATGAGCTCCACAAAGGAAGGGTTTTTTTTACCTGATTTATTTTTTTACTCTATCTTCCTATAGTGTTACAAAGTAGTTGTTAAATAAACAAGTGGATAGTCACGAAAATGAACACTTCTTTGGGAGCTTTCGGGAGAACATCAGATTATTGAAGTGGCAGAAATATAAGTTATGACAATGACCCTGTGAAGAAAAAATTCAGAGTATATATTCTGTGGTGGACTAAAGACGGCTACAAATACTTTGGCATTCTTTTGACCCCAGGTGGGGTTGCCTGCTTTGAGTTTAGGCGAACACTATGACTGCTTTAACCAATAGACTGGAATGGAAGTGATGCAGTGTCAGTTTCCATGCCACTCTTAAAAGAATGGGAGCTTCTATAATCTGTCTCTGTGGAAGCCTGAGCTGCCATGTAAGAAAGTGAAACACCCTGCTCTATCTTGTGGGATATGGAAAGCTTCTGAGACTGCATGGAGAGGGGAGCCAGCTGAACCCAGCCTTTTGACTTGCCCCTTAAACGCCAGCCACAAAAGTAAGGCTGGGTGGAATCCACAGACTAGCCTATCTCCCAGCTAGATTGTTACTAAGTAGCTCACTGATGTTGCAGGAACAGAACAATCATCCTGGTGAGCCCTGCCTAAATTTCTGAATCAAAATATGTGAGACAATACAGTGGTTATTGCTTTAAACCACTGAATTTTGGAATAGTCATAGAGCAATAGATAATTCTCTGAATGTGGGTCTTGGCAAATACAAAGCAGATTTTGGTAAGGATGCAGGAAATCTTCTATTTATTTATTTATTTGGTTCTGGGGATTGAATTCATGACCTAGCGCTTACCAGGCAGGCACTTATGCCGCTGAGCTAAATCCCCTGGCCTATTCTATTTATTTCTCATGTGAATTTTCACAGCTATAGTTTTAACCCCTGGTTATTGTTTTATAGTATGCATTTCTATTCCTAAAGCACCTGTTTGCAGCATTCTCTACAAAGCAAGCAAGAGATCTTGGATGTTGTTAACTGAGACTAATTTGTTGGAAAAAATGATAATAGTGTTTATGTGGAAAATATGGCTATGGACAGGATGAAGATAATATACCAAGGAAATGGAATAGAAATTTTAAAAATCCACATCATTGTATTTCAGATATGTCAATCAGGAGAGTTTAAATTGGTAACTGTGCCAGGAAGGCAGTACATGCTGTAATCCCAGCACTTGGGAGGCTGAGGCAGGAGAATCACTATGAGTTTGAGACCAGCCTGGGCTACATAGTGAGACCTTGTGTTAAAAAAAGTATATAGGGCTGGGGGGTTGGTTCAGTGGCACAAGTGTCTGCCTGACAAGTACAAGGTCATGAGTTTGATCCCCGGTGGCAAGAAAAAGAGAAGTATATATACATAAATATAAATATTTATGTATATGTAAATATACTTTATATAGAGATAACTTACAAAACATGAGCCATATACTCACTGTGTTTTAAAAATGGAAATATATAATTTATACATGTGAATAACATGGAAATTCGTATGTATAACATGTAACTGGTCTTAAGTGTTTTGGCTTTAATTTACATTTTAGCTTTTGTTTAGAAATTTTTAGCTATAACATTTTCTACTATAGTAATAATTTTTGTGTTAAATTTTCAATGAAATAATTCAAATCTATAGAAAATAATAGAAATATTAGAGGACTTAAAATCCAGCTTGAACAAATCTTAGCCATATCTTTGCCATCTTTCTTTCTTTTTGAGACAAGCTTTTGATATGCAGTTCAGGCTGCCCATGAACTCACTTTGTGGCCCAAACTGGCCTCAAACTGACAGTAATCCTCCTGCCTCAGCCTCCCAAATGTTGGGATTATAGGTGTGCATTACCATACCTGGCCCCTTTGTTCTTTGGATTTTCTTCTTAAAGGACTGTAAAAACATTGGAGGGTTTTTAAAAAATTATTATCGCTAGTGAGGTATAGCACTCTTTGCTCAGGAGAGGAATCTGTGCTTTCCTATAGCTCTGTTTTCCCATTTTGTGTTTGTATGTACAGTAAGCATAGGCCTTAGGAATGACTTTCCTGGGGATATTACATTGGTTACTCTTGGGCTCCCTCTTGTGGGTTCAGTGGCTCAGCTCACATGGTTTCATATCAGCAAAAAGAAAAGACCAAGGAGCAATTTATCTTAAGACAAAATAAGGAATTTATCTTTTCATTCAACAAACATTTATTGGACCCTTACAATATTTCAGGTTCGGGGCTGGGGATTTAGCAAAGCGGTATAAGTGCCTGCCTTGCAAGCAGGCAGTCATGAGTTCGATCCCAGGTACCAGTAAAAAAAAAAAACAAAAAAACAAACAAAAAAAAACCCACAACATTTCAGGTTCTGTTCTGGTGCTGAAATACATTCATGGACAAACCAAACATCTTTACCCTCAAGGATCTTACATTCTGGTGGGGAGAGACATTAAACTAAATTTATAAACAACTTATGGGATGGGATGAATATCAGTAGAGAAAAGTTGTGTGGGTACTGGAATAGAAAGTAGCAGGAGGATTATGTGTTTCCATTTTAAATACAGTGTCAGGGTAGATCTCATTGAGAAAGTGGTAGTATTTGAATTAAGATATAAAACAAGTGTCAGGATAAATGACAGGTGTTTAAGGTAATGCATTTCAGACAGAGCGGGCAGCAGGCACAAGCATTCTAAGCTTATCTGCAGCTTTGGGGAAGAGCTAAGAGGCCAGCGTATCTTAAATGCAGAGAGAAAACAGGGAACAGGAGATGTTAGTTGTATTTGAGGGTGTCAAATCTTGAGGATTTTGTAAAGGCAATATAAAGATTTTGTTTTTACTTCAAAATAGTTCATTGGAGGATTGAGCAGGAGCTCTCTGCTACTGTATTAACACTGGGAGTGCATGGGGATACTTGGAGCATTCAGATTGACTGAGATATATCAACAAAACAGGTAAATAATCTGGTTCTCGTCAAATATTGAAGGCAGCTCTGATAGATTATGCTGATGAATTAGATGTGGGGTGTGAAAAAGGAGATAAATAGTTTCGTAAATGATATTGCTTAGTAGATTTTCATCATAGAAAGAGATGACCAAAGAATATATAGCCAAGAAATGTACGAGGAAAAAGTAAGAGATCTACCAAACAAGTAATAAAAATAGTGGTTTTCCCCTGAATTTCTAGTTTGTGGTACTTATGAGCTAGTTTTTTAAAAACTGTGATTTGTTTTCTCATTATAGATAAAATATTTAATTTTATATTTAATATCATTTTTGATTTTGGATTTTTTTTTTGACCTATGTAGTTCAGGCTGACATTGAATGCACTTGCAGTGATCCTCCTGCCTCAGCCTCTGGGCTGAGATTACAGGTGTGTGCCACCACCGCTATATTCTTTTTCTTAGGTCCTCCGATCAAACTCTAGGTCTCCCTAAAAACTGAACTCAACCTTGCTCCTTGCCCATATTTTGGTTGTAAGTTTAAACCTACAAAATACTGAAAATGTTTCTGAAAACAATGTCCATGGCATGATGTTAATTCTTTTATATTCTTTTTAATTTGTGTTTTTGAAACAGCGTTTCAATATGCACTTCGGGCTGGCCTTGATCTCACTTCGTAGCCCAGGCTGCCCTCGAACTCGCAGCAGTCCTCCTGCCTCAGCCCCCCTACTGCTGATAGTACAGGTATGCACCACCATGCCAAGCCTGACATGGAGTTTATTCTAAACTCGATATAACATCAGGACTAAAATAAGTTTAGAGAAAAAACATCACCTTGAGTTTGCCTTCGAAATGTCTGCAACACTCCCAACCCATTCTTCCTTCCCTAGTTTTTCTAAATCCTCATCTAGCATTTATCTTCACTATCCTTTTAAGGAGCTAAGAATAACATGTTTAAAAGACCTCTTTGATGGGAGGCAGAAGCGAAAAGATCCCACTTTTGAGTCCCATCTGGGCAATTTAGCGGGTCTTTACTTCGAAATAAAAAATAAAAAGTTGTTGAGGATGTAGCTGAATATGAAGGTTCTGGGTTCAATCCCCAGTACTGCTAAAAACAAAACAAAATCTTTGGAAAACTATCACAACAACTGTAGCTAAGCAGCACAGAAACAAGAAGCTCATCGGGTCGCACAACTCAAAGGAGCTGAGCCGGGAGTGGCTAGGGGCGGGGCTCATCAGGGCGAGGAAGTGGGCGTGGCCTACTCACCATCCCGCCCCACAAGGTATAACGCATGCGCCCAGAGGCCTCTGGTAGAATTAAGTGTGGATCGTGAGGTGACCCTGCTGCTTACTTCCGGTTCCTAGGGATGCGCATCCGGGTCACACTAACACCGCGGTTTCCTGCGCTCTGTTGGTTCTACTCGGCTTCTGGGCCGGTCAGCTTGTCTTATTGTGGGGCTTCTATAGCCTTTGGGTGAGTCTCGGACGCAGACAGGGTCAGAGCGCGGAAGGACGATTACAGCCTGTAGGGGGTTGGGTCAAGAATTTTGCCTCGGTTCCTAAGGGCGGGGGTCACTTCGCCTGTTCCTCGTTCCTGCAGTTCTCCCTCACTTTAATCCTTAACCTCACATTGGCCTCGCCTGTTCCACCTCAGTTTAGTCTTTCTTTGCTCATAGTCATCTCCCTATTCGAACCCGCGTTTCTTGCCTTCGTCTCACCCACTGCCTCTCTGTTTTCCTCATTTTAGTCTCTTCCTTGACCCCATGAGTCGGGAATCTCACTGTTCTTTAACCCCCGAACAGCCCACCTCCTCGTTGTGTATGCTCTCGTTCACTTCGAAACCGCCCTTTTTAAAGATCTTGGATCTCGGTTTTTCAGCTTTCTACGTCTTTGGCCTTTCCTTTCTCTAGGGGCTAGTAGATGACTTTAACGCTGTGCTGGGGGCTGTGCCTTTTCTTAGCTAGAGGGGGCTTTGCTAAAGCCCCAGTCTGGGGAGACTTTCCTCGCCCGGAGTAAGTTTTGCTTTGAGGCGCGGGGTTAATTTGGAGTCTGGTAACTTCCGTACTAGAGAACAACAAAGGCTTTTTAGTCCTTCGCTGGAGTTCAATTTTGGGGCTCTTTCAAGAGCTGCTAACAGGTGGCAGGCACATACGGTGCTTCACGGTTGGGCTTGTGTGGTCTTGTTAATTGACAGGTCATGAGGACGTTCTGTCAGTTTTGTGTTCTCTATCCCAAGAGAATGGATGTGCACAGCTGAGGCAAAAATGTTCTGGGATGGTCAGCTCTGTGTGCTGCCTGGGCTTTACTTAGGGGACAGTTGCCATGCCAGGACAGTGCGTCTTGGGAGGCTGTTAGCCTCAGGTTTATAAGCTTACTGTCAAAAATTTTAGTCTATTGCTGATATTCTGATGAGTTTACCATTGTAATTTCAAAGTAATTTTCTTTAGTTGAATGCAGAATGCAGATGTGTATCCCCATCCTTGCCACCTATACTTTTAAAAAATTGTTACCATATTAACATATTATTTTCTTCCTGGTTTTCCATAAGCTAGACATTGCAGTACTTTGTTAGAATATTCTTGTAACTTATTTTCCTTTACTGTTACCACCTTAGTCCTGAAACTTTTTCTCATTTTGAGATGGAAGTCATCTTTCGTACATTTCTCTGGAAATTTTAAATCAACTATAACATGGAAGGATTAGATAGATTTAAGAGTGATTCTTGTCACACTTTCCAAATTTTGCAATCTGAGGTGTATTTTGAGGTTCAGGGCTTGATAATCCTTTGTTTATTTTTCTAATGCTTATAATGGATGTCTATTATGTATTGGATTGCAAAGATTAGTGTGTGTATGTATGTATGAGATCAGTTTCTGTAATCTTAAAATTGTGCTCTAAAGTTGAGTATTTAAATGTGAACAGAGAATATACAGGTTTTGGTATCTTCTCTTTTGGCTGAGTTCTCACTCACACATATGAGAATGTATCATAGACTGGCTTACTCCAAAAGTGAGCTGCTCCCTTTACCTATTTTTAGCCCAGAACTTTGGAGCGTTGCCATGTTAGATGCCACAGAGCAAGACCCTATGGTTAGTTTTCAGGGCTTAACTGCTGAAGAAAGCCCCTTTGAAAGTTTATCTGTACTCCCTCCCCAGCACCTACACTGGAAAAACCAACTTTTGTACAGTCTAGTGTCGTGATTTTCCAATCTTGAAAAGTAACCCCAATGAATATGACTGATTCCAGTTGCCTCCTTGCCTCTAAATTTGTGGAAGTTTTTGAAAGCCACGGGAACTTGATAGATACAGCCATATTTGGGTTGATGCAGGTCTAACTTTTAATGTTTCATTTTTGATCTTTACATTTCTCGAATATGTTAAAATCTAAACTTATATACACTTCTACAGTTCACAGCTGGAGGAAACCATAATATTTAAACATACCACTTGTTTTTGTATGTTAAAGAATTTATGACTGATTTTTGTAAATAAAGAAGCCCTGCACATACAGTCATTAGAGTAATAAATTTTAGTTCCATTGGCTGAAGGGCACAATATAGTAGTTAGTAAGTTGTTTCAAACATTTGTATCATAGGAGTGAAACTATTAGGACCAGAAATTTGTAATACAGATTTTAAAATCCATGTCAAAATCGTTGTACCTTCAAAGAGAACTATTTTGTACATAAGTTGAACAATTTTAGAAATTTCTTTTTCTTTTCTTTTTTCTTGTTTTGTTTTTCTAAAATGATTTTGACTAGTCTAGCATGGTAGCATGTGCATGTAATTGCAGCCTCTGCAAGGTTGAGGCAGAAAACTATAAATTTGACCCTAACTTAGACAACTAGTGACACAAGGAGACCCTGTCTGAAATGAAGAAATTAAAAGACAAACAACAACAATAAAAAAGACTGGGACTGTTGTTCAGCACAAAGGCTCTGGTTTCAAAAACAAAATGAAACAAACCACCTTTTTAAAAAAAATGATTTTTATCGATTATATAAATTCTGCATAGAAGCCTCTAAATGAAATGAACATTCTATGTTTTCATTGGAGCAGCTGGATTCGCACTACTGGTCTTTGTACAGAGCATTCACTGACAGACTTTCTGATTACTGAAAAGCCTATTTCTCTGACTTGGCTGCCAAGGGAGCTACCACCTTGCCTCTCCCATCATTGGAGATATTTTAATGTGTGTTTGCTCCTAAAGCCAAGAGACAATCACTGTTGGCTTTTGGTTTGTTTTGCTCTGCCTGGAATTGAAGCCAGGATTCCTGTGTGCCAGGCAGGTGTTCTGCCATTGAGCTATATCTTCAGTCCTCAAAGTTGTTTTTCTTAGAAATTTCTACCTTAGTTTGGCAAAGTGTTATTTTGTAAACCCAAGAGCTCAATTTAAAACACAATTCTGCATATTAGGCTTTTATTTTATTTTTTTTTGTGATATTGGGGATTGAGCCCAGGGCTTTCGTGCAGAGCTACATTTCCAACCCTTTAAAAAAGATTTTTTTTTCCCTCTTGGAGGTGGTTCTCGTTAATTTGGTAAATTGCACCGACAAGCTTGATTTTGGGAACCTCATGCCTTCCTGATGGTAGGATTTCAAGTACGTGCCACCAATTCTGACTTCCATATTAGTTTTTGCCTATCTAGTTTTCTTGTATTATTTTGGCTTCATTATTTGTGGTTGTTACTTTTTACTTTGTTACTGCTGTACATTTTCTTTTCTTTTTTTTTTTCTTTTTCTTTTTTATCGGTACCAGGGATTGAACTCACTACTACACACTTGCAAGGCAGGTGCTTATGCCGCTGAGCTAAATCCCCAGCCCCAACATTTTCTTACATATTTTTGTCCTTGCACAGTTTTAAATACTTAAGGAACAAAATATACATCCCACATGTTCTTACCATTTATATGTTAGCAGTATCATGGTTTTTGTGATCTGCCCAAGTGCTTCATGATTCTGTCGTCTTTTATAAGTGAGAAAAAAATAGTGCAAATAGAAACATACTGTATGTTTAAAAATATACAGTATTTCTTCTCCAAAATATTAATTTGCTTGTTTTATACCAAAGAGTGAAATAGTATGTAGTAAGGTAAAAAAATAAAACAGGCAGAGCTGGGGGTTTAGTTCAGTAGCACAAGTGGCACTTGCCTGCAAGTGCGAGGTCATGAGTTTGATCCCAGATACCATAAAAATAAATAAAATGGGTGAACTTTCTATTTTCTGATTCACTTAAAAATGTAAGTGCATGTTTCTGTACAGAATATATGGCTTAAAATTCAAGCTGCTATATTGAGAATGATGTGCTTTACATCAGTAAATAAAGCAAAAAATAGAGGATTTCTTTGATGTTTTTGTTTAGTCCTGTTTACTGTAAGTGCTGTGTAGTTAATTATGAAATGCAGAGGTAATTGAGATATTTTTTGTTATTTATATAATACTGATTTATTTTAAATAAGTTACAGGTTAATCTTAAACAGGCAGCATTTAATATCTTAAAGATCTTAGCTAGCATAGTGGTGCATGCCTGTAATTCCAGCAATTGGGAGGCTAAGGCATGAAGATCATTGTCAGTTCGAGACCAGCCTGAGCTATGAAGTGAGCTCAAGGCTAGCCTAAACTGCATAGCAACTCCCCTGTCTTAAAAAAAAAAAAAAAAAAAATCTTAAAGATCTTAACTACAAATTGTGTTAGATGCACTTTAATCTACAGGTTTGGTGAATGTTTATATCATGTAAATTTTATTTTTCCCCAGAAAATAGCAATCATCTTTATAAATAAATTTCAGCAAATATAGTTTGGGCATCTACTATGCCAATTACAGTAATACATATTTATGCTATTTATGTGACTAGGTGACATTGTGCAGGGATTACTTATCCCCACCCCATAGAATCTCAGAGTCTTACTTTATTGCTCAGGCTGGTCTTGAATTTAGGAGCTCAAGTGACCTTTTCCCCTTGGCCTCCTAAGTAGCTGGAGCTATGCCTGGTTCCACTTTTTTTAAAAATAGCATCTTTTCTCTTGAATTTTTTTTTTTTCCTTCTTGATGGGAAAAATACTGTTATGGAGCAGAAAGGAGTAATCTTTGTTGTGATTTACTTGGTGTTTAAAGTGTTAACATTTATTTTTTGATTCAAAGCAGTTCTCTTTTATATGTAAATTTGATAATCGTTTTGTCTTTGAATATTTCAGTAGTTTTCTTTCACTTGACATTTAATAATGTAGGGGTTAATGAATTTTGGAAAATTGGTAGTTTGTTGTTATCAACAGTGTTACAGGTATAAATTAGAATGACTAGCTCTCAGATGGAACTGAACTTTATTGTTTAGTTTTTATGTTAATTTTTTCCTACTAGTTCATTATTAATATGATCACCTTGCTCTGTTGACTGCAGATCTAAAATACATTAAGTCCTTGGCTTACAAACAAGTTCCATTCGGAGAATGTTCACACATCAGATTGTTTGTTCCTAACCCAACAAAATGAGTCTTACACAGTACACCTGTGAAGCTTATACAATGCACCTTACAAACATTGTCAATTTGAATGTCTGTAAGTCGGAGACTCATTGTGTAAGTGTATGAATTTTTTTTGGAATATTTCAGACTTCTGAGAAAGGATTAAAAAGTAGTACATAGATCTATTACATATTAAGATACCCACATAGTGTGTTGCTGTTTACTGAATCCCTGATCACGCCCTCACTGGGTGTTACATCCTAAGTCCCCTACCCTCTTTATTTTTTATTTTGAGACAAGGTCTTGCTAAAATACCCAGACAAGACTTGAACTTGTGATTCTCCTATTTTAGCCTCCCTAAGTACTAGGATTATGGGTGTGTGTCAGGGCACTCTGCATATTTTTCTCTCTTAAAGGTGTCAAATTAAGGAAATATCTGTGATGATAATTTAAAATAAAGCATGCAACTTCAAATTTGCATTTTTTAAAAGTAAAAGTTAGATCTTCCTTTGCTCTGGGTTATGCAACAACAGTAGTGAAGTAACACCTAAGTATTCCTGAGAGAACTAGAGCTTTCCGAAGAGAATAGCTGTCACTCATATTTGGCAGCATTTAATAGGTAGACAAATTAAAAGTCTTTGCTTTATGTTGTTTGTATATATGTTCTCTGTGTGTGTGTTTTTTGGTTTGTTCTTGGTTTTTGTGGTCCTCTAGCATGCTAGTTAAGTGCTGTGCCGCCAGGCTATAACCTTAGCTAATTTTGAGACAGGGTCTCTCTGAGTTGCCCAGTCTGGGATACTTCTGCCTCAGTCTCCTGAGTACCTAGGATTACAGGTTTGCTCAGCTTACCTTGCTTGGCAATGGTTTTTGTCCCCTTCCCTACCTCTTTTTTTTTTTTTTTCCCTCGTGCTTTGTTATTACCTACTTCTTCTTTAAAACAGTTTGTCTTTGTAAAACTTTTTGTTTTTTGAGAGGAAATCTCATTGTGTAGTTTAGGCCCACACTGAACTCACTATGTGGCCTAGACTGACAAACTTAATCTTCCTACCTTGGCCACCTGAAATCTGGAGTCACAGGTGTGTACCATAATGTCTGGCTAATTCTGTAAAGTTTTTTTTTTCTTAATTTTTTTAGTACGAGGGATCAAACTCATGACCTTGTTCATGCTTGCCAGGCAGGCACTTACGCCACTGAGCTGAATTCCCAGCCTACTTCTGTAAAGTTTTTAAGATAAATAATTATATAGAACCATTGAGAGAGGAGGCCCTTTTGCCCTGATTATCATTACTGTCTTCTGTTCTTTATTGTCTCTAGGCCTATGACTTTTAAAACTGCAGTAATCTAGAATCATGAGGCTGAAAATGCTGTTTTACAGAGTTTTTATCTCAGGATACTTTGTTAGTTTACCTTTAACAACATTTGTTTATTCAGTAGCTTTTCACAAACATTGTTTCTGTTTTTGGCACCTGGCCAAAACATTGCTTTATCCTACTTTTCTTCTGGTTCTACTTTGGGCTTTGTAGACCAAGAAAAGAGGACTGAGGAATGAAGCAGTTTGCTCAGTGTATATGGTTAGATGAAAGTAACACAGTTGAGGACACTTTAAAGTTTGTGATGGTGTACTGTATTTATTTATTGTTCCAGATCACTTCTTGAAATCACAGAAATGAAAAGATGGTAGAGATATCAACAATTCCCACCGTATTTTAGCTATTAGATAGGGTCAGCAGGCATAGACAATATTTTTACCAGTCCTGCCTCTTAACACTTAAAATGAGTGCTTACTATGAGCCAGGCACTATTTAAAGCCCTTTACTTGTAGTCACTCATACTCTCTTGGGAGACCCAAGAATGAGAATGAAAAAGGATAAAGAAGAAAATTTGCCTTTGCAGGAGCTTTCCATTACTTGGCTTATGAATCATGTTGGTGACTGTAGCATACATTGTTAGCTTGTTCAGCTTTTAAAATCATTTGCATTGTTTGTGATATTCCATCTTGAGGCACATAGCAGTGGTTTGAGAGCTCAGACTTTGAGGCTAACCTGCCTGAGCTTGAATCTCAGGTTTGTGACTTACTAGGTATATAACCTCGGGCAAGTTACTACTCTCTGTACCTAGTGTTATCATCTGTGAAGTGGTGTCATAATACCTATTGAAAGGATTAAAATAATAATATATTAACAGTACTTAGGACATCCTGACCCATAAAATGCATTCCATAAATATTAGCTGTTAATAGTATCAACTCACAGTTGAATCTCAGAGTATTTGGAATTGTGATAGTTCTCTATATTTGTTGAGCAAAACATTATTGGCATTTAATATGATATTGCTCAGGAGCTTGAAAATATCTTTTCTTGAGGACTTATATGCAAAAATTCTTATGTAGAGTTTTGAAATCAAAGCCAAGTAACAAAGGTTATCAGGACTACTGACCCAGCTTTTTAAATCTCTCAAATCTCTTGTCATTTGGATCTTACTCTTAAATTTAATATTTTGTCTTTGAAAAACTATGAGGAACTCACTAGTGGCCTGACCTTTACTCAAGGCTTGATTTTTTTTTTTTCTGTTTATCTTATGTTGAAGTTATTTGTTTTTCTTTAACAAACACATCATGTTTATGTGCTAGGCACTGTTATAAGAATTTGACGATGTTAACTCATTTATTTCTTGTGACAAGTGTATGAAAAAGACACTTATTATTTATAGATAAAGTGATTTAAACCTAGAGAAGTTAACTAATTAGCCTAAGATCCCATATCACTCATTAGTTTCAGAGCTGGTGTTTGACCCTAAATATTGTGGCTCTACGGTTTATGCTCCAGAAATACCTTATATTTGCCAAATCTTTTCTTTGTTGTTGTTGGTACTGGGGATTGAACTTACAACCTGGCACTTGTGCTGCTGAGCCGTTATCAAATCTTATAAAGTTGTTTTTGTTGAAAATAGTAAAATAATGAAAGTTTTTAAAATAATGAGAATTAAATCTTGCATCACTGTTCCTTACTCCCTGGCTGAAATTGTAACACTGGAATTATAAGCAGTGGCATTTTTGTCTTATCAGATTTTTGAAGGAAGAAGTAAATTTGATACTAACACATTAATCAGAGAACTAAACCTAGATTTGGTAGTATTTTTTGTTTGTTTGTTTTTTGAGATGAGGCCTTGCTATGTAGTTCAAACTGGCCTTGAACTCACTATGTAGTCCAGGCTAGTTTTGAACTCACTGATCCGCCTGCTTGAGCCTCCCAAGTGATAGAATTACAGGCATGCCCCTCCACACCTAGCTTTGTTGTGCTGTTGACATCCAAAACTATGTACATTTCAATAGTCTTAGTTTTATTGGCATGCTATATGGTAAATATTCAAATAGTGGAGACCTTTGATATAAAAGATTGATGTATAGATGAGATATATATATATAGAATGATACAGAATGTTAGAAAATGAATGAAATGATGGGATACAACTTTTTCTGTGTATCTAGAAGCAACACATTTTGAGAATATTTATGTTGGAGTATAGTATCTGGCAGGCCACGGTACCTACAAAAATATGATCTTTTAGAAATGTTTATGTCGCACATTAAAGAAAAAGGAAGCTAAGTTTGAGAGTTTTTGAGTTCTATAGAGTCTGAATCTCTAAATGTTAATGTTCTGTCATTGACAAGTTACAAAAATTGGAAGAGAAGTCTGAAGAGAGCTAGAAAGAATGTTTTAAAAGAGGGCCTGGGATTTAGCTCAGTGGCATAAGCCCCTTCCTGGCAAGCACAAGGTCTTGAGTTCGATCCCTATTACCAAAAAAAACCAAAAAAACAAAACAAAACCAGAATGTTTTGGAAGAACTATTCGTCTATTACTAAACCTAATTTGACAGCAAATTCAGATTAACTTCCCTCCCTTCCAGTTTACCGTGGTTTGGGATTTTTTTTCTGTGGAATACGTTTCCTTATTTTATTAGAATTAAGGGGGAAATGTTTATGTTGATTTTTATTAGAGATAGTTTTATCAACATCATAGGACAGTACTTTAAGAAGTAATATTAGAAATTGTAAAAACAATACTAGTTTTTCTTACTAAGAATCTAGTACAACATGCCCACAAACATATGACTTTCTCAGTAAGTTCTGATCTATCTTACTAAGTGTAAAGTTTACTATAAATATTCCTACAGCTGACAATACCATGATGTATTTGTCGTGCCTGCCAAATGAAGTAGCCACAAGAATTCGCCAACTTTACCAGTCAGTTGGCTGGTCTGTTTATTTATGGAAGGAGTTGACCAGTGTGGTCTTTTGTCTGTCTACAGAAAGTACATAAGGTAGATACAGTGTGGGTGGGTTGCAGCCTTTTTGGCCATAGAAATGTAATTTGTGCTGTTTTCCAAGCTGTGAGAGCTGAAAGCCTCTCTTAGGATCACACTAAAGGCAGCCTTAAATGAGGTCAGCTGAGTTACAGGTTTGCTGGTTATTCATGTCTGCTTTTACAGGTCTATGAGCACGAAGAGTTCTGAGTGGATATATTAAGTTTATTAGATTTAAAAAAAAACATGAATCAAGAAAGGTTGCTTTGGGCTGGGGATTTAGCTCAGCGGCATAAGTACCTGCCTTGCAAGCAGGCGGTCCTGAGTTCGATCCCTGGTACCGATAAAAAGGAAAAAGACAAAAAAAAAAAAAAAAAGAAAGGTTGCCTTTATGAAACTGATGAAACTTTAATGGAATTTTTGAAGAATAGGAAACAGCGAGATTGAGTTGATAGAGAAACTAGGCAAAGATATCATAGCTAAAAGTATATGTAAAAATGTCTGAAATGTACCAAATTCTAAGTAAACAAATAGAAGCAATGAAAGGTGCTTGTGGCATTCATCGATTTCTTGGTTCTTGTCCTCTATTTTGAGCATCTGCTTGCCTCTTGGATAAAGCCTAGGGAATAATTTTCAAATACTGTGAACAGTCGGTCTAGGGAAAGCAGTATATTTGCCACATAACATTTTGTGTATGTAAATCAAATCATGACATTCTGTTACTTAACACCCATTGACTTCCCAATGTCATGTGTTAAAAGCTGTGAACGTGGCTGGCTCTTGTCTACTTCTCAGCCCTCATTTCTTACAACTCATTCACTTGCTAACACTTGCCCTTTTGCTGTATACCAAGATGTTACCCTCTCAGTTTCTTTACATTTGTTCCCTTCTGGAATGCCTCCCTTTATATTTCAGAGTGTTCTCTCTTTTTTATTATTCATATATCTGCTAATAGATTACCACCTCAGAGAAATTATCACTCCATCTGAAATAGCTTCCCTGCTGTCACTCTGTCCTTTATTTTCCAGTAGTATTTATCACTTTGTGAAATTATATTACCTTATGTACAGTATTTACTTACCCATTAGAATAACAGTTTCTTGAGGCAGTGGATTTTGATTTCATCACTGAATCCCTAGTACTTAGACTAGTGTCTGACACATAATAAACATTAATTACTTTAGAAATGAATGGATTTTGAGAGTAGAGAAAGAAGCAAATACAGCCTGAAGTTACCCTAGAACTTTACAATGACAAAGGAAAAAGCAGAGTAGGTAAGTGTACTGTTTTTCCTCAAGTGAAAACCTTGATAGGTCCTCTCTAAAATGAAAGTTTGGCATTGAAAATCAGCCATATCCCACATAATTTGTGATACTTAGAAGAAACAAGGATTTTTTTTTTTTTTTTGGTGCTGGGGATCGAAACTCATGACCGCCTGCTTGCAAGGCAGGTGTTTATGCTGCTGAGCTAAATCCCCAACCCCGAAACAAGGATTTTCATATTTAGGAAATGAATTACCTACAGACAATACCTAACTGAATATTTCATCGCTCTTCCATAGTTAAAAGAGATGGTTATAATAGATAACTGGAGCCTGCATGCACCAGTGGGTGAACAAATGTTCTTGTGCATTGTGAGGAACAATTGTTTAGCTGTACTGCTTACTTAGATTTATCAGTCTTTGAGGAAAATTAATACTGTGGAAGAGAGGTATTTTTTTTTTTTTTAATCGGTACCGGGGATCGAACTCATGACTGCCTGCTTGCAAGTAGGCGCTTATGCCGCTGAGCTAAATCCCCAGCCTGAGAGGTATTGTTAACACTAAAATGCAATCAAAACTAATGACTAGGCTAGAGATTTAGCTTAGTAGCATAAGTGCCTACCTGACAAATGAAGGTTGTGAGTTTGATCCCTGTACCAAAAAAAAACAAAAAAAAACCCCAATAATAATTAGTATAAACAGAAGAAATACTCAGAGTTAAGTATTTTTAATAAAAAAGGTAAATGAGAAATGTAAATATTGAAATTTAAAAATGAAAATATTAAATGTATGGATTAAGCTAAAGGACTTTCAAAATTCATTGCAGAGGATGTCAGCAAAAATGAAAGAAGAGCTGGCTTCCAATTCCAGCAATTGGAAGCCTGAGGCAGGAGAATAGGGAAGAGTTCAAGGTCAGCTGGGCTACATAGTGAGTTCAAAGCTTGCCTGAACTGCATAGCTAGACCCTATCTCAAAAAAAAAAAAAAGGAAAAGAAAAAAAGAATATCTGCAAACTTTGCTATAAAAATTTGTCAGAATCAGTTTTTTCAAAACACTGAGAATTAACCACAGACTTGCAGCAATCTGGGAGCATTTATTCAAGAAAAATGGCTGAATCTGGACAAAACCAGCAAACCTGTCTCGTAACTTGTCCCTTTCCCACCACCTTCCAGCTCCAGGATAGCCTTGAAAACCAAGAGTCTCAATTCTGGTAAACCAGTACCTGTTGGAAGAGGCAGAATGAGTTTAAAGCTCCATTCTCAGAAAATTGTCATTGTTTTACCTAACTGGTGTTTCCTTGAAAGACTGCCTTTGAAGGTCATTCTCTGTCTTTGACCTGACTAGGAGTTTACACCATGCCCCCCCCGCCCCCCCGCAACTGTTCGCACATACCATGTTCTCTGAAAACAATTAGAAGCAGTTGTTGAACATACCTAGTGCCTCTAGTGCCTTTAATAGTGGATAGCACTTAGGGCAAACTAGCTAATTCAGAAGCTTAAAGGAAAAAGCTGAGAAATGTGATGTCCATAAGGGAATTTGTAAAGATTTGATAGATTTCTGGGAATCTAGAAGGCTATTCACAAGTGTGGGGTAATGTGTGTATTGATGAAAGACCAAAAAAGGCACCAAGCTCTCAATTCTGGTTGGTCTTGAGGCTCTATAAGCAAGAATGAAGGCTAACACAGTTATAAACTGGCTGGTGTAGTGTTAAAGTTATGTCCTAATGTGTGTATGGACACATCCATGTGTATAGACTGGGAGATTTACTGGTTTCAAACATCTAATGAAATCCTGGTCACTAGTTCAGTACTAATAGCAGAGACTTCAGTGGCTGCATGTAAAAAAGAATGTGTTTAGAAACTTCACATAAAATTTAGGCTAGTTACTAAAAGAAACAGCTGCAACAGCAACACATATTGGGTAGAGGGGGAATCTGTTTTTCCAAGATGCCATGTTGAATTATTTATAATGTCTAGTTTTCAACAGAATTTTAGAAGTCCTGTAAAGAAACAGTTTCCCCTATACAAGAAAGAAAGCAGTAAAATAGAAACTACTCCTGAAGAAGCCCAGATATTGGACTTATTAGAACAAGGCATTTTTTTTGTTTTTGTTTTTGTTTTTTTTTTTCTTTTTTGATTTTATCGGTACCAGGGATCGAACTCATGACCGCACACTTGCAAGGCAGGCACTGAGCTAAATCCCCAGCCCCGAACAAGGCATTTTTTAAAGGCATTTATCTTAATGATAATTATGTTCAAAGAACTAAAGGAAGCTATGTCTAAAGAACTAAGAGAAGGTACCAGAACTGTATTAGTGTTAGCCATAACAGTATACCACAGACTGAGTGGCTTAAAGAACAAATTTATTTGTCACATGTTAACGCTTTTATCCAGATATTCCCCCAAAGTCTCATGCAGTTATAAATGGGGAATTTTGAAGGTGACTTGATTAACATGTGTGATGCTGGGACTAAGAATGTGACTTAGGGATTATCCAACCTGGGTGTCAGTGACACCACTCAAAAAAGCAGACAGACTGGATGGAATATAAAGGGACAAAAAGAAGCTGTTTTGTCACTTAACACTTTGTTGCCTTCTACCTACCCTGCTTTGCCATGGACTGTTTGTCCTCTGCCATAGTACCCTGCCTTGGACCCAGCTGATTATAGACTGAAACCTCTGCACACTGTGAGCTAAAATAATTCTTTCCTGCTTTAACTTGTTGGATATTTTGTCTCAGCAACAAGAAAAGGAACTAAGACATAACAATTCTGGGGTTGGAAGTCTAAGATCCTTTTTTTATATAAATACCAACTTATATATTGTAATTGGTTCTGAAATCATTGTAAATTATATTGGTCTACAGTTAATGGTTTAAGATAGGGATAGTATTCTGCCACTGCAGTTTAGTTAGGGGAAGGGTATCTGTTGTAAGACAATTACATTTAAAATAACAACTTGTAAAATTTGACTTTATATGTTATCTATCTCATGGAAAACTTTTATGATGTCAGGTGATATAGCATATATTTCAGATTTCTGTACTCATAAATAACCTGTAATTCTCCTTACAATTTTATTAGCTAATGTTTAAAATCTGTATACTTCTAAATTGTTGGCCTATGTTTATAATTTTGTTAGCAAGCATTTTAAATATCTGTACTCATAAATTATTGGTACAGCTATGTTTATAATTTTATATACTTGTATTATCGTTAAATTTTATTCAGCTTCATTCATACGTGGTTTTTCTTTCAGGTAGGCAAATAGGGCTATGAGCCAAATCTCCGCTTACGGTTTTTCTTTTTAAAGAATCTGAATATCCTATTATAGTTTCAAGGTAAAACTTACAAATGATAAATTCTCTCTTTTAAGAGTGTAAGTCTGTGAGTTTTATAAATGCTTACAGTTGTGAACTGTCAGAAAAATCAAGATGCAGAATAGATTGGGCATGGTACTACAGGCCAGTAATCCTAGCATTTAGGAAGTTGAGGCAGGAGGATCACAAGTTTGAGGCCAGCTGGGCTCTATGAATTCAAGACCAGCCAGAACTATATAATGAGACCCTATCTCAAAACAAAAAAATCATTCTATCATCCTGGAAAAGTTCCCTGTGCCTTTTTGTGGCCAACCGCTTCTATTCCTAATACCTGACAGCTACTGATCAGTTTTCTGTCCCTGTAGTAAGAAAATAGTCATCTAAATGTAATTATGCAATATGTAGGCTTGTGAATGAATAATGCATCCCAGTTATTTTTATAAATTGCTCTTCAATATTCCATTGTATGGAAGTACTACAGGTTGTTTGTCTATTTACCAGTTTGAAGGAATTTGAGTTGTTTTTAAGTGTTTGTATGAAAAAAAGTCACCATCAAATTTTGTATGAAAAACTACCAACACATTTTCTTTTCACTTAGTAAATGTCTTAGAATGGGATTATTAAATTTTCTGGTAAGAGTGTGTTTAGCTATATAAGAAACTGCCAGACTGTTCCATGATTGAACTACACAATTTTATACATGTATCAGCAGCATATAAATTGTACAAAATTTTTGTGTACTTGCCATCATACAGTCATTTTATTTATTTAGCCAGTCTAGTATGTGTGTAATGGCATCTTATTCTTTAAATAGGCTTTTTTTAAATTTTGAAAAAATTTTAGATTTATTCACAAATGTTTCAGAGATAATACACAGAGTTTACTTCTAGTTTACCTTTTAACATAACCATAGTATATGTCAGAATTAAAAAA
Source organism: Cavia porcellus (assembly GCF_034190915.1). Lineage (NCBI taxonomy): Eukaryota > Metazoa > Chordata > Mammalia > Rodentia > Caviidae > Cavia > Cavia porcellus. The sequence continues at coordinate 21,417,702 of NW_026947508.1, read as the reverse complement.
CATTAGTATGTTATTATTTAGTAGACTGTAGACCTTCTTTCACTACTTCACATTTCACTACTCTCACAATATTTCCTTTATCTATTCTAAGATCCATTTCAGGACACCACTTTACCTCTCATATATAAACTGATTTATAACTTACTGTTACGAGCCTTGGTTCTGTTGTTTGTAAGAAAAATTTTATTCAGTTTATATCTATCCCAAAGTATGTTAACTATCATGTAATTTTCCTTTTGGCAAGTGAATTTTTATGTTATTCCTTTTGAGTTGCATTAAGAGGAGATTTCAGAGTTTGAGACTATTGACGTCCGTAGATTAGATCTACTTACCTAGGCAAACCAAAAAACAGTGCAAAGAACTTGTGGGAAAATTGCCTGAGTTGAGAGTTTATCAAGAAAGCAATTCCTTTTCTTTCTTCTTCTTTTTTTTTATTTAAATCTTTTTGAGACAGGGTCTTGCTGTGCAGTTCAAGCTGGCCTTGGGCTCACTTTGTAGCACAGGCTGGTCTCGAACTTGTAACAATCCTACTTACTCAGGCTCCTGAGTGTTGGGATTACAAAAGTGTGCCACTATGCCCTTCTAAGAAAGCAAATTTCAAAAATTTACCCTTCTTGTTTACTTTGCTGCTTAAGATTACAGTTAATAGTTTTAATTTTTGAGATTGACTAAACCTTTATATTTTCTTTTTTTTTTTTTTTTTTTTTTTTTGTCGTTTTCCTTTTTATCGGTACCGGGGATCGAACTCATGACTGCCTGCTTTCAAGGCAGGCGCTTATGCCGCTGAGCTAAACCTCCAGCCCTAGGGATATTTTTAAGAATGTGAACTAAAAATTGTAGCTGAATCTGTGATTTAATTCCTTAGCAAACTTACTGGATATCTGCCCATGGAATGGTGAGGACAAAGGAGAGTATCACTTTCCTGCCAGCCATGATGGCAACTGGGAATATAAATATGAATGACCACAATTTCCAAAATTGATCTAAACAGTAACTATAGATTAGTGATGTGTACTATAGATCAACTCTCACATGTTACATCTCGAATAAGACACACACAGAGACACACATGTATTTATGCTTGGGATTGAACTGAGAGCTTGTGGGCTATATTCCTACTCCCTATTTACTTTTTTTTTTTTTTTGGTCTTTTTCCTTTTTATCGGTACCGGGGATCGAACTCATGACTGCCTGCTTTCAAGGCAGGCGCTTATGCCGCTGAGCTAAACCCCCAGCCCCAAACCTTTATATTTTCATTGATCTGCACATTGTAGTGTTTACTTTTTAAACAAAATGACATTTTTATTGTTTTTTAAAATTAATTTTATTGATACTTCTTTTTTTTTTTTTTTTAAAGAAGGTCACTATATAGTTCAGGCTGGCCTCAAACCTGCGATTATTTTACTGCCTCAGCCTCCCAAATTCTAAGATTATAGGCATGCAGCACCATAGATTGGTGCATTTTAGATATACATAATAACACTCATCAAGACTGGTGATGTTGGGGGCTGGGGATTTAGCTCAGCGGCATAAGTACCTGCCTTGCAAGCAGGCAGTCGTGAGTTCGATCCCTGGTACCGATAAAAAATGAAAAAGACAAAAAAAAAAAAAAAAGACTGATGATATTGTTCAGTGGCATAGTGCTGCCTGACAAGTGCAAAGTCCTGATTTCAATTCCTAATACCAAAATAATAATAATAATAATAGCATTCATTGTAGGAATTTTGTACCCCAAGGCATGATATATCTTGATTCTTTTCTTCCCCCTCCCCTTCCTCCCCTTCAACCCTTCTTCCCTTCCTTTAAATAGTATTTTTGACATTGACATGAATTTTTGACACAAAATAGTCAAAATAATTATGATCCCTTTCAGAATATATATATATTTCTTTGTCTTTTTCTTTTTTATCGGTACCAGGGATTGAACTCACGACCTCCTGCTTGCAAGGCAGGTCCTTATGCCCCTGAGCTAAATCCCCAGCCCCCTAGAATATATTTTTATAACTTGGCATGGTCTATCATGGATTCTATTTCAATGGGTGTTTTTCTGGCTTAAAATATTATGTGAATATTTTGTTAGGGAGAGTTTTAGGGCTTTATTCAACACAAACGAAAAAGAAAACTAAAGAAAAAAATACACGCTCACAAAAGAGGTCATTTGTCGAGTTAGAAAACTCATTTTTCTTTTTCTTTTTCCTTTTTTGTACCGGGGATCGAACTCACGACCATGAGCTTGCAAGGCAGGCACTTATGCTGCTGGGCTAAATTCCCTGCTCAAACTTTTCTAATGGCAAAAATTCTGGTTATCCACAGCCATCCTGTAATGCCTGTCAATATTCTTGACTCAATGCATAGCACAGTGTTAAAAAATAATCATTATTTAGAGCCAGACCCCAGCCTCTCTCCCTGAGTCAGCGCGGACTATTGGGGGACTGCGGGGGGGGGGATAGGGAATGTGAGGACCAGGCCTCACTAGGAGGTGATCCCTGCCTGGAAACTGGCACAGTGTGCCGCCCGAGAGGGGACAGCCAGACCCAAGGCTTTTCCGTAAGTCAGCACTATTAATGGACCTCGGAGAACCAGGTCTCACCAGGAGGTGACCCCCCCGCCTGGTCATTGTTTTCATTGTTCTGTTGGGTTGGATTTTATTCTCTTTTGTTCGATTATGTTGTTCAATCTGAAGGCATGAGCAGCTATTTAAAAGATTGCAAGATATATTATGGTAGCTATTTTGGACTTACTATTGGCTGGTTTTGAAGTCCTTTATTGCATTGTTTTGTTTTTATTGTTTCTATTCTATTGTTCTGTTGGATTTTTACTAGTTGGAAAGATATCTGCAGCTATTTTGAATACGACAAAAGGCATTATGGTAACTATTGTTGGTTTTGTTAGGTTTTGAAGTCCTGTATCACTTATACTGGTTTATTTTGATTGATTTTATTGTTTTATTTTCCTTGGTTTTATCCTCTTTAAAATAAAGTTAGCCAGGGGATTAGCTCAGTGGCGGAAATCCCTGCTTGGCAAACTCGAGCTCCTGAGTTCAACCCCTGGTATCAAAAAAAATAAAATTAAACAAAAATAATCATAATTTAGCAAATGTTTTTAATGGAAAAGCATGATGCTCTATAGATACTACAAAATGACTACATTAGAGTCATGTAAATTTTTTTTTCAAAACTCAATACAAACTATGAATTTGAATCAAGATAGATAAATAAGGGCCAGGAATTTAGTTTAGGCATAAGCACCTGCCTTGGCAAGTGCAAGGTCGTGAGTTCGATCCCTGCTACCAAAATAAGATCTTCAATTTTGAGGCATAGGTTGCCCAAGGTTGTAGTTAAGATGGGCCAGAAAAGAGAAAGGTGTATCTGTCAGACTTAACTCTAGCAGTAAATATTTTTCCCAAACCAAACATCACACAGATTATATGCTGATTTTAAGTGTTGTCTTACAGATCCTAGTACTTGAGTTTATACTCAAGACTTTGGAAAGATGGATAAGGCAGTGGTAACTGCCAGTGTTATTATGTTACTTGGGTATTTATTATATAAATACACAGTTTGACCCAGAGTGAAAGTAGTGATGGGTACATGACAGTTCTGTTAGAAGGGGAATTTTCCAATTGTTTGGAAACTGTTTGGAAGCATTTTTTTCAGCTATATGTTCTATTATTTTGCACATACTTTCTCATTGGCTTTCAGCTTGTGTATTTCATTATATGGCTAGGAGACAGTCATGGCGCGCAAGCAGAGAGGTAATGGTAAAAACAAATGAAAAACATAAATTTCCAAACCTGGAGGTTTAAAATTGTATTCTCTCACAGTTGGAGACCAGAAGTCTTGAAATGAAGGTGTTAGTGAAGGCAGCACTCCCTTCAGAAACACTAGTGAATATTGTTCCTTGGCTTTTCCAGCGTCTGGGGTTGCTTACATTCCTTGACCATTGTCATTCCATTTTGGGGTTTTGTTCAGTTTTGTTTTGTTTTTTGAGACAAGATCTCATTATGCAGTTCATGCTGGCCTTGAGCTCACTGCGTAGTCCAGGCTGGTCTTTTAACTTGCAGTAATCCTCCTGCCCCAGCCTCCTGAGTGCTGGGATTATAGGCATGCACCTCCATGCCTGGCTTACTTCCATTGTGTTTTTAATTTTTACAGTTCTTTTCTCTCTGTTAAATTTTCATCTTTTCTTTTATAAGGCTACTTGTGTGGACATTTATGGCCTACCCACATAATCCAGGGTAATCTTATTTCAGAATCCTTATTTTATTTACATCTGCAAAGACCCTTTTCCCAAATAGGGTTGGCACTCACAGGTTTTTGGGCATTAGGAATCAGTGAACCATCTTTGGCCAAAAATCTACTTCATGATAACTGTGTGTGTATAAATTGAGAGAAGGAAATTCTCCCCCATCTTGCCTTTCTCTTTTTCCTTTGCTTCCTTTATCCTCTTTTAGTCTTTTCTTCCTGTTTAATTTAAAAACTTTAGCCAATTAAGGAAGAGAAATGTAAGAGTTAGTAATCTAGAATAAGTAGATTATGTGATCCTTTGTGGAAGTGACATTAAAATTTCATTTGAAATATTTCATTCTTTGCATATATTTGAAGGGGACTTTTTGGTTAATGTAGACTTGAAAGTGATATTCCTCAAATTAGTTTAAAAACATTGCAAAAAATTACAGTCTTGATTTACGTATCTCTAGAGAAAGTGAGAGAGTGAAGATTGGAGGTATGCAGTACCTCTAAATATATAGAAGCTTCTTAATGAGCTGGTTTTAAATATTTAAAGGAGTTAAGACACCCTGGAAGTTATATTTGAGTAAACAAATATTTATTGAATACTTAGTGTGTACTGTCAAATACTAATTATAATAAAGTAGTTTTATTGTGAAATATAGGCCCAAGATTTCATAGAACTCCTAAGAGTTTTACCAAAATTGTTAACTGCTAGTTTTATAAACCACAAGTGGAGATCAAAGAAGTTTCTAAAGAACTCTTATAATTATTAACTAATAATGAAGCAAGGCATTCTTTCAGTAATAACTGTGGCTTTAGTATATTGGGAGATCATTTATTTTCCTGAAATTGTGCTGTTTGTCTAGGAATGATAAAATAATTTATTTTCTTATGCCTAGTTAAAATTATTTCATTAATAGTAAATCAAATTCTGTGCATTCTACAATAAGGGATCATAATTGTCAAGAGAGAACAAATTGTAATTTTTTGGACCCTGTACAGAAATTTAAAACTAGCATTAAAACTCATTTTTGAAAATCTAGAAGGTCTTTAAAGTGCCAGCCCATGCCTTGAAAAGGAAGTTTTGAATTACTACATTTAAAATGTTTTAAAACTTTAGAAACGCATTGTAGTGTGAGGTCAAAGCAATGTAACAGAATAGAGATTTAATAAAAGGAAAAGATTAAGTGGCCTAAGATAATAATATTAGGAACATAATTTTAAAAGGGAGGGTTATTTGCTGAATTCTGTATGAAGGGGAAAAAAGCTTCAGACAAAGTTGAATCTTGCACTGATTGTGCTACTTAGAGATTCATGAGGTAACATCTTCACCTCTTTGGCTTAATTTCTTCAACCTTATATTAGTGATGATGTTCAACAATTTGTAATTGTTTCTCTTTTTGTATCTTTTATAGCAGCTTATGTTATTTGCTTTCTTATGCAAGCAAGAGAATAATTTCTGTCAATGGTAAAACCAAATGTGAGCTCTCTTCTAATAGCCAATTCTTAACTATTGCAAATTAAATGTTTTTGTTCAGAACTATAAAATGAATGAGCCCTGAGCTTGTGAACAGTGGTTTAAATAATTTGATTTCTTGTGAAAAGAATAACAGAACAAGAAAATTAAATGACTCTTCTGTCTACTGTTGTCATGCAGTTTAAGATTCATGAGGGTAAGGGAGGATCATTTCAATTTAAATTACTTTTCCTTCAAAGCTGAAATTTTTTTGACAAAAAAAGGCAAAAAGTACAGAATTTGTTCAATTTTAGCTTAATGTTTTAATCATTTTCATAGAAGCATTTAAAAGTCTGTAAACATTTTACTCTCCAGACTATAAAATTTTGTTTTTTTATCAAAGTCTATATAAGTTATAATTAAACTGATACAAATTTAGTTTTTACTTTTTATATAAGCTATTGAAATAGGTTAACTTTTATTTTCTTTTACTTTCATTTTAATATGGGATATTCTAGAATTGTAACACAGCTAAAGCATCCTTTACGTTAGTTTTTTTAAATTTTTCATTTTTGTGAACAGCAAACTTATTTTTTTTTTTCATTTTGTTTTGAGATAGTTAATGTTCAGCTTGTTCACAAACTCGTGTGCATTACTGTGCCCATCCACTCTGCTATATTTTTTACAAGCAGAGTTAGATTTTCCCCTAATACATAATTTTTGGGAAAATATCTAAATGAAATTATTCAGATTAGGCCAAGGCAATTTTATGACCTCTGTAGTACTCTGGGGAAATAATCTGAACTTGGTGTGATCTTACAGCTGTGGCTCAGTATGTTTTATCTTTTTGTAGCCCAAATAACTTTAAATTTCATTTGATTTTTAGTAGTTCACAAAGTAATATCTTACAAATATTACTATTTTTCTTTAGTGGTGAAATAGGATCTTTTTCTTAAATGCTGATCTGAGCTTCGTGTTTACTTAAACTGCCTGTTTGTATTCTGTGACAGGTTTATATTAGTTGCTCTTTGCCAGATAGTAATAGGTGATCAGTACCTGCTGTACGGCTTGAGTTATATTGGAGACATTAAGCTTTACTCATTGTATTGCTGACATTACACCCATTTGTTATAACCCTCTTAATCTTTTCATTATATGAAAGTTAATTTTACACAATTAATTTTTTAATTGTATTTTTTCTGTTGCCCATGAGTTTATCTTATTTTCACAAATGAAAGGTATTTATGGTATTTTGTTTGACCCTAAATTTTAGTTCTTTATATATTTATAACTCATTGTATATGGCGTCGGTATGTTTTCTCCACATAGGCATTCAATTTTTCTGACAATATTTGTAGAATTCCAGTTTTTCTCCATTTATTTTTCTGTTTGAAATACTTTTTAGATTTGGCTGTAGAATTGCCTCATCTAATCTCAGGAGTGTTACTGTGTTTTGTTCCATTTTGTTTCTTTTCTTTTTTCTTTCTTTCTTTTTTTGAGACAGGGTCTCACTTTGCAGTTCAGGTTGGCCTTAAATGCACATTGTAGCCCAGGTTGGCCTTGAACTCTCAGGATCCTGTGTTTCTTTTTTGAGACAAGCTCTCAATGTATATAGTTCAGGCTGGTGTTAAGTTCACTATGTAGCCCAGGCTAGACTCAAACTCACAGTGGTCCTCTTGCCTCATCCTCCCAAGTGCTGGAATTATAGATATGCACATTATGTTCAGCATCTATTGTGTGTTTTATTGCAATTATATCGTAGATATCACTAAAATTAAATATTTTAATCCTTTTTAAATACAAAATTTGGTTTTTATTAGGTTTGTTCTGAATGTACAAGCATCATTATTATCAACCTGCAATGTTGTTGCTGCTATTCAAACAAATTGTTTGAATCTTCGCTTCCTGGATGCCCTGTCTATAATAGAGGGTGGTACCACCTGTGTCTTAAACATAGTTGTAATGATAAAATTTGGTGAGATAGTAAATATAAAACTCTTTGGTCAATTATATACATCCAGTAAATTGTTATTCTCTTATTCTTCCCTATGTAGTTAAAAATGAATGAGACAGAAAAGATCTTCTTTTATTGCTTCTATTATTATCTCTTCTTCCTCCAAAATATTTGTAATATTTTGTCTAATTTTCAGTAAGAAATCTTGAGATATTGAAATAAACCTTTGTTTACTTATTTTAAAATTAGTATTTGTATTTTATAGATTATGAAACCCAAATTTTTATTTGGTATCATCCCACTATCATTTACTGATTATATGTACTATTGTGCAAGAGACCACAGAAATATTTTCTCACGTTCTGAAACTATTTTCTTGATATCTTTTCTGCTTTTGCTTTATAAAGCCTCCTAGTTGATAAATTGGAATTTATTTTGAACTGTTCTCTTGAGGCTTAAGTTTGGTACTGGGGGTATCAGGATACTTATAAATTCATTAATATATATTCCTTAAAGTAGATCTATATTTGTTGAATAATGTTACTTGAAGCAATCATCTTAAAGCTAGAAAGAAGTACATATCTGGTTTTTGTTTTCATTCTTCAGGATATACACAAGGTATATTTGAGTATGCAGTGAAGGTCGCTTGCTATTTACTTATTTTAAGTCATACATTACTAAATAGCTGGGTGCAGTGGCAGCTGCCTGTGGTCCCAGCTAAATGGAAAGCCCAGGCTGAAGAATTACTTGAGCCCTGAATTTTAGGTCAGTCTGAACAACTTAGCAAAAGTTTGTCTTAAACAAAGAAAGTTAATATATTAATTAAAATCCTAATGATTACACTACTTCTAGGAGAGTACTTCTAGCTTTTATACTATTGTTTATAATGATTAACTATGTTTATTTTTTATTTTGTGAAGGATGCTATTAATTTTCCTTGGAAAAATTTCTATAGCATTTTTTTTTTTTTTAATCAGGTACCACTGAGCTAAATCCCAGCCCCTATAGCATTTTTTTTCTGGTGTGTTCTAAAACTATGTGTAAGTTTGGAAGGAATAGTAAACTTCTAGGATACAGTGTAGTCAGTGGTCAAATGTATAGGCTACCTGGGTTCTTTGTAGGACTATATCAAAGTTTAACACCTGAATGTCTCTGTTTTGATAGATTTATGTGGGTTCCCTTTCTGGGACCTATAATCAGATACTTTTGCTAAATTTAAATACTTCTCTTGAAATTGTGATTAAGAGAAATATAATTTAATTTCAATGAAACAATTTGATCTTTATTCTGTATATATGTATATATGTTATATTGTTGCAGCTCCTAGATGCAGGAAGGGAAAGTATATGTATTTATGTGTATGATTATTAACACATTTATATGTTTATATATTATATAAAATATATTTATAAACAGATATATAATTAATCATGTATAAAGTTACTTATAAATTTATGTATAATTTATAATATTGCATATTACATTTGTATATAATTCATGTTATTTAAATATATAAATATATATATATTTTTTTGGTACTGGGGGTTGAACTCACAACCTTGTGCTTGTCAGGCAGGCACTCATGCCACTGAGCTAAATCCCTAGCCCTTAAAATATATAATTATAAATATATATATGTAATTCCTTTTTCTAAGCCTAAGAACTGTAACACATTGAAGTAATCTACATTCTGTTTGTTTTAAGATTTTGTATTGAACCTGGTATACAGCAAATTATAAGGTAGGAATCTAATTAGAATTTTGAAATCAACTTTTGTTACTAAGTTTTTCTCTTCTAACTTCTAAGGAGTCAAAATTAAAGTTATATTGACATACTATAAAAATTTTTAACATATGAGATCACAATAGTATTTAAACTTGTGTTGGCCTGGTGTGGTGGTGTGTGCTTACAGTCTTGGCTATTCTGGTAGCTTATGTCAGTATCAATTAAGCCCAAGAGTTCAAGACCAGCCTGGGCCACATAATGAGGATCTGTTTGAAAATAAAGTAAAATAAAATTGGGACTTTTAAAAGTCAAACTTAGGTGTCCAAGTGTTTCACTGTCAGCATTTACAAGTAGGGAACATGAAGTCTTAGGAAATACTATTTCTGTTCTCAACTTTTTATCTTCCCTAAATTCTATCCATGCAGGCATATGGATACTTACAGTCTATCTCCAAAAGTGATAAAAACAAATATATTTAGAAACCAATATTAAGAAATGAAATTTTAAAATTGTGGAAAAGCTTTATTGTATAAATGCCCTGAAAATACTTAAACTAAAAAGTTAGATGTGTTTTGTAATTTCATCACCTGTTTTAGTGAGGCCTGGTTGTGTTTATCTTAATTACATTAAAATGTTCACTTTCCATTTCTATGTCATAGCCATTGTATTACTTGATATCTTAAAAGATTAGTATCAAGTATTGAATCATTGTATCTGTTACACTTTTTAATTTCAGTGGTAGTGAATGTGACTTGATTATATAGCATATGCCACTTTCAAAACTGATATGAAATTTTAAATATTAAAAGTTTTAGACTTTGGGATGTCGCTCTGAGATAAGTGAGTGCTTAGCATACTCAAAGCCCGGGTTTGATCCCTCAACCACAAAAAATAAGTAAAAGTTTTAATGTATTGATAAATGCTGAGAATGTGATAAATCTTTTCATTTTCATTTTGTTTTGTGTTTTTGAGACAAGATTTCATCGTGTATTAAAAGATGGCTTTAAACTTACTTATGTAGCTCAGGCTGCGTCAGAACTCATGGCGAGGTGCTAGGGATTTAGCTCAGTAGCATAAGTGCCTGCCTTGCAAGCAGGCAATCGTGAGTTCGATCCCCGGTACCGATAAAAAACGAAAAAGACAAAAACAAAACAAACAAACAAAAAAACTCATGGCGATCCTCCTACCTTAGCCGTCTAAGTGCTGGAATTACTGCACCATCACATGTGGCAATACTTGCATTCTTACAATTAGTATGTTCTTATGTTTCAGAATATAAATTATGAGGAGGAGTGGGAATACTATATTGATAGATACAGTCCCAGCTACTCCAGGGGTATAGTTATCTACATATTATGATGGAATTACATAACGTGTCATTATTGATACATTTTTATACACATGTACCAGAATATATGTTTGCAAACTTCGTGGACATCACATTGCCGGTAGAATGTCAGGAAATTCTGTAATCAATCATATATATATATATTTTTTGGTCTTTTTTGTTTTTATCAGTATCAGGGATCAAACTCACGACCGCACACTTGCAAGGCAGGTGCTTATGCCGCTGAGCTAAATCCCCAGCCCCTCAATCATATTTTTTATTTATAGATTTTTTATTTTTAAATGATTAAAATTATTAGTGGTTATTTATTAGTTACCTTAATATATCACACCTAGTTTTTAAAAGTTCTTCAAATATAGAAATTATGTCCTTTTTATTTCTATGAGTTGAAGAGTGAGAAAATAATGGTAGTTATTTCCATAGGAACAAATAAAACGTGTTTGTTTCAAAGGAAAAAATAGAGAAAAAGAATAATAACAAAACAAATAGAGGTATAAAGGAATGTTTTTCCAGTTTTTCTGTTTAAAGTTGTCTTGTAGCTTCTCATAGAATTCATCTTAAAAAAAACAGTCTTATCTTGCTAATAAAAATCAATGTTACATATACATTTTTTTCCCTAAAAAAACACAATTCAAAGCCTCTTTTCCAGTAGTGAGGACTAAGACCAAGGATCTCTGAGCTACATTCTCAAGCCTTTTTCTTTTTTAATTTTGAGACAGTTTCAGTAAGTTGTCTAGACTAGCATGAGACTTTCTGATCTCACTTCCTCAGCCTCTTGAGTAGCTGGTACTATAATAGGCATTCTCTGTCACAGCTGTCATAAATTTAAGATTTTATTTTTTGGTTTTGTGTAACTTGAGCATTGATACCCTTACTGTTTAGATAGCATTTCTTGCTTTTTAAAAACTGTGACTCTTTTTTTAACTTATAAAATAAGTTGTTTTAAAAATTTTGTTCAGATTTTTTAAATAAAATAGTTTTTGTGCTTTAAAAAATTAAAGCACATTATTATCATTCTTTTTTTTTTCCAATTCTTACCTTCCTCTTACACCAAGATGGGTAAAGGGAAATCCTGTCTCTTTTGCCAAGACTATACATTAGTGTTGCAGTTCAACATTCATGTCCTTTAATTGAAGGAAATAGAATGTTACCACTTTTTGTATAGATAAGAATTGGCTCATAAAAATTCAGCAAATGAGGTATTAAAAATAATTACATTATTCTAATGACTTGGTCCCATTTTGCTGTTTCTTATGGGTTAAAATTATATATGTACATATTATACATTTAGACAGTACTATAATCTTATACAGACATTTCAATCTAAAACTGAGATATAAACTGGTAAAAAAAATTCGCTTTTACTTTTTTTCCACAATTGGGGCTGGGGATTTAGCTCAGCGGCATAAGCGCCTGCCTTGCAAGCAGGCAGTCGTGAGTTCGATCCCCGGTACCGATAAAAAGGAAAAAAAAAACCACAATTGTGAGTCACATTGACAGTACTTTTCTGATTTAACCAAAAGCCTGTGAGCTTTAGTGTTTGTACCTTGTAATTCTGCAGCATTAGTTACCTGCGTCATGTTTTAGGAGAACTTAGATTTTGAGGCTTTGTATGAGCTACATGTGAGTGCATTAAGCAAGTGCTTCTGACCTTTAAACTTTTTTTTTCCTTTTGACATGTTAGACCAAGACAAAGGAGTAAAGCTGTGTCATCTGATTGTCAAAATTTTGCATCTAAATGTATCTCTTACATGTGTTTTCTTTTTCCCTTGTACTAGAGTAAAATGTCTTATATTGCACCAAAACAGTAATAGTACATGCATACCTGAAGGTTTTTGTTTCCCTACTCACATTATTTATCCATTTTCATTGTTTTTCCAAAAAGATTCCATACATAAGCTTTGTGCTCATACGTCAAGTGAGTACAGTAGTTCATAGATGAAATGAACCTAGGTGTGACTTTCAAGGGCATAAGCAATCATACCTGGCTGGGAAAAGAACTAGGATCATATGTGTTAAATAGACATGGAATTTTTTATTTTTAAAATTTCTGTCTGTCTCCTGCCAGCAGGGAACAGAACAGTGATCAAACAAGTAAATGCGGGGTTTAAAACCTGTTTTTCTTTTTTTGTTCAAAAGTCTGGATGGAAAGTGCAGGGTCTAAGAAGAAAAAGATGTTGCTTAATTTGCGTTGTATATTTAGTGGAAACTTATTTCAGAATTACACTGGGGTCTAACTTTATGTTATTATTTTTCCTTAGTCTAATATTTAAAGTTTCATTTCACTTGTTTTATTTTCATTATTAAAATCCTAAATAATTACATTTTCCTTTAAATTATTTATATATACACAGTTGGTTGTGAATGTATTTAATTGGTATTCCAGTTTGCCCTATTTAGAGTGATTCTGTGTGTCTGTAACAGTTATATAAATGTTCCACATTAAAACAGGTTAGATGTTATCATAACTTACTGACTGGCTAGGCTAGTCTCTATCATTTTAAATGTAACTCTAATCCGTAAAGTATTTTTTGTTTTATTATCTGCACGTTGCTGTCACTGTAAAATGTTTAATGCATTAGGCACTATAGTAACCAGCAGAAGTGATTCCACGTGTTGGCTTTTGCAGGGTATTATAAAATCATCGTGTACTCCTTTCTTGACATGGTGCAGCATGTCAGTTTTCAAAAGCCACGTGCAAGTTTGAGATTTTGAGATGATAACTAGCATAAAAAGCTTGGGATAGCAAAATATTTAAAAATTATTCTCTGATGGCCTCAATGATTATATTTTAAAGGTATATAAAGCTTTGAATCCCCATCTCTTGAACAGATTGTGAAGACTGCAGAAAGAGACTTGGAATCCAGTCCCATAAGTGTAATAAAGAAATACTGGTCTTCATGGAAGAAGAACAAGATTTACCAGAGCAACCAGTAAGTATTTCCTTTAACAATTTAATGATTATAGAGATTTTAAAATTTAATTGTATGTACTTACAAATTCCAAATTAAAAATGAAAATAAAGACTTGTTAATAGTTTTCCTCTAAGAAAACAATTTTTATGTTTTTAAACTCATATTTGGCTAACTTAATGCTAAAGAGTCTATTTAAAAAATTTATCATTACAAAATCTTGTTGTATTTGGAAATGTCATTTTAAAAAAAATCAGTGACTCGTGTTCCAATTTTTAGAAAATAAAAAACTTTTATTTGTTTATTTTTTAATTTATTTTTGGATCAGGGATTGAACTCACGACCTTGTGCTTGCCAGGCAGGTGCTTACATCATTGAGTTAAATCCCTGGCCCATCTTTTAATTTTCTAAAAGAGATTATCACTTATACAGTGAATCACCATTTCTAGCAGAAAATTTTGTCTTATTTTTGTCTAAATTTCTCTCACTGACTCAATTTTTTTAAGCATAATAAGGAAAGTGTGATTTGACCACCTGTTAATTCTTAAAACATCCTAGAGACCAGATTGAGTATCTGTTAAGTATTTAATTTTTGTTTTGTTTTGCCTTTTGAGACAGAGTCTCACTATGTGATTCAGGCTGGCCTTGGGCTCACTTTGTAGCCCAGGCTGGTCTTGAACTTGCAACAATCTGCCTGCCTCAACTCCTAAGTGCTGGGATTACAGGAGCGTACCCTATTCCCGGCTAATTATTTAATTTAATAAATACAATTTAAATGTCCACTATGGGTTTATTGCCTTGCCATGGCTTCTTTTCATGACTTTCTTTTGTCTTTTCATCCTAATCATTGAAAAACTGGAAATAATAGTGTCTGTGTATGTGTATAAGATAACTTTTATGTTAAAGGGTCTTTTTTTTAACTGCACAGGGAATAGCCTCAGGGCCTTGTACATGGTTACACAAGAGCTTTACATCATCAGATCTTTTTTTTTTTTAATTAAATTTTGTTTTTGAGACAGATGTTATGTTGCCCATTCTGAGCTTATACTTTAGTCTTCCTGCCTAAGCCTCTGAGTAGCTGCAGTTATAGGCTAGTATCACCATGTCTAATTAAGGGTCTTTTTGTATTTTCTAAAGTTAAACAGTGATTCAGTTCATGGGCCTCTTGGATTTCATATTGAGAGAGAATACATACTGATAATTTTATGAAAGACCAGTCTAGAAAAATTTGAATTTTGAAAGCAGGTAATAAGATTTTATGTGTATGTTCCAGATGTATTTTTTTTTCTTTCCTTTTTTCTTTTTCATACTGGGAGTTGAACTAGAGCTTTTGCACTAACCCATGTCCCCAGCAGCAACCTCCCTTTAAATTCTGAGACAGAGTCTTGATAAGTTGCCTTGAACTTAGCATCCTCCCACCTCAGCCTTCCAGTGTGTTAAGATTGCAAACCTATTCCGCCATACCAGGAGTCTAGATGTAGGCTTTACATCACAAAAAGACAAACAACAGCTTCTATTTAAATGACATCTTTTAATGTATTTTTAATATTATTCTTTGTTAAGAATTATATACTGAAAAAAAGAATTATATGATAATTACTTTGTTATTATTCTTTTTACCCTCTCAGTTAAGATAAGTATAATACTAATAAGACATAACTAGTAGAAAGACTTTGTGAAACATTTGAAATGTATGTAAGCCCCTATCTTTGGGACAATAATAATTTTAGTATATGTGCTGCTGAAGCAAACACTGGGACAATAATAATTAGAGAAGTGGTAGCTTGAAAAATATATCCTGAGCAGTGTACTCATATATAGTATATACACCACTGGGGCAAAGAGCAGAATTATAGGCACTAAGTGTTCTAGGGAAAATTATATTCAGTGGTCAGTGTAAGACAAAAGTCTACTCATATTTTCAAAAGACTTATGTAATTGTTGGCATAACTATTACTTCTTACCTACTTAAGGACAAGGGAATTGTGAGGCTGAGTTGCTATCAAGTCATCTTTTTTCCTCTGCCTCATTTTCCTGTCATTCTGTTAAAGTTCTATAACATGATCTACAGAACCTGATTGTTACTTTAGAGGAAGGTAAGATGCTGAAGCATTAAAACTCAGTTTTCTGCTATGATGTGTAAATGCTTATCACCCTGGTAGAGGGTATGATAGATCTTTCATGTTTTATTCTAAATATATCTGTATAGTTAGAATTTTTAAAAATAATAAGCATATACCTTTTATATTTAACTTTTGAGCATATATGTGTGTGTGCATGTGTGTGGTACTAGGGATTAAACCCAGGGGCCTTCTACTAGGGAGCTGTATCCCTAGCCCTTTTTTGATTTTTGAGACAGAGTCTCACTGAATTACTTAGTTAGGCAAGCCTTGAACTTGCAATCCTCCTGTTTTGGCCAGCTCATTAGCTGGGATTACTGGTCTGTATAACTGTGCCTGGAAGTGTTTTTAACTCTTATTTTTTTCCCCTAGTCCTGGGGATTAAACGTAGGGTTTTTACACTGAGCTCTAACCTCAGCCCCTTCTTTAATTTTTTTATTTTGAGACAAGGTCTCACTAAGTTACTGAGGCTAAGTTTGAAGTTGGGATCCTCCTGCCTGAGCTTCCCTGAGTGATGAGATCATAGGCATGCACCATCATTCTCAGCATGAATTTAACCTTTAAAAAGAGGACCCAGTTATACTGAAGACAAAATAGTATCATGATTATAGACAAAATATAGTCTAAGCTACAAATAGAAAAGGGGTGACTGGTACAAAACATTCTTTTTTTTTTTTTGTCTTTTTCGTTTTTACCAGTATCGGGGATTGAACTCACGACTACCTGCTTGCAAGGCAGGCACTTATGCCGCTGATCTAAATCCCCAGCCCCTACAAAACATTCTTTAGAACATCAGAGGACCTTTATCTAGAAGTAGTGGCATGTGCTTGTAATCCCAGCATTCTAGAAACTGAGGCAAGAAGATTGCAAATTGGAGCCTACCTTAGTGTTTCAAAAGGAGGAGGAAAGACCTAGGAATGCAACCCAGTACAAAGGTCCTAGATTCAATCTCCAGCACTACAAAAGAAGAGGAACGAGAAGAGATAGAAAAAGAGGACCTTTTGGTTTACAGTAAAAAAAAGAAAAGCGTGGAACCTGTGGCACAGTGACTAACTCAAACTGGAATTTTGACCCCCTCTCCATACTGAAGATTGAATCCAGAACACTCACACTAAGCTGTATCCCCAGACCTTTTTTTTTTTTTTTTTTTTTTTTGGTCTTTTTGAGACAGGGTCTCACTATGCAGTTTAAGCTGGGCTTGAGCTCACTTTGTAGCCCAGGCTAGTCTCGAACTCGCAACAATCCTCCTGCCTCAGCCTCCCGAGTGCTGGGATTACAGGTGTGAGCCACCACGCTCGGCCATCCCAGACCTTTGAACTTTTATTATTTTTAAGTTTTTGAGACAGGGTCTTAGTAAGTCACTAAGTTGCCCAAACTGGACTTGAATTTGAGATCCTCATGCCTTAGACTCTGAAGAAGCTGGGATTATGGATATGTACTCCATGATCAGCACCAGAATTTCTTTTTATCTTCTCTGTCAAGAGGCACTATCTACAAATTGTAAAAGAGAGTATATTTGAATTTTTAAAAAAGTTTGGCCAGGGATTTAGCTCAGTAGCTTAAGCACCTGCCTGGCAAGCATGAGGTCACGAGTTTGATCCTTGGTACCAAAAAATAAATAAACAAACAGACAAACCAAATGAATAAAAAGGTTTTAGCCAAGCATGATGGTACATACCTGTAATTCCATGGAAGGCTGAGACAAGAGGATTGCCATGAGTTCGAGGCCATCCTGAACTACAAAGAACCTGCCTCAGAAAACAAAAAACAACAAAAAAAGATTTTATTATCATTTATAAGTAAATATGACAATTACTTTAGCTGAGTTCTAATCCTTCACATTCATGGAGATTTTTATCCTGCAGACCTAAAACATAACATGATTACCAAGCTAGTGGTCACTATTTCTGAAAAATCATAGAGAATGAGACAGGAACTTGGAACAAAGTATAAAGAAATGTTGCAGTGTTTTGTTTGTTTTGCTTTATATTCAAAGATGATAATAGGAAAGAATTAGGTGGTAAAAGCTCTAGACTTACGCTGTCCTAATGCTGATTAATAACAGCATTAAAATGCATTATTTGGCAGATGTTTGTAGATACTTAGAAAAGGATATGACTATCAATCATCAGGAGCTAGTAATTGACAGCTTCAAATTTTAGGATATAAATGCATCAAATATCTGTGTGATCTGGAAAAAATTTATGTATATATATATATATATATATATTTTTTTTTTTTTTTTTTGTCTTTTTTGTTTTTATCGGTACCAGGGGTCGAACTCACGAATGCCTGCTTGCAAGGCAGGCGCTTATGCCGCTGAGCTAAATCCCCAGCCCCGATTTTTTATATATTTTTGAGACATGGTCTTATGTTACCCAAGCTGGCCACAAACTTGAGATCTTTGTGCCTTAGCTTCTCAGCTGGGATTACAGGCAGAGCACATCACTATAGCACAGCAATATTTTAAAGTATCAAAGGATAATAGCACTTCTCTTCTTCAGTAAATTGCAGTATGAAGTTGATTTTTTTGTTTGTTTGTTTTTGGTGCTACTGAGAATGGAAGCAACTCCTAGAACATGCTAAGCAGGTCCTTTACTGCTGAGCTGTATAATTAAAAGCCCCTAGCTCTTTCTTATCCTTGTTTCAGTGCTACTCTTCATACTCGTGATGACAAATCTTTTAGAACTTTCAATGATACAAACAGCCTGCTGTGGCATTTGCACTGTAGGTTTGCCCCTATTGCTTCATTCTGTCCTTTTCCAGTAGAAGCTATACGATCATCAGAGAGGATCTCCAAACCTATTGATAGATTCTTGTGTATTTGGATGATTGCTTATGCCCAGCAAAATCATTTATAACAGTGATTCTTAAAAAAAATTTTAATAGTGAAGAATGGGCCTGTGTACTTGCTAGAAGTGCCTCTCCAACAAAAGATCTGTATATCACTACCATTATATATATTTTTTCTTTCCAGTTTTTTTCTTTATCGTTTTGACACAGGGTTTCACTATGCAGTTCAGACTGCCCTCAAACTCACATTGATCCTCCTGCCTCAGCCTCTCAAGTGCTGGGATTATAGATGTGCACCACTGTGCCTGGTTCCATTATATTTTTTGTCCTTGTGATATTCTTTACTAAAGAATGCCAGTTTAGTGTCCTGTGTATAAAAGGTCTTTTAAAAAAGATTCAGTAGATGAGATTTTCCTCTTTATTATATATTCAGTAAATGGAAATGAATCCCTGTATTTTTGTTTTATATTTATTTGTGTTTGTATTTCATGGCTTTGATTTGCCACCTTTTCCCCCCTGAAATTAGCACATAGCTAAATTATCAGTAATAATCGTATGAATTTTGGAGGGTGGGACCACCTCAGTCCAGCTGTGGTCTTCATTTTCTTTAGTTTACTGGCAAAATTATTTTAGCCCATCTTTTCTATCTGAATTAATGCAACAGTTTCTTCAGCTTTTCTTAAATTTAGTTTGTTTCCCCTTCTATTCATTTTCCCTTCCTTCCTTTTTTCCTTTCTTTTTTATTCTTTTGGTCTTTTGAGCAAGCTCTTGCTACATAGTTCAGACTGTCATTGAACCCACCACATAGCCCATGCTGGCTTCAAACTCACAGTGATCCTCCTGCCTCATTCACCAAACTGGTGGGATTACAGGCATTCATTTTGTGTCTGTCTTGTATCAGAATAATCTTTCTAAAATTCGGAGTGAATCATGTTATCTTGCTACTATTCAAAGGCTCCTTGTTACCCTCAAGATATAAATGAACTCCTTTTTAATCAAGTTTATAAGAACCTTCATGATTAAGCTTCTATTAATTTGCATTGCCCAGTTTTACCGTCCCTTCCCTTGGACTCATTCCTGGTTTATAGCGAATTTTCAGTAGACTGACTTTCATTTTCTCTTATCTGTGTATCTTTTTACTCTTGCTCTTTCCTCTATATTTCTCCCACTTTCAAATGTAAGTTTCTCTGTTTTACCTGACTAAATCCAGATCATTCATCAAGTTTAATTTTTTTGTATGAAGAAATATTTTACTAACAAAATAGTAAATTCCATTTGCACAGCATATCCAATAATGGATAAATTGGCCTTGTAACAGAAAAACAAAATGAAACAAAACCCTTAGATAGCCAATCACACAAAGCAGTAGAAGGGTAAGGTCATTTGGCCTTTCTTTGATTTGTTAGGAATTGACCACCCGACACATTCTTACAATTGTTGTCTGTTTTTTTTTTAAAGACAACACATTACATGATTTTAAAAAAGCATGCTCAATTTGAAAAATTACAGTCTAGATATGTAATCACATTTATCCCTTGTAGTGTGAAATTCTTTATTAATTACAAGCTATGTACAAACCCCGATACATTTTGGTATGAAGATTTTCAGATTTTATTAATCTTTTTCTCTCCCTAACATATGTTCCTCTCTTTTCTTTTTCCATTTACGAAAATAAAAAAAGCTAGATTTTTTGAGTAGGCCAATAACAATAGAAATACTTCACTGGCAATATTAGATAATATCATTGCATGAAATTTTAAAATTTATTTCGGGAAGAAATATAAAAATTCAGTCCTAACATCATGTTTCACTGACATACCACTACTCACTTTTTTAGGGTACTATGTTAGAATCTTTTCAGATGAAACTAGTTAAAATTCACTATATCAGCTGGAAGAGAAACCATTTTTTTTTTAAACCTAAGATAAGCAACACATCAGGTGTTACTGTCTCCCATTATTCCCTGGTTAGACTATCTAGTTGCAGGAAAACACATTTAGGGATTCTGTATTATGGTGAGTTGTATAATTATTTCACAGTATATTGCAATATAATAATAACAAACTTTACAATAAATGCAATATGATGAATCATCTGGGAAAAATTTTTTTGAAAAGCCTAACCTGTAAATTAGTGGTTTTATATTCCCTTTTTATTTTACTGGCTTTCCCTGAGTAAGACTAAATGAGAAAGGTGGGAGCATCAAATTTAATTTAGACTAGTAGTTCTCAGTTGAATTAAAATCAGAAAATACTGTTAGAGTTATCGACTCTGTCCATAGGCAGAGTGAGAAAAAAAAACAATCTGAAAACTTCTGGGATTTGTTGTTGTTGTTGTTTTTGAAACAAGATCTCATTGTGTATTCAAAGCTGGTTTTGAACTCATTGTGCCCAAGCTGGTTTTGGACCCAAGCAATCCTACCTCAGCCTCCAAAGTGCTGGGATTATAAATCTGTGTCATCACACCCAGCTAAAAAATTAGCGTCATAATACTTTCTGCAGGAAGTTTACCTGATTTACTATTTTCCTGTGTCCCTGCATTCCCAAGCGACTTTCCCCAGTAAAGTCTTTTTTCAGTGTCCCTTCAGTGCACACCATAGTATCTTTTTTTTTTTTTCTTTGTATTGGTACTGGAGATCGAACTCATGCCCACGCTCTTGCAAGTTAGGCGCTTATGCTGCTGAGGTAAATCCCCAGCCCCCAATACCGTAATATCTTACACTAATGTCAGAATCCACAGTCTCTTTGCTTTAGAAATATCTATTTTCTTGTTTTTCTTTTTAACAAGATTGTAAGTTCCTTGAGGTTAAGGAGTGTATTTGATTTATCATTATATTCTGTCAGAAAGACTTGATAAGGAGTAATCTATTGAATGAATTCTAGGATGACTATGAACCAGAATTCTCATTGAATGAATGATGGGATGGCTGAAACAAATTCTATTATAGAGGGATACTTTTAACACTGGAGAGTTTCTTGCAGGGTAATTAGCAGGTGGGACAAGGCCACTAGCTACTATAGTGCTAAGTACATATATAAGCTAGTAACAGTTATTATAAGTATTATGTACTACACATAATTGGTACAGACTATACTTTTATATAACTGGCCATTCAGTAAATTTATACCAGCATCCACAAACACCATTACAATACTGTAATGTAACTAGGTGATAGGAATTTTTCAGCTCCATCTTTAAAAAAACCACTTTGTATGTTTAGTTTGTCATTTACTGAAACATTGTTATAAGGTGCATGACTGAATTTTTAAAATTTGCTCTTGTAATCCCAGCTCTCAGGAGACTGAGGCAGGAGGATTGCTGCACATTTGAGGCCAGTTTGGGCTACAAAGTGAGTTCAAGGTTTGCCTTAACTGCATAGTGAAACCCTGTCTCAGGAAGAGAGAAGGGGCAAGAGAAGAGTGACACATATTTGCTCCAAGGCGGTGATTAACTAAATTTGTTAGTCTATAACTCTAATAAAATTAAGACTGTGATAAGTGTGTGAATTATCACTTGGAGACCATAGACCAGTGATGACAAACCTTGCTTTCAACGATATAAACACCCTGCTGTGACATATGTGCCATAAGTTTGCCACCACTTACTATAGGCTATTTTGGGTATAAAACCAAACAGTTTACAGATACTTTTCTTTGCTAATAAAAAGCATCTTTAGATGAGCGAAGCATAAATTCATTTGCATTATTGGAAAAAGAACATTCTCTGATCTTATGTAAACACTATCCTTTTCAGGTAGGTTGAACAGAACATTTTATAATGAGCTGATATTTTGTCATTTGTGACATGACAGGCAGATAAATTAGGTAAATTTTCTCTATCTTTAGCCAGAGAATTTCTAGTCAGTTATTGTTTCCTAACATTACTTAGGTCATTTTTCTCCTACTCTTTCCAGTGAGATTATGTTTCACATTTATAAAACAGATTTATGGTCTATTTAATGTCCTGGAGCCATCATCCTCGTGTTTGGTTTCTTCTGTGTAGTATCATAAACAGACTTCACAATTTTGTGTAATCTTACATGTCTATTTGCTCCTTTATAGCTTTGGGTTTAAGCATTCGCTTCAAATGCTGGTGTAATTTTGTTTGTTAAGTTCAGGAAGTTTTCCTTTCCCCTTTATCTTTTTTGGCTGCCTTGTGAACATTAGGCCAGCTTTGAATATAACAAAAGTTTAGATGATACAAAAAAAAGAAACAGAAAGTGGTTTTATTTATTTTGTGGTTATATGTTCTCATGAGAAAAAAATGTCCATGAAAATTTTTATGGGCCTTGAATTCATTATTTACCTTGTCAAAAATGTTAGTTTTAATCTTAATAAATAGCCATGTTACCAATTTACATGTTTCTTTAAAATTATCTAACAGTTTGCTTTTTTCATAACTTGAAATACTGTACTTTTAAAGTTTCATAATTTGAATATCTAAGCATGTTTCTTTTCCTTTTTTCTTCTCCTTTTTTGAAACAGGGTTTCTCTGTGTAGCTCAAGCTGGCTGTGACCTCATTTTGTAGTCCTCATTGACCTGAAACTTGTGATCCTCCTGCCTTGGCTTTCTGAGGGTTGGCTTCATAGGCAGGCACCACCACACCTAGATGCATATTTTTATTATTGCCAGTTATTCTTACAAGAGAGCTCTAAAATCAGAGTGTAGCAGAATGGGAAATACTGGATGAAAAATTGCATCAGTCTTGAACATGTACAGATTTTTCCTTATCATTCCAACTATATACATAGTATTTACATTGTCAGAGATAAGTACATGAGAAGATATGCGTAAGTTATGTGCAAATATACACCATTTTACCAAGACTTGAGCGTCTACGGCGTTTGGTATGTGCAATTCCCCACAGATACAAAGGAACCTTTGTATTTGAGTAGCACACCTGTATTTGTTTCAAAAACAAATCACTGTGTTGATTTCTTTATATATTTATTTTTGCAGGTAAAAAAAGCCAAAATGCAGGAATCAGGAGAACAAACTTTAAGGTATGTAAAATTGAAGTTTTTTTAATGATTGTATTTAGTTACCTTTCTGTTGCTGGGAAAAAATGCTTGACATACACAATTTAAAGGAAGAAAGATTCATTTTGGCCTACAGTGTCATAGGTTTTCATCTATGTTCAGTTGACTTCAGGCCAGGAATATTATGGTGGAAGGGAATGATAGAAGAAAACTGCTTGCACTGTAGCAACCAGAAAGAAGAAAGGGAAGAAACCCAAGAAAAAACACATCTTTGAGAGACATGCTCCTAATGACCTGCTTCTCCTCTGGGACCTATCTCCTATCAGCCTGCTGATGCAGTGCACTCATTAATGGGTTAATACACTGATGAGGTTAGCACCCTCATAATCCAGCCATCTCTAGGTGTGTTTTAATTCACTCAAACTTCTGCTCTAGATTGACTTTCTCAGTTGTTTATTTTTTTCACATTCTGGTTACTGTGTGGGCATATAGTAGACTACCCTCTTTTGGAAGACTACCCTTTTTTTCTGTTCTTAGTGTCAGTTTTTGCATTTTGAAATTACCGGGTTTAATGTTAAAATTTCCTTTCAAGACAGGATTGCTTGAGTTTGAGACCAGCCTGGAAAACATAGAACTCATCTCAGAGAAGGAAAAAAACCAAAAAGGCAGCTCTCCAAAATGGCTATTCCCCAAAGTACATATGCTGGGTTATCATATATACACACACAAGTCTAGTTATTTAAATACAAGATGACGGAAATTTGGGCCGGAGAGAAAGCTCAGCAATCCTGGCAAGCATGAGGTTGTGAGTTTGATTCCACATACCAAAAAAAAAAAAAAGATAAAAAAAGAATCAACTGGTTGAAATGATACCTGCTCAAGTGATGCTTGGGATAGTCAGTAAATACATAAACATGCTGCCAAAGTGATGCACTTGGGGTAAACTGTTAAGTGTTTAGAAAGGAAAAGATAAAAAGAAAGAATAAAAGTTGGATGTGGTGGTCTTCGCCTGTAATTCCAGTACACTGGTGGCTGATTCAGGAGGATCATGTGAGTTCAAGGCCAGCCTGGGCTACACAGTGAGCTCAAGGCCAGCCTGAGCTATATAGCAAGACACTTGTCTCCAAAAAGAAGACTTATATAAAGGAAAGAAAGAAAAGGCAAATTTTTATTTTTTATGTGCTCTGACTCCCCACTATTACGCCTTGTCATTTGTCCACTTATCATGAGGGCAGTAACTCCCAGCACTTCTAACACATGCACTTCAGAAATTCCTGGCACAGTAGTTGTATGATTTCTCACACTTCCATTTAAATGATTATTACTTTTTCATTACTACCCATTTACTCTTCCCTCAAAAAAATGTCAGTTTCTTCCTTGTGCTGTTTAAATTTTAATATCTATTACTATCAGTTCCTTTGTGAAATTCTCTCTTGGGGAAGAGTACTGGAGATTGAATTTAGGGCCTTTATATTGAGCTACAACCTCAACCCTTTATGTTTTTGAGATAAGATCTCATTCAATTGCCCAGGCCTAAGCCTGAGGTATAGTCCTCCTGCCTCAGCCTCCCAGAGTGCTCGAATTACAGTCATATTCTACTGTGCCTGGCTGTAGACATTCTTAATTTCTTTTTCCTGTGTCATACTTAACCTAGCAAAAACACAACCTTGCTCAAATTCAGTTTGCTCATTCAATGCATGTTCTAGTCACTCTAATGTTATAAAAGAAAAACACAAACCTATATTGGCTATTCTTAATTTCTGTTTTTTTCTCTTCTGCTGCTTAGAACCACTATTCTATTTTCTTTCTCTTTGGGGTTGACTTCTTTTATAAACACCTTATAAAAGTAGAATTATACAGTACTGAATTTGTCGTCTTGTTTTTTTAAAGTCTGAATAATATTTCAGGTATAGTATATTTTATCTTTGCATTCACCCTCTGATCTTGTTGATAATGGACAAGAGTCCTACTTATTAAGGAGATAGATATCTGTGATGCTCATCTTTCTAAACTTTAGTTGTTTTCACTCTTCTTTTTTGTTTTGTTTGTTTTGGTTTTGATTTCATTTTTTTGAGACAGTGTATTATCGTGCAGCTTGGACTGGCCTCAAACTCACCAAAACCCTCCTGCCTCAACCTCCCAAGTGCTGGGATTACAGGCATGTGCCACCATATCTGGTTCACTTTTTTTTTTGTTCTGTTTTATTCCATCATTTTATTTTGAGCAACTTTATTTTCATGATATGCACATTGTGATTGGTGATTTTTTGTCTTTTTGAGATAGGGTCTCACAATGCAGTTCAGGTGGCTTTGGGCTCACTTTGTAGTCCAGGCTGGTCTCGAACTTGCAGCGATCTTCCTGCCTCAGCCTCCTGAGTACTGGGATTACAGGAGTGCACCACTATGCACAGATCAATACACACACTCTTAAGCAAAATTCATGCTTATATAGCCCTCAAAGGAATTATACTTTAAGGCAGTGTGCAGTTTCTCTAAAAATAGTAAGAGTTAATTCATTGTCTTAACACTGTTTATTTAGTTCATAAATGCTCAACTGAATAAATTGAGTGTGTAGAAGATTTTACTGTTACATAAGATTCTAGGACCAAAAAATTTTAGAAACTGGTTCAATATTTACTGGGCCATACAAATATCTCCTAAGATACAGTATCTAGAAATAGTCTTTAACAGAGGATATAGTGGTGAATCCCAGAGTATTCAAGTGTACACAGAAGACAAATCAGTCACTGAAGTTTGAAATTTAAAGTTCTGGAATTCAAAAGCATGAGATGAGGCTCTGAAATCCTTATTTTATATCAACAATTCAGGATATTATCATGATTCAGCCAGGTGGAAAAACACTGATATAACTACTGTATATGATTTCTTGCCTCGCCTTACAGTTCTCTTTTTGGTTACTATAGTAAATAGTCTTCTAAAAAATAAGCATTTGAATAAAGATATAAAAACCTCTGAGGATTTAACTTTTAAAATTAAATACTTCTGAACCAGGCATGATGGTGCATACTTGTAATCCAGTACTCAGGTGGCTGAGGCAGGAAGACTGCTGAGAATTTAAGGCTAGTCTGAGCTACACGGTGAATTCAACACTGTCCTGAACTGCATAGTGAGCTCCTGCCTCAAAAAAAACAAAACAAGCCGGGCATGGTGGTTCATACTTGTAATCCCAGCACTCAGGAGGCTGAGGCACAAGGATTGTTGTAAGTTCGCAACCATCCTGGATTACAGAATGAGCCCAAGGCCACCTGAACTGTACAGTGAGACCCTGGCAGACCAAAAAAAAAAAAAAAAAAGAAACCCTCTGAAGAAAAATTTATTTGAATGTATCAGAAAACTCCTCTATTAATATTTTCATATTAGTTATCAGTTTCAGAAAGGACATAGAGCTTTTAATGTTCCTACGTAGAAGCTAGGCTTACCTCTGATTAGTCAGCCTTTTCTTTTCAGATATATGACACCTCTGCTGCAGTGTCCTTACCCCTCCCTGGAGTAGGAAAGAGAAAGAGATTTCTTTCTAAGGAGCATGAGTATGGATGGGGTTCCTGGACTGAAAAGAAGTTGTAACATAATCATATTTCCAGTTTATAGTGTACTTGATATGTTCTAACTTTGCCTTTAAGTATTTCTTGTATAAACAGCCCCATGAGGAATGGTTGATTTATTTTGACCTCATCAACAAATAAACTAGAACATAGAGGTCATCAACTTATCCAAGTTCATAATAGTTATTGGGATGGTGGAATATAAATGAACTATTTAACTGTAGAATCTGTGCTTCTAGCCACTGTTACAGTGGTAGGGAATAACTAGAGAGAGAGATGTGAAATGGGAAGAGAAGAAAAGAAAATTATGAGGGACAGCATGTTGGAATAATCTCCATTCCAGAATTTCACTGGAATCTTTCCAGCATTACAGTGTCTAATGTGGTAACTTGCCCTCCCAGTTTGTTGCTTTACCTTTTAAAATTTCTTTTAAATTTCCTAAGTTAACAGGAAAATAAAAAAGCTGGGCATGGTGGCACACACCTATACCAACACTTGGGAGGCTGAGGCAGGAGAACCACTGCTAGTTTGAGGTCAGCCTGGGCTGCAAAGTGAGTTAAGGCTACCCTGAAGTACATAGCAAAATCCTGTATCCAGAAAGAACCCTCTTCCCCCCTAAAAAATCCCTCAGTGGTGGAACACTTGTCTGACATATGACAAAAGAAATACATTGAATTCAACCATTTCAAGGATTCGGAACCCCTACTTGGAAATAAGCTTGTGTAGTTTGGAAAAACTTTTTAAATGATTATGATTTAAAGCTGTTTAAGAACTATTTGAGAGGGGCTGGGGATTTAGCTCAGCGGCATAAGTACCTGCCTTGCAAGCAGGCAGTCGTGAGTTCAATCCCTGGTACCAATAAAAAGGAAAAAGACAAAAAAAAAAGAACTATTTGAGAAAGTTGATTTTACCTACTTTCCTACAGAACTGTGGAACCAAAATGACAGAGTAAACAAAATAGTGATTGTGGTAAATAGTAATACATCATATATTTCAAAATTATTAATAAATTTTAAAATATATTTGCTACAGAAAGTAAGTGTATAGTGGATTTGTTAATTAGCTTTATTTTATCATCCCACAGTGTAATCAGAATCAAAACATTAACATTATTTCCTAAAAATACATAGTATATAGTGTTTTTAAAAGTGACAACAATAGTGTTTTAGAAGTTTTGAATTTTTCTTCTACTGTATTCTTAAAGAAAAGTTTTGCTTGCTCACAACTTAACCAGAGTTTTTGAGAGGTATGAAAACTTTTTTTAAAAGGGGTTTAGGAATCTAAAAAGGACAATAGAATTCTATGGGTATCAAACCTGACCCTAGCTCTTTTCATGTAGGTGCTAAAAACCAATAAGAATATTACAAAGATTTACCTGGCCTCTTACTTGTATAGTCTAGGAACAAAGGACTTTGAGCTCATCACTTTTATTTTAATTTTTTGAGCTCATCACTTTTAGCAATGCCACAAATCAATCAGGTGCTAATGTATTCATTTTGGTTCTCTCAGTCAAGTTAGCAGTCCGGATGTCAGTGATCAGAAACCTGAAACATCAAGCCTTGCTTCAAACCTTACCATATCAGAGGAAAGTAAGTACCATATTTTGTGCATGATGGAAGGGGCATTCCAGTAGCCAGGTGATGCTTTTTGTGTGTAGTTGGGTTTCACTGATTGCCTAGATTGTCTCAGAATAATCAGAAAGATCTCCCCTCCTTGTGTGTATGTTCAGTTGTACTGTCCTGTAAGCGTTATTGACATAACTGGCTGAGAGGGATCTTCTCACTCAGAAGTCACACTTAGTGATTTTGTCTGAAGTTGGATGTTTTGAAGGTACTAGTGCCCTACTCAAAATGAGAAACATTTGTGAGCAAACCCTTGATTGCTCTGCTCTTCTGGGAGACTTGATGTTTTTCTTCCTTACTAATAAAATCAAGTGGCCTCATCTGTTAAATCTTGGCCAAGAAAGAATACCAATTCCCTGAGCCCAAGTTTGATACTAGGGTCTAAAAGTAAGACCAGCTCAGTAAGATAAACCCCCCACGTACCAACTCTCACTCTCCTGTAGGACAGTTACATTAGTATATTATACAGAATCTTTATGGAATGTTCTGGGTTTTTTCTCGTGGAGACAGACTTTGTGTAGCATACCTACTTGCTTCCCCATATTGGCTCCACAGGGAAAGTAGTCCTTCTTGAAATTAAATAGTTATGCCTTACTATTTTATCACATACTTTATAAGGGGAAATTTATGTAGGACATTTTTTCAAATGGCATTTGTTTGGGGACTGTTTCCTCTCAAGTATCCTTGACATGTATGACTTTTTTACTTAAATGAAGTATGACTTTAAAAAAAAAAATAGATGTCTTGAATTCTGTATATTATTTCCTTAAAGGAGGCTTTAAGTCTCAGTACTTCAACTTTTAGCCTAACACAAAAAATCATCTAAAATGCTTGTTTGTAATGTAGAATTCTAACTATATCATCAGATATTATTTAGTAGATCTGTTATAAGTGGAATTTTCATGATGTTACTACACTAGATGAATCTACTACATATAGGAAACTTCATATTATGAGAAACTGCTCTAATCAATGCAGTATCTCTTGGGTCCTGAGCGTCGAACTCACACCTATACACAAATACACCACCCTCTGTTAAAAGACCTATACCCTAAAATCTTATGCTTTATGTACATACTTTAGGTCTAAAAAGTAAGTTGAGTATTCTCAATCCTTCCAAATAATTTATCATCAGTTTTCTTCAAAAAGTAATTTCTACGAAGTCTGATCTATACTTTCCCCATCTTTCCTTATTACCTTAGGCTGAGCTACTTAAAGTAAAAGTCATTCTATTCTTTAAAAACTAAATATTTGTTTTCTTCCCTATCCAAATTCTTACTGCTCTTTGTGATTTTAACATTCATGTAGATGACTTATCTGGTACCCATCATACTTCACATACCTTCATTTTCCTTCCTATGAGGCATAGATTCTCTGGCCCTTTATTATAATTACTCTCTTACAAATATTTTCAATAACAAGTACTTTTAATGCCTCTTAAAAATCCTAAACCCTTGCTAAACCCCTGTCCTAGTTTAACCTTTCCATAACTCATAATCATAATCCTATTATACTAATCAAAGTACAGGGCCTCAAGTGGGCTCACAGTATGTTAAAAATTCTATACTTTCCTGATTAGTTTTGCCTTGTAATATTTCAAAGCACCAAGCTCACTTTACCTCAGTCAGTGGATGCTAACTTCTTGAATAAATGCGCTCAGACAGGTAGTTATTGTCCTGCCATGACAAGTCTCATATATGCTGGTATTTGTATGCGTGTTTTCTTGCTTCCTTCTTGTTAGACTGGGAAAGATATTCTTGTTCCTGTCAAATTTTAAATACTTACATTTGCATTATATATCATATCCTCTCTTATCTTCTGCTAGAACTTTGGTGGTACAGTTATCCAGTGACTACTACTCATCACAGTCTTCTTTTCTTAAATTCTTCCTGTCAATAAATGATAGACGGTATCTGCCATCTTCAAATACAAATAAGAGTCCCCTTTGGCTCCACGTCATGCACTGTAGACTTTCTCTCTGCAGCAGCACACATCAGAACCCCTGAAAAGAGTTACCCTCTCTTGTTTCAGACCCTGTCAAATTGAGTTCTCTCTCTCCACTGTTCCATTGAAACTACTCTTGTCATCAGCTACTTTCTTGAAGTACTCTTCGTAGACCCAGATGGCTTCTGCCAATTCACAGGAGGGACCAACTGGCATCTCTCTTCCTGGGCCCCACATCGTTTGTGCGGCTTACCAGAATGGTGAACTGGTTTCTTGATGTGCTCCTCCCAGACCCAGCATGGCTTCTGCTGATTGACAGAAGGGACAAACTAGGGTACTTACTTTTTTTTTTTTTTTTTTTTTGGTCTTTTTCCTTTTTATCAGTACCAGGGATGGAACTCACAACTGCCTGCTTGCAAGGCAGGCGCTTATGCCGCTGAGCTAAATCCCCAGCCCCTAGGGTTTGTGTTTTATAAAGTACCTATTGACAGAATGAAACCTGCAGAATTTGAATGAACATTGCTTACCTTCTGTGTGATAGATGGTAAAACTTCAGGTCTAGGAGAAATGCTTATATAGATGAATGTGATCTTCAAGTTTCCACTAATTATATTTAAAGACCTCAAACAGTGGCATTGAACAAGATCTTCTGTGATAAACTCACAGATGATAATTTGTCTTTCTTTTGGGCATGAATTGGCCCCTCATCTGTTCTTAACCAAGGGTTTCTTTTTGGGTCAGATATTTTTTCAGGGAATCTAGCTAGACAAACTTGGTTGATTCACTTTAGTCTCTGTTCAGAGTAGCTGCTTTTATGGATATTAGAGGAAGTTCTTGAACAATTCAACAGTCTAGTGAAAACACTTCATGATGTAACTGTCTACAACCTGGTCTAAATGTAGTGCCTAATAAGTGGAATTTAGTTACCAGTCAAACTTGGCTCAAATATTTATAGCACTTATCCTAAAAATTAAGCAAATCAAGAGTTTATAGCAGTTGTTTTCAGAGAAATCATGAGGGTCAAGAGGAGATTAGCTGGAAAAGTCATTTTATTTGCTGGTACATCAGAGCATCACATCAGTTCCTCAAGTCTGTCTCCACTGTGCCAAATTTAAAACAAGGTTTAGTTACAAGTCACAAAATATAATATAGAAGCATATTGGGTCTAGCAACAGTTTTCTGATAAGAATGAGTACTCCCCCCAAATCTGGCTTCCTAAAAGTCATTTTAATGGCCCTTTACTAAGACTAGAGTAAGCACCCAGAGAATAAGTAATGAGAAGAAGCATAATGTAATTTCCTAGATACAAAAGTCACGTTTTAAGTTTGCCAGCTGAAAGCTTAGGAGGTTACTTCATCTATGATTTAGATCAGTGATGGGCAAAGGTAGATCATCTGCTACCAACTGTTGACTTTTTCATAAT
Source organism: Cavia porcellus (assembly GCF_034190915.1). Lineage (NCBI taxonomy): Eukaryota > Metazoa > Chordata > Mammalia > Rodentia > Caviidae > Cavia > Cavia porcellus. The sequence continues at coordinate 21,385,632 of NW_026947508.1, read as the reverse complement.
CCCCGCGTTTTTGCTTTTTGTGCTTGCTCTCAAGTCTGTAAACACAAAAGTGAAATATTTTCTGTTACATAGTCTTTCAAACTTCCTGCTATCCAAGCTGTATTCTATTGTTTAGTTTAAGAGACTATATAGTAGCATATGCAATTTTCCCATTTAATCTTGAAAATGTTCTGTCTTTCAGTTATGACATGCACCGATTACATCCCTCGCTCATCCAATGATTATACCTCACAAATGTATTCTGCAAAGTAAGTCAAATAATTATTTCCAAAATATATATACTTTTCCTTTAGGTTTGTTGCAAAATTTAATTTGATATTTAACTTCTCATTTCTCTTATTCTCTGTATCTCTACTCTGATTTTCTTATTCCTTCTAAATGTAGTGCTTGACATGATGTATATGTCTGTAATTCCAGCACTTGGGAGGCTGGAATTAGGTAGGAGGATCATTGCAAGTTGGAGACCAGCCTGTGCTACAAAGTGAGCCAAGGGCAAACTTGAATGCATAGTGAGACTGTCTCAAAAAAAAAAAAAAAAAAAAAAAAAAAAAACCCTTTATAATGTAGACTATATATCATTCTTTCCAAAAGTTAATGGTTGCCTGTAACATAGGATCCCAATGTGAGAGCCATGGAAAATGTAAAATAGCATTAGTGAAAAAAGCATATTACTGATTGACCTTTGATCATTTTCTCTTTACCTTGATATACAGATCAATAATAGCAGCACAGGCCAGCCCCAGACTGGGACTTCTCATCGTGATCTGTGTTTGGTTTTTCATGTGAGAAATGACTTCAGCATAAGAATTGGGCTTGAGCTGGGCGTGTTGGCTCACACCTGTAATCCCAGCACTCCGGAGGCTGAGGCAGGAGGATCGTTGCAAGTTTGAGACCAGCCTGGGCTACAACAGTGAGCTCAAGGCCAGCCTGAACTGCATAGAGAGACCCTGTCTCAAAAAGACAAAAAAAAAAAAAAAAAAAATTGGGCTTGAAATTAAAAAGGTTGGTAGGACAGGTATGGCAGCCCATGCCTGTACCAACATTCGGGAGGCTGAGGTAGGAGTATCACTGTGAGTTTGAGGCCAACATGGGCCACAAAGCGACTTCAATGCTGGCCTAAACTATATAATGAAATCTTGACTCAAAAAACAACAATAACAACAAAACCAGGTTGCTAGGTCGAAGTCACTGAGAGATAAAGTTTTGGGTCTTCCCAGGGTAAGATTAGCATTTATGACCAACTAAGTTAGTCAATTCCAAAATAGGTGTAGAACAGTTGTGTACCAAGATAACAATTGCATGTTGATAGAGAGTGGGTGTGTCCATACACAGACATATATAGGTGTCCTTATAAACCAGGATTCATTCTTAGGTGCTTACAAGTGCAGGATATATAAAGAAACTGGTAACAGAGGTGAGAGATGCCTGTGAGAGAAACTGCCATTTTTTCCTCTTCTTACGCCTTTCCATTTGAATTCACATTAGTTAAAAAGAAGTAAATTAAAAAGTCAGTTTAATAAGTTTTCCAAATTCTAATCTGGTTTTAACACTAATTGCGTCGTGGAGCTAGTCATTTTCATATGTGAAATGACTAAAGCTATTATCTGAAATCATTACAAAGAACTTAAAATTCTAACCTATGATCTTTGTCATATCTGGAAGATTGAGATATTTGTGATCTGCTAACATTTCAAATTATTCCCATGTGACTTGAGTAACAACTATAATCTGGACTATTTTCTGGATTTAGATGTAGATAAGAATATAGCGTCATTGTCTCTAAGTAACTACTTTGGTTTTATTATTCCCTTGTTAAGAAATTTTGTTTTATTTTTTTCATTAAAATTTTTAAAAGAATACAGTTTCAGAATCCACTGAGATACGAATATGTTACATAGTGAATTTAAAATGCACAACAAAGTATTTGCATATCCACTATACTCAAGGCACTCTTGTTAGCTATGTCTTCTTGTCTTTAGACTTTCTTACCACTTGGTGTTCAGAACCATTCTGAGTGAGTTTGTTTTGTTTTGGGTTTTTTTGTTTATTTGTTTTGTTTGTTTTTCTTTCTTTTTTTTTTTTTTTGAGACAGGCTCTCACTATGTGGTTCAGGCTGGCCTTGAACACTCAATGATCCTCTTGTCTTAGCCTCTCAAGTGCTGGGATTATAGCATATGCCACCATGGCCAGCCTCTCATCTGTTTTAGACAGACATGTCCAATTAATCTTTATTAAAGAATACTTTGTCTTGCCAAGTGTGGTGGCTCACATCTGTAATCCCAGTACTCGGGAGGCTGAGGCAGGAGGATTGTTGCGAGTTTGGGACTATCCTGGGCTACAAAGTGAGCTCGAGGCCAGCCTGAACTGCATCACAAGACCCTGTCTCAAAAAGACAAAAAAAGAAAAGAATACTTTGTCTTGTCACTCTTAACAATTTGAGCTGTTTTAGATTTTTGTGAACTTCTAGGCTAGCATTAAGGGGCTTGCTATTTTTCTCTTTCACTTGCTACTTTCCTTCTCTTAACTACTTTGCCTTAATGTTTGTTTCTTGGAGGCTAAAGCCCTTGCTTCCTTCTGCTGCACCTTTGCTGGGTTTTTTTTTTCCTGTCCTAGAACACCGTTTCTCAACAATTTTGTGTTTCCCCTACCTACTCAGTTTGCATACCACTTCTTGATAGCCTTCTTTAGTTGTCCTTTTCCCCCAAAACTGGAGGGGAGGAAAAATTTTTTCCTGATAAAACACTGCCTTCCAGTCTGCATTTTGTTCTTATGATTTATATTGTACATAAGCACTTTCATAACAGATAAAATAAATGGTATCTAAATGTTCAGTGCATCACATTTGGGACTTCCTAGATTTGGATAGTTAACTTGATTCCTATTTTATAGGCTTGATTTTAGGAAGATATTAAGGCACAGTCCTACCTGCTGTTTTCTGATGTAGTTGTTTGTCTTTTCTCCACCAGCTTTAATCTCTTTTGCTCGTCTCATTTTCTTTTTTAGAATCCAGTTTTCTGTTGTTTTAGAGTTTTATTCTGTATTTAGCCAAAGGCATAAATAAATTTAATCTTTGTGTTTCACATAGGACCTTGCTTGCACATCAGAGATGTTTGAAACTATTATGTTTTGCATAAAATTGTTCCTTGAATAGATGACAGTGGAATCTGAAAAGAAAAAGGGTTCCACTGTCTGACTTAAATAATAACACGCATTTATGTGGGAGATTAGTCTTCTCATTTCCGATTCTATGCTTTGATGATTTTAGCTATTTTACCTGTTTTTCTTACTACAATAAGTCACATGTGAAAGTTTTTTGTTGTTGTTGTTGAATTTTTCTAGACCTTATGCACATATCCTCTCAGTTCCTGTTTCGGAAACTGCTTACCCTGGGCAGACTCAGTACCAGACACTACAGCAGCCTCAACCCTATGCTGTCTACCCTCAGGCAACACAAACGTATGGACTACCTCCTTTTGGTAAGGCATCCTATTGTAAGCAGTTTCCAAGAACATTGCTTTGCTCTTTCCCAAAAAAGCTAGCAAGACTGATCTATAAAGATACATTGTCCTTTACAGAGTAGGTATTTAGTGATGTGTGTGATAGAAGTTGAACGTACAACTTTACAACAGTATCTTTGAAACATATCATAAATCATAGTTTTCTATACTCATTGCTTACCCTTCAAAATTTAGCTGTTTCTGACGTCTTAACCCTGAAGCTTGAAGGGAGAAAAGTATGGAAAATTCTTTGAGGAATTACGGTTGCTTTGACTTAATGTATGACATGATAGCATGGTTAAGTAAACATAATAAATACATTTTGAGATGGCCAATTTTTTGCAAAATCCAAGTAGTGTGAATAGAATATATTTCATAGCTTATACTGTAGGAGTTTTGGGAGTTGTTTTTGTTTTGCTTTGGTCAATTTCATTTTTTCCTGACTCTACCTCTACCCAAAACTGATCAAACATTATGCTGAACCAAAAAGTCATCTTAAAATATGGAAAAATCCCCAAGTTTCTATACCTTTATCACATGAATAGGAAATTATTTACATTAGTTTTAGGTATCTTGGACATGAACTATATTGCCAAGTGATTTATCTGAAGTTAGTTTGAAGTTCTTTGAACACTTAATATTTATGGATTTTTTCTATGTGTGTATAAATTGATAGATATAAGCAGTATATTTTACTTCCCCTTCTCTGTTCTTTTAGCATTTCTATCAAAAAATTCTGATAGGAAAAAATATATCTTAATTTAACTAGAGATTTCTTTTAAACAAAGTAGAATTAGAAAAAAATTTTCAAAGAAGTCACCACACTACATAGGTTTTATAGTAATAGTGTTGTCTTCTTTTGACTTTGTTTTTCTTTTTCCTGATCCATTTGACTAATTCTTTTTTATTAGCAATTGCTTTCTTACTTTCTTAGTCTTACTTCCTTAGTCTTGTTACCATTCTTTGGCTCCTGGTAAATGTGAAAAACAAAACTTTAGAATGAGAAAAGAATTTTTTTTGGCAATACTAGGGATTGAACGAGGGCCCTTTGCACTGAACTATAGCCCCATTCTTTTTGTTTTTGTTTGTTTCCTCCTCCTTTTCTCTTTTCATTTTTTGAGACAGTCTTACAAAGTCACTGAGTTCCCTTGACAGGGCTCAAGCTAGCGAGTCTTTGCCTCAACCTCCTGGGGTATGGAGATTCTAAGTATGCACCTTTGTAATATATTTAACCAGTCAACTCCAAATAGTCCTTTTAGCAGATCTAAAGCCAGGTGTGATGTTGTGTACTTGGAATCTCAGTACTGAGGAGGTGGAGGCGGTAGGATCACTATAAATTCAAGACCAGCCTGGACTACATAGTGAGTTTAAGACCAGCCTGAATTACAGACTAAGATGATCTCAAAAAAAGAGAAAAAATTAAAAAATTACGCGCGCGCGCACGTGTGTATGTGTGTGTGTGTGTGTGTGTGTATAATTACTATTATTATTCGTAAGCTCAAGTCCTTTATAACATGGTTGAACATTAATTATTCTTGCTGTTGAATATTAAGTAAAATTTCTGTTGTCTGTCAACTCAGTTTATGGAATACCTAACACATTGTCATGTGTGTATAGATCCTGGATATTGTGAGGTATTTTATGATTATATTTCCATTGTGTTAAAAAAGAAAACCCTGTGAAGTAGAAATATCTATGTTTAAACCTACAGAAAATACTTTTTGTACTGTAGAGAAAAATCATAATAATATGCTCCTTTAATCTGTTTTTTGTTTAATATCTGGGGCAAGAAAGACTTCTGTTGCGAGTTGTTTTGTCAACAACTGAGACAAGCCAAGCATAGTAGTGCATGCCTGTAATCCCAATACCCAGGAGGCTGAAGCAGAAGAATTAACATGAGTTTGAGACCAGCCTGGACTACCTAAATTAGTTTTAAGGACAGCCTACCCTACATAGTGAGCATTGTCTCAAAATATAGAACAAAACCAAAAAACACAATAATTAGAGACAGGTAATCATTAGCTTTAATTTGACTGTAATATATAAAACCAGTAGAGTTGGGGTAATGTGATTGACAGATATAACATGTTCTCACATGTTTCTGAAGAGGTTATATTAACCTTTATTTGTTTGTTGTTTGTTTTTTTGGTACTAGGAATTGAATTCACAACCTTGCACTTTCCAGACAGGCACGATACCACTGAGCTATATCCCCAGCCCTGAAGCAACCTTTTTAAAAGATATTTTCTTAGGTTTTAACACATGACTTTTTTGAGTAATGTGTTCATTTTATTCTAAGAAAACATTTGATTTCTTTTGAAATTAAGATTTTTTTATTATAGTGCTATCTATTTTCAGATTAGTCTATTTTATTTCAGAAATACATAGGGCTTCAGAAGGTTTCATTACATTAATATGTTTATTGAATACTTACTATACCAAACAATATGTAAGAATAAGTACTCATACTTCTATTATTGTCTCACGTAATTTCCAGGTCAGCCTTGGTTAAGTAAGTAGTAGTGTCCCCTTTTATAAGAAACTGAGATTTACTCAAGAAACTTGATTAAATCACTAACCAGAATCATACAGTTAGTAAATGGCCGGGATTAGAATTGAATTTATATCTGTTTAATTCTAGAGGGACTCATAAATTTAGGTCTATTTTAAAAAGATGGTTTCAGATTCAAGTTTGAAATTAAAAGGATTTCTCCTCTAAAAATAGAAAAGTCTAGAAATCTAGAGAAAAAAGGATAAGTTAAAAGTATATTTTTTTCATATTTCATATGAAATATATTTCATATTTTTTCTGGAGATACATACAAATAGGATTAGAGATGTAACTTGTAGAGATCTGAAAGAATGTGTGTGAGGAAACTGATGTTTATTCTGCCTTTAGCTGCTGTTGATTTATTTTGAAAGAACTTTTATGTGAGGTGAAAGATTTGGAAATACATAGTAAGAGCCGTAAGGATGGTTCATTCCATTTTTCTCGGTAATTTCACTTTTGGGAATTTATCCCTTGGAACTAATTAGAGATTCAAACATTCACTAATCAAGCTATTTATTGCAGCATTATTTATAATAGCAAAAAATTGGAAACAACCTACTGATGGAATAGAAAGGTATGTGTTAAATTTCAGTGTATGGGTAGAACTCTGTAACCATTATATGTAATTTTTTTTCTTTTTTCTTTCCTTCTTTTTGGGGCGGGGGTTGGTAATACTGGAAATAGAACCCAGAGGTGCTCAACCACTGAGCTACATCCTCTTATTTTGTATTTTGGATACTATGTTATCCAGGTGAGACTCAAACTTATAACCCTCTTGCCTCAGTCTTCTTTGGTGCTATGCCTATAGGCATGTATCACCACTCCTGGCTATAAATGATACTCTTAAAAAATATTTGGGGTTGGGGCTAGGGATTTAGCTCAGCAGCATAAGCGACTGCCTGGCAAGCACGAGGTCATGAGTTCAGTCCCTGGTACCAAAAAAAAAATATATATATATATGTATATGTGTGTGTGTGTGTATATATATATATATATTTAGAGTCTTCAGAAAACATTAGTAATTGAAAAAGACTATAAATGATACTCTTAAAAAATATTTGGGGTCTTCAGAAAACATTAACAGTTGAAAAAGACAGTATATAAAACTGAAAACACAAGGGGCTGGGGATTTAGCTCAGCGGCATAAGCGCCTGCCTTGTAAGCAGGCAGTCGTGAGTTTGATCCCTGGTACCGATAAAAAGGAAAAAGGAAAAAAAAAAAAAAAGAAGAAGAAAAAAAACACTGAAAGCACAATATAACATCAATTTAGGATTTTTACAAATATGTGCGTAGAAAATGATTTTGAAGGGAAGCAGTGTGGATTTTAACTGTACAGGCTCTGTAGATTTCAAGTCAGTTACCAAAGAACTGTAAAACAAAGATGTCAGTTACCAAAAATCCCACATGCAAAAGTGAGAACTGCTTTTACTTTTTTTCTATATAGCAAAAATACATGATTTATTACATTTTGTTATACTTTCTGTATTCTCCTAATTTTCTGTAATGTACATCTACTTTTTCTTTTTGAGTCAGAGTCTTGCTGTTCAGGCTGGTCTTGCACTCAAGATCTCAGCCTCCCAAGTGCTGGGATTACAGATGTGCTTTACCATGCCTGGTTACATCTACTTCTTTTATAATTAGGGAAAGTACTTGAATTAAGCTACTTAGTGTATGTAATAGTTCATCTGAATGAGCTAGTCAGTTAACCAAGGTGTTTTTTCTGGTATTGGTGTGTACTTCAGTTCCTAGTCTAATCAATCTCTAAAGAGCCACGGTTTTGACATCTGTTACTGTAAACCCAATGATCAGATTGGTTTAGTTAGAGTGGTAGAGTTTCTGATAAGACCCCACCCAGGGGCAGCAAGAGGAAAGTACTATACTCAGGAAGACTTTCTTTCCCATTGTTAGACTAATAGTCTTGCCATAGCAGGCTCCTGGGGCCTAAAAGTGCTAGAAAAATCTTTATTAGTAGCAGACAAAAAGCAGTGGGGTTAAGAGTCAAGAAATCAGAGTTTAGTTTCTTCATTTGCTGTTAGCAGTAGTGCTAGAGAGTCAACTCATTTGGTCATGCTGCCTATTATCTGGAATTCTGGGCAGGGTAAATTTAGAGAAAAATTTATCTATCTGTTAAAATCAGGGCTACAGTGATGCTGGAGGCAATGTTCCTATTGTCTTTTATTCCTCAAAAATAATTATGTATTAAACATTTTTGTGTTTCTTGCCAAAAATGTTCAAAACTAATTATCTAAATCATTTTAGATAATTTTTGCCCTTAAAAGAAAGACCTAAAAAAAAAAAAGGAAGACCTTAATTTTTGACCTTCCAAGAACAACTAGCTTCGAAACATTTTACAGTTTGAAGCTTTCAAAATGTATTGTAAATAATAGAACTAACAAGTCATTCTCATTTGATACTGTTGTTATTAAGTAATTGCTTTAGAAATAATAAATATATTCACAGATCTAGTACCTCAGGGTCATAATCTGTTTGGAAGAAAAAATCATATTGATTACAATAAATCTGGAAGTTATTGGGACATTTAAATGGTAATTTACTTACCAAAAATCTGGTAAATAACAACCAAGAAGGGCCAGGGAACCAGCTATCCCCAGCCTGGCAAGTGTGAGGTCATGAGTTCGATTCCCAGTGAAAACAAAAAACAATTCAGACATAACCACCAAGAATGATGGTATGTCATCATGAATATTTAAAAAATTATATTCTCAAAAATTCTTGTCATTGAAATTTAACCATAACAAATACCTTAGCACTGGTTAATGTGGACAAATGATCATGAACTAAATGGAAGGACCAACTCTCCTATTTCATGCGAAGAGATATTAATATTCCTCCATCTCCTCAAATAAATTATTTCATGTGATCAGTAGATAAGAGAATATTAGCCACGTGTAGTGGTGCTGGCCTGTAATTTCAGCACTTGGGAGATTGAGGCAGGAGGATCAGCCTGAACTATAGGGAGACTCCATTTAAAAAAAAAAAAAAAGTTTAGGATAAAGCCATTCCCTTGTCCTGTGGTCATATCTCTTTGCCATTCTTACATTTACTTGTCAACAGATTTGACAAATCTGAATTGCATCAAGATATTTTAGTGCCTTGCGGAAGCACAAGTCCTCATTATGAAAGTATTTATTATGTATATTAATTGACTATAGATTTCTTTTCAAATTAGGAGCAAATGAAATTAATCAATACTGAACTCAAAGTCATGATTAACCTTATTACTGTGTTTTTACATAGAATGTGTTTGATGATGTGCTTTCTTAGACCTTTCTATCCGTTTTGATTACACTCTATTCACAGCACAGTAAAAAATCAACCTGTTTTTATATACTAAAAAAGACCAGACTGTTGCATAGCTAAAGTGACCTCCAAAACTATGTGTTTATGAGTACTTCATTCACAAAGAATATTCTGAGCCTTTCCTGCAAAAGCTTGATTCATAATTTCCTAGTTCATTGTTAAGTTAAAAAGAGAGGTACAATTAAGATGACACATCATTAGGATTGTAAAAAAGTGATACATCTAAAAATTGTAGAACTATGTGTTCATTGCTAAAAATCATAGAACTATAAGTTCCATTTAGTACTAAGCAATTGTCTTCACATATCATGATAGCCTCTATAAGTGTGTCTGTAATACACAGATAGCATACCACAGTACTGACCTTTGTAAAAATAATTCTGAGAAGGCCTAGAGGCTCACTCTTTCCCCCCTGCCAGGAAGGTGGGATATTTTAGGAAGACTGTCAGTCAGGTGCCTTACGACAAAATAAAAGTGAGCAGTTATGGTGTCTGTCAGTATAAGATGAATTTATGCGTTCTGACATAGAATGATGTCTCTCAGAGGAATTATATGGGAAAGTAAATTATGAATAGTATTTATAACATCCCATTTTTATTAAAAACAAGTATCAGTCAGCTGTAGTGGCACATGCCTATGATTCCAACACTCAGAATTCTGACTGAGGCAGGAAGATGACTATAAATTAGCCAGCCTGGGGCTGGAGATTTAGCTCAGCGGCATAAGCGCCTGCCTTGCAAGCAGGCAGTCATGAGTTCTATCCCTGGTACCGATAAAAAACGAAAAAGACCAAAAAAAAAATTAGCCAACCTGGATTACATAGTGAAAGTTGTCTCAAAAAAACAAACAAAAAAAAAGAAATAAGTGTGTAAAAAAATTCTGGGTGACTCTTTTGCAAAATATTAATGGTAGTTAAATCTAGATGACAGAAGTATGTATAGTATGCATGACTTTTTTCCTAAGTGATTTATTTCTGTAATATTTTTAATTTATAAAAATAAGGCATGTCTTCCCTAATCAGAAGAAATAAGCCAGACATGATGGCACATGCCTAGAGTCGCAGCATTCTGGGAGACTGAGGCAAGAGGATGGCAAGTTGGAGACCAGCCTGGACAATTTACCAACTTAGTGAGACCCTGCCTCCAAAGGGGTGAGGAGACCTGTAATGTAGCTCATTGTGAAAGTCCTGTGTGCTGCAGAGAGACATAGACACAGACAGAGAGCAGAGACAGAGAAAGAGAAAAACAGAAACAAAGGTTAGTCACAAAATAATCAGCTCAAGAAAACAGAAGAGTTGAAGCAGGCATGGTAGTATATGGCCCAGCACTTGGGAGATTGTGGCCAATTCATGCTACATAAGTAAGTTCAAGGCCAGCCTGAACTACTTAGCAAGATCCTGTCTCAAAAAATCAAACCAATCAGGAAACAAAAATTTAATACATTTTAGAATAATTTGGTGCTTATTTTATAGGTAAGTGAATTTTTAAGCTTATATGGAAAATCTCCCACCTTGACCATTTGGATAAATGATGTATCACTGTATATGAGCATCAAACACTTTATGACAAATACTCCAGTTTCGTTTCAGTAACTTTTTCTGAACCCTACTCCATTACCCCAGGTATTAAAATGAATTTATATACATACCACTATTAGGATTTTTAGCAAAAATTTTGTTTCTATGGCCCCATCTCCTAGTTCTTTGGACAGTGTATTTGCTTGTGGCATGTTACAAATGGGAAAATCAATAATTTTCTCTTACAAGCAAATTTATTTTTGTTTTAAGATTTAGATTTTAAACCTACTGGCTGCTATTTGAAAGCATAACCATGCTTCTCAGTCCCAGTGTATTGTTTGTAATTGGTCCAATTTATCTGATTCAGGTGCGTTGTGGCCAGGTATGAAACCCGAAAGTGGTTTAATTCAGACTCCATCTCCAGGTCAACACAGTGTTCTTACCTGCACGACAGGGTTAACCACAAGCCAGCCAAGCCCAGCACATTATTCTTACCCCATTCAAGGTAAATAGGCATGGTTGTGTGTGTGTATTAATTACTATTGAGTTTTTTTGTTTGTTTTTAATTTACCTGTATCTCCAAACAAATTGGATAATACAGGAACACTGTCTTCTAAAACACAGAAAGCAGTGATATTTGCGTTTGTGCATGCTTTTTGTGTTAGGCAATCCAGAACCAAAGAGTGGTTTGCAAGTAGGTTTAGCCTTTGAATGTGAGCTGCTTAAAAGTTAAAGCTTTCCCTTTTGCATGTTGGTGCTGATATCTCTTAAAGGTATATTGTCCTGTATGAGCAGAAGACTACAATGAGAATTTTGCAGACTTCTTTTATGTGAACTGTCAGGCGTTATTTCAAGGTGTGTGTGCTTTTTCTACTGTGGCTACTATGGCTTTATTATCTTGTATCCCCTTTACTACAGGACTTCTTAGGCATTTTTCTTGCTCAAAAAGTTCATTATTGTTTGTATTTCACCATAAAAAGCTAGCATTAAACTCAAACTCTAAACAATGTTACCTTCCCAAATTTCCTGAAAGGTTAGGATTGTATCAGAACTATCAGAAAAAAAGATAAAAAACTAAATTGCTTACCCTTCTGAATCCAGTGTAGACAGTTTACCATTGCTTCACACTGGGAATTACTGACCCCAAATCCTGCCTTTTCATCTGCCTCCTTTCTCCTTGTTTCTCCCAGCTTTTTTTTTCCCCTCTTTCTCTCAGCTTTAACTCTGTATCTTATAAAATGAGTGCTAGAGGGATGAAAATGGGATATACATAACCTGTATGAGATTCTTAAGATAATGAACTAATGATGAGAAAATTTTTGATATACAGTACAAATATATTTTCATGTTCGATTTTAACTGTTCTCAGTTAAAGTTGGGGGTAACTGCTGTTTGGTCAACTGGGAACAAAACCAATATATTGTATTCTTATGGCCTTGAACTAAGTTGCCTTTATCCCCTATTGTTTACCAAGTTTATCCCCTTTTCTTATTTTCTATTGCCATCTTTATTTCTAAGATAGGAACAAATTAGGAGGAAAAAACTCAAGAGCATGATCTTGTCTGGTTTTTTCCACTCCTGCCTCCCTCCTCTTTGTGTTTCTCCCTTCTCTTTTCTTGAGAAATGATTTTACTGTGTTGCCTAGGATGGCTGTAAACTCCTGAGCTCAGCGTCCCAAGTGTTGGGATTACAGGCGTGTAACTACCATGCCCGCCAGGGCTGCTTTATGCCAGTCATTCCATAGAATTAAAATGCATTGGTATGTGTATGTTGTTTTGTTTTGTTTGTTTTAGTAGTCAGGATAGCAGTTTTTGCTCAGCTCAACCCTAAGCATTCTACAATTGACAACAGCCCATCTTCCCCAGGGAAGTTTGTGAAATTATCTCAGAAACCAAATTCTGCTTCTGGCTTAACTCTAATCAAAACTTTTTCTTGAGTTTATACCTCAGTGGTACTGTAAGGAGAAGAAATTGCTCTTGTATGCTCATGAAAGTCTAGTGTATCTAACTTTTTTCTAATACCTCCTGGTGTGGTGTTAAGATCTGATTTCTTTATATCACTTTTCCTAGAGTATCTGGTGACCACATGTCCTTGAACTGATCATTTTCTTCAGTTGAGTTAGTCTACTGGATTAAATAATATTCAAGTGGCAAAATTTTAAAATCAATTTTAAATCACTTTCAATTTTTAATTTGTTAATGCACAATAGTCTTTCTGTAATTCACAGGATGGGGAAGAGGTGACCAGCTGAGACAACTAGACTTGTATAAAAGCAGTATAGCATGGAATTTATTGTGCCTGGATACAGGCAGGCAGAAAGTGAAAAGTTCTTCTGTAGGGAGCAAAGAGAAAGAAGTAGGGTTGAAAAGAAGACAAGGAACTTTAGGTGGGAAGATTTTTAATAAACATCTGTGGTCAAAGTGCTCTGGCTGTCTTGCACCTCAGTGGGCAGAGTCCTTGAAGGTCTGGTGTCAATTTTACAGGTGTCTCCAGATGTCCCAGGACCTGCAAAATTCCTTGTCTTGTCTTATCTTCTTTGCAGTATCCTGTGTTTGCCATAACAACTGAACTGAGTATCCTGCTAAGAGTAGTGCTGTTTCTTCTGGCAAACAGGTTCTAGGCTGTGAGAGTCAGCTCTGTCTGATTGGAGGCTTACACTTTCATTGACCAGGAAGTTTTATTTTGTTATGTTTTTAATTAATTTATTTTTAGCATATCTTTTTTTAGGTTTTTTTTTTTTTTGTCTTTTTCCTTTTTATCGGTACCAGGGATCGAACTCACGACTGCCTGCTTGCAATGCAGGCGCTTATGCCGCTGAGCTAAATCCCCAGCCCCCTTTTTTTAGGTTTATAGAAAAATTGAGCAGATAGCATATAGATTTCTCATATATCCTCCCACATACCATACAGTTTCCTATTATTAACATCTTAAAATAAGATACTACCTTTGTTAGAATTAATGGACCAATGTTAGTATATTGTTTTCAGTTAAGTCCATTGTTTATTCAGATATCTTTAGCTTTTACTCAATATCCTTTTTCTAGGATCCCATCTAGGATACATTAGATTTAGTTGTCATGTCTTCCCAGCCCCCTGTCGACTTTACAGTTTCTCAAACTGCCCTTGTTTTTGGTGACCTAGGAAGTTTGGTGACCTAGGAATATTAGCCAGGTATATTGTGAGGTACTTACCCACTGGAATTTGTCTGATGTTTTTCTCATGAAAATCATAGAGGTAAAAGGTCTTTTTTTTTAAATCATATCATGTCTGGTATGCATACTGTCCCCAATATCTGACCGTTGACACTGACTTGATCATCTGGCTTACATGGTAGTATTGTGGATTTCTGCATTGCAGAGTTACTCGTTTTCCATTTATGGACTGCTTTCTTTGATTAGAAGTCACTGTGTCCATAGTTATTTCTGTAAGTTGACATATTAGATTGACTAGGAGAGCATGACTCTTTCAAATGCTGTGTAGGGGGCTGGGGATTTAGCTCAGCGGCATAAGTGCCTGCCTTGCAAGCAGGCAGTCGTGAGTTCGATCCCTGGTACCGATAAAAACGAAAAAGACCAAAAAAAAAAAACCCCAAAAGAACCAAATGCTGTCTAGTCATTAATTTCACAGCCCCATGGTCGTAACAGGAGTGAGGATGTCCAAAACCAGTGAGCCATATCACTGTCCTTGGAGATTTAATAGCCTTTACATGTATAATGAATTGCCAATTGAATTTTATTTTATTCTGTAAATTTGTACTTTTTGTTAGATATTTCTTTTTTGAAAAATCTGCAACTGAATACTGTTTTTGAAACTTGCACATACATGCAGAATGATAGCACTTTTTTTTTTTAATTCTTGGCTTTTTAATCATTGTTGTGAATGAAGTAAGGTAAACAATGTTCCTGTATATGTTAGGTGAGTGTTACTTGCATTCAGTGATAGTTAAAGGAGACTAAAAAATATTACTTGTTTATTGACTAACTTCCCTCACTAGAATTTAAATTCTGTGAGGTCAGGTATTTTGACTTGCATATTCTTCTAATTTTCAGGGTCTGGATAGTTCTAGACACGTAGATAGATATTGATATACTTACTGTTTTGAGTGAAGGATACATGTTAGAAATGCTTTGGTGGAGTTGCAGAAAGAAATACCATTGAGCTCTGAGTTTTCTATGTCATTCGGCCAAAATCCCCTAATTCATATTGGTGAGAGAAATTTATGATTGGTAATATAGTTATTTAAACCTCAGACAGTTATCAACTAACTAATCAGTTCATTAAACTTCCTAGCAGAGATGATGGAGTACATGGTCAATTGTCTATAAAATGTGCTTTTTTTTTTTTTTTTTTACCAGTACCAGGGATCGAACTTACAACCACAAGCTTGCAAGGCAGGCACTTATGCCACTGAGCTAAATCCCCAGCCCCGTGTGTGCTTTTTTTTTTTTTTTTACTACGAGAGTGACTTGAAAATTGTTAAAATTTCTAAAACCACTTAGAGTACATGTACTCCTCCCCACCTTGTATATAGAAATCAGATATAACAGAATTGAACCTTTAGCCTCTGGTAATTTATTGACAAGATTGAATAGAATTAAAATATTGAGGAAAAGAGGAGCATTTGCCAGATCCAGGGTCAATGGAAAATTAATGTAGAAATGGGCTTTGCTGGGAAAGAAAAGGAAGTTCTTTATTTTTTACTCTTTTTTTTTTTTTTTTTTCTTTTTGAGACAGGGTTTCACTATGCAATTCAGGCTGGCCTTGAACTCACATATCCCAGGCTGGCCTGAAGTTGCAGCAGTCCTCCACCCCAGCCTTATGAATGCTGTGATTACAGGCATACACCACCATGCCCAGCTTTTGTCCCCATTTTAAGTCACCTCTGTTCAGTCTGTTCAATTGCAGACCTTGTGTAGGATAATGCCTTGGTAATAGAATCTGGAAACCAGTCAAAAATCTTTTGCCACAAAATGATTAATCCTGAGTATGGTGGTACACACTTGTAGGGAGGCTGAGACAAGACGATAGCTGCAAGTTCAAGGGCAGCCTGGGCTACATAATGAGGTAATGTCTCAAAACAAAACCATACTACTTACAGAGTCATCTACTCTAAGTACTATTATTTTTTGGATATTTCTTTGTTGAGAAAAGAATGTGTTAAGGCACAGTAGAAAAGATAGTAAACACTGATGGAGAAGAAAAGTATCTATAAGGTTATAAAATCTATTTCATTGGAGGTTGGAGATAAATCTCAGCGGCATAAGCGCCTGCCTTGCAAGCAGGTAGTCGTGAGTTCGATCCCTGGTACATAAAAAGGAAAAAGAAAAAAAATTTTTTAAAAAATCTATTTCATTTAGTTTTATTTAAGAAAGTAAGTTGTTAAGATTCCTTTAATTCAGCCTCGGGAGTCAGGAAATTTGATCCCTAGGTCAGCCACTGATTTCAAGGAAAAGCATTGGATAAAGAATTTAGAGATCCACATTGTTATCTTAATTATCTGCCACTAGCTTTATGCCTCTAAAGAAGTTACATTTTTCATTGGTCCAGTCAGGACTTGCAGCAATAGCAATAACTGACCTGAATTTCTTCTAAACTGTCTTCTAAGCAGAGCACCACTGGGGAAAGGGAGGAAACTGCTCTCTTTTATTGATCAGTGTACCCTCTGCGGCTTTTTTTTCCCCTCCAGTCTAGTTTCAATGGAGATTTTCTTACTGATTTTCCCTCAGGAGGGCTTTGTTGGTAATGGAGTAGGGACTCAGATAATCAGATCTGTCTGCTGGTGACTCCTCTGGATGTGCATGACTACAGTGAAAACCATGTTGTAAATGTGTTCATGATAAGTAAGAAAGGAATTTAAAACTAGTACCTCATAATACCAGTTGCTTTGTCTACCTGAAAAGAATCCTTACAGTAGCTAGTAATCACTGGTGTTTTGGGTAAAACCTTGGTGGAATCTGTGACTGAAGGGTAAAAACTTAATTCAAATTCCTCATCTTAAGACAGACATCTGATGTAGCTGTACATACATTTTTACCTGACCAGAATATATTTAATATTTTCTAAGTTTTTGCATTTTTACATGTTTATAGATAAAGTCTCTAAATACTAGATCACTGATTACGAACCTTTTAGAGTGATACAAACAGCCTGCTATGTATGGTACACATGCCATAGGTTTGCCACCACTGTGCTAGATCATGGTGTTGTTATCATTAATAGTTAATATATATGTAGAACCCAAGAAGTAATTCCATGCACTTTAGAATTTGGAGAGCTCTTTTTTCAAAGTGCTTAGATTGTATCAGGAAGGGCATAATTTGGGGCAAGTGATAATAAATAATACAGGGTGGGAGTTACCAGTTGCTATATTGATTATTAGTAGGTCACATTGCAGGTGAGTCATTTTTCAGCTTCTAGAGAAGGTGGAGTGGAATGATTTAGTTTTGATTTCGTTGGTATCATTAGTATGAACTGTGAAATATATATCCATCCTTCTAGGACTTTAATAGGAAGACTCAAGTTGAAGCAGAAAAATATTTAAAGTATTTGTTTCTAAACAAGTCTAAATTGAGGAGGCATGGCATGCAAAAAGCAAACCAAGTATTTGTTTTAGCAGTGTTCTTTATGTCCTTGTGGATATGTTCACTTACGGTGATATACTTTCACTATCTTCCAGCCTTTTTACACAGTATCTTTAGTTAACCTCTCTTAACCCTTTCCATTCTATAGCTTCAAGTACTAATGCCAGCCTGATCTCCACTTCCTCCACAATTGCCAATATTCCAGCAGCAGCAGTCGCCAGCATCTCAAACCAGGTACAATGTTTCTTTTGTTTATCCTGTTTGATTTGGTTCATTTATCTTGCTGTCTTCTTTCCATGATCGTCTAAGAAATAATCAGTAATGGTGTGGCTGTGTGCTCTTTTTCTGGATATCCTCAGAACTAGGACCCTGGATGGCTTCTCAGACTGCCATCTTGTTTCTCTTGTTGCCTGCTAAGCCTCTTTGAAATATGGCTGTGTCTGCTACCTTATCTATTTTGTTCGTTTACATATTCCCAGAACCTAGAAAAGTACCTGCACATCAGTAGCAAAAAGATTTGTAGAATGAATAAATATTACATCCATTTAAATTTCTCTTTCCTTTGTGAATTTTTGTGGTCTGGACTTGATCACTGTTACATTAACTGTATACTTAAAAGAACCCTAGTTAAAAGCTAGGCGTGGCGGCACACCTGAAATCCTAGTATTGTGGAAGGCTAAGACAGAATGATCATAAGTTCAAGTCCAACTGGCAATTTAGTCACTTAGTAAAACTCTGCCTCAGAGGGGACTGGGGCTATGCAAAGGTTCTGGCCTCAATTCTCACTACCAAAACCAAACAAAAAGATTATTAGTAACATTCTCAGTGTTTTAGAGGAATGTTTTTTGGGAGAAGGAGATTCTGTTTTTTTTCTTTAATGTCAAAAAATTGTATTTTGTAATTCATAAGCACATTCGTTGAGGGGGCTGGTTCATATACATATCAAATCTTGATCTTTACTTTTCCTTCCCTCTCCTCTTTTCTGCCCCCTGATCTCCAAATAGCTTCCTGTCTTTCAAAGAACCAGTTCCTTGATTCATTGATCCTTTGTATTGTTTTTTAGTCTCAATTTTATTAATTTCAGCTCTGATCGTTATAATTTATTTCCTTCTGCAAGTTTCAGATTTGGATTATTCTTGTCTTTCTAGGACCTTTAGGGTGCTTCATTGAGCTATTTTTTTTAGGATCATTCAGTTCTTTTTATGTGTGCATTTACAGCTATAACCTACCTTCTTAGAAACTGCTTTCATTGTATCCTGTTGTTTTTGGTATGTTGTGCTGCCGTTGTCTTTTTTTTGGTCCCTTGTCATTTGATTCTACAAACTTTTTTTATTTCTTCCCTGATTTCTTCTGTGATCCCTTGCTTTTTCAACAATATGTTAATCTTCATGTGTTTGCATAGTTCTGTGGCTTTTTTTCTGTTGATTTCTAGCTTCCTTCTACTATGATCTGATAGTATGCAGAAAATTATTTTGATTCTTTTGTATTTACTTAAGCATCCTTTATGATGTAAGATGTAGTCTATCTTGGAAAAAGTCATGTAGGCTGTTGGGAAAAATGCATATTGTCATTATTGGATGAAACACTTTGCAGATATATATTAAGTCCATTTGTTCAATGGTTTAATAGGGTTTTTTGTTTTTCTATGCAGCAGTTAATATTATCATTATCCCCATAGATCTTTCTAGCTGCAGTTAACATTATATTCATTTTATGTTTTACTGTTCTTGTATTTATTCTTTCTTTTAGTCCACACCTGTTTATTGAGGTCCTACATTTATATCTGCCACTCTTAAAAGGACTTTCTTTTTCTTTTTTTTTTTTTGTGTACTGGGTATCGAACTCATGACCACGCACTTGCAAGGTAGACACTTATGCCGCTGAGCTAAATCCCCAGCCCCAAGACTTTCTCTATTCCCATTCATGTTTCTTTTTTTTTTTTTAACCCTGTCTTCTGACATGGACAGTCCCTATTTAGTTTTTCCACATCATAATAACTGCAATTTGAGATTGTTTACCCATCACCATAGTATCTGTTTACAGCCTCTAAGATAAAGATTCTAATCTTGACCTCATGATGTTTATAGGCCTCTAGATGATTAAGGGTTACTTCTTTAAATCCCTATTTCTCTTAAATTCATCATATCTAAAAACCAGACTGTATGTGCATATGTACAAGCATACATGTGTGTAAGTTTCTGTGTGTGTTTTATTAGGGATTGAACCAGGGCCTTTGCACTGAGCTAAATCTCCAGCTCCTCCCCACCATGAGTGAGTTGTCTCAGCTGGGTTTGAACTTACAGACCTCTTGCCTCAGCCTCCTAGAGTATTGGAATCACAGGTGTGTACCACCACACTCCAGCATATAATGCCACATTTTTCTCAAGTCATCCACATGAACACCTTTTATGTTTCTGTCCCCATTTCCTAATCATATAAGCTATACAGTGTTGCCTAAAGTATGCAAGCCATTTTATTTAACCATTTTTTCAGACCTGTGAGGATCCATTGTTTTAAACAGGTTCAACATCCGCCATGATCCCTTTAATAAAATCTTTGTAGGGCCTGTTCATGTTCTTGCCTCCTGTGTTAGTCACTTTTTAGTTGCTGGGATCAAATTGTAAACACCCGTATCTTAAGGAGGAGAAGTTTGTTTCAGTTTAAAATTACAATAGATTCGGTACGTGGTCACCCAGCTCCAAGGCGGAAACAACATGGCAGAGGAAAACTGTTCCTTATATGATACCACGAAGCAGGGAGAAAAGGGAGCTACTAGGGATGGTCATGTATGCTTAGAACCCATTACCCACAATGATCCGCCCCTTCCAACCAGGCCCCATCTCTGAATATGAAACTTTGGTGGAACATTTTAGATTGAAATCATAATGCCTCCCATATGTATTAATCTCAGAAAGCACTCTCACCATCATAGCTCACAATGATAGTTGTCTTCCTCTGTTTTTCACTCATTTAACATATAATTTATTACAAGTTTGTTGGAAATATTTTTTGGGGGTGTTTGTTTATTTTCATTGGAATTTTTTTTTCTTTCCTAATAAGTCTTCAAGTTCTTTGAGTTCTCCTAAAGTGACTTACTCTTTTTTTTTTTTTTTTTAGTATTCCTGTGTCCTGCCCATGCATAAGTACATGCATGCACGCACACACACAATTCTATTCAGTTCATAAATAGGTTCTTAATAGCTATACAAAGATTTGGTCTGGGGGGCTGGGGGTTTAGCTCAGTGGCATAAGCGCCTGCCCTGCAAGCAGGCAGTCGTGAGTTCGATCCCCAGTACCGATAAAAACAAAAAAGGCAAAAAAAAAAAAAAAGATTTGGTCTGGCAGCTGGTGTCTCCCACTTCCTATTTGTCTCGGTGTTGGTGGAACTTTTTAAAAGGTGTATATCCAAAAAAAAAGAGGGGGGCTGGGGATTTAGTTTAGTGGCGTAAGCACCTGCCTTGCAAGCAGGTGGTCGTGAGTTCAATCCCCTGTACCAAATAAAAGGAAGAAAAAATAAAATAAAAGGTGTATATCTGATCTGTATACCATATTCAGTTTTATTTTATAGCTCTGTTAATATATAATTGACATACAAAAAAAAAAACTGCACAGATTTAGATTACATAATTTGGTAAGTTTGGGTATATATGTGCTCATGAAACTACCAAAAGTTTCTTCCCAATATTTTAAGGAAACTTCATTTTTAATGAAAACTTGATTTAAAATAAAATAAGGCTAGAGATATAATTCAGGGGTAGAGTGCTTGGCTAAAGGGTACAAGCCCTGAGTTCGGTCCCAGTGCAGGAATGTCAATCTCCATTCTAAGAAACTTTCATATAGGAGATGTGCTTTTTTGTTTTAAGCCCATTTACCCTTAGATGTACTACCATCTAGAGCAGTAATTTATAAACTTCTTAAAGAACAGAAATTTTCCTTCAAAAATTCTATGCAGAAATTTATTTAGAAATTCAGTGCAAAGCTGAGCATGGTGGTGTACACCTGTTATCTCAGCCCTCTGGGGCAGGAGGATTGCTCCAAGTCTTGGCCAGCCTGGGGCCTCAGAGTGAATTCAAGGCCATCCTGAACTGCATGGCGAGATCCTGTCTCAAAAAGACCACTCAACAAAAAAAATCCTCACAAGAAATTTAGTGCATTAAAAATGGGACTTGAAAGGAAGAGCTGTTAGAGAACAGAACACTGTATGTATGTGTGTGAGTGTACATTCAGATCAACCCCTCCTCACAGGTTTTCCTCACCCTGAAGCATCTCTTCTGGACTCAAGTTTTCACACATTGCATTTTGGCAATATTGGTTTCATTGAGAGAGTACTAGATAGGTAATTAATAAGTCAAATTAATGATTTAAGAAAATAATAATGAATAAAAGGGAGAAAGGAAGACATCCTCTAAGAGTTCTTTTCCTCCCTTGTTCCCTTTGGCCTGCAGGATTATCCCACCTATACTATTCTTGGTCAGAATCAATACCAGGCCTGCTACCCCAGCTCCAGCTTTGGAGTCACAGGCCAGGCTAACAGTGATGCTGAGAATTCCACACTAGCAGCTTCCACCTACCAGGCAGAGAAGCCTAGTGTCATGGTACCTGCACCAGCAGCACAGAGACTTTCCTCTGGTAAGTACCACACTCACAAAACTGGTTTAAAGGCACTTCATCCAACAGTTGTTTTCAGGTGATGATGAAAATGATTTTGTCCTGGTGTAAATCACTGTCACTGTTCTGTTTGCATCCCCTCAGGTAAGGAGCATTTAAACTTTGGAAGCAGTCTGTGGGTCACTGATACCTGAATATCTACCCGATGCTGTGAACAGGAAAGTGAAAGTACTAACAATGAAAAGGCTGTATTTCTAACCCCTACCCTGCCTTGTTGTAGCTTTAACATGCCCATTACAGGGAATACCTGAACTTGGGCATATTTTATAAAAATCTGAGGACTCCAGTTTTAGTGTGGGCATATTTTAGGACTCCTGCTAGAGCCTCAGAATAGGATTTCTTTCTAATCTTGGATCCTTTCAAGATTATGAGGAAAATTATGGTCCTTTTTCTCCAAAGAAATACATAAAAACGTAACCTATAATTTCGGGAGATATGCAGCTCTGAAATACATTTATGATGTCCAGGTTATAAACGTTTCGCATAGGGGCCAGAGATTTAGTACAGCAGCATAAGTACCTGCCTGGCAAGCACTAGGTTGTGAGTTTGATTCCTGATACAAAAAAAAAAAAAAACTTTTACATAAAGGCTTTCTGTACAAATTTAATAAACATGTAAAACATATTTTTTTATATGTGTCTATTTAATGAAAATTTGGTGGTTAGCTACCATCATGTTAGTTAAGAGGAGCACTTAGTTTTCATTGATGATGCATGTGTACAGAGTTCTATGTCAACTAAAGTTTTCTGTATAATTTGTCCTTATCTGTCTGGTAAGTAAGTGGTCATGTAGATGTTCACTGTTTTAAACTTAAATAACGTTAAAATGATTACAAGTAGTGTTGTCACAATAGTATAGCAAATCCTTACATACATCATCCACCTTTAACAATTAACACTGTATAGACAGTTTTGTTTTGTTTTGTTTTGTTTGATACAGGGTCTTGCTATATAGTTCAGGCTGACCTTAAACTCACTATGTATAGCCAACTGGGCCTCTTGCCTCAGCCTCCCAAGTACTGAGATTCCAGGCATGTGCTACCACACCAGCATTTACAGGCAATTTTGTTTCACTTGTGTATCAAATTCCCTGCCCAAATTTCAAGTGTTGCTCTCTAAAAGTACTCATTGGCATATCACAATACTGTTATCCTATCTGAAAAACCAAAAGCTATTCATAGTAACAGTTTTCTTATAAATGTCAGTTTTGTTTTTCATTTTATATTCTGTAAAATTTGAATACAGTCCATTTGCTACTAGGTACTTATTTCAAAACAACATGTTTACATGATAAGTATATAAAGCTCTTGTCAATTAAAAATGAGCCAGTGAGGGCTGAAGATTTAGCTTAGTGGTGTAAGCGCCTACCTGGCAAATGTGAAGTCGTGAGTTCAATCCTCAATACCAAAAACAAAATGTAAAATAAAAATGAGCCAGTGAGGTTGGGTGTGGTGGCACACATCTGTAGGCTCAAGCACTTGGGAAGCCAACCTAGGTAACATAGTGAGTTCAAGACTAGCTTGAACTGCATAGTAAGATCTTGTCTTTAAAAAGTCAATGAATAAATAGAAAATCTGAAGGAAAAAATCAGATCCTTAATTGGTCCCTATATTAAGATTAGTGTGTATGTATTTTGTGGTTTATATCTCTTCACCTATAAATCCCCTATCTCTTTTTCCCCCCTTGTAACTTACTTGTTGAAGAAACTGGACTATCTATCGCACAGTATTTCCCAGTCTAATTTTATTATATTAAATGTCCTACCATATACAAGACAACCTCATCAACAAAAGATTACCTGACCTACAATATCTGCTGTGCCAAGTTGACAAACCTTTATCTAGAAGCTTGAGCAAATTCAGATTGAGCGGAGGAGTTTTTTTTTGGTTTGTTTGTTTGTTTGTTTTTAAGAAAACAACTTCATAAGCCAGATGTGGTAGCACATGGTGGTAGTGCAAACTGCTTGGGAGGCTAAGACAGGAGGATGATTTGAACCTAACTAGTTCAAGATCAGCCTGGGCCAGACATGATGCATCAGGAGACTGAGGTAAAGGATCCCAAGTTTAAAGCCAGTCTGTAGAACTTATCAAGACCCTGTCCCAAAATGAAGATTTTTCAAAAAGGCCTGGAGATGTATGTATCTCAGCACTCCTCAGGTTCAGTCTACACATGCACCCCTGGACAACATAGTGAGACTTCATTTGGGGAAAGATCAGAATACACAAAGCAACTTCATAGGTGTGTTTTTCGATTGAAGTCTGGTTATGACATTTGTGATGTTAGCCACTGTTGATGCTCAATGCCTAGATTTACATTCTCAAATTGCTTACCTGAAATTTAGTTGTCTAAACTTGATCCATTCATTATAACTCATAGGAACAGAATTCGCTGACTTGCTTTTCCTGCCCTGGATTTCATAGCGTGTGACTGCTGCAATATGTCATGCTTTTCCTCTCCAGGAGACCCTTCTACAAGCCCGTCCTTATCCCAGACTACACCAAGTAAAGATACTGATGATCAGTCCAGGAAAAACATGACTGGCAAGAACCGGGGCAAGAGGAAAGCTGATGCCAGTTCTTCCCAGGACAGTGAATTGGAAGTATGAGAAGAAATGCATTGGAGTTACCTATTTTTGGTTTTTTTATTGGCAGTGGGGGATTTTTTTTCCAGTATGTCTGAAATTCATGGAGATAATGTGTGTCTGTGTTGTATGCCCTTTGATTTCTAAGCAAAACGGACTGAAAATAGCTAAGTGAAAGAAAAATTAAGAAATTTTCTCCGTGTTTGTAACTTACCAAATCTCTTTCAGATGCTATTCATCAAAGCACTGAGAAGGCATTACTGAATGTAGTAGCCAGGTAACTTGTTGAGGAAAAGAACAAACTGTCCTCTATATTCCAGAGAATAAAAAGGACAGTACTCTTATTCAGGAAGCCGAGAGCCCTACAAGTAATGTCATACTGTTCAGTGGCTAGAAATTAAAAAGGGAAACGAGAGAACTATCATCCTTTTAATTCACAGCTCTATGAGACACACAAGTAGATCTGGTAACTTCAGGTAGATACTTATTTTTATTCTGTGCTGCAAGCACTAAGAATTTTTTATAGACATACAGTTGACTTCTGTATTGAGACTAGAAGGACATAAAAATTATATTAGTAATAGGGTTTCGGTGTTATCTTTTAATTTTTAAAATCTTAATAATGTAATTACTTAATAAAAAGAGTCCATTGATAGTTGCTCTTAGAGATAGGTAAATCAAAATTGTAGCCTCTTTTTCTTTGTTTACTAGAGTCAGAATAAAAGAAGAAAGAAACTAAAGTTGCCTCAGGTTTCTTGGCAAAAACTGAGAACTCATTTTTTAAATTGTAACTAAACATATAGGATAAAAGTTTAGTCTTTTTAACCATTTTTAAGCATACAATTCAGTGTATATATTCACAGTATTATGTAATATCACCACTGCATGTTTTGAGAAGTTTTTCATGATTCATTTAGAGAGCCAGGCGTGGTGGTGCATGCCTGTAATCCCAGTACTCAAGGGGCTGAGGCAGGAGGATCACTGTGAGTTTGAGTCCAGCCTGGGCTACAAAGTGAGTGCAAGGCCAGCCTGCAATACATAGTGAAACCCTGTCTCAAAAAGACAAAAAAAAAAAAAAATTACAACCTTTGATGAAATCCAGTATTTGTGTTTTATTGTTCTGTTTTTGATGTAATACCTAAGAGTGCAACATTTCCCTCTGTTTCCTTGTAAAGATTTTGTTTATTATTAAATTTAGGCCTTTGATTCATTGTGAGGTAATTTTGTATATATAGTAAGGTCTACCTTTGTACTTTTGCTTATAGATATCCAGGTTTCCCAGCACCATTTGTAGAAAAGAGCTTCTTGATCTGGGAGTGTAGCTCAGTAGTAGAGTACTTGCCTAGCATATATGAGATACTGAGTTCAATCCCCAGCACCATAAAACAAACAGAACAAACAAGTTTCCTTTCCCTTTTGGGTGATTTTGGAATCCATGTCAAAAACTCAGTCAGATTTTATGGGTTTTTATCTCTAAATTCAACTCAATTCCATTGGACTTCATGTCTGACTTTATGCAGGTACCACACTGTTTTGATTACTGAAATGCTGCAGGAAGTTTTGAAATTAGAAAATGTGAATCCTAAGCCCGGCATGGTGGCTCACACCTGTAATCCTAGCACTCGGGAGGCTTAGACAGGAGGATCGTTGTGAGTTCGAGACCAGTTTAGTCTACAAGTGAGCTCAAGGCCAGCCTGAACTGCACAGCGAGATTCTGTCTCAAAAAAAAAAAAAAAAAGAAAAGAAAAGAAAATGTGAATCCTATGTATTCTTTGGTATCAGGGTAATGATGACCTCTTTGCATGAACTAAGAAATACTCCTTGCCAGGGGTGGTGGTACATGTCTCTAAGCCCAGTACTCTGGGAGACTAAGGCATAAATTTGAATCCAACTGAGGATATAGCTCAGCAGCACAGCATCAGCCTGACAAGCACAAGGTCATGAGTTGGGTTCCCAGTACAAAGAAACAAATAAATACATTCGAGTCCAGCTGGGGTAACTTAGTGAGTGATTTAGCAAGACCCTTTCTCAAGACTGAGACTGCTGTAGCTCTGTGTGGCCTTGGGTTTGATCCCTTATGCCAGAAAAAACAAGAAATGTCCTTTGTCAATTTGTAGGGGAAGAAGTTCAGGAAAAATTAGTGGGTTTTTGTTTTGGGAGGATTTTTTTTTTGCCCTGTACTGGGGATTGAAGCCAGGACCTCACAGGTTTATTTTAAAATAGGGTCTCATTAATTTCCCTAGACTGGCTCAGACTTGCAGTTCTGAGTAGCTAGGATTACAGGTATGCATTATGTCTGGAAAGATTGGTGTTTGGAATAATTATTTTATGCTGTATATTTTTGAGAACTTGACAATTTCATCTGGGTTAATTTGTTGATGTCTAACTGTTCATAATTTTGCCCATAATCCTTTTTATGTCTATAAAATTGGTAGAGATATCTCTACTTTGATTACTGATTTTAGTAATTTGACACTGTTTTTTGATTACTGAAATGCTGCAGTAAGTTTTTTTCCCCAGTCACTTTCACTAAAGATCGTCAATTTCATAGACAATTTTCAAAGAACTAACTGTTGGTTTCATTGACTGTTTGGTACTATTTCCTCTTTTCTATTTTAATTATCCCTGCTTGAACTTTTTTTTTCCTCTCCCACTAGCTTTAGGTTTATGTACTTACAGATTTGAAATCTTTCTTCTTTTTGGTCCTGAGGATTGAATCCATGACCTTACTTATGCAAAGCACATACTGCACAACTAAACTACATCTCCCAACCCTCTTTCTTCTTTTTTAATGAATGCATTTACAATTGCAATCTTCTTTTTAGTGCCATTTTCACTATAGTCTATAAGTTTTAGTATGCTGTTTCTGTTTTCATTCATTTCAAGATACTTTCTAATCTCACTTGTAATTTCTCTTTGGCTTACTCGTTGTTTAAGATTGTATTATTTCTTCCCCATGTATTTGTGAATTTTCCAGTTTTTCTTCTGTTCTATTTCATTTCATTGTGATTGGAAGGTAATCAGTATACTTCTTTTTAAATACTTTCTTCCCTCAGCGGGTATTTCTGTGGGACTTGGATGAAACCATCATCATCTTCCATTCCCTTCTCACTGGATCCTATGCCCAGAAATATGGCAAGGTAATTGAATATTCTTTTGTTATAACTATTCTTCTAATAGGGAAAAAAATCATTTTCTCTGCCATCTCTGTCTTACCTTGTTAGTTTTTAACTTACCATGTAAAACTTCACCAGGTGGCTGACACAAGGCAGGCTACAAGATTGAGTAAGTTTGATGGTAAATCTTTAGAACAAACCCAGGACTGATGCTGAGAGCTAAAATTGTTCAAGAAAAGCATGTTATAAAGATTAAAATGTAAGAGTAAGTCTCAAAACAGAGCAAGTCTTAGGTTTATATGTTCCAAAGACTGATTTTTTAAACTTTAAGACACTGTTTTTTCCCAGGACCTTTGCACTGAGCTACAACCGTCAGCCCTTTTTATTTTGAAATGGGTCTTATTCAGTCATTTGTCCAATTGGGACTCAACGTTGGAATCTTTGTGCCTCTACCTCCCAGAGTGCTGGAATTAAGTCACTTTTACTAGTGTAAATGCAGCATACATATGCTAGATGTAAATAGATATATTTTAATGTACATTATATGCTGTCTTAGTCATTTTCCTTATCACTGAGGCACAATACCTGACACCTACAACTTAAAGGAAAGATTTACTTTTCTTACAGCTTTTAGGTAATTTAGTCCATAGTTGGCTGGTTCCAAGGCAGGATAGGCATGGCCAAAGGCCTTGGTAGAGGGGCTGGGGATTTAGCTCAGCAGCATAAGCGCCTGCCTTACAAGCAGGCAGTCGTGAGTTCAATCCCTGGTACCGATAAAAACGAAAAAGACAAAAAAAAAAAAAAAAAAAGCCTTGGTAGAGAAAAACTTCAGATCATGGCTGTCAGGAAGCAAAAAGGAGAGAGAGACACCCTTCAGGTCACATGACCAGTGTCATCTCTTCCAAAAGCCTTTCTTCAGAACATCAGGCTTTAGGAAACATTCTAGATCTAAACTATAACACATGCTTTTTGAAACTAAATTTACCAAAAAAAATTTAATGTGTTTAATCTTCACTGTAAACGTCAAATAGCAAAGGAATGAGCTGTTTTCAGAAGATTAGAACTGTGTATTTCTACACTAAATTACCTGCCAGGTCGTATTTTTCAGATTCTAAAAATAAATTTTATAAAAAGAGCTACCTTTGCCATCTCATTACAGGCAATTGTTTTTGTAGTGTCATTGATATTTCTTTTTAGAATTGGTTTCTCCAAGCTTTTACAGTCTGAGTTGGCCAGCTGACATAAACTATATTACTAAGATTTTTATAAAAATTTTTTCTTAGTTTCTAAGTAAAAGACTGATGCTTCATTTTTTAAAAATTTGCATTGGTTGTCCTCCAAAATATTTTGACTCTTTACTCTTTCCTGTTCTCATTGTTGAGATTATCAGATGTCTGGCATTATATTGTATGTGGGATAAGGACACCAGGAGATAATGTGTATTATAAGAGCAATATTTTAGTCATAACTAGAGTTTCCTGTGGACAGGGAAGTTTCCAAAAATATTAAATGAATTGTTTCTAAGAATGATGGATGTAATTTTTTTTACTGTAAAGTAGACGGTTAATTTTTATTTATTTATTTAAGGTGAAAAAAAACAAGAGAAGGGTACAAGTAATACAAAATTTAAAAAATAAACAGTAAAAAATCACTAGTTAATAGATTACATATTCTCTTCTTACAAATAGTTGTTCAAGTTACAAAATTGAAGCATATAAAGTGGACTTTGAAACAGTGAGAGTGCAAACAGTTTTGTTCAATGATCCAAAAAAACTCAGTAATATGGTTATCTATCTTGTACATTTAAACATATGTGCAGGGGCTGGGGATTTAGCTCAGCGGCATAAGCGCCTGCCTTGCAAGCAGGCGGTTGTGAGTTCGATCCCTGGTACCAATAAAAACTGAAAAGGACAAAAAAAAAAAAAAAAACATATATGCAGTTATAACCTTTAGAGCACTTTCTTTTCTTTTCTTTTGTACAATGACAGTTACACGTTTTATTGCTCCCACAGTTAGGACTTTTTTTGAAGAGAGTAAAACCAAATACGACATATCAGAACAGAGTCAGTCAAATCAAAAAGATTGCCATAATAGATAATATAAAAACAAAATGCAAGGTGATCAACAATGGTTACCATACTGCCTCTTGCTATTTTAAGAATTGCAAGTTATAATAAAATTGAACAAAACAGTAAAGAATAAAATCAAAGCATTGGAGGCATTACAGGACTTTAAAAGAAGATAATAGTCAACCAGAATGGGCATCATAATGAATCCTGTTTTCACTGTTTTGCCTATACTTTCGAACTTAGTACTATCCAGCAAAGCAGAATAGGGGAAAATCAGTCAAAACAAGATGGTAAGGGCAATACAGGATTTCAAATCAAGTTAATAGGAAATCAAAGTAGGTTACTATAATGTATCCTGCTATTTTTTATTTTTCCCTTAATTAAAAAGATAAAAAGAAAAAAGTAAATAATTTTTAAAAAGGGATTGAGATAAAAGAGGGCATAATAACAGAACAGCACAGGTCAAAATATAACCATTTAAGCAAAATAATGTTTCACCACAAGACATCCTGACATAAAAATAATTATCATAGTGTCTCTTTCCTTGAAATCTTTGAGTATAACTTCGTATACTGTAGCACCAAACATATCAAGACACTATAAAACCATTCAAGAGAATGACATTATTACAGGGTATTTCAAACCAATTAACAGGAAATGAACAATGGCTTCTGTATAATCTTTAGACGGTTAAATTTTAAAATACATTTTTTAAAATAAATTCAATGATGATAATAATACTTTTCAGAAACGATTGTCTTGAAATTTATAACTGTCCATAATATCTCTATTGTACATTACTAGATCCTTATAAATAATAATGATGTTCCATCAGTAATATTTGAAATTAATATTATGAGCCTGTGTTGTTTTGAAATATTTTGGGCTTATATTGACCTCAACTTTGAAATATTTGAAAATAGAACCCGTTCTGTAACTACCAAGCCAACCCATTTTTAAGAGAAAAAAAACAGTGAAACCAAGTTTCAAAATAGATAAGTATGACCGTTATACTAGTTGATACACTGCATATTGTGTTCCTAGTAGTTACTCAGAGTACAGGATATAGGCATGATGTCTTGTCTAAGCAGCATTAACACAAAACATTCCTTTTCAAGGAACAAATAGAAGCTAGTTGTTTAACTATCTTAACTATTTTGTGTATACATATTTTTTTCCTTTTCCCCTTTCTTCTTTTCCCCTTTCCCCCTCACAGTTTGTCTTTTCTTTTGAGCAGTTTCTTCCCAATTCACAGAATCTTTTGTACATTTCAGATTCTATTTACTTATTCGGTTTATCATACTAGTGAAACTATGATTTTTATACATACAGGTCTGATTAATTTCACTTATGACTATGGTCTCAAGTTGCATCCATTTACCTATAAAAGTCTCCAGTTTATCTTTCTTTATGGCTGTGTACCCATTTTAGTTTTTTTTTTTTGCTCTTACTGCCTTCCAGGACCCAACAGTAGTGATTGGCTCAGGTTTAACAATGGAAGAAATGATTTTTGAAGTGGCTGATACACATCTATTTTTCAATGACTTAGAGGTAAGCATCTTACATTGTTTTTGTGATTCAGTGAGATGTTTTGTTCAATTTTTGGAACCTTTACTTACGTAGAAGATACCTGATAGACAAGATAGGGATAGAGAAGCTTGGTTAAACAAGGTAAGGAAATACAGGCTAGCAGCCACAGTCTTACAAAGCTTCTTGAAGAAATAGTGACATGGTTGGGTTCATAGTCTTCGTTCTAGCCCTGAATTTTATTGGCTCAAAAAGTTGATGTTTGCCCCCCTGGCATTGGGCAAAGAGACACCTCATTGGTGGTGTTATTCTTGTATCAGTCAGGGGCAGAGTAGACAGCAGTCCTTTGTTCATCCTAGCTTGATGCCTGGTTGGTGGCCAGAGCTGTTTCATGCTTAGGACACATGATAAAAAAACAAAACAAAACAAAAAAAAAGTTGATGTTTGTTAGCTTTTTGAGAAGTGACATAGCATTTGGGGAAATGCTATCACATCAAGTAAAACTCTGATAATTAAACCAGTATCCCAATGTATTTATCAATACTAAACATATATTGGGTTGATTAATATATAATGATAGATAATGGGTTTGATTATTTGTATCCTCAATTATATTTTAACTGTTCTTCAGTTTTACTTTAAAAGTCTCTTGGTTAAAACGTCTGTTGGTATGTCTAATCTGTAAATACTTGCTCTAACTTATGCATTTTTATATTTATTTAATATCCATATATATGTATGTATCCATATATATGCAGAATTTTCTAGTTAGTCACCAGATAAACCAGAACACAATAAGAACTTTGTGGGAAAATTTTTAGCTTTTGACAGTTGAGTTCACCTCCAAGGTAAACATGATGTAGTAGAAAGAGCACAGGACCATGAGTCAGAAGACCAGAGTACGAGCCTCAGGTTGGAAAAGTTTGTGTTCCCATCCTGAGGCTCATTTAGGCAGTCATTTTACAAAAGAAGCAATTGTTCCAAGGGCATGAATTGCTGGGAAACAGGAGGGAAAATGCAGACTTTTCATTTTGTAGGTTTAAATTCAGAACTATCCTCCACAAAATTCTGTTTCCATCCCCTCCCCTGTGTCTCTCTCCTGTCCTCTCCCCTGTTTCCTCATCTTACTGTACTACTGGGGATTAAAGTGAGGGCCTTACACATGGTACGCAAGCACTCTACCACTGAGCTATATCTCCAAATCTTTTTGTTTTGAGACAGGGTCTTGCTTAATTGCCAGGGCTGGCCTCAGACTTATCCTCCTGACTCAGCCTCCCAAGTAGCCATTGTTTCTGTTTGAATATATTTTAATTCTATGCAACAGACAATTCTCCAACAAATTAAACTAATGTGGCTCTAAACTCCAGTGCTTTTATCTAGACTCCATAATGCTTTGATATTCCCGCAAGTTCACATGTTAATAAATTAGGGCAGCATAGTTTTTATTCAGCAACAGTTATTGAAAGCCTACTGTGTACCAATAATTATTGCCAAATTGTATTTGTAATGATTTTCTAGACATAGTCCTCACTCAGGACTGAAAGTTCTGTGAAGAATGACCTGAATGTGTTCCTGCCCCCAGGTCAGTAGCTCTCAACTTTAGGGGGCATAAGAATCACCTGGGGAGCTTCTTAAAAATGGAGATTCTAGGATTTCACTCCCAGAAATGCTGATTGTATAGATCTGGGATAGACCCAAGAATATACATTTTTCAAAAACTTCCCCAGGGGATTCTGATGCAGGTACCCTAGTGGTATGAGGAGTGCAAGCATCAGGTTGGACAGTGGGAGTGGCATTTATGTCAGTAATAGCGTGCGATAATGGATAGAAGCAGAAGTCCTAGCTTCTTTATAGTCTTTTTCTACACTCACTAGTCATGTATGATCCTGAAAAAAAATTTCACCTTCCTCTTAGAACATGAGGACATTGATTTAGATAACCCTGTTTAAATTTACCAGTTTGTCATTCTCAGTTTTGATACCATACTCTACCAACTATTTCATCTACAAAAATTAATTGGACACATGCCACATAAAGACACTGGACTAGACTAAAAGGTGCAAAGAAGATGGGAGATGTGGGTCTTGCCCCACAAGGCCTATAGTATAATGGTAAATATAGTCAAGTATAGGACATAGACACACATGACAGGGTAAGAGAAATTATGCTTATCCTCATGAGCTGAAGAAATGAACTGCTGAGATAAGAGCATAACTGAAGGATGGGATAGTTAAGGAAGATTTCATGAATATTGGGATATATATCAAGCTTTCAAAGGAGTTCACATTTCATTGTTTTGTAAGTGGTCATGTGCCAGTAGTCATGGTACTTTTAAACTGAAAGAATGCTTTTTGTTTTTTTAACAGGAATGTGACCAGGTACATGTGGAAGATGTGGCTTCAGATGACAATGGCCAAGACTTGAGGTGATCAACGCAATGATATTTGAACATCAGTACACCTGTTATATGCAAGATACTATGTGGATTTTGAAGAAAACACTTAAAAACTTCAGTCTGCTGGAAGAGACAGAAGCAAACTAGTTAACCATAGCATATAGTGTGAGAAGTGATGTTAGAATATGGAGAACAAAGGAAAAAGTATCTCTGGTGTGAATAGGGAATATGTGATAACACCAATCCAGAGGGCTTCTCAGCGGAGTAGCATTTGTGCAGGACCTCAACAAGGGGTAGCAGCGATCAGATGAAGAAACACCCTTCTAGGCCAGGAACACAGCTCAGTGGCACAAGCACCTGCCTGGCAAGCACAAGGTCCTGAGTTCAATTCCTGGTACAAACAAAGAAACAGCTTTCCAAAAGAAAGGTTATACCATCTTGAGACATATTTTCAGTCAGGAGATAATATGCTTGTGAACTGGATCGCTTTAGATACAAATAAACATCAGGAGTTTTGCTGAGGAAACTGACTATGGTATTGGGAATAAACTTGTGGAAGACTATATATATCTTAACCACTGTATTATTTAAGTGAACTAAGGAATCTCAGTGATAGGTTTCTTGCTTAGTCTCTTTATTCTTCCCTTAGCTGCAGAACCAGTAGTACTAGCTAAATGTATCTGCTCTATACTTAAAGAAAAAAAGACTTACATATTTTCATGTTAATTTGTTTAAATGTTTCATCCATTTTCATAGGTAAAATGTTCTTTCTTGTGATTGTCCTAAAATGTATTCCATGCACAAATTCTCAAATACAAAGTAGACCTAGACAGAGCACTTTAGTAAGGACAATTTCATGTAGTGCTGAAGTTGAAAATTTCTCTTTCAAAAGCTGTGTTCAGTTGTGCCTGTTGCTCTTCCTACAGTCATGCAGGGCACTATTTATTCTTAAGAGATTTTTTTTTGGTGTTTTTAGGAAGAAACCTGGTTGAAGCAGTTGATAATCCACTCTGAATCCTAGTTTTTGTGGGTGTTTTGTTTCTCTTACACATGTAGCTAACTAATAATTTCCCATTTTATTTCTTAGCAACTTTTATTTACTTGCAGAATCTCATGCTTAATGCATTGACTTCTATTTTGACTTCGGATTGAACCAAATTCTCTCTAATTCTGTCCCTCATTTTTAAATCTGTATTTTTGAAGTATTAATCCTTCCCAGTTTATATAGCTGTATTAGTTATATGCTATGTAACAAATTATCCTTGTTAGTAGCTTTAAAAAGGTAAGTAGTTATCTCACAATTTCTGTAGGTTGGGAATTTGAAAGTAGCTTAGCTAAGGAGGTCTTTATCTGAGTCACTGGGGTTGAAATCAAGCTGTTGGTTAGAGCTGGACTCATCTGAAGGTGTAACTGGAGCGGGACCTGTCTCTCACCTGTGGCTGATGACAGGAGGCCTTAGTGTCTCACTGTGTTTCCCTCTCCATGGGGAAGCTTCAATGTCCATACATGGCAGCTGGTTTCATCTAGAGCAAGTACTCTAAGAGCAAGCAAGAAAAATCATCTCTGAAATCAAATACTGTCACTTTTGTCACATTTTGTTTACATTCTAGTTATACCCCATTCCAACGGGAAGCAGAATTATAAGAGTATCAGGAATTTATGAATATTTTGAAGCCACTGCTTGTCAGTCATCCATAAGCCTAAAAATCAGGCAACAGATCACTAAAGAAAAACATCTCTTCACCATTATCTCCTCACCATTATTAGCATTTTGGGTTATTTCCTTCTAACTTTTTGTATCCTTTTTTCACATAATTAAAACATTTGCATAGTTGCATAGTTCCATGTTCTGCCTTTTTTCCACTCTATAGTAGTATCTGTTCTCTGCATTAATGAATAAAGTTGCTTTGTCCCAAGTCAACCTCTCGGAGATGCTGGTGCTTGAATTATTTCTACTTCATTTCTTTTTTCAATCTCTTTTCTCCTCTTTCTCCTCCTTTATCTTAGTCTTCTTCCTCCTCCCCTTCCCCCTCTTCCCCTTCTACCTCCCTTCCACCTATCCTTTCTCTCTGTCTCTCTCTTTTTTTTATTCTTCTTTCTTGGTACCAGGGATCGAACTAAAAACCTCGTGCTTGCCGGGCAGGCACTTATGTCACTAAGCTAAATCCCCTTTCCTCCTCTTTCCTCCCCTCTCCCTTCCCCAAGAGAATCAAACCCAAGACTATGCATACTAAGTGCAAGCTCTACTGCTGAGCTATACCTCCTGTCCCTCAGTCCTTTCTTTGATGGAAGTAATAGGAGTAACATAGACAGCTAATTAAAGACAGACTGATGTACAGAGACCTCAAACTCAGCAATCCTCCTGCCTCAGCCTCTGGTGGTTCAGGAATGCAGGCATGTGCTACCATATCCACCTTCAGAAGATTTTTAAACCATTAGCTTTGTTTATCAGATACTAAGACAAGAGAAGCCCAGGTAGCACTTTAAAACTGCATGACATATAGATTTTAATTTACGTTATCCTCCTTGTTGCAGCAACTATAGTTTCTCAACAGATGGTTTCAGTGGTTCTGGCGGCAGCAGTAGCCATGGCTCTTCAGTTGGTGTCCAGGGCGGAGTGGACTGGATGAGAAAACTAGCTTTCCGTTACCGAAAAGTGAGAGAGATCTATGATAAACACAAGAGCAATGTGGGTGGTAAGTGAGGCAACCAACCAGCCCAAATCTCTCTTCTGGTGGTTTGCTTTCCTTTTTCAGGGATTCTTAGATCCCCTTGACAACCGCTTATGAATTTGTACCACAGTGTACATGTTAACTCTGTATGAGAAAAATGAAGGCTAACTAATAACTAAAATCCTCTGAGGAGGAATCTCAGCACTTTTAATGGACTTTAGAATAAATAAAACCATAGAGAAAACTTTGCATTTCTAATTTCTTTTAGCATAATTTTAGAAAGCTCTCTTGTTCTCTCTCTTTCCCCCTTTTTGGTCTTTTTGAGACAGGATCTCATTATGCAGTTCAAGCTGACTTTAAGCAACTTTGTAGCCGAGGCTGGCCTCAAACATGCAATGATCCTCCTGCCTGAGCCTTCCATGTGTTGGGATTAGAGGTGTGCACCACCATGCCCAGCTTGCTCTTGTTCTTTTTAGACAGATGCTTTTTAAAGGAAATGTGTTCCATAGATAATGTTTGATGACTTTTTTATTCCTCAGTCACAGCTGCTGTCAATAATAGTTATTATACCACATTTTGGCACCTGGTATCTTGTACCATCAATACATTTCAGATAGAACTAGTTACTACATTTGTAGTAGGTGGAAAACTCAACCCAGAATTACGGATAGGTAATATCAAAGTGTTATAATTTGTAATACATCAGAAAGTCTCCCCACTTGGAAATATTTCAAATGTGCATTAGATTCTGCTCTTTGGAGTTGATTAACCATAAACTATTCAAATGAAAAGAAATACTGGAGGTCTGATCTAAATACTTCATTGGAGAAGGGACATTTTATCCACTGTCACATAGTGAGTTAGCTTGGCATGGTGGCACATGCTTGTAATCCAAATACTTGAGAGACTGTGGGAGGAGGATTGCTGTGAGTTTGAGGCCAGCCTGGGCTAAGTTCAGTGTCAACCTGAATTACATAGCGAGATTCTGTCTCAAAAAGACAAAAAATACCCCAAAACATAGCAAATTAGTGGCTTTGCCACATCACTTGATTTTGGTCCAGTGCATTTCCCTTCCATTCAGTTTCTTTTCTTGGTGAGGTACCCTGATGAGAAAATATTTAAAATTGTGAACTCTCACTCTCAAAGATACATGTACACAAAACTGTTGCCTGAAGTCTCTAGAGGTTCTCTCCTCCAGCTCAAAGACCTTTGTACTATACTTTGTGGCCTTGTAGCACAGTACAGAAAGTAGAAACAGGGCTTTGAAGTTCAATCTTGTTCATTCCTGTCATAGCCCTCTTTATTTTATTTTTTTTAAATGAGTACTAGTATTCGAACTAAGAACCTTGTGCTTGCCAGGCAGTGCTGTGGCACTGAGCTATATCATTGGCTGTTTATAACCTTCTAATACTAGGTAAAAGTCATGAGCTTCCCTGAACCCCAATAGAAAGACTTCACCAGGGAAGGCAAACAATTAAAGTGAGAGGAAAAACGGGGGAGTGAACAACAAGAAAGTAACATGACAAGGATAAGTCCATACATACCAGTTAGAACCATCAATGTTCAGTTCACTAGTCAAGAGACAAAGACTAGCAGAATGGATCCAGAAGCAAGATCCAAAAATATACTGCATACATGAAACACATGTAATTCAAAAAGAAATTCATAGACTGAAAGTCAAACAATGGAAAATAATATTCCATGCAACAGGAACACAGAAAATAGCAGAAGTAGCTATTCTATTTGCAGAAAAAGTTCATTTCAAGCCAAAATTGATTAAGAGAGATAAAGAAGGTCACTACATCCTTGTAAAGAGAATAATCCAAGAGAAAGATAACAATCATAAATATATATGCATCAAATACCAGTGTACCCAACTATATAGAACAATTACTAACTGACTTGAAAAATCAAATAAGCCCTAATAAAATTGTATTGGGAGACCTCAATACTCCACTATCACAAAGAGACAGATCAACTAGACAAAAAATCAATAATGAAATACTAGAACTAAATCAAAATTTTGAACAAATGGAATTAGTAGATATCTATAGAGCACCCCAAAACATCAGAATACACAGTCTTCTCAGCTGCACAGAGGACATTCTCCAAAATAGACCATATACTGGCTCATAGAACATGCTTAAGTAAATGCAAAGGAACTGAAATTATCCCATGCATAGTATCAGACCACAGTGCAATGAAATTGGAAAACCATGCCAAAGGAAACCTCAAGAACTTCATCAACATATGGAAATTAAATAGCACCCTACTTCACAATCAGTGGGTCACAGATGAAATTAAAGAAGATATTAGACAGTTTTTACAGTTGAATGATAATGACAGTACAGCATACCAGAACTTGTGGGACACAAAGCAGTTTTAAGAAGGCAATTCATAGCAGTAAATACCCAATCAGGAAAACAGAGCAAGCACATATAAACAACTTAATCTTGAAAATCAGACTTACAGAAAAAGAAGAGCAGGCTAAACCAAAAGCTCATACAAGGGAGAAAATTATAAAGATCAGAGCAGAAATTAACACTGGAGCCTAACAAACAATACAAAGAATCGGTGAATCTAAGAGTTGGTTCTTTGAAAGATTAAATAAAATTGACAAACCCTTAGCCAACCTTATCCAAAAAGAAAAGACTCATCTGTGCAGTTAGGAATGAAAAGGGCAAAATCACAACAGACCCTGTAGAACTCCAGAAAATCATCTATACTTTGAAAACTTGTATTCCAATAAGATGGAAAATACAGGAGAAATGGACAGATTACCAAAGCTAAATTAAGAAGATATAACAATCCTAAATAATCAAATATCAGTAAATGAAATTGAAGATACAATTAAAAACTTACCAACAAAGGAAAGCCCAGGCCCTGACAGATTCACTGCTGAGTTCTGTAAGAAATTTAGTGAAGACCTAACACTACTACTTCTCAAACTCTTTAATGAGATTGAAAGGGAAGCAATACTTACAAATTCATTGCTGGAAGCAAGCATAGCTGATTCCAAAACCAGAGAAGAACCCAACTAAGAAAGAGAATTATAGGCCAGTCTCCCTAGTGAACATTCATGCAAAAATCCTCCATAAGATACTGGCAAACAGACTGCAGCACATCATCAGTATTATACAGTATGATCAAGTTAGATTCATCTGAGGATGCAAGGATGGTTCAACATATGCAAATCCATAAATGTAATACAACATATTAGTAACTGAGGACAAAAATCATATAATCATCTCAGTAGATGTAGAGAAAGCTTTGACAAAAGTTCAGCACCCATTCGTGATTAAAAAAAAAAAAAAACCTACAAAAATTGGAATTATTTCAATCTGACAAAAGCTGTCTATGACAAACCAGCAACCAAAATCATGCTAAATGGACACATTTGAAAAGCTTCATTCTTAAAATCAGGAACAGGACAAGGATGTTCACCATCTCCACTCTTACTCAGCATGGTCCTGGGAATTTCAGCTGGAGAAAATCATAAGCTTTCAGATTTGGGGAATCTAATTTACTTTTTTCAGATTCCTCCTTTTTATCATTTATTTCTTCCCATGACTCAGAGCTTTTACTCTTTTTACTTTTTATTTTTTAATTTTCAAGTCTTTTTACTTTTCTTTTCTCCCAGATGTTGGCCTTTCTTCTCTTAAGTTTTCATGTACAACATATGATCCTTTCCCTGCCTGGTTCCAAAATCTGACTTTCTGAAGAAAATGATGTAACTAACCCTCTCTGAGTGTCCTGAGCCTACTTTGAGAAAAAAATTAAAAATATGTCTATGTTCTGTACACCATAAAAGTAACAAAAATACCACATCATATATGAGTTAAGTATATATACTGGTTTTGTTGTTTTATCCAGAATGTTAAATAAAAGAATTACTTGGTTCTAGGCTTGTATTGTAAAACTGTAAATCTGAATTATACTCCCAGTGTCTTCCTCA
The DNA here is from genome assembly GCF_034190915.1 of Cavia porcellus. Taxonomy (NCBI): domain Eukaryota; kingdom Metazoa; phylum Chordata; class Mammalia; order Rodentia; family Caviidae; genus Cavia; species Cavia porcellus. The sequence goes on along the minus strand of NW_026947508.1, from coordinate 21,345,185 downwards.
TAGAAATGCCTTTGGTTTATATGGAGTATTCTTTTAAAGTTTGACTGCAGAAAAATTCAGAGCCAGACTTACTGTTTGTGTCTAGCAAGATACTCCTATCATATGACTTCTGTTTTGTGCTTAGTTGTCTAGTTGTACACAGTGTTTTAGTTTCTTCATCTGCTGGAGTTATTTTATAAGTATAGTGCAGAGGATTGATCATTTAACCTGGAATCTAGACTGACAAGTTACATGCAGTGGTAGAAAGACTTCCTGAGACTACAACCTTCTAACTTTCTGCATAATGTTAGGTGGGGCTCTTTTTCTCTGTGGGCTTTGATTTCTTTGAAAGAGAGGAAAAGTGCTGAGAACTCTTTTAGCTGTAGTGTTCATTTCTCCTTCATTGGTTCTTAAAGCAGTGTTACACAAATGTGGATCTTGAGTTTTCCAGTTATATTAGTTGGTGATGAAAGACACTTGTACCAGAGCCCAATGATAATGTCTCTATCAGCTGATTTTGATTTTTTTTTTCTATTGTGGTTTGGACATTGAACCCAGGCCTTGCTCATGCTAGACAAATACCCAGCCGCTGATCCATTTTTATTTCATTTTGAGACAGGATTGCACTGTGTTGCTGAGGCTGGCCACAAACTTGCAATCCTCCTGCCTCAGCTTTCTGAGTAGCTGGGATTGTAAGCATGTGCCACCATACCTGGCTACTAGTTGATCTTGTTGCTATGATTGTGTTCCCATAGGAAAACTTGTTTGGTTGGTTGAGACAGAGTCTCACTATGTAGCACAAGTTAGCCTTGAATTTACTTGTGTAACCCAAGCTGGCCTCAAATTCATGGCAATCCTCTTGCCTGCTTCAGTCTCCCAAGAGCTAGGATTTCAGGTGTGCATCACCACACCCAGTCCATAGCAAAACATTTTGATGAAGAAAGTCAAAATAGCATTTTGAGTTGCATTATTACAAGATTTTACCAGGAAGAGAAATGTATTACTTTGGGACTCACACTATTTCTAAATTGAATATAGAAGTTGATTTATCACACTCAGCAAGTATACATTGTCAAATGATGAATGTATCTGCTTTTATTCCTAAAGGCCTCCTCAGTCCCCAGAGAAAGGAAGCACTGCAGAGATTAAGAGCAGAAATAGAAGTTTTAACAGATTCATGGTTAGGAACTGCATTAAAATCCTTACTTCTGATCCAGTCCAGGTATGGAAATGATTCTTTTTAGGTCATCTTCTCAGAAATACACTCTTTCTTTGCCAGTCCAAAACTAGACCATTTTCTAAAAATAGACCTTGAGATAGAGACAAGAGATGTTTAAATGCTTCAAAGACGTATTTAGATGAGAACCAAGATCATTTTATGATATCACCATGTATGAGGGTTTTAAGAAAATATTTAATACCTGAAACCCTCTTTATTTTCCTTTACTTTTCGCTCACAAACTAAAATTTAATCTACGAGATAGAGAATCAACAAATATAAATAGGACACATTATACCAGTATCTTAAGTTAGAAGAAGCTTCAAGAAATTATGCCACCCTGCTTCAGAGGGGAAAATTCAAGAGAAAGACTACATTAAGCAGATTGAGGCAGTTTCACTTTAAAGCTTAGACTGAGAAATAAATACAGCACTATCTTTATCAGTCCCCTATTCTTCCCTCCCTCAAAGCAGGTATTCCAGATCCATAGCCTAGTAATCAGCAAAACTGACACTTAGAGGGGGAATCATGTGGAATTACTGTGTCTTCTGCAATCTCAGTTGCTGTTACATGAACGTCAGAACTTAAATTCCATTCAGATTAAATAGAACAATAATGGAGAGCTGTCTGTTGTTTGTTTTCTAAACTTTGATATAAATGATACGAGTTAGGGGTATTTGCTACCAAGTTGCAATAAGCTAGAATGATCAGAAGGAAGTAAGGCATAAATGAATTAAGTTGCTACTCTGGGTCCAGTAAAAACAGGAAATAAGATCTATGCCCTTTAATACAAAAGTTAAAACTTGAAGTAATAAGGGTAATAACAATAATACCAGGCCCTTTGAGACTAATTTTTAATAAATCCTAGATTTGGCACATTTGAATTCTTGTGCCTAGGTTGGTTTCATTTCATCTGGTTTTTTTGTTTGTTTGTTTGTTTTTTCTTTTCCTTCTTATTCCCTTCTAGGAAGAATTGTGTGAATGTTCTGATCACTACCACCCAACTGGTTCCAGCCCTGGCCAAAGTTCTCCTCTATGGACTAGGAGAAATATTTCCTATTGAAAACATCTATAGTGCTACCAAAATTGGTATGGTTTCTATTCTTTTTCTCACCACTGGCCTTGCAATAAAACATTCTATTCATGAACATATTATTTGCCAGCTCCTCTCTTAGACACCTTGTATATGTAATAATATCCATATAAGTCATCTGATGAGGCAGTTAAGGCTTAGCAGTTACATTGCTTGCTCAAGGCCTCAGAGTTAATAGGTTATATAAATATGCTGCTTTCTTTTATGATATTTGAAAGAACATAATTTCTAGTTTAGAAATTTATTTTTATCTCATGTCAAATTTCTCTTCCTCACAGAAAGTATGTAGTGTGATAGAAAAAGCACTGGGTTAAAAAATCAAAAACTAGGGGCTGGGGATTTAGCTCAGCGGCATAAGCACCTGCCCTGCAAGCAGGCGGTCGTGAGTTCGATCCCTGGTACCGATAAAAAATGAAAAAGACCAAAAAAAAAAAAAAAATCAAAAACTAAATTATGTACTTAAAAATTTCTTTCAAAAACAATTTAAGCGTTGGCAAGAAATATGGAAAAATTGAAACTTTTGTGCACCATTGGGATTATAGAGTGATACAGCTGCTATGGAGAACAGTGTGATGGTTCCTCAAATCAATTAAAATGGAACTATTGGCTTGGCATGGTGGCGCACTCCCTGTAATCCCAGCACTTAGGACGCTGAGGCAGGGGGATCCTTGAAGTTCGAGCCTAAGGCCAGCCTAAAGCGCGCAGTAAGACCCAGTCTCAAAAAGACAAAAAAAAAAAAGGAACTATTGTATGATCCAGCAATCCCACTTCTAGGGAAGTACCTAAAAGAATTGGGCCTCAGAGTCTTGAGATGTGTCCAAATATCCAGAAGCAGGACATCCAAAAAAAAAAAAAAAAAAAAAAAAACCTTACACATCTACGTTCATAGTAGTGTACCTAAGTGCCTATGTGTAGATGACAAACAAAATGTGATGTTCCAAACAATGGACACATTCATTCAGCTTAAAAGAGAAAAGCCCTGTCTATAATATGCTAAGTGAAATGAGGCTGTCACAAAAAGGTAAACACTGTGTGATTTTACCGACGGATGAGACACTAAGAATAGTGAAACTCACAGAAGTAGAAAGTAGAATAGTGGTTATCAGGAGCAGGCGGAGAGGAAGGAGTTGTGTAGTGAATCTAGAATTTTAGTTTTACAAGATTAATAAAGTTCTGGGAATTTGTTGCATAACAATGTGAGAATTCTTAACACTGTTGACCTCTATATTTGAAAATGACCAAGATAATAAATTTCATGTTATGTACTTTTTAACCATGGTTTTTGAAATTTAAATGTTAAATTAGTAAATTTCATAGCCCTAAACACCCTAACTCGAGCAGTTCTCCTGCCTTAGCCTCTTGGGAGTAGGTAGCTATGCAGATATTTGGGGTTTTGACTCTGGACACATTTTTTTATATGGTTGAAGTTTTCTACAAAGGCATAGGATATCAGGAAAATGGAGCTGATAGCTCCCTTCAGGTCATTGTCACCACTGCTGCCTTACTATGCACCTCTTGGGAGCCCAGAGCACTCACTGTGAGCACCCCACACCCTATGGGTACATTTTCCATAGAGCTCATTGTACTGAGTCCTGGCTCCTCAAGCTACTGGAAATGATTTTCTTCCTTCTGACAGTAAGTGTGCCTCTTTTGTGATTTTCCTCAGTCTTGTTTTATCCAGAGCTAATTTGTGAAGCTGCAGTGAGACCTAGTGCCATGAAAACCACAGCAGGAGGTTTGAGGTTTTCACAGAACTACGAAATGGGAGCAAAAGAGGAGGGATTATTTCAGTTGCCCTGAAATGATTTCAAAAGTGTGGCTCTCTTGGGCTGGAGATGTGGCTCAGTGTTAGAGCTCAGTGCCTCACATGTGTAGAACCCTAGCTAGGTCCAAACCTTAATACCATGAAAAAAATACAGAGAGAGCTCACCTACTAACAAATGTCTGGAAGTTAATGACCACCACTTTGAGAACTTCTTGGGATTGTAGGGGTACCCTGTATTAATATCATGATACCTCTCTTTTTTTTTTTTTTTTTTTTTAAAGACAGCGTCTCACTTTGTAGTGTAGGAGACTCACCTTAAACTCACTGTGTAGCCCAAACTGGTCTCAAACGCTTGGTGATCCTCCTGCCTCATCTTCCCCAAGTGCTGGAATTATAAACATGCATCACCACACCCAACTCAATAAATTTAGTATTAAAATAGCTGGGCCAGGAATATAGTTTAGCAGCATAAGTGCCTGCCTGGCAAATGGAGGGTTGTGAATTCAATTGCTGGTACCAAAAAATAAATAAATAAAATATCAATACAAGTTTTGTTTTCCTGATCTATACATTGTTTCAGTGGACTCTATAGATAATTCTCTCAGTGATCATTCTGTGATCTTGGATATAAAATCATTTCTCATTTCTGAAAACATCCTTGGTTTTATTAGTGGGAACCCAGGAACTGGTATTCTCCAAGGGCTTAGTTGGTCTTGTGCACCAGCTTTAGTTGCTAGACATTTGGTAAACTGCCTGGTCATTGGTCTCATCCTCCTGAACAGGAAAGGACATATCCAGGATTCTTCTGAGAGATACATGGAAGTATTTTTTTTGTCAGAGTCATTTTTTGTGTCCATATACCTGCAGTTGCTATTTCACCTTGACCTATTAAAAACTCTCTTAGTCTCTTAATACTTTTAGAGGAGACATCCCACAGTGTACTTCATCCCTGATCAGTGTTTGCCAGGACAATAAAAATGTCTCTGTGTCTTCATCCTTAAATGAGATGTTCCTTTTGCTGGGTCTTAGTAATTCGAAGTCCATTCCTATCTGGAAATTCTGGGATTTGCTGTAGTCCTTAGTCTTTGTATGTGTGTTACAGTCAGTTTCCAGTAGGTGGCTGTCAAGTGTCTTGAGAAGGAGGTACTTTTACTGACACAGAAAGCAGGTAGTGCTAAGTCCATGTATTTGGCAAGATGGAAGAATGAAGTTAATAGAGCAGGATGAAGAAGGGAGCAAAGTTAGGGTTTTGCTTAACTGAAGAAGCAGGCAAGAGCAGAGAAATATGTAGTACAAGAGATGGTAAGGAAAGTGCAAGGGGTATAATTTCCTTGTATTTATAAAAGGCTGCCTTTCCCACAGTATCATCATCTGTGCATGTCTTGGGTGTTAGTTCCAGATGGGATTTGATTTTGATACCCTGGCCTCAAAATTCAGGACTGTCTGAGGTGGATTTAAATCACTCATTTCCCACTGCCAGTCTTACTGATGCAGTATTTCCAGAGTGTAGTGTGTAGTGTAGTATGTTGCTATCATTTTAATTAGTCATTTTCTTTGTTCCCTTCTGGAGCTTCTAAGCGACCCCCTCCCCCCAAAAAAGACCCATGCCTAGGACCATTTTTGGAAAATGAAGAATTAGGAGGAAAATAGCTTTTTTCCTGTAACTTATTTTAGAAAAAAAATCCAGCCCTTAAGCTTCCACTTCTTTTTCCTATCTTAAAGTGTTTCTCTGAAGATACTATTCAATGTGCTGCACATCTGAACCCCAGGTACGTGAAGGGCAGGAGCAAGAGGAGTGTGAATTCAAGCCCAGGATAAAGCACACAGTTAGACCCTCTCTTTAAAAAGAAAAAAAAATTTTTTTTCATGGCACAAAGGCTGGAAGCTGGATTTTAGTCAGGCTCCCTTCGTTCAAATTGTTTGGGATCTAGGACAAGTCACTAAACCTTAAGTCCCATTGACAACTGTAAAGTGGGGAATGGTATGTCACAGTAGATTATCTTGAGAATTAATGAAAGAATAAGTAAAAATCAATAAATTTTTAAAAAATAATAAAAGTACTTTGTAAGCTGTAAAGTACAGCAGAAGGAAGTAATGTTCACTGCTTTCACACAGCCTAGCCTATCACCTCTCATTTTAAGAAGTAACCTGTGCCAAGTTTTTGTTTGTTTGTTTTTGTTTTGTTTTGTTTTGTTTTTGAGACAGGGTCTCACTATGCAATTCAGGCTGGCCTTGAGCTCACTTTGTAGCACAGGCTGGTCTTGAACTTGCAATGATCTGCCTCAGCCTCCTGAGTGCTGGGATTACAGGCATGCACCACCACGTTTGGCTTATACCAAGATCTTAAGGATTTCATCCTTGATGTGAGGTTTTGAAAGGTGATTGCTGGCCTAATGGCACAAGTTCACATTCACTAGATTCTCTGGCTGCCAACCTTAACTCCTCACCAAGCAACTACGTGGGCTGCCACTTGCCTGAGTATAGATGGGCAAACATAGCAGCAGTCCTTTTCTTCAGTATTACCGGGGGAGGAGGCGGAATATCCTAACAGGAATTTTTTTCTTTTTAAATCAGGTAAAGAGAGCTGCTTTGAGAGAATTGTGTCAAGGTTTGGAAAAAAAGTTACATATGTAGTGATTGGAGATGGGCGAGATGAAGAAATTGCAGCCAAACAGGTAACAATGGTAAAGAACATAACCTAGGTAGTATACATCAAACAGTTATAAAAATGGTAAAAGTACAGAGATATTAGCAATCTGTTACGCATTTGTAATGTTTCCTTTTCTTCTCCTATTTTTCTTTAAAGAGTAAGATCACTTTTTCTCCAAATGGAGTTTCTCTATAAGTTGTTAGATTCTCCTCTACCCCTCCTCCTTGCCACTCAAGAATCTTAAAACACTTTAACCTAAAATGGACCCATTGTCATCACATTGCCTTCTAAATAGCATCCTGCTTAACTCCAAAAAGGCATATTATCCTGGTTTTTCCAGGCTTCAGAAAATATATATAATAAATGGGTAGTTGTTTTTGTAGAAAAGGACCTTCCTGCTTTTGAATCCTCAAGTTCTGATGGTAACATCATCACTCTACAAGTCCCAACCAAGATCATCCCTTTTTAATATAGGAAGTAGTAGTTCAGAGACTTTTGGCATCTAGAAGCTGATGTTGGTAACCATCTGTTTTGGTTACTTTTCTCTCATTGCTGAAACAAAACACACAACACTCAAACTTAAGGAAACAAAGGTTTACTTAGCTCACAGTTTGTGGAAGTTTCAGTCCATAGTTAGCTGGCTCCAAGGCAGAGTGTCATGGCACGGGGCAACACTTCCAAGGAAGAAGACAGCAAAGGAACAAGAGCAAAAGAGGAAGAGCAAGCCCCTTTTCTTCCTTTATACTGTAAGCAGGCTGTGCCCTCCGGTGGGTGTCGTACTGACACTATCTGTGTGCCCTTGTTTTGTATGGGCTGAGGATGTTACAAAGTAAGGCTGGCTCCCTGCTGAATCAGTTAAGTTTCTTAATTAAATTTCTGACCTTCTCCAATTAACACAATGACCAATAGCCTAGAGTGGTAATGGCTTGTCCTCTACTCCTCAGGATGTAGAGCTGCTTAGTCACTTAATTAAGCTCCTGGGTTTCTCATGTTGACCCAGTGTGTATCAACCATAACACCACCTACCATAAAATACACCCACTGGAGCTTGGGGTGTAGCTCAGTAATAGAGCACTTGCCCAGAATGCATGAGGCTCTGGGTTCAACGCCAGCACTGCCAAAAATATTAAAGTATACTAATTGGAAAATTTCTTAATACTTTATTCATTCAATCCCTGTGAGGGAATCTTTCCTGCAGCCTGACAGGAAACTAGTTGTTGCATGAGCATACCCAAAGATAAAGTCTGTGATTCAAGATAGCCTGTTCCACCATGAGGTTATAGAAGCGGATTAAGGTGTCACTCCTTCCATTGAGCAAAAATTTCTCTTTTACATACTGGTCGTAGTCTGGCATTCCTGATAGGAATTCTGCTTTGTCTTTATATTATGAAAAAAAAAAAAAAAAACATGTCCAATGAACTATATTCTAGGACCTCAGTGTTCTGAGTAACTTGAACAGCCACTTTGAATAAGACAATCAATAAAATCTTTAACTTCATAAATATGATTTATAACTCTTGGTTTATTGAAACTCTCCTTTGAATTTGTAGCTTAGAACAAGCACAGTATTCTTGACAAGATTCTGACCATATAATATGATGAAATTATTTCTCAGATCTGTATGTCCTACATTTTGGACATGGACAAGACTTGGACCCTGCCAGGGTTGGTAGTGCACACCTGTAATCCCAGCACTCATGTGCCTGAGGCAAGAGAGTCACTACGAATTTGAAACCAGCCTGGAGCCAAGGCTGGTAGTGCACACTTGTAATCCCAGTACTTGGGAGTCTGAGGCAGGAGGATCTTTGCAAGTTAAAGACCAGTCTTGGTTACAAAGTGAGCTCAAAGCCTGTCTCAAAAAGAGAAAAATAAAATAAGGCAGCCTGGGTTACTTAGCACAAGGCCAGCTTGAATTACAAAGCCAGATTGTCTCAAAAAAAAAAAAAGACTTAGACCCTGTAGCTCTGGAAGTTACAAGAAGTTGCCTGACTCCAAGACAATGTAGTCTTATACTAACACTAAAAGTAATCTTATTCTTTATATAAAAATAGGAGAAGGAAAGGAAACCAAATGCACAAAAGATTACTAAGATTTTTGTACTTTACTATTTTTATGACAAATTAGTGTTTCTTAGCCTTTTTTTTTTTTTTCTGGTGGTATCGGGGATTGAACTCACCACCTTGTGCTTGTCAGGCAGGCATTTACACTTCTGAGCCAGATCCCTGGCCTAACTTCTTAGCCATTTTGATTGCAAAGACCTTATATATAGTTGAAACAGATATATGTCAAAAGCACAGAGTTATGCTATATATAAGTGCTATATATGACAGATATATGTCAAAACCACTGAAACCTAATAAATATTTCTCACATTTGTACAGTGTTCTATAATGTACAAAGTCCTTGTTCATATAGATGATTCATGTCACCTTGTGACAGCACTGTGAGGTGGGCAGTAGTTAGCAAGCACCCCAGGGAGGAAGGGACATGGACAAGCACAAGCTTCATAACAAGTTGGGTTAACCTACTGTCCTCCCTCTCTTCCAGCACAACATGCCTTTCTGGAGGATCACAAACCACGGAGACCTAGTGTCTCTTCACCAGGCTTTGGAGCTTGATTTTCTCTAAGAACTGGAATGAAGGGCCTTCCTCGTGAGCTCCTTTTTACTCCTGAAGGGAGCCAGAGGCCAAATCCACCTGGGAACTTGGAACATTTTCCCCCGCCCTTTCCTCTCCCTCTTTCTCTCACCTACCCCCTTTGCCCACTTCTTTCTGTCCATGGAATGCTGGCGAGAACACAATCAGAACCAACGCTACCATTTTTGCTAAGAGTGAACTGCAGCCTGGTGTTCGTCTTTGTACAGAAGCAGGCAACATTGGAATAGAGACAACAGTAGACTTACTGCAACTACAGTGCTTTTAATTCTTCTGTTTTGTTTCCAAAAAGTGAAGAAAAAGAAAAGGCAATTCTTGGGGCAGAGTTGGACTCTTAGTCTGTGGCCAATCTGAGTGCTCTCTTAACTGATGATGGTAGGGGAAATGCAGTAGAGTTTTATGTCTGTCTCCTGCAGTCTTTTGAGATCTCCTTAGCTACAGAACTTTTTTCAAGGAATGTGTATGTTATTTTTATAAGTAAGGTCTGGTCTCGAAAGCAAGTTTTCCCCACTTTTCTGTTTTTAGGAAGAAAAAGGCATAGAAAGTTTCTGTGGAAATAGTAAATGAAATATTGGAAATACCTCTCTGTGGCCACAGCACCTCCTTAGTTGCTCCAGTGGTCTGCTTTCTCGAATGTTCCCTTCCGCTTGTGGGGCACTGGACACTGATAAACTTCAAACTTTGGCAGTTCCTATCCTAGAAGCCTTAGTCCCCTTGCCAGTCCCTCTTCCCCTTTAACCAACAATACATCCTTGGAAACTCCTTTTAAATGCTTTCAGCGTGACTCTTCATTCAGAGACTATGTTCCAGGAGGCTTCACCTCCAAACTGGAAAGGCCTTGGGCTTCTTAGGAATTTCAGGATTTTTGGCTTTTGAGTCAGGAAGATTCTGCCTGTTCCTCCTGCAGAGAAGCACCCTTCCCCACTATAAGCTCACCCTGCAGCCTCTTTCCTAGAAGATGCTGTCCTCTGACCTCAGCTCTGGGCACTCCCTGCCCAAGGAGTCAAAGTAAAGTCTAATGACAGGCTTCTTACTACTTCCTTTGAGGAAGCCCTTCAGCCACATGATGGGTACCCTAGGCATCGCATTACCCAGCTCTCTGCCTGGAAGTGGAGTGCAGATTGCTCTAATCAAAAACCAGTTCCCCATAAAACACCTTACTCCTCAACTCCCATTTGGCAATGGGAAGGGCAGAACTCTTGATTTAAATAAGGGTGCTGGCTCCCTTTATGCCCCCTGGGAAGTTGGGTGGAGGCGAGGGCCCTTGTCTCAACTGCCTATCCTATCCCTGTGTGCCGGTTGCCTGATCCCTCCAGGAACATCCCAGGCACCTGCTTAGGCAAGATAGAGCTCCTCAGGCTGAGGCACTGTATCTCCCAGATACACAGAGAGGCTGCTGTGTGAGTGCCTCAGAGATGCAGCTTTGGTTGTCAATGAGAACGAGCTCCTTGATCAACCCCTGTTCTAACTGCTTATCCCCAAAGAGGTGGCTGCACAGGGCAAGCGAGGTCATCCATATAGCAATAGAAGCTGGTGCAGACATTTCTTTCAGAGCTGAAGGGAAAGTGCCTCATGACTCATAGTTTAAGAGAAATGTTTTGGGAGAGGAGCTGAAATTGGCGTGCATCCTTAGCCACCACTTTGGCCCTGTTCCCAGGTGAGATGAGATGGAAGGAGGAGTCTGAGGCAGACCCACCAGGTCTTAGCAGCTCTGGATGGATTTTACTTTCATTCCTCAGATCCACCCCATATCCAGCATCGCTATTTCTTACCTTGGACGAAGGCCATCTGTTGGTCCTGGACTATGGGCTAGTACCCCGCACATGTGCATGTCCTGCACATACACACACACACAAACACACTTTCCCTGCCTGCAGCAAAGAAATACGACTTGGACTCCTGTTCATGGCCTTTTTCCTCTTGCCCTGACTTCTCAGCTTAGCTCTTTCTTCAAAAGGGACTTAAACTTGGCAAGGAGACTTAAGTAGCCTGTGTTCATTCTGATAGCTGCCACTCTCAGAGGGCAAACAGTGGGAGCTTCCTGGCTCTATCCTAGGTATCTGTCCAGGGAAAGCGGCCCTTCTCACCACCTTCTCCTTCCTGGCAGAGACACCTAGAAGGACGATGAGTGGGTAACATCAAGAGCTGTTGGAAGCTGTGGCCAAGGGTACTGTGGGTCTTTTCAGCAGGAGGAGGCCCCCTTTATTAGAACAAGTGCCTACAAAACTGGCCAAATGAGTCCTTCCTCAGCCCTGCACCAGGGTTCCTGAGTGTGTCTGGACATCTCATAGCCAAGGCTGTCTAGTGGCTATCGGGGTATCAAATGTGTCCTAGGATAAGAGGTGGCTTGACTTTCGAATGTAAACTTGTGCCTTAGCATCATCCTGTTCTGTTCTTCTGGGGGCAACTGGTGGTGACCAGGAGAGTAGACGCCTCCTCCACACGTAGCTGCCTGTTCAGGCTTTTGTTTGATGGGATGGGGGGCGCCTTTCTTCTGCTCTGCAAGTTGTGAGGCAAACTAGCATCCCAAGAGACTCTCGCCATGGTGTACTGGCAGTTTACACAAACTCAGCTTCACAGCTCCCAGATAGAATCTCATTGGCAATCTCCAGCTGCAGCACATGGAGCTGGGACACCACTATCTTGAATAGGTGTCAGTGCCACTGAACTGACGGAGCAGAGCACATGGCTTCCTCTTGTGGGAGAGCAGTGGTCTAGACCAGGAAGTGAGCTTGGCCTCCCTCTTGCTCTCCACTCCAAGGCGGCACAGTCGGCCTCTCTTGAGCACTCTAAAACACCTTAACCACAAGAGGGAAAGACCTGGTTGTATCTCAGCCCCACCAGCAGGCTGTCTGGCCTTTCCCCTGCTCTGCGCCAGCCCTAGCAAGCAAGGTTCCTTAGCAAGTTCCTAATGCACTGATGGAGCCATTCCGGGAAGGACGTGACTCCCTCTGGACTTCAGATGCCTCTGTTGGCAGGAAAAGGCATTGATTGGGTTGGATATATTTATGTGACTGCGGGCATTCGTGGCTGTAGATCCTTGACCATAACATTATATGTAATGGGAACTATCTTATAAACTTGAAAAAATAAAATTTTTATTTTCTATACAGTTTTTTTCCAGTTGTCTTTTCTGAATAGATCACCCCCATTGCCCAACCCATGTAGGGTCCCAAGCAGGGCTTCCTAAGGATTGTGAAGAGTTTTCTAGAAAGATAGATAGCAGACCTTTGATTTGGCCTGATTTGTCACATCAACTACTTTCTATGAGACAATGAAAATGAGACCTGGCGGTTATTTTTTACAACATTCTTTCCCCAAATGATTCAAGCTGCCAAATGGTAACCCCATGCTCTGCTGTGTATCTCATTTATAGGCCACAGGCCAGTCACTGCTGACATGGCTCCCTGGCTCTTCTGTTGAGATGGTTTCTCAGGGAGGCTTCCCTGGACATTGTAGGGTTGTCACTCCCAACATGAAAATAACTCCCTCTCACCTTCCTAGCATGTCATACTACCTGATAAACTGAATGTTTACTTATCCTATTTACTGTCTCCACTACACAAATGAGTAACAGAACTATCATGAATCCCATCACAGTGGTGACTGAAACCTTTTCCTTCAGCAGCCCTTCCCTACTCAACCCTAGACCTCCAGAGCTGCAAAAGATTAAACCTTCCTGGAACCACTGTTTGCATCCAAATCCTATAGACCACCTTGCAACTGGCTTCACAGAGCTCTTGACAGGTTATGATGGCTTGTGTTTGCCCAACACATGCGCTGGCAGCTTTTGGGAGCTGATCGGAAGATGTGTCAGTGTGGACTATGGGGTTGTACTATGTGTTAAGGGTGATAACTGGATTAGCCCACTGGTTGGTTTAGTGTTGTTCTGGGTGTCAGTGGCACCACCCAAAAGCCTTGTAGCCTGGATGAGATGGTGAAAAGGGAGACTTGCTTTGACGTTGCTTGCTGCTTTAGTGTCTTCCTGCCTGCCATACTATGGACTGTTTTGTCCTCTACCATGCCATTCAGCCTTGGAGCCTGGTGACTGGACTAAAACCTCTACAAATTGTGAACCAAAATAAGCCTTTCCTTTAATTTGTGGGTGTTAAGTATTTTGCCCCAGCAATGAGAAAAGACACCATTGTCTACCTGGTCTCTCATTCTTAGTCCCAAAGACGCTGATGGCTACCCTTGCTGGCCCAACAGCAGAGCTGGTAGTAAAACAAAAACAAAAAATAAAACAAAAAAAATTGCATGGAGTTCACCTAGCACCTACAACTTGGAAAACAAGGATAAAAAGTCACCTAAGATAGCCTTTTTATTTTGTTTTTCCTAAGACAGTCTTCTTACTGCTCTAATGGCCTTTACCAATTTCAAAGAATTTCATGTTCCTATCCCTTCTCTCCAGCAGTGCTAGATTGAATGACACAGACCTTGGATTTTGTGAGGTTTTAATAACCTTATAATACTGTCAAACATGTGCCACATGTGTCCTCACTTGCAGTGACACATTCTTCCATCTAAATGGACTCTGAGGTAGAAGGTATATTGGCTAGAGTAAAAATACCCAACAGGCTGTGCATGGCCCAGACTGCAGGCCCACAAGGCACTTGGTTGAAAGACAGCCTCTAGAGAACAGGTGCAGAGCTGGGCCAGCAGCATGAAGACCCTGGAGCTGCTGACAGGCTACCTAGAGTTGGGTGTTCTGGCTTCCAGCCTTTTAACTCCTACCCAGAACTGGTTTGATTGGGTAGGGATGAAGCTAGAGCGGCACTGGTGCCAAGATTACAATGCTATTCGTAGCACATAGTGCTTTCAGTAAACATTTGTTAATAAATTAAATGAATGGGGTAGGACAGGGAAGGAGTCTGGAAAACTCCTGGGGCCTTTTAGCCTGGCATAGAGGAAGCAAAGGATAGGACAGAACTTCCACCACTTGAAAGGTGCCTGGCCAGGGTGGTGAAAATACCAACAATGGGAAGTTCTGGGTGCACCAGCTGTACTGGTTGAGAAAAGTCTTCATTCCTGCCAACGTGGCTTGTATGTAATTGGCACCACTGACCCTCTAATGCTAGCCCTTCTCATCTTGTTCACACGGTGAACCCGTCATTGGGTCTGTGCTGCCTAAAGGACCCCATTTACCTTTCCCTTCCCTGGCAAAACACCTTTATCCTTAGCTTTAGGGAAAAAATTCTGAGCCAAGTGAGTCATGCGTCTGTTCCCAAGCAGCTGATGACTTTGGCAAGGAGATAAACTCCGGGGCCCATCCACCCGAGTTCTGTCCACTGGATCAGGCTCCCAGCGGCAGCTAGGGTGCAGCCAGTGGTAGTAGCCAAGGCGCAAAGCCAGACCCACAAGGAAGCTGATGCCTCCCACAGCTAGCCACATGTGTAATGAGACCTCAGTGGGCAGCCAGGGGCCATAAATCACCCAGGTGACCACCAGTAGAATACTGTCACTCAGGAGGAATACCAGGTGGATGGTGGCCCGGCCTCGAGTGTGGCCGTCAGACACATTGAACCAAGAAAAATAGAGGATGGTGGCCACTGTCGCCCGGTATAGCCACTCAGAGGCAGGACCCGGCATAAAGTCTGTCCGCTGAAGCCAGACCCAGAGCAGCAGCACCAACCATAAGCCCAGGAAGTGCAAGGCTATGTACTGGGGGAAGAGGGCTGAGAACAGGGCCACAGCCAGGAGTCGGGGGCACAGCAGCAGCAGGTTCCACAGGAAGTAGATGGCAGCAGCAGTCCAGCCCAGGCGGGATTTGGCAGGAAGGCAGGTACGCAGGGCCCGGTGGTAGTCCAACAGTGCCCATGAGATGCTCACGAAGGACGTGCCAACCCCAAGCCCTAAGAGGAGCAAGAGCAAACAGATGAGCTCTGTGGGTAGCCTACCTGGCCCACCCCTGGGGCTCACAGGCACCCTCAGGGCCCTCCCAGCCACCTTGAGGTAGGTTTTAGAATCCCCATTTGTGGAAGGGAAACCGGCAGCAAGAGAATATTCTTGCTGAGTTCACACAACCTACCAAACACAGAGCAGGGATTCGAGTACAGAGCCAGCCCTACCCCACGATGCTTCACGGTCAGGTGCCACCCTGTGACACTTCCAAGGATGAGGGTGTTGACTCACAGTCACCCAGCATTTGGCACCCTGAGCCAGGAGGCCTTGGCTGCATCCCGAGCATCTCCTAGAGCTTCCTCCCCCAGAAAAGCCAAACCTTTCTCAGATCTGAAAATCAGCAGAGTCCAAGTTCCCCCTTCCTCCTGGACAGAAGTAAGGACAGAAGAGCCCAGGGTGTCCTGAGGGCTGGGAGAAACAGCCCTGCTGTGGCAGAAGTTCTCCTCTCACCCCTCATGGCCCTTAACATGCAACCTGGTCCCCGGTCTTCATTTTCCCGGATCTAGAGGTTTATAGTAGAGGTCTCACCCCACCTCCTCACTGATCACCCTAAAAAGCTTCCCTGCTCCTTTCTCACTCAACAGAGGTTAACTGGGAACCTATTCAGTACCCAGAACCCACTCCAGCCTGGCATCAGATCTGTGGTCATCACACTAACTATCCTCGCTCTAGCTCAGATGTTCTTTCCAGTGTGCCCAGCATTCCGCATTCTCGGACCTCACAAACTTTGCCCAGGGGCCCACGCCCTCCTCACCTGGCCCCCAGCCTGAACATCCCCTGGGTCACCTAACCTAGCCCCTCTCCAATGGCTCTGCTGTGTCAAGTGTCCTGGTAATACCCACCCACCTCTGCCTGGAGTCTTATCACACTGTTAAAATTACAGTAAACTACTTCCTTGCCTCTCAGCTCCTGGAGAGTAGAAACAGAGTCTGCTCATCTGGACTCCCTATGCCAGTACCTGGCATAAATAAGTACGTGAGAAAAATTCGTTTCTTCCCACGCAGCCCAGTAGTATAGTCTGCCTCCAATTGGCCCTGGTCCTAGACACTACCTTCAGATAGACAAATGAGACTATGTGGATGCTGGATATGACACATGCCTATAATCCTAGCACTCTGGGAGGCTGAGGCAAGAGGACTTCCATGAGTTCAAGGCCAGCCTGTACTACATAGTGAGACCCTGTCTCAAAAAACCAAAGCAAGGACTAAGGATTTAGCTCAGGGGTACAAGCCCTGCCTGGCAAGCACAAAGTCAGGAGTTTCATTCCCCAAACCACAAAAACAAACAAATGTGAGTGCTGAGTGGCCCAACTCAAATCACGTCACTTGTGTACGCCTCTTTCCTCGTGTGAAGTAGGGTCACACTCTATGTGATGGCAGGTGAGAACCAGGCAGGTACTGCAGAGAGCCTTGAGATGAGCAGGGGTACTGAAGGCCAAGAAAAGGCCCTGGACTCCAAATCGGATGTGAGATGGAGTTCTACCTTGGCCACTGGCCGGCTCTGGGACAAGTCACTTTTGTTTTAGGGGAAACTCTTCCAAGGCTCCTCACTGTACAAGCCTCCCCCATGGCTTAGGAGGTTCTGCCAGCTTCTGCCACTGCTTCTCCCTCTTTTGATCTCTCACCACTTACTGTAACCACTTGTTTTACAATCTTATCACCCGGTAGGCAGAGGCTCTGTGTATCTCATTTGGTGCACTCACACTGGTAGTACTCAGCCTGGCCGCTCTGCAGGATGATGGCCAGCACCAGTGTGAGCTGTGGCGTCGTCTCCAAGAAGGTCTCAAAGAGCCGCAGCATGCTGATGTCCAGGGAGAGGAAGTCAGAGTAGGCCAAGTCGAATTCGGAGGGCGTCGCCTGCTGCCACACCAACAGCCCCTGCCATAGCCCCTGCAGGCACCTAGGCACACACAAAAGCCCACAAGTCCAGGTCAGCGTCCTGTGCAGTCCCCAGGCTCCCACTCATCTGGTCTAGGAGGACAGGCTCCAATCCTAGCTTATCACATACATGCTAAGGGGCCTGGGCAAGCCCCTAACCTCTCTGAGCCGTTTCCTCACCTGTAAAATGGAGGTAAGTGCAACTTCTGCTGTGTGCCCGCCAGCCCAAACGTATCACAATTCTCGTTCTGTTAACTTCTCTTAAGAGCCCCATTTACAGAAGAGGAAAAGCATCAAAAAGCTAACAACTTGGGTAATCAGGATTGTAAAGTTTGTCCAAGACAGTCCTCAATGTTCTTATGTGTAAAAATCTTGGCACAGTGCCTGCCTGGCAAGTTGGAAGTCCTGAGTTCAATTCCTGGTATCAGAAAAATAATCTCAGGCCAGGGATTTAGCTCAGCAGCATAAGTGCCTGGCAAGCATGAGGTAGTGAGTTCAATCCCCCCATACAAAAATAAAATCTCCTAGGGCCCCACAGCAAAGATACTACAGAGAGCTTCTGAGCAAGGGCCAGCCAGGGGCAGAATGTGCTTCAGCCTGCAGAACATGCTGGTCAGGGTCGGTGGAGTTAGAGTGGAAGTAGGGATACCACGCAGCAGACCCCTGAACACCTGAGGAGAAAGGGTGAGAGCCTGGCCTGGAAAGGTAGGGACAGACTGATACAGATTTGAAGGAAACCAGAAAAAGTCCTTGGGAGAGCCGCTGGCATGAGCGGGGGGCGTGGAGAAGGCACCGAGTCTTCCCCACGCAGAACTCATCTCATCTGACCCATTTGCCCACTGTAAATCCAGTCAGCACATTGACTGCTGTTGCCTGGCCTGATAATATTAAGGCACAGGACCCCACCTTAGCCTGGGCAGGAACAGGGAGCCTGTTTTCAAACCCAAAGCTAGTCAGAAACAGGAGACAGGAAGACGCAGGAGGGAGCCAGGAATGTGGGGCTCTCCTCTTGCTGTGACCCTTTGGACCCTCCCGGGGTTCACTGGTGTCTTAGCACCCTCAAGCAAAACAGCAATATTCAAAGTTCCTCTTCCCACAGCTGGAGACTCCAGATAGCTTTCTGGAGGAAACTCACAAAGGGGTTCTGGAGCAGATTCTGCCTCCAGCCACACCAACCCATACCACACAAGATGTCCTGACTTTATCTCATGACTCTAACCCCATGATTTCAGTTTCTCCATCTTTTTCTTCTTCCTACAGTAAAAGAAACATTTCTATTACTCCTACTCAAAATATCCCCATCACTTCAAACACACTTAAATGTCTCCATCTTTATGGGACCCTGACAGTTCTGAAAAGCACAGGCCACACACATTTTCCAAAACCTGGTCTGTGTCCAGCCCTGGCTGTATTCATCACCCATGTTTACCCTCATTCTGAGAAAGGGAAGCAAAAGGTTCAGGAAGAAGCTGCCAAATGGTAAAGGAAGGGTGTGAGGGGCCAGGTGTGGTGACACAAGCCTGTAATCCCACCTATTCAGGAGGCTGAGGTAGGACAATTGTAAATTTGAGGCCAGTCTAGGCAATTTAACAAAATTTTGTCCCAAGGAACAAGTTAAATTAATTTTTTTTCATGGTACCAGGAATCGAACTCAAGGCTAAATTAGATTAAATTAATAAAAGAGGGGCCGGGGTACATCTCAGCGACACAAGTGCCTGGCAAGTGCAAGGTCTTGAGTTCAATTCCCTGGTACCAAAAAGTTAATAATTTTTTAAAAAGCCTACTCCCTGGGCTGAGGGGAGGGGAGGGGAGCGAAGGGGAGGGAAGGGAAGGGAAGGGAAGGAAAAGGAAGGAGAAGAAAGGAAAAGAAAGGAAAGGAAAGAAGGAGGGAACAAGCATTGCTCGGGGAGTGGAGTCGGCAGAACGGGGTGGCCCAGGTAGCACGGAGCTAGCTGACATTTGTCAAATGCTCGTGCCAGGGGAATTTACAGGTGTCATTTTGCTTAATCCTCAGAAAACAGGTCTGGCATTACCACCACCAACACTGGCACGACGAGGCCTGGGAAGGTCACGGACTTGCCCAAGACCCAACCCACAGCGGAAAGGTACAAGCCTCCCGCCTGCCAGGCCGGGCTGCTCCTTTCAGAGGCGCCAACTGAGGCTGGGAGAAAGGCAGAAAGTAAGTCACAGTCGGTGTCGCCGGAGTTGGGCCCCAGGGAAGTCTGACTCCGAAGCCCAAGAACCCCTTCCTGCTTCCCGTGCCTCAGTTTCTCCGCCCGGGCCGGAAGTGAGTGCTGCGCGGCCCCGGGCGGCGGCCGCTCACCTGCGGGGCGCCGCTTCCGGCCGCGGCCCTTCCGGCCGCCGCACGTGAGCCGCGGCGCGGGTCGCCTCCGAGCCCTCCCCGGGGCGGGGCGCTCACCTGTACAGGTAGCCGAGCTGCAGGACGTGCAGCAGCGCCAGGCAGCGGCCGGGGGGCTGCGGGCCGTGCAGGCCGGCGGGGTCGGCGCGCAGCCAGACCCAGCTGAAGAGCTGCAGCGCGGCCGAGGCGAGGCCCAGCAGCGCCAGCACCAGCGCGGCCCACAGGTAGCGGCCGCGGAGCGCGTACTGCCCGGCGGCCCACAGGTCGGTGCCCAGGTCGAGCAGGAAGGCGGCGGTGCCCAGCACGCCCAAGACCAGGTCCCGGAGGAGAGCGGCGCGGGGCGACCAGGGCATGGCCCTCCCGCCTCGGCGCCCTCCCGCCTTCCTCAGGACCGGGTCCCGGGACGCGAAGGCGCGGTGGTAGCCTTGGGGCAACCCGGAGGCCGGGTCAGAGGGGCGGGACTTCCCTGTCCCGCCCTGAAGTCCCGCCCCTGTCCGGGGCGGAGCGAGGGCGCGGTCGACCCGGCCCCCTGATTCGGCGCAGCGTTTGGGGTCTCCTAGCCCAGCCCTGTGGAGCTGCAGCGACCTGGAGGACTGAAGCTCTTCGCTTAGCCGGCTTTTTTTTTTTTTTTTGTAACGGTAGTGAGGGTTGAACCCAGGACCTTCGCAATGAGCTACATCCCGCGCCCCGCTCCCCTGTTAAAATGTATTTTGCTTTTGTTTGGTGCTTTGAGATAGAGTCATGTCATCTAGTTAAGGCTAGTCTTGAAATTTACTGTGTATCCCAGGCTGACCTCAAACTCTCAGGGATCCTCCTGCCTCGGCTTCCAGAATGCTGAGACTACAGGCATGTACCACCACCCCCAGTTTAAATTTTTATTTTGAGACTAGGGCTCATTAAATCGCCCGGGCCGGGCTCAAACTTGTAATCCTGCCTCCTCTTGCCAGACTGCTGGGTTTATAGGCACTATAGCTAGGAACAGCCCTGAGGCTAGAACTAGAGCTATAACTGTTATCTTTGTTTTTGTTTTTCAATGTGGAACACTTCACAAATTTGCGTGTCATCCTTGCACAGGGTCCATGCTAATCTTCTCGGTATCATTCCAATTTAGCAAGCACTATAACTTATAAACTGCACAACAAAAAGCTAAAAATTATTTATTTTAGAGACAAATGGCTTTTCTGGACCTTTTGATGCCTAGGGCATAAATGCCCCCTCCTTCTCAGCCTAGATATACAGGGAGAATATGCAAGTGCAGGCCCTGAGGTAGGGCTCCAGGCAAAGGAAACAAATCCAGAGTTGTCCGCTTACATCCCTTCTCCCCTCTGGAGCAAGGGAAGCCCTTGCATCTCCTGGGAGCTAACTTTGAATAAACCCTTTCTCCTTTTCACCAAAATAAATGGCTTCCTTTGGTTTGGTCAGCAGTAAGCAAAGGGACCTGAGTTTATGGACCCCAGAGGCCCATCACACTTTTGGAATGGCCGACCAGAGGTGTGTTCTGGCTCCTGAGAGGTCTGATCTGGTTTCCTACTGGCCAGACCACAGGCGCTGGGGGTGGGGGTGGAGGACCTGACTGCTTGTGGCTAGTTAAACCTATCATCAAGACTCCAGGAACACTGCAGCAGCTGCCAGGGATACTTTTGCACCTGGGAATTCTCCCTTTCCTGTTTATGGAATTAGCTGCTATAAATATTTCTGTGGGTGAAAAAGAAAAGGTTTGGGACGCTGCTGGCCTCTGTCTGGTTTCCGACTGGATAGAGCATTCCAGGGATCTGCTGTCCCCACCGATTGTATTGGGCTAATGAAATAACCATCTGACCTTCTCTTAGGACGCTCACCAGTGCCATTTGGGTGACTAAGCGCCATCACCCTTTTGAACTCCTACCTGTCATTTGACTGGTGTGGGAAGAGATTCAGAGGTAGAAAACTAGCAGGCATTGCTTTGTGTTGTGGAATACACTTTTGGTTTGTTGGCAGTTAACAATCCCTTAGATAGGCACAGTGGCAATCAGTGTGGGGGTTTTGCAAACTGCATGTGCTCAAGTGTGGTCCTTGAGCTGGGGATAGATTAAGAGAGTACTCCAGAGCAAAGAGAGGACAGTTTAATAACCAAGAGTGAGCTGATTTAAACTTTTATATATTAAAAGGAATAATGCACAGAACAAGATGCACTACACACATTGATTTTGCAGATAAAACCCAAAACCTGAAAGAAATGTGCTTCCAGAAGGGTTTTGGAACTTCATTTCCTGATCTCGCCAGTCCCATTCCAGTTTACTCTCCTCTGACACAGGGAAATGGTGGCAAAATCAGCAGTTATGGGGGTGATGCCACCCCATCTTACTGGCAGGGGAATTAGCCCCACAAGGGGAGGGTGGTGCTCAAGGTCAGGGTGCAAGCAGAGCCCGCAGGCCCAGCAGCAGGGCCAACAAGACCAGCAGGCCCCTTAGCCTGGGGCTGGCGTTGGTGTGCCTCAGGCAGGTGTCGTAGGCATCAAAGTCCACTTCCTGCGTGGCACACAAGAACTCCGTACGGCAGGTCTCACCACAGGCTGTAGTGTCGTAGCTCACAGAGTTGTAGACGTAGTAGCGCTGCAGCTTGTCCTGGTCACCAGCTATGCTAGTTGCTATCGCTTGCATGGAGCGGACGCTCGCATCTGGCACCCCGTAGGCCTCAGTCAGCCTGTACTCGAGCTCCCAGTGCGGGTTATCCTGTGCATTCGCCTGGCTCAGGTTCAGGAAGTAGGTCCTCATGTCCTGGAGCAGGTACACAAAGGGGGCCAGCAGTGAGCAGCTATCTAGTGCACCCCCAGCCCTGTTCCTTGCATTTCCTCCTATGTACTTCTGCTGTGCATTAGTGAGCATTTTCACTGCTCACCGGGTGTTGCTTGGCAGACATCCCCTGACTGGATCTGATGAGGAACCAGGCTTATTCCCCCCATTTCACAAGAGAGGAAACAGACGCCTAAAGAGGTCAGTTCATTGGCTATGGCCACGCAGGTGTTCCATGCAAAGGTGGGCCTGGACCCCAGCATGCTGACCTCACTGCTGGGTATCCTCTATCTGTCCCACCAGGGTCTGAGGCACATGTGCTTAGCACAGCTCTGATGCTTGGTAAATATTTATGGAGTTAATGAGGAGAGGGAATCCAGCTGACAGAACTGTGGTTGGTGGGGGTCTAGGACACACTCAAGACCCCTGGGGACCTAGGGGCATCTTTCGGACTAGAACATGAAGGGTTTATTGGTCCAACACTTTCTTTTTTTTAAGAATTTTTTTTTTTTTTTGTCTTTTTTGTTTTTATCGGTACCAGGGATTGAACTCACGACTGCCTGCTTGCAAGGCAGGCACTTATACCGCTGAGCTAAATCCCCAGCCCCTGGTCCAACACTTTCCAGTTAAATCCGTGGTCACTGGAGGAAGCTGCTATGAATGGACAGGAAACACGCGTGCTGGATGTATTATTACCTTG
Source organism: Cavia porcellus (assembly GCF_034190915.1). Taxonomy (NCBI): domain Eukaryota; kingdom Metazoa; phylum Chordata; class Mammalia; order Rodentia; family Caviidae; genus Cavia; species Cavia porcellus. Next base: position 21,322,216 of record NW_026947508.1, on the reverse strand, counting down.
TTTCATTCCATCCTCCCCAAAACCCCCATCTGTCACTTCCATTTTATAGATGAAGCAGCTCAGGCCACATTCTGAAAAGTCCTCGGACCTCTTCTTGATCAAGGACCGGCTGTCGCTGACTTCAAATGTCCTCTTTAGCTCCAGATTAAACATGTACACTCACCTGCTCCCAGAGCTCCAGCTTGCCGCCTCCCTGGCCATTTTAGCCACCCCAAAAGCACACCTCTGATTCTTGCTCCAAAACGGGGTCCTCCCACAGTCCCCACTCATCTCAGTAAGCAGCAGCCCCACCCCTTGAGGGGCTCAGGCCAAAAGCCTTAGGCTCCTCCTCCATTCTGCTCTTCCTGTCACATGCCATGGCTGACACCAACCTGCGAATGAGTCCCAGCCACTCTGCCTACAAAATACCTCCAGGTATTTTGGTAAATATTTATGGAATTAATTAGGAGAGAGAGTACAGCTGACAGAACTGTGGTTGACGGTATTTCTCACAAACCCCCTGTCACCATCCTGGCCTGAACCATGGTCATCTTGCAGCTGTCTCTGCTGCTGAGCCTCTTTCCTGAGCCCCTGCAGCCTGTTTTCTATCAAACAGACATAGTGATTTTATAAGCATAGTTAAAATATCTCCTGCTTCTGCCCCAAACCCTCCAAATCCAGTCCTCAGGGCTTACAGATCCAGCTGTGTCCCTCCCAGCCGCACTGTGCCTGCCGCTCTGGTCACCCAGCCTCCTTGTTCTTCCCTACGACACCAAGCACGGTCCCGCCCCAGGTCTGACTTGCTTCTGCTTCGACCTTCCTCTCATTCCCAGCTGGCTTCCTCAGGACACAAGCATCACCTGTGACACTTCCCGTCCCCTCCATCTAACACAGCACACATACTTGCAGCCATCTCCACTGTGTCTCCTCTCCTCATTTGGTTAGCCATTCCCTTTGGGGATCCCCATAATTCTGTTTACTTATTTGTTAATTGCCTCTCTCCTGTGAAAGTACCAGGCCCAGGAGAACAGGGACTTGGTTCAGGTCACTTAAGTATCTCCTGAGTTTAGGACAGAATCTGGCATATGGCAGGTGCTTCACACATTTTATAGAAGTATGAAAGAATAGCATTCCTCTGTCATTTCAACAATCACAAGGATTGCTTCATAAATTAGTGGTTGGAGCCTCATCCAGTGGGAAGCAATGGGCATTGGGCTTGGAGTCAGATTTCGGGAAGCCTTCAACACTAGGCCAAGAAGACCCAAAGTGAGGGTACTGGGAAGACATTTTGTTTTGTTTTTCAAGACAAGATCTCACTGTAGCCCAGGCTGGTGTCGAACTGGTGATCCTCCTGCATCAGCCTCAACATTGAGCAGAAGGGCAAATTGAAAGCAGTGCTTCAGAGAGATTACCCCTTCTGTAGTGTATGGCAGACGGGTTACAGCAGGGCTGGGCTGGAAGCAGGGAGAGCAGGCAGAAACTGTAGCAATGACCCAGGGTTAGGGGCAGAAGAATTGACCTGCCTTGGTGGTAGGCGGATGCAACGTTCTGAACGCGAGCTCAAGGAGGGTGAAAGAAACTTGACCTTCCTGAGGCCCAGCTGTCAGTAATGGGTGAGTTAAGTGATACTAGGGAAGGCAGGGATCGGTTTTGGCCCCCCACTCTCTGCCCCAGCAGACCCCCAGCTCCTCACGTGCAGGTTCAGTGTGGCTCGGTCATACTCAAACAGCCGGATGCCTGGATTGTTGGCCCCATTGACCACTCCAACCAGCGTGGTTTTCCACGGGCTGACCCCAGGAGCAAGGAACATGGCGCTTATGGGTGCACCTTTTGGGGGAGAGACAGCAGGAATGAGAAAGGCTGGTGAAAGAAGGAGGCAGGTGGGCTGGCAGCCGCCTTCCGGTGAGTACCTGCATCATCGTAGAACATCCGGAAGCTGTCAGTGTGATGGTGCCCAAAGAACTGCCCTGCTATGACGTGGTGGTGCTTCTGGACCATCTTCAGGTACTCCTTGTTGAAGCCATCCCGGAACCACGCCTTCTTCCGTGTCTTCTCAAAGAACCCTGGGGGCACATGGCCAATTATGTAGACCTGCAAAGAAGGGGGTGCAGGGAACTCAGAGATGCCCCCAGTTTAGTCTCAACAAGTGTGCCACCACCTCCCCACCTCTGTGCCTCTGCCTGCCATCTGGAGAACATTTCCTTTTCACTCGTACCCTGAACCCAGCTCCACGGTCACCTCCTCCATGAAGCCTCGATGAACCTCCCAAGACTGCTTGAGCCATCCACCCATTGGTGTACAACATACACCATGTGGATGTGTGTGTTCATGTCTTACACTCCTCAGGTCACTCAACTGACAGAAACTGCGCACTTGGCCCCCATGGTCATGAACACCAGCTATTAAATCCTGCTATGATGTGCTGGGCAGCATGCCGCTGCCCACTCAGCAGACAGACGGACATACCCGAGGCCAGGCATGCCTCACCTTCTCCCCAGCGTGGGACGCGTTGGTCAGCACACTGTCCAGCCACTGGAACTGCTGGCTGGGGTCAGCCAGGTCTGCCGTCAGCTGATTGTTGCTGTAGTAGAGATTGGTGTTGAGAACCACGATTCGGCCTGGACTGCTGGGATCCGGCAACAACTCGGAATAGAAGGCACCTGGGAGTCATGGCCAGAGAGAACCTGAAGGGAGTCTCTGCCGGCCTCCTCACTCTCCCACCCGCTGCTTCCCTGGCATCCTCCCTTCCCATTTTCCCCTTAGAAAGGGCATCTAGGGGTCAGACCAAAGACTTAGAGCCAGGCCGCCTGGGTTCAGCTCTAGCTGTATCACTCATTAGCTGTGCGATTCAAAAAAGTTACTTCATCTCTCTGTGCCTTGATTTCCTCATCAGTACAGTGGGAATAACAGTGATGTGTGTTTGCCCATCGAGATCCACTGCCAGCTGTGCTCCACACAGCCCCAGAAGCCGATCCATTCAGACTAAACCTATAGGCCCTGTGTCTTGGGCTTCCAGATGAGTTTAACCAACGAGGGGTCCTGGCAGCAGCAGGTCAAGGACATGGGCTGGCCATGTCACTGCACCAGTGGTTCTCAACCAGGAGATTTCGCCCCAAGGGAACATTTGCAATGCCCAGACATTTCAGGCTGTTAGAACTGGAGTATCACTGGCACCAGTGGGTGGAGGCTGGGGTGGTGTTAAACATCCTACAACACACCAGACACCTTGCAGCCCCCATGTCAACCCCAAACCAGTGAGGATGGCGCCTGGCACACAGCAAACTACTCACAATTCATACTGTGGGGTTGAGAACACGGGTTTTGGAGTCTGTCCTGAATTCTACTCCTTTTCTGTTATTCCCCTAGTCCTGGGGATTAAACTGAGAACCTCACACATGCTAGGCAAGTGCTATTCCACTGAGACAGGATCTCGCTACACTGCCTAGTCTGGCCTCAAATTTATAATCCTCTTGTCTTGGCCTCCCAAATAGTTGAGATTACAGATGTGCAGCACCACAGCCAGTTGGATTCTACCCTTAAATTCACCTTTTCTAAGCTGTGTGACCTTGGTCAAATCACTTGTGTTCTTCAGGCCTCATTCTCCCAATCTATAAAATGGGAATAAAGTCAACCCCTACTTCAAGAGTTTCCTGTGAAGATAAAACCAGATCGGCCCCTGGTGTACAGAAAGTGCTTCTTGTAGTAGCCAATGGTGTTAGTACCTTCTTTGAAGAGATTGACAGACTCATTATTAAGCCAGGGTCTCCACAGTTCTGCTACCTGATGGTAGATATTGTTACTGTGCACTGGGAACTGGTTTTTAGGGTGAAAGTCGTGATTTCCCATAGCAGCATAGACTTTAGTATCTGGGAGGAAGGGAAGACATACGATTAAAATACTCAGGAGCCATTGGTAGAGTTAGTCATTTTCAGTTGGCCAGGGGCCATCTGAGCTAATGCAGAAGTGGTAGCATCAAGGAGGAATAAGCACAAAACCACATCTGATAGAATCTGACTGAACTTCGTATTGACTGGGGAGGAAGAGCAGTGAGTTGCCTAATCCTGGTCTCTAACCCCTTTCCCAGCAGGAAATTCCCTGTTCACAAAGGAGATCTTAGATGGTGGGGGACTTTAAAAGGTCTAAATCATTCACTTCATTATCATCCACCTGGTAATTTTATGTTCTGTGTTCTCATTCAATACAGACTCCTCTTACTGTTGGAGAAGGGGTCTGGTTCACTCCAGCAGGCCTCGGGAGTTCTCATTAGTGCAGTCGATGAACATTTTATTAAGCCTCTACTGTGTGCCAATGTGGAGCTGGAAACCACACTTCCAGTCCCAGAGAACTTGCAGCACAGTAGGTTGAGAGGTACTGAGTGATCAGAGGTGTGAGGGCTGTTGCAGAAAGCAGGGGGCCCCTTGCTGGGGAGTAACAGGCTGGGAGTGGGGCTGGAGGGATCTCTGAGAATGACAGCAGATGTGGGCAGACTCATTTGCTCCTTGTGAACAGGCTTCTTCCTGCTTTTGTTTCAGGATCTGGCACATAAAAGATGATAATATTTGACAATGAGCATGTTAATATTTGACAAATGAAAAAAAGCAAAAAAGGGAAACCCACTCGTGCTCAGAGCTATCATATGAACTTGGGGCCTCCGAGATGATAAACCAGCACGGGTGGCCGGAGCCTCCAGTTCTTAGTTGGGAAATATCTGTAACAAGCCCTTTGCCCTGTGTACAAGCTCTGCAAATGCAGAGACTCCACCAAAATAGAAGGCTGTGGAATCTTCACTGAGACTACCTGGAAGACCCTCACTTCCCTAAAGTAAATATCAGCAGTCATTCTTGTTTTTCTTTCTTTCTTTTTTTTTTTTTGTTTTGTTTTGTTTTGTTTTTTGTTTTTCTGAGAGAGGGTCTCGCTATGCAGTTCGCACTGGCCTTCAACTCACAGCAGTCCTCCTGCCTCAGCCTCCTGAGTGCTGGGATTAAGGTGTGCACTGCCACATACCCCTCAATAGCCATTCTGAAAAACACCAACCCCTGGAATCCCAAGGTCAAATGAGAAGGAGGGAATCGCTCCCCACTCCCGACCCCACCATTTTACTGCTGTTGTGTGCCAGGCTCCTAACAAGCATAAGCTCCATGCAAGCATGGTCTGATATCTTGTCCATTCCATGTCTCCAAACACCATTTGGTGTTTTACCCCATAGTAGACAACAAATATTTGTTATTGACTAAATGAGTGAATGGATTACCTTGTTTCATTAGCATAACAACCCAGGAGCAAGTACATTGTTTTTCTTTTTTCACAGGAAGAAAATAGAAGTTGGATGCTAGAATGTGGCAGAGGGAGAGCTGAGACCAGAGTCCTGTTTTTTGGCAGCGGGAATGGAGCGTGGCACTTGAACATCCATATTCTCAGCCACTCTATCACGCAGGACGGGCAGGATCAGTGTCCAGAAGGACTGGTGGGTAACGTAGGCGGGCCACTCTAATTATGGCCGCTACTCATAATGTGGAACCCAAAATCTCTACTTGCGGTCTTTCTCCTCTCTTTTTCTCTCTCTCCTCTCCTTTAGCTATACACTTGAAAGTATTCTGCTTGCCTTGTGTTATAATTCTCTTCAGCTCGGTTCATTTTAACATCTCTGAAAGGGTGGCATGTCGTCATCCCAGTGTGGTCATGAGAAAGCGCCATGTCATTTGAACAGGCAGCACTCTTTCTTAGCAAAACATAAAACAGTAATGCCTCTTACAGTCAATGGATACGAAGAAATTCTATAAATGTGCCAGTGTGACATAAACTACAGTCTTATAGTTTAAATGTCTATGTTAAAACATCATTAATAAAGCAGTTTTTTTTTTGTTTTTGTTTCTGTTTCTGTTTTTGAGACAGGGTCTCACTATGCAGTTCAGGCTGGCCTGGAACTCACCGTGATCCCCCTGCCTCAGCCTCCCAAGTGCTGGGATTACAGGTGTGCCCAACCAATAAAGCAGTTTCCTAGCCATACTCCACAAGCCCTGTGTGGAACAGAAAATAGAGCTCACAGTTGGATCTGAGTTTGAAGGCCTCCCTGAGAAGAGACATAATGCCCACTATGCCCACTGCTGAAGAGAAGACAGAGGGTGTCCTGGCCCTAAGTAGCGCCCTGTCCAGCAACTTCAACAAGACCAGGGGCAGCTGGGTGGGAGATGCTGCATTGCCTTGGAAAATCGAGAAGAAGCCGGGCCTCTCTTTGTACGAGCTGGCTTATGCGAGAGGGAAAGCACAGTAGGACTGGTAACTAAGAGCAGCACTCAGATTGGGACTTGGGCCCAACTTCTGTCACATAACCTTGACGTGACCCCAAGATTCACATTCCTCATCAATAAAAACAGAGGTGATGCCAGGCATGGTGGTGCACATCTGTGATCCTAGAACTCGGGAGACTGAGGCAGGAGGATCAGTGCTAGTGCAAGGTCAGCCTGGGCCTATACAGTGAGAGTTCAAGGCCAGACTGAACTGCATAGGGAGATGCTGTTAAAAAAAAAAAAAAAAAACAACTGTAATGGGGCACAAGATATATGCGGTACTTATATTTCTTTTCATATTGTTATTGCTTATCTAGCCCCTGGGGACCCATCACCAAGACCATTAGAAAGAGCAGCTGTACCAGAACTGAAAGAGGTAATGGGGCAGCTCAGTGCAGCTGATTAGGACCCCAGGACCTTGCATTTGGCACAGCTCACTTAAAACCCTGCTCAGGGACACTGTAAGAGGTAGTAGACCCTCTCCTCCCTGTTGTGTCCCACTGGCCATGCCTCACTCACTCCCACTCCCTGCCTGCTTTGCCAGGCTCGAAGGCCTCGGAAGCCCCTAGAAAACAGTGCCCTGGCTGGAAATCAGCATCTCCAGCATCTCCTTGCAGCTGGGATGGCTTTGGGACAGCAGATGGCAACACTAGGCCCACAGCAGGACACAGGACTGTGTGTGCACCCAGTGAAACTTATCTGGACACACCCGTGTAATACTGGGGACACCACCAAGAAGGGTTTGAGAGTCTGGTTAAACAGGGAGAAGCAGAGGCTGTGAATGTGAGGCATTTGGGAGCCTGTGTGTTTCCACAGGCTGAGGAGCTCACTAGTATCTTGCAGAGTTTTCAAGAAGGTGAGAAATGCTGGCTGTAAAGCCTGCAGTGGGACCAGGCCAGATGCCATCATTGTCATTGGTTTCCTTGTTGCTGTTGTGCTCCTGAGCAGACACCACCTGGGGGACTGATGGCAGAGCCTCACCTGGAAAGGCCTCCCGGATGAGGCTGGTCAGACGCTCCACAATTTCCAGCACAGCTGCCTCCCCCAGCTTCTCATCAGGCACGTGTGGCGTATCATCACTGCAAAACACCACCATGCCAGTTGGAGGTGGGCATCTCAGGAAGGGATACAAGAAGAGGAAGGGGTAGCTCTGCGGGGAGAAGAAAGCTGTGGAGCTGGGAATCCGGGTGCTGAGGAGAAGGATGGGGCAGAGTTCAACCAAGATCAGACAGCTGTGGATCCCTGGGCTGGTGTTAACCTGTCCGAGCCACTATTAGCTCATCTAGAGAACAGAGAATAATAAGTACCTATGATAGAGTATTTGTGAGACTTCCAAAAAGGAGAAAAATGAGCCAGGCATGGTAGTGCACCCCTGTAACCCCAGGGAGGTTGAGGTAAGAGGATTTGCCCCAAGTTCAAGGCCAGCCTGGTCTACATAGTGAGTTCAAAGCTGGGGCAACCCACTTGCCCTTGTCTCTCAAACAGAAGCTTTCTTTTTCTCAATAAATATATTCTGCTCTTAAAAAAAGAAAAAGCTAACCTGAACTACATGGTGAGATCTTGAATCAAAAAAAAAGTTTTAAATAACATGGTGAAGTTTCTTGCAGGTGCTCCCTTGGTTGAAGCCCATCATGGCTGGACATATGTTTATCTCTGTATTACCATATCATTTAGGGAACACAGGGGTGGGAGTTTAAGTCCCACCTCCAAGATCTCAGGGAGCTCACGGTCCAGAAGCCATTTCTGCAATCTCCTTCTTCCCTCAGACACAACTGGAGCTGGCTTCTGAGTACAGAGTTCGATCTTCCCTAGGGCAGGTCCAGGACCTTTTTGCCCCCAACACAACTGACCTAAATTCTTACGCTCAACCTAACAGTGCTCAGCAAGGTAAGGGAGCCAGGGAAGGAGAATGCTGGGGGGAGGGTTTAGGGATGGGTAGAAGGGTGGAAAATCTAAATCCTGAGGCTTCTGCCGGTCCAGACTAAAGGCGGCATCTGCTCCCAGGCACTCTTCTGGGAATGGTAACCAGTTTAACCACTTACCAGTCCAATTATTTAAATACAGGATGACCAAAAATTGCATATTTTTTCATTAATTTTTATAAGATAATACAACAGGACGCATAAAAACGATAGTGTTTTCAAATTTACTCATAATTGACTGGTTGAAATGACACCTGCCCGAGCAGCACGCAGGACAGTCAGTACTAAACAAGTGATGCTCGGGGTAGACGCCTAAGAGGTATTAATAGGAGCTTTCAGTGTTTGACTAGCACAGTGGCCAAGAACGCAAGCTGGCTCACTTTGTATCCTAGCTGCTCTGGTTTGGATATGGTTTGAATGAATGTGTTTGTCCCCTGAAGTTTATATACTGGAAACTTGCTCCCCAGGGTGGTGATGGCTGGGAGGCAGTAGGACGTGTAAGAGGGGACACACAGCAGGGTAACTGGGTCATCGGGTGCTCTCCAAAGTTATTAGGGTCATTCCCCCAGGACCCAGGCTAGGTCCTGGGAGAGTAAGTTGTTATGAATGACCTGGCCCCTGAGTGTCTGGCTTCCTGCCTTGCCATGCGGCTGCTCTGTCCTTCTCCCCTGCGCACCTTCTCTGATGCCACTGTCGTGTTGGGATATGGCCAGAAGCCCCTCACCAGACCTACACACTTGCCAGTACGGTGCCTTTGGATCTCTAGAACTGGGCACTACATTAATTTTTCTTTTTTTTTTCTGCCTTACTAGGGATTAAACCCAGGGCCTCATGCATACTAAGTGAGTGCTCTGCCACTGAGTGACATCCCTATCTGTCTGACAGATACTGAAGGCACAATAAAGCTAGAAATTACACTTAAATAGAAAAAGGTAGGATCAAAATTTGAAGGCAGTCATCCCAGCCCCGGGGCTCTCACACACTAGTTAGGGCAGACAAAGGAGCTATTTAGCCCTGCTGATTTCTTGGGGCAGACCAGGAACCAGAAAACATGAGACAAAATCCCAATTTATTTTTTTTACTTTCAGGAATCTAATTGTCTAATAGAAAACACATCCAGCCTGGGTGTCATAGTGCACGCCTGCAATTGCAACACTTGGAAGAGTGCGGAAGGAGGATCACTTTGAGTTCATAGTGAGTTTAAGGCCAGGCTGAAATGTACAAGAGACTCTGTCTCAAAAAGAAAAGAAAAAAGAAACAAACAAACAAACAAACAAACAAAAGAAATTAAAAAAAAAACACATCCAGAGCCAGGGATGTAGCTCAGTGGCATAGTGCCTGCCTAGTAAGCACAAGGTCCTAAGTTCAATTCCTGGTACCAATAAAAATAAAAATAAAATAATAATTAGTTAAACATATTTAGTTTCTTCGAATTTTCCTCAGATGGATTACAGCTCTCTCAGAGATGTCAGTTTTCTTTATAAGTAAAGAATTACAGAGTATTCAAGAGATCACTGATCTCATCCAATGCCATATAAATCTGCAGAGTTGTAGCTGGGGATTTAGCTCAGCAGTGTAAGCACTTGTCTGGCAAACACAAGGTCATGAGTTCAATCCCCAGCACTAGAAAAAAAAAAATCTGCAAAGTCCAGGTGAGTTCCCAGAAGAACTGTGCATCTATGAAAGAACTGTGAATTCCCCCAAAGCCTTTCCCAGAGAGATTACATCTTTCAGAATGTTATCTACTCCACCACAGCCTCTGCTTCAGAGAAATCAGAGGCCTTCCCAGAAAAATCCCCCAGGGAACCAGTGTCCAAGGTCATAGACTAAATCTCACACTTTTCCTGGGCCCAAGGAAGCCAGGCCTGTCCAGGCCCCTCCTGAGACTTTGGCACATTTTCTGTGTCTAGCCTTTGCCTTTTCCCTGCCAACCACAGGATCTATTATGGCTGTGTCTAGATGTCCCCTTAAAGCCTCATGTGCTCACACGTAGGGCTCGTCAGAGGTGGCTCCACCTAGGGTGTGTGATGCTGGGGCTACAGGTGTGTGGCAACTAACTTGGGTTAGCAGAGTTCTGGATGTGGATAATGGCCAGGCCCGCCTTGGGTTCGATTGGCCTGAAGCCTGGATAGGATAAAGGCGAAAAGGAGGCTCGATCCTGCTGCTGCTTGCGGCCTTCTTTCTTGCCCTGCATGGACTGTTTCTCCTCTGCAGTGCCCCGCAGCCAGTGGAGCCAACTGATCACGGACTGAAATTTCTACAAACTGTGAACTGAAATAACTCCTCCTTTAATTTATGGATGTTGGATATTTGTTCCAGTAATGGGAAAGTAACTAAGAGTCCTTCTGAGGGTCATTCTTGGGCACTTTCTTATCACAGCGTGAGACAGCTAGGGGCACCCCAGGTTTCACACTTCTTTCCAGAAGAATCTACTGAGGCCAGCTGAGGAAGCACCAAGTCCAAGCTCCTCCAACCTTCCTCACCAGCTCCCTGCCTCACCACTTCCTGTTGGAAGCCCTGGAGTGGAGTGTCCTGTGATGCCCCGATGTCCTCCAGGGGATGCACTCTCCTCCCTGGGATGTGATCACAAACTGGCCTCTACACCATCTTAGTTCTCCAGTACCACCCCAGGGCTGGGCATGAGACAGGTCGACCTGGCAAGTAAGAGAACACAGGAGGGACTGGAGAACCTGGAGTGACCTGGAGTGAAAGTTCCAGGGAAGATGAAGGCCCTCTTTTTTTGGGTGGGACAGAGGCGGGATGAGGTTACCGGGAATCGAACTCAGGACCTTGCACTTACCAGGCAGGTGCTGTGCTACTGAGGTATATCCCTGAAACCCCCAGAGGGAAACAGAAATGAAGTCTCTGGAGGGAAACAGAAATGAAGTCTCTGTCCTGACCAGTGAGTAATCCTCAGGGGACCTGGGCTGCCCAGGGGTGGCCAGCAGCTGATCAGGACACTTGTCATGCCTAGCCTCAAGGACAGTGGCCTCACTATCCATCCCCAGCCTACACCCAAAGGCTTCTCTGGGTGCCTAGGCAGGCCACACCTACACTCCCACCCTCAGTGAGAGCTGTTTTCAAGATGAGGACCTGGAGGTTGTGGGCAGACTTGGGCATCAACCAGGGTCTCTTGGGAAAATTACATAGGCCTTTGAAACAGGGATGATGGGAGGATTAGAGGGTACAAAGAGGGTCCAGGGGCCCAGTAAAGGGGAGCTGCCATCATGATTGCTCTCACCCTGTCCAGAAAATGAAGTCTGGATTCGGCTCGATCTCCTTCATGGCATAGACGGAAGAGTTGACGAGGGCCCATGGAGAATCACAGAGGTAGTCACCCCAGGGCCCCGGGTTGTACACCATCTGGGTGCCAGCCGAGGGGCACACTCGGAGGGGGTCCTGGGATACCGTGTAGTTGGGGTCAAGGTGCAGGTCAGAGATGTGCCAAAACTTCCCTGCAAGGGAAAGAGAGCTACTTCAGTGCCACTGCCCTGAGCCTGGATGAGGCAGGGCCCCGTGGCAGCAGGGGTGCTGCACAGGTGACTTAAGGCCTCCTAAGGGTGCCCAGGTTCAGGGCACCACAGACCACGGCCTGGTTCTGCCTTGAGCAGAGCAGAGGACAGCTTTGCTCTGTCCCTGCTTTTGCAGGAGCAGCATGAAGGATCAGTGAACCTCCAGGCACTCTGAGCAGGATGCAGGCTTTCAAGCAAAGGCAGCAGAGTAGCACTTAAGGGCTCAGGCTCTGAGGCCTGCTGTACACTAGCAAAAAGAGCTTCATTATGTTTGGGTTATGCCTAAGTTATATGACCAAAGTACCTGTAATGCCGCCATACTGTTCTGTATGCGTTTTTTGGGGGTGACCTAATTGATATGTTAATCAATGCTCCCCTCTGTAAAGAATTATAAATCCTAGGGGGCTGGGGATTTATCTCAGCGGCATAAGCGCCTGCCTTGCAAGCAGGCAGTCGTGAGTTCGATCCCCGGTACCGATAAAAATGAAAAAGAAAACAAAAACAAAAAAAAAGAATTATAAATCTCTGGGAACCTAACCTAATAGATATGTTAACCATTGTTGCCCTCTACAAATAAGAGATGTAGTGCTAAAATAAGCTGACAAAGGATTGTTAATTATTGCTAGACTACTCTGTCTTCTGCTAAGGGAAACAAGGGTCTTCCTCATTTCCTTAGCAGATTTCCTGATCCACGCCCATAACCCCTTACTTTGTAAACTGTGCTTTTTACAAAAGGTCTAGAAAGTTTTGAGGGGGACACACAGCTTTTGCGAACTCCAACTGCAGTGTGTCGCTGGGCCTAGGATAAAATAAATCAGCACTGCTTTACAAAAAAAAAACATGAGCTGCCCCATTTTTTTGAACTTGAGGTTTGGCTCTGGGGGGCTCATTTGTGGATTCCAAGAAAGCCATGTGTGAGCTGTGTGACCCTGGCCAGACTAAGTCACTATCTAAGCCCATCGTTAGAGCCAGTCATGTGCCAGTGAAATGCATACAAAAATCTGATCTGGGGCTGGGGATTTAGCTCAGTGGCGTAAGTGTCTGCCTTGCAAGTGTGTGGTTGGGGGTTTGATCCCTGGTACCGATAGAAAAAGAAAAAATCTGATCTGAGCCAGGTATGGTAGCACACGCCTGTAATCCCAGCAGTCGGGAGGTTGAGACAGGAGGATCATTGAGAGTTCGAGGCCAGCTTAGGCAACCAAGTGAGTTCAAGTTCAGTCTAAACTGTACAAGAAAAGACAAAAAAAAAAAATTCTGAAATGGAAAGAGAAAGCTTATACCCTAATTAAGTTGGAAGATCTCACCAGTGAATATCAGAAAAAAACTTAGGGAATATGTGCAAAAATGAAACCCTGAGAACTAAACCAGACAAAGGAGTAAAATTTTGCATGTGGGTGTCCCTACTGGAGGGAAAGGTTGTACGACCCCCAAAAGGGCCCCGAGATGAAAAAAGAATGGGGCAAAATGATGTTTTACGAAGAAGCGGTTTTATTTTAGCTGGCCCAGAAACACAGTGCAGATGGAACTGACTGCCTGCTTGCAACGCAGGCACTTATGCTGCTGAGCTAAATCCCCAGCCCTGGAATTTGCAAAGCTGTGCAACTGAGTTAGAGTTCTGACTGATTTTTACAGTTCATTTATGATTAGCTCATTGATAATTAAGTACATAGTGATGAGAAACAGAAACAAGGTGGGCCTTTGTTCCCCTTTGCTTGAGGTCAGAGGCATTTCACAGTGGGTGGTTTGCCAATTCATGGCCCTTGGTCTGCCAACTCCAGGAACATTTGTCTCTCATAAAGGGAACAATGTTTGGCACAACATCATTTGTCTCTTACAAGGGGAACAAAGGTTGACATAGCACACAGGTTACTTGGGGGGAGGGGAGCAACGCATACAGAACAGCATAACGACTCAGTCAGTTAATTTATAACTATGTGGGTGGTGCTTGGTTACGAGGGTAACAAGCCCAGTACAGAATGACAATACTGCTAATAACTATCCTTTTAACCAACTATTTTTGCTAATTATATTTTAATCAATTATTTTAATTTTTCAGCATCGTAGTATAACAGGAAACAGACCCGAAGAACCAGGCAACATGGAGCGTGGTGGTTGTGATTACACAGCATGGCACTGGGCACCAGCGGATTTATCACTGTTTATTGCCGCTGCCCGCTGAACTGTTTCTGACCAAGATGGTAAAGTCTGGGATTTCCTCACCCTTCACCATTGCTGTCACTTGCTCCTCCACTTGCTGGGTTACTTGGTCTACATGCATCACCCCAGGGAGCTGAGGCTGGGCCTGGCACTCTCAACTTACTCTGTTGACTTCGGGGCCCCACCCAAGCACAGAGTGGCTCCAGAGTGAAAGGTTTGGCCCAGACAGGACACTGTAGCCAGGAAAGCCACAACGGGAAGCAGGAAGCCCCATCTTGCCCTGCCCCTAGGAAGTTACCTGTGACGCCATCTTCCCGCCCCTGGGAATTTACATATGGCGCCAAACCTAGGACCAATGGGCTACCTGTGTATCCCTAATGCCCGCCTTAGGTTCCACCCCAAACCGAGGCTATTTACAGGCCCCCACGCCGCGTGTCCGCCGGAGAGATCGCCGGACGCCAGCGGTGGGGTGCCGGTCATCTCTCTCCATGTTCTCAGAATAAAGGCCGCTTTTTATTTTATATTTCTCATCTTTTGTTAATATTTTTCATCTTTTGGAAATAACTCTATCATTTGGTGCCGTGACTCGATCGGCAGGCAACTAACTCTTGGGCCACATACCCAGAGTTTCCTCGCCGATAATCAGATAACATCCTGGATTAATCCCGAGCTTTTTCCTCTCCCGAGACGTTCCTGTCGCCAGCCGCCTGCACTCCGCATCGGCCAGACTGATTTCAGGTGAGCACTCCCCGGGGAACTTTTCGCACTGGGCAGCCCCAGTGGAATGTTCTCCCCGTCTGCGTGGGTCTGTGCATTTTCACGTCCTTAGGACCGCCCAGGGCAGGGTTCTTTCTGGGCAAACCTGCGCCCACAAAATCTCTCACGTTCTTTGGGTTCGGATAGCCCAAAGCAGAGATTTTTGGGACTGCCCACACTGAAAGAATGCCTCACTTCCCTTAAAACCTTGCGCTTTCACGGGCAAAACTGTTACTGACCCCACGTAGACTCCATTCGTAAAACTCTCAGTGACAACTGGAGTTTACGGTTTGGAACCGTAGCTGCCGCGTGGTACCACAAATAAGTGACGACTTTTTTCTGGACCTCCGGTTTTTTTTTCTTGCCTGAATCAGTCATGGGGAACATATTTTCTAACTCCCAAAAGACGCCTTTACAATGCCTAATTTCCAATTTACGTACTCTAAAAATTAAAGGTACCATAAAAACTAAACAACTAACTTTTTACTGCCAGGAGGTCTGGCCAACCTACCCGCTTATCGGCAAGCCTTGGCCCAAAAAAGGAACATTTGACCCCTGCATTCTCAGGAACTTGTATGATTTTTGTCAAGCTGGCAACAAGTTATTAGAACTCCCTTATGTCCAAGCCTTTCTTATTCTGAGAACACGCCCATCTCTCATTAAGTCTTGTGCTCCCGCTGAGATACTTTTAGCTAACTCTACCGCGCCGCAAACTTTTCTGTCCTGTCCTCCATTGTTTTCCCGGCCACCGCCTGCCTACCACCAAACTCGTTCCCTGCCGTTACCTCCCACCGGACCGCACTCTCCTCCCCCTATCCCTGATTCTCTCAGCAGCTCTAATCCCTCTCGATTGCAGATACCTCCCACTGTACGATCATCTCCCTCTCTGCCTTCCAGGACCCATAACTCTCCCAGCAGCTCTAATCCCTCTGTGTCGCAGTTATCTCCCTGTGTTCGATCCTCTCCCCCTCTGTCTCCAGGGACCCATATCTCTCCCAGTGGCTCTGATCCTTCTGTTAGCGCTTCCCCGCAATCTCTGACTTCTTCTTCTCCTGAGAATTCTGTATCCCCTACAGCATTCTCACCGCCCGCCCACCATACTAGGTCTTGGTCGCTATGTCCTTCCAGCAGGTCGCGTGATTGTTCCAGCTTGCACGGGGAACAGTCGCCATGTTGCAACCCTCTGCCACGTGGCATGGCGCCGCCATGTTCAGGAGGGCCACATGGCGACAGGGCGCTGCCATGTTCCCAGGCACTGCCATGTTTTGGGTCACGTGACAGGGCGCCGCCATGTTTCCAGGGCCTTCACTGTCAACAGGCGTCTCCTTGTGGCTCCTCTTGTGAACTACAACAGCCGCCCTGTTGCAGTGCACATGACGCTTCATTGTGCTGCCGACAGCAGTCCTCTAGCTGCAAGGCACACAGTGAGATGCCATCTGCTCGTGTTTCCCAGGGTGACTGGCAGCAGCTCTGTAGCCGCTCTACAGACGATTGCTCACATGCGCCTACCGGAAGGATGGCTGCTCAAAAGCCCTCTGCTCTGGAATCTCCTCAGGCTCTGCTACCGCTTCGGGAGCAAGCTGGCCCCGAGGGACTTGTTAACATCCATGTGCCTTTTTCCCTTTCTGATCTAGCTCAGATTACCCATAAATTAGGTAGCCTCTCTGTTGACCCACAGAATTATATCAGGCAATTTGAATTCATTACTAATTGTTATGATTTACATTTTAAGGACGTTTATAATGACTCTGGGCCTATATCTGTGCCAGAGCAGGACAAGCATACTAACTATAACAAACTTTTAAAACAGGTCCAGGAGGCTAATCAAAACCCAGCTGTGTTCCTAAATTGGCTTTCTAATCCTTGCGCCCTGCAAGCAGTTCCAGCTTTGCGCGCTGTGTCGGGCCGCCTCCCAGCCCCTCCCCCATGTGCTGTCCCAGCCCCTCCCTCCCCTGTGTGTCGCCGTCGCCGCCGCTGCCACCTTACACGTTTCCGGGGGCAGTCTGAGCCCACCCCTGCGTGCTACATCCCAGCGCTTGCCTCACCCACAGGGCGTGCTCTGCCGGAGCGCTGCGAAACAGCAGCTCAGCGGCTCTGCTCAGGCATGGTTTTTTTTACAATTTGGCTCCGCTCAAAAGATGCTTTTTTATTACAGTTCTCAAACCATTTAATCAAGGTTATTGGCCACCTGATAATTTTACCAGCCTTGTTTATCAATCAAAGCCTTCACCAATCTCCTGTTTAACAACTAAGGTTATAAATTCCTTTTTGCTGGGAACCACTAGCTCTATTTCAAGACAAGGGTTTTCTTCAAAGTTTTATTTTATTTGTCTTGGTTCATACTACTGCAAATAACAACTTTAAAAGTAAATGTGTTCAGAATTTGACAGTATTAGATCAGTTTTGATTGATTTATTCATAAGATTGCTAAACCTTTACTGCAAAATGTTTCCATTAAAGCCTTGTTTGGCAGACTAAAGCTTTTTTGTTAATTCTACGTGTCGCCCTATAAAAAAAGTGGTATGCCATCCAGATAAAGCCTGCTCTCTAATCCAAAATGCCAATATTAAATTCCTGCATACTTACTTAATTCTACTATAGTCCAAATCCCAAACAAAAAGGCAAAATTTGACCTTCAAACCTTATAGAGATCTTAATATTTTTTTTCATATTTTTAACACTTGTGACACTTGGAGTTCTGAGACAGGTAAACCTATACAAGGTGGAGCTGCCTGCCCCCTCCATGGACCACGCTCAAATGCAGCAGAAGATACTGGGCAAGAAAATGCCCCATCCTGGCGTTCTTTGAGACCTTACTCTAGGGCTACTGGACTGTCCTAGCCACCAGAGAGTGGGTAAGTCATCCTAGCCCTCACAGAAAATGTTGACACTGCCAAATTCGTCACCGACAGAAAATCGCTGCTGAAGACTGAGAAAGTTCAGGGCAACAACAGCCCCCTTTAAGGTGTCCATCTCAGATTCCAAGTCGTACTAAAGTCTCAGGTAAGACATTCTCTATATTTGTGGACATAGAGGCCATATATACAGAGTTCTTCCTGAGTATTCAGGCTACTATATTAAGTCCTCAATCTCTATCATGGGGTATTGATGGTCAACCTATGCCATTTATAAATAAAAACAGGGCCTATTTTGTGCAGGTCCCAGTCCTAAATCTTAAAATGCCTTTTATACAGGCTGACTTAGACACACTGAGGCCTCAACAGCTCCTACCTGTTGTTGCTGGTGGACCCTTCCTCAGTGATATAGACCACCCCCTTCCTTTCTTGTTCACCAATTTGTCAGACAACCCTGGTCAAGACTCTCAGATACATTTTTGTCTTCTCACTTGGTTTATACTTTTTCAGGATACATAAAAGCCTTTCTCATACTTGCTAAAGTTCTGTTACAGCAAATCATTCCAAGGACTACAACCAGGTTGCAGTGACCCATGCCTAAATCAAAGTTGCTAGACTGCCATCCTGATTTCACATCACTCAGGCTAAGAGATGCCCTCCCAGCCCTAAATCTGATCATTCTGAGTGGTCATCTCATCTTCTGTCGCCTACCCGTCTCCGTCTCACAAAGGCCGCGCAGCCACAGTTAACAGGCTAAGTCATGTTTTGTTATCCACTTTGGTTCCTAATTTCTTACATTCTATTAATGATCATTTTTACAGCAGGATTCTTTAACAGTATTGCCTACAGACTCTAACGTCATACATACCAGAGACAAGCCTTACCAACCTACCGTCTTAACTTTTATGCTTTCAGATGGGGGAGTAATCACCTCTCATAACTCCACTCCTCCTAACCCCCCCACGTTTAATTTTCAGAATTCTGCCTTACTGTGGAAATGTTTCTACCTCAACATGGTCCTGATAGAATGATATGTCTAAATCAAAGGCACCTTTCCTTCTACCTCACCTAGGTCCTTAAATATAACAGTGCCATGGCTCCTCATAACATCTTGTCTCTTTGTTTTTCCAGTCTGACATACGTGCATTCACCAGTGAAGTTGTTCTGGCTAAAACACCTGGCACCAGCGTCAACCTGGGCATCAACCTTCATCCCGTCGACTCCCCTAGGCTCCAGTACAGCGCCCTTTGCCAGCAGGAAGTAGTTAAAGAGAGAAATCTTCGCCCCTTTTCATAATAACCATAAGACAGGATATGAAAGGTTTGGCCCAGACAGGACACTGTAGCCAGGAAAGCCACAACTGGAAGCAGGAAGCTCCATCTTGCCCTGCCCCTAGGAAGTTACCTGTGACGCCATCTTCCCGCCCCTGGGAATTTACATATGGCGCCAAACCTAGGACCAATGGGCTACCTGTGTATCCCTAATGCCCGCCTTAGGTTCCACCCCAAACCGAGGCTATTTACAGGCCCCCACACCGCGTGTCCGCCGGAGAGATTGCCGGACGCCAGCGGTGGGGTTGCCGGTCATCTCTCTCCGTGTTCTCAGAATAAAGGCCGCTTTTTATTTTATATTTCTCATCTTTTGTTAATATTTTTCATCTTTTGGAAATAACTCTATCACAGAGTTGCCCCAATCCTCAGTCCTTTTCCTCCCAAATGTTCTTGCCCACCTCTTTAGACCTAAACCTGGTCTCAGCAAAAGATCTGAGACTTGTTCACACTAAGGTGTAAATGACTGAATAAGCAAACCATCATCTCTCCCATGTGCACTGTATTCAACACAGCCCCGGGAGGTTTTGGTCATTATCTCTGCCTTCCATTTAAGGATACTAAGATTCTGAGATCACATGAGAACTGTGATCAGATCCTCTCCCAGGGAGCTGTGATTGCTGGAGTCACTGCCTGTTCTAGTTAGTAGGTGGGCAGAGCTGGTAGGCTGCCAGGCCCCTAAATGTCTGCTGTGCCTGGATTGCACCTGCACTAACACCTTAAACTGGGGTGGCCAAGCCTTTGCTTTCTCTCCAGGGTGGGCTCCCCATGCTTCCTCAAAGGCCCCAGACTCCAGGAGGTTATTTTTCAATTGGCCTCAAACCACGAAGTGTGATGTCAGCCAGCAATGACCATTTCTGCATTCCAGAAACTCCTGGTCAGTTTCCAGGCAGTGAGTAGAACTGAAGCTATGTGCAGCTCTCTGGCACTTCCTGACGGTGGTGGTGGTGGTAGTAGTGTGTGTGTGTGTGTGTGTGTGTGTGTGTGTCCCAAGGGCGTGACTCCAGGAGTGGAAAGAACAGCAGAGACCTCAGGGTCCACACAGGTGGCTCCGCCTCCCGGGGCTCCAGTCACCTTGCCCCTTAACCTCAGCTGCTACTGAGTCTCCTCAGGCCACCTCCACAGCCTTGCCCAGTCCTCCCCACGTCATCAACTTGCTCCTCCTCACTGAAAGCTCAGGGCAAAGATCACCTCCTCAGAGAGGCCTTCCCTGCCCCTCCTCGGCCTTTGTGTGCACTGTTTACAGTCTCTCTGCTTCCCGTTCTTTGGAGATGAATTGATCCCACTGCATTATCATCCTCCCTGTTTGCTACGTCAGCTCAGTGAAGCATGAAGCCTGTCGTGCTCTTCTGTGTGTCCTCGGCACCGAGCACAGTGCCTGCAATGCGGAGGGTGTGCAGCGTGTGTGCACTCCCATTTGGAGAGCACAATTAGAACAGGAAGTCTTACCTCACCATTTCAGCCATTCTTCAAGGTGCAAACTGTTTTTCAGTGCTGGGGATGGAACCCAGGACCTCTAAACCCTTTGTGCCATCCCTTATTGATATAGGACCTAATTGTATTGCCCATGGTGTCCTGAGCTCAAGCAAACCTCCTGTCTCAGCCTCCTCAATAGATGGGACTCTTGTAATCCACAAACGAGCCCCTCAGAGCCCCCAACCTCGAGTCCAAAAATGGGGCAAGACATGTTTTTTTTAAAAAAAAAAAAAAGCAGTGCTGATTTATTTTATTCTGGGCCCAGCAACACAGTGCAGTTGGAGTTTGCAAAAGCTGTGTGTCTCCCTCAAAACTTTCCAGACCTTTTGTAGAAAGCACAGTTTACAAAGTAAGGGGTTATGGGCATGGATCAGGAAATCTGCTAAGGAATGAGGAAGACCTTTGTTTCCCTTTGCAGAGGACAGAGAAGTCCAGCAGTAATTAACAATCCTTTGTCAACTTATTTTAGCTAACATCTGTTATTTGTAGAGGGCAGCAATGGTTAACATATCAATTAGGTTAGGTTCCCAGGGATTTACAATTCTTTACAGAGGGGAGCATTATTAACATATCAATTAGGTCACCCAGAAAAAAAAAAAAAAAAACGCATACACAACAGTACAGCTGTGTTACAGGAACTTTGGTCATATAACTTAGGCATAACACAAACATAATGAAGCTCATTTTGCTAGTGTACAGCAGGGACCACAGGTGCAGGCCACTGTACCCAGCTAAGATGGGGATTCTTACACTCACTTGACGGATGAGAACACTGAGCTCAAGCCCTGACATCTCTGACGGCAAAGCTAAGACATAATATTATCATGCCTGTTTTTTGAACCTTGAGGAAGTGGCTGCTGTAATAGAAATATGTTATCCACAAAAGAATTAGAGCCACTGATTTCTATGAAGCTTCTCAGGAAAAAGGTGAAAACCCCTCTGACTTCTTAGATCGTTTATCAGAGGCAATAAAAAAACATATGTCTATAGCTCCTGATTCGATAGAGGCAGAGATTTTGCTTAAGGACTTTTGTTACTCAGTCAACTCCACATATTAGAAAAAAGCTACAAAAGATGGCGTTTGCTCCAGATAGTGCACTTGGTACTTTAGTAAAAGTTGCCTCCTTAGTATTTTGTAACTGTAATGAGGAGGAAGCCAAGGAGAGAAAACAAAGAGACCAAGAACAAAGCAGCCACTTTTGCTGCAGCCTTAAGAAAAAGAAACCCTAAGTCTGATTCTCAGGGATCCAAGAAGTATTCAAAGAAAACGCAGATCTTCTATCACTGCCACAAGCCAGGTCACCTTATGAGGGACTGCACTCTGAAGCCCCCTGGGCCATGCCCCAACTGCAAAGGTGACGCTGGAGGTTGGACTGCCCTCTGAGGCCAAGGCCCCAGGGCACTCGCTGCCCTCTCCCGCTGGCTGGACTGTCCTCTCCTCAGAGGAGCCCCGGGTAATCATGACTATAGAGGGAAAAGAAACCAGCTACTGGCTTATGCCTCTCGGTCCTTCTTTTCAATCCTGGCCTTCCTTCTCGTCGCCACCCCTCAGTGAAAGGAGTCACTGTTGAGGAGATAATTTGTTATTTTTCACAATGCTTAGGCTGTAACTGGGATGGTTTTCTTTTTACACATTCACTTTTGATTATGCCTGAAAGTCCAGTTCCTCTCTTAGAAAGAGATATTTTATCATGTTTAAGTACTGTGATATACATATACACCCAGGTCAAGGTATGCTCCCCTCATGGAGACAGAAATCCTGAAATATGGACAACTAAAGGTAGAATAGATAGGACAATAAATCCACAGGACCAAGCATCTCAATTAACACGGACTGTGTTCCCTAAGGGTTCAGAGATAGTCCACATCTTTGTAGACAAGTGCTTTCCCATGACTTGGCATGTTTTGAGTTTTCCCAGGTCACAATCTTGCAATACGTAGATGACATACTGTTATGTGCCCCCTCAAAAAGCTCTGTAGCTGAGACACTTGTGTTCTGCTAAATTTTCTAACAGACACAGTTACAAGGTCTCTAAATCTAAGGCATCACTTTGCAGTCTTGAGGTAAAATATTTAGGCCTCATACCCAAAAAGATCCAAAGACTTAAAAAAAAAGAAAATTAAACCCATTCTCTCCTTCCCACAGCCCAAAACTCTAAAACAGTTAAGGATATTTCCTAAGAGTTACAGGTTTTGCCGCCTTTGGATACCCCATATGAGGAGATTATACAACCCCTCTATTACTTTATAAAAGAGACCCAAAAGGCAGATATACATATTTTATGCTGGGACCT
Organism: Cavia porcellus; assembly: GCF_034190915.1. Lineage (NCBI taxonomy): Eukaryota > Metazoa > Chordata > Mammalia > Rodentia > Caviidae > Cavia > Cavia porcellus. The sequence goes on along the minus strand of NW_026947508.1, from coordinate 21,299,650 downwards.
GATTCACAAGCTGCATTCCAAAAGCTTCAGCACTTGGGTGCCCCGCCCTGAGCCTACCCACAGGTTACCATTCAATTTATATGTAGATGAGAGGGGAGACTTGGCTTTGAGAGTGCTTACACAGCATTAAGGACTTGCTCAACAATCTATAGGGTACCTAAATGACTTAGAAGACAGACAGATTTAACTCTTCTGTTATGGCAGCTACCTCATAAAAAATTTTTCAAAAGGCAGGCTATGCAATGGTAACTTTACACCATATTCTTTTTTTTTTTTTTTTTTTACACCATATTCTTGAAAGGTCCTCACTTGCACTGGAACTAGTGCTCAGCTAGCAGAGCTCATGCCTCTGACCGGAGCCTTACAACTCAGCAAGGGACAAAAGGTCAATATTTATACTGATTCTACATATGCTTTACATGCTAATGCAGCCATATAGAAAAACTTACCTAACAGCCAATAGATCTCCTATAAAATATAAGGAGATAGCTATCTTTTATTACAGGCTGTCCTCCAAAATCAGGTGGCATTAGACATTCTAAAAGCAGCACAGAGGGTCACTTGTGCAATTGTAAAGACTAAATGCTGTGTATACATTCCTGCTTCTTCTGCTAATATCTCTGTAGCTATTCAAGATATTAGATAACAAATCAATGACATGAAAGATTCTAAAATTCCCTGGACTTTATTCTTACAGGAATTAACTCTAGTTTCTCTTGGTGGAAATCTTTGTTAACTGTACTCATGATTGTCTAACTGTTTCTTTGGCTTTGTCTCTGAAAGGGTTTTGGTCCAGGCTGGACACTGCAGCCGGTAAAGCCAAGGAGCTCCTATCTCCCCCACTCTTAGGAATCTAGCTCTGGTGCCAAACTAAGACCAATGGGCTACCTGTGCATCCCTAATGCCTCCCTTAGGTTCCACCCCAAGCCGAGGCTACTTATGTGCCTCATTCCAATGTTCCACAGAGAGATCGCCGGCCCAGGGGTGGAGATGCTGTGCCCCAGGGGGTCGGGGGTGCCTCTCCCCACATTCTCAAAATAAAGGTCATTTATATTTCATACTTCTTATCTTTTCAGCTGCACAGTTCTATCAGTCTCCTTCAGACTTAAAGCTGTGAGCACACTCAAGATGAAAATGCCTGGTTTCTATCGAGGGCCTCTAGACAGGAAGTACCTCTGCAGAAGGTACTTCTGCAGAAGTACCTCTGACTGACGTTCAGTAACTGCAACCCTGTTCAGCTTGAAATCCAATCGGTCATTGTCCCCTACCCCTCACGGCAGTTTGGGTTACTTCTTCAGAGGGGGGATTGTTGCAAGCAGCTGAGCTAGTTAGAAATATTATAGGCAGTGAGACAGGGCTAGGTCTTCCAAGGAGCCAGAGCAGAAACTTGGATGGTTTGCAACTGTGGGGGCAACAGACTCCTCCAGCTGTGGGCCAGGCCTTAAGACAAAGAATCAAACAAATGCATCTACATCCTAAAGACTGATATTCTAATTAGTTCCCTATCACCCTATCCCCTAGGGGAAAGGTCACAGTTTCAAGAATGCCTGCTTCCTATGTGACTCCCTTCCCCATTTGTCCCCAATTTAATTAGTTTTACCTGAACTACTGATCTTATTGGCTAACTATAGTTATGTCCCACCTTATCTGCTTTGTGAGTTCCCAGTCTTCCCCTGCCTTGAACCCAGGGTTTTACTCTATAAAAGTCCCTGGAAAAGACAGAATCCTGAGCAGCCCACTGGGGTCCCCTTCTGTCTCTCTCTCTCTGACAGAAGCTTTTTTTCTCTCAATAAATACATTCTACTCTTCACCTCTGTTGTTCCTAAAATTCATTCTTCAATATTAGAGAACATGAGCTCAGTGGACGTAGCTGGTTGGGAGTTTCATTCCCCTATATCAATGCCTGTTTATTTGAACCTTGAGTAAGTAGCTGCTGTAATAGAAATATGTTATCCACAAAAGAATTAGAGCCACAGATTTCTATGAAACTGACTACAGATGATAAGGACCCAGGCCCTCCACCAAAGAATCCAGCACTAACTAGCATGTGCCGGAGAAGTCCTGAGCACCAGGGCAGGGCGGGGAGAGCTATCTGGTTTCTCATCCAGGTCAAGGGACTTTGACAGAACCAGGCAGCCTCACTGGGCTTGGAGTTATTGACATTTTGCCCATCTTGAGAGCATCAAATAAGGGAGTGACTGAGAAATGAGCTGCAGAGGAAAGTCCCAACATACCACACTGTGACCGGCAGCAGCTGCTGGGTCAGGAGAAGCACAGATGGACTGTGGGAATGGAGTGCCCTACTTTTTAGATTGAAACCTCTTACTCTCCTCTGTCCCCAGAGGAAGCCTCCAGATCCCCCTTTTCATTGGCAATGACAAATACAAGGCACAGAGCCTAGTAGCTTTGCCACACCTACGAAAATAGCTGAGACCTGAAAATAACACGTTAACCCCAAAAGTACAGGGAAGAAGCTACACCATGAAAATCAAAAATTCATTTTAAAAGCAACACTTAAAAATTCATTAAAACCTCATGTACAATGTAACCCCAGCACTCAGGAGGCTCAGGCAGGAAGATTATTGCCAGTTCAAGACCAGCCTGGGCTACAAAGTAAGCTCAAGTCCAGCCTGAATTACATAGTGAAACCCTGTCTCAAAAATACAAACAGAGCCAAGGACATAGCACAGTGGCAAAACACCTGCCTGGCAAGCACAAGATCCTGAGTTCAATTCCCAGTACCAAAAAAAATATTTTTTCCCACTAAATCCATATACAACATGGAATTATTTTACTATGATTTGTATTTGCGGAAACTCCCAAAGTCATTCCTAGGATATAAGGAAGCCTTAAAGTGGCTAGAGGTGAGCTCACAGGTGATCAGAAAAAAGAAAAAGCACCTATTGTTACAGGCAGCTGAGCTAGTTAGAAATATTATTATAGGCAGCTAGACAGGGCCGAGCACTGAAAAGAGCCAGAGCAGAAGTTCAGATACCCTGCAGCCTTGGAAGAGACAACCACCTCCAGCTGTGGGGCCAGATCTCAAGACAAAAAGCAAAGCAAATACAACCACAACCTAAGGATTCACAGTCTAAATACCTCTCCATCACTCTGAGGAAATCAGGAGTCAGCATCCCACCCCTACAGGAAGGGTCACTGCTATTAAGCTTGCCGCTTACTGTGTGACTCACCCCTCCATTTGCTCTTAATTTAATCAATTTTACCTGAGCAATTAATCTTATTGGTTGACCATTTTATGCTCACCTTGCAAATTCCCATTTTCCCCCACCTTTGAGTCATCTATAAAAATCCCTGGAAAAGACAGTCTTTGGCAACACACTCAGGACTTTTTCTGTCTCTTAAGACAGAAGCTTTCTTTCTCTTAATAAATATATTCCAATCTTAACCTCCATTGTTCTTAAAATTCATTCTTTGATTTAGAGAACACAAACTCATCCTGGACATTAGTAGGTCAAAAGTTTCATTCCCCTAGATCGAAATCACTTATTCCGCACCTACTGAATGCCAGACATTGCACCAAGCACTGTATCTGTGCAGCATGACGATGTTGTGAAAAACTTTATATCATCCCCGAAAAACACTAGGGCATTTACTACTGGGCTCCTTTTGTGTTCCCAAAACAAGGGGACCTTATGAGTGGTCAGAACCACAACGTTCAGACAAGCAGTATCTCAGGAGCACCAGGAACTGGGCAAGCTGGCATCATTGTAGGAGCTGCCTTCCTGCCAGGATGTGGTCAGCTGTGCCTTGGATGACTGGTCACACAAGGAAAGAGTAAAGGAGGGCACTGCTCAGTGGTTTAGATTATAAAACCCCTTTCTGCACCACGGACGCACTGGACACTTCCTGATGAATGCTCGCCTAGCCCATCCTCATGGACCTCCTGAGAGGCGCTGTTGTTAGGTGCCCATCCTTGTGGGCTTACTGACTGACACTACTATACAGGAAGTGTCTCCTGGGATTCTGCCAAACAGTGCTCTTTTCTGTTCACACACAGTGAGATTTGCTTGAGGTCAAAGGCAAAGCACAGGGGTATAGCTCAGCAGTGCAGTGCCTGCCTGGCAAGCACAAAATCCTGAGTTTGATCCCTGGTTCCAAAAAAAAAGATCAAAGGCAGAACCAACAGAAGGCCTCAGTTTCCTGGGTTGAAGCAGTGTGTTGCTTTTGAATGGACATGCATGAATTATGAATTTTGGCCTCAGAGAAATCTTTTGAGTCATGGCTCCTCCACACAGGTGATTGCCAGTTGAATTTCTTTTTTTTTTTTTTTTTTTTTTTTTTTTTTGTCTTTTTGAGACAGGGTCTCACTATGCAGTTCAGCCTGGCCTTGAACTCACTATGTAGCTTAGGGTGGCCTCAAACTCATGGCAGTCCTCCTGCCTCAGCCTCAGCCTCCTGGGATTCTATGCATGTACCACCACGCCTGGTTGGCAATTGCAGTTTGAGCAAGGAATTTCCCTGGCCAAGCCTCAGTTTCTTTGTCTATAAAGTGAGAGATGCTTGTATGGATAAAAGTTCTCTCTTATGAGGCAGCAGGTATGGGAAGAGCAAGCCAACATGGACTCATCCCTTAGGCTGCTCCTGAACTTGGGTTTACCTTGCCATCTCCCATCTCCTCCAGAGGGGTAAGATCAGCGCACTGAACAGTGTAGTCTGAGGACTCTCCCAGTTCTTGCTCCTTGCAATTCCAAGACTCCTGTCTGTCAATGTGGTTAACCCACACCACAAAGCCGTCTCCTCTCTATTTCAGCCCTTTGCTGTTGATGCTCAGCAAGGATCACGGAGCGACTGGACTGTGGCTCCTCCTCTACAAACTAAAAGGCTCCCAAAGATATGGGGCTCCTTTATTAAACCCAACACATACTGCTAACAGCTCCCCAAGTTAGAAGTTTGGTTTGTTTGAAGCAGGGTCTCACTTTATAGTCCAAGCTGACTCCCCGTTTGTAATCCTCTTGCTTCAGCTTTCACGTGACATGGACCTGCCCCAAGTGAGGTATTACCGAGGCAGGGGGTGACATCATTCCCATTGTACAGGGGAGTAGACACTAGGGGGCACTCGTGTTCCCTCTCCTGCCCGGTCCTGCTCCCTCAGCTCAGGCTCAGCCCTTAGGGGATGGCGTGCCTACCATGGTGACCCACCGGAAAAACCTGACTGTTTCTCTGCCTTTTGAAGCTGAGGAATACGTGGAGAGTGTTGTACAGCGTTTGTGTGGGAGGAGAAGCCAGGAAGTCGGCGCCCCACCTAAGCACTTGGCTAAGGAAGGTAGAGGTAGAAGCCAATTTTATGCAAAGCAGGGACGGTGACTGTCCAACTGGCGTCTGTACTTCTGGAAGACCTGGCGTCTGAAAAAACCTATAGGTGCCTTTGTTTTAAAACTATCCATGGGAGATATGCATTCCAGCAGGTCTGGAGGGAGGACAGTATCTATAAAGCTCAGTGTCCTGAAGACACAAGAAAGCATGAAGCTTACAGCAGCAGTGGAGCACAGACTGTCCTGTCTTCTGTCACTGCAGGATCTTGAGCAGATGTTTGTGCCCCGAGCCTCATTTTCCTCATCTGCAAAATGGATGTAATGATAGCAGTACCTTCTTCACAAGGGCTATCCCTTCAGACGGAGCTGGGTGCAGCTACAATCCTAGGTATTCATGCAACTGAGCTAGGAGGATCACTTGGCCCCAGGAGTCCAAGACCAGCCCAGGCAACACAGGAAAACTTTATCTCTTTTTTTTTTTTTTCTTTTTCTTTTTTTATCGGTACCGGGGATCGAACTCACGACCACCTGCTTGCAAGGCAGGTGCTTATGCCACTGAGCTAAATCCCCAGCCCCCGGAAAACTTTATCTCAAAAAAAAAAAAAAAAAAAAAAAAAAAATCTTTCCTTTGCATTTTTCAAAACAAGTTTTAAACGGACAGCCTATATTAAGCACAATGCCAAATGTGGCCCACTGTGAGTGCTGAATACCTTTTCATGAACTCTTCGTGTTGTTTTCCCTAGTGATTTGTTTTTAGCAGCACTGTATTAGAAGCAGAAGGTATTTAGACAGCCTGGGTTCCTGTCCAGTCTCAGACACTTACCAGATGTGTGACCTTGAGCTAGTTACTCCTGTGAAGTTCTGTCTGTTCGTGGGAATGACAATACCTTACACGGCTGTTGTAAGAGTGCTATGTGAAAACAGTTTTAGCAGTGAGTGGCACATAAGTCCTTAGAAAATATACTGACCCAGGCTGGGGATTCGCCTCAGTGGTATAAGTGCTTGCTTTGCAAGCGTGCAGTTGTGAGTTCAATCCCCGGTACCCAAAAAAAAAAAGAAAAAGAAAAAGAAAAAGAAAAAAGAAAGAAAGAAAGAAAATATACTGACTGTTTTTAAATTTCCTGTATTGAAACCAAGTCTTGAAATTTTTCCACTAGATGTTTATGTCATAGTCTATTCAGTTAATTTATTCCTGTTAGCAATTTTTCATAAAGTAATGCTGCCACGAACATCTTTTTGTACTTGAAGGGTGACTTTTTAACCACAGAGACTCTGGTCTGGTCTGGAGATACCCACTGGCATTTGGATTTCTAAGAAAACTATTTGTAAATGAAAGCATGTGAGGCTGGAAGGTTCTTTCAATCATTCCCAAGCAACCAGCCGGACTGGCAATGCCAGGGCCCCCAGAGGGGACCTGGGGTATCTGTCTCCAGGGTGCATTTATGCTTCCGTTGTCAGCCTCCCCAACCAGTCGCTCTCACAGGGACTGACACAGTCCTCACAGGACTTGTCCTAGAGATAACTTCTCCCTTTAAGTAGCAGAGTCTGAGTCCTTTCCAGGCGCTCCACTCTGGACTCCTGGCTTTGGGGATGCCCAACTGTGCCAGCAGAGCGCCTTGCCCTTGGGTAGTATCTGAGAAAGGGGACTGATCAGAGGAGCTTCTGAAGGGCCACTGACCCCCAGACTCTAGCCAAAGAGAACTAACCCCTTCCCCCACCTCAGCAAAGGACAGCTATCTCATAGTTGCTGAAACTGAAAACCTTGAACTCATACTGATTCCTTATTTTCTAACAGCCCCAGCGGTCCACAAATCTCATTCAGATCAGAGCACTTCCCGCAACCCTGCTGCTACTTCCCTGCTCGGGGTCCCTCTTCTCCCTCTGCACAATGGCAGAAGCCTCCTTGCTGGTTTTGCGGTTTGTCCTCTATGAGGGTAGAGGCCCAAGTACTGGACTGTCCATGCTAAAACTCAGGAGGTTTTAGCATAAACGACCTGCTCACTCTCACTTGACCACATGATGACTCTTCTCAGTGCAGCAGTTCAACTCAGGTCACATGGTGGCTCTGCCCCCACCCCGCTAATGATGCTCCCATTTCTCTGAGTAGCAGCCTCAGTTACCCACGAGCTGGAGCTGTCCCCACCCACCCTGTCCTGCCGCCCTCCCTGCACCCTCAGCCCACTCCCCTGAGGCCACACTCACTCCCTTGCTGGTGCTGCTCACACACACGCTGTGCCATTGCAGCAGGCTCTTCTAACCGCCTCTCAGCTTATTGTAATTTCGCCTAGCTGTTCTCTGGTCACCCAGTACGTGCCTCGCTTCCCACACACCCTATTTCCCTATTCCGTTTTCTCATTTTCTGTAACACTTTTTTTTTAATTGCACTGAGTTTTATTTTTATACGCCTAATTTGAAATATTTTACAAATTGATCATTGATATGATTTTATTCAAGCAGATAAACAACCATAAGTGCTTTGATATAATATTTGGCAAACAGTATCATTTTAATAAGGAATGAAACTCATGAGTGATTTACTAATATGAAAACAAAAAATAGTCTCTCATGCATGTGCATGAGAGTGTTAAAGATTGCTATTTCAGAGATAAAGGGAGGCACAGCTGTAACATACCAGAGACCCAGAAGATTCTTAGATAATTAGGCTGACCAAAATTCTGGTATAACAAAATTAGTGACATTACACTCTCCATACCAGAGTCTAACACCTTTCAACTCATAAAATTTGTGACTTCAGTTGTTTTAAGTATTACAAGATTCAGTTTTCATTGTTTTTCATCAAGCAAACTTTCAACAGCCTGCAATCTTGCAAAGTTTTTTTTAAAGGCATATATATTAGAGTCTGATAATAAAAGCTGAAAACACTATTAGCACATAGTAAGAGATCTGAAATGCAAAATTCATTATATCACAATAAAAATAGCACAAAAAATCATATTAGAATATACTAATAAAAAGCAAATACAAGGTTCAGGCTAGTTATATCCATTGAACTATCCTTTAGAACTTTGTCACAACTTAAAAACAAAATAATAGGAAATCAACAGTGACTACCATAATGTCTCTTGTTTTCTTTAAAATAGTCCATATCATCAGACATAATAAAATCAAAGAAAACTAAACAGAATAAAACATCAAAACAAAAGAAAGCATATTGTAAAGAAAATAAAACAGAATAAAGCCAATCAAAACAAAACAGTGAAGTTTTCTGTAATACTTATTTCCTGGAATACTGTACATTTCACTTGTTTATACTTTTTATTTCTCCCCCAGTGAAGGAATGTTCTGTAAGGACTTTTTCTTCTCTGCCTTCTCCCTGAGCACTATACTAATGCCCAGCACAGAGAAGACCCCTGGCCAATTTTTTTTGTGCAGTGGGGATGGAACCCAGGACTTCACGTGGTTCTCCACTAACACCCCTAAGCTGTGCCCTTGACCTTCAACTCCTGCCACCTACGAGCTCCGCACATTGGCTGGCTTTTGTGTACCGAGCCCTTAGACAGTCAGTGTCTCAGCCCTACCTACTCTGTTTTCAGGCTCAGCCGCACCCTTTGTGGTCCTGGTTGCCTGGCTAACTCTCCATTCCCTGCCCCCTGCCTTGCAGCTTTCCGCTGCACTTTGGGCTCTCTGTGAGCAGCTTACTTACAGCAGCCCGGGCCAGAGTGCATAGCACAAAACAAAACCATCCAGGTAACCCTGCCAGCCTACCTGTTTCAGCACTGGCGACCACCCAGACAGCCAGGAAAACGAGCCACATGAGCAGCCTCATCGTTGGGGCGCCCCTCCCAGCAGTCTTCTGTCCTCTGGAGCCCTTTGTCTGTCAGTGCTGCAGGTTTCCTAACAAGTAGAGTAGCCACGTGCCCGAACAGAACTTCCTGCTACCTATGCACCAAGTCAGCCTGGGCCGGCTCCTGTGGCTTTATCCCCTCTCCCCAGCAGGGTGTGAGCTGCCTTGGGGTGCAGAGAGGTCACCAGTCAAGACACTTGCAGCAGACCTTTGTGCTCTGCGGTAGGAGCAGTGCCTGTCTTCCTAGGTGCTGCTTGTTAGAAAAAGTCTTTACCTTTTTGAGGTAGTATGACAATATTATGAGCAGGGTGATTTCATCTCAGTAATTTGCTTCACAATGACCTGGCAGAGGGTTGGGGTCTGTGGCTCAATAGTAGAGTATTTGTTTTACATGCATGAAGCTATGGGTTTGACTTACTGCACCATAAAATACATAAAATAATACATAACATAAATAAATAAAATAATCCAGTAGGATATGGGGTGTTTCAGTCCAATCAGCAGCTGTAATCTCCTAGAAACCCATCCCACCTCTGCCACTGAGAGACAAATATCTACCTTCTGCCTACCACAGACCTGCAGGAGATGGCTGGCCTTGACCACGCAGGGAGTTTACCTGCTACCATGAGACACTCAGACATGAAGGAACCAAACCGTGGAGACACTCGCTCATTTGTGCCAGGAAACTCAAAGCGAAGCTGTGAGATGGTGGGACCCAGTGACCCACCTTTAAAGAGGCGCAGGGAGCCACTGGCTTACAGCCCAGCCCTGTTGGATGAGAGGAATCTAGTGAGATTACAGAGGAATCTCACTCAGCCTGAGGAACAGAAGAGGCTGCTGGGAGGAGGTGATGCAAGTCTAAATCCATGTGTGTACCTGTGCTTGTGCTCACTTGCATGGTGTGGGAGTGATCTCACGCTAGACAAGTACGCCACAACTAATCTGCTAAATATTAATGTACAAGGTAGCAAACAGGAAAACCAGGGTGGAGGGGCCCTAGGTAAAAGCAGCAGCATGGAGTGAGGCAGAGATGCTGAAGCCTGCCAGGACTGATGTCAGGATGCTGGGCGTGGGCTCACTTGTGTGAGCTCAGAGCTGTGTCCCGGGCTGTAGAATTGTCCTAATTAGGCACAAGGTGCAAATCTGCATTTTAGAAGAATGGCCTGGACCGGTGGAAGATGGTTTTGTGGAGAGAAGAATGAGGAGCCTGAGGCAGAAAAGTTGTCGTAATCCATTTTGTGTCTTAGTGCATTACCCGAAAGAGTGGGTAATTTATAGATGATAGAAATGTATCAGCTCCTTGTGGCAGCTGGGAAGTCTGGGGTCCGGTGCTGATGCATTTGGTTTCTGGTGATGCCATTCTTTCAAGATGGTACTTCACACACTGCATCCCCGGCTGGTGAGAAAAGGTTACTCCTCGCATGTCAGAAGGCTGAGGGCCAGGCACAAAATCACTAATCCCACCTTCCAAAGGGCCTACCGCAAAGACACCCGAGCTTTTTGTTTGTTTTTTTGTTTTTGAGACAGAGTCAGGCTGCCTTGAACTCACTATGTAGCGCAGGCTGGCCTCAAACTTGAAGTGATCCTCCTGCCTCAGCCCACCCAACGCTGGAATTACAGGTATGTGCCACCACACCCAGTCAGAAAACTCAGTTTTAACGAGTTTTGGATGGGACAAACATTTCAACTATAGCAGGAGTCCTCAAGAAAAGTGGTGAGGGTCTACACTAGGAAACTAGTAAGCAATAGTAAGAGGAATTAGACAGTGAGTCAATCAGTTGGATAGTTAGTTTTCTTTTCTCTCTCTCTTTTTCTTTTGGAAACAGGGTCTTGCTATGCAGTTCAGGCTGGACTTGAGCTCAATTTGTAGCCCAGGCTGGTCTCAAATTTACAGTGGTCCTCCTGCCTCAGCCTCTCAAGTGCTGGGATTACAGGCGTAAGCCACCATGTCCAGCTTAGCTCTTGTAGTGTTAACTTGCTGTGTCAGACACTAAAAGTTTGGGACATCAGCAGCTATCAGCTCATAGTGTAGTAGCTCTGCTTTCCGCTCAGAGACAGCTGAAAGGTTTGGCCCAGACAGGACACTGTAGCCAGGAAAGCCACAACTGGAAGCAGGAAGCCCCATCTTGCCCTGCCCCTAGGAAGTTACCTGTGACGCCATCTTCCCGCCCCTGGGAATTTACATATGGCGCCAAACCTAGGACCAATGGGCTACCTGTGTATCCCTAATGCCCGCCTTAGGTTCCACCCCAAACCGAGGTTATTTACAGGCCCCCACACCGCGTGTCCGCCGGAGAGATCGCCGGACGCCAGCGGTGGGGTTGCCGGTCATCTCTCTCCGTGTTCTCAGAATAAAGGCCGCTTTTTATTTTATATTTCTCATCTTTTGTTAATATTTTTCATCTTTTGGAAATAACTCTATCATTTGGTGCCGTGACTCTATCGGCAGGCAACTGACTGTTGGGCCACATACCCAAAGTCTTCTAGCCGATAGCCAGATAACATCCTGGATTAATCCCGAGCTTTTTCCTCTCCCGAGACGTTCCTGTCGCCAGCCGCCTGCACTCCGCATCGGCCAGACTGATTTCAGGTGAGCACTCCCCGGGGAACTTTTCGCACTGGGCAGCCCCAGTGGAATGTTCTCCCCGTCTGCGTGGGTCTGTGCATTTTCACGTCCTTAGGACCGCCCAGGGCAGGGTTCTTTCTGGGCAAACCTGTGCCCACAAAATCTCTCACGTTCTTTGGGTTCGGATAGCCCAAAGCAGAGATTTTTGGGACCGCCCACACTGAAAGACCCTCACTTCCCTTAAAGCCTTGCGCTTTCACGGGCAAAATTGTTACTGATCCCACGTAGACTCCATTCATAAATCTCTCAGTGACGACTGGAGTTTACGGTTTGGAACCATAGCCGCCGCGTGGTACCACAAATAAGTGACGACTTTTTCTGGACCTCCGGTTTTTTTTTCTTGCCTGAATCAGTCATGGGGAACGTATTTTCTAACTCCCAAAAGACGCCTTTAAAATGCCTAATTTCCAATTTACGTACTCTAAAAATTAAAGGTACCATAAAAACTAAACAACTAACTTTTTACTGCCAGGAGGTCTGGCCAACCTACCCGCTTATCGGCAAGCCTTGGCCCAAAAAAGGAACATTTGACCCCTGCATTCTCAGGAACTTGTACGATTTTTGTCAAGCTGGTAACAAGTTATTAGAACTCCCTTATGTCCAAGCCTTTCTTATTCTGAGAACACGCCCATCTCTCATTAAGTCTTGTGCTCCCGCTGAGATACTTTTAGCTAAGTCTACTGCGCCGCAAACTTTTCCTTCCTGCCATCCGTTTTCCCGGCCACCGCCTGCCTACCACCAAACTCATTCCCTGCTTTTATCTCCCGCCGGACCGCTCTCTCCTCCCCCTATGCCTGATTCTCTCAGCAGCTCTAATCCCTCTCCGTTGCAGATACCTCCCGCTGTGCGATCATCTCCCTCTCCGCCTTCCAGGACCCATAACTCTCCCAGCAGCTCTGCTCCTTCTGTTAGCGCTTCCCCGCAGTCTCTGACTTCTCCTGAGAATTCTCTATCCCCTACAGCATTCTCACCGCCTGCCCACCATACTAGGTCTCGGTCGCTATGTCCTTCCAGCAGGTCGAGTGATTGTTTCAGCTTGCGCGGGGAACAGTCGCCATGTTGCAGCCCTCTGCCACGTGGCATGGCGCCGCCATGTTCCCAGGCGCCGCCATGTTTTGGGTCACGTGACAGGGCGCCGCCATGTTTCCAGGGCCTTCACTGTCAACAGGCATCTCCTTGTGGCTCCTCTTGTGAACTACAACAGCCGCCCTGTTGCAGTGCACATGACGCTTCATTGTGCTGCCGACAGCAGTCCTCTAGCTGCAAGGCACACAGTGAGATGCCATCTGCCTATGTTTCCCAGGGTGACCGGCAGCAGCTCTGTAGCCGCTCTACAGATGATTGCTCACATGCGCCTACCGGAAGGATGGCTGCTCAAGGGCCCTCTGCTCCAGAATCTCCTCAGGCTCTGCTACCGCTTCGGGAGCAAGCTGGCCCCAAGGAGCTTGTTAACATCCATGTGCCTTTTTCCCTTTCTGATCTATCTCAGATTACCCTTAAATTAGGTAGCTTTTCTGTTGACCCACAGAATTATATCAGGCAATTTAAATTCATTACTAATTGTTATGATTTACATTTTAAGGACATTTATAATGACTCTGGGCCTATAGCTGTGCCAGAGCAGGACAAGCATACTAACTATAACAAACTTTTAAAACAGGTCCAGGAGGCTAATCAAAACCCAGCTGTGTTCCTAAATTGGCTTTCTAATCCTTGCGCCCTGCAAGCAGTTCCAGCTTTGCGCGCTGTGTCGGGCCGCCTCCCAGCCCCTCCCCCATGCGCCGTCCCAGCCCCTCCGTCCCCTGTGTGTCGCCGTCGCCGCCGCTGCCACCTTACACGTTTCCGGGGGCAGTCCGAGCCCGCCCCTGCGCGCTACATCCCAGCGCTTGCCCCACCCACTGGGCATGCTCTGCCGGAGTGCCGTAAAACAGCAGCTCAGCGGCTCTGCTCAGGCATGCTTTTTTTTTACAATTTGGCTCCACTCAAAAGATGCTTTTTTATTACAATTCTCAAACCATTTAATCAAAGTCACTGGCCACCTGATAATTTTACCAGCCTTGTTTATCAATCAAAGCTTTCACCAATCTCCTGTTTAACAACTAAAGTTATAAATTCCTTTTTGCTGGGAACCACTAGCTCTATTTCAAGACAAGGGTTTTCTTCAAAGTTTTATTTTATTTGTCTTGGTTCATACTACTGCAAATAACAACTTTAAAAGTAAATGTGTTCAGAATTTGACAGTATTAGATCAGTTTTGATTGATTTATTCATAAGATTGCTAAACCTTTACTGCAAAATGTTTCCATTAAAGCCTTGTTTGGCAGACTAAAGCTTTGTTAATTCTACGTGTCACCCTATAAAAGCAATGTGCCATCCAGATAAAGCCTGCTCTCTAATCCAAAATGCCAATATTAAATTCCTGCATACTTACTTAATTCTACTATAGTCCAAATCCCAAACAAAAAGGCAAAACTTGACCTTCAAACCTTATAGAGATCTTAATATGGTTTTTTATATTTTTAATACTTGTGACACTTGGAGTTCTGAGACAGGTAAACCTACACAAGGTGGAGCTGCCTGCCCCCTCCATGGACCATGCTCAAATGCAGCAGAAGATACTGGACAAGAAAATGCCCCATCCTGGCATTCTTTGAGACCTTACTCCAGGGCTACTGGACTGTCCTAGCCACCAGAGAGTGGGTAAGCCATCCTAAGTTCTAGCCCTCATAGGAAATGTCGACACTGCCAGATTCGTCACCGACAGAAAATCGCTGCTGGAGGCTGAGGGGGTTCAGGGCAACAACAGCCCCCTTTAAGGTGTCCGTCTCAGATTCCAAGTCGCACTAAAGTCTCAGGTAAGACATTCTCTATATTTGTGGACATAGAGGCCATATATACAGAGTTCTTCCTGAGTATTCAGGCTGCTATATTAAGTCCTCAATCTCTATGATGGGGTATTGATGGTCAACCTATGCCATTTACAAACAGGGCCTATTTTGTGCAGGTCCCAGTCCTAAATCTTAAAATGCCTTTTATACAGGCTGACTTAGACACACTGAGGCCTCAACAGCTCCTACCTGTTGTTGCTGGTGGACCCTTCCTCAGTGATATAGACCACCTCCTTCCTTTCTTATTCACCAATTTCTCAGGTAACCCTAGTCAAGACACAGATGCAATTTTGTCTTCTCACTTGGTTTATACTTTTTCAGGATACATAAAAGCCTTTCTTATACTTGCTAAAGTTCTGTTACAGCAAATCATTCCAAGGACTACAACCAGGTTACAGCCTAAGTCAAAGTTGCTGGACTCCCAGCCCTAAATCTCATCATTCTGAGTGGTCATCTCATCTTCTGTCGCCTACTCGTCTCCGTCTCACAAAGGCCTCGCAGCCACAGTTAACAGGCTAAGTCATGTTTTGTTTTCCACTTTGGTTCCTAATTTCTTACATTCTATTAATAATCATTTTTACAGCAGGACTCTTTAACGGTATTGCCTACAGACTCCAACATCATGCATACCAGAGACAAGCCTCACCAACCTACTGTCTTAACTTTTATGCTTTCAGATGGGGGAGTAATCACCTCTCATAACTCCACTCCTCCTAACCCCATGTTTAATTTTCAGAATTCTGCCTTACCACGGAAATGTTTCTACCTCAACATGGTCTTGATAGAATGATATGTCTAAATCAAAGGCACCTTGCCTTCTACCTCATCTGGGTCCTTAAATATGACAGTGCCATGTCTCCTCATAATGTCTTGTCTCTTTGTTTTTCCAGTCTGACATACGTGCATTCACCAGTGAAGTTGTCCTGGCCAAAACACCTGGTACCAGCGTCTACCTGGGCATCAACCTTCATCCCGTCGACTCCCCTAGGCTCCAGTACAGCGCCCTTTGCCAGCAGGAAGTAGTTAAAGAGAGAAATCTTCGCCCCTTTTCATAATAACCATAAGACGGGATATGAAAGGTTTGGCCCAGACAGGACACTGTAGCCAGGAAAGCCACAACTGGAAGCAGGAAGCCCCATCTTGCCCTGCCCCTAGGAAGTTACCTGTGACGCCATCTTCCCGCCCCTGGGAATTTACATATGGCGCCAAACCTAGGACCAATGGGCTACCTGTGTATCCCTAATGCCCGCCTTAGGTTCCACCCCAAACCGAGGCTATTTACAGGCCCCCACACCGCGTGTCCGCCGGAGGGATTGCCGGACGCCAGCGGTGGGGTTGCCGGTCATCTCTCTCCGTGTTCTCAGAATAAAGGCCGCTTTTTATTTTATATTTCTCATCTTTTGTTAATATTTTTCATCTTTTGGAAATATCTCTATCAACAGCAGCTGCTGGAAAACCCCAGGAACTCTTCTGGAGAGAGTAACTCCAGCAATTCTCTAGGGCTCTCTGACATTCTCTGCTGCTCGCCATGATCAGTATCATGGGCACCAACTGCTGGCTGCTTTTGGTGCAGGCAGTCATCGGTGCCTCCAGCTCTTAGTGTACCAGCTTGGCATACTCTACTTCAGATAAAAATCATCAACAGGCAAAAGTATGGCATCAAAAGCCAGATGTGATGTTACATGCCTATAACCCTAGCACTCTCAGAGGCTGAGGCAGGAGGGTTGCAAGTTCAAGTCCCACCTGGACATTTTAGCAAGACTCTCTCTCAAAGTAAAGCATAGGAAAACGGCTGAGAATGTAGCTCAGTGCAGATCCCTAGAACCACCGTAGAACCACCGAAGGGGGCAGGGGCTTGTTAGGCCTCATGCCACAGCATAAGGAGGAACAGCACATGGACGGAACCCACTCATCTGTATGAGGAGGCTGCTTACACGGGAGTAAGTGGGCTTGTGAACGGGCAGTGTTAAGACTTCCTGTTTGATCACAGGTGGGAGGTGGATCCCCTCAAAGACCAGACCAAGGAAGGCTGCAGAGGGCGGAGTCCATGGGGATAAGTCTGTCGGCCAGGGCTGCTGCAGCCCAGGCAGGATCTGGGGCACCTGAAGTATCTGAGCCAAGTGCAAAGCAAGCGTGTGGAGCATCTGAAGAAGAATAAAGAATAGAAGAGCCTTTCTCTCTTGTCTCACTACCCCAGCCATGCATCTTTTTAAATCTCGTTCTAAGCAGGCAGCAAAGTGTATCCACAGTGGCCACAAAGCACCAACTATGGCTCCTTCTCCGTTCAGGGCCTTGAGACATCCAAAGGAGCTGAAGGGCTTCCAAAGAACCATCAAGCTGGGCATGGTGGCACACACCTATAATCCCAGCTCTTGGGAGGCTGAGGCAAGAGGATCACCGTGAGTTTAAGGCCAGCCTGGACTACACAATGAAACACCATCTCAGAAGAAACTAAAGCATTGTGAGTGTTCTTACACATGAGCCTGTACCTGATTCATATCTGCTGGAAGATGTCCAGGGCTTGCCAAGGCCCTCATGGAGGATAAGTCATGGAGCTGGTGGGGGGAAGGGCAGTCTTGGGCTGCCACCCCCGGGGCTGGCACAACTGGGTTTTGAAGCTGGAGTGGGAGTACAGGGAAGAGCACCGAAACTGTCTGAGCAGGCCCAGAACCCAGCTGCTGACCAGATTGGGGGTGGCGGGCTTCTTTTAAAAACCTCAGCTTTCTTTTTTTTTTCTTTTTCAAATCCATTTTATTCAAGGATAAAAAGAAAGAAAAAAAAAAACCCTACAACAAAATTTTAAGACGTCAATCAGAAGACAACAGTGGCACATACATTGTGCATTGTCATCCCAAATCATTCACCCACAGCACAGGTCATCTGCATTCTATTGTCTGACCAATACCAGTACAAATCTTTCTCTTCAGCAAACTCAGAGAAATCAGTAGTATAATCATCTTAACTATTTTTTATATACATGTACATATACATGTTTTTTCTTTCAGCTTGTCACACTAATGAAAAATACAATGTCTACACGTGTGTGTTTTATTTCACTAATGAGTATGTTCTCAAGTTGCATCCATCTACTTATAAAAGTGTCCAGTTTATCCTTCTTTATGGCTTGCTAGTACTCTGTTGTATAAAAATACCACATCTTGGGGGCTGGGGATTTAGCTCAGCGCATAAGCGCCTGCCTTGCAAGCAGGCAGTCGTGAGTTTGATCCCCGGTCCCGGTAAAAAGGAAAAAGAAAAAAAAAATACATCTTTTTTATCCATCCTTAGGTTGATGGACATTTAAGTTGTTTCCAAGATCAATGTACACATTGAGCATATTAAACACTCAAAGAGTTGTGATAGCTTCCTGAAATGTGTCAAGGAAAGTGATCAGAAAAAGAAGGAAGCCAGGCTGGGGATTTAGCTCAGTGGCATAAGCGCCTGCCTGGCAAGTGCAAGGTCCTGAGTTCAATCACCAGTGTCCCGCCCCCCCAAAAAAGAAGCCAAAGAGAAATGTAACTGGGTTTAACTAAAGTGCCAGCCTGCCGCTCCCAAAAAAGCACATTTTGTGGGAACCAGGGGAAAGGAGACTGAGTTGCTGGGACCTGGACCCTATGAGTTCACGGCGTAAGCTGGGGATGGAGCTCTGCCATTCAGTATCTAACTGGCAACTATGTGTCCTAGGCCCTATTTAAGAATAAAAAATCATCCTGTGTTGTAAGGATGGTTTTCTTAATTGAACAGGTATTGTGCCCTTACCTCAGAAACAAATATTTGGAGATTTTCATTCTACCTAGTTAATTGTATCAGGTCTTTACTCTTTAGTGTTTTATTGCTGAAAGATACTGCTGAGGTATTGTGTAGGTGTATACCCAAATGGCCAAATATTTATACAGTATTTATATTGGCCTGAAGATCCTGTAAATCATCATGGGAAAAAGATGTGTCAAAATTAAATGGAAGTTAAATAAATGGAAGTCCATTTCAGTTAAATAAATTGTTTAAAGCACCAAATAAAAAAATAAAATAAATAAATCTAGAGATCTTTTGGTGGAGTTCTTGAGGTCTTCTAAGTATAGTATCATGTCATCTGCAAATAACAATAGTTTAACTTCTTCCTTTTTTTCTTTTTGTACTGGGGATCGAACTCAGGACTGTGTACTTGCAAGGCAGGCGCTTATGCCTGGTGAGCTAAATCCCAGCCCACTTCTTCCTTTCCTATCTTTATTCCTTTTATTTCTTTCTCTTGTCTAATTGCTCCAGATAAAGTTTCAAGGACTATGTTGAATAAGAGTGGAGACAGTGGACATCCTTGTCTTGTTCCTGATTTTAGAGTGAAACTTTTCAGGTTTTGTCCATTTAGTATGATGTTGGCTGTTAGCTTGTCTTAGAAGGCTTTTATCAGATGGAGATAAAGACCGTGGATTTCAATTTTCTGTAGGTTTTTTTTTTTTATCATGAATGAGTGCTGGACTTTGTCAAAAGTTTTTTCTGCATCTATTGAGATGATCATATGGCTCTGTTAATATGATGTATTACATTTATGGATTTATATATGTTGAACCATCCCTGCATCCCTGGGGTGAATCTCAGTTGATCCACGGTGTACCATCTTCTTGATGATTTGCTGCAGTCTGTTTGCCTGCATCTTATTTTTTGCATCAATGTTCATTAAGGAGATTTGCCTATAATTCTTTCTTAGTTGGATCCTTCTCTGGTTTTGGAATAAGAGGAATGCTTGCTTCCAGGAATGAATTGGGAGTATTGCTTCCCTTTCAATTTCATTAAAGACTTTGACAAGTAGTGGTGTTAGATCTTCACTAAATTTCTTGTAGAACTCAGCAGTGAATCTGTCAGGGCCAGGGCTTTTCTTTGTTGATGTTTTTATTCAATTTAATTCATTGATATTGGGTTATTTAGGATTTTTATATCTTCTTAATTTAGCTTTGGTAATTTCATATATATCTAGGAATCTGTCCATCTCTTCTGTATTTTCCATCTTATTAGAATATAAGTTTTCAAAGTAGATATAAATGATTTTCTGAATTTCTACTGTCTGTTGTGATTTTGCCATTTCATTCCTAATTGCAAGAATTTGCGTCTTGCCTTTTTTGGATAAGGTTGGCTAAGAGTTTGCAAACTTAATTTAGTCTTCCACAGAACCAACTCTTTGATTCATTGGTTCTTTGTATCAAGTTTTAGTCTCCAGTGTGTTAATTTCTGCTCTGGTCCTTATAATTTCCTCCCTTGTGTAAGTTTTTGGTTTAGCCTGCTCTCCTTTTCCTGTAAGTCTGAGGTTCAACAACAAGTTGTTTTTATGTGCTTGCTCTGTTTTCCTGATATGGGTATTTACTGCTATAAATTTCTCTCTTAAAACTGCTTTCATTGTGTCCCACAGTTCTGGTATGTTGTATTGTCATTATCATTCAACTGTAAAAACTGTCTAATTTCTTCTTTATCTGTGACCCATTGGTTGTTCTGTAGGGTGCTATCTAATTTCCATGTGTTGATGAAGTTCCTGTGGTTTCCTTTGGCATGGATTTCTAATTTTGCTCTGTGGTCTGATAGTATGCATGGGATAATTTTAATTCCTTTACATTTACTTAAGCATGTTCTATGAACCATATATGGTCTATTTTTGAGACTGTTCCGTGTGCAGCTGAGAAGAATGTGTATTCTGATGTTGTGGGTGGAACACTATAGACATCTACTAAGTCCATTTGCTCAAAAGTTTGATTTAGTTTTAATATTTCATTATTGATTTTTTTGTCTAGTTCATCTGTCTTTTTGTGACAGTGGTGTCTTTACTCAGGCTTATTTGATTTTTTGTGTCAGTAATTGTTTTATATAGCTGGGTGCACTGGTATTTGTTGCATATATATTTATGATTGTTATCTCTTCCTCTTGGATTGTTCCCTTTAGAGAATGCGGTGACCTTCTTTATCTGTCTTAATCAGTCTTGGCTTGAAATTCACTTTGTCTGCAAACAGAATAGCTACTCCTGCTTTTTCCTGGGTTCTTATTGCATGGAGTATTGTTTTCTATCGTTTGACTTTCAGTCTATGAATTTCTTTTTGAATTAAATGTGTTTCTTGTATGCAGCATACTGTTGGGTCTTGCTTCTTGATCCATTCTGCCAGTCTGTGTCTCTTGACTGGTGAATTGAGACCATTAACACTGATGGTTAGAACTGATATGTATTGACTTATCTTGTCATGTTATTTTCCTGTTGTTGGCTTCCCCCCATTTCTCATTTCCTCTCAGTGGTTGCCTTCCCTGGTGGATTCCTTCTGTTGGGGTTCATGGAGCTATAGTCCTTATCTCTTTCTATAATGTCCTCCAGAACACTTTGGAGTGCTGGTTTGGTGGTCATAAATGTTCTCAGATGTTCTTTGTAATGGAAGTATCTTATTTCTCTATTAATTTTGAAAGATAGTTTTATGGGATTCATCAATCTGGGTTGAAAGTTGTTCTCTTTTAAAATGTGGAATACTTTACTCCAAGTTCTCCTTGACTTGAGTTTGTGATAAGAAGTCAGCTGTGATTCTGATGGGCTTTCTTTTATAGGTGACTTGTTTCTTTTCCCTAACAGTTTTTACAATTCTATTCTTGTGTTGAACTTCTGGAATCTTGACTATGATATGCCTGGCTGTAGATTTTTTTTATCATTACTAATGGTGTTCTATATGCCTCAGTTATTTGTATGTCAAATTCTTTTTCTCTACTAGGAACGTTTTCTGTCATGCAGTCTGTGAACATTGTTTAAATGTCATTTGTGGCATCTCTGGCTTGTTCATGGACTCAAATCAATCTTAAATTATTCTTCATTGTCTCATATAGCAGCTGCTGAATTGATTTCTCATGGCCCCTTACTATTTTTGAAAAATCTTTCTTTTTCTGGTCACTAACTGCAAACCTATCTATAATATCTGAGATCCTATCCTCACATTGGCCTAATCTGTTTTGAATACTCTCAGTGGAGTTTTTATTCTCCTGGATATCTGCTTGAATCTGCTTTATGGGTTCCATTTGTTTCCTTCATTTTTATTTTTTATTTTTGGTGCCAGGGATCGAACTCATGACTTCGCACTTGCCAGGCAGGCACTTAAGCCACTGAGATAAATCTCCAGCGCCTCCATTTGCTTCTTATGCTGCACTCCATAATTTGCTTAAACTCATCTAATTTTTTGTCTGTGTCTGCCCTAATGTTGCTCAGCGTTGTGTATATTTTGATAATCTCTGTAGTTATTTGAGAGATTATTTCTGATTTC
The DNA here is from genome assembly GCF_034190915.1 of Cavia porcellus. NCBI lineage: Eukaryota > Metazoa > Chordata > Mammalia > Rodentia > Caviidae > Cavia > Cavia porcellus. The sequence goes on along the minus strand of NW_026947508.1, from coordinate 21,277,790 downwards.
ATCTTTTTCCAGTGTCTCATTCAATCGCTTTGTTGCTCCTACTCCAGAGAGAACTGGTGGGGAGCTCACAGATTGTCCTATCTCATGACCTCTGTGTTTGCCTTCTGTGAACTGGATATTTGGGGTTGCATCTTGTTTAAGTACCTTCTCTTTTTTTTTTTTTTTAGTTTTATTCCTGAGGTGATGCTTGTAAGTTGCCTATTGTGGGTTGCTTCACTGGTGACATTTAGGACACTTAGGTGATGATTACTTCTCCGAAGTATCTTCCAAGTGTAGCTAGTTTCTAGGTTTTGAGTCTGTTGGAAGATCTTAGCTCTTCAGTTTGTTGGAGATGAGAAGCTATTGCTTGTTTGGCCTAGTCCCTGGTTCTTGGCACTGTGCCACAGTACTTTCCGTGACCCTTAGTTAATCTCAGTCATGGATTATCAGGGCCAATAGCTGTTTAGAACAATTATGCCATTCTTGCACCTGGCCAGCCAGCTCAAGTTACTCAGTAATCCCTGACATCCTCACTATCACTCATTCCTGAGCCACACCCGTTCTTCACAAGATAATAAATGCTGGGAGAGGCCTAGGATCGAGGCCTTTGTCTGCATGTCCTCATGAGGATTGGACTTAAGACCCCTTGGCTGCCCTTAACTTGGAACATGTCTTGGTGTCTTTATTCTCGCTGTGGATTGGATTGGTGGTGGTAGACTGGAATTAACTTGCTAGGATTCCAATAATGTCTCAATGGGATTACAAATATAACTTTTTGGGGGCTGGAGGTTTAGCTCAGTGGCATAAGTGCCTGCCTTGCAAGCGGGCAGTCGTGAGTTCGATCCCTGGTACCGATAAAAAGGAAAAAGACAAAACAAACAAACATAACTTTTTGGGTTGTGAGGAAAACTAAAAAAGAGGATTACAATACTTGGATGACTGAACTCGATATTTGGGTTTACAATAACTTTTTACTTATTGTTGAGACAAAATACCTTATGCTCGGGGCTGGGGATTTAGCTCAGCGGCATAAGCGCCTGCCTTGCAAGCAGGCAGTTGTGAGTTCGATCCCTGGTACCGATAAAAGCGAAAAAGACCAAAAAAAAAAAAAAAAAACAACCAAAATGCCTGATGCCCAAAGTTAAGGAAGGAAAGGTTTATTTCTTACAGTTCTTGAAGGTTTCAGTCCATACTTAGTTGGTTCCAAGGCAGTGTGGTGTGGCAGTGCAGCCATTCATGTTCCCTGCAAGCAACAAAAGCAAAAAAGAGAGACACTTTCTTCCTACCATTACACCTCATCCTGGTTCCACCCCTGGGCAGGTGAAACACTCACACCACCAATCAGAGCACTAGACAACAAACCAATCACAAACGCTAGATTTGATCACATCTATGATTGCATGAGGCTGGGGTGGGGCCACATGAACACAAACCACAATAAAAACAAAACCAAAAAAAAAAAAAAAAAAAGGAAAACTAATTAGTTCACTTCCAGGATTCTCTCTGGGTTCACTAGTAGACAGCTTGTGGAGACAAGAGTCCTGAATTGTGCCACTGTATCCCAGCAAGCCTCATTGCTTTATGGCGGAGCAGTAGATAACCTTAGCAGGTCTGTTCTGAGACCAGACTCACTGGGCTCACCACAGGCCAAGCAGTTTCCATGGGTCCTTGCCCAACTAGGAGCTGCCGGAGGGAGTTGGCAGCAGTTCAGGTTCTGGGCTTATCCAGCCTGACTCCAAAGTGGCTGCTGGCCAATCACTCTCTCCTGCTGGAGGACTGAGTCTTCTGTACTCACCCCAGCCAGTGCCGTCCTTCATGTCCGCTGCTCCCCTCCACTGCCGTGCCTCTCTGCAGAGGCCTCTGCGGTTGCCAGCCATCACACCATCACTGTGACAGTGCCTCCCCAAGTTCCCACGGCTCCTCTTATGCTGTGAGTCCAGCTCAGGGAGAAGGTGCCACCACCACGATCTTCTTCTTTGTTGGAGTTTTTCTTTTCACTCTCTGACAATCTCAGCTTTTGATCAGCGTCCCAAAAACTCTATCACCATCATTATCACCATGGGGGATCTTTGTGCAGTAGAAGGAACTGTTCTGGGCCGCGTGTGAATGAAAGAAGAGGGCCTCATCCCGGACAATCACCATGGGCGGGGCCGCGGATTTCAGTCCCCACTGCGCCCTCTGCTGGAGCCTGGAGCCTCGGAGATTGTGCTTTTCCCTGGTGAGCCCTGGCTCACTGGTCATGTCCATGCTACCTTCTTAAGTACCAAATGTCTCCTTCAAATAACCAAAACCATTTATTTGGTTCTTGGCAACTGTAATTCCTAGAAAATCCCCATTACTCATGTTGGATACAGCTGATAAGGGGAAAGGACTCTTTACATTTTTTGTTGTTTTGAGACAGGGTCTTGCTATATAGTCAAGCTGGCCTTAAACTCACTATGTAGCCCAGGCTGACCTCAAATTTGCAGTGATCCTCCTGCCTCAGCCTCCTGAGTACTGGAATAACAACTTTCACATTCGTTGTGGGTCCAGCCCTTTTGGTTCTATAACTATAGCAGTGTTTATAAAACATTAGATGAACACCCTGGCAGCAGAGTCTTTGAGGGAGTGGGGGCGGGGAGACCTCAGGTGCCAGCGACCTTTGTCCATTCCTCGCCTTAGGATCTCTGGGAAGCCAGGTCGCTGCTGGCTTCACAGACACATTGTTCTTTGCCCTCACTCATTTGTTCAACAAATATTTATTGAACAGTCTCCCTATGCCAGTGTGCCAAGTGCTGGTGAGAAAAGCAGTTTCTAGTTTAGTGAGAGAAACAGGTTTTAGATGGAGTCACACAGAGAAATGGAAAATTATGGTCATACTGGTACCCAGTCTGAATACCACTCTAAGATCTCCAAACCTTTTCTTTCCTATAGATGTTCAGGGTTTTGGAACAGGACAATGAAAAGATCATAAAATAATGACTCAAATATTTCAGTTTGCAGCAGTGACTGACCCAAAAGAATAAATGTCTAATAATAACACCTGCAAGGCCTTTGTCAACTGGCTAATGGCTCAAAGCTAGCCAGAGCCTAGCATGGTGGTGCATACTTACAATTCCAGCTACTCAGGAGACTCAGGCAGGAGGATGACAAGCTCAAGGGCAGCCTGGGCAACTTAGCGAGACACTGGATTATTTTTTTCTTTATAAAATCTCAGAGGGAATTCCTGAAGTTGCCCACATCTGACAAACTGGAAATGGTCAAATGTGCACTGAGGAAGGGGCTTCTGCTCCTGAGTCCTCACCCACCGCTCCTTGACAGCCATTGCAAACCCAGCATCAGCTGAGTTAGCTCAGCTCTTGGCACTAGACAGGTACTTTTTTTTTTTTTTTAAATAAACTATGGTGGAGCAAATACAACTGACCAGATGAATTTAAAACCAGTCATATAGCTGGCACATGCCTGGCAGCATGGCAGATGCCTGGCAAGCTTGAGGTCCTGAGTTCAATTTCCAGTACAAAAATAAATAATGACATGACATCAGCAACCCTTCCCTTTATTTTGACCTCTGCTTTATCCGCTCTTTTCACCTCCCACTTTTGCCATGGCTTGGGACCATGTTCTTGCTACCCTGAACTGCTAATCCAGCCTCCCAAAAGATATCCTTGCTCCAGGCTCAGGTAATCCACGGTTTCTCTGTGTTCCCTCACACTGCCAGCAAGGTCACCATATACCTGGAAGCAGTCTGGTAACTCCTCTGTTCTACAACCTTCAGTGGCTCCCAATGGCTGTGGGAAGAAGACCAAAGTGTTCAGCACAGCATCCAAATTAAGCATTATCATCCCCTTTTAAGCATTTCTCCTACTATCTGCCCTCCTGGACACAATTCTTTTCTCTGGACTAATCTTTAAAGGTGTGAAAGCTGGGGGTGTGGCTCTGAGAGAGCACTTGCCTACCATGTGGGAGACTCTGGGTTCCATCCCCAGGACTACAGAAAAAAAAGTAGACAACTCAGTACAGTACTGCATGCTTGAGGGCCCAAAAGTACTGACAAGGGGAAGCAGTGAAACAAAAGGATACACAAGAAAGGACAAAGAAAGCCAGTAGGAGTTGGGCTTAAGACTCACGAAGGGGCCAGGTGTGTAGCACATGCCTCTAATCCCAGCAATTGGGAGACCGCAGGCTGAGGCGGGAGGATCACCCGTGAGTTCAACGCCAGCCTGAACTACATAGCAAGACCCTGCCTCAAAAAGAAAAAGTCACGCAGGGCTGGGTTGTGCTTCAGGCTGAGTCAGCTATGTCACTACTATGTCCCTGCGTCTCTCAAAGGTCATAGGAGCAACAAGACAGCTAATTCATCCCTAGTCGGTTGGAAACCCTGGCCAGCTGAGTGGCCATCTCAGCTTGACTAGCACCATGGAGATGAGGGTCCTCAGGGTCTGTGGCTATCAATGTGTTAAAGAATAAAAAAAAATAACTTCATGATGACATTTTTAAAAATTTTCTTGTTTTGTCTTTTGCAGTGCCAAGGATTGAACCCAAGGCCTCATACATGCTAAGAAAATGGTCTACCACGGAGCTAAATCCCATTAAGCTTTTAATTGGGTTTATTTTTTGTTCTACAATCTGGCAATCCTTTATTCCATAACACAAAATGAATGTGTCAATTAGCCAAACAGACAAGGTCTATTTTATAGATAGAGAAAAGATTGATGAAAGCAGAAGCAAAGAACAAAAGGGCTGGGCATTTCAAAGTTACTTTCCTTGTAAAGCAGGGCCAGGAGGACAGTAATAGTTACTTCATATCGGGTTCCTTCAGGTTCCTCTGTGAGCATGTGGAAGGGTTAAAGTTCAGGGGAGTTTATCATTATAAAAATTAAAAACTGGCCAGTTTGGGATATTTGATTGTTATCTTTCATTTCTCTTGATTTTTTTAGAAGGTAAAATAAGCATTTTAGTTTCTGTTTGATGTGTGGAACTTTATTGTGAGTGATTTCATTTTGATTTTTACTTTGGTCTGCTGGGGCCCAGTGGAGGAGCCTAATCCAAAACTTGGCCTTCTATAATTTGTATGTAACAAGATTTAAACCAGGAAAATCTGGCCTTCGCATGAAGTGGACTCTGCCATGCAAGATGGTAAGAGACTCAGCAAGAAGGCAAACCACAAGCCAGATGGTGTGTGGGCTGGGAGACCAGAAGAGCATCCACCAACACCACCAACACCACCATCACCACCACCTCTATGGTAAGCAATTGGCTGACTGGAGGACTCTGGGTGAGACATAGCAACTGAGCTGAAGGGAGCAGCTTAATGCTTGTGTTGTTTGGTTGGCCTGGGCCTGGTGGTCGGGGCATCTACTTGGGGAGGGTGACAGTGTGCATTGTGGCAACTGTGGGGGATTATCCTTCTGTCTTGTTTTTGGAATCCAATGTTTTATTTCCTTTTACTGTTGTTTTGTTTGTAGGTCTAATGGCCTCAGCAACTACTTTGAAGGAACAATATACAGTACAACAACCATTGCTAAATTCCTATCATCTTGTTTTGAAAACCTATATATAGCTGGGATTTTGTTTTTGTGTTTGCTTTTTGTCATTTTGCTTTTGTTGCTGTTTTTTAGGGTTTTTTGCTTCTTGATTCATCTGTTTTTTTCTCTTTAAAATAAAAGAAAAAAAAAGAAACTAAAAAAATCCATGTACCAAAGGCTTTTTTGGGGGGAAGGGGACAGTGTCTCACTATGTAGCCTAGGCTGGCCTTGAACTTGTGGCAGTCTTCCTGCCTGAGTCTGCTGAGTGCTGAGATTACAGGCATGTATCACCACACCCAGCTCTCTGGAGGCTGAGGCAGGAGGACTGCTGTGAGTTGGAGGCCAGCCTAGATTACATAATGAGTTCAAGGCCAGCCTGGACTACAGAGTGAGACCTTGTCACAAAAACAACAAAAACAAAACAAAACTCTAGGGGCACATGTGAAAAAAAACATCAGGAAAATTTGATATGAATCAAATTTGAGTGATGAATTAAATCTTCATTGTGAAGTTTGCCTAGAAAATAATTATTGCATATAAAAATGATTTCAGCAAAACTTAAAATGGGAAAAAAAAGAATTATTTAAACTGTACTATATGGAATATTCTATAGAAAATTAAGTCTAAGTGAAAATTTATCAATGAAAGGTTCTTGCCCTATAATAAATTACTGTATGGTTATGGAAGTGGTCTAACATGGCAGAAGGCCAAAGCAGGAACACTTACCACTTCCTGCTTCTTCTTCAGCCTTAATTGCAATTCCCCTTCCTGTTTGTGCAGGAAGAAAATTCCAATCAGCTCCAGGCGCCTCATCAATGCCTGCCCTAAGTGCCACCCCTGGTCAGAGGTTATATGTATATCCCATGTCCCATATTCCAGGGCAGAGGTGGCTAGACCATCTATGGTCATGGGCTCCTCTCCATGTCCTTGGAATAAAGACTATATTTTACTTTACATTCTCTGTGTTATCACGCTGAAAACTCTTTCATAATGGTGCTGTGACTCAGATGGCAGAGTGACGCCAGGGATTCTCCAAACTGGGAATCCCTCCCAGTTTGAACTCCCCTGCCTGAGAACCACCTTTTTCTTCCTCTGGGACTGTTTACTTGCTGCCGCTAATCTGCAAACAGCGAGCTGCCATCCAGGGTTTTCTGTTTCCGTTCCTAATTTGCAAGCTTGCATCAGAGAACCCATCCTGCCTGCCAAGAGGAACAGGGATACCAGTTTTCATGCTCCTTAGGACATATGGCTTGAAGCACAACTGTCATTTTTGTTCCCTGGGACACTGCCCCAAACTCTTCGGTGACCCGGCTGAGGAGAACAGGTGTTGGGAGTTTCCATTGTCACACTTTCAAACCTGGCGAGGACCTCTTTTGATAGGTGTGACCCAGCAACAGCTTCCATGTTCCTTGGGGGGAGCTAAAGCTCTTACGTCCTGAGGCAAAGTTGTTCTCTCAGCTCACTTATAATTTGATCATGGGGACCACTTCCCGTCCCCCAAAAAACATACCTCTGGGGTGCCTGGTTCGTAACCTTGGTGCTCTAGGCCTCAAGAGGGCTATAAAAACCAAAAAGCTGGGGCTGGGAATTTAGCTCAGCGGCATGAGCACCTGTCTTGCAAGCAGGTGGTCATTAGTTCGATCCCCGGTACAGATTAAAAAAGAAAAAAAAAAAAAAAAAAAAAAAGAGCTGATCTTTTATTTATGCTTTTGTCACATTGGTGGCAAGTAGACAAAACCCCTTCATTTTAAGCCTTTTTCACTTTAAGGAAGTATCCTTCTCTCACCCTGTCTTTTTTTATTTTATTTTATTTTTTGGTACCGGGGATCAAACTCACAACCTCACACTTGCCAGGCACGTGCTTGTGCCACTGAGCTAAATCCCCGGCTCTCACTTTGTCTTGTATAATGGCCCAAATACATCTGGCTTACCCCCTGCACTGTCCTCTCCCACAGTGGCCTCTGATCCTTCCCTTAGCATCTCTCCCCAGTCTCCAACTTCTCAATCCCCCCCACCCAAGCCATCTGTTCCATTGGAAGGTTCTTTGTCCTCTTCCCTTGTCATTTTCTCCCCCTGCTCACCATATTCAGTCTCACGTGTTGCAGCCTTCTGGCAGGCCACATGGTTATCAGCAGCCATCCTGCTCCAGCTGGCATGGAGGACAGCCTGCCATCTTGTGGCCCTCTGCCCATGTGACAAGGTGCCACCATCTTGCAACGGGTCTCAGGGTCAATGGCTGCCCCCTTGTGGCAGCCCCTCATGTGATCCGCAGCAGCCATCTTGCTGCGGATCACATGATGACAAGTCACCATCTTGTGCTCCCTCACTGTGTTACTGGCAGCAGCTAGGCTGCTGCAGGTCACATGGTAACCCACCAACAGCCTGTGTTTCCTTGTCACAGAGTGCTCAGCCGTTTTATGGCCAATCATCGGGTAATTGCCCACACACGTGCCAGACAGTTGGCGGCTCGGTGTCTGTCTACTCCACAGCCTTCTCAGTCTCAATCTCTACTCCCACTTCAGGAATAGGCCGGCTCTGAGAGATTAGGTAATATTTATAATGTTCCTTTTCTCCTCGTTGACCCATCTCAGATTAACCATAAATTAAGTTCCTTTTCTGGTATTCTTATTTAAAGAGATCTCTATTAATTGATCTACAAGAAGGTTCACATTAGTCTATTTATTAAAGTTCAAACTGGCCAAATATATTTGAAGTCACTCTTATTTTATAAGATGATTGTCAGTCTATATATCTGTTGTCCGTTTGACCATTTGCCTGCTCTGAAACAGCTGTTGCTTTTTATTTGAGCTCAACATTTTTTTCCTCCTCTTTTATATTTTCAGATTATTTAATCAAGGTTTATTTGGGTTATAGATTTTAAAAAACATGCTTCCACTTAGGTTGCCAGCTGGTCAAAATGATGCTAAAATCGGTTAAACAAAATCTCTTGGGGAGAGGAAACATTAGACAGGACCTCAATTAATAAATGAGAAAGTAGCCATCTGGTAACTTTAACCAGCTCTTGTTCATTAATCGGAGGCCCCAATAATCTTCATAGCCTTATGGGAGACACCTCAACTAAAGTTCATATGACTAAGACAATTCATTGTTGCTGATCTGATGGTATATTCATGCCTTCAAATATAAAATTTGGGTTGTTTACGATGACAAGTGTTTTCTTTCAGATCCAGATGTCTGCCTTTTTCTTGTGCTCCAGCCAGGAGATTCAGGTCAGACCAATACAAGGTCACAGGTCAAATAATAATTTGGAAACAAAAATTTATGTAATATATATGTTATACTTAGAGATGCTTAAAGAGTGAACTGTCCAAACAATGTCACAAATTTCTTTAGTGCTCAAATGTTAAAACACCCATGGTTAATAGAAAATCATAGTTTCATTTAATGTTCTATGTTAAGCTTACTGCCTCTTCTGCACTGTACTGTTATCAATCTTCTAGATGTTCAACAACTAAAATTAAGAGATAATCATAAATTTCTTTTGGATTCCCTTTGGTAGGATCCATCAGATCTTTTCCAAAATAAGGGTATATGATGCTTATTGGGGCCATAATTAACTATATTCAACTGGCATTAAATGACACTGCAGCTGATTTCTCACCTAAATAAAAAAGTAAAATTAATAAAACAGGCTATCCTCCAAAAATAAGATGGCATTAGACATTCTAATAGCATAGAAGGTACTTATACAATTATAAAACCTAAATGTGTGTATGACAAATGAATGACGTGTCAGTTTCTAAAACTCCCTAGACCTTATTCTTATCCTCCTTATGGGAAGTCATTACTAAAATTATACTCATAAATACTCTGTTGATTCTATTTGACTCCTGCATACGTAATTGATTGTTTGCCTTTGTCTCCTTTAGACTTAAAGCTAGGGGCTGGGGATTTAGCTCAGCGGCATAAGCAACTGCCTTGCAAGCAGGCGGTCGTGAGTTTGATCCCCGGTACTGATAAAAAAAAAAATTAGACTTAAAGCTGTATGCCTACCCAAGATAAAAACCCGATGTCTTGTGACTGTGGAAGAGACATATACCTTCCACTGTGGGCCAGACCCCAAGACAAAAGGTAAAACTTGGTCCTTAGACCCCACAGGGAGACCTTTTTAATATGGCTTTTTGTGTTTCAACAACAAAGATAAAAATCAAAAGAAAAATAACAATCTGATCTTTTAGCAGTGACAGTTGAAGCTCTGAGACAGGTAAACTGAGACAAGGCAGAGCTGCCTGAGCCCCTCCCGAACTATGCTTCAAGTACAACAAAGAAGGACATTGGGCAAGAGAGTGCCCCCACCCGGGCATTCTTCTGGAGCCTTGCCTCTATTGCAATCTCAAGGGCTATTGGAAGAGGTACTATCCTAGCTTCCAGAGAGTGGGTAAGGCATCCTCTAACTCCTTGCCCTCACAGGAGATCTCATCACCACCGGATTCATCACTGACTGATCTACTCAGACTTGCTGCTGAAGATTGACAGGGCTCAGGGTCCACAGCCCTCCATTAAGGTATCCTTCTCAAAACCCCAAGTCCCACTGGAGGTCTCAGGTAAGACATTCTCTGGACTTGTGGACATAGAGGCCATATATAATGTTCTTCCTGAGTTTTCAGGCCATTATATTAAGTCCTCAGTCTCTATAGTGGGTATTGACAGCCAGCCTACTCAGCCTTTGCAGACAGGGCCTATTCCATGCAGGTTCCAGACTCTCTTCTTTATCCATAGTTTCCAAGCAATTCCAACATGTCCCTTTTTAGGTAAGGATCTTCTTCAAAAGCTTAACTTCTCCTTCACCTTCTCCCTCCCCACAGCTCTAGTCCTCCAAACACCCTCATAGTGCACCACAAAATCATCCCCTCCTCTTCCTTCTTCTCTGATCAGTCCCATAGTTTGGGATACCTCCAGTCCCACTTGCTCTACCCATACCATGCCTATTTTAATTCATTTCAGGGATCCTTGAATTTTTCCTTGCATTCCCCAGTATCCCATAGCTCCCAAACTTTTACAGGGACTTAAACCTATAATCAAGCACCTTTTAGACAATGGTTTTCCTAAACCTACCCATTTATCCTATAATACTCCCATTCTCCCAGTACTCAAGCCTGATGGGTCTTATCATCTAGTGCAGGACCTTGGGGTAATCAATAATGCCATTACCCCAATCCCCCCAGTGGTGCCAAACCCTTATAACATGCTCTCTCATATCCCTCCCTCCACCACTCACTTTACAGTCATAGATCTTTAAAAATGTATTTCTTATTCCTCTGTGTTTATGCAGACTGACCCAGATACTCTAAGGTCTCAACAACTTATGCCTGTCATCTCTATAGTAAAACCTCTGAGCCTCAGGGACACATACCACCCCCTTCCTTTCCTATTCATCAATTTTACGGACACAACCCCTTGACTGACAGGTAGATTTTGCACACATGCCCTGCCACAAAACTCTCAAATATCTTCTCACCTTTGTTTGTACTTTTTAAGGATGAATAAAAACCTTTCCCACAACTAGGAAGACTGCTTATGTGTTACTAAAGTCCTGTTACAGAAAATCATCCCAAGAATTACAACTAAAATGGAGTGGCCCCTACCTGGTCTTCCTCAGAACTTCAACGGTGGTCAAGGTCGCTGGACTGCTACCCTGGCTCCATATCACTCAAGCTAAGTGATTCCCTCTTAATCCTACTTCCCCTGACCCTACACATTCTGAAAGGTCATCTCATCTTCTATCTCCCACCCATGTCCGTCTCACCAAGGCCTCACAGCCACAACTCTCAGGCTAAGTCATGTTTTGTTATCCAATTTAGTTCTAATCCTTTATATTCTATTAATTAATTATTTTTTACAGCAGGACTCCTGACGGTCTTTCCTGAAGACTCCCACACCATGCGTAAAATTGTCTTCATGTTGCTCTACATGACAACTGTCTTAGTTCTGTCTACAAACATGAGGTCCCTGTGGGCCTAGGCTCTCATCTCCCCTATAGGGACACAGTCATGGCCCTCCCCACCCCTCTTATTCTTTCCAGCTCAATTCCTGGACCAGAGACAAGCCCTACCTACCTACGCTCTTAACTCTTACCCTTTTAGATGGAGGAATAATCACCTCTCATAACTTCACTCCTCCTAACCCCACACTTATTTTTCAGAATTCTACCTCACCATGATAATGATTCTACCTCACCATGGTCCTGATAAAATGACATATCTAAATCCAAGGCACCTTTCCTTCTACCTCCCCTGGGTCCTTAAATATGATAGTGGCCTGCCTCCTCATAGCATCTTGTCTTTTTGTTTTTCTAATCCAGATTGTAAGCATTCACCAATGATTAATACTTTGTCCTGCCTGAAACACCTGGTACCAGCTTCTGCATGGGCATCAACCATCATCCCGTCAACCTTCCTAAACCCCAAATACGGTGCCCCCCTTTCAGCAGAAAATAGTAAGAGAGAGACTTTGCCATTTTCCTACAATAAAAAGATGGGAATGAAAGGTTCTTCCCCTAGAATAAATTACTGTATGGTTATGGCGGTGGTCTAACGTGCTGGAAGGCCAGAACAGGAGCACTCACCACTTCCTGCTTCTTTCTCAACTCTAACTGCAACTCTCCTTCCTGTTTGGAAGGCACAGAGAATTCCAAACAGTTCCTCCAGCATCATCAATGCCTGCCCTAAGCACCACCCCTGGTCAAAGGTTACATATATCCCCTACCTCATATCGCGGACGCAGGAGACAGCACAGCCACCATGGGTTGTGTGCTCTTTCCCACGTCAACTCACTAAACCTGTTCATTTTGTACTTTTGCTTCTCTATTGCACCAGAATAATCTGAGGAAGTCAGGAGTCAGCATCCCACCCTGCTACAGGAAAAGGAAGAGTCAGGGCTGTTAGCATGCCCCCTGCTTAGTACATGACTGGCTCCTAATTTAATCAATTTTACCTGAGCAATTAATCTTCTTGATTAACCACAGTTCTGTCCCGCCCTATCCCCACCTTGCAAATTCCCATTTTTTCCCACCTTTGACCCATCTAACCCCATGATTTTATTGTATAAAAGTCCCTGGAAAAGACAGAGTCTTTGACAACCTACTTGGGACCCCTTCTGTCTCTAGAACAGAAGCTTTCTTGCTCTCAATAAATATATTCCACTCTCAACCTCTGTTGTTCCTAAAACTCATGCTTCAATTTTAGAGAACACAAACTCATACTGGACATATGATAGGCCAGGAGTTTCATTCCCCTATATCAACATGATCTCTGATCAGAAGTGGCACATGGGGAGGCACTGACGATGTGTGAGGAACTCATTGGAATTTTCTTTGCGTGCAAACAGGAAAAGGAGCTGCAATTAGGGCTGAAGAAGAAGGAGGAAGTGGTAAGCGTTACTGCTTTGGACTTCTGCCACTTTAGACCACGCCATGATTATACAGTAATTTATACTAGGGCAAGAACCTTTCAATAGGGAATTTATACCTACAAATGATCCATCTTTATTCTTTTCCCCCTTCCCCCAACCAAGCACTTCAACCTTTGTTTTTCTCCTATTTTCCCCCTATTTACAAAAGCTTTGTTTCCATTTTTTTCTTCTCATTTTTCTTTTCCCTTCCTTCCTTTCCCTCTCCCCCTTTTTTGTTCCCCTTCCCATCTGAACAATTTTTCCTATTTGTCAGTCTCTATTATACATTTTGCCCTTTATTTACACTTTCAGATTCTCACATCAGAGAAACAATGTGATATTTACACATGTGTTCAATTTATTTGCATCAGAGTATGATCTGATGATGCATGTATTTACCTAGTCTTGGGTTTATTCTTCTTTATGGCTGAATAATACTCCATTGTGTGTGTGTGTGTGTGTGTGTGTGTGTGTGTGTGTGTATTGTCTTTTTCATTTTTATTGGTACCGGGGATCGAACTCACGACCGCCTGCTTGCAAGGCAGGTGCTTATGCCGCTGAGCTAAACCCCCAGCCCTCATTGTATATTTTTTAAAAAACCTACCTCTTTGGGGGCTGGGGATTTAGCTCAGCGGCATAAGCACCTGCCATGCAAGCAGGCAGTCATGAGTTCAATCCCCAGTACCCATTAAAAAAAAACTACCTCTTTTTTAATCTATTCATCAGTTGATGGGCATTTGTAATGTTTCCAAGACTTATCTATTACAAACTTTACTACTATAAACATGGGTGCACATACATCACAATGTTATGATGCTTTTAATTCTTTCAGGAAGATACCAAGGAGAATAGCTGGATAAAATAGAACCTCTAGTATTGGTTTTTTGAAGAATCTCCATGTTGACTTCCACAGTAGTTGCACCAGTCTCCCTCCCAACAGTGGAGAAGGTTCCTTTTCCCCTACAGCCTCTCCTGAATTTGTTATTGGTTGATTTCTTGGTAATAGCCATTCTTTCTGGAGTGAGAAGGAATCTCAGTGTTGTTTTAATTTGCATCTTTTGAACAACCAGTGATGTTGAACATGTTTTCATATATTTATTTTGTTTCTACGTCTTCATCTGAGAAATGTCTGTTCATTTCAGATACCCATTTTCTATTTTATTTTGTTTTGTTCTGTTTTTGGTGCCGGAAATTAACTCAGGACCTTGGACTTGCCAGGCAGGTGCTTGTGCTACTGAGCTATATCCTTGGCCCCTCAAATGCCCATTTTTGGACTGGGTCTTTAAATTTGAGAAGTCTGACGCCTTAGAGTTCTTTTTATATTCTAGATAGTAGTCCTCTCTCTGAGGAACAGATTTTCCAGCAGTTTCTAAGCCTCCAGGTGTGTGTCCACCAGGAGGGACAAATGGACGATTTCCGCTTCTTATAACTCAACTCAACACAACTGAACTTCAACAGATGAGTTTACTATCTCATGCACAAAGTACGTACCAATTATTTTACCACTAAGAACTGAGTCCTCTATTCAGTTTATCAAGAAGCTCTAGCAAGTATGTCCAAAATTCTTTTTTTTTTTTTTTTTTTTGTCTTTTTCCTTTTTATCGGTACCAGGGATCGAACTCACGACTGCCTGCTTGCAAGGCAGGCACTTATGCCGCTGAGCTAAATCCCCAGCCCCCAAAATTCTTGATGTTTCTCACTTTGTGTTATATTTAAAACATTTTGATTGTTTTAATTTTAAATGTTATGCTCTTTTCAGTTGAATTTATGACTAGTTAATCCCCAGATAAAGTATATTAATGTGAACTTTCATGTTTTTTTTTTTTTTTTTAACTTTCATCTTTTCAAGCTTTCCAGAATACTTTTTATCTTGCTCTTCTGGGGTTTAACCCAGGGCCTCTCCACGGAGCTACATCTCAGCCTCTCTGTCTCTGTTCTTATATTTAAAACTTTTTTTTTTTTTTTTTTTGAGACAAGGCCTTATGTAATTCACTCTGGCCTTGATCTCATTATGTAGCCCAAGCTGGTGTTGAACTCATGGCAAACCTACCCAAGCTTCTCTCCAGTGCTGAGATTACAGGCAAGGACTAGCAGGCTGGCTTTCTTTCTTTCTTTCTTTCTTTCTTTCTTTCTTTTTTTTTTTTTAAACAAACCAAGGAAAGCTTTATTCAGGATGTTACTGTGGGAGACCGAGAATGAGTGTGGATTGGAATCAGGTGTGCTTCACGGATGTGGAGCGGGAGACCGGGAGAGATGGAGAGATGAAGAAAGAAGGAGAGGGAGTGAGGAGGAGGAGAGGGAGAAGCAGGGAGAGAAGAGAGAAACAGGAGGAAGCTATTGAGATCTAGGTAGGATACACACACACACACACACACACACACACACACACACACACACACACACACAGGGGCCCATGCACACACCTGCGGACTCTAAAGCTGAACTCAGCCATCCAAGGTCACAGCCTCCTGAAGAAAAGTTTCAGAGAAGCGTGATAACCTTGTGGCCCAAGGAGTCCTTGTCATATTGCCAAGGATGTGATTGCATCACTGAGAAATCCTATTTTCCAAAGTTTTGTCACCTAAGTATCAAGAGCGCCCCCTGCTGCCGTCAGGTCTCAAAGAGTGATTCCACAAAGAGCCACAGCGGAATCTCAGGATCAAAGACCAATCAGCAAGAGCCACACTGAATCTGGAGAGCCCTGTAATAGGATTGACTTATTTTTTCTTTTAATTTTCAGACAGAGTCTTGCTAAATTGCCCAGGCTTGGCTTAAACTTGCCGTTTTCATGTCTCAGCCTTCCAGAATATGGGGATTACAGTCTTTCACCACCACACCCACCCTGCTGTCTTAATCTCAAACATTTTATCATACACATTACAAACATGCCCTTACATGGCATCCTGTGTATGATTCAAAGGTCCTAGGCTTAATGATAATGTTGCCTTGGTGTGTCTCAAGCTTTGGCCTTTGCCTATATCTTATTTATTTCTCAGTGATTTGGGGGTTTATAGGATTTCAGAATCAAGTTCCTTAACCCAGGAGGTTAAGGCAGGAAGATCCCTTGAAACTAGGGTCCAATGACAGCCTAGGTAATATCGAGAGCTCCACCTTAAAATACAAAGAATTCCAGAATTAATATGAGACAAGTGGCACACAAGTAACATGTGGCTATTGCCTTTGTCCTACATAATACTTAAGCTATTAAAATTTGGGGCTGGGGATTTAGCTCAGCAGCATAAGCACCTGCCATGCAAGCAGAGGGTCGTAAGTTCGATCCCCGGTACTGATTAAAAAAAAAAAAAGTTTTACTTATTAGCAACTATAATTAAGAAATTTTTACAAAAAAAAGACTTCTGGCATCTGTTAAAAGAAATAAATTACAGTATTGGGAATATAGCCCAGTACAATCAATAAAGTAACATTTTAGATGTTCTAGTAACACTAGAATCACATTCGTTGTTACTATTTAAGGTTCTGCTTTAGGCTTTTTTTTTTTGGTGTTTTTTTGTTTTTGTTTTTTTGATACAGGATCTTGCTATGCAGTTCAGGGTGCCCTTGAGCTCACTTTATAGTCCAGGCTGGTCTCAAATTCACCACAATCCTCCTGCCTCTGCCTCCTGAGTCCTGGCATTAGAGGCATGCACCACCTCCAATGCCACCACGCCCAGCCTCACTGTATTTTCTTTCTTTTTTTTTTATAAACTCATTCTCTTTCCAAATCAGTGTATTTTCTATCACATCACATATGTGGTTGTCTTACCATGGAGAAAAAAATTTACTTTTCTCTGCTTTTATTCAACTCACTGTATTTTCAATTTTCTTACCCAAAGTCTAGTTCTCATCTGAGTTTGTGACCCCATTCTAGGAGTACTAGAAGTTACAGTAACTACACTAGTTGATGTAATCAGCATAACTGCATTTAAATACAGACTCAGAGATTTAGCCTCTCTGAGGCTCAACTATCTCCTCTGTAAAATGGTAAGAACAATACCTGCATGGCACACAAGACTGAGTTCGTAGAAGTAAAATGCTTAATAGTGCCTGCCCAATAGCCCACGGACCATGTCTATCCTATTTACTATTGCATCTCAGGTCCTGGAACAAAGCAGCGATCAACAAAGATTTTTTTTTTTTTTAAATCGGTACCGGGGATCGAACTCACGACTGCCTGCTTGCAAGGCAGGTGCTTATGCCGTTGAGCTAAATCCCCAGCTCCAACAAAGATTTTTAATAAATTAATTGACCAAAAATCTGCCTACCAAGTGGTATTAAAAGCAATGTTAAGAGGCTGGGGATTTAGCTCAGCGGCATAAGCGCCTGCCTTGCAAACCAGGCAGTCGTTAGTTTGATCCCTGATACCGATAAAAAGGAAAAAGACCAAAAAAAAAAGCAATGTTATACTTTTTTAGAAGAATGGTCTTGCTTTGTACCTCAGAATGGCCCTGAATTCACTAGGTAACCCAGCCTGGTTGCAGCTTGTAATAATCCTGCTGTCTCAGCCTCCCAACTACTGGAACTACGAGAGGGCACCTATACACCTATTTCAATTATTCTGAATACAACATTGCAGGTTGGGTGTGTGGCCCACCCCTGTACTCCTAGCACCCTGAGGCCTGAGACTGGCGGATTTCAAATTCGAACCCTGGCTGGGCAAATTTTCAAAACCTTGTCTCAAATAAGAACGGGGGTGGGGGTGGGGGGCCGGGGATTGAGCTCAGCACCTAGCTGGCAATCAGGAGATCATGAGTTCAATCCCCAGTACAAAAAAGGCGGGAGGCTAGGAATATCGCTCTGTGGTAGAAGACCCCTGAGTTTGAGCCCCACTATCAACAAAATACAACAAAATCCGAAGTGACTAGGGTTCCTGACCTGGGATAGTATCAGAAGTATCGTCAAGAGGGTTCACATCCATATATATATATATATATATATATTTGTACCAGGGATTGAACTCACCACCTCGCGCTTGCCAGGCAGGCATTTATGCCCCTGAGCTAAATCCCTAGCCCCCATTCTCCAGTATTTTTAAAAAGGTCGCCGTAGGTAAGAGGACCAGCAGGAGGTGTTACAGAAAATGAATTCGATTTCCCATTATTGCAGCGCTGGGAATTGAACCTTGGGCCTCTCGCACGCACTCCGCAGCAGAGAATATGACTCTTTATGGAACAACAAAAAAAGCAATCTCACGAGGTGCTAGGACGCTCGTACCGCAACGTCAAAGCAAGAACTCTACCACACTACTTTAAGGTCATCTTTTTTTGACTAGTGACACTATAGAGGGACAAAGATGGTGGTAAACAAAGGAAATTACGTTGGGAGTCGCTTACACGTCTTAAGTGAGCGCTTAGGTCCTGCGGGAGGATTGTTTTGATTGGTTGTTTTCTTGAGCTACGGTCCTAGCAATACTCCCAGTCTGGACTTTTTTGCTTGCTTTTCGGGTTATGCCCTTAGTAAAGATGGCGCAAAGGCTTCCGGTTTCACGCGGGGCATGCGCATTCTCAGAAATTTGGCCGGAGAAGGCAGACAAAATACGTAGGATTCGTGAGCGTAGATTGGCTGAAGCGGGAAGCGTGCGCTGACTGGCTCCGCGCTTCGCGGGAAGGAGTTTGTGGCGCCAGAGAAAAGTGGATACAACGGTGTAGCGGCGACGGGATTCTGTGGTGTTCTGCGAGAGTACCGTACAGGAACCTTCTGGCCTTCTTTTCCCAAGAGATTCGCCACCAAGATGTGGAATAGTAATGATGGGTGGGATGGGGGAGGAGGAGGAAAGTCGCAGAAGGATTGAGCGAGCCGGGGGTCGAAAGGCGTGCGGCGGCGGGGGCGAGAGCTGAGGTGCCGGCGTTTGCGGTGCAGGGGCTGTTGGGAGGGTGGTGGGAAGATTAGGGAGACAGGCCCAGTGTTGGGGCGCATGAAGTCTCAGGGAACCTGCTGGATTCTCATGTGCTAGGGGTGCAGCACAGATACTAACACTGTTGTTCAAATCAGGTGGCTATGAAAGCTATAGCAGCAGCAGCTACGGAGGAGGCGTCAGCTACACTCAGACCCCGGGAGGTTTCGGATCGCCCACAGCTTCTCAGGCTGAGAAGAAATCAGTAGGTTGAAAGACTACGGTTTGACTTTGTTTGGCCTTCTACTGGTCTAAAACTCCGAACTCATGCAACAGAAAAAAACATTTGTGGCGAAGAAAGGGTGTTATGCATGAACTTATTAGAAAGCTATCGATTATTTTCCATGTGTCTTAAAAATGTGTAAGTGCTGTAGATTTTAAAAACGAAATCCTCCGTAATTTTGCAGCCACTATTTCCTTGGTTTTGTTCTGACATTTCTCTCAGCTATTGAGTTAGTCTGGTGGAAAACCTTTGAACTTGTTTACGTAGCCAGTTTTATATTACTATATTCAAAGTTGTTTTCCGGTTAAACATAGTGAGATGACATAATGCAGTGGAAAAGTATGGAGGTCTTTTGGTTTATTTTTCCTTTTTGTTTTTTGAGACTGTCTTGCTGCGTAGTTCAGACTGGACTTGAACTCACTATGTCCCCCGTGTTGGCCTTGAATTCACCGTGATCTTCCTGCCTCAGCCTCCTGAGTGCTGGAGTTAGACACCACCAAGCCCAGTAGGAGTGTAATTTCACTGACACTTGTTTTCAAAGTGTTGGCAGACTTGTTTCTTAACCTTCTTGATTACCTTAAATTAAGTGGGATTAATATATAACTTACAAGAATGTAGTGAGATTTGGTCCTAAATAAAGTGCCTACTCTGTGGTCACTTTCCATGAACATGTCTGATATTATCTTTAAAAGAACATTAGTTAGCAGTTTAAAGCCCTATGACCCTTCATTTTTCTCTTCTGATGATGGTACTGCTACTGCTTATAACAGGATACTTCTAAAAATTGATAAATAAAAAAATGTAGGAAAGTGATCCACAGAAAGTTTATCTAAATGATTATCGCTTTTTTAGAGATGAGTTTCCACTTAACAGTTGCTGTTAATATCATTCTGTAACTGCGGAATTAATCTGGCTTCCCTTTAGAGTCCACTCAGATGTGGTGTTTAAGATTCAGTGTTTGGGATACAGGTGTTTGGAGTACTTTCCTTAAAACTCTTAATCCAGGTGTAGGTTGAGGAAAAAAGCTATCAGTAATTGCTATGCATTTGGATATTGCTTTATTTTTCACGAGTTCATCATGTAGTCCTGTAATATTGTTCATTCCAGCATACAGCAGAGGCTAAGGTATATTCAGGGACTAAGTTAATAAGTAACTAGAACCAGATGGTGCATACAGGACACTGAGCAAATCTAAAATCTTGAGAAGCTGCTTCATTCTTTTTTTTTTTAATCTCTCAAAAACCGAAGAGAACTTCAGGCCCTCCTGCCCCCCGTTTTGTTTCTGTATCTCTATTTGTCTGTCTCTCACTCTCAGTAGTGCTGGAGCTGGAGCCCAGGAACCTGTGCACCAAGCACTTTCACTGAGCTGTATTCCCCAGCCCCTGGCATTTCTATTCTCTTAACATTGTCTTTCCTAACATTGTGAAGGAAAAACAAGAAATACAAATTCTCATTTTTCTTTCTCAACTACTTTTCTCCATTCTGATTATTTGTACCTGAGAATCCTGAGTCTGAGCTGTGTATTAAGACAGCTCTTCAGAGAATGACAGTGGTGTAAATTGGAGGTTCAAACTCAGATCTTTTTACTAATTATTTACTTTTTTGAGTCCATCTCACTATGTAGTTTTGGTTTTGTTTTTTGGAAAAAATAAAGTAATTTATTTGCATTGGTTCCATTTTTTTACTGTTACTATGTAGTTTAGGTAACCTAAACTCATGCCAATCCTCCTTCCTCAGCCTCCTGAGTGGTGGGATCACAGGCATGTGCTACCACACCCAGCTATTTTTAAATCTAGTGTTTTCTATAGTCATTTAGATAAAAACCTTCTCTAAAATGTTCCCTCTTGGTAAAAATATACTTTATTGTGTTGAAATGTCCAAAATTGTGAAATTTATCTCTGTAAAAGTGGTGATTTTGGGGCTGGGGATTTAGCTCAGCGGCATAAGCACCTGCCTTGCAAGTGTGTGGTCATGAGTATGATCCCCGGTACCAATAAAAAAGGAAAAAGACCCCCAAAAAAGTGGTGATTTCATAAGAATAATATCACAGTAGCCTGTGGTTCATACTCAGTAATGAATATTATAACTTTTTCAACATTAAACACATGTACAGGCATACAGCAACCTCTTTAAAACAAACTAGGGATTTCTTGTGATCCTTTCCTGGCTCAATAAAAAAAAAAAAATGCCTGATTTGAGATGAATTTGAAAGCATTATTGACAGCACAATTATTGCTCATGTATAACTTTTTACTAGGATAATAATATTTATGGATTACTCACTGCATGCGGAGACTGGTATTTGCACTTTATATACATTATATGTTTCATTTCAGACTTGAAAGGTAGCTGTCCTCCTTTGTTTACAAAAGGTGGTGGCACATTCAGGGCTGAGGAACTAGGATTTGAGTGCAGGTCTATGGGGCCTTCTGAACTCCTTGTTCTCTCTTGACCATATTAGTTCTTAAGTTTTTGCTGGAGATGCAGGCAGAATCTCAGCTGTGAAAGGTAAAAACAATGCAGTAGATTGTAAGAGGTTAGTTCTGCAGCCTGCAAAACTTGGATCTATAAATGTGATGGAGACTGTAACTTCTATAATTTACCAGCAGGTAGGGTGCAGTCTGTGTGGATGCAGAGAGCCTCCCCACAGGGCCCAGCTCCCCTCTGCTTCCTACCCCTTAGTATCCCACTGCACCCTCTTCCTTCCCATTCCAATGTGTGAGGCAGCCTGATCTTAAACGTCTGGTCTCAGGTGATCCTTCTGCCTCAGCCTCTTAAGTAGCTGGGATTGTAGGCATACCACTGTGCCCTGTAATTCACTTATGCTTAAAAAATTATAATCGTTATATTTTAATTGTAACACTTTATTGTAGCATTGGCCAAGGTTAGATTTCTGAAACTGGTGAAGATTAGGCAGCATTTCCATGAATTCAGTACTTTTTTTTTGTCTTTTTCGTTTTTTTATCGGTACCAAGGATCGAACTCACGACTACCTGCTTGCAAGGCAGGCGCTTATGCCGCTGAGCTAAATCCCCAGCCCCTGAATTCAGTACATTTTAAACAACTGTAAAGTAAAATACTGTAAAAATAACATTGAAAAACATAACTGAACCCTTCACATCCTTGTGAAAAGCTATTACAGATATGAAGAGTGAGAAGCAATAGCTAATCTATGAGCAAGCACTAGTGTTTGAGTGCTTACTATGTTTTTTGTTCTGTTTTTTTTTTGTACCAGGGATCAAACTCATGACCTCATACTTGCCAGGCAGGCACTTATGCCACTGAGCTAAATCCCCGGCTCTTACTATGTATTTTAAGTGCTTTATGGTGTTGTCATTCTGTTTTGTTTTTGGTTTTGATGCCAGGAATTGAACCCAGAGCCCTCACACTGAGTTCGACCCTTAGCCCTTTTTAGTTTTTACTTATTTATTTATTTATTTTGTCTTTTTCCTTTTTATCGGTACCGGGGATCGAACTCACGACCGCCTGCTTGCAAGGCAGGTGCTTATGCCACTGAGCTAAATCCCCAGCCCCTCTTTTTAGTTTTTATTTTTGAGACAGGGTCTCACTAATGTGCCCAGGCAAGGCTTGAACTTGAAATATTCCTGCCTCCATTTCCCAGAGTGCTGGAATTATAGGCATGTACCACCGCACCCAGCTTCATGTAATTGTTTTAATAATAATGATTTTTCATTCCTGGTTTCATATATGAGGAAACTGAGGTACAGATGAGTTGGGAAATACAACCAGGAGCATACCATGCTGGGGGTGAGAGTCACAGCCTCAGGCTGGAGCTCGGCCGCTTGCTTAGGTGCTGGTGGTTGACTGGGTTTAATTTCTGCTGTTCTTCCAGTGCTTGTCATTCACAGTTGTGCTTCCACAGTGAAACATTGTCCCAGTTCGGAATCTTCAGGCCAGAGTTGTGATTGTTACATCCTTGAAGGCCGAGAGTCTGTAGGGTTCTAGGTGTCACTTGTGGAACAGGTGCTGCACGCCTTCCTTTGATGTCTTGACAGGGAGAACTGCTTGTCTGTGAGACTGGGAATGTTTATTCTATTTGTTTGGGTTTTGGGGTTTACATATTGCCCTCAGCCTATAGTGTAATTCTTAGATTTTCTTTTTTCTAGTACTGGGAATTAAATCCAGGGCCTCATACATGCAAAGTGAATGTATTGCCTATTTTTTTTTTTCTTTTGAGATTATGTTGCCCAAATTGGCCTGTAACTCTCAGGTTCTTATCCTCCTGTCTCAACCTCCAGGTAGCCAGGACTATAGACTTGTACTATCATGCACAGTTTATGTGCCTATTATTTTATCACCATCAAATTCTTGTGCTACAAAGTCCAGGACAGAGGGTTGGGATATTGTGCGATAGTCAAGCATTGCCTCATATGCTTGAGGCTAAGGGTTCAAACCCTAGCACCACAAAAGAAGAAAAACTCCAGCCCAAATGTTCCCTCTTCTCAAAATTGATAGCCGGGCATGGTGGCTCACGCCTGTAATCCCAGCACTTGGGATGCTGAGGCAGGAGGATCGTTGCGAGTTCGAGACCAGCCTGGGCTACAAAGTGAGCTTAAGGCCAGCCTGAACTGCGTGGCATGAGACCCTGTCTCAAAAAAGACAAAAAAAAAAAAAAAAAAAAAAATTGTTAGTAAATTTTTCTGAGACTTGCATATAGCACATTTCATTCTATAGTTTATTAAGATTAAGTTGTAGGGTTTTATACTTGGTAAGTAGTTCAGGCTGACCTTAACCTCATGATTTTCCTGCCTCAGCCTCCCTAGGGCTGGGCTTATAGATTGTATCACCATGCTCACCTTTGTTTATATTTGTACTTCTGCTAAGTTAGGGTGGGGTGAAGGCAAATAGGTTTTTACTCATTTCTATTTCCCACAGACTCTTCCTTGCCAGTGGTAGGTTAAAATGAGTTTACATTGTTGTCGGGCTAATGTGGAAAGGGATTTGAATGTTCTCCCTAGATGCTCTTCTGCTCAGTTCGTCCTGTTCCTTCCCTTTAAGGTATCCAGTATGTAGGGGGCTGGGGATTTAGCTCAGCGGCATAAGCGCCTGCCTTGCAAGCAGACGGTTGTGAGTTCCATCCCCAGTACCGATAAAAAGGAAAATGACAGAAAAAAAAAAAAGGTATCCAGTGTGGCTTAAGCTCTTGCCTCATTTTCCCCAGGAGCTTGTCTAGTTGTCAGAACATCTGTTCTGCAAGAAGCTATACTTACGAGACCTAGAGAAGCTCCAGGGTCCTATCCCTGCTTGCCCTTGGGAAACGCTTTTGCACTACTGTTGCATCCCATTAGTGTCCTGACAACCTGCCTCGTGCAGCTGAGGCTTCCTCCTTAAGTTGATCTGGCAGCAGGTCACTCTTCCTTACTCCTATGTGCTCTGACCCACATGTTTGGGTGAATCCACCCAAACTTTCCACTCAGCAGGAGCTTTAGAGTCAGGTGAACCTGGGTTTGAATTCAAAAGTGTGGCATTTGTTACCTTTGTGACCTGGGTTTCCCTCTTGTGAAACAAGGACAATGAGGTTTGTTTGGAAATTTCAGTGTTCTAATACATTTAAACTGCTCAGTATGTGGCAAGTATTAAAGGAATTGTTATTTTCTGAGTTGAAATTATGCGTACTTTTTCTCTTCAGAGAGCTCGGTCCCAGAACATTGTACCCTGCACCATATCTCAGCTGCTTTCCGCTACTCTGGTAGATGAAGTGTTCAAAATTGGGAATGTTGAGATTTCACAGGTACGAAAAAGAACTTATAGGAGAGTCACTTAATCATAAGGAGATGTGATGTGCTTAAAGTGTATAAATATTGCTTTAGTTTACAGAACCAAGCTTTATTATTCCCCCAACCTAGGTCATTATTGTGGGAATAATCAGACATGCAGAGAAGGCGCCAACCAACATTGTTTATAAAATAGACGATATGACAGCTGCACCCATGGATGTCCGCCAGTGGGTTGACACAGATGTAAGTGTCTCTATTTTTGAATTGGGGTGGGGTTACTCTGGGAGTTTGAAGATGGCAGAATTTAAATATTACCACTTGGAGGTTTTTGTTACATTAAAATAATATATATACATAAGATATCAAAGGCAAGCTGGGTGTGGTGGTGCGCACCTGTAATCCCAGCACTTGGCAGGCTGAGGTAAGAGGATCACTGAGATCCAGGATCACTTATATCCAGGTTGGGCTACACACTGAATTGAAGGCCAGCCTGCACTGCATGGCGAAACCCTATCTCAAAAAAAAGAAAAAAAAAATGAAAGGCAGAAGCTCTAAACTTCCTAAAATATTACAAATAATTAAAAGACGAGACAGCAGAATGTAAGTTCCATTGCACACATGCACATGTGTGTGAATATGTGTGTATTGCTGGGGATTGAGCCCAGAGTTGCTCTACCATTAGGCTAAATCCAGCTCTTGTTCATCTTTTCATTTTGAGTCAGGCTGGCCACAAAGAACTTGAAATTGTCTGCCTCAGCCTCTTGAGTAGCTGTGATTACAGGTGAGTTTGACCAAACTTGAGGAGGATTATTACATCTTAGACACCACTCTCTCACTAGCACCTAGGACTGTACCAGTCATGTAGTGGACATTAAATAAATGTTGTTTAAATGAATGTGAAGATTTGCATATATTACAAACATTTTTACTTTTTTTTTTTGTACCAGGGATTGAACTCATGACCTGGCTCCTGCAGGACAGGCACTTATGCTGCTGAGCTAAATTCCCAGCTTAACTATTAATTTTTTTAAAATCTCAAAAAAAATAAAAAATCTCTACAAAGAAAAAAAAAGCTTCATCTTACAAAAATCAGTGACTCATTCATAAAACACCTAAGCATAAATGACAGTAAAAATAAAAAGTATAGTTAATAAGGAAGGAGATTCCATTTTTAATTTATTTTGTTGGCAAAGAAAAAATGATGGTAAGCTCGGGATTTAGCTTAGTGGCACAAGCCTGGCAAGCACAAGATCGTTAGTTCAATCCCCTGTACCAAAAAAAAAAAAGTCAGACCCTAAAAAATGATGGTAATTTTTATTCCTGGTAGGAGTGACAGCTTGCACAGTGCCTGTAACTTAGAATGCAATCAATAAACATTTGTAGAATGACTTGTCAAGGGCCAGGGATATAGCTCAGCAGGCACAGGACATGTCTGGCAAGCATGAGGTGTCTTGAGTTCAATTCCCAGTACCAAAAAATAATAAAAAAGTAAACGTTCAAGAATGACTTGTCATTGTTTTTGTAAGGAAGTGGATACCATGCTACCTTGAAAATAAGAGCATAAAATAAAACTTCTCAAAAATCAGCCTTTATCAAACTGATCAGTCATAAAAATATGGATCAACAATTCCACTGCTGGGGATTTAGTTCTTTTAATTTATAACTAACTTTGTACATATAATTTAGAAACTTTAGAGAGGCTTTCACCAGCATCACTAAGACCTAAAGATGTATTCATATTTTGTGTGTTAGGACACTGGTGGAGAAAACACTGTGGTTCCTCCAGAGACATACGTGAAGGTGGCGGGCCACCTGCGGTCCTTTCAGGTAAAGTCGGGCTAAAATGGCAGGTAAAATGCGTTTGCAAGAGCCAGTCTCTGGATCCAAGATACTTAATCATTAGCCCTCTATGTTTAATGGGATCTGATTTCCTTATCCTCTAATTCAGCAGGAAGCAACTGGCTTTTATTTGAACAGGAAAGTAACAGTGAGTGGTAGCCCATGCCTCTAACCCGATACTCTGGAGGCTGAAGCAAGGAGATCACAAGTTTGAGGCCAACCTGGGCTGCATAGCGAATTCGAGGCCTGCCTGGACAACAGAGTGAGACCCTGTCTCAAAAAACAAAAACAGACAAACAAAAAAAGTAAAAGAATGACAGAAAAAAAATCTCCAGTTGCAGCTGATGCTGTGGCGACCATTGGAGATGGAAGGGAAAACACTGGATTCAGAGTCCGGAAGCTAGGCTCTGCTTGGATTTTATCATTTTTTGTTTTACTTGTTTTTTGCTTGGTTTGGTTTGTTCCTTCATTGTTGACTATATTTGAGTTCCCTGAGTTAAAATTTTAGAGATATACATAACAGATATTTTCCTCATATTGACAAAATATTATAATGTAGAAAAGAGTCACAGTGTTTTGACTTGAATCTGCTCATCCTTTATTTACATTTTCATCTTTATTTTAATAGAACAAAAAGAGCCTGGTAGCCTTTAAGATCATGCCCCTGGAGGATATGAATGAGTTCACCACGCATATTCTTGAAGTAGTCAATGCACACATGATGCTCAGCAAACCCAGCACCCAGGTAAGCAGCCTCACACTCAGCTTTTTCCCTTTCCTGGAAAGCAGAGATTACTTTTGTGTTCTGACTTTGAGTTCTTCACATTTTTAAGGTTGAGCTAGAAGAAAGGCATCACTCCATAAACTTTGTATTTTATTCCAGATGAAGCATTTACATTTCTGTCAGAATTATGAGTTCCTCTGCATGGTACTCATATTTTATCATGGGGCTATATGCCTGTAATCCCAGTACTTGGGAGGCTGAGGCAGGAGAATCACTATGAGTTTGAGGCCATCTTGAGCTATATAGTGAGTTCAGGCCAGCTTGAACTACATTGTGAGACCCTGTCTGAAAACACAAAAAGGAGGAAAAAGTGAAAAAGAATGAAGAGTTCCTCTGACCACACTGCCGTAGATGGCTGAGGCCTATGACA
This sequence comes from Cavia porcellus, assembly GCF_034190915.1. NCBI lineage: Eukaryota > Metazoa > Chordata > Mammalia > Rodentia > Caviidae > Cavia > Cavia porcellus. The sequence continues at coordinate 21,250,053 of NW_026947508.1, read as the reverse complement.
ACCTTCAGACAGTCACATAGGCTCAGCCTGTGGCTCCACAATTAACCAGCTCATAATCGGAGAAAAATCTCACGTTAGGGCAGCATTTTGGTGCTTTTCTTCCAGGCTCTTGCCTGGAAAAACTGCACTATTATTTTTCCTTGAAATTATATTTCTTGGGCCATATTGAAATTTGTCCAATTTTCTGTTGCGTGAATTCATTTTGACAAGTCCCTTCCAGGACCACTCAAAGCATTGGTCAATTCTAGTATTAGAAAGTCCTCAGATGACTCAGATGGCACAGTGAAGGGTGGTCATGGTAGCAGAGGCTTGAGAATGGACAAGCCAGTAGAGTGCCAACACTCACTCCACTCTGTGCACACAGTGTTTTATTTTGTTTTGTTTCATTTTCAGTAGGTCTGAATTATTTTTTTTTCAAATCCATTTTATTTCAAAGAGAAAATTTTAAAACATCAAGGGGCAACAATGATACATACACTACACATTGTCATCTCCAAGTCATTCACCCACAGTACTAAGACATCTGCATTCAGTTGTCTGAACAATACCAGCACAAATCTTTCCCTTCAGTGAACTAGGAGAAATCAGTAGTATAATTGTCTTAACTATTTTTTATATGCATACATATATACATACGTTGTTTCTTCCAGCTTCCCACACAGTGAGACAATATGATTACACATGTGTGTCTTTTTTTTTTTTTTTTTGTCTTTTTGTTTTTATCAGTACCAGGGATCGAACTCACGACTGCCTGCTTGCAAGGCAGGCGCTTATGCCGCTGAGCTAAATCCCCAGCCCCAGTGTGTCTTATTTATTTCACTTATGAATATAGTCTCAAGTTGCATCCATTTGCCTCTAAAAGTCTCCAGTTTATGGGCGAGTAGTACTCCATTGCCTAAAAGGACCACATCTTTTTTACTCATTCCTCAGTCAATGAGCCTTTACGTTGTTTCCAAGTTCTGGCTATTACAAATCGTACTGCTATAAACATGAGTGCACATATATCGCTATAGTTTGATGTTTTTCATTCTTTTGGGAAGATACCCAGAAGGGGAACAGCTGGGTCAAATGGGACCTCTCCTTGTTCTAGGTTTTGTTTGTTTTTGTTTTTTAAACTTCTTTTTTTAAGGGTACTGGGGATCAGACTCATGACTTTGCACATGCCAGGCAGGTGCTTATGCCACTGAGCTAAATCCCCAGATCCTCCTTCTAGTTTTTTGAGGACTCTCCACACTGATTTCCACAGTGGTTGCATTATATTCCCACCAACAGCAGAAAAGGATGTCTTTTGCCCCACAGCCCCTCCAGCATTTGTGACTGGTAGATTTCTTGATAATAGTTCTTTCTGGGAAATCTCAGTGTTTTAATCTGCATCTCGAATGACCAGCAATGTTGAACATTTTTTCACATATTTATTTGCTGTTTGTATTTCTTCATCTGAGAAATGTGTATTCCTCTTAGATGCCCATTTTTGGATAGGGTCTTTAAATCTGGGAAGACTGATTTTTTTGTTCTCAGTAGTAGCTCTTTTTCTGAGGAACAGCTGGCAAATGTTTTTCCCCGCTTTGTGGGTTGTGTCTTCACTCTGTTGGTGGTTTCTCTTGCTGTACGCACATACTCTGGTAATCACTGAGAACATTGACACATTCATTCAGTTTCCTATTTGAAAAATATTCATTGAGTCTAGCGTGTATTGATCATTATTGAAACCCTTGGAATCTAGCAGTGAGCAAGGTAAACTCTTGAGAGAAACAGGCAACAAACAAGACAAAGATGTGTAGGCTGAGGGGGTGGTGCATGGCTGCAGTCCCGGCTCTTTGGAAGCTGAGGCAGGAGGATGGCAAGTTTGAGCCCAGCCTGGAACTAGTGAGTTAACTAGAGACCTGTATCAAAATAAAAAAATTTTTAAAAGGCTGGGAATCTAGCTGTGTGAAGACCTTGGTTTCAATCTCCAGTGCTGCCAAAAAAGAAAAGAAAAATACACACTTCCAGGTATATAGGGGCCCTGAAATAGAGTAGGAGAAGAGAGTGATGGTGGGAACAAAATACACCTACAGGTAGAGGAAAAACAAGGAGGTAGAAGTGTAAGCCCCTCAAGGCTGGACCAAGCTTGGCATCTCTGAGACAACAGGAAGCTGACCAGTGGAAGAAACAAATGACAAGGAGGATGGAAGAAAGATCTGGGCCCACAGCATGGAGGGCTTATATTCCAGGGGGTGACATTGTCCAATTTACCGTTTATTTAACAAGCTCGCCTGGCTGCTGTGGACAGTGCACTCAGAGGCACCAGAGAAGGCAGCAGAAGTCACTGAGAGGAATGGTAGCTGCCGCTGGAGAAAAGGGGGATTGACTCCATGTGTTCAGTAGGTAGAGCTAATGAGCAATTCAAGGATTAATTGTAGAACTCGGAGAAAAGGAAGGGTTCGAAAAAGATTGCTGGGTTTGAGGTTTGAGCAGCTAGATGAAGCTAGCAGATTTGGAGGGTAAAATCCAGAGCTCTGTTTCAAAACTTGCCACGAATGAGGTGCCACTTAGACATCCGGGTGCACAGGTGACGACATCAGGCTGGACCTCAAGGGAGGGGGCATGCTGAAGATGGGAGTTCAGAGGGCAGAGACTTGAGCCCAGGGACACAGAACTTTAAAAGTCTGGAAGCAAGAGAAGCACCACTGAATGTCAGAGGATTTGCAGGCTAGGCAGGAAGACCAGGAAGTGGGGTTTTGTAAAACACTTTTTTTTGTCTGGTTAGTTTCTTTCTTATTTTAAGTCAAAGTCTTGCTAGGTAACCCAGCCTGTCCTCAAACTCATAATCCTCCTGTCCAGCCTTGCTGGAATTACCAGCAGGCTCCAGCACACACCATGCCCACCCCTTTTTAGTTTTTGAGATAGGGTCTCAGTATGTAGTAGCCTGAATTCCCAGACTCAGGTCATCTTTCTGTCTCAGTCTACTGAGCAGCTGCAACTACAAAAATGTGCCACTCCACCTGGCGTAGAGTATTCTGAAAACAACATTTCAAGGAAGGTGTAGAGCACCAAGGCGGGTCAGCACACCCTGTGATCCCAGCACCCTGCAAAAGGAATCACAGCACAGTGACATGGAAACAGTGCTGTGGGAGCTGTGATAGGAGATGGGCCGGAGGCTAAAACTAAGAAGGCAGAAAATTACTAACTTGCTTGGGGAATGTCGGGAGGCTTCATGAGGCAGTGGCAAGTTAGTTGGACGTAAAGGGCAGGGGCTTTTTTTTCTTAGCTGCTTATCAGTAAGTAATATGTTACTTGAAATAGCAAAGGCCAGCCTACACTGTGTTTAACTTGGTGAATTTCTAATATTATAAACTTATTTCTTAATTCAGCCCTCAGCAGGGAGAGCCTCTCTCAGCAATCCGGGAATGGGTGAAATGGGAAACTTTGGTGGGAATAGCTTCACGCCAACCAATGGCCTCAACGTGACCCAAAACCAGGTAAACTAAGTGGCTTCTTAGTTGTGAAAGACAGACCATCCTAACTTCTGTTACTTCTTTATCAATGTAGCATCTGGTTCCTTTTTTTTTTTTTTTTTTTTTTTTCTGATAGAAAGACTCAGATTTGCAAAGGGGAGTTCATTCAGAGTTATTACTATAGTCATTTTAATTTGAATTATCAGGTGCTGAATTTGATTAAGGCTTGTCCAAGACCTGAAGGATTGAACTTTCAGGATCTCAGAAACCAGCTCCAGCACATGCCTCTAGCCACAATCAAGTAAGTTTTTCTTCCCATGAGCTGTGTCTTTACGATTGTATCTACAAGTCCACCTCTTTGGGGCTTTCTCGTAATCAGAAGTAATTTAAAAGTAGATCTATATCTGTTGACAAAAGAGAAGTTGTTCAGAAACATTTAAAAGGACTCAAAAAGATGAAACTGTGCATTACATCCCTCATTCATTTGCTCATTCCACAAATACTTACGCCCATTACGTGTGGAAAATGTGACCCTCAACAAAAATTGCCCTCACACTTCATGGGCTTTGGTCTGGAGGGGTGAGTGAGCCAGCTTATGGCTCTTGTCATGGGAATCCCATTGGTGTTGCTGCCTGCACTACAGATAGAAATGCATCAGGCTCTGTGAACCTAAAGCCATTAGGCCAGGCTTACACCCTCGGCCTAATTCTATTCCAGTGGAACAAACTAATTAAACAAACAGTGTGATGATACTTGTGATAGTTGTTACTGTAAATCAGTTGATTTTTAGGCCTACATGGAAGGAAATGCTGAAGTCTATTTCCAGTTCCTGTCTTATAAAAAGAGGATAATAATTTCCATCTCAGAGTTACTGTGATGTTAAGCTACAGAACTGCCATCACATAGTAGGGTTTCCTCTGTTATCCAAAAGGCAGTTTCTTTCCTTCTGTACTGTTTGAAAAGGACCCTTTTAGTTGGCTGTGGTGCACATACTGAGCCTGGAGGATCAGGAGACTGAGCCAGGAGAATTGCTGCAGGTTTGAGACCAGCCTGGACTACATGGTAAAAACGAAACAAAAAATGACCCTGTTTTTTCTTTCTGTCTACCTTTCTAGGCAAGTTGTCGATTTTCTTAGCAACGAGGGCCATATCTATTCTACTGTGGATGATGATCACTTTAAATCTACAGATGCGGAGTAACGGATCTCATGAGTACCTGAGATGTTTCTGGTTGGACCTGTTTGCACAGTCTGTTGCTTCTGCTCTGCATATGTTTGGCGAGGTGACTTCTAAGAAGGAAGTTGCCTCTGTAAAAGATCTCAGTTGACATCCCTTTGTAACTCCCTGCTCTTCTGTTTGTTGTGTTTTGAAGCTGAAAGGAAAATGATCGAATTGACAGAGGTAAAGCAGGGTGGAATTTCTTAGAGAAGTTCCAGATGACCTCATTAGGACATCAGGACAGATGAGACTAGAAGAAAGCCACTACCAAGGGACTTGGACAGTATTGCTCAGAAATTTTTGTTCTTTAAAAAAAAAATTTGTTGAGAGAAGATGAGCAGAACTGGGGCTTGTGGGCATAGTGCAAGCAAGGAACCCACCTCCCACTGCCTGGTTTTGTCTCCTCTGATGTGTTACTTTCAGAGTTGCACTTCTCTTTCTCCACGTCTTGCCTATTGCTGAAAGTAGGTTTATGTGAATATGTGGTTACGGGATGCTGGCCTCACAGGACGGGAGAGGAAGAAATGTTACTGTGTTTTGTACAAAATAAATACATCCATATTTTAATAAAACAGCTGATTAGTGCAATGCTGTCCTTTTCCTTTCTATTTTCCCCCCGTTTTCTTTCTCAACCGATCATCTGATTGCTACTTTATCCTCTAAGGTAGTATGGCGTAGTATAAAACTTGGATTTAAATCCAAGTTAGAATCTTGGAACAGGCTGCCTCAGCTCTGAGGCTCCCGTCTCCTCATGTAAAGCCTGTTTTCTCAAAGGTTTATTGTGAAAATTGAGTATAGTAAGATCTGTAAAATGCATGGCATTTTCCTGTGGCAACTGGACCTCAGGCTTTTGGGTTGGCTCTTTCAGCCATGTGCTCATTTGACTGGCTGCACTGTGATCTCATGTATGACTTTCCAAAGCTTTGCCTGTTTGCTGGCCAACTTGATCAGCTTTCTCTTGTGGGAGAAGAAACTAATTCAAAGATGGTTTTAATAGTTTGTTTGTTTTTGAGGCAGGGTCTTGCTGTGTGCTGCAGCCAGGCCTTGAGCTGGCATTGTAGCCCACGCTGATCTCAAACTCAGAAGTCCTCCTGCGTCGGCCTCCTGAGTGCTGGATTACAGGTGTGCACCATCACGCCCAGCTGGATTTTTTGTTGTTGTTGCTGTTTCTTTAGACAAGGCCTTGTAGTGTAGTGCAGGCTGGCATTGAATTCATAGGCCTTCTGTTTTCACCTCCCAAGTGCTAGGATTATAGGCATGCACCACCATACCTGACTCTCAGGGTGTTTTGACAACTCTAGAACATAAGCTACATCTTAAATGAAAGAACCAATTTTTAAAAAAAAATTTTTTTTGAGATAAAGCTAATGAGGTATAACATGCAAATAAGAACCGTATCTGCAGGCTGAGGGTTTAGCTCAGTGGCTTAAGTGCCTGCCTGGCAACTGCAAGGTTTGTGAGTTCAATCCCCCGTATCAAAAAAAAAAAAAAAAACTATCTGCGTCAACTGCTTCTAAGATCTAGCAACTATTTGGGGAAGGCTCCGCCCCACCCTTACCCTCAATTTCTAACTGAACATCCAGCTGCTTTTCTTTACATGCAAAGTAATTTTGGGGTGGCTTTTATTTTTTTTTGAGACAGGGTCTTGTTATATAACACAGGCTGGCCTTGAACTCAGTAATGTAACCCAGGCTGAGCTTGAACTTGTGGCAGCCCTCCTGCCTCTTCCTTCCAAGTACTGGGATTATAGGCATGGGCTGCTACAACTGTGATGCCAAGTAATTTACATCTGAGGAGTTAGGCAAAGGTTTTAAGCTCAGTCAACCAGATGTTATTTGTAAGTGTGTCCATTCTTAGACAAAGAAGAAAGAACAGTTGCTAAAAACATTTTTTTTAAAAAAAAATTGAATTTCGAATGATGCTACTGTTCTTTTACAGGTGGCAAGCTTCTCTTTCTAGGTACCAAGCTCTGATTTGAAAAGGGCAGAGCTGTAGCCATGGTTCTGGTGCAGGTCTTCTGTTTTTGTAAAATTCATATGATGATTTGGTGATTTAAAAATTACCTACCATAGTGTGGTGGTGCACAACTATAATCCCAGCAGTTGGGGAAGTTAAGGCATGAGAGTTGAAAATTTAAGGCCTCCCTGTCAACTTAGACCCTGTCTCTAAAACTGGGCTGGGGCTGTAACTCAGCGATAGAGCAGTTGCCTAGCATGTGAGGCTCAGGATTCAGTCCCCAGTACTACAGAAATAAGGCTGTCAACTCAGTAAGTGTATGGACTGTCTGTAAGTGTATGGGTCAGGCTCTAAGGACAGAAAGAACAATAAGACATTGATGTCACAAGAATTGCTAGTGCACAGAGCAGCCATGTGCTGAGACTGACTTCCCTCCCACCTCGGCATTTCAGTCAGGAGCTAAGTGACTTCTGAACAGGGGCGATCTGTGGGGCTGAGCGTAGGCAGTACAGCCAGCTGGTGCCTGAGCAATACAATTTGTGCCTTCATAGAGCCACTGTGTGCAGGCAGAAAGAGCTTACATCTGGGACATCTGTGGTCATCTGATTGCATCCGGGATACGGTGTTCTGTTGAACCACAGGAAACAGCAGGATGACCAAGTTCTTAGAAACTTCCCAGCCCAGCACAGTGATGGGCCCAGCCTCTGGGAGAAACCTCTGTTGTGGAATTGAAGTTCCTTGAGAAATAGTACTTCGTTGGGTTTAAGAAGAGAAAGGCCAGGAGGAATTAGTGTTTAATGTGAATTGGAAGGTTTCTTTACGTTCAGTTGGAGCAGGTGTAGCAGCACACACTTGTATCTCAGCACTGGGGGATGTTGAGGCAGAGCGATGATGGAGAGTTCAAGTCCAGTCTGAGCCATTTAGCAAGTTAAGATCCTGTCTCATAATACCTACGAGAAAAAGGCTGAGGTTGTAGCTAGGGCAGAGGCTCTGGGCTCAGTCTCTAGTACCAAAAAAAAAAACAACACAACCACTTGATTTCACGAATGTGAAAAAAAAGATAATGCACTTGGGGAAAAGGAAATGAAATTTATAAATCAAGTTTTGAGTTAGCGTCCCGTCTTAGTTACTCTTGTTGCTGTGGTAAAATACCCAACACCCACAAGTTAAAGGAGGAAAGCTTTATTTGGACTCAGCTTGTAGAAGTTTCCGTCCAGAGTTGGCTGGTTCCAAGGCGGGGTGGCATGGGCAGCGAAACAGGCAGGTGGAAAGCAGAGCAGGAGGGATGTTAGTGCCCTTTCCAGCCACACCCACAGTGACCCACTTCCCCCAGGCTTCACCTCCCAACATCACACCCGGCTCTAAACCCAAACTGGTCCAGTATCACACGCCTGTGATCCGTCACCTGTGAGGGAATGAAGCTTTGAGGACATTTAGATATAAGTCATTTATATTCATTTGTTCAGAAACTTTATTTTGGAACCGTCTCATGTAGTTTAGGATGGCCTCCAACTCCCAGTGATCCTCCTGCTTCAGCCTCCCGAGTGTTGGCATGTGCCATCTCGCCAGGCTTGTTCAGCAGCTATTCATATATGTTGTTTTATAAATATGTCACATTAGGCAACAGTAAAGAGAAGTGAAAATATATTAAAAAGTGAACATGGAGGGAAGTATTAATCCTTATTTTGTGTTCCCAGTGGATCATCCTGTATAGTGAGGAGATGTGCTCCTCACTCGGGAACCCAGGGGGACTCCTCAGCCCCAGTATGACACCCTGCTTATCACCCAAGCACTTATTCCAGGGGTAAAGAAAAAAGCACCCTTAGAATAGTATCTGCCTCTGCTTGGCTCCCCACTAACCCCGGCACTCTGGGTTAAGAAAGTCATCACTAGTTTTCAAGCCCAGCGTTTGCTTCTGAGAAGCTGCTCCTTGCACTGCAGCATTGGGTTACTTAGCCCATTTTGCAGGCCCTCTGCCCTCTTTTTTTCTTTTGGGAACCGAAGATCAAACAACCTTGCACTTTGCAAGGCAGGCACTTATGCCACTGAGCTAAATCCCCAGCCCCCCCTCCTTTTTTCCTTTGTGATTTGCTCAACATTATGCCAAGACTGAATGCAAGTGTGGAAGTGAAAATGCATGCGTATAGGGACATTCCTAGGGCTTCTGTGCCAAAGAGGGACACTCCGTCCCTCCATGCTTCTCTCCTTGGTGCTGTCTTCCACGGGGTCCTCCTGTGTGGTATATGTCAATTTTCCTAGAGGAGGACATGGGAACTCGTAGGCAGACGGGGTGGCAAACCAGCTAGGTGTCTCCCAGATAGCTCCATGTGGGGTTCTGGAGGCCTGAAACCCCGTGAAGCACAATCGGTCTGGGAACCAGAGAGTGGCAGGGATGAGGGCCACACACAGACACAGTGCCTGGAATCTGGGAACTGGAAATCAGCTCTCACCTCAACTGGAGACTCAGACCATCTTTTTTTTTTTTTTTTTTTTTCCTTTTTATCGGTACCGGGGATCAAACTCACGACTGCCTGCTTGCAAGGCAGGCACTTATGCCTGCTGAGCTAAATCTCCAGCCCCCAGACCATCTTTTGTCTCCCGTCTTTGCTGCTGACCTAGAGCTAAATTCCATGACTGCATCAACTCACAAACCAAGGTCCTGGCACTTTCAGGAAATAGCAGCCTTGCTGAACAGGTCAAGACTGACCTTGGAGGCTGAGTTAATTGCCACAAGGAGAAAGGTTTGCATCTGTCCCCTTCTCTGCTGTACTGGGCAGTGGGGCTCTCCAGCCAGTCAGTGTGCCATCTCCACGGGCTGGGCACAGGACAGGTGCACAGGTGTGGCAGGACGATCTGGAGACAGACACAACTGCATGATCCTGGCCAATAACAACAGCAACGTGTTTACCAGACACTGCTACGTGCTTTACAAAGCTCTCATTTGACCTCGAGTCAATCTTGTGAGGTGGGTAACTGTTTGCTACACTGGGAATTGCAGGAAGAGGCATTCTACCCGCTTCCTTCCTGCATCCCTCATCCTTTATTTTGAGACAGGCAGGCCTTGAACTTGTGATCTTCCTTCTGGAAGATCAAGTAGCTGGAATTACAGACATGCGCCAACCACCCCTGGCCACTATGTATGTCTCAGAAAAGGGAAGCTTAGAGAGGTTACTAGTTACATAAGGTAGGTGGCGAGTGGGGTCCTGACCCAGGCTCGTGTTTCCAGAGTCCTCACCCTTAACCACTGCACTAATCTGCCTCTGAGCCACTGAATCACCAGCCCTGCTTCCTAGTTCTTAAAATCCGGCCACAGTTGCCTCTAAAAGTTAAGCGTTTGCAGATGGTATAGAAAGAATGTAGCATGAGGCAGAATTTAAATGATAATCAGACAGAAGCTCAGACATCTTTATTCCACTGCTTTGGAAAAGCACACTCTCGGGTAGTCCCTCGCAGTTTTATTAAGATCTTGGCACCACCTGAAGAAACCTGCCAGTCCCTTCGGCTCTGGGTCTTCATGAGGCCCCTTGTGAATTGGCTCCCTGAGTTCCAGCACCAGCTTTTCCTGTACAAGGCCCTAAAAGTTTGCTCCTGAAGCCAAATTCCCCATTCATGTGTGTGAGTCCCATTTACAGAGTGCTGGTCATGTTCTGAGTGACTAAGACGAGGATAAGGAGACAGCCCAGGTCTCCTAGGCGCTTAGAGCCAGGAAGGCAGGAGCAGGCGAGGGGCCAGAGTGGGCTCTCAGCACCATGTGATCAGGTGCAAATCTCCTATACAAAAGGCAGCTGGCACTGGGGTTCATGGCCTTTGCAATCTCTGTGTCCACCACTGGGACAGCAGTAGCAATTTGAGATTGAGTAGAACCCAGCAGGCTGCTCTGGACACTGGAGCTCTGAGGCCGAGGGAGTCATGTGCAAGATGCTGGGCCCCAACGTACCAGCCCCCACACCCGTATCAGGAACCTAGAACCCACAGGAAGCCAGTGCAGTGTCCACCCTATTTCAGTTCCTTTCCACATTTGAGTCTGATCGCTGTGAGATTCACCCCGGTCTTTCAGCGGCTCCTATGGGTTGTCTGGTATCCTGAATCCTGGAGAAGCAGTGGTTGGGGAACTCGGCTCCTCCAGGGCCTAGATGGTTTTCCGAAAATGCTCCACTACTTCTTCATAGTCATGTTCATCCATATCTATGTAAGGGTCCAGGCCAGGCCAGGGATGTGGGGCAGAGGCAGAGTGCCTGCCTGCTATGGGTGACCCCTTCGGTTCAATCTCCAGTGCTACAAAAAGAGAAAACGAAAGTCCAGTCAGTGAGGCTCTTTGGCATTAGGCAAGTTCCTTCCCCTTTACTTTCCTCTCTTGTAACAGGGAAGGAATTGGCCTGCATCCCCTAAAGTCCTTGCTGGCCCAGAACCACAGTTTGTTCTCTCGGAACTCTGCAGTCCTTTCATGGTTTGGACACTGTGGAGAGCGAGGAGTGGTGGGGACTGAACTCATTTCTCCAGGAACCTGGAGCCCATGAGAGACAGGCGAGACTCCTTTCCATCTAACCCAGCCTGTTCAGCTTTGTCCCTCAACCTGAGGCCACAGAAGAGTCTTGGGCAGGGTCTCAGAGGCAAAGGGACCAGCAGCGAGGGCACGGGGAGGGAAGAAGCAGGAACAGGGCGGACAGGGTGAGGGGACTTACCTGGATCCTCTTTTTGGGCCTTTGTGGACTTGAAGCCCATGTGAAGAGATACCTTGCTGTATAAATTCCTGGAGGCCTGTGGCAAAGTCTTACTCTTTGGTCTGGGCGGCAGCGGGGACTTAGGGAGAAAAAATAGAAATCAACAAGGTCAGAAGAAATGGCAGCAGAGTCCATGAAGCATAAATCACCTTCACTGTCACTTCCTTGGCTTCCCTTCTACCTTCTTTTCAGTGTAGAGCTTCTTGGGACCCCAGGTGGTTTTGCTACGTTGGCAGGACAGAAAAAGGTCAGAGTGGGGAACAAAGACAGAGTTGGAGGCTAGAGAGAGGGCATCCCTGGAATCCTCCGTATAGGACCCTGTGAATTTCCTTTAGATCTGTTGCTGAGCGGGGAAAGAGGAAAAGTGGAAATACTTCAAGAAAGCTACCACAGCAGGGAGTGGTGGCACTCGCCTGTAATCTCAGCACTAGGAAGGCTGAGCTGGAGGATCGATGTGAGTTTGAGACCAGCCTTGGGTACATAGTGTGTACAAGCCTAGGCCGAACTACATAGGGAGACCCTGTTTCAAAAAACAAAAAATCAAAATAAAGAGAGCAGTCACCATGAAGTTTGAGGCCAGCAGGGCTACATAGTGAGTTCAAGGCCAGCCTGAATTACAGAGCAAGCCTCTGTCTCAAAAAACAAAAACAAACCCACAAAAATTAAAATTAAAGAAAGAGGGGCTGGGGATTTAGCTCAGCGGCATAAGCGCCTGCCTTGCAAGCAGGCAGTCGTGAGTTCGATCCCTAGTACGGATAAAAACGAAAAAGACAAAAAAAAATTAAATTAAATTAAAGAAAGAGAAAAAAGGAGAGGAGAGGAGAGGGGAGGGGAGGGGAGGGGAGGAGAGGAGAGGGAAAAAAAAGTGACAAAGCCCTCAAATAGAGAGCCAGGACTCCCAAGAAGAAGATTTTTCTGGAACTCCCATGCATGTCAGCTCAACCCTCAAGAGGCTTTCTGAGTAATGCTTTTAGTTCCAATTTCCAACTGACAAAGAGAGTGTGCCTTGTCACATATGCCCATCCCCATCTGGGGAAATCCATGGCTTGGCCAAGATCTGGGCCCAGAGCCACATCTGTGATCTCTGAGGCCAGCTGTCTCCAGCATACCATGCTTTAGGGGGCAGAAGGGGCCACTCTACGGATCAGCATAGAGAACTGGGTGCCCAGGAGGAAGAGGTGCTGTTCAGGCCCACAGAGGTGACCAGGCCACTCCAGTCTGAGCCAGGGCTGTGACTGCACCCTTGGTTCGTTGTGTTGCGTTCTTTCCGGCACCATCGCAGGGCTGTTGCAGGGCCCCAGCCTATCAGGAAGTGACTGTCTCTTTACACTGCACAGATGTAAGAAACTGCTCAGGAATCATCTCTTTAACTTTGCTCCCATATTGCTACCTACATGGTACTAAATATGAATCTCCCAAGGTCAGCAAACCGCATGCTGTGACAGTTTGGGAAACTCTGCCACACCGTACCCCGAGTCTCAGCAGAACAGACTCTGTGATCAGATTTGAAGGGCCAGCCCTGCCACTTCCTGGCTGTGTGAGGAAAGGTGCCTCTCCCTGCCTGTTTTTTCAGCTAAAGAAAGAGTGTATCGATGCCCGATGCCTACCTTGGGGGCGTGGTGAGAAGAGCTGTGCACACCAGGGTCCTGCTTCGGAGGACGCACCTGATAGGAAGCAGCAGACAACAGCACATCAGTGAGGCGGCCTCGGGATGCTCAGGCGACAGCCTGTGACTGGAATGTAAACTCGGTCATTCTGACTCCCTGCCTGGCTCTTCTTTCCCCACATCTCTGATTCTTCCTGGCTCAATTCAGTGGAGCTCACTGGCCTTGGAGGAGGTGGAGTCTCTGCCCCACCCAGCTCTTCCTAGTCAGGAGGAGGTAGAGGACAACTAAGGGAAAATGAGGCAACTCTGGCTAGGGACAAGAGCAGTGGGAGGGCGGGGCAGGACACTCTGCAGTGCTGGCGGAGCCCTTGTTCACACAAGGGGCCACACGTAGGAGTCTTGGGGACCCCAGGGACCTCCAGGAGCCCCTGTGTGGCTGGAGTTGGGACTGCAGAGAGGAGTACAGGAGGTGACCCAAAAGGCCAGCCTGAAGCCCAGGACTCTGATGCCACATGAAACCACTTGGCATGAGCCAAGGCCTAGCGGTGACCAGGGAAGGACTTGAGTGGCCATGCTGACAGCTGTGGGGAATTGCTGACTCAAAAGGTATAGGTGGGCTGGGGATTTAGCTCAGTGGCATAAGCACCTGCCATACAAGCAGGCAGTCATGAGTTCGATCCCTGGTACCGATAAAAAAATATTTTTTTAAAAAATCTAAAAAAAAAAATGGTATAGGTGAAAGGTGCTGAGGCTGAGCTCAGTGTGTTGGCACATGCCTGTGATCCCAGCACTCTGAGAGGCTGAGGCAGGAAGATCCTAAGTTCAAGTGCAGCCTGGACAACTTAGTAAGATCCTACCTCAAAATAAAAAAATAAAAGGGTGCAGAGTCTGGGGTTGTATTCAGTGTGTAGGCCCTGGGTTAAGCCCCAGTACTGATACACACACACACACACACACACACACACACACACACACACGAAGAACTCCAGTGAAAACGGTGGCAGAGAGAGGAAAAGGTCTGTGCGCTTGGAATCTGGAATGGAGGAGTCTGGGATGTTTATGCTCAAGTTCAGGCTTCTCATTTATGAACTTAGGATCTTGGGTGATTCTCAGGACCTTAGTTCTCACCTTTTCGATTGTACAATAGGATAATCGCACCAATTTGAGGATGGAATGAAAATAAAAGGTGCAAAGTAGAACATACCAGACTGCCAGTTCTACACAATTATAAGAGAAACAGACAAAGAAGGACCCACGAGAAGCCTGATGGGTGGCCCCGCCCTGCCCCCTTCAGTTAGGCCAGTACCTTGGCATTTTGCTCCTTGAAGCTCTGTCTCCTCTGCTCCCCTAGGCCTTGGCTTTTGGGGGGCCTCGGTGGGGGGGCCTGGCTCCCACTGGCAGGTAACTTCCGGAGGCTGTAGTAGAAGGTTTCGGACAGCTCTTCCACTGTGGCCAGAGGGAGAGACGTGGCCAGCTGACCTGGCTGGTCTTCGGCCTCCACCACAGTCAGGTCCAGCCACCGGGGCGGAATCTCAAAGACTGTTCCTGGCTGGGAGGCGAGGCCCACCACTAAGAAGGGCTCTGTGATCTTCTCTTCCAATCGCAGGCCAGGGAAGGAAGACAGAGGGTCAGCAGGATGGCCAGGGTCCTTGCTCACTACCTTGACCTCACAGGGCAGGGACAGCTGGTGAGTCAGATCTGCGAGGCTGTAGCGCCGGCCGTCGTTCATCTCCTCCACCAGGCCGCAGGGGAGGTAGAGGGGCAGCAGAACCTGCTCCTGGTGCTCTTCCACTTCCCCGGGTTCTTCCTCCTCCTCCTCGGCCTCCTCGCTCAGCCGCACGCACATCAAGACATCTATGTCCTGTCCTTGGGTTCCAAGGATCTGGCCGGGCCCCAACACCTCCAGCCGGTCGCCTATAGCCAAGGAGGGGAACGCAGGGTCCTCGTCCCCCTCGTCACAGTCCTTCGTCACCACAACCCGGAGGTGCTGCCCAGGCTGCAGCGCACCCAGGAGGTCATAAGCCGTGGGGAACTCCCGGGGCCGCCGCCGCAGCTTCCCCTGGTAGGCTCCCGAGACCATGAAGTGCCGGGGCACCTTCCGGCCCTTGCTGGAGGCCAGGACCCGCCAGGGAGGAGAGGCCAAGCCGTAGATGCAGAGCCTCTGGCCCTTCCGCAGGGAGCCCACCCATGGGCTGAGGAAGATGGGGGGCCCCTCCGGGGCTTCCAGGATCTCCGTGAGCAGGGGAAAGGGGCCTCCCTGGGCCAGGACCTCGCTCAGCAGCAGTGGTTTGATGAAGTGGACATGCTGGGAGGAGGCAGTGACGTCCTGGACCTCGACCTCCAGGGTGGAGGGAATCCTGACCACGGTCTTGCGCACTGTTGGGGGAGGGATCAGCTCAGGGGGGTATCACACACTGTCCCAGGGGTGGACCCCCCCACCCCAGGCACAGAGCAGTGGTCAGGGCTGGCTGGCCTCTTTCCTGGATTCATTTGGCTGCCTGGATTTGGGGTTAGTCTGCTTTGTAGCACTGGGGATTGAACCCAGTCAGGACCTTCACACGGAGCTATATTCCCAGCACTGTTAGGTTTTCATTTTGAGATGGTCTCTCTCAGTCTTCTGAGTTGCTCAGGCTGACTAAGCATGAATTTACAATCCTCCTGCTCAGCCTCCCAGAGGCTATGTGTGTCACAATGCCCAGCTCATTCTTGTTTTCATTTTTGTTTCTTTGCAACATTTTCCTATTGTACTAGACACTTCACTCACTCTTCCATTTTTTATTTTTTATTTTTTTGTCTTTTTCCTTTTCATCGGTACCGGGGATCGAACTCACGACTGCCTGCTTTCAAGGCAGGCGCTTATGCCACTGAGCTAAACCCCCAGCCCCTCTTCCATTTTTTAGATACAGGGTTTCACTATATAGTTCAGGCTGGCCTTGAACTCACTATTTAGCCCAGGCTGTTCTCAAAATTGCAGCAATCCTCCTACCTTAGCCTCCTGAATGCTGGGATTACAGGCTATGCCACCATGCCCAGCTAAAAATTATTATTTTTTCTTTTTTTCTTTTTTTATCGGTACCGGGGATCAAACTCACAACTGCCTGCTTGCAAGGCAGGCGCTTATGCCGCTGAGCTAAATCCCCAGCCCCTAAAAATTATTTTTAAAATTTTAAATAGTCATAAGACAGCATCCATGCATCCATCTCCCAGCTTCAGTTCAACTCATGGTCCATCTGCTTGCATCTCAGGCCTAGCTCACCCTCTACTAGTACTGAAACACCATGGCATGGGAAACTATTTCATTGTCTAAGAGAGGATAATTAAAAATTTTTAAAAAATCATTATTTGAGCCAGGCGTAGTGGCTCATGCCTATAATCCCAGCACTCTGGAGGCTGAGGTGGGAGGATCGTTGTGAGTTCAAGACCAGCCTGGGCTACAAAATGAGCTCAAGGCCAGCCTGAACTACATAGCGAGACCCCGTCTCAAAAAAAAAATCATTATTTGGTAATTCCTAAACACCACCAAATATCCAATCAATTCCACGACTTTAAAACTTCCAATTTAGGGGCTGGGGATTTAGCTCAGCGGCATAAGCGCCTGCCTTGCAAGCAGGCAGTCGTGAGTTCGATCCCCGGTACCGATAAAAAAGGAAAAAGACAAAAAAAAAAAACCCTTCCAATTTAATTTTAAATTTAACTTATTAACTGCTTTTCTAAATCCTTTCTGGGTTTAAATAGAAAGATAAAACTAGCCAGGTGTGGTGGTGCATGTCTATAATCCCAGCTCTCAGGAGGCTGAGATAGGAGGATCACTGTAAATTCGAGACCAGACCAGGGTGCAAAGTGAACATGAACTGCACAGAGAAACCCTGTCTCAAAAAGACAAAAAAACAACAACAAAAAAGAAGAAGCCAGGCATGATGGTGCACATCTATAATCTCAGCTCTCAGGAGGTTGAGGCAAGAGAATCATTGCAAGTTCAAGACCAGCCTAGGCTACAAAGTGAACTCAAAACCATCGAGATCCTGTCTCAAAAGAAAAGAGAGAGAGAGATAAAACTATATCAAGAAAAACACTGATTCTATTATCTCGGGCCACTTCCTCTTTGGGCATTGATTAAAATCTGCTGACCATAAAAGACTATTAGGAAGCTGAGCATGTGGTGCATGCCCATAATTCCACACTCTGGGAGGCTGAGTCAAGAGGATCACAAGTTCCAGCCCAGCCTGGGCAACCTGACTTTTGAGATTCTCTCAAAATTAAAAATAAATAAATTAGAAGAGCTGGGGCACAGTGAGAAAGCCCTGGCTTCAAACCCTACACTGCCAAGCAAGCAAAACCTCTATGAGGAAAAGCAGCCTGGTTTGTGCCGACCCCACACAGGTCAGGAACACTTTCCCCTTCTCGCAAACGACAGCACTGAGGCTCACAGGAGAGGCGCTTCCCTCAGGCCGAGTGGTTGGAAATCTTGCCAGTGCCAGAGCAGCAGACAGTTGGCTGAAGCTGGGAGTCGCTCCTGGGAGAGCTCGTGCTGTTGTTGAAGGGGCGCCTTCATCGCAGCCCCCACCCGGAAGCCCTGACATCCCAGACACTTGATCTCCTGCTGCCCCTTCCCACCACAGGGTCTGGGAGCTGCGGGAAAGAGCTCACTCAGCTCCCGGGAGGACCTGTCCAGGAGGAACTGAGGACCCATTACACCAGAAGTAGGGATGCCTGCTCACCCCACACAGGCCTGTCAGGAGGACTCGGGCCTGAAAAGGCCCCACTGTCCAAAGCTGGGGTGATTAACATCAGTGGGTTCAAGCAGACAGAAAACATTTTGTGTGGGAGTTCAAATGATAAAAAAAAATTCTACATTGTCACCTGGCAGGTGCTAGAAAACCAACTTTTTTTTTTTTTGGACAGGTTCTTATCACTTAGCCCAGGTTGGCCTTCAACTCATGATCTTCCTGCCTCAGCCTCCTGAGTGCTGGGATTATAGTGATGGACTCACATATCCAGTGCCTATTCATCATTTTAAATGGTGGTAAACAAGGAAAAATTTGCTTCTCTTTCCTCAGGACAAGCTGGAGGCAGCACGCAGAACAAGGGTGGAGAAACAGTCAGAACCCAGCCAGGGGCTGATGGGTGAGAAGCTAAGTCTGAGCAGAAGTAGAAAGAGTGTCTGGGTAATGGAGTACTGTTCAACCAAAAAAAGGACACATTTGAGTCATTTGTAGAAAAATAGATTTTTCTTGAGATCATAATGCTAAATGAAATAAATTAGATACAAAGGGTAAACATCACATAGTTTCTCTAATACGAGAACCCCAAAATATAAATAATTTAAAGAGCAAAATACAAGAGAGATGGTAGGTAACACGGAGGTGAACTCTGGAGATAGGAGGGGTGTTTGGAAGAAGGAAGGGTTGGAAGAGGGTGGGGGAGGGAAGTAAAAATCAAGATTTCAATTTGTGGGCCAGGAATAAGTGCCTGCCTGACAAGTGCAAGGTCCTGAGTTCGATTCCTAGTATCAAAAAAAAAAAAAGGTTCAGTTTGCATATGTACCAACCCCCCCAAGTTGGATATAATTATAATAATGTATCATGATTATATACTAATTTAAATTAAAATAAAAAGAACAGATATCTGGCGACTCCTACAGGCAATATCCTGCATCCACTGTAACCAGACAAGGGAAGCTTCTCTTTGTCGTGGTGTCCCAGGTAATAAATGCAGTAATGACATCAGCACTCAGATACCACCGATATGGTTCCCAAAGGAATAACAGACCAAGGTGGTTCTCGCTCACAGCTGCTCCTGCCACAGCTGGCCCTTCATCATGTTCACTGATGTGCACCACCAAAGCTGGGCTTGAGGTTAACAGGATGGACGGTAGATTTCACACCAAGCCAAGTGAAGACTGAGTCTCCACCCTGCATCTCACACGGCAATGAAAAAGTGCATCTCAAATCTGCTCACACTTCTGATCTAAGCGCCAAATCACAGATGTGGAGCAAAGAATCAACACAGCTGGCCTGCATGGGCTCTCCCATCAACAGCCGCTGCAAAGCTAACTCTGAGGTGGGATCCGATCTGGGAACCTGGACATCAAGAAGGTCCCCACCTTCCCTGAAAAACAATGCACCTATCTGCGCGACAGGGACGCCTGGAATCCCAGCTTTCTGGAAGGCTGAGGCAAGAGGATCACAACTTTGAGTGTAGCCTAGGAAATTTAGCAACTTAACAAGATCCTGTATCAAAATAAAATACACAAAAAAGCTGGGGATATAGCTCAGTGTGAAGTTCCTGTAACATTCCATCTGGAGCCCCTACTACCAAGGGGCAGGGTATCTGCCACCATGGTGGCCCTCCCACACACACACACACACACACACATACACTGCCACGGACTCACTGTGCATGATGGCTTGGACCTCATACTCAGGCCTCAGGACCACAGAGTGCCACGGGAGGGCAGGGCAGGTGAGCTTGAGGTCCTTCAGGGCTGGGTCTTGCAGGATCTGGAGCAGAGTTTGGGGGCTACCAGGCTCCCATGTCCAGAAAGGCCCTTCCTGGGTTAGGGGCAGGTGCACGATGACCTGCTGGACCTCAGAGCCCAAGCTGCAGCGTGCATAGCGGGTCCCATGGTGCATTTCCATGCCCTCAAGCACGAGGGGCTGCTCTTCGGGCACCTCCCTGGCCTTTGTGACAATGCTCCGCGTGGACATGAAGCAAAGAGGCAGCCCTGTGGTGCTCTGAGCTGTGGCAGAGACCAGCTCTTGCAGGGTCCCGTAGCTCTTTGAGATAGAAAGAGGTCTGAAGTAGCCTGTGGGATTCAGCAGAGAGGGGCAGAGTCAGGGTTGGGTAGACATTTGCTAGGCCCCAGGCCCCCGGCCCTGTAGGTGACCCAGCCAGAGTCCATGGGGACAATTGTCAAGGGATGTCCCAGCTCCAGGCTGAGGGACAGAAGGCAGAGTGGACAGTGAAGGCAGGAGTGGTGACACCAGAGACAACAGAACAGAACACAGACATAGCCCCCAGCAGACACACAGGCAACTCTCACGCCCTCCCACCTCTGCCCTGCTCCAGTCATCTCACAACTGCAGGCCACACATCCAGACCCCGCCACCTCCACCCCTCTCCCCCACGCCAGGCCCCCAGGCGCTGTGATCAGGTCCCTGTGGCCCCCTGCCGCTGTCTGCCAGTACTGGCCTATTGTGCTCCCCTGCTCCCAGCCCCAGTTCCTGGCCACCAAGCAGGCCTACACAGGGCTTCTGGATGCAGTGGTTCCCTTCCTGACCCACAACCCAAGTCTAATCAAAGACCCTTCACCAGACCTGCAATGAGGGACGGGCCACAGGGGCACTGGTCTGAGGATGGGGTGCGCCTCCGTGGCAAAGGCACACACTTAGCAAGTGGGAGGCACTGGTTCCACCCCTAGCACCACAAAACAAGGGACTGATCTGGCCTCTTCAAAATGTCAATGTCAAGACAAAGAAAGCCTGAAGAAACATCCTAGCCTGAAGGAAACTAAGGAGAGCTGAACAGGGGTGTGATCCGCACCTGGACTTGGGGTCAAGGAAAACCCTGCTGTGAAGTTCAGTGTTGGGGCAGCTCGTGAAATGTGGATACAGATTGTGAGGTGG
This sequence comes from Cavia porcellus, assembly GCF_034190915.1. Taxonomy (NCBI): domain Eukaryota; kingdom Metazoa; phylum Chordata; class Mammalia; order Rodentia; family Caviidae; genus Cavia; species Cavia porcellus. The sequence continues at coordinate 21,229,490 of NW_026947508.1, read as the reverse complement.
ACAAGAGCATGCCGTCCAAACTACATTTCCTGAGTTTGTTTGATATTTTGGGGGTTGCTTTTTGGTTGAGAAAGGGTATCACTATATAGTCCAGGCTGGCCTTGAATTCACTGTGCAGCCCAGGCTGGGCCTATACTTGTGTTCTTTCTGCCTAGCCTCCCAAGTGCTAAGATTACAGGTATGTGCCATTATGCCAGCAAATTTCCTGAATTTGATCACTGAGCCTCGTGCAGTTTTGGGCATGGATGGCCTTGTTTTTAAGAGATGTGCACTGTAGCACCTAGGGATAACATTCAAATAAAAAGCACTCTCAGGAGCTGGGGGTTTAGCTCAGCGGCATAAGCACCTGCCTTGCAAGCAGGCAGTCGTGAGTTCGATCCCCGGTACCGATAAAAATGAAAAAGACAAAAAAAATAAAAATAAAAATAAAAAGCACTCTGTCTGCAACTTACTCTCAAATGGTTCAGCAAAAAAACCATGTCTGTGTGTATATGGTATGATCAAATATTTAATATTTAATTTTTTAAAATGAGTTAAAAACACATTGGCATTAATCTCCCTCAAAATATTCTTGCTTGGGGCTAGGGATTTAGATCAGTGGCATAAGCACCTGCCTTGCAAGCAGGCAGTCGTGAGTTCGATCCCTGGTACTGATAAAAATGAAAAAGGCAAAAAATAAAAACAAAAACAAAATATTTTCGCTTGCTTCAGATGCATTTATCCCATCATCTTGCCACTTTCTGAAGCAGCTCTGGAAGTCCTCTCTCTTGAATATTGTCCTGCCCATCATTGCCTGGGTATCCTAGATATGCTGACTTGGTTCAAAGCATTTACCTCTTGTGGTCATTTTGACTTTGGAGAGGAACCAGCAGGCACAGAACAAGGCGGACGCGGGCATGCTGCAGTGTTCCCCAAGCCCCCCTTCCCCTGGATGGGGAAGCAGGCTTACTGTGCATCAGATCACATATCATAAAGATGCTTTCAAAAGAGCACTCACAGAACTGCTTCAGAAAGTGGCAAGAATGATGGGATAAGTGTGTTCAAAGGAAGGAGGGGAATTCATAGCAATGGCTCTTTATTGTAATAAACTGTTTACAGTGTAGACATTCACTGTGTGTTTCGGTCACACCTGGCGTGTTCCTATGCACAGAGAAAGTGGGCAGAGAAGGCAAACATAACCTATGGTCTAACAGTTGGTAAATCTGGAGGCTGGGTGTCTGGAAATTCTAGTGAGTCTTCTGCAAATCTGAAGTTATCTCAGAAGAAAAACAGAAACTGTCAAATACAAATAAAATACCTCACTTCTGTATTTCCAAACCTTACCAGCTGTTCAGTCCCTTCCAAATAGATACCAAGCAGTGTCAGCACCACACAGCCCCAAGTGGGTTGGCTCCTTCCAGAGCCCTCCTGAAAGCTGGCACCCATCTGCCTTCCTGTCACTGGCTCATCCTGAGCCCTACCGCCCCAAGCCCCGCAGGCACACATGGGCGTCAGCAGGTGTTGGGTGAGTGAATGTGTGAGCAGGCAAGCTCATGTGTTCCTGCAGGCTGCCTGGAGGTTGTCAGGCATATGGGGAGACAGGGAGGCATCCTTACCCTGGAAGTTGGGGGGCAGCTCCAACGTCTGACCCGTGTCTGGGTTCTTACAGACCACTTTCTGCAGGCGAACCTGTATGACCTTCATGAGGTCTCCTGTGGACAGGCAGCACTCATTCCCACAGATCTCGTAGACAGAGCCTGTGGAGACATGGACTCAGTTTCCCCATTTGGCAAGGGCCCTGCACCAAGAGACCTGTGCCCTGTTCCTGACAAGTTCTACTCTGAATGTACCCCCTGTGGTGCCCTTTTCTGGCTTTTTCCTCACAGATAGGGTTGACTCATCTAATGGAGGGCATCCTGCAGCCAGCACGGGGCTCAGCCTCTGTTAAATCTGTGAATCCTCAAATAACCCAGTTAACCTCAACTCTTTCACTATGTGGCTATGAAATCATGTTCATAGAGGGACAGGGACTTCTCCAAAAGCCTTTTGCTTTCTCCGACAGATGAGCCACTTTAAAGGAAGCACTTTAAAGACAAGAATGGTGGGGGCTGGGGGTTTAGCTCAGCGGCATAAGCACCTGCCTTGCAAGCAGGCGGTCATGAGTTCAATCCCCTGTACCAAAAAAAAAAAAAAAAAAAAAAAAAAAAAAGACAAGAATGGAGGCCCAGGCTGGGGATTTAGCTCAGTGGCATAAACACTTGCTTGGCAAGTGTGAGGTCATGAGTTCGACCCCCGGTACCAAAAAAAAAAAAAAAAAAAAAGAATGGAGGCCCTGACAGGGTGCTGCCCAGTGGATAAGGTTCTGGGCGCCACCTCTGGCTCAGCAGCTCACTATCTTGGTTTAAACAGAAGGTATACAATAGAGATCTCTCACCAAAAGACTGCATAGGTGCTCTGTCCAGCAGCAAAAGGATACTGCAGGTGACCTGCCTTAAGGCCACCTGATATCCCCTACCTCCACCGGGCAGCCTCACATCAGCCCTGAGAAACTGATGAAAACCTCAACTCTTCACCCCAAGAAAATGCACAGGGCTCATAAAGCACCATTCTGCCTACAATGCGGGGTGTGGACCTTCCTGCTGTGAGCGGCAGCTGCAGAGCTATATATACACCTATTCATACCTAGCTCAGTGCTCAGCGTTGCAGACGCCTCACTGCCTGTAACACCCACGTGTGCCCTTGGGGAAGAGCAGTTTTCCTTTCCTAAATAATGATGCTTAGTTTTGTCTTAAAACTGACACAGCCTCAGAGAGGTTAAATGAGTTTCTCAGAATCCACACCTGCCCCTATTGCTGTGGCCACCTGTCTCCACACTTACACCAGCTGTACACCTACAGGTTCTTCTCTAACCACATCTCCCCAGCGTTGGCCACTTGTCCCCACCCCAGATCAGGCAAAATGAGGAAACAGATATTGAGACACTCGCAGGCAAAGGATGCCTGGAGGACAGGGGGCTCAGTCCTGGGCTGGGAGGGGAGCACACAGGTCCCAAGCACCTGCCTGCAGGCAGCTCCCAGATGTATGTAAAGCAGGAGCCCAGGTCTGTGAAATTCCCAAGGGGACCTGGAGACACGCGGTGACGGAGAGGCTCCTGTGTGGCCCTCCAAGTGTCCCAACCTTGGTTTAGGACCCACCCCAGGCCCTCAAAACGCTTTGCTGGAAGCTGCTGTGGCACAAGTTCGCTGGCAGAAAGGAGCCCGCGCTCCTCCACCCACCGCGCAGGTCCCCACCCTCCTCACTGCTCCCCCCCCCACCTCCACTATCTCTCCATCCCTGGCTCTGGATCTTTAGGGTAGTAACTAAGGACAGTGCCCGGCCGTGTGACCATCTCTGCTGTGACAGGTGGGCCGTAGGCAGGCGGCGAATGTGCTGGGGGCGCAAGGAGCAGAGAGCAGGGAAGGCTTCCCAGAGGCAGCGCCAGCCACTGAAGCTGAGAAGCAAAGAATTGGCCCGAACAACTACTGCCAGGGCTAGCAGAGGGCCAGGGAGGGGCCAGGGCAGGGAGAGCATGGAAGAGGAGAGGGGAGGGAAAGAGGAGAGGAGAGAGAGAAAAAAAGAAAGGAAAAAAAGGAGAGGAGAGGCGAGCGGAGCGGAGGGGAGGTCCCAGTCCACGGACGCAAAAGCTGAGGTCTGGAGATGCCGGCTGCACCCCGACGACTCCTACAGCTGGGCAGTGAGTAGCTCCAGCTCACAAAGTCACAAGGTCCGCCCGGGAGCCGGGGCCCGCTCACCCTCAAAGTAGACTCCGGAGTAGACTTGCAGCACGCGCGGCAAGGAGGCGGGGTCCAAGCCCCGCACGAAGTCCTGCAGCGACACGGGCTCCATGGTCCCGGCTGATCGTCTAGCTCTGCGTGACCCCAGCGACCCGAGCCCTATAGCCCCACCCACCCGCCCCGCCAGGCCACGCCCAGGCCACGCCCAAACCACGCCCCCAAGAGTCCGTGGGAGCTGCCCCCCCCCCCCCGCGGACCTGCCTCTCTGGGTTAAGGTGCTTCCATCTCTCCGCCTCGGTCCCTCAGTACTGAAGTGGGGTTACAAGCCCTACCTCTCCACTGTCTCAGAGTATCTAGATCAACTCTTGACACCTGGAAGACGTTGAATGAAAGCTGTCCATGGTCTTCTGCTTGGACTCCTCTAGTGACAAGAGCTCGTTACCTTTCTGGGACACTCATACTCTCTGCCCAGTGCTAGTTCTAGTTAGAAATTCTCCCTCAGCTAAAGAGGCAGACTAACCACGTCTGAGCCCGCAGGATGGCCAAGGCTTTTCCATTCCCAGGAGTCAAGCCAATACGGGGGCTTGGTTTTGTTTTGTTCATTGAGGTGCTGTTTTTATAGCCCTCAGAGCACATTCAGGAAAGATGAAAGATGACTGAAGCCTCTAATGCACTCTGTGAAATAAAGAAGGAGAAGGGCTTTTGCAAGAAACTCTAGGAAGGCACACACAGCAACGCAGGCAGCCAGGGCCTGGGAGGCTGAGGAGCTGGGCTGAGAGGTGGAGGGGGCCTTTCTGGTGGGTGGGTCGCTGCGTATGTGCCCCAAGTGGGCCCTGTACAGCTACTGTTGCTTAGTGCTCCCTGCATAAGGGCAGGGAAGTGAGAACATGAAACAACCATAGGAAAGAGAATTTTCGTAAGACGTGCAAAGTGAAGATGCTAGGATTTTTACTCTGCTCTGTCTGGTTTCTCCTGCAAGCCAAAGAAAATGCCAATTTATCGTCTCTTTCCCGTGTGTTGCAGCCGACTGTGGAAGCCTTGGTGGGTTTCTGCTCAGCCCACTTTTGCCTATAATTTCCATAAGGGATGAAGATAAAAAGATGGGCTTTGGAGACATTCCTGACACCTCCTAGCTGCGTGACCTTGGGCCAGTTCCTCAGCCTCTCTGAGCCACATTCCCTCTATATGATGAGGATAGGCAGGAGCTGGGAGTGTTGGTGAAAATGATAGTGTAACACTGACGATGGGCGTGTGCCAAGTGCTCAGCATCTGTCTCTATAGTACTTCCCAAAGGCTTCCGGGGTCTCTGACACTTCTCAGACAAGCTCTCCTTTTTTTGCTTCTCCCAACAACACGCCTCCCATTTTAGGAAATAAGACCGAGAGGGAAACTCTGTTTGCCGTTGCACAACACGGAAATGGAGAAACATAGAAACTCATGTGGTCTGGAAACAATGGTTAAAGTATGTCAATTGTCTTTTATCTCTTTTCTAGACTTTTCCATAACGTGGCTTGAGTGTTTTTGTATGAACAAAGATATTCATGCACAGCTCCTCAGCAAAGCTGTCCGAGGTCATCGCGGGGATATTCTGGAGGGCTGCGCCCCTTCCTACCTGTTAGCTGGGGGAAACTGGCTTTTGGAAGGAGCTGTTCACCCGGCAGGGCGCGCGGTGTTTTAGAGGTGGGCGTGCCTGGTTGCAGGCTCCGCCCTCTGTGGCGGCCCACAGCCCTGGTCCTCCGGGTTTCAGCTCTGTGAAAGGGGCGCCGCTGACCCTTCCCAGCCTGGTGCAGGGAGGAAGGCGGGGGCAGGGAGGAGCGGTGAGAAGAGGAGGCGAAGAGGAGTGTGGGGGATCTGAGAAACTTCCCTGTCTAGCCTCGGGGCCACGGGGCAGACTTGGTGGTCCTCTGGCCCTGGTGAACAGAGAGAAGATCTGAGTAAACCCTCTAGACTTAATTTGCTTCACCTGCTTTTAGTTACTTGCTTGTTAAATATTTTTTTTCCATTTTGCATTTTGCATTGCTGGGAATGGAGCCCAGGACCTGCCAAATGCCAGCTCCTTGCTCTACCACTGGAGCTGCATCCCCAGCAGTTACTGGCTTTAAATCACCAGTTTTGGAGGTATAAGTGATCGTCCCAGGGGTGGCCATGCGGGAACAGTTGATGAAGTCGGATTGATCAAGCACGCTCAGACCCCTGACTGCTTCCTAATTGCCAAGCCCCTTCCCTCATGCCTCAGCTCCTGAGGGTCCCCAAACCCTGTATTCCAGGAGGTGGATCTGAGACTTGCTCTCTGTCTGTCTGCACGCTCGGCTACCTCACCCTGTGAATAAACTCTTTTCTGTTATTACAAAACTCATCCCTGCCATGATTCGCAGGAATCAGGCCTGGTCAGTAACAAGGAGGGCACAAAGTCGCCGAGCCAGTAGCCCCTGAGCCGCTGAGGAGAGCTGGGCGCAGCTGCTCCGCCTGGGAACTGGAGGAGGGGCAGCGTCGGAAGCTGCGACCCGAGTGTGGGGAAGTAGGTTGGAGGGGAAAGGGCTTTTTTTTTCTTCTTCTTCTTCCCTTTTTTGCAGGGCAGTGCTGGGAATCTAACCAGGGCTTCCTGGAGGCTATGCAAATGTGCGCGTGCACACACAGACACTCACACACACATAGCCCACACATACACCACAAACATATACCTCACCAAGGCCTCTGCACTTGTCACTTCCTAACCTGGACTGAGTGGCAGATGTGTATCTCAGGGAAGGGATCACAGTCTCCCATGAGTCTCTGAGAAGGATCAGGTCTTGTTCTCCTAACACCACAGCTTTTGGGTAATTTCTGAGCTTTATAGCAGGGCAGCTGGGGTTGTTGTCTCCTTTCAAGCATAGGTTAAATGAAAAGCTATTTCTTAATGGGGCATGGTGGTGCACACCAGGAGCCTCTCAGCACCCTGAGGCAGTGGATTGCCAGTTTGAACCTAGCCGACACAACTTAGTGACTTAGCAAGATCCTGTCTCAAAATAAAGAATGGACTGGGCATGTATCTTAGTGCTATTATAGGCAGCTGAGTTAGCTAGATATACTATAGGGAGTAAGACAGGGCTGGGTCCTCGAAGAAGCCAGGGCAGAAACCAGACACCTTGCAACTGATGCCTGCTGCTGTGGGCCAGCCCTCAAGACAAAAGATCAAACAAATGCACCCATACCCCAAGGACTGGTATTCTGAATAGTTCCCTATCACCCAGAGGAAGTCAGGAGTCACCTTCCCAACCCTCTAGGGAAGAGTCATGTTCTCTAAGAATGCCGGCTTTCTATGCAACTTGCATCCCCACTTGTCCCCAATTTAATTAATTTTACCTGAACTATTAATCTTATTGGTTAACCATAGTTCTGTCCCACCTTATGCCCACCTGCCTTGTGAGTTCCCAGTTTTCCCCATCTTGGACCCACTTCACCCCATGATTTTACTCTATGAAAGTCCCTGGAAAAGACAGAGTCCTTAACAACCCACTTGAGCCCTCTTCTGTCTCTCAGACAGAAGCTTTCTTCTCTCAATAAATATATTCTGTTTTAACCTCCGTTGTTCCTAAAATTCATTCTTTGATTTTAGAGAACACGAACTCATACTGGACACAGAAAGTTGGGAGTTTCATTCCCCTATATCAGTGCTAATAATGTAGACAGTTAATATGCAGCTAGATTGGGCCCTCAAGGAGATCAGCACAGAAGATAAGACATACAAAGATTGTGGCCAGCGGCAAATCTGAGAAAGTCAGGCCGGGAAGGAAGTTTCCCCAGAGATGAACAGCAATTCAAGATTGTGCTGTGATTAGCATCACCTGGTCCAGTGAGCCCAGCTAGGCATGAGACACACAGATGGGTGACCGGAGCACCCAGAGGTATGCTCCCTTCCTCTTTCCAGGAATGTTTTGTTCTTCCCTCCTACACTTGTTTCCCTATTGGATCAATATAAATGGTTGAACTTGTAACCGCATATGTCAGTGGTGGTGAATTTATGGCCTATGTGCCATAGTCAGTTAAGTTTGTTACACTGAAAGGTCTTAAAAGGTTCACCATCACTGCTATAGTTGTTTGTAGGTTGACCCTCATGATTTTGCTGTGTAAATTAGCCTTGACAAAGAGCTTCAAGAGCCACCCATTCAGTGAGATCCCTCCTGGAAATCCAGGAGCCACTTTTCTCTTTATTTCCAATAAAACTCTCCTAATTTCTTTCTTTGGTTCATGACTTCATTCCTCAATGTTGTCAGATCACTAACTTGGCACGTCTGACATCTGGCAGGTTGAGAATTATTTTCCCCTTTACATTAAGACGCTGGTTTCATTCTCCTTCAAAAAATAAAAAATTCTCTCTTAGTTAGGCATGGTGATGCGTACCTGTAATCCCAGCTACTCAGAAGGCTGAAACAGGAGTATCTACAAATTTGAGGCCAATCTGAGTCACTAAAGTGCTGGAAATGTGGCTCAGTGGCAAAGTGACCTAGGTTCAATCCTCAGCACACACACAAAAAAAAATCTCAAAAAATTAAAAATGAAATTACCTTATGATTAATTCAGCAATTTCATTTCTGGTTTTTTTTTTTTTTTTTTTTTTTTTTTGGTGCTGGGGATAGAACTCACAACTGCATGTTTGCAAGTCAGGCGCTTATGCTACTGAGCTAAATCCCCATCCCTTATTTCTGATTAGATAGTCAAAAGAACTGGAAATAGAATCTCAAAGAAATATATATATATTTTTTGGGGGGGTAATCAAACTCACAACCTTGTACTTGCCAAGCGGGCATTTGTGTCGCTGAGCTAAATCCCTGGCCCGCAAAGGAATGTTTGTATAGCCATGTTTATTGCAGATATTTGTTGGGGTTTTTTTTGTTTTGCCTTTTTCGTTTTTATAGGTACCAGAGATCAAACTCACGACTGCCTGCTTGCAAGGCAGGTGCTTATGCCGCTGAGCTAAATCTCCAGCCCCTATAGCAGATATTTGTATGCTATGTAACAAACCCCCAAAAGAGAAGCAACCAAAATGTCTATCGTTGGGGCTAGGGATTTAGCTCAGCGGCATAAGCGCCTGCCTTGCAAGCAGGCAGCCATGAGTTCAATCCCTGGTACCGATAAAAATGAAAAAGACCCCCCCCAAAAAAAAGTGTCTATCCTAAGATAAATGACAAATGCACAAATAGTGTGCACATGATGTACAGTTCAGCATTGAAAGGGAAGAAATTCTGACAGATGCTACAGTATAGATGAAATTTGGGGACATTATGCTCAGTGATGTAAGTCAAGACGACTTCATTTCTACTCATACATGGGCCCAAGAACATTCAAATTCATAGAGACAGAGTAAAATTACCAAAGGCCAATAGAAAAAAAGAAATAGTTATTGCTTCACTGTAACAGTTTCGGTTTTGCAAGACGAAAGAGCTTTGGAGCCCTTTGCATAACAATGCTGATATGTGCATCTAACGCTACTGTGCTGTAATTAGACAGTGGTTCAGATGGTAAATTTTGAGACATCCTCAGTTCTAGTTTCAGTACTGTCCAAAAAGAAAAAAATATATAAATGCTATGTGCACTTTACATTTTTTCAAAAATGTATCTGAAACTGTGCAAACTATTTTTTTGGCGGAGTGGGGAGGCTTGTTTTGTTTTGTTTTTGATGCTGGGGGTTGAACCCAGAGCTGCTCCACCATTGAGCTACATCCTTAGTCCTTTTTATTCTGAGGCAGAGTCTCCCTAAATTGCCCAGGCTGGCCTCAAACTTGTGATTCTCCTGCCTGAGACTCCTGAGAAGCCAGATTACAAATGTGTGCTAGTGTGCCCCGCTTCAAATGGTTCTTCAGTCTGGGGACCAATACTGGGGACCAAACCTGGGGCTCACATGCTAAGACCCGTGCTCTGCCACTGAGCTGCATTCTAGCCTTTTTAAATTTTATTTTGAGCTGGGAATTTAGCTCAGTAGCAAAATCCTTGCAAGAAGGCGGTCATGAGTTTGATCCTCGGTACTGATTTAAATTTTTTTTTTTTTTTTTTTTTTTTTTTGAGATGGTATCTTGCTAAATTGCCTGGGCTGGCTTCAAATTCAAAATCTTCCTGCTTCAGCCCCCCAAGTGCTGGGATTACAAATGTGTACCACCATGCCTTGTGCAAAATATGTTTTTGGTTTATTTATTTATTTATTTATTTCAGTCCTGGGGATTGAAACAAGGGCCTTACACAAGATAAGTGCTCTACCTCTTAGCTATACCTCTACTCCTAGAGAGACACAGTCTTACTAGTGATTAAACTGAAGGCCTTCACACAGAACTATAGCCCTAACCCCAGTCCTTTTTTTTTCTTTTATTTTTTCTTTTGAGAGGTCTTGCTAAATTGCTCGGTTGCCTAAGCTTGGCTCAAACTTGTGATCCGCTTGCCTCAGCCTCTCAGACTGCTGGGATTACAGCAGGGTGTCACCATTCCCAGCTTCTGGGTAATCTTTTTCATTCTTACAGTTTCTATGGAAGCATCACATATGAAAGAAGACGTCCCTGACCCCTGGACAGAGCTCCTCCCTTGTCACATGCTTGCGCAGTACCCTGAGCAACTCATCCACAGCTCCCGCCAGCAGCATGTTACGTGTATCAATTTCTTAACCTCTCTTCCCCCTCACTGTAAGCTTCTTGAGGGCTAGGCCTGTCTCCTCCCACTTGTGTCCACAGAGCTTCGTGTTTGTTGAATAACTGTGTAACAGGACTTAGAGGCTGGGCCTGCAGACCCCCAGTGATAACGGAAAGCAGAAAAACTTTGGTATCTCGGCTTTCATTTTTTCATCCATGAACATTATTACCTTAATACTTGGGGTCAGATCCCTGCTCTGTTCTGTGTGTGGGCCTGGGAATCACTTGGGCCTCTTCCTAAAAATTAGTAAAACAAGGTTTCTTGTCCCTATTTTTTTCTTTGAGACAGGGCCTCACTATGTAGTCCATGGGTTTAAACTCGCTATGTAGCCTAGAATTCACGGTGCTCAGCTGGGTGTGGTGGCTCATGCCTGTAATCCCAGCACTCTCCCAGCACAGGGAGGCTGAGGCAGGAAGATCGTTGCAAGTTGGAGACCAGCCTGGGCTACAAAGTGAGCTCAAGACCAGCCTGAACTGCATAGTGAGACCCTGTCTCAAAAAGACAAAAAAGAATTCACAGTGCTCCTTCTTTAGCCTCCCAAGTGCTAGGATCATGCTCAGCTACTGGCCCTGAACTTACCTAGCCTATCTCCTTCTCCTTCACACCATAGGACACCAAGATAAAAAATGACTAATTTTAGAATTTTCGTTTTTTTTTTTTTTTTTTTTTTTTTTGTCTTTTTCGTTTTTATTGGTACTGGGGATCGAACTCACGACCACCTGCTTGCAAGGCAGGCGCTTATGCCGCTGAGCTAAACCCCCAGCCCCAATTTTAGAATTTTCAGGGACATTTAATTGCTAGCATCTATAGCATCCTGTTCTGGAGCCCCTGAAGAGATGCCTAGAAGTCCTCAGTTACCTGGATTACAGGGAAACAGAGCCTCCCAGACCAACCCAAAGTGAGGTTACCCACCTCCCTGCCTCCAAGCAGGTACAATCATGTTGTGGGGAACAAGCCTGCCCCTCCAAGAGTAAGGGCTTCTCTGGGGCAGCCTCAGAAGCCGAGGCAGGAGGATCAGGAGTTTGAGGCCGGGTTGAACTACATAGCAAAATCATGTGTCAAAAATAAAACAAGAAAAAACAAACAAAACAAAAATACCAGTGGTGGTGCATCCTGTTATCCCAGAATTCTGGGAGGATGAGGCAGGAGAATGGCAAATTCAAGCCTTGCCCAGGCCATTTATCAAAACTCTCAAAATCAAAACAAAACTGGAGATTAGTGTGAAGACCCTGGGTTTAATTCCCAGAACTCAGACAATAATCAACTAGTCCAAGGCTTGACTTGTCCGTGATTACCTAAAAACCTCCCCGACAGCTACCCCCGACCCTCACTTCTGTTGCTCCTTTCTGTAGAACCCCAAGGCTTCCCCAATCAGCCCCTGCAAACAAAGCTGAGCCTCTGTCTGTCTGTCCTCCCTGCGTGGCCACGCTGATTAGAGCTCCTCCCTTGCCTTTGCCACTGCTGGTCACCTTGTTTGGTGTCCTGGGAGGGGTGGCCCAGCCTGAGCCTCTACCCTGAGCCTCCAGTGACAACTAATGGGAGGATTCTAGAATCTGGGGTTTGCCTTGCTCCTCCTTCCTCCCCACTTTCCTCCGGGTCCTTGAGGATGACCCCTCCCTTGGGTAGGGGGACATTTTCCCGGAAGTCTGAAGCCCGGTCCCACCACCCACAGGCAGCACATCTCCCTGATGCTTTCTGTCCCCACGCCCCCAGGGCAGATCTGTCCGCACTGTGGCTGGCCCAGGCATCACACACTTGAATCTTTTTCTCACAGGGGGCTGGTGAGAAGACCTGAGGTCCCGAAAGAGGAAGCTCACTGGCCTCAAAATGCACAACAAACTGGAGGTGTAGGTTTTCTCTTTCCTTCCGTTTCATAGGGGAAACCTGACCCCAGAGACGGCAAGCAGTGTGCCCCCCTCCCACAGACAGGAGGGTGAGCACTGGGTTCCTGTGTGCTTGGGACAGAAGGGCCCCTGGGCAACCTCCTTTCTCAGACCTCGGCGCCCTGCCCACAGGAGCTTTTGCTGGGACACTCTTGCTCTTGTCTTCTGCAGATTTGAGAGTTTCACAGAAACACAACTCAGTTTGGTGATGCCATTACTGGGTTACTGGGTTTGGGAGGGAGACCCTGTGGGTGGAGCAGGTGAAGCACCGCTCCTTGAAGCTGGGAGGGAGCATGGCCATAGCAGCCTCCCATGGGCAGGACCCAGGCACAGAGAGGAGGAAGGGGCCCCCTAACGTGTGCACTATACTGGGGCCGCCTATTTAGGGCAAGGCAGCAGGGTGACAGCAGCAACCCTGCTGGGTCAGCCCTGGTGTGTGAGGGTCACTCAAGTGCAGAAGGAAGAGTCCTTCTGCAGCTGGGGACAATGGAAGAGCGCCGGCCCAGCCAAGGGCAAGTGGAAGACAGAAGGGAGTGGGGAGAGGAAACAGATGAGGAACTGAAGTTTCTAGTGGGAGGCAGGGAGTGGCCAGTCTGCAGGGCTCAGTAAGAGTTTGGTCTTTGTCTTGGAAGCTTTGGGGACAAGCTCCTTTTTGAGTGGGGAGCAGTGTGATGTTAAGTACATTTAGCACGACTTAGGGCCAGGTGTGGGGGCAGCTAGGAGAGGCACTCAGAGGGGATTGAACTCACGATCTCACGCTTGCCAGGCAGGTGCTTAAGGCACTGAGTTAAATCCCAGGCCCTAAGAGAGGCACACAGAAGACAGAGCCCTTGGCATCTGGCCTGAGGTGCTGACCCCTTTCTCTGTCCATCTGGGCGAGGCTGCCTCGAGCTCTGGGCAGTCTGAGGGCACCAGTGACTGAGGCCCTGTTACTGTAGAAAACTAAGCTAGGTAGAGAGTGGCAGGCATTTGTCCCATGGCCCTGCTGTGAGCATGAGATGGTGATGTTGCCCTGGACTTTGGGGATGGTGACATGCCCAGCAGCCCCAGTCTTGGCCTGAGTCCCAGTGCTGGGCAGCAGTTTTCCTTCCTCAGCATCTGTTTCCAGAGAGGCCACCAGTGCAGCTGTCAGCTCTCTGCAGTGGGCTCCCGTCAACTTTCTGAAGAAACCTGAACAGTGTAGAAGAAGGACCCTGGCCCTGGCCATGGGGTGTGCAGGGGACAGGCCAAGACCCAGACACAGCCCAGAGAGCAAAGAGAGAGGAGGGCAGAGGGGGACTCCTTCCCTGAACTCCTGCACCCCAAGCCTTCCAGTCTATGGCTTCCCAGGCAGAAGTCCTCAGCCCCATCCCCACCCTTTCAGTCTGACTGTGTCCATCACCAAGTCTGTCCTCCAGCCTGAGCTTGAGTTCCAGGCATATACACATCTGTCCTGATGTTAAACTTAGCAGCTTCCCCACAAGCTGCTCCTCCTTTGGGTGCCCAGCCAAAGCCCCAGAAGGCCCCAGGTCTTCCTCTTCCCTGGACTCACCAGCTACATCCCCAACATGATGGAGCAGGCTGCTGTTCTCAGGCTCTGTCCCCTCCTACCAGCTGTGCTCTGACGTGTCACCACCTGCTTAACTGTTCCCATGGCTCCCCATGGATGCCATGGCAGGGTGGGGTCCTGGCCCAGTATCTGGGGCCCCATTCCTGGCTTTCTCTTCAGAACACCTCAGCCACTTCAGGGCACTTGCGGTCCCTCCGTCCCAAGAAACTTTCACTTCCCAGGCTGTTGGCACTCTCTATGACTAGATAACCTCTATTTACCCTTCAAGTCCCTGTGCTGTGGTGTGGTTATAGCCCCAGCAATTCAGGGGCTGAGGCCCAGAAGTTTGAGCCCAGCCTGGGCAACATAGCAAGATCCCTCTCAAAACAATCAAACATACAAACAAAAATCAAAAGAAAAAAATTCCAGCTTTTCTCTAGGGACATCTTCCTGGTGACCAGGATGGTTAGGAGCTTCCTCGGTTTACTCTCTCATTATTCTTTTTTTTTTTTTTTCACTTTTTTTTCTTTTTATCGGTACCAGGGATCGAACTCATGACTGCCTTCTTGCAAGGCAGGTGCTTATGCCGCTGAACTAAATCCCCAGCCCTCTCATTTATTCTTTCAGCAAATATTTCCTGATCTCCTTCCATGAAGCAGGTCCTATCCTCGATGCTTCAAATACACCAGGAAACCAAGCAGAGGACAGACAGTCCCTGTGCCGAGCTCATCTTCAAACAGAGGGAGAGGCGAGCCAGACCACACATAATAAATGGCTTAAATGATGTACCGTAGTTGGTGACATGGTGGGTGCTGTGGTACCGTGCAGTAGGTGGAAGCCTAGAGTTTTAGGTAGAGGGGTGAAACGGTGGCCCTTAGGCAAAGGTTTTGCCCAACACCCTCCAGCCAAAACCCGCCAGGAACACACAGGCCGTTTGACATGTTGAGTGGATAATTGGGTGCAGGGTCTGCTTGTACATGCAGAACCAAGGGCAAACCAAGAAGGGAATGTTGGGAAGGACTAAAAGGATTTGGACTTGGAAGAACTTTTATCTAGCTGAAGGGAAAACTTGTCCAAGGTTAACACCATCTCCCCCGCCCCACTAGAAATGAAATTCAGTCTTCACCAGGCCAGTGCTGCACCACTGAGCTATATCCCTGGCCCCAAATACCATCATTTGTAAGAACTGCTCCCCCTGCTGTGGTAGGATTTGAACCCAGGATACTGTGTCTGCTAGGCAAGCATACTATCTCTGAGCAACAGCCCAGTGACCAGAAGTTATCTCTCATTAGCCAGGATAGGACAACTGTATTACTTTCCGAAGGGTGCTGTAGCAAACGGCCATAATTTGAGGGCTTCAAACAATAGAAATTTATCTTCTCACAGTTCCAAATATGAGTTCCTTCTGGACGCACCCAGGGATAACATCCTGCCTCCCTCCCTGCTTCTGGGGCCATGGCGATGATCCCTGCCGTTTCCCGGGCTGCAGATATCTTGGTCCAGTCTTGGCCTCCATGCTCACGTGGCCCCCTCTGTGGAGCTGCTTTTGACCTCTCTCTCCCTCTCTTCTAAAGACACACATCTTTGGGTTTAGGGTCCATTCTCATGTCCCCTCATCCTGAGCTCCTTAATTTCCACTGCAAACACCCTTCTCCAAACGAGGGCATGTTCTGAGCTTCTGGAGAGCCGGATTGCTGGTCCATATTGTGGCTCAGGGAGTGCTTGTGTTTAAGTCTGTGTTCAGAGGTAACGGAGAGCTTCCATTTGTGTTTGACTTGTGGTCACAGCACGGGCTTGTCTGATGCTGGTGTTCTGTGGTTTCTGTTCGTCCAGTGACACTGAGGACCAGGAGAGAGCAAGGCTGGCTCCCGGAGCCCGGGCTTGCTTTTCCTCCTCTCATGTGGAAGCAGGGGCAGGGCAAGGCAGGGCAGGGCAGGGCAGGGCAGGGCAGGGCAAGGCAGGGCAGGGCAGGTGTGGAGCACCACTGAACCCCAGATAGCTAAGTACAGCAGCCAGGAGAGAGAAGCAGGGAGGCGATGGCAGGTGAGGGCACAGGGAAAGAGCAAGGCTTGTGGGCCACAGTATGGCCGGCGCTCACTGAGGAAGACAGAGGCCTTGCGAGTGTTCAGAGCAGAACTGTGAGTAGGATTGATGGGTTGTTAGGTGTTTTTGTGTTAGTTTTTCTTTTCTTTTTCGGTATTAGGGATAGATCCCAGGGGACTATAGTCACATCCAGCCCTTTTTTTTTGGTCTTTTTCATTTTTATCGGTACCAGGGATCGAACTAACAACTGCCTGCTTGCAAGGCAGGCGCTTATGCCGCTGAGCTAAATCCCCAGCCCCATATCCAGCCCTTTCATTCTAAGACATGATCTTACTAAGCTGTCCAGGCTGGCCTTTAACTTGTAGTCCTCCTGCCTCAGCCTCCTGAGCAGCTGGGATCACAGGGGTGTGTCACCTCGCCCAGCTAGACACAGTTTTAATGGCATGCTGGGGCTGATGCTGACTAGAGTGAACTTAGTAGCAAATGGAGAAAAGGAACTGAACTCTAAGTAGAGCAGAGAAATGGGGAAGAAACTGAGGTAGCCCGTGTGGGCACAGAGACAAGAGAGGGTTTTGCTGTTATAATGGCACAACTGAATACTGTCAGGCAAGCAGGACAGTGAAAGTAGAGGGTAAAACTGCCACAAATGAGGGAAGGCAGGTGCCACAGCACCTGGATCCACTGCATGCAGGAAAGCGAGTGGTGGGGAGGCCGAGGCAGGCAGGTTGGATTCTCTTTTGACAGCTGCTGCTTGCATCTCACCTGGATGTTCCGCAGGAACTTCATCCAGAGCTGGAAGTACAAGTGTCTGTGGGGAACTCATGGCTTCAGCCTCGCCTAGATGTGAAGATTCAGGACCTGAAGCCCTGCTTACTACAAAGGGGACCAAAGATGGACACAGAAGGGCTAGGAAATCAAGTGAGACAAAAACCGGAAATGGACCAAAATGCAGTTTTTCTCCAACTCTGGGAACAGGCAGGGCAGCACCCAGAAATGGAGCTGCCAGGGGCTGCTCATGGTTCCATACACAAGGCCATGTGTGAATCCTGCTTTGCCACGAGCCAGCTGAGTGAACTTCTTTTTTTTTTTATTTTTTTTTATTTTTTGTCTTTTTCCTTTTTATTGGTACCAGGGATCGAACTCACGACTGCCTGCTTGCAGGGCAGGCGCTTATGCCGCTGAGCTAAATCTCCAGCCCCTGAGTGAACTTCTTTTATTTTTTCCGTCTTTTTCAGACAGGGTCTTGCTATGCAGTGCAGGCTGGCCTTGAGCTCACTTTGTAGCCCAGGCTGGTCTTGAACTCGCAACAATCTTCCTGCTTCAGCAGCAGCAGCAGCAGCAGCAGCAGCAGCACCACCACCACCATCACCACCCTGTTCCCAGCACTGGGATTATAGGTGTGCGCCATCTCACAGGGTAATAGCCTCCATTTTGTATGGTGAGTCATAAGTTCTCTATCTATCTGTAAAACAAGGACACTATCCACTTCCTCTCGGTACTTTTGGGGAAATTGAGAGGGACAACACCCAGAATATGCCCGGGGTAGAAAAAAAAATGTCCTGGGTAAGATGTCCAATGAGTCAGATTCTATTCCTTCCCTTTCTCCAGCCCTGCAACTCTTTTAAGAGTCCCCTTGGTTACCAGAGTGGCTCCAAGGCTGGGCCCAGGGCCCCATCTGCTGGCAGGTTTGGAATTGCACTCCTGGCTCCGTGCAGAGGTAGAAGCCTCAGAATCCAGTCCTTCCTTCCAAATAGAGAACTGCATGCAAAGAAAGACCTTTCCACCACCTCATCACATGCCAGGAGCTTCAGCCCACTCCATTCCATCTTTGCTTCTGTTTGGGGTCTTCTCTCCACCATTTGGAGCCATCAAATGTAGCTGCTCTGTAAGTTTCCACAATTCTCTCCCCTTTCAGGGGCATTTTCTTTTCTTTCCCCCCACCTCCCAGGGGCATTTTCTAGCATCTGAATCTGACCAGTTACTGCCCCTCAAGGAAACCTCCCTGAATTCTAGATGAAGAGGGTGTATGTATATTTTTTCTGGATTTTTCCAAAATACATACCCAAACATATCTTTATAATCTGTATGCATGCATGCAAAAGAAAAATCTTTCTTGGTTTTTTTTTTGTTGTTGTTGTTGTTTTTATTGGTACCAGGGATCCAACTCATGACCACAAGCTTGCAAGGCAGGCACTTATGCCACTGAGGTAAATCCCCAATCCCTTCTTGGTACTTTCAAATTCCCCAGCAAGAGGTGCAGGGTGGACTCTTCTCCCTTCCCAGCTGCCCGCTATTCCTACACCATATCCTTCTCCTGGAAAACTCTGACCCACACTCCTCAGCTCAGCTTGTCAGCCCCCCAGAAGCCTCCCTAACCCCGGTAGGTCAGGGGCTTCATATCCTTACCCATCCACCTCTCCACTAGTGCTCTCTACATCCTTAGTATGTGGAGCTGCCTCCTTCTGGAAAGTGGGCTTCCTGCAGGCAGGGGTTACTCATCTGTGTGTCATACTCACCATGTTCAATCCACTGCAGCTGAACGAAACTCATTACCAAGGTTTGTTGGCCCACAAAATGCATGTGAGTAGGATGCTGGTTCTCTTCTCATCCTGGAAGTTTACGATGTTCACATAATGATGAGCATGCTTTAGGCCAGCAGCCATCACACAGCTGACCGAGCAGGGATCCCCTGGACACTGCTGGGTTGTGTGTGTCTTCCCCAGGCTTCACCCAGCTTTCTTCTGGATCAGGCCTTTCTTCCCTGGCAGATGACCTATTAACATATACAGATCTCCATGGAAGCCAAGTTACTTCCTGTCTGTGGTGGGCCCATGTTCCCTGGCAGCATCATGCCCACATGCAATAGAGGTCATTTGTCAATCCTGGTAGTGAGCAGGAGGGGCTTAGCTATGTTCTTCATTCAGAGGACAAGGGTGAAAGGCAAATAAGCCCTTTCCTGGGGTGCTCCTGGGTATTCATCTTGGAGGGGCATTAAACTATGATTTGAATTAAGACAGAAACATGGCACCAGTTAAGCCACAAATACTTGTCTCCTTATCATCTGTAACTAGGAAGTGCAGTCAATTGTGCATGTACACAGGTAGACTGAGGCCTTTAGTGCTGCCAGGGATTAAACCCAGAGCCTTGTACATAAGCTAGCCGAGTTCCACCACCAAGCTAACTTGTAATCCTTCTTACCTTTTAGTTCAGAGACAGTATCTCAATAAACTGGCCAGGCTGCCCTTGAACTTGGGACCTCTTGCCTCAAGCTCCGGAGTAGCTATATCACAGGTTCCTGTCACCATGTTTTAGCTTGACTGGATCCTTGAAGTGAGATAAAATATCCTTCCGCATTGGAACTTTCTGTTGAATTTTGAGATGCCAGGATGTTTCACTCTCTCCAGTGCAAATTCTTTTTTTTTTTTTTTTTTGGTGGTGGTGGTGGTGGTGGCTTAAGAGTCTATGTAGTTTAGGCTGGCCTCGAATTCACAATGACCCTCTTGCCTCAGTCTCCTGAGAGCTGGGGTCACAGGCATGTGCCAGCTTGCCCAGCTTCTAATACAAATTCTTTTCCTTCCTTTCCTTCCTTTTTTTTTTTTTTTTCAAAGTCTTGCATGCAGTTCATGCTGGCTTCGAACTCACAGCAAGCCTCAGCCTCCCAAGTGCTGGGATTACCAGCATGCATCACCACACCTGGCCCCAATGCAAATTCTTTTTTTTTTTTGTCTTTTTCCTTTTTATCGGTACCAGGGATCGAACTCATGACTGCCTGTTTGCAAGGCAGGCACTTATGCCGTTGAGCTAAATCCCCAGCCCCTCCCAATGCAAATTTTGAAACCAAAAATGCATGGCATAATTCTTCACCAGAAAGGATATAGTTTACCTAAACTAAATCTAAACCCATTAGTACACTGGACTTCCAGTACAGTGTTCAGTTTGGGTGTTTAACTTCAAAACAAACAGCCAGGAGAGAAAATGTAGCCAGTTGGGCATAATGCAGTGCTAGTCACAAGCCAAGATCTCCCACCTTCCCTGGCCCCTCTGGGAGTTCTAGATTCGGAGAAGCAGCATTTCACAGTGGCTCACAGGAGTTATTTTATGTCTGAGCTTCTGATCTGCACATAAAATGGGCAGAGGATGCTTCTACCTGAGGATGGAAGGCGTGCTGTCTGGTTACTGTGCTCCTAAGATGAGGACTTATCTTTACAGAGCCCCTGAGGCCAGCCCTTTGCACAGCTGGGATGCCATGGATCCCTGTTCTTTAGAAGGCTGCTCCTGCCACAAGTCCGCACTCTCAAGCCACTAAAGATGGGAACTTAGCTGGCATCTTCCTCACGAAGCCACATGTATCTTACCCACACTGTACTTACTGCCAACGAGATGCAAGGAAGCAGGACAAAATCACTCTGTGAAACCTGCTGAAAGCCCCTCTCGGCTTCCCAAAACTTGTTTCCTTTCGCACCTGTGCCACTGAGCTATACCACAGAGATGCATGCAAGTGGGCGAATAGGCTTAAACTGGCCCACTGTAGGACAAATGCCTGAGGCCCAGAGCTCACTTATGACTGTCCTGTCTTCTGAGAAGGGCAACGACCATCTCTTAAACCACTTTGTTTTGTGAGGCCTCAGCTTGAGGACTAGACTCTCTGGTTAGAATTTCCACCTTTAGGGACCATCTTTTTTGAGGCAATAAAATGCGGACAAAGCTCCACCTCCAAGCCTGGCAGCCATGAGTCTGACAAAGGGCCCTGGCCCCTGGTGATCAGCGATGGTGTAGATGGACTGCAACACTGCACCCGAGTGACAAAAGTTACATTTAATTTACAATGTAATAAAGGTTACAGGTAAAAAGCTACACATAAAGCATGAAAAGCCCTATTACACAAATGTACAAATCTCTGTACAAAGCTCCTATTAACGTTTCCTACCTCTGTCTCCTATAGCCAGGTCTAGTCTTGGAGCTCTGAGGAAAGAGCTCTCAACTGAGGGGGGAAGAGCCTCCAAATCAACAGGTAAAAATGTCCTCTGGAGAGACAACAGTTGCTTGCAAAAGAAATTATTTTCTTTTAACATCTTTGACTTTAGTTTTTTTTGGTACCAGGGAACCAAACTCACAACCTTGTGCTTTCTAAGCAAGTGCTTGACTGCTGAGCTAAATCCCCTGTCCATATATTTTCTTTTAAATTTGAATTGACCTAAGTGGTCACAGCCTAGGGAAAAAATTGCCTTCATAACACACTGAAAGCCAGGTACGGTGGTGGACACCTATAATCCTAGCACTCAGGAGGCTGAGGCAGGAGGATCACTGTGAGTTCAAGGCCAGCCTGCACTATATAGCAAGACCCTGTCTCAAAACAAAAACAAAAACATAAACATAACACACTGAAAAAGAAGAATAATGCCTTAGAGAGTAGAGGACAGTACTTACTCTGGAACTAAATGAGAAATTTAGGTAAGTGGAGTGCTCAGGTTTGACAAGAAAATAGGTACAGTTCAAATACTGCAAGTTAAAAACTATAAACCTGCATTGGGCACAGATAAAAGGAAATTAAAACGTTCTCATTCCAATAGAAAGGACAAAAGAGAAAAGCCTAACCATTGGACCTCAAAACCACTGACCCATGAAAATATGTTAGAGTTTAAACCTTTAGAATGCTAAACCTTTTTGATCAGCCTGGGATCCATGGCAACCCTTTGCTATCTGGGATTTACGACGACAGTAAATGTAAATGAGGCTACTGCTACTTCCACAGCTCTGAATTCTACCTGGGCTATGCGACATCACATAAAAATGATACTACAGAGGGAGAAGGACGAAGGAGCCAATGGAAGGCCTGAGAAAGAGCCAGAGTGGTGCACCTAAAGCAACCAACACAACCTTTCTCTATACCAGCAGTGTTGTGCAGACAGCTTCATGGGATATTTCAGCCCACCCCAGTCTTCATATACACGGTCAGGACCCCAGGAGACATTCTGAAAGACGATACTGCACACATGGAAAGTTTTTCTCCCTTGTACATTAGCTCCCCCGTCACCCTTCCATCCCACCCCACCCACTCCCACCTTTCTCCATGACCAAAAATATCAAATCAGTAAGGAAGGTGTGGGCTTCTTGCCCGGCCACGCCTCTTTTGCATATTTCTTCTTCTTGGGTTCATTAACAGCTTCAGGATTATAGACTACAGGGTTTGGTGTGGGGTTCATGTTCACTGCTGATGGCGCGACGGGTGTCAAGTCCACATCAGGAGCGAGGTTTGGGTATGGCATGGGCAAGCCACCAATGAGTGCTGTCCCATGGATGCCATGTGGCTGGGAGCCTGCTTCACTATGCGTGGGGGGCAGGCCCCCGTAGAGTCCTCCACTGAAGGCAAAGTTCTGCATGCGCCTGCTCCCAGATTCCTCCAGGCCCAGGGAGCCGGGGCCATCCACCCGTTTCTTCTGTGGTTTGCCACACGGATGGGGAGAGAAGAGAGGAAGAATAAGAGTCATTTTGTTTGTTTTTTTCCCCATTCCAGGCTTAGAAAAACCTTTCTCAGTGTTGTGCAGACAGCCGTGCAGGCCTTTCTCAAGATCCCTACCTTTCAGTCTGTTCTTTTCCCCAGAAACCTACTACATGGTCCTGAAATCTTAGGTCTGAAGATTACACTGACCCTCATAAAGGTTTTACCATTCTATGTCAAATGGAGAAAAATGAGGACAATACTCTGAGCTCTGTAGTAAAACTTCTGGAATTTAAAAGACTATTCTTTACATCCTGGATCACACTTATACTATGTTGATTTAGGAAATATTTTAGCTACTTTCTTTTTGAGGGAGAACATAAAATGTTGATACTTCTATGTTGTGTATCCAATTTTTTGGTGGGGGGAGTAAGGGACTGAACCTAGGGCCTCATGCATGCCAGGCAAGCATCCAATTCCTGGGCTACATCCCCAGACTATTTTTCTTTGGTAACATAAAACACAAGGTCTTAAAAGCCAGGCGTGGTGGTGCCCATCTATAATCCCAGCACTTAGGAGGCTGAGGCACGGTAATCATTGCAAATTTGAGACCAGCCTGGGCTACAAAGTGAGCTCAAGTCCAGCCTGAATTGCACAGTGAGACCTTGTCTCAAAAAGGCAAAAAACAAACAAAAACAAACACTCATGAAGTCTTGCTATATTGTTCTGGCTGGACTGCAGTGGCTATTCCTGAGTTCTGACCACTGACCAGGGCTAGTTTATCCTTCCTTAGGCAATGTGGTGGCTCCCTAGGAAGCCACCACAGCATAGTGGAAGGCCACTATGCTGATGCCAAACTTAGTGTATAGTGTACTATCGCCTCAAACTCCTGGGTTCAACTGATCTACCTGCCTCAGTCTTCTGAGTTCCTGGGACTGTAAGAGCCAGATACCTGATACCTGATTTTTCTTTCTTTTTCTGAGACAGGATCTCACTGTTACCTAAGCTGGACTCACATTTATCCTTCCACTTTAGCCTTCCAAGCAGCTGTGATATAGGCATGCATCAGTATGTATGACTCCAATTCTTCTTCTCATGATTATTATAGTCCAGGCTGGCCTGTGTTCCTCTGCCTCAGCCTCCTGAGAAGATGGAACTATAGGCATATGTCACCAGTCCTGGCTCCACCTCCAATTTTTTTGATACTGGGAATTGAACTCACGACCTTGTGCTTGCCAAACCATCTCCACTTTGTAAATAATCTAAAACAAATCTGTAATCAAGTTTATTGATGATCTGGGGCTAGGCTGGAAGGGATTTACTGCAATGTGACACAAGAGAAAAAAAAATTTTTTTGAGACTATGTAGTTCAGGTTGGCCTGAACTTAAGGCTAGCTCAGGCTAGCCTTAAACTTGTGGCACTCTTCTTGCCTCAGCCTCCCGAGTGCTGGGATTATAGATGTCACCACACTGCCCAGCTACAAGGGAACTTTTTGAGGTGAAGAAAAATTTCTGTACCTTGATTATAGTGGTGATTACACAAGTGTACATATATATTTTTTCTTGATTTTCTTTTTCTTTTTAAATTTTCTTATTATATAGTCTTGTTATATAGTCCAAGGTGGCCTTAAACTTACTATGTAGTTCAGGCTGGTCTCTAATTCGCAGTGATATAGGGGTTAGCCTTAGGGTTAGAAACATCCACATATGAAAACTCAAACTATACATTTAGAACATTTACATTTTACTGTATATAAATTATATCACAATAAAATTGTATTGGTGGCATATATGTGTAAACCCAACCACTCAAAAGGCTTAGGCATGAAGCTCCCAAGTTCAAGGGCAACTGGGTAATTTAAGAGATCCTGTCTCAAAATAAAAATTTATTACAGCAAAGCGGGGGGAAAAAAAGACAAAAAAAAGAAAGAGCTCAGGGAGAAATGGACATATGATGTACCCTGAAGAAAAAAAATTCATCTACTTTGTCATACTACACTAAAGCTCATGAAAGATGCTTCTCCCCCTTTTCTCTGCTTGACTACAAAAAAATGAAGCTGCAACTCTGACACGTCTTGTCAGTTCAGTCTAACACTTGGCTTTCAAATCTGAATTCAATCAATTGAAGGTCAAAAATACTTGAAAAACAAAAACAAAACACACTAAACATGTATACTTTTCTTGTCACTATTCCCTAAGCAAAATAATATAGCAACTATACAAATATTTACATTATGTATTCAGTATTATAAGTAATCTAAAGATGATTTAAAGTATAGTAGAGGGATGGGGTATAGCTCAGCAGCGTAAGCACCTGCCTGGTAAGCACAAGGTCCTGAGTTCAACTCCTGGTACAAAAAAAAAAAGTATATGGGAAGGCAAGCAGAGGTTATTTCAAATACTATACCATTTTACATAGGTGACTAGAACATCCATGGACTCTGATATTTAAAGTGGTCCTAAAACCAACTCATGAATATGAAAGGATGAATTTATTCTAAAGATTTTATGCATTTATTTTTTGTTACTGGAAACAATCTCAGGACCTTGTGCTTGACAGGCAGGCGCTGTGCCACTGAGCTATATGCCCAGCCCTTTAACTAGATTTTAAGATCAAAACTCTCCATGGTCTCCACAGTATCTACAATCACGCTCAACCAATCACTTTTTTTGGAGGGAATGACTTTTTTTTTTTTTTGAGAGTCAGTCACTACATAGTGTAGTGCAGGTTGGTCTCAAACAAACTCACAGTGATCCTCCTGCTTCAGCCTTACAAATACAAGGATTATAGGCATGAGCCACCAAATCCATCTTCTTTTTTTTTTTTGAGGCAGAGTTTTTCTGTTATCCCAGGAAGGCTTCAAAACTCTCTTGCCTCCGCTTCCCAACTGCCATCACTACAGCCAGTACTGGCTTCCAATCACTTTCTGAATGCTGCTATTATCAGGGATTTACTACAATCTTACTACTTCCAAGGGCAGTTTGTTCCCTTTTGCACAGTTCTACCCATTAGGAAGTTCCTTCACATGTTTGGAAGAAGAGTGTATCTGTAACTTCTATTGTTGATTCTCTAATATACCTTATCTCTTTAAACCTAACCCAGATCTAGACTGACCTTCTTAAATGTGCCATTCCCGTGTACAAAATAATGGCCCAGATGTTGTACAGTGCTGCAATAATACTTCTCCCTCACCAGATGGTTATTTTGAGTCTAAAGAAAAAGGTCAAAGGAAGCTGAGCCTCTTTCTGCACCCTTCTGGAAAGTAAACTTATAGATTTATACTGCACATAATTTGCATGCCATATTGCATGCCAAGCTGGTTGGTCACAGGGAGCCTTCCTTTGGAACTCCAGGATTTGTTGGACATGAGGTGAATAAGAGCAAAAATATTTCCATGGATGAAAAATGGGAGAGAAGCATGGAATGTGTTTTAAAATTATGTGCTCGGGGCTGTGGATTTAGCTCAGCGGCATAAGCGCCTGCCTTGCAAGCAGGCAGTTGTAAGTTAGATCCCCAGTACTGATAAAAAGGAAAAAGACCAAAAATAATAAATAAATAAAAAAAATAAAATTATGTGTTCACTTAACACCCACCTACACACACCAAGATGTATTTTGCTGTTGGTGTTGTTTTTGTGGTGCCAAGGATCAAACACAGGGGCTGACATGCTAAGCACATGCTCTACTACTGAGCTATACCTCCAAGTCTCCAACTGTGTGTGCTTTTGGTTTTTTGTCTTTTTGCGAAAAGGTCTCACTATGAAGTGCAGGCTGGCCTTGACCTCATTTTGTAGCCCAGACTGCCTCGCCAATGATCCTCTTGCCTCAGCCTCCTGAGTGCTGGGATTACAGGAGTGCACCACCATGCCTGGCTAGTGTGTTTTCTCCCCTCATCCCCAACTGTGTTTTGAATTCAGGCATTTAAAATACTGTTAAAATGTATTTCCTACCTTGACTGGGACCACTGCGGTTTGCACCATGTTCCGGAAGCGACCAACTGAGGGATCCACATCCTCTGCAAAAAGAGATGAGGGAAGAGTTGGACTGGTGCTCTATTTGGAGATATAAGGGTAAAGGGCTCACTGAAAACCAAACAAGCACAATGACTGGTTCCAATAATAAAATAAAGTCCACACCAAGTGTTTACCATGTGCTGGGCATCACGTTAAATCCCTTCAACAACCCCACAATTGGTAAGTTCTACTGTAACCAGTATTAGATTAAGACAAGAAAACAGACTGAAGCTCAGAGGAGCTGACAAGCCCAGTCACTCTGATAGAAAAGAGGATCTGGAAATTGAGTCTGAGTAGTTAGATAGGCCTGCGTTCCAGACCATAGTACTGTGCTGCCTTCTCCAAGTTCTCTCCCATTCCACACATTTCCTCTTTGAGGGGGTCAGGATGGAGCGGTAATAATCAATCTCATATTATTGATAAAACAATGACAAGAGGTCACATTCGTACACAACTTGCTAATATCTATTTATCAACAAACAAGCTTATCCTTGCCTTTTAAGCTGAATAACTTAACTATATGTTTTTTGTTTTGAGATATTGCCTGTTCTAGCCTCAACCTCTCCAGTAGCTGGGATTACAGTGTGCACCATTATGCCCTGCTTTAAACTATACATAATAGGGGGTGAGAATGTAGCTCAGTGGCATAAGTGCCTGCCTGGCAAGCACATGGTCCTGAGTTCAGTTCCTGGTACAAAAACAAAACAACAACAACAAACAATTATGTATAAACTATACATAATCAAAACTTTTTTTGAGGCAGTGTCTCAGTATGATCCTTTTGTCTCAGTCTCCCAGTACCAGGATTAGTGGTGCGTACCACCACACTCAGCTTACAATCCAGATTGGTATAATCAAGCATCTGAATCCCCTTGCCTGGGGAGAGTGAGAGCACCTCCTTCTTCACAGTTTACCTAAGTACTACTGTACCCCACAAAGCTATTGGCTTTATAATCATCAGGCATGGAAATAAAGAGCAAGATATTACACTGCCTTTGAGTAGTTTAAAGAAACAAGAGACAAGTCACAACACACAGAAGCACATCAAGAATATAGAGTATCAGAGGGTGGATAGGCCATGCTACTTAGGATACAGGAGTCTCTTTCCCAAAAGCTGAGCATGTGGAAATGACAGACATAGTGTTTTCAACATTACTACTGAAAATTACTCCAGGGCTGGGGATTTAGTTCAGCGGCATAAGCGCATGCCTTGCAAGCAGGCAGTCATGAGTTTGATCCCCGGTTCCGATTAAAAAAAAAAAAAAGAAAGAAAGAAAATTACTCCA
This sequence comes from Cavia porcellus, assembly GCF_034190915.1. Classification (NCBI taxonomy): domain Eukaryota; kingdom Metazoa; phylum Chordata; class Mammalia; order Rodentia; family Caviidae; genus Cavia; species Cavia porcellus. The sequence goes on along the minus strand of NW_026947508.1, from coordinate 21,201,892 downwards.
GGCCCCTTTAGCTTAATGTTGTATAGAGAAGAACCTTGTTTCCTTAACAGAAGTTATATCTGATTTTAAATGTATGGAAGTTGCTTGCTAATGAAAGAAGCACTCCTGTTAAACCCCTAGGAAAACAGAATCTCTATTTACTGTGAGTACTTAGCTTTTTGGTTTCTCTAAGTCTGGCTTTTCACATATGAAGATGCCTCTGAAGAACATACTCAGGTACACCAATCTTTGTTCACCGAATAAAGGCTTCTACGTGGATATCTTGGGTCATTAGGAAAAAGTATTTCTCAGAAAGTACAATCTTTTCTCTCTCTTCTCAGAAACTGTTTCAAACACCACTCCAGCAAGGATGATAAGGGCTAAATGAAGCACAAGGGCAAATAGAGCCCAAGTGGAACGGGTGACACCCCCTTCCTGTGCTATAAGCCTGCAGTGGAGCAGAGCTACGCTGCTCCAGGGGACCCACACCCTCTGTTCCTTCTGTCTCAATATTCTAGTCACAGAAGGGTCACACGGGTCTAGATAGCTGTGCTCTTGAAGAGCTACCTCTAATTTCTTGCAAATTCTCTCTGGTACAGGAAAGGCTGAATGGATGAGGCAGATAATGATGATGATGACACTGGCTAACAATTTTTGAGGGATACATAATGAGCACTAATCTTAAGTATTAATTTAATCACATTTAATCCTTCTGCCAACACTGTGAAGTCAGCAGTCTGCTAAGTCACTTGGCCAAATTTACAGAGCTACTAAGAGGAAAGGGAGACTTCACTTAGGTCCCCAGATTTCAAAGCCCTTGCTTTTAAGCATTATGCTACCTTGTTTGAACACATGACTTAAAGCCCCATGGCACTATTTTCAACACAGCAAATCAGATCCTGCTTCCTGAAAGAGACAGAGATCATCTAGTCCAGTAGTTCTCAAATTGATAGCTATTTATCAATACAAACTGGAATTTGCTTAAAAATACAAAATTCAAACAAGACACAGTGGCATACAGGTATAATCCCAGCTGCTACTCTACAATTCTGGCCATTCAGAAGGCTGAGGCAGGAGGATCACAAGTTCAAGACCAAGTTCAGCCACTTAAGTCTCAAATGAGTAGGATGTAGCTCAGTAGTAAAGTGGCCCTAGGTTCAGTCCCCCAGTTAACAGAAATGGGGGAAAGAATTGAGTTTGGGGTTGGGGATTTAGCTTAGTGGCATAAGGGCCTGCCCAGCAGGCACCAGGTAATGAGTTCGATCCTCAGTACCAAAAAAAAAAGAATCAAGTTTATGAAAACTCTCAGATTGGTCATTGAGTCCCTGCCTGAACAAACTCCTTTGGGGACTCACTACTTTGAGAATCTATTTCACTTCACACAACATCAGAAAATAAACTTGTAGTCAGTAGAATTAATCCCCGACCTCTTTCACAGAAACCATTTTCATTTTTTTTAAAATACAAGCCAGAGATTCCCTGGCTTCTACTTTCCTTTAATCCTGAGTCAAAACACTTGGTACCGACTGGCTCTAGTTTTGGCTCTCTTCTTCCTGGTCATGGTGGGAATGTTTGCCTCTTCTTTTCCCCATAAGCACAGTTCCCTTATCTCCCTAGCATCCAGGGAGCTGTCCTCTATGGCTATGAGCCTTCACTCCCTTCAGGACTCCACAAGTTATGTGGGGAATTCTGGTCAGAATACACCCAGGAGGGATAACTGTCCCCACCAGTATTCTATGAATTCAAACTTGAATTGCACTTGATTAGTTTCTATATCTCCTGATGACTCAGAATGCATTTTCAATTAAAATTCCTAGGTCTTTTCTTTCCATAACCTGTCAGTGGAGAGATCACCACTTAAATAACTCATATTTTGAACCTAAATTCAGTACTTACAAGTTACTGAGCATTTCAACTTGGGAAACAAAAGCAACTTAATAGATGGCATTCCTCATTTTCATCCACTGAAATTTATTGACAAACAAGATTGTTTCTAAAAAACTGTTCAGTTTAGGAGCTCCAACGGTACAAACAGTTCATGAATGGTACTCACACAAATACATCCCCCCTCAATATAGCACCTTTATCTTAATATTTGCTGGCAATGTTGCAGCTGACCTGTAGGCTACAGACACTAACTTTTCCACCAGAAGAAAGAAAGAGATCTCACCTGGGTTGATGATTTCATCATCATCACTGAAAGTCACTCTCGAGTTCTTCCGCTTCCTCTTTGGTCTCTGAATGTCTAGATTTCCCTCCTCAATAGTGAGTGTAGAAATCCGCTTGTTGTGGGCAGTGTTAAATTCTGTTAGATTCTAGGCCAGGGTTCACAAAGGAAAGACAGAGGTCAATACATAGTGAATTGGATGAAGAATATTCTACTAAACAAATAGCAGGAAGCATCAGGGGCTTACTTTAACCTCCAATGCAGATGAAACTTTTGCATTTAGAGGAGATCCATATTATTCTTAGACTGGTAACACTAACAAGTTTCACTTGAAAGAACATTGAACATCCTCACAGACCAGTGACACAATAGCTCGCTTGGGCAAACTGCTTGGAGTTGAAGTACTGTTTTTTTTTTTTTTTTGGAAGAACACTAATATGTGTTCCTACTGAGATTTAAAAAAGATGTGAGACAGAAGAACTCCAAGAATTGTTTTAAACAAAAGAAATTAAAAAAAAAAAAAAAAGAAGGAAAAGTGGCTGCTTCTTTCTCAGAAGCTCTCTCCTTTGTAATTCTTAAGGATATTATCAGTGTACTTAGTTTCTGACATTAATCTTTTGTCATTCCCCTTCTTATATCTGGTCTCAGTTCTATTCATAACTTCTTATTCATCTCCACAATTAACCCAGCCTCATCACTGCCTCTTCCCAATGCATTCAACTGATTTCAACTGGCATTACAATTTGAGATGTTCCAAATATCTCAGAATGAAGAGCCGGAAGACTTAATACACTGAACTAAAACACAGGGAAGCCCAGAAGCAACTGGGAGGGGAGAAGGGCAAGACTGACTGTCAGCAAGGTTCCTAATATGAGGCCACTTCTTTAGAACTGAATGACTTCTAAATGGTAAGATTTCTACTGTGCTTTGTTTCCTTCCTAAGTACTAGGAAACTGTCTTGAGATACAATAGTAAATATACATATATGGATGGTTAAAGACCCTTGCATCTGATCTATTTGAACAGATAATCACACAGTGCAGTGTAGCCACATTACAAACAACTGTGCTCAGCTTCCAGAAATGGAAAATTTGGGCTTGGAGTAGAGCTCAGTGGTTCAGCATATGTTTAGCATGCACAAGGCCCTGGGTTCAAACCACAAAACTCCCCACACTTCTAAAAAATCTCTCAGGACTTTAAAATTCATGGTCTTCAGGTTCATAAAAATAAAAGCAATCTAGAAGCAGTGTGATTCTATTCAGAAGACTACTGGTATTTGGATAGCATCAAAAAAGCTACACGAATGTAAGTGGCAGTCTTGCTGAACCAGTGCTGTCCAACAGAGCTTTCTGCAATGGTGCACATGCAGTCATCCCTAAGCACTTGACAAGGACCAGCTCCAGGACTCACTGTGGGTATTAAAACCCGAAGATGCTCAAGTACTTCAAGTAAAATGTATGTATGTATATACCTTACAGACATCCTCCCATATACTTTAAATTCTTTCTAAATTACTAGTAATATCAGGTACAATGTAAATGCTATGTAAACAGCTGGTATACTGTGTGTTGAGGGAGTAATAACAAAAAAGTCTGTGTATTCTACATAGATGTAATTTTACTTCCCTGAATACTGTCAATCTGCTGTTGGTTGAATTTGAGAATGCTAACCTGGAGGGCTTTCTGTATTCTCTTCTTTGGGCTATCTAATATGGAATCTACTGGTTACACATGACTACTGAATACAGTAGCTGAAATGCAGTTAATAGGTACCAATTTAGACAACATAACTCTAAGCAGTTATAAGGATAGAAAAATGTTAATTCCCGCCTTTGGCTTCTAATAGCCAATAAAAGGTTCTAATGGCAGGGAGACATAGCTGGCCATGGGGCTCATTAATGGGCTCAAGAGAACCTCCTGCCATTTCAAATCACAGAACAGCAACATACTGCAAGAACCAGCTTCCCCAAACACAAAACAATGACACAGACATAGAATTACATCAAGCTCAGTTTCCTCCTCTGGAAGCCCCAGTAAGCCCTTGAGTTCATCATCTTCTCCACCCATCTTTTCATCTCCTTTCACAGCTGATGGCAGTGTCTGAGGCTTCTCACGCAGAGTGTATGCCCTTGTGGATGCACCAAATGAGACTGTGGAATCGATGGGAATTTGCTGAGGCTTGTGAGGTTCCAACCGAATGTGACCTAAGAAAGTGCCATGTGCTGGGAATAACCAAATCAGAATGTAAGGGAAGAAACCACAAAAAGAGTGCATTTTAAAAGGCAGAATATCATCTTTGGCTCTCTTCTCAGGCCACCCCCCTCCCAGAACAAAAGTTTGGATGTTTGTTTAAGTTAAAAAAATTTATGATCAGGAAACAAACCTTTAAAATAAAAAATGGCCCTGGATCCACTGTATCTCTGTCACATATTTCAGGGAAAAGGAAATCTCTTTCACTGAGCCTTGAATCTCCTCAGTGGGTTTCTTTTCTTTGCTCTTACTTTTCTTGAGACAGGTCTTTGTTGTCCTTGAACTCTTACTGTTGCTCAAGTATACAGCAATTCTCCTGCCTCAGCTTCCCAAAGGGTGTTGGGATTACAAATATGTACTACCATACCCAGCTCTCTTCACTGGATTTCTTGTAAATCTTCAGACCTCTTGCTCCTCCACATAACAGACCACTGCCCCATTTCTTTACTATTAGACAGGCTTGATGCCATGGTTTCGACTCAACAGAAGTCATGCCCCGTAAGGCAGATGAGCATTGCTGTCTGTCTTCTCTAGCTCCACATATAAGGACCATGAAAATTGCTGGCCTGGTGTCAGCTATGCTTACATATTCCTTCAGGCAATAAAGGTGCTTGAGCAAAACAGGTGCAATGTCAATGCCAAGGCAAGCCAAAATTCTACGAGACTCTCAATATTTTTCCATGTCAGCACTTTGCATGTTATAAAATGGAGAGATGAGGACCTGTAGAAAAAGCTCAGCAAGTCCCTTATGTAAGTAGACTGGGGAAGTGTATATGTATACACTATGTACATGTATACATATGTATATATGAGTGTTTTTAGGGGGAGGGTATTTTTTTAGCACATGATGTCAGGAAGCAGGACCCTCTTCTTGTGTTTTATACTCTATTTATAAATGAGCAAAATAGGGGTCAGGGATTTAGCTCAGTGGTGTAAGCGCCTGCTTGGCAAATGCCAGATAGTAAGTTCAATCCCTGGTACCAATAAATAAATTTTGCTCAAACAAGTATCTTTAAAATGTACTGTACTGCTGCTCTATTATATCAATGGAGTTAATCATGGCTTCTGCTTAAATTGAAACACAGTTATCATGGTCCCAAAATATCTGAATACTTATCCTCCCTCATTCTGGGGTGCCAGTTTTGTTCTCTACATATACTTAGTACTCCTTTAGGACAGTGCTCTCAAAACCCTCTTCCTTCCATAATTATCAATTATTTCAGGAAAACAGTACCACAGAAATAGTGAAGACCTGATTTAAACACATCAACTATAAATTTTTTCTCTTGACATGCAGTGAAACAAGTTTCCAAACTAAGAACCCAAAGAACATTTTCATACTGTCTATGAGCAACATGTGCTATGGGAGGGAGATACTTACTACTGTTAAGATCTATCAGGAAAACTCTCTTCAGATGCTTGTGGTAAACCAGTGCAGCATGGACCCGAGAGCAAGACTGGTGGTCAATGGTAAAGTCACACAAATCAGGGTTTCTCCCAAATAAGTAATACTTCTTCTCATCAATGATCAGTTTCTAAATAAATATTAAATATTACTTAAATTTTGTCACAACAGGAAACAAAAAACCTCCAACCAAATAAGCAAAAAATCTTGAATAGATTAAAATTTGTGATGAAGAAAATAGTTTTCTCATTTTTTTAATCTGTATAACTAGGCATGGAGACACATGCCTGTAATCCCAGTACTCTCAGAAGCAGAGACAGGAGGACTATAAGTTTCAAGTCCAGGGGCTGGGGATTTAGCTCAGTGGCATAAGCGCCTGCCTTGCAAGCAGGCGGTCGTGAGTTCGATTCCTGGTACCGATAAAAAAGGAAAAAAAAAAAAGTTTCAAGTCCAGCATGTACAACTTACTTAGCAACACTATGTCTCAAAATAAAATAAATAAAAAGACTAGGGATATAGCTCAACATGAAGGCTCTGGGTTCATTCCTTAGAGCCACAAAACAAAACAAAACACAAACAAGTAAAAAAACAACCTATGGCACATAAAATTCATTCAGGGACTTGTTTTCTGAAATGATCCCATGATCTTTCTTGTAGCATGCTCCTAAGCAGTCATGCTCCTAAGCAGTCTTCCAAGTCTAATTAGTTACATTTTCTTGATTTTATAGATTTAAGTGTGCATATCCTTATAAGACAAAGCAAGAGAAGCTGTCTTTTCCTATTAGAAATTTAAAGTTTTGTAGGTTCTTAGTTTTCGGACTAACAGGAATTAAGATGCACAAAATATGTTTAAGAAATACTAAAATTGATTTTAAGAATATACACACACCCTAGGTCCAGGGATTATAACTCAGTGACACAATGCCTGCCTGGCAAAGTACGAGGTAGTGAGTTCAATTTCCAGTACCAAAAACAAAAAACATTTATTTGTACCCTCATTATGTAGCCACAGCCCTAAACGTTTTTGGAACTGAAATCACAAGGATTTGAACTGAAATCCTTAAGAACTGAAATCACAAGGATAGGGATTTACTCAATGGCTTAAGAGCCTGCCTGGCATGCACAAGGTTATGAGTTCGAGCCCCAGTACCAACAAAACAAAACAAAACAAAACAGAACTGAAATTATACTAGACTTCAATTAATGAGCCGGAGCCGCAAATCCAACTTTATTGTCCCATTTTACTTTGGCAAAAAAAATATATTATTCTGAGTTAATTATAAATGTATACTATGTCCAAACACAGAGCTACCTCATATGGGTCTTTTAGAGGGCAAGGATGAAGGATCAAAGGACCACACCCTCTTCCATTATTGGGGATTAAAACTAGGACTGAACTATACCCCCAGGCTTTTTTTGTCAAAAGGGTCTTGCAAAGTTGCCCAGGCTGGCCTAGAACTTGTGATCTTCTTGACTAAATCTCTAACTGCTAGGATTAGAGGAATGAGCCACCATACTTAGCCTGAAAAGACCATTTCTCTGAGCTGAATTTAGCCTTATGAAAAACTCACCATCCTGTCCTTATATTTCTTTTAATTCTAGTCAGTAAAGCCTTTAACACAGATTGGTTGGAAACCAGACTGTCACAGGTGAAGGACTATGTGAATTATTACTAAGACTTCTAATTCTAGCAATCTATGTCATTGATAGTTGTCTAGTCATCTATTTTGGCCATTTGAAGAAAAACCTTCATGCACATTTGCTGTCTTTTCCTTTGAAACACAAAGGTCTTGTTAAGTTCTAGTTCACACTTCACATTATACTTCACTTTCTCAAATCCCTGTGAGAAGACAAAATTGAGAATAGTCAAGTCAGTACCAGGCAAGGAACCAACAGGTCTCCATCCCTGTGGCTAGGTCTTGAACTCACAACAGGCTACTCTATTCTATTCTATACTTTAGTGTTCTCACACCTCACACACAGAGACTTAGGATTGACAACACAAAAAACTGCTGAATACTTATGTGCCATATACTGCTATGAATTTTATGGTATGCCATTTCATGTGAGGACTACCATATGAGGTGGATAGGAACTACCCTTCCTACTTTTTTAGTTGACAAAATTGAGGCATACAGGAATTAACCTACTTAAGTTCACACAGCTAGCTATCTGTGGGCTAGGTTTAAAATTCATATTTCCGTAACTTTAATCTAAGCTCTTGTAACCACATTATGTATTTTCCTCATTTCACTTACATCAAAAGATGTTCCATATGGCAAGACATATTTTAAAGAGTGAATAAGTACTGTAGGTCACACTCTTAATTTTCTTTAAACAACCACTTAACCAGTTTCTTCCAAATTGAGCTTTAAGGTTCAATCAGTTCAAACCAACTTGGATATGCAGGTCACCTCTGCGAAACCCTGTACAACAGTGCCCATCTGCTGCTGGTAAAGCTTGCTACAGGCCCAAACTGCTACAGAGCACCAGGACTTCACAGCCTGACAGCTCAGTCACCCTCATGCCTGCAATGAGCTAAGTTCTAAAACTTGGGTTAAAAATACGACCCTGCTTTCAAATTAAAAGACAGTTCTGAAATTTCAACATCTTGTGCTGTCTTGGTAATATTTATTTTTATTTTTTCCTCCCACCCCGCTTAAACCACACTAATGTACTACAGAGTAGGCCTGTGCTACCTCATGCCATGGATGCCTCACTGGGTAATATTTATTCAAGCTGAATCTCACTATATTTCTCACCCATATTAAAATGCAAATTATGTTTTCATGAACTTAAATGTGTTAAAATTTTGGTGACAAGGAATATGTAAGACCATCAGCTCTCACGTTTCAATATAACAATGATCAGATTTCTCTGATTCTAGGGTGCCAACCAGAGACTGAGGAATTTGTTCTAAGGAAAAGACAAAGGGCCCCCAAAAGGCTTATCAAAAGCATCTCAATTACAGACATGTTAATATTATGAAATTTTAGTGAAAAACAGTATGCCTTTAAGAAAACATGTGAACACATCAAAGAAATACTACATTGATTTTCCCATAGTCACTTTTGAAGTAATACTTTAGTTATGGCCAACACCACTATATAGTTGTGCCTTTGAGTTATAACTCAGAGTGCATCTTTACACAATGGGCTTAATGATCTCATGGCTTTTGCTTTAATATTGCACTTCTTCAACCCAACTATCACAACATATCACAAGCTTTAGATATAAAGCCAGGATATAGATAGCTCGGTTAGTATCAAGTGCTGATCAAGTCTAAACTCTCTTTAAAAAAAATCACAACTGGGCTGGGAATGTAGCTCAGTGCTGCAGCATTTGCCTAGCATGCCTGAGGCCTTGGATTCATTCCCCAACACTGCAACATACACACCCCCTCTCAGGTTTATTTCTCTGAAGAACAATACACTGATGTTTAAGGTATGCAGTCTGAACTATGGGGCAACTCAACAAGCTTAGAATACTGGAAGAGAACATCACCAGCAAATGCAAAGCAGTATCAGAGATAGTATTTGTGACAAAGAGGCTCCGCGTGATCAGCTGAGTGTTGGATAAGTAACAGTGCTTTAAAAATATACATTTTTCCCCAAAGAATATGATGTTATCATTAAGGATAGGCCACCTGTCCTGTTTCTGTTTCAAATTAAAGATTTATTAAATTATAATAATAAAGTAGATCTCCATATATCTTTAACTTCGTGCTGTTCTATTTAGCAATGAAAACTCTGTATTTGTGGAACCATATATAGTAAAAGGGTCATTACAAATATTTTAAATTATTCCCTTAAATAGTTTGATATTTTGAGTATCTTTAAGGTAAAAGAACACCCTAGCGCGGTGGCACACTTTGTGACCCCAGCACTTTGGTAGACTGAGGAGGGAGGGTTGATAGTCTGAGTTCCAATTTAGGAAGACCCTGTTCAAAGATAAAAAAAAAATAAAATGGGTTGGGGATATAGCTCAATAGAAAGGTCCTGGGTTCAATGAGAATCTGTGACAAAGGGACTCTGTGTGATTAGCTCAAAGCATAAAGAACTAATAACAGAAGAATTAACTATAACTAATGCATGCTTTTGGTTATCTCCAAAACATCCTGAAAGTGACAATACATTCACATGGAATCCTTTAGCAGATTTCACTAGCTTTTCAGGCTTGCAACCACAGAAATGCAGTACTTTTATTAGATACATCAAATAAAAACAACTGCATTCAATAATGGGATTTGGAACCCAAATTCTAGCTGAGCAATTAGCTTAATTTCCATTTCTTGATTAAAAAAATTCAATGCAGATTTTTAAAAAATAAACTCAGTAAAGAACCTATAGATTTCATCCCCAGTACCTAAAAAACAAAAACAAAGCTGGGCACAGTGGCACATGCCTGTAATCTCCACACTTGAGAGCCTAAGGAGAAATGTGTGGCCAGCCTAGGCTAAGTAATGAGTTCAAGGCTAGCTTGAACTACACAGTGAGAGCTTGTCTCAAAAACAAAACAAAAGGAACAAACCCTGCAAACTGACAATCTAAATAAAAACTCAAACCAGGCATGGTGGCACACACTTGTAATCCAAGTACACAAGAGGCTAAGGCAGCAGGACTGCTGTAAATCTGAGGCCAACCTGGACTATACAGCTAGACCCTATCTTAAAAATACATAAAACCTCACACAATCTAATAGCTAATCAATATCTACATTTTCTTAAAATTTCACATGGTATGCACTCTGAAGACTGCATACAAGTTGGATCTCTGCCAAATCTTTCCTTTATAGTATTTATTTCAATTTGAATTTTTTATGTAAGTCTCTCTATGAGACGACTTGAAGACAGGAACTATGTTTTGTCCTGTATTGTAGCCTCCTCTGATGAGCTCAGTGACTGGCACATAATCAACAATAAATGGGGTTTTTTTGGAGGTTTTTTTGGTCCTGGGGATCCAACTCACGACCTTACACTTCCCAAGTAAGCGCTTGAGCCACTGAGCTGAATCCCCGGCCCTATGTTTTGAATGAATGAACTTTACCACTATTACATCTCTTTTGAGTAAGTAGCTTGGTTTATCACACTTGAAGGAGACGAACTTAAGTCTCTTACAAATAACTTATAAGTCAAATTCAATCTGTATGATTCATTTTCTTCAGGTACTGCATACCTGTACACAATTCCATGTACTCAGGAAATTCATCAAGTCAGAGGGCTTCCAGTTTGACTGGGTATCACAGACCCATGACCTAATAAAAATTCTTCATTTGGAAGGTGACAGAAGTCACAAAAAAATGACTAGGGGAGATATGAGGCCTGAATGTGTTATATCATCATGAGCTTTTATTAGAAAAAAAATCAGGATGAATAAAAGTAGCAATGCTAGAAAACAAAAGCACTAGAGGGGGTGGAAACGTGAGTCACTGGCAAAAAACTTTAGAATGGAGAGAAAAAAAGGAAGATATGTATTTTCATACCTCAATTAGTTTGTCTCCTTTGACTACATCCAGATGTAAACCAGGTGGGGGTTTACCTGCCCTGAGGAAGAACAGTGAAAAAAGCATTTTCAGGACATGTGCATAAATGTTATTTGCAGTCATTGTTCCATTCAACACTGCAGCTCTCCTATCAGCCTATAATTAGTTCATGTTCACACAAAAATGTCATCATTCACTGTTATAGCTCTTTTCTACGTTTGACACTTCCCAAGTGATTCAACTGCTCTAAAACAGATTTTAGTGAATCTGTATTTAGAGCAGCACCAAAGAAACCTAAATTTTAACACTGGATATTCACTTTTGAGAGAAAGCACATAAAGTATACAAGTACAATAGCTGGGGTAGTCTGGTCATCTGGAGTTTGAATCTAAATTTGCTACTTCCCTAATATCATACAAACAGAATAAATCAGTTGTTGTTTTAGGCTGGTCAAAAGTAATCTTATCAAAAAATAAGGAGAAGGTAATGGCCTGAACACTACTTGAAAAGAAGATGGTTCTGAACCTCTTATAACCAAATCATAGATGCATAATTTGGGAAGTAGAGCAACACAAAACTCATGCCCATGAAACCAGGTACCAAATGAATATGGATGGTGTGCTACCCTTAAACAGGTCTCTCCCTAACAGCATGATTAAGCAAACCTCTCTTTTTCGTTTTTATCGGTACCAGGGATCGAACTCACGACTGCCTGCTTGCAAGGCAGGCGCTTATGCCGCTGAGCTAAATCCCCAGCCCCAAGCAAACCTCTCTATATTCCAGCTTATCTTTCAAGGGGGACATGCATAAGCCCGGAACATAATAGAATTTGGGGAAACGGTAAGTGATCTTTGAGTCTCTTCTATGTTTACAGTCCTGACCCAAATTTGAAAGCAATGTAGCCAGGAACCAAACTGGACAAAGAATCTGTAGACTGAAGCAACTTTTATGTCACAAAAGTGTAAAGAAGCCCTGAAAACAGCCACATATCCACTTGCTTCCTGGATTTACTCATTTGATACTTGAGCCTCTCCATTTGCACAAGAAAAAAATGTATCCTATCTAACTGAAGATGCAACAGTCACCTCACAATCCCGCCCCAATCTCTCCACAGCAGTGCACTGGACAAAGGCTCGTTTCGTCCGAAACAGGGAAAGGAATGTGATATCCAAAACACATTTTCTCATCTTCTACTACCTGACTGTGCCTGTCTGACTCAGGGGTAGAAACTGAGACTACAAAGATACAACAGTCTTTGCCCTTGAAGATCTTAATATAATGGGAGGCAGAGACAAGTTACATGATAAAAGCCTGTAATGAGGAAGCTACAGCAGAAGGTCTAACTAGAATGCGTCTCTTTGCATGTCAATTCATACTCATTCATTCTGTACCTAAGACTGAATTAAATTATCCCACTATTCCTAAGAACTTCCTAAGAAATGGAAGGGTTTTATTCCAACAACTATTGATGCCATTTTGCGGAGCTTCACGCTGGTCATTGAGAATAAGTGGGTAGGTCAGCGTCAGCCCTGGCCTCAAGGCTCTCCCAGTCTGCTGGGACAGACAAGTAAAACACGCGAGATGCGGCAACAGCATAAGGATGCGTGCAGGACTCTTGAGGTTCGGCTGGGGTCGGGAAGGTGGCTCATCTGCGCTCGGGACGTGCAGCAGGGGCGCCAGGGTCAGTGCTCTCCGCGAGAGAACAAGGCACTCAGTCAGGAGTTGGGGTAAGTTCGGGGCCAAGGCCCCAAAGCAACCCCAAACACCTGCCTAAGTGAGCTCCTTTGAGCCTCCGACCCCAAGCTTTCTCAATTCCTGGGCCCCGCTCCTCCACACGTCGCTCGGCCCCTCACAGCGGAGTTTTTCTTCAACCATTCCAGGGTCTTTGAGAGAAAAAAGAGCTGCCACTCCAGGTCAGATTAGCTAAAACCAGGCCACTCCAGTCCCGAACGCCCTGCCGCCACTCACCAGGTCGGACAGTCGAAAAGCGGGAGGGTAGAGCTGGAGTTCGCGGCTGCCGCCATCTTGCGTCTCCCCCTCCCATTTGGCGGGCCCGAAGCACGCCGGGAAACTGGAAGACCGGGAGAGGAGACTGCTTCCCAGAAGTCTTTGCGCGCACGCGCGCGCGCGTACGAATCGGAGGCAGTCCCTCTAGTGGAGATTCGCGGCTGATTTTAAACTAGTGTTTTAAATGGGATGGCTTCTGGGGCCCTGCGAAGGTTAAGCTTTTCTGGCAAAGGCAGTGTCACAGGAAAAGGTGCATGTACGAAGGGGTGTTAGAATGCCCCAACGGCCTCCTGCAAACGCCTTTGAGCTCTATAATCTTCCAGCTGCACCATTCCCTCGCGTTTTACATCGTCAGCCTTTTGCCCTCAAATCTAGAGAAAAATTAGAGGGCAAAACTCAGGAGACTGAACTTTTTTCTTCTCTTCCAGCTCTTCTCCGAAAAGCTGCGCCTTACTCACCTACTTTTTCTAGTTTAAATCTGGGCTTTGAGTGCTATCTGCATTAGAGTCATCCAGTGTTCTAATGAACAGACCCAATCAGAAGACAAGAGTACTGATCTTCACTGTGCATTGCCCAACTAGTTAAATTGTGGCCGCTTGGAATTTTTTGCTTTTGGTCATAGTGACTACTGTGCAAGGAAGCATTGGGATTGCAGTCTTGCCCTAGGCCACTAGTGGGGACTCTGGTTAAAATGGCTTTGTCATTGGAGGCTTACTTATCTGGGCAGTTTTTCTTCTAGTCAAAGTCTTGTGTAATTGAGGCTAAACTTCATCTCACTAGGTAGTTTCAGGTTGGCCTTGAACTCATGGAGATCCTCCTGCCTCAGCCTCTCCAAATGCTGGGATTATAGGCATTTACCATCATACCCTCAATTATGTATTTTATGTGGATCATCTCATTTAATCCTCACAACCCTCAAAATAGCAATTATGATACTTGAGGAAAGGCTCAGAGATGAGATGCCCAGCTTCACCCTGGAACAAGTGTATTACTAAAATCTAGTTTGTGTGAAGACAAAGGCCATGTCATACTGCCTTTTACATTTTTGTTTTACTTATTGTGTCATTCAGAGATATGGTCTCACTATGTAAAGGCTGGCCTTGTGCTCACTGTGTAGCCCTGACTGGTCTTGAACTCACAACCATCCTCCTGCCTCAGCCTCTCGGTGCTGGGATTACATACGTGTGCCACCACACCTGGCACTTTTGTTTGCCATGTCTGCATGTATGCAACTGACGCCCCTTTTTCACTTCTGCAGAAAACCTAAGATTATCCAACTTGCAGCTTTTTATTTTATTTTTTTTTAGCAAAGTCTCACTATGTAGTTTAGACTGCCCTTGAACTATGTACTGTAGCTCAGGGTAGTCTTTGAACTCTCAGTGATCCTGCTGGGATTACACATGTGCATCATCAAGTCCTCCTCCCTAATTCTAAACTGGACTTCAAGGAAACAAATAATGTTATGGCTCTCTCCTTTCTGCACAAGGACATTATTTTTTAGAAGGAATGAAATACTCTCAAAAGTGTTTCAAGTATGAAAGAAAAAATTAGGGGCTGGGGATTTAGCTCAGCGGCATATGCGCCTGCCTTGCAAGCAGGCGGTTGTGAGTTCAATCTCTGGTACTGATAAAAAAATGAAAAAGACAAAAAAAAAAAAAAAAAAGAAAGAAAGAAAGAAAAAAAAAGAAGATACTGTTATCTATGGAGATTGTGTGGGCCGTGAAGGTTCCACATCCCTTTCAGGCACAAGTGGTGTTGAAGCTCTTTCTAACTACCACACATTTCTTACTACCAGTGATCTGATTAAATCTTATGTTAATTTTGCCTTTCAATTTGTAGTCCTTCCAGTGTCACCTGTACAACTAATAAGCTAGCAGTTATATTGTTTGTTTGTTACAGGGTCCATGCAGTTCAGACTAGCCTCAAATTTACAGTCATCCTCCTGTCTCAGGCTCCTGAGTGCTAGGACTACAGGCAGGCACTACCATGCTCACTTTAAAAGCTGTATTCTTACACTTACAATTCTGTGCTCTTCAGTCATGTTCCTTGTTTTCAGACAGCTGATATTCACACTGGTGTAGTGGCACCTGACACCCAAGTCCTTATAAGGTAAAATGCTGTTCGGGCACCAATGACATTGGTATAGGCCAGAAAACTGGAGGAGAGCAATGTAGGCCTTAACCTTCTGAAATGGAGACTACTTGGCATCTGCCTTGCATTCTTGTATCTCAACACAAAGAGGTTACCCTTTTAGTCTCTGACAGAGTTCCTTAGAATTTAGTCATTATGAATATATCAATATCAAAAACCAAAAACATCTTTGGTGTGATTTATGATCAAATAGACACTATAATAGATAATATACAGGCGAGGCTTCTGGGTTTTTGTTTTTGAGACAGGGTGTTGCTATGTAGTGCAAGCTGGCCTTGAACTCACTATGTAGCCCAGGATGGCATAAAACATGTGGTGATCCTCTTGTCTCACTCTCCTGAGTGCTGAGATTACAGGCATGCACCATCATGTCCAGCCATAAGAGGCTCTTTAGCAGGTAAGTGTACAAGATATAGATGGAAGAAAAGATGTTCATTAAAGGTTGAGTAGAATTGCCACTTCTCCAGATTTTTAGAGAAAGCTTCTTGGTAGAGGTGGTCAGCAGGACAGCTTGAATCCATGATACATGGGCATAGTGAAAGTGTGGTTTTGAAGTCCATATACTTGAGATCAAATCCTGGCTCCATCACTAATAAGATGTGTGACCATGGACAGGTTACTTATTATGCCTCAGTCCCCTGATTCATTAAGAAGGAAAAGAAGAAAAATACATCTCCTAGATGGCTTTCTGGATTATCTCCTAGATTTGAGATAATAAATATATGGGGCTGGGGATTTAGCTCAGCGGCATTAAGCATCTGCCTTGCAAGCAGGCAGTCATGAGTTTGATCCCCAGTACCAATAAAAAGGAAAAAGACCAAAAAAAAAAAAAAAAAGAGATAATAAATATAAAACATTTACCATAGTAGCTTGCTGGGCATAAGGGCTCAAATAGTCTACAAATGACCATTCACATGTGGTGTACTTCCTTAAGCCTTTAAAAAAAATGTGGGGGTGTCAACTTTTATTTTGACAACTAAGAGATTTAAAAATTATGTCTGATAAGTGAAATAAACCAGACTGTGTGTACATCATACTGTTTCACTAGTGTGAGAAGCTGAAACATATTTGTGTGTGTGTGTGTGTGTGTGTGTGTGTGTGTGTGTGTATACGGAAATAGTTAAAATGGTTATACTCCTGATTTCTCTGAGTTCACTGCAGAGAAAGATTTGTGCTGGTACTGTCTGATAATTTAATGCTAATATCTTGTGTTCTAGGTGAATGATTTGGAGATGACAATGCACAGTGTATGTACCATTATTGCCCACTGATTGACATGTTTTGAAATTTTATTTTCTTCTCTTTGAAATAAAATGGATTTGGAAAAAAAAATGGTCTGAGCTAGGTATGGGGTTTTAAGTTTAGCACTCTGGAAGGTTGTGGCAGGAAGATCACAAATTCAAGCTCATGGGCAACTTAGCAAGACCATGTCTCCAAGTAAAAAATAAAAGAGGGCTAGAAATGTAGCTCAGTGGGACAGCACTGGATTGAATCCATTGTACCCTAACCTCCCAAAACACAGGTCTGGGGGTTGTGGCACACACATGTCATTGCAGCTGTTCAGAGGCTAGGCAAGAGGTTGGCAAGTTTGAGGGCATCCTGAACAACTGAGAACCTGTCTCAAAATAAAAATAAACAGGGCTAGTGCTGTAGGTCAGTGAGAAGGCCTGAGCTCAAACCCTGATAATGCAGAATGAATGATGAATGAATGAATAAAATAAAATGAAGTCTGACATCATTCTTTCCATTTTAATATTAAAATATTCTTTATCTGGTGTGCGTGTGTGTGCTAGGAATCAAGCGTACAGCCTGTACACTAAGCACAGATCCATCACTAAGTTACATCCCCAAACGTACAATACCCTTTTAGTTTGTTTGTCAGTTTTTTGAGACAGGATCTTGCTAGTAATTTAGGCTGGCCTTGAATTTACAATGATCCTCCTACCTCAGCCTCCCAAGTGCTGAGATGACAGGTGTGCACCACCACATCAAGCTAAAATATCCTTTTTCAAAGGGGGGAGGTAAGGAAGAAGAGAAAGGATGATCGAAAATGATCAAAATATGCACCAAATCCCCCACAGAATGTAAATATCATGTATTACAAGTATGTACCAATAAAAAAACAAAAAGATGTGAAGGATCTAGAGATACAGCTTAGTATCGCAGAGGAAAGTGACAAAATGAAAGAGCAAGAGGCAGTCTCAGTCCTCCAGCCCACTGAAAACAAACCCAAGAGACACTGAAATAGAAGACACTGGACACTGCACAACTAAACTTTCTGAAATGACAGCAAATGAAGTAAAGAAACAACTCCATGAAGTTATAGTGGAAATCAGGTCAGAAATAATCTCTCAGGTAAAAAATGAAATGACAAACGTTATCAACGAAATGCTGTGTGTCTAAAGAAGATCTAAATAGGGATATGGCTTAGTAGTAGAGCACCTGAGCACTTGTCTAGCATGTGTGGAACCAGAGTTGATTCCAAACACTGGGGAAAAAAAAAAGGTTGGAGAACATCCCGGATGCAGATGGAACTTGTAGGTAAGCTCAGCACATTATTCCTTTTTCTCCTTGGACTGGTAAACACTTGGTCCTTAACGGCAACCCAGGATTCAAAACTGTATTATATTGCAAATTTATTCTTTAAAAAATTAAATCCTAAATGGTGGCTCATGCCTGTAATCCTAACACTCTGGGAAGCTGAGGCAGAAGGATCGTAAATTCAAGCCTAGTCTGGGCAACTTAGTGAGAGCCTGCCTCAAAAATAAAGAACTGGACATGGTGGTGCACCCTTATAGTCCCTCATCCTTGAGAGGCTGAGGCAGGAGGATCACTGCAAGTTCAAAGCCAGCCTGTGCCACATAATGAGAGACCTTGTCTCAAAATCAATCAATCAATAAACAATAAAAATTAACAGCTAGGGATGCAGCTAAGTGTAAAGGCTGGGTTCAATCCTCAGTACTGTCCACACATAAACTGTAAAAATTGTACAAAAGGCTACTTGTTGCCTGATTACATTTGTAGGCAAAATTGTGGAGATAAGAATCAAACAAGTGACTGTCAGCAGCTACAGGCTGGAATAGGAGGGGCTGACTGCAAAAACACAACAAAAAGGTTTTGGGATAGGGGTGAAAATGTTCTTGTTCTTTCTTTTGAAGTGCTGATGAGGAAATCCAGAACCTTGCCCATGTTAGCAAGGAAAGTCTATGACAGAGCTACACCCCCAAGTCCTGTTCTTTGCCTGTCAGACTTTATACAATAGTATACTTTCAAGACATTTTAAAATATGTAGATTGTGTTTTAGTAAACCAAACTACAACAAAAATTAAGTCCTTAGTTGTGAGTCAAATTTCATTTTAGCAAAGTATTAAAATTGCTCAGTTGGTCCAAAAGTAGATCAGGAGTTGAGAATTAAAATCTCTTAATTATGACTTGGTTAACTGGAGATTCTAAAGTAGTCATAGTTTGCGGTGCTAAAAAATAATACTGAAAAATCCCCTGAAGCCTAGGAATACACTACACATACTTGGAAAAGTTAGGAAGCAGCAAGTGATTACTAGCCCTAGGGAAGAACATGTGAGTGAAGATCCACTCTCACTGACCAAAAGCAAAAGGTCCATTGCTGTGACTGAGGAAAGTCTGAATAGAAAGAAAAACTGAAGGAGACTCAGTTCTACTTTGCAGACTGACTACTGATTTGACTGTGATGCTTTTGCCCAGTGGTGAAAAGCAGTGTAAGTTGGGCTTGAGAACACAGTTGCACGTGGCCTGCTGTGGGAGCACCAGTCGAACATTTGCCAAGTTCTTGTTCTGAAACATTCCCAGATGAAGTGGCCAGAATGACATTTCTGCTTTGTCATATGCAGTACAATCTCAATTCATTTGAAGAGAACACCCAGTACTGCTAGAACATTTCAGTGAAAGAAATAGAGGAGAAAAAGCAAGGAATACAGAGGTGAACATACAATTTGTATGCTCAGACTAGAATACCTGTTATCTTTATAGCTGAAGAATTCTATGGCTGGAAAAGAGATCCTGAGAAAATCTGGGGCCTGTAGGTTAAGTGACTTCTCTAAATATCCTCAGCAAGTTCATGGCAGAGCTAAGTTCCCCTTGGTCTTCTGCTCTCTGGTCTAGTTTTCGACATCCAAACCAATGGTCCTCAACTATGACTGCATGTAAAAATCAGCAGGAGCTTTAAAACAATTCATGTGTCCAAGCTTCACTCCAGACTAATGAAAATAGAATCTTAGAGAGGAGGGGCCAAAGTGTGAGTGTTTTTTAAAAGTTTCTAATGTGTTTCCATAGTTAGGAATCATTGTCCTAAACCGTAGTGTCCTCAAAGATAATCGAGATACAGATAACGAAGACTCTGAGTAGGTTTATCAGGATCATTAACAGAGTCTTTTTGGCAACTGCCACAAACTCTCGCCTAAGTTCTGTGGCTCTCCATGACCACCACTACAACCACTGCTGGATCACACAGAATGACAGAATCGAACTACTCACTTTGTTTTACCCAAATTCAAATAGTTTTATGCAATCAATACTTTTTTCTTGCCTTTAGTGTTACGAATGATGTGACAAAGTCAACTGTAATTTGAAGCTGAAAGGACAGTGACCAGAATCAGTCATTTCTGACACAGCTGCTTAGCTACTGTGCCACCTCGATGGCCCAGCCCTGTTTTTCAAAGAAAGGCAGCACCCACTGATCCTGTTCCACCCTTCAACCAACCCTCACCCACTCTCCATTCTTCTCACAAGTCTCAATTTTCCCATGACAGTAGATTACATGATATCTCATTAGAATGTTAATTCATAAAGACTTACTACAAAAGCTTTTCAAATGTTTATTTGTATTAAGTAGGTGGAATGGTGCAAAAGTGCAAAGAAACTTACGCATTTGGGTCCTTGTTTCCCTACTGTTCACATTAGCTTTTACAAGAAGATTAAGAAACATTAAGGGGAGTAGAAGAAATGAATATAAATGTATCTAAAGTAGTCAAATCCTCTAATTTACTAAAGAATGAACTAAAATTTTTGGCCCAGTTTGTATGATATGATAGCCTACATAAAAGTTCCCTTGAACTTTTCTAGGCCTGTGAAAAAGTGAAGTAGACAACATTTATATGACAAGACAGCAATCTTTTATTGAAACCTTTTTTTTAAAACTATGCGTGGAGAGATTAATCTCTTGTTCATAAATTAGGATGAATCTAACATCACTATTCCAAGCTAGTCTTATTTACAGCAGTGAACCCTTTCTTGACTTTATCATCAGGTCCACAGGACTAAATTTTAAACTCAACTTCAGTCTAACTTCATCTTTCTACCATCAAATACCCTATAGGGCAGAGGACAGACAGTCTTTTGGTGGCAACATTCACCATTCACCAGGAATGTAGAGCCACAAGTGAACAATAACAAAAAGATTAAATCATTCCAAACAATTCCTATTTGCTTTCCAAAAGCATGCGATGTCTAATTTTCCTTTTCTATGCAGACAGGTGGGAAAGGGCCCCCCCATTATAGTAATATTAATTAGATTAATCTCTTTAAAAAGGGAGCTCTTGCTTAGTGTGTATAAGGTTGAACTGCTGTGGACAACACTAGCAGACAATAAAGTAAACTTTAAAACTCAGATTATAACACATACCCCAGCAACTGATAAACTCAAATTTTCTCACTGAATCTCAATCACATGTGTAATTTTTAACTTTCTGGTTAAATATAATGCCAAAATCTTGCAAAATGAGAACAGACTTCTTAGAAATTCAAAGTAAATTATTAAATAATAGAAACTGTTGGCTTACTATACAGTTTGTGATACACTCCAGTGCTGGGTGCCAGAAAATCATCTGTTACTAGAAAAAAAGGTGAATTTTGTATATACATAAAAAGACAATAGTATGAGAGTGTAGTGTTGCCTACCAAAAAGAGTGTCTATAATGGAATTTTCAGTAAACGCTTGGGACAAAGGTCAATCAAAATATAAGAGAAAGTAAAGTCCATGTAAATTCCTAATTTGAGAAATCAATAGAATGTATACATAAACTGATAAATACTGTCTTCATAGGTCACTACGTCCAAGGACTAGTTAGTAGTTAGTTTCTAACTAAATTATTACAGGATGTTCTGGTGTACGCTCTCTTCTTGTGATCAGTTTGTTCTGGCAAGAAGACTCCAACAAGCACTTGCCCTTGAAAATAACTCAGCAGGAGAAGGCTCTGAGGCAATCACACTTCATTTAGAAACTAACCAGATAATAAGTCCCAAGACTGTAATCATCACTGACAGGACAAGCACCAGGATACACGTCTTCTTGCGAGATTTTTTCTAAGGAAAAAAATACGTAAAGAAGATACTCATGAAATAAGTAAGCTTTTTCTAAGAAAAACTCCAAGAATGCTTCATAAATCTACCTCCTTGTAATTCAAAATTCTCTGTCTATGCACAAATAGGCAATGATCTTTCCCAAAATCTCAACAGTCACCAGGGCAAGGCAGTAGTGCAGGTTTCATTTATTCCCAAATAGTTTTGCAAAGGAGCTACACCTATGCTGCTAGGCATTATTTGCAATAAAATTAAGTATTTGCATACATCTAATTTTTACATTTATTTTTTCAGTGCTGGGACTCAAATCCATGACTTTGCATGTGGCAGGCAATCACTCTACCACTGAGCCACAATCCCAGACATGTGTGATTGTATTTTAAGAATGGTTTTATACATATTAAAAAATTTTGTGTTCATTGTAAAAATTAGGCAAGCAGAAAGAGAAAACGACCATCTATGGATATAATTTATTTTTTGTTTAAGACAGAGTCTCACTGTGTAATTCAGGCTGGTCTCAAACTCACAGTGATCCTCCCACCTCAACCTCCCAAATGCTGGGATTATAGGCATGCACCACCATGCCTAGTTCAGATATAATTGTTAGCACTTGGATTGTATTTCCTTCTGATTGCTCACCTGTATGCACTGCTATTTGATATTATTGGATCATAGCTTTTATCACTTCATGTCTATTATAAACATTTTTCTATTATTATAAATTCTTTTTTTCTTTTTCTTTTTTTGGTTTGCGATAGGGTCGCACTATGTAGTCTAGGCTGGCTCTAAATTCAATTCATACCCCAGGCTAGCCTCAAACTTGTGACTGAAATAGCTAAAATACTATTTATTTCTAATATGCCATGCAATACCAAACTGAGAGGAAATAAGCAGGCCAGAATGTTAACAAAAAGTAAGTCTGGTAAGGGTATAAAGGCATGCTTTGTATTTTTATTTTTGCAACTTTTTATAAACAAGATTGCTCCTATATAAAGTGTCAGTATTTGTAAACTCAGATAAAGAATCAGAAAAATCATAAAACCAGAGTTCTGGGCTGGGGATTTAGTTGAGTGGCAAAAGCATCTCCCTGACCAGCACAAAGTCATGAGTTTAATCCCTGGTACCAAAAAAACCAAAATCAAAACAACACCAGAGTTTCATGGGCATGTTGGCGCACACCTATAATCATTGCATTCAGGAGGCTGAGACAGGAGGGTCACTGCAAGTTCAAGGCCAATCTGGGTTACAGAGTAAGTCCAATGCCAGCCTGAACAGAATAGTGAAACCCTGTCTCAATGAAACAAAACACCAGAATTGCAAATAATATGTAGAAGAATTTCACCTTACAGGAACAGTTTCATAATAACTAAGCTCTATTTACTCATATGTAAGCAGCTCTCATAGTTGATTCTAGCTCTATCCTCTGTGGCAACAGTCAGCATACAGTATCTATGAATCCCTACTTTACCTGGAGCTCTTGCTGAACTAAAACATATTTCAGCTCTTTAGGATATAAGATTAGTCTTACATTAGATTTAGGTATCATGTTAGTTTACTGGCTTAGGTTTGTAGCTAAAAAGCTTCTGTGTAAGTTTATTCAAGATTTGATGATTTAGTAGTTCTCTCTGCTATGGGAAATACTAAAAATGGAACTGGTACTACAATTATGACTACTTGCCTTCAGTTTGAGCCTAAGAAAGAGGTTGCAGCTCAAGGTGTCAACATATCCTAATGCCCATAAAGTCTGCAACACAGAATGATTTTTTGGTACACCTGCTTTTACCTGATAATAAGCAGCTCGCTGTAACTGATCAGTGGCTCTTTCAACGTGCACTTCTGAGCTTTCCACATTGGCTTCTATGCTATCTGCAAAAAGCATGGTGGATATTTTAGCATGCTCAGATGTTTCAAGACTTCACCCTGAAAAGCTTTCTGATACTATGGGTCCTATCACCCGTAATAAATAGCCATGAAATCAAAAGTTACTACCTTGATAAGAGAATAGCCCTATTTTCTGGAAATAAACACTACTAAAGTATTTAGGGGAAAAGAATTATAAAGCAACCTTCCTATAAATAGTTCAGAAAAAGTTTATATATATACACCCACACCCACAAACTCAGAAAGTGGGAGAATCTAACAAAGCAAATGGGGTGGAAGGTTAGCAAAAAAAAAAAAAAAAAAAAAAAAATCTGAATAAGGGTATAAAGGAATGTCTTGTATTTTTATTCTTCCAATTTTTAATTGCAAATAAATGAGATTCTCCTCACATTATTATTATTTTGTTTTTTGGTACCGGGGATCAAACTCACAACCTTGCGCTTGCCAGGCAGGCACTTACATCACTGAGTTAAATCTCCGGCACCAATTCTTCCCACATAAAAAGTGTTTAAGAAGTTATTAATGTAATAATTGTACAAGGTTCTGGATATAAAAGCTGGGAGGCTGACAACTATTTCTCTAAACAAAGACTTACCCAAAGGATATGACAAGCAAATGGGGATAAGTATCCAAAGAGACCTCATTTTACCTTCTACATTTGAGAATATAAGAAACTTGCAAAGAAAATGAATTCAACAATTCTTAAATGATATTCCTAAACTTTAAGTCTCACTGATTTCTTTGGACACAAATACTTTCAATTCACCTTGAAGTTAAAAGTATCATTATTACATACCAATCAGATCACCCTGGTCATGGATCATCATAGCCAAATCTTTGAATATCTGATTAACGTCCAAAATGTCAGCCTAAAGAAAGAAAAACAAGCAACATGTTAGAAGATTCCTTTACTTACTGATGAACATATCACAGCATTTTTGTTTGGGTTTTGTGGTGCTAGGACTTGAACCCAGGATTTCATGCATGCCAGGCAAGTGCTATATACCATTCAGCTATGCCTACAGCACAGCTTTGCTTTGTTTTGTTTTTTTTTGTGACAGGGTCTTGCTATGTAGTTCAGGCCTTGAACTCAGGACGGTCCTCCTGCCTTAGCCTCCCAAGTGCTAGGATTATAGGTATGTGACACCACACCTGGCTCTCATATATGTTTTTAAAGCTCTAGAAAGCATATTTTCTCTATAACAGATCTACCTAATATTATAAAACAAAAGACATGTAAAGAAGCTCATTAGGGCTGGGGATTTAGCTCAGCAGCATAAGCGCCTGCCTTGGAAGCAGGCAGTTGTGAGTTCGAACCCTGGTACCGATAAAAAGGAAAAAGACAAAAAAATAAAATAAAATAAAATAAAAATAAAAATAAAAAATAAAGAAAAAGACAAAAAAAAAGTATAAAAAAAGAAAAGAAGCTCATTAAACAATTTTTGTGGCGCTGGGGATTGAACCTAGGGCCGTGTTAGGGAAGTACTCTGCTACTGAACTACATTCCCAGTCCTTTTTTATTTTGAGATACAATCTTGCTAAGTTGTAAATTGCCTAGGCTGGTTTTAAACTTGTCCTGCTATATGGAGGACCACCTGGATGACTCTTCTTGACCAAAGGGCAGTGATCTCCATTTTGGCTAAATCTGGCCCTATCTCCACGTACTGATAAGTACAAAGCTGGTTAGGTCATTTCCTTTTCCCTTCAATTGGCTTTAAGCAGTGTAAACAGGGCAAGCTGAGGTGCTGATTCGTAATTTTTGAAGCTAGATAACAGTTGCTGTTTCCCTGCCCCATGACTCCCAAAAAACATGGTTGAACAGGGTGGGATGAAGAGCCACACCATCAACTAGGATGAGCCTCAAGCTAAGAGACTATGACTTCCCAGGGCACAAAATTTTACACATCAGAACTGAAGCACCAATCTCAAAACATGAAATGCTACCTCAATTATGTCACCCAAATTGGTTTTTCTGCATATCTTTCTCTCTGCATATTGCAAAGGTGATTTCAGGCCTCCTAGCCCAGCTCACAGCACTCACATATTTCCCGCCATTCTCACAGTCACCCATCCTCAAGCCACTCCTTCCTTCACAAATTAATAAAATCTGTGTTGGACCCTGGGTCAAGGCCTTTATTCCGATGAACCTGGCTGGACTTAGAACCCCTTGACTCCTCATAGCTATAAATATGTCTCGTGGTCTTTATTCTTCTGTGGGTCACACTTGAAGCGGTAGACTGGAATTCCAATAACTTTTCCATAGGATTACAAATATAAACTTCCTGGACTAAGACAAGGTTCAAGAAGGGCTCTATACAGCTACCTCAGCCTTCTGAGTGACTGGGATTACAGGTGCCATCTCTGGTACACACAATATTAACTGGACCTGCTATGTGAGAACCAGTAAAATCACCCAAACCCAAATAACATACAACAGAAGCCAGTGTAGGAGGGAGGACAAATTCTTAGTGTAATAGCTCTCTTGGTTTAAAGCTTAAACTGAGCATTATGGTAAAAGTCTGTCTGTGCTTCCCAACGACTACTGGGACCTGGGACTAAAGAATTAAGTGGCTGATTCAGGATCCTGCTACTGGGGAATGCAAGGAGGATATATTTACAGGCGGGAAGCCTCTTTACTACCAGACTGACTGTGGAACTCTGTGAGGGACTGCTAAATTCTGCTGTCACTGGGACAGTGCTCTATAAACAGCTTTCAACTCAACTCAGCAACAAAGCTCTTTAGTCTGTGGATGGCAGTTCCAGAGTGAAAGGCCAGCATCCCATCTGTAAGGTTTCTACTCCAAATGAGGAAGGTAAAAACAAATCAGCTTGATGGGCTGAACTGAATCCTGTTTTCCTTGCTGTGATGGAAGTCAATCACATTTGGATTTTAAACCAGGTATGGTGGCCCATGCCTATAACCACTGAACTTGAGAGGTTGAGGCAAGAGGATCGCTGTGAGTTCAAAGCCAGCCTGAACTGTATAGTGAAAGTATTTTCTTATTCTTTGGTACTGGGAACTGAACTCAGGACCTCGAGCTTACCAGATATGTACTGTGCCACTGAGCTACATCCCTGGCCTGAAATCATTCTTAACAAGACAAAAAAAAAAAAATTCCATTTGGATTTTAATTGACTTACAGGCAATGGCCAATGATCTAGGCACACAGACAGGCAGAAAGACAATGGAAACTCAGCCTATGAAATGTTGCTTGGAAGGGCTAAAGAACTAAGGAAGAACTCCTTAGTTCTATACCTCTCACTCTCCTTGCTGCTATAGCAGCATTTCTAATCAATGATTAGCAGCATTCAGTGAAAAAAGACAATAAAGGAAAGATGATTCTCAGCACTGAAGGAAGGAAGAGAGAGAGGAATGGAAAGAGGAAGGGGAAGATAAGCAAGAGAGAGAGAGAAAAAAAGAGGAAGGAAAAGAGGAAGGAAAGGAGGGACAGACAGACATATTTGAAAGCAACAAAATGGCTTAATTCAAGATAAACTCTCTCACATAAAAGCAGACATTGATGGTCCTAGAGGCAGGGGAGAGGGGGCTCAATTCTGGCTGCACATTATAATCACATAGGGCTTTAAAGTATTCATACTAGCATCTCACTCCCAGGATTATAATTTATTAGGCTGAACCATAAGATTGTGGATATTTACCATTTTAAACCTACAAAAACAGGAATTTCACATAGTCCAATCAAAGAACTGATGGTCCAGGAAAAGAACTGGGGTATTTTAAAAATAATTTAAAATTATTTATTCCAGGTGATTCCAACGTGCAGTGTGCAGAACCACTGCTATAGGTAAAGGTTAAGGAGCACGCTTGTCCACTGCCCTTCTTTCCTCTCTCTTCCCCAGGGCTACGGTTGTCTTCCTGTATGGAGGGACTCAGAGTTTAGGATATTGGGGGACACTGCAAAGTTCCAGGTCGAGCTCACACAAGAAAAGTGTACAGCCTTCCCCTTCAACATGCACCTCAAAAACTATTCTAGCTGCTCAGATCTGCTGAAGTGATAAGATTTCTAACGTGGAAATAGACTTTAGAATATAGAAAACTAGAATAAGACTCCTGCTGTGTTTTTATCCTAAGCTATTCAGGCTAACCAAAGGGTTCTCTCCACAGACCTCTGCCTAATGTAGACATGTACTTGTCTTGCTTTTGTTTTCCATGCATATTTCTCAAGAAAACCATACATTAAAAAGAAAGAGAGAGAGAGAGAAAGAGAACAAGACAAGAAAATCATATAAAATATAAGGAAAGGGTTTGGGTATTCTTCACATCACAGCTGTTCCAATTCACCAGAACTAAATCAACACAGAACACGATGGTTCATTTCATGCTTCTTCATTATAACTGAGAGAAAATTCAGACTAGAAGGTCCACATACCTGCACATAGAATGAGTCAAACAAGAACATGACCTGGCTCTCACCTCTAACTGCCGAATTGCCGTTTCCCTCTCCTTAATAAGTTCCAGGTCCTGCTCAGTGATGGCTGCCTCGTCCTCCTGGCTCTGCATCTGGTTCCACTCCTCATGGCTGCAGGGAGACAAGCATGCTAGCTGATTCCATCTGCCTCAGGTAGGATGAGATACAGCTACATCTCCGCTGCCAGCAGAACCTATGCAAACACACGGCCAGGACCCCAGTTGCTCTGCAATTCAAAGTCCTAAAGGACACAGTGTCCCATATCCAGAAGTAAAGGTCTGATATGCCAGGAAAAGTCTCAATCTCCACAGGTAAAACTGAGCAGCAAACTATGGGGGATGCGACACCTTGCCTTTTCTACCTAGGGGGACACTGCAACTTTGTACATCCTGTGATTTGAACTCAGCAAATTACACTCACCCCATCTTCTCCTGAGCCACTCTTAAAGGGCAAGTTGTATTGGTAGAGGTAAGCAGGCTATGTGACCTGCCAGTGTTTCATCAATTCATTTAATTTACTTTATTATTGTTTTTGTTTCTTGAGATAGAGACTCACTATGTAGTTCAGACTGGCCTTGAGCTAACTATGTAGCCCAGGCTGGTCTGGAACATGTGTGATCCTCCTGCCTCAGCCTCTGAGGCACTGGGATTACAGGTGTGTGCCACTATACCCAGCTTCACCAATTTATTGAACAGAATCACAACTCCTGGTTTTGGAGGATTTCCTTTAGGTTGTATTTTGGGTTATACTGTATAACTCATAACAGAATATCAAAGCAAAGCTAGCAAAATGTAACTTAAATATTTAGAAAAGTATATTACTTATGATATTGGACAGAACACCTAGAAAATCCCGTATTAGCTCACTATAGTCGTGCACCCTATAATCCCAGTGCTCAGGAGGCAGAGACAGGAAGCTGCAGTGAAACTCAGAGGCCATCCTGTGTTGCAAGTGAATACAGTATGTAAGACCAGCCTGACACCAGGTGTGGTGGCACAAGCTTGTCATCCCAGCACTTGGGAGACTTAAGGCAAGAGGAATGCTTTGAGTTCAAGGCCAGCTTGGGCTACAAAATGAGTTCAAGGCCAGCCCAAAATGCATAGTGAGACCCTGTCTCAAAAAACAAAACAAACAAAAGAGCATCCTGGGTTATGCATCAAGATCCTGTCTTCCTGAAAAACTTTTAAAAATCCAGTTTTATGCATTTTTGAAAAGTACACATAAATCACAATTTATTACCACATATTTATGTCATTTGGGGCATTTTTTTGTTTGTTTTACTTGTTTTGTTGTTTTGAGACATAGCCTTGAATTCACCATGTAGCCCAGGCTGGCCTCAAATTAATGGCAATCCTCCTGTCTCAGCCTCCCCAGTATAGAATTACAAACACATGCCACCGTGCCCCGCTTACTTTAGTTTTTTGGAGAGGGGGTCTTATTATACAACTCATGTAGCCCAGGGTGAGCTCAAACTCACAATCTTCCTCCTTCAGTCTCCCAAGTACTATAATTATAGGTGTGTGCCATCACATCCAGCTCCACAGTATTTTAAAAATGTCTTCCCTGTCCTGGAGATACAAAACTGAATAAAACAGAGTCCTTGAGGCCTTTGTGGTATTCATATGGTAGTAGGGGAAACAGATACATATCTGTGGTGGTAAGACATTTTTAAATGTCAAACTAATAACATGAACATATACCTATGGATTAGACTGAAGAAAAGGGAAACGTCTTTCAAAAACAAACTGTCTGCTTGGTAAGTACAAGGTCCTGAGTTCAATTCCCAGTGCAAAAAAAAAAAAAAAGGAAAAAGAAAACAAATTGCTTCTCCTCCTACCATTCCCAAGAATGATTGGCCTCATTTTAGAGGTAAATATACAAAGATTCATGAATGTTGAAAAATTTGTATCTAAATTACAGGGAAAATAACCAAGTTTTCCTAATCTGTAGATTTGTGGGATTGTACTTATTCCTGGAAAGTCAAACTTTCTTCCCCACACAAATATTGGGAGTTTCTTAGAATTTTTATTATCTATCTCATTATTTATTTATTTACGGTACCAGGGATTGAACTCATGACCATGCACTTGCAAGGCAGGTGCTTATGCTGCTGAGCTAAATCCCCGGCATACTATCTCATAATTTAAAGACCTTAGAAAAGTCTATAATTTTGACTGCTTAATTATATTTTTTGGATGACAAGTTTTTTTCCCTAGCCCACCTTTAATTTTTCCTTTTTTCCTCACTGATGTTTTAAAATTAAAGATAGAAACACCCATCAGGTTGAATAATTCTTTACCTGTCAAATGAGACGAGCTGCTCCTCTCTTTGCCTTTCTTCTGTCTAGAAAGCAAATGGCATTATTAGTGCTGTTATCCAGAAACGGGTCACAGACAGACATACAAAATAGTGTAAAGTGACATCCCTTGGCTCCTGCAGGATCTGGAAAATGATACAGGATTCTAGCAATCTGCCTCAACTAAAAAGTGGGTGTGTGAAGGAGCTCAGAGCAATCTGTATTCCAGTTTGGGTTCAGAGCAGAAACGGAGAGGATGAACAGAACAGACAGGAAAACAAGGAGAAGCAGAGACAGTAGTAGTGATGATGATGACAATGATGAAGCCTGTTGGTGGACGAAGGTAGAGCCGGGCATGGTGGCTCACGTCTGTAATACCAGCACTCAGGAGGCTGAGGTGGGAGGATCGTTGTGAGTTTGAGACCAGCCTAGCCTGAACTGCACAGCGAGACTCCGTCTCAAAAAGACAAAAAAAAAAAAAAAAAAAAGGTGGACGAAGATAAAGAAAAGGATTGAAAACATGCCAGAAAAACACTTCAGAACCTGTAAAGATTTTTAAAAAATGTACATTTATAGCGCAATACATCCTCAAGTGGCAAACTAACCTCAAAAATCAGTTTAATGCACGTCTGATACATAATTTAAAAACAAATTAAGATTTTAAAAAATAAAACTCAACTTGCTTTATTTATTGAGACTTTTATTTATTTATTTATTTTTTACTATTACAAGTAATGCTGCAATGAACATTCTTGGACATCCATCCCATTATACAGATTTCCAGGTTTCTCTACAGTAGAACTGCTGGGTCATAGGTAAGCCTGTCTCTGAAAATATAGCTAAAATGTGTATCTCATGTGGTTGCTCCAATTCATATTACCCTGGGCCAAAGGGCAAAGTTCCTGATGCATCAGGAACAGTAACATAACAATTGTACCCAGTATTCATAGACCTTAAAACTTCTGTCTTCCCCATCAATAAGTATTCCATCTTTGTTTTTATCTAGAGAGTCCATGACTACTAAGAAGTTGAGTACTAAGTCAGGTGTACAGATGCACATCCATAATCTGGCATTGTGGGAACCTGAACAGGAAGATTGAAAGTTCAAGCCCACTCTGCCAATTTAAGAGACTTAGCAAGACCTTGTCTCAAACAAATAAAAAATTCAAAAAATGGTTGGGGCTGGGCATGTAGTGGGGCATGCCTGTAGTACCACCCCTCAGGAGGCTGAGGCAGGAGAACCACCTTGAGTTCGAAGTCAGTCTAGGTTACAAAGTGAGTTCAAGGACAGCCTGCACTACATTGCGAGACCCTATCTCTTAAAAAAAAAAAAAAAAAAAAAAAATGGAGGGAGGGCCCGGGGAAACAGCTCACTTCAAAGGCCCTGGGTAAAATTCCTGGCCCCGCCAAAAAATACTGAGGATCTTTTCATTTGCTTGACCACTATTTAAGTAATTCAAATACGTTTATCCTTCTCACTTTTGACATCTGCACTCACAGATCAAAAGGATGGTGGAGATGATGGCTCAAGGCAGCAGCACTAAACTACACCAGCATTACTGAATTACCGTCTTCTTCATCACTACGTACACACAGTCCAAAAGTAAAAATAGGGGGCTGGGGATTTAGCTCAGCGGCATAAGCACCTGCCTTGCAAGCAGGCAGTCGTGAGTTCGATCCCTGGTACCAATAGAAAAGAAAAAGAAAAAGACAAAAAAAAAAAAAAAAAAAAAAAAAGTAAAAATAAATTGGATGCAGTGGTACACTCCTGTAATCCCAGCACTGAGTGTCTCGGTTACTTTCTTCTCGTTGCTGGGACAAAGTACCTGACACCCAAAATGAAGGAAGCAAAGGTTTATTTAGCTCACTGTGGAGGTTTCAGTCCATAATCAGCTGGCTCCTAGGCTGGATGACATGGCACAGGGACAACACTTTAAGGCAGCAGCCAGAGCAAAAAAAGGAAGAAAACAAGCCTCTTTTCCTCCCTTATATTGCACACAGATGCCCCACTTAAGTGATGACTACTTCTCCAAGGTATCTTCCAGGTGTAGCTGATTTTGAGGTTTTGTGTTGGTTGGAAGATCTTACCTCTTCAGTTTGTTGGAGATGAGAAACTGTTGCTTGTTTGGCCCAGTCCCTGGTTTTTGGCAGTGTCCCAGTATTTTCTGTGACCCTCAGTTAATCTCAGTTATGGATTATCAAGGCCAATGGCTGTTTAGAACAATTATGCCAATTTTGGTTGTAGTGGTACCAAACTGAGATCATCTTTAATTTGCAACTTTTAACTGGATGAACTAGATTTGGGGTTATATAACAAAATGGAAAAATGAGATAATTATTTTGCCCTGGGTTAAAATTTAAAATGGATTAAGGAGAAAATAGAGAAGTGGAAGAAGAGAAAGAGATTACAAGTAAGGTTGTAGGACAAAGATGGATCCTGCCAATTTGGGGAAATGGGCACAGAAGACTGAAGAAAAAGAGACGGAAGAGATAAAAGGAAGAACAGAACAGAACCACACCTACAAAGAGGTTAGAGCCACACTCATACTCATTAAAAAAAACAATGAAAGAGAAATAAAAAACAAATTGAATAAAACAAAACAAACAAACAAGAAAAATAAAAAAAAAGAAAACCAAATAGTTCACTTCCAGGACCCTCTCTGGGTTCGCTAGTACATAGCCTGTGGAGACAGAGTCCTGAATTGTGCCCCTGTATCCCAGCAAGCCAGCAGCCGCTTTATGGCAGAGTAGTGGATAACCTTTGCAGGCCTGCTCTGAGACCAGACTCACTGGGCTCACCACAGTCCATGGGTCTGTGCCCAGCTAGGAGCTGCTGGAGGAAGCTGGCAGCAGTTCTGGTTCCAGGCTTATCTAGCCTGACTCCAAAGTGGCTGCCGGCCAATCACTCTCTCCCACAGGAGGACTGAGTCCTCTTCACTCACCCCAGCCAGTGCCGTCCTCCTCGTCCACTGCTCCCCTCCACTGCCGGGCCTCTCTGCAGAGGCCTTTGGGGTCACCAGCTGCCACCATCACCATGACTGCAGCCCCAGGTTCTAACAGCTCCACTCCCACAGTGAGTCCTGCTACCAGCTACCACCTTCTTCATTGAAGTTTTTCTTTTTACTCTCTCTGTGGACTTCAATTCACTCTTCAGACTCTTCCTACCCACTTCCTTCCTTCTTGTCTTCCTTGTAATGTTATGTTCCAGTGTCTGGATGGTGACTCTCAGAGAGACTGTTTTTGCTGCTGCTTACTGCTCCATCTTCCCAGCTTGTTTATTTTTTAAATTTGTTCTTTGCATGTTTTTTGTTTTGTTTTGTTTTTTGGAAGATAGTCTTGCTTTGTGGCCTAGGCTGGTCTGGAACTCATGGTGACCCTCCTGCTCCAGCCTCTAGAGTGCTGGGATTAAGATGTGCATTATCACACCTGTCTGTATGTACAATTTTTGTCTTTTTCTTTTTTTTTTTTTTATCGGTACCGGGGATCGAACTCACGACTGCCTGCTTGTAAGGCAGGCGCTTATGCCGCTGAGCTAAATCCCCAGCCCATGTACAATTTTTAATTAGGTGCTAGGCATGCACTTGAGGAACTAATGGAGAGATTCCTTCCAGGTCCACTTGAAACCTAAAGCTTTGGACCACCCAGGTGGTGTAAATTTGGGCAATAGAGTGTACCTGCCTGAAGGTGACTGTGTCTCTTCCCTTCCCTTCTGTCCTTCTCTATACCTGCTCAGTTCAGTGCTAAAGTAACCTTTTTGTAGATTACTGGAGGAGAGAGATTACTTTTGGCTTACCCCAAGGATATAATCTTTTAAAATCCACCCTACTTTAAAGAGAATTTTTTATATCCTCCACCTCACATGGACCCTAGGCTTTGACTTTTATCCTCTTCATCCCCTGAGGGCATCAAACCTGAAGCTGAAGTCTGTCCCGGCAAACATATCCAGTGCAGACTCAGCACAGTGTACTGCTTACCTCTCGCTGAGATTTTTAACATTAGTATTTTCATGAGTCTTTGCTACTGTGAAGTTGGTTTTTATTTTTTTTTTATTTATTTTTTTTTTTATTTTTTTGTCTTTTTCATTTTTATCGGTACCAGGGATCGAACTCACGACCGCCTGCTTGCAAGGCAGGTGCTTATGCCGCTGAGCTAAATCCCCAGCCCCTGAAGTTGGTTTTTAAATTCCAGATTTTGATAATTCTAACATACTATATTCCAGGAAGCTGATTCTTTTTTAAAAAATGTAAGACCAATACAACAAACTCAAAAAAAAATTGCATGTAACTCTAGCTTCCGTATCCTTAACTCTTGTGCATGTTTCAGGCTATCCTTCAATTGTCTACATACTTTTTACACAGGTCACACAAATGTGACATTTTTTTTTTTAAACTGGTACCGGGGATCGAACTGACCACATGCTTGCAAGGCAGGCGCTTATGCCACTGAGGTAAATCCCCAGCCCCCCAAATCTAACATTTTCACACTAGCTCATGTGTATGTTTTATTTTAGAGAAGAGTAAACAAAGACCAGTGGTGTAAGAGTTGGGGATTATTGGGAAAACAAACCCTGAAATTGCAGAGATCTGGAGAATCGACTTACAGAAAGACGTGATCCAGCTCTAGCCCTCGCAATACTCTCCTTTTCCTTCTCCGATACCCTCCTCTGCACCGCCTGGAAACTGTTTAAGGCTGCAGAGAAGTCATTCATGAGGCGTTCCTTCTGAAGTTTCTGCTGGCGCTAAGGAAATTAAGCAAGAAGTGGAAATTCCATATTAACCCAGATTATTTAAGACTTCAATTCCCGTTAAAAACAAAATTATACCCTTAAAAATTTCCAACTAGAAAAATTACTTAAAAAATAGACTCTCAGGGCTGGGGATTTAGCTCAGCGGCATAAGTACCTGCCTTGCAAGCAGGCGGTTGTGAGTTCAATCCCTGGTACTGGAAAAAAGAAGAAGGGAAAAAAAAAAAAAAAGGTGGCACTAAATCTTAAGCTAACAATGAGTTGAGGATTCAATCTCTAAATGAAAACTTTTTTTTTTTTTTTTAAATGAAGACTTTGGAACAATGAAGATGACAGTTCCAACCTGGTAACTCAGAAAAACTAGTCCTTGGTGGCACACCAGGTAGAAAGGAAAAAAGAAAAGAGTAAAAATATTCTAGTAGAGCTAAGGATGGAACTCTGGGATGGGGCACTTGTCTAGAATGCATGTAGCCCAGGGTTCAATCCTCAAATTCCACCAAAAAAAAAAAAAAAAATTTACTACAATAGTATAGGTTTAAGATTGGAAGACCATAGTATCAGTCTACAGGGAAATTTAAGAGCATTATGACTTAATAACTGGTAAGGAAGAGGGGCAGTCAAGAATGACAATAATATAACATCAAAGGGAAAATCTTGCCAGGCAAGAACACTTTTTTTAAAAATTTTGGATAGAGGGGGCTGGGGATTTAGCTCAGCAGCATAAGCGCCTGCCTTGCAAGCAGGCAGTCGTGAGTTCGATCCCAGTACCGATGAAAAGGAAAAAGACAAAAAAAAAAATTTGGATAGAACCTTAGGCCTCTTGCATGCTAGGCCTGTGCTCTATCATCAAGCCACACACCCAGCCTCAAAACACTGTATTTTAAGGATAGCATAAACATTCCATGTTACTATACTCTTCACAATTATAATCTTTGTTACATATATTCCACCAAGTTAATCTAGGAAATTTTCTTAAATTTTATTTTATGCTATGTAGTTCAGGCTGCCCTTGAACTCCCAGAAATCCTCTTGCCTCAGCCTCCTGAGTGCTAGAATTACAAGTGTTTACTACCACACCGGGCTTCATCTAGTGAATTTTAAATTAACATTTCTAGTAATTGTTCCCGGGGTTTTTTGTTTGTTTGTTTTGTTTTGTTTTTGTCTTTTCCCTTTTTATTGGTACCAGGGATGGAACTCACAACTGCCTGCTTGCAAGGCAGGCGCTTATGCCGCTGAGCTAAATCCCCAGCCCCTGTTCCCGGTTTTTAACTATTGTGAATAAAGCTAAAGTGAGCCCCACTGTTCCCTCATTTTTTTTTGTCTTTTTCATTTTTTATCGGTACCAGGGATCGAACTCACAACTGCTTGCTTGCAAGGCAGGCGCTTATGCCACTGAGCTAAATCCCCAGCCCACTGTAACAGTCATATTTACATTTGGCTCCAGGTACATTTTTTGTCCTTTGGACAAATTTGGATAAATGAAACTAGTATATCAAAAGTACGAAGGGTTTTTCTTTTTCTTTTTTTTTTCCTTTTTATCGGTACCGGGGATCGAACTTACAACTGCTGCTTGCAAGGCAGGCACTTATGCCGCTGAGCTAAATCCCCAGCCCCCTCTCTATTTCTTTTTAAGAGGAGAGCTTATTTTGGCTGAAAGATGCAGAGGATTCAACCCATAGCTGGATGCCCCAAAGCAGAGACAGTAGGCAGAAGGGCTTGACAAAGAAAATCTGCTCAAGACATGGCGGACAGGAGGCAGAGAGCCACAAACTCTTTTACCATGACAATTATTGTCAGTCAATTTATTTCAGGGGTTTTAATGAGTAATTACATATAAAATACCATGTCAAGTTTTATATGCAGGTAAAATATTCCAGAGGAAAATAACAGAATGGGAACAGGTGAATTAGGTCAAGTACTTGGAGGTTAGCCACAGCTGGAAAAAGATCTAAGGGTCACGATCATGAGGGTGGTAGGGAGGTCACAAAAGTAGATAAGGCTCTCCAGGGAGAAAGAATAGAATCTGGAAATCTGAGGGTCCATGGCAAGGCTTAGAACTTGCCCTCTCCTGGAGCAACAGGGTCCAGGAAGGAGGCTGAGACTCAACCCAGGAATCGGCAAAGTGGGAGACAGTACAGAAGAGAATCACAGAAAGAAGAAAATGTCAATGGAAATAGAATGAGCAAGAGGATTCGAAAGAAACATGAATTAAAAAAAGACAAGGGTGGGGCTGGGGATTTAGCTCAGTGGCATAAGCGCCTGCCTTGCAAGCAGGCAGTGGTGAGTTCGATCCCCAGTACTGATAAAAAAGAAAAAGACAAATAAAATAAAATAAGAGTTTGAAAACTGGACAGTTATGGGTAATAGTACACAGATATGGAGGGAAACTTGTAGGGCGTATGGTTTGACAATAATGAAAAGATGGGTGATGGATACAAGATAAAGATGTAGAAAAAAAGAAAGACAAAAAGGTACTCTGCACAATAGCAGAGAGGGGATCAAGGAATCAGATGTCACCCAGGAGAGTACACTGATAGATCTATTTTGTGTTCTTAATGATCCAAGCTAATGGAAGAAAACAATAGTATGCATAATCCAAAAATAACTTCTATTGGTTTTGGAACACATTAGATGAATTTATACTGGTTGTAGATTTAACTTGCTATTTATATTTTGCTTAGGCTGCTATTTAACCCTTAGATACTTATACTCTGCACCAGACACTTAGACTCCTTTTTCATTACTATGAAATCTATCTGCAAATGTGTCTTCCCTAAGTGCATGGCTAGGAGGAGGAAAGGGATAATCTGGAAGCAGCTGGAGGTACGGGTTGGAAAGGAGTATTGTAACTAAAATGTCATCAGGCATAACAAAAATAATGATCCATACACAGATCACTGGAGGGTAATTACACTAAGATTACATTTTATCATAACTATTTTGTAGGAGGAAAACAAAGCCACTAGTCTTGGCTTCCTTTTTTTTTTTTTTTTTTGGTTTTTTGAGATGGGGTCTCTCACTATTTAATTCATGCTGGCCTTAAACTCACTGTGAGTATTCCGGAGGTTGAGGCAAGGAGGATCACTGAATTTGAAGCCAGCCTGGGGTTCAAGGCCAGCCTGCACTACATAATGAGAGCCTGTCACAAAAAAAAAAGAAAAAAACTGAACTTACTATGTAGCCAGGCTGGCCTTAAATTTGTAGTGATCTTTTTGCCACAGCCTCCCAAATGCTGGGATTATAGGCATGTGCCACCACAGCTGGCTTTGGCTCCTCTTTTAATGTCAAAGGTACAAAAATTTCAAGACTGAACCATGCTACACTAAACAGCTTGCTAAGTTAAACTAGTGCTTTCCAAACTTTTGTGATAGAGACCCACAGTAAGAATTAATATATATACATAATACATATGTTGTGACTTCTTGACAGCTTTTTTTTTTTTTTGAGACAGGGTCTCTATGCAGTTCGGGCAGGCCTTGAGCTCACTTTGTAGCCCAAGCTGGTCTCAAACTTGCAACAGTTCTCCTGTCTCAGCCTCCTGAGTGCCAGGATTACAGGTGTGAGCCACCACACCTGGCTCTTGAGAGCTGTCTTACAAAGTAAGAAATAAAAGTTTCATGTGATAATTACCCTTATACACTCTGATATTTCTACTCTATTTTAGTTTTTAAAAATACTGCTCATAACACATTAAAATGGTTTCATGTTCCAAGAGGCATAAGCCAAAAAGTTTGAAAAACCCAGAAGCTGAAGTCTATGTCTTCAGAACCATCTAAAATAAGATGCTATTTTAAAAGCTCAATAATAAAAGCTATGCTGCATGTGGTGGCATAAACCTGTAATCCCAGCACTCAGGAGGCTGAGGTAGGAGGATCGCTGTGAGTTCAAGGCCAACCTGAATTGCATAATGAGATACTGTCTCAAAAAGACCAATAAATACATAAATGCAACTAAATAAATAAATGAATGAAAGTTATAGAAGTGACTCTTTGAGTGGTACAGAAGCTAAAAGCTCAACAGACAATGGGCAAGGTCTTTTCCTGAGGGTAGACTATGAAGGATGTAAAAGTTAAGTATCCATAAAGGAGCAGACATATCTAGCTTCAGGAATGAAGGAAGATATAGCTTATGAACGGAATAATGAATGCGTGTAAAGGTTGTGTGCATTTAACACATCCACTATGGGGCTATAATCGGTACCTTTTACTGCTAGATGGCTTTGTACCAGCCAATGAGACTGTCCTATGCCACATGATAGGACACTCATACATGTCAGTCATGCATGCACCACTGGTGGCTCAAGCCAGTGGGACCATGTTACAGAACTTAAATGGCCACTGAGTAAAATGACTTGAAAAGAGATACCTTCACTGAGCACTTCCTTACCCTATGACCTATGAATGACCTTCGTGGGATACAAAGGTCCTATTGCAAACAGGAAAATAAGATGTTTGATTAAAATGGGTAGATACTGGTCAGACCACACCTGTAAATAAACGGCTGCTAGTCAAACCCAAAGAGCTGCAAACACTGAGGTTCATCTCCAGCTCACTCCAGAATCTTAATGTTAATGACAGCAGTATCCCCAAACGTGGGGCACTTCCTGAATGCCGGGCACACTACCCTATCAGTGCACACATTTTCTATTGGCCCACCAGTTATATTACACCACTTTAATAGATCAGAAAACAGGTTCAGAGACGATACATCTAGCACAAAAAGCCAACTTATTTTTGTTTCATGTACTGTTTTTTTTTTCTTTTTACCAAAGTGAAGTTTTTATAATAAACACAGAAAAAAAGAAATTACTAACCTGCTCTGAAGTAGATAAGGGAAGGGGCAAGGACCCTAATTCCTTCAGCAATTCATTTGTTTCCTTGGCAAGTTGATTCGTGGAGTGCTGTAACTGTTGCCTAAGACAGAAAAGATAAGTTTCAGGATGTTGTGAGAGCTATCATACTGGGTTATTACTTTGTTCTCAGAGTGTCTTGTAACACAGGAAATCAAGACCTTTTGAATAAATGGGTCCCTTAATGTCCACTTCACCACAGGATTTCAGAAACAGTCTCCAGACAAACCTACCCTCTACCTGTAATCCTAGCACTCAGGCTTAGACAGGAGGATTGCTTCAAGTTCGATGCCAGCCTGGACTACAAAGTGAGTTGAAGGCCAGCCTGAACTGCATAGCAAAACTGCAAAACTTTGTCTCAAAAAGATCACTGAGAAAAAGTGGGACCTCATTACCAGTGCACCTGCCACCACCCTGTCCTCGTACTTCCCAGCCTCTATAACTATGAACAATACATTTCTATGGTTTATAAACTACCTGGCTTACAGTGTTTTGTGATTAACAGCCTTAATGAACTAAGATACCACAATAGTAACTATTAATGTTTTCTACTGCAAATAGGCCTCCAAGATTCAGAAAGAGAGGAAAAATGAAAAACAAAGAAGAGGGGACAGGGGTTTAGCTCAGTGGCATAAGCGCCTGCTTGGCAAGCACAAGGTCATGAGTTTGATCCTCAGTACCAAAAACAAAAAACAAAAAAGAAAAGAAAAGAAAGAGGGCCAGGAATTTAGCTTAGCGGTGTAAGTGTCTGCCTGGCAAGCGTAAAGTCATGAATTTGATTCCCAGTATCAAAAAAAGAAGAAAGAAAACACAAAAGCAAAGAAGAAGGGGTCAATCAGATGCCAGAAACAGCTCAGACAGGATTAAAATATTCAGAGATAGTTCACATCTCTCTGGAAAAAGTTCACAGTAACAACAGTTACTCTCTCACTTTACAATGTCTAGAACAGAAAACAAAGAAAATTGCTCAGTATACTTTAATGACGAGGAATGAAGGTTTAAAACCAGGAACAAACCAGATGTGCTGGTACACACCAGTAATCCCAGCACTCAGGAGGCAAAGCAGAAGGATCACCTTGAGTTTGAGGCCAGCCTGAATTACATAGTGAGATCTTGTGTCACGAGAGAGAGAGAGAGAGAGAGAGAGAGAGAGAGAGAGAGAGAGAGAGAAGAGCGCAAGCACAGAGTAAAAAAGAATGTGACTAAAAAAGTATCATGAGGACTGGGGATTTCGCTCAGCGGCATATGCACCTGCCTGGCAAGCATGAGATTGTGAGTTCAATACCCGGTACCATAAAAAAATAAAAAGAATCAGGAGTTCCACTACTAGTACACTATTCTATCCCTCAGGCTGCCCTTGAGTCATTCTGAGCAGATTTTCTAGTTTTATATAGAGCTGGAAATCCAGCTATAAACTAGATCAGCAGCAGTCCCATGCCAACAATATGAACTGTGAGCAGAATAGGTGAAGAGCTGTAAGTTTCCTTTTCTACCTCTTTAAACTGTTCTGCTAAAGTAACCAAGGAAAGAAATAAGCAGTCAGACCATCAAGAGGCAGTGGAAACCTGAATCCATGCATATACTTGTTGCTCCCTTCAGGATCCAGCTGTTTCCTCACGATCCATTGCTTTTTTTCTGGCTCCAAAGACTGAAACCAGGGCTGCCACAGAGGGCAGAGAGGACACTTGAGCACCCTCCATGGGCCCCACAAAATCTAGCACTGGTTGAAAACTCACAGATTCTCTTGTAGCTTGCTTGAGTCCTGCTTCGTTCCTAGTTGGCTCATCAAATTCTTTATCTGAGCAGCTGGGAAGGTGAGGGGGAGGGAGAGAAAGATTTATTTAAAAGGTAAATACATTCATCATAAGCCCCTACTTCTCAAACCACTGGTCTGTCCACATCCTGAATAAGTACATACAACTAACCAAAACCATGCTATGATCAAAACCTTGGCTTAGGCATTCCTCCAAAAACTGTAAGTTTCAGCTACAGAGTAACTGTTACTAATAGAATTTAGCTTGGAATGACTTCGGTTCTGAATTTGATCCCTAATACCTAACATAAAAAAAGAAAGAAAAAGTCATTACCTTTGGAAGAGTATAGATACCAAACATCAATTCACAACAACAAAAAATTTAAATCCACTAACATATACTAATTTTTCTACAGCAAATATTTTTGAAAAGGCAACGTACATTTTTTTTTTTAACTTTTTTTTTTTTTTTTTTTTAATCAGTACCGGGGATCGAACTCACGACTGCCTGCTTGCAAGGCAGGTGCTTATGCGGCTGAGCTAAATCCCCAGCCCCCGTACATTTATTATTAATAAATAAGTTACCAATACTGGACGTGGTGCTACATGCCTGTAACTACAACACTCTAGGAGGCTGAAGCAGGAGGATCACAAGCTAAAATCCAGCAACTTAGAGGCTTAGTGAGACCCTATTAAAATAAAAAATTCAAAAAAGGCTGGGGGTGCATCTCACTACAAAAGCTCTGGGTCCAAACATGAATCGTAATTTTTGACATAAAGAAATATAGTGAGAGTAAGTATTTCTATAAGAAGCAGGGTAGGGGCTGGGGATTTAGCTCAGCGGCCATAAGCACCTGCCTTGCAAGCAGGCGGTCATGAGTTCAATCCTTGGTACCGATAAAAAGAAAAAGGAAAAAAAAAAGTGTAAAAAAAAAAAAAAAAAAGAAGCAGGGCAAAAATTCAATCCCAAATATATCAGATTCCCATGGAGTCTTTCAACCATGCTATGCTGTCTACGCTGTGAAATAATCAAATATGTGGTTTTGTTCCACCCTCTACCTTTTCCTAGATTATTTTGCTAAGACTAGGACCAATAATGGTTGAATCCTGGACATTTAAACACATGGACTGGAACAAGAAAGCAGAAGTTCAGAGGCACTGACCAACTTTCAATAGGAAGAAACACTCTAATACCAGTCTGCCTGGGAATCTGATCATCATATCCTTCACTCATTACTGCAATAGAGAACAGAGTACATGATTTCTTTGGCAGCTTGCTTTCCATTTTCTTTTTAGTGGAAGGTAAGTTATGAACAAAGGGAGGCATTAGCATACAATTCACAGAAGTTAGAAGTTAGTTGTATGGTTTCTTGCACTTTTTTTGTTTGTTTTCCAGAGTTAGGACTGAACCAAGGGTTTTGCCTGTGCTAAGCAAGCACTCTATACTGATTACACTCTGATTACACTTCTTCTTCTTTGCCTGCTTGCTTTTAAGAGCAGCCATTGTCTTTTATTACCAGTAGCTAAAGTACAAAACACACTAATAAGAGTACTCTGCCCAGGTAACATTCTTATCTTCAAGTTTTAACAGAACTTTATGACAGTAGTGTTGTTATCTCTTAAAGTTGCTTTGTTTTTTGAGACAGGGTGTCACCATGTAATTAAGGATGGCCTTTAGCCGAGGCCAGCCTTGAACTTGCAGTGATCATCCTGTCTCAGCCTTTCAAATGCTGAGATTTCAGATATATACCACCGCACCTGGCATAAACCTACATATTTTTTACTCTGAAAGTTTTTGTTTGCAGCATTCATGATGCAATGATTGAGGAAAAATAACTTGTACATACTGGTAAGGGCTATAGTAGTCATTCAGCAATGAATTAGGTTTTTATCTGACAAGACTTCTCAGACTTGGAGGCTACTAGCATGTCATTGTTACTCTTAAGTAACTGGTACTGAATAAAATTTAGTTTTCTTTTTTGTTTTGTTTGGGGTTTTTTGTTTTTGTTTTGGTGTATGTGTTTTTGAAACAGGGTCTCACTGTGAAGTCAGGCAGGCCTTGAGCTCACTTTGTAGCCCAGGCTGGTCTCAAACTTGCAACGATCCTCCTGCCTGCCTCAGCCTCCCAAGTGCTGGGATTATAGGAATACGCCACAATGCCTGGCTTTTGTTTAAAAAAAAAAAAAATTGGTGACCAAATTAAGGATAAGATTATGACTGTGACCACAACATTCTGTTAAAGAGTACCATTACCATAAAGTATATCTGAAATAATTAATTTTAAGCTTCAAAATTCTTATAAGTGTGCATTCTTTTTTATTGGATTTAGAAACACTATATGTATACTGTCCTTATAATGTTCTCAAATTATGCAGGATACATCAATTTCCTCATTGTCCACAAAGCCAGCCATTTAGCACTCTGGTATTTCACAAGTGAAACTTCGACATTAATCCAGAAAAATATAGGAAAGGTACTCACAAAGAAGACTGTCTTTTGGCTAGACAAAACAAAACTAAACTAAAAAACCCAGATACACAGGTTTATAACACTTTAGATTATGACTTCATCTTATTTTGACCTTTTTCCTGCAAAACTAGGAACTCCAATTCTGCAGTGGAAATACAGTATTTACTCAATTAAATATTTGCCTTTTCACAAAACTTCCCTAAAGTATACCTATTCTATCAAGTAGGGTTTACTTATAACTTAACAG
Organism: Cavia porcellus; assembly: GCF_034190915.1. Lineage (NCBI taxonomy): Eukaryota > Metazoa > Chordata > Mammalia > Rodentia > Caviidae > Cavia > Cavia porcellus. Next base: position 21,157,451 of record NW_026947508.1, on the reverse strand, counting down.
TTCTATAGGAAAAGGCAAACACTATAATTACTGTGTTCTGCTAATACGGCTTTAAGATCTAAGTAGCCATTTTTGTTCATCACTAACATGGGGGATGTCTTTATCTATAAGTTAAATGAGCCAGCCTATCACTAAAGCTATCAACTAGACAGTCATAAAAAATAACTTATGAACAAGGGTAGGTATTAGCATGCTGAGCATTTACTATGACCCAGAGCTGGGCATTTGATAAATATTTTATTTTACACCAACAATGCTTTAAGTAAGCATCCATATCTTGATGATTCAATGTCATAGGTACAATGAGGCACATAAGTTACAGAACTCATTCATTTACTCACTCATTGATTCACAGTGGAGTACTTGCTCTATACTGTTCTATGCCCTGCAAGACACTTGTTCTCAAGAAGCTTACATTTTCTGAGACACACAATAAACATCTATCGAGTGGAGATAAGTGGTATAAAGAAAAATAAACTCAGGTGAGGGCTGGAATGAAGAGGTAGGCAAAGTTTATGTAGGGTGTTCGGAGAAACCTCTCTGAGAAGATGTCACCATCAAAGTCTAAAGGAATTGAAAGATCCAGTAGCTGGGCGATGGTGGCAAACATACATACATACATACATACATTCATTCATTCATTCATTCATTTATTTATTTATTGAGACAAGGTTTCACTGTGCAGTCCAGGCTGGCCTTGAACTCACAATGTATCCTAGGTTGGCCTCCAACTCCCAGCAATCCTCCTGTCTCAGCCTCCCAAGCACTGGGATTGTAGGCGTGCACCAGCACGTCTGGCAATATACAGGGCGTTTAAACAGTTATAAGTACTTGAGTTTTAATTAAATGGCCAGCCATGGATGGGCTTGAGCAGAGTGTCATAATAATGAAAATTCAAACCCTGGGATAATTCCAATAACTACACTCTTTATGTCACATTATGTTGTCTCAAAGGGCTGACCCCTAAAGGAAATAAAATAGTCACACAGGGTAGGCCTGGACCTCCCAGTGTTCCATTCTGCCCCACTCCACCTACTGGCTACCTGTTCCTTCCCCTAAGGCCCTCCCACCTCCTCTATTCTAGAGTCAGCAGAGTGCCAGGCACCCTGCGGGTACATAAATAATCACTGGTCCACTGAGTCAGCCTCCTCCTTTTGACATTACAATCGTCTGCTTTAAGGGAGAAATGTGAATTAAAGTAAGTTAGGAAGAATGAGATCTGAAGTCTAAGCAAGACCTAACCATTAACTAGTGAATGGCACTGGGCAAGTCATTTCATTTCACCTGGTTTCTTTTTTACCAACTGTAGATTATATTCAGGGTAACATTTACTGAGTACTTATTATTTGTGTGGGATTTTTATTTTCTCTCATTTAAATCTTTACAACTAGGTGAGAACTAAATGAACCCTAAGCACGCCCACACTGATTAATTCTAAAATTCAGTAATTATAAAATAGTCCTGGAATGATGTTGTGCAGTTTCTTACAGCTCAAAAGATGGCTTGGAGAGGCTCCACCTGTGACTTTAACATCAGAACTTCAAGGTACAGATGGGACTGGTCTGACTACACGTACTAGACAGCAGATTGGGCTCTACCCCTCAGGCCCCTCCAAAAAAACAGTTGAATAGTTGGTTGAATATATGATGATACAGAAAGGTAAGCCCAGTTAAACAAAAGTGGTGGAAAGAGACCTCTTTCGGGCTGGGGATTTAGCTTAGTGATGTAAGTGCTTGCCTGCCAAGTGTGAGGTCATGGTTCAATCCCCAGTACCAAAAAAAAAAAAAAAAAAATAGACCTCTTCCAAACTCTAAAAGTTATTAATTACCTATCAAAATATTAAATACTCTAGGAAGAATGGGAATTTTATAAAGTATAGAAAACCTCAAATATCAGCTGTTTCCTATGTTTCTCAGACGCCTTTTGTTTGTTTGTTTGTTTCTTTCTTTCTTTCTTTTCGGCAATGGGAACTGAACTCAGGACTTGTGCTTGCCAGGCAGGTGCTGTGTCACTGAGTTATTTGCCTGGCCCTACAACTTCTTTTCAACTAGACTTTTCTGATTACCTTTGTTAAGAAGACCTGATTTTTCTGGAATTGGAGATTTGGGGGATACAGGGCTGGGAGACTTTATGAGATCATTTGCTAGCTAGACACCATAATTAATTAAGCCTTCATTAACTCTTACTGCATTCTGGAATAAGATATTTTCCAGCTGGCTGTGGTGGTACAAGCCTATAATCCTATCAGGCATTCTGAGAGGCTAAGACAGAAGGATCACAAGAGACACCTTAGTGATTTAGCAAGACTCTCAAAATATAAATAAAATAAAACAAAGTAAAGTAAAATAAAATAAAAAAGGGCTGGGGATATAGCACAGTTGGAAACCCTTGGGTTTAATAATCATCAGTACCACCACCACCCCAAAATTTATTTTTCCCCTAGAAGTTTCCAGCAAGATTCAGGTATCAGATACCCTAAACTCAAATCACAAGGACAATTGTGTCTTAGTTTACAAAAACCCAAAGAACTTTTTCTATACTGCCTTCCATAACCACCACCACCAGGGATGGTTATGGAACAGCGACTCAATGACCCATATATTTCATATCTAAAAACCATATCCTTCGATAAACTTTAAGCACAAAACAAAAGATTTGCACATATACTTATTTTCACCTGAGTGTACTTAAAAGGTCAAAAAGTAAAGTGATATTTTCTGTAAATATTTTTATCAAAATAAATAGAATCGGGCTGGGGATTTAGCTCAGTGGCATAAGCACCTGCCTGGTAAATGCTAGGTCATGAGTTCGATCTTGGGTACATTAAATAAATAAATAAATAAATAGAATCTACAATGGTTATTCTCATTAACTTGATTAATCAGAAAACTCCAACCATTCTAGTTAAATGAAAGTTTAAGTTAAATTGATATGTTAGAACATTTTGGATGAAAATAATCGGGTATCTCCTGTGCAATGCTACATACTCTTGGAAATCAGATGACTAAGCCAAATGGAAATACATGTCCTTCAGTTCTGTGTAGGCAATTTTGTTATTTTTAAAAATAAGCCTCAATTTCTCCCATCACTGACCTATCATTTTGAAAAGCAGATCCTAGCTAAAACTTTTAAAAGAAGCAAATCAATGTATTGTAGATTATAGCTAACATCAACACCAGGAACCATTCTAAGTTGAACGCTCCTTTGTGCTTTTTAGCAGATATCAGCAGAATCTGAGTTGCCAAATGAAACAATCCAAATCAAAGCCTAATCATATTGAAAGCAATTACTTTCACAGGTAGAGATTTTTTTCTCTTTATTTGATAGCGCCTGATTTGGCATATTAAAAAAATTCAATGAAAAAAAATTTTTTTTTGTCTTTTTCCTTTTTATCGGTACTGGGGATTGAACTCACGATTGCCTGCTTGCAAGGCAGGCACTTATGCCGCTGAGCTAAATCCCCAGCCCCCAAAAATGTTTTTTAAAAATATTACTTACACTAAACCTAAAAACAGAACTAACCATTTTTTTATTAGCACTACATCTCTGCAGAATCAAAAGACATCCCCACCATAATTACAATAAATGAGAAAATGAAAAAAAATTTTAATGAAAAAAATTTATAAAACGAGACAATAATAGCCTATATTTTTTGTTCTGACAATGAAGTCATCTCTGTGTTCTACACTGAAAATTTGGTTTACATTGTTTCTGTAGAATAACACAATAATGAAAATTACCTGAATTTTTAAAAATAGTCACCGTAATACCATAGTAAAACTCTGAACTAAACTGACAATAATGACAAACATTAAAGGTGTACTTTTCTATCTCCCATACGAGTGACAGCACAGGAAGTATTTAGGAGCAGTCTCTGAGTTAAGACTACCTAAATTTGATTCTTGGTTCCACCACTCCCTAAATGAGTGATCTTGAGCAAAAGGTAATGCTCCCCTGTACATGGTTCTTTACCTAAGAAATGGGAATAATAGAAAAATCTTCATATGGTTGCTGAAAAGATGAAATGACATAATATCAGGTTAAGTTTAGAATACTGTCTGGCACATAAAAGCACTGAATTAAGGATGCTGTTATTATTATCAAACTCAGGACCAAGGAGAATGTACTCAGCAGTGATAAAATCAATTAAGTACACACTGAATGCCAAGGTATCCACCACTGTGCCAGGCACTGTAGCTAGGGAGAACTGTATAATGGGAGTGTCTATCACCACAAAACTAACAGTGACTGCTCTACTTGGAGTGGCAAGGTCAAAAAGCATTAACTAAGAGCACAAAATGTAAGCAGATGCTAACATAGGAGGAACAAATGCTTACAAATTAAAATAAAATGATAGCTAATATTTCTTACTATATATACACATTTACTATATATACATATATATACACACATATATATATATACACACTTACTATACTTACTATATATACATATTTACTATATATACACATATATATACACACTTACTATACTTGCTATATATACATATTTACTACATATACATATATAAATATACACTTAGTATATATACATATTTACTATACAGCAGGGACTGTTTTAAGCAATTTATATAAATTATCTCAGTCTTCACAACCCTATAAAGTAGGTATTATTATTATTAACTCTATTTTAGATGAGAAAACTAATAGAGAAGTAAAGGCAAATGTTTACAAATTTAGTAAAAGGCAGAGGGAGAATCCAAACCCAGGCGATATGACTGTATGGCTGCCACCAAATGACTGAACTACAGTGCAGTGGGGGACACAATAAATAATATCACTCCTCACTGAGCATTTACCATGTGCCAGGCACTGTACTAGGTAGTTGCAAATACTCCCTTGTAACAACTCCATTTTTTTTTTTTGAGAAGGGTCCTGCTATGTAGCCCAAGCTGGTCTTGCACCCTCTATGTAGTCCAGGTCGGCCTCAAACTTGCAGTGATCCTCCTGCCCCAGCCTCCCCGATGCTGGGAATATAGTTGTGCACTACCATATGCAGCAACAACTCCGTTCATTTTACCTATGGGATAACAGGTAAAGAGGATAAAATCTGCTCAACATTAACAGTGGGGGATGGAGTGCTCATTCACAGTTAGGCTGACCCTGAAGTCCACTCATTATCTTTCTGACTTCATTTTATCTTTTAAAACAAAGGCAGGCTTAGTTATAAGGAGCAGGATTTAAACCCAACTTAAAGAATCTGTAGCTGAGAGTGGTGGCTCATGCCAGTAGTATCAGTATACTAGGAGGCTAAGGCAAGAGGATCACAAATTCAAGCCCAGCCTGGGCAACTCAGGAAGACCCCGTCTCAAGAAAAGAAGTTCAATTGTTATTTTTTTGGTAAACGAAATACATCAATAGGTTAGTCACTTAAAGAACAGAAATGCTGCTTCAGAGTTAACATCTAAGCTATTCTTTTTCTATATATTCATGAGCAACACCTGCCCAGACTCCTCAATCCACAATAAGCAGAACCAAATATTCTTCCTCTATACTGCAAACACATTCTTAACAATTGTTTGTACTAAGCAGCTAGCCCTAGCTGTACCCATAATGACCCATAGGCTACCCTATCTCAGGTTTGAAATGTGCTTAGCAATTTCAAACCCATGTTGGTGGTTGAGCAGATCAGGGGAAAAAGACAGAAAGCTATTCCCTCAAAATTTTCAACTGGTATAAGTGCATGCAAGGCTGCAAGACAGATACCTGTCTGCAAGATTCCATTTTGAGAGTGTGCTTGGGTCTAACGGATGTGTCTCAGAATGGTTTGGCCACTAGCCCCATCACTGTGTAGGCCCAATGCCATCCTATTCTCAATTCCTCAACAAGTAAAAGTAATCCGAAGGGAAGAATTTCAACTCACTGCTTAGGATCATAGGCTATGTACGGCAACATATGGTATAAGGGCAACATGGCATTCTAAAATGATAGAAAAGCTTCATTCATTCAAATCAATTAAATACAATTATTGAGCCTGATTCCTGGCTACTTCTCTGATCTTTTTCCCTACTTCACTCCTCTTAACCTGTAATCCGACCAAACTAGCCTCCTTGTTAGTGATTCTTCAATCAAAATCATCTTCTTTTTCTTCTTCATCTCTCAAAAAAAAAAAAAAAAAAAAAAAAAAGCCTAGAATGCCTTTCTCCACCCCTCACACAGCTCCTTCTCCCACTTCATTCAGTGTCTACTCACTCAAATGTCAACCTCTCAGAGGGACCTTCCCTGACCAACTTACTTAAAATAGCACACCTACCCCTTCTCCCTGCACTCTCCATACACTTATACTACTTTCCTTTCCTTCATAGCATTACTGATATTATTTGTATGTTCATATATATATAGATGTGCATCTATACAGACACAAGTGCATGTGCTATCAGAGCAGTTCACTGCTCTATCCTCAGCACACAGAAGACTCTCAAAAAGTATTTGTTGCATAGTGAATTGTAGCATATGCTTGGAACTGAGATAACAAGAAATACAGTGATGAATAACTAACATCCCTTGCCTCAAAGGAGGTAACAATCTAGCAGGAGAGATGGAAACATTGGAAGAAAAGAAAGTACCACAACTTCAGAGTGTTTTCTAGAGACAAAGTGTCTTCCCGAGAGTCATTTGTATACTTAAAATGTTAACAGTTACAGATCTATAATATTAATTAAAAATCATAGTCAGGCATGGCAGCACACACCTATAATCCCACACTCTTAGGAGGCTGAGGGAGAAGGATCACAAGTTTGAGACTGGCCTGGGAAACTTAGCAAGATCCTGCCCCCACCCCTCAAAAAAGAAGTAAGGATGTAGCACACTTCAAAGATTCTGGATTCCATCCCTAGCGCCGCCACAAAAATGAACACATGAATGAATACATAAATAATTTAAAAAATTAAATGAAATACTATGCTACCTAGTATTTAAATAGTAGCTATTGATATTATTAATGGTTGATTTCAATAATCCCCTTGAGTGCAACAGCCAATCAACAGTTAAATCTTAGCAATTCCATCACCAAGGAAAACTCTCCTACTGAATCTTTTTCATTTTCCTAGTCCCTAACTGATGTTCTCTGATTCCAGTCTCTTTCCCTTCCAATTCAATTTACACATTCCTAAGAAATTAAATCCAAGTCTCTCTGTTAGCACATAATGTCCTTTATGTTTGGGCTCCAACTTACCTTTTCAACATTATTTTCCATTATTTTCTAGAGTTTACCATCTCAGCTAAATTATTCTTTTCCTATATATGCCCTATGCTTTTCTACCATGTCTGTTCATCTTATTTACTATTGGAACACTCTTTTCTTTACCTTCAAAGGCTTAAACTCCTTTCATCATATTTCCAGACCCAATTCACACATCGTAATGCCTTCCCTGATCCCTACAAACTGAAAATGGTCTTTCTCCCCAAATATCTACATACTGTTATTTATACTTCTAGTTTCTATACATACTACATAGCCTGATACTCAAGTAAATACGGAATACATACAAAAAGACATTAAAATTAAATTTGGCCTCAACAAGAAAATTTCAGCCTTGGGCTAGGGATTTAGTTTGGTGGCATGAAGTCGTGAGTTTGATCACCAGTACCAAAAAAAAAAAAAAAAAGAACCTTGAGCCAGAATTTTCTGATCTAACCTGTACAACAGCTGCCTCACAGAAGAAAATTGGAACACAAAATACTATACTTTGTAACCACCAGGCTTTTTTTTTTTTTTTTGTCCGGAGGATCAAACTCCTGACCTCAGGCTTGCCAGGCAGGTGCTTATGCTGCTGAGCTAAATCCCTGGCCCAGTAATTTTTTTAAGTTTCTCCATTTATCAGGCCACATATTCTTTTTTCCACTTGCAAATTATCCATTCTTGGCCCCTTCCCATCATAAACTTTTCAACCTCTCAAATTCTACAATACACATTTCAATTTAAAAAACAAGTAATGGATTGTTCTCTCAAACATAGGATATAATTGTAATTCAGACCAACTAGTTCCACCTATTAGCAGAGTACATTCAGCCACGCTAACAGAAACACAACAACAAGCAACAAGGATGAGGACCACCATTCTTTCCAAGAAAGTTACTAGGGAATTACCTCCTGTATATAAGGCTCTGAAATGATTTTCAAACACAAGAAACAGTCTGTATTTGAGTCGGCTACAGTCTCACCCAGGCCCTAATGGTGAGCAAGGAGTTTTCAGATATGCAATGACATTCTGAATTCCACCACCAACTCCACCATCTCTTACTTGCTATGTTGCTTTGGCTAAGTCCCTGAGCTGTTCCTGTGTATCAGACTTGTTCAAAAGTGTGGCTCAACAGGAAAGGAAAATAAAAGCCTCATCTATTTGAAAGCCAAAAATGTAAACATACTCTTTCCTATAAAGATAAAATAATGTAAATTAAAATGCCTTCTGAGAAGTTATCTTTATTAAAACAAGCCAAATCCCGGTCATTGTGTGTAACCTGCAAATTCATTACAGGAAGAAGTGTGTTTTAAGTCCTCCCCAAAAGATGCATTTTCTACTTCCCTTAATTGAAAGTTGCTGATTTCTAAGGAACCAGTGGCTAAGCAGAATGCAAACCCAAACCCTAAATCAGTAAACAACCCCCGATCCACACTGGCCAAAGAGGAAAGCGAAGTGGGTGGAGGCGGATGACAGGAAGAACTCAACTGACCATTAGGCCAAGTCAAGCACTCGCTGTCCTCGAAGATACACACACACCCTCACCCTCAGGCTGTCAGAAGACGAAAACACACACGCACCCTGGGACTGTCAGTTCTGCTCCAATATTGTGAGGACAGAACTCAAGAAAGGAAACTGGAGCTAAATCTGGGGCTCGGGACTCTGGGGGGAACCGGGCCTGCCAGACGCGGGGATGACGGGCGCCGCCCCCAGAATGGAAGCTCGAGACAGCCTCAGGTGTGGCTTTGGCCGCAGCCGCGCCAGGCAACCTCACCCGGGCCGACCCTCAGGACGCCCCCGCCCCCAGGTGGCTCCCGGGCTCACTGGCTTGGCTGATCCGCTGGATGTTGCCGCTGCAGGTCTGGATGATGCTGTTGAAGTCCCGGAGCTGGGGCCCCGAAGGCCCCGGGTTCCGGTACATGTCTAAGGGTCCGTAGGACATGATGAGGAGGTGAGACTGGCTCGCCCTACTCGCCTCTCCCACCGGAAGCAGCCCGTAGACTGGACTCACAGGCTGACACAAACCGGGAAGAGAAAGGGCGGGGAAAGGGGCTGAGGCTGCGTGCGCAGTGGCCCCGCCCACACGCAGCACGCACGCGTCCGCCCCGCCCCACTCCACAGTGCGCAGACGCCGCTGGAATTGGTGGTAGCTTGGAGACAGGACTTCTCCGACCTTGGGGATGCGGGGCGGGGCGGTGACGTCCTATAGTTGAGGTCTCTGATTGGATGAGCCTGGGTGGAGGTGTTTTTCGCCGGCACACTGTGACAGGAGGCAAAAATTTTCGATTTGCATAAAATTGTACTAGATGATCTCAGCCCTTACATCTTATTCTGTTCTATTCTTAGAATTCAGGCCCAAATATGGGGGAATTAAATAACCGTGAAGCTCAGATCCGTAACCGAACAATAACCTGAAATTCTTCACTTTGCTTCCATCCCCTATGGCTTTGCAGATCACGTTTATTTCTCCCGCCATCCCTCTTCTAAACAGTAAATTAATAATTAGACCTGTTGACCATGGGTTGTGGTGAGTCCTTACAGCAACTCACTTATTCATAAGCCCTTCCATAACAAGGAATGATGCCCTTATTAATATTTTTATCTGTAAAATAGATAATAGACTCGGGCGTGGTGACGCACTCCTGTAATCCCAGATCAGGCAGAAGATCATTGCAAATTCGAGACCAACCTGGACTACAAAGTGAGCCCAAAGCCAGCCTGAACCGCATAGCGCGACCCTGTCTCAAAAAAATAAAAAAAATAAAAAAAAGATAATAGACTGTCGATTTTTTAAAAAGTTGACCTAAAGAAACTCGGCAAACTAAACATTTTCCCTTTTACAGGTGGAAAAATTAAGACCAGAGAGATTAATCGCTTTCTGGAAGTTTGACCTTAAAAGCCAAACACTAAACTGACTGTTATCGCTATTTCCCTAAAACTCATTCCTATATTCCCACATTTATTCTCTGTGTAAATTCCTCCCAACAACCTGCACATCTATTTCCCAAACCAAGATTTATTGGAGTACTAGGGTCTTAACATTTAAAAATCATTGTGGTAAGTAATTTGCAGTGTCAGAGCGCAACATTTCCATAGAAGATTGCATTTTGTGAGCCAATGGTGAAATGAAAGACACGGGATGGGATTTGGCTTTGGGAAGAGTTGGATGGTGAGCAGTGAGGGAGAACTGGCAGTTTCCTCTGTTCTCTACCTGCCTCACTCCATTCTGCTTGTGAAGTCTCTGAGAAATGCAAAGAGGAAGCAATTTGCCTGTGTGGGAGGAGCACACCCCCTCAAAAATAACACAGGTGAAGGAGCCTGTGTTCAACCTCAGAGCTTTTTCAAGTGCAGCTCTCTCTGTTTTTCATTGGGGTGCATTTACAAGATCTTTTTTTTCTCTATAGGAAGGGACATTTGGGGTTCTTTTTTTTAGTTATTAAAACCCTACTAGTTCTTTTTTTTTTTTTAACCCTACTAGTTCTTTTTTTTTTTTTTTTTAACCCTACTAGTTCTTAAGATTCATAGTTTTGTAGCAAATAATGCAGTTTATTTTATTGGTACTTTTTAGATGTACATAATAACATCATAGAAAATTTGTACCTGTATGTGATTTATCTTGATTTTTCTTTTTTTAAATGCTCCTCCTCTCCCTTCTACTCTCATCCCATTCATTTATCTAGAAATGGCTCGTTTATCCTTCTTTGTGACGGAGTAGTACTCCATTGTAAAAACAAAACACCCTCCACATATTCTTTATCCATTCACTTGTTGATGGGTATTTGGGCTCTTTCTGAGATCTAGCGATTACAAACTGTGCAGCTATAAAAATGGGTGCACATATATTGCTGTGGTCTGATGTTTTAAATTCTTTCAGGAAGATATCAAGAAGGGGAATAGCTGGGTTGAGTGGAATCTCTAGTTTTAGCTTTCTTGAGGAATCTCCACACTAATTTCCAGTCTATGCTCCCACCAGCAGTGGAGAAGCATTCTTTTTTCCCTACAGCACCACCAGCATTTATTATTGATTGATTGATTTCTTTCTTTTTTTGATACTGAGAATCCAAATCAGGACCTTATGTTTGCCAGGCAAGTGCTTATGCTGCTGAGCTATATCCCCAGCCCTGATTGATTTCTTGATAATAGCTATTCTTTCTGGGGTAAGATGGGATCTCAGCATTGTTTTAATTTGCATTTCTCAAATGACCAGTGAAGTTGAACATTTTTCTTCTATTTACTTGCCATTTCTACTTCTTCATCTCAGAAGTGTCTGTTCATTTAGATGCAAATTTTTTGAAATGGGTCTTTAAATTTGGAAGTGTAAAAAAAATAACTAGGGGAAAAAAAAATAGGAGCTGGGGATTTAGCTCAGCGGCATAAAGTGCCTGCCTAGCAAATGTGAGGTCATGAGTTTGATCTCCGGTTCCACACACACACACACACACACACACACACACACACACAAAATGGGAGATGTGGTTTTTTTAGTTCTTTGTATATTCTCGATATTAGTTCTGACGCTGCTGCTGCTGCTACTACTACTAATATTAAAGAAAAAACCCAACAACCAAAAAATAGATATTGGTCCTTTGTCTGAGGGACAGCTAGCAAAATTTTTTTCCCACTCTGTGAGTTGTCTCTTCAATTTGTTGGTAGTTTCTTTTGCTACGCAAAAACTTTTTAATAAGCTCAGATCTCATTTGATTCTTTGTGATATTTCCTGTGCATCAGGGTTTTGTTCATAAAGTCTGCCTATGCCTGTGTCTCCAAGAGTTCTACCTATTACTATCTTCCAGCAGATATTGTTTTTGTTTTAATATTTAAGTCTTTGATCCATTTTGATTTTAGTTTAATTCATGGTGAGAGGTATAGGTCCAGTTTTAATTTTTGGTATGTGGCAAGCCATTTATGAAAAAGGCTTTCTTGGGGCTGGGGATTTAGCTCAGCGGCATAAGCACCTGCCTTGCAAGCAGGCGGTCATGAGTTCGATCCCCGGTACGGATAAAAATGAAAAAGACAAAAAAAAAGAAAAAGGCTTTCTTCTAGTGAAGGTGTTTGGCCATTTGTCAAAAATAAGGTAGCTAGGGGGCTGGAGATTTAGCTCAGCGGCATAAGCGCCTGCCTTGCAAGCAGGCAGTCATGAGTTTGATCCCCGGTACTGATAAAAAAGGAAAAAGACAAAAATAAAATAAAATAAAATAAGGTAGCTGAAAGCATTTGGAGTTGTTTCTGCATCCACTGATCCTTGGGTCTGTTTTTCTTTCCCCCAGTACCATGCTGGTTTTTTTTGTTTTGTTTTGTTTTTTTTTAATCACAGTAGCTTTGTAGTATAATTTCTTTCTTTCTTTCTTTTTTTTTTTTTTTTTTGTCTTTTTCCTTTTTATCGGTACCAGGGATCGAACTCATGACTGCCTGCTTGCAAGGCAGGCGCTTATGCCACAGCTAAATCCCCAGCCCCTGTAGTATAATTTCAAATCAGGGATTTTGATGCTCCCTGCCTTGCCTTTGTTGCACAGCATTGCTTTTGCTATTCTAGATCTCTTCTGGTTGCAAATGAATTTCAGGTTTCTTGTCTCTAATTCTGTGAGGTACACTGTTGGTATTTTGATTTAGATTACAGTAAATCTGTATAACAATTTCATTATATTAGTTCTTCCTACCCAAACACAAAGCATATCTTTTCCATTTTCTGATATCCTCTTCAATATACTTTTCAGAGTACTACAGTTTTTGATATAAAGGTCTTTTACTTCCTTTTCTATTTTTTAATTAATTATTATTATTATTTTGTTTTGGATGATACCGGGGATTAAACTCATGACCTCACACTTGCTGGGCAGGTACTTACATCACTGAGTTAAATCTTTTTTGGTCTCTTTTGCATTCTTTTTTTTTTTTTTTTTTTTTTTTTTTTTTTTTGTCTTTTTCCTTTTTATCGGTACCAGGGATCGAACTCACAATTGCCTGCTTCCAAGGCAGGCGCTTATGCCGCTGAGCTAAATCCCCAGCCCCTTTTTTGGTCTTTTTTGAAGCAGGGTTTAATTATGTGGTTCAGGTTGGCCTTGAACCCACTTTGTAGCCCAGGCTGGCCTCAAACTCACAGCGTTCTTCCTGCCTCAGCCTCTCAAGTGTTGGGATGACAGGCATATGCTACCGTGCCTGGTTTACTTTGTTAGATTCCTAGGAATTTCACTTTTTGGATGATGTTGTGAAAGGTGTTGATATAGGGGGAATGAAACTCCCGAACTACTATGTCCGGTATGAGTTTGTGTTCTCTAAAATTGAAGAATGAATTTTAGCAGCATTGGAGGTTAAGAGTAGAATATATTTATTGAAAGAAAGAAAGCTCCTGTCTGAGAGAGACAGAAGGGGTCCTGAGTGGGTTGCCAAGGACTCTCTTTTCCAGGGACTTTTATAGCGTAAAATCACGGGATGAGACGGGTTTAAAATGGGGAAAACTGAGAACTTACACGTCAGATGGGCATGAGGTGGGACAGAACTATGGTTAATAAGATTAATAGTTCAGGTAAAAATGATTTCATTAGGGACAAATGAGAAGTGAGTCATGCAGAAAGCAGGCATTCTTAGAGAGCAGTGACTCTTTCCTAGGGGACTGGGATGGTGACTCCTGGCTTCCTCAGGGTGATAGGGAGCTATTTAGAATATCAGTCCTTAGGATGTGGATGCATTTGTTTGATCTTTTGTCTTGACTGGCTCACAGCGGAGATGCCTGTCATCCCCCACATTTGTAAGGTATCTGCTCTGACCCGTGGCCTGGACCTATCCCTATCTCACTGCCTATAATGTTTCTAACTAACTCAGCTGCCTGCAACAGTGTTGCTTCCCTAATTTTTCTGTCAGCAAATTTGTTATTTGTGTACAGGAGTGTTATTGATTTTTGAGTATTTGACATTGTATCCAGTTACACTACTGAATTTGGTTATTAAATCTAGACATCCTAGCCGGATGTGGTGGCTCACGCCTGTAATCCCAGCACTCGGGAGGCTGAGGCAGGAGGATCATTTCGAGTTTGAGACCAGCCTTGGCTACATGAGCTCAACGCCAGCCTGAACTGCACAATGAGACCCTGTCTCAAAAAGACAAAAAAAAAAAAAAAAACAAAAAAAAAAAATCTAGACATCCTTTGGGACGTTTTTTGAGTCTTGAATTATATAAATTGCACTTTCTGTATGGTATTTTGGATTGAACTTCACCCTGAGCTACATCCTCAGCCTTTTTATTATTTCTTATTTTGAGACAGCATCTCACCAAATGGCTAAATTGTACAGGCTAAGCTCAAACCGGCAGTCCTCCTAGCCTCCTTCCCCAGCCTCTCAGTGCTGGAATTAGCATGCCTCACCAGGGCCAGATAATTGGGTTTTTTTTTTTTTTTTCTTTTTTCTTTTTTTGGTACCAGGAATCAAACTCAGGGCCTTGTATTTGCCAGGCAGGCATTGTGCCACTGAGCTGTATCCCTGGCTGTGATTGTACTTTTTTACCTGGAAAAATAACCTTGAGATTTTTGTTTGTTTGCATTTAACACTATTTAAAGCGATGCTCTGTGGGTAATATTCTCCTAGAAATTGAAGATACAGTTGTCTTTTTTTTCTATATAAAATAAAAATGAGCAGGGTGTGGCAGCACATATTTGTAATATCAGCACTCTGGAAGGCTTCAGAGCCTGCTCTCTGGGGTAGATCTGAGGCATCAGGTAAGCAAGAAAATAGTTGGGGAAAAAAGGAGGGCCTGCCTTGGAGCCCCTTTCTGGGACTAGATCCACCTGGTGAGTTAAACATTGGCCTAGGATCAGGATGCATGAGTCTAAACACAATGGAAAGAGTAACCAAGTAACCTGGCTTTAACACAACCAGTCCCTCAGCAGGTCCCTAACTGTTTTTCTACAACCCTTGGCCAACCAACCCCAACCCTAATTATCACGTCACTGACTATGCAGACTTGATCTCCCTGTGGGCTTTGTAACCCAGAACAGTTTCTTCCTCTAAGAGCCATAAAAGGTCAAAAACTCCACCACTCACCTCAAACCCTAAGACAAAACCTTCAACACCAAGCCCCTCTTGGGGCCTTGAGCTCTTCTTCCTGACATGCTCCCACTCTGTGGAGTATATCTTGTCATTTTTCTTTCAAATAAATCATTAATCCTGCTGCAATTCTTGGGTGTCCTGCTCAATTCTTTGTTTGCAACATCAAAGAATGAGCCTGGACAAGACCCCCAGCGGGGTAACAGGAGGCCTGGAGCTCAGCCTAGGTAACTCTGTGACTTAGCAAAACCCTGTCTCAAAGTAAAAGACAGAAAACTCTAGGGCTGTAGCTCAGTACAAAGGCTCTGGATTCGATCCCCAAAGTTGTATAAACAAAGAATTGAGTAGTTTTTTCTTCTGCATATCTCTCATAGCACTAAATTTGTGCCTTGAAAATACTCAATATCAAATAAACATTTATTAAAGCAATATGTGAATAATACAAAATAATTTTAGCATTTCTTAAGTGCCTAGTAGGTACCAAATGGAACAAACATTTTGCACTCACAATTAGTAAGCTCTGAAATAAAGCCCATCTGATAAAGACCACCTGTGGTCTGACAAAGTTGAGTTTATTAATTTGCTGCTGCCAAGGAAACCGCACAGAAGAGGAACCATGTGGTATGTCACCAAGATGGGAAGAAGGAAAGTTACTCTAGAATTTGGAAGAAAGATGGAGTGCAGGTAAAATTTAAAAGAAGCTGTTTTGGAAAGGGTTTTTTTTCTTCTGTTCTTTTTGGCATTCTGGGGATCATCCTTAGGGCCGTGAGCATGCTAAGCAAGTGCAAGTATGCTGTGACTGAGCCATTTCCCCAGCCCAGAAGCAATGTTTTGATAGCTTATGTATAAAGGGATTATCATCAAGCCTGAGCTAACCAGAGGACCGGGGATCCTGTTTCCTTGGAAACTACAAGTGAAGATAAATGTGGAATATTGTATTTGGAAGCCGCTTATCTGAAGCTCTACACCTGGGTCAGAAATTGAGGCTGCTTCTCTGTGTCAAAGTAACTCAGATCTTGTAGGGAGGAATGGAATATTCTGTTCTTACTGACAGTTCAAACAGCACATTTTCTGAAAATCTCAGACTGTAGCGATTAAGATCTCTCCAGTTTTTTTTTTTCTAATTACAAAAAGTCTTTTTACATTTACCCCATCAAGGTGATATTAGTGCCCTGATACAGATAAGGAAGCAGTATTCTGGAGTCTAGAGGTATCTAGGTGCTTGGCCAATACATGAACCAGTAAATGGCAGAGTCCAGCTTCATATGTATCCTACAACCCAACAATTCTTCTCCTAAGTATATACTCAATTGATTTGCATACATATGTGTTCCAAAAGCCGTGTTCACAGCCGACTTTTTTAGGACTGAACAGCATTTTTCAGTACTTAATTTTTCTGAATTATAACTGATATATAACAGATTGCACAAAATATCAAATGTTCAGTCCAGTGAATTTTGAAACATGCACTCATGTTCAATACCAGTGAAACCAAGATAGAGATTTTCATAATCATCCCAGAATTTTTTCTCAAATTATTCTCCTTTCCAATTAATTACCCTCACACCCAGATACTGCTTTCTGATTTTTATCACTGCAGATTACTTTTTCCTGTTCTTAGACTCCATGTTTTATATATTTAGTATATGTCATTTTTTTTTTTTTTTCTTTTTCCTTTCTATCGGTACCAGGGATCGAACTCGCGACTGCCTGCTTGCAAGGCAGGCGCTTATGCCGCTGAGTTAAATCCCCAGCCCCGTCTGGTTTCAATGAATATTTCTGAAGTTTATTCATAGTGTATATAAGTTATTTGGTCTTTCTTATTGATGGGAAAAATCTCATAAGTGTAGTATAATTTAAATATATTCTTATTGCATGTGATTAAAAGTCAGATAATAGTTCTGAGGAGATAGGGAGTGCGTAGGAATGGGCATATGAGATGAGTCTACAAAATTCTATTTCTGGGTGTGTTTCCATTGGAGTGTTTGCTTTGTGTAAACTCATCAAGGTGTTTACTTGTGATGTGTGGCTTCTTCTGTATGATGTGCCTTGGCAGCAAGTCTACTATTTTAAAGCTGAAGCATCACTCTCACCAGTAAGCTTTTTGAGAAGGGAAGTAGGTCGGTGGAGAAATTAAGTTACAAGTAAGTCTCCATCAACACTATGGCACAGAAACCATCACTTTGGACACAAGTGTGACAAACTCATAAAACTAAACACAAATGTTCCATGCAGCCCAGCAATCCCAACCCTAGGTGTTACACGAGAAGAATAAAAAGATGTATCGACAGAAAGACCTGCATGTAAATGCTTAAGGCAGCTTTGTTCATAATAACCAAAAAAAAAAAAAAAAAATAGGAACAGCTGATGCAGAGAGAGAGAGAGAAACAGTTATGTCCTATCAGCTGCTGCTCCTGAGTAGATAAACAAGTTGTCAGTACATACACACTGGGGCTGGGGATATAGCTCAGCGGCATAAGCGCCTGCCTTGCAAGCAGGCAGTCGTGAGTTCAATCCCTGGTACCGATAGAAAGGAAAAAGACCAAAAAAAAAAAAAAAAAAAAAAAAGAAAAGTACATACACACTATGGAAAACTATCAGCTATGAAAAGAAACCACTAAACTGGGGGTTGTGGCACATGACATGCCTGTCATCCTAACACTCTTGGAGGCTGAGGCAGGAAGATCAAAAATTTGAGCTCAGGTAGCAGGGGATTTAGCTCAGGGGCATAAGCGCCTGCCTGGCAAGCACAAGGTCCTGAGTTTGATCCCCAGTGGGGGGGGGGGGGATGGTTTGAGCTCAGTCTGGCAACTTAGCAACCTAGTGAAACTCTGTTTCAAAACAAAAAATAAGGGATGGGGATGTAGCTCCATGTGAAGGCCTTGGAGTACCACAAAAAAAGGAAAACAAAACCTACTAAAACATGGGATAAAATAGAGACATGCAATAACATGACTGAATCTCAGAAATACATGCCACATGAGATGGTGGCACAAAAGGCCACATACCATTTATGAGTCTGTTAAAGGCAAAGCTTTAGGAATAAAAGTCAGATTGATGTTTGCCAGGGGTGGACGAAGGGAAGAGGATTACCAAAGGACACAGGGAAGTTTTGGACATGATGGCATATTTTATATTTTGCTGGTGGTGATTACACAACAGCATACATTCACCAAAACTCAGTGATCTGTTCACGAAGGCACGGTGGCGCATACCTGTAACTCTAGCACTCTGGGAGGCTGAGGCAAGAGGATCACAAGTTTGACTTTAATCTGGGCAATACAGCATTTTTTTTTTTTTTTTTTTTTTTGTCTTTTTCCTTTTTATCAGTACCGGGGATCGAACTCACGACTGCCTGCTTGAAAGGCAGGTGCTTATGCCGCTGAGCTAAACCTCCAGCCCCAGCAATACAGCAATTTAGCAAAAACCTATCTAAAAAAAGGTAGGGAATTGGAATGTAGTTGAATGCAAAAGCACTGGATTCAATACCCAGGATTGCCAAAATAAAAAGGAGTTATAGCTTGTCTTTCTCAGCTCTGATTTAATTTCAGAATCGACTCCCTGTGTGACAGATTGTATAAAATGGTCACCACAGTAGCTCCTGTCCTAATGCTTTTCTGCTTTCCCATCAAGGGAAAGGATCTGTTTGTTCTTTCCTTAGATTTGTGTGGGCTTCTTTTTTTTTTTTTTTTTTTTTTTTTGTCTTTTTGTTTTTTATGGGTTCCGGGGATCGAACTCATGACTGCCTGCTTGCAACATGAGCTAAATCCCCAGCCCCAGATTTGTGTGGGCTTCTAACTGCTCTGAATAGGGCGGATGTGTGCTTGGAGTTTTGAAAGCCACAGAAGGCAGTTCATGACCTTGGGGCCACCGCGCTGGGCAGGCAGAACCCATGGAGGGGTCACATCAGTTCCCTCATCAGCGCTACCAGGCCTCCATTCACTGTAGCCCAGGTGCTACAGTACAGGACACTGAGCCTCTGGAAGGAGGATTCTAGCCTTAAAGAGTGCCCTTGGGCCTTAGAATCTTTCTGAGAAGATTCAAATGTCTCCACAGCACCCCATCTAAATTCTTGGACAGAAGAGCCGACAGACATATTAAAATGATTTTTTTGGTAGTACTAGAGATAGAACCCAAGCTTTACACTGAATAACATTCCCACCTCTTTTTGTTTGAGATAGGATCTACACAGAGAGTGGCTTCAATTTATAGTGATCTTCCTACCTCAGCCTCCCAACTGCTGGGATTACAGGAACTTGCTATGTGTTTTTTGGTGCCAGCAATCAAACCCATGACATTTGCCAGGTATATTCTGGGCTGCCATGTTTTGTTTTTGTTTTTTTTTTAACTGGGGATCAAACTCATGGCTTTGCGTTTGCCAAGCAGACACTTGCGCCACTGAGCTAAAACTCCAGCCCCTGCCATGTGTTTTTTAAGCCTGAGCAAATGGATACATTATTTCACACAGAAATAGAAAGAAATGTCCAAATGGGGAGGGGAACAAGGAAGGGGGAGGAGGAAAAGGAAGAAGGAAAAGTGGGAAAAAAATGACAAAAGAAGTAAAAAATGGAAACAAGAGTTTGTAAATGAAGGCATGAAGGGTTGGAGGATGGGGGAACAGAAAAAAAGAAATGTTATATCATGTATAGGTACACATTGTCTGTGATGAATATGGTCATGCATTTTTTAAATGTACCAATAAAATCTAATTAAAAAAGAAAAAAAATTCACACAATAGTTATAAACAATCTGTAAAGTAACTTTATTTAGAGCAAATAACATTTTATAGGTTAGGATGACCAAAATGTGACAATGACAGTTATCTGAAAGGCACCTTTTTGTTTCTGAGACAGGGTCTTGCTATGTAGTCAGGCTGGCCTTGAACTTATAATCATGCTCCTGCTTCAGCTTCCCAAGTGCCAAGATTATAGGCTTTCACCTGGCAAAAGGCACCTGTTTCTAATATAAAAATGTACTAGTGCTAAGATTTCAATCTAATTAGTACATTTGTTTCTTCCTTTTGAGCTGGCAATTCAAAATGCTTTTACTCACTCCTTATGAAGATTTATTCTGTACTCCACTGTATTTTGGATGACAATGGTAAACATAAAAGACAAGGAAAAACTGGTATGATGTTGTCCAAATTCCACTTGATGGAAGCCCCACAAAGATGATAACTGCTGGGGTTTTTCTGGTTTTGAGTGTGAGGTTTCCTTGAGACAGGGTCTCACTATGTAGTTCAGATTGACCTTGAACTCACTGATTCTCCTGCCTCACCCTTCCTTGTGCTGGGATTACGGGCTTGGACCTCCACACTCAGTTGTGGGTTTTTGTCACTGCTGTAACCCTTCTGCCTGGCATACATGAAGTACTGGAGTTGGGTAAACAAAATCAAAGGGAATGAATTTATCATCTGATAGATATGAAACTTGTTAGTCTAAGAAAAATATTGTCTCCAGGGTGAAAGGACATACTGGCTATGTCTATTGGTGAACCAGCAAAAAAAAACGTCCAGCTTGGGAGCTGAGGTACAAGGATCAAAAGTTTGAGTACCATCTACGCAATGTAGTAGAATCCTATCTCAAAATAAAGCAAAAGGTAGGGGAGCTCAGCGGTAGAGCACTTGTCTAGGATGCGTACAGCCTTGGACTTGACTTCCCAGGAAGACAGAGGGAGGGACTGGCATAGGTCTGTAATCCCAGCAGGCCAAGGCTGAGGCACAGCCCGGCAATTTAAGAGAGACCCAGCCTCAATTTTTTTTGTTTTTTAAATAAAGCCTGGGAAAATAGTTCAGTACAAAAAGCCTGGATTCAATTCCAAAATTCCAAGGAAGGAAGGGAAGAAGGGAGTGAGGCAGAGAGGAAAGAAAGGAAGGAAAAAAAGAAGACAAGAAGCAGAAATTACACTTATCAATATGAATTTTATTAACACACATTTGTCAAAGTCTGTACAAACCAAAACATTCCTGTGTTTTAAAATGTCCATTATTATAAATATACAAAGAAACAAAAGGTGTTACCAAAAGTTAGCTACTCAGCTTTATGGTAAACTATCATGATTTTTAAAAACCAAATTTTAAGACCGAGGTTTCTTTTTTTCCTTTTAGGAACTTACAGAAAGTTAGAAAATGTGTGGGTTTGCTTTATATTAAATGCCAAGACTTTAAAAAAAGATTTAGTATAAAACTAAATGTGTTTTTTGTATTGTCATACTTCATACAGCAGAATTTCTCAGTCTTTTAAATTTAAAAAAAATTATGACTGTCATTTTTTCCATGATCTTTTCCCAATGCAAATGCATCTGAAAAATATCTTTACCCAAAAGTTTCTCATTCAAAAAAATTTACAGAACTGGCCAGGCGTGATAACACGCCTGTAATCCCAGCACTTGGGAGGCTGAGGCAGGATCGCTGCAAGTTGTAGGCCAGCCTGGGCTAATAGTGAGTTCAAGGCCAGCCAGAACTACACAGCAAGACCTGTCTAAAAAAAAAAAAAAAAAAAAGAAAAAGAAAGTTAGAAACTATTTAGCACTGCAGTTTTCCTTGCTTAGAAGGAAAAATTATATCCCCTACTAGGGTGATATATAAACATGGTCCATGGTATCTCTCATCAGAAGGAAGCCATCCACTTCCACATCTTTGTCTTGTTATATTGTGTGGTTCTACTTAATGCAAATGTTATCCTAAATCATACAACATTTGCTTCTGACAAGTTACATTTACTGCTACTGTTTTCATAGACTGATGTACAATGTCATCTGCGCTCATCACCTTTAACTCTAAACACTTTATGACTCCGGGATAGCTGTTCCTGTCCTATTTCATGGCACAGACTATACATCCCTAATTTATTTCTGAAACCTCCCTTTAAGGACCTGAGAGTACAGCTAACAATGCAAATGTATTCACTTTCTTGGAGAAGCAAATCCATAGGCCTATTGACTGGAGAAAACAGAGCACATCCAACTCTGGCTGAAGGCACCCTGCCTCTGAGCATCTCTTGTTTTCAATACATTGCCACTGAGAGCAGGAAGTGTACAGACTAGGGTGGGTGGAACAGGAAGAGGGTACAGTGACATCACTTCTCCCACTAAGACCCATACCCACACTTCGATAGCTTGTACTGACCCCTGAAATGTTTTACACTTCAAAGACTCCATTTTGGTTTTTTTTTTTTTTCAGTACTGAGGATTCAACCTAGGGCTTTGCACTGAGTTATATCCCCAGCCCAAAGACCTTATTTTGAATCTGCTCATGTAAAAAGAAGTTTTCTGACAATAGCTCAGTATGACAACTGGTAAGTATAGGGTATTAAAAAACAAAAAGTGGCAGTGTGAGAATTTAAAACCAATCATGTAAAAGAATAAGAAAAGGGTGGGGGAGGGAAGTGTCCAGTATAACCTGGACAACCTTTCTTTCTGCCCTTACTGAAAAAGACAGACTGTTCAAATCTTTGCAACCTCCTTTAAGTATCTCCTTAAATGCTCTTCCAAGAAATCCTCCAAAAGGCACTTAACTCCATACTTATGCACTGAATTCACCTTAGCAATCAGTTTTTAAGGTAAGAAAACATCTGATCCTTTTACTAAAAGTTAGAGTACAGGACTGTTTCTTTTTCCCCCAAGAAGCATCACTTTTTACAAGAAGAACTTACCTAGGCTACCATTTTTCCTTTATCAAGAAAAGGTTTCTTTTTTTAAAAAATAAATAAAACTCTGGCTATACATAGTACAAAGTTCATACATAATATACCTGGAAAAAACCCCAAGAGTATACCCTGAAGCAAAAGGTTTACTGGAGAGAGAAAGCGTCTCTCCTTGTACCAGTCTTAAGGTGGCAGTTTTGCAAAGTTCAGAGGTGGCAGTGATAGATACTTAATGCTGAACTATTTGCTCACAGGTATGGCAGGATGCAAGGATGGACAGAAAAAAATCATTCTGCACATAACACTGAGCAGTGACCACCACACAAAAAACAAAGAATAGTACCAAAACAGAGACAGACAGAGAGAGAGAGAGAGGAGGAGGGGGGAGGGAAGGAGAGAGAGAAAGGAAGCAAGGACAGGGAGGTGAGAAAGAGGAAGAGTGGAAGGAGCTGACTGAGAGAAAGAAGAGGTGAGCGTGACACACAAACACTCAAGCATGCAGTCATAACACAGCACGACCAGGTGTTTCCACTCAGCCCACCGCACGCACACACACACACACACACACAGAAGGGTGACTATAGTAAAATGGAGATTTCTTCAGAAAGCTCGAGGTTCCCAGAGAACAGCCAGGTCTCTAAGCCTAACCCAAGGTGACGCCATCAGCCCTGCTGGGCAGCAGCCTGTGGCCATCATGGAGAAGTTATAGCTCCTGACTTCTCAGACTTCTTGCTCTTGGACAAGGCAGCTGCTTGCTTCAGGAGCTCTCGGTTTTTGGCCTTAAAGAGAAATAAAATTAAGTTTAATGGATAGTAATAATAAAAAAAATAGTAGCATACATTTTCCATGCAGATATGCAAGCAGACAATGTAGAAGTACAAGAACAAGAACAGTGTCAAGTCTGCAGAAGACCATATGGATGATTCTCCCTTGAATACAGAAGAATTACTTCTACTTTAGCTAAATCTGATTTGCTTTTCCCTTCAATTGGCTCTAAACAGTGTTAACAGGGCTAGTTGAGGTATTGATGTGTAATCTCTGAAGCCAAGCACAGTCCTGTTTCTCCCCTAAATGGCTGAGCCCAGCGGATGCAGAGCCAGTGTCAACTGGGTTCCAGCCTCAAGATAAGAGGGCATGACTCCCCATGTGTAAACATAAAAGTTCACACATCAGAAACTGAACCAACAGCCCCCTAAATGTTAAATGCTACCCTAGTCGTGTTATGCAGACTGGCTTTTCTGCATTCGCTCCTCTCTGCGCATTTCAGAGGTGCTTTCTGGCCTCCTCGCTAGCTCAGAGCATTCACCTATTTCCCATTCTCCCAGTCACTCAGCCTTGAGCCACTCCCTTCTTAATGAATTAATAAAATCGGGGTTAGGTGCTGGGTCGAGGCCTTTGTTCTGTGAACCTTCATCTGGACTGGACTCAGGACTCCTTGACTACCTTTAACTGTAAATATGTCTTAGTCTTTATTCTCGCCATAGGTTGCACTGGGAGTGGTAGATTGGAATTAACTCACCAGAATTCTAGTAATATTTCCATGGGATTAAAAATATAAACTTTCGGGGACTGGGGATTTAGCTCAGCGGCATAAGCACCTGCCTTGCAAGCAGGCGGTTGTGAGTTCGATCCCTGGTACCGATAAAAATGAAAAAGACAAAAATAAATAAATAAAAATAAACTTTCCAGACCTCAAGGACAGTAAAAGAGCTTTAATGCAATTTCAGAGGTGGAAAGTAGCAGAAAGCTCCAGGGCTTGACACTTGGTTCAGAGAAAACAATATTTGCTAGGCGCCAATGAAGGTGTTTCTGTCTCTAAGGTTCCACTGTTGGTTTCTTTTAATTAATTAATTTATTTAGACAGGGTCTCACTTTGTACTTAAGGCTGGTCTTGAACTGACTATGTAGCCTAGGCTGGCCTCAAACTCATGGTGACACTCTTGCATCAGTCTCCCATGTGCTAGGATCACTGGCATGTGTTACCGTGCCTAGTGGACCTACTGTTTTAAGTGTTCTATTTATTTATTTTTAATTTTTGGTACCAAGAATCAACCTCAGGACCTTGCAGGCATTGTATCACTAAGTTATAACCTGGCTCTCGACTAGACCCACTGTTTTATTAAAAGTATGCTTTACTCAGTACAAACAAACCAGGGAGTCCTTTAATGAACTGGAAAAATAGAAATTAACTCAGACATTTAAAATCCTACTAGGTACCCTAAAAAAATCAAGAAACACATTTATTTTATTTATTTTGGTACTGGGGATTGAACTCATGACCTTGTGCTCGCCAGGCAGGTGCTTATGTCACTGAGCTAAATCCCTGGGCCATAAGGAACACATATATTAATCCTACTATTTTTGAGAGGAAAAGATAGAACACATTCAAGAGTAAAACAATAAAATACATCAAAAATGATTCATTAATATTTTGTGATGCATCAATATTTTGAAAAAAAAAATTCCTGAGATGAATAGTTAAAACACAATCAGGCAGGGGCTGGGGATTTAGCTCAGCGGTATAAGCACCTGCCTTGCAAGCAGGCAGTCGTGAGTTCGATCCCCGGTACCGATAAAAACTAAAAAAGACAAAAAAAAAAAAAAAAAAAAAAACCCACAATCAGGCAACTACCCCAGGCCACCACACAAAGTAAGCAGAGTCACCTGCAATTGTTCTGTGACTTCTTTATGGGTTTTTTCCATCTGGTTCATCTTGGCCCTCATCTGAGATTCCTGGTACTGAAAATCAGCCTTCAACTCTGTAATCTAAAGGATAAAAGGTAGTGACTAGAAGAAATTTCTGTGCAATGAAAAATGTTTCGGTATTAGACAGCTAAATGGTCTCCGAAATTCATGAAATCTCCAGGGCTCTCCCACAGATCTATACCTACAACAAGCCAGGAGGTATTATATTTTATTCTAAAGCTTACCTGAACTAATATTCCTTGTTTTTTTAAAAGGTCAGTGTCTCATTTTTTTTTTCTTTCTCTCCTTTGGTTTTTTGAGACAGGGTCTTGCTATGCAGTTTTAGGCTGAGCTTAAACTCACTGTGTAGCCCAGGCTGGCCCTGAACTGGCCCCATCCTCCTGCTTTAGCCGGTATTGCAGTGCTGGTATTGCAGATATGCACCACCACACCCAACGTGCCTTACTGTTGAGCAGTCTAGCCCTGATCATTCTAGGCTCCAACTGTCTTTCAGCAATCAGCCCTCAGAGTAGCTGGGACTACAGACATGAACCATTCTGTCTGGTACCGAATTAACATTTTGGATTCTTAGCCACTAACAAATTCTTAAGATTTTAGGTATTTAATATATGCCAACTTCTCCAAATAAAACAATATATAAGATAACTAATGGTTTGAGAAAAGCCATGGGAGTAATAGATGTTGCCAATTACTGAACTTTTACCATGTTCCAGAAAAAATGATTTTATTACTTCATTCAATTTTTTTTCTTGAGACAGGGTCTTGTTATGTAGTTCAGGCTGTCCTTCAACTCACTATGTAGCTCAAACTGGCCTCGAATATGCAGCAATCTTCCTGCCTCAGCCTTCTTGAGTGCTGGGCTTACAGGTGTGCATCACCAGCCCCAACTCCTTTTTTAGCTATTCTGTACAAGGTCTTGCTATGTAGTCCAGGCTGGCCTCCGACTCATGCCCCTCCTCCTCAGACTCTGGGGATACAGGTGGGTGCCATCACACCCAGCTTCATTAAATCTTTATGATAACCTAGTAGGGACAGTATTACCATTTTATAGACAGGAAAATAAAGACATAGAAAGGATTAAATAACTTGGCCAAGAACATCCATAGTGTTAGCAAGTGACAGAGCTGGATTTCAAACTCTAGGCTCACTTCTACAGACTATGCTATTCTAGGATCAGCGGAGAGCTAAACCAGAGATATAGTGTGTGAGCTGAGTTCTACGGAACAGGAGCAACAGGCACTTAATTAAGGTGAGCAGAAAGAAGGGCACCCAAGCAAAGGAAGCAGTATGGCCACAGGCAGATATGACTGATGACCCAGACAGGGTAAGAGGTGAGGCCAGGGACCAGCACCTGCGATGTAGAAAAGTGTGTCCCAAGCCATGAGGTGTGACCTTGTCCTGAAAGCCACAGGATACAATATTATTATTTGTTTCTGTACTTTTCAAAACCCTAATTGTTTTTGGTTTTTTTTGGAGACAAGGTCTCGCTATGTATTCAGGCTAGTTTTGAACTGTGTAGCTCAAGTAGGCCTTGAACTTGTGATGATCCTCCTGCATCAGCCTCTTAAGTGCTGGGATTACAGGCATGCACTAACATGCCTGGCTTCAAAACCCTAATTCTGCAAAGCAGTAGGAACACGTGTTCATTCTGTCTGTTTTGCAAAGGTCTTTTTGTGTGCCATTCTGATCTGGGCACATAAAATATACTTGGGCCCACTTTCATCTGCTAGTCACAAGTAAAGTGGAAAGAATACCGGTATCTTCCTGTGAATTTCCACCTTACTGGCAGAATTAAAAACAGCAGTTATTAGAAAAGACTTGAGTCCACTCCTCTGTTTCATCATTTTGTGAGCAATTTGGACACACTATTCAACCACTTTGGATATATTTGCTTATCTGCAAAATGAGGTGAGAATTAAGTGAGAGAAGAATGCAGGAATTTATTTAACAGAAGGTGGGTTCAGGCAGGAGGACTTAAGCCCAGAAATTTAAAGTCAGCTGTGATGACACAGAGAAGCAGTCTCAGAAGAAAAAAAGAAAAAAAGAAAGAAAGAAAAGGGAAGAGAAGAATTTAATAGTATAAATGTCTTTGTTATCTACTTAGAGTGAGTTACAGCATTCTGAATTTGGCACAAGACAATGTATGGTCTTAGGGAAAAAAAAAAAAACACAGGAAGGAGACTGGAATCTTAAGAAGGAAAAATACTGGAGGCATTCCTCATCTGTGAAATGAGGTAATAATTCTTACTCACAAAGTTGCCATAAATGGGGTGTGGTAATCCCAGCACTTGGGAGGCTGAGACAGGAGGATCATTGTAATTTCTTTTTTGTGTTATCAGGGATTGAACTCATGACCTTGCGCTTGCCAGGCAGATGCTTACACTGCTGAGCTAAATTCTCAGCCCTTGGATCACTGTAATTTCAAGGCCAGCCCAGGCTACATAGTGAGACCTTGTTTTAAAGCACTAAAATCAAGAGGGAAAAAAAGGTTGTTATAATAAATGAATGAGCTGGGACTTCTGGGAAGATGGCAGAGTGGTAAACAGCTGAGAAACCACTTCTCTGAAATTTGCTGTCCAGACACTGGTATATAGCAATGTGAGGAAGAGGAGAAAGAGGGCAATGGGTCCCTGAGACCCAGTAAGGATCTGAAGTGAGAACTGACACCACTGGTGAGAGAGAAGAGAAGGATCTCAACGCAGAAAGAGGTGGCAAGACTGAGACTGCCTCAGGGTCACAAACAGTACTACAGGCCAGTGTCAA
This sequence comes from Cavia porcellus, assembly GCF_034190915.1. Taxonomy (NCBI): domain Eukaryota; kingdom Metazoa; phylum Chordata; class Mammalia; order Rodentia; family Caviidae; genus Cavia; species Cavia porcellus. The sequence continues at coordinate 21,129,102 of NW_026947508.1, read as the reverse complement.
AGAACCAGGGGGCTGGTCAAACGGACAGTAAATTCTCACCCCCACTAACTGGAGGGTTAGGTTCTTGCAGGAGACTCAAAACTTAAAGGCCATTACACTAGGAAGACATCTCTGAGAAACAGTCATTTCCTAATGACTGAGAGCTCCCAATACTATTTTTTTTCCTTTGAGACAGGGTCTCACTGTGTAGTTCAGCCTGGCTTTGAGCTCACTATGTACAAGATGGCCTTGAATTCATGGCAGTCCTCTTGCCTCAGCCTCCTTAGTGCTGGGATTACAGGCATATGCCTCTATGCTTTGTTCAGTCCTCAACACTAGCAATAAAACTACCTGCCATTAGCCTTTTTCAAGCATCAACCCAGGAATTAAACTAAAAAACAGAAACAGAAAATGAGAAGACACCTAAGCCAGGTGCAACCCCAGGCCTCCAGCTCACCAAAGGCAAACCTAGGGGACAACAAGTTGGAACAATTCCAGAGCCACCCACCTGAATCTCTGCAGTGGTAACAGCAGAAGAATGAAGCTAGAAATAATCAAATCAGAAATAATATCTCAGGTGACTACAGAGATGGCAATCATAATGAAAGACACAGTTAGTGACTCTGGAGCAGATACAGAAAAAAAAATAGAGGAGCTTAGGAAAATTATGGAAACCAGGAATGCCCAACATATGAGAGAAATGGAATCCATGAAATAGATTCAAACAGATAACCAGGAGATTAAAAATTCTACTGAAAAAAAAAATTCTACTGAAAGTATATGAAGCAGAATGAGCCAATGTGATGACAGAATTTCAGATACAGAAGACAGGACTGAAGTTAGGGATCATGACAAGAAAGGTTTCTTAAAAATAGCAAGAGACCCAGGTGTGGTGGCACATGCCTATAATCCCGGCACCTGGGAGGTTAAGGCAGGAGGATTGTTGCAAGTTTGTGACCACCCTTGGCTACAAAGTGAGCTCAAGGCCAGCCTGAACTGCATAGCAAGACCCTGTGTCTCAAAAAAAAGCAAGGAACACAGAAGTCAATCCAACAGTTGCTAGATGATACAAAGAAGAATAACATAAGATTGATCAAGACAATGAAAAAACAGGCAATAGAACAATGACATAAAAAACCACCTGTTGATAAAGTAATGGCAGAAAACTTCCCAAACATGGAAAAAAGAATTCAACATACAAATAAGTGAGACATATGTTATTACATTATTATATACAGTGTTATATACATTATTAACTATAATAATAAAAAAACTATACCAAGGTATATAATAGTCAATATTCCAGAAATTCAATATAAAAACAGAATATTAAAAGCTGCATGAGAAAAGAAACAAATCACACATAAAACAAAGCCCATCAGAATCACAGCAGACTTCTCAACACAAACTCTCAAGTCAAGGAGAACTTAAAAGTATTTCAAGCCCTTAAGGAAACAACCTTTAGCCCAGATTGATGTATCTCACAAAAATATCTGGCAACACTGATGAGAAATAAAATACTCCCATGACAAACAACACTTGAAGAAATTCATGACAACCAAACCAGTGCTCCAAAATGTTGTGACAAAGAATCAACAACTTTGGATCTCATCTTATCAAAAAGCTTTAACACCACAGAAGAAACCACCAACAAAGTGCAGAGACATAGGAAAAAATTTCCTATGGTGTTTCCTATAGGTGTTCCTCAAAGGACTAGCATCTATTTTGTTGCTGGTGTTTTTCAACTTCAGTAATAGCAGAGCACCACTGTCAGGACTACCATCAATAATATTTGAAGAACTCACATCATACCTCCTAAACTAATTAGTTAATTAATTAATCTATTTATTTACTCTTGAGACAGGGTCTTGCTATGTAGCCCAAACTGCCCTTGAGCTCACTTATACAGCCTAGGCTGGTCTCAAACTTGCAGCAATTCTCCTGTCTCAGCCTCCAAAGTGCTGGGATTACAGGTGTCTAGTACCTCGCCTGGCTAGACTCCCCAAATTTAAAGACTCAATTAAAAAAATGGGCATCTGAAATGAACAGACACTTCTCAGAGAAAGTAGAAATGATAAATCAATGTATGAGAAAATGTTCAACATCACTGGTCATTCAAGAGATGCAATTTAAAACAATGCTCAGACTTCATCTCACTCTAGAAAGAATGGCTATTATCAAGAACTCAACCAATAATAAATGCTGGTGGGGCTGTGGGGAAAAAGGAATCCTTCTCCACTATTAGTGGGAGTGTAGACCGGTGCAACCACTGTGGAAATGGGGAAAAAAAAAAAGGGCTGGGGATATAGCTCAATGGCACAGTACCTGCCTGGCAGAGGTGAGGTCCTGAGTTCAATTCCCAGCACAAAAAAAAAAAAAGCAGTAGCAGCAAGATATATCATGTACTGATACAAATCCCCTATGATGCATATTATCATTTTGTATATCTAAAATGTACCAATAAGCTTTCCGAGCAGGAGGTGGTGGTGGGTGTGGCATGGCTGGGTAGCGTCCACCACCTGCTCCTGACTCACTGCTGTCGCTCTTTCCGAGGAACAAGTTGGTCAGGAAGCCCCACCGGTGTTTAAAGATACTGGAAAAACACCTGTGGAGCCAGAGGTGGCGATTCACCGAATTAGGATTACCCTCACCAGCTGCAACGTGAAGTCGCTGGAAAAGGTGTGTGCTGACTCGATCAGAGGAGCAAAGGAAAAGGATCTCAGAGTGAAAGGACCCGTTCGAATGCCTAGTAAAGACCTTGAGAATCACTACAAGAAAAACGCCTTGTGGTGAAGGTTTTAAGACATGGTATAGCTTCCAGATGAGAATCCACAAACGACTCACTGATTTGCACAGTCCTGAGATTGTGAAGCAGATTACTCCCATTAGCATTGAGCCAGGAGTGGAGGTTGAAGTCACCATCACAGATGCCTAAAGCAACTGTTTTAATAAATTGATCCTCAATTGTTAAAAAAAAATGTATCAATAAAAAATAAATTAAAAAAAGAATGAGTTTACACACATCCTAAGCTAGTATACTTCCAAAAGACAGACACAAAGTAAGCATCTAAGAAAAGCTAGCTATCATTGTTATTAAGGCAAAAATGAGATACTAAAGACTTGAAAATAAGATAACTATAAACATGAATTAGAACAAGGATATAAAAAGCTACCTTCCAGAGAAAGGATAACTCTTAGACTGGTCTTATCATGAAGACATGATCATAACACTAGAAAAATGATACAGCTGGGTACAGTGGCACATGCTTGTAATCCAACACTCCGGGAGGCTAAGGCAGAAGAATTGTAAGTTTGAGCCCATCCTGGGCAGCTTAACAAGACTCTGTTCTCAAATTAAAAAATAGAAAGAGCCAAACCAGGCAGGATGGCATATACCTATAATCCCAATACTTGGGAGGTTGAGGCAGGAGGGTTACCACAAATTCAAGGCCAGTCTGGGCTGAATACAGTAATAAGTTCAAGGTCAGCCTGAACTACATCTCAAAATAAAAGAGAAAAAAAAGAAAAGAAAGAAAAAAAGGAATATGCTAATGTGAAGACAGAATATTAAAAATGAAAATAATGAATTACTGTGTTTGCAGAGAGCTCTCAGTGATGAAGCCGTAACATAAAAATCATGCAGGTGGGACCAGCTGGACACTGTCCAATAAGGAAAGAGACCTGGCCTACATACTTTTCAGTACTACTGTCCCATAGATACAACTATCCCATAATAGAGATGTAGTCATTGGGTTCCTTTAGCCTGAGAGCATTAAACATTCCAATGACATAAATACTCTCTCTTATCCCAACTCCATGCCCATTCAACACCTTCTGATTACACCCTTCCAAGGGAGGTCACTCTGACTGTAGTACGTTGCTATGTGCTCCATTGTGAATTAGGGTGTGAACACGGTAGTTTTATATGTTGTCTCTGTATTTTGGGTAATAAATATCTTCTTTGAGAAGGGGAAGCTCCCGCCAAATGCTAAGAAAAATCAGCTTTCTGAACTTATGTGGTTGAGGCAGACTGACAAGGTAATGTCATCCTTGAGTCATGTTGGTAACAGAGAGCCTCACCCCAGGATATCCCAACTTGCTCTGGAATCTCTCTCCATGCATCAGTGGCCAACAACTATCAGTCGAAGTGAGTCATCTTCTCTCATTCCACACAAATGAACCCTGACATCGTCCCCCAAGCTGTGTCTTCACTAAACATACCTTTTTCTCTTTCTCTAAAATCATCTGATCCTTTTGATGTAACATCTTCTTCAGAGTAGCCACCTCTTCTTTCAGTTGGGCGATGATGACAAAGTGGTCAGTGCCTGGTGAGTCCAGAGCGAGGTCTGGAGAAAAGCTGCAGAGAAAATGGAAGGAAAAAAGCCTTAACTTGGATGGATAAACATCCCCACCTGAGGATGCAACCCAGGCCACTTGATTGTGAGCTCCTCCAGTGCTAAAGTCACTACCTGAATTAAAAGTATCAAGCACTGGCCTCACCAGGACTAACGCATTTGCTGAAGTGCACAGCTCAAGTGGTCACCAACACAAATCACAACCCCTCACATGCCTGCAGCCTCTTCTCTCCCATTCAGTACTAAAACGAAGGCCAAATCCCAAGAACAAAGGGTACTGTTCAGCTTGACTAAAGAGCCTCACTGATTTACTTGAGAAACAGTCATGTTTATATTAGAAAACTTCCTAAAATTCTGGATAGATTGCAAATCATAAACTCAAGCATTTAGGGCTGTGCTCCAGAGCCCTGTGATGACGTGTAGCCCTGGAACAGCTACATCCCCAGCCCCAGTTATCCACCATCTTAACAAAATCTTTTTATTCTTTAAACATCTGAGAAGGGGCTAGGGATTTAGCTCAATGGCCTAAGCGCCTGCCTTGCAAGTGTGTGGTCGTGAGTTCGATCCCCAGTACTGATTAAAAAAATAATAAAATAAAAATCTTTCTGAGACAGCATCTTGCTATGCAGTTCAAACTGGCCTTGAGCTCACTTTGTAGCCCAGGCTGGTCTCGAATTTGAAATGATCCTCCTGTCTCAGCCTCCTAAGTGCTGGGATTACAGGCATGCACCACTATAACCAGCTCCCAGGAGAATCTTTTAAACACAATCCTTTTTTTCCCAAGCAGTCTACTGGAATATTGGTTCCCAATTCCCAATGATAGTAGAGCAACAACTTGGAGTTTCCCTTTACAGCTGGTTGATTGATTTAGGTATATATGCATTTATTGGGTACTGGGGATTGAACCTAGGGCCTTTACACTAAACTGTATATCCAGCCCATCTTTTACTTTTGGCCAGGTCTTGCTAAGTCATTAAATTGTCCAGGTTGGGCTCAAACTTGTCATCTTCCTGCCTCAGCCTCACAAGGTACTGGGATTATAGGCCTGCAAGGGTGCTGCAATTACATGTGTGCACAAAGATAAATAATGGACATTTCAGATACAAGACTGATACTTGCTATAGAAGTATTCAGTTTAAAAAAGTTTTTGGAAAAAACAAAAGGAGACTTAAAGAGCTCCTATAGTTTAAGATTAATTTTAGGGCCGGGAATACAGCTCAGCGGCACAAGAGCCTGCCTGGCAAGTGCAAGGTCATCAATTCCATCCCCAATACCAAAAAAAAAAAAAGAGAGAGAGAGAGTGAGAGAGAATTTTTTTGGTATGTATGACATTAAAAAGGATTATCAAAAAACCCGAAAGGACTGTCAGAATGTTTTTTGCAAAGTGAATTAAAAATGGAAAAAAAAATCTACAAAGTGGGCTTGGTGGTGCATGCCTGTAATCCCAGCACTTGGGAGGCTGAGGCAGGAGGATCACTGTGAGTTTGAGACGGCTACAAAGTAAGTTCAAGTCCAGCCTGACCTGCATAGTGAGACCCTATCTCAAAAAAAAAAAAACAAAAAACTGCAAAAACTAAAAACTAAATATGTAATTTATCTTGCGTAATGAATATCTAAAGCAAAGAAATGCAAATAACAAGAGTAAAATGTAAAGATTCTGAACGCAGGAACATTCAATTGACATTTAAAATTTTATGGCAACAAACAAAAATTTTTCCAAATTTTCAAATTATAGATTACCTTCACAAGTTAGTATGTCATTTTTGGGGAAAAGTGGTCTTTAATATCTTTTCTGGAGGGTATCACAAAAGCCCATGTACCTAAGGATCAGCATTGTACATGAGGGAGAGTCATTGCTAGTGGCCAGGTGCAGTAAAACAATCTGAACTGAAAGTCTGAGGTTTGGCTTGATAAATCCATGACAATGGATAGGAAAAACAGTGGCAGTATTTCAAGAATAAAATAAGCCAATAGTAAATTTTATGGGTTGGTTGGTTAAACTAGAGGGCATTAATGAGCCTTTTTCCAGATCATTCAAACACAGCCTAGATCATAAATGAAGACAAACAGAAATGATACATTTAAATACATAGGCATTGGCTTGAATGCCCTCCCTTTTGGTTGCTGTTGCTGTTTTGAGACAGTCTTACTATGCAGCCCAAGCCAGCCTTGAACTCTGGATTCTCCTGCCTCAGCCTCCCAAGTGTTAAAATTACAGACATGCATCATTGTGCTTGATGAGAATGCCTTGCTTTACAGGCCATTCAAAAGTACATTGCTAGCAGGGTACTATGGGGTACAACTGTAATCTAAGCATTTAAAACGAAGTAAAGGATTCCAAGTGTGAGGCCTACTTGGGCAATTTAGCAAGACACTGTCTCAAAACAAAATTAAAAGCTGGGCATCCACTTCATGATGCCTGAGCCTGAAAGAATAGGAAAATGGCTGGCCCCAAGACACTGGTGCATGCCTGTAATCCTAGCACTTGGGAAGCTGAGGCAGAAGGATTGCTGTGAGTTCAAGACCAGCCTGAGCTACATAGTGAGTTTGAGGCCAGTCTGGATTATAGAGAGAGATCCTACACAAACAAAAAATAAACAAATAAAAATATAAAAAGACTGAGGATGCAGCTCAGCAGTGGAGCATCACTAGGTTTGATCCCTAGTATCACCACAAAAACAAAATATAAAGTCAAATGTGGGAGTGCATGCCTGTAATCCCTGCACTCAGGAAGCTGAAGGAGGACTGCCACAAATTTAAGGCCAGCCTGGACTGCATAGTGAGATCCTGTCTCAAGAAAAACAAACAAATCTATCGGTCTAGGTATCAGTACTGCAGTGTAACACCCCAAAAAGGTTCACCAATAGCTTAGAGTAGCTCCAAAGCACATGTAAAACTCATCCCAGGAGGCATAGCATAAGCATTTCAACAGGTATATAAAATATATATATATTTTAGTTGTAAGTGTTCTGTACTGACTTCCTAGAATTAGTGCAGAGGAGTTACCTAGTGAACTGCTATTACTACTAAATCCAGTTAGTTATAAGTATCTCATATGTAATGACAAGATTCAGCCAATAAACAGGTGTCAGTACTGCAGTGGAACACTCTGAAAAGGTCCACTGACAATTCAGAGAGTTCTAAAGCACTCTATGTGTATGTAAAATGAAAATGAAATGAAATGTAAGTTCATTCCCACTTGGGAGGCAGCAGGAAGATTGCTTGAACCCTGGCATTTTAAGACCAGTCTGGGTGACATAGCAAGACTATTATCTTATTTCTTCAGAACTGCCAGAGCAGCTGCTCAGACACCAATAAAGCTGACAGGAAAATGGTCTTCGTGGTTGCGTACCTCATAGTATCCAAACATACAAATTAAGCATTTCCAAAATGTTTAACTCAAAAACATTAAAATTAAACTAGTTGCAAAGAGACCCTATCTGAAGGGTCTGAAATCAAGGCAATGAAAAAGACAACAGGAAAGAGTAACTTCTCAGATACTCTGTAGTCTGCTAAATTAAAAAATTCAGCCTTGGTATGAATGGCTGCTTCATATCCTCCACTGGCTGGGAGGGAGAACTGGGAATGCGGTAGTTTCAGAATGGGGATGATTCCAGGGATTTTAGGGCAGGGTGTCAGGTGGTCTCATTTCAGGATGCCTGGGCCTGGAGGAACAGGAAAATGACTGGTCCCACGATGCTGTTGGGAAGCAGCCCACTGCACCAACATGGATGGGGCACTCTGGATATTAGGACAAAGCAGCTCGTAAGAGGAAGCATCGCTGAGAAGGACAGAGGAAAGCGAGGAATAAAAATGTGCATTCAGACAGGCTGAAAATGAAAACTTTAAATGCATCTCACTTTCTCCTGATCAAGCATTTGCACTGGGCTGATGTTCTGTATGCTAAGGAAGCATGGATGGCCCCCTCACAGACAGAACAACACTGCCTCAGTCCTACTGTGCCTCTCGAAGCCAACTCCTGTTCCGATTAGAGGTTACTGACCCAGCTTATAGTAAAAAGTGTTCAGCTCTGACTTCCTAGAATCAGTGCAAAGGAGTTACCTTTGCTATTGCTTTTGCAATTGCTATTAAATCCAATTAGTTATGAGTTCTTTTTTTTTTTTTTCCTTTTTATCAGTACCAGGGATCGAACTCACAACTGCCTGCTTGCAGGGCAGGTGCTTATGCCGCTGAGCTAAATCTCCAGCCCCAGTTATGAGTTCTCAGATTTGATTTTTTTTTATATTATTTTATTTTTTGGGAGTGCTGAGACTCAAACTCAGGACCTTACACCTACCAGGCAGGCACTGTGCCACTGAATTAAATCCATGGCCCACAAGCTCTTAGTATTTATTTATTATTTATTTACTTATTTATTTAGTCTTTTAGGGACAGGGTCTCACTATTCAGTTCAGGTTGGCCTTGAGCTCACTTGGTAACTCAGGCTGGTCTCGAACTTGCAATGATCCTCCTACCTCAGCCTTCTTCTTCTTTTTTTTTTTTGGTCTTTTTCCTTTTTATTGGTACTGGGGATGGAACTCATGACTGCCTGCTTTACAAGGCAGGTGCTTATGCCACTGAGCTAAATCCTCAGCCCAATCTCAGCCTTCTTCTGCCTCAGCTTCCCGAGTACTGGCATTACAGCTGTATGCCACCATGCCCAGCAAGTTCTTAAATTTTAAGGACAAGATTCAATTTATAAACAGATGATAGCTTAGACTAGCTCTGAAGTACATCCTAACACACATTGTTATAACAACAACATAAACATTTTGTAAACATTTCAAATGATGTGTACACATACTCCAGCTGACTTACCTATCTCCATTGGTTGTGATTGACTCAAACTTGGATTTTTTCTTTGGGATTTCATTTTGAATTGAAGATGTAGAAAGTGTTTTCTGGCTTTTATTAAGCAAAAAGAAAGATACATGTTAGAAATCAAAGATTAAAAAACACCACAGTGAAAGTCTGTCAAGCTGGGGATACTGCTCAGTGGCACAGTGCCTGCCTTGCAAACACAAAGCCCTGAGTTCGATTCCCAGTATCAAAAAAATAATAAAAAAAGAAAGCCTTTCAAATGGACCAATGTAAAAAAAGTAGCTCTTCTATGCAGCGCTTGTATTTTCAATGATTAAAATCTACCAAGATGTTGATTTTGTAGGCCCATAATGCATGTATGAGCAGTTTCCACAGAACCAACAAACATTCTTGGCTTTTAACAAATATTAGCTGCTTTATTAATACACATGAGAACAGAACAGATAAAACTTCGTAAGTATAATCTGTCTTCCACTTTAAAAAGTATGTCCTTTCACTGGCTCACATATACCTGCTGTCCTATCAAAATGAGAGGTACATTTCTACTTTGCTTCCAGAAATCGAGCTCATCAAGGTTAATTGTCCTGCTCAAGGATCAGACAGCTAGTTAGTAGTAAAGCTGTGACTAGAAACCAGATTGACATATTTCAATTCCTGCTCTTTCTCACTGTACCCTCTGAACCTACTACAGGTATCTGAGTTTCATAATACAGTCAGTTCTAGACCCAGGAAGGTTACATAAAACTAGACTTGACAGAAAAGCTTGAAGACTTCCTGGTATGCAACTTTTCATTTTGATGGATGTTCAGTTGTTACAAGCAAAGAGTTCTGCAGACCTTTCCTCACTTGACCTCTCTCCAGTACATGATTCCACCAACCATCCTTCTTGAAACTTTAATTTTCTTTTTTTGAGGGAGTGGTACTGGAGATTGAATACAGGGCCTTGATCATCCTAAGCACATGTACCACCACTGAGCTACCTCCCCAGCCCTTTTCATTTTATCCCGAGACAAGGTCTAAATCATCCAAGCTGGTCTCAAACACAATCCTCCCATCTCAGTCTCTCAAATAGCTGGGATTACAGGTGCCCAGCATTCCTCCTACTTCTGTAACAGCTACTTCTTAGTTCTTCATCCCTTTCTTAAATATTGACTGCTTTGGGGCTGGGGATTTAGCACTGTGGCATAAGCGCCTGTCTGGCAAGTGCAAGGTCATGAGTTTGATCCCTGTCATAAAAACAAACAAACAAACAAACAAACACCCACTGCTTCTAGAGTTTTGTTATCAGCCCCTAGTCTGAGTTACATTATCTAAAAGCATGGTTTTAACATAGGATTGGACACAGTGTCTTCCAAACCACTTTCATTAAAATCATCCCAGACGAGAAGTGGGCATGGCGGTACATGCCTGTAATCCCAGCACTTGGGAGGCGGAGACACCAGAACTACCAAGAGTTCAAAGCCAGCCTGAACTGTGCAGTGAGACTCTATCTTCAAAGAACAAAACAGAAAAAATTCTAAGATGTTTATCAAATGATGCAGATTCCTGAATTGTATCTCAGATCCTACTGACCTGAATTCAGGGGTGGGGCTGTAGGAATCTGTCTTTTTTTTTTTCAGACAGGGTCTTGCTACAGTACAGGCTGGCCTTGAATTCACTATGTAGCCCAGGCTGGCTCCTAACTCACAGCGATCCTCCTGCTTCAGCCCTTCCAGTACTGGGACGACAGGCATCTGCCATGCCATGCCAGGAAATTACATTTTTAAATAATCTTTACTCCCAGTGATTCTTACATGCTACCAATTGTCTGAGTCCAAATTTCTCTTCTGAGTTATAGACTTAGTTTCTATAATTATTCTTGATGCTTCAAACTCAGCTTTTCCAAACTAAACCTTTTCTTTTTTCCCAGTCCTTTTTTCTCTTTCAAGGACCTACTAAGGACACTGTTCATACAAATGAAAAACATGGGGATTATCCTTGCCTCACACAGCTTCTGCCCATTTATTTCTTCATCAAACTAACTTTCTTTTCATTTCTTCTCTCTCTCTCTTTGGTACTAGGGATCGAACTCAGGACTTTGCACTTACCAGGCAAGCACCTGAGCCACTGAGCCAAATCCCCAGATAATTTTCCCTCTTAAGTACCTTCCTAAATCTGCCTCTTCAACCTCCACTGGCACGGACTCACTCAGGTGGGGTTCTTTTAAAGAAAATGCCTGGTCCCTTATTAAGAAAACTTCTTGGCCTCTGTTCCCTTTTTCTTCCTGTGCATTTTCCACTAGTCAAGTTTAATTCATTTTAATGCAGATTTGGTCCCTCTTCTGCATAGATCCCTACCTACATGGCTTTCCACTGGCCCCAGGATCAAGTTCACATTCTTTACCAGGTTTGCAGGACCTTTTCCTCCCACTTCTCGCCTCCTAACTACAAGTGTAAAAGGACTTGAAATTCTCTCAGGTTCTGTGTGTTCTCAGGCCCTCCATGTCTTTCCAAATGCTATTCCTGCAGCTGAGGAGGAATACCAATCCTTATCTGATGATTCTACCTTATCCCGAGATCCAGCTATACCCCAACTCTTCTCCACGCCTGCCTTGAGTCTCATGCGTGTATTTTATTTATTATTAAGTCCAGACTAGCCTTGAACTCACTCTGCAGCCCAGCCAACCAGACACTCCCAATTCGCCTGTCTCAGATGGAATTACAGGTGTGTACCTCTATGCTCAGCTCTTAGGACTGGATCTCCCAGGTTTCCACTGTGGTGCTCACTGCATTGCCAGATGCAGGTGGAGATGTGATTACCAGTCTGTCTTCTCTACCCAACTGTATACTTAGAGAGTAGCATGACTCTTTTATTCATCTCTGTATTCCCAGCAGAGTCCCTGTGCGCTGAGAATATGTAATAATTTGCTGAATAAACAAAGTCACAATGGTAATAACAAAAAATAACTATGATGTATGGAATATTTATTTGCTACTTATAAAACTAATTACTATGCATCTATTATATAATTTATCATCACAACAATCCCATAAGACTATACCAATATTTCCCTCACAGAGAACTGGGCAGAGCCAGAATTCAATTCAGAATCACAACTTAACTTTCTTTTTCTGTGGTACTGGGGATTGAACCCGGAACCTCACTGATACTAGGCAAGTACTATGCCAGTGAGCTACATTTCCAGCCCTTTTTTACTTTGAAACAAGTCTCACTAAATTGGTCCAGGCTGGGCTTCAACTTGCAGTCCTCCTGCCTCAGCCTCACAAGTGGCTGTGTGTGCATGTTACTGTACCCAAACATAGCCAAAACTCTTTATACTATAGTTATTCTGCAAGGAAGCTTCAGTCATCAGTCAGCAGACACCTTCTGACTGGCCCTCACCCTGATAAACCCAGAATATCCATTAACACCATGAACAAATAATCTATTTTAAAATATAGAAGCCAAGCCTAGGTGTGCTGGCATACGCCTATATTTCCTGTACTCTGGGAGGCTAAGGCTGGGGAGTTTAAGCCCAATCTGGACAATTTAGCAAGATCCTATCTCACAATTTAAAAACAGATTGTGTATACCCCATGATATGAAGGCCTGTGTTCAGTTTCTGATATCATACACACACACACACGTACACACATGAAGAAAAAAAGTATGAAAGCTAAGTGTACCATTCCCTAGAGAGATATCCCGCTCTAAGGCTAAGAACACTGTAAGTATAAGAAAATTCTTATGGGTAAGGAGAGAAAAAACTAGGAAAACTTCTACAAGACGGTTTTGTCCATGCCTGCCTGTGCCTGCCTCTCACCTGCCAGCACCCCTGGCCCATCTCATTCACTGGGGTCACCTGTTATAATGGCTGCCGCCACTCAAGCGGCTGTACTGCTCCTTCTCCTGGTGGCTGGCCCGAGAAGAGCTGCTCAGGTGCTTCCTTTGCTCTTTGGTCTTCTGAAGGACACGTTTGTAGGAAAGTGTGCAGAGCCAGCACAGCAGTTTCCCATCTACCTGAAGACAAGAGACAAAGAGGAGGAAATGGAATGCAGCAGCTGAGAATGTGGGCGCTGGAGCTAGAACCTCCAGGTGAAGTTCCAGTGCTGCCACTTGTGGATTGTATGACTGAGCAAGTCACCAAGGGCTGCTGCATAGATTTAGTGACGTAATGTACAGAAAGCAGTCAGAATGGAGCTTGGCACATAAGTTACTTAATAAAAACTGCCTCTCATCTTAGGGATGGTAGTGCTGGTGACTGAATGCGGGGCCACGTGACTTAGGTAAGTGCTCTATCATTGAGCTACATTCCAACCTCTTACTACAATTTTACTTATTTATTTATTTATTTTTGGTCTTTTTCGTTTTTATCGGTACCAGGGATTGAACTCACGACTGCCTGCTTGCAAGGCAGGCGCTTATGCCGCTGAGCTAAATCCCCAGCCCCAATTTTACTTATTTATTTTTAAGACAGGGTATCATTATGTAGTTCAAGCTGGCCTTGAATTCACTATGTAGCTCAGGCTGGCCTTGAACTTGCAGCAATCCTCCTGTCTTGGTCTCCCTAGTGCTGGGATTACATGTGTCCAACACCACATCCCAGCTCTAAAATGTTTTTTATCCTGGAAACGAAAATCTCTTAGTTCCTTATCCTCTGCCAGGTCCAACCTGCAGCCCACTGTTTATTTGCCCTTGATTTTTTGTTTTGTTTTGTTTCTTGCTACATAGTTCAGGTTGGCCTTGAACTCACTCTGTAGCCCAGTTGGCCTCAAACTCATGGTGATCCTCCTCCCTCAGCCTCCCAAATGCTGGGATTACAGGCGTGCACCACCACACCTGACATCTCATTTTTAACTCTACCATTTCTATTTTAGCAGAGCTAGTCCATCTCTCACTGCTACAAGAGCTGCCCAGTGATCAACCTACTTCTATTCCTGGGCCCTTACAAGCTATTTTCACATAGCTGCTAACGAGGGCTTCTTAAACCTGAAGCTATCTCCTTAGCAGCCAAAGATTTCTCCTTGTACCTAGCATAAAATCCAAACTTTTACTGAGGCCCATGTTACTTAAATGTAGCCTATATCTGTGTCTATAAGCTCTTTTACTTTCCCTTCCTCTTGTTCATTCTGCTGTTTTTGTATTCTTCCCATGTACCAAGCTCATTTCTGCCTCAGAATCTTTGTATAACTAACTGGTCATCCTGAATAAACTGACTTAGAAGACTGAGTGAGGCAGAAGGATTGAGAGTTGTGTGCACTACCACCTCTTTATTGCATTTACACCTAAAATATGTGTCTACTTACCTCCTTTGTCTTTGCTCATCTCTTTCTCACACACACATAAGCTCCGCGAGCGTCTGGTCCTACTTGTTTAGTTCATCAGTGTATATTATGGCTTGTATTTATGTGTCCCCCCAAAGCCTCATGTGGTCATAGGTGGAGCTTTTTCTGAGGTGGCTCAATCTAGAGTGCTGATGCTGGGATCAAGGGTGTGATTACTAACTTAGCCCACTGATTGGTTTGCATAGCTCTGGGAGTGGATAACAGGAAGGCCCTTCCTAGGTGTGTGTGCTACTTGCCCTAAACGCAAATAGTCTAGACAGAAAGAGGGCCTTGTTGGGGTCACTTGTTCCTGGCTGCCTTCTATGAATGTTGCTCCTCTGCCATGCCCCTCTGCCTAGGAGACAGCCAACTATAAACTGAAACCTCTACAGAGTGTAAGCCAAATAAATTTATCTCCTTTAATTTTGTGTGTTAGGTATTTTGTCTGAGCAACAACCAAAAAATAACTAAAAAAACAAAATATAACAAAATAACTAAAAAAAAATAACTAAGTGTATTTTCACTATCTAAAACTAAGACTTGATATTTGGGGGTTTTTTGTTTGTTTTTGGTACTGGGAACTGAACTCACAACCTTGTGCTTGCCAGGCAGGTGCTTATGCCACTGAGCTAAATCTTTGGCCCAATATTTGTTAATGAATATACAAAAAAACTTTTTTAAAAGAGAATTTTTTAAAAATCCAATAAAAACAATACAGAATTTCAAAACAAAATGATATGAAATAGGTGGGGATGTAGCTCAATGGCACAACATCTGGCTGGCAAGTGTAAGGTCGTAAATCTGATCCCCGTACCGAAAAAAAGATGATAGGAAATTAACAGTGGTTATTGTATTGTATGTTATCTTCCAAATAGTTGCCCAGATTACCAGATACAGGCATGCAAAACTGATGAAACAGTACTAATAGAATTAGTAGCAAATTATCTTAGCCATCTTCTATCTATATAAGTTATTCTTCCATCCCAGTTGTTCTTGCCTTTTGAGCAGTTTCTTTCCCTGTCACACTATCTACTGCACCTTTTGGATTGACTTTTTCAGATTCTTATACTAGGGAGACAATATGATGTTTACACATGTGAGTCTGATTTAATAATAATATAGGCACTTTTCAGTCATATTATATGTAGGCCTCAAAATTGTTTTCTATAACTATCTCATTAAATCACTCCATGTTTCTGTAAGTAGCTACTGTTATTCCCAATGGAAAAAATATGAAAACTGCATATGGCAGTAACTTGCCCAGGATCATTCAGCTGGCCCCAGAGGGGACGAGACTTAGGTGCAGAAGACTATAAAGCTTGAGCTGTCCCCCTGACCTGCGTAATATACTATTATAAGCTGTCTCTTTATTACTAATTCAGCTTTTCCAGTTTCTTGATTCAGGGAAAGGTAATCTGGTTGGCAGGGAGGAGTACTATGATCTGGTCACAGGAAACTTATAAATTATAAGGGAATCCATTATAAATTAATGAATTTGGTTAACAAGAGTTAGCCCTTGAAAGCTTCAGCACCTCTGAAAAGCACCTCGGGGCACTGAAAATGACTTTCTATACTATATTTTTTTCTCAGTCAGGATTTTGCTACATAGGCCAGGCTGAGCTCACAACTCTCAATCCTTCTGCCTCACTCAGTCTTCTAAGTGCCAGGACTACTAGCCGTGTGCCACCCAGTTATACTACGTTCACCTAATCAATAAGTATTTATTAATTACCTATTATGTGCCAGGATGCTGGATATACGAGAGAACAATGTTGCCAAACAGTTCACTGAGTAGTATAAGACAATTTTTCATAATGTTACATACTTTGAAGACCATAAAACAAGGCGATAATGATATAGAGAGTAACTGAAGGGATGCGGCGGTTTATCTCAGTAGTAGAGTAGCTGCTTAGCCTCTAACAGGCCCTGGGTTCCATCCCCAGCACCTCCCCCCTCAAACACACACACAAAGTAACTGGAAGTCAGTAAAAGGCCTGTGTGAGGAGGTGGCATCTGGATTGAGACCTGACATGAGGAGCCACTTATGACACTCTAGAGGGGGGCACGCTGGACAAAAAGAACAGGAAGCATAATGGAGGGGCAGCAAGACTACTAAGACTGGTGTGTCTGCAGGACTGAAAGGCAGCCATTATGGCTGAAGGTGGGGGGAAGCAGGAAGCATGATGAAAACTGAGATTGACAGCTGGCATGGGCCTTGCAGGGATGGACAGGGTTTGGGTTTTATTCTAAGTCTAATGGCAGTGTAGGAGTTTCATCAGGAGAGTAATATTCTGACCAAACTCTGAATCATTCTGATTCCACCAGGTATCACTATTCCACATGTGGCTTCCCTAATTGGGAGCAGTGGCACATGCCTATAATCCCAGTACTCAGGAGGCTGAGGCAAGAGGATCACTGTGAGTTCAAGGTCAATTTGGACACTCAAAGTAAGTTTAAGATCTGCCTGAACTGTATAGCAAAACCCTGTTTTGAAAAGCAAACAAACAAACAAACAAAACCCTCAAATACAGTTTCCCTCTAATGTCATTTTCTTATGATCTGTAATTTCTGTTTTCTTTTTTCTTTTTGTCTTTTTGAGACAGGGTCTCACTATGTGGTTCAGGCTGGCCTTGGGCTCACTTTGTAGCCCAGACTGGTCTCAAACTTGCAATGATCACCTGCCACAGCCTCCCGAGTGCTGGGATTATAGGAGTACACCACCATGCTGGGTTGTGATCTATAATTTCTTTCTTTTTTTTTTTTTGGGGGGGGGGTACCAGGGATTGAACTCATGACGTCACACTTGCCAGGCAGGCACATGATCTGTAATTTCAATAGAAAAATTTACAAAGCCAGACAGTAATAATGGTAATGTCACTTTATCTTGCTTAAGTCACAATCTCTCCTTTTGAGAATTTCTATAGACATCTGTCAATTACCACTAACATACAGTATCCCAATTGCAGTGAAATCAATCAATATAATTTGGATTCTTATAAAATGTTGGGATATGGGGCCAGGAAAGTAGCTAGCTCAGCAGCATAGCGCTGGCCTGGCAAGCGTAAGGTCCTGAGTTTGATTTCTAATACCAAAAAGCCCCCCCCCCAACAAAAAAGAGTTAGAATATCACAATCCAGGTTTGATAAATGAAAAAAATAAAATCTATCTTCTTCCAAGTCAACAGCAGAATCAGGAAAGGAACGTTCTTTGTATCTTTTTTTCTCTTTGTATCTTTAATGCCACTGGCCTATTTTAATTTCTCTGAAAGAAAAAGGAAAATCAAGAAAAACACAGAGGTTTACCTTCTTTCTATCATCTTTTCTGTCAAATGCACACTGCTGTTTGCACTGTTCACAAGAATATGGTGGTCCATATTTCTTCTCTGAATTTGTGCAGCGTTGGCATTTATTGCCAATAAATGCCGCAATTATGTTGCAATACTGACAAGGTTTGGGCTTAAAGAGAGAAAAAAAGTCAAGTAAATAATTATAAGATATCAGTACATTTTAAGTAACAATTTCTACTGTGTAGTACATTGGTCATGGTGAAAATACATTGCCAACATCATAAGTTTGCTCTTTTTTTTTTAAGGTACTGAGCCCAAACTCACGATCTTTAACTTACCAGGCAGGTGCTGTGCCACTGAGCTATATCCCCAGCCCCAGCTCCCCCGTTTTTGAACAGGGTCTCACTATGTCGTTCAGGTTGGCCTTGAACTCACTAGGTAGCTCAGGATGCCCTCAAATGCATGGGGGTTCTCCTATGTCACCATGCCCCGCTACAACCAAATTTCTGAAAAGCCTACTACGGCACTATCAATATATAAGCATGTCAAAAAAAATCCCTGCAAATATAAAGCATCCTGAACCTTAACATTAAGAGAAAAAAAAAATCATTCGTCAAAACAGACAATTGTTATCAAACAAAGAGGTCGTCATTCTTCTTTCCCCTTTTTTTCACATTGGTCACTGAAGCCACTCAAAAAAAAATTGTAGTCATAATCCCACCAGAGCGACTCTAATCACAGAACGCCATAATAAGTATTAACTAAGTCTGAAAGCTGAGAAATTAGATATATTAATGTAAGTTATTCTAATAAAAATTTTCCACTGACTGACATTAATAGTCCATGGAAGACAAGTACCAAGAGAACCAACTACTATTAGATACAAAGAAATCCAACTTACCGTTCCATACAACTGTACATTCTGAGCACATTTCTTGCATATCGTATTGGTTTTACTGGTAAAGAAAAAAAAGAGACACAAAGCTTTGCTTAGATTTCTGAAAACTCATTTCTCCTTAAGCCCAAGAAACTTGTTCATTAGTGAAAAATGAACCACATATTTGGTTAACTCAAGTCTGAGTATCTGGTCAGCAACTCTTTTAACTATTTGTGATTATTGATTGTGTTGTTCCAAATAAAATCAGGCTGTAGTTAAAACAGTGGTTATTTCTGATTATGATATCTCTAAGTGTCCCTATGTAAAATTATCAGCTATAAAGACTCTCAAAGTATCATGTTAGACTGAAATGGATTAGCAGAAAAGAAATTAATCTCTTCAATGAGGTGAATAGCTGAAAAATTTAAGGTGAGAGATAAAGAATTTGAGTTTGGAATATGAACTCAGAGATTCTATCCATTTTGACTTTATTTTCCTTATATTCTCCTCTGTAAATAAAAATATTAAAATTCAGAGGCAAACAACTATAACCAAATATTTTGTCAGTATTTCTGATTTTTCTAAGAGTTAAGCACTGACAAAAATAAAAAAAGTCCTTGTTTTGTTTTGAAGACATAATCTCACTAGGTGGTTTAGTCTCGCCTTGAACTCATGATGTAGTTCAGGCTTGCTTCTCACAGTGAGGCTCCTGTTCACTCCCCACCTGCCGGTTCCACTCCCAGCTGAAAATGTTCTTTTCCTTGTAAAGATCCAGATGTCATAATATTACTGACACATCTGAACTAATAAAGTTGCATGAGACAAAATTAACTTTCAAATAAAGTCTAACATGAAGAGCTATTAAAAAAATGACTTATGTACAAGGATGTTCAAATTACTCTAGGATTAAACATAAAGTCATATAACAATCTAGTCAATTGTGATTATTTTCCCATATGATTTCCATGAAGATAGTCATAAGGTTAAAGACAAAACACAATCCTCAGAGGAAAAAATGTTTAAGTTAAAATATTCATGGACTACTCATGGTGATATACACCTGTAATCCCAGCACTTAGGAGCTAAGGCGGGAGAATTATAAAGTTCAAGGCCAGCCTGGGCAACATAGTGAATTCAAGGTCAGTCTGAACTACATAGCAAGACTGTCTTAAAAAACCAAAACAAACAAATAAAATATTCAAAGAAAATATTTCATGAAAAAAAAAAAAAGAAAATATTTCATGGACTTGGTGACATGTGGTGTCAGATGTAAAGCTACATTCCCACTGTGGAATGTAGCTCAGTGGTAGAATGGGTATTTGCCTGGCATGCATAAGGCCCTGATCAATCTCTAGCATTAAACAGAAAAAAGTACACTGAAAACAGATCTCTAGCACAAGTATTAGAATCAGTTACTCTGTGATGATGAACAGTATTTAGATTTATACCTGGCTTTGTTACTTAAGGAATAATGCATGTTAAGATACACCTGAGATTTTAGAAAACACGCAAAGAAAAATAATCACTAGGATACATCTTAATTTTTGTGTAGTGTAAATTAAGAGCCAAAGCTCATTCCCGGAGCAGTGGCACACACCTAAAATCCTACCAACTTGAAAGGCTGAGTCAGGAGGACTGCAAATTAAGAGGCCAGCCTAGACAACTTAGTGAGACCCTGACTCAAAAAAAGGGCAGAGGGGCTAAGAATGTATCTCAGTGCTAGAGCACTTGCCTAACACTTATGAAGTCCTGGGTTCAATCTACAGTACCACTGAAAAAATAGTCAGGTCAGATGTGGTGGTACACACCTGTAACCCTAGCACTCAGGTGGCTGATTAAAGGGCAGTTTGGGCTACATAGCAAATTCAAGAGCAGGCTGAACTACGCAAGACCCTGTCTCAAAAAGGCGAGAAAAAAGAAAAAAAGAAAAAAAGGAAGTCAAAGCCCCTATCTCACACTCCTCCACAAATTAATTCAAGATGGATAACAGGACTAAATGTAAAAAGCTAAAACACAAAGTTTCTCATTATATTCTGTATAATTCTATTTATATGAAGGTCAAAAACAGACAAAACTAGTCAATGGTAGAAATGAGAATCAGAACAGTGGTTGCCTAAAGGAAGCAAGGAGTATAGAGACTGATGGTGATGGAAGATGAGAGGGCTCCAGACAATGGTGAAATTCTGTATTTTGATAGGGTTTGGAGTTGGGGATAGTGTCTCACCAAGTAGGTCAGGCTGGTCTTGAATTCACTATGCACTATGTAGCTTAGGTTGGCCTCCAACTTCTGGTAGTTCTCCCCCATCAGCCACCTGAGTGCTGGGATAATAGGTATGTGCCATGGTGTTGGTTTATATGCAAATATTGCCTCTAAAAAAAAAAAACAAAAAAAAAACCCCCAAAGACCCCAGCACAGTGGTGCATGCCTGCAATCCCAGCACTTGAAAGGAAGGAAGACTGCTGTGTGAGGCTAGTCTGTGTTATACTGTGAGTTCAAGAACAGCCTGAAGGGGCTGGGGATTTAGCTTAGCAGCATAAGCGCCTGCCTTGCAGTCGTGAGTTCAATCCCTGGTAAAAATACATACACTAAAATGAAGAATGAACTGAAAGTTGAGGGTATAGCTCAAGAGTAGAGTGTTTGCCTAACATACATAGTCGCTGGGTTCAGACACCACAAAGAAATAAATAAGTACTTAAAAATTTTAAATTAAAGAACTGTGAACAAATATTTAATTCCAGTTAATAATATGCATGCTAAAGTATTTAGGGATCAGGTACACTGGTGTCTGCAATTTTAAAATGCACTGGAAATAAGATGGATTAAAGCAGCACCTGAAAGATAAGGAAATGGATAGACACAAATATAGTGAGCTCATATTTAAGACTTTAGGAGGTATATGAGTGTTCACTAATTCATCCTTTTTTGTTGCTGTTTAGAAAATATCCATAATAAAATGTTGGAGAAAATATTCCTAGAATTGAACTTGGGCCTATTAAAATTAGATTTAAAAAAAAGGGGCTGGGGATTTAGCTCAGCGGCATAAGTGCTGCCTTGTTAGCAGGCAGTCATGAGTTTGATCCCTGGTACCGATAAAAAGGAAAAAGACAAAAAAAAAAATTAGATTAAAAAAAATTAGAAGTAGTGTGAGCACCCTGGTGAAGCCAAGATCATATACAATTTTTTTTTTTTGGTCTTTTTCATTTTTATCAGTACCAGGGATTGAACTCACAATCGCCTGCCCGCAGGTGCTTTATGCCGCTGAGCTAAATCCCCAGCCCCTTGAGTGTTCTTTATAGTTTTAAAAAAAAGATTCACACAAGGAAAATGTAAAAGCAAGTAAATTTTGAATGTGACGAGAGCTAATAAACCTTTTAGGATTGTCATATTTCTTTGACATTATGGTTTCTTCAAGATCTGTACATATCAATACTGGAGCATGAGGTCCAGGTTTTACTGTTGTGTGGATTGGTTTTTCAGGGCCAAAAAAATCATATCTACAATATGAAATATTCAAGGACCTGAAATATTTGTAGCTTTAAAATTGTAAGCAATCAGGGGCTGGAGTATGTAGCTTAGCGGTACAGTGTGTGCTTAGTACGCACCAGTCACTGGGTTCAATTCCCAATGCTAAGAAGCAAAAACGTCTGACCAGTAAACATTCAAACTGAGCAAGGTGGCAACATCTGTAATTTCAGCTACTCAGGAGACTAAGGCAGGATGACTGCAAGTTAAAAGACCAGCCTGGGCAATTTAAGAGAAACTGTCTCAAAAATAAAAAGGCTGGCTGATGGGTCTGGTAGTGTGTGTTTGCAATGCCTACATTCTAGAAGCCTGCGGCAGGTGAATCACAACTTCGAGGCCTACCAGGGACAATTAGAAAGACTTTGTCCCAAAATAAAAAAGAACTGAGAATGTAGCTCAGTATGAGCATTCTACGGTTGATCCCCAGTACTACAAAACAAATGGGCTGGGAATATAGCTCAATGGCGGAGGCCAAGTCAATCCTCAGTACTGGAAAAAATAAATTTAAACAATCAATGGGTAATATTCAGGAAATGTGTACTATATGCTGTTCCATGTAACAAGAAACTGCAAAATCTGTGTATAAAGTAACTGACTACAGACCTGTATGTTACAGTGCAATTGGTTACAGATCTTTTAGTGCAACATAATCACAGATTTTAAGACCATAGTCAACCAAAACTCTACCTCTCCTGCTGGTACTCAGTCCTGCAGTAGGTGCACTTCACAACAGGGTGTGCAATCCGACATTCCTGAAATGAAATGAGGGTATTGTTTTAAAAGGCAAAGGCTCTCAAAAATGGAAACAGTCATCAATAGGAAGAATACCTGGGTACTATCCCTAGCACAGTCACTATTCTTGAGTGAGTCACTAACTTTCTGGAACTTGTTTTCCTCCTCTGAATATCTGCATCACTGCCCTGCTGTTGATGTGGGAGTTAAATAAGAATTTATATGGAGCTAGTCATAAATTGTAAAACAAAGGTAGGAATAAACCCCAGACTGGAAATCAGATTCTAGTTCTGGCTCTGATGGTATGCTCTTGAGCAAGTTTATTTGTGAAATGTGTAAGTGCTAGATTTTTTTTTTTTTTTTAAGGCCAAAAAGCATACTTAAGCACTTGCATCCTCTAAGACCTGGTAAACAAGAGTGCTAAAAAAAAAAAAAAAAAAGTGTGTCCTCTCAGGCCTGGTAAAAAAATAAAAGTTATGTTCACTTGAGACACAGTAACATATTAAGATCAGAGGCAAACTGGATTATCTGACGGTTATCTCAATATCACTTCAGGCGGGCTAGCTGACTTTTAATTTCCATCTTACGCCAACTCCATTCACTTAAACAGGCAAAGTGGGCTGAGAGAACTTAAAGTGAAAAAGAAATCCGAACTTCAGGAGTAAAAACTTGGTTAGAGAAAAGACTTAAGTACAGCAACTGGATGCTAAAAAGTCATCCTTCAGATTTGTGTTCTTGGCTGGGAGGGTTTTTAAAAAATTTTTAATAAAGCCTTGCCACCTCAGATTGTGAGATTGGCCGAAAAGTGCCGGTGAGGCGTCGGAGCTCAAAACACTGCGAGTTTAACCCCAGGCAGCACAAGGGGTCCCTTAGTCTGCAACTCGGGGGACCGTGGCGGCAAGGAAGGCAGCCCAAACGGATCCTCGATGCTCCTGTTCAGGGGCATGCAGGGACCCGCTGTTTCCTCCCCCGATTTCACCTGTCCGAGAACAAGCCCCCGCGGTTGCTAAGCACCCGGGCACGCCGGCCGCGGGGACCTGGATTCGGCCAGAGACTCCCCGCGCGTCCCGCCGGCACCCAGTAGGTCGGGTGCGGCTCTTCGGCTACGCATGCCGGCCACACCCAGTCCAAGGGACCCTGGCCGAGCGTCCCTGCAGAACCCGGAGTCCCGGGCCGCGCCTCCTGCGTCCCCGATACCCGGCCGCCGCCCCAGCCCGCGCACCTTGCACAGCTGCTGCCCCTGAGACAGCGCCTCGAAGGGGAAGCGCTGGTGGCACTTAGTGCAGGCGTAGAGCGCCGCCATGTCTGGCCCGGGCCGTGCTCACCGCCCCGCCGGCCCGGCCTGCCGCTTTTTCTGACAGTCTAAAAGACAACCCGGAGGTGGCTGCAGGCAGCGGGGTGCGGGAGGGCCTGGGCGGGCGCAGACAGGCGCGGGCGGGCCCGGGAGAACCGTGGAGGGAGAACCATGGAGGTTAGCCCGTTCACTGGCTTACTCTCATGTCCATCAAACGAAAAGGGGAGGAACACGGAATTTGTGATTACTCTGATTCGGACTGGGCTCGAATACGCCACTCTGACGCACGAGGCGGTGATTATGTAAAGCGCAGTCACGCGGGGGTGCCGCCTGGAGCAAGACAGAGTCGGACCCAAACCTCGGAAGCGCTCCGGTTCCGCCCACCTCGCTACGCGTTCCCTCCTTGCTCCGCCCTGCCTGGGCTACGGGCGCGATCTCGCTTCTCGCGATAGTTTAGTGGAGTTGTGATATTTCGGTTTCCATGGAGCTGCTTTACGGGAGTTCGAGGAGCTTGATCCCGGGAAGGAGGAGTGTTAGAATTCTGCAACCACGGAGATCCCTGAAGATGAAGACCATGCTAAAGAAACTCTCCTTCATCGGAGCCAGAGCGGCCCATTCAGCCCTCGCACTCAAAGGAGAACAAGAACTGAGGACAACTCAGAGGGGTGCCTGAGACCGGCCCCAAAGGAGAAACCTCTCTTGTCATTGAGTCCCGCCTCCTGGAGGCCCGCTCAGAGTGGGGTGCAGTTGGCCTACATTTGTTCCTCTTTTTTTCCGTGTTATTCCCACTACCCGGCTTCTCAGGGAGGAAACCACCTGGGGTTTCCTGGCAGGGCCTGACTCAGGAAAGCAAGCTGTGCCCTCCTGGCACTTCTGCCTCTTTTGGGCTCCCAGCCTGCCACTTATAGGGGCTAGCCAAGGAATAATAGACTTGTTTTTAAGATGTTGGCAACGCTTACTACTGTGCTGACCTTTCTAGTTCCTGCCCTGTAACTGCCCTAGGGCTTAGATTACTTTTGGCTCTGCCTGTCACCTGCCTGTACAGTATTTTTTTTTTTTTTTTAAGACAGGGTTTCCCTGTGTAATTCAAGATGATCTTGAGTTCACTATGTAATCCAGGCTGGCCTCAAACTCTCAGAGATACTCCTGTCTCAGCCTTCCCGAGTACTGGAATTACAGCCGTGCACTACTACCCTGGCCGGTACAGTACCAATTGCAGTTTTATAGCAACGTGTGTTTTCACAGTTGAGAGCACACTTTACAGATTCAAGTTTCCTGCCTGCACACAATGTAGTCTTTGAAACCCAATCCAGCTCCCTCTTTGCGAGTTCCCCAAAAGATACATATTAATTAAATGCCTAGGCACTGGAGTCAGAAAAGTAGATTCAAGAGCTAGGTTGTGGTGGCGCACATTTGTAATCCCAGCCCTTGAGAGACTGCAGCAGCCAGAGGGTCGTTTCGAGTTCTAGGTCAGCCTGGGCTACCAAGTAGCTAAGTCCAGCCAAAATTATATAGTGAGACACTGTCTCAAAAAAACCTAAATAAATAAATAGGAAAGAAGATTCAAAAACACTGTTGCGCATCTGTAGTTGATGTGACCTTGGGTCAAAACTGAACTCAGGTCGTTTTCCCCAGTTGTAGAGTTCTGTAATTGTACAGGGGTTGCAGACAGATCATGAGATAAAAAAAACAGTACTTGGGGGCTGGGGATTTAGCTCAGCGGCATAAGCGCCTGCCTTGCAAGTAAGCAGTTGTAAGTTCGATCCCTGGTACTGATAAAAATGAAAAAGACAAAAAACAAAACAAAACAAAACAAAAAAAAACAGTACTTGGAGAGTAGTGGGAAATTTCTGCCTGATTTTAAGTCCTAGCGCTATTACTTAGAAGCTGTATAAATTTGGGAACATTAAAACAAAACAGGATAACCCATTCATGACCCCTCCAGCCTCTCATGAGCTATTCCTGTTCCCCAATCCTATTCTCCATTCCTGTTGCCCAGTAGATTTTCCTACTGTCTTTAAAAAAATAAAACCCAAAGCTAGGCATAGTGGCACATCCTGTAATCCAACTACAAGGGAGGCTGAGTCAGGAGAATGGCAAGTTGGGAGGCAAGTCTGGGAAACGGAACGTGGCAAGACACTGTTTCAAAACAAGAAACAGTACACTGAATTTGGCACACTAATAAAAGTTAGAAGAAGAAATTACATTTTTTCGAGGGAGATGCTGGTGCAGCCTCCCTTCTTACTCTACATACTCTGCAGTGGAGTTCAAGCCTCTCTATGCTACTGCTGCCTCCAGTTCTTATCTCCACTGTATATATACATCCATATAGTTACCTGCTGCACTTCATCTGACTGGCATTCGTTGTATGCCTTGACAGTGCTGACGGGGTCCATTCTGTATTGCTTTCATCTACTACAAGGCTAACTTGTTCATTCATTCAGTAAACCTTTACTGAGTAGGTACCATATATGAGGCTCTGGCTTAGACACTGGAGGCCACACTGGTGTGTAAAATGGCCATGAGGCCAGTGCAATGGCACATATCTATAATCCCCTGATTATAATCTATAATCAGGGAGGCTGAAGTAGGAGACTCATGAGCTTGAGGTCAGCCTGGGAAATTAGCATTTGAGACCCTGTCTTAAAAAAATAAAAACAAAAAACAGGGTTATGAGAAGGCTTTAAATTCAATCCTCAATACAAAACAAACAAACAAAAATCAAGACGAAAACGATCAAAACAATGATCGAAAGCCTTGTGAAGCCAATGATCTAGTAGCAAAAAAGCAAGGACTGTGAATGAAAAGACGTGCTGCAAGCATAAGAACATGTCAGGAGAGGGGAGAAGGGAGGAGGAGTCACTTAGGAAGGTTAGGGAAAAAATTTGCTGAGTAGGTGCCAATATCTGAAGGTCAAGAAGAATTGATCCATGT
The DNA here is from genome assembly GCF_034190915.1 of Cavia porcellus. NCBI lineage: Eukaryota > Metazoa > Chordata > Mammalia > Rodentia > Caviidae > Cavia > Cavia porcellus. The sequence goes on along the minus strand of NW_026947508.1, from coordinate 21,101,998 downwards.
GACTTAACTAAGAATGTTCTGGGTAGAGGGGAAGGGAAAGGCTTTGAGGTGGAACAGAGCTTGGCACGGTCAAGAAACAGAAGCTGGTATAGTTTGGGTTTAGTGTAAGGACAGTTACTTTTCTCATTACTGAGTAAAATACCTGACATTCAAAATTATAGAGGAAAGATTTATTTGGCTCACAGTTTGTATAGGTTTCAGTCCATAATAGGCTGGCTCCAAAGCAAGGTGGTGCAGCAGACAGACAACACAGAGCAGAAACATTCATGATAGGCAAAGCAACAAGGGTCCTTAATGGCATCTTTCTGCTCATTTTATCTTTTTCAGACTACTCAAACTCTTAATCCTAGCAGCCTTAAGCCTACTATTGCACTATGAATCAATTCTAGCATCACACGCGCTAGATTCAGCCACCTCTGAAAAAGCTCCACTCATGACCACATGAGGCTTTGGGGGGACATCTAGACACAAGCCATAACATTCGGCTCCTGGCTCCCCAAGAACTCACGCATATCTCTTTAATGCAAAAAAAAAAAAAAAAAAAAAAAAACCATTTAATCCCGAAGAGCTGTCAAATTCCTAACAGTTTAAGCATTGCTGAAAGCCCAAGTCCAAAGTCTTCTCTGAGATTTAAGGCAAACTCGTAGCTGCAAGTTCTTGTACAAATGAAAAAGTTAAACACTTTCAATATGCAATGGTCCCAGACAGACATTTCCATTCCAAAAGCTGCCAACAGTGAGATGCAAAGCAACGGGATCAAAACAAGTCCAAATTCCAGCAGGGAAAACATTTAAGTCATATAGTTCTATGTTTAGCATCCCCAACGATCTGTGTAGCACATTGTGAACTTCAGAGGGCTTGAGTGGTTCTGCCCTGTGGCACTCACTGTCTGTAGTTACAGCTCCCATGGATTCTCTCTTGGTCCTTCTCAGCAACTTCCTTGCAGCTTTCCTCAGATGATCCACATTACTGGCTTCTCCACACTTCTGGGGTTTCCACTGCACCTTCAGTTTCACACTCACTCAGATTCATGCACTGGTTTTTCAAAGACACACTACCTGGCATCCTAGGCCGCCTTCTGAAATCTGGGTGGAAGCCTTCCTGACCTGACAACTCTTGCATTTTTATGCACCTAAAATCAGTGCCACATGGATGATGCTGAGGTCTGCTGCCACTTAGAGCAGTGGCCAGGCTTCTCTGTCTCTTGGCTAACGGGGTCAAATGCCTATGAACTGAATCCCAAAGAACAAGTTCCCTAGGCCACTACCATTCTAGAATGTGGTGTTCGGGGCTTTCTTCTTAAAACAAAGGCTTTACTTTTGCAATTTTGAGACTGTGAATAGTGGAGTCCTGCTGCTTCTTATGATGCTATCTTTTCTATTCTGTTCTTTCTCAGCAATCAAGTTCTCCTCTGCTCTATCTTTGTAGTCCACATATTTATCAAAATTTCCTTTCTGGCCAAACTTGCAATGTTTTACATCAGCCTGTTGGGCTCTTTTGCTCTTGATTCTCAACACAAATCTAGCTAAAAACCCCCAATAGTAGCCATGCCACTGTCTGCTTGGTTTGTATCTAGATGTTCCCCCCACCACCAAATCCTTATGCAGTCATGGGGGCAGGCTTCTAGAGTTTGTGATTGATTCATGGTCCAATATTAGGATTAAGAGTGTCAGTACTACACCTGTCCTAGATTGGGTAGCCTGCATATAATATAAAGAACTCAGAGAGGCTTGACCTTCTGTTTCTATCTGTCTCTCTCCCTCTCCCTCCCTTTCTCCTTCCCTTTCTATTCTCTTGTTCCTTTTGCTGTTTTCTGCCACCATGCACGGTTGCCTCTCTACCATGTGCTACCTGCCTTAGAGCAAGCCAGTTATGAACTGAAAGCTCTACAAACTATGAGCTAAATAAACCTTTCCTCCTTTACCTTTGGGTGTTAGATATTTTGTCTCAGCAATGAGAGGAAAGTAACTAAGACACTGCCTCAACATTAGGCTGCCTTGAAATTTCTTCTGCAAGATTAATTAGTCTGTTGCCCTTAATCTTAGTCTCAGGCAAAGTCTCTGGACATGAACAAAATGCAGACAATTCTTCTGCCAAGGTATAAAACATTGTCCAGAATCCAATGGCCGAAGCAGTCCTCCTTCCCAGGAAAGACCTCCCAAGTCTGATCTTTTTTTTTTGTCTTTTTCCTTTTTATCGGTACTGGGGATTGAACTCATGACTGCCTGCTTGCAAGGCAGGCGCTTATGCCACTGAGCTAAATCCCCAGCGCCCCCCCCCAAGTCTGATCTTTACCAGCAGATTTTTTTTTTTTACCAGCATTCTGGTCTTTTGAACTCTGACCAGAATCTCCCATCAAATACAGCCTCAGGCATATGGGTGTCTGTACTTTTTTGGCCAGATCTCTGAATTTTGTTTAACTCTTCCCCTTCTCACACGCCAGCTCCAAAGGCTCCTACACCACATGGTCAGGTGAAGTCAGCAATAACTCCACTTCTTAGTTGCCAAATTCTGTATTAGTTACTTTCCTCATTGCTGAGACAAAACACCTGACACTCAAAGTTAAAGGGGAAAAGAGTTATTTGGTTCACAGTCTGTAGAGGTTTCAGTCCATAATTAGCTGGCTCCAAGGCAGGGTGGTATGGTAGACAGATCTCTATAAGAAGAAACATCCATGTGGGAAGAAGATAGTAAAGCAACCAGGGGCCTAAACAAGGTTGCTCTGCCCCTTTTATCTTTGTTTTGTATTTTTGAGACAGAATCTCACTTTGTAGCCCAAGCTGGTCTAGAACTCACAACGATCCTCCTGTCTCAGCCTCCCAAATGCTGGGATTACAGGCATGAGCCACCATGCCCAGTTTGCCCCTTTTATATCATCCAGACTATTCATACCCTTAATTGAAAAAATGAGCCTAGCATTGTACCATGAATCAATCCCAGCATCACACACTCTAAATTCAATACCCTTAGAAAAAGCCCCACCCATTACTGCCATGAGGCCTTGCAAGGACATCTAGACACAAGCCACAACAGAGGACAAGGGAAATGTCATCAGCGAGGCAGAGCCAATTATGTCCCTGACAGGAATACAGATTTTTTTCAAAGAACAGTTGCAATATGCAATGGAAAGGGCCAGGGATATAGCTCAGTGGTGTGTGTCTACCTGGCAAGTGCAAATTCCTGGCCAAAAAAAAAAAAAAAAAAAAAAAAAAAAAAAATATATATATATATATATATATATATATATATATATATATAAAATTTGAGGGCTGAATCAACAGAAAATGGATGGACCCAATTTGGGAGGTGGTGAAAGAAAATTTGGGAGGTCAAAATTATGGTCAGCAAGCTCAACTGTGTGCTTAGCAGCATTTTCAGCAAAAGGAAAGACTAGGAGCACAGGTTTCAGAGACAAACATAAAGCTGTGTTTGACATGTTGGGTGCTGGATAGCTATGAGATAGCCTAAGGGAAAAATCATCTAAGCAACAAGCTCAATTCTATACCGCTCACAGAGGAGACGTATAGATAGAATTTTTCAATTTTTAAGAAATGGGAGCTAGGCCAAGTATGGTGGCACATGCTTGTAATCCCAGCACTCGGGAGGCTGAGGCAGGAGAATCTTACCAGTTCAAGGCTGGCAAGGGCTACATAGTGAGTTTAAAGCCAGCCTGCACTACACAGAAAGAACTTGTCTTTTAAAAAGAAAAAGAAAGAAAAGAAAAAAGAACAGAACAGAAAAGAAAAAACACAAAACAAAAAGGAAAGAGAAAAAAAATGGGAGGTAGGCATGGTAGCACACTCTTGTAATCCTAGCACTATGAAAAGCTGAGTCAGAAGGATTGTGAGTTTGAATCCAGCCTGAAAAAATAGCAACTTAGTTTCAGGAAAGTGAGGCAAGAGGATTGCTGTGAGTTCAAGGCTGGCCTGGGTTACATAAGCAAGTTCAAAGCTAACCTGGACTACATAGCGAGACCTTGCTTTAAAAAAAAATTTAGAAGCTTTTCTTAACACAACAGAAACAAAAACATCATTCTGGGAAGCTGAGGCAAGAGGATCACAAATTTGAGCCCAGCCTGAGCAATCTAGTGACTTAGGAAGAACTCGTCTTAAAAAAAATGAAAACAAACCTGGGGATGTTGCTCAGGGGAAGGCCTTGGGTTCAATCCCCAGTACCACACATGTACAGGAGAGACACAAAGAGAGAGAGACAGACAGACTGACAGACAGAGAGACAGGAGACAGAGAGACAGTGAGGTAGAAAGAGAGAGAGAAAGAGAGAAAGAGAAAAGAAAGAGAAGAGAAAGAAAGGGAAGCCAGGTGTGGTGGTGCACACCTGTAATCCCAGCGCTCGGGAGGCTGAAGGAGGATTGCTGCAAGTTCCAGCCCAGCCTGGACTACAAAGTGAGCTCAAGGCCAGCCTGAACTGCATAGTGAGACCCTGCCTCAAAAAGACCAAAAAAAAAAAAAAAAAAAAAAGAAAGGAGAAGGGACAGGGAGGGAGGGAGAGAAAGGCTGTATTGCCCAGGCTGGCTTTAAACTCTTAGACTCCATTAATCTTCCTGCCCCAGCCTCCTGAGTAGCTGTGACCACAGGTGCCTAACCCTACATCCAGCAACAGTTTTAATATTATCAGCACATATGTGCAGTTGAATTCCCTGAGACTGGATGATGTGACTTTGGAAGCCTAGAGAGGGAAAAGCACAGTGCCCTTCCTGAGCAGGAAAGACTCCACCGGACAGTGAGAGGTCTTGCAGAGGAGGTGATGCCTGAGAGCAGCTGCGAACAAGAGAGCAGAGAGGAGAGTGGTGTGAGAGCCCAGGAGAAAAGCAGGAGACACCGCTCAACAATGCCCTCAGCCTCGGGGAGATTAAAGCAAGCACAGTGACTGATGTTTCCTGGACTGACCTGAACATAAACCTGGGTTTGCTGAGTGACTGCCCTGTCCCTTCCTATCATGTCATCCCCTGTGTCTGTAGCAGCGGCCGTTGGGCATATCCCAGAGAGAGTACAGAGAAAAGATTTCCAGCTATTTTGTTTATGGTAGAAAAAGAAGAGTTTTTAAAAAGGCAATACAAGTCCACTGGCAGAATAATGGATGAGTTAATTTTACTGTGTACAGGGTATCATGACAATTTGGGGGCAGGGGACAGCTTCACCTGGGTCACGTCCTTCAGAGTGTCATTGCTTGCTTCCTTATTCAGTCCCCAGAGAAACTTCAGGTTAAGAAAGACAGCAGAGATCCACAACAAAGGCAGAGTTGATTGAAATTGTGATTTACTCTGCTGCAGGCATAAATTCTCCACAAGCTCAGCCATACAACTTTTAAAACACAATTTAATTTCTATTTTATTTCTTCAATGAACATGCACTGAACAGCATGTATCAGGCATAGCATTGAGCCTTAGAGGTAAAGCAACAAATATGACCAAGATCCTGCTTTCACAGAGCCCCCATTAAGAGGTGGAAAAGACAGAAGAACAAATCTGGGAGAACAAATGTGTGGGGCAGCAGCAGCCAGTGCCCTGCATTCAGACACAAAGCAAGGAAAGGGGCAGGGGCTGATGGGAGAGGCTGTGTCTCAGAAGCATGGTCGGGAAGACTTCCTCGAGCAGTGGCACCTAAATGGAGTGAAGGAGTCAGTCATATGAAGATCCAGAGGAAACAGGAAGTACAAATAACCCGAGGATGGAAGGGTGTTTGGTAACCAGAGGACAGAATGGGAGAGGGAGCAGAAAGAGCAGAGGAGCAGCCTGAAGACAGATCCTTTAAGGCTTTATGGCCAGGGTAAATAGTTTAGATTTTGTTCTCCATATAGTAGGAAGTCATTGGAGGGTGTTGAGCTGGAAAGTCTTGCAATAATTCATGTGTTAAAAGAGAACTCTACTGGCAGAATGGATCACGAAGCAAGATCCAACAATACGCTGTATACAAGAAACACATTTAACGCAAAAAGAAATTCGTAGACTGAAAGTCAGAAAACAATACTTCATGCAGCAGGAATTTGGAAAAAAGCAGGAGTTGCTATTCTACTTGCAGATAAAGGGAATTTCAAGCCAAGACTGATTAAGAGAGATAAAGAAGGTCACTACATCTTAGTAAAGGAAACAATCCAAGAGGAAGAGATAACAATCATAAAGATATATGCGACAAATATTAGTGGACCCAGTTAAATAAAACTATTACTAATGGACATGAAAAATCAAATAAGCCTTAATGCAGTTGTATTGGGAGACCTCAATACCCTGCTGTCACAAAAAGACAGATCAACTAGACAAAATATCAATAATGAAATATTAGAATGAAATCAAACTTTTGAGCAAATGGACTTAGTAGATGTCTATAGAGTGTTCCACCCCACAACACCAGAATACACATTCTTCTCAGCTGCACACGGGACATTTTCCAAAATAGGCCATATATGGCTCATAGAACATGCTTAAATAAATGTAAAGAACTTGAAATTATCCCATGCATAGTATCAGACCACAGTGCAATGAAATTGGAAAACCATGCCAAAGGAAACCTCAAGAACTTCATCAACACTTGGAAATTAAATAGCACCCTATTGAACAACAAATAGGTCACACATGAAATTAAAGAAGACATTAGATAGCTTTACAGTTGAATAACAGTTGTTGATACCAGGACTTGTGGGATACAATGAAAGCAGTCTTAAAAGGGAAATTCATAGCAGTAAATAATACCCATATCAGGAAAACAGAGCAAACGCATATAAACAATTTAATGTTGAATCTTAAACTTCTAGAGAAAGAAGAGCAGCTAAACCAAAATCTCATACAAGGGAGGAAATTGTAAGGATCAGAGCAGCAATTAACACACTGGAGACTAAAAAAAAACAATACAAAGAGTCAATGAATTGAAGAGTTGGTTCTTTGAAAGGTTAAACTGACAAACCCTTGGTCAACCTTATAAAAAAAAAAAGGGGAGAAAAGACTCAAATACATGCAATTAGGAATGAAAAGGGTAAAATTACAACAGACCCTGCAGAAATCCAGAAAATCATCTAAATCTCCTTGAAAACTTGTATTACAACAAGATGGACAATACAGAAGAATTGGACAGATTCCTAAATACATATGAATTACTAAAGCTGAATCAAGATATAAAAATCCTAATATCAATAAATGAAATTAAAAATACAATTAAAAACCTATTAACAGGGCTGGGGATTTAGCTCAGCGGCATAAGCACCTGCCTTGCAAGCAAGTGGTGGTGAGTTCGATCTCAGGTACCGATAAAAAAACAAAACAAAACAAAATACCTATCAACAAAGAAAAGCCCAGGCTCTGATGGAGTCACTGCTGAATTCTCTAAGAAATTTAATGAAGGCCTAACACCACTATTTCTCAAACTCTTTAATGAAATTGAAAGGGAAGCAGTACTCCCAAATTCATTTCTAGAAGCAAGCATTACTCTGATTCCAAAACCAGAGAAGGACCCAACCAAGAAAGAGAATTACAGGCCAGTCTCCCTAGTCAACATTGATGCAAAAATCCTCACTAAGATACTGGCAAACAGACTGCAACAAATTGTCAAGAAGATTGTACATCATGATCAACTGGGATTCATCCCAGGGATGCAGGGATGGTTCAACATATGTAAATCCGTAAGTGTAATACATCATATTAACAGAGCCAAGGACAAAATCATATGATCATCTGAATAGATGCAGAAAAAGCTTTTGACAAAGTCCAGCATCCATTCATGATTTAAAAAACTCTACAGAAAATTGGAATAGATAGTCTCTATCTCAATTGATAAAAGCCAACAAACCAACAATCAACATCATACTAAATGCACAAAACCCGAAAACTTTCACTGTAAAATCAGGAACAAGACAAGGATGGCCACTGTCTCTGCTCTTATTCTACATAGTTCTGGAAACTTTAGCCAGAGCAATTAGACAAGAGAAAGAAATAAAAGGAATAAAGATAGGAAAAGAACAAGTTAAACTATCATTATTTTCAGATGACATGATACTCTATTTAGAAGACCCCAAAAATTAAGCCAAAAGACTTCTAGATTTAATAAGCAAATTTAATAATGTAGCTGGTTATAAAGTCACCACTCAAAAATCAATAGCCTTCTTGTACATGAATAACAAAGTCACTGAAAGAGAAATCAGAGAAACAATACCTTTTACAATAGCATTCAAAAAAATGAAATACCTAAGAATCAATCTAACGCAATATGTAAAAGACTTCTATGTTGAAAACTATAGTTCTCTGAAAAAGGAGATTACAGAGAATATTAGAAAATAGAGAGATATCCCGTGCTCTTGGGTAGGAAGAACCAATATAGTGAAAATGATCATGCTTCCAAAACTGTTATATAGATTCAATGCAATTCCAACCAAAATTCCAATAACATATCTTGCAGAATTATGGAAAACAATCCTAAAATTCATCAGGAACCAGAAGAGACCTAGAATAGCAAAGGCAATCCTGGGCACCAAAGGCTAGACAGGGGGCATCACGATCCTTACTTTGAAATTATACTATAAAGCTAATGTGATAAAAACACTGTAGTAATGGCAAAAATCAGACCTAAAGATCAATAGATCAGAAGATACAGAAATAACTGCAGATACGCTAATCCACCTTATCTTTGACAAAGGTGCCAAACACATTCACTGGAAGAAAGATAGTCTCTTTAACAGATGGTGTTGGAGAAACTGGGTTTCCACATGCCAAAGATTAAAACTGGACCCATATCTTTCATCATATACTAAGCTAAAATCAGAAAAGATCTTAATATTAAAACAGAAAGATAAAGTAGGTAAAAGTCTTGAAGACATTGGTGTAGGCAAAGACTATGAATAAAACCCAGATTGCATAGGAATTATCACAAAGAATCAACAAATGGGATCTCATCCTACTGAAAAGCTTTTACACAGCAAGAGAAACCACCAACAGAGTGAAGAGACAACCCACAGTGTGAGAAAAAATGTTTGCCAGTTGTTCCTCAGATAAAGGATTACTATTGAGAATGTATAAAGAACTCAAAAAATCAGTCCTCCCAGATTTAAAGACCCAGTCCAAAAATGGGCATTTGAGATGAACACACGCTTCTCAAAGAAGTATAAATAACAAATAAACACGTGAAAAAATGTTCAGTATTGCTGGTCACTCGAGAGATTCAAATTTAAACAGCACTGAGATTTCACCTTACTCCAGAAAGAATGGCTAGTGTTAAGAAATCAACCAATAACAAATACTGGAGGGGTTGTGGGGAAAAAAGAACCCTTCTCCACTGTTGGTGGAAGTGTAGACTTGGTGCAATCACTGTGGACATCAGTGTGAAGACTCCTCAAAAACTAAGATTGGAGGTCCCATTCGACCCAGCTATTCCCCTTCTGGATATCTTCCCAAAAGAATTTTTAAAAAATCATGCCACAGTGATATATGTGCACCCATGTTTGTAGCAGCACAGTTTATAATAGCCAGGCCTTGGAAACAACCTAAATGCCCATTGACTGAGGAATAGATAAAAAAGATGTGGTATTTCTGTACAATGGAGTACTATTCAGCCATAAAGAATGAAAAACTGGACATTTTTAATAGGTAAATGGGGGCTGGGGATTTAGCTCAGCAGCATAAGCACTTTCCTTGGAAGCAGGCAGTCGTGAGTTCGATCTCTGGTACCGGTAAAAACGAAAAAGACCCAAAAAAAATAGGTAAATGGATATGACTTGAGAACATATTTATTAGTGAAATAAATATGTCATGCATGTATAAACATCATGTTGTTTCATTAATGTGACAAGCTGAAATAAAAAACATGTATTGGGCTGGAGATTTAGCTCAGCGGCATAACCACCTGCCTGGCAAGCGTAAAGTGATGAGTTCCATCCCCAGTACCAATAATAATAACAATAATAATAATATTTTAAAAACTGAGCATCGTGACACATGCCCATAATCCCAGCACTCAGGAGACTGAGGCAAGATGATTGCCATGGATTTGAGGCCTGCTTGGGCTACATAGTGAGACCTATCTCAAAAAATAAACAAACAAGACAAACTTTTTTTGATCATTCTGGCTTTTGTATGGGAGATGGGTGAGAACAGAAACATGGAGACCAGCTAGAGAGCTGGAAGCTATGGTGACTGGAACTTGGCTATAAAAGGCAGCCAAATTAGCCGGGCTTGGTGGCTCACATCTGTAATCCCAGCACTCTGGATGCTGAGGCTGGAGGATCGTTGTGAGTTTTGAGACCAGCCTGGGCTACAAAGTGAACTCAAGGCCAGCCTGAACTGCGTAACAAGACCCCGTCTTAAAAAAGACAAAAGAAAAAAAACAAAAAAGACAGCCAAATTATGGGGAAGTTTTCTCCCATTTCTTTCACTGTACTAAACGATACGTGATCTGCCACTTTAACCACTCGGGGTGAGGAGTGGGGTTGAAATGGGATCTTGACGTGTAGTTCAGGCTGACCTTGAATTCACTACGTAGCCCAGGTTGGCTTAGAACTTGCAGTGATTCTACTGCCTCAGCCTCCTGAGTGCTGCGATTACAGGTGTGTGCCACTATGCCTGGCTAAAGTTTTATTTTGATGCAAGGTATCAATAGGTTGCCCAGGCTGGGCTTAAATCTGTGACAGTGCTTGGCTCTAACCATTTCTAAGTGTATAATTCAGTGACATTAAATGTGTTTCACAATGCCATAGGCCATCAACAATATTTCTAGAATGTTTTTATCATCTCCATTTCACTCTACCCCTTGGTAAACGTTACTGTACTCTTTATCCCTATGAATTTGCTTATTCCAGATACCTCATATCTGTTATCATACAATTCCTGTCCTTTGTGTCCCCTTGTTTCATGTTTTCAAGGTTTATTTGTGCTGTAGCATGTGTCGGAGCTTCATCCCTTTTACTGATTGAATAATATTCTGCCCTGTGAATTTGCCATATTTTCTTATCCATTGACCTGCTGGTGGGCATTCAGATGGTTTCTACCTGTCTTAATCCATTTTGTGCTGCAATGACAAAATACCAGAGACTGGGTAATTTATAAAGAACAGAAACTTGTCTCTCTTTTTTAAAAGCCAAGAAGTTCAATATCAAGGCACCGGCACTTTTGGATTCTAATGAGAAGTGCTCTCTGCTTCTGAGAAGGCACCTGGATGCTGCATCCTCTGGGGGAAAAACACTGTGTCCTCACACTACACAAGGCCAGAGGGCAAGAGAGTTGAGGCCTCTTTTATAGGGCCTTAATTCCATTCAAGAAGGAAGATCCAAACCGGGTGTTATGGTGTATGCCTGTAATCCCAGCTCTTGGGAGGCTGAGGCAAGAAGATTGTTGAGGTCAGCCTGGCTACATAGTGAGTTCAAGGCCAGCCTGAACTACATAGCAAGACACTGTCTCAAAAAAAAAAAAAAAAAAAAGGACTGGGGATTTAGCTCAGCGACATAAGTGCCTGTCTTGTAAGCGCGCGGTCCTGAGTTCGATCCCCAGTACCGGGGTGGGGTAGGGGACCTAAAAAAACCAGCCAGGTGTGGGATTCTATACCTGGAATTTCAGCACTCTAGGAAGCTGAGTCAGGAGGACTGCAAATTTGAACTCTGCCTGGGCAATTTAGCAATTTAATGAAAACTAGTCTCAAAAAAAACACATATATACATATATGTATTTTTACATTTACATATATGTATTTCTTACATACATGTATTTTTACATTTACATATCTATATCTATATCTATATCTATCTATATAATATATATATATATGTATATGTATCTCAAACTCATAACCTTACACTTGCCAGGCAGGCACTTATGTCACTGAGCTAAATCACTGGTAAGAATAATAATTTTAAAAATTAAAAAAATCTTGGTATGTAGTTCAGTGCAAAGGCCCTGCAGGGTAGATCATGTCCTAATAATCACTTAATTGCCTCTTAAAAGTCCCATCTCTAACTATGGTCCCACTGTTTGGTTATTGTGAGTCATGTAGCTGTAAATATTGCTGTATAGATATGTTTAAATCCCTGTCTTCAATTGTGTTTGTTATTTAATGTTTTAGAGATAAGATCTTGCTACAGCAAACAGAAACACAAAAATGACACCCGGGACTTGGAGGCAGATGTATTTTTCAACAACAGGCACTGATTAGGATCAGCCCCAGAATACCAGGCCCCGCTCTCTGGTGGTCTAGGATTTATACTGGAAAAGCAAGCAGTACGTGCAGAGGCAGAGTGGCTTGTCAGCTGAGGACTGGTATACACAACGTGTGTCATCATGACCAGCTGTGCATCACAGTGACCAGCCATTTCTAAGAGACCAAAAGCAACCAGAACTATTACCTGGGCAACTAAGAAACTGAAGCATACTGACTGAGGGGGTCATTTTTTTGTTACAGTATCACTATGTTGTCCATGGACCCCAGAGATCCTCCAGCTTCAGCCTCCCAAGCAGCTGGGACTACAAGGGTGTGCCACTGCCCCAGCCTGTTTACGATTCTTTTGGGTGTGTACCGAGGAATAAGGAAAATTGCTGAACCATATCGTGATTCTGCATTTTCTTTCTGAGGAACGGCCACAATGTTTTCTACCATGGCCACACCATTTTATACTCCCAGAAACAGTGAAGAATGGTTCCAGCTTCTCTGCATCCTCACCAATATATATTTCCCATTGTTTGTTGTTTTGTTTGCAGTAGTGTAAAGTGTTACATCCGTGTGGCTTCTCTGTGCATTTCCTTGATGACGGTGCACATCTTTCTGTGGGCGTACAGGTCATGCATGCATCTCCTTTGGAGAAACATCTACTCAAACCTTCACCCATTTTTTAAAGTGGATTTTTTGGTTTTTGTTGTTGAGCTGGACATTAAACCTATATTGTGTATGCAATTTGCAAATATGCTCTCCCATTCTGTGGATTGTATTTTCATTCTCTTGGGACATAAAATGTTTTAATTTTGATAGAGTCGAATTTATTTATTTATTTTCTTTGCATGCCTGTGTTTTCAGTGTCATCCTTAAGAAACCATTGCCAAATCCATGATCCTGGAGAAGGGATGAATTTTGAGACTAGAATTTCCACGGCTGGCTGAGCGATTGGAGGTGGTATGAGCAATAGAGAGAAATCCAGGCTGCGTCCTAGGTTTTTGGCACACGCCGCTGGGTGAACAGTGACAGGATGTACAGAGATGGGAAGAGGGGTGGAGAAGCTGATTTGGAAGAGAACTGCGAGGCTTCTGTTTTGGCCGTGATCTTTTTAAGATGATTGTGAGATGAGTAGCAGTTAGAGATACAAGTCTGGAGTGCGGGGTAGCAGCCAGGACCGGGAGAATAACTTGGAAATCACGAAGATGTAGATGGATTTTAAAGCCCTAAGATCACCTGGGGAGCGAATAGAAGAGTTCTGACTCAGAGCTGGAGCCCTGGACTCTAGGAGGTCGGGGACTGAGGCTGGCATGGCCGAGGGAGGGGGTGGTAATCCAGCGATTAAGACTGAGAAAGGTGTGGTCGGCGAGGAAGAGAGAAACCAAGAGGGCTTTAGGTCTCAGAAGCCAAGGGAAGAAAGGCCTTTGAGAAAGAAAGATTGTCTGTGTGAAAGGCTGTTTAGAGCTTTGGCAGGAATAGATGCGTTTGATGACCTTGGCAAGAGTGGTTTCACTGGCTTGGCAGGAGAAAACGCCTGATTAGAATGAGTTTTAATTCTATTTTAATTATATTTAGATAGAAAGGGGGAGGGGAAAGAGCCAGAACGGGGGCTATGGAAGGAGAGCCAGCAAAAGGATTTAGAGGAATTTTGCTACAAAAGAAAACAGAAAAATAGGGCAATAGTTAAGGGGGCTGGGAGGGTCAGCAGAAGGGTTGGCTTTTATGCTTTTACTTATTTATTTTTTCTTAGATGCAGGCTATTGAAGGGGGACTTAGTTAACAATGCAAACAAAAGAACAGAAATTTTGCAGGAGCAAATTCTTTGAGTAGGTGGGGAATGGGATCCAGCGCACAAGTGGGAGGTTTGTCTTGAACAAGAGCAGCAGGGGTAATGTAGGGGGTCCTGCATATTCTTTGGAGATCTTGGGCCAAAAGCAGGTGGAATGGAGCAGGGGGAAGTGTATCAGGTCCTTGCCGCCTGTCTGTACTGGCATCCCCTCCCCTTCTGGTGTCAAGTCGTCCAACCAGGTGGCATGCCGCCCTGTCTGCCTCATCTGGACCACAAGGCCCCCTCGCTGTGTTCAAGGCCACTGGGGAAAAAGTGCCACCATGGCTCTCTCAAGCACTCCGCCCTGAAGCCATTCCTTCTCTTTTTCTGGATGATGGTTGGTATGGACCTCCCTGAGCATGACCACCCATCTTGAATAATACCAAAGTTTATTTTTTCTTCTAGAATGGTCCAAGGTTGCAAGTCAGTGGTGACCATGCCCCATGCAGTCATCCAGGGACCCACTTGCTCCACCGTCTGCATGGGTGGAGGCTGATTCCTTTGGGCTCCCAACAGGAGAAAAAGCAGAAAGGCCTTCGGCTTGGACTTCTGTCTGCTCACGCGAGGTGATCTATCTTAGGTCTTGAGTTTCTGATGACTTTGACATTTGTCTCCAGTCTGGCCTCTTCCCTGAACTTGGTGTCTTCATTTGGATGTCAGGAAAGCCTCTTATGTCCAAGATTCCCTTCTCCTTCTCTGTCCTCGTTCTTTCAGTTAGTGACAGTTCCAGTCTTTCAGTTTTTTAGACCAGAAGGCTTGGTATTATTCCTGACCTCTCTTTTTTTGCTCAGATCCGCTGTCTGGGCTTTCAGTAAGCACCACTGACTCCATTATTACTAAACTATTGCTAGTTGAACTCCTGTCATCCACACGCAGAAATCAGAAAGACAAATACAGTACAGTTTTTGAAATATTATTCAAATTTGAGAAGAGTCTACATATCATATTCCTCAAAAACAAAGATTACAGGAGGCATCTGTTGCTAAGGACCTGACATTCACGACCAGCATGTGTTGGTGGCCACCTGTAATCCCAGCCCTCAGGAGCTGAGGCAGAACGTTTGTGAATTCAAAGTCAGCCTGGGCTGCATCTTGAGACCCTGTTTCAAAACAGCAAAGAATGTGAAGCTTGTGCTGATGTGATTGGATGAAGAGCCCTAGGGGAATTGTTTCTAAGTTCTTGTGTCTTCAAACAAAGATTTGAATAGGAATGATAAGAGTAAGATGTATTCAAAGTGAAAGAAATGGCTGGCATAGTGGTTGCACACCTGTAATCTCAGTGCTCGGAAGGCTGAGACAGGAGGATCATTTCGAGTTTGAGGCCAGCCTGAGGTACACAGTGGGTTCAAGGTCAGCCTGAACTGTACAGCAAAATGCTGTCTCAAAAAAGTAAAAAAAAAAAAAAAAAAAAAAAAAAGAAAGAAAAAAAGAAAAAGAAGAAAGAAATGTGAAAAGAGCAAAGGCACACCTCACAGAGTGGGGGCTGGTCAGTGAGAAAGCCTCACCCCCCAGAGGGCAGGCACTGGTCTCTGAGTGTCCTGGGGTTAGAGAAGTATTTATTACAGCTGGAGACTGATGGGAAATGTTGCCCAACAGATGACCAGACTGGACCTACCCGTATGGAGGGGAAGTCTTTGACCATAGAAGGTTTTTAGAGCAAGAGTCAAAGTGCCTAAAGCCCATGGGGGGGGGGGGATCCTCAATACTCAGTGCAGTGTGGACACAGGCCAGGGCCATGCCTTGTATTTTTGGTTTTGCCCATGTCTAGGGGTCTTTAAGGGGACAGAATGACTTTTATTTGTTGGTTTCCTGATTTTTTTTTTAGACATGGTCTCACTATACAGTTCAGTCTGGTCTTAAACTCACTATGTAGCCCAACCTGGCCTCAAACTCATAGCTATCCTCCTGTCTCGGCCTCCCAAGTGCTAAGATGACAGGCCTGCACCACCATGCCCAGCTTGTTTCTGATGTTTTGACATAATCATGCTTACTCTGTCTGGCTTCTTGATTCTTTGTCCCTCGGCTTTCTGTTATACACTTGTTCGACCCTCGACTTCACGGACACAGCACAATCTGTAAATCATAAACAACCACTCCAAGATTAGCACAACTCAGGCTCCAGGGAATGCTTCTAAAATTTCTTGCCCTATGTCCTGGAAAAAAAAAAGTGGACTATGCTGATTACTGTAAAGGTTTACAGATACTACAGACAAGTGCTACTCTGGAGTCTGGGGAAGACTAAGAGGTGAAACAGTGTAGGTTAGAGACAAGGTAAATTAATTGGCTTGCCAAATCTTTTCTGATAGCATGAGTGGAATTAATTCTTATATAATAGTGATAATCATTCCCGGTAGTGTCATCTATTTTCTTGCTTCTCTTCCAGTTTCAATTTAGTCCTCCAAACTGGAGATACGCACAGATCACCTTGGCCCTCATGGCAGCCATACATGGCAGCTGAGAGATGTTTTCCAATTAAACAAGTCTTATTACTCATCCTGGTGTGCAAAGATCCAGAAGCAACATGTGTGAAGCATCACACCAACTCTTTTTATTGGCATTTAGAGGGATATTGAATATTAAAATGTCAGAAAGTTTTATTTTAAAAAATAATATGCTTTGAGAGTTAGGAGTGGTGGCACAAACTTGTAATTCCAGCATTCTGTGAAGCTGAGACAGGAGGAGTCCAAATTTGAGCCCACCCTGGACAATTTAGTGTGAGACCCTGTCTCAAAACTCAAATAAATAAATAAATAGCTAGAGATGGAATTCAACTCTGGGTTCAATTTCCAGTACCAAAAAAAAATTTTTTTTTGATTTTTGAGGAGCTGGAAATGTAGTTCAGTGATAGAGCATTTGGTTAGCATGTATGATCTCTAGAACTGAGTTTGATCTCTAAAACTGGAAGCAAAAACTGGAAAGAAAAAGTTGTTTTTCTTTGTTTTGTTTTGTGTTTTTTTTAAAGATAGAGTTCAGGACTTCTGGGAGAACATGGTGGACAGATAGCAGCAGCTATGGAGGCTCTCTGAAAGACCCAGCTTAGAATTCAGGAATGGTGCGGAGTAAGGAATCATAAGCAAGTGGAGATATGCCCTGCTGACCCAAGAACGAACTGGGCTGAGAGAAACCAATTGGGAATGTAATCCTGGTGCTATAACAGGAACAGAAAAGCCTCAGTGTGAAAGCTGGAGCTCGCGCCATTGGAAGCTGAGATTTGGGTTTCCTGCCGCTGTTGCTGCGTCCACACCTGCTTGGCAGGGAGAGAGATGAGCGAAAGCTCTGAGAACGGGAATCGGTGAACAGAGTTGAAAGCAGGACGGGCGGGGAGCTGTGCATCGACCTGCAGTGAGTGAGAGAAACTGGGACTCTTCCACCGTCTAGGAGACTCCAACAGAGGACATTCTGGGACCGGGCAGACTTGCGGGAACAGGGCACTGCAGTGACTTCAGTCACGTATTCCCCTCTCAAGCGGGATTGGTGAGCAGTGCCTAGCCTACGTGACACTGCTGGCTGAGACCCAGTAGGCTAGCACAACCCAGGTCCCAGCGCCTGAAGGTAGATTGACCTGGAGGGGCAGGCCGCGCATAAGCTTCCCGGTCTGCAACTTCCTGGTGTGCTGCGGTGGGTGGGAACACCTAGGCGGCACAATTCAATCAGACTGTGGCTGACAGGGAAGGAAGCTGGGCCTCCTATATACACTTGCATATATAAGGAACAAAGAATATGGGAAGAGGCAGCAACAAGAAAGAGTCCTCAGCCCCCAATCCTGAGAAAGAGACAATAGCAGACACAGCACCAATAGATATAAAGCGCTATCTCCAGAGCCTCATAGACAAGTTCAGGAATGAAGTTATTAATGACCTGAAGCTAGAGATAAGCAGAATAGTTAGAGAAATGCTAAGCACCACCCAAGAAAAAACAGATGGTGGAATGGAAGAACAGAAAAACAGGGGAGAACTGGAGAAAATAGAGAAAACATAGAATACGTGAAGCAGGTTCAAAGAGATTACCAGGAAACTAAAAACTCTATCGAAAACTGGCATAACAGCTTGAAAGAAACTAAGGACAGATTATCTGAACTGGAGGGCAGATTTGTAATATGGGAGAATGAAATGAAAAACTTCTTAAAAATAACAAAGAAACAAACAGCAATAATACAAAGACTAGAAGATGATAAGAGGATCTGTAACTTAAGAATTAAGAACATAAAAGAAGTAGGGACACAAACAAATGAACTACAAAAGCTACTCACAGAAATAATCCAGGAGAATTTTCCTAATTTAGCAAAAGGTAAAGATACTCAGTTGTATGAAGCATACAGGACCCCAGCCACCTACAACCCAAACAGAGCAACACCCAGGCATATAATAATTAAAATTCCAGAAATCCAATACAAGAATAGAATATTAAAAGCTGTCAGAGACAAGAAACAGATCACTTACAAGGGAACACCCATCAGAATTACAGCAGATTTCTTGGCACAAACCATCATATCATGAAGAGCGTGGGGGGAAATAATTCAAGCTTTGAAAGATAATAATCTCCAGCCAAGATTGATATATCCTGCACAACTATCCCTGGAAATTGATGGAAAAACAAGGTGCTTCCAGGATGAGGAGGAACTAGGGAAATATGCAACCACCAATTCAACTCTACAGAGAATACTGCAGGATATTCTAAAAAAGAAAAATACGAAGAATCCAGAAATAGTGGCAGAGAGGCCACAATGAATGGAGCAGAAAACAAAATGAAGAAGACAAACTGACAACTAATGACAAAAAAAGGGCTCAACAGAAATGTGGCAGAGAAGATTGGATGATAGGAACAGCTATTTTGGAGAAAATGACATCTTAAGAGGTAATACTGATTTAGTATCATCTTGTTTTGAAGTCTCATCAAGCTTTTGTTCTGTCTCCATTGGTCTAAACAGGTTGTATCTTATTGGATTTTATTATGTATGATAGTATAAGCAAAAACTTTTACAGACAAGGAGATTATACAGAAACCATTGTTCATTTTCTGTTAGTTGATTCTAAATACCCTGTAATACTGTCATTCTCTTAAATGGTTTTACATTGTTTTGATATATTTGATGCTACAGTATACGAAGTTACACTCAAAGATTTCAAGGAAAGAGACAATATGGTAACTACTTTTATGTCGGGATTATCTTGTGGTGAAACACTATTTTGCTTAAATGGTTATGTTTTGATCTGCGCTGTTTTGCTGTTATGCCCTCTTTTATCTCAATTTCCATTTTATTATTTATTTTTATCCTTTTAATTAAGAGAAAAATAAAAAATAGCAGGATATATTATAGTAACCCACTTTGACTTTCCATTATCTTGATTTAAAGCCCTGTATTGCTCTCACCATCTTGTTTTGACTGATGTCCCTCTATTCTGTTTTGCTTGATAGTACCAGGTTCGAAAGTTTAGGCAAACAGCTGTGAAGATAGTGGGATTCATTATGATGCCCATTCTGGTTGACTATTATCTACTTTTGAAGGCCTATAATATCTCCGATGTTTTGGTTTTGTTGGTTTTGTTCTTTACTGTTTTGTTCAATTTTATTATAACTGATGATATAGGCAATTCTATTAGAGATAGTGGGAGGCATTATGGTAACCATTGTTGATCACCTTTATTATGCTTTTACATTATCTATTATGTCCACCCTTTTTATTTGACTGACTCTGTTCTGTTATGTCACATTTGGTTCTACTCTCTTCCAAAAAAGTAATAAGAACTATGGGAGCAACAAAACCCAATATGTGTAATTGTCATTGTACAAAAGAGAGGAAAAGAAAGTGCTCTAAACGATATAACTGCATATATATTTAAGTGTATAAGATAGATAATGATATTACTGAGTTTTGTTGGATCATTGAACAGAACTGTTTGTAGCCTCACTGTTGGAATGTCCACTTTATAAGCTTTAATTTTGTAACTTGAACAAATATTTCTAAGATGACAATATGTAATCCATTAACTAGTGATTTCCTACTGTTTATTTTTTCTGTAAATCTGTATAACTTGTACCCTTTCTCTGCTTTTTTTCTTTTTCTCCTTAAATAAAATTTAAAAAAATATTAAAAAAAAAAGATAGGGTTCAGGCTGGCTTCGAACTGACTGTGTAGATCAGGCTGGCCTCATGTTTATGCCAATCCTCCTTCTTCAGGCTCTCAAGTGCTGCACCACTATGCTGTTTTGATTAAATTTCTTAAAAATAACAACAACTAGGGCTGGGGATTTAGCTCAGTGGCATAAGTGCCTGCCTGGCAAGCATGAGGTTCAGAGTTTGATCCCTGGTACCCAAAAATCCCCAAAAACAACAACTTTGTTTTAAACGGTTGTTGTTAGTGCTGGCTTCATTTATTCTAAGCACATGCTTTATCACTGAGCTACACTGCTAGCCCAATAAATTTGATTTACAATGTTACAGTAATGCATCTAGTTTGCTTTTTTTTTCTTTTTCTTTTTTATTGGTACCGAGGATTGAACTCACAACCGCCTGCTTGCAAGGCGGGTGCTTATGCTGCTGAGCGAAATCCCCAGCCCCTAGTTTGCTTTTTTTTAGTTTGCTTTATGTTCAGTAATCTTAACTATTTTGCTGTAATTTTAGAAATACATATTTAACATCTTAAATTTCTATTTTACATTTATTTTTATTCAAGATTTTATCAAAATATATTCAAATTGTATATACTTTGAAAATAAATAATTGTACTTTTTCTTTTTTCTTTTTCATGCTGGGGGGGAATAAACCCAAGGCCATATCTTCATTTTCTAACCCTGAACTAAACTCTCAGCCCATTAGTGGTAATTCTTTAGGTCAGGAATTGGCAAGCTTTTCTGTAGAGGACCAGAGAGTAAATATTTTAGGTTTTGCAGGTCACTGTGGTCTCTGCAGCAAATCCCCTGCCGCTCCAGGACGAAGGTGGCCACGAGAAATACATAAATGAATGAGTATGGCTGTGTTCCAATAAAACTTTATATACAAAAACAGCAACAGGTCTGATTTGGCCCCGGGCTACAGTTTGTCAATGGCTGCTTTAGACTGTTACTGCCAAGAAAACACAAATTATGTGGAAATTTTTTTTACTATAATTACATCTTAGTGATCGCGCTGAGACTATGTCAGGAAAAATACATACCAAGTGTCAATGCCCTACAGCCAAAGACTGCCAGAAACACATCTGTAGTTAAGCAGTCAGATTTATTATTCATTGCCCTGAAGGAGAATACGCACCATTGGGAATTGTAGGATATCTCAGAGGGTATCAGGAAAAACCTATTAGGATCTGGGCTTAGGTTGAGTGATTTGCTGAAAGGTCTAAAAAATTAAGGAATTGCTCTAGATTAAATGTCAGAAAGTAGGAACAGTTCTCTGATTGAGACTCTCAATAAATCGCACCTATAGGGAGGGAGGATGCACAAGGGTGAAGTGTGAATAATTGGTAAGAAGTAGCAGTCAGTTTACCTAAGGGAATGAATGTGCTCGATATTTCAAGGGTAGCACAGTGGCCATATTGTTGTCTGCACTTGGACAAAGTATGAAGTTGCCAGGCGTAGTGGCACATACCATAATTCCAGGCACTCAGGAGGCTGAGGCAGGAGGATAACTGTGAGTTCCAGGCCAGCCTGAACTACACAATGAGACCCTACCTTAAAAAAATAAAAAGATATGCAGTGGCTTTGCTTTGACTCATTTTGTCGTGGTTTCACCATAACTTTTCTGAGACTGGTGTTCTGTGAGGTCATTTATGTGTACTAATGTGTTTTAGTTGCAAATGCCAGGGCAGTCTTGCAGAGTTAGTGCTGCCTTTTTTAAAAAACAGGACATGTACTCTAAATTATCATTCATGTACATTGTTATGGTTTATGTCTAGATGGTCCCTCAAAGCCTCGATGTGCTCATAAGTGAGGCTTGGGGAGATGACTAGAGCATGGGAGTGTGATACTTGTTGGTAGACTGGTCCAGTATTGGATTTCCAGCTACATGTGATTTGGGAGACGAGGCCTGGCCTTGTCACTGAGCTGGGCTTGAGGTCACTGAGGCTGAACTAAGGAGCCTAGTGTGTGCTTCAATATGTTCACAGGTTTTCTGAATTTTACTGCAGAAAAAGAATTTTCAGAATGTGACCGTAAGAGGCATGAGAAGGGTTTAATAGATAGAGATTTTAGGTCACACTCGAGAGTGGAGTGTGGGCACTGAGTGCCTTAGGAGCTGGAGTTGGGTTATTTAAGGGGTGTCTTCAAGGTGGGTGATCCAGGATGTGTGTTCTTCCTGTCCATTAGGTGACCGTGCAAGCCATCTGTATGTGTTGAAGTTCAACTCTGCTGCCCAATAGTACTGTTTCTTTCTTGGCGTGGAAGAAGCATAATTTACAGGTAGAAAAGACAGGTCCAGGTGCTGGGGATTTAGTTCTGCAGCATAAGCACCTGCCTTGCAAGCAGGCAGTGGTGAGTTCGATCCCCGGTACCGATAAAAAAAGAAGAAAGAAAGAAAAAGAAAAGACAGGTCCAGAGCCAGCATTTACAGGCTTATGTCTCTAAGACCTTTAGGAATATTTTTTCAGTGAGTTTCCTGGAAGGAAAAAAGGCTTTTAACTTTTGTGTCTTGAGATTACAGTTGAGTGTAATTTTAAAAATCTTGATTTTCTGGGTTTTTTGCCTAGAACTCACTGTGTAGCCCTGGCTGGGCTTGAGCTCAGAGCAATTGTCCTGCCTCAGCCTCCCAAGTGCTGGAATTATATGTGTGCATCAAGGCCCAGCCTTGTTTCAGTGTTTTTGTTTATTTAGCACCGTCCACATTGTTGGGATATCAATAGCATCTTTCCACAAGGCCTGGTGGCACACACCTGTAATTCCAGTGCTCAGGAGGCAGAGGCAGGAGGATCACTGCAAAGTCAAACCCAGCCTGGACTACAAAGAAAGTTCAAGGCCAGCATGAACTGCATAGTGAAACCCTGTCTCAAAAGACAAACAAAACACCTTTCTGCTGTTGATCAATATTGCATTGTATTAATAAAATATACATTAGTCTCAATTTGAACAGTTCAGGCTGGTTCTGATTCATTTTGATGTGACCTTCTCATTTCCCATGACCAACAAGATGTTCTGGTCACTATATTTTATTTTATTTTATTTTTGACAGTCTCACTATGCAGTTCAGGCTAGACTTGAACTCACTTTGTAGCCCAGGCTGTCCTCAAATTTGTGGTGATCCTCTTGACTCTGCTTTCAGAATGCTGGGATTACAGGTGTGTGCCACTACGCCCAGCTATATTTTATTTTATTTTATTTGGAAACAAGGTCTTTCCATGTAGTCCAAACTGGCCTTAAACTCACAATGCAGCCAGGCTGGCCCTGAACCCACAGCGGTCCTCCTGCCTCAGCCTCTTGAGTACTGGATTACAGGTATGTTTGACAATGCCTGGCTGTCGGTCCTTCTTTTATGTGTACTTGTGGGGGAGGCAAACTCACACACCATAACTCAATGCTTTCAAATGTACAGCTCAGGGGCAGTTAGTACATTCACAATGCTGTAAACCGCCACCTCTATCTATTCTGACATATATTCATCATCTCAAAGGGAAAACTTGTACTCATTAAACAATAATGCTTAATTCCCTCCTCCTCCTTGATAGCCTCTACTCTAATTTCTGCCCCTTTGAATTTTTCTATTCAAGATAAGATATTTCACATAATTGGAGTCATACAATATACCACTCTTGTGATAGGCTTAATTTGCTTAGTGGGTTTTTTTTTTTGCATTTTTTAATTTTATTGGTACAATTTAGATGTACATAATGATAGCATTCATCATAGGGAATTTGTACCTGTACATAATATACCTTGTCTCTTCTTTTTACTTAGTGGTTTTTTTGTTTTGTTTTGTTTTGTTTTTTTTGTACTGGGGATCGAACTGATGACCTCATATTTGCCAGGCAGGCGCTTACGCCGCTGAGCTAAACCCCTGACTTACTTAATGTATTTGAAGTTCATCCATGTTATAGTGGGAATCAGTACTCCATTTTTCATGGCTAGATACTATTTCACTGTATACATGTACTACATTTTGTTTACTTACTCAACTGCTCAAGGGCAGAGTGGGCTTCCTCCCTGGAGGCAGTGATGCAGAAGATGACATTTTCCTTAAATGAAGGAAGGGGTGACCCACATAGCTGTTTGAGAGAATAGCAATATAGCCAGTGAAGAGATAGAAAGGGTCATCAAGGAGCCTGGCACATAGTAGGTGCTCAAGAAACTGTGCACACTACCATAGTCCAGAGGGGCCATTTCCTTGACTTTACCTGATGGGAGGTCCTAGGTTCCCGCTGCTCCCCAGCCCAGCCAAAGAGATGTGGTCTGCAGGTCCACCTTCTTGTTGAACTTGTTTCCATCCTGGAGATGACAACTCTGAGGCGGGGGAAGGGGGGGGTGTAGCTTCTACTCAAGATAGTGTGCAGTCTCCTCCCAGCCTGGCGTACAGT
Source organism: Cavia porcellus (assembly GCF_034190915.1). Classification (NCBI taxonomy): domain Eukaryota; kingdom Metazoa; phylum Chordata; class Mammalia; order Rodentia; family Caviidae; genus Cavia; species Cavia porcellus. The sequence goes on along the minus strand of NW_026947508.1, from coordinate 21,077,545 downwards.
GGGAGACTTCCCAAGCCAAGAGCCCCACCAGTGACAGACCACTGAAAACTGGAAAGCCACAGAGTAATGGCACTCACCTCCCTGTGAAGAGCCACAGCCCCCAGCCACCTTGGGTGGGTTCCACCTGTGCAGCAGGGGACACCTGAGTGGCATCTACACTGTTCTTCCCAAAGTCTCCTCTGACTCTCGCTCTCCAAGAGCTGGTCCCTTGGGGTCCTTGAGTATGACCTGGTGTCACAGCCACAAGCCCTCCTCTGGGTGATCACGCCAGGCAAAGGGGCAGTCTATTCTTGCAGGCAAAGGCAATGTCCCAGGGTGACTGCTGTGGCTAGTGGACCTCCTGGTGGTGAGGTCTCTGGGGAGGGTACAGGAGGAGGTACAATAAGGGTTTCCACTCTTCAGCTCTCTTCTTCAGAGAGCTCATCTCTGGCCACATCCCTGAGTTCCCCCCAAGCCAAACTCAGTCACAGCTCCCCATGTCATTTCTTCTGAGCTCTGTTCTCTGAGGAAATATTCGTCCCTTCCTCCATTCATTCATGGGCAGTGATGGGCTCAGCAAGGGCTCTCGCAGTTCCCCGCGCTTGAGGAACAGAAGGGTCATCTGTGGCCCCTGCTGCTCGTGTCTTCCTGCACACAAACAAGGACACCGAAAGGTCCAAATGCCAGTGGGAAAACTGCAACCCCCGCCAGGGGAACCCTCCACGAAGACTGCCTGGAGGGTGGCTGTCTTTCCTTGATCGGTGGCTGTGGCCTCCCCTTAAAGGAATCTTAAAAATGTGCACCTGGCCCTTGTTGTGCTCCTGTGCTCTTAAACACTCAGTATGCAGCAGCTCAGACTTTGCAACAGCCCAAGGAGGCAGTTTACAGATGAACGGAAGCATAAAGAGGTGTGAGTGACTTTCCCAAGGTCATGGTGACAACGAATGGAGAGCAAACTGTAATCCCTGAGAGCCTTCATTTGCAGCTGTCAGTTTATGGCGGGCTCAGGGCTGCTCCGAGGCTTTTGGCCGCGTTTCCTCGTAGCTCCAGCAGGTGGCACCAGAGCACCGGCGCAGCTGAACACCTGCCTCAGGAAGCCTTGATCTGGCTTCTAAGGGACCCCCAACCTGCTCAGGATAAGGAGGTCCTTTCGTTCTAGGGATCTAAGTGGTGGAAGTGGGTGGGGAGAGAGATTCTGAGTTAGCGCGGTTCGGCCAAAAAAAAAAAAAAAAAAAAAAAAACTTCTCAAATGAGTTTATCCACTCACAGCATAGTTACTCACACTTTCTTCTGGCTTTTAGGATGAATCAGGTAGCTTCCCTCCTGAGGAACTCACAGACTCCCAAGGGTTGAACGACTTGGAGATCACTAGCCCGAGGAAGTCAGAGAAGTTCAGACACAAATATCTCAGATTGCAAAGTTAACAAGTGGGGGGCTGGGGTCTAACCCAAGCCTAGCTGACCCCAAAGTGCACTGTCTGTCTCTCCAGTCATCGTTGGTAAGGACCCCATGCAGGTGCTTCAGCAGACTGGGGTCAACAGAGGCCTTCTCCCAAGGGATTTTTGGCCTAACAGAAGATGAGGGGAGCCCAGACATTATTCAGGGCTCATATGAGGAGGAAATGTGCCCTCTTCAAAGAAGGATCTGGATTTTGTCACTCACTGTGTCCCCATGCCAGGCATGGGGCCTGGCACACTTCAGTCCTCGTGAATGTGTGACCAGTGGATGAGTGAACCCATGATGGACACCATCAGGACAAAGGCTTTCCTGATGAGGTGAGATTTGGGTGGGCCTTGAGGATAAGGTAGGAGTTTACAGATGGAAAAGAGGGCAACAGGGGGGCTGGAGATTTAGCTCAGCAGCATAAGCGCCTGCCTTGCAAGCAGGCAGTCGTGAGGTCGATCCCCAGTACTGATAAAAAGGAAAAAGACAAAAAAAAAAAAAAAAAAAAAAGAAAGAAAGAAAGAAAAGAGGGCAACAGGCATTTCAGATATATGCAGATAACAGGTTGGCATGGTGGTCTCTAACTTTTGTTAAATCTCACCCTTTGGGCTCACACCCGTTTCCACACACATACAATAAATGCTCAGCACACACACAGCCAGAACCTTGTTGTGTGTCACGCCCTGTGGCACTTGCTGGTCTGTTTCTTTTTTGTAAATGCTAGCGACAACCCTCTGATTTGTTGTGATCTGAGCACAGGGCTCTGGAAAAGTGGAGACATAAGGGTACAGTAGTCCCCTAATCCCCAGGGGATGTGTTCCAAGACACCACTTGGATGCCTGAAATTCCAGATGGTACCCACTACATATATAGCACACTAAAGTCTATGTATCTCTGTACCCCAGCACGTACCTGTGATCAAGTTTAACTTGGAAATTAGGCACAATAACAAATAATAGAATGACTGTGGCAAGATTCCATAGTAAAAGTTAATTTAAGACTTATGAAGTATCTGCTGGGGATTTTACTCAGCAGCATAAGCCCCTGCCTGGCAAGGGTGAGGTCGTGAGTTCAATCCCTGATACAAAAAAAAAAAAAAAAAAAAAAAAGAAAAGAAAAGAAAGAGAGAGAGAGAGAGAGAGAGAATTGAGACTTATGAACTATTTGTCTCTAGAATGTACTATTTAATATTTTTTGTAACCAGGAGTAAAACTGAGAATGAGAGGGATGTGGGTCACTTGGAGCCAGACTCAAAAGATTTTCAGGTGCAAGGGTGATAGGATTGGACCCTTTATCAGTCCTGGCCTCCCACCTGTCTGTGAAGGCAGGTGCGCCATACTCCTGTCTTGGTGTCTGGCTGGCTTTCACTGACATCCCGCTTTTTAGGTGCATCCTCTTCGGTCACCTTTGTGTGCTCCTCTTCCCCAGCTGCTCCTTTAAGTCTGCTAGTTGCTGGGGCTCTGTGCTGGGTGCTCCCCACTCATTCTGCTCGGGCTCCCAAAGTGTCCTATGCCTTTGTCTGAGTGACAGCCAGCCCACTGCTAGCTGTGAAACACCAGTCACTCTCAGTACCCTCATCCTCTAGTTTAGTTAGTTCTGAAATGTTCCCCAAAGGTCCCCAAACTGAAATGTGATCAGACTGCAGGGCTACTGGGAGGTGGGGGGACCTTTATGTGTGGGGGCTCCTGGGAGAAAATGAGGCCATTGGGTCATGATCCTCCCACTGCCATGAGCTCTGCTCAGCCCCACAGTCCACAAGCAGCCCTGGGCTGAAGCTGCCCCAGGTGTTCTGTCACAGTACGGAAAGCTAGGTACAGCCATGGTGGCGCCTAACGCTGTCCCTGCTATCCAAGTGGCCTCAGTCTCTTCTGCAGTGCATGGACAGCATAACTGAGAGTTCAGGAGCTGATGCCAAAGCACATAAGCTCTCGACTCAAATCCGAGCTCCACCATGTACTGGCTGTGGGAATTTGGGACTTCACTTAATACCCCCATAATTCACACTCCTGTATAGAAGATCACGATGGCCGTGATGATAGTAAGAGGAGGGGCAGCAGCAGTCTCAGGGCGCTGTCAGGAACCCATGTGTCACCGTGCTGAACTCTGAGTGGCCGTGCCGGGCACACTGCAGTGCTCTCTTGTGTATGGTCACCGAGTCCGACCTCAACCCCTGCTCCAGGGACAGAGGCAGGCTTGTTTGATCCCTTCATCAGTCTTGCATGTTCTTCAATCCTGTATCCGTCACCTCCTCTTTCATCCGCAGAAGCCCTCAGCATTAGCCCTGATCCGCTGGTGCATCCCCAGTGCCTGCCTGGATGTCCTGGTCCTGAGTGTTCCCAGCATGCATGACACGAATGAATCTTCTCTAAGATGCTGAAAACAAAGGCTGAATTCAAGACACATCCTGGAAGCAGACTGCTACGGGCTTGGGACTGACTATATTGTGGGCAAGAGCAAAAGGGGAGGATACAAGAATTTAAATTATGGGGCTCACCCAACTGCCACATCTACTTGCACCCACTGGGGAGTCTGTCTGATCCTGGCGCTCCGTGTGCCCAGCCCTCCCTGTCCCCAGGGAACACGAGTCAGGTCACTCGCCCCTCCTTCCTCTTGTCTTCCCACTGATCTCAGCCTCTGACCCCCATCCACCTCCCCGGGCTGCTCTCCCACCTCTGTTCCCTTAAGCTGCGGAGGAAACTTCCCTTCTTTCCCCTCCGGCTCCACTAGACAAAGGGCTGCAAGGTGACTCATTTTGGCTTCCTCCTCCGGGGCAGGCAGAAGGAACTTCTGAACTCCAGGTGCCTTCCTGGCTGGAATCCTATGTGGGGAAGCCTTGGCACTCTGCACACATCTCTTCTGTGCTGGACGGCGGCCTCCGAGCCAGGGTGGGGGCAGGTGGGCCTGGATGTGCAGCCCGGCTCCCTCCTGAAGCCATGCATGGCTGAGCCCGTTACCAGGAAATCCACACACAGAGGTCTAAGTGTGTTCTCATGGATTGCCACTTAAAATGCAAGGAAGCTGGCAAAGGCCCGGTGGCACATGCCTGGAATCCCAGCCCCCTGGGAGGCTGAGACAGGAGGATTGTTAGGAGTTCAAGGCCAGCCTGAACTGCATGGGGAGACCCTGACTCAAAAAACCAAAAAAAAAAAAGAAAGAAAAGAAAAGAAAGAAGCAAGGACACATGGGAAATGGATGCTTACTTTAAAACATGCCAGACATTTTTCTTGACTACAATCACATTCACCCTCCTCTACTGTCGATCTTTATCTGAAACTGTTACCTTTGATCAACAACGACCCGTCCCCTGTCCTCCTCCCTATAGTTAAGACCTGATAATTTCAAATGACATCATCAGGATGCAGAGAACACACAGGACATACCACTGGACCCCCTGCTTTCCTGACTTTTATCCAGGTCAGTCTCTTCCGGGCTGCAGCAGCACAGGGCCTGCAGATGGGCTGTTGTCCTCCCCTGCACCGCCCTCCAGTCCAGCCTCATGCTGGAGCATGAGTGGATGCCTCAGGGCCAGGCTGGCAGCTGTGCTGGGGGGACGGTGTCAGGGGCTTCTGGTGCCCTCTGGACCTCACCCCAGAGTGGAAAGAAATGTGGATGCACAGGCTCTGGCCTACTTGAGGGGAGAGATGAGGGAGCAGAATCCATGGAGGTGGGGATGGCACCACATCCTGATTCTCAGGCAAAGCCAGCCCCCGTGCGTGCCTGGCACTCTGACACAAGAATTTGGCCATTGCATAGTCATGTTTCCTTCGCCTCAGGGATTCGATTATCTTCACAGGGTCCATCCGGCCATCACGTCCAGGACTGTGTCTTCCGGTGCTTGGGGAGCAGCTCTGCAGCCCTAGGACCCAGGAGGTGGTGGCACACAGCCGAGAAGGGCTGGAGTGGTGCCCTTAGCACTGGCTGCAGCCACGTTTCCCTCTCCTGGGACCCCTGAGCCTCCTCCACTCCCCAGCTCCCTGCCTCTCCCTGATAACTAATATCAGAAAGCTCGAGGCTTTGAGACAGGGAGAGAGAAGAAAGAAAAAAAACCGAAAAGCCTTTTAGCTGAGCTCACTGGAATCCTGGTCTCCACGGTTTCTGTGCCTTTTTCACTTCCTGCTGTTGGCTCTCCTTCTAGAGTCAGAGCTGCTTTTTTTCTTTTTTTTTTTTTTTTTTGGTCTTTTTTCTTTTTGTTGGTACCGGGGATCGAACTCACGACTGCCTGCTTTCAAGGCAGGCGCTTATGCCGCTGAGCTAAATCCCCAGCCCCTGCTTTTTTTCTTTTTAAAATAGGAAATGCGCAGCCATTTATCCTTTGTGTACATCGTTATGGTTTATGTCTAGATGTGCCCTCAGAACCTCATGTGCTATAGGTGGGGCTTTCAGGAAGTGAGTGGATCACAGGGCCGTGACACTCATTAGGGTTTAGCTCAGTGACAAGTTTCTGGCTACCTGTGATTTGGGAGGTGAGGCCTGGTCCAAGAAGGTGAGTCACTAGTGCTTGGCCTAAAAGGGTCTATCTCTCTTGATCTTTCTCTCTGTCTCTCTCTTTCTTTCTCTCTCTCTCTGCTTCCTGCCACCATGCCAGGAACTATTTCTCCTGCACCCCACCCATTGCCCGTGCCACACTGCCTTGGAGACAGTGGCTATGCCTATAGACTGAAATCTCTGCAAACCGAGAGCCAAAATAAACCTTTCCTCCTTGGAGTTGTGGGTGTTAGGTATTGTGTCTCAGCGATGAGAAAGTAACTTAAGCATACATAATTTTTTTGGTGATTGGGATTGAACTCAGGGCCTACCGTGCTTGGTCAGTACTCTATCGCTGAGCTACATCCAAAGTCATTCACTCATGCATCCTTTATTTTTACACAGGGTCTTGCTGTATAGTCCAGGTCAGGCTTGAACTCACTGTGTGGCCTCAAACAGGCAGCGATCCTCCTGCCTCAACTTCCTGTGTAGTGGAGATTAGTCGTTGTGCCACTATGCCAAGCTCTAACATGCTGTCTTTATTCTTCAGTCAAATGTTTCTGGCCTATTAGCAAAACACTCACATATAGACTATGATAATTAAATCCACTTTGTTAGATTTTTAGCCATCGGTTTAGTCCAGTCAGGTTGCTATAGCAAAAATACCACAAACTGTGTAGTTTATAAACTAGAAATTTTCTCCCTCAAAGTCTGGAGGTCAAAAAGTTTACCATCAAGGCACAGAACGCTTGGTGCCCAGCAAGTGCTCATTTCCTTATACTGAGGCCTTCTCTGTGACTTCACCAGAGGAAGTGGTGAAGGGTCTCTGAGACCTCTTTTATAGTAGCATTAGCCCCACTTGTGAGGCTCCACCCTCATGACTTACCTCCCGAAGACCCCACACATGACTCTCTCCCTCTGGGGGTCAGGTTTAGTTGTGAACCTGTTAGATACAGATGCCATCTCATCATCCATGTTTAAACTTGACTTAAGTTGTCTGAAACTGAGTCTTACAGCCATCACCTTTGGCCTAGTTAAAAACGTCCTCTTCCTGTGCGGATATTTGTGATATAGCCCAGTTTTTCCTCATTCCCCTCATTCAAAACAACACATCCCACAGTTGCTGAATATGATAAACAAAAAACCTACTGATGAACCTCAGAGTCATGTAATAGGATTTGGCTGGTTGGTTTGGTTTGTTTGTTTTAAAAGCAGGCGCCCCGGGGGGCTGGGAATTTAGCTCAGCGGCATAAGCGCCTGCCTTGCAAGCAGGCAGTCATCAGTTCGATCCCTGGTACCGATAAAAACGAAAAAGACAAAAAAAAAAAAAAAAAAAAAAGAAGAAGAAGAAGAAAAAAAAAGCAGGCGTCCCCTTAGGTTGCCCAAACTGGCACCAAGCTCCTGGGCTCAAGTGATCCTCTCACCTCTCCCTCTCTAGTAGCTGGGGCTACGCAGCTGTGACCACCATGCCTGGCTTCCTCGTGCTTTCTTTAAATCAGCCTCACCTGCATCCCTGAGGAAAGCCTGGGAGCTAATTCCCAGAGATCTAATAGTCGCTCAGCCCCATTCTCCCCCCCCCCCCCGCCCCTTGAACAGGAGTATCCCAGATGCCCCACCCCAAGGCCATGTGAGGCATGCTGTGCTCTTCTTTCTGGACTCTGTCAGCAGCAGGACTGTGTTCATTTCATGACTTTTGCTGTGCCCTGCTGCCTCTTTCGTGTCTTCTCTTCCCCACATACCTGAACCTAACTCTCAGTGACTGTCTTGGTAGGAATAAAATGAACCCAAACAAGAACCGCTGGGTGTCTGCCAGTATAAACCAGTTTCCCGTGAGAAGAAGGGACTCCTGACACAAGTCAGACATACTCAGGGACCAGGCTGTTTGCCAGGATAAAGTAGCCATTGAAAAGCGTACCATAAACACCCGTGACCGCCTGCCTCCCATCAGGGGTGTGGCCAGAAGTTGACAGTCACCCTGAGCCCTCCAGACCAAATTAGAACAAAATCTCAGCCGGTTTCAATTTATGAATCTGAAGAAGATGTGAACATTCAGTACCAGCAGCTACATAAAAACTACAGGACCACACATATTTGTCATCTTATCATTATAAAAGTATATTTTTAAAGGTATAAAGATAGAAAATATTATGTTTAATAGTTTTCTAGGGGTTGGGGATTTAGCTCAGCGGCATAAGCGCCTGCCTTGCAAGCAGGCAGTCATGAGTTCGATCCCCGGTACCGATAAAAAGGAAAAAGACAAAAAAAAAAAAAAATAGTTTTCTAGCTTAATTTATAGTTATTAAATATTAAGACATATGGTATATGATCCTTGGTTTGTCCATTTGTCCCGGGTCCCACAGATGAGAAGGAAAGGCCTGCTCACTTCTGAAACCAACTCAAGTTCACGTGAACTCAGCACGCACCAGCCAGACTCAGGGATGAGAGATAAACAGGCAGTGAAAAGCATTCAAGGTGCTCCGGAATTCAAGCTCTTCTCACCCCGTGTTGCCAATCCTCCCGTCCAGGCCACTTTCCTTTCTCACCTGGGATGAGGCTTTAGGATTTTGTGGGTTTAGCTAAGCTGGAACTCTGTTTCCCAGCATTCTCTTTCCTGTGCAGTTCTGGGTGAGAGTTTGCCTGAGAGGGAGACGGGGCAGGATCTGGAAAGCAGCAGTGCGGCTGTACCGTGGTGGCACTTGGAGGCTGGCCTGGGAAAGGTGTGGCTGCAGCTCGCCTGTGTTTTCACTGCTCCTCGGGCTTCCCCGGTTGGGGTGAGGCAGCAGCAGGGCCCACAGCCCCTCCAGCGGCCCCCGGACCTCTGCTTCAGCCTCTCAGAGGTCGGTGTGTTGATGGCAGCAGCTTCTGCATGTCATCATCAGGACTGGAAACTCGGAGGGCGGGAATGTGGCATGGCCGAGCACTTTCCCAGCTTGCACAAGGCCCTGGTTCGATCCCCAGCACTGCCAAAATTTTTTTAAAATACTGGAGGCTTAGAGGTGGATAAACCTATGCAAAAACCTAGTTTGTCCTTTCAGATTCCAGTTTATTTTCCGGGGTTCCTCTTTCCCTTGCCCTTCCTCTTCATGTCCTGTTCTGTTTCCAGAACTTCCTGTTCATTCCCAGCCCAACACCAGATGCACAAGAGATGGTTTGCCTGTAAACTGCTTAACCAGCACCCATAACTGCAGTAGGTCAAATCTCCATAATACATCCCTTATTTTTAATTAGCTACTCATTTGTGTTTTTGAGACAGAGTCTTGCTATGTAGTTCAGGCTGGCCTCAAACTCTCAGTCCTCCTGCCCCAGCTTCCAAGTGCTGAGATTGCAGAGATGCACCACCACATCCAGCTATAAATCCCTGATTTTGTATCACCCCTAGGGGGCTCCTGCATCACTGACAGAACCCTGATGCATGCTTCTGGATTCCTGCCATGGACTCCTAACTGGTCCCATCTTTCTGTCCCTCCCCCAGCCCTGGACAGAGAGTGACCTTGTTCAAACTTGTCAGATGTGCCACCCTCTGTTCAAACCCCTCCAAAGCTTCCTAGCTCATTCTAAGTAAATGCCAAAGTCCTCACTCAGACCGTGCCAGGCTCGGTTAGATGCTTCCCATTGGAAGGTGCCAGCAGCCACCACTGTCGCATCTGCAAGCACTGCTGGCACTGCCGCCCAGCTGGGAGGCAAGCGCTGGGCTGTGGCGTGAACTCCATTAAGCCTGTGATAGTGGGGACTGCAGCGGCTTCAACACTCGAGTGTGACCCAACTGGACCTCTGAGGATTGGTTTCCCCAGCAACGGCCCAGTGAAATGAGTTAACACAATCCCAAAGTCCAGGTTTTTGCTGCCTTAGGAGTGCAAGCCCCAAGGAAGCGTTATTATACGAACTTTGATTCAGAGCCTGTTGCCCAGGTAACATAGGCTGACATTTAGTATCAAAAGAGGTCTTCAGGGCTGGGAGTATAGGATGGAGGCAGAGCGTTTACTTAGCGTGGGCCCTGGGTTTGATCCCAGCACTACAAAACAACAGCAAAAGAAAAATGAAAACCAAAAATGATTTCAGGGCATGATTTGGGAAATGGATCTCACACCTATGTGAAGGTAATAGGAACCTCGTGGCTGATGGTAAATAGAGGGACACTAACCCTGGCCCTCCGTAGGTATAGTGATTATCAGATTTTGTGCCTGTGGTGAGGGGAAGATATGTTGGAAATCAAGTCCAGCACCAGCTTGTAAGCAGCAGAGTGCCAGAGTATGCTAAGTAAACAGCTTCTATAGTTCCCGGGTCCAATCATCACCTGATAGGGGCCTGAGTCCTGGGATGGTGACACGAAGGTGAACAAACCTAAGAATCTTTGTCTCCTAAATTCTCCCGTGTTCTCTTGGATGGCAGAAGTAGCTCCTCCTCTCTCTCTCTCAAAAACAGTTTCCTCTTCCTTAAGATTATGCAATGATCTTGTGCAAAGCAGGTGCCTCCTAAAATGACATTTGTTCTTCCTTCAGACCTGTTTCTGCTGCACTGCAAATAACTAGGGGGTCAGTTCCTGGCAAATGCTGAGGTAAGCGACAGAAATCCTTACCTGAGAAAATAAGCTGCATATTAGAGAACTAGAAAGACCAGGCTGATATGTAGGAATAGTTTTAGGAGAATCAGTGAGGAGTGGGGGAGTCAGGACAAAGCATAAGACTTGGTAGCTGGGTGTGATGGTGCACTCCTATAGTCCCAGCTATACAGGAGGCTGAGGCAGGGGGGCTGCTTGATTCCAGGAATGCACACTCAGTCTGGGCAACACCCTGTTTCAAGAAAATCAAGTAGCCAGTCATGATGGTGCACACCTGTAATCCCAGTACATAGGAGGCTGAGGCAGGAGAATCATGAATTTGAGGTCATCCTAGGCTATACAGTGAGACTATGCCTCAAAAAAAAAAAAAAAAAAAAAGCAGCTAAACAAAAAAAATAAAAAAATAAAAAGTAGGCTGGGGATGTTAGCTAAGTGGTACAGTACTTGCCTCGCCTACTGAGGCTAGGGTTACAGATATGCACCCCTACATCCAGCTCCCCCTGTTCTTGAGTCTAGACTGGTAGAAGTGACACTGGCCCAGGAGAAGATTGACAGTTTCTGTTTTCTCCCTCTTGGATGCTATCCACTGTGAAAGAAACCCAGCCGCACAGAGACACCTGATGTTGGAGACGATGTGACCCCCAGGAACTATATCTGCCCGGCCAAGGTGCCATTCATGGATGTGAGAAGGTCATCCTGGACTTTGCTGCTCCTTCAAACACTAACCGAGCCTCCCCTGCATTTCAGATTGTGAGAGAGGATAAATGGCTATTGTCTTAAGCCTTTAAATATGGGCAATTTGTTATTCAGCAACAGATAATTGAAATATGAACTTACGGGGGCTGGGGATTTAGCTCAGTGGCATAAGCGCCTGCCTTGCAAGTGTGCGGTCATTGAGTTCGACCCCTGGTACCGGTAAAAAAGAAAAAGACAAAAAAAAAAAAAAAAAAGAAAGAAAGAAATATGAACTTACTAGTTTACAAGGATGGTTTCTTAAACCTTGTGTTAGAAATCGAAATGGAGAGCCAAGCATGGAGGCACACGTCTATAACCCCAGGCTGAAGCAAGGAGGCTGGAAGAGGATCTCAGATTTGAACCCCATAGGGACAATTTAACAAGACCCTATCTCAGAATAAAAACTAAAAAAGAGCTGGGGATGTAGCTCAGTACAAAAGTCTTGGGTTCAATTCCCAGTATAAAAAGAAAAAAAAAAAAAAAGACTGGGCAAGATGAGGTCAAGAAGTTTCCTAATAGAGTAAGAAGAAATAACACAGTTCAGAGAAGCAGGAATGTGAGACCCAAGAACTCAGCCCTGACTATGTTCTCTAGGAGAGCGCAGAAGTTTCTTTTCACCAAAGCAATAAGGAGTTCACAAAAGGAAGGGAGAGGAGCACCAGCCTCTCTGAGTAGCTGATGACACCTACAAAAAAATAAAGAAAAATATTAAAATCCAGGGCTGCTCACCAGCCGATTAGCTGATTAGCAGAAATCTAAGGCTGGAGATAAAACCCAGCAGCAAAGTGCCTACCTGGCAAGGACGAGGTTCTGAGTTTGATTCCTAGTACAAAAACAAAACAAACAAACAAACAAAAAAAGACTGACCGGAGTTACCACAATGGAAAGACACGGCCCCTCATCCAGGTCTTACCTTAGATCTGTTTTCCTAGCCTCAGAATCCCCGAACTACGGAGGAGATCATGCCCCCTGCAGGAACAACTCTGCAATGACACCACAGCTGTATACAGTAATATTCCTCCGCTTCTTCCCCAAGGCTGAGCACTGCTGTGTGCCGCAGTAGCTGCACTGGGACAGAACCACGTCCCGACTTTCCAAAGGCTGTTGAAGACACCGGGTCTGAGCTGGCATGGAAAGTAGGAGGTGAAGCACCATCCTAGTTCCCTGGTTAGAGCAGGAAACAGAATAGGCCGAATGATAGAATTTAGCCTAAGTCCAGTGGGTCTCGCAGAAGCTGAGAGAATTTCTTATGGATTCCACAACCTTCAAAGTAAAGGGTGTTTGACAGGAAGAGCTCAGTGAAGTCTCCTGAAACTGCCTGTGTTACTCAGTGTTCTCCAAAGAGAGCGAACCCGTAGGATGTGTATGCATGTGTGAACCCACATGCATATGGAGAGAGAGATGGATTGATTGATGGATTGATTTTAAGGAATTGGCTCATGCAGTTGTGGAGGCTGGCGAGTCTGAGGCTTGCTGCATAGGCTGGCAGGCTGCAGACAGTGCAGAGCTGATGCTGCAGTTTGACTCCCGCCGCAGCTGCTTTCTTCCACGGAGACGCAAGTCTTTTTCTCTAAGGCCGGCTGACTGCATGGGGCCCACCCACATGGAGGATAATCTGATTTACACAAAGTCTACTGATTTAAATGTTAATCTTACCCAAAAACAACATTTGGGCCTGGGGACATAGCTCTGTAGTAGAGCGCTTGCTTAGTACCCATATGCCCTAGGATCCATCCCAGCACCACAAATAAATAATGAGTAAAAATTATCTTCCCAAAGCTGAGTGTGGTGAAGGCAGGGAGATCTCCTTGAGTTTGAGGCCAGCTAAGGCTACACAGTGAGTTTGAGGACAGCCTAGCTACAGCGTGAGACCCTGTTTCAAAAAACCAAACAAAACCAGTAACATCTAGACTAGTGGGGGTTTTATTTGTTTGTTTTGTGGTACTAGGGACCGGACCCAGGGTCTTACCACTGAGCAACATCCCCAGCTCTTTTTATTTATTTATTTTTTGAGATAGGGTCTCATTCTGTAATTCAGGCTAGCCTTGAACTCACTATGCAGTCCAGGCTGCCCTTGATCTTGTGGTGTTATTTTTTATTTTGAGATAGAGTTTGTTTTTTGGTACTGGGAATCAAACTCAGGACCTTGCACTTGCCAGGCAGGCACTGTGCCACTGAGCTATGTCCCTAGCACCTGAGACAGGGTTTGGTAAATTCCCCATGTGAGACTCAAATTTGCAATCTGCCCACATCAGCCTCCCAAAACACTGGTTACGTGTGTGTTACTACACCCTGCTTGGACTAGTGTTTGACTAAATATCTGGGTACCGTGGCCTGGTCAAGTTCACACGTGAAATTCACCATGACACCACCCTGCCCCATTTATTTCTACAGCATTGTCACCTACTGTTTTGGTTATGTTTATTCTCCATCTGAGTCCACTCCATTCACTTGCCTGGCCTCTGGGAAAGTGGATGGGCAGTAGCAGATATGATCAGGTGAGAACCGGTCACCAGAGCTGCGCGGTAGCTGTGGGCTCCGTCCTGCAGTCAGCATGCTCTTAAGTGCAATGTACAGTGATTGGGTCGTGGAAGGCTTTGTTTTCAGTATCCAGGAGAAGAGATGACCAGAGGCAACTTTCTTTTACATTACACTGTTGCCATGACAGCACCTCTGCTCTCTCCCACAGGGTTTTCCAGACCTCGGTTAGAATATAGTCTTCAGGGCCCTTGATCACCTCGAGGCTACAGAACAACATGCGAGTCCACTCCACGAATGCCACTGTGCTGACTGGACAGGAGCAGGAAATGGTAAGCACCGCACTGAGCCGAGGATGGGAGAGAAATGACAGGAAGACTCACGGTCACGCCACATTGCTGACTTTCTCAGCAGTTCACTGGTTTGGGGCAGGCCAAGGCCACATTCTTTAAGGACCACATGTCCTGCATGCAGAAAGAGCTACAGTGTTTGATGGGCCTCATTAGACATCTGAGGCAAAATGGAGAACATGGAGAACCATTTCTCCAGCCCTTTCTTAGGTGGCCTGGAAGGCTGCCAATTGTGGTCGGGTGCCCAGAGCAAGAAGGAGCAGCAGGTTTAGGTCACAAAACAAGTCGCTTGGGATTAGAGGATCCTGCAGGTACAGTGTTGCCGGAGGTATGTGAGGAGGAAGCTTCATGGGCTGTCTCTGAAACTATAATGAAGCCTCCTAGGGTTCTGGAGTTGGGCCACACTAGTCATGCTCCATCTGGACCAGAAGGTCCTAAGGTGTCTGTTGCTGGACCCTGGTAGTAATGAGGCATCTGACCATTGGATACCAGCTGGCTAGGTGCCTTAAGCTTGATATTATCAAACAGGCATAGCAGCAATCCAATATATATTCATGGCTGGGCCAGGGGGACATGAGCAAATGAAATGAACAGGGGCTCAGACTCCATGGCACCCCTATTGTCCTGACGCCTCTTTCTGTTTGTTTTCTTGTTGTTTACTTTTGTTTTTTGAGAGGAAGTGTTACTGTGTAGCCTAGCCTGGCCTCCAACTCTTCATCTCCTGCCTCAGCCTCCCACATGCTGGGATCATACACAGGAGCCACCACTTGCCGGCCTGACCCCCTTCTTTTGATAAAGGAGATAAAGAATTGAGCCTAATTCACAGAGCAGTTCACAGATAAATCAGTATGGTATTTTGGCACCAGGTGAAATTTACAGTCAGGGATAGTTCTGAAGGACAGTGGGGAATTGCCCCAGGGCAGGAATATGAGCAGTGTACTTTATCATCTTTGGAAGGGAAGGAGAGAAAGAGATACAGACAGATGGAGAGACAGAGAACCAGAGACAGACAGAGAGACAGAGAAGAGAGGCTCTGACATACACCAGTGCCTAATAGGTGGCAAATGGCTTTGCTGGTTGGTCAAGGACATGGAAATAACAAGGCTGGAAGGGGAAAGGGGCAGATGGATGGACCCACAGGAGTGGGCACAAGACATGTGGATCTCTGCGTCTCACACTAATGCTGACCGGAGATCATCTGCAGAGGAGGCTCTAGAGCCAGATGGTCAGGCTGACCCAGTCTGAGGATGTCAGCCAGCCTCTAAATTTTGCCCCCTGTTGCCTTGCAATAAACCTATCAAAGAGCATCCATGGAAGGGACAATGAAGGCAACACGGACCCAACAAGCTAGACTGCCTCTCATCAAGACCGATGCAGCAACTGCCAACAAATAGCCAACCTGGCAGCAGCAGGCAGCAGAACAGCCGCATCAGTTAGAGAGAGCAGCCAGGCACCTGGTGGAAGGTCAGTTACATGGATCAGACCCTTCTGCTTTGGAGACGCCAATGATTCATCCTCGCTGGAATAGTGATTCTCCCAATATGCTGACCCACAGTGCTGGTGCAAGCATCACCCCAAAGACTTTAAAGAATGCTCCACATGCTACATGTATTACCTAAGGCCAGGGAACCTATTTTTATGTTAAAAATAATAATAATAATTTAAAAAGTATTAAGATGGTCACACAAATGTGGGCTTCCCAGTTCTTACCATGTGCCTATCACCCAGAAGCAGCCAGCCTGAGAGAACAACAGAATGGAATGAACCTTCTTTCCAAAGCTTGGGGGGGTTATAAACAGCACACGATACGTCACAAGACCATTGTGGCATGGGAAGGAGCTCGCCTTGTACACAGAGCACTGTACACGGGCCCTGGCACGCAGCAAGTGCTCAATAAATGGGAGATATTAGCCCTGATTGAGCTGGATTGCACCCCAAGGGAAGCTGGGGGTCGGCTTCATCAAGCCCAGTCAGGTGGCTGTGGCTCCCCCTGTGGCCTGACATGCTTGAATACTCTTTGCTGTTCCAAAAGTCCCCAGCTTGAATTCGAGCTGTCTGCCAGCAGGCAGCGCGCAGATGCTGCCACCGAGCAGAGCTGGAAGACAGGAGACCAGAAAACTCTGCAGAGTGCAGGAAATGGAAACTCTGACAAGGATTGGCTGCCTGGGGCCGGGTGGAGGGGATCCAAATGTGATTATAAAAAGCCAGCCTGCAGCCAAAGAGCCGCTTCCTCGCTGCTGCGCCCATCTATCAGCAGGCTCCAGACAGGGGGACGACTTCTCTTCCCTCCTCCAAGGTAGCCCAGGAGCTGAGTGTGGGTGTCACGCTGCCACCCTCTGCCAGGCTGCCTGCCTGAGAGCCTGGCGCCTGACAGCTGGGCTGCCGCGGTCCCTGGAGAGCACTGATGGTGCTCCTGGGCAGGGTCTTTTAGGGAGCTGGGAGACAAACCCCAAGAGGCACAAGGCCTAGACTACCAGGGACCACATCAGTTAGCTCTGGCCTTAACCCTATCATTTCCCTTGGCCACTTCCTTTAGGAAATGAAGATGAAGTCACCTCACCTTCCCAAAGGCCTGGATGATTTCTGAAGCCCTTTTGGAAATCTAATGTGACTGTGAGTTCATCTTTAAGAACAGGTGAAGCTGTCTAGAGTGGTTGCTAAAAGTGTAGACCTCAGCATCAGTCATTGTGGGTTTGAATCCTGAGTGCCATTTCCTGGCTGTGCAGCCTTGAGAATATTACTTAACCTTTCTGAGCCTCAGTTTCCTTATCTATAATGTACAATTGATAGTAAGTGTCCTTGAGGCATAAAGTGCCAAGTAAATGCTCAATACATGGACGGGTTTTTTTTTTTTTTTTTTCAATTGTATGAAACAGCACTGAGCCAGTACAATCTCAGCTACTCCAGAGGCTGAGGCAGAAGGATCACAAGTTCAAGGCCAACCTGGGCAATGTACCAAGACTTTGTC
The DNA here is from genome assembly GCF_034190915.1 of Cavia porcellus. Classification (NCBI taxonomy): domain Eukaryota; kingdom Metazoa; phylum Chordata; class Mammalia; order Rodentia; family Caviidae; genus Cavia; species Cavia porcellus. Next base: position 21,060,570 of record NW_026947508.1, on the reverse strand, counting down.
TCAAAATTTAATAGTGAAAAAGAAAGAAAAGAAATAGCACCAGCTGACAAAGATTACACTGGAGATGAGTGAGGAGCACCTGTACTTTCCTAGTTCATAGTACAGTGCAAAAAGCATAGGTTTTAAGCTTTATCTTTTTTTTTAAATGGGTACCAGGGATCAAACTCATGACCACAGGCTTGCAAGGCAGGTGCTAAATCCCCAGCCCTGAACTTTATCTTGAATATGTATCTAAGCGGCACCATTTGCTGTGTGACCTTGAGTGAGCTCCTTTGTAGCCCTCTGTACTTTCTGAAAATGGAGTTGATGTGTGGCCAGTGTTTGGTGCCTGCCAACATTCACGGCACTGTAGTAAATTTATTTGGAGTGGGAGTGTAGCTCCGTAGTAGAACCTATATGTCACATTCTCCAAGCCCCTGGTTCAATCCCCAGCACTAAGAAAATAAAGGTTTAAAACAACTTTATTGTGTTCTGAGATAGAGTCTCACTACGTAGCCTAAACTGGCGTAGAACTCGGCAATCCTCTTGCCTCAGCCTCCGGAGTGCTGGGATACAGGAGTGCACCACCACACTCAGTGGAACAGACCATCACTACCATAAAGATCAAGAGCACACAGAACACCCGCAGCTCCCAAAAGAGGTCCTGGGCTAGCTCGCGTATCCCCATCTCCCGCCCTTTTAAACGGATCTTCAAAATGGAAACAAAAAGCCAGGGCGGGGCGGAATTCTTTTCTGTCTCTGGTTTAGTGACGAAGCCTGAGCGTGGCGCCACCATGCGGCCGAAGAGGGTATCGCTCTTGTGACACTTGCTACTCCTCGCCTGCGTGGGCAGGTAAGGATCCTGGCGAACGCGTGGATTGTGGGATAGATGGAACTCAGCTGGCTCAGGATCCCCGCTTTAGGGGCCCAGGCATGCTTCTGTACTAGAGGCGCTCTCACAACGGACAGCATGGCGTTGCTATAGTCAGGGTCCCAGGTTCGAATCCCTAAATGTATTCAACCAGTTCGGTGCTAGGCACAGAGCCTGGGAAAAGTCTCTTTCCCTTTGTGACAACACTGTGAAATGGGAGAGTGGTGGCCCGAGTCTCTGGGAATGTTCCTGAGCGTCAAATTCAAAGTAGGGGACCTCTGTCTCCCCACCACCCACACTGTTTACAGGCAGGGAAAAAAAAAAAAAAAAACTAAAAGAGGCATGTGGTTCTGGAGCCCCAGGCACCCTTTCCATGCCTGGTAGAGGTAGGGGTGCAGGGTGGGGACCTCCAGAAGGAGGCGGCCCAGCAGGGTTCCTGGGCTTTTGAGGCTCCAGCTCCCCAGTCCGACCCTGGCTTTCTCTCTGATGAGCTGCTGCTGAATGGGTGGAGCCTTCTGCTGGGGAGCTGGAGGGCGCTCTGCAGAGTACAGGGAGGGCGGGTGGAGTGGGGGCTCTTTACTGTTCTGAGCCCCTTCACAGGCTAACTCTAAGTATTTTGGGGGGGGTACCTGGGATCAAACTCATGACCTCACACTTGCCAGGCAGGTGCTTATGCCCCTGAGCTAAATCCCAGCCCACCTGTGGGCTTTCTTATCTTCATCATACATCTGGAGAAACTGAGGCACTCAGAAATTAAGTTATTTAAATTCTCCCAGCTGGATTAGAACCAAAGGCAGGACTCAAGCCCAGTGGATAACATATCACAAGCCCTGCTTTTAGCCTCTCCAGCCAGACCTCACAGATGGTTTGGGGAAGTCATATCAAGCCTCAGTCCCCTCAATTTGCTGATAGGGAAATCAGCCTGAGTTTAACATTGTTTGAATCTGCTGGGCCCCAGAGAACCACAGCAGCAAACAAATGTGGTGAACAACCTAAAGGAGTCTCACTGCAGCCCTGGCCTTGACTTGCTGGCCTTGAGCTCACTTTGTAGCCAGCCCAGGCTTCTTCTTGAATTTGCAATAATCCTCCTGCCTCAGCCTCCTGAGTGCTAGGATTACAAGCATGCACCACCATACCCGGCTTTGTGTGTGTGTGGTACTAGGAATCAAACTCAGGATCTTGCACTTTTGCCTACACCTTTTTTTGAGACAAAGTTTTGCAGTGTTGCCTGGGATAGTCCCAAACTCCTAGGCTTAAGTGATCCTCCTGCCTCAGCCTTTCAGTGGGACTCATGTGCCATCATGGCTGGACCTTTTTCCTTTCGGAACCCTCCATCATGTCTCCATTTTGGATGGGAAAATCTCAAAGATCCAGCCCAAAAGAAGAGAAAATGGAGAGAAAAACCCATGCAGCAAGTCAAAAAATGTCCCCACGATTTTAGACGGCTCTCTGCAGTGGGAGATGAACAGAGTGGGCAAGTCTGGGGACAGCCCTCTGCTATCAGCCAGGTCCTTATATACCACAGGACTGTGATGGGGTGAAATGGTGCCCCCAGTACCACACAGGAAGTCTCCACAGAAATGGCTGATGTTAGCATTATGAATAACATGGCATTTGTATTGCAGATATAAAGAAAAGAAACTATTGTTTTAATATTATTTTCACATCTGAGGCTCGTCTCTGATTTGGGATGGTAGCACAGGGGATACTGGATTCCCCTCTCAGGGTCTTTGCTTCTCCATGTGGAAGTCAGGGGATTGGACTGCACCCGTGGTTTCCAGACATCCGGATTCCCGGGGCCACAGCTTGGCCTTGGTGACCTGTCTGAGCTCACTTTGGGTGGCAGCGGCATCCTGTCTGTGAGCACCATAAAAAGCAGTAGGGAGGAACAGCCAGTGACTCCCAGGAGCCCTTTCTTTCCTGCTGCCCTCCCTCTTCCAGCTGGAGTCCAGAACCTTCTCTGTCACTCTCCCCAGTGACCTAGATGAGAAAACAGAAAGCACTTTGTCCTGTGAATCACCCTTGCCATGAGAAGCCAACACAGCCTGGCTCTGGCCTGCCCCATCCGCAGGCCCCACCCTCATTTTCCTGTCAGGTCAACCACAGCTCCAGGGACAGAACCAGCTGATTTTGTTTCTGGGCCACAGCAGGGCTGCTACCTGGCTGGAATGCCCTTCCCAAGCTCACCTGCTTGAAAAGCTGCCTTTTGTCCTTCTGAGCACAGTGCAGACATCCCTTTCCTTGACATTTCTCTGTGCCAGAACCTCCTGTCACCCAGTCAGGGCTGGAATGTGCAGGCTTTGTTTCCCAGGGTGCTTTGGGTGCCGGGAGGAAAACTCAGGGTGTTCTCACTGAGAGGAGCCCGCAGCTACTCTCTGGTTAGGCAGGATGGAGCAGCCAGGAGTCGGTTCTCTGTCAAAGCACAGACCCCTCAGACAGAGACTATAAGCAGATCTGGAGGCCTGGGCACGGTCTTCCTTCCTCTCACAACTCGGAGGACAGGTGGCCAGTTTACAGGTGGCACCTGTAGGCCTTTTAACTGGAAAAGAAGAGTAACCCAAGCTCTGGTGGAAAGATTTAAAGTGTGGGAGGCCTGTCAAGGGGAACCCTGGTACCCTGAACAAGACAGGGGAAGGAGGGAGGCTGGGGAAATCAAATAGGCAAAAGGAGCTGGGCATGGTGGCACACACCTGTAATCCCAGCACTCGGGAGGTGAGGCAGGAGGATTGCTGGTCAAAGCCAGCCTGGGCTGCATAGCACATTCAAGGCCAGCCTGAACTGCATAGCAAAACCCTGTCAAAAAAAAAAAAAAAAAAAAAAAGAACGCAAGAAAGAAAAAAAAGCAATAGGAGGAGGGCTGATGCAGCACCAGGGAGAGAGACAGCATGCTGTGGTTCCGGTCTGTAAGTGGGCACGCCAGGCACAATGCTAGCCTGGCCTGCCGGCAGATGTGTGTCTCTGGGAGGGGGCTGCCTGGAAACCCCAGGGCCTGGTCTCCAAAGAGCTATAACTCAAGAGGCCTGGAGCCCTCCATGGAGAGAAAGCAGCGAGGAATCAGGTACTGCAGGCCTCCCCTGATGTCCTTCTTATCCCAGAAATGCTTCTTCATCCCATCCTGCCCTCTCCCGCCCCCACTTCTCATGCCACCTCTGCAGATGGCAATGGCCCGCCTCTGCTGGCATCTCTGGGCCCTAGAGCAACACTGCCTGTGGCAGAGATGCACAAGTAGCAGAGGCGCTGTACAGAAAGGGGTTAACGTGGTCCCTGGCACATAGTAAGCACTCGGTAAATGTCAGCTCCCATCATGATTAAGGACTTGCATAAAACAAAGATGAGGTGTACTCCTGTAGTCCCAGCACTCAGGAGGCTGAAGCAGGAGGATTATGAATTCCAGGGCAGCTTGAGTGACAGCAAATTTGAGGCCAGCCTGAAATATAGATTGAGACTCTGTCTCAAAATAAAAAAAACAAAAAAAAGCATACAACATACTCACAGCACGCACGTGCACATGCACACACACACACACACACACACACACACACACACACACCCTCCATCCCTCCCTCAGGCTGAGCATCAAGGCCAGAGAAAGACGGACAGCTCTGCCCCTGGGACTTCAGATCTCAGGCCTCAGCAGTCCTTGGGTTGAAGGACACTGAAAATGACCTGTCCTTTCAGGGGAGTCTCCATTCTGCCCGGGATCCCTCTGGGCCTATGCAGTGTAACTCTTTGCCTGCACCCCACAGGCATTTCCTGGGCACTCAGTCCCATGCCAGGTTCCATGCCAGTGCTGTGGACACCACAGTGGAACAGACGCGTTCCTGCCTACTTGGAGTTCACAGTGCATCCAACACCCCTCTTCTCCTGCTCACCACCCCTCAGCCCTTCTCCTGTGCCTAACCCCTCCCTTGTCAGTCTTCATGGACCACAGTCACCCCAGAGGATGAAGCAATATGGTAAAGACCCACCAAGATCTATTTTATTTTTACAGTGCTGGGGAATGGACCCAGAGACTTACACATGCCAGGCTAGGGCTTTACCACCAAATCACATCAAAGCCCTTTTGATTTATTTAGAGTCAAGGTTGCCTAGGCAACTTACTGAGACCTTGGCAATAAGTTCAAGGAGGATGCCTTGAACTTGCCATCCTCCTGCCTCAGCCTTCTGAGTAGCCAGGATTATCGGTGTGCATCATACGCTTCATAGGCTAGAAATAACCAGAGCAGCAAGTCAAGAGATGCCCTCATGATTTTAGACTCCTCTGTGAAATTGGCCTTCAGAGAGACACAACTGAGTACGGACCCCCCTTCAGGGATGGGTGGCTTCAATCAAGTTACTTGCTGTTTCAGGGTCCCAGCTCCGAGCTTTAAAGCTAGAGGGTCAGAATACCATCGCCCCTGGCTTCCTGCTCTGCACATCTGCTGGAGATGGAGTGCATGCATCTGCATCCCCTCAGCTCTCTCAGATCCTGGCCCTCGGGGTGGATTTTATTTTTAGAAACAGCCGAGAGACACCTTGTGGTGCCAACTTGGTGACTAAAGTGGGTGGTAGTGCTGAGAAATGCCATGTTTGGTCACAAATCAGTCACTAGAAATTAACAGGGGGTCCTCATGCTAGGATCAAACCTTAAGATGACTCCAAAAATAAGTCCCAGGCGTTGGCAGTGCAGCTCAGGGATAGAGGCCTTCCTCAGGGCCAAAGCAGATAAAATAGCTGAGAGACAATGTTGAGGTTCTTTGTCTTCATCAATTCTCTGGACCTCAGTTTCTTAGTCTGTGAAGTAGGAGACAGAAGGAGTTTGCCTCTCATCTCGGACCAGAACATCTTTCCCAAGTGGTTGATTTTGAGGTGCACCTCTCCAAGATGGAATCTCAACATGCTGTTCCAGCTGGCCTCAAATTCCTGGACTCAAATAATCCTGTCTGTGCCTCATTAGCACACCATTGTGCCCTGCTTAGAGACACATTGGTCTTTAATTATAATAACCCCTTTATCAAGGAGTTTTCTTATTTTTTAGGGCCTTCCAGCCCTCATACACTTGATAACAGGCTCCTTTTTTTTTTCCTCTCAAGGTATTGGGGGGGGGGGCACAATTTCATAGTGCTATGTGCCAGGGAGACCACCAGGTGGCAGTGCAGCCCCAGCCTGGACTTTCCAGACCTCATTATCCTTGAGCAGCTCAACAATTACCAACACCCCTCCCTGGGGTAGGCTCCCCCAGGGTCTAGGGACACTGAAATGAATAATCCCCCTCCCCTGATCTATGGCTTGAGCTCCTGAAGCTCACTTGAGCTATCCATCCAGAAGATTCCTGCATGGCTGCCCCCTCGTCTCCCTTTTCAGAGCTCAGTCCTACAATTCCTGAATCTCTGCACTCCTGAGCCTGGCTTGCAGGACCCTCTGTCATCAGATTTCACTTCTAGGCCCCCAGCCTGTGCTTTCAGCCAGAGCCACTGGAATTTAAAAGAAATGAGAGGCACAGAGGGCCTGGGCTGGGCACTGAGGGTATTGCTAGGAACAGGACATCCCTAAGCCCAGCCTGGAAAAGGGCCTAGATCAGCAGGGGCCAGGGCTGGCAGCAGCTGGAGACTGCTGAAGCAGAGGAGGCCTGTGGCTTCCTGTGAAGAACTGAGGAGCCACTTCCTTTAAGCAGATGGCTAGGGGAGGAGGTAGAAGATTAAGGCTCAAGAAATGGGAGGCTCAGAGGCACAGTGCCTGCCTGGCAAGCGCAAGGTCCTGCATTCGATTCCTAGTACAAAAAAAAAAGAAAAAGAAAATAAATGGGGCCCCAGAAATGTCCTGGGAAGAGACTCAGTAGAATGTTCTCTTTCCTTTCACCTTGGCATCTCCACAGAGCAGACAGCTGAGACAGGCAGGCCTTGTAAGAAAAGCGATGCGTTTTGACACTACAAAGAAGAGAGAAATGTAGGGGTCAGGCTCCTTGGTAGAGATCAGTAAAGAAATGGAGACTTGGTTGCTCTGAAAAGCAAGCCCAAGCACTTAACCCACCATGTACCCAAGTACCAGTACCCAGCCTCAGAGCCCAGAGCCAGAAAGCCAGCCCCAAGTCCTTGGCCTCGAATATCCCAACCCCTAGTTTCCAGTTCCCAGTGGAGGACCTAGCTAGTTGCAAGTCATTCTCCGAGGATTAACTGGACTGCTTCTTCCTCTGTAGCTAACACCAAGGGAAATGCCAGTCCAGCCATGCAAAAAACCACAAAACCCAGTTGAGGTCATTTAACTGCTTTTGTTTTATTTGCACAAGCTAGTGCAGGGTGGTGCTAACCTCCACCCACCCAGACCCCATCCAGTGGAGAACTAGATCCCCCCAGAGCCAGAAGCAAGAAGTTGGACAGAGAAAGCCCTCCCAAAGCAGGCCCAGGCAGCAGAAAAGCAAGGGCTTGGCATGGGACCTTCCAGCTCTTAGTATCACTGCATTACTCTGACCGGCTGTGACCCTGTCTGGGTCTCTGCCTCGCCACTGTCTGGCCAGCAGAAAGCCCTGGCCTGCCTCTCTCATGGGGGCAGGTGTGAGGAACAGGAAGTGTTAGTGGTGGGCAGAAGAGTCTCAGTTACAAGTCACAGCAGGATGGGGAAGGTGGCAGTAGGAGTGATGCCACAGGTGTCCTTCTTGGCAGACTGGTGCCCCAAGAGCACGTATGAATTCTTGATGGCTCAACTCCCAGCACCAAGCGCTACCAAGAGCCCCAGGTGTGGCCTGTAGAAGGGACACAAAGTCTCCATTCAGCCATGATTACTCATCCTTCTCTTAGAACTTACCAGCCACAGCCCATTTCTGCCCCAGTCTTTCCCACTCCTGGCAGAGGTTCCTCCAAGCATGCAAAGTTCCAAGTCAGATGTTTGCCGAAGGCTTTTCCCCCTGAATTTCTCTTCTCTCTTTTTCCCCCTCAATTTTTCATTGACAGCTTCTTTTTCACTCTTTGGTGTCCTCCATTCAAGTACCACCTCCTCAGAGAAGCCCCCCCTGACCTCCTATTATAAAGTAGCCTCCTTATTTCTTACTATTATGATTCCCAAACTTGCTGCCTCTGGAATCATTTTTTTTTCCAGACACAGATTCAATATGTAGTTCAGGGTGACCATGAACTATGTAGCCCAGGCTGGCCTCAGGTTTTCATCCTGCTTCTGTCCCCTGAGTACTGGGGTTGCAGGTATGTGCCACATGTTTGGCTTTTGGAATCACCCAAGGGCTTAAAAAAAAAAATAGTGACATCTGTGTCTGTGTCTCATCCATAGACATTGAGATGCAATTGATCTTGGATGTTGCCAGAACTTTGGAATTAAAAAAACAAAACAAAACAACAAAAACACCTTCCAAGTGATTTTAATATGCAGACAAGAGCAGGAACCACTGTTCCAATCTATCAACCTGCTCCAGCTTTCTGGATAAGGCAGTCAAGAACTAGGAGCCTTGCTTACTCTATGAAGCAGGCCTAAGCATCCAGTCCTAAGTCCTCAAGCCCTAGTCCCCAGCCTCGGAATCCAGCTCCAAATGCCCAGATCCAAGGTTTTATATATATCAATTTATTTAACCCCTGCCACGACCCCTTGAGCATTCTTAGGGTTCCTATTTAACTGATAAAGACAGGTTAAATAACTGTCCTGATTGGTTAGCAAACAGCTAACCAATAACAGAGCCAAGATTTGATCCAGAGTCTGCCTCTTTCTTGAACAGTGCCTGGCAACCAGAGGGGACTCTATAAATAATTGCCCAATGAACGATGACTTAATATTAACTCCTCTTGGCGTCACCCCCCCCCCATTCAACCTATCCACCAGTCAGCCCGTAGATTGTATCTTCTAATTATTTCCATAACTCGTTCACATCTCTCCACTCATGTGATTCCCCTCTCATCCTGCTCACTACCCTCAGTCCCCAGGGCACTCACAAGGTCACCCTAAAAGGCCTCCCCGTGTCTGCTCTTGCTCCCCTGGATCCACTCCTGATAGCCTCCACCAGTACTCATCGCACTTGTAATAAAATCTTGCTTCCTTATGGCCTTCGACATTCTAAATAATCTCTCCCAAACCTCCAGAGCCTTATCTCACGCCCTGCTTCCTTTTCTTTACTAACCTCTTTTTCCTTCCCAGAACCCTCCCAGTGCCTGCTAACATCAATGCCTTCACATAAGCTCCTTCCTTTGCCCGTAACACTTGTTGCTTCAAGAGTTGCTCAGTGTTACTCCTGGGGGACCTGAGCCCTGTCTAAGTTAGACACCTTGTTACTGCAGCACCCCGCACCTTGCATTCCTAGGACTGAGCACAACTGTAAGAAAAGCCTGGTTGGTACGAGCCTTTGTTACTGTCAGGCCTCCTCGCTAGACTGTGAGATCCCTGAAGACAAGCACAGGTCCACTGTCATTTATCGCCAGCGCCCAACACAGCGCTTGGCGCCCCAGAACTTTAGCTGCGTTGATGGACAGATAGATGGACAGGTGGCTATTTGGATGAGGAGTGACTGAGTGAATAAACAAACACACTTTAAAATTAGACTCCTCTCAGCCCTGTCTGTATTTCTGAGCGCAGTTACCAGCGCGGTTCACGTGGGAGTTATTTTCACCTTCAAGAGCCGGCACCCACAGGTCCGCGTAGCCTTTCCCAGGCAAGGCCACGGGGCGGGGCTTCCGGGACGGCTCGAGTGGCGTCATGGATGGGGGCGTGTCTAACTTCCTGATTGGCGGGCAGGGAACGGCGGCGACCCCACCCACTGCCGCTGCGGTTGCCGCGGTTGCGGCGAGAGCGAAGGAGACAGCGAGGCGTCCACGCCGACGGCCACGCGGCGGGGCAGCAGCGCGCTAGCGCCAGCGCGTCGGTGCGTTCGAGGAGCCAGCGAGGCGGAGAGTGGGCGCGAGGCGGGCCGCGGGGCTCACGCGGTTGTGCAGGAAATGGGACAGCACGGGGGACTCGCGGTGCGGCGGAACCACTCCCCGCAGAGCGCGGGCAAAGGTGTGATCTGGCCTCCCCGCGCCTCCAGAGCGGGGCTATTTCAGGTGTCTGACCTCAGCTAGGAAAGTCCCAGAAGCACAGCCCACCCCCCTACGCATGCATGCACACACACACACACACACACACACACACACACACACAGACACGCTGACGCGCTCCGCCTCTCCCCCCACCCCAAACTCAGAACCAAGGGGCCAGGGAGCAGCGCCTGTGGACCTGGTTCTCAGCCCTAGCTCGGTGTGGCCTGAGGCAGCTGCACCTCTGGCTGCTCCGCTGTGCAAGGAAGCGAAGCCGGATGGGCAGAGGTGCCAGGCTCGCACCAGCCCACAGGAGGTGCTCTGTAGACACGTTTCCTCCCTGACCCTGCTCTGCCCGTAACTCGCTCTGTAGCCTGGACCGATTTCACTTAACCTTTGGGGACTCATTCCCCTCCTCCAATCCCAGAGATCCTGAGAGATAAGGCCTTGAGTCCGAGTCCGAGGTGAGCTGGGAGCAGATCTTTCTCTTTTTATGAACCATTGCCCTCTTTCTTCATACATTTCCCAGCCCCAGCTCTGGGCCCTGTGGCCTTGTCACTTGATTTCTCTAAGGTTTCTTTGACCAAATAAGTTTCCTCATCCTTTCTGAAATGGCTCTGAGGAGGTTGTGCCTAGGACAACTAGATTCTTCCCCAGATGTTCTTTTGAGGTCTTGGGTCTGCAGAGATCCTATAAAGGATCCTAGGACTTTTCAGCTCGTTCTTAGAAGGCTGATAGAAAACTCTTGCATAAAACTCTTCTATGGTCCCCTGTTATCCTCAGGCCATGCAGGGCTCTGTTCTCAGCCCCTGCTGTCGCTCAATCCTCTAGCCAGGCTGGCAGCTTTCAGCTGTCTTTTCTACGCATGATTCCCTCTACTGGGACCCCTGCTTCAGGTCCCTATTCCTTTCACCTGGCTAGTCCTTATCCTCAATCATCGGGGAGAAGGTGACTCCTAAAATGGGTCCCTATTCAGCCCAGCACAGTGAGTCACTCCCCTGACCTCACCCAAGGCGGCCTCTCCCCTTCTGCTTCCTTCCTTCCTTCTGACCAGCCTGAACTTTCAGTGCTTTGAAACTACCTGGCTCTGTCTTGCCTCTGGGCTTTTGCCCCTGCTGTTCTCTCAGACCTAAACACTCTACCCTTCCCCTACTTAACTTGCATTGTTCTTCCAAATTTTAGTGTAGAAAAACACTTCCTGAGCTGAGCATGGTATAGCATGTCTGCAGTCCCAACCCTAGGAGGCTGAGGCAGGGAGAAAATAAATCCCAACTGGGACAATTTAGTGTCTTAGTGAGATCCTATCGCTAAATAAAAAATTAGAAAGAGCTGGGACTGTAGCTCAGTGCAAAGGCCTGGGGTTCAATCCCCAGGGGAAGGAGGAGAGGCAGACAGACAGAATCACTTCTCCTAGATGGGGAGAAAGGGCTCCAGGGTCAAATCCTACCATAAGGAGCACATACTTCCTGGGGAGTATTTTATGTCTTTCTCCTCCATTAGAATATAAGTTCCAAGAGAGTAGCTTACTTGTGACTGTGTCCCCCAATAACAATGAGGGGTACAGTGTCTGGCCCAAAATTAGCTCCCTAGGAGTTCACTGAATTAATGACTGCATCTCTATGCAGCATCTGTCCATTCTCACCTCGCATACCTGCAGAGCCAAGGAGTTCACTGTTTTTGAAGCAGCCTGCTTCCTTTGCTTGGTGGAAGGTCTCCTGCTACACCATCCACTGCCCAAGAAAGTCCATGGAGGGAGGCTGGAGAGGAGGGGGTTGGTACTTTGTTACTTGGTACAAAGCTGGGGCCAGATCATCTGTCCTGAGGACTCCTCTAGCCCACCTGACCCTAGTAGGACTCGTAGGTGGCATCATTGGCCAGATGCCCTGCAGCCTGGGCTCCTCTATAGGCCTGGGACTTGAGATACTACCACACCCCATTTCCCCTTTGTCTAGGATCAGCATCTGGAGGGACAGACTTAGTTTATCATCTGGAGAGGGAGTAAATTATTCTGCCATAAGGGCTCTGTGTCCCAGCGCTCAGGGACAGTACTCATAATCTCTGCCGGCCTCTCACCCTGGAACTGTCACCTTGAAACACAGAAGACTTTGGAGGGGGAGCTGCGGTAGCAAACTGCTAATATTCCCAATCGTCAATAGGGGTCGCAGCTCCTAGGTCGTGCAGTATGGGGGTGGTCCCCAGCCCCCAGCTTCAGCCATGTTGGCCTTCCTCGGCTTGTGCAGGGAACCAGCAAAGTCTGCCTCTCTGTTTTCTGTGGCTCTGGCGGTGCTGTTCCCCAGGGTGCCGCCTCTCCTGCCTCCCTTTCTCCTCTGCCCTCCCTCTCTTCTCCCCATCCCCAGGTGTATCCATCATCCCTGTCACCGTGTGCCTGGCACTGGTGCCCTTGGGAAGCTCACAGCAAGAACCAGACAACTGAGGCACAATTCACTCCTCCATCCCTTGCCCTCCCTCCCTGCCCCTGCTCTGCAGTCTGTACTCAGCCAGCAGCAGAACCGAACTGTGAACACGGAGGGTGGAACATGTCACACCTCTGCCGACCCCCACTCATGTCTCCGGGTGTCCAAGGAAAAGCCAGTGGTCTTGCCATGACCCACAGAGCTTTTCATGAGCTGCCTCCTCTGTTCCCCTCCATCCTCCACTCCAGTTGCTGTTTTCAACATGCTTCTACCTCGGGCCTTGATCCTCACCTGGCTCCTGCCAGGATGTCCTCCTCCTCCATTCAGGTGCCTCCCTTCATCCAGGGCCTTCCCTGGCTGCGTTCAGGTCTATTCTTTGTGACTTTTTTTGTGACTTTTTTTTTTTTGTCTTTTTCCTTTTTATTGGTACCGGGGATTGAACTCACGACGGCCTGCTTGCAGGGCAGGCGCTTATGCCGCTGAGCTAAACCTCCAGCCCGTTCAGGTCTATTCTTGGACTTCCTCTTTCAGTCTGTTGGTCTGTTTGTTTCTTCCTGAACCCCCTCCAAGTTGTTTTAATTGAGATTTTGTGTGTGAACTGAGAATTCCCAGAGCAACAATACAAATGGTCTCAAACATATGAAAAGAGGCTCAAACTCACTCAAAAGAAACCTCAAACCAAGACAACTCCAAAGGGGTCCTTTTTTTTTTTTTTTTTTTTTTTACTAGTCTGATTAAAAAATCTGTTTAATAAGGAATCTTTTCATTGGAAGTACTGAAGAATTGAATCCAGGGCCTCATACATGCTAGGCAACCAACCGACCATAAGTTATATTGCTAGTCCTTTTAATTTTTAATTTTATTTTGAGTCAGGTATGGTGGCACACACCTATAATCCCAACACTTGGGATATTGGGGCAGGAAGATAATACAAGACCAACCTGGGCTACATAGTGAGAACATGTCTCAAAAAAAAAAACAATGAAAGAAAAGAAATTTTTGCCAGGCATGGTGGCACACTCCTATAATCCCAGCACTTGGGAGGCTGAGGCCGGGGTGGAGGTGGTCGTTGGAAGTTCAAGACCAACCTGCGCTACAAAGTGAGCCCAAGGCCAGCCTGAACTGTATAGCAAGACCCTGTCTCAAAAAGACCAAAAGAAAGAAAGAAAGAAAAATTTTAATCTCCCTGAGTAGCCCAGACTAGGCTTTAACTCAGCCTCCTGCATGGCTGAGATTATAGGCATGTGCCGAGACACCCAGCTCATACATATCTTTTGCGAACATCTCTGTAAGGAAGCAGAAGTATTTTCACCATTGTTCTCAAAAACTGCTCTCATATCTATGAATATGAATTAGTAAAGCTTTCTAAAAGGGCATTTTGGCAAAATCTGTCAAAATCATAAATGCATACAGATGTCTTACTGCTGAGAATTTATCCATCAGATAGCCTTGCATGAGTAAGAAATGAGGTGTGTATATATATATATATATATATATATATATATATATATATATAGTTATTTTCTACAGCATTGTTTGAAACAGCCCATTAGTAAGGGAGTTAGAGTAGGCACAGCATAGGCAACAGCCGTACAATGGGATGATATGCAGCAAAGAAAAATAAGGGAAATCAATGTTTCCCAACAGGGAAAGTTCTTTAAGGAACACATTTAAAAATGTATTACTTAAAAAGCAAGGCACAAATGGGTGTGGTGGCACACAGCTATAATTGCAGCACTCTGAGAGGCTAAGGTAGGTAGACTGCAAATTTGAACCTAACCTGGGCAATTTAGCAACTTAGCCCGACCTAGTCTCAAAATTTAAAAAAAAAAGTGGAAAAAGAGCTCAGGAGGCAGCTCAGTGCAAAGGAACTGGGTTCAATCCACAATATCATAATACCACACACACGCCTGCAGATAGTAAGGCACACAGGTGGTGAACACAGTGACAAAGAAGCACGACTCAGAAATAGTTCAGCTTTTTTTCAGAAGCAGTTCAAATACAAGTCCTGCTACTGTGCTGGGTTGGAGTGTATCCTACCACAGTTCAGATTATCTGAAGTCTGTGCATATCACCTAGTTGGAAATAGGGTCCCTTTACGGAGTTAAAATGTGGCCACACCTGATTAGAGTGACCCCTAAATCCTATATAATATGTGTCGTTATACCAAGCAGATAATTTGGGAACAGACACAGACAAGCATAGTTCTGTCAGCAGAGATTGGAGAGAAGTGGCCACCAAGCAGCACCAGGGATGCCCGCAGCCATCTGAAAACCAAGAGAGCGTGGAACAGTGTTCCCTGGAGCCTCCAGGAGGAATGAACCCAGATATCACCTTGATTTTGTACTTTAATTTTCTCAATGATGGACCAATTTCTGTTCTATTAAGTTACCTAGTTTGTGTTATAGCATCCCTAGGAAATTAATAAGCTACCTAGAAACTTTGGACAAATTATTATTATGTGTCTCAGTTTTCTCATCTGTAAAATAGATACAATAGTACTTACTTCATAGGATGGGGTTATAGACTTAATCTTTTAAAGATTTAGAACAGTTCTCAGGAGGCAGGAGGATTGCCATGAGTTTGAAGCCAGCCTGGGCAACATATGGAGTTCAACCCCAGCTTGAACTACATAGTGAGACCCTGTCTGTAAAAAAATCAATCAATCAATCAGAATCTAAAGCCTGATGTGGTGCCACCTGCCTCTAGTCCCAGCACTCTTGGAGGCTGAGGCAGGAGGTTGACAAGTTTGAACCTGACCCAAGCAACTTAGCAATTTAGTGAGCTCATTCTCAAAATAAGAAAAGCTGGAAATGTAGCTCAATGTGTGAAGATCCTGGAACTACCTGTCTATCATCTATCTGACACATAGTAATTACTATATAGCTGTTAAATTAAATACATGTTTGCATTTGTATAGAGAAATCCCAGAGACAAAGAAGCATCTAGTAAATGTGGCTGGTAGAAGAGAGGAAATGAGATGGGAGCAAGACTTTGCCTCTTGTAGACTTTTTGTATTTTTTCTTCCGTGAACCATATGGATATACTATTTGAAAACTGAATTGAAAATTATTTTAAAACACAAATCACATTATTCTGCTAAGAAACTCTACAGTGATTTTCCATTTATTTATTTAATTTTTTTGAGTCAGGGTCTCCCTACACAGTTTAGGTTGGCCTTGAGCACATTATGTAGCCTGGATTGGCTTTGAACTCACAGAGATCCTCCT
This sequence comes from Cavia porcellus, assembly GCF_034190915.1. Classification (NCBI taxonomy): domain Eukaryota; kingdom Metazoa; phylum Chordata; class Mammalia; order Rodentia; family Caviidae; genus Cavia; species Cavia porcellus. The sequence goes on along the minus strand of NW_026947508.1, from coordinate 21,045,092 downwards.
GCCTCAGCCTCCTGAGTGCTAGGGTTACAGCTGTGCTTCCCCTCCCGGCCTAGCTTCTGTCAGGGTTTTTGTTTTTTGGGTTTTTTTGTTTTGCTTGGTACCAGGGATCAAGCCTACCACCTGCTGCTTGTCAGGAAGGTGCTTGTTTGTCATGTTTTTAACAAACTCACATTCCTTCCCTGCAAGGGCCAAGACCTGCCTGGATGTGGGTCCCTCTCAGACTCTTCAGCGGGTTTCCTTCTCACTGCCTGAGTCACCCTGCCTCCAGCCTCTGGTTCCCTCACTTCATTAGGATCTCTACCAGATGCCACCTCTGCAGGGAGGCCTTTCACCTGAAACCCCCGCTACCCCCAAAAAAGCTTCAGACATAGTAGTGCAAGCCTATAATCCCTGAACTCTGGGAAACTGAGGCAGGAGGACTGAAAGTTAGAGCCTGGCCTGGGCAATTTGGCAACTTAGCAAGACCCTATCTCAAAAAAAAAAAAAAAAAAAAAAAAGGAAAAAAAAAAAAAAAGCCTGATGGCCAACACTTCCTGGCCCTTCCTTGATTTCTCTCTCTTCAAAGCAGGTATCAACCCTGACAGTGCGTTGTGGATTGTCCCAGCCTAAGGAGCCAGACATGGCGGCGCAGGCCTATAATCCCAGTACTGTGGGAGCTGAGGCAGAATGGTAGCAAGTTCAAAATCAGCCTGGGCAACTTAGCAAGAACGTGTGTCAAAATATAAAAAGCTGGCGATGGGGGAAAAGAAAAGCAGGGCGGGGCTGCGCCTGTCCTGCTCATGGCTCTATCATCAGCCCGGACCCAGAGCCTGGCCCAGTCAGTAAACACCAGGTATGAGCAGGTGAGTGGAGCCACTGTCCCCGGAGGGGCACACAGGGTGTGCAGCCCACAGTAGAGGTTTCATCAGTGTGGCTTTCTTGGGACACTGTCACACTGTCCTCAACCGGACTCCTCCAGGCCACTCTCCCTTTTTCTTCTATCTCTACTGTCCCTTTTCAAGTGACCTTTGCCTTTCACTTGAGGGTGTGACTTGTCTCCTTCATTGTACAATGGCTGCTGTGGCTCCATCTCACTCTGGCTTCCTCCCTTCGAAGAGCTCAGCCTTTGGAGCTGTCTACAGGGAGCATTGTGTCATTTCCTGGCACTGCAGGAACTCCCTGTCCAGCTAGTTCCTCCTCTGTGTCAGTAAATCCTCCCTGCAGTCTAACTGGAATCATTCTCTTTTTGGGGGGAGGGGTACAGGAATGGAACTCAGGACCTTGTGCTTGCCAGGCAGGCCCTGTGCCACTGAGCTGTACCCACTGCCCCTGGAATCATTCTTGCTACAATGCAGAATGAGCTTCCTCTTAGTTCCTGAGGGCTCCAAAGAGCAGCTAGACTATGTTTTCCCTGTAATCTTTGGTTGGTTGTCAGGTGCTGGGGAGGTGACCCTCACTGTGGAGTCTCTGGTCCAAGCTGTCAGGTGGGGCCACACTGGCTTGGTTGGCAGGAAAGGTTTCCCTTATTTGGCTTGGGGATCTCAGTGGGCCTCTTGTGGCTGCTGGCTTCTTGGGTAGTGGTCCATCAGTGGCTGGAATGCGGGAACATGATGTGGTGGGCAAGGTCATAGGAGTTGAGGCACCCAGACAAGTGGAGAGGCTGACCCTTGTAACCTTGACTGTCCACCTCGGGCCTTCCCATCCATCCATTCCTGAAGTCAGTGCACAGTCACACAGAAGCACCCACCATGGTACCATTGGCACCCAGTGCTTTCCTCCTGGAGTCACCCTTCCTGGCTGGAACACAGGAATGACCAGCACCACACTTCTGTGACCATTGTCAAAATTAAATGAGCTATTGTACCTGACCCCTTAACATACACTTGGCTCAGGGGACATATTCAATATCATCAATTCAATCACAAACCCTGAGAGATGCGTTTATAAAATAAAGTCCAAGTTACAGAATATTGGAGACAAGGTAGGGCAGAGAACCTACCGGGCTGCTGTCCTGCTGGGTGACCAGAGAGAAGGCACAGGCTTGGTCCTGCCAGGGGAAGACAGGAATTAGAACAGGGGCTGATGCTTAAAATAAGGAAGCCTGAAACTAAGGGCCTGGGCTGGAGCCGGCTGGCAGCAGAGGCCTCCCCACTTAGAAGCTCGGTTTGCCCCTCTGAAGAGTGGTTAGCAGCGCCCAAGTGATAGGGGGCCTGCAGGATGCAGGAAGAGGGCACACACAACCTACACACAGTAGCCCCGAATGTCAGTCTCACCTAACGGTTACTTTGCACTTCTCAGGAACTTCACATACATCATCTCTGTTCATAACACGGAATTGTTTCCATTTGTTTGTTTTGTTTTAATGCCTGCTTTACATATGAGGAGACTGAGGCTTAAAGAGTTTTTGTGGCTTGTTCAAGGTCACCCTGACCCTTAATGGAGCAGTGAGGGTTTGTCCAGAGGCCCATTACCATGTGAAGAGGCAATGTTCAGACAAGCTTGGGCCAAACCCCAGCTTTTTCATTCATTTATTGCTGTGTGACCTTCAGCAAGTCTCTGGTGCTCTCTGGCCTCGGTTTCCCTATCAGTAAAACAGGAAGAGTGCTTGTCTCTCATAGGGAGAGAATGTATGTAATGTCTAGGTCAGGGGCTGGCACACTGTAGATGCTCAGTAGAGACATTCTATCCTTCCTTGTGTTCCTCCTCTGCAGGGCTCCAGGCCTGGGCATGTGCCAAGCCAAGCTGACCTGGTGTCTCGAGGGACAATATTGTGTTGCCTGCTCCCACACTGATTGGGCCTAGGGAACTGCTGAGAGTCCCCCACACACACACACTAGGGTCTCTTGACTCTGCTGGAGAGTGAGGGACAGTGGTGTCCAGTCTGATGGAGACACAGCCCAATTGAAACAGGGAGATGCTGGCCCCACTCTTGACATCGCCTGCAAACCACAGCATTGTGCCACCTCATTGCACAGGGTGTGTGGACACAGGGGTGGATCCTCCGGAGGGAGGTGTCTGGGCTCTGTCCTAGTCCAGTGAGCCCCTGGGTCGCCTTACCCCGGGAAAGGGAGCAGGAGGTAGTGTAGACAGCATTGGAGAAGCTGGCATCATCTAGGTGGCTCTGGTCAAAAGGGGAGCCCCTCTGGCACTGAAGTTGCAAATGGTGTAATGGAGAGCAGCTGTCCCCAGTAGGCCTGACACCCTCGGCGCTAGCACACATCTCTTCCGCCTGCCACCCACTCTATCACTGAACCCTGCTGTCCCCAAGGCCTCAGACCTCAGAGGCTGCAGGAAGCCCCAGGCAGCATCGAGTCAAGGTGCACTCAGAAAATAAGCCGGCAGGCTGCCCAGGGACTGCAAGGAGACCCAGTAATGCTCCCTGCTGAACTGGGAGTCCCATGCTTGGAGAGGGCTGCTGGGGATGGGAAAGGAGTCTTACCAGAGGCAGAGGGATGGCCAAAGGCACCCGAGCCTTACCTGCAAACCCCAGAGCTCAGGGGCAATGTTGTGCACTGCAGCTGGCTGTACCTTGGTGCCACTGACTTGGAGGCAACAGCAGACATTGGCCCCCCAAAACTGTGATGACTTGTGTCAACTAGTAGGCATGGTTACTGAGAATTGTGCTGAGAATCCCTTCCCTGCCCACCCTTTGCCCACATGTGAGGTCAGTCCATGCCCCTGCCCTATGCAGACTCACTCGGGCACCTCCTGAGCCCGAACATGCTGCTGCTGAAAGGTTCTGTCAATTTCCATTCTGCTCCTAGGATGAAAATCTGCCTTCCTTGACCGCCACCATGATCTGAGCTCTGTAGTCTGAGGCCCGCAAGATGAAGGACATCCTGGCATTAGAAGGCACTGAGCAGGATCTTACTCATGGACAATATGCTATTTACCCTTCAGAATCCTCACAGATACTCCCTCCTCTGGGAAGATACTCCCCAAATGCAGTAAAATTTTTTCTTTCTTTCTTTCTTTCTTTCTTTCTTTCTTTCTTTCTTTCTTTCTTTCTTTCTTTCTTTCTTTCTTTCTTTCTTCTTTTTTTGTGTTTTCAACCAGCATTCATCAAGCACCCTGGCAGATATCAGACTCAGAAGATGTTGGTTAGATGATAAAATTTTGGTTTTGGTTTTGTTCTATTTGTAGCAGTGGGAATTGAACCTATGGGCCTTCACACTGAGCTACCTCCTCATTTCTTTCTTTGTGTTGTTTTATTTTGAGATGCAGTCTCGCTTAAATTACTAAATTGCATAGGCTAGACGTGAACATGGTGATCCTCCTACCTCAGCCTCCCAGAGTGCTAGGATTAGAGATATGAGACACTATGTCTTGCAAGACTACATAAATTCAAGTTTCTGCTTTAGTGGAAATTAAAGTCTAAAAGCCCACATCAACAGAGGCTGGATGGTAGCTCAATGGTAGAGTGTTCATTCTGGATGCAACCCCCAGTATTAAAATGAAAAGAAAACACATCAACTAATACATATAATGACAGTTGGGTATTTTTCCCAAAAAAATCTAACAAGGTATACACATTACATTAGGTGGTGATGTCTCTTTGAGGTCTTTTCTTTTTCTTTCTTTCTTTTCTTTCTTTCTTTCTTTTCTTTCTTTCTTTCTTTCTTTCTTTCTTTCTTTCTTTCTTTCTTTCTTTCTTTCTTTCTTTCTGGACAGGGTCTCATGATGCCATTCAGGCTGACCTTGAACTCACTATTTAACCTAAAGCTGGCCTTCAACTCGTGGCAGTCCTCCTGCCTCAGCTTCCCGTTTGCAGAGATTACAGGCTTGTTCTACGACATCCAGTCCTGAAGTTTCTTATATAGTCACTCCGCATCTGTCTTTTATTTTATTTTTTTATAGCTTTTCAAGTAGCCAGGTCAGGCCAGGTGTGTTGACACATGCGTTTAGCTTTTAAGAGAGTGAGGCAGAATTGTCCTGAATTTGAGGCTGGCCTGGACCACGCATAGTGAGTTTGAGGCCTGCTTTAAGCTACGTGGTGAGTGCAAGGGGGAGCCTGAACTACATAGCATGACCCTATCTCAAAAAAAACCAAGTGACCAGGCCAGTCATCTTAGAGAAATGTTCCACGCTGCGGGTAGGTCTGATGTTTCCCTCTCAGCATTGTTTATCTTATCCCACTAAAATCTGTTGCTCTGTAACTAAGAGTTAGGTCTAAAGCAGGGCTTGGCAAACTTTGTAAAGGACCAGAAAGTAAATATTTTTGGCTTTGCAGGCCATACGGTCTTGGTTGTAGCTACTGAGCTCTGTCATGGCAACACGCAGGCAGCCGCACGCTATACAGAGCCGGGCAGTGTTCCAATGCAGCTATGTTTATGGACACTGAAGTTTGGATTTAACATAATTTTCTTATGTCATGAAATATTATTCTTCCTTAGATTAAAAAAAAAAACTGTTTAAAAATGTGAAAACCAGGGCTGGGCTGTAGCTCAGAGATAGAGTGCATGCTTAGTGGTATACGCAAACCCCTATATTTGATCCCCAGTCCCAAAACAAAACAAACCAAACCAAACCCCAAAATTAAAAACTGTTTTTAGGTCACAGAAAGGCCATCATTGGCTCAGAGTTTGCTGAGCCCCAGACTGGACTTAGGTCACACATGTGGGAGGAGGAAGACTCCTTCCCAGTGATGGTGCCCGCTTGGTAGCCATGCCCTCTCATGCTAGTATAAGGCTAGCAGACAGAGCTATGGGAACCACCGCCCTGCCTGTGGAGAGGCAGGGCCCCTCTGCATGACACCGAGTCACCTTCAGGCCCTGCAACACGCTGTTTTTTACAATCTTTCACTTAGTGGTTTTAGCACCTGCTGTGAACTAAATTTTGTTTTTTGTGCTTTCCTTTCCATCAGATTTTATTAGTACATTTTAGATACACTTAATGATCACATTCATCATAATTTGTACCTGTATATAATATAATTTGATCCTTTTTTCCCATTCCCCTACCCTCCCTTCAATCCCTTTTCCCCTCCCCATTTACAAAAGCTTTGTTTCCATTTTTTCTCTTCTTTCCTCATTTTTAAAACTTTTCACTTCTTTCCTCTTCTCCTCTCCCTCCCTAGTTCCCCCCCCCCCCGCTTCTTTTTATTATTTTCTCCCTATCTCGCAGTACCCAGGGCTGGGGATATAGCTCAGCAGCTGAGCACAGAGATCCTGAGTTCAATTTCCTGTACCAAAACAAATAAAACAAAAAGAAAAGCAAAAACAAAACTAACCAAATGATTCCTATTATGCAGTTTGGTCTTTTTTTTTGGTACCAGGGATTGAACTCACAACCTCATGCTAGGGCTTACACCACTGAACTAAATCCCTGGCCCATTTTGTTCCTTATTTACACTTTTGGCTTCTCACACCAGAGAAACAATTCAGTATTTATATATGTGTGTTCAATTTACTTGTGAACTAAAGTTTTTTTAGGATAAATGTAGCTATTTATTTATTTCGGGTACTAAGAATTGAACTCACAACCTCAGGTTTGCCAGATAGTCCCTGTGCCACTCAGCTAAATCCCCAGCTTTGTGAACTAAATTTTGCCTTTCCCCCACTCATAGCTTCCAGCCTTAACCCCCAGTATGATTATATTAGGAAACACTCCCTTTACAGAAGTAACTAAGGTTAAATAAAGGCATAAGAGTCAAGCCTTGAGCTGGTTGGATTAGGGTATCTAAAAGAAGAGACACCAGCCAAAGATTTAGCTCAGTGATGTAAGAGTCTGCCTGAAAGGCGCAAAATCATGAGTTCAATCCCTAGTACCAAAAAAAAAAAAAAAAAAAAAAGAGACACTGGAAGCCAGGCATGGTGGTGCACAGGGAGGGGCGAGACTGACGCAGGAGGGTCATCACGAGTTCCAGGCCAGCCTGGGCTACACAGCGACTTTAAGGCCAGCGTGGACCATACAGTGAGATGCAGTCTCAATCCTCCCCAAACCATGACACCAGAGAGCTTGCTCACACTCTCTCCCGGTCCCATGAGGACGGAGGGAAAAGGTGGCCATTTGGAAGCCAGAAAGAGAAACCTCACCCGCAAGTAACCTTGCTGGGACTTGCAGCTTCCATGTCTGTAAGAAAATGCATTGGTGTTGTCTCTCTACTTTGTCATAGCCCCCCAAGATTACTAAAAAAGATGGCATTGTCACATCATCACTGGAAACTTTAAGTCAGTGATTCATTTTATTTATTTTTTATTTTTTGGTGGTGGTGCTGGTGCTGGAGATCAAACCCAAGAACTCACACTTGCTGGATGAGTTTTCTACCATCATCCCACATCCCCAGTCTAAATTACTAGGGATTGGGATTGCGAGATGGAGTTTTTCCACTTTTCACGTTCCTTTCATGTTCTTTCTTTCTTTCAAAACAGATAGGTCTGGTTTCACAGGGCTGGAGACTGGGAAGCCCCGGATTGAGAACTGACGAGGCAGATTTTGCTATTCACCCTCCTCTCGCAGCCTAGAGGCTGCCACTCTCTTGCTGCATGGACCCACCGAACCCACTTTCTCTCCAAAGAACTTCCCCTCATCAACTAGGAATGGGCCACAGTGCTGCCTAAGAAGCAGAATATATGCTTAATTCCCTAGGAGAAGCTTTTTGATATTTTTCCTTTGGAAATGGGATTCTGGAATGTGTTTTCTCCTAAGAGGAAAAGACTATGAGGGAGAGAGATGGGTGGCACAGGGGAGCAGGCAGTGGAAGGTGTGAAGTCCTAAAAGGTGAGAGACTGGGGGGGAAGGATGAAAGGAGGGAGTCGAGGGCCGAAGAAGTAAAGCTGTGCGCTGGTCATCTGGGCCCAGACACAGAGCCCATTTACTGAGAAACCCAACAGAAGCCGACCGGGCCTGGTTAGTATTCTGCAGAGGCTGGGAGTCATGGGCCTGTGTGCACTGCAAGCAGCTTTCCCTTACTCCCTCAGAGAAGGATTCCTTCTTGGATTCCTGCAGGCCTGGGCTTTCCCAGAAAACACACTGGGACAGGGTAGGGTAGGGCCTTTACAAAAATGTGAGGACTAACGAGAGAATCCAGGCTAGTTTGAAAGCAGGAGAGAGATGACTAGATGGGAACTGGGCTCGCTTTGTTTGTTTGCTTGCTTGAGACAAGATCTTGCTAAGTAGTTGAGGCTGGTGCTGAAGTCACTATGTAGCCTGGGCCGACCTTGAATTCACAGCAATCCTCCTTCCTCGGCCTCTTCAGTGCTGGGATTACAGGCATGCCCTATCATACTTGGCTTTGTTTTTGGTTTTGGTACTAGTTTTGGGCATTGTTTGAAAGAAGCACGTGAGCACAGGCTCTGGGAGGAAAAAAGATGGGTCAGAGCAGTTGCAATAGGCCCCTGTCATTGCCTCTTGCCCCTGTGATTAACCCTGTGCCACATAAGGCTGGACGTGCTTCCTGTCTGAACACCAGCCGTCACTGACTAGTGACTCAAAGGTTTGAGGGTTTTTTTGTTTTGTCTTTTTGAGACAGAGTCTCACTGTGCAGTTCAGGCTGGACTTGAGCTCCCTTTGTAGCCTAGGCTAGTCTCAAATTCACAATGATCCTCCTGCCTCAGCCTCCTGAGTGCTGGGATAAAGGTTTGAGGTTGATCAGATGCATAAGTGAATTAATGAATGACAGCAAATACTTCACTGAACGCAGTGGTGCACACCTGTGACCCCAGCTATTCACGAGGCTGAAGCAGGAGAATCATGAACTTAAGGCGAGCCTGGGTAACTTAACAAGACACTACCTTTAATTTTTTTTTTTTTTTTTTTTTGTCTTTTTCATTTTTATCGGTACCGGGGATCGAACTCACAACCGCCTGCTTGCAAGGCAGGTGCTTATGCCGCTGAGCTAAACCCCCAGCCCCTAATTTTTAAAAGGGGCTAGTAGGGGCTGGGGATTTAGCTCAGCAGCATAAGCGCCTGCCTTACAAACAGGCAGTCGTGAGTTCAATCCCTGGTACCGATAAAAATGAAAAAGACCAAAAAAATAAAAAAAATAAAAGGGGCTAGTGATATATCCCAGTACAAGTGTTGGCCTAGCATGTGTGAAGGCCTGGATTTGATCCCCAGTACAATAAATAAATAGACAAATAAATATATAAATAAAGCAAACACTTATATGACATTTACTATGGCAAGGACTACCCTAAGGGCTCACTGATTCCTCCTAAGACTTCTTTAAAATGAAGTCTATTATTCCCATTTTACAGATGAGTCAGTTGAGGTACAAAAACAGAAGAAAAGGTCATGAAGCTAGGAAGATACAGAGTTGCTTTAAAACCAGGCAATCTGGGCCCCAAATCTATGTTCCTAACCGCAGTGATTCTGAATGGATAAATGACAACTTAAGAATTCACAAGTCCCTGTCCTAAGTGGTGACTCCCGAGATCAGAGCGCTGATCTCATCAAGACAGTGAACAATGAGGAGAGAAACATGTAATTACAGACTATGGTGCCTGTGAAGAGAAAAACCTGAGTGCCAAGGGCAGGAATGGGGGCCGTCTTCCATGAGGCGGCCTGGAAGGTTTCCCTAGGGAGATGGCGCCTCAGGTGAAGGAGGGAACAGAGCCAGGAATGTGACAGCAAGGAGAAGAGCGTCCTGTGAAGAGGGGACAGTACACAAGAAGGCCAGGAGGCAAAACCAGACAAGGGGTTCCCGTGTGGCAAAAGAGGACGATGGTCCAAGATGGGACTAGAAGTGGCAGAGGCCAGACACACAGGACCTGGGAGACCACGACAAGGCCTTTGGATTTTATGGTTCCTTATAAATATTGTGCTGTATTATTTTTTCAAGTGAAATGAAAAGCAAGCATTAGGAGAATACAAACAAGGGGTAATATAATCTAGTGTGTGTTTAATAAGCAGACATGCACCTCTATACTCCCAGCAGTCTAGCTGGCTGGAGCAGGAAGACAGTAAGTTCAAGCCCAGCCTTGGCAATTAGCAATTTAGGGAGACCCTGTCTGGAAATGAAAAGGATTAAGAGATGTAGCTCAGGGCAAAGGACCTGCAGGAACAGGGAAAAAAAAAAGCAATTTTGTTCTTACATTCATTTGATTATTTGATTATTCACTGATTCTTGAATTCTTCCACTTATTCTTACACTCAATTTGTTTTTCCATTGGGTTTTTATTTGTTCATTTGTTGTCTTAGTTACTTTCCTTGTCACTGGGACAAAATACTTGCCATCCACAAATTACAGGAGAAGAGGTTTATTTGACTCACATTTCAGTCCATGGTCTGCTGGCTCCACAGCAGGGCAGAGGTGCACAGTGGGGGAAGAGCTGCTCCTTTTATGATAGCCAGAAGCAGGGAGAACAAGGAGGCAGCCATACCCTTCTCGGTCACACTCAGGTGACCTGCTTCTTCCCACCGGGCCCCACCCACAAACAAAGTGGCTGACAACCTCCACAGTCCTATCACCGTCCACAAGCTGTGCCCACACATGGGGGGAGACATTCTAGTTAATTCTCGATTCTTGCCTCCTGAGCCATAGTTTATTTTTTAGGCACTATCTCTCTAAATTGCCTAGGTTGGGTTTGCATTGACAATCATCCTGTTTCAGCCTCCCAGAATGTCAGAACTACAAGCATGTGCCGCCACAGAGGCTGATTCACACATTCCTGTACCCAGAGAGCCTGCTATTATATGCCAGGCCCAGGGTGGGCACCGGAAGCATGGACAAAAGCCAGAAACAGACCTTGCCCTTGAAGAAAACACTTCTCATGCTTGTCCCCGGGAGTCAGGGGGACCCCAGGTTGGTAGAAGTGGGGTGGCCATAGAGGAAGGCCTCTTGAGGAGATGCCTGTGAATCCAACCTTGAAGGGTGACTGGGCAAGCCTGATAGATTGGAGGAACCCCAAGAGCAGGGACAAGTCTCTTTCATCTCTGTGCTCCCCAGGGCTGGCACCTGACTGGCAATGATAAATGTTTGTCTGTTAATTGAATGTGTGGACCAGCGGCCAGTCAGAGAGCTGCTCAGCAACAGCGGAGGTCACGATGAGGCCACCTTCCAAAGTCCCTGCACCTCTGCTGCTGCTTCTGTCCCTCTCCTCATCCTGCCTCTTGTTTTCCTCAGACAGTAGCATTCTCATCTGCATCCCTTCACTCTGTCCCACCACAGTTGCTCTGGGACACACCTGAGACTCTGGTGCACACACATACCCACACACGTCTCTACACACCCCTGCCTAGGTACAGAAACACCCCTGCCTACAGAATGTGCCCCAGCTGTTGATTCCACCACCAAGGCCATCAGTGTCATTGCCTGCAATCAGCTGTCCCCCACTTTGATGTTTATACACCTGCCGGTCTCCCCACTGCATCTCAACACACACACACCCCCCTGCACCACCCAATCCTCCCACACATTCCTCTTCCTCCCTAGAAGAGGGAGTTTCCTGGTCTTTGGTTTAAAGCTAAAGAAGTAAAGGGGAGGGCCAAAATGGAACCCCAGGTCAGGTAGAGGTCAGGGATTCCTACTAGGAAACACTGAGATGTGGTAAAGGGTGAAACTCAGTTTTTCTAAAAGTTGGGTGTGTAGCTGTGACCTGAGGTCAAATTGCTCCAAAAAGCAGTTTCCTAAGGTCAGGGTCTCCCCCTGTCCCCACCTCAAATATTCCTGTCCACTCAGTGCCCAGCCACTGAGGAAAGGCAGGCGAGGATCCACGGTGGCGCTGGCGACAGCTGGCTGTGAGAACCTGGGTAAGACCAGGCCTGTTCTGGGTAAGACCTCGGTTTCCCCAGCTGGCAAGGGGCGGGGTGATGGGCTGCACAGTGATAGAGGAAGCCCATCCTCACCTCCGCTGCGGCTGTTCTAAAATGAGCAGGTGCTTCTAGGGCGAGGAGCCCGCCCCTTCGAGGGGCTGGGGGAAGGGGCTGGGGCGCAGGAGAGGAGTGGGGAGAGCAGAACCCCGGGAGGGCGGGAAGTGGGGGCGGGCGGGCCTGGGATCTGGGGGCCCCTCCCTGCTGCGGGCAGCTGGCTTGGGGCTGGGGCGTGACTGCGAACTCTCCCGCCGCCGCCACCGCAAGAAGAGAAGTCCGAGGCGGCTTCCTTCTCCCTGCCCTGAGGGGGTGGCAGGCAGAGGTAGACAGCACCCCAGTTCTCCCCACGTCGTCCGCACTTGTGGCTGCGGGGAGCCCGCATTCACTCGCCCCAGCTCGGCCAGAAACGAGCTCCCCTCGGACCAGGTAGGTGCCGGGGCAGGTGGGGCTGGGAGGGCAGAGGGCACTCGCCCTGGCCAGCCGGGGAGCAGGCTTGAACTTAGGGGGACCCGAGGAAGGTTACAGCCAGGGGACCCCATCCAGAGGGGCTAGGGAGGAAAACGGAGGAGACCTGGCAAGTGAGACTGATTAAAGTTGGAAAGAAGGCTGAGAGTACATGGGACAAGCAGTCTAAAAGGACCCCGAAAGGTCTGATGGGGAAACTGAGGGAACTCCAGAATGAGACTGGGAGAATTGAGAAGGGGCTTGAGAGTCGAGAGAAAGGACTGTCGGGTCCTCCAAAGAGATCTGGGGGAGAAGTAGGTTGGGGGGACCTGAGAGGAGAAATGGAGAGAAGCTGAGGGGCTTGGCAGAGGGGGTAGGCAGGGGTGCTGAGGCCATCAGGTGTGGGGGTTTGCAGAAAGGGGGTCTTGAGGGGTGGGGCACAATTCCAGGGGTCTGCAGAGTCTCCCTATCCCAAATGGGCAGATGCTCGGCGCCAGCAGGGTAGAGGAGGCAGCGGCCCCTGCCCCCCAGACCTCCCAGCCCCTGCAATGGTGGGCGAGCTCCCGACGCCGGGAGACTCCTTCCAGGGGCTGGAGGCGTGGGTCCCAGCTTCCTAGGGAAGTCCCCGCCCTCAGCAGGGATGGCCCTCCCTGGGTCCCCCTCCCGTCCGCCTGCGGTGGCAAGGTCTTGTCCAATGTCCCCTCGGGATCCGGGAATTGCTGGCTGCCCAGACGGAAATCCTGCCTTTGACCGCGAATGCCTGGAGGGGACGTCTCCATGGCAACGTGAGGGCGGAGAGGACAGCCCTGCTGGGTCACTAAGTAGTGCTGGCCGCCCACTTTGGTCCCCGCCTTTGCCCCCATTCTGGGTCTGGGGGATGCCATACCCAACGGGGCAAGGAACCAGTTAGCAGAGACAGTGATATTCAGTTCAGGGATTTTGGGGGAGAGGACCTGCAATCTCAGAGACCTGGATCCCTAGCAAAACTGGTCCCTAAATTGCTGTGTGACTGCAGGGAAGCTTCTTTTGGTCCGTTGAAATTACCCCCCAACATGTGAATCACTACAGAGAGCAGTTTCACAGAAAGAGTTAAGGTTTATCACTAATTCAGCAAATCTGTCCTTCACCTTCTCAAAACATGGCGGAATGAGGACCAGGAAGACTGGATCTCACTGATAGGGCCTCCAAGGACCAGTGCAAAGTTGGCATCTATCAAGGAAATGTCTGTTGAGGCTCCTTCCTGGGGAGATAAACAGGATTGAGATGTGTCCTCCATCGATCGCCATGGTGCCACCCTTGGTTGGTCACCCTTGAGGCATGTAGTCTCTCAGGAACCTGGGAGCCTTCAGCATCCTTCCATTGCAGCAGAAATGGGAGAGCGATGTTTTGTTCCCATATCACAGATGGGAAGGTAGAGGTTTTGGGGTCAGCGGCTCAGGCCCTCAATCCGGGCCTCTCATCTTGATGTGGCAAAGGAGTTAGCCCAAAGCAGAGGCCTGAGTCCCCAGCTCATCATTGCCCAAGCTCAGGTGGCCCTCAGTAGAGGTTGGTGAGGAGGAATGGGTGGGCTTCTGGGGCCTCCCAGCCAGCTTCTGCTCCCCAGAGGGCCGAGGGTGTGAAGCTGTGAATGAGGGTGTGAGAGTGTTTGTGAGTTCTGTTCAGACTTGAGTGAATGAGGGGAGCCTGTGACCGTATGTGTGGGTGTCCCAGTGTCCTCTGCAGTCTCTTGGGGCTGATGCAGTAAAGGAAATGGCTAGACCTTTGCAGCCTGTGTAGAAATACCCCCAGAACTGGGGAAGCAAAGAGTAGCCAAAGCTCTTTCCACACCAAGTGGACTGGATGGAGGGACTTGAGGTGGGAGAAAGCAAGATGTCCCCCACCCCATCTTCAAGCTCTTGCAACACTGAAGACTATCCCCTCTGCTCCTTGTGGTTCATTCATGTTCTTAGCCTCACCCCGGGCCAGGTACACATAAAGACCTCTGGTTTAGAGGCAAGCAGGTAGCTTTCAGCAATGGCTAGAAAACCACCTTTTTATTCAGATGCTCCGAACTGTTGCCCTCAGGACCACGTGGAAGGTAGAGCTAGTGGGCCACAGAGGGATCTGGCTCCGGCTCTCACACACCTTCCTTTGGCTTCCCCAGGGCCATCAGAGTCCGGTAAGGCTTGGCCTAGCCCAGGTGTCCAGGGTGGGGTGGATCTTGAGGCTTCAAGAACCTGAGAACAGGGCTACTGAGAGGTGCAGTCTCAGGGAGGAACATGAGGCTCAGTGACAGGACTGTGGGTGAGGAATGGGGGCAGGATATGAGAACCCAGGCCAGCCACTGCCCAACACTGAGCTCTGGGGGCGAAGCCGGAACTCTTGTATGATGGTGGTTTCCTGCTCTGCCTCAAGTCCCAGTTCCTTTTTGGTGAAATCCCCGGGCCTCCCTGGCAGGCCTGGCTCTCTACCTAGCCTGGGAACTTCTCTTTCTTCTCTGCTGTAGCCAACCCGGCACCCCTGCTCCCCTCAAGGCCCCGTTAGGGCCTTCCTCAAAGGGAAAGGAGGGAAGCGAAGGTTTACTGAGCACCTACTGTGTGCCTGTATGTGTTTTCTGGGCCTTTAATTCGGTGCTCAGGAACAATTTCATGTGCTGGACATCTGTGTTCTTTTTTTTTTTTTTTCCCTTCAGTACTGAGGATTGAACCAGAGTCTTCACACTGAACAACATCTCCAGCTCTTTATATTTTCTTTCTTTCTTTTTCTTTTCTTTTGTTTTCTTTCTAATTTTGAAAGAGTCTCACTGAGCACTGAGCTGCCTGGCCTGGGCTTTAACTTGCTCCTGCCTCAGCCTCCCAGAGTGTTGGGGTTACAGGTATGCACCACCACACCTGGCTCTTGTATTCCTATTTTATAGGCAAAGAAATTGCAGCTCAGAGAGATGTCCTGCCTAGTGTCTCAAGCTAGTTGTCAGTGGGGGTAGAATTTAAGCCTAAATCTGTCTCCAGGTCCTCAGATGTTTGACAGGGTTTAGACAGTGCAGGACATACTGTGTCCACATCAGAACCTTGACATGGCTTTAGGAAGTGAGATTATCAAGTAAAGAAGGGTGGGCCAGGCACTGTGATATACACTTGTAATTCCAGCTTCTCAAGAAGCAGGAAGATCACAAGTTCAAGACCAGCCTGAACAAGTTAGGGACACCATGTTTCAAAATAAAATTTAAAAGGGTGGGGATGTAGCTCATGGGCTCAATCCCTGGCAACCTCCCCCCAAAAAAGAAAGAAAGAAGAAAAGAAATTAAACAAAATGAAAAGAGAAAAAAGAAAGAAAAGCTGTGTGGGCCTGGGGCTCTTGTGTCCGGGAGTAGGGTTGGGTGTGAGACAGGTGCCCGGCCAGGTCGCCAGCTGCCATATAAGAGCAGTGAGATTGACATTTACCAGTCAGATGCAGCATGATCCTCCTCAGCTGCAGAGAGCACAGACAATGCCAGGAACAGAACTCTGCATCCAAATTAATAGTCCTATCATTGAACCTCCTGCCTAGCTGTGTGATGATGGGCAAGTCACCCCTTCACACACACACACACACACACACACACACACACACACACACACACACGAGGCAGATGGACTGATAAATGTCCCTGGGGCCGTGCTACTGTGCGGCATGAGGTTCTCAGCCTCACTCAGTCACTGCATACCGACTAAGCACCTCATCCTATCAAGCCCTCCCAGCTATTTTGCACAGGAGATGCAGACAAGGCACTCACCCACAACACTCCTGAAGAATTGAGCTGGAAGGCCGGGTGTGGTGGTGCATGCCTGTAATCCCAGCACTCAGAAAGCTGAGGCAGGAGGATTGCTGTGAGTTGGAGGCCAGTCTAAGCTACAAATTGAGTTCAAGGCTAGTCTGAACTGCATAGTGAAGCCCTGTCTCGAAAAGACACACACACACACACACACACACACACACGAACCAAGCTGGGCAGGGCTGCACAAGAGTAGCTGCTGGAGAGGAGGAACATTGTGGCCCAGAGCTGGAGCTCAGCTACACCAGCTACACACCCATAATCTAATTTTGACCCTAATGGGACTCTGGGAGCTGAATTCTGTCAGCCAGATGTTCAAGAGACATATTCAGAGCTAAGAGTGTGGCTAAGTGATAGAGTATGTGCACAGCATGCCCAAAGGGCAAGTTCAGTCCCCAGAACTAAAGCAGAGGGGGAGAGAAAGAGACGTATTCACAAACTGAGTCAAGCCCCTGCAGTGCCCAGAATGCTCCTGGTCACTCTTAAGTTGCCCTCTTCCTGGTGTTAGCAGCCAGCCTTTGGAAGCAGTTCAGTGCTTCCAAAAAAAAAAGACTACTTTCTCTTCCCAGGCCATAACTAGGATTTAGAGCACAAAGCATAGGGCCTGGAATGCAGTGGGCACTCATAAAGGGGCATGTATTATTGCTTTTACCAGGACTACCAAATAGAGGAGTGGTTAAGGTGATTTTAGGAGCCAAACTGATTGGCATTGTTTTTTAGCTTTTTTGACTCAAAACGTAATTTTGGGCAGGTGCCTTGGGTAACATGTTTGTGTCTCAGGTATTCGTATCTGTAAAAGAAGGGTTAAAAATAAAACCTACTTTGGGCTAGAGATGTAGCTTAGTGACAGAACACTTGGATAACATGTGCAGGCCCCTGGGTTCAATCATAAGCAATGCAAAGGAAAAAAAAAAAAACCCTACCTCATAAGGTCACAAAATGAGATCATGCATAGGAATTGTTTGGCACGGTGCCAGCCATTGCATAAATGTTTAATAAATTAGCACAGTTTTACTAATAGCTATTGCCACTCAGACTTCTAGGAAGTCCACTTACTCCCCTTAGAATTGTAGGCACGCGGTTGGGATCAGATGCCTAAGCAGAGAGGACCCAGCCTGTGGCCACCACCTTCCCTTTGTTTTCCCTTGGTCTGCTTAGTTCTCTACCTCTCGCTCTTTTTTTCTCTCTGCCTTTCCCTTTTTCTGTTTCTGTCTTTCTGTTGCTCTTCCTCTTTCCCTTGGGCTTCTGTCTCCATTTGTCTCTTTGTCTTTCTGGAAATGATGGGCTGAAGCCAGCTGGCACTGGCTAGGGGGAGCTGATTCCGTGCATCCCCTCCTGGCCCGTCCTTCAGGAAGTCACTTTGGTAGCTTTAAATCAGCCATGGTGGAGCTATTTACAGAAATCAACAAATGTTACAAAACAGGGCTTGGTATTTTGTTTTTCTGAAAGTCAGTTTACCAGCACACCACACTGTTTCTCTTTGTCTTTGTCTTCTTCTGTCTCTCGGTCCTTAGGTTTCTCTGCATTTCTCTGTCTGTTTGTCTGTCTGTCAGTCTCTGCCTCTGTGTGTGTCTCCCTCTCTCTTTTGCTGTCTCGTTCCAGTCTTGTTTCCTCAGAAGAAACCACAGGAGCATGGTCACATGCAGTGTGGCACCTCAGTGCCTTGGGCCATGCAGATGACAGATTCAGTGTTCCACATCCCCTGAGTCCCTCAGCATACCGGTCCCAGAGGCCAGGCCCAGCTGAGGCCTTGGTGCTCTCCAGCCTGGGGTAATAAAACCCTGACATCAGCCCACCTCTGCCTGCTGGCCACAGCCTGCTGGCTGTCAGCCCTGTTAAAGGAACCCTGAACCATACCAGGCATGCAGAATCTGGGGCTCCCCTTGGGCTGACACAGATGCATTGTGGCAGTGTGTGCTTGGGTATTATTGGAGGTGGCAACATTGTTCCTATGTGTGGATCCCAAAGTTGCATAAATTCCTGTCCTCCTCAGAGGAGCTCTGTGCCAAGCTGTGTCTCAAGGGGAGGGCTATGTATATCCGTGTGTCCCCGGGGGGCTCTGCATTTGCTTGTGCTTTTGGGACTGGCTGCAACTGTCTTTGTCTGACAGGCGATGGAGAGATGCCTGGCGATGGTTGGGCGCTCAGGTCTAAGAGTTAAAAGCAGGAGATAACACCCACGTGACCCTGGACAACTTTCTCAGCCTCTCTGTGCCTCAGTTACTTCATCTATAATAATACTTAACATCATAGGGTTGTGAGGGTAAAATGAGGTGGGTGGGTAAAATGTTCAATGCAGTGGCAGGCACGTAGTACATGCTATAAACTTTGCTCTGTGTGTGTGTGTGTGTGTGTGTGTGTGTGTGTGTGTGTGTGTATGGAGGGACGAGGGCTGGAGCTTTGTGTGTGAACTAGCAGATGTGTCTGGAAGCCAGCAGAAGAGCTTGGAGTCTGAATGTTCTGCTGTGGGCAGCAGAACCAACGTGTGTACTTGACAACATGTCTGAGGCCTGCGTGGGTCTAGGTGTGAGCTCGATGCACCGTCTGAGGCGTGTGTTCCTCTTCCGCTGAGAAGATCTTCATTCTCACCCTGTAACCTTTGGTTTCGTATTACTCTGTCTTTTACTTTCCTGAAACTTCAGCTTGGCCCTGGACATCCCCTCTTTGTTCTCCCTGCCTTGCCCCTCATCAACCTGCAGCATTCTGGGGGACATCCCACCCAGCGGCCTTACCTGGAGACAAAGGCTCCTTACCCAGGACAAAGGCTTCAGTGAGGGCCTTGTGAACAGGGGCTATTTCATGGCAGGCCTCTCACAGTTTGCCGCATGGGTGTCACCCTGTCCATCACAGGAGACACAGGGTCATCGATGGGTGAGAGGTAGGTGGGGCTGGGCTATAGGTCAGAGCACTGATAGGACAGAACCATTTACTGGCAACAGGACCTGCTGGGTCCAGGAAAGCTTCCCAGAAGAGATAAGTGGTCTAAGTAGGAAGGGCAGGACCTAGAGAAAGAGGAAGAGGATATTGAGAAGGGAAAATGGACTGGGGCCAAAAAGGCAATTGGAGGGCCCTATCCCTAGGATCTTCAGAACCCTCTAGGGGAATTCAGATTCATCAGGTTGGCCCCACCCTACAGCGTCTTAGGAAACCAAGTCTCGTCCCCAGGAAGTTCCTCTCTGTGTGTTGCAATGGCAAGAGTTTCTGGCTGGGGGAGGGTGGGGACCCCTTGCTCAATGACTTGCCTGCTGTGTTGCTCAGTGGACACAGATGTCAGTGAAGGCTCAGCTTAATCGGGGAGGTACCAAAGACCTTGTTGGTCCCAGCTTCTGACCTAGGTCTTTCTTTTCCTGGTGTGGGGATGGAGGGGAGCTCTGGAGGCTGCTGTCCACTTTCATTCTGGCACCAGAGGAGACCCAGGCTCTGCAGGGCATGCCCACCCAGACTCGGAGCAGAGATGGGGTTCCAGGGGAGCATTTGGTTTTAGGAGGCAGGAACTGGGACCTGAGCAATGAGGGAGCTGAGCAGATCTTGAGAGAAATCCAGGTCGATAAAGTTGAGTCTAAATTCAAAACTGTACATGTCTGACTATACAAGTATGCTAAATTGAGAGGCAGTCTTACGTACGTATCTACGGATTTTTTTTTCTTTCTGATACTGAGGACTGAACCCCAGGGCCTTTACACTAAGCTACATCCTTAGCCCTTTTTAAATTTTTTACTTTGAGACAAGGTCTGGTTATGTCGCTATATTACCTAGACGGAACTCAAATTTGCAATCTTCCTGCCCAAGCCTCCCAAAGTACTAGAATTGGAATTGGAGGTGTGCACCATCACCCTTGACTGGGCTCCTCTTGCATTTTTTTTTTGTACTAGGAATTAAAACTCATGACCTTGCACTTACCAAGCAGGTACTTGTGCTTCTGAAATATATATATATATATTTTTTTTTTTTGGGGGGGGGGGACAGGGTCTCACTATATTGCCCAAGCTGGTGTGGAACTCCCAAGTGATCCTCTTGCCTCAGCCTCACAATTGCTGGGACCACAGCCGGCGTGTGCCACAGCACCTTGCCTGTGTTACTATTATGCATCAGAGCTTGGGCTCACTGCAGAGCTGTGCTGGTGGTGGCAAGCGTATTCATCCAAGCAAATGGTGGGACTGTTGTGTGCCTGTGTGCTGTGTGAGTGTGTGTCACATGTGTGTGCGAGGATGAGGGAGCTGGTGTGGGTGGCGTGTCCTTTGAGAGAGTAGATGAGTGAGTGTGCCAGGGGCAGTAGGAAGGAAAATGAAGGCAGAAGTTGTGCTGGGGCAGAGCCCAGGCCTTCTGGCTTCCTGAAGAGGGCGGGAGCCAGGCAGCTGGCTGGCAGGAACACTGGCAGGGCCTTCATCTTTCATGTCCTTCTGTCTCACCCTCAGGTCTCCTGCCCCTCCCAAGGACCATGCTGAAGCCCTGCTGACACAGGAGTAGGGGCCTGAGGGGTGAGTGGGGGCTGGGGAGTCCTAAGGCTTTCAGGGTCAGGAAACAGAGTGGGGGTGGCCTTCCTGGGCCCCACAGTGCCTAGCAGCCCCCTCCTCCTGCCAGGGCCCTGTTGCTAGGTAACAGATGGGGGAGCCAGAATGAGGCAGCTTGAGAGGCCAGAGGCTGGACCCACAACAGGAAATGGCCTTGATCCCCCTCTGCGGGGAATCTCCAGGTGCAGGCAGAGTGTACAAGAGCACACATGCACACACACACACACACACACACTTAGAAGCGTGCACACACAGAGGGTCATGTACATATGCACAGACTCATACATGTTCACCGAGATCAGGCACAAATGCTTCCACACAGAGCTACATATACAGGCATAGCCACATAGACCAGAGACATCTACTCATATAGACCTGTGTGCACAGAGGGACGTCCACAGACACACTCTAACAGAAACACACATGCACACTCATAAAGGTATGTACACACATAACCAAATACATATGCAGCAAGTTATATCAACCTGCACACATACATTTATGAAGAACTGAACATGCACACGCACACAAACAAACATACTTAGAGACGCATGAAGACTCACATGCACAAGAATCCTAAAGGAGTCACAGAAATACAACACATCAAAGCAGTGGGAGCAAAACATATATAAATCAACATAGTGACATCCTGATGTAGAAAACTAGCCCCAGAAATCTGAGTGTGGTGGCACACATCCTTGGGAAACTGAGGCAGAAGGATTGTGAGTTCCAGGCCAATGTAACATAACAATACCCTGTCTCAAAAAAAAAAAGCCAGCCAGGCACCTACCTGTAATCCCAGAACTCAGGAGGCTGAGGCAAGAGAATTACCAGGAATTTTTGGCAAGCCTGGGTTACATAGTGAGACTCTAAAAGGAAGACAAAGAGGTGAAGGAGGAGAAAAAAGAAGGAAAAGACAAATAAGAGGGAGGAGAAGTTGGAGAAGAACAAGACAAGAGAGGTGGCAAGTGCAAGGTCATGAGTTTGATGCCTGGTACTCCCTCCCCCCAAGAAAAGATAGGAGAAGATAAGTGAAGAAAGGAAAGCCAGCCCCAGAGATGTAGACAGAGAAGAAGACAAGACAGGAGGACACATACTCTCTACAAACATGCAACAGAGGCAGCTGAGAGATAAAGCAAAGGGTGGCCTTGCCCACCTTTGTCCCTCACTAGGGAAGACCTCCCTCCAGGCCCTCACCCGTCCACCCACACCACTTTTACACTCACCCCCCCCACACCAACACACATGTGTATCCATGCGTGTGCATTCGTGTGTGTGTGTGCACATACTTGTGCATTGGTGGGTGCACCTGGCAGGGCTCCCGAGTGAGGCCTGTCCCCATTCTACAGCAGGGTGCCTGGCATGGGCTGTGTGTTCTGCAAGAAGTTGGAGCCAGGGCCCAAGGAGGATGTTGACCTGGAAGAGAAATTCAGGAGCCATGGGGCTGCAGACCGCTACGGCCCTGACCCCACTCGGTCCTGGCCTGCATCCTCCTTTGCCCAGATCCCCAACTACAACAACTTCTCCGCTCAGCCCGCCAGCCCCGCCTTCCTCGATGCTGGCACTATCAGGGGCATCACAGGTGAGTCCGGAGGGCTGGAACCAGGTGCCCCCTGGGTCCTGGAGGACACGGGGGAAGAGGAGAACTGGACTCAGCTCCAGAAGCCTCCAGACTGATACGGGAGACACAGCCTGCTTCTTGAACTCAGGCAGGCTGAGGGAGTGGGCACAGCCCTACTCTGGAACCCCAGTATGCTGAATGCTGAAAGGGGGGTGCTGATGATAGAGATGAGTGGTAAAGAGGATTCTTCAGGTGCCACTGCCCAAGTGGGAAGTCTTGGTGGGGAAGAGTTAGAGTGGGCAACCTGGGGACTTCCCAGGGGGAGAAAGGCATGAAGCTGTGTGTCCTGGACCTGTGGGGAGATCAGTCTGTGAGGCCCAAATCAGAAATCCACTGGACTCCAAATGTCTTTGGGCACCAGGGTGCTGCAGCAGTGGGGAGGCTCAGTGCCTGACTGGGAGTGCCACCCTTTTGTGCCCTATTTTGTGCCCTACTCTGCTGAGCAACCTTGACTCTGCAGGGACTGGGGTGACCTTGTTCATCGCCCTGTATGACTATGAGGCCCGGACAGAGGATGACCTTACCTTCACCAAGGGCGAGAAGTTCCACATCCTGAACAATACGTAAGTGACCAGGCCACCGAGCCCGGGGCATGGTCTTGAGCCAGGAGCAGGACTCAGAAAACAGTCCCATCTGGTCCCTATCTGCAGAAAGCTCCAGCCTAGTTGGCAAAAATCCTCAGTCAGGATGAGAGGTTTAGTTCCATGGTAGAGTGCTTAGCTGGCACCCATCCCCAGCACCTCAAAAAAAATAAATAAATAAAATAAAACAAGACTAAACGAAGCCAGCTATGGTGGCACATGCTTGTAATGCCAGCTCCTTGAAAATTCAAGGCCAGGCTGGGCAAGTTAGTGAGATTCTGTCTCAAAATTTAAAAAATAAAACAGAGGGAGGATAGGGAGATAGCTCAGGGGTAGAGCATTTACCTAGCATGTAGAGAGTCCTGGGTTCAATCCCCAGCACTGTCAAAAACAAAGGAAAGGGACTGGGGACATAGCTCCGTGGCACAGTGCCTACCTGGCAAGTGCAAGGTCATGAGTTTCATTCCCAGTACCAAAAAAAAAAAAAAAAAAAAAAAAAAAAAAACACCAAAACAAAAGAAAAATATCCTGGGTGGCTCATGTCTGTAATCCCAGCACTCAGGAGGCTGAGGCAATAGGATCACCATGAGTTTGAGGTCACCTGGGCTGCACAGTGAATTCAAGGCCAGCCTGAACTGCACAGTGAGACCTTGTCTCAAAAAAAAAAAAAAAAAAAAAAAAAGAGAGAGAGAGAGAGAGAAAAGTACCCTAGAGAATTGCCATTATGTGGGGGAAAAGGACGTGAGGAATTATGGGTAGAGAAAGAACAGCAAACATGGCGATCAAAGGTTTCCTGGAGAAGGTGGTTTTTAATCTGAGACAGAAAAATGAGTGGACAAAAAGGAAGAGATGTGAAAAAAGTGACAAGAGAATGAGAATAAATAATGCCTTCTAGAATCCACCAAGTGATTCAGTCTAGGTGGATCACAAAGAAGAAGATGCAGACCTAGGGGTGTAGCTCAATGGTACAGCACTTGCCTAGCATATGCAAGGCCCCGGAGTTGGTCCCCAGCACCAAAGGAGGGGAATGTGAACTGCAAAATGGAGGGAGTAGAAGCAGGAGAGGTGGAGGAGAGGTGGATGGGGATTCTGCACAGCTTTTTAAACCATGTTGAGGAGTCTGGATTTTATCCAGAAAAAAATATGTAGTTCTTGAGAGGTTTTCAGTGAAGAAGTGACCTAGTCAAGGCTCTGCTATATCTCTAAACCCCAGCTCAGCTGAGGAGCAAAAGGAAGCAGCCAGGAGGTCCAGATGTCCTCACATTAATTCCTTCTTCAAAGCAAAGCCCTCCTGGGGCAGCCACAGAGGCTGGGGGCTGAGCAAACAGAAGCCCCCTGCAGGCAATACCCAAGGTAAAGGGGCTGGCAGGGCCAGTCTCTAGGTCTCTAACTGATCCTCTGGATCCTCTGTGTGGCCCTGTGTGGCCCTGTGCGACCTCAGAGAGTCCCAGGGACTGGAGCTACCACTGACCACCCCCCTGTTCTGTGCCTACAGTGAAGGTGACTGGTGGGAAGCTCGGTCCCTCAGCTCTGGACAAACTGGCTATGTTCCCAGCAACTACGTGGCCCCTGTGGACTCCATCCAAGCTGAAGAGTGAGTGGGAAGCCGGACAAGGCCGGCCCTGTGGACAGGACCTTGGAGTCCAGACTCCGAGGCCATCTCTTAGACAAGTCATTGCTCTCTTCTGAGCCTGCCTCCTCAGCTAAAATTGTTAAAGGCAATTGTGGGGATCAAAGATAATAATGATAATAGCAATCCATAGTATTTACATAGCAGGTGCTAAGTTCCAGACACTCTACAAAGTGCTTTGTCTGTGTCAACAGAGTTAGAAAC
This sequence comes from Cavia porcellus, assembly GCF_034190915.1. NCBI lineage: Eukaryota > Metazoa > Chordata > Mammalia > Rodentia > Caviidae > Cavia > Cavia porcellus. The sequence goes on along the minus strand of NW_026947508.1, from coordinate 21,020,582 downwards.
TATTATTGTGCTGTTTCGCAAATGAGGAAGCTGAGACACAGAGAAAGGAAATATCTCGCCTAAGTTCAGATGGTTGTAAGTGGCAGAGGAGGGTATGAACCCAGATTTTCTGGCTGCATTTGCTAGGCGTTGGACACCTCACCTCCCAGTGACAGCAACAATGGAAGAACTTTAAAAAACTGTAAAGTTGGGTCTGGAGGTGTAGCTCAGTAGAAGAACATTTGCCTGCCATGCCTGAGGCTCTCGGCACTATAAAACAAAACTGTAAAGTGGAAGTTGGGGATGTGGCTCAGGAGTAAAATATGTGCTTATGAGGTAAGATCAAACACTGCATTTAAATAAAATTTTATGTCAGTTAAAGACACATTGCAATTAATCCCCTTTAAAATACCACCCTGCTTCACACCCACCCCATTCTTCTTGCCACTTTCTGAAGCAGTTCGGGAAGTCTTTTGTGAGTGTCTTTTTGTGACTGCCTCTATGTCCTGAATTGATTCGAAACATTTACAGCAATTTTTGTCAAAGAAAAATACTATGGTGTGCACTCATCCATCTTATTCACTGGATCTGGCACCATGTGACTTTTGGCTCTTCCCCAGAGTCAAAATGACCATGAAAGACAAACATTTTGAATGGATTCAGGACACGGAGGCCAGTCATAACAGCATAACTAAAGACGCTCAGGACAGAGGACTTCCAAAAATGCTTCAGCAAGTGGCAAGAACAATGGGATAAGTGTGTTTGATGTGAAGAGTATTTTGAGGGAGATTAATGGCAATGAATCTTTCACTGTAATATATTTTTAAAATTTAAATATTTGCCGTATTCCGTGACCACGCCTTATGGTATACACAAGGTTAAATAATTGTAAAGAAACATTATTTAAAATTAATTCTATTACATGCTGGGTATGGTGACTCACGGCTGCAATCTCAGCACTCAAGAGGCTGAGGCAGGAGGATCGTTGCAAGTTTGAGACCAATCTGGGCTACAAAGTGAACTCAAGGCCAGCCTGAACTGCATAGCGAGACCCTGTCTCAAAAAACAACAAAAAAATGAATTCTATTACAAAACTAAGGAAGGGTTGGGGGTGCAGATCATAGCAGAGCACCAAAGAAAAAGGTAGAGAATTACCATTTACAGGGTACCTTTGAGACACTGTAACAGATACTTTACCTATTTTAATTCATTAACTCTCAATATACCATCATTGACATCATTGACATTATTAGTGTCCTTTTTTTTTACATATAAGGAGATTGAGGCTCATCAAAATCTTTTATGATCTATCCTTAGGATTGGGGATACAGCCAAGTGGTAGAGCCCTTGCTTAGCATGCACGGGGTCCTGGGTTTGATCCCCAGGACCTCAGAAAAAATAATCTATCCTCATTTGTGCTATATGCTTATGAGGAAACAAAAAGTGGAAAGGATTTTGTGCACTGGGAATCTCCAGGAGCTGGTGTCAATTTGCAGTGGAAAGAATCAAGGATGACTTGAAGTCTTGAGCTGACTGGGGATGGTACCAGCTGCTAAAATGGAGGACAGCTGGGGAAGAGGGAGGTACACAGACTCTGGGAGGGGGACTTGCTAGATTGAGAGGAACCCCTCGGTGGAGGAGGCTGCCTGCAATTAGATTAGATTGTACCCAATATGGAAGGTGCTCGGACTATGCCCAGTGCCCCTGCTTCCCATCTGCAGCCACGCTGCTGAATTAGCTGGGGAAGGGCTCATTTTCTTTTCTTTTTTTTTTTTTTGGCTTTTTCATTTTTATCAGTACCAGGGATCAAACTCACGACTGCCTGCTTGCAAGGCAGGCGCTTATGCCGCTGAGCTAAATCCCCAGCCCCAGGGCTGGAGAAAGGGATTGGCCCTATGGCCCTAGATTGAGGAAATCTGCCTTGAAGGAAAAGGAGCGCTGGGTAAATGAAAGAAACAAGGCCAGGGCAACACCAAAGAGCCAAGATGGTGAGAAGTTTCAGAAAACAGGAGCGGAAGTGTCAGGCAGGGGCTGCCACTGGATTCGGCGATGGGGGTGATCTTGATGCGAACGAGCGAGCTCACTCTGTGGAGTAGGGGCAGAGGCCAGAGAGCAGAGCCTGGGAGGGCGTGGGAGGTGAAGAAGTGGAGCCCCAAGTGTGAGGCACCATTTCAAGTGCAGCCAAGGTGAGAAGACAGAGCACAGTGGTGGCAGCAAGAAAGGACTTAGGACACTTGCCTTAAGGAAGGGATGAAATGTGCATTTGTGGGATCTGCTCATGTGCTGGGGCAGGGGTTTCCCTGACCAGAGGAAAGTGGGCCCAGGGCACAGGTGGCCTTAAGTCTGGGAAAATGGCAGGAGGCACAAAGGAAAAGAAGGTGATGGCGGAAGGGCTGGAGGTTTGGGGGTTCATGTTGTGTCCGCTCCTCGGGTGCAGGGTCAGGATGTCTGAGAGGTGCTCGGGGCAGTGTTGTGGTAAACAGCTCAGACAGCTCAGGTTCCTATTCTGGCATCTCACTGTAGCCTCAGGCAAGTCACTTAACCACTAGATAGCTCAATTTCCTCATCTGTCTAATGGGTGTTAATAATAGTACCTAGCTCTCCGCACTGACCTGAGAATTAAATGAATGCATGTTGTATAAAGCAGAGCCTGTCTTATTGCTTTTATTACATTGATTATTAAGGAAGAAGCTAATGTCATGAGTGTGGGTGGAGGCAAAGATTTGAAAAACCTTGGGACTGTGTCCTGTCTAGACAGCCCTTCGACAGTTTCTCCTTCCTCCTCCTCCGTACACCATTTGCCAATGTTTTCTTCTGTTTCCCACATTGTGCCTAGTACTCAGGTGTGGACTTGCCATCCCACAGTCCCCTGAGACTTCTGCAGCCCTGGATTTCAAAACTATGCTCCCTTTAAGTGAGCACTTGCTAATCGCAGGCCAGTTTAGTGATCGGGTGACATCTGAGTCTTCTATGGCACCTGTGATCGCTTCAACCCTCCCCTTGTATCAGGGTGATTAAAAAATGTAGTGAATGGCTAAATTAAAACTTTTATTACAGTAGAGACACATTGCCATTAATCCCCATCCAACTACTTCTTCTTGATTTGAATACACATCTCCTTGTTCTTGGCACTGTGTCTTTTACTGTAACATTTTTAAAAAATTAAACAGTCACCATATTTTTTGACCACCCCATGTACTTGCATAGTTCATACAGAGCTATAATTCAATCCCAGAAAGAATCCCCAGGAGAAAGGAAAATGAAAAAAAAGCCCAAGGTTAAATTTGAGACTTAGGACAACATCCTCGATTTAAGAGAGAAGACAAAGTAATACTCAGCTAAGCAGAAGCAGTCAGAAAGGGGAACAGAAGCAAGAGAGATGTTGTTCTAGTACCCAGGGAAGGAACAAAAATTGGCCAGGGGTAGTGTAGGGGCAGAGTGATGGCCTGGGGTGGTGGATAAAGACCTAAAGTGAGGGGCTGGGGATTTAGCTCAGTGGCATAAGTGCCTGCCTTGCAAGCAGGCAGTCGTGAGTTTGATCCCCAGTACTGATAAAAAAGGAAAAAGAAAAAAAAAAAGACCTAAAGTGGGTGACAGAGGATTCTAGGGGTGCATTTCAGACAGAACTCCTGGGCAGGTCACTTTCCCTCTTTGAACCTCAAGTCCCTTATCTGCAAAACAAATCCATGGCAGACTCTAGTAAGATGGACTAAGAGACCTGTGGCACCCTGACAAGGTCACTAGTGGCCTTCCAGCTGTTTTGAGATACTCAAAGCACTGAGAGCTAACCTTTACTGGGCACCTACTATATGCCAGGCAACCCCCTCCCTTTTCTGTGCTCCTGGAGCCCAGACAGTGAAGCAGGTATTTGGGCCTGTTTTTACAGGTGAGGAAACTGAGTCTTGGCTTGTGAGGAGACTGCCCAGGAGGCTGAGTTGGGGACTGAAGAAAGAGTACCTGATTCTTGCCTGCCCTTCCCAACAGGTGGTACTTTGGAAAGATCGGGAGGAAGGATGCAGAGAGGCAGCTGCTCTCACCAGGCAACCCCCAGGGTGCCTTCCTCATCCGGGAGAGTGAGACCACCAAAGGTGGGGGCAGGCCCAGCCATCTGGGTGGGCTTAAGGTTGGTAGGGGGTTGACTGAGTAGGGTCAAAACTGGAATCAACTGAAGGGACAGAACTCAGTCTGGTTCTGGATTCCAAAGATGTGACCTTCAGACTTCAGAGCTTCCAGCTTGTGAGAGGGGTCTCTTCCAGCTACCACAATGAGAGAGGGGGACAGTGGACTCAAAGCAACTCTTCCCCACAGGTGCCTACTCCCTGTCCATCCGTGATTGGGACCAGACAAGAGGCGATCATGTAAAGCATTACAAGATCCGTAAGCTGGACACGGGTGGCTTCTACATCACCACACGGGCCCAATTCGATTCGGTGCAGGAGCTGGTGCAGCACTACATGGGTGAGGCAGGCTTCAGATCCCTGAGTGTACTCACTGATGTGTTGATCCCCACTGGGGAGGCTGAGGCCCAAAGAAGGGAAAGGTTCCCCAAAATGGTGGTGCCAGAACCAAGTAGGAAGGTTCCCAAACCTGGATCATGCTCTGTAGAGTCCAGAGGAAACTGAGGCGGGAAGCAGCCCACAGCCAAGTAGCGCCCCCTAGCGTGTGAGTAGAAAGTTGACCAGAATCTGGAAAGTTGAGTAGCAGCTATCTGGAAAGCTCCACTAAAAGGCCAGGACAGGGAGGCCACCACCGGAGGGTGCTGATGGAGGCACATTGGTGAGGAACTCCAGATGCTACATGGAGTTTGAATGTCAGGCGGCAAGGATGAGTGAGGGATCCATTAAGGGGTAGTGGCCATTGTTCAGCTGAGATGATGGTGGCCAGATTAAATCAATGGCAGTTGAGAAAGACAGAAGTAGCCGTTCTGAAGCTAAGTAGGAGCAGCATGAACCTAACTTGATGAAGCAGGGATTAAGAAGAAGTAAGAGTCTATGACCGGGCTTCCATCTTGATTGGTTAAACCAAGGACAGAGTCCATGAAATGCAGTAGGCCTCAGATCTACAACATTGCCTGCAATCCCAGGTCCATTTCCACCTGTTGGGATCCTGCCTTATCTTTAAAGACCCAGCCAGAGGCCACCTCTTATCAGAAGGCCACAGTATGTGTAGGAATCATCTCTCCTTCAGGGTGCCACCTCCTTTCCTGGGCACCAGCATGTTCCCTACTGCTGGCCAGTAACTTCACCTGGAGCCTAGTAACTTATACCTGACCTGAGGCCTGGCCTGGGCTTGTTGGGATGAGGAGCGTGTGGGTATCCTAACCCACCTGTGACCTTTCTCCCTCGGCCCACCGCTCAGAGGTGAATGATGGGCTGTGCTACCTGCTCACCGCTGCCTGCACCACCATGAAGCCGCAGACACTGGGCCTGGCCAAGGATGCCTGGGAGATCAGCCGCAGTTCCATCGCTTTGGAGCGCCGGCTGGGCACTGGCTGCTTCGGGGATGTGTGGCTGGGTACGGAGGTGCCAGGATGTTGGGGGGAGCCCTGGGGCAAGGGACTGGGCTGGTGGGAAGCAGGTTTTGACGAAAGGCGACTGCCTGGCAGGCACCTGGAATGGCACCACGAAGGTGGCAGTGAAAACCCTGAAACCGGGCACCATGTCCCCAACGGCCTTCCTGGAGGAGGCGCAGATCATGAAGCTGCTGCGTCACGACAAGCTGGTGCAGCTGTACGCAGTGGTGTCGGAGGAGCCCATTTACATCGTGACCGAATTCATGTGCCACGGTGAGGAGCGGAGCCAGGGAGTGAGCTGTGGGTGGGTGGAGCTACGAGCAAAGTTTAGTTGAGTGGAAGACACACTAGGTGCAGTCTTCACAAAGCGCTAGGATGCGCAAAAGAACTGGATCGCGGTGTGGGCGGGGCCTGGTTAGGGGTCGGGGCGGGGCCTCCGGCGGTGTGGCGGATAATTAGCCGCTCTGCTGGGTTTGGGCAAACCAAGGCAGAATCTGGGATCTGGAGCAGAATCTCAAGTGGGACGCATCCAGAGGGTGAGGAGATGTGGGCAGAGTCGGCGTCCAAGGCGGAGCATGGGCCAGATTGTGAGGAATTGGGGCAATCTGGCGGGATCCTGAGTCGGGGGAGGGGGCAGGAGCAGGCAGTAGGATCTTGCTGATTTTCTGATTTCCTCTCCTCAGGTAGCTTGCTGGAGTTCCTTAAGAACCGGGAGGGCCAGGAATTGAGGCTGCCCCAGTTGGTGGACATGGCATCCCAGGTAAATTGGACCAGCAACCTTTATCTCCCAGGCCTCCTTCCTGTTATCCTTCCTAGAATCTCTCTGCTTGAATCACCTAACCTGTCCCGGGTGTGCGGTCCCTCCCCCTGTACCCGCTGTGACACCTGATACAGGGTACTGCCTGTGTGTGAGTTTCGGCATCCCCACAGGCTGTGGTGCTGTGAGCTCCCAGCTCTCCACACCTTGGCCCCCCGCAGGTAGCTTCGGGCATGGCCTACATGGAGCGCATGAATTACATCCACCGAGACCTGAGGGCTGCCAACATCCTGGTGGGGGAGCAGCTGGTGTGCAAGGTCGCTGACTTCGGACTGGCCCGCCTCATCACGGATGATGAGTACAACCCTCAGCAAGGTACCTGGCTTCACCTCGCCTCCTCAGAGCTTGATTCCTTTCCCACTCTTACTCATCCTGGACCCCAGACTGATGTGTGTAAGAGACAATTCCAAGTTCACATCCCAGCTCTGCCACTTGCTGTCCTTGGTAAGCTGCTTTTTCTAATCTGTAAAATGAAGATACTCAGTATATCAACAGGTATTTATTAAGCACCTACTATGTGTCAGCTATTGGTATGATTCCTTTTTTAAAACTTTTGCAGTCCTGGGGATCAAAGAGGGGACATTCTACCACTGAGCCACAGCTCCAGCCTTTTTATTTTTTGTTTCAAGATAAGTTGTAAGTTGCCCAGGCAAGACTCAAACTTTGCTGTCCTCCTGCTTCACCTTCCTAGTGCTGGGATTACAAGCCTGCATCACTGTGTCTGACTCTGCTATAATTCTTAGAGGTCATAGGGCAGAATAGTATGGATGCTGTAGCCAGATTCCTTGTATCACTCCTAGCCACTTGTTTTGTAAGCCAAGCATGTTACCTTACTTGGTGCTTGCTTTTCCTCACCTGTAAGATGAAAGGTCTAAAAGTGTCTACATCAGGTTGATTTTGTGGGGATTCAGTGAGTTATAGCACCTAAAACAGAGCCTGAGGCCAAGGATATAGTTCAGTGGTACAGCATTTGCCTACCATATACAAAGCTTGTGGCCCAATCCTTAGGCTTCAAAAGAAAAAAATCAGACATATAACAAGTGGTAACTGTACACTAGGTCTTTTCTGTTGTATCGAAAGACCTCTGCCCAGGAGCCTCAAGTTCCACAATCCTTAAATCCCCATTCTTTCAATGCAGCGGTTCCCAGGGACCGACCACATCACCACTAACTTTCCCTTCTTTCTCCTTACCTCTTCAGGGACCAAGTTCCCCATCAAGTGGACAGCCCCAGAGGCCGCTCTCTTTGGCAGATTCACCATCAAGTCTGATGTGTGGTCTTTTGGAATCCTGCTCACTGAAATCATCACCAAAGGCCGAGTCCCGTACCCAGGTGTGTGCAGGGCTGGGGAGTGGTCATGGGGAAGGATTTTTCTGGGGTACCCTTTGTGAGGGGCCAGTCCCCTGACTGATGGAGCCTGATCCCTTAGGCATGATTAACCGGGAAGTGCTGGAACAGGTGGAACGTGGCTACCACATGCCATGTCCGCCAGGCTGTCCAGCATCCCTGTATGAGGCCATGGAACAGACCTGGCGGCTGGACCCAGAGGAAAGACCCACCTTTGAGTTTCTGCAGTCCTTCCTGGAAGACTACTTTACCTCCTCAGAGCCACAGTACCAGCCTGGGGAAGACACATAGCTCAAACAGCCATCAGCCACCTCTCGGGGGTGCCCACCAGCCTTTGCCAGTCCCCAGGACTCTGATACCAAAGTCCCCAGGTATAGAACATGTCAGAGAAGACTGAGTTCTCTGAGCCCAGCTAGGGCAACCCACTCATTTTACACATGGAGGAAATGGAAGCTTATAGGGCCTCTCTCATCCACTCTGCCCCTAAGCATGGCTCGCTTCTCCTCTTCTCGCCTCAGGCCCTCCATCCCTCTAGCCTCTTTCTCCCTGCTTCCCCCAAATGCTTATACCATGTCTAGTTATTTATGAAACTGTATAGCCTTCCTTCACCTATCTCGCTGCATTCCTGCCCTCCTGGCATCCTACTGTGGTCCAGGACACAAGAACTTACCTCTGACTTTCAGTTCTCTGTGTCTGTAAGTTACAAAGATGGGCAGTCTTTGCTGGACTCCTTTCCCGCTAGCTGGAAGCTGTGGTCGGGGCCCAGGTTTGGGTGCAGCACCTTCCTGAATAGTGGTGTGTGTGTGTGTTTATTGATTATGTAAATAAGGAAAATAACAATATAAATCCTTGAACCAGAAAAATTCCCTGAATCTTCCTTTGGGAGGGATGGTGGTTGGTGGGAGGTGAATAGGATAAGTCTGGTTATTGGGAACAGTAGAGAAAGGTAAGAGAGTGCCTAATGCCTACTAAGCACAGGACACAGAAAATATGGAGTTTTAGGATGACACTCCAAAGTCCTACTGGCTGTTTCCATGTGAATTTAGGATGGTTTGAAAGATGGGCCCAAAGACAGGCAAGCAGAGATAAATCAAAATGTCCCCTTCATTGCTGATGTGGCTTTCAGTCTGTGCACAATGGATTTGCTGATTCTTCACCTGATTTCAGCAGATTTGCCAGTCATCACAGGCATGTTGGGACAACCTTTGGGCTCCCTCAGCAGAGGCAGAAGAGATCACAGCTGGCTCTGCAGCTATAAGGTTCCCCAAAAGAGGACACAGGAGGAGGGAGGAAGGGGAGTAGATTTGTCAAGCTTAGTGGACCTCATTAAGGGAGTTCTGCCCCCAGGGAGCTTCTGGAGCAGCCTGGAAGCGGTTTTGTTACAATGACCAGGGGTTCCTACTTGCTGCAGTCAGGTATTCTAAACAACCTGTAATTTCCCACCCTCCTTTAAGAAACCGGAACTCATATGCCTCCATGTGGAAACAAGGGGAGCAGAGAATAAGGATTCCCGCCTCTGTCAGGAAGTGTTTGTTGACCCTGGGACTTGTAAGAGGAGTGAAGAGAGAAGAAACCTGGCAGCTCAGAATCAGTGTTGCCATCCGCAAATGGTTCCTCCGCATCGATTGTGCGGTGGGCCCTTTGCTAAGCAGGAGGCTGAGAACACAGACATGAACAAGATCTGTCCCTGCCTTGGAGGAGTTCGGTTGGGCTGGGGAGGAATAATACTGAGGCTCAGGGGTTATATGATGCAACAGTGCTGTGCATAACATAGCAGGCTTTACGCCAGAGCCCACCGTCTCCCCACTCAACCTCATTCCCTCCAGGCTTTGAGAAGAGAGTGTATCTACTGTATAAATGTGTGAGCATGCATACGCACGTGCACCTGTGTGTGTGTGTGTGACCATGCATGTGTGGTGTGCACATGCACGCGCACGCGTATGTGTGTGTGTTGTGTTCCTCATCTTTGTAGTAGTGGCAGAAAGTATTGGCAGAAAGATTCCCTGGGAATCCTCTCAGATTGAGAGGTCTTTGGAAAAGGCAATAAGGCAGTTAGTACAGGCTGAGGGTTCCCTGTGCCCAGCCTTGTGCTGGAGGCTGTTAAAATGGGAGCAAAAGACGGAGACTGCAAGGAGCTGCTCAGATTGGTTACTGTAGGATGGGAGCCTTGGCCCTGCAAATTCTCAGGAGCCAAAGCTTCCCAGGAGCCATGGTTTCTGATCAAGCAAACTTACAAGAGCCTGTGGGATACTTTAGAGACCTGCCATGGAGTTCGTAGAAAAGAGCACAGCTCTTATAGTGCTTGGTGTGGATACCATTTTTACTATACACTGGCTGTGAGATTTTTGTTAGTTATTAATCTCTCCAAGCCTCAATGTGCTCATCTGTGAAGTAGCAATAAAATGCTCAGTACATGTTAGCTCTTATTGTCACTGCTATTTACAAAGCGTTTGAGCCATTTCACCCTCCCAGAACCCACTGAAAGAGAAAGCTGTTCTGCCTTCATTTTGCTGATAACAAAGCTGAGGCACAGTGAGATAAGTGCACATTTTCAAGGTTTACAGGGCATACATGGCAGCACAGGGGCTTAAACCAAATTCAGCCCCCAAATCAGTGCTCTTCATCACTGTAGCCTTTTCCTGGAAGCAGAATTGTGTGTGTGTGTGTGTGTGTGGTACTGGGAATCGAACTCAGAACCTGTGCTTGCCAGGAAGGCGATTGTGCCACTGAGCTATACCCCAGGCCAGGCAAAACATTCTTGTCTGCCTTCTCGGGCTCCGCCTGCTATGTGGATGCCCAGGTGGTCTCAGTGAAGTGCAGATGGAAGTAAATCATGTGGGTTCAGTGGGCTCCTCACTGCTCCTCAGAAGACCAGCACTTCTCTGTGTCTGCTGGCTCCCCATCTCTCCCTCTGGAACAGCTGAATGAATTTCCCTTGCACCCCATTTCAGTGTGGCCTTCTGTTCCCTTCAGATAGAGCACAATGCAATTGATTAGGCTTCCGCTTTCTCAATTTCAATCACATCCTTGCCCTGCCTCCCTGAGATTACAGGCGGGTCACCTTGATTGCGGTTTGCAGGTTTGCACTGTTCACAAAACTCTTCAGTCGTTTACAAAACCATCTCTCGCCTCATTCACTCCCCCACCTGGCTCTTCTCCTTCTTGATGCATGGATTTTACTGGCTTAAGACTCAGAGGGCAATTTGATTTCCAAGTTCATGCTTGGGGAGGAGGACATCTAATTGACTAATGCTGGGTATTTCACATGCATGGTCTAATTTGATCCTCACCATGAGGCAATGCAGAAGTGAAATTATCAGCATCTTACAAAAAAGGAAATGAAGACTCTGAGAGGTTCTGCCACTTGCCCAAGGTCGTACAGCTGGTTCATAGAGCCAGGGTTTGAACTCATGAAGACTCATGTGTCACACACTGTCATACTCCTTTACTTGATAAAACAGCATGAGAAAGTATAACACTGACCTGGAACCAAGCCCAGGGAGGACATATTACAAGTAGAAGCTCAAGGTAGCACATACATTGAGTATCATTCTCATAAAATCTACATCTTTTATTAATTTCAAACACATTAACTGATGTATTCTATAGGCTGGTCCTGTCCAGGAGGCAAAACAACAAACAAAGAGCTTAGCATGTTGGCACATGCCTCTAATCCAAGCATTTGGGAGACTAAGGCAGGAGGATTGCCGACATGGAGGTCAAAATCAGCATAGAGGACATAGTGAGAACCTGCCTAACAATACAGTAAGCAGGGCCAGGGATATAGCTCAGCGGCACAGCACCTGCCTGGTAAATATGAGGTCACGAGTTTGATTTCCGGTACCAAAAGAAAAAAAAGTAAGCAATTACAACACTTAGGGGTAATATCAGCCAGAGAGCTGAGGGCGGTTTCTTGGAGTATGCAAAAGAAGTCTGCCTGATGAAGCAACCCAAGAGTAAGGCCATCTCTGTCTCAGAGAACAGGATGTGCAAAGGTCAACTGGACGGTACAGCAGGCAGAATCAGGAAAGTGTAAATAATCATGTACGAGAGGATTGAGGGTACAGATGAGGCATGAAGAAGGTCAAAAGAGGGCTGGGGATTTAGCTCAGTAGCTTAAGTGCTTGTCTGGCAAGTGTGAGGTCCTGAGTTCGATCCCCAGTACCAAAAAAAAAAGGTCAAAGATGAGAAGCTAGAGTAAAAGGGAGTATGTGGCCTCTGAGTTGTGAGGAAAAGTCAGAAGGAAGAAATTGAGTGGTGTGGGAGTCCAACATGGGGTGAATCCGGATAAGTGCTCTATGCTGAGCTGGATAGGTCTTCTACCCCTCCATGACTGTCTCCCAGGTACAGAATAGAAGTCTCCCTCCCGTTCTCTTCCCTCCTATCATCTATTACCTTCATCACCTACAAGGTAGTCCTGCAGCGATGTTAACACCCCCTCTAGTGGACGCTCTCGACAGTACATCCAAAAGCGCAGAAAACTTGCCCCTGAGACCCGGGCACCAAATCCTGGTTGTGATGGGGCATGCCTCTAATCCCAACACTTGGGAGACTGAGGCCTGGGAAGCGAGTTCAAGGCCAGCCAGGGTTACAAAGTGAGTTTAAGGCCAGCCTGAACTGCAAAGCAAGACCCTGTCTCAAAAAGACAGAAAGAGAAAGACAAGTCCCATCCCAGGATGAGAGAGAGCGAATTCCCTGCTCCCAGAGAGAGAGTTTAATGAGATGGGTACTCAGGGGACAGACACTGTGAGAAAAATGATAATACAGGGGATGTGGGAGAGCAGGGGCGGGCAGGAGTAAGTCTGAGAACTTTGAAAAGAGGTTGATTTGCTAGAAACAAACACACCAAAACAAAACAAAACAAAACAAAAGTAAAAAGAAAACATTATTTTGAGGTCAGCTTGAACAATTTAATGATGCCTTGTAGAAAAAAAAGAACTGGTCCTGGTGGTGCATACTTGTAATCCCAGCACTCAGCTCTTTGAGAGGCTGAGGCAGGAGGATTATAAATTGAAGGACATCCTGGGCCAACTAGTGAGACCCTCTGTCAAAATTTAAAAATGAAAAGGGTGTAGTTCAACACGAAGCCCTGAGTTCAATGCCCAGTACTGACAGAGAGACAGAGAGAGAGAGAGAGTCAGAGACAGAGACAGAGATGGAGAGACAGAAAGAAAGAGAAAAACTACATTCCAGATCAGACAGAATTAAGTGAGCTCAGAGGCAGGAAATGGGACCATAGAGAGTTACAATTTGATAGATATGACTGGAGTATAAAATCCAAGGGGACAGCGAAAGGGAAATAAAAAGAATTAAGATGCGTTATGCACATGTGCCAACTCCTCATGATGAATGTAAACATCATGTACTGCAAACATGTAACGTACTAATAAAAATAAAAAATTTAAAAGTTTTTGAGGACAGCCTCAGGCATGGTCGCTCACACCTGTGATGCCAGCACACTGGGAGTTTGAAGCAGGAGGATTGGCAGTTCAAGCCTAGCTTGGGCAATTTACAACTAAGTGAGAGAACTTGTCTCAAAATAAAATAAAAAAGAGCTGGGGATGTAGCTCAATGTAAAGGCCCTGGGTTCAATCCCCAGGACGAAAACAAAAACAAAAACTCTGAAGGGGAAGTGGCTAAGAATAAAGCTAGTGATAGAGGAAAGGAGCCTGGTTAGTGGTGCACTTGGCTGCCACGCTAAGCCTTGGACAGCTGGAAGCCACTGTAGGGTTTGAACAGACGAGTAACAAGGTCACACTCACTTTTCAGAAGGAAACTTCCGGTGACTAAAATGAAGCAAGGATAAGTGAAGAGGCAAGAGACTACATCCACCCTCTTGGACACAGCAATTTACACTAGGTCACATTCATAGAACACATAGTTTTGACCAGCCCTGTGAACCAGGCAAATTAGTGTATTTGATGACACCTACAGTTACGTACTCAGGGACGCAGGATGAGCATCTGCAGACAGACAAGCACAGATTCACCTTCAGTCAGACCTCTAAGTTAGGTTCAACAATGGGAAACTAAGGAGGAGACACATTTACCCTTGGACACAGGCAAACAGCCAGGGCCATGCATACTGTGATGGACTCGGGAATTCACACACATGCAACTTGGCTGGCAAGGATTCTACCCTGCCCCCCTCTGTCTTGCCCAGGTCCCTCACCACCTCTGGTAGGAACAAAGCTGACCTTTGCCCTCTGCCCTCTGGCCTCTCCTCCCACACCTCCTGCCCCAGAGGGAGGAGCTGTTTGAAGTCTGGGCTGCAGCTGGGTTTCCTGTTGCCTAGAGGAATGTGGGAGGACTTAGACAAGGGAGGGGAGAGAGGCTAGCCGGAGGAGGGCTCATGGAGACCTGGGGACCTGGGCTCCACTGTACTGCAATAGGAGCTTCCTGATTTCTGGTCTCTTGGGCCCCAGCTGTGAGCTGTTCCTATCCAAAGGAGGGGAAAACCAGGGCTGTAATGGCTCTCGTCCAATGGGCCTCTTGATCTTGGATCTGCAGCTCAGTGGCTTAGGAAAGGCACGCACAACCACTAGCTTCAGCCTTCCTCTCTGTGGACTGGGCTAAGCCACTCACTAGCAAGCCACATATCCTTAAAGCAGCCCTGAGGTGGGGCCAGCCTCCACATTCAGGAGGGAAACTTGTGCCTACTCAAGAGTTACTTTGTTTTAATTTTTTTTTGTATAGAAATTCAACTCAGGACCTTGCACTTGCCAGGCAGGTGCTTATGCCACTGATCTATATCCCCAGCCCTTTGTTCTAATCTTTCCACGAGTTCCAGGGGCCTGGTTCCAGGCTGCTGTGACCTGTTGGTCATCATCATCATCATTACAGCTTAATGATCTTTTCCTATCCCTTGGCCAGTTTTCAAAGTGTTTTCACATCTGTGCGCTCAATTAATCTCAAAAGTTCTATCTCTATTCTACACATGGGAAAAATGAGACAGGATAAGGACACACAACAGAAAGTAGGATTAGAACATATATGTCAGGTTCCCAGTCCATGTGGCCTCCAAAACCTGAGGCCCCAAAACTCTGTGTCTCAAGTTTCAATGAAATTTCCCAGGATCTGGCTGTATCACTTCTTATTTACCCTGAAACGGGAGTGTTTGGAGCAAGTGGAGCCCAGAAAGGCATAATGCGGGCTTTCAGACAACCTAGGACCCCTCCCTCAAATCACTTTTAGTCTATCGCTGCTGGAGATTGGACACTAGGTGGCAGCAACCGCCCACAGGAAGATTCCGCCTGCACTTTGGGGGACCCCAACAGCAACTTGGGAAGGCTCCATGAGAAAGGCCAGCCCCCAAAGACGGAGCTGCTGCATTGTTTAGTATCCAGTGATAATCAGCATCTTGGGGCCAACTGCACCCACTCTTTCTGGAGAGGGGGCAGGTGAAGCAGCCCTGGATGGGAGGGACATGCTTGGAAAATTCTACCTAGCTCAGTTCTTTCACTCTCAGAACCAGGATCCCTGTCACCGTTAGCTCTGCACCTCATCATTTAGCCTCCCTCCCTCCATGTTTGCCTCAACTTATCTGGGCACCTTGTATCCCAAAACTCAAGAGTTACCAAACTCAAGAGTTACCCAGTCAGGGGCTGGGGATTTAGCTCAGCGGCATAAGCACCTGCCTTGCAAGCAGGCAGTTGGGAGTGCGATCCCCAGTACCGATAAAAAGGAAAAAGACCAAAAAAAAAAAAAAAAAAAAAAAGAGTTACCCAGGCAAACCTTGGTTCAGATGGAGCCTTATGGGTAAAGATCAGGGGGAAATGTTGAAGAAAGTGCAAGCTGTGCTTCTCCCTTCCTTCCGAATGTGAAAGTCTGTCCCAGGGGTGGGGGCAGTGAGGGACAAGCTGCCAAAGCTTTATCTACTTATGATAACTTCAGACTTGGCTTTGGACCTATAAAAGGCCTCTAAAAACTTTAACCATTGCTACTTATTAATATCTGACTTTATAATACTTCTCACTCAATGAATAAATCTTTAAACCAAAGGACTCTTATTTTCATGGGGAAACTACTCCCAGGCAGAGGCTTCTCCAGCTGTGGATGCCAATTTAATAAATGTACTGTTTAGAGCCTCCTATTACAGACGTATCTGCCCCCACAAAGAGCTAACAGATAATTCCCACCTCTTTTGTCCTTTAAGAATTGCAGACTGTCCTATAGGAGAGTTTTGGGAGGTGTGGGGAAGATGGTGACAAGGAGCCAAAGTTGGCAAAATATCATAACCTGCCTATATCACATGCTGACATTCCTTACCTTGCAGGGAAAAGGAGAATTTAGAAACAGGTGGGCTAAGCACAAAGTTATTGCTGGAGAAACTCTAGACATGGAATGAGGTAGGCTCAGCCAGCACATACATCAATGAGGTAGGGACTAACATAGGATCAGGATCGGTCTAGGTTGGGATTGGTAGATGCTGAGTACCAAACTGTCCTCAGCAAGCCGGGAATTGGAAAAAGTCACAAGAAAAGAGACACAAGGAAACGAGGGATCCCAACTCCCTGCCACAGCCCCAGGGATTAAATACATGGGTTTACGAATCAGCCAGACCTTGGCTCAAAGCAGGCTGAGCTCCATCACTGCCTAATTGGGGAACCTAGGTCTCAGCTTCCTTATCTCTAAAACAGAAATGATAGCAGTGTGACCTTCCAGGATTGTTGCAGAGTTCCAGGGCCCTGGAGTGCCCAGTACATGGGGCCGTGTTAGTTCTTGCAGGGCTGTCCACCACCTCCCCCGGGTAAGGAAGCCCTCGGCAAGCAGTGCACATTTCCATCTGTGGGATAGGCCAGGCAGGGGGCCTGGAGCCAGGGACTGGAGAACAGATGTGACCTAAAGAGGAGGTAGGTGAAAGTCCTGAGCCCAGCCCCCAGCCGCAGCGGGAGCTCAGAACAGTTGAATCTGAATCCCGCTTCCAGACACATCACGATTGCTCAGTAAAATGCGAGAGAGCGCTGCTATCTGCATTATCCAGGACTTTTGCACCTTCGCTGCCGCTGGACACTTACGGAAACTAGGCGTTGGGAGGGCCAAATCCAAGGTGTAAGAGTCCGAGAGGGGTCGCTGAGGGCGGACGAAACGCTGACTGGGCACTGAGGTTTCCTGAGCTGCACAGAGTCCCTGGCGCTTTAACGCAATGGGAAACCTTCACAGAAAGGGAGAAACTCCTCAAATAGAGCCAGTCCTCTCCATTATCTTCTTCCCCTCATAAGTAACTGGGATGCCCCATAAAGTCTCAGCCCCTAGGGCCGGTCCTCAGCTTCCCTATTCCACTCCCATGCCAGCCTCAGGCCCCGCCCCTTCGCTCCCACCCGCCACCTCCGCTCGAGCCAGCGCCACCTCGCAGGGCCAAAGGAACGTGGGGGCACATCCCTAACTCTTGGGAGGGTCTATCTTCTCAGTAATTCAGGACGCGCCCTCGCCGATGGGGCAGATACTGTGTCCTCGCGGACTCCTGTACTCCCCGTCGTAGCTCCCGGCACCGCCCCGCCCGCCCAGTGCGCCGAGCGGCCGGGGAGGGGACTACAAGTCCCGGCGTGCTCCGCGCGAGCTCCCCCCTGGGGTTCCGGATGGTGAGCTGCGAAGGTAAGGCAAGCTCGCAGAGGCAGCGGCGGCGGCGGCGGAGACGGAGAGAGGCAGGCAGGCAGGCAGGGCGAGGGCGAGAGACGGAGGGAGGGAGCGAGCGAGACGGACCAGACAGACAGACAGGCAGGCGGGCGGGCGGGCAGGCAGAGCGAGCCACCCGCCAGGCTGCGCTCAGCCCCGCGCAGCGGAGAGAGCAGAAGGAAGGAGGAGGGAGGGGAGGAGGGAGGAGGGAGGGAGAGGGAATCCAGCTACCACCACCCAAAGCCAGCGTCTGCTTTCTGTCCTCATTTCCTTTTCCCACCCAGCTCGGAGAGCAGAGAAAGGCAGAGAGAGCGAGAAATAGAGACAGGCAGGCAGACAGACAGACAGACAGACAGAGCAGGCGGGAGGAGGGCGGAGGAGGAGGAGCAGGAGGACTACGCGGGGCGCGTTCCCTCCCAGGTTTGCATTTGGGGGGGTGGGGCGGGGGTGTCCAGGGCTGGGAGAGTGTGTGCGCGTAGGGAGGAGTGAGGGGGGCGCACAGAGAGCGAAGGAGTGATCGAGGTGGGGGGGGGGACGCCGCGGGAGCGGGGGGCCGTGTCCAGCGGAGTTAGCGGCGGAGAATGTGAGCCGAGACGCGAGCCATGCTGTCAGCGACGGCGGACAGCTCAGGGCTCCTCCACGACTCCTCTCCCCAGCAGCCGTGCGCCCGCGTCGCTGCCGCCGCCGGAAGACAGACGCCCCCAAAAGCCCCTCGCCTGGCTCGGACCCACGGAGCCGGCAGCCCAGCACTCCGGTGAGTGGTGCCTCCTCCCTAACCGTAGACCCCTGCTGGGGACCCGGCCGGCCGGGCTCTTTTGTGCAGCGCACCGGGGGGGCCCCGCGCCCCCGGTCCGGTCCGCGGGACCCTGTGGTTGCGGTGCCCGCGGTGCGATCGGTCTTTGTTTCCACCGGGGCCCGCGGCTCGGCTGGGCTCGGCTCGAAGCCTGGCAGGCAGCGCCGGGAAGGGGGAGGGGGAGGTGGACAGGGAGGGGGGGCAGGGAGGGGGGGTTCTCGGGTTTCCTGGCCGCCCCGCGGCTCCCCCGGCTCGGGGGCGAGGTGCGCGCCCAGCGCTGCCGCGCGCCCCCTCCTCTTTCCCCCTCCCTCCGCCTTTGGATTTAAAACTGCAATTTGCTCTCTAGCTTGCTGAGAATGTTGGGGGGGGGATGAAGGGGGGACCGTGGGAGCGGAGAACAAGGCTGGATTTTAGGATCTGCGCTGGGAAAAGGGGAGACTGCGGAGGGAGGAGCCCCTCCTCTCCAACCCCTAAATCCCAAGGTTCCGCTGGCGCTCTGGGAGTTGAGGGGCGGGGACCTAATGACCTGGAGGGGGTGTGGGGCGTAGGAGGGATTTGGGGGCGGCCGGGGCCAGAGGGGTTGGGCCGCGTGCCCGGTTACCTGGCGAACAAAGTCGGCTCACTTTTGCATAAATAAATAAATAAATAACCGCCTATCTATGCGTTTCCTCTGGGGCTCTGATTGAATCGGCCCCTTCTTCCCCAGGGGGTGGGGTGCTGAGTGACAGCTGTCAGCCCCCTGGGCCAGGAGCTGGGGGTAAATTGCTGAATCTCTCTGCTTTCTGACTGAGGGCGCCTTCCCCTGTTGGGTTTGGGTCTCCCGGCAGAGCCAGAGGGGCAAGGGGCTGGCTCTGAGTCTAGGAAATAACCTTGTTTCCTGTTCTACAGGAAAAGGGACAGCAACCCAGAGTTTGGGGGCTGGGGATGAGGACTGATGGGAGCTTGGGAGGGAAGGGTTCCCCAGCAGTCTGACCCCCCAGCCTCCTGCCAGGCAAAGGGGCCAGCCGAGGGAGGAAGGATGTGGGCCTTGCTGGCCGGAGGCGGGAGCTGGGGCTGTCCCTGAGGCGGGCAGCGGGCACTGAGCAGGAGGAGGGAGAGAGAGAAGCGGGGGCGGGAATTCTCTACCGCAGACCCTGGGGGCCAGGGCCAGATGTGGAGGGGTGGGGAGTCTCCCCTCCCTTCCAGCTTAAGGGCCCTGGGGCTGGGCTGGGAGGGGCCAAGCCTGGTGCCCTCGGTTCTGCACCAGTGCCTGACTGGCAGGGCCAGCTGAATTTGGGCCCAGGCGTCACCCTGGGAGGCAGGGCTGGGCTGCACCAGCCTGGTCCCTGAGCACAAGGAGGGACCCTTGGGGGGCCCGTGTCTGTCTGGCTGGGCAGGCGTTTCCCGCCGGACCAGTTGGTGTCAGGCGGGACTTGGCCCCAGCTCCCTGGGCTGAGCTCAGGGTGTGAGGACAAGCTTTGCCTCCGGGTCAGGGTGGCCACATTTTGTCCGCTGCTGCTGTTGCCGCTGGCAGGGCGGGGGCATGTGCCCAGGACTGGGCAGAGTCCTGCCAGGGGCATTTGGGGTGTTTCTATTGTTGGCTTGTTCCTGTTCCCTGTGGCCCGATGTGTGTGCCTGTGTAAACTGGGGCTGTAAGTGAAAGATTACCAGTCTGTCTTCCCCCCACCCAGCATGAGGGAGCAGGCAGGCTGGGTTGTGGTGGTGAGCTGTGGGGGGACCCCCCAGGTGGCATGTGCATGCTGCTTGCCATCTCCCTCCTTTGAGCAGATGTATATTTATTTTTATAGTAATGGAAAATCAAACTGGATAGTAAGTTGAATTCATTTTTTTCTCCTGCTGTGTCAATAGTTGGAGTAACCCCCAGAGACGGGTGAACTTCTGGCCCCAGAGTTCCCACCCTGCAGAGATTGTAAAGACCAGTGAGGGCATGAGATGAGCCAGGGGCAATAGGCACCAGACCAAACCAGTGATTCTTGTCCCTCTTGGTCTGGTTTTGAGGCAAATGCCCAGGTAGACAGGCATCTGTCCCCGTCCTGTCCCGTCCGGTCCCTCCCCCCACCCCCCCACCCCCGCTGTTCCCCAGGGTGCAGTTTGGCCACTCAGCCATCTCCCTGGTCAGTGCCTAAGTTATATCCAATCCCTCAGGGACAGTCCCCTGGTGGGCTCTTTCCCTGGCCTGGGCTCCCAGCCCACGTGCTGATATTTATTTTCTGTAGTAAAATCCATTTTTAATGCCGTTACTTTTGAAATAATATAGAGAGAAACAAATGTGATGTGTTTAAGTTGCCCTCTGTGAGTTTTTAATGTGATCTATGGCTGAGGTAGTGATGGAAGGAACTGTTGGGCTTGGAAAAATTTGGTGTCATAAAGAAAAACAGTTTGCTGTTTATTGTGGTCGCTGGCCTGGGGGGTCTGGAACAAGGTCGTGGGGGCAGGGAACCCCCAGCACCCCCAGGTGCTGTGGACAGCTCTGCCTCTGTTTCAATGCATGAGGTTCCGGCATTATTTTGCATTGCTCTTCAGCCCTTGATGCATCCTCTGGTGAAGGGGTTTGAGCACTGCGGGGGGCTTTGTCCCCCACACTGTTCCACTTGTTTAGATCTTGGCAGGGAGGTTTCTGAACCCCCTGCTGAGCTAAGTGGAGGTGCTGTGGGGAGCTTGGACTTGGATTCTAAAGGAGATTAAGGGGATAGGGCTTCTACCTGATTGTTGTGGCCCCGGTTGGAAGGTTGAGGAGCTGACTGGCCCTGGCAGAAGATATTTGGGTAGGGAGCTGCTCGGTAGAGCCTCAGAGGTCCTTTGCTTTTTCTTGAATCTGCCTGAAGCACTGCCTTTGAACCATGCCCCTTTCTGCCTCTGCACCCCATTGGACAGGGGCTTCCTCCAGGCCAACCTGATCTCTTTTTTTCCCCCTTCCTTTCCTGCTCTGTCCCACCCCCAAGTAAACTTTTTTTTTTTTTTTTTTTTGGTTTGTAAAATACAGAGCTCTGTGTTTCATGCCAGCCACCCAAGACCACGGGGTGCCATGCCTGCATACCAGATGCCCAGGCCCTTCTGGTGTGCCTGGATGAGGTCAAGCAGACTCACTATTATGGGATGGAGCTTAGCTCTGGTGGGTTGGGGGGGGCTGGATCTCTTGAGACCTAAGGGAGAGGGGCAAAGTCAGGATGGAGTGGGACTAGGGACTACAAGAGAGAGTAAGGGTATTGCTGTTGCTGCTGTCAGCAGATGGGCCCCCCAGGGAGAAAGAATAGGGGGAGGGAGACCCAGAAGACTGTATGCTGAACAGAGGGAAAGATAGAGCCTGAAGCCATTGATAAGATAGAAAAAACAGGCAAGAAGAGTGGGACCACGGGCTGGCTCTGCAGCCCTCAGGACTTAGAGGACCTAGGCATATCCCACTCCTACACAGGAGCCAGAAGGAGGCGATGCTGAGGACCTTTCACCCATGATCAAGTGCTTGGGTTGTTTAGGGTGGAAAGATAAGCAAAGGTCTCTGGGAAGAGGGAGGCCAGGTGTGTGTGTGTGGGGGGGGAGATATCCCATAAAAGGGAGAATAGGGAGAAGAGGAATTCCAGGGATCTTGACTAGTGCCCTGCAGTCCCAGAATATTTCTCATGTATCTCCCCAAATGTCTGGAAACACAGCTGAGCTCTCCAGACCTAAGGGGTGGGACCTGAGACAGGGACAGCACCCACAGGTTGTCAGGTACCTTCTGCCAGGAGGCACTTGGGTTATAAAAGTGGGGAACATTAGGGCCCCAGAGATGGCAGGGGCATCATCCATTTGGACTCTCACATACCCCCCAATTGGACAGGCAGCATCCAAGTTTAGAGAAGGGAGCCACTCACCTAGGCTTTGAGATAGGCAGGCAGGGACCCAGGCACTTGCACTTCACCTAACTGTAGCTAGAGAATTGGAACAGCTGCAGGGGGCCTCCTGGGTGCAGAGCGGGGCTGGAGGCTGAGGAGGGAAGCAGCCAGGCACCCTTGTGGCCAGAGCCCCCCCAGGGGAGGGGGAGGCGCCACTGCCGGGAGAGAGGGAGGGAGGAGAGAGAGGAGGGGAAACAGTGAGTCAGGCTTCCAAGAGCTGAGGATGAGAGAGCCAGAGCTGGGAGGGAGAGGGCAGGGAGGGCTGCTCTGACTAGGAGAGGGAGGGGGCCCAGCCAGGGGCAAGGAGAGCTTGGGAGGGAGACAGCCAGGCCCTGGCTCTGGCCCTGGCCCTGGCCCAGTGGTAGGGCTGTGTGGAGGGTGCAGCCAATATGGACTTTGAGGTCAGTCAGGAAGGAGCCAGATTATGGCCCTGCAGCATCTTATTCTTCATTCTTCCTTTCTGATCCTAGCCCAGGGTCTCATAATCAGGAGGGTGACCCTGGCTTCCCATCCCTTCCTCTTGAGGCTCGGTTTCTCCATTCATTGTGAGGTTTGGACTGTGAGCTATTGGAGAGGAAGTAGGGGGACAGAGCAGCCTGGGGGAATGTTTGAGGATGTAGCTCAGGCTGCTGACTGTGTGTGTGCTAGAGACACTGCTGGAGCCTGCACCAGTGCAGGATAGGGTACGGGCCTCTGGGTCAGGGCTCCTGTTGAGCTCAGAGTACATGTCATATGATGGGAACTGGTGGGGTGGACAGTGAGTACTGAGGGACGCCTCTGTGTGTGTGTGTGTGTGTGTGTGTGTGTGTGTGTGTGTTTATGAGAGGGAGAGAGAGAGAGGTGTGCCGGGGTCCAGCAATGGTGGGTAGGCTGGCTAGCTGGGGCCTTTCAGGATGGCCAATGCCTAGACTGAGCCAGGGTCCTACATGCCCAAAACCAACCTCTGCTGTTGCTGGGGAGACACTGGTATGATCTGCCACGTTGCTATGGGTAGCTGGGGGTTGGGAATGGGTCTGTGGAGCTGGCAAGAACTGCCTGTACAGCCCCTCCTGCCTGGAACTGGGACCAGAGCAGGAGGGATCCCCAGGGACTGCTTGGAAGGGAGGAGGGAAGGAGCCCTCCCTCCTGCCCAGCTGACAGGAAGCCCTGGCTCCCAGCCCCTCCTTCCCCTATGGCCTGGTCTCCCCTGCCCCCTCTCCTGAATCCCAGCATCTCCCCATTGGCTAGAGAAGGTGGGCACAGAGGGACACTCCCCTTAGGGCCTGGTTTTGAGGGGATAGTGAAGTGAGGGTAAAGTGAGGTTCCTGCACCCCTCCTAGCCCCACCATGCATGAACTCAGCTGCAGCCAGGCCCTGCTTTCTCTCTGCTCTGGGGTCCTTGGCCTGGAAGCCCAGGGGAGGGGCTGCTTCTGCAGCTGGCTGGCCCCAACTCCCAATTCAGTCCAGCTGCTACTGAAGCTTCCAGAAGCTGCAGCTCTGCACCCCCTCCCCGCCCCCTAAGCCAGGAGAGATCTTTGCTGACCTGGGGGAGGGCGTCTTGGGGAGCGAGTGGGCACCCTTAGAAGGACGAACACAGACAGCCAGACAGATGGATGATGAAACAGATGGACACAGACGCCCACGCACAGACAGACTGAGAGAGACGGACAGATGGACTTGGACAGGGAGACACGGACACACAGAGGTACTGGCAGAGAGAGTAATCAAAAAAATGTAAGAGCTGAAGAGAGACTTGGAGACAAAAAAGGAGACAGAGTAAGTGAGAGACAAGAAGAGATAAAGGGGAGAGCTGAGAGAGAGAGAGGGAGAGAGAGAAGCTGGAGGCTACAAACCACAAACAGGGATTTGATGAGAATCTGGAAGGTGTTTTCTGCCTCTTCCCTCCCCAAACCCCCAGGCCAGCCAAGTCTCCATTCCTTCCACCCCCGGCTCAGTTTCCAGCTGCTAAAGAGGTCAGAGAGAAAGAGGGAAAGAGCGAAGCCTTGCAGAGCCCCTGCCTTTCTGCCTTTCTGTGAAAGGGACTCTGCACAGATTTACAGAAAATGCCCCCTCAAGCTCACTATCACTGGGGGGGGGTTATCTCCTTGTATAAATGTACTCCCTACTCTCACACCTGTCCCCACACATGTACAGACACACACACATGCACAGGTACACATAAACATTTTGTGATAATGTAGCTGTCCAGCCTCACAATCATTCTGCAACTTCACATAACTGGTGAGCACATACGTATTTATTTGTTTGTTTTTACTTACTCAGGTAGTGGTACATAGGCCCTGTCATGAGGACATGCTGTCACACACATGCATTGTCAGCCATACCTGAACAGAGAGGGTCCAGTTGGCAAGATGGGGAGGCAGGAGGCCCCCTCCATCAGTGCATCCTCTTCTAGGAAGGTGCAGGGTAAACCTAGATACTGGGGTAGGTAGTGGGAAAGAGCCAAGAGTGTGTGTGTATGTGTGTGCGCATGTGTAGACTTATTTACGTGTGTGTCTATTATGTATGTGACAGAGACTGAGCACATGTGAGTTGGTGTATGGATGTGACTCTGCAGGTGGGTATATGATAGCTGTGGTCAGGTATACTGTGGATGTACATTTATGTGTTGGGTGTGTGTGTGAGGTACATGTGTGGTCGTACAGGATTTTGCAGAGTGATTGGCTCTGATGGGGTATGTGTCTATGAAGGTCCAGGGTATGGGGGTGAGCAGCATGTGTGAGGGTGTATGTGGAGGCGTGAGGGTTGTATGTGAGTAGAGGGAGTGTCGGTGTAGCTGCAGGTGTGAGGAGGTGAGCATTTTGTCTGGGTTGGAGGCGGTTTTTCAAGGCCTGGTGGCTACCAGAACAGGGACCATCAGTACAAAGACATGAGAAGGGTGCAGGACTCACACTTGGGCACTGACCCACACAGACACACAAGGACAGACTTGCCCGCCCCTGTCCTCCTCCTTCCTCTCGCCTGGCGTCAGTGGTTTTGAAAGGAGAGCCTCCATGAGGACTGTTTGCTGTGCAGTTCCCACTACCCCCGGCTCAGCTCTTCAAACACAGTGATGGCCTCCAGGCGGCTTTGTGGCTCCTGCCTCAACCTTCTGAAAGCAGATGGGTGGGCTGGGAGCCGTTGCCACCCCCCCAGGGAGTGAAGAGGCGGCATTGCTCCTCAGGCCCAGGCATAGGCAAAGACAGATGGACCGCATGTCCTTGCAAGGCACCCCACAGCAGAGGACTTCTAGCGGACAGCCCCAAGTTGGCACTGAGCAAAGGCCAGAACTCTGTTCTTCATCTCCCGAGGGGCAACCACCCTCACCTTACAGCCCCATCATCTCAGAGCACATACCCAACTATAGTGCCAACACCCCCAAAATGTACAGTTGTCCCGTATACACACAGTGCTGACACCTCCAAACACAACTAACTGTTGAACCTCTGTAAGCACACAGCCCCAACACTTCACAAACACAAAGCTACTCTAGATACAAATACTAGATATGAATATCTCCCTGATAATCCAGCTGCTTTGCATACACACAACCCTAGCACACCCCCAGAGACTAACACCAGGAACCCAGTTACAGCCCTAAATATCTTCCACACGCGTACCCTGTAGCCCTCAGCATTGCTGTGGTATCAGTGAGCCATTTTACCTTCCCACATCGCAGAGGTCCTGAAGGTGTTCAGTGCCTCCTCAAACACAGGGTCTTGCTCCCCATCCAGGTGTAACAAGCAGAACAAGCAGCTCCTGTTACACTCTCAAACCCCCAGCTTCCCATTAGCCCCAATAACTCCCCAAGCCTCCCGAAGTCCCTGTACCCTTTCCAGAGACAGTACCCCAACTCCTTTGGAAACACAGTGGAGCCCCCAGCAATTACACCTTTTCAAACATGTCTACAGCCATAAGCCCCTGATTCATCCCTAAGTACTCTAGTGCGCGTGTACGTACACACACACACACACACACACACACACACTTTGTACACAGAGCTTCTACCACATCCTCAAGCATATCAGCTCCTTCTCCAACCCCAAAACCCTTCACCAGATACATCCAGGACTCAGCTACAGCCTTAATACTTTCCTACATGCCCAGGCGCTAAAGCCCCAACATCTCCCTGTACACACATTTCCCCCAGCTACAGCCTGGCACCCTCCAGACAACACATGCAGCAGGCGCGCGCACACATACATGCTGCTTCAGCATTCGCTCAGACAAGAACGCCCCCTGTAGCCACAACATTTACCTCAAACAGTCAGCTTCAGTTCTCCTGTATCTCCCAACAGTTCCCTCAGACACTAATACCTTTTTCAACATGCACATGCACGCATGGACCCTCCCCATAGGTCTCCACACCTCAATAGGCAGTCCTGCCTGAGTCCCAGCGACTCCCCAGATGTAGCTCAGCCCTGGCTCCAGGACTTTGTTCAGCCATGTAGAGGCCTGGGGCCTCTCCAAAGGTAACACCTCTCCTAAGGTAACACCACACCTAACCAACCACATGCATAGCCTCCATCAGTCACAGCCTGGACCTGTTTACCCCTTTGAACTCACAAGCAGCTCTCTCACTTTCCCTGCACCCCACAGCACCCTGTCACATACCCCTCCTCAGTTCTTCTGCAGCCTCGCTCCCACCAGTCACACATTCCAGCACACCCCTACCCCCACTGGTCATTCCCCCCAGACAGCCTCACACACATTGCTCTCCCTTTCTTTGCTGCCCAGGCCTCCCCCACTTCCCAGAGCTGCCTCTGCCTGGGGAGCCATCTCCACCCCTCACTGCCCCAGGCTTTCATTCCTGGACAGTGAAGCTGGACATCTGTTTCAAAGCTTCCCCCCCTCAAGACCCTGTGCTCCGGACACTCTGGCCTGGGTTTGGGGGTTTGGAGCCTCCTTGGGTGTGGGACAGAGCCCTTTGGAACCTGGTTATCCTGGTCTCTCAGCCAAGAACTCTTGAGTACCCAGCCCTGCCTAGGCTCTGGCATATATGGGGTGGGGGCTGGGGAATAACCCTGAGCCTGTACTTTTTAAGTGTTTGCCAACCCCCACCCCACCCCCTGGCTCACCTGAGAAGGACATGAGCTGGGGCTTCAGAGAGAGGGATGGGAAAGGTACTGGCTTGAATCCCCCCCCCAGCCCCCCACCCCACCCCATCTAGGCTGCAGGGCTTGGTCTCCCTGGGAGTCAGTTCCGACAGTGAAGGTTACTTTACTAGATGCATGATTTTAAACGGAATCTCCACCATCTGTTCCACCCCCTAATTACAGATGCACAGAATCCGCCTCAGAGGGCAGCATGAGGGGAGTGATTTAGAAGCTGAGCTGCTTCTGCTTGCATTAGAGCTGGGGAGATTGGGGGCAGGGGGGGCCTCTGAGTATTGCTCACAGCCCCCCAGTAGCATCTCTTCCCTGAGCATCCCAGGTGCCTCTTCTCTTGCTGACAGAAGGCTCATAGCCAGGTTCCCCCTGACCCCAAGACCTGAAAGCCGAAGCAACTGCAGTACTGCAGGAGAGGTTCCCAAGACATTGCCTGTGTCCCAGCCGTGCAAGTCCTGGGATACAGGCTCCATTAGGGCCTTAAAAAATTCAGTGGATCGATCTGCCTGCCTTTTGAGCCCTGGGGAGCCACAGTCGCTGACTTGGCCCAGCTGTCTGCCCACCCAGGGTATAGGAAGGATTGGTGAGATATAGAGGGGGACAGAGCAGAGGTAGGGCTGCCAGGCCTGGCAGCAGAGGACATGGGCAACCATGCCATGTCCTGTCAGGTGTGTTTGTGCACAATATACATTGCCTTGGTACAGCTGGCGTGCTTTCATTCCTGGACAGTGAAGCTGGACATCTGTTTCAAAGCTGCCCCCTCAAGCCCCTGTGCTCCCAGCTGGGGTCTGTGGGACTGGGTCAGTAGCCCCAAGGACCAGAGAGTTTGAGGGACATGTGGTTACATCCCAAGGACAGGTCTGTCTTTGCCCATGGGCACCAAGGACCTGGACCCCCACCTGCCTGGTGGTGGTGGCAGCAGCAGGATGGCAGCAGCAGGCACACTGCAGTAGACTCTGGAGCATTCACTGCGGGGAGAAAGGGAGAGAGGTTGGGCTGGAGGAATTTTAAAGATTGCTGCAGGCAGGAGGGTCTCTGGAACCCTGTGGAGTGGGCAGTCATGCAGAAGTAATCCTATCTCTGCCTGCCTAGAGGAGTGCAGAGGAAAGGGGGTGGGGAGGACAGAGCTGCTGCCCCTTTGCCACCTCAACCCCCTGTCCATCCAGTCCTCAAAGGAGCCAGGGCCTCTGAGACCTCCCTTGAGGAGGATGTCTTTGCCATTCCACCTTAGCATGTGTCCCCTAGAGGGCCAGTGCCACAGTTATTGCTCAGCTCTGAGCTCTGGGTTTGATAAATAATACATCTCAGAGGTAGGGGCCAAGCCAGCCCCCGTCATCTTGGGTCACCCAGTGTGGTGCCTCCAGCTGGCAGTCCTGTGGCAGAGTTACTCTCCCTTCCAGCCTGGTCTTCCTCTTCTGCTGTGTGAGCCTGGGCCAGAGGCTTAGCCTCTCTGAGCTAGGCTAGGGGCAGAAAAAGTAGAAGAACCCAGAAACCCTTGTCCTTTTGTCCCACCTACCAGCCCTCACAGGTTAACCGGCAGCTGGCTCAGCCAATCCAGGCTGGGATGGCCTGTTCTACAAGGAAGGGCCTCATCTGTTCCGGCCCCTCCATTTTGCAGATGGAGTAACCAAGTCCAAAGGTGGAAGGATGGTCAAGGCCAGCCTGCTGATGAACCCTCTCCTTCCTGCCCCGTTCTGCTGTCACTCAGGCTCTTCTCAACCTCAGCTCAGCTAAGAGCAAGGCCTGGGGGGGGCGGGGCGGGGGATGTTTGGGAAAGTGGTTGCGGCTGAGAGGTTGCCATGGCGATACTGCAGGATGCCGAGCTGAAGTGGGGGTCCCACAGGGTCTCTGGGGCCCCCAGCTCCATACCCCTGTGATCTTCTCCTCCCCATCTTCTGTCCCCCACCCAGATGTGGCTGTCAGGCGGCTCCAGTGACAGGCTGGGTGGGTGACAGGTGGTGCAGGTGATGGGCTGGGTGGGTGATGAGCCTGGGTGGGTGACAGGTGGTGCGGGTGTGAGGCAGGCAGGTGACAAGCTGGGTGGTGACGGGCTCTGCGGATGACAGGCAGGGGGTGTGGTTGGCGAGGATGCTGTTTCCTGGCTGGTGGCCTGTTGCAGCCCCCCTACCCTCTTGCATGTGCATACGCATAGACTCTGGGCTCAGAGCTTGGGGCTAAGATACTAATGAGGCTTATTACGCATGGAGGGGCAGGTGCCCAGGCTCACTAATGAGAGTCCTTTAAGGACTAGGGGAGACATCTGAGGGGCTTCAAGGAATTTGGCTGGCCTTCCTGGGCTGAGGTCCTAGGGGTCCCGACCTGGCTGGGGGACGAGTCTGATCTCATCCTCCAGCCAGATCAGGATTCTTCCTTCCCTTTGCCTCTGGCCACTTTGATTTATGTTAATATAATACTAACCAAGTCACTCTAACTACTATTGTTCAAGCTATTACTGTGTGTCAGGCATGATGCCAAGTGCTTTACGTGAATTTTTTCATTTCAACTCAATGCTTCTAGGAGGAAGGCACTGTTACCCCATTTTACAGATGAGAACTCAGACTGAGAGAAGGGATGGTGCAACTGAGACTTTATTTTATTTATTTATTTATTTTTGTTTTATTGAGATACGGTCTCACTATGTGGTCTGGGCTGGTCTTGAATTCACTATGTAGTCCAGGCTGGCCTGAATTTTGCAGTGATCCATTTGCCTCAGCCTTCCGAGTACTAGGATTCAAGTGTGTCCCTGCTTCACCAGGCTGCAGCTGGGATTTTAATCCAAATCTGTCCTCCCCTCCAGGTCTTGTCCTCTCAGCTACACCACCAGTAAGACTTGGGTGTGGGTGCAGACCCTGACCATCTCAAAGCCTCCATTTCATTCTTCTGGCAAAGGATATGTGGTAGAAGGTAATCTCCACGGGGCTTCAGCTCTGACTGGGTGACCTCAGGGACTCCTCCAGTTTGCTGCTGCAACCTCACCCTGTCTGGCCCAGATTCTGGTGACACCCCTGTGCTTGAGAGTGGGTGGGGCCTAGTGCTGAGGGGCCGAGCTGAGCAGGGGACACCTGGGATATCTGAGCCACTTCCTGCATTGTGCGGTGGGGAGCTGAGGCTCAGAAAGAACAGCAGCTGCCCAAGGTCACACACCCTGCGAGTTGCACAGCCTCTTGGGATCCCAGGTCTCCTAGCCTCTTGAAAGGGTGGGGCTGGGTGTGGTGCCAGGGTTGGGAGGCCTCCTCTTCCTGGGCTCACCCACCAGCCTAGTTTTCTCCCTGGAGGTTGTGAGCCCCCAGCTCCTGTTAGGGTGTAGGGTTGTTGGCTGACTCTTTTAGGGCCATGCCCCCTCCCATCGATCTGGGGCCCTAGTGTCAGTTGAGCCCCTCCTTTTGGAACCCACTGGGATGGAAACTCCCTGGCAACAGCTGATGGATGGGTTAGGGTCTTGACATTGGCCAGGGGCCACAGCATAGCCCTGGAAAGGACCAGTCTGGGGCTGGGGGACTTGGAAGGAAATTTAAGGGAGAAGAATGAGGCTCATAAATCTTGGAGCATCTTGTTTGTCCTCAACCTAATCCCTTATCAAACTTGCTCTCCAGTGGCTCATCTGAGGTGTTGGGGTTGAGGGAGCCCACTTCCCCAGCCCCCTCTTCCCTCTGATGGAGGCTCCCTGCTCCTGAAATTGTACCATGGGAAAGGGGTGCAGCTACTGTTGTCTGGCAGGACTAAGACAACACCAGAAAACTGAATCTTGCCTCTTGACTCATTATAATGGTAGGTAGGGCAAGGGGCTTCACTACCTCAGTTTTCCCAGCTTTGGTTTGAAATCTTTTTCTGGTGCCTCCCTGGTGCTCAGCCTGGAGAGGAAAGAGAGCTGGGACCAAGAATTTTAGCAGATGTAGGACACAGGACCATGTCCTGAGAACCTTCAAGTCTGAGAGAAGCAACAGCTTTGCCCTTGTGAGCCCTCAGGCCCGGAGGTGAGGTCTAGAACCCAGCTGGGTGTGTGCTGAGGTCAGGCGGGGGTGGTGGTGGGTGGCTGGCCTGGGAAGGCTTTCTCAAAACGAAGGCTGAGGTTTAGAGGAGGCCAAAGGAAGGGTGGTGGTTTGCCTGGGGGGCTGGGGAGCCATCTTTAGTTGGGCGGCAGGGGGCCTAGAAGGTTCTGGCTTTCCCACAGGCCCAGACAACTGTAGGCTGGAGTTCTGGGGCCCTCCCAGCTCCCCAGGGAACTGGTTGCTGCCTGGCCCTGGGGACCCAGGCGTCCTGGCGGGTGAGGGCGGGTCTCCAGCAGGCGCCCTGCCAAACCCCGCAGCCTGCTCACCAGGAATCTTGTTGCTGAGAGATGGAAAATCCCGGCTGGGCCTGCAGCTCATCCCTCCCCTCTGGGAGGAGGAGGGGCCCAAAGATTTCTTCCTGTACCCCCCTTCCCATCTGGGGCTGGGCCCTCCTCAGCTGTGGGTGGGGCTGGGGGGCCCAGGACAGGCCTCTAAGGCCCAGTCACATGTCCTGGAGCCCTGCCCAGGCCACAGTGGGCACTGGGGCACCCTGAAGGCAGAATGAACCCTGTGTAGCAGAGGAGGGGTTGGATTGGGGTGCTGGGGCCCAAAAGGGGTCTGGACGGAGGCTGGTGCCTGGCCCTGGCCCCTCTGACTCCCTCAGGGCGGAGGGTGAAGAGTTGGTTCTCTCCTTGGACAGGAAGACAAATGATCCCATTATGGGAGCGTGATTTTATTCCACGTGTCACGGAGTCTGAGATTAACTTGCTCACCAGTCTGTGACAAACCCCTCACACCCAACATACACAAGAGGCAAAGAGACACACACATATACTTGGTGTCACAAACACGTATCACACAGATAAGCATTTCCATACCATACCACATGGCGTGGCCTCACACAGAGACACAAGCACACATACTTAGATCTAGACCCAAGCCTCAAAGCACAATGTGTCCTCACTCGTGCTGAGGCCACAGAGATCCACAATACAAACAAGCAGTCCAGGGGTACTGGATACTTAGTAGACATGCACAGAGTCAAAGACACATAGTGCGCAAAGACACAGGCACACGTAGACACACACAAAACCAGACAAAGTCATGCAGACAGGCATAGACCAACAGCCACACACTCTGAGACAAAGGCCCAAATACATACAGAGACAAAGACAGGCACAGACACACAGCCGGCGGGGCTCACACAAGCACAGGCGTGCACACCCGGACACAGACAAAGACAAATAAATGCCCAGAGGTTTTGCTGTGGACAGATGTAGAAGCACATGCACATCTGGGCCGCCTCCTCGACCTCCCTGCCTGGGGACATTGGTAATCTGGCGCCTGTGGCTCCAGAGAGGACTCTGAGGAATCTTCTGCAGTATGAGAGCCCCCCACCCCCCTGGGCCCAGGGCCAGCTCCCACTTCTGGCACCAGGCCCATGGCCGAGGCCAGATCAACCACACCCTCAATAGAGCCCTGACACCTCTTACCTTTTCCATTGGTTGCACTCAGGGACACACCAGCTTCCCTTGTTTGTCCTTGAAATGCAGCCCCCATAGTCTCTCAACTCAAACACCCTGTGTGCCTGCCTCGCCTTTCTCAGCCACTCCACCCGCCCAGCAGATATGTTCAGCCTCCTTCACACTCACAGTCTTCCTCACTCACACATACTTGCACACTCATAGCCTTCATGGCACACACAATCCCTCACATACTTCCGTGCCTTCTCACATAGGATAATTCACAGTGCACCATACACACACACACACACACACACACACACACACACACAGTCCCCCACACACAGCCTCACCTCTCTCATGTACACATCCTCATGTACTCTCAGAGCCTCCTGACACTTTCCTTCCTCTGTCGCTCACAAACACTCTGCCAAGGAATATGGCTCTGCTGCAGATAGCCGTGATGGTATTTGTCACTTTGCTTCACTCTGTCCTTGGCCTCCCTAGCCTCAGTCTCTCCTCTTGGCCTTGGATTCTTTTGTCATTTCTCCATCTAGTCAACAAGTATATATGGGACATTCATTTATTCAACAAATAGAGATTGGGCATTGTTTATGAGATAAGCCCCAGGGAGACTGTTGGTGGCCAAGACAGACATAAGCCCTTCCCTCACAAAGCTCTGTTTTGTGACCAACCTGCTTGCTTCTCTCTTCTAACTAGACTGGAAGGTAACCCTTGGTGTTGGCTGTTGAAGGATGTGTAGGAATTCACCATAAGAACAGTGTAGGAGGGGTCAGGATTTAGCTCAGCATCCTGCTTTGCAAGCATGCAATCCTGAGTTCGATCCCAGGTACCAAAAAAAAAAGTAGGAAGTGTTCTAGTAAGAAGGAACAGCACATGCAAAGCCTGGAAGTCAATCAGTGTGGTGTGCTGAAAGGATGTGCTGCTGTTCAGAGACCAGAGGATACACTGCAAAAATAGGTATTACAGATTGGATGCCATGCTCGGGTTTGAGTTTTGTCCAGTGTGCCACAAGGAATCATGGGAGTTCTTTGTGACATGACCAGAGTAGGGACAGACTGGAGGCAGGAAGGGTACTTAGGAGGTTTGAATGGATGGGAGATGATGGTGAGCTAATGTTGGAAGAGGTGAGCAGGGCGGAGAGGAGACTCATTTAGGGGCAAGGATCATTGTAGCTCTAGTTCCAGTGCTCTGTTGCCTCAGGAAAGAGTGAGGCACATCATGTGAGGATGGGACAGTACAGGGCTGTAGTAGATGCTCAGTACATGATAGCTGTTATCATCAGTTATGGGTTGGCTGGGAGGGGCGATTAGATGAGCACCTGTGTCAGGTACTGGGGCCCAGAGGCAGCAGCGAGGGTAGGGGTAGAGGGTAGGAGAAGACGTAAAGTATCTGGGAGCTTAAAGGAAGCCCCTACTTAAAGGAAGCCCCTGGAAGGCAGACCCTGCTAGGACTCTCTGAGTAGTTCATGGAGAGGAGCTGGTGTTGAGTTGGTCTTGGGAATTCAGGCAGGCAGGTTGGGGAAGGTGCTTCAGGGGGAGCAGACTCTGTGATCAACAGCCAGAGGGCAGGACTTGAGAACTGGCTGAGTCTCATCTACTGTGTGTAGGGCACAGAACCACAGAGTTTTAGGGGTTGGCATTGTGGAAGTAAGACTTTAGGGCCAGGCTAAAGAGGGACAATGTAGAGCTGAGCTGAAATCAAAATCCAGTGTTTTGTGGTAGCATGGCACATGCCATTTGGATTCAACTTCAGGCCCCTCCAGTTGCTCTCCCTGGCCTCAGTTTCCCCGTCTGTGTGATGAAGGAACTCTGGCATTGTGTACTAGGATTTGATCTGGGCAGCTTGGAGGGGCACTTCTGGCTTGGGTTTCTGGCCTCAGCAGTGATTTCTTTCTGAGTAAAAGGAAGGAACAGAGTAGGAACCTCCAGGGGCAGATTGAGGCTACCCTGAGTAAGGGGCCAGAGCTCACACAGAAGAGGAAGAATCTTTCTGGGATCTGACTCCAAGCCCTGAGGGAACCCAGAAGAGATGGCCTCAATCTCTCTTCCCTCTTGCCTGCCCTAGGTGGCACTAGTTGTGGGCCGTGTGCCTCTAAGAACACAGTGCCCATTCCCTGGCCAACAGGTGTCAGGCCCCTCCCTGCCCACCTACCAGGAAGCAGGGCTTGGGATTTAGGAAAGTGACCCAGGACTTGGAATCCCCTAGGGTTAAGAAGCCAGGAAGTCAGGTCCAGATAGATGGCAGATCTAGGTGAATGTCTGTGGGTAGCTGGGTTCTCCCATTGACATTTGGGGTTGTAGTGAAAGACAAATTCTAGTGACCCTCCCAGCTGCCCTGAATGCCGGCTGAGAGGGGCCCTTTAAGCATCTCACCTGCGAGGTGGGGCTGGAGAGAATTAATTTCCTGTGCTATTTTAATTTTACTGTATTTAATTTGCTGTTTATTTTAATTAATTAACAGAGGTAATCGACTATCCTAACTTGCTGCTGCTGACTTCCTTTTAAGAGGAGCGGAAGGCCAGGCCAGGCGATTGCTGGTTTAGCTAATGGGAAGAAGGAGGACCTTGGGGCACACTGCTCTCCCATCTGCCCCTCGAATCCCAAGGTCTTCCCCACTGTCTCTGCTTTCTCTATGGCCAACAGAGGCCTGGCATGAGGCCTCTGTCGGGCTCCCAATAAAGACTATTTTAGGGCCAGGCATATAGCTCAGCAGCATAGCACCTGCCTGGCAAGCACGAGATTGTGAGTTCAATTCCTGGTACCAAAAAAAGAATGTTTTAATGTCAGGAACCTTTGTCTTCAGTGGGGCTTAAGGACTGTAGAGGAAATTGTCAAAGTAGATGGATATCTGTGTGCGTGTGTGTGTGTGTGTGTGTGTGTGTGTGTGTGTGTATGTATGTGTGTGTTTCCTAGCAGCCCCTTTTCCTATTGCAGGGCTCAAAACAGCACAGCCACCTGTGTGGCTGGCCTGTGGCACAGCAGTGTGGTCACATCTGTGGATGTGATTTCAGTTATTCATTACTTGTTAATCCCTAAGACAGACCTTGGCAGGGGGAAGAGTATCCCCTTGGCCAGATAAAGGTGGGGCTGAGAGAAACTAAGTGACTTGCCCAGAGTCATACAGCAGCTCGAGAAGCATTGCCTGGATTCTACTTATAACCTCTCTGAATGCATGTAGAGATGCAGAGTTCACATTTGGAGCAGGGGAAGTGGCCCTGGAAGAGATTAGCATGAGGGGATTATGTCAGAAGTCTGATGAAGACAGGAAATGGGGCCCCCTGAAGGATGCGAGGATGGAGAAATGGGTCCCTGCTACAAGGGACTTTCTAAAGGTGTAGTCTCTGCCGCCTTTTTCTCATTCACCTGTGTGTCATCAGTCATCTATGTGGAAATTAGGGTTTGCTTTGTCACTTGCTCTATACCTTACAGCGGAGTCTTACTTTTATTTATTAATTTTTTTTTTTAGTTTAGTTTTTATTTTTGTTTCTTGGTGCTAAGAGCTGAACCCAGGGTCTCACTCATGCTAAGCACAAACTCTGCCACAGAGCCATCTCTGGCTTCAATTTTTATTTATTTAACGAACATTTATTTAGCATTTACCACATCCCAGACACTTTTCTAACTTTATACACACTTAATCATCATAGCATCCTCATTCTTACTTTACTTATGCTTGTCCCCCTGTCCTCTGTTTCACTTTCCACAGTTTCAGCTGACTGCGGTCAACCGCAGTCCAGAAATACTAACTGGGAGATTTTGGAAATAAACAGTTCATAAGTTTCAAATAACATTTAATGTAGTGTAATTGTTCTATTTGATTACTGTTACTGTTACTATCTTATTGTACCTAATTTATAAGTTAAAACTTTTTCATAGATATGTCTGTATAAGAAAAGACCCAGTATCTACAGGGCTTGGTATTATCCACAGTTTCAGGCAGTGACATTGGAACGTTCCCCTGCAGATGAAGCGGGGACTACTGTATTAGCAAACTGAAGCCTTGGAAAGTTAGGTGACTTATCCAAGGTCACACAGAGCCTTCCTTTGAACTTAGAACACTGATATCCAGAATCTTTCTTCTGAAACATCATACTATCCTGCTCTTGTTCTCCTAAATAAGAGACCCAGACCTGAATTTCCAGGACACATAGAAGCCTCCAATCTAGACCCAGCTCTGTCCTCACTAACCCTATGTGAGAGGGGCAAAAAAAAAAAAAGTGGGAAAAGGGAACAAATCAAAGCACCAAGGTATGCCTGTCTGGGAATGGTGAAGAGTTTAGGTTTTCATTCCTGTGTCTTAGGTGCTTGACTCCTCTAAACCTCAGTCTCCTAATCTGTGAAGAGAAAGTAACTGATGTCATCCAGCTTTGTGAGGCTCAAATGAGATAAAATATGTAGGGTTTGCATGTCAAAGCAAAAGCTCAGTAGTGTCCATCTATATGCTAAGACGCAACACCTGGAAGGAAGGAATTGTCCTACCCTTGGGATTGCCATCTGAGCAGATGAGGGTGGGGGCGGTATGGCTGGGTAAAAGGCCTGGCATTGGAGTCAGACTGCTTGGGTTTAAAACCCAACCAAGGCAAATGGTTTCCTTTTTTCAGTCTTGCTTTCCTTATCTGTAAAATGAGTGTATAGTAGTTCTTCCCATTCCAAAAAGTGTGGTAAAGATTAAATCTGTTCCAAAATAATATTAAGCAACTCCTAAGTGCTAAACAAGCCACCAATCATAGCAAATAGTGAAAATTCAATGCACATTAGCAATTTATTATTGTAATGTGGAAAGAGGTAGATATTGGTTGGGAAGGAGGAATGAGAGGCTGAGGCTCTTAGAGTGGAGGTGAGCAACACAATAAAAAGCCATAGAAACAATAGCAGGCTGGTGTTTATTGAGTGCTTATTTTGTGTTAGGTACTTTTACTCCTGAGGTGTAGGTTTTGTACTATCCCCATTTTACAGATAAGAAACAGGTTCAGAGAGGTATGGTGGCAGTCCAAAGAAACCCAACTGGTAGGGAATAGAGTTGCAATTTGCTACTAGAAAGTTAATTAATTTATTTATTTAACTATGTTTTCCACTGGTAGTAGAAATTGAACCCAGGGCTTCTGCAATGAGCAACATCCCTGGCTTTTTTTTTTTTTTTTTTTTTTTTTTTGGAGACATGTTCTTAAATTGCCCAGGCTGGGCTCACACTTGCTATAGCCTCTTTCCTCAGCCTCCCAGAATGCTGGGATTATAGGAATGTACCATTATGCCTGACTTGGAAAGCTGTTTCTAATTGCAAAGCTTTAAACTGGATTAAGAGATGTGGTATGTGGGTGGGGGCATTGGTCTTGCAAAGGAAACAGAAAGAAAACAGTGAGAGGAAAGAGAGGCCAGAGCATTCC
Source organism: Cavia porcellus (assembly GCF_034190915.1). Classification (NCBI taxonomy): domain Eukaryota; kingdom Metazoa; phylum Chordata; class Mammalia; order Rodentia; family Caviidae; genus Cavia; species Cavia porcellus. The sequence continues at coordinate 20,982,703 of NW_026947508.1, read as the reverse complement.
AGGCAAGGCACAAGCAAAGGCCCTGAGGTGAGAATGAACAACAGGGTTTTAGGGCTGCAAAACGGAGGAAATGGAAAATGGCTAGCAGAATGAGAGCTGAGAGGGCTGGTGGCCTCGGGGACATGAGGGAGTGTGATGGCCTCAGGGAGATAGGGAGGGTGACAGATTCAAGAGACTTAGCTAATGGTCAGGAAAGGAAATAGAACATAGTGATCAACAGGACAGGCTCTAGAGACAAACCCTAGCCAGGCTGCTTCCCACCACTGATCAGGCGGGTCACTTAATGTCTCATTTTCAAAATGAGAGGTAATCAGAGTTCCCGGCTCCTCAGAGAAGATGGTCTGGGAAAGTGCTTAGCACAGCTCCTGCACATAGGCCACCCTTGACTCACTCATTCATTCCTCAGCTATCAAGTGCATTCCTGGTGTCAGGCACTTTGCTAGGAGACAGAGCTATGAACAAAATAGATGAAAATCCCTCCCCTCAAGGCGCTTACGTTTAGAGGGTGAAACAGTTCATACAAAAACAAGTAAAATATGTGGCCTGCCAGTTGGTGACAGGTGCCAAGGAAGAAAATGAAACACTAAAGGGCTTAGAGAATATCAGATTTGCAGGGTTATCCCAACTTTATTTATTTTTGTAATTTTTAAAAAATGAGATCTCACTATGTTACCCAGGTTGGTCTTAAAATGTGTAAGTTCAAGTGACCCCCCTCACCTCAGGCTCCCAGATAGCTGTGACCACAGTTGTGTGCCACCATGCCCAACACTGGGGCATGATTTTAAACAAATATATAAATAGAGACAATGGTTGTTATTTGTAGGTTTTTTTTTTTTTTTTTTTTTTTTCCTTTTTTGACACAGGGTCTCTCTATGCAGTTCACGTTGGCCTTGAGCTCACTTTGTAGCCCAGGCTGGTCTCCAACTTGCAATGATCCTCCTGCCTCAGCCTCCCAAAGTGCTGGGATTACAGGCATGAGCCACCACACCTGGCGTTATTTGTAGGTTTTAATAGAAAAGACAATTATTTGTCTTTCATGAGAATCATGTGAGATACAGACACTACTGTCCCCATACCTACAGAGCAAGATGCTCAAACTCAAAAAAAAAAAAAGACTAACCCAAGTCATAACTTTGAAGACAGTGCTATCCTGGGCAAATCCCTGTGATTCTCTGTAACAAAAAGAGTACAGGTCCTAAAAGCGTAGAGGACAGTTAGGGGCTGGGTTGTAGAAGATAGGAGCAGTGTTAAGGTAGGTCAGTGTTGCTGGGCATGGTTGTACATGTAATCCAGCACTTGGGAGGCTGAGACAGGAAGATTGCTGCAAGTTCCAGACCAGCCTGGGCTATTTAGTTCAACGCCAGCCCAAATGACATAGTGAGACTCTGTCCCTCTCTCTCTCTCTCTCTCTCTCTCTCTCACACACACACACACACACACACACACACACACACACACACACACACACACACACCAAAAAAAAAAAGGTAGGTCAGGGTCCAGGGACAGAGACCTGCTTCCTGGAACCAGAGCTGTCGTCAGCATACCCGGCCTGGCCTCTCCTCAGGGTGAGCTCAGAGAGTGGCTGGAGCCAGGAGCAACCCCAAGGGTAGAGCAGGGGCAGCAGGCTAGGTCTGAGACACTGTGTGATTGAACAGAGGGGCACAGTCTGTCCAGAACTGAGTGAGTGTGTGGGTGGTGTTGAAACTGAGGGGAGCAAAGAGAGGAGAGGAAGAAGTCAGCCTATTGACCAGATGAGAGGGAACAGCAAGGAGGTTGGCTGGGCCATAGCTGGCTGTGAAGGCCCTTGAATGTCAGGCCAGAAACCTCGGCCTTGATGTTGTCCTTAGCAGTAGAGAGCTATTAAAGGTTTCAGGGCAGAGACTCAGTGTCATGGGAATGGGATTTGAGGTAGATATACATATCTAGCGCCAGGTGGAGGAGATTCCATGGAGGCGGCTGGAGGTGGAGAACCCACTGGGAGGCTGTCACAGTTGAGCAGGTGAGAATGACGAGGTCAGATGGAGAGACAGCTTCCAGGGTAAAAGGAGCAAAGCCTGGTTATGGTGCTTCTGGGCTCTAGCCTGGGTCTGCCCAGATATTTTGAGGGAATGGGATCTGCTCCCTTCCCTATCCTCTCCTGTTTTCCCATTTGGATTGAACTAAAGTTACCAATCTTTTTTTTTTTTTTTCTTTTAAACATTTCAGGCTATGGGTCCTTTTTGAGATGATGAGAGAGTTCAGGGCCATCTCTCCAGAAAAATACAAAAGTTTTGGTTAACATTTTTTTGAGGATTACAAAACTGCCAAAATCCATTCATGGAGCCAAGTTAGATAATCAATAGTATTTTTTAATAGCATTAAATTCATCCTAGGGCAGTTACCAGGCAGAGTGATCTACTTTTTAAAAAGTTGTATCATAGCCCTATGAAATAAATACCATTATATTTATTCCATTTTGCAGATAGGAAAACTGAGGCGATTAGAGAGGTGAAGTGATCGTTCAGCCAGAGCTAGAATTTAAGCCTGGTTTGTCAGTTGCAAAGCTTAAGATCTTTACCATTAAGGCCAGCCAAGGATTCTAGGACCAAGGAGGGAGAAGTGGTAGGGAAGGAGGCAGATGTGAGAGGATTTTTAAAAGAAAGCCAAAGAGAGGCAGAGTTAGAGGTAAAGAAAGAAAGGGTAAAGGTGCCAGCTTAGCTCTGAGGTGAGATGTGGTGCAACTAGAAGTGAGGGCCAGTAAAAATTGCATTTGGAGCCCCCTGGCCTGGTTTCCAGAGGGTATGGTATCTGATACCCCAGCTAAGTGACCTGCTCTGGGGCCTGCTGCAAAAGAGTTGAATGTAGAGGCCCAGTATACTAGCTTCTTGGCCTAATTATGTTTGCTCCACCTTTGACAGAGAAGGGTTTATCCTTGACTCTTTGACTCAAACTCCAGTGCTGTCTCCAAAATTTACCCTCCCTCCCCATTCAAGGCCACTGAGAAGAGTCAGTGGGCCTTGATCTCTCTGAGGAAGTTCAGAAGTAGAAATAGTCTTTCCATTTCAAAAAGGAATCCTGGGTCCCATCTGCTGAGATCAGAATAGAATCTGGAACCCCAGCACCAGGAGACCCATGTTAGGCTCTGGCTTAGATTCTGGTTGGCAGGGCAGCACTATCTACAAGCACAGCAGAAAGCGATCTAGATTAGACTAGCTAGACCTCAGATGAGATAGAGCACAGATTGATGGTGGGTTGGACTTGGTCATTTGACAGGGTTTTTCTGTAGAGAGCCGCCTAGTAAAAAATTTAGGCATTATAGGTTCTTCAGGCTCTGTCTGATACCTTGAAAGTAGTCATAGACAATGCAAAAACAAATGAGCCAGGCTGTATGCCAATCAGACTTCAATTATAAAATCAGACAACAGGTCAGATTTGGCCCATAGTTTGCCATTTCCTAAGGTACAGCCTTATTCCTCCTGAGGGTGCGTGCATATTTAAACCTTATTAAACAGTGATCCAAGCAAACAAGTTTAGGGTGTCAGACTAGAATTTAGATCCATAGCAGGGTAACATGGAAGATGATTTAAAGTGATGGCAAACCTTTTAGAGCTTTCAGTGATACAAACAGCCTGCACAAGTGCCATAGTTTTGCCACTACTGATCTAGAGCTACACTCTTGCTGGGGATGTAACTATTGAGAACTGATGAATAAGAAATGTAGTAGATAATGATTTAAAACAGACTCAGTTATAATCTCTGGCTGATAGTTGAAATCTCACAGAAAGTTGGGATGGGTTGTTTGGGGTAGTGAGATCTAGACCCACACGTAAGACTGTGGTCTGGATATGGGGAAGTGGGTGAGTGAAAGCCACACAGACTGATCCAGAGTGAGCAGTGTTAGTCCACTTCTGGAGCACATGATCTAGACTAGCACTGTCCAGTAGAAGTGCAATGGAAGATACATAGGTAATTTAAAATTTTTTCATACATTAGACAAACTGTGAAAAGAAGTGAAATTTTTAAAAAGTGAAATTTCAGTTGTTTCTTATCTTACCCCATATATCAAAAATATTGTTATTCCAACATGTAATAGTAAAAATTATTGCCATCTTTCACCTTTTTTTAATGGTCAGGCTTCAGAATCTGGTGTGTATTTATACTTACAGCAAGCACATCCTGTTTCAGGCTAGCCACTGTCTTAGTGCTCAGTAGCCACATGTGGTTAGTGACTGTTGTACAGACAGCAAGGTTTAGAAGCAGTCTTTCCTTTGGGATCCAGAGGAGTCATGAAACAGAATGTTCTGGAGTAAATTGAGTTGGACATGTCAGAGGTTACACCCTTAAGACTTGACCTGGGTGAAGACTGGGTGGACTTGGGAGAGTACCTGGGCTCTGGGCTAGGCAGTGGTTCCCTCTCTTGGAGTTCTGACTGGCCTTGGGGAATTTCTTCGTGTCTGAGCATTGGCCTTCTCCTCCCTCCTTCCCTTACCCCGTGACATCTCTGAGTCTGGTCTGGCCTGGCAGGTGGGGGAGGGCAGGGTGGCAGCTGGACCCTTGAGGGAATAAGAGCTCCACCCCTCCAAGCCAGCTGCTGCCAGCCTTCCTGGACTGACTTTGTGGAAATAGGGGGCCCAGAGACAGAAATAAACCGACAGGTTTCCGGGGCGGAGTGGGGGGCCTGCCAGCCTTTGTGCTTCCTTGCTAAAGGGTGGAGTGGGGGGAACAGGAAGCAGCTCCAGGCCCTATCCCAGGCTGTTCCCCCCTGTATATCGTCTCCTCTTACCCCTACACCCCTTTGGCTGTGAGGCTGAGTTGGTTCTAGAATTTGATGGACTAGTGAATCCTGGAGAACTGGTAGTCTCAGATTGACACTTAAGAGCAGAGGGTGATCCCTAGGCCCCTTGACACAGTTTGGTACCTACCTTTTAGAACTCTGTCCTGGGGAACCCTTTGGCAGGAATTGAACAATTCAGAGGGCTGCAATGGGGAACTAGAGTAGCAGCTGAATTTTTTTTTGTTAGATGCCTACTTGTGCCACTAATTGGGCAAAGGCAGCTTTGTGAAAATCACACTTTGAGCCTCAGTTTCCACCTTTTTTTTTTTTTTTTTTCTTAAAAGCATGTTTGTCCTGCTTGTATCAGGAGTTCAGTGGTTAACCCAGACTCTGAAACCAGTTTGACTCTGGGCTATGCTGCTGTATGACCTTTGGTGGGCTTTCCTGAGCTTCAGTTTCCTCATCAGCAGAAAGGGGATATTACTTTTTTTATGGGACCCTTAATCAAGTGAGTTAATGCATGCTGATAATACAGGCCAAATGCTCTGCATTGGCCATTACCATTGGGCAGTCAACAGGCTCAAATGGGTCATAAGTGAAAATGCATTGTTCAAATGTAAGGGACCTCCTCTTCCCAACAATCCTACTTGCACCTTCTCATTTTATAAATGGGAAAACCAAGGCTCCCAAACGTGAAAATGTTTTGCCCAAAGAGAGGCTCGCAACAAGTAAAAGCCTTTATATGGTACCCACCATGTAAAGCCGGGTAGCTCAACCCCAACTTACAGGTAAGGAAATCGAGGCCGGTGATTGGCCACTGGAGCACAGTGGCGCTATCCAGTGAGGCCCGAGTCCGCCGCTGGGGAGGGAGTGCCTTTGCTGTCTGCGCTCAGCAGAGGAGGGGCGTGCAGGTAGCGGGCACCCTGGAGCCTCTGCTGCAGCCACTAGGCGCGCTATTAATAATCCCGCCGCTCGGCCCCGGCTGAGCGCGCAGGTCAGCACCGCGGCTGGGGGCCTCTCGGGCCGGACCGGGGTCCGGGCCAGAGCCGGAGCCGGAGCCGGATCGCGGCAGTCCCTCCCCGCCCCTGCCACGTGATCACCCCTTCGCGGGCGGCCGAGGGCCCAGGCTGACGGGCCGGGGGCCAGGAAAAAGCCGAAAACACCACGGCTGGGCCGCTCCCCTCCCGCTCAAAATAGTCCCCGGCCGGAGCTGCCACGCATTCCGCTGGCCCCGGGTCGCGGGAAGGGGCGGCTGACCCGGCCCCCGCCCGACCCGACGTGGCTGCCGGGCCGTGTTGGACGGTTGGGGGGCGAGGGCTGGCCGCGCGGCCTACCGGCCGGCATGTGAATCTCCTTCGGGGAGCCTTGGCAGCTCCGGCTGCGCGCTGCGCCGGGATGATGGAGAGCTTCTGGAATTTCCTGCAGCTGGGGAGCGCGGCCGGCCGGGGCGGCGGGCCGAGCGCGGCTCGGGAAGGGGCGGCCAGGCGTCGGACCCTAGGGGGCGCCTTCGCGACAAGGGTGTTAGGGAAGAGCTCCCTGCCCACACCCAGCCTGCAGGCGAGGCAAGAGCCCCGCCACCCGCCGCCCTTTTCGGGTCTGGCGGGGGTCCAGTCCCGCCTCTCCCGGCCTGGGCGGCAGAGAGGGGCCAGGTGCAGGCAACGCCCCTCCCCCAGCCGCCTGGTTTCCCTCTCACCCGTCACCTCCTCAGGAGTCAGACGCCCTGCAGCCTCCTCTGGGAGGGGGCGGGGTGACAAGGATCAGGGGGCAGCCAGGTAGCCGGAGGGGGGGTGGGGTGGCTACCAAACTCGCAGACTGCCTGTTGTAACCTCTTGGAGACCGGCTGGACCTGTAGACCGGCACCTCTGGCTCGAATCAAGCTGTCTGGGGCTTTCTAGAGGAGGGAATGAGGCAGCCTTCTTCCAATCCCCCTCTGCCCCACAACCTTCGGGCCACCGAGGGGCGCGTGGATGTGCTTGTCTAGAAATACGGATAATTTTCCGGATGGCGGAGGCAACTTTCTTTGGGGGCGGCGCTGCACCTTGCAAGTGGGGGATCCCAGAAAAGGACCCCTTGGAGGCAGGGGCTTCCTTTTACTGGAACTCTGAGGCCCAGGGTAATAGGTAAGTGACCTCTCAGGGCTCGCACCTGGCACTGTGGGGTAGGAGGGGAAAGAGGCCTGTTCCGCCCTTTGTGGGGGGAGGGTCAGGGATGCTTTCCCACAACTTAGTTGCTTCGGGCACCATTTGGTACTCTGCTGACTGATGAACCCTTTGGCAACTCAGCAGGTATATCTCCCATGCCTAGGGTGGCCCCTTTATCTCCCTCCATATGGCCCCTGTTAATTCCATTTCTTTCCCCCATTCAGGGTCCCCTGACCACTTTAAAGAAAAGCAGTGGAGATAGGTCTAGTTGGCATGCTTTCTTTGTTGCTCATTGGCTATGTGACCTTGGGCAAGTCCCTTCACTCCTGTTTCCCTTTCATTATGAAAAACTAGATAACAGTGGGCCTTGGCCTTGTTGTAGAGCTTAAAGTTGCACGTTTGAAACAACCAATATACTGTCTGCACACAAAAAGGATGGTACATAGAGCACTTGGTCCACTTAGAGGAATAGACAGCCTTCTCTCAAAGCCCTGTGAAATGTGACTTCCCAAGGTAGTAGTGCCTCATTAAATGCATATTTACTGTTGTTACTGGCAGTTTCACATCAGCAGAGAGAATTCTAAGTTGGTACTGAGAGTTGAGAACTAGGACTGATTAGAATATGCTAACGTAGGAAGGACAAGGCACATACATGTCACACACCTGTAATTTCAGCTACATAGGAGGCTGAGGCAAGATGAAAACAATTTTGAGACTAGCCTGGAGAACTCACTGAGTTCCTGTCTTAAAAAATAAAAAGACAAGTAATTCAGCGCTTGCCTAGCATGCACAAGGGACTGGGATTCACTCCTCAGCACTGCCAAAATAAATAAATAAATAAAATTGGTAGGGCCCTAGGAAGTTCTTCCTGCCAGGCAGGCTCTTAGTACAGATGGGGAAACCAAGGCCCAGGAAGGGGGGCCCAGTCCCCTCACAATGCTCCCACTGTTGTTCCACGAGGGCTGGCAGAGAGCCTTGGCCTAGCTCCCTGGGGTATGGCCCAGGCAGGCTTGAGGCTGGTGGAATTCTGCTTTCCTCTCCCTCCCAGCTCCTTGCTGACCTTTCACTCCACCACTGCCAGATACCCAGATTCAAATTCAAATGCCTCTGTCTAAGCTCCATCTCAGCCCAGGAGGTCAGCCTGGGCCTGTGTTATCCCCAGCCTCTCCCTGCCCCACCTCTCCTAGTTCTCCCCATTTCCTGTTTAATTGGCCTTCCCTGTCCACAGGGAAAGACCCTGTTGTATTGGAAGGAGCTTAAGGTTCCATTTGTTATCTGTGTAAACAAATTACTGGGCCTCTGTGAGCCTCAGTTTGCTTTTCTGCAAAATGGAGATGAAATACAAACCCCCAGGAGAATACCTCTGTAGCCTCCCAGAGGCATACTGGCTGACATCTGTTTAAATAATAGAAGGCAGGGCTACCCAGGTGTGGGAAACAGTAACTTTCCCTTTGGGTTGGGGATGCAGTGCTGTCCTGCACTGAGATAGGGACAGGGGTAGGGTTGATTGTCCAGTACATCATTTTGGCAGGAACTAGATTTGATCAAATTTATATGGCTTATTGCAGGGGTACCAGGTCCTCATCTCTGACTGAACTGCTGGGCAGTTCCCGTCATCTGTGCTCTGGGACTAGACTTCCCCTCTACTGAGTCAGTGGCCTACCTCCACTCCTCAGAGGCCTTTCTGGGTTGACCTTCTCCCTCTTCCCAACTCCTAGCTTCTCTCCAACTGATAGATAGATAACTCCCAGAAAAGGAATGTAAAGGAGAAATAAGCTGGATTCAGCACTTGGGCTGTGTTACTGGGCATGCTGCTTTGCCTCCATGGGTCTCTGTTTTTTCCTACTAAGCGGAGGAGGCTAGATTAGTGACTCCCTAAGGCACCTTCCAGCTCTGACAGGCTCCAAGCCTGTGTTGACTGATGTATCCTAGGAGATAAGAGACACAGAGAACCTAGTCAGCTGGGAGATCCCTGTCAAGGTACCCCCCTCCCAGGCTGGAGTTGAGACACACCCTTCAGGGATGCTGGCAGAGATCATGGTGGGTGGAGGGGGCATATCACCCACATGAGTGGCACTGCTGATTCCCAGGATCCCCGTTGTCTGGAAAGAGGCCTGAGCTTAAGAATAAGAGCTTGTGTCAGGCAGGGCTGTGAGATTGCATGCTTCCAGGGGATGGGAATGTGTGTGTCAGTGACCAGGAAGCCTCCGGGGAGTGCATGCTGGGCAGGAGGCAGCTAGCTTGTGGTATGGTGTGTCCAGAAGGGCCATCACAGAGGCAGTGTATCAGCGTGTGTGCAAGACAAGGAGGTTGGCAGTGGGAGGGAGGAAAAACCATCCTTGAGCCAGGGAACCCGGCTTTGGGTCAGGGCAAGCTGCTGGGCAGGCTCCAGCCTCATAGGGCGTGATGGAAGAGTTTCGCCTGTGCCTAGGTTTGTCAGCTTGTTTATGGGTTGAGCTGAACAGCTCTGTTCCGAATTGCAGTTGTCACGTTCTGTTGTGGGGGTATCTGTGTAGGGGTGTTGTCAAGGTTTCCTGAACAGTGAGTGGCTGGGGTATGTGGTGCTGAAAGAATAGTGTGGCGATGTTGGCCATTGGGGATGCTGTCAGATTGCACCAGGCCAGTTGGTATTTTGAGGCAGGGAGTGAGCTCTGGCTGTTTTGGGTACCTCTTTCCCTCCACCAGTGGAGGCCCCAGGATGAAGGGAGGAGGGAGGGAAGCCTCCTGTCTGTCCCTCAGGTAGGCAGGCTGCAGCAAGCCGGTTTACTCTCACAGTAATTTTACCACGGTGCCTAAATCAGGAACAGGCGTGAATTGACCTTTTAACCCCTTCCCCACCACGGGATTAGACTCTGTTTCCTGTTCAATGTCCTCCAGAACCAGTCCCATCCTCCGGGACACCCCTTTAACTGTGGATAAGCCACCCCCTCCATTGCTTTTCTCCCTCCAACCCGGCCGACCCTTGGGGGGCCAGGCTGGTGCAGGGTCTGGCAGGAGCTGAGGGCCCAGGCAGGAGTGATAAATATTGAAGAGGAGGGATTTCGGTGTGGGCTGGAGCAGCTGCAGTGGTTCGAGTGTCACACTATCTCTCCCCAGGTTTACTGACCCATTTCCATTCACGCGGCTGCTGGTTTCCTAGCAACGGCAACAGTCCCCCCAGAACAGGCGGAGTGTGTGTCTGCCATTAGCGACTGCCGCAACTGTGTCAAGGTTACCCCGCTCCCTGCAAACCCACCCCGGCGGGTTTGTTTTCTGCCAACGGCTGGCACACACCGTGCCAGGCAGGGGGAGGGAAGGGGGTAGGGGGCCAGCCCAGGGGTTTGGGTGGGGGTGGGGGGGCAAGGAGGAGCTGTGGTTCCCGGTCCAGTGGGAGCCAACTTGGACTGAGTCCGAAGCAGCAGCACCCCCCCCCACCCCATGGAATTCCTGAGCCTGAGGGGAGCAGGGGGTGGAGTTGTCCCTCAGCCCTGACCCCCGAGATTCCAGAGCCTGGGGGGAGGGGTGTGGGCCCAGGGGCCTCCGGGAAGCCTGCCTGGCCTGACCCCACCTGGCTTGTTCTCCTGCCCTGGCTTCCTCCCACTTGTGTAGCAGCTCCATGCTCTGCTCTTAGCTCTTTGTCCCAGCCTCTGTGCCTGCCCTGCTCCTCAGACTCCCTAGGGCAGGGTTGTGTTTCTCCCATCAGACCAGGGGCTCCAGAGGTTGGGGTTCATGATGCTACTTTTCATTCTCTGCCCTCAGCACCAGCTTCTGACTGTTTTTCCAAATGTCCTGGGAGATGAGATTTAAACATTTAGGGTGGTATAAGATAATCTCTTAATGGGGACTACTCAGGCAGACACCCCTGACCTGCCTACCCCCCTGCTGAAGTAAATTCTGCCTGTACTTCTCCCTCACCTGGTGGCCCAGGTGATTGGCTTTGGGGAGTACCCTTCCTTTTCTCCCCAAAAGCCAGGGTGTAAAGGGTTAATGTAGTTCTTACCCCCCTCTTGGTATGTGAGGTTGGGGGGATGGGAGAATTGGGGTCTGTCACCTTATAGCCACTCATGTGGTCAGTTCAGACCTGACCAGTCACATTCCTGTCCAAGAGGGCTAGGGCTTGAGGGCAGAGGCAGGGGCCAAGAGGCCTGGAGGGGCCTGAGTTTGTAGGCATGGAAAGCCCCAGGGTGGGAGTGGGGATAGATATGACCAAAAAGCTGGGGCAAGAGGCAGCTGGGAATAAAGCCTGAGTCTACCTCTCATTTCTCTCGGGAAGTCCTCAGACTCCTTATCTTTCCTCCCAGTTTGTACCTTGTAAAACCTTCCAGGTGGGAGCTGGGGATTTAGCTCAGCGGCATAAGTGCCTGCCTTGTAGGCAGGCAGTCGTGAGTTCAATCCCTGGTACCGATAAAAACGAAAAAGACCAAAAAAAAAACCCTTCCAGATGGGGTCCACATTGTCTGTGGCACAGGTACAAACCTGGTTCCAATCCTAAACAAAGAAGAGTGTGACTTGGGCAGATTCTGACATGTAGGGCAGCACAGGGACTTATGGGTAGCCTTCTGGGTGACTTTCTGGGGCTTGGGGAAGGTTGACTGGGTCGGACTCAGAGATCTAGGGTATGGAACAGCTGTGCTAGACAATAGAAAGAGACCTATGCAGGACCCAGGGAGCCTGGTTTTCAGCCCAACCCTGTGCCTAGTTCCTTATTGGTCTCAGACTCCCTGTCTTAGGGCTGTAGGCCAGTGGTGTCTAAAAGCCCTCCTGTCCTGTTAGTGGCTCCCAAGTGCGAGTGGGGGGACGATGGTGTGGAGAGGTGTGGGAAGCTACCAGCTCAAGGGGGAGTTGCAATGTGATCCTGCAGCGAAAATAGCCCAGGTCATTTTCAGCTGCTTGGGCGGAGGTATCTGATCCCGGTAGGGCAGCATGGGCAGGGGGCAGGGAGCTGTAAAGCTCTCTGGGAAACCGGACGCTAGGATGGGAGGCTAGGGAAAGGTTGGCATGCCCGGCTGGGCTTCCTGAAACCTGCCAGACCCTGGCAGGGGCCCAGGAATGAAAAGATGAAGAATGCAGAAGGTTAACAGGAGGTGAGGACTGGACTCTGGCCCCCTTTGGGTCTTGGCCTGGGTGAGGTGAAAGGTCAACCCCAAGGAGTCAGAGCACAGCTGGGGAAAGAGTAATCCGATCTCTCTCCCTAGCCAAGCTTTTGGGATCACAGCACTGCCTCCCCAGGAAAGGTGCTTTGACATCCCCAGGAAGGAGTTTGTTTGGACTTGTTCTCAGCAGGGGTTATGGGCTAGAAGAGGGTCCCTGCACACTGGGTCAGGGAGAGTTGCAGGCCATGTGGCCCAACCAATATGGCAGTGCTTTGTCATCTTGGGGTCAGGGGAGGTGGAAGGTGAGCCTGCTGGAAAGTTTAGAAATAGCCTGTTCTGGGCCCCATTTGTAAATGACTCTGAGGACCAGAGGTAGGAGATGCTTTTTCCCAGCATATGCACTGATTAGTCAGAATAGTTACCTGGTACTAGATTGGCACTGAAAGGTGTCTAGGGGTAAGTTACACCTTAACTCTGAAATGACTTTACTGCCTGATAGTTTGGTCGGGTGCTGGGCAGCAAAGTTGGCAACATGCACTCTGTAGTCAAGCTTAACCTGGGTTTCAAAACCTTGCCTGTGTCTTAGACAAGTGTTAAACCTAAGCATCGGCTCTCTATCCATGAAATAGGACAGTAGTGCCCACCGTGGGTCTACTGTGATAATTACAAGATTATTATGAGATTGTACAGAATAGGTGCTCAGTAAAAATAATGGTGGCTAGGCTAGAAGTAAGGCACTTGCCTAGCATGCCCAAGGCTCTGGGTTCAACCCTTGTGATGCTAAAAAAAAAGGAAATTTAACGCTATAAGCCTTTTTGGGTGCCAAAGTCGCACACAGTGTGGAGCCTGGCTTGCAGCCGGCAGTACAACCCCTAAGCAGGAAATAATAAACCATAGACAATATGAGGGAAAGGAAGTTTTGAGAATGGAACTGGGCTGCCCATGAGGCTGTGGCGGTATTCAGGTGACTTGGATAGGATAGGGTGAAGTGGTTTTATGGGGCATGGCGTGGTTCAAAAGGTTGTTACTACTGTCGACCTGTAGGCTTGGCCCATGAGAGCCCCTCACTCTCCACTCTGTCAGGCTTTGTGCCGCTGTGTGGGTGTAGCTGTCCTGGCAGCGTGCGGCTGTAGGTATGTTTGAGAAGGAGCAGGCATCCCGAGAAAAGAACAAGTCGCCTTTTGTACGCGTCCAGCCCGAGGCTGGGCTGGGCCCTCTCTGGGGGATCCCCTGTTTCTGGGCTTAGCTCCCCGCCCACGGACAGCGCCCCAAACTCAGCCTGCCTCAGGCCCCCACCCACCCCAGACGCGCGGTTGGAGAGAGAAGGGGAGTGGGGGGGAGTCTGAGGTAGGGGCGGGTCCAAGTCCTGCCCCACCCCTCATGACATCACTCTAGGTACTGCCAATCCCCGGGAGCGCAGCCTGCAGGTGGCCCGCCTCCTCACAGCTACCCCTCCCTTGGTTTCTGATGGTTTAATGGGTGGGGTCGGCAAGAGGTGCAGTAGGAGGCGGGGCCAGTGGTGGGGCGGGGAGCTGTTGAAGGCCTCGCCCTTCCTGCTCCCAGAGAGGCGGAATATACTCGAGGCTGGGACTTTGCAGTTCAATCAAGCTCCCCTTGAAGAACCTCACAAGATCTCTCCTCTGGAGTGCCCTACCTTCTTGTCCATCTGTCAAATTTCGCCAGTACAACTTTTTGCCAGAAACCTTCCCAGGATCGACATCCCCATCTTTGTTTTTAATTCCTTTTTTTTTTTTTAACTTCCCCCTTTTAATGGCCCTCTGTAATCACAGCAGTAGCCATACTGCTGCTCACACCAGCTGCCATCCATTGGCGGCAGCGGTTGTGCAGAGGTTTGTGTTTCTCGTGGACTATCTCACCAGATGCACCCTTGTTGGCTTTCTACCTTGCGCCTGTCTCATCAACTGGACTGGACGTTCCTCTGGGAAGGGGTTACAGACATGGCCTGGCTCAGAAAACACTACTAAATGTTTAGGACAGGTAATAGAGGAAACAGGCCCACAGGGAAACTAGGTTGTCCAAAGTCGCTCAGCAAATAGGTAGAACAATCAAAACTAGAAACTAGGGTCTCTGGTTCCCTTCAGAGCCATGTCTAGTGTATGCGACTTAAGAGTAGGTGGTTAGGGCCAGGGATTTAGCTCAGCAGCATAAGTGCCAGCATAAGTGTTTGCCTCGGCAAACACGAGGTCGTGAGTTCCATTCCTAGTACCAAAAAAAAAAAAAGGTTGCACAGGGAATTGCTAGAGACCTGCCCTTTTTCCTTTGGAGGGTCTCTTCTCCCCCACAAAGACCAGAAAGCACTAAGTCTTATCTTCTTTTGCAATCCACGTGTCTAGTAACAGAACCTCTGACTTTTGGGAAGAGAAGGTCAGAGGCAGTTGGAGAGCTGGAAGGGTGCCTACAAGCCACAGAGGGCAGTTCTGTGCTATAAGGAGTATTGTGTGCCCAGTGATTGGGGTTACAGGTTCTAAGAATGCAAGGATTTGGCTTGCAGGTAGGAGGCTTCAAGTTGGGCAAAGAAGAGTATTGGGAGCTTAAAGTATGTGGGGGTTCAGTGCAAAGGAGCCAGAGATTATGCTGGGCCAGCGTTTCCCTCACCAACAGGCTGGCCCAGTGGAATGCTGGGAGGCCCCAGGGATGAGACCAGGCAGCCAAGGTGTCTCCGGTGGCATGGAAGCAGTTAAGAGCTGCCTCAGCCCGTTCCTTCAGACAATTAGTGACATCTCGCTTGACAACACCACACTGAGCCGATGCAGACCTCAGCCCCCCTCTTGCCTGTCCCCCCCCCCCCAGCCGCTTCAGCTGTTTATTCTTGGGCTTTAACAATTGGGATTCTGACTTGGAGGAGCGGGCGCCCTGCGCTGCCCTCTGACCCACCGTCGCCTTGGCAACTGGAGCCCGGTAGGCCTGGGCTCTGCGTTAGGATTACAGATCCTGAATTCACAATCTTGCTGCTCCCCTGCAAGCAGAAACGGCAAAAGCAGTAGCATGCAGATCTTTAGCTAGACTAGAGGGGACAGAGGAGAAGGTCTCCCAGGGGCCAGCCTGAGGCACAAGTGGGAACCTGGGCTAGCACAGGTGACTTGGAGAAGGGAACCTCTCGGGTGGCCTCCGTGGTATCAGGCAACTCCCACAACCATGCTCCCTCCACTCCCAGCATCTTCCAGCCACCCTTTGGAAACTTTCTTTCTGGTAGATCTCCCAGGGCAGGGCCCAGACTTCTTCATTGCCCCCCCCTTCCCCCTCAGCCAGCCCCCTACCATGCCCAGAGCTCCAAGTGCCAGCAGACTGTGCCCCTGCCGTGCCCGCCACCATGGCAACGGGCCCCCCTCCCTTGCC
Organism: Cavia porcellus; assembly: GCF_034190915.1. Taxonomy (NCBI): domain Eukaryota; kingdom Metazoa; phylum Chordata; class Mammalia; order Rodentia; family Caviidae; genus Cavia; species Cavia porcellus. The sequence goes on along the minus strand of NW_026947508.1, from coordinate 20,967,377 downwards.
AGCTCTGTTTCTTCCTCCCCTCCACCCTAACAGCCAACTGCCCCAACTGAAACCGGAGCCGATGCATCTGTGAGCCTCATGCCCAGACCCACATTCCATTTCTGTCCTCTGTCCCCCATAGTTCTGGCTACGACATCTCCCCTCCTTTCCCTCCTCCTCCTCCTCACACCCCCTCCCTCCTCGCCTCTGCCTACTCCTGCTGTTCCCCCCACACTCCATCTATCACTTAGTGTCTCCCCCTTGTTCCCGCCCCATTCTGTGAGTGTGTCTCTCCTCTCAGCTGTCTCTGTTGGTCTCTGGGTGTGTCAGTCCCTCTGTCTCAAGCTCCCTGGGTTGCTGTTCTGTTGGCCTGTCTGCGCAGCAAGCTCCTTCTCCATCTCTTGCCCTCCATGTGTCTGTCTCCATGTGTATGTGTGTGTGTGTCTTTGTCTCTGCATCATCCTGCTTGTCTCCCTCTTTGTCTTTTCTTCCTCCTTCTCTCTCTTCCTGAGTCTTTTTCTTGCCATCATCCTTCCTCTGGCATGCTCCTTCTTTCTCCTTTCCCCTCCCTCCATCTCTTTCTCCTGAAGGCTCATTCTGCCCTGTTTCTCTTGCCCCCATGATCTCCCTCTTTCTGCCTAATGCTTTGCCTTGATTTCTCCCTCTGGTTCTTTGACTCTCTAAATAAATAAGATTTCTTTCAGGTCTCCCTTTCTGTTTGCCACTCCCCTTTTAACCACTGACTAGGGAGTTTAGAAGGGCCCTTCAGAAATTTCTAGGGGCCATATGTCCTGAAACTCCCAATGGCCATGCGTTGTTCAGGCTGAAATAGGAAAGAGTTTAAGGTTAAAGAGCCTCTCGGTGGGATTTTGGCGGTTGGAGCTCTGTCCACCTGGTCTACCTTCTACCAGCCACATAAGGGTAAGAGGTAGTCCCAGAGACTAAACCCGCCAAGAAACCCCTTAGCTATAAGGACTGGGAGAACAGCATATTTAGGCTTTGCTGATTTCTGAGATTTGTCCTCCACCTTGCTACAATAATGGGTGTTTCACACTCTGCCTCAGTTTCCCCCAGTGACATACCCTTGCTCTTTCTGAGTTCTTTAAAGTACTTGGATTTCCTGGAGCTAAGTCAAAGTTATGAGGAACAAAAAAAGACTTGAGTAACTTCTACCCTTGTGCTCACCAATACCAAGACTCAGCCCAGAAGAACCAGGGCCCTGGTAGAATCAAGAGTCCTGTCTCCTTAAGTGCTGGGTGGAGGACAGTGCCCGCCTTCCCTCAAGACTGGCAGCCCCTGCTGTCTACCCCTCCCAGTCTGGGCAGTGGCCTCCAGCCTTCCTCCTGTCCTCCCTTGTCAAGGAATGAGCTTGGAGTCATGGGCAAACAGGCCTGGGGTAGGAATCCAGGCCTCTAGGGCCAGCTCTTGTCTCCGGGTGTGGTGAGGCCTGATCTTGCAGACAGTTCTAGGACCCTGGGGTCTGGGTACTACTCACCAAGAGGGGAGTAAGGGTGCCTGGGGGAGGTGGTTGCACGCAAGGCATGCTGGGCCCCCTCTGCGGGTGGGTGGGGGGAACAAAGCTGGCATCGAGGCCTCAGCTAAAATTAGCTGCTTCCCTGCGCGGGAGCGAGCATGCCTGCCAGCCGCCCAGATCGCCGCTGCCTCGGCAGGCCATCTGTCGCCACGTTTTGCTCAGTCCCCCAGGGCCCCCAGCTCCAGCCACCCTCAGGGGCTAGAGGGACTCTGCTCTGAAGCTGTCCCTGACCAGAACTCTTGAGTTCTGTGGCTCTCCTGCTGTGTGACCTTAGGCTAGGCCTGTCCCTCTCTGGGCTCCCGTTCAGAGCAAACACTGGACACTGACATCCCAGATCCTCTAGCGTTCCAACCATCAGATGCTGTGGCAGGTCATGAGGGTTGGTGTGTGGGCTGCCCCCATCCCTTTTGAGTTGCTACTCCAAGACTTGAAGGTGGGCCAAGTGAGGTTTAGGGTAAAGGTGAGAAGATGACAGACTCCTGTCAGGTTCCTTGATCTTAGGGCAGTTTGGTCTGCACTATATCCACATCCTCCTCCCCCACACATACCTCCAAGCAATCTTAAAGGCACAACTCCAGGTGGGAAGCCAGGCGGTAGAGATTGTTCAGTGGACATGGCTTTTACTTTGACTTGGACACTCTTGCCCTCTCTTGGGCTGTTTTTCTCCTTTTTGTAAGGAGCTTCCCATTTCTTGAGCACCTGCCCTCTTTATACTACATGTTTTCACAGAGGTGGTGGTGTTGTGTCTTCAGATGAGGGGCATACAGAAAGATGAGCTCCTTCATGAGCTCGGAGCCAGGGCTGAAGGCTCCAGTCCTCCCCTGTTCTTCCCACTGTCCCACAATTTCATCTTCTTTGTGACACTGGCACTTTCCTAGCAGTGTCCTCTTTCCCCTTCCCCAAAGCCAAAGAGGCTAAACGACTGCCCCAAGGTCATCCAGTTTGGCCTGGGAGGAGCTCAGACTTGAACCCAGGCCTCTTGGCTCCCAGCCTCCCTCACACTGTGGCCAGCAGGCTGGGCTCGTTCCCCGGGTGAGTCATCCCCCTGGACTTTGGCCTCCTTGTCGCCTGCTCTATGGCCTGCAGTTTGGAGAGGGGGCCTTTATAAGGAAGAGAGGCACCCCTCACAGCAAGGGGTCTCAAACCAAAATCTCTGTGAATTGTATGGTGACACCTAACCCTACGCCCCTACTCCCCACTGATCTCTAAACAGTCCCACAGAAACAGCCTTGGTGATAGCCTTACCTCCGCCACCATTCTACCCTGCTCCCCCTAGACACATGGCTATATTACAGGAGAAATGGAGTGGGTTGGGGGCTTGGGGAAGTGGCCTCTCCAGGTCATTGCATTCCAAGGATCCTCCCTAGAGGGTCTCTAGCAATCCTCTCCCCCAGCCAGGGCTGTCTGGCTGCTGGGTTACCCAGCCAGGAGGCCACAACACCTCCCCTCCTGGTGTCCAGGGACCAAGGTCACACCCAGAGCTCTGTGTGCCTCCACCTCCTCTTGGGGCCAGTGGTGTTTGTCACTGGGGCAACGTGTGGCTGTGCCCAGCTCTGGCAGTGCCGGGGTGACATTCATGCCCTGTGAGCTGTGACGCCTCTGCAGGCAGAGGACAGCATCACCTAGGCTGGTGACAGAGGGGAGGGGTGTGGGTGGGCTGTCACCTGTCCAAAGTAGTCAGGGAGGTGACATGTCATGTACTGTCCCACCATCTGGAGAGAAAACTCAGGGAAGGATCACGATTGTGTTCCTGCCTCATACTGTGGGCAGCAGAGGAGTTGTCCCACTGAAAAAAGTCTTATTTCATGGAGGAGTGGGTGACATGGAGGAGGATGTGGTAGTTGTACTGTGGTGAGGGGTGACAACCTGGATACCTGTCCCATACTGTCTGAGGGTGTCAGATGTGACCATCTCACACTTCCAAGGGAGCGACAGGTTTATATGCTTAGCTCATCCTGTTAGGAGGGTTGTCACTGACTCGTACACCTGTCTTTCAGACTGTTGTGTGTGTGAGAGAGATGTCACCATGTGCCCATCTCGTGCTGTTGTGGGGAGTGACATGTGTGATTATCTCATGCTGTTGGGAAGTTGGCAGTAACTTGGGAGCTTGTCTCACCCTAAAGAGACAACATGTTGCCTGGTGGTGTGAGGCTGGCAGTTGGCAGGGCCTCCCCATGCAGACCACAGGGCCCCAAAGGGCAGGTCAGAGGAAGTGTTTGAGGCCTTGAGCATAGGACAAGTGTGGGGTAAGGGGGATTTCAGTGCCGCATGACCTACCTTGTGACCCAGGTGCCAGCCCTTGGGACTGTTCCCCAGGAGGAGAAGACCCAGTGTTTTTCAGATAGTGTGGGTAGGGGCCTCTGGGGCTGAGGCAGGTGTGTGACTGTGGAGATGGGGCACCAGGCAGGGTTTGCAAGGGGAGCTGTGTCCCCATGGACCTGGGGACCCTATTCCCTGCCTCTTCTGCCCCTGAAACTGTTAAACTAATTAAGGCTGTGGAGCCGCAGGATTAATCGGGGCAGCTTGGCGCGGGCCAGGAGCTCAGGTAGTCGATTAGTGTGCCGCGGAGGATATTGGATTTCTGAACCGCAAGTCAGCACTATTCGGGCCTGTTATCTCTGAGGCTCGAGGGTCAGCAGGCGGGAGGCTCAGGAGGCTTCAGTGCTGGCTTCTCCCGCCCGCTGCATGTCCACTCCCCTACCCACATGGTCCTCACCCGGCCCTTCCTGAAGCCCACCCTGTCTGCCTTGCCATCTCTTTCTCAGCCTGGTGAAGAATAAGCTGGTCCCCAGTTGTCCCTTTATTTTCACTGCCATCTCTATTGGCAGAGATACCCCTGTGCTCCTCTCCTTGTCCCTGACAGTTGTGCTGGGCCTCAGCTTCATCTCTGCCTGGCCCACCCAGTGCCTCAGCCTCTCTCTAGGTCTCAGTCCAGCTCACCTCCACCTCCCTCTCCCTGTCCCTCTTTTTGCGAATGTGTGTGTCTGTCTCGCACAGCTTCTGTCTCTGTCTCTCCTGTCTCTGGTTCTGTTCTCTCCTCTGTGCCTGCGTCTCTCTGTCTTCCTCTCTCCCTCTGGCTCTCTCTTGCTTGCTCGCTCTCTTGTGCGCTCTCTCTCTCTTGTGTGGTCTCGGCTGGTGTCTGCAACCAGAACAAATCTCCCCCAGCCAACACCCCCTGAACAAGGAGGCCAGAGCAGCTAATGGGAAACATGTGATTCTGCCTTGCGCCTGGAGCACCGTGAAGGGAGCCTTAGTCCCAGCCCAGCCCTGCTCCCCCTTGCCGCATTCCCCCCACCACACTGCCCTGTGCCTCCCCCAGTCTTGAGTGGGCACAGTTGCAAGTTCCCTAGTCATTCACATGGGGGGAAGCTGACATTTATCAGTTGGGGAGTATCAGATTGTGGAGAGGCTATGGACAGCTCTACTCCTTAGATCCCTACAGCCCGGGGCCAGGCAGACCCCATGCAGACTCCCCCACCCCACCACCATATGTAGGAGAACAAGGCCAAGATGAGCCTAGCTGTGGGGGCCCGGATGGGGGCAGCCAGTCCACCTCCACTGAAGGGCTCTGGGGCCACACAGATTTCCATCTTTTCCGCCTTCCTGGGCCTCTGGGGAGCTGCAGAGGTAGGGGCTCCCCGAGGGCTTGGGAGCTGCTGGGCTGCATTTCTGTGCCCACCCAACCACAGGGAAGGGGGGACAGATCAGAGGAGGGAGGCTCTGGTAGGTTGGAATTCTCCTTCTCTGCCTGTGGATAAATTGTCCCTAATCCAGGCTTGGGGAGTTGTCTGGCTCCTACAGAGAGAGAGAGAGAGAGAAAGAACGCAGGAGATAGGGAGGGTGAGCGGGAGGAGGGAAGCAGGCACATACAAACACAGTGACACAGACACACACACTATCTCACAAAGGGTCTCTCCCATGCAGGCGTGCACATGAGTTACACAAAGGTACCATGCAAACACTGAGGCAGGCATCATTGTGCTGACAGGCACACAGTGGCACACTAACTCATATATGTTGACACTGAAACACAGCTATCTGGCACAGTCATACAGTGACATAGCACAGGGTCCCGCCAACATACATATAGGTGCACAAACACATAATAATAGGACCATACAAATGCACACACACAGAGACATCCACAAGCACATAGTGACCCATGCTAAAACGACTCAAGAGAACACCGTGACCAGTTACACCGTCACATCATGACCCTGAAAACCCAGAGAAAAGCAGAAGTAGGAGGGAGGCAGTTCTGACCTGTGTGATACCTGTGCCTCCAGTCACAGACCTCAAGATTGGAAACCTGCAGGGACAGCAGAGGATCAGCTATGCGTGCCCCCAGCCCCCTGCCAGACACATCCAGAGAGCCCTGAGACAGGAAAGAGCTGTTTTGGCTCCTGACATAGAAAGATGGAGAGGGCCAGGCATAGTATGTGCACATATGGGCATACTCAGCAGCTGGGCACACCTGTCACACAAAGGTACAGGCACTTACACCTGTGTCTTCATAGGCATACAAACACAGGTACGCAAAGAATAGAAATCCAACTCGTGCACATACCCCGTGTATAACTGAAGACACTGACCCCAGGCACATGCACACCCTGGTTAACATGTTGACCACAACTGAGCAGACACACAGTCCCACATATGTAACCTCTTCAGCATGTGTGTGCCCATGCAGGTGTATAGAAATACAGACAAGCAGGGGCTAGGAATGTAGCTCAGTTGGCATAAGTGCCTGCCTGGCAAGCACAAGGTCCTGAGTTTGATTCCTGGTACCAAAAAAAAGAAGGAAAGAAAGAAAAATACAGAAGAGTATAGAGTAGACCCAGAAACCCCTGTACAGGTATATTCACCCAGACAACTGAACACTGGGTGCATTTATACAAGCAGAATCTAGCACACAAATTCCCAGGCAACCAGAACCTAAGCAGTCTATGAGTCCTGATTTCCAGATCTCTTCTGGGCTCCAGTACAGACCTCAAGGAGGCAAACAAATGGGCAGGAAGCAGTGGGGGCTGGGAGTGGTGAGGAAGGCGATAGTTATTAGGGAAAAAAGAAGGTATAACCAGTTGCTGATGGAGTCTGGTAAGTACAGGCTACAGATGCACCTTCATGGAAATGTGTGCCACTGTCACTGAACAGCAGTCCTCACACCTGCATTGCAAACAAGCTTAGTATGTGCCGTTGCCCTAGTGTTCCTCTCCATGCATGTGACTCTCTCCACTTTAGGAGGTTACTTGCTTGAATTGAACCAACGACCATCTGACTCCTCAAGGCCAGGTTCCTTCTTCTGTGGGATGTGTGCTTGTGCATATGCATGCATACTTACATGAGCACCTAAACATACAGAAACGTTGTTTAGCAAGAGTTTGAACTCTTAAGAGACAGACTCACAACTCCCTGATGGGATGAGGCAGGAGCTGAATTGGGCTCCATCTAAGATAGTCTCCTGGTTCAAAGTCCCTCTGCACCCTGCCCTCTGGCTCCATGTTTACGCCTGGTGTGCTGTGTTTACCTCCACAGATGGGAGCTTGCCTGATGGTCTACTCATCAGCCTGGACCCCAGAGCCTGCCCAGCTGAGTGTGTGCAAAAGGCTGCAGGTGAGGGGCACTGCTCAGACTTCTGCAGAGACCACCCTGGAGACACTGACAGAGACAGGCCTTTCCTGCTGAGCCTGGCCTTGCTGCACAGCCTGCTCAGGTAACTGTGTGAGGAGGCCAAGCCTGCGCCTGTGCCATCTCCAGTCCAGTAGGGATCTACTCCCACTTCAGCCAAAAAGGTGCCCTTTAAATCAAGAACCTAAGCAGCTGGATGTGGTAGTGCATACCTATAATTCCAGCACTCAAAAAGCTGAAGTAGGAGGATTGCCTTGAGTTCGAGGCCAGCTTGGGCACACAAAGTGAATTTAAGACCAGCATGGATTTCACGGGGAGACCTTGCCTTAAAAAGACAAATTCAATCAATCAATCAAGAACTGAGCAATATTAACCCAGCTTACTCAAAATCCTCATTAACCAGAAAGAGGAATTGAAGCACATGGGTATACAGTGACCACCCCCAGGCCTGCCTCTTAGCCTGAGAACTCTTCTCTACACCTGAGAAAACTGGGAGGAGAAAGGGATTGTAACACCAAGACACAGGGAAGAAGTGGAAACAAGTATGTTTGATGTGTGCAGCTGACCCCCAGGATATTTGTTGAGGGGGGTCTGTGGAAACAGAGCTGGGAGGTCTTGGTGAGTTGCCAGGTGGGCCTCGGCTGTCCAAGTTTACTGGGATGCCCTCAGAGTGTTGGGGCAGCGACAAGACACGCCTCCCTTTTCCTAGCCTAGGTTAGCCCACTCCCGGCTCTGGAGCACAGAGGTCAGAAGCGCCTGTCTTGCCCTAGAGAGGCAACTCCCTGAACTGACACATGAAGCCTCAGGCTCCAGGAAGCTCCCTAGGGCCCAGCCTGCCTGCTGGGGACCTCACCCAATTTCCAGAGGAGCATTCCTGGGGCCTGAGGTCTGGGGTGGGGCCTCCTGGGATTCGAAGGGTGGGGAGGTAGGCTGAGGGAGGATACAAAACTGGGTGTACACAACTGTAAATTTACTGGCACTTGGGCCTGTGTATAAGCAGGTGTGTGTAAAACACTGCTCGGGTACACAGGCTTGTATATACTAGAGTTATGTAAGTGGACAAGGCTGGCGAAATGTTCTAGAGCTTTGTGTGCAGTACATTGGAGTAGTGAGTGTGCAGGATGCAGGCTTAGTACTGGGCAGGTGTGGGCATACTGAAGTGTTGTGTGTGCCACAGTGTATACTAGGAAGATGTGCAAATGAGCTGGTTTAGTGTGTGCTCTGGGTTTTGGGTGCACTGAGGGTGATGTGTGCACATGGTTCTGTTTGTGCTTTGGAGGTGGGCCGGGCAAGCCTTAGCTGAGCTGGGCTCAGCAGTGCCCAGCCTTGTGGCCAAATTGCTGAAGTCACTTCCTTTCCAGCAGCCACTTTCAGGAGGAGGAGTTCTTCAGACCTGGGCGGGAGGGGCAGGGCCGAAAGGGTTGCTCTCCGAGGAAGGAGGTGGGTGGGGGTGAGAGGTTGTGGGGAGAGCCTGGTGGGACTGGAGGAGAGTGTCCTCCGGGAGACCAACCGAAGGAAAGACAAGGACAGAAGTCTGGAAGGGCCAAGGGCAGGAGGGGATGGGGGCGGAGCGGGGCAGGAGGGAAATACAGTCCCTGGGTGACCTCGGTGGGAGGAAGGGAGGGCCACCGGCAGGGTGAACCTCAGGTCCAGTGAGAACTGGCAGTGGCGCCTACACACCTGGCATTCAGGGCAGGGGGCTGGCAGGGGCGGTTCAGGGGCAGACCTACTTGCCAGGTGCCCCACTCTGGACAGGAAGGGGGTGGGCGAGGACTGCACAAAGGAGCCCTGTGTGGCTGGGGATAGGGTAGGGTGGGGTGTGCTGTGCTGTGGGGGGGCCCTAATGGCCCCCTCAGGGTGGGGCGGGGCCAGCTCCCCTTGGGGGCATCAGTGGCTCTGAGGGGACACCTAGTGGCAAGGGAAGGTAGTGCATCTGGATGACCGAGGTGGCAGGAGGTGACTGGAAGCTAGTAGGTGGTTAGACTAGAAGGCAGCTGTTAGAAGTGGTGGTAGGGACTAGGACAGTTGGAAGAGGCAGGCTGGGAGGGAGCCAAGCAGTTTGGTTTAGAGAACCCCACAAAGACGAAACCCACACTCCAGAAAAATTGAATGACATGATTGTCCTTAAGAGTGTGTGAGTTAACCTCTCCATGCCTACATTTAAAGTGACAGGTACCATTATTTCCATCATTGTGACATTTGTTAAGATTTTGGCTGAAATCAGGTTGGATGATCTTCACCCTAATTGGGTGCACAGGTGGGAGACTGAAGACCAGGAGCCTGAGAGGGGTGATGCTTAGTTGAGGGTAGGACTCATCCTGCAAGGCAGTAGGAAAAATCTCAGGGCAGCAGTGCTTTCCAGTGCAGGGAGGACATCCCTGGGTCTTCAACCCTGCTGGGAGGGAAATGGGAGGGAGAGTGCTTGCAGGCTGGAGAGAGGGTCATGAGGCCGGAAGTGAGTGCTGAGGCTGGCAGCCTGGCTCCCCTGGGGAGGCTATGGGTGGGGGAGGGGAGGAGGACTGGGGAAGAGGTGGGATGGTCACAGCTACAGCGGGGAGGGTGGAGCTGGGGACTCAAGGATGTGGGCTGGTGCTTCCCGGCACTGTGTGCAGCAGGTTGGGGCCCCCAACCCCCTCCCAGGCAGCTGGTGTCCCTGTGGGCAAGCACAGACACACTGACCCAGAAGCAGGCAGGCAGACAGAAGGACCCTTTTGACTTTGTTCATGAACCAGGGCTAGGTGGTACCCTTGGGAGGGGAGCCAGGGGAATGACCGCCTGCTGGGGTGTGGTGGGGAGGGGAGCCAGCTGCTTCCCTGGGATCCTGAAAGCTTTAGAAAAGAGCAGTGGACAGTCAGGAGGACGTGGCCAAAGGTCTTCACGGGTGGGTGGAACAGAAGCAACCACTAGAGAGGAGGTTGGAGGTTTGTGTCTTCTGCCAGGATCACACCCTAAGGCCCCAAGTGGGAGGTCTGCAGATCTGGGAGGCTTGGTGATCCTGGCCTGCAATGAAGGAGGGCTAGTGGCTTCCGGGAAGCATCTCAAGAGGACATCAAGAGCCATGGGTCAACCATACTGTTAGAAATTGGGCTTGGGGATTCCAGAATCTGAGCCCCTTCCCCACCATGTGAAGGTATTACCCACAATTCAAGAGCAGCAGCAACACTCCATATTCTAGGAGCAGGGAGAACTTGACCTGGGAGGGGCCAGGTCCACAGCCAGGCAGGAGAGAGAGAGCAGAGTCCTGCGTGAGCCAGGAAGTGGGGCAATATGGAGCAGCTCTGAAGCCTGGGACCTGCAAAGAGGGAAAGGCAGTAGCCAAAGGGACAGTCCACCTTGAAAAGTGACAGAAGCACCCTTCATGTGACATTGTGTGGCTTTGAGCAGTCTCTTCCTCTTCGCAGCTCTGTTTCCTCATCTGTGAAGTAGGAGGACATGAAATGGCACTAGAACAGAGTATCCACTGAGGTAGCTGATTAAAAATACAGATTCCCAGCTGACCCTCACATGTGTGACTCAGACTCCCCTGGACTAGGGCCTGGGTATCTGGAATGTTATGCTTTTCCCCAGGCCCAGGGTTTGGAAGCCAATGGCTTAGATAATTTTAAGGTTCCTCCCAGCCTTAAATTAGACCACAGCTCTGCAAGAAGCATTTCCAGAAGTGACTGAAGGAGAGTTGTAAGAGCTGGGAGTGAAAGGAGGCTTTGGCCTGAAGAGCAGAATTAGAAAAGCTACCTCTGAGCAGCTGTGTGACTTCAAGCAAGTTTCACAGTGGCTCTGCGTCTGTTTCCTGTGTAATATGAGGCTAGTAAGCCATGCATGTCTCCTGGGTTGCTGTGAAGATCCAGTATATCATATATGTGAAGGTATCATGTAAATAGCAAATCACTGCCCACCAAAGGGAGCACAGAGGTGTCCTTTTCCATGCCATGTTATCCTCAACTTAGTTCTGCAGTCTTCTAGGGTGACAACACTGGGCATTATGGCAGGGATAGGGGTCTGCATATGTCCATAAGGGGTGGGCTCTGGGATTTAACAGTAAATCAGAGATAGTACCAGTGTTTTGTTTTTTGTTTTTTAAATTTCATTTTCTTCTATTTTTCTTGTACTGAGGATTGATTCCAGGGCTACTCTAGCACTGAGCTATATGCCCTGAGCCCTTTTTATTTTGAGACAGGGTCTCAGTAAGTTGTCCAGGTTGGTCTTGGACTTACAATGCTTCTGCCTCAACCTTCCAAGTAGCTGGAATTATAGGTGTGTGCCACCACACTGAGCCCATGCTGCTCTTTTAAAACCCTTCCAGTAACTGGGACCCGTTCAGCTCTCTGAGATCCTCCTCCTGGGGATTGGTCCAGCTCTGAGCTCCCAGTTTCCCTCGGGAGGCAGACAGGGATCTAAATCCCAGCTCTGCCCTGACCAGCTAAGGGAGTCAGTTGGTAAATATTTATGTAGCATCCATAGCCCAGGCCCTGGGGTCAGAGGATACAGTGGTAAACAAGACAGATGTGATCCCTGCCCCTGAAGAACCTACACTCTCAGGGGACACACACTAAACAGACAGTCGCACAAGTAATTGATTACAGTTGTGATAAATACTATGAAGGTGAAATAGATAAGGCTTTGAGAGTACATAGCAAAATCCAGACCATGGCTGGATAGAGCATTAGAAAGAGTCTTTTTGCTTTTCTTTTCTGCCTGCCTTTTTTTTTTTTTTTTTTCTTCTTCTCTTTTTTTCTAGTACTTGTTACTTAACCCAGAGCTTTCATGCTGAACTATATCTCCCATCCTTTTTATTTTTTATTTGGAGACACAATCTCACCAAGTCACTAAGTTGGCCAGGCTGGGCTCAAACCTGTGATCCTCCTGCCTCAACCTCCCAGAGTGCTGGAATTACAGCTGTCCACCTTCACACCTGGCTCAAAGAGTCTTTCTGATGAATGTGAAGTTGGAAGGGAGCAATGCCAGTTAGGGAATGTCCCTTTCCACATTATTGTCTCTATCCCTTCCTTCTCTGTCCAGGCATTCTTCTTGGATCACTTTGGGTCTAGAGAATAAGAGCCTCTGGGGCTGGGGATTTAGCTCAGCGACATAAGCACCTGCCTTGCAAGCACGTGGTCATGAGTTCAATCCCCGGTACCCATAAAAAAAGAAAAGAGAATAAGAGTCTCATGGGAAAGGCAGGACCGATTGCTGTCTGTGCTTCATTCATCTGTCCATCCAGCAAACATATTTTTGAACCAGTGGGCCACATGTTCTGGGTATTGAGAAATAGATACATCTGCATCGCGTAGGACAGATATCATTGCCCACATGGTGCTTTACATCCTCAGTAGATGGGTTCTATAAAAATGGGAGGATAATTATATTGATCTCAGGTTTGCAGGGGATAAGATAATCTATATAAAGTATTTGGTAGCAGAATGTGTCCCCAACAGATAGGTTCATAAGACCTCTGACCTCAGGCACACTTCACTTGTATTTTACAGCTCTTATCTCAGTAATATATATCTAATCACTTAATGATTATCTGTCTACCTAGTCATTGTGCAAAGTAGGCCTTCCATAAATAATGAATGTATGAATGAATGATGTTATTTTGTCTCTAAGCCTCCATTTCTTCATCTGCCAAATGGGGTTATTAATAGCCCCTACCTCACAGGATTGGTATGAAGAATTAAAGGAAGCGATGCCTGGACAGCTTCCAGCCCATTACCCTGTGTGCAGTAGGTGCTCACTAAACCTGAGCTGCAATGGTCCTTTCCAGGCGCTGTCCACACCCCAAGGCCTGGGCTCAGGCCGAAGTTGCTCTACAGCCCCCCAGCTGACAGCCAGCGATTGGCAGAGCCCCCAGACACGGGGGCCCTCTCTCTCCCAGGTCAGCCGGGTGTGCACACTGGAGGGAGCCCTGAGGGAGCTGGGGTGGCACCTGGAGGAGGCTGGGCCAATGGGCAGGTGGGCAGGGTTAAATGTGGCCACCAAATCACGGGGAGAATTCAGATCTCCTGTTGCCTGTCTTGTTGCCCACAGAGATCTCCAGTGTGACAGCCCAGGCGGCAGAGCCGAGGGTGAGTGGCCAGGGTTCTCCTGGAGACCTGGGGATGGGGAAGAAGTGAGGCCGGATCTGGGATAGGACTTTCTGGCCCTCTCCTAAGTTTGACCTGGAGTGAAAACCTCAGACTGCTGATGGTCTTCATTCTCCAAGACAGGGGTCCTGTTGTTCCTGAGCCCATAGCCAGGATGTAGAAGGCATCAGTTGTCTGTACACACATGCGACTGGGGCCTGGGAGTGGTTCAGTGTGCACAGGGTGTTTGGGGAAAATCCCAAGGAATTAGGCATGGGGCAGACGCTGGAGCTTGGTAAGGGTGGTAAGACCTAGGGGAGGAGTCTAGGGGCTCCCTGTGATGGGGGAAGCTGAAGAAGACTTGTGTGCTCAGTATGGGACCTTCTCCCTATCCTGCCAAGCAGGTCCTGGTCCCGGCTTCTCGCACCCTCATGTCAGCCCCGGCCCCGCCCGGCGGCCCGCGGAGGACAAGGTCAGGATGCGTGTGAAGCCCCAGGGCCTGGTGGTGACTTCCAGTGCCGTGTGCAGCTCTCCTGACTACCTCCGGGAGCCCAAGTACTACCCCGGTGGCCCCCCTGCCCCCCGGCCCTTGCTTCCCACCCGGCCCCCTGCCAGCCCACCTGACAAGGCCTTCTCCACCCACACCTTCTCCGAGAACCCACGCCCACCCCCACGCCGGGACCCCAGCACCCGACGCCCTCCAGTCCTTCCTAAGGGGGACGATCCGCTGCCCCCAAGGGCTGCCCGGCCCGTCTCCCAGGCCCGCTGCCCTATACCAGCCGGAGACCGCAGCAGCTCCCGCCGCCTCTGGGACAACGGGCGGGTGAACCTGCGTCCAGTGGTGCAGCTGATTGACATCATGAAGGACCTAACACGCCTCTCCCAGGACCTGCAGCACAGTGGGGTACATCTGGACTGTGGTGGGCTGCGGTTGAGCCGCCCTCCTGCCCCACCACCTGGTGACCTTCAGTACAGCTTCTTCTCTTCACCCAGCCTGGCCAACAGCATCCGCAGTCCTGAGGAGCGCGCCACCCCTCATGCCAAGTCAGAGAGACCCAGCCACCCCCTCTATGAGCCTGAGCCTGAGCCTAGGGACAGTCCCCAGCCTGGCCAAGGCCGTAGTCCTGGAGCCACAGCTGCAGCCACCGGCTTGCCCCCAGAGCCTGAGCCAGATGGCCCTGATTACTCAGAACTTGCGGAAGCTGACATCCTCAGTGAGCTAGCCTCCCTGACTTGCCCTGAGGCCCAGCTGCTAGAGGCCCAGGCCCTCGAGCCACCATCGCCTGAGCCAGAGCCTCAGCTCCTGGATCCCCAGCCCCGCTTTCTGGACCCACAGGCACTAGAGCCACTTGGGGAAGCTTTGGAGTTGCCTCCCTTGCAACCTCTTGCTGACCCTTTGGGGCTGCCAAGCCTGGCTTTACAGGCCTTGGATACCTTGCCTGACTCCTTGGAGTCACAGCTACTTGACCCCCAGGCACTTGACCCCTTACCCAAGTTGCTGGATGTCCCAGGTCGTCGTCTGGAGTCCCAACAGCCCCTGGGGCACTGTCCATTGGCCGAGCCCTTACGCCTGGACTTGTGCTCACCCCACGGCCCCCCTGGGCCTGAGGGCCACCCCAAGTATGCCTTGCGGCGCACTGATAGGCCAAAGATCCTGTGTCGCCGGAGGAAAGCTGGTAGAGGGCGTAAGGCAGATGCTGGACCTGAGGGCCGCCTGCTACCCCTGCCTATGCCCACAGGGCTGGCAGCTGTGCTGGCTGAGCCACCGCCACCGCCACCTCCGCCGCCACCTGCCCTGCCAGGCCCAGGCCCGGTCCCAGTCCCAGAACTGGAACCAGAATCTTCCCAGACTCCAGTGGCCCCTGCCCGCAAAGGCAAATGCCGAGGTGTGAGGCGCATGGTGGTGAAGATGGCAAAGATCCCTGTATCACTGGGGCGGCGGAATAAGACCACATACAAAGTGTCATCTCTGAGCAGCAGCCTGAGCGTGGAGGGCAAGGAGCTAGGCCTACGAGTATCAGCAGAACCCACCCCGCTGCTGAAAATGAAGAACAATGGGCGAAATGTGGTGGTAGTGTTCCCACCAGGTGAGATGCCAATTATTCTCAAGCGTAAGCGTGGCCGCCCTCCTAAGAACTTACTGCTGGGTCCAGGCAAGCCCAAGGAGCCAACAGTGGTGGCAACTGAGGCGGCTACGATAACAGCAACCACCATGGCCATCCCAGAGGTAAAGAAACGACGGCGGCGAAAGCAGAAACTGGCATCTCCCCAGCCATCCTATGCAGCAGATGCCAATGACAGTAAGGCTGAGTACTCGGATGTCCTCGCCAAACTGGCCTTCCTGAACCGCCAGAGCCAGTGTGCTGGGCGGTGCTCACCACCCCGCTGCTGGACACCCAGTGAGCCTGAGTCAGTGCATCAGGCCCCTGACACTCAGAGCATTTCCCACTTCCTGCATCGTGTGCAGGGCTTCCGGCGGCGTGGGGGCAAGACTGGTGGCTTTGGTGGCCGGGGTGGGGGTCATGCAGCCAAGGCAGCCAGATGCTCCTTCAGTGACTTCTTTGAGGGCATTGGCAAGAAAAAAAAGGTGGTGGCAGTGGCAGCTGCTGAAGTTGGAGGTCCCGGCCTCACTGAGTTGGGGCACCCACGCAAACGGGGCCGGGGGGAGGTGGATGCTTTGACGGGAAAGCCCAAGCGGAAGAGGCGGTCCCGAAAAAATGGAACTCTGTTTCCAGAGCAGGTGCCCAGTGGCCCCGGCTTTGGGGAGGCTGGTGCTGAGTGGGCTGGGGACAAGGGTGGTGGCTGGGCACCTCACCATGGGCACCCAGGTGGGCAAGCTGGCCGAAACTGTGGTTTCCAGGGGACCGAGGCCCGGGCCTTTGCCTCCACTGGGCTGGAGAGTGGGGCTTCAGGCCGTGGCAGCTACTATAGCACGGGCACACCCTCGGGCCAGACCGAGCTCAGCCAGGAACGCCAAAACCTCTTCACTGGCTATTTTCGCTCGCTGCTTGATTCGGATGACTCCTCTGACCTCTTGGACTTTGCCCTCTCAGCCTCTCGTGCAGAGTCCCGGAAGGCATCAGGCACCTACACAGGGCCACCCACTACTGCCCTACCTGCCCAGCGGGGCCTGGCCACCTTCCCCAGCCGGGGAGCCAAGGCCAGCCCAGTGGCAGTGGGCAACAGTGGGACTGGGGCAGACCCTTCCTTCCAGCCTGTTCTGCCCACTCGCCAGACCTTCCCACCAGGACGGGCAGGAAGCTATGGGCTAACGCCAGCCACTTCAGACTGCCGGGCAGCCGAGACCTTCCCAAAGCTGGCTCCCCCACCTTCAGCTGTGGCCCGATCTCCAACTACCCACCCACCCACCAACACCTACCCACCCCAGTATGGTGGGTATGGGGCTGGACAAAGTGTATTTGCCCCAGCAAAGCCCTTTACGGGCCAGGACTGTGCTAACAGCAAGGACTGTAGCTTTGCCTATGGCAGCGGCAACAGCCTTCCTGCCTCACCCAGCAGCGCTCACAGTGCTGGCTATGCCCCCCCACCTACTGGGGGTCCCTGCTTGCCACCAAATAAGGCCTCTTTCTTCAGCAGCTCTGAGGGGGCCCCTTTCTCTGGTTCAGCTCCCACACCCCTGCGCTGTGATAGCCGGGCCAGCACTGTCTCGCCTGGCGGCTACATGGTACCCAAGGGCACCACAGCTTCTGCCACCTCTGCAGCCTCTGCCGCTTCCTCCTCCTCCTCTTCCTTTCAGCCCTCACCTGAGAACTGTCGGCAGTTTGCGGGGGCTTCTCAGTGGCCTTTCCGGCAGGGCTATGGAGGCCTGGACTGGGCCTCAGAGGCTTTTAGTCAGCTCTATAACCCCAGTTTCGACTGCCATGTCAGCGAGCCCAATGTGATCCTGGACATCTCTAACTACACGCCACAGAAGGTGAAGCAGCAGACAGCTGTGTCCGAGACCTTCTCCGAGTCGTCCTCTGACAGCACCCAATTCAATCAGCCAGTCGGTGGTGGCGGTTTTCGCCGTGCCAACAGTGAGGCCTCAAGCAGTGAGGGCCAGTCAAGCCTATCCAGCCTAGAGAAACTGATGATGGACTGGAACGAGGCATCATCTGCCCCCGGCTACAACTGGAACCAGAGTGTCCTCTTCCAGAGCAGTTCCAAGCCTGGCCGTGGACGGCGGAAGAAGGTGGACCTGTTTGAGACCTCACATCTGGGCTTCTCAACATCTGCCTCAGCTGCTGCCTCAGGCTACCCATCCAAACGGAGCACTGGGCCCCGGCAGCCACGGGGTGGTCGGGGCGGTGGGGCCTGCTCAGCTAAGAAGGAGCGAGGTGGTGCAGCAGCCAAAGCCAAGTTCATCCCTAAGCCACAGCCAGTCAACCCACTGTTCCAGGACAGCCCAGACCTTGGCCTGGACTACTACAGTGGGGATAGTAGCATGTCACCATTGCCCTCTCAGTCAAGGGCCTTCAGTGTGGGAGAGCGAGACCCCTGTGACTTCATGGGACCCTACTCCATGAATCCATCCACACCTTCTGACGGCACCTTCGGCCAAGGCTTTCACTGCGACTCACCCAGCCTGGGTGCTCCCGACCTTGATGGCAAGCATTTCCCGCCACTGGCCCACCCGCCCACAGTGTTTGATGCTGGCCTGCAGAAGGCATACTCACCCACGTGCTCACCCACACTAGGCTTCAAGGAAGAGCTGCGGCCACCACCCACAAAGCTAGCTGCTTGTGAGCCCCTCAAACACGGGCTTCAGGGAGCCAGCCTGGGCCATGTGGCTGCAGCCCAGGCCCATCTGAGCTGCCGGGACCTGCCCCTGGGCCAGCCCCACTACGATTCCCCCAGTTGCAAGGGCACGGCCTATTGGTATCCACCGGGCTCTGCTGCCCGTAGCCCACCCTATGAAGGCAAGGTGGGCACGGGGCTGCTGGCTGACTTCCTGGGCAGGACGGAGGCCACGTGCCTCAGTGCCCCACACCTGGCCAGCCCACCGGCCACGCCCAAGGCTGACAAGGAGCCACTAGAGATGGCACGGCCGCCTGGTCCACCCCGTGGCCCTGCTGCAGTCGCTGCTGGCTATGGCTGCCCACTCCTTAGTGACTTGACCCTGTCCCCCGTGCCGAGGGACTCGCTGCTGCCCCTGCAGGACACTGCCTACAGGTATCCAGGCTTTATACCGCAGGCGCATCCTGGCCTGGGTGGGGGCCCCAAGAGTGGCTTCCTGGGGCCCATGGCGGAACCTCACCCTGAGGACACATTCACCGTCACCTCCCTGTAGTGCCAACTGAAGTGCCGACTGGACCGCAAGGTTTTGTTCCTGGGTGAGTCTGGGCATGTGGGTGCAATGGGTGGAAGTCTGGGCGGTGGGAAGAACGAGGACATTAAAGCTTGGGCCAAGGGAAAAGGTATAGAGATGAATGGGGGGCATGTAGGATTTAAAGCCAAGACGGGACCTGAGAGCAGGGAGGAGAGATTTAGTTCAGAAGTTACAGTCTTGCAGGAGGAGTCAGATTGCTTGGGTGGGGAACCCAGCAGGATGTTCAGGGCATCCTGAGAATTGGAGCAGCAGAAGAACCAGACTGAATCTCTAGAGCCATCTATTTTGGCTCATCAAGCGTTTGTTTCCCTTGTTCATACTAAGCCTTGGGCAGAAGGTACCATGTGAGCTCTTAGGAGAGAGGGTGTTTGCATCACTCCACGTGAGATCAGTGTAGGAAGACAAAGGTCAAACAACCATCTACTGGGCCAGCCCAGTGTTCCAGCCCTGCTAAACATCCTCATTTTCCTGGGAGCTTTGGTGACTCCATGACGTAGCCTAAGACTACAGTATTGGCTAGTGCTTTACAAAATGGTCTAAATTGTCCTCTCTTAGGCTTCCAGAGCACCCCTAAATCAGTTTCCAGCATCTTTGGCCTGACGTTTAGGGGCATATGAGGTAGGGATCCAAACATAGAAAAGGGGCACTATGATCTCACTGTCCCTGGGAACCTACAACTAGTGGACCTGTCCCCAGGTGGAATATTTGGCCCTAGAAAAGTAATCCCCTTTCCTCAAGCTAGGATCTTTTCTAAGAGTTAGTTAAATATTGCAAGATATTTAGATTAGATACTGTTTTGATCAGGCACTGTGACCTCATCAGTTGGTGTCAGATTTAGTATTTTTTTTTAAGATTTGGTGTTTTTAAAACTGAAAATGAAATGCCAAGCATAGCCTGTGATATTTCCCAGCTACTAAGGAAGCTGAGGCAGGAACATTGCAGATTTGAGCCTAGACTGGGCAATTTATTAAGACCATTTCTCAAAATAAAAAGCTCTGTGGTAGAGTGCCCCTGGGTTCAGTCCCCAATGCCAGAAAGAAAGGAGGAAAAGAGAAAAAAAGAAGAAGAAAGCAAAAGAAGAGAGAATAGAAAATGAGAGTAGGCATGGGGTCACATACCTGTAATGTCAGCACTGTAGGAGACTGAGGCAGGACAATTGCAAGTTCAGGCACAGCCTAAGGAACTTAGTGACTTAGCAAGACCCTGTCTCAAAATAAAAAATAATAATAAAAGGGCTGAGAGCCGGAGTTGTAGTCCAGCACAAAGACCGTGAATGTAATCCCCAGTACAGATTTTTTTTAAAAAAGACAAAATGCCCCAAAATGATCAAAGGGAATAGGGTTAAAGGAACTATTTTTGTGAGGAACAGACTTCCTGAATACCGCCACAGATTTGTTAAAATTGGCCCTGGTGGGTTTTGGCATATCTGAGATCCTCACTCTTAACCTCTGCTGCCCCAAAGGCCCCTGGGTGGCCATTCATGGCCAGGGTGACTGGATTCTAAACTGATGTCAGTGGAATCTTATTAGCCGCTCTCTGCCTGGCCCCATCTGCCCTGATGCCTGAAAGTAGCATAGGGTAGCCTGTGGGAACCAGAAACTCTGAGGGAGGACTAGTCTCCAATTGGCCACCAACTTGCAATGTGCCCTTGACCAAGTTTTTACTCTTCTCTGGCCTCTGTTTCCCCATCTGTTCAAGGAACTTCAGTAATCTCTTAGGCTTTTTAGCTCTGCGTGGCAGAAACAATGAACCAACCTTTTTTTGTGTGTGTGGCGGCATATTTTCCTTCCTAAGGAAGCCAGGCCAAGATTAAAATGGCCTTCCATTCCCCATGCGTCTCATCGTAACTAGCAGAACCACAGATCTGAAGCAGGCCAGGGCGAAGCTGCTTAGGGTTTAAATGTCAAACTCTTGATCCTTTTCTCTGGAAGGGAGATGTCTTGTGGATAATCCAGAAATGTGAAATAATCCAAAAACTGTTTCTTCCAGGCTTTTGTTGGGGAAATGAACGGGTGTGGGGGCTGGGTGTTTGGGCAGGTCACAGCTCAGTGAAATACATAATGGAACCACCCAGTGAGGCTGAACACAGAAGGAACTGGGATACCATCCAGCCCCACATTCTGGCCCTGCTCCCCACCCAGGACTGGGAGTTAACAACACTGTCCTCCAACCAATGCCTGCAGTTGTTCTAGAGGCATCTGTGCAGCAATCCCCCTGTGCCAGGTATTGCAGCACCATTTGGTCCTCAGGGGTCTTCTACTTTAGAAAGGAAGACAGTAAACAGAATGACATTGAGAATTTGATTGTTAACAACTGTGGGAACAGTGGTTCAGAAGAAACAAAACTAGGAGACTGTGAGAGCCTGTAAGAGACTGCCTAGACCTTGAAACTCCTGCCCAAAGGATGAAGGGGCAAGACAGCAAGATGCAGAAAAGCGTTTTGAGCAGAAGGAACATAGCATGAATAGCCTTGAGGCAAGAAGGGGCTGTGCTCTGAGGAGCTAATGGAAAAGCTGGAAAACTAAATAAGGAAGTAAGGCAGGTAGGGCCAGATCCACTGGGGCACTGGGCGGGCTTGGATATTCCCAGACAGATGGGGGAAGCTGCAGAAGAGGGTCTTCTCAGCTGGAGTGCTCAGGTCACAGACTTTGAATCGGGTTTGGTCCAGACAACCAATGGTGGTAGCCTCAGACAAGGTCTCCCTTCTTTCTCGGCATACAAGCTCCTCCATCTAGAGCAACCCTCCAGGGCCAGTTAAAAGTGTGGTTGGAGTGAGAAAAGGTTGAAGTTATAAGGAGGAGAGTGGCAAGAAAGGAGAATTAATAGAGGGAGTCACATTGTCAACTGAAGGCTTAAGCAGAGGAGACAATGACATGCTCACTCACCAACAGGCAGTGAGCAGCACTGATCCTGGGAGAAGCCCTGGAGAAGCAGTAATGCAGCTCGGCCACACATCTTGGGCTCCTCCATGCTCCTTCATTGCCAAGCACCGGGGAGACAAAGCAGACATGGGCCCTGTCCTTGAGTTCAGCATCCACCCCAGGAAGCTAAAACAAGTACAGCAAGAAGCTAGAAACACCTGGTAGGAAGTGGCAGGTGTCCAGAGGCAGGAACAGATGAAGACTGTATGCCAGGCAGCTGGGAGTGATGGTCAGAAATCATCCTTCCACCCACTTGGTGAGAAAAGGGACACACATTTGTGCTGGGCCCTTTGTGTAATTCTGTCCCCATGAGCCTTTCATAGCAGTCTGGGAGTGGCTGTTCTTCCTGCCCCCATCAGAGCAGAGGGAACAGGTACAGCTAGGAACCTGGCCCAGGGAGCTGACAGTACATGGTGGAGCTGGATTTGGAACACACCCCGGCCCCTCCACAGCCTGGGAATCTTGCCACACAGCTGTGCCTTTCTACCCCACACCCTGGTTCCTCAGTTGCAAGCTGGCCAGACCTTGAAGCTGCTGCCCAAAAGGATAAGGGGCAAGATAGTTAGATGGGGAAGAGCACTAGGATTCTTTTTGGGTCTGACATTTTAAGTGGATTTTGAGGTTCTATGGAAGAAACTGCGTTTGAGTTTGAACTTGAAGAACAAGCAAAATTTGGAAACAGGAAAGGGTATTCCAGGCAGTAGGAACCGTACACAAAGGCAGGTTACATCTCGGAGTGAGTAGATGAAAGGTCTGAGGAGGGAGTGGGGAATGTGGGGCACGACTGGGCTGAGAGCCATGGCTGACAGGACAGAGATGGGGAGGGGGTTGGGCCCATGCAGATATCTTCTCTGGTCCAGACAGACTGGCTCCACATTGGGACCCTGTGGGCTGAAGATTGGCCCTAGCAGACCAGGAGATGAGAGTGGGAGAGTAGAAAGGGCCTCCAAGGTGTTCAGGAATCTCGAGTCCCTCTCCCCTCTCTCTTCCCTCCTCCCTCCTCCCTCTCAGGCCTGGAACTGAAGCCAAGAGAAATGTCACAGGTCCTCCAAGGTTACACCAGCTGGGGCCTGACTGGAGCAGGAGGCAGTTTCCAAGGCCACCATCCAGCTGGGGTCAGCAGGCATGTCCAGGCCCGGCTGCTCTGGGCTTTGTCTCTCTGTGTCTTGAAACCTTGAAAGGTCACTTGATCTTGCCCCCGGCTTTGAGCAAGAGGCCTCCAGTCAGGGCTCAGCTAGTCCTGCTGTGCCTGTTATCGGCTCCAGCTCTTCTTCCTCCCCTGAACCCATCCTCCCTCCGATCCTGTCTCTTGGCACTCCTGCAACCACGTTTAGGCTGGCCCTTTTGTGCTGAGGCTCCATTCCCTGGAAATGCCATCTCTCTGTGAACACGCCCTCTCACGCTCCTCCTCTCTCAGCTCCCCACATCCCGGAGCAGAGCTCTGCAACTGGAGGGTGATGGCTAGGAGCCCACCTGCGGTTTCAGACAAGCCTCTGCGCACAACCTGGTTCCATCCCTTCCCAGCTAGGTGACCTGGTGAGTCATTCACCTGGTGAGTCACGTCACTTCTCTGCGTCTCTTGTGAGAATTAAATGAGATTACATGTGAAGCACATAGTCTAGTCCTGGCCCACAGCAAGCACGTAATCAGTGGGTGGTAGGAGGGTGGATAGATACCTTTCCCCAGATTGAGTTCTGGGGCCTGTGACCCAATCTGAGTCACACACTTCAACCCTAGCTTCTGGACTCTTGTTTAGGCCCACAGAGCCCTGTGTGGGTTTGAGAACTTTGGAGGGAGGCTTCAAAATACCAAGGAGTTCTTTGCCCTAGCACCTGGACCAAGTCCTCCTGGGGAATGAGGTGGGATAGGGTGGGGTGGAGGACATAGGGACAAGGTAAGTCCATCCCAAGGGACCTGAAGCCTCAATGGGCAATAAGACTCAGCCTTAAGTTGACCTGGGTCTAGGAAAACTGTCCTTAGTTATCCACACCCATCTTCTCTCCCAACACAAATAATCTGAAAAATATTTCCTTCCTAATACATCATGATTTTTTCTTCTGGCAGATTTGCCTTCTTTGTCATCACAACTTTTGCAGCCATAGAGTTCTGTGTTCATCGAAGGGTAGAGGAAGTAGGTTAATTCTGTGTGAGCACACATGAACTAGCAACCTGCTCTGAGCCAGGCGTTGCATTCAGTGCTAAAAATACCACTGAACATGGCAGAACAGTGGTATGTTAACAGCCTTCCAATTTCCAGTGCACGGCTGTAATCCCAGTTCCTCAGGACTATGAGGCAGAAGGATTGCAAGTTCAAGGCCAGCCTGAGACCTTATCTCAAAACAAAAATTTTAAAACACTGGGTGTATAGCTCAGTGATAGCTCACTTAGCTAGCATTCACAAGGCACTGAATTCAGTTCCTCACACCAAAATATAAAAACCTCCACATAGGCATCACCCACCAGGGAAGGGACTGGAGCTGTCCCAGGAGGATCATCAGGGACCACCTTGCCCAACAATGTGAGCAAGGCATACAGCAAGAGCCTTCTGGGTGCAGGAAATGGGTCTAGACAAATTGGAGACTTCAGAGGCTGAGCCCTAGCTCAACCACCTGGGTCTCAACAACCCCACCCGAGTTCATTCTCTCCGTTACGGCCGCCAAAGTGCTTGTTGTTCAGCACTTTTAGATGCACAGCGTCTGGAGCCCCTAAAATATTTATTGGTTGAATTGATTAAAGCACATCTGCTCCTGCAACTCCATTGCTTCACACCTTTTGATTGCATTCTTCCCTCTCCTGACTCCTTGCCTACAAAATACAGGCCCCAACTTCCCTGCATGGTATTCAAGGCTTCTGTCCTGGCCTCCTGCCTTTTGCGCCCTATCTTCCTCACACATGCTCTAACTTACCTGCCTGAGAATGTAGAATCAGGAGGGATCTGTCCCACGGGGCTTTCCCAAATGTGCCCTGTCCTTTCCCTGTTCCCCTGCCTACCCTCTCCTACCCATTGTGCTCTCCCAGCTGTCAGTTTCTGTCTTTCATTCAGATATCACCTCCTCCAGGAAGCATTCCAGAATCCTTCCTAGGCACAATTAATCTCTATGCATCCAATTAATCTTTATGCATCCATGACAACCCTTGCTAGAAATGTCCTCACCATGCCATCACCTCCTTTAGTTCGGTTACTCATCTCTGCACACCATCCTCCCCTCACCCCAGTGTCTCATAGTACCTGGGACACTTCAGGGGTGTGTGTATGTGTGTTTTAACTTGAACCAAAGAAGAACATGAAGAATAGGGAACTGAGAGGAAAGACTGACCACTGGGCTATGGATAAGGGATAGTTTCAGCCCCACTGCCAGGAAACACTCCTTAAATGGAGCAGAGAAGTGCTATACAAATACAAGCTGTAAGAGCGGACTGGGCTTTTCTAAGTATCTAAGCCTAGCCCCTTCCAGTTTGCACAGGGAGAGGGACTCCTGAGGCCTCAGTCACCAGATCATGAAGCACTGAGCAGTAGAGCTAGGGACACCCTTGAGATGGTCCAGTTCCACCATTTTCATCTTTCCTCAGCCTCTGCTTTGGCTGCATGTCTAGCACGTACCATCAGTGACCCCTGTGTTACACAGAGCATCTCCAATGGCGAGGTCAGGACAGGTCAGGAATGTGAAGTTCTGGGAGGTGAGAGGTGCACACAGGTTTGGTAAGTGACCATGGATATGACCCCCACTTAACGCCCCCCCCCCATGAGTGCTTTTCCATGCCAAGCAATGGGGGACACAGGTCCCTAAGGAGCATGATAGGCAGAGTCAGAGTTGGGGAGCATCTCTAGTGGGTAGTAGACACAGATTTTGAAAAACCCTGGGGCACGGAGAAAGCTATCCAACCCCTCTGCCCAGGTATGCCTGTCCCCTGCTTGGAGCCTTGTGATGCCTCAGTGGAGTCCAGACTTGCCCTACCTGATGATAATCCTGCCCCTCGGGTGTGTTCCAAGCACCTGAAGCAGTATCCTCTCTACCTTAGGTGCCTCACAAGCCTAATAGCTTGAAAATGCTGGGGAGCTGGCTCAGTCTTCTGGGTAACATCCCAGTTGTAATGCCTAAAGACCTCTCATTACCTGTTTGACCCCCTTATTTTACAGAAAAGAAACAGGGCCAGGGAGAGACAGGCCTTGCCCTAATCACACAACAAATCAGTTTCAAATTCTCATGCACCATCTTTGCCTTTTACCCTGCTGTCTTTGACATTGAGACTCCCTTCTACCTCCTTCTGGAGGGCAGAGACCAGAGATTGGAGGCTAACCCTTAACCCACACCTGGTAGTTGATGGGAGTGTGAATTCATGTTTCCTGATTGCTTCAGTGAATGCACAAATGTGTGTCCCTTTGGGGGGAGGCTGCTCTCTCTGAACAACCTGATTTATACATCATCTGCAGGACTTTGCATTTCCATTCAGCTACCCCTCAATGTTGCTTCTGCCCTCCCCCACTGCCAGGCAGAGAGCACTTAATGCCCTGGCACCTCAGATGCTAAAACTGCTGGAGCATAAGAACTCAGCAGAATATGTCTCTGAGGTTTCTTACAGAGGCAGTAAAAGGTTAAGTCTTAGGAACAGTGGTTGGTGTCCTGGGGCCAGGTGCATGCTGGCACGGAGGGTAAAGAGCTACCACACAAGTCTCTGTCCTGGAGGAGCAGGGTAGAAAATGACAAGTACACTGGTAGCTATGGTAACAGGGTGGCCTAAGGAGGCACCCTGGAGGTGTGCAAGAACTGAGCTGGACCTTGACACAATGACCAGCCTTAGATCAGTCATAACTGTCACTCAGTCCACACACATTTTGTGACCCCAGCATGTGCTGGGCACTGTAATTAGCAGAGTGGAGAGCCACGGTTCCTCCTGCCAAGACTAAGGCTCTAGATGTGTCCCCCATTTCTCCCTGAACCCCCCAGGGTTTCCTTTTGCACCTCCTGCATCTGCCTGCATGGAAAATGCTTGGTTTAGGGCCTATTTGTTCTGCCTCTGTTCCGTGAGCCTGCCAAACACAAGAGCAGAGCTGTGTTGTTCTTTGCCTTGTCCCCAGTACCTGGCCCTGTGCTGCTTGGCACCTTGGCATTTGGTTCTGTTTTGTGGAGAATTGAGCCTAGTGAGCTCTGGGTCCTACACAGCCACAGCTTTCTCCCTCTCCACCAAGAACCCCAGGCTTTGATTCCCTCCCCATCCCCCCAGATCCTGCCAGAATCTCTGCTGGCCAAGTCCTGCAAGCTGGGAGGGTGGTGGGAGGAGGAAGGTGAGACGCGTTGGGCGGCTTAGCAGAGGGTGAGAAAGCTTCCTGCTGCCTGGCCTCGGGCACCGCGGGAAGGTTCTGGCAGAAGCTGCCTGCTGGGCTGAGATCACCATGGAGACCTGGCTTGGAGAGGGTCACTGGCAGTGGCTAAGGACTGGTGGGGGCTGGGGCGGTAGAGATTTGTGCAAAGGCTCCCAGCTTGCCCCCGGCCCTTGCAGGGAGCCAGCAATATCAGGGTTCAGCATTACTGGTATACTAAGTGGTTTAGAACAGGCCACCTGAAGTCTCCCCTCACTTGTCACCCAACAGAGGTTCTTCAGCTTGGCAGCTGTCCTTCAGCTGCAATAAAGCCAACCTCTGGATAGAGGCCCCCAGCCCTCAGCTAAAGCTAGCACCCCAGATACTGCAGTCCTGCCCCCTAATCTCTGCAGCTGGTCCCTCTTGTCACCTTAAATGTGAAGAGCTGACATGCATCCCCACAGCACTTCCTATCCCCAAGAGCTGATTTTCTGCCTACCACCCTGATTGCAATACAGCTGCCACCCTATCACATGGCTCCCCCCCCCCCTGCACACTTGCCACACACAGCCCTTGTCCTCCCTCAGGACTCCACTCACAGCCTGGTCTCATCACCAGAATGGCTGTTGCCCCTGCTCTGCAGGAGCCCACCTGGTCCCCTGGCCCTTGGGGGCATCCTGGCAAGTCCAGCCTCAGGACAAAAGTTGTCCCTGGGGCTGACTGCCCAGCAGACAGCAGCTGAGGCTGAGCAGAATGTCAATGTGGCCCTGTTGGAAAGAGAAGCCAAGAAAGTACAAGGGAGGAGAGGCTTTCTGTCGCCCGCCTGGCTCCTGCTGGTGTGGGGGAGGCTGGGTGGCTCATGGAGGAGGCTTAGGAAACAGTTTTAGCACCCCCACCCCTGCCCTCAATTCTGGAGGGAATAGTCACACACTGGGGGTGGGAAGTATGAGGCTCAGGGCTCTGAGAAGAGGGCGGGCTAATGGCTAGAGGCCTTGAGAATAACAGAGACCTGTCCTAGGCACCTGTTACTCACCTAAGCAGAGCTGGAAATCCAGAGGGTCCAGATAGGGAAGTTGGAACTACAGGCCTTCGGATTGCCTAGGAAAGGGGTATATGCCCAACCTAAAGCATTTAGTGATTCTGAGGACTTGGGAGACTTCTGAGCTTCAGGAAAGCAGCATTTTGCCAAACACAGATTGTATTGTGTTGGGCAGTTTCTTTCTGCCTTCAGAGAGACTTCCCCATCACCTCAACTCTTTAAGAAATAAAATGGCCTTGCTGGGACTAGGAAGAGGGTTGGATTTAGAAGACAGCTATGCTCACCACTATACCACCAACACACGAAAGGGTTGGATTTAGAAGAAATTGAAACCTATCCTGTGTTGAGACCCTGTCCTCTGTGTCCTTCCTCAGCACAGCCAGGGTTAGAGGACTTTAGGAAACAGGTTTAAAGAACCCAACTGGCCTCAGAAAAATAATAAGTAGTAATTAGTTTACTTTATTATGCACTTATGTACCCGGCTTCCTCTGCCTAAAACTACTGAATCTTGCCAACAAATCTAGAGGGTAGTTTTAATATCCCCTTTTTACTGATAGGTAAACTGAGGCTTACAGAAGTAGGTCTTATCCAAGGCCATGGAGCTATTAAATGTCAGTTACTAGTGTCTGAACTTGTGCCAAACTCCAGAGCCCAAACTAACAAATGCTGCTGCTTGGGACCCAGACTCCTTACCCAGCATGTCTTTTACCTCTTAATGTGGGGCCTAGGCACTGCTGTTTCACGGATGGGGAGACTGAGCTCTTAGTGGGCTGGAAGGGGTCCCAAAGTCACATGGTCAGTGAGTTTATGGGAAAAGAAATAATACACTCAGCTTTTTTCCAAAATCTAGTTAGGAACTGAATGGGCCCCACACTTAGCCTCGTTGGTATACAAGTCAGTGTCTATACCTGCCACTGATTCTGCCACTTCTCTTGTGTTTCTTTGCAGCTTTCAGAAAACCAACGCCGAGACCCCTCCCAGCATCCACATGTCCTCTGGCAGGAGCGCCTGCCCCTCTGCCTCCCACACCCCCTGCAGCCCCATCTCCCACTCCCCACCCACCCACCCACCCATCTCCTCCACGCAGAAGCCGAAGGTGAGCCCTTTCTGCACAAAACCAGCAACTGTAAATACTTTTTAAAAATGTACAAAACTTAAAAACAAAACACAGTTTTAGAAAAAGACAAAAAAAAAAAAAGAGCGAGAGAGCGAGCGTGTGCAAGAGGTTGCGAGCGGGGCCTCCAGGTGTCCAGAGTCCCCGCAAGTATGCACTGAGAAATTTATCTACAGGTTGTTTGACAAAAATGAACAATATCCTATTTATTGTATATACTGTTTTATTATAAATCGTGGATTGTATATTGCATTCTGTAAACCTGCTGTGGTCCCGTGGTGTGCAAATTCGCATGGTGGGGGGGAGGGTGAAGAATCTCTTGCGGGAGCTCTTTTTTTTTTTTCTTTCTTTCTTATTTTTCACTCTTTTGGGTTTCTCTTCTGTTATTGTTGTTGTTTTCTGTTGGCAGGACACACCCAAAGATCCAAGTTTGTATTAAAAAGAAATGAAAAAAAGCAAAAAAAAAAAAAAAAAAAAAAAAAACCTTTGTGTCTTGTGAAAGGGGCTAAGGGAGGGAGGGCAAAGGGGAAGAGACACAGCTGGGGCTAGATTCCACAGAAAAGTTAACTGCCTACATGTGTTCCCTACCCTTAATTTCTCCCTTCTGCCTGAATTCTGGGTCACCTTTGCATCCAGATTTTTTTTCTTTTTTTCTTCTGTACTGGGGATCGAACTCACAACCTTGCACTTGCCAGACAAGTGCTTATGCTGCTGAATTAAATCTCCAGCCCCCTACATCCAGATTTTCTACAGGCTCTAGATCTCCCTTGCCTGCTCCTGACCCCTCCTTCCACCCCAGGCCCTGGGTCTTTCCTTCTCTGCACCCCACATTCTGTACCCTAGGACTTCTTTGCCTCTTATCCATGCCTGCTGCCCCGGGTTGAAGGCTTCTGCCTCCTGGCCTTCATTTTGCTTAAAGTCTTGGAGCTCCTTGACTCTTGAGACCTATTCTTTCTCGAGCCCCAGAATTCCCTTTCTCTAGACTCTTTTTTATGTTCAAAAATAATAGTTTCTTCTTCCTGAGAAGTCTCCATTATGGCTTAGGCTCGGGTCTTCTTCAGGACTGCCCTATTCCATCCCAGGTTCCAAGGCTCTGTCCCTGTCTAGTTCCTTCATTTGTTCTGTCGCCCTGGCCATTAAGCCCCACAGTTCATGGACATTATCTGAGACACTCATTCCTGAATCAAAGAACCCATGTGCTAATCCACTTGACCCCGTGACTGGAGTAAGCCCTGTTGCGTGCCTCGCATTTGCCTCAGGTCTTGGATTTCATCTACCTCTAGGCTCCCATTTATTCAAACACACCTGTAACCGCTTATACAGAACTCGAAGTATGACCAGGCTAGTCGCCCAGTGTTTCTCCATATTCTCCTTTCCATGCTGAATCCCAAATGCTGGGTGTGTGTTTCCTTTCAGCTTTGGTAACCTGAAAAAGGAGAACTTCTAACCCAGCTCCTTTTTCTGCTGGGCCTGGAAGAGCTGAGCTGTTCCCACTGCCTGTCATTGGGAGCTCTTGACTGTTCTTTCCCAGTCAGTGTCCCTTTGGCCTCCTTGTCTTTAGGAGCAGCTTTTCCTATGACTCACCATTTTATATTAAAGTTCTCTGAGTGTGGCTTCTCTGTACCTCTCTCCAGTGAAGCTCAGGAGACACCCAAAGATGGCTCCACATGCCTACTTTTACTGACCTAACCAACAAGGCCCAGGCCTTGGAAGAGTTGGAGGGACCCTTGGTCTAAGGGAAAAATGCACCCTATCTCCTGGATACCACTGTCTTAGTGAAGTTGGAGGACACAGGTCACAGTCCCAGAAAACTGTAGCTTCCGTGCTAGATGTAAAGGCCCACCTAGGGGACTGGGGATTTAGCTCAGTGGCATAAGGGCCTGCCTGGCAAGCAAGAGGTCATGAGTTCATCCCTGATACCAAAAAACAAACAAATAAAGGCCCATCTGCCCACCCAGCCCCCTCCACACTTCCCTAAGATAAAATGCCTACCCTTCCTGTCTGCTGAGGGGGAGACAACAACACACTCAAGTTGTCAGTGTCCTGTGGAGCAAGAGGTGGGGACAGGAACTATAATGTCTCCGAGGGCCTAGAAGAGTGGCTTCCCAGAGGAAAAAGCTTTCAGAGAAGGTAGCCTAGGATATTAGGCAAAAATATGCGGGTGTTCCTGAAGAACAGAACATGTCCAAAGGCCTAGAGGTTATGAAGGGTGGCAGAGGCTCAGTTATCCAGGTGTGGTGGTACAGGCCTGTGATCCCTCAGCACCTTGGAGGCTGAAGCAAGAAGATCACCAGAAGTTCAAGGCCAGCATGAACTACAGAATGAGAAACCCTGTCTCAAAAAAACCAAAACCAAAACCAAGCAGCCTCCTGGTTAGATCTGTCTGGAGTAAACACTGCATGTGTTCAGGAGGAGAGGACTGTGGCAAGAGAACCCTGTGGGCACTGCTGATTGGCCAACCCAGGAGCAGGGCCTTGGCAGCCCAGGAATTACCTGCCGGGGAAAAAATGCTCTGTTCAGCAACTGGAGGAGGCCGAGGTGGGGTGGGCTGGGCTGAGTGGGCCTCTGGAGGAATCAGGATTCAGTAAGAGGTGAGTTATCTGGTGGCTTGAAGGGGAGAGGCAGTGGGGAAATGATTTGGTGAAAAGAAATGGGCTTACGTTACCAAATGTAACTTCTAGAATTAGGGTGGGGGAGGAGCAACCCATGAAGGAAATGCGAGGTTAGGGAGGTGGTCATAGCACAGAAAGGTTTTGAAGAAGGGATGAGGATTCACTCCAAAAGAGGCATATAAAGACAGAGCTGAAGAAAGGTTGGAAGAGAGGCTAGATGGGGAGCACTGGGGTTCAATGGGATGGGGTCCAGAGGGCCCTCAGGTGGCATTTGCTGCTTAGTAATGGATGCAGAGAGCCAAGCTCTATTCTGGAGACCAGCCAGGCCCAAAGACCCAACCTTAGAGATGGAAAGTTCTAGATATCGTAAGGTGGACCTAGAACCCCTGAGGAAAAGGCAGTAGACATGCTTGGCTGGGTGGGGTGGGGACAGGGGTCACCTGTTTTATCTGTCTTCAGGGGCTGAGGGTCTGCCCCAAAGCCAGGTTGTCACACCTGAACCCAGAATACATCATGGCTACAAGGCTTCTAGATATTTGAGTTTCGCCACCAAACTAAACACTTTCTAAGGTGTTTATTCTTCAGGATAATCTCTGAAGTAGAATAAAGATACTTTTTTGTCTTTTGCAGATGAGAAGTTCACAGACATGAAGTTAGTGACTTGTCTAAGGTCACATGGGAAGTGGTAGAAGTTCCCACTAGTTCCTCTTAGTTTGGCTCAAAGGCTGACTTGTTTCTTTTTCATAACAATTTAAAGAAAAAACATTCTGCCTAGGACTGAGGGTGTAGCTTAGTGAAAAAGCACATGCTTATAAGCATGTACAAGGTTCTGGATTCAGTACCCTGCACTGAAAGAAAAAGTCTCCATGCGAAGTCCAGAAATGAATCCCTTGCATAAATGTGTAGGGCTGGGGGTGCAGCACAGTTGGTTTTGGGGCTGGGAATTTAGCTCATTGGCCAAAGTGCCTACCTGGCAAGCACGAGGTCCTAAGTTTGATCCCCAGTACCAAAAAAAAAAAAAAAAAGCTTGAGGGTTTGGTCCACAGCAACACACAACAAATGTAGTGATAAGAAATAACAGTAATAGGCCAGGGATATAGCGCAGCAGCATAAGCACCTACCTTGCAAGTGCAAGGTCCTGACTGATTCCTGGTACCAAAATGAAAAACAAAAATTTTTATTTTTATTTATTTATTTTTGTTTTTTTAAGACAAGGTCGTGGGGCTGGGGATTTAGCTCAGCGGCATAAGCACCTGCCTTGCAAGCAGGCGGTCGTGAGTTCGATCCCTGGTACCAATAAAAATGAAAAAGACAAAAAAAAAAAGACAAGGTCTTGCTGTGCAGTTCAGGCTGGCTTTGAGCTCACTTTGTAGCCTAGACTGGTCTCGAACTCCCAACGATCCTCCTGCTTCAGCCTCCCGAGTGCTGGGATTACAGGCATGAGCCACCACATCTGGCTAAAAAATAAATTTTAAAGAGAAATACAGTAGGCTGGGGATTTAGCTCAGTGGCATAAGTGCCTGTCTTGCAAGTAGGCAGTCGTGAGTTCGATTCTTGGGACCGATAAAAAGGAAAAAGACAAAAAAAAAAAAAAAGAAATACAGTAATAGAATTATATAGCACTCCATTTCAGCTGTTCTAAACACTTTACATATATATTTATTTGCTGTCCACAACAAATATCATGAAGCTTCATTGTTAATTATTCTCATTTTACAGACTAGAAACTCAAGTGCAGAGAATTTGCAAAGATGATTCAGTGGTGACAAGAGAGTTCAAAGCAAGCAGTTTGACCTTGAATCACTATAAAAGTTAAAAGTGAAAGCAGTCAGATGTGGTAGCACATGCGTCCCTGTAATCTCAGTACTCGGGTGACTGAGACAAGAGGATCACTGCAAGTTTAAGGCCAACCTGGGCTACAAAGTGAGTTCAAGGCCAACCTGAATGGCATAAATAAAAAGTGAAAACCTAGGCCAGGCAGTCGTGGCTTATACCCACAGTCCCAGCCACTTAAGAGGCTGAGGCAGGAGTATCACAGGAGTTCAAGACAAGCCTGGCCACATAGCAAGACCTTGTTTCATAAGTAAAAGTGAAAATCCTGCACTAAAAAGTTATTACTGGGGCTGGGGATTTAGCTCAGCGGCATAAGCGCCTGCCTTGCAAGCAGGCAGTTGTGAGTTCAATCCCTGGTAATGATAAAAAGGAAAAAGACCAAAAAAAAAAAAAAGTTATTGCCGCAACCTGTGGACATAACCTCTATGTCAATCCAGTCTATTCACCTAAATCAGTGGTTCTAAATGTTCACAGTATGGAGGAATCACCTGGAAAACTTCAGAATTGTGACAACCAAGTCCTACCCTGAAAGATTCTGGGGGGTTTTTTTGTTTTTTGTTTTTTTGTTTTTTTTAATCTGGGCCTAGGTTTGGGCCTAGGCATGGGTGGTGGGGTGGGTATAAAGCTGTTCATGTGGTTGTAATGTGCAGCCAGAGTTGAGAACTTCTCTCTGTTATGCTAGGTGTGATATCCCTGAACATTCTTCACTCTGACTGCCTGGAAGTTCTGTGGGTTCTCTGCTAGAGATGCTGTGTGAACATTCATTCAACAGATACTGCTTAAGCACCAGACCCTGGTTCAGGCACTTGGGATACACAAACAAGACTTTTGATTATTTAGTCTGATGAAACTGACATACTGGGAGATGCCCTTCCCTGTGAGTGGCAGGGGTTTGGAATCCCCTGGTGATTGCTGAGGAGTGGCTAACTGACAGATCTTAAACCAGAAGACACTTGCCCGCATGGCTGTGTACCTGTTGGGTCTTCAGGCCCTGTGTCCAGATATGATTGAGAGGGAGGCCCAGGGCATGTTTCTGGGTTTGAATGAGTATGGCTGACCGTGTGATAGATGTGTAAAGGTGTGCATGATCCTGGCCTGTGATTATGTGGGCAATGGTGGTAGGGAAGAGGGATATGTTTACAAAGTAAACACCTGCTCACACCACACAGATGCAGCACATACACACAGACAGCTGCAAGGAAAAAGCTGAGTTCCAGTCTTGGGCCAGGAGAACTAATGCTGCCTTGACTATGTGGGGGAGGCACAGCTGGGGCTGGAAACTCAAGAGTGGGAGGGAGGGAGGAAGGAAGGGAAGCTGGAGAGCCACATCCTTGATCTCTGCTCTGTTTCAGCAGTTCCGGACTTGGTGCTCTGGGTCTCTGTGTGACTCTTGGTGTCCCTCTGTCTAATGTCTGGATCACTGTTTGTCTTCTGGGTCTTGGCCTGTGAGGCTGATCACATGACACTAGGTCTCCACCTCTCCAGTCGACTTGGCTGTGTGTCCCCTCTATGTCTCTTGTCTCTGCCTCTATGTCTGCCTCTGTCTCCATGCCCTTCCTTGTCCTTGCCAGGTGGGGGGAGGGGCCCAATGCTTAGGGAGCAGGTGTGGGCTCACTCAGGCAGCAGGGAGTGAAGCCGAGGAGGGCAAAGAGCCAGCAGCCCCTGGACACGGCCACACTCCAAGACACACACTCGGGTCATTCACAGGAACCCACAATGGCATATGTGCAAAGATGGGTCCAGAGGGCATTTACAGGGACATACACACAAGTACAAAACTGTACATACAGCCACACCCAGAGACACAAAGGCGCCAGATATAGAGGGTCACTTACAGATATCAGGTCACAAAAAGACACATGTTCATTACAAAGGCACCCACAGGCGGGGGATTTAGCTCAGCGGCATAAGTGCCTGCCTGCAAGCAGTCAGTCGTGAGTTCGATCCCTGGTACCGATAAAAAGGAAAAAGACAAAAAAAAACAAAACAAAACAAAACAAAGGCACCCACAGCAGGCAAACATTCATCCAGACACAGATACACATCCGGGACGTTCCTCCAGAGGAAAAGCCAGAGCCAGAGACACACACAAGGATGCAAAGACCAGGTACTGATAGATAGGCACACAGAAACAAAAGACAGTTGGCACAACCACAAACTGGAACACAACTATGCAGAGACACAGGTACACTCAGTACACCTTGGTAATCGCACATTCAGGGTTAAGTAGGCAAATGAGCACAGACAAGCATGAACCCTCAAGGACAATTGGAGACAGAGGCACAACAGAATCACCAAGGGACCCACGAAGGACACACCCAGGCACAGACAGAACAGCTGCAGTAACACGCCCCTCCCTCAGGGCTCTCACTGGAGCACCTGGGGACACGCCCATAGGTGACGCACAGGGGCAGTGGGCCCCAGTGCACCTGGCGCCCTAGGCGCGCCCCCAGGTGCCCCGCAGCCCGGGTGTGCGTGCCCGTGCGTACCGCCACCTGTGGGAGGCAAGGTGCAAACTGCGCCCCGGGCTGCCTGTCCAGCGCTGCACGGGGGAGCGGTTGCCATGGCGCATGGAGAGCGGCCGCATACTAATGGGCTATGGACGCTGCCCCCACAGCTGCCCCCCGCCGCCGGCAGAGCTCTCCTCCCACTCCTACCTTCGACACCTGCCAAGTCGCCCCACCCCGGCCCACGCACCCCATCTGGGGCATGAGCCCCTTGCCTGGACCTCCCCTCAGCCCCAGGGAGGCCCAGAGGGGCAAAAAGCGGTGCAGGGGTGGGAGGCACCGCGGGCAGCCTGGCCTGAGCAAGGACATCAAGCAGACATGGCATCTGGGAGCGCAGGTGCTGCCTTAAAAAGCAGAGCGGCTGTCCTGGAAAAGAGCACTGGGCAAGGGAAATAAAGCAAGAACTTAACCCTGGGTTGCCACAGGGCTCTCTGGACTGTCCTCCCCGGGCCTAGCTGGGGAGGGAACTTGTTGACCATTTGCTAATACAGTCCTGCCCTTCTCACTGCAGCTCTCTAGGCCTGGGCTCAAAGTGGGGTAGATCACAGCTCCTCACTGCAGTCCTGGCCCTTAGTCTAAGGATGTGGCAGCAAGGAGAAAGTGAAGGACTAGGAGAGGGGGTGGTGGTGCCAGAAGGGTTAACACCTACCCATACCTTGATCCCAGTCCCAGAGCTGCCCTGACCCCCTACCCCCTCAGCCCCACAGTGTTAATTGGCATAGAGGGACCCTAGCAAGGAGGGGGCAGCCAGCAGAGTGTTTCCAGGTAGAAGCAGTGGGAGGGGGGCCTAATGGGGGGGAGCCAAGCAGTTGCCTAGCAACCCCACAGCTGTCTGTTGACCTAGAAGAAGCTGTGCTGTCTTGACACAGCTGGTGTTTACATGTAACCGAGGCTCTGGCTTAGCGCTTGCTTGGAGGAGCGCTGAGGCAGAGCCCTTGTGGCAGCCTGGCTCTGGCCCTGGTGGTCATGAGCTCCCTGCCTGCCTGCCCTTTTTGCTTCCACTCACTCCCACCTCAAATCCAGTGGAGACAGAATGCAAGAGATCTCAGGGCTAGAGGCTTTGGGACTGGGGAAAGTTGATGTACATGCACGTACACATACACACGCACTGAGGCCTTCAACACAGAATGGTGCGAGGCAAGGAAAGGCGAGGAGGACTTGGAGGCCAAGCCACACAGAGAACGCCAACATACACAAGGACACTTGGATGTACAGACTCACAAAATCAAATGCCGGAGGCATGCAAGACTGATACAGAGATGCCCGTAGATATATAGGCATCATGACATCCAAACTGACACAGAAACAGGGTCACCAAGTGACTGAAGTACCTCCATGCAGGTATGTTGATACATAAGACAAATAGGCACTCGAACACACTGCCACAGAAACCGTCACTTTACCATCAGCAACCTTCGGTGTGCACAGCTCTTCCTGCTAGTGTTTGCAGGCCTGCATGATGAAAGGCAGACACCCACATGTAATCACCCACTTGCACACGCTAGAATACAGAGAAACATGAGATGCACTGAGCTTTCACTGAATGCTCAAGGCAGGCAATGGCTGACTCTGCTGACAGGCAGATACACACCCAGGAGCCCATGTGAAGAGGAACAGGTTCCTGAAGGACCACAGGCCCTGACAAGTCCCACCTGCACCCACATAAGTACCTGTAGCATAAACACGTGCCACCCTAGGGTGTGATGCACATAGAGCCGGGACCCTTCCTTGCCCACAAGTTCTGAGTAACAGCGGGTCTGCCCTTGGGTCAGAGGGTCCTAGGATCTAACCCAAGAGCAGGGTTAGATGAATCCATGTATGGCCTGGGCTGCACCCTTAGCCTGAAACCCTAGGAAGGAGACAGCACCATCAATTTTCCTAGGAGGCCCTGTTTGAAGGGGGAGACAGTCCTGTCTTCTGAAATCCCTTGGCTGAAAGAGAAGGTACCAGGAACCCCTGGTCTGATGGAGATCAGGCAGCTCTATATACCACAAACAGATACAGACACACAGGAACATTTGGCCATTGCTACGCAGTTCTTGAAGGCTTCCTCAAAGAGGTGAGCTGAGTGTGGGGAAGCTGGGGATTCAGCTAAATGCCTCAAGTACTTGCCTAGTAAGTGCCAGTTCGATCCAATCCCCAGTATTAAAAAAAAAAAAAAGAGAGAGGTGAGCATGAGGCCTGGCTTTAGGGGCCAAGAGGAGAGGGGGAAGGGTGTATAGTGAGAAGAGCCTTGTTTCATTCCCTGTACCCTGCCTCCCCACCCAGCAGTTCCTCCTCTCCCTAGGGCCCAAGGGGCCAGCTGGGGCCCCACAGTCCCATCAGCCCAAGCAGTGAACAGAAGGAGGAGAGTGGATATTTTTAGCTTCTCTGCCACTGACATTTCGCAGCAGGCGACCTGGGGTGAAGCTGAGTGAGTGCTGAAGGCTCAGAGAAGCCGACAGCGCTTTCCCGCCCCCATGCACACAAACACAACTGTGCACACACAGAGGCACGTCCCCGACACTGGGATGCTCACACAAATTGCACACCTAGACACCAGGTGCACCTGTATGCACACTTGGTTTACATGCCACTCATGCCAGAAACCTCACACACTTGGACACTCCAAAAATGGACACCCAAATGCACAATTCATACATATAACCAATTTCCACACTTAGCCAAGCGCGTACACACTTGTTCACATTCATTCAAGAAATATGTTTTCACTGCACACTAAATATTGAGCACTATTCTAAATACTAGGGAGCAAAAGTGGTAAAAATTTCAGTCTCATAGTTTACATTCTGATGGAGGGAGTTGGATAAGAAAACATAGAATAAAATATAGTGGGGATTTTTTCTTTTTGTACCAGGGATAGAACTCACGACCTCGTGCTTGTCAGGATAAAATATAGCTTTAAGAGTCACTAAAAACTAAAGGGACAGTGACTAGAGATGTAGCTCAGTGCTCCTAGGTTCAATCCCTAGTATCTCAAAAAAACAAAAACAAGGCCAGGTGTGGTGGTATATGTCTATAATCCCAGCACAAGTTTGAGACTCACCTGGGTTACAAAGTGAGCTCAAGACCAGCCTGAACTGCATAGTGAGATCCTGTCTCAAACAAAACAAAACAACACTTCACACATGCAGACATATCCAGCCAAACACACATACACACAATTGTATATAGCCAAACACACATACAATTTAACTACCTATACACACAGAATACAACCACCACAGAGCACACGAGTACAAATACAACTCTCCATATACCATGTCCTGCCTGACCAGACACATACAAACACAGGGATTGAACTCATAACCACGCACTTGCCAGGCAGGTGCTGTGGCTGAACTAAACCCCCAACCCATGGTTTTATTTATTTGGAGACAGGGTTGTAGTCAGTCTGGCCTCAAACTCACAGTGGTCCTCCTGCCTTGCCTCCCAAGTACTGGAATTACAGCAATGTGCCATCACGCCTGGCAAACACATTCTTGAAGTCCTCCTACTCCTTGTGAAGTCCCAGCCTGTTTGCCACATGTTCACAGGTGTACACGTAGAGTTTTAGCAAATCTACAACTTCACATACACATGTAACTACCATGCTTGGAAGAGGGCCTGCTCTGCTTACCCTAACCCTGCTTTCCTCATGAGGTATGCGGGGTGGCCACACAGCCCAGGTGTGTGCCTCATAAACCATTCACAGTGTCCAACCCCACTGCTGCTAGGGTTTGGCGGTTGAGTCCAGGGAGAAGCCTGGGGCCCCCATTCTGACCTGTCAGGGGCAGGATGCTGTGAGCTCAGAGTTTGCTCCATGCCCATGCTGGAGGGGGAGATAGAATCTGCCTCTCGGATCTGTCTCTGCTCCCTTTCTTTGTTCCTCCCACCTCTTTCCTCTCTTCTTGAATTCCTCCATCTCTCCCATTCTACCCTACCTCTCCAGTAGCCCTTTGCCTAGGACCAAGCTTTCCTCTTCTCTTCCAGGTTCTGCTAGAAAGTGTCTGAGCCTTTGTGACAAACTGATGGCCTAATGGGCAGACAGATACAGCTGAGCACCAAAAAAAGAAAAAAAAAAAAAAAGTCATTGTCATAGCCTAAAGGCCTATGACGGAGAACGAGCTAAATGGGCCAAGAAAAGGATAGGGCTCACTGGGCCATGAGCCCATGTGCCCGACAGACAGGACTGGAAGAAGGAGCCCTCCTGTACTGGTTCTGCTGTGTGACCCTGATCAGTTGCTGCCCCTATCTGAACTTCTGTCACTGTAAAAACAAGAAGTCGCAGCAGGTAATTTTTGAAGCAATGAGATTCTCAGATGCTTATAGCAGTTGTGTAAACAGGGAGAGGGACTGGGAGCTTTGGGAAGCCTGGTTAGAGCCATAAAAGCCCCCTCCCCAGAAGTGCCCCAGAGCCTCTCAACAGCCTCCTCCCCCTCCCGGGGGGGCTTGCTAGTCTGGGTTGAAGCACCAGAGGCCAACAGCTCCTCCTGCCCCTCAACATATATAAACACATGCGCTCCTCCAAGATGCAGCTACTTCCTCTGCCCTCTCTGGACTTTGGTATCTAGGCTTGTGTATTTAGGGGCTCGAATTTGGGCTCCATGCCTCAGAGCAGTCTATGTGTGCACTGTCTGTCCGTCTGTCTGCCAACAGCCTGCAGGCGCCAGGAGGGGAGGCAGCACTGGGGAGGTGGGGGTGGGGAAGGAGGTAGCGTTGACAAGTTCCAATGTCTGGCTTTCCCTCCTGGAAACCCCGAGCTGGGGCTGGCCCCCCCTTCCCTTCCTGTCTCTCTCACTCAAGCACGTCCCTCCTAAGAGCCCCTCTCTGCAGACACCCCCAGTGGAACCAAGCCCAGATTTGCTGCCAAGAAGGCCGACATTTCTTAGACTTGCCACGTTAAAGGGGCCTGCGCAGGCACGCACTCAAATCCTCCCCCCTAAGTCCTCCTCCTGTGCACATTCAGGCGACCCGAAATACACAAAGACACGG
Organism: Cavia porcellus; assembly: GCF_034190915.1. Classification (NCBI taxonomy): domain Eukaryota; kingdom Metazoa; phylum Chordata; class Mammalia; order Rodentia; family Caviidae; genus Cavia; species Cavia porcellus. The sequence goes on along the minus strand of NW_026947508.1, from coordinate 20,926,550 downwards.
TTGGACACAGCGGCCACCTGTGCACACAGGAGGTAGCACGTGGAGTGCATCTGACCCCAGGCTCACAGACAAGCACAAACACAGCCATGTACTCCCTCCCCCTTCCTGCACTCAGCTTCCCACAGCCTCAGCACGCGGTTTCCAGCACCCGGTGCTCACAGACACACACAACAGTCACACGCAGGCCTTTGGTACAGAGAATCAAGTGCAGACCTGCAGTCTCCCTACACCGTGCCATCAGCATCACTCCCCACCACCACCGCTGCCACCGCCCTGTGGAAATGCAGCCATGGACACACAATGCCTATGCCGCCTGCTCCCTTGGACACACAGCCAAGTGTACAGAGCTACACACAGTGTTCTCTGCATTACCACCAGTAACTACACTTGCAGTGTCCTCTGGGCACAAAGACGTCACATGACCACCTCCTGGACACCCAGACTAGTCCACATGGTCACACAATGTCTTTCTGGGCACCGAAGCTTGTGGTACTCCCACATGTACACACAATCCTGACCCCTTGTGTGCACAAAGGCAAGCCCACACCCACAGTTTAGTCTTTATCCTCTTTTTTTTTTTGTCTTTTTCATTTTTATTGGTACCAGGGATCGAACTCACGACTGCCTGCTTGCAAGACAGGTGCTTATGCCGCTGAGCTAAATCCCCAGTCCCTGTCCTCTTGTATACCATGACATATTTACAGGGGCTCCCAGTACACATAGACGTACACCAATTCAGGCCCATATACTGACCCTTTGTACATATCCAGATTCCTCATCACTGGTGCACACACTGCTAGACACATTTCTCTGTACCCAGCCTATGTTCAGCCTTAGGACACACACATCTCTTCCTCATGCTTACACACACACACACACACACACACACACACACACAAACGCACACTGTGTGGTTTTTTTATGTTCACAAGCACGAACATACAGCATGTGTACACCAAAGTGAATACAGACTCACAAATTTCCCCCAACATGCTCTTCCATGCACACATATATGTTTGCATGTCACCCTGGGGACAGACCCAGCTGCCTGAACGTATTCTTAGACACTGATCCCCCCTGCCCCCAACTCTAGCCTCCTGCCTCTCTGCCTTGGCTGGTGAGATTGGGGAAGGGCTGGGAAGGTCAGGGCTAGCCCAGCCCTTGTTCCCTCCCTCCACCGGCTGGCTTGCTCCCTCCTGCCTGGCAGAGTCAGCCAGCCCAGCCCCGGCTCCAGCAGCCCTGGCTGCTCTGGGCAAACTCTCGGTGGGTTGGTCTCTGCTAATGCCGCATCAGCAGCAACAGCAGCAGGGGCGAGGAGGCTGCAGGCGGCTGCCAACGTGGCAGACGGCGGGCAGGGAGGCAGGAAGGAAGCTGGGCCCATTCTGCGCCCACTCACTGGGGGAGACAAAATCAAGGGGCTGGATGAGCAGGCAAGGCAGCTGGGCAGGGGGACCTTGTGCACAGCCTGGGCTCTGGGCCCACATTGGCCTTATACTTGCTGGGTGACCTTGAGCAACTTGTTCCCCCTTTCTAGTCCCATTTCCTCCTTCGGCAAATGAACAGTCTGGACTGGACATTTCCAGCTCCATATCCTCACATCCAGTTCTGTGTAAGGAACGCACAGGAGGGAGAGAGAAAAAATGCTTCACTTTTGTGTAGGGATCACTGACAAAAGGTCTTCATTCTACAAAAGGAGAGCCATTTTATAGACAGGAAAACTGAGGCTCAGAGAGACCAAGCAATGTAACCAAGGTTACCCAGCAAGTGAATAGCAAAGATGAAATTTCTGATTCAGTCCCTAAAATTAATGTTGTCCCCTTCATCTTCCAGCTATCCTATGCCTTTACTACCTTCTCAGTCATCCCCTCACCCCACATCTCAGCCCTGGGCCCCACCAGAGCCACCTGGATCCGCCCTGGGGAGTCAGGGTGCAAAGGCCAGACAGGCCTCCCACCAGCATTCCAGCTGCCACTGGGAACACAGCTGTCAGCAGGGCTGAGAGAGCCAAAAGCTGCCTCCTGAGCAGGCCCACATAATTGGTACATTGTCAGCTCAAAAACAGAGCTGCTGTGGGATCTGGGACTGCCCTGGGCCTCAGTTTCTTCATTTGGCTGGCTGTCATGCTTTGGACTAGATAATTTCCAAGAGCCCTTTTAGCTTGGTGAGTTGCCTTGGGTGTGACCAAGGAAAAAGGAAAAACACAGAAGGGGGGGCAGCTGTACCCGCACCCCTAGCCAGCCACAGCACGCCTCAGGTGTCTGAAGCTGGGAACCTGGCCTCTGTCTCACCAGCAGGCTGGTGGCAGCTGGTTCCTCTCTGAGGCCCACATGAGGGAGGGTCTCCTGAAGTGTTTGCAGGAAGGATGGGGGACAGGTAGATGGATCCCCAAAACTATGAAGGAGAGAAGGGAAGAGAGGCATGGACTGCTGCTCCACAGTGTTAAGGAGAAAGCAAGATGAAAAGCAGGGGAAGACTCCCCACTATCTACCTCATTTGTTCACTGCACAGCGGCTTGCACTCCGGGTCCTAATAGCCTCAGCCTGTGGGGAGAACAAATGTGGGACAGTTACAGGAAGGTAGAACATATGCAAGATGGCTCCTGTGGACAATGGAGGATGCACCCAGCTGGTCTGTAGGCGTAAAGGAAGGTCTCTGGGAGGAAGTGGCACAGGTATTGAGTTCAGATGTCCCAGACACGTCAGCATGTTCACATGTGTGTCTGTGTGCTTCTGTGTGCACACACACAGACACATACATAACAATTATCATTCCCATTTTACAGGCAGGAAAATCGATGCTCAGAGGTAGAGAAACAGAGCTAGGCCTGCATCCGGGCCTGCTTGACTGCAAAGCCAGTGTTTTGTGTGCTGTGCCATGCTGCCTCCCGAAGGAGTGAATTGCTAATGGTGGCATTTCAGATGTAGTGACAGTGCTCTGGGAAGAGGTTCTGGACAGATGGTTCCCAAATGGGCCCCTGCCTCAGGCTAGCAGAGCAGAGGGTTGTTAGGGCAGGCGAAGCACATCCCCCTCCGTTCTGCTAGTATGTGGGATGTCGGCAGGTCCCCTCCCAAATCCTCACCATCCCCCTCCAGCCCTTTGGCCTTGCCTAGGTGACCTGCATGAGCTCAGCTTCCCAGCAGCCCTGCGGAGGAGTCAGCCTGGGCAGGAGCAGCCTCTGCCCTCGCTGCTTGGCAGTGCCAAGGGAGGCGGGGCTGCAGAGGGGTGAAGGTGCCTTCCAGCCACCAGATCTCCATCATGACCCCAACTCAAGTGGCCCTAGGGTTTGCTGCAGAGGCCCGGGGTGGAATGAGTGGGACAGAGCTGGATGATACGGGCATGGTCAGACCCATCCCTGTTGCCGCAGCCTTGTTGAGCTGCCATTAACAAGTGGCCGGAGGTTGCCGTGTCTCCATGGAGACCAGACAGTCAGTGCGGCTCCGGGGTGAGGGCCGTGATTAGTGAGTGTCAGCTTTGCCAGCCCTGCTCTTCCCACCGCCCGGCTGCTGGACTTGAGACAACAGGCATGGGGTAGGGGAGGGCTCTGAGGGGGCTCAAGGCCCTTGCAAGAAAGGGGCACCCAACCTCAGCCCAGGTGCTATGTCTTTGTCTCCTCCAGTGGATCCTCAATTCCCCTCCTCTTGTTGCCTGGTTTCCTTCTCCAATCCATCTTCCACACAGCCACCTGGGTGAGCTTCTAAAACATGAGCTGCATCCTGACAATGCCTGTCTTAAGAATGTTCCACAGCTCCCCATATCCTAGAGGCTGAGTCCAATTCCTTATCATGTCATTCTAGGTATTCATTCATTCATTCAAAAATTTTTCTTAGCCAGGCATGGTGGCTCACGCCTGTAATCCCAGCACTCAGGAGGCTGAGGCAGGAGGATCATTCTGAGTTCGAGACTAGTCTGGGCTACAAAGTGAGCTCAAGGCCAGCCTGAACTGTGTAGTGAGGCCGTGTCTCAAAAAGACAGAAAAAAATAAAATAAAATAATTTTTTTTCTTTGTATTTAGAATTAAGACTGGGAGCAATAAGGTATGTACATCTCCAGCCCTTTTAAAATTGCAAAATGCAATCTCACTCACTTGTCCAGGCTGGGCTCAAACTTCCTTCTGCTTTAGGACCCTCAAGTTCAAAAAATGTCCTTGAGCACCTACTGTGTGCTAGGGAGGCTGCCATATATACACAGGGAAATAAGCAAGATCTCTGCCTTCATGAGACTTCCAATGTAATGAGGGAGATTCACAATAAACAAAACACAAATGAAGAAATATGATTATAACACTGGGATGGAAATGAGAGATTGTTGGTAGAGAATAATTTGTGGGTGGCTTCACTGAAGAGGCAACATTTTTTTTTTTTTTTCGTCTTTTTCGTTTTTATTGGTACCAGGGATCGAACTCACGACTGCCTGCTTGCAAGGTAGGCGCTTATGCCGCTGAGCTAAATTCCCAGCCCCAAGAGGCAACATTTTGAGAGAATTGGAGACATTTCCTTCCTTCCTTCTTTCTTTCTTTCCTTCTTCCCTTCCTTCCTTCCTCCCTTCCTTCCTCTCTCCTTTTCTTCCTTTGCAATATTGGGGATTTAACTCAGGGTCTTGGCATAGAGTTACATCTCCAGCCCTTTTTATAATTTTTTTATTTTGATTTTGAGACAGGGTCTTGCTCAGTTGTCCAGGTTTGCAATCCTCTTGTCTCAGCCTCCCCCAGTGCAACCAGGATCACAGGTAGGTGTTACCATGCCCAAGTAAATTTCAGAAATAGATGAGGATCCACCAGTGGACAGGTTTGGGGGAGGATCATTCCAGGGAGCCTGTGCCAGGGCTCTGGTCACCTGCCTCTCTGTTCTGGCCTTCTCCTCCCTCCCTGCTTCCAGCCCCCTCCTCCGTGTTTCCTTTCTCTGCTAAAGGCGTAGGGCTTATCCAAGTGAGAAAAACCTCTGAGTCATCACCCAGCCTTTCTGTTCCCTGGTGCCCACCTCTCCTCATTCTCACATCCCATCAACCCAATCACCATCTCCTCTGTCTTCACTACTACTGCAGACCCCATGGCATTCATTCCCACTGTCGCAGCTGCCCCTAACAGGCTTAATCATTCTTTCCTCTGATCAGAGGTCAAGTGTCCCTGTGTGCTGGGCACTGTGCCACAGGGCCTTGTGGGTATGGTCATGAGCAGGCACACAGTGTCTGCCCTCGGTCAGAGTCCAGTCTGGAAGCAGGCAGGTCTGTGAGCCCAGCAGAGAAGGAGGACGTAACCCGGACACAGCTGTCCAGGAGCATTCCAGAAGGAAGTGCTGCTACACTGAGATCTGAAGGAGGACAAGGAGTTAGCCAGGCAAAGGGAGGGGGAAGATGTTCCAAGCAGAGGAAGGACCACGTGGGAAGGCAGGAAATAAGAGAGGTCAGAGCTGGATCTGGAGGCCGGTGGGAGCTACCGGGAGACTTTAACCCATGGGGAACATGCTTAGATCTGCTCCCTGACATTCAGCCTCTCCCCTTCCGGTTCACTCTCTACACTTCAGTTAGAATCATCTGCCTAAAACAGGCACAATCCTGCTCTATCTCCCCAGTCCTTTAAAGTTCAAGCTCAGCAGTGTGACACCCAAGGCCCTTGAAATGGCCTTTGCAGGCTCGTTCTTACCACTCCTCCCAGCCAACTCTGGGTTTGGCCACACCCAAACAGGTCATATCCTTCCACATCTCTGGGCCTTTGTCCAGGTTATACATTCCTCCTGGAATGCCCTCCCCCACTTCAACCCCGAGAGTTTAACACAGATGTCTCCTCTTCCAGGAAGTCATCCTGACCCTTCTTCTCCACCAAGATTACGATTCTCCTGTCTGCCCCTGGACAATTACACATAGCTGCTTGACTGCTAGATTTCATATAAGCATTTCATGTTAATGATGTTGTTTAATCCTTGTGATTAGCTTGTAGAAATCTTATTACCATCCCCATTTTACTCAGGTAAAACTGAGGCTCAGAAAGGTTAAGGACCTGCTTGGTTCCCAAAAGTAAAAAGTGGACTTGAGTGAACTCAAGATAGAATACTTGCCTCCCATGCACAAGGCCACTGTTCAATCCACAGTACAACAAAACAAAAACAAACAAACAAAAAATTAAACCAAACCACCATACAAAACCCCAAAGGTAGTAAGAATAGATTAGGACTTGAGCCCAGGTAGTTTGTTGTCAGAGTTTAAACACTTACTGCCCTTTTCCATTCTCCACACTGCCCTTAGTAAGGTTTCCTAGTGATGTGTCTGAATCTCCTACCAGGTTAGCAGCGCTTGGAAGGCAAGAGTACCGGTTTGATTCATTCAGGGTCCCCAGGGCTCTGTACACTGCTCCACTCACAAGCCGAGTATGCACAGATATATGTAGAATGAATAAATAACTCTAGGTGGAATGCTTACTACTATCTAGGTGTAAGATAGGCCCACGGAAGGTTACTGAGGGTAAAGTAGCATCCTCCTCCCATCCTGAGTGGGTCTAGTCTTCATTCTGGGACAGGACTATGTCCAGTCCAGCATCTGGCTCTTGGCTCAGCTCCATAAAGGATGTGTTGGGGACCTTGGGATTTCCATCTTTTGGCTTGCAACCTCTTGGAATCAGATTCCATTTTGAGTCTGATTTCTGCCCTTAGATACAGCTGTGTGACACCAAGTGACTTTACTTTTCTAAGTCTATTTCTTCATCTTCAAAATGAGCTCAAAAGTACTGACCTCTCAGGGTTGTGTGAAGAGAATAAATGGGCAACCATTTCTACTATGTCCCAAGTGCCACTGATGTGATGTGCTATGCTAAGCTTTGTCATTTATTCTTAATTAGCATAGCCCTTAGGCTCAGGCACGCAGGAAGTGCAGAGGACTCAGTGCCATTCCAGTGTTTTCCACTGGCCCCTCCCCATGGAGCAAGGAGTCAGAGAGGCCAAGAGGACATGCCAAGCTGGGCTCTACCCCTTCCCCCTTCTAGGCCAGCTCTGGGTACCCAGGATCTTAAACTTCATGAGCTGGCTCCCAGGGTCCGGGTGGGTGCTTCCTGAGTCCAAACCACACTGCCAGGGTAGGTTCATAGGCCTGAAAGGGGGCAAGGGCAGTTGTTCCCAGGGGTGGGAGAACAGAGTGAATGTGCAGGCAATGGAGTAGAGAGGAGTGCATTCATTAGGGATCAGCTCATCCTCACTGATCTTCACAATGCTCTGAAGGGCCGTAATTATTAGTTCTACTTTAGACATAAAAAAATCAATCCTGGTTCTGTGGTGCACACTTATAATCGCAGCTACTTAAGAAGCTGAGGCAGGGGCTGGGGGTTTAGCCCAGCGGCATAAGTGCCTGCCTTGCAAGCAGGCAGTCGTGAGTTCAATCCCTGGTACTGATAAAAACGAAAAAAAAAAAAAAACACCAAGGAAGCTGAGGCAGAAGATGGCAAGTTCAAGGCCAGCCTGGGCAACTTAGTGAGACCCTGACAAAATTAAAAGTAAAAAAGGCTGGAGGCGTAGCTCAGTGGTAGATTGCTTGCCTAGCATGCATGAAGCCCTGAGTTCAATCCCCAATACTGAAAAGGAAAAAAAAAAAAAAAGGAAGATAAAGAAGAAAGAAAGAAACTAAGGCTTGAGTACAAGAATGACTCCAAATCCTGTTCATTTGATTATATCTGAGGTGGCAGGCAATGCTTTATATGTACAAGTTACACTTCTATTATCTGATTTATTATTATTATTATTATTATGTACCAGGAATCAAACTCATGACTTCAGGGTTGCCAGGTAAGTGTCATGCCACTGAGCTATATTCCTAGCCCTTCTATTATCTAATTTAATCCTCACAATGATGGTATGTAAATAATACTATCATCTCTCTCTGTTTTCAGAGGAGGAAACTGAGGCACAGAAAAGGCCGAGAGCCTTGCCTCAGATTGCACAGCTCCTAAGTGGCAGAGCTACGAGTTGAACCCTGGCTCTGAACCCAGCTTTGTTGTCTGTTACTAACATAGTTGGACTCTGTTCCTTAACTTGGCCAGCAATCACCCACCACAGTCATCTGGCTAAGGAATGGGGATACAGAGAATACTTCTCTGGTATTTTCTGCTTGTAAAGGCAGAAAGAGGCAGAACTGTGAAGAAGGCTAAAAGCCTCTGACTGGACAACGTGTGGAGAGCTAAGGGGACCAGGGCCTGGCTCTTACCCTGTGTTCTGCACTCTCAGCACAACCAAGCAGGGCACTGGGGGCTGCACACAGAGAGGCCCTCTGGCTTGCAATCATGCCCTTTTTCTCAGCCTGTGGCCTGAGAAAATGGCGCTTTCCCAGGGCTGAGGCCAGGTTTACCCCCTCCAAGGCCCAGCTGTAGGGCGGCTGCCCAAACTCCCGCCAACCCCGCCTCTCCTACACTACAGCAGCCAAGCTGCTGCTCTGTGGTCACCTGGACCCAATTTCCTTCTTCCTGCCTCCTCCCATCTCTGGGAAGCGCCCCTCAGCTGCCCTGCCAATTCCCAAAGGCTTCTCCCCCAGGAAGCTATCACTGTTTCCCCCACCTCCGACCCCTGGGTCTCCTAGCCCTCGGCTCAGAGCACTCTGCTTTCCTTTCAGCCCCCCACACAGCTCTAGCCCTCGGCTCAGAGCACTCTGCTTTCCTTTCAGCCCCCCACACAGAGAATCACTTGGACCATCAGCCCCTTTTCTATTTGGTTCCTGGCTGAACACTGGGTCCCCCTGGCCAGACTTTGAGTTCCCTTCCCTTAGGGCGGTATTGCTTTGTGTCATACCCTCCATCCCCACCTCCCTGGCAGGTTACAGGCCAGAGCCAGAGAGTTGCCCTTGCCCTGGAGGCCTGGAGCCAGCATACCTGTTCTTCATGTATTACATGAGGAAACCCAGAAGGCCCACGGTGGGAAAGGGACCTGTCCAAGGTCACCCAGAGGCCAGGCTAGGCCTCAAAACCAGGTCTTCTGACTCTCAAGCCTAGCATTCTGGCACTACACATGAATCAAGTTTCTAATCCTCCAGGTCCTCCTTTACAGGAAGGAGACCAAACTAGCTCCTAGCAAGTATTGCCTGAATGACACGTGCTAACTCTGTCCTAAATGCCATTATCTGGAAAAGCCTCAAAGAGAGTATTAGTACAATCTCCTTCCATCTACTATCATGTCATAGACAAGCAAATTGATACCCAGAAAGTGGAAGGACCTCCTCAAGGTCAGGCAGAGCTTGGGTTAAGGCTGAGATAGGATGCTGTGTCAGTTTCTTTGAAGAATTAAGCATCACCAACTCATTCATTCAGTAAAGATTTGAGAACCTGCTAATTCCAGGATTGGTGCTGGGCGCTGGGAATATAAAGACAGTCATAACTGGAATGGATAGGAGGGGTACAGGAAATGTTTTGTGTCTTGGCCTGGGTACCAGTTACCTGGGCACGTTCAGATTGTGAAATCCATCAAAGTATACATTTGATATACACAGTTTTGTGCTTGTGACTTTTTTAAAAGACGGTCATAAGCATTGAGTTCCCAGAATTAAGCTATGGCAGGAGAGATGGGAAATTAGACAACTGACTACAAAACAACTGTCTGATTACTGTGGCAAGTATAGTATACTAATAGAGGCTGGGGATTTAGCTCAGTGGCGTAAGCACCTGCCTTGCAAGTGCATGGTTGTGAGTTTGATACCCGGTACCAATAGAAATTTTTTAAAAAATAGTATAATAATGAAGTAGAGGGTCCTAGGAATTAGGGTGTGGGAGGGCCAGATTTAGCTTGGGAGTGGTCAAGGCGGCTTCTCAAAGAAGGTGAGGTCCAAGCAGAATTGGAAGGAACGAGCAGGGATAAACTCAGCAGGACTGATTCTCAACCCCTGCCTCATACTGCACAAAACACTCATCATGAACATAGAACAGTATACTCCTGACCTTGGATAGGCAAAGATTTCTTAGGTACTAAAAGCACTAATCATAAAACCAGACTTATCAGGGGCATTAGAGACAGAGACACATAGTATGTGTGAAGGTCCAGAGGACGAAGGGGCAAAATGTGTTGGACGAACCCAGAAAAGGCCAGGAGGGAAGGCAGGGAAGTGAACGAGAGAAAGAAGAGAGGCAGAGGCTGGGCCAGCCAGGCAGGGTTCTGTGGGCCAGGTGAGCTGAGACTTCATCCCTGGGCTGCTACGCAGAGAAGGGATTAAGTAAGGGGAGTGGCAGGAAGAGCACCTGAAGCAAAAGTAGAGGATAATGCAACCTTAACCAGGTTTTGGGAAACTTCACGTTACCATCTTTGATGTGCTCAGAACTTTACCCTATACAACCTGGAGGATAAAAGGAAACACGTCCCCTCTTCTCCACGCAGCAACAAGACAGGGCCAGGCTTGGGTTCTGCTCCTTTGCAATCAAGATGTAGTTTTACAACTTGAAAAAAAAAAGTCACTTAATCCAGGTGCCAGCATGAGGTGGGGCACTGCAGGTGGGGACTCAGGCTGTGAGGCCTTGTTCCACCAGGCCCAGCCCTGGTCTTAGAGGAGTTGGGGTGTGCCAGCTCCAACCCACACCAGGCTTCTGCTACAGCCCCACCCACCCCTGCTCAGCACCTGGCCTCTACCTCCTCTTCCCTATTTCCCTCCCTTGGGAAGAGGGAGCTTGGAGCCAGGAGTTTCCTCCACCTACCTTAGTACCCACATAATACCAAGAGACTTGCACCAGAGCCTGGGGGGCTTCCTGAGCCCCCAGTCCAGCTGTCTCATTCTAAGGTCCCTTCCCTCCAGGTTGCTCAGGAAAGACACTGACGGTAGAGACGCCATCTAGTTTGACCAATACCTGAGTACCTGCTGCAGGCCAGACACTGTACTAGAGAGCTGCTGCTGAGATCTCCATGAACTCTGGGCCAGTGCACACAGCCAACATGACAAGTGCTTTACAGAGGTGCAGAGCGCAACTGAGGCTAGAAACCGAGACAGATTTCCCTCAGAGAACACTGCATGCACATCAGGGAGAATTCTAAGAAAGGACATTTGAGCTGGGCCATAAGGAATAGGGAAAATGGCCAGTAAGAAATGCTTTAAGTGGGGCTGGGGATTTAGCTCAGCGGTATAAGCGCCTGCCTTGCAAGCAGGCAATCGTGAGTTCGATCCCTGGTACCGATAAAAACGAAAAAGACAAAAAAAAAAAAAAAAAAAAAAAAAAGAAATGCTCTAAGTGACAGAGGTAAGTACAAGAATTATTATGACTAGGAAGGGTGTCAAGACCATCATCTGCATCTAAATATTCACTCCATCATCACACTGATTCTATGAAGCACTCTAATTATGCCTAGTTCCTAAACATAACTAAGGTTGAGAGAGGGGACTTGATTTGTTTTCAAACTCCCACAGCTGGTAAGGGGCAGAACCCAGATTGAAACTCAATTCCATCTTCCATACTCTTAATGTACACTATACAGAGTAGCTTGAGCAAAGGACGCAGGGAGATGTGAGAAGAGGAGGTTGGAGGGGGGCCAGGGCTTGGTAGAAGGAGTCTTGTTGGGGAGGAGTAGGGCTTTATCTAGAGAGCTGTGGGGAGCCAACAATGAGGTGCATTGGTTGGGGAGGGTTAATGACAAGAGATGATACAATTAGCTCTGTTGTCAGAAGCCCACTTTTTAGAGATCAGACAGAGAAAACCTGTGTGGGAAACACTGCGAAAACCCAAGAGAAAGATAGGGGCCAAGAGGTAAGGAGTGTACCAGGGAGACACCAAGCAGATCCGGAGACGGTTGGCTCTGGTAGGTGAGGTAGGAGGCTCAAAGGTGATTTCTGGGGGCTTAAGTGCTCCAGAAGGAAGCTAAAAGTTGGCCTTGATGTTGGTTGTTCTGTACCCTGGAGTCTGGACTGGAATCCTGGTTCTGCAGCTAGCTGTGATGAGTCCTGGCTCAGCCTCCTACTTGCTGTGACTGCAGGTGAGTGACAGGACCTTTCACTGTCTGTATCTCTGCTGCAGGATGCAGCAACTGACAGTACCTACTACGTGGATGACATGGGTTAGCATCTATAAGAGCTCTGTGGGTATTCGGTGTTAACTGTACTATTGTAGAATTCACATTTTAGGGGCTGGGGATTTAGCTCAGCGGCATAAGTGCCTGCCTTGCAAGCAGGCAGTCGTGAGTTCGATCACTGGTACCGATAAAAAGGAAAAAGACAAAAAAAAAAAAAAAAAAAAGAAAGAAAAAAGAATTCACATTTTATTTATTTTTATTTTATTTTATTATTTTGGGGGGTACTGGGGATCGAACTCATGACCTCATGCTTGCCAGGCATTTAGCTCACTTATGCCACTTATGCCAGTGAGCTAAATCCCTGGCCCTTATTTTTTTGTCTTTTTGAGATATGATCTCACTAAGCAGTTCAGGTTAGTCTGAACTCACTTCATAGCCCAGGCTGGCCTTGAACATTATAGCCTCAGCCTCCCAGAGTGCTGGGATTACAGGTATGCACCATCACGCCCAGGCAAGTTCACAGTGGGGAGACACATCAATTGTACAGTGGATTATTAGTGTTGTGTGTGTGTGTGTGTGTGTACCTCAAATTGAACTTAAGACCTTGCGCTTGCCAGACAGGTGCGTTCCACTGAGCTATATCCCCAGCTCCTATAGCTCCTACAGTATTTAATTACAACAGTGATAAATACACTGAAGAAGCAGTGCACACTGGAAGACAGGGCAGGGTTCCCGGAGTGCATGAGGGGCCCAGGGCCCACTGAGCCCCTGAACTGAGCTGAGGACGATAGGGTGGCCAGGAAGCAAGTGGGAGGGAGGGCACAGTGAGGAGGTGGATCCTCAGGTGGGAGAAGGGGCCAGGAGGCCCGTGTTTCTGTAACTTTGCTCTCTAGAAGCTGCAAGGGGAGCGAGAAGTGTGTCGGGCAGAAAGGGCACTAAGGCCCCTGCGAGGAAGAGGAACCCTGACTTAGCAGGTCTGTGAGGAGGCGGCTCAGGGAGCTGGAAGGGACAGGGGCTGAGAAGGGCCTTTGTCCCTTTGCCTGCTGGGGCGGGAGCAGCAGGGGCTGAGGCTGCAGCTGGCCACCAGCAGCTGCGGTGGCCAGAGCTACATTCCTTCCCCTGCCAGGGAAGCAAGTCCAGGCTGAGACCTTCCACTCCCCTCCAACACACACACACACACACACACACACACACACACACTTTAGTCAACACTGAGTTATGACTTCAAACAGACAGCTCCAAACTGTCCTCCCTGGCCCTGGTCTCTCCCAGCTCCCCAGAGTAAGCCAGCAGGCAGCCAAATTTCTGGGAAAGGCACAGAGGTTTGGGCTTGGAGTCCAAAGCCTTTGTGTTAAGTCTTGACTCAGTCTCTCCAGCTTGCTGTGTGACCTCAGCCAGGTCACCAGCCCTCGCTGGGCCTGAATGTCCTCTGTAAAACACAGGGAAGAGGAGGGTGGGATGACATAAATGGGGTGGGGAGCCCAGCAACTGGCTTCAGCCAGCTGCTGCAGCTTTGCTGCCCTCCCGGTAGGAGGCACTAGGGCCTTGGGGGTCCGGAAGCTGGGGACAGGCAGCCTTTCATCTCTTCTGGCCCAGGGTCGCTGCAGGTTGGCAGGCTCCACATCCCGAGATCGAGTTTCAGGCTGGAAGGGGCCTTCCTGTGACCTCAGCCGGCCAGCCCTGCCCCTGCCTCCCTCCTCCCCATCCTCACCAGAGGGAAGCAGGCAGCATCCCGCCCAAGGTCACTGGCCAGCAAGTGGTTGTCCTTCGGCCTGCCCTTCCCTCCCAGCAGAGCCAGCCCCGGCCAGCCTCCCCCTGTAAAGCCCCAGGTCTCCTGGGCCATTAGGAATTTGCCAGGTGAGGCGTGGTCTTTTTCCTCTCTCTTGTTTCTTGGCTTGTTTTCCCAGTTCTGCAACAGCCGCCTTCTGCAAAAGCCTCTGGGTTGGTGTACAGGAACATTTTTCTTTAAGAGAGAGAGAGAGGAAGGGAGAGAGAAATGCAGCGGCGGTTTGGGTAAAAAAGCAACGGCTCCTTAATCCTTCCCTGTAACCCCTGGCTCAGGAGCCCAGTTGGCTCTGGTGCAGGGAAGGAAGGCCCTGCTGGGTGAGAGGCCTGGGCTTGTCCCTGGTCCCTGCTGCCCCCTCCTCACCCGCTCTGTGTCCTTCAGTGGCTGGTCTGGCTTTTGGAGGCAGGAGCAGGCAGGCTGCAGGGCTCAGTAGGGCTGGGAAGATGTGGGGTGTGGAGGGGTTGGCAGGAGACGACCACCCCTGCCCACTCCGCCACCTTCTCTGGAGGTTACAGGATCTGGGTTTTCATCTGTAACTTCCCTCTTCCTGCTTTCATTTCTTTCTTCTCCTGTTTTAGGAATCACTGGAGTCTCCAGAGCAGGTTCCCATCTTTGCACACCACTGCCAGCATAGGACTGGGCTTCCTTTTTCTGTAAAGTGGTTCATTTTCTCTCTACCCGCTGAGATCCACTTTACACACTGAGATCCTCTGTGGGGTGGCACCCAATGTTCTCCCCTTTGCTCTGGCCCTTAAGTATCAGTTTTAGTTCCAATACTTATTTAGTGCCTAACACATAGATTTTTTTTTTTTTTTTTTTTTTTGTCTTTTTCGTTTTTATCGGTACCAGGGATCGAACTCAGGACTGCCTGCTTGCAAGGCAGGTGCTTATGCCTCTGAGCTAAACCTCCAGCCCCTCATAGATGTATTTTATGGTGTCTGTTGTTTTCCTTCTTTCTTTCTTTTTTTCCCCTCTTTTTTCCTTGAGACAGAGTCTAACTATATAGTTCAGGCCTCATACTCACTATGTAGCCCAGCGGGTCTCAAACTCTTGGTGATCCGCCTGCCTCAGCCTTCTGAAGGCTTGTGATGTTTCTTTAATAAATAAATAAATTCAAACTATAAATAGGACTCTCAGATATTCACAGCAGTCATGCAAAAAGGCCATTTGATTATGACACATCCCATTCAAGCCTTCCCAAATCTTGCTTGCCACTCCCCAGCCTTCAGAGGATTCCTTTTCCCCCAGTGAGCTCCTTTCTCTTGCCTCTGGGCCTTTGCACAGGAAATTCCCTCTGCTTGCCACACCCGTCCCCACCTCTCCTCTGGCTGATTCCTACCTGCCAGGCTTCTGAACCTTGCCCAGACCACAGAGGCACATGTTATACCAGCAAAGCAGGGATACTAATGACTTTTTTTTCAAATAATTTGGCCTTTTTTTTTTTTTGAGGTAGATTTTTTCTATGCAGTTCAGGCTATCCTTGAGCTCATTTTGTAGTCTAGGCTGGTCTTGAATTTTCAAGGACCCTCCTGTCTCAGCCTTCAGAATGCTAGGATTACAGGCATGCACCACCATACCTGGCAGCACTTGATAATTTTTTAAATCCACTGAAACTGTTCGTGAGAACTATCAGAACTCTATTTAAAAAAAAAAAAAAAAAAAAAAAAAGGAACTCTGAAGAAGCGTCTTCCTCTTACTTTATGGTTGGTGCTGCTTCTCTGTTAAATTTACCGGTAGGCCAGTCTAACAGCAGGTGGCATAATGTGGTTCTGACCTTTGTGTCTCAGTCTGGATAATACCTCCTCCTCCAGGAAGCCTTCACTGACTCCTCCAGTCAAGTTTAGGTCTCTTCTTGATCCTCCCAAAGTCCCGCTGGACTTTTAATATCAAATATTTGTTTTACTTATTCTCCAACCACCCTATAAGTGTATAAGTGCCTGGAGGGCCCATTTACTTCTATATCTTAATCTCTAACATGAAACAATTCCCTCACATGTACGTCACCAACCTTTTTTCATTCAATCTTCTTTGCAGGGTCTGTCCTATACATTATATTCTTGGTCCCTACTACTTTATACCTGAGGAACTCCTACTGACTCTTCAGAATCGCATCCAAATTACTCCTGCTTTGGAAACTTGCCCTAGTGTCTTGGTTGATATACTTCTATAAACTCATATTCTATGCATGTCTGCCCCCCTTTATTACAATTTTTGTATATCTTTTTTCTCATTAGATCGGGAGCCATTCAAGGGCAGAGGCTGGAAAGCTTGATCCCTCAGACACCAATGTCATGTATATAAGGCTAGTCAGAGCAGGCAGTAGTGTGTACCTGTCAAATGAACAGATTGGGCTGGGCCAGGTAGTGCATGCCTGGAATCTCAGCTACTCCAGACATTTAGGCAGGAGTATCTCAAATTTGAGGCCCTCTTAAGCAATTGAAAAAGACACTGTCTCAAAACAAAAATATATAAATAAAGAAAGGCGGGGCAGCTCTGTGTGAAGGCCTTGAATTCAATAGCTGTAACTCACACGCACACTCACACGCACACGCGCACACACACACACATACTGGTGAAGGAGGTAACCTTCTGGCAGGATTTTGGCTTTTATTTTAAGGAGGGAAGCCTGGATCGAACCCAGGGCCTGTGCTTGTGGAGCATGGGCTTTACCACGCTGCCACACCCTCAGCCGCTGACAGGATTTGGGGTGAAAGCAAAGAGGGTGAGGTCAAATCATCACCAGGACATCTGTCACTGTGTGCGCCATAGCATGGCTGGTAAGACCATGACTGAGACCCCCTTAGAGGCACGCGCATCTGGGAAGAGCAAGCTCCCTGTGCCTCAGTTTCTTCACCTGTTAAATGTAACAGTCTCCTCACCCAGAATTAAGTAGGTTAATATATGCAACGTGCGGAGAGTTGTACCAGGCGCGCCACTACTGTGTTTGCTGCTGTAGTCATCTCTCTCGCGGAGCACTTAGGCCGTGCCAGGCACTTTTTATCTGCCATCTCACTTTG
Source organism: Cavia porcellus (assembly GCF_034190915.1). Taxonomy (NCBI): domain Eukaryota; kingdom Metazoa; phylum Chordata; class Mammalia; order Rodentia; family Caviidae; genus Cavia; species Cavia porcellus. Next base: position 20,909,799 of record NW_026947508.1, on the reverse strand, counting down.
TCCTCACAGCAGCCTGACAGGCAGGGACTGCTGTCCCCTTTTCCAGAGAAATGAGGCGTAAGCAGGCGAGCAGCTTGCTAAGGTCAGTAGCTAAGTAAGTGGCAGGCATGGGATTTGAACCCACACCTCCGTGGCCTGCGCCCACCCCTGTTCCTAGATGGTGGCCCCTGCCTGCAGGAGAAGGGAGGAAGAGGACGTGACATAGTAGGAAGGCAGGGAGGCTTCACTGAGCCTGGGTCTTGGAAGCAGAGCAGCAGGGCCTTTTTCCAGAGCTTTCATTTCAGTCCGCCTCTTCTAAGCAGGTGAAAAACCCCACAGAGAGCCCTTCCTGAGCCCCCTCCCCCTCCCAGCGCTGCTCACCCCCAACGCAGGAAGGGGAGGTCAGGCATGCAGTGTGGGGGACGCAGGGGAGGGGGCCCGGGGGAGCATCATTCCAGAGCCTTCCCCTCTGGCACCCCCCTTTCCCATCAAAGGCGCTCCGGGAGGAGAGCGCATTCCAGGTGGAAGGAATGGCAAACGCAAAGGCTGCGGATTAAGGATGTGGAGGCGGGGAAAGCCTGTGAGCTGGGCTGGAACCGAGGTTCGGGGGGCCCCCTGGGATTGCTCGGTGGAGAAGAACTTGTTTGATGAGAGAGGAGAGGAGAGAGGTGGGGGGAGGGAGCAGGCTGCGGACCCCGCGAGAGCTGAGGGTGTGTTGTGGGGGGAGTGGCCAGGAGAATGTTCTGGGCTCTGAGGCTGGGCCTGGGGATGCAGAGGGGGTGATTCTTCTTGATCTTTGTTCCTTTGTGTCTTCCTCTGTCAGCTCTGAACAGTCACTGGCTGGTGGGCTTTTATGCATTCTCAACTGATATTTCCTCTCAGCATTATTCACTCCATTTTATAGATGAGAAAAACTGAGGCTTAGACAGGTTACATACTGCCCCTCCTTATCAAACTTGTCCAGATTAGACAGGGCATCAAAGGCAGACCTCAGACTCTCATACCCAGATCTGTTTCTCTTGATTAGGCTGCTTTCCCCAGCAAGGCTGACAGGAACTCCTGTGTGGTCTGCACCTTAGAGTTGGAGTGGGCCTTATTTCTTGTGTCCCTCATGACAGCCTTTATCACCCTCATCTCATAGATAAAGAAACTGAGGCTCGGGTGTGTGTGTGTGACTTGGCCACAGTTACCAAGTCATTAGGTGGGTGCCTTTGGGGTTCAGATCCAATTCTGGTGGTTCGTCAGTCTTTTTTTAACTCCCTCTGCTTAGAAGAGGATCTGTTTCCTGCTCTTAGGGTAGAGGCAGGGGTGACTTTTTAGAATTGGCAGGAAAGGAACTTACATGGCTTGGTTTTTGCAACCTGGGGACTCACTGCAGACAGTGGATCATGCCAGGGCTCTGGGTGACACCTTTTATTGGAGGAGAGGGAGGGCCTTCTCCAGCGGTGTCTCCGGTTCCATGGTTGGGTCTGAATTCTAGCTGTGTGGCTTTCTAACTGGGTGTCCAATCACTTAACCTCTCCGTGCTTCTTTGACCTCATTTGTAAAATGAAAATAACAAGAGTACCCAACTCATAGGACTACATAAGGATTAATGGTTTAATGGATACAAAGCAATTAGCGCATGCCTGGCATATACTGAATGCTCAGTAGATGTTGGTGCTTATTAATATTACTATTAATATGCACAGCATCACCCCCTTGAAAGCAGCCTGTCTATCTGCATCATCTAACAGGAAATACTAAGGCTTCTGTTTCTGGACAATCTGTATGCAAAACATCAGAATCTTAATTTATAGAGCAGGTAGGTAGAACTTAATTTATAGAGCAGGTAATAGAGCAGATATCAATAATAGTAATAGAACAATTATTAGACTCAACATTCACCTGCTCCTTACTAGGTACAGCTTATTGTTATTATTGTTCTAAGCACTTCACATTTATTATCTCATTTGGTCTTCATAGCTCAGGAAATAGAAACAGCTACGATTCCCATTTTATGGGAAAGGAAACTAAGGCTCAGAGAGGTGGAGTCACTCACCCAAAATCACACAGCTAGGAAATGGTATAACAGTGATCTGAACCCAGAATTGCTGTCTAGCTTCACATTTTCCTATAATAATTAAGGTCAGGTCACAGGTGCCTAGGACATGGACGCTTGCATCAGCTCTGTCTTAAACCACCTGCTGGATCTGTTGTCTCAGGCTTCTTCCATCTGTTCTGATAAAACTCAGTACTGACATTTCTTGTTTTTTTCCTGAGGATTGAACCCATAGCCTTTGCACTGAGTCCCCATCCCTTTTTTATTTATTTTGGGTCTTGCTAAATTGCCCAGGCTGGGTTTGAACTTGCAGTCCTCCTGCCTCAGTTTTCCAAGTGCTGGCATTACAGGCATGTGCTGCTATTCCCGGCCCAAGCACTGTTTATGGAGTGCCTTCTATGTGCCAGAAACTATCACATTTCATATTAAATTCTCACCCCCACCTTATAATCTTCTCTCATCCCCATACTTTGGAAGAGTAACGGAGACACAGCTAGGTTGGGTGACTATCCAAGATCTTTTCATCCTGGTGAGTTGGCTGAGTCAAGAGTCTGGTGGTCCATGCCTGTAATCCCAACTACTACACGTTCAAGGGCAGCCTGGGCAATTTAGAGAGATCTTGTTTCCAAATAAAGAAATAAAAAGGGGTAGAGTACCCTGCGTTTGATTCCCTAGTACCAAAAATAAATAAGCATTCAAGTCCATGAGGGTTTGCCTGGATAGTCCCTGGCATTTTCAGGGACTATCAGAAAGGTGTAGAGACCTTTGGAGAAGAGCCCTTTTCAAAGCGAGTTTCTTTTCCGTCATTCAGTCAGCAACAACCATGACATTGCCTTGGGGGGTCCTCAGGTCCTGTGTGCTCTGCCCTCCCTCCCCACAGCCACTGTCCTCTGTGGCCTCCATGCCCTCGGCACCTCCTCTGCCCTGCACCACACATCTTAACCTCCTGCTCACTCATTATGAATGGATGGACCTCGGTTCCTCAGCTCACCCCACACCACCTGCTTGAGGAAGCTTCCTTTGACCCCACCCATCCCGGCCGGCACTCAGGAACACAATGCACTTTACTTTCTTCTTCCTTATCAGTTTTGATCTTCTCTGGTCATCTGTTTAATCACTTTCTTCTTTATTATTATTATTATTATTATTATTTTGTCTTTTTTATTTTTATCGATACCGGGGATCGAACTCACGACCTCACGACCGCCTGCTTGCAAGGCAGGTGCTTATGCCGCTGAGCTAAATTCCCAGCCCCCCACTTTCTTCTTTAGCAGACTCTAAACTCCATGAGGGTCTTGTCTTGCTTAGCAGTGTAATGGTGCCACTGTCAAGCTGTTCTACATCCTGTAGGTGCTTAGTAACTTTTTTGTTGTTATTTGTTTTTGAACTATTAGACATGGAATCCAAGGTCCTGCACTAAGCTACCTCCCCAACCCTTTTTTCTTTTGAGATATAGAGTCTCACTAAATTGCCCAGGCTGGGCTTGAGCTTGAAAAATCCTCCTGCCTCAGCACCCCAGAGTGCTAGGATTATACACATGCACTGACACGTTAGATTAATAATTTTTTATTGAATGGATGAATCCATGAATGAATAAAGAGCTACTAGGCACTTTACACACATGACTCATTAATTCCACAGTTAACTCACTGAATCTGCACAACTGCTTGTTGTTTCCATTTTAGAGAGGAGGTAGGTGAGGCTCAGAGAGCAAGAAAGTGGAGGAGCTAGATTTGGTCTCATGTGGCTCTAACCCCAAAGTCAGTCCTGGCTTTTGCACAGCTGCAAATCCCACGGCCAGGATTTAAATGGCAACTGTTTGTCACAGTGTGTCCCAATTTGGGGTTGGTGGACAGCAGTCCAGGGGTACTGAAGCATTCTTGGCACTACCCATTTGGGGGTTCTGCCCTTCTAAAGTCTTAGGCGGTTTCCCTCCTACTCTCTTCTTGGCCTCCTTTCTTTCCAGAGAGAAAAAGACAAGGAATTACAGCCAAGGCAGCCTTTCTGGGAAAAACAATCCTGTGGTGAAGAGCTCTGTGCCGAGGGCGGAGAGACCTGGATTTAAATCCTGGCATGAAGCCACCCGTTGTTAAGGGCCCACAGGGGTGTCCTCATTTGGGTTCTGCCTCTGGCTACTAACCCACCTGTCTTCTCTTACACACCTCCAGAAACAGCTTCAACACACCTCTTGGGTGTTTATTAACACTAGCCTGGGTGGGGTGGGGTGGGGTGGTGGCAGAGTCTAAGGTGACCGAAAAGAGAGGTGGCTGGTGCCCTTAGGATCAGTCCTGCCCTTTCTCACATGACACCACACTTGGGAAAGGGAAATATGGGAATGGAAGCTAAATGGTACAGGTTGAGTGACAGGGTTGTTTTCAACTCTCTAGGTAACCGTGAGTCATGCGGTCATGGAGACTGAGTTTTCAATCTGAGCACAGTACCTGCCTTACAGAGTTGCTCTAAGTAAGATATCTTTGCTAACTTGTGCATTTATCATAGTATTATCCCGGTACAGCTTTCTATAATCAAGAAGCGGCGCATATGCCCACTCAGCACAAATCCTCAAAAACTACTCCAGCACGTGAGGAGATGCCTGAGTCTATTGTGCCTATTTTCCGGAAGGACAAACTGAGATCCACATAAGTTCCGGGAGTTATCTACGGTCCCAAAGTGAAGTAGCAGTTGAACTTGGTTCTAGCTCACCTGACAGTGGCTTCTCAGAACTAGCTCCGAGTCCCAGGTCCCAAACTTCAACCAGAAAGGACCCATTAGAGGAAGGAAGGAGCCTGTGACTCATTGGTCGCCACCCTACTTTCCTCCGGGTCAGAGACCTGGCGTGAAGGGAAAAAACTATCTGCAGTTTCAGGGGTGTCTACAGAAAGTTCGTAGGTTTGGCCCCCTCCTTTTATCAAAAAGACTGGTTCTCTGAACTCTACCAAGAAGAGTTCTTTTTTCAACACACTTTGGGAGAGTTTTTACACTTTATTTAACAGTGTTTTTCTGCTATGAATTTAAGAGTTGGTTAGTCTTAATCGCTACCCCCACTTGGCTTGGTTTGTCCTCCGCTGTTTACTCCGATTGCGGAAGTTGGTCGGGTGGAGCTCCAGGGACAGTACCCTAGAGTACGTCTTTTGCGTAGTTACCTAACTGGCGGCTCACCCTGGCCAATGAGATAGCCATAAACTCTGGCTGGGTGGGAAGGAGAGCCAATCAGGACCTTTGGCGGGGTGTGGCCGTGCCCCAGGGCGGGGAATCGCGTAATGGCGGACGCGAGCCGGACGAGCACGGCTGGGGGCGTAGCGCGTTGAGGGGGTCCCGTGGTGTGGCTGTCCTGAGAGTCCGTCGGCTGGAGCGGACGCGGTTCGGGGACAGGGCGGGCGACCGGCCCTTCCTGTCTCTGAGAGACACTGAGCAAGGCCAGGTGAGCAACAAGTCCTCTTGGGCGGAACCCGTAGTGAGACGCTGGTTTCGGCTGGGCAGCCCCTCAGAGTCCCGTGGGTCCCTAGGGCATGGGCGTCGTGTCTTCTGCCATAGACTCTCAAAAGCCAGCGAGCGGTCAGCACTGGGTGGCGTCTTAGTCCACTTCTCAGGGAAGATGTGATTCGGAGTCCCCCTCGAGTGCTCGCGGGTCTGTGAGGCTGCAAAAGTGTGCTGACCTGACCTGGCGCTGCCACTAGATCGTTGGTGTGGTCTTGGGCAAGTCACTTCCATTCTTACCCCGGATAAGCCTCTGTTTCTATCGCTGGACTCTGAAGTAACAGAGGTGCTCTTTGAGGTCGTGACCTGCTGAGTTGGGGAGTTGCGAGTAGGGACACACACCCGCGTGTGCACACACACAATGTTCTGCAGAGTAAGGAGGCCAGTTGGGGCTCTTCCGTGAAGGCAGTGGGCACTACACAATGGGGACCGGGTCCACCAGCCACCTTAGGGTCTCTGACATAGAGATGCAGAAGGAATCCTTGGAGATTCTTGGGGCTGATTGGAATTTAGATTTACAAGACAGGAGGCAGAACAACCTATATGGTATCCTTACTATATGCCAAACCTTGGCATATGTTTTTGTTTAATATTTTCAGCTATCCTAGAGAATTTACACATAAGGAAACTGTTATATAGCACACAGTAAAGTGCAGAATTCACTAACCTGAAGGTGTTTCCACTGAGAATCACTGGCAAAGGGCAAAGGGCAAGTCATTGCTCACTTAAAAGATAGTATTAGGGATGTTTGTGTTGTCAGAAATGGGGAGTAAGAGGGGATCTGGTTCCAAATATTTGATTTGGCTTCTTGGTATAGAGGCAGGATGGTTCTTGATCTCTGGATGTTTAATTATAAGTCCATCATCCTCTTTGTTCAGCCTGTGAGTTAAATCTATTTCTAAGTTGTAAAAGTCAGTTTGGGGGCTGGAGATTTAGCTCAGCGGCATAAGTACCTGCCTTGCAAGCAGGCGGTCGTGAGTTCGATCCCCAGTACCGATAAAAATGAAAAAAAGACAAAAAAAAAAAAAAAAAAAAGTCAGTTTGAAGTGTGTCAGAAGCTCAGAGAACTCAATTTGAGTTCTGATTGGATGTGGACAAATTAGCCATCACTTGTAGAGACTTATCTTTTGATTCAGGGTGGTGGCAGCCCAGTGTGTTTCTTCTTGCTAAGAATGGCACATTTTCTTGGGATGGGAGAAATTTCTCTTTTATTGGTTCAAATTTCTTTGAGTTTCTTGGGATAATTTTTTTTTGTGTGTGTGTTGTCCGGTATCTTTCTTTTAGCTGAGTAGAGACTGTGGACCTGGGGTAGGTAGTTGTTTGGTACCATAAATTGCAACCCTTGACCTTTTCAAGCTCCCAGTGTTGGGTTAAGCAACATAAGTCTGGCTGTGGGTATTGTTCTCTTGTGTCAATGGTGAGGAAGAAAATTGTAAGAGGAAGTTGCTAAGAAAGAGGGCGTTCCTTAGTGTGGAGCCAATATGTATTTTCATTGTTTGAAATTCTAAAACCAGAAAAGCAGCAATTAAAGGAAGAAGGAAGGAAAGAACTATGAAATTCTTCTTCCTGTTCAAAAGATCTTTAAGAAGTTTTCCTTCTCCATCCATATCTGAGGCTCTGCTTTCACAGAAAAAGTTGTAATTTATTGGATGTTCAGAAACTTCGCTGGAATGAAACAATTTTAAATCTTAAACTTACTGAGATAAAGTTTTTAAAAAATCAGAACATTTACTGAGTTATCACTGATGATTCATTTTCTTCACATAGTTATCAATTCAGTCTGTCTAAACACCACACACACTTTTTTTTTTTTTATAGACAGGTTCTTGCTATGTAGTTGAGGCTGGCCCTGAACTCACTATACAGCCCCGTTGGCCTTGAACTGCCTCAGCTTTCCAGTGCTGGGATTACAGGTGTGTGCCACCGCACCTTTCTGCAGCACTTATAGTCACTTGTTTTTTTCTTTCTTTTCTCTCTTTCTGTCTGTCTTTCTTTCTTTCTTCTTTCTTTTTTTGGAGAGAGAATCTTTCTGTGTAATTCAAGGTGGCCTTGAACTCATTGACTAGCCCAGGCTGGCCTCCAACTTGTGATTCTCCTGCCTCAGCCTCCCAAATGCTGCGATTATAGGTGTGCGCCACTCATGCTCTTTACGTGCTGTCTCTGTCTATCTGCCTATCTGTCTCTCTGGCCATTTGACTTGTTTGCTTGCTTGCTTGTTTGCTTTTTCCTGTCTCTTCTCTTTCTTTTTCTTGATACTGGATACTGGATTTCTTTTTCTTGATACTGAACCCAGGGCCTTTACACTGATCTGTACCAGTCCCCAGCACATCCATCCGTCCATCCATCCATCCATTTATCCATCTAATTTTGAGACGTAGTCTAAGTTGCTAAATTGCCCAGCTTGGGCTTGAATTTATCATCCTCTTGCCTCTGCTTCTTGCAATGTTGGGATTATAGGCATGTATTATCACACTTAGCTCTATTTTTAATGTACAATGCTTCTGCAATTTGCACATGTTGCTAAGGAGTTTATTGAAATATATTCGACTTGGCGTATTTTAAGTGCATGTTATATGACAAACTTGTATTTACCAGCCATTTGAAGTTGAATGTTTAAGCATTGAAGGGCCTCTATGAACATATTTTTTATTTTTTAATTTAATTGAAAACTTTTTGTTTGTTTGTTTGTTTTGAGGCGGGGTCTCACTATACAGTTCAGGCTGACCTTGAAGTCAATTATGTAGCCTGGGTGGCCTTGAATTTGCAACAATCTTTCTGTCTCAGCCTCCCAAGTGCTGGGATTACAGGCTTATGCACCACCACACCTGGCTGTGAATATATTTTTAAAATCTCAGGCTACTTAAATTTTCCCAGACACCTCTACTGTAGAATAAGATTGACTGGCAGTGTTGGAGAATGAAGACTATTTCTCTTTAGAAAAAGTCCTATGATACATGGATTTGAAGAATTCTGTCCTTCCAGCTATCATGTAGCTACCTGGTTCAGGGACTTCAGTTCATCTTCCTACTTCTTCATTATTCCTGAGAATGGTATCTCACTGACTGGGAAATAGAAAGAGTATGGAATAACGTGTTAGGAATTTTACGTGTAGTAAGTGTATGATTGGATTAGGAAATAGAAATAATTCTTATCCAGTCTATGTAGTTTCTTTTGTTTCATAAGCATTGAAGGGCCTCTATGAACATATTTTTTATTTTTTAATTTAATTGAAAACTTTTTGTTTGTGATAATATTGCAAAAGAATTATATAGGGGCTGGGGATTTAGCTCAGTGGCATAAGCACCTGCCTTGCAAGCAGGCGGTCATGAGTTCGATCCCCGGTACCGGAAAAAAGAAAAAAAAAAAAAAAGTTCAAAAAAAAAAAAAAGAATTATATAGTAATGGAGTAATATCTTGTTCCAAGTTATTTTTTTTGTAACTTTGGGTAAATTCTTGAAGACAAGTAGTTGTTTCTTATATTTCTTTTGTATTCTGCAATGCTTAACGGCTAGGGCTTTAAACTTGATTTGTATCAGAATTTTCCATAAAAAAGTGTACATATCTGACATGAATGCTCTTATGTCAGTTCATAGCCCACAGCTATGATTGGGAATTGTTGACATAACACATTGTAAGTGCTCAGTAAATTTCTTCCTTCCTTTCTTTCTGTCTGTCTTCAGAGGTGGGAATGGAATTTGGCCTCAGACAAGCTAGGCAAGTACTGTAGCACTGAACTATATCCTCAAGCCCCCCAAAGATTTTTTTGATTAATTTGATGTTGATCCAGATGAATTGGGTGGAATAGAAGAGGACTAGGATTTTTTCGCAGATGAAATAGCTTTCCAGGATACCAACACATATGTATCAGTTGGCAGATTTTTTTTTTTTACAACCATACTCAGTTAATTGTTGGCATCACTACCCTCATTTTATTAATAGACAGGATTGCGTACAATCGGTATGAGCAGGCAACCACAAGTTTTGTTTACTGTTTAGGCATCAGCCTTACTGAGATTGATTAGGGCAATAATTACTTAATTGAAAGGTAGGTAGAAATGCAGAATCCATGGGAATTTAAGTGAGGGAAGTAGACTACTAGGTAACAGTGATGGTGACCTAAGGGAAAAATGGCAAATTTTAGTTTGACTGGTTTTCCATCACACAGCACAGCACATAGAACATTACAGGTGCTCCGTAGCCTTTTGCTGTTTAAAGAAATGGAAAACTTCTTGATTGGAAAGAGGCATATGGGCTGTGAAGTGTGGGCTTCCCACTCACCCTTCAGAGCTGGTGTGAGAAGTGATTTATTCCCCATGCCTTCCCTGGGAAAGGTTGAGTGACATACTTGTTGAAACATTTTATCGGCCAGAGTGTCAAACCTGGTATCAGGCAAATTACAGAACTCTCCTGCCTGAGTATTGGCTTCTTTTTGCTTTTTGCTTTTTATCGGTACCGGGGATTGAACTCATGACTGCCTGCTTGCAAGGTAGGTGCTTATGCCGCTGAGCTAAATCCCCAGCCCAAGTATGGGCTTCTTAAAGGCAAGACTAAATTGTTTATTTTCTATGACCAATGTGCAACACACAATATAGATGTAGTAAATGATAATAATGCTTAAATTATGGTCTCTCTAGACTTCGTTTTGTAGCTCCTCTGTCTTCATTTCATAGAATCAGCAATGTTTAAATAGCATCCTTGTCAGTATCCACTATCTGCCAGTAGTACCTCCCTCTTCCTGTTTTGACATCCAGAAATGTCCCAGTCATTGTCCAAATTGCCCTCTGTTGAAAACCATTATATTAGTGAGTAGAGGTGGTGGAGTAGTTGAAGGAAGTGAATGTGGATATCCTCAAATATGTGTCTTCTATTTATTCCCTCTGGTTATACAGTCACTTGTCTTTTATTCTGGATAAGAAAGGAGAATGAGGGAAACCAGGAAGTGACAACTTTATTTATTTATTTTTGTCTTTTTTGAGACACGGTCTCGCTATGCAGTTCAGGTAGGCCTTGAGCTCACTTTATAGCCCAGGCTGGTCTCAAACTCGCAAGGATTCTCCCACCTCAGCCTCCTGAGTGCTGGGATTACAGGTGTGAGCCACCACGCCCGGCGGAAGTGACAACTTTAAAAATAGCCCTATTATTTTTATTCTGTTCAAATTTTATTCAGTTAAAATATATTAGAACAGTACAAGTAGCTGAATTATTTATACAGGTCTATGTAAATTCAATTTTTATCCCTGATTAAGACTAGCTGGAGTAAAAAACTACTACAGTATTACTATATCATATGAAAGAATTTTTTTTGTAGTACTGGACTGAGAATTTATGGTTCCACATAGGCTGGGCACCTACTCTACTACTGAGTCATATATCTAACCCTTTTTATTTTTATTTTAGACATGATCTACCAAAATTACCCAAGTTAACTTTGAATTTGTGACTCTCCTGCCTCAGCTTCCCAAATAGCTGGGATTGCCGGAGTACACCACTGTACCCAGCTTTGTGGAATACTTTCTTAGAAAACTCACATGTTAGTTTAACACTGTGCCCAGCTTTGTGAAAGACTTTCTCGGAAACCTCATAGTTTAGTTTAACACTAAAAAATAACCTGCATTACTTTTTAAAAAATAACTTGCCAAGGTTTGTCAGATTTTTGTTGTTGTTACTAATTTTTGGGTTTGTGGCTAAGATACGTTTTTTGATTTTCCTGGATAGATACTGTATAACTCTAAAAAAAGCACTTTTTTTTTTTTTTTTTTTTTTTTTTTTGTCTTTTTCCTTTTTATCGGTACCAGGGATCGAACCCATGACTGCCTGCTTGCAAGGCAGGTACTTATGCCGCTGAGCTAAATCCCCAGCCCCTAAAAAGCATTTTTAACTAATAAATATGCTTTTCTTTTTTTCTTTCTTTCTTTTTTTTTTTTTTATTTTTTTATTTTTTTGTCTTTTTCATTTTTATCGGTACCAGGGATCGAACTCACGACCGCCTGCTTGCAAGGCAGGTGCTTATGCCGCTGAGCTAAATCCCCAGCCCCTTCTTTTTATTTTTTTGAGACAAGGCCTCACTGTTTGGTGCAGGCTGGCCTTGAATTCGCTTATGTAGCCCAGGCTGGTCTGGAACTCATGACAGTTCTCCTGTCCCAGTGTCCTGAGAGCTGAGATTATAGGTATACATCACCATGCCTGGATTCTTTTTCTTGTTTTCCTCTGGCTCTTTGGAGATTGACTCCAGGACTTTGTACATGCCAGGCAAATGCTCTGCCATGGAGCTACATGCCCAGCTCTTGAGCATGACTTTCTTTTCTTTTTTTTGAGACAAGGTCTTGCTGTGTAGTTCAGGCTGGGTTTGAATTCACTATGTGGCCCTGGCTGGCCTTGATCTTGCAGTGATTCTCCCACCTCAGCTGCCCAAGTGCCAGGATTACAGGGTAAACCACTATGCTTGGCTGGGGTACTCTTCTAAAATCAGTAACTTTCGTGTTAGGGAGTTTGGTCAAGGCAATGGTTCTTGGTTCTTACATATATTCGTAAGTTAAGGAAAAGGCAATAGTCGATGTTTGGGAACTTTGCTATCTTTAAGCGAACCCTTTACGATGTAACATTATCATTCATGTCTTAGTCACCATTAAGGTGAAGTTGAGTGTTCTATTTTTTCTTGTTCCATTTGAAATTATGAATGGTATCGTAGAGAATTCAAATGTATAAGTTATGAATAGTATCTCAGTATAGTTACCATTTATGCAAATGAAACACACTTCTTAACTTAGAAACCAAACAGAATTGAATTAGAAAAGAGAAGAATAGAAACAAGAATTGTTGAATGCTTGCAGAGGAAATAATGCTCAGATATGGATGTATCTCAGAAAAATTCGTTTTTCATCATGATTTTCTGACTAATAAAAATAAACAATTTGAGATTGATAGAGACTGTTGTTGTTTTCCTTTTCTGGTAAAATATGGAAAAGGCTGAGTGTATTCACTTAGTTGCAAGATTAATTTCAATTGAACAAAATTAAGTTTCTTATTTTTAGACTATAAAAGCCCTTTTGAGAAAGCAGTTCTTTACAGTTATAGTTTGAGTGAATATGTGTGTGCTTATTTATTATACACATGTATGATGTGACTCATGAAATTTAAATTTTGTAATTGATGTAGTTGGCGAACAGGCTCAGTATAGGTGTGTGTGTGTGTGTGTGTGTGTGTGGTGCAAGGAATTGAACCCAGGGCCTTTATACTAAGCTACATCCACAGGCCTTTTTTTTCCTTTTATTTTTTGTTTTTTGAGACAAGTTCTTACTATGTAATGTAGCCATAGTAGTCCTTCTGCCTCAACCTTTTGGCTGTGGGGATTATAGAGGTGTGCCACTACACCTGGCTTCCAGGCTTTTGTAAAAACAGGTTTTGTCTTGTCTTTTTGAGACAAGGTTTCACTATGCAGTTCAGGCTGGCCTTGAACTTTGTAGCCCAGACTGGCCTTGAACTTCACAGCAGTCCTCTTTGCCTTAGCCCAGCCCCCCTCTTACATGCATGAGCCACCATACCCTGCTAAAAATACTATTATCATTGTGAGACAAGATCTCACTAGGTCACTAAATGCCCAAGTAAGGCTTGAGTTTGGGATCTTCCTGCCTCGGCCTCCCACTATGCTGGGATTACAAGAGTCACTATTGCAGGCAAGAGCAATTCTTTTACTCTCAAGTATTTAGAATTAAGAGCGGTTCCTCCACCCCCACCCCAATTGTGCTTTGTTCTAGCAAGTACTCAGTCTAAAAAACCTCTCAAATCAGGTCTTGAGAAATTGTTTTAAGTGTGTCAAAGGTCTTGGGTCATCCCCATTGATATTCCCTTCCATTCACAATTGGAACTGTAGTGTTCTTCATCCCAAAGGCATCTGTGGATTTATGAGAAGTAGAAGTCCAACTTTGCCCCTTTCTCTGCCTTTGAAGCTCTTTCAGCATTCAGTGGGTGATAATTTGCAAAGCATAGTGCTTCCACTTTGATATATACCATTATAGTCATACTCAGCTCTCAAGATAAATGGTTAGCTGTATTTTATAGATATAAAGTAAATTGGTTCAGAAACATTATGTAACTGCCTCAAAGTCATCCAGCTAATGAATGGCAGATTTTAGATTGAATCTTGCCTTTTTAAAAAAGAATTATTTATTTATTTTAAATTAAAGTTTTTGGGGCTGGGGCTTTAGCTCAGCAACATAAGCACCTGCCGTGCAAGCAGGCAGTCGTGAGTTTGATCCCCAGTACCGATTAAAAAAAAAAAATTAAAGTTTTAAAATTTCTTGGCACTAGGAATTGAACCCAGGACTTCACTCATAGCTTTTCAACTGGTCCACATCTCCAACCCTTTTCATTTTATTTTGAGACAGGATCTTGCTAAGTTATGTGGGCTGCCCTGAAGTTTGTGATTTTCCTGCCTTAGCCTTGTATATAGCTGTGATTACCGGCGTATACCACCATACCTGGCAAAATGAGATTTTTAAAATACAAGAGTTAATACAGTAAAATGCATTTTTTTTTTTTAAGTTCTTTAATTCTTTTCTTCTCTCTCTCTCTCTGTTTTTTTTTTTTTTTTTTTTTTTTTTTGGTACCAGAGATCAAACTTATGACCTAGCACTTGCCAGGTAGGTGCTTATGTTGCTGAGCTTAATCCCCAGCCTGCACTTTTGCTTTTTGAAGCAGGAGTCTCACTATGTAGTTTAGGCTGGCCTTGAACTTACTATACAACTCAAGCTGGTCCTGAACTTGCAGAATCCTTCTGCCTCAGTCTCCCAAGTGCAGGGATTACAGGTGAGCATTACTACAACCACCTGAAAACATAAAATTAGTTGTGTAGCAGTGGTCCTGTCAAGAGAGAACATTTCTTTTTTTGTCTTTTTGAGACAGGGTCTCACTATGTAGTTCAGGCTGGCCTTGAGTTCACTTTGTAGTCTAGGCTGGTCTTGAGTTTACAGTTGTGTCTGAGCCGCCTGAGTGCTAGGATTACAGGTATGCACTACCAGGCTCAGTTTTTTTTTTTTTAATGATTTTTTTCTATTTATTTTCCTCTCTCTCTCTCTCTCTCTCTTTTTTTTAACTTTTTATCGGTACCAGGGATCGAACTCACGACTGCCTGCTTGCAAGGCAGGCGCTTATGCCGCTGAGCTAAATCCCCAGCCCCGAGAGAACATTTCTTTACCTCTCCAAAATTCCTTCATGCTTCCATCTAGTCAGTCCTTACTATTTGACAGGCAACCATTCTTCTGACTTCTGTTCTCAACATATTAATCTTACCTATTTTTTATTTTTATTTTTTGAAATACCGGGGATTGGGGCTGGAGGTTTAGCTCAGCGGCATAAGCGCCTGCCTTGAAAGCGGGCAGTCGTGAGTTCGATCCCCGGTACCGATAAAAAGGAAAAAGACAAAAAAAAAAAAAAAAAAAAAAAAAGAAATACCGGGGATTGAGCTCATGACCTAGCATTTACCAGGCAGGTACTTATGCTGCTGAGCTAAATCCCCAGCTCAGTCTTGCCTATTCTTTAATTATACAGAATGCTTTCTTTGCTTGTCATGGTGGCACATGCCCATATGGGAAACTGAGCCAGGAGGATTGCTGCAAATTTGAAGGCAGCCTGGGCTACATAGTTCAAGGCTATCCTGAACTACATAGTAAGACCTTGTTTAAAAAAAAAAAAAAAAAAAAAAAAAAAAAAAATATATATATATATATATATATATATATATATATATGTGTGTGTATATATGTAGTCTTTCATGTCTTCTTGATTCCCCCGCCCCCAACATAAGGTTTTTTGTTTTGAGACAGTCTCACTATGTGGTGCAGGCTGACCTTGAACTCACTGTGTAGGCAGTGAGTTCACACTTGGCCTCACACTTGGAGCACTCCTTCTGCCTTGGCCTCCTGAGAGCTAAATTTATAGGCTACAGACATAAGATTTTTGTGATGCATCCATGTCCATGTGTGTGTCTATATGAAACTAAGTACTGTATTTTGATGCCTACTCATAGTTTTATCCAAAAATCTTTAGTTCCTATTTTGTTTATTGTCACATCAGATCCATTTCTTCCACTTTGGTATTTGTGTGTAATTTATTTTCCTTTAATATTTGTTTAAGGAATGTCATTGAAATTACAAAAATAATAGATGCTCATTGCACTTAATTACACAAACAGAAGTGAGTAAAGAGTGAAAGTTTCCTCAGATTTATTTTTGTTTCTGTTTTCCCAGTTATGGAAATGAGTACTCTTTATAAAAGAAAAAAATTACCCAATTCACATAATCTCAAGCAGAGAACAAAATCTATCATTCTCCCAGTTAATTTTTTTTTTTTTTTTTTTTTGGTATAAGGGATCGAACTCACAGCCTCATGCTTGCCAGGCAGGTGCTTATATCACTGAGCTAAATCTCTGACAACTCCCTAACAATGTTTTGATGAATTTCCTTTCTCCTGTACATTTTGTTGACAATAGCTGAGACTGTAGTTTGGAATTTTTAGATTTCCCTTTTAATATTAGCTTTGTTACATCCTCATTTATCAGTTGTCAACTCATTGTTCATGCCCAGTGCCACTCTGAATCTCACTGTTTAGTTGCCAGTAGGTTGACCTGTGCAGCGTTTTTGAACACTTACTCTACTCTTCATTCTTGCATTCTGACCACTCAACATTTACCACAGATTAGGAGGCAGTATTTTCTATGGTCAAGAGTGTAGATTTTAGACAAAAAAAAAAAAAAAAAAATTATAAAAAGGGGCTGGAGGTTTAGCTCAGCGGCATAAGTGCCTGCCTTGCAAGCAGGCAGTCGTGAGTTCGATCCCCGGTACCGATAAAAAGGAAAAAAGACCAAAAAAAAGAGTGTAGATTCTGCCAGGCATTTAGCTCAGCAGCCTAAGCACCTGCCTGATAAGTGCAAGTTCATAAATTCAATCTCCAGTGCACCCCCCCCCCCCGCAGCCGCCAAAGTGTGTATTCAGGAGTCCAACTGAATTTACCTATAGATTCCTCCACTTGTATTAGCTCTGTGGCCTTGGGCAAGTGACACAATTCTCTTAGCCTCAGTATTCCCATCTATAAAATGAGGACCTATCAGGAAGATTAAATGATATCATTACATAGTCCAGTGCTCAGTAATGTTCACAGTGTCCTAAATTAGGAAATGATTAGCCAGACATTGTGGTACAATCCTGTAATCCCAGGACTTTGGGAACCTGAGGCAGCAGATCCTAATTTTTTTTCTTTTTTTTTTTTTTTCAGATCCTAAATTTAAGCCCAGCCTGGGCAACTTTTTTTTTTTGTTTTTATCGGTACTGGGGATCGAACTCACCACTGCCTACTTGCAAGGTAGGCGCTTATGCCGCTGAGCTAAGTCCCCAGCCAGCCTGGGCCAACTTAATGACTTAGTGAGACCCTGTCTCAAAATAAAAAAGGGCCAAGGGTTGCAGCTCAGTGCGAAGGTTCTGGCTAAGTACTGCTCTACTCCTCAAAAAACAAATAAATAAGGAAATGGCATATTTGGTCAAAGACATCATTTCACATTTTCTTTTTTGTGTGGGGAGGTACTAGGGATCGAACTCACGACTGCGCACTAAAATCCCCAGTCCCCAAATTTTTTTTTTAATGATCAAAGTTACATATTTAGAATTAGCCAGCTGGACTCAGTTTTGGATGATCCCAATTTTGATGGTAACAATCAAAGCATCTTTTAGGAGCCAGTGGAACATATACCTTTTTTCTCTACTAGGTCTGATCAGGGTGTTGACTTTGGCCACTTGGTTGTCATACAGCTTCTTCACAGTCTATTCGATGTTTGTTGGCCTTGACACCTATGTTGAACTCAGGAGAGTTACTGCCTTCTTCCTGGTGGACTAGGTGGCTAGGGAAAAACTTGATGATGGCAGAGTAACCAAGTTTGTTTCTGCTGGGGGATATTTGGACTGCCTTTTGGTCTACTAGAAATGGGTATATATGCAGGGTTTTTGTTTTTGTTTTTTGTTTTTTCCCCTCTGCTGTGGCTACCCTTCAGCAATGCCTTCTTAGCCTTTTAACTTCAGCTTTGGGAGGGCAGGAGCTTACTGCTTCGCCTTTGGCACCATCTTCCTGAAAAGGCAAGTTCTGCTTACAGTCTTCCATAAGGAAAGCATGGGAATGTCATTTAAAAGCTAGGGTTTTATTGCCTAAAATTCATAATTTCTTTTGAGAGTTTCATGCCCCACTCTTTTCTTCCTTCCTTCTTTGCTTTATTTCCTCAGTTTTTGAGACAGGGTCTCACTGTGTAATCTAGGCCAGCCTTGAACTCACGGTGATATATCTGCCTCAGGCTTCCAACTCTGGAATGCTAGGAATACGGCATGTGCCACTGTTCTGAGCTTCTGCTGTTTTGTTGACTTTGAGCTATGTCCCCAGTCCTTTTGTAAAATTTGTTTTGTTGATACAGGGTCTCATGTAGTTCAGCTCACCTTGAACTCACAGCAGTCCTCCTGCCCCAGCCTCCAGAGTCCTGTGATTACAGGTGGATACCATGCCCAGTGTTTTTAAAATTGTGAGACAGTCTCATGACATCATTGAATTGTTCAGGCTGGGCTCAAATTTAAATTTGCCCTCCTCTTGTCATAGACTCCCAGAGTGCTGGGATTACAGCCATGTGCCACTAGTTTGTGTGTGTGTGTGTGTGTGTGTGTGTGTGTATTTATTTGTTTTTTTGAGATGCGATCTTCTGTGTCATTCAGAGTGATCTTGAACTCACTATATGTAGTCCAGGATTGCCTCGACCTCAAGATGATGCGCTTGAGTACTGGGATTACTGGCATGTGCCACCATACCTTACCACTGATTATTTTTGTTTTTTTGTTTTGTGTTGCTAAGGATCAAACCCAGTGCTTCATGCATGCTGGTCAAATTCTGTCATTGAATTATAATTCTAGTCCTTCTCAGGAGTTTTTTTTTATGGAAATGTTACTTATGAATTTATTTATACTATCCTTGAATTAGTCTTTTTTACTCCCCACTTGACTAGTAAATTTTGTTATTTTGTGTACCAGATTGGGTGGGTGGTAAACTGTTACTTTTTATTGGTTCTAATAAAAGCAATAGCTGTCATGCAGTGAATATGCACTATGTGCCAGGCAGTGTGTATATCTCCATTCTTACTGCAGTTCTTCAAATTAGTTGTTTTTTAGAAAGAAAATTAAGTAACTGGGCCATGATCACAGCGTTAACGTAACTGGGAGTGGAATTTAAAACACCCTGGAGCCAGGTGTGGTGGCGCACTCCTGTAATTACAGAGAGAATTTCTGTGAGTTCAAAGCCAACCTTGGCTAGGGAGTTCAAGGTCAGCCTGAACAACAGAGAGAACCTGTCTCAAAAAACCAAAACAACCCCCTCCCCCCAAAAGGTAGCTCTTATATGTATCTGTATCTTTAAAAAAATATATTCTCATATACAGCCTCTTTTTTTCTTTTCAGATATTTTTTTTTTTTTTTTTTTTTTTTAATTTTAAAGGACCGGAGATGTAACTCAAAGACCTTACACTTGCAAGGCCATTGAGCTAAGTCCCCGGCCCTTTTCAGATACCTTGTTAGGCCTTCCTTATTTTACCTTTTTTTGTGTGTGTGATAGGAGGATCACAACTGCACGTTTTTTTCTAGGTGCAGATACATTTTGGTTTGTACAAAGATAGGATAATGTGTTCTATGTTTCCCTAGCTTTCATAATAACAGCCAGCATTTTGTTGCATTTTTGTAGCTCTATTTGAGATATAGTCTAGGGACTCTAAAACCCCTTTCCTGTGTTAAAACAGGTAGCTTCAGAACTCATCATTTGATAATTAAAGTTTGGACTATTTTTCCATTACTTCATTACCATATATATATTTTTTTATCTACATGGAAGCTATTTTCCATATTGTAGACACGACAACCTTGCACCTTCATATTTCTACTTGCTAGTGTGGAGTCATCTGCAAACTGGGAGATTTCACTAGTAGTTTTCTTTTTAGATAATTTCTAAAAATGTTAATTGTGTTTGTCCAGTCTCAATACCTGGGAAAACTTTTGTTTTATTAGTACATCTTTATCTATAAAAGGAAGTATAGCACAACTCTCTTATTTTTAGTTTCTAAATAAATTCTCTACCTGGAGAAAAAGTAGTCTATTTGTTATTTTCAGCAGTTTTGGGGGGATAAAAAAAATCTGCTCATGTTGGGTTGGTGGCACACACCTGTAATTCCAGCACTCTGGAAGGCTGAAGCAGGATTGGAAATTCAGATTAGCCAATTTAATGAATTAGGAAGAACCTGACTCCGAAAAAAATACATTTTTTTAAAGGACTGGAGACATAGCTCAGTGTCAAGGTTTTGGGTTTAATCCTACCCCCCCCCCACCTCCCCCACCCCACCCCCCAGAAAAGGAAAGAAAAAATATCTGCCCATTTAATTGTCATACCACAATGTCTCCTCACTTCAGGGTGTTACCTAAGCCATACAAACAGTAGGTTCTTTGTGAAACCTTTGTTTTAAATATTCAACAATGGAGTAATGTCCGGTGTTGGATTATTTAACATTCAACAGATTTATGGAGTGGCTTTAGTGTACTGGATTTTAGGGAATCAATGCAGTGATCATGAGAAACAAGCTTCCTGCTCTCATGTAGTGTAGAAGATTTCAATAGATGATAAACATGGGTGAGGAAGAGAATAAAGTAGGAGTCTATGATAGATTAGTGGGGGAACTTGCTCTCAGGAGGCAACAGAGTAAAACTAATGAATGAAAATGAACTAGCCAATTAAAGAGATGGAAAGAATTATTCCAGGTAGAAGGAACTGTAAAGGCAAAGGTGCTGAGTCAGGAAAACCTTTACTGTGTTCTAAGAAGATAGAAGCCCATCATGACTCTAGGTTAATGAACAGTGGTGGCATGATGCGTGATTGGAGAGAGAAGTAAGATTTTTGGGGGTTTTGCTCTTGTGGTGCTGGCTGTCTAACCCACACAGCATGCTAGGCAAGTGCTTTCCCATTAAACCACACTCCCAGCCAGCTGTGCTTGCTCTTTCTGTCTCTCCTTCCCTTTCTTCCTCCCCCTCTCTCCTTCTTACTTTCTCCCTTTCTTTCCTTTTTCTTTTCTTTCTCTTGAGATGGGGTGTCACTGTGTAATACAGGCCATGTAACCCAGGCTGGTCTTGGGTTTGAGATGCTCCTGTCTAGCCTTCCAAATATGGGGATTGCTTTTACTTTCTAGATCATATCCTTTAGATAAAACACAGATATTTTATATTTTGGTGATGTCTAATTTATTTTTCTTTGGTTTGATTGTGCTTGTAATGTTACGTTTAAGAATTTTTTTGTCAAAAAAAAAAAAAAAAAAAAGAATTTTTTTGTCTTTTTGAGACAGGATCTCACTATACAGTTCAGGTTGACCTTGAACTTACTTCAGAGCCCAGGCTGGTCTCAGACTCTTAATGATCTTTCTGCCTCAGCCTCCCGAGTGCTGGGATTACAGACCTGTGCCACGATGCCTGGCTGTTTTTGGTTTTTTGAGGCAGTTTTGCTGTGCATTTCAGATTGGTTTTGAACTCACTATGTAGCCCAGTCTGGCCCTAGCCTCCCCAGCACTGAGCCTATAGATATGTGTCACCATGCGCAGCCCATCTAGGAAACTGTTGCCACATCTAAGAAGATTTACCCTCTTATTTTCATTTCAGAGTTATTGACATGTGTGTCTCTGTGGGTGTCTGTGTCTGTCTGTCTGTCTGTTACTAAGAATTGAACCCAGGGCCTTCACACTGATTTTTTATTTTTTAAATTTTTAGAATTTAAATTTTTTTTTTCTTTTTTATCGGTACCGGGGATCAAACTCACGACTGCCTACTTGAAAGGCAGGTGCTTATGCCGCTGAACTAAATCCCCAGCCCCTTTTAAATTTAAATTTTGAGATATAAATTTTTAAAAGTAAACTTTTACTAAGTCCCTAAGTTGTTTCAACTTCCTGGAGAATTACAGGTATTGTGCCATCATACCTAACTTAACTTAGATCTTTTTTTTTTTTTTTAATTGGTAACAGAGATCGAACTCATGACTGTCCACTTGCAAGGCAGGGACTTAAGCCACTGAGCTAAATCCCCAGCCCCCTTAACTTACATCTTCTGTAGAGGTGATCTGTTTTGAGTTATTATTATTTTCTATATAGCATGAAGTAAAGTCAAACTTTATCCTTCTGCATATGAATATTCAGTTGTTCCAGCATAGTTGAAAGAATTCTTTCCCCTTTGAGTTTTGCCCCATAAAGCCAGTTAACCATAAATGTATGGGTTTATTTCTAGACTCATAGTTCTAGTTCATTGATCTAACTATCTGTCCCTATGCTCGTATCACATAATCCCAATTATTATAATGCTATAGTAAATTATAAAATAAAAATACATGAGTCCTTCATCCCACCCCTTTTGGTGTAGAGGATTGGACCAGGGTCTCATCATGCTGTTTTCCTATTTTTCAGTATTTTGGCTATGCTGAGTTCTTTGTACTTTGATAAAATTAGGCTCAACTTGTCAATTTCTGCAAGGAAAAAGATGAATGGGATTTGAATGGGCCTTTCACTGAATCTGTAGGTCATTTTGGGGGAGCAGTTATTTTAACAGCATTACATGTTTCAATATGTTATTGAGATGTCTGTTCATTTATTTAGATTGTTTCTATGATATGTATTTTTTAGTGTATAGGTGTTATACTGCTTTTGTTAATTTTATTCTTAAATGTCTTATTTTTGGTTTTATTATAAATGAAAAAAAATTTTAAACAGGAAAAAAACCACAGTAATTTATTTATTTATTTATTTATTTAGACAGTACTGGGGATTGGATCCGAGGCCTTTACCCTGATTAATTTTTCACTAAGTATGATGTTAACTATTTTTTCTTTTCTTGTGTGTTTTATGTGTGTGGTTTTTTGTTTTTTTTTTTTAATTCTTTTTGAGTCAGTGTTTTTATGTTGCTGCAGCTAGCATTGAACTCCTGATCTGCCTACCTCTGTCCCCCAAGTAGCTAGGATATAGATGTGTGCCATTTTCAGGCTAGATGGGATTTTTTTGTAGATGTCATTTGTCAAATCAAGAAACTTCATCTATTTCTAATTTGAGTGAGTGACAGAAACAGAATGACAGACAGAGACAGAGAAAGTAAGATAGAATGAATGAATGAATAAATTACTAAAGATTAAAATCAGGCCTTCAGCATGCTCTAGGCAAGTACTCTACCACAGAGCTACATCTCAGCCTCTCCTTTGTTTGTATTTTATTTTGAGTTATAAACTCAGTGAATTGACCAGGTGGACCTTGAACTTGTGATCCTCCAGCCTCAGCCTCTCATACATTAGGGATTATAGGCATGTCTATACAGTTTTTATCCTTTGTCCCATTAATGTGCTATATTACATTCATTGTTTGCTTTTCATGTGTTCAGCCAACCTTGCATTCCTAGAATAAATGGTCTGGGTATATGATCATTTTTGTGTGTTGCTGGGTTCATTTTGCTGGTATTTTATTATTTTTACATCTTTATTCATAAAGTATATTGACCCATCTATTTCTTGAATAAAGTCTTTGATTTTGATCTAAAAGGATTATTGGCCTCAGAATGACTTCAGAAATGTTTACGGGTATTATTTGGAAGCAGGTTTCAGGCTTTGTTTTCTCCATAAATATTTCAGATGGTAATTCTAAAGGACAAACGTGCTCCACTAGAACCTTATATATTAACATTGTCATTCTCTGACATTTTGAAAATCCAATCATTTTAAAATTTTTAAATGAGGGGAGTGGGGGTTGGAATTATTTTTGTTGGAGGGGGGCAGGGTCTAATTATATTGCCCAGGCTGGCCTCCATGAGCTTAAGGGACCCTCTTATCTCAGCCTCTCAAGTAGTGGGGACTGAAGGCACATATCCATGTACGGGCTCTGGTTTTCATTTAAGAAGGCATAATTGCTGTAAAGAGAAAAGGATTATCTTGACCCAGGAACTGATTAAGATAAGTGACAGAACTGTTGGAGAAATCCAGGTAATAACGGAGGCTTCAAGTAGGTTGGTGGAAAAAATGATGGAGGGAAGTGTACATATATTTATATTTTGGAGGCAGAGCTGAGAGGACTTGTTAGATGTGTGAGTCAAAGGATAAGACAAAAATTCAACATGTCTTTCTGCGGGAAACTATCACTCTCTGTCTCTGTCTCTGTCTCTTTTTTTCTCTCTGTCTCTCTGTCTGTCTGTCTCTCTCTCTCTCTCTCTCACACACACACACACACACACACACACACACACACACACACGCTTTCCTCACTTTTTTCTTTTTGGTGTTTTGAGACAGGGTCTTGCTCTGCTGTTCAGCTTGGCCTTGAGTTCACAATGTAGCCCAGGCTGGCCTCAAACTTGAGACAGTTCTCCCGCCTCAGCCTGTATAAACTGCTGGAATTATAGGTGTGGCCATACTTCACTTTTGACACTTTGCTTACCTTAACCAGCTATATCCTTCTCTTTTTGTACTTTGTGTTGCAGGGTCATGTAGTCTCATTTCTTTATTTTTGGTACTAGGGAGTGAACTTCAGCCATTAGCACTGAGCTACACACTAAGCCATTTATTTATTTGTTTGTTTGTTTTTTGAGACAGGGACTTACTAAGTCATTAAATTACCCAAGCTGGATTCAAACTTGAAATTCTACTATCTCAGCCTCCCAGAGTGCTGGGATCACATTCAGCTTTCTTGTGTTTTTAATTATAACCTTCATGCAGTAACTCCCAAACCTATATTTCTACATCTGAGCCCTAGTCCCAGAGTTCCTGATGGACCATTCCATTGATAGCCTAGTTATTCCTCCAGCTTTTCATGAACTTTATGCTTTTGGGAAGCTGTGATTCGATTGTTATAGCTCTTGTCCTCCTTACTTTTTGGAGAGGAGGTGCCAGGGATTGAACCCAGGGCCTTATGTGTGCTAAGCATATGCTGTATACCACAGAGCTACCTTTTATATACATTTTAATGACAGATTTTGTGCTTTTGAGAAACATATTTCTAAGAAAGATGGTTAGCACATCTGGGGAACATTTTGCCTTTCAGGACTTTGCTGTACTCATAAAAAGAATATAAATTTGTCTTCTGCCCACGGATCTCACTCTCTACTCTTCCCAACCCCCTGATTTTCAAACCTGGTGTGGTGCATTCCTGTAATCCCAGCACTCTGGGAGGATGAGGCAGGAATATCATAAATCCAAGCCCATTTTGAATAGTTGAGCAACTGAGACCATGCCTCAAAATAAAAATTAAAAAATAACTAAGGACGTAGCTCAGTGCAAAGACTATGGGCTCAAACCCCCTTACCACCAAAAACCAAACCAAACAAAAAAACTGAATGGTTCAGTACTTTTTTCTGTTTATTCATTCAGTCAGTCACTTATTCAGCACTATCCAGGGCTGATAGGTGCTAAACACCAGACCTACTGTTGTCCCTATTTATCTGGATGTAAAGCCTTATTTTTCATTGACTTTGAATTCCTATCTCTTTCCATGACGAAACACTTTCAGATCCCTCACTGTCTTTTTCTCCTACTACTCCAGTTTTGGTCGTTTGTTATCTTTTACCTTAGTTGTTTGTTAATACTTTCAGTCTCCCTCCTCCAATTCATTTTATTTTTTATTGTAAGACAGGGTCTTGCTATATACCCCAGACTGGCCTTAAATTTGGGATCATCAAGTATTCTATTAATCCTCAAATTTCTACAATTAAATTTTTTCCTTTCCCTTCACTCTATTTTTTTCTCAGTTGCTTATTTGAATCAAGTTTCAAACAAGGTCCATACGTTGATTTTTGGCTTATATAATTCTTGAGTCTCTTTTAATCTATAGGTTCTCTTTCTCTTTCTCCCCTACTTTCCCCTTGACACTGACTTAAGGATTTAACCTAGGGCCCTCATACTGAACTATATTCATAGTCCTGTTATATGTTGTGGGAATTTTTTTGTTTTTTTGTTTTTGTTTTTTTGAGACAAGGTCTCGTTACCTAGTTCAGGCTGGTTTTGAACTTACTGTGTAGTCCAGGCTGGCCTTGAGCTCATGGCGATCCTTCTGCCTCAACCTCATAATGCTGGGATTATAGGCATGTGCCACTATGCCCTGCTTCTTAGAATTTTTCCCTTGTATTTTTTGTTGCTGCTGCTGTTGAAGAACTGTTCTGTAGTTGCTTATTCTGCAATTTGTTTCTGTTCCCATATCCTTTATAGGATTTTGAACTTGCAGTTATCCTCCTGCCTCAGAGTGCTGGTGTTACAGGCCTATTCCATCATCCCTGGCTTCCTGGATCTTCTTACCTTTTGAGAAAGGATCTCACTGAGTGACCAGTGGCCTTGAATTTGTGACCCTCCTGCCTTAGCTTTTGACTACCTGGAATTACTAATGTGTGCCATGGCACCTGGTTCCACTGTAAGAATTTAAGTTTGCAGTGAAGCTTAATTTTTCTTTTGTACCAGGAATCAAACTCATGACCATATGCTTGCCAGACAGGCATTGTGCTGCTGGGCCATATCCCCAGCCTGGCCCCTTGAAATTTAAATTTTCTACGCCCATGTGGTAGCATATGCCTATAATTCAGCACTCAGGAAGCTGAGACAGAAAGACTGCCTTGAGTTCCAGGCCAGAAACTGTCTCAAAAAAAACAATACACAACAAAAATTTACATTTTCTGGTTGGCACATTAAAAAGGTAAGGAAAATGGAAAATACATTTTTAATAATTTATTTAACCCAGTAGTTGCAAACTATTATTGGTTCAACATGTAATCAGTAAAGTTTTTAGTGAGATACTTTAGGTTCTTTTTATACTAGAAGAGCCAGCACATACCAGTTTAGATTAGCTGTGTTTTTTCATTGTTCAGTAGTCTACTTGAAGCAGATTTCTTTTTTTGTCAGAGATACTAGTTTTATTTTTCCATCAGAAGACTTATAGTGTCCAAGTGTTGTTTTGGTTTTCTGTTTGTTTGTTTGTTTTAGTTGTAAAGTAATCAGGGTACTGGTTTCTTAGATCCAGTATTTTATTAGATGCCGCCTTTAAAATGATTATATTGTAAGTCTTTTTTTTTTTCAGCTGGAATACTTTAGAGCAGAACTTTCCCTGATCAACTCTTTGGTTTTCTTGAGATGTAATAAGTAGAGGAAAGGGTGGATACTTAATTCATTCTCTTTATTTTCTGCTTTTCAAAATGATGAGTTAGTTTCCTGACATGCTTCAAAGGGGACTAGTGAATTTTTCTGTAAAAACATTTTATTATTATTATTATTTTTTTTTTTGGTACCGAGGATCAAACTCATGACCTCGCACTTGCCAGGCAGGTAGGTGCTTATGCCACTGAGCTAAATCCCCAGCAAACATTTTATTATTATTATTAATATTATTTCTTATTGTTTTGTTTTTTGAGACATTCTTGCTGTTTAGTTCAGGTTGGCCTTGAACTCATAATGAGATGATTCTCTTGCCTCAGCCTCTAGAGTGCTAGGATTACAGTCATGTGCCATCATGTCTGAATTAAAACATCATTATTGGCGGCTGGTCCGAAGGTAGTGAGTTATCTCAATTGATTGTTCACAGTCGGTACAGATTGAACTCCTTGTTCACTCTTTCCCTCCTTCTCACTACTGCACTTGACTAGTCTTAAAAAAAAGAAAAAGAAAGAAAACATCATTATTGGGGCTGGGGATTTAGTTCGATGGCACAAGTGCCTGCCTGGCAAGTGTGAGGTCATGAGTTTGACTCCAGATACTCCCCCCAAATTTTTTTTAGGGGGCTGGGGATTTAGCTCAGCGGCATAAGCGTCTGCCTTGCAAGCAGGCAGTCATGAGTTCGATCCCTGGTACCGATAAAAACGAAAAAGAAAAAAAAAAAAAATTTTTTTTTAAAATCATTATTAACTTGTCATTTTTGTTTTGTTTGTCTTTTTGAGAGAGGTTCTCACTATGCAGTTCAGGCTGACCTTGAGCTCACTTATATTACAGCTCAGACTGATCTTGAACTTGTAGTTATCCTCCTGCCTCAGTCTCCCAAGTTCAGGGATACAGGTACGCACCACCCTGCCCAGCTTTAATTTGTGGGTTTTAGCATAGTTGATGCGTTGTAGTCCATTGTAGTTACTGTTATGGCTGTTCAGTTTATTTGCTCTTGGGCCAGTGAGAAGCTTTTTGGTTTGGCTCCTAAGTCCTTTTGACATGCTACAGTGAGTAATCTTTGAAAGTGTTTCTTACTTTCAGTGTGATAAGGTATTCCTGATCCTCTTGTACATTTCCTGTTCTTCTTCCCTAAGAATTCTGGATCTTTTTAGTGGGGTCTTGTATATAAAGACCCAAATCCTGGCTCCCTCATTTTATCAGGGAGACAATTTGGAGATAATAAAGTCGGGTAATTTAACTAAGGTCACACAAATTTAGTGTTGCAATCTGCCCTAAAACCCTAGCCCTCAAGCTCTTAGCTCTATGCCTTTGCCATTTTTTTCTTGCTTCCTTTACTTAGTTTCTATGACAGGTGATTTAGCTACATTTCAGCTTCTACTGTAGGCCACCAGGGGAAGACAGGTTTTGTAGGTCATCGTTGGAGTTACTATTAAACCTCATTAATTTGAATTAATTGGGGGAAGACCTAGGGAAACTGTTGTATGTTGTTTTTCTTTAGATGCAGCTGTTACTTTAAGTTCATACAGTAACTGAAACTAGGCTAATAGTGTTACCAGGTTACTTTGTTAGGCAGAGGTTCTTCTACCTGGTTCAATGAATAGCTGAGAATGATGTGCAATTTAACTTTAATTTATGTAAATTAGACTCTTTAAATGCTTAAAAACAGTTCATTAAATATTCTCCCTGCAATGTTATTTACACATTTCCTTAGTCTTTTCTTTATTAGAGTACAAAGGTAAAGGTACCTTAGATCTGAATTTATCTCGTTTCACATACATAAAGAATATATATTTAGAGCAACTGAGAGATACTTGAGAAAGTGGAAGAGTACCTGAAAGTCAGACATCTGCCCATTTCAGCCAACCAGAACGTAATTCTTGGATCTGAAAGTAAGTTGAAAGTGATCTTGGATTGCAGAGGGCTTTTAGAAAGTTTCTTCACTTTATCTCAAAAGTAGTATCACTCTAGGAGCTCACTCACATTGTAGACATTGAGGTATAGACAGCCCAGGTGTGGGAAGGTTGATGGCTGAAGGGTTGCCTGTTGATGTTGTGGCCGGGAGCAAATCTTTGGCTTCTTTGAACCTTAATTTATTCATCTGAAATCAAGTAGTTAAAATCGAGAGTAGTAGCACCTTTTTATAACCCCATGGTCTACTTATGAGATTCAAATCAGCTGATTAATCAAATGATATAATAGGTATTTATTGAATTAATGAGAGATGATATACAAGTGCTATTTAAGTGGGTGTAGTGGTACACTCCTATAATCCTAGCACTGTGGTAGACTGAGGCAGGAGAATCATAAGTTATAGCCCAGCCTGGGCAATTTAGACCTGTCTCAAAGTCAATTTTTAAAAGGGCTGGGGATGTAGCTCAGTGGGAAAGCCTTTGGTTCAATCCCCAGTACTTGGTGGGAAAAGTGCTTTCTAAATTAGA
The DNA here is from genome assembly GCF_034190915.1 of Cavia porcellus. Classification (NCBI taxonomy): domain Eukaryota; kingdom Metazoa; phylum Chordata; class Mammalia; order Rodentia; family Caviidae; genus Cavia; species Cavia porcellus. The sequence goes on along the minus strand of NW_026947508.1, from coordinate 20,880,657 downwards.
AGCTTACTGTAACCATAAGTATTATGAAAAATATACAGTAATACATTTTAATGATCAGGAACTTCCAAGAACTGTGAAATTCAAGAACTGTGAATCTATCCAGAAAACTTTACAACTATTTTGTTGCAGAAGATAATAAACAGCCTTTTAACACTCTAAGAGCCTCTGTCAATATCTTGGTTTTATAGTGATGCCACTATGAGTGTGAAGACCCTCAGTTACCAAGAAAAGGTTAAATTATATTTAATATGTTCTGTTTAAGAACAGTGGATGCTGAGGGCAGGGGATTTAGCTCAGTGGCATAAACACCATCCTGGCAAGTGTGAGGTCAGGAGTTCAATCCTTGGTATGGGGAGGGGAGGAGAACAATGGATGCTAGATGTGATGGTGCACATTTGTAATCTCATCATGCAGGAGGACTGTGAATTTGAGGACCCCTGGGCTAAGTAGCAAGTTTGGGGTCAGTTTGGAGTATATAGCAAGATCCTGTCTCAAAAGAAACACAAAACAATGGTTATACATTATATTGTAGAGGTTTGCAAAAAAATATCTTCAAAAAGTATATAGCAAAATAAAATAATATAGATAATAGGAAGTAGGAATATCTTTCTCAAATGGGAAGGAGGATCAGGAGATGGAGGGACCCTATAATTCTAGTACTTGGGAGGCTGAGGCAGGAGGATCTCTGTGAGTTCAAGGCCTAGGCTACATAGAGCTCAAGGCCAGTCTGAAATAATAGTGAGACCCTGTCTCAAAATCCAAAAAGAAGAAAAAAAGAAAAAGATGGAAAAGGGATGATAAAGGGAATAAAGATGTGTCATGTACATATACCAACTCCACACAAGGAATGTAACATTATGTGCTGCAAACATACACTACTATGAAAAAGCACAGACTAAAGATTTCTTCGGTTATTTTAAAGTTCTACCTTATGTGGAATCTTTCTCTAAAAGCAGCTGGCACCTGCACTAAACGCCAGGAACTGTTCCGTATTCACTATTTACTCCTTCATTTCTCCCAACAATCCAATAAAGTAGGTATTGTTGTTAGTTTTCATTTTATAGTTGGGGAAACTGATGTGAAAAGAGGTTAAAATCCAAGCAAGATTGAGTTGAAAAAAATCACTATGAAGAGCATCATTGGAAAAAAAAGCATTATTGTAATAACTGGTAGAATTTAGACTTGGACTGTATGTTAGATAGTATTATATCAGTGTTTCATTTCCTAATGCGATTGTTGTAGTTTAGTTGTAGAAAATAACCTACTTCAGTAAATAAAGGGGCATGATGTCTGCAACTTAATATCAAGTGGTTAAAATGTTAGTAATAAAATTAGTAAACATTAATACTTGGTGAATCTAGGTGAACAGTACATGGGAGTTTTGTACTGTAATTAGAAGTTTTTTCCAGGTTTAGGGTTTTGTTGTTTATTTTTTGAGACGAGATCTCTCTATGTAGCCCAGGCTGGCCTTGAACTTGTAGTGATCTAGGAACCCCAGCCTCTCAACTGTTGGGATTACAATTACAGACATGTGCCTCCACACCCAGCTAAAATTGTTTTAAAAAACAAAACAAAACTTTCCTAAGGTCACACAACTAAAGAGTATATGTAGTTAGGGCTGGGATTTGAACTGAGGTCATTTGGTTCCAGAATCTGTATTCTTAATTATAGTGCTGTTATGCAGTTCTACTCAGAGTACTAGACAGATGAAGTGTATCAGCATGGAATTTTCACTGTGGGACTGTGATTGGTTTCTAAACACTGAGTTGTTGCAGATCTGCTTCCTGGTCTTTAAGGAGAGGGTGTTCTACAACTTATTGTGTGAACCATTCACTTTTAATAGTAAAATACGGAAAACTATTAATAACCTCTGGGATGTTTGATTTAAACCAAGATGAATGAACACCCTTAAAAGATACATCTTGGCAAAGTCCAGTTTAATACATGTGACAGGACATGATCATTGTTTCATTATAATTGAATTTTGTTGACTGTGGCTTCTTGTTTATATAATAGAGATGCTTTTTTTTGTTCCTCCTGCCAACAGAACTCAGGTTTTCACCTGATGCATTTTTAGATTTCCTTCTCTCAATTTTGGTGAGGTTTTTTTTTTCCTCCTTCCTTCTAGGCCATTTGGAAAGTATTCTTTGTCCAACTTCATTTCTAGGGCCAGGGATATGGTTCAGTGCCTGCCTGGCAAGTATGAGGTCCTGAGTTCAGTTCCCACTACCAAAAAAAACAAAAACAAAACTTCATTTCCTCCAACTCTGAAAAAATACCAGCAGAAATTTCTGTAACACTTGTCTTGTTTTTTAAAAAATTGACATTTAAGCCGGGCATGGTGGCTCACGCCTGTAATCCCAGCACTGGGGAGGCTGAGGTGGGAGGATCTTTATGAGTTCGAGACCAGCCTGGGCTACAAAGTGCTCAAGGCCAGCCTGAACTGCACAGCGAGACCCTGTCTCAAAAAACAAAACAAAACAAAAAAAAATTGACATTTAAAACCATAAATCCTAAAACATCTTTATTAACATGATTTTTACAAGGGAAGAAGCTGGTAAGGCATCTGTATTACTAGGTTGGCAGAGAAGTATTACAGTCATTTCTTCCTATAGACATTTGGAAATAACCTTATTGTGTGTTACTAGAGGCAGTGTTAATGTTTGCTAAAAATGATTACCAGTCTAGAATCAAAGGTGTATGTGATGTCTTATTGATCTGTCAGCCAAGTAGTATTCATTGCCATTCTAATTGTACTTATTTGCAATAACATTCTGCTGGTGAGAGGCCTAGTGTTTTTTGGATAATCTCTAAATTTTCAAAATTAGTCTAATATAATCAATTGCATTTTTAGAGATAACATTACTTTGTTTCTCTGTCCTCGTTCTGTCTGTCCATTTGTCCATCCATCCATCCATGTAGGTATCTAGCATAGAACAACAGAGCAAGAATACTGAAATTTATATCCGTTAGTTTTCTTTCCTCTCCTAACATCTTTTTTTTTTTTTTTTTTTTTTTTTTGTCTTTTTGAGACAGGGTCTCACTATGCAGTTCAGGCTGGCCTTGAGCTCACTTTGTAGCCCAGGCTGTTCTCGAACTTGCAAGAATCCTCTTGCCTAGGCCTCCCGAGTACTGGGATTACAGATGTGAGCTACCACACCTTCCTCTTCTAACTTTTTTTTTTTTTTTTTTTAACTTTTTAAACTTTTTATCGGTACTGGGGATCAAACTCACACCGTGTGCTTGCAAGGCAGGTGCTTATGCCACTGAGCTAAATCACTAGCCCCTCCTCTCCTAACATTTGAGGGTGGAGTATATAAAACAAATGTCTAGGATAAATTATTTTAAACCGGTAAAATAATGTTTTTCCTTAAATCATGAAATCTGATTACCATACACATGCTTGAAGTTGAAACTAGGACCTTTGGACTGAGCAACCAGCCCATCCCACTTTTTAAAACTTTTTTTTGTTTTGAGACAGTGTCTTCCTAATGTTAATCAAAATCAGTGTTAATCAAAATCAGTTATTAAAATAGTCAACTACCTGTTTGGCCTTATTTAATATAGGAAATTAAATTCAGAACTTTTTTTTTTTTTAAACATAGGATCTCACTGTATTCCAGGCTAGCCTTAAACATACTATTTAGCCCATGCTGGCCTCATGCAGTAGCTTCCCAAGTGTTGGAATTACAGGTGTGTGCCACCACACCTGGTTTGAACTGTTTTTTTTTGTTTTTTTTTTGTAGTGCCTGGGATCCAACCCAGACCTCACACCTGTTAGTCAAGCACTCTGTCAGTCAGTTATATGCCAGCCTCAAATGTTGTGCTTTTGAGAATATAGTATATGCAAAGGAGTTTGATAGGCACACTCTCATGTGCACAGAAGCCTATATTCAGAAAACATAGGAACTTGTAAAAAATGTTGCAGAATTGTTGAATTTGCAAATCTTTCTGTGAATTTTTATCTATTATTTTATTGTTCTAACTGTTTTGTCTTAATATTTTTTTCCAGTTTAAGGATTATCGTATAAATACTATAAATTTTGTGGGGGGTGAGGGTGGAGAGGGTTTCATTATGTAGTTCAGGCTGGCCTTAAACTCACAGCAGTTGTCCTGCTTAGCCTCCCATGTGCTGAGTTGCACACCACCAGGCCTAGCTCAGACTTTTTATTCTCCTGCTTCAGCCTCCCATAGTGATGGGATTAGAGCTATGTACCACCATACCCAGAATGAATACATATATATATTTGAAAACAGGTTAAAAATGGACAATTCCTAGCAAAACATATAAACAGTACAAAATCTTTATTTACTAAATAAATGGGAGCTGTAGTTTTCCCAGAGAAAACATGCCCACATTATTTTCGAAATGAATCCCATCAAACTTTTTGGTTTTTTGAGCCAAGGTCTCTCTGTGTAGTTCAGGCTGCCTTGATCTCACTGTGTACTCCAGGCTGTCCTCACACTTGTGACGATCCTCCTGTACTACATCTAGCTGAATCCCACCAAACTGTAAAGACGCCGTGTGCAGTTTTAGAATTATTTATAAATTTCACTTGTTTTTTTTCTCCCAGTACCAGGGATCGAACTCATGACAATTTCACTTTTCTTTACTGTTGTCCTTTACATTAAGAAGTGACCTTATGGTTTACACTTTTATTTCCTGGTTTTCTTGACATTGGTCTCTACTAAAAGGACCTAGTAGTCACATTTTATTCTGTATTAACTCCTTCCTTTCTCCTTCTTTGCCTTTTCTTTCATTTTTTTTTTCCTGTTATTTTTTCGTAGTCAGCAATCATGGGAAAGAACTTTTCCATTGATTAGAGATTTGTTTTCCTCGCGGATTCTAATTGTATTTCTGCCCATTTATTCAGTATTTTATGGAGACTCAATAGGTGACAAAAGTGATATATAGCACCCCAATAGATAGGGGAGGAGTAGTAAGATTTGGAATATTGGGGATTGAACCTAGAGCTTTCACACTGAACTGCATCTCAAGACTTTTTTTTTTTTTACTTTTTAGTTTGAGACAAGGTTTTGCTGATTCATTAAGTTGCCCAGGCTGTGCTCAAGATTTGTGATCTTTCTGCCTCAGCCTCCAAGAGTGCGAGGGGTATAGCCACATCTGGCTGGCACCTCAGGATTTAAAATATAGTACTTTCCCTGAGCTCACAGTCTATCCTTTTCACAACTGTAATATGGGATATATGTTATAATACAGGAAATAACAGTGCTGTTTGAGAGCTTAGTTCTTCCTGTGCAACAGAGTAGGCTTCCTGGAAGCAGTTACATTTGAACTGGAAGGGAAGATTAATAAAATCTTAAGACAAACAGGACAGGTGGGTAATCCAAACACTAGAAAATATTTTGAGTGACAGCTGGGGCATAAATGTGTAGAGTCTGTGTGGTGAACAATGGCTAGACGGTAGAGCATTGGGAAAGGTGTGGCTGGAAAGAAGCCTGAAGATTTGGTGTCAGATCGATAACTCCTTCTCTGATTTTTCTCAATCTTTGCCTCAGTCCTTCTGACATCCCTAGTTTCTCAGATAAAAATTTTGAGGTTTGCCTCTGTCAGGTGTTTGACATGTCTGAGATTAGATCATATAGTTTTACCTTAGTGCTCAGAGAGACCCATCTTCTCTGGTTAATCTTGGGAGGCAGCTGCTGTTGTATACGCCATCCATTCCTGGCTTTCAGAAATGGAGCTTGATCTCAGTTTTCTGCAAAATAAAAAATTAGCTCTTTTGCAGAGAAAGAATCGAAGATACTCAGCTCATTAGTAACCAAGGAAATGCAGATTAAAACCACAGTTATATACTGGTCTTATGTCCATCACATTGGCAAAAATTTAACTCTGAAAAAATATTGGCAAAGATACAAAGTATCTGCAACCTGCAAAAAGGAGTGCCAGGGGTGGGGGTGGAGCTTGGTGCTGAGATGCCTGCCAGCATCCCCTAGTTTCCATCCCGGCATTATTATAGGTTAGAAGATGTACATATTCAGAGCTAGGGGAGGTGGCCACATGCTTGTAATCCCACCTACTTGGGAAGCTGAGACAGGAGAATTGCAATTTTGAGGCCAGCCTAGGCAATTTAGTGAGACCCTGTCTCAAAATTGAAAAAGGCCTGGGGATATAACTCAGTATGAGGCCCTAGGTTCACTTCTCAGTACCAGACTCCTGCCTCTTAAAAAAAAAGTCTTAGCACTTTTTTTTTTTTTGTCTTTTTCATTTTTATTAGTACCAGGGATCAAACTCATGACCGCCTACTTGCAAGGCAGGTGCTTATGCCGCTGAGCTAAATCCCCAGCCCCAAGTCTTAGCACTTTTGACAATAAAAAAAAGTCCAAACTGTCCATCAGTTTGAGATTAGATAAGTAAATCATGATTCATATAATGGCTATGTAGCAATGAAAATGAATGAATTGCAGTATTATAGCAACATAAATTAATCTGCAGGGGAAAAACTGGAGAGAAAAATTGCAGAATATATACATTGAGATTATAAGAGGCATAATGGGATGTGGCAGTGCACATCTATAATCTCAGGATTCTAAGAGGCTAAGGCAGGAGAACTGCAAATTTGAGGCAAGCCTGGGCAATTTAATAATTTTTATTTTATTTATTTGTTTATTTTTTGAGACAGGGTTTCATGCTGCAATTCTGGCTGCTTTTGAATTTGCTACATGTACTGGTCTTGTGGTGATCCTTCCATCTCAGTCTCCGAATTGCTGGGATTACAGGCATGTGTGACTCTGCTTACTGCAATTTAAGTTTAGCAAAACTGTCTCAAAATGAAAAAGTAAAAAGGACTGGGAGGGTAGTTTGGTGTAGGTCATGGGTTCAAGCCCCCAATACCTCCCCCACCAAAAAAAAAGAGTCATGAAATTCAGAAATGTGAGACTAAATGAAGTTCAAATAGAATGTGATAAAACTATAAAGAAAAAGGAACCAGCAACTCACATTTGAAGAGGGTGGTTATCCCAAGGTAAAAGAAAAAGAGATGGAGTTGAAAGAAGCATCCAGCAGGATTTAAAGCTAATGCTAATATCATAATGTCCTTCTACCGCACTGGGGATCCAGCAAGTACTTGACCACATAACCATATCCCCAGCCCTGTAATATTAAAATGGGTGGTAGATACACTGATACTTGCTATGTTGTAATTCTTTATACCTTACATAGGTTTTCAAAAAAATTTTACATTGGTAAATAATTTTTAAAGCAGCAGCTACTCCAGTATACTCTCCTCCCCAGTTCTGCTTTTATTCGTAAACATGTCCAGAGATTTAAATTGGTCAAAGTAAAAAGCTCATCAGTGACAAAATCTGGTCTCAAACCCAGTGCAGAGCACTTTGATCATTTTATGTTGCAACTCTTCTGTTATATAGATTCCATTGATCAATTAGAAGTACTTTAGCTTGGTCTACTACCTCAGTCTTTCACTCCTTCATGTAGTGTATTCTCCATACTGATGCCAGAGCGAGCTTTTTAAATGCAAATCTGATTCTCCCTTCCCCTCCCCTCCCCTCATCTTCTCTTCTTCTCTCTCTCTCTCTCTCTCTCTCTCTCTCTCTCTCTCTCTCTTTCTCGTCTCAATCTTAAATAGCTCCCTATAGCCTTCAGTGTCTTGGCTTGTGTCTGCCTTGTTAGCCTCATCACTCATGAATTCCTGCATTTTAGTCACATCGAGCCATTTGCTGTTTCTAGAACAATGTTTTTGCAGTCACGCTCCTTCCACATGGAACATCTCTTAACCTTATTTTTCCCTTTTTCCCCCCTTTTTCTGGTACTGGTAGGTTAAACTCAGGATCTTTGCATTGAACTACATTTCAAGCCCCTCCTCTTTTATATTTTTAAAAATTTTGAAACTTGAAAGGAATTATAAATAAATAAATCTGATGCTGGTTTAAAAATAAAAGACCCCCCCCCCTAAAAAAAAACCCAAAATGGAGTGGAGGGAGGGAAAATTTGACAAGGTCTTGGAAAATGCCTAAGTTATCAGGCTAGGCTCCTACATAGTTTCAGTCCTTCCCCTGCCTGCCAGAGTTCTGGGGTTATAGGTATGTATTATCACACTCAGCTTTTATTTATCCTTTAAGACACTTTTTTTGTACCAAGGATTGAATTTACAACTGTGAGCTTGCCAGACAGGCACTGTGCTGGTGAGCTATCACTGGCCCCTAAGGCACCTTTTCTTTTCTTTTCGTCCTCTTTTTCTTCTTCCTCCTCCTCCTTCTTTTTGTCTTTTTCAGACAGTTCAGGCTGGTCTTGGGCTTACTTTACAGCCCAGGCTGGTCTTAAACTTCCTACATTTCTCCTGTGTCAGCCTCCCAAGTGCTGGGATTACAGGCATGCACCCCCGCACCTGGCAAGACACTCTCTTAAGTGCCAGTAGCTGCAACTCAGCTTTAGCTTCATACCCCTATAACACCTTGAACATTTGTAGTCACATTTATCACAGGGTGTTATTGTGTCCCTTTTTTGTCTCCTCTAGTAGCTCACAGGCTCTGTGAGGGCAGGGAAAGTATTGAATTTTATTCTCAATGTGGGACATAGTGCTTACGTAACATAGGCTTAACATAGTGCTTACTTAACAGAGCAACTAGGCTCATTAATGAACAGTTATCACTTTTTACAAATCTTACATTTATTTTATTGTTGGTATTTCCCCCCCACCAGCTCTATCTGTAATTATAGAAGAAAGAAATGAAGAAAGGTAGAGGGAGGTAAAGTTAGGGGAAAAAAGCAAGTAGGCAGGTAGGAGGATAGTGGGGGAAAGATACTGAGGGGAGGAATACAAGAGACAGGAAAGGTTCAGGGTCTTACTGATATTGTAGGCCAAGTTCCTAGAAAGTTTAATTTAGCTTGGATTTCTTTCAAGTTTTGGACATGTGCTAATTTTCATGACCTTCTTTAGTCTTGTTGGAAAATTTTTTTTTGTTGGCCGATAACTCTGTCATTCTTTTCTCTTTGTGTTAGTAAGAGCTTTGAGATACATGAATAAAATGGATGTGGTAGATAGCTCACGTTGGTCAGGGTAGCCTTGATTTCTAATTTTTAACTTCTTACTCTGCTGTGTTTCAGATGGGACCCCTTATTGCTCCCTGGGCTTAAAAAGTGGAGGTCCCGTCTTTGTGTGACAGAATTAGAATCTTAATTCTAAAACAGGTTGAATTTGGACTATTTCTCTTGCCTCAGGAAGAAATGCTATAGTATTGGAAATCCAGATAATTCTCATTCATACCTTTGTAAGGACTAACATACAGCAACCACTAACAGTGGCTTCATTGATTTGATAGCATTTTCTAAGCATTCTCTTGGTATGTATCATGGTGGTAGGCACTAGGATTCGAAGTGACTGAAATATCACCAGCTTCAAGGAGCTCACAATCTAGTGGGAGAGGAAGAATGAATGATGAGTGATTTTACGAGGAGAATGAGTGATTTTAATCTAGTATGATGGTATAGGCCTAGACAATATGTATTGAAGATTAGAATAAAAATGTGGCATGTGAGAGAGAAGGGATATCAGACTCCTCTGGGGGAAAGGCTGTCAAGAGATGTTTTATGCCAGGCACAGTGGCACGTGCCTGTGACCCCATATTTAAGACCCAGTCTCAAAAAATAAGAAGGGCTGAGGATGGTAGAGTGCCTCAGGCTGGAGATATAACTGGGTACCCCTAGATTTAATTTTCAGTCCTGAAAAAATAAAACAAAAAAAGAGGTATATTATTTGAGCTCATTCTCAGAGGACCTTAGAAGTTGGTGGTAATTGTGGTGGCTGATCAGACTGGAACAAAAGTATAGAGTTAAGAGAACATGGTGCAGTAGAGAGCCTTAGAAAAGTCTATAGACATGAAGAGAAGGAAATGTGTGTGAGAAAGTGACAGGAGATGAGATTAGACCTATATAGGCCCATATAAAGCCATATTGTAAATGACTTCATACTTTCCTGGATAAAAAGGATTGTCAATAGAAAGTGCTTTCTTTCATTGCAGGTGTTCTCCTGTAATCCTACCCTTCTAGGAGGCTGAGGCAGGAGGGTCAAAAGATCTGAACCCAGCCTGGGCAGTTTGCCATTTATGGAAACCCTATCTCAAAAAAAAAAAAAAAAGCAGGAGGGTTTGGGGGCATAATTCAGTGTGAGAGCCCTGGATTCAATTCCCAATACTGGAGGGGAAAAAAGTGTTTTTGTTCATCTATTTTTAGATGTTTAGGTTTTTCTTAATGTTATCTTCAGAGTTTTGTTTATGTTTTGTTTTTTGAGACAAGGTCTTGCAATTTAATTTAGTTCAGGCTAGTCTGGACTCTTAACTCATGGCGATCCTCCTGCCTCACCCTCCCAAGTGCTAGGATTACAGGCATGCACCACTATGCCTGGTGAGCAACTGAGTTTTATCATGTTTTATTTCTTTGGTTTATTTTTTTATGCTAGCTGAATTTGGAGCTCTTTCTATGCTTTAGGTCAATATGCTCTAAGTATTGTCTAGTCAAACCCTACACTCAGGCATTGTGGAATGGATGATGCATCACAGTTAAGGCAGCTTAGAAGGAGGCGAATTTAAATGACCTTCAAAGACTAATGTCAGGGCCCCATGTCAATGTCACCGCAGTTCATGCATGCATGGAGAGTGGGAAAGGGAGCTTAATTATGGAGGAGGAGAATTGTAACCCTGCTTGAATGGGTAGTTAAAAGTCCTGGGCCCACCCCTTATTCTCAAGAAAGGACTTTTTTACATTTGCTGCCAAGAGGTCATTGGGAGAGCCCACATAAATACCGTCCTCCCTCTGGGGTACATGAGCCAGTCTTATTCTTTTCCTTCCACAGGTGCAGAATAGGTTCACTAAGTAGTATTCTGATCCCCTGAACAGAATTTGGCATCTTTTTGTTCTTTTCCAGAAAATCAATCCCTTTAAAGCATGGAATGTGGCAATTTTAGGTCAGCAGGCTCTTAAAGACACCTTTTTAACTTTCAAGAGTTGTCCTAATAAGATATATTTTGTACAAAAAATACCAGTGTTATCAAGATGAAATTTTGAAAGGGGCTTAGTTTTAGCTGCTGGTACACTTTTTACCTGTGAAATTACTTCTTTTTTTGGTGGTACTGGGGGTTGAACCCAGTGAGTGCCTCATGCATGCTAGACACTGTTCTACCACTAAACTATACCCATCCCTAGTCCTTTTTTTTTTCCTTCCAGTACCAGGGATCAAACTCAACCTTGTGCTTGCCAGGTGGTTGCTGTGCCACTGAGCTATATGCCTGGTTCTCCAGTCCTTTTTATTTTGAGACAGGGTCTCATTAAGTTGCCCTGGGTGGCCTGAATCATGCAATCCACCTGCCTCAGCCTCCTTAGTAGCTGGGATTACAGGAGTGCCCTGCCACACAGTTTACTGTTTGCTGTTTTTTAATGATACGGGACACAGTGATCCTCTTCAGATACCAGGTTCCATTCTTGCTAACCTTGGTAACTGTTCAGAATCCATTAGAGTACTATATTTGGGACAAGGGAACCCACAGCAACCCATGTCTATGCTTTTTGATGATAAAATAACTTTGCATAGTTAGCACAGATGGGCAGAGGTCAGCCTTCTGTAGTTGGGAGCTGCTCTGACGTGGCTACACTCCGATAACCACGAGCATTAGTCACAGTTAGCCTCTCCATTGGATTAAATTGGTTTGGGCAGTGGTATCAGTGAGGTAGGGCTGGACCTTTAGCTTATTAATACAAAGCAGGAAAATATTTAAGTGAACCTTTTGAGAATTGTTGAAAACACATGATGCTTCATTGGGCTTTAAATAGAACTTTTGTTCTTTGGAGGGAAATTGCCATACAAACACAGTCCTCGTTACCTTATTTGCATCTTATGTGTTCAGACGGTTCCTGCTGTTTCTGAAGTTTAAAAAAATTCTTCAATAATGTAGGTATAATATTTTTGCTAAATATTCATCATTGATAGATTTTGGTAGGAAATAGAGAAATAGAATTTAGTATTCTTTTTGTTATTATGGTTCATACAGAGATCTATGTTGTTGAGGGTGACCTCAAACTCCTGGGCTCAAACAGTCCTGCTTTTGGATCCATAGTAGCTGGTATAACAGGCACATGCCACCTCCCCTGGTTTAGAACTCAATTTTTTTTTTAATTTCTCATCAACGTAATTTCTTCCCTCCATTTTAATAATGCTCTTCAGTGCACAGACTGTGGCAGAACTTATTTGCAAAACAGTTCATAGAGATTGAGCTATGTAATTTACCATAGGTCACCAAGAAAGAGGAAAAGACAAAGAACGCAGATGGCTGTTCAGGGAAATTTGGTTAATAGCAAATTTGAGGGTCTAGAAACCAGAGAGGAAGAAAAAGAGAAATGGCCCTAGGAAACCAATAGGTAGTGACAGGATAGAAGTTAAGTAATAGAAAGTTTTGGGAGACTGAGCCAGGAGGATCACCAGGGGTTAGAGACCAATATGGGCTCCATTGTAAGACTTTGTTTCAAAAAAAAAAGAAAACAAATTGGGCATGGTGGTATAGGAATGTAATCCGCACACTTGGAAGGCTGAAGTTTGAGGCAGGAGGATTGCCACAAAGTTCAAGGCTAGTGTGAACTGCATGGCCAGACCCTGTCTCAAAACTTAACAAAACAGGCTGGGGATTTAGCTTAGTGGTGTAAGTGCCTGCTTGGCAAGCGTGAGGTTGTGAGTTCGATCCCCGGTACCCACCCCCACAAAAAAGAAAAAAAAAAATAACGAAATAAAATTTAGGCTACTATACTAAAAATATTCTTCTAACAAGTTTTATCATGGAATTGTCTCTCCATGTAAAGCTTTTGTAACAATTGGAGTGTCACAGAATTAATCTCTTGACATTTTTGTCTCTCTCAGGCTTTAAAATTTAAAAACAACCCCTTAAACATAATTTATAGTAGGCAAGAAGTACCAGTTTCCTCTCTGCGAGTGGACTGTTTCCAACTAAAATTGTTTGTGGGTAAAATCATAACAAGTATATGCATAAAGTTTTATACATATATTTTTAAAAAGACATCAGTTTCTTGGATTTTTCTCATGTCAGAGGTTAATTTAAAATATTAGCACTGAAAGATTAATTTAAGATATTAAATCTACTAGGCAAGAATACATGTACATATTGTAATTACTTCATTTTTACAATTAAAGTAATTGGATTACATTTAATGAGCTATTTACATTTAATAATTAAAAAAGACATCTATTCAGTATTCCCTATATGCAGAAAAAGATGGGAGAAAACTCACTTCTGATATAATTGTCTTGACTTGGGCTAAATAGGAAAAACAGTTGTGCTTTTCAAAAACAGGTCAAAGAATATTATTTTAAACTGTACATTTTAGGAATTGCCTGTAGGAATGTGTTTTGGTTCATTTTTTTTTTTTTTTAAGATGAAAGATTAAATGCTTAAAGAAAAAGTCCTGATCACAAGATTTGATGAACTGAACAGTGAAACAGTGAGCAGAGAATGATTCTCTGGGACCTGGTAGGTAAAAGTAACCCATCAGCAGTGATGGAACCCCAAATACCTAGCTGTTTGAAAACAAGAGTATGTTTGAAAAGCAGTGGCATCTGAACATGTTAAGTAAGGCTGACACTTTTAAATGAGCCAGTGTTTATGTTGTTTAAAGTGGAAGATGTGAAACCCCTGAGCAGCTGGCTAAAATCAGATGTTGAGAGGAGGGAGAAAGCAGTGTGTTATCCTCGTTAACACCATTTCCGTCTCATGGTAAATATGTCAGGAAGCTTTCCAGGGTTGGTGTGTAGTATGCAGTGTCCTCCCACCGCTCCCCAACTGCCAAGAGGAAATGTCATAGTCTAGGGTTTGGTTGTACTTGTATGTGAAGAGAAAGAGCCATATTTGTTCACTTCTTAGTTTGGTGGTTTTGTGATGTGTCACAGGAAGAGCATTAACTTTGAACACTGATGCACCTGAGCTTAAAAGCTATTATATAACTTTGATAAAATTACAGAAACAACTCTGAGCTTTAGTTTTCCCATCTATAAAATCAGAATACATGAGTTTCCTTGGATAACTGTTTTGAGGGTTCTAGATATTCAAGAAAATGTGAACAGGGCCAGGGATGTAGCTAAGTGGTACAGCAACTGCCTGCCAATGATTCCTGTACCAAAAAAAAAAAGAAAAGAAAAGGAATGTAAGTATGTAGTACATTTTAGGAGTTTAAAAATATTTATTGAACAGACACCATAGGATACAAATTTCATAGACAGTAGTACTTTGGTTCATGAATGCTTTTGTTTGGCAAAATTTTGTTTTTATTTGCAAACCCTGCATTGGGAGATAGCCATCTTTCCTGCATGAATACGAATGTGGCCATCTTTTCCAGAATCATGGAATGTATTAAGTTGGTGAACTGAGGTACCACTGTTTAAGAATCCTATCCTTATTGGAAATTTGAGTCCTTTCTGAGCAACTTAATTCTCTGAGCAACTTTACAAGACCTTGTCTCAAAATAAGAAAGGGCTGGAGATGCCCTGTGTGTGAAGGCTCAGGGTCAATCCCCAGTGCTAAATAAATAAATTAATGTTCTGTTTGCCTTCAGATAGCTGCTACTGCTACTACTATCTGTCCAGTTTAGGTTTTTTTTGTTTGAGTTTTGTATTCAAAGAATTGTATATCCTCAAAATTGTGCTACAAAGTAGAATGTAGTAACTAACATAAGAGATCTCTCTTTTTGGTACTTTGAGAGAGGGAGAAATAACTTTAGACTGGAAGAGTCAAGGAAGGCTTCTGAGAAATCATGATGTTCATCTTGGGCTTTTGAGATAAAGGATATTTGTCTGTTGAGATGGTGTCCTGCCATGTTCCCCAGGCTCTTTTTTGCCTCAGCTTCCCAAGTGCTGAGATAGGCATACACCACAATGCATAGCTATTTGTTTTAAAAGTGATATACCACAAGCCAGATAATAATCCCTTTGAGATTGTTTTGTATAAAAAATGAAAAGGCTGTATTAACTTTTGAGGGAGCAGTGCAGGGGCCTGGACTCAGGTGTTGCAAATGCTAGGCAACAGTACCACTGAGCAGCACCTCCAGCCACCATGTTGATTCTTAAGTGTGATTTGGAAGGCTGATATTCTGTTGTAAGACTTTTTTTAAATTTTATTTTGAAAGTGGTGTGGTAAAATACAACAGAACAAGACAGAATAAAGCCTACTAAGATCATACAGTGAAATTGGTACAGAACTTCAGAGCAGGTTACCGGGATAACAGTAATAGGTATCACAGTATATTTTGTTATCTTTATAATAGTGTTCTTTCAATCACATATATCAAAATAAAATGAAATACAGAACATTATAGAACTTATCAAAACAGAATGTTGAATAGAACAGTACCATTAATCAGAACAGAGCAAAACAGTAATAAAAATATTTGCCTTCAAAGAGATGGTAGAAGGAAATCCCCCTTATTTGCTATGGTCAACCTCCCAGGAGATGCTCAGATTTCTGGTTCCTATTTGCTAACGGGGGGTACAGGAGAAGGGGGGTAGGGGAAGTGGGATGTTTGACTCTAGGCCGTGCACCAGTAGGTCCACTATTGCTTAGCAGGGAGGCAGGCTGGTTGCTTGGTTTCCCAGCTTCTTAAGTTCCAACATGGTGTGGATCTCAGAAGACACTGGTGGTTCTCCCCCTGGAGGGGCCATAGTCTGTTGTAAGACTTCAAATTGGCATAATAAAAGCCATCCATTTTTTCCCTTTGTATTTCTTTCCATATTTCCTGGAGACCATGTTTCAGAAGGTAACAGGCCCATATACTGTTTGGTATCCACTGAGACCAAAGAAAAGCAAAGACTAGTTAGAAGAACCCTTGTAGAATGTTTATCATTGTTTAATTTGGCCTGCACTCCTTACACTATTTCATTAATTCCATGAGGTAAGTCCAGACAAACTTAGCATTCCTTTAAACTAGTAGTATTGGTAGCTACTAGGCAGTAGGTATGCTTGTAGAAGACTTACGTTGTATCATTTTGTCCTTTGAATTCTCCTGAAGACAGGCCTTATTTTCTGCATTTTACCGCTGAAGCTCAGAGATTGGTCTAAGATCAAACCAGACATGGTGGC
This sequence comes from Cavia porcellus, assembly GCF_034190915.1. NCBI lineage: Eukaryota > Metazoa > Chordata > Mammalia > Rodentia > Caviidae > Cavia > Cavia porcellus. The sequence goes on along the minus strand of NW_026947508.1, from coordinate 20,864,550 downwards.
TCACACAGTTGTAAGGCTGAGGCAGGATGATTGCCATGAGTTTGAGGCCAGCCCTGGGCTACATAGTGAGTTCAAGGCCTGCCTAGTGAGACCCTGTGTCAGAAAACCCAAAAATAACTGGCCTAAGGTCATATATATTGTGGCTCACGGATACGTGCCTTTGGGTTCACCAAGGTTAGTAGGTTACTTGTTTATTTATTATTTTATGTAGTAAGCATCCAAATGAATGTTAGCTTTAAAAAAGAAAAAACTGACATGGAGATTCACGGCAGGACTTCTACCACTCAGATTTCTTTGTCACCCTCCCAAGAGTGCTGGGGGTAGAGGCAGGGATGGTCTTAATGTCCAAAGAGCTATTAACTGTGGGCCACAGCGAAGGAGAACTAGCCCAAGTGCAGAACGTTCTCCTATAGGTGGCATAGTCTAGTGAAAGGTAAGAAATGGAAGTGGCTCCGCTTGGTTGTACAATGACATATTGAAAATATTGACGGGACTCTTGGCGAAGGTATACATACAGATGTGGTCTTATTTGAGATGAACCATGCAGATTCAGAAAAAGGGTATAGTCCTGAAGAGTTCCCAAGACAGTTCAGAGGATAGTTCAGAGTCCAAGGAGAATGATGCTAGTACCCCCTATGATGTCACTTTGAATAATATTAAACTTCCTGATTCAGAAGATAGAAAAGGCAAGATTGTCATTTTGGACAGTCTAGCAACTAAAGATAAGGAACAGTGAATTAAATGATCTAAAAAGAAACAGGTAACACATATCTGCTAATTCTGTGTGGAGCGATACAAAATGAATGTCCTGCGTTTCTGGTACCTACATTGCTTTTATGTGTTTAAAAAAAAGTTTTAGTCAAATCTAACAGTCAAGCAAAGAACAGTTGATGAATCAGGCAGCGCTCCAAATGGAAAGGAATTCACAGAGTATCACTATGTAGCAAGGGTAATGTGATTTTATAGCTGCACTCAGAAGTGAAGCCTACAGATAACTTGAGTAGTTTATGTTGAGGCCTTTCCCTTGGTTGGACATGGTGTGAGATTGGCTAAAGCTCAGTTGTTCATGTTTGGCTGAAATCCAGCTATTTGTTACAAAATACATTCCTATTTCAGCTGTTGAAGACTTTCTTTGTGAGTCAAGTTATACACTATGATTATAATTTCTAAGTTTTTCCCAATTGCATGACTCTAGTTAACAAAGTTTATCAAAATAATTTGAAGAGGGGCTGGGATATACCTCAGTGGCACAGTGCCTGCTTGGTAAGTGCAAGGTCCTGAGTTCAATTTCTGATACCCCCCCCCCTCAAAAAAAATGGAAGATTTTGAGTGTTTCATTACAAAAATGATGAACGTTTGCAGTGATATGTTAAATTACCCCTGATTTGACCATTACATCGTGTATACAGATATCAAAACAATATTTTATACCCCATAAGTTTTTGGTTTTTTGGTACCAGGAATCAAACTCATGACTGCATTTGCCAGGCAGGCACTTGTGCCATTGAGCTAACCCCCTGGCCCTACCCCATAAATTTTTGCAATTATATGTGTGTAAATAAATAAAAAATAAAAATCCTGGTTCTTGTATTTAATAGTGATTATACAAAAAAATTAAATTTGATGCAAGTAGTTGCATCCTTGTGAGGATGATATCCAATCTATTTGCAGTTTGATTTCAGGACCTCTTTTTCCTACTTCTAAAAGTATAGCTTGGTATAATATACTTATTGAAGAGAAATTCAAATTAATCATACTTCAAGAATTTTAATAATACCTTGCCAGGTGCAAATACCTTGCACAAGCCTGTAATGTCAGCTGTTGAGGAGGGTGAGGTAGGAGAGTTGCAAGTTCACAATCAGCTTGGACAACATTATTTAACAAGACTCCTCTCAAAAAATAGAAAAGGACAGGGAATATAGGTCACTGTGAAGATCCTTGTTTCAACCCCCAATACCACTTTTCTACCAAAAAAAGCAAAATTAGAATGGAAGTCATTCTTGGTTTAAACAGGAAGCCCTGTCTGGGATTTAGCTCAGCGGCATAAGTTCCTGCCGTGCAAGCGTGTGGTCATGAGTTCAATCCCTGGTACCCAAAACAAAACAAAACCATGAAGCCTTTCTGTGATGCCTGAGAAAAGGGAAATAAAGCTGTGCCCTGTGATTATGATGACTCCCACTGTCCAGATGTTTGTTTGTTTGTCTGTTGAGACAGAGTAGTCTAGGCTGGCCTTGAACTTACAATGTAGTCCAGGCTGGCCTTGAACTTATAGCAATCCTCCTGCCTCAGCCTCCCAAGTGTTGGCATTACAGGCTTGTACTACCATACCTGGCTTAGATGCATATTTTGAGTCATGGGTAAGGACTAGGGATTCCTAAACAAAACACAGTGATCTTGCTGTACTGCAGACCTTGTGGTTTAAGGGAGGCTAAGGTGTTGAAAGGTATGAGGCAGGGTTCTGGAGAGGTGAGAGCTATGTCAAAAAATAATCTCCATAGGTTCTCCTTGAGTCTGCTGACTAACACTGCAGAATCAAATTCCAGGTAGTTTGAAAGATGACCAGAAAGTGATGAGCTAACTAGATCCTAGTGCAGGAAAGTGTGTGTTTCTGCCATCCATAGTAGAATCCACGTGGTTCATTTAGGGTATTCAGTAGAAGCTAAGAGTGACCATATTTCAGTACTGTACAAAAACATCCCTAAAGACAGGCTACTAACGAAATCTCTGCATAAATCTTGAAAACATGCTTCAGAACTATCAAACTGAACGAAAAGTAGCTTAACTGGCTACCAGAATGAAGTCCAACATTCTTGAAGGCAACAAAGTTGGCATTCAACAGTGTAAAACAATGTCCACCATCCCATCAAAAGTTACAAGACACAGCAGAAGCTGTGGTCAAGAACTAGAAGGACAATCAGTATAGTAATAGAAAATAGATTCAGAAATGACAGAGATGATGGAAACAACAGGTAAGAGTATTAAGACAGCTTTTATAGCTATGTTCAAGTAAAACAGCATATTGGGAGGTAGAAACATAAGCTTTGCAAATTGTGTAGTATAGTTTTGGTTTGGCTATTTTTTCTCTACTGTAGTACTGGAGGTTTTTTTTTTTTTTTTTTTGTATTAACCTTTCCTACTGGTACATTTTAAATATACATACATATTGATAGCATTCATCATAGGAAATTTGTACCTGTATATGATATATCTTTTTCCTCCCCCCCCCCCTTCTGGTTTTCTTTCTCATTTGAACATTATCTTCCCATTTTCCAATGTGTATTAAACATTTTGGTCCTTATTTACACTTGCAGTTTCTCACACTCAAGAAACAATGTGATATTTAAACATTTATGTCCTATTTACTTCAATTAAGAGTATGGTCTCAAAGTGCATCCATTTAACTAGTCTTATCTCAAGATTATCCTTTATGGCAGAATAGTACTCCATTGTATTAGAAACCACACATCTTCTTTCTTTCATTGGATTGATGGGCATTTGGCCTGTTTTCAAGATTTAGCTATTACAAATTGTACTTATAAACATAGGTGTGTGTATATTGCTGCAAAATGATGCTTTTAATTCTTTTGGGAAGATACCAAGAAGGTCAATAGCTGGGTCAAATGGAAGGTCTAGTTTTAGTCTTTTGAAAAATCTCCACACTGATTTCCACAGTAGTTACATGATATAGTCCTGGAGTTTGAATCCAGGGCCTTTACTTTGAGCTACACCCTCAGCCTCAGCCCATTTGTAACATTTTGATTGATTGATTGATTGAGGCTGGCTTTGTAGTTCAGGCTGGCCTTGAATTCATGACATCCTCCTACCTCTGCCTCCTGAGTGCAGGGATTACAGCTGTGCGCCACCATGCCAGCTATTTTTGTTCTTAACATGGTGTTTATTTGATAAAATTTGAATATTCTGTTGTAAATCTGTATTTCAAAATCATACCCCTTTATGCAGCAAAGAATTTTTTTTTTTTTTTTTTTTTTTGTGGGGAAGGTAGACTGGGAGATTAACCCCAAGATTTTCCTTGCACAAGGTAGGCAAATGCTATACCACTGAGTTACAACCACTGTCTTTTTTAAATCTTTATTTATTTATTTATTTATTTATCAGTACTGGGGATTGAACTCATGACTGTGTGCTTGCAAGGCAGGTGTTTATGCCACTGAGCTAAACCCCAGTCCCTTAAATATTTATTTATTTATTGTCTTTTTCATTTTTATCGGTACCCGGGATCAAACTCACGACCACCTGCTTGCAAGGCAGGTGCTTATGCCACTGAGCTAAATCCCCAGCTCCCTTAAATCTTTATTTTAAAATGAAGTCTCATTCTTGCTACCCTGTGTTGGGGTTCCCCCACCCATCCATGAAATCCAGTGCCTTTGTACTGAACTATATCACCAGCCTTTGTTAGCTTTTATTTTTTGAAACAGGATCTTGCTAAATTACTCTGTGGCCCAATTTGGGCCCCTTCTTTGTGTCTTTTAGTATCTTGATAAATACTCATTGATTGATAAGAGTGCTATAATTAGTAGATAGGCATTAATACAACCTGAAGCTTATTAAGAAATGGTGTTATTATGGTTAATAATCACATATGAGAGCAGTGCAAGTGCTGGGTAGGTGCTAACCATTCTACAACCACCATGACACTGCTGCTATTGCTACTATTTACTGCTACTGTCATTTTATCTATTCTGTGACACACATTGTTGTAAGCATTTAATACATGCGTCATTTTATTTTTCTTTACAGTAACCTTATAATTGAGAAGTTGTTATACTAACTTAGCAGGTTAGGAAACAGAGCTTAGACTGCTTGCCAAAGTCCCAAAGCTAAAATAACAGTGGTGTCTGCTTCTCTCTTTCTCAATTTTGTATTTTAGAAAATGTTTTTTTTTTTTTTTCATTTGTATATGGGAATGTGTGTGTTTGTCTAGACAGGGTCTTGCTCTGTTGTCCAGGCCGGCCTTGAAGTTGGGGCAGTCCTCCTGCCTCAACCTCCCAAGGCCTATGATTACAGTCATTTTACCACCATGCCTGGCTATTTTTCAGATTTTTGAGACAAGGTCTTGCTGTGGTACCCCAGCTGATCTCCAGCTCTGGCACTGAAGCAACTCTCTCTCCCTCTGCCTCTTGAGTGCTGGCACTGCGGGCACATATCACTGCACCTGGCTCACCTGTGTCTCTGAAGTTTATGCTCTTGTTGCTCTGCCTTGCTGCTTATTAGATTTTGAGAGCTTTGGTAAACAGGGCGCAAGGAAGAGAACAGATACTTATCTTTCCCTCTGCTCAAGGACTTTTCCTTATAAATCCCATGTTCTGAGTGGTAAATAGAACTTGTAAGAGGAAGTAGATGTACAGCTCCCTGACTTTTTGTTTCTGGTGGTTTGACTGTTTATGACAGATGAGAATGTGACACTTTTTCAGGCATGAATTCTTGTTACACCTAGCAGAGCAGAGTAATTGATTTGGAATTACATGGCAGTGTATTCCATATTTCCACTCCTTGTTGCTCAGATGTAGTTTTGATTGGAAAGTCCCTCCTCTCACTCAGGTTAGTATATGAAGAGTCATATCTCAGAACTCTTGCTTTTACTTGCGCCATGACCACACAGTGTTTGTATATTGCCCTGAGCTGTCAGCAAAACATTTTGCTGAATTTCTTTTTTTGTTATGACTGTGTAACCTTCTTTTCCCTTGCCTTTCTCAGTTGTGTAAAGTCAGTTTCTTTTTTGGGTGTTCTGTCTCAGAGGGAGCAGTAACTGCAGAGAGAAGCTAGACTATGAAGTGAGACATCATAGAAATTAAAATGGTTATATAGTTGGCAAAACGAAATGAAACTTAGTGTCTGACATGCAGTTTGGCACTGATCATCTCATTCTTCCTTCACTTTTAAACCTGCCACGTATCTAATACTCTAGTGGGTAGTCCAATGTCTTGCCTATAGAGAATTTAACCTAGATAATACTCGCTGCTACTTACTTGCAAGAGCCAGGAAAAAAAAATTACACCCTAGTACCATCATCCATCCCTAAGTAAGAAAGTAAAATGTAGTAAGACCCTTTCATGACTCCCCCCCAAAAAATAAAGAAAGAAAAAAATGAAACAAAAAGCCACCTGGGTGTTCACATGCAGATGCAGCATTAGACTTTAGGGCTTCATTTTGTCAGAAGTATTGAACACACGTCCAGGTTTACCTTCCTATGAGTTACTTGTCTCAGATTTTTGGGTACTAGCAACTAGAGATCACTTTTCTGTCATTAGCCATGAATTTTAAAAAGAAGCATTTAAACATGAAAAATACTTGAATTGAGCTTTGTGTTGTTCATATATTTCTAGTATTCCTTTGATTTGTTGAAGTTTGCTGCTTGTATGGGTAGAAGGGATGGGGCTTTTTTTTTTTTGGTCTTTTTCGTTTTTATTGTATCCCGAGCCCCGGGGCATTGTTTTTTTTTTTTTTAAGAGCAGCTTAGTTTTTCATGTTAAACTCCTATGTAAATTTAATGTTCAATTGATTGGTATGGGTGAAAGAAATCTGGTATACACTAATGTTAAGAATAGCATTTCTAGGGGCTGGGGATTTAGCTCAGCGGCATAAGCGCCTGCCTTGCAAGCAAGCAGTCATGAGTTCAATCCCTGGTACCGATAAAAAGGAAAAAGACAATAAATAAATAAATAAATAAATAAATAAATAAATAGAATAGCATTTCTAGGGCTGGGGATTTAGCTCAGTGGGCATAAGCGCCTGCTTTGCAAGTGCGCAGTTGTGAGTTCAATCCCCTGTACCAAAAAAAAAGAATAGCATTTCTGGAGAAAACTATTCCTAATTATATTTGTTTCATCAAAAAGTAAGTTTGAAACATTTCATACCATACCATTTTGATGACTTGGGGACTCCTAGATCTTGATACTAGAATGGAAAAATAAAATGAACTTTGTGTCTCTAACTGAAAGTCATAAATTACAACACTGTAGATCCTGTAGAATTAAGTGGATCCAATATGGAGCTACAAGAAATATTTTATGTGAATAAATTTTTTTAGCAGAAAATACTTTACAAACAAAGTCTCAGTTTCATGTAGCGTCTCTTAAGCATTTTTAGTCTAATTCACAGCAGTCGCCAGTCACCATTAGACTAAGAACTAGATCCCAAGCTTCCAACAACACAATCGAAATGTTTTTTCTTATGGATCCTATTAAAAACAGGTGGATCCTACTAAGCCTAATTTTTGTCACTTACAGGGAAAATTTTTATGGAAAAGTTGATACTAGAACAAACCATAGGTGAAGTGATACCTCAGTTTTTTAGTCCCCCTACTCTGCCCAATTTTAGTTCTAAGAGCAGAGCAATGATGAGAGCCTGAAGAGTAATGAAGGTAAGAACAAAAGATGGATTGTCCCCAAAAGAGAATAGAAGCTCTGGGGTTACCAACTTTGTATGCATGGTCCTTGAGAGACAGTTGCTCAAGGAATAAGTTTCTGGCTAAATCAAGTGAGAACGTCCCCTACATTGATTGAATGTAGGCCCAGAATTGATCTCATTCCTTTAGAAATTAGAAATCTTGTTTTAGATCACAAGTAAGCTCTTTTTCATGGTTCTCATAGCCACGTACTTCATCCACACCAGAAGTTCCATTTCTGTCCTGCTAGCTATTTCAGACATTGTCTTAGTGACCCAAACTGATTGTCAGTCCTAGTGTCTGGAGAGAGGTGGTTATATTTGTCAATTCAGCCCCACCCTGTGTTTCAACAGGAAGTGGGTGGGTGCTTAAGCCTATAATGAAGTATTTTTTCCTTGTAGTTACTGCATGGTATTGAGTACTGTTAATATGCAACAGTAAATTCATACTTTAAACATTTTAGTATACCAGTAAGGCCATGTGTTGTTTGTTATTTTGAAGTCACATGGTTATTTGGCTTTCCAGTTAAAATTTTTGAAATCCTGTGGAACACATACTTTTGTGGAGTTTGGTTTGTTTAGAGCACTGGGGATTGAACCCAGGGTCTTGAACATGCTAACTGCAACATCTCCAGTCCAAATGTGTATTTTTTAAATTACAACTTTTTTCAAAAGTGTATTTTTTATCATAAAGAAATTTGTCTTAAACAGGAAACTACAAAGTAAACTTTGTATGCCCCCAATCTAAAGTGCTATTAAATAGAGAACAATGGGAAATACTGAAGCGAAAGCAGAAGTCCTGTTTGCCACAAATACAAATCCCCACATGTCCCCATCCCCTGCTATGCTGATCAGCATTTTAGGGTTATGTTTCAAAGAGGAACTGCCTTGAGAAGCATTTCTGTTGTGATGGTTATTGCTGTAGCTCAGATATACTTGTTTTTTGGATGTGACTGTAGAAACCAGCAGGTGTTATCAGTGACCTTGGCTCTCAGTGCAGCATTGTTTATTTATCATAAACAGCTAGTAATAATCATCATTGCCAGAACGAGCAGTCATCTGTCTTTTGTCCTAGTAATAACCAGAGTCTAGAGAGTAGGGTACAGCTGAGTGTCTTTTCCCTCCTCTCACATGGATCCTTACTTTATAACATTCTGTCCCCCACCACCTCCACACCTGCATCACCCCACCTTACCCCAGGCTGTTGAGAGCAGAGTTATAAGAATTAAAAAAGTAGGGAGATGACAAAGTCTGTTTTTAACTTTACCCTGCCAAATGTGATATGTAAATAATCCCTGGTAACTTCCAATATATAGACTTGTTTGTTTGCCCTTTTTGTTATTATTCTTTTGGTGCAATATATACACTTAAGAATCTCACTTTCTTAAAATTTAATATTTTGGTAGGAATGGGTATAGAACCCAGGGTCTTCATAAGGTACTACATCCCCACTCCTTTTCAGTTTTGAAACAGGGATTCACTACACTGGCCAGTCTAGATTCCATTTATAACCCTCCTGTGTCATCCCCCTAGACTGCTAGGATTATAGGCATGGACCACCACACCCACAAAGAATCTCACTTTTCATGAGGATATAGAAGAACCTCTCAGCTGGGCATGGTGGCACATGGCACCACTATAGGAGAAATAAGGCAGGAGGATATCACAAGTTCAACCCTAACCTAGGCGATTTAGTAGCAAGATCATCTCAAAATTTTGAAAGGCTCAAGACATAAATCTCTCCTCCCTTAAAACATAAATAGGGCCGGGAATTTAGCTCAGCAGCATAAGTGCCTGCCTGGCAAGTGCAAGGTCATGAGTTCAGTCCCTGGTACTAAAAAAAAAAATTTTTTTTGAAAGGTTGGAGATGTGCTCAGTGCAAAGGCCCTGGATTCAACACATGCACACACATGCATGCATGCACACGCACACGCACACGCACGTGCACACACACAGCATGTCATCTAAGTTTTCTTTTCCAGGCATGACTCCTATCATGGCACTAACAGTCCAGACTTCTCAGTATACTGGCAGGCCATGGCTTGAAACAAATATCTCAAGTCTTTTGTTTGGAACTCATTTCCTTGGGCTGAAATTAGGGGTGAAGACGAAGATTATGGCAAGGTCTGGCCTGTATGTCTGAAATTGGCCCAAAAGCCTAGTTTTTCCTTTGGACTTCTTGGGACAGATCAATCGGGAACTCTCCCAGGGTATAAAAACTTGCATTTTAGACAGATCATTCTAACATAGGCATAGAAGTTATATTGAGGCAGGATAAAGCAACTGAGAAACTTTGCAGGCTCAAAAGAGAGAAGAATGGCCAATCTTAAGGGTCAGTGTGGATTTTACTGATCGCAGTAACTGAAAGAATCTAAACGTAGAGAAGAAACTTGATTAACAGGCATGTTGTACAGCCTTAGACTTGCTTCTGATCTGGTATTCAGAATACAAGTGCATGTTGGCTAACAGAAGAGATTAAAATAGTTTAGATAGATGCAGATCCAGAAATACTAGAGCTGGGAAGCTTTTGAAAGATCGTTTAGCTTAATCCTTTTATTTTGTAGATGAGGAAACTGAAGCCCACACTGAGAATTATAACAATTTTGATTTATAAGGCACTGAAAATGTTATCCAGTTGACCTCCCAATACTTTCTTACATTGTGGGAATTTCTCCCTCAGCATGGTAGATAGCAAGCCATCCAGATGCTGGAGAAACTCATACCATATTTAAAGAAAATTCATTCTATTATAGGATAACTTTAATTAAAAAGAATGAGATAAAATGAAATTTACTTCCCTATAACTTTTACCTTCTCAGCAATTCTTATTTCTCTCCTGTGTAACATCTCCCAAAGTAAGACCTTCTCAAATCCTCAAATTAACAAACATTACTACAGCATATACTTTTCTTGATCAAAGTAAAGCATGACTGAAAAGAGAACTGATTCCATAAAGACAGAGTACTTTACTTTTTCCTATATCTGGAGTTTATGTTTTTCTACCTAAGAACCACAATTTTCTTGATCGTTATGACTTTTTTTTTTTTTTGAGACAGTCTTGCTTCAACTCGCTTTGTAGCCCAGGCTGACCTGAACTCATGGCAGTCCTCCTGTGTCAGCCTCCCAAGTGCTACTACACCTGGCTGTCACTTTTTTTTTTTTCCCTTTAATGCTGGAGGTAGAACCCAGGTCTCTACCCTATGCTAAGCTGCCAGGGAGCTGTTTCCCCAACTAGTTCACTCCCTTTTTATTTCTGTCGCTAGCACATACATTTAACTCTTTTCACAACACTTTTAGTAAGGAAACATACTTTTTATCACTTAATTGTACAAAACTATAAAGAGAGAGCAGTGAATCGGGCTGAAGGACCAGACTCAGTCCTACAACTTGTCTGTAGTTTCTCAGTTCATGTGCTATGGTGGTATGATGGGCCTTTCTGTTTGTACTCTCTCCTTTTGAGCCTGCAAAGTTTCTCAATAAGTTCTTACCACCAGCCTTCTGCTTATGTTAGAATGATTTGTCTAAAATTCAAATCTGATCCTGTACTTCCTTAATTCAGAGGTTCCTCAACACTCAGTGTTTTACAAAGTTTCCTCCAGTAAAATGCTACTGATGGTGGAGGAACCTTTCTCAACTGGAGTTCCATAAGACAATTAAGCCCTAACACCATTAGGCATCTGTTGTCTTAATTTTTTCCCACTATATCTGGAATGGTGCTAGTTATGTACAGTCTTAAAGAGAATTGAAAAGACAGTCTCTTTAATTATTTTCTTTGTTCTGTGGTTCTGATGGGGAACCCAGTTATGAAAGACAGGAAGAGAAAATGTCTTTTTCAAGAGGTCAAAGAGCATAGCTGGGAGCAACTTCAGAAGAGAGGCCATCAAATTTCATTGGAATCTAGGGTTTTATCTTTAAATTTTTTATGGGACTATTGCATTCTACCACATAATATGTTCATGGTTTAAAGTGTTTTAAAATATTTATCAATGAATAAAATTGATTCTACAGAAAGATTTGCCTGTGGTCTGTGGAACTATAAGTAATTACCCTCTTTAAAAAAACTTTATAGAGGGCATTTTATATATGTTTTATTATTCAGCGTCTCTAGAAAAATGCCCAAGATCACACAGTTAGTAAGATGTCAGTCTAAGGTACAAAATCCATGTTCTTCTCAACTCTAAAGCCCATGCATTTTCTACAGCTTGAAGCTAAATTGAATCAAGAACTTGGAAGACTCTTTGCCCATTTCTAAGTTTATCTTCGCTGGAATACGGAATTTTTTTGGGTTAAGTTACTATTGTGGATCAGATCATGCATAATTTCATACTTTTTATGCAGAAGACAGCCAACCCTTGACTATCTAAAAGAAAAATGAGCAATAGTGCAGGTATTTCCATACAACGGGGAAATCTTATTGGTGCCTCAGAAACAACCTAAATGGCTTTTTAAAAAATAGATGTATTTTTCTTTTTGTCTTGTTGGATATTGACACATTGTTATTTCTTGAATACTCTCCAGCTGCTCCCTACTTTCATTGAGCCCAGGGCTTTGTGCATGGTAGACAACCAGTGTGCTAATGAGCTACATCTTCAGCCCTTTAAAAACTTCATTTTGAGCTGAGCATGGTGGTATACACCTGCAATCCCAGCACCCAGGAGGCAGAGGCAGGAGGATTGCTGCAAGTTTGAGGCCAGCCTAGGTTTCATAGTTTCAAGGCCAGTCTGAACTACATAGTGAGACACTGTACCAAAAACAAAAAAAAAAAAAAATTTTTTTTTAAGCCTTGAGACAAGGCTATGTTAAGTTGCCCAGGTTGTCCTTGAACTCACAATCTTCCTGCCCAAGTAACTGGAGTATAAGCATGGACCACTAGACCAATAGAGCTGGGGTTTTACCATCTTGCTGTTAAAACTTTGATTCCTGCCTGGCATGGTAGCACATGCCTGTAATCCCCTCACTCAGGAGGCTAAAGCAGGAGGATCACTACAAGTTTGTGGCCAGCCTGGGCGTTATAGTAAACTCAAGGCTACCCTGAACTATACAGTGAGATTCTGTCTTAGAAAAAAACTTTGATTCTAGGCAAACCCCACACAGATAATGAGAGTTATCTCCATTTGTGGCTGCTTACTCAAGACACTTGGGAAAGCATCCACGTTATAGTACTCAGATATTAGAATTTGCCCTTGTCCCCAGTCTGACATTTACATAGCCATTGGTAATCCAGTTTCCATTAGATGTCAGAGGGAAAGTCTGGAATGTGCTGGCAGTGGTCACATTCAACACACAGAATTTCAATGTGATCTGTTTCCTTTAGCTCCTCTGAGAAGCTATAACAGTACTCTTAATAGTAGGAGCACAGTAATTTCATTACCTGGCTGAGTTCTGAATTCCTAGTTCTTTCAGAAGTTTTGAAGTCTGGAAATCTAAGGGCATCCTGAGTATGATATACAGAGTCCTATCAGATTGTTTTATCTGTAACCTCTTGCCTGTTTATTACGGACTCTTTTTTACCATGTGTTACTGAAGATTGCATCTTAGTTCGGGTACTCTTTACATTAAGCAAAACAGAGAGAGAGATAAACTGGAGAGTCAGCAGTTCAGATTATAAGACCTGTTGAGTCAAAGGAGAAACTTAGCAGAATGGAAATCATTTCCTAAGATGGTAGACAAGTCTTCAGGAAACACCTCTGCACCCCAAAGATAGGCACAGCTGCCACATAGTAGCTGTTAAAGGGAGGTTCAAAGTTATAAGCAAACAGCTGATTCTCTTGGTTCTTGAGCTGTTGCTGTTAGTGACAGGAAATCTTGTTCCCCAAGCTACTGGCTTCCTGTTTTATTTTTACTTGTTGCAGATCAGAATGTCCATAATGAGGAGCAGTCTGTTTCAATGGGCTCTACTCTCTCTTTGAGCTTAGATGACTTTTTGTTTTGTTTTTGTGGTTTTGTTTTGTTTTGTTTTCACCCCTCTTGGTCAGATAATAGTTGGTTCACTTTTAAGGTCTATGATAGCTTGGCTTAAGCATTTTGTATTCACAATGAACTTTGGTGATGAGCTGATGTTTTAAGATTTGATGTAAGTAAAACTTTTTAAATTTTTAAGAGGGATTGATAATGTTGGGGGCTGCTTGTATTGGTTTTCTTTATACCTTATCTTTTAACATTTGAAGTGAATTAACCATTTTCCCTAGCATGAAAACCATTATGTCATTTTAGATTTCTCGAGTTTCACAAGATGGAGAAACAGGACCAGTGAATGGGGGACATAGCTTAGAGGCATAAGTGCCTGCCTGACAAGTGCAAGGTCCTGAGTTCAATTCTCGGTACGCAAAAAAACCCCCCAAAAAACAAAACAAAACAATGCAGGACCAGACCAGTGTGCCTTGATTGCAGTCACACTCATTTTGTTGAGACTGAAACTTCTTCCTAAATTTGTAATTAGAAAAATTTAAATGTAGAACAATAACTCAGCATGAGTCTAGTGTACTGGAGGATTTCCTAGGACAAGGGACTCAGCCTAGGGATAAGAAGAGTAACTGAAAGGCTTCTGAATCCAGACACTTTATGCTGACTCTAGAGCCCTTTGGCCTATGTGTATTGAACTGAGTAGGAGAGAAAGGCAGTTGAGTAGAAGAGAAAGGACCAGGGAATCTTATAGCACAGTTGGCACAGCATCATGTTTGACATATTGAACATGTAAAAATTTCCTTGATATTCTTTCATTCTGTCAATTTATAGACTAAACTTTAGTAGTGTTAATAGATACTGGCAGCTAGTATTTAGTTGTACATTAACAGTCACCCATCCAGGAAGAATTGGAGAAATCATGTCTTGATGTGTATCGATGGAATGACTGTTGACAGCTTGATTTCATTGTGAAGATTATCAGATGACAGAAGCTCTTTTTTGATCCTTATAATGGGTGGCCTAGAACCTGATCTGTTTTGGTTATGGACCCCAACGATACCATTCAGTGTCTGCTGAACGAGCTGTTTTCTAACTGTGCCTCCTTGCCTCTGGGGACTCTTGGTTGGAGCAGTAGTTGTGACTTTGAGGTTTTTCTGTTCCCTGTGTACCTAGCTAGCAGTCACCAGTTCAGAATTTCTAAATTTATATGGCAAGTCTTCTAATAGCAAACCTTAAAAAAGATGGGGCTGGGGGGTTAAAAAAAAAGAAAAAAAAAAGGGAGAGTAAAGGTTTTTTAAAAGCTGTTTTAGATCAGAGCAAAACCAAAAGAAAAAAAAAAAAAAACCCTCATACAGCCCTAGTGTGCCTGGAATTTGTGGTTGAGTAATACTTTCCTGTTATTTCTTTTTTAGGTTGTTTTTCATCATTCAGAACATTGCCTGAAGCAGGTCCGCCATGCCGTTAGTAACTAGGAACATCGAGCCAAGGCACCTGTGCCGTCAGAAGTTGCCTCGCGTTAGAAACGAGCTGGAATGCGTGACCAACATCGACCTGGCAAATGTCATCCGACAGCTGGGCAGCCTGAGTGAGTGCCTCGCAGAGCCTGTACTTTGCCCTCAGGGGTCGTTGGTGCTCTTTATTTAGTTCTCTTCTCCCTTATTCCTATTTCTCCCCCATCTGCCTTCCCAAGGTAATGCAAAAATGTATCCCATCCCCCCTTCCCAAAGAAAAGCTCCTTTTTTTGGTACAGATTTTTTCCTTCTACCTTTTCTTCATCTACCACCACCCTGTAGGTTCCCTCTACCTTACCCCACACCTGCTTCAAAAGAAATCTGTGAGAAGGGTAGCAGGAAGGACTGCAGCAAAAACTGCAGATGGAATGACAGAGCAGAATTCTGTGTGTAAAGTGGGAGGTTCACAGAACACTGTCTTGGGTCGGGGAATGTGCCTGTAATTACACGAGCTGTTCTGTGTAGCCTGATTTTGTTGAAATCTCAAATGTGCCAATAGTCTTAATCAATACCCTCCCCTCTTTCTTCCCAAAAAGGAGTAAAGTAAACATGCACTCAGAGGCATTTTGACAACTTGTCTACCCTGATATACATTTAATTGTGCCACAAGCCCCCAGGTCCAAGTTCAGGGTACAGATCAGTTCTGTAGTCTCTGGGATATTGGGAGTTTTGCAAGCTGCATGAACACAGTGACACAAATAGTATCTGGAGCCTTTCTTCTCTAGGAGAAAGATGGGGGCTAGCCCAGTCTGTTTTGGAGCTGAAAGAATCCCAGCATGACTGCATTTTTTTTTTTAATTGGCAAGAATGAATGAGACTGCCTTGGGTGGGGTACAGGCATGTGGTTTAGATTTCATTCTGAATCAATCTGACTCTTTGCTTAAAGTCGAGGTATGGAAGGGCAGATGCTCCAGTTGGCTGTGCATTTGTCTAATGCCACCCCTGCTCCCATAAGCACCTCCAGCAAAATGCCATTTGAGTGATCATCCTTAGCAGAAGCATCTTGGTGTGAATTATTTCAGACATTTCACCCCTCCTATCACATCACTGTCCTTAGTGAAGGCAAACAAATATCAAGATAGTCTGTGTTTCCCCCAGATAATAATAGGCCCTGCCTTTAAAATAGGAGCCTGAGGAGACAGTGCTCTGTGACCAGATGATGTATGGAGTTTCAGATACCTAAGCCTTCACCTAGCACAGGGACCATCTCAGTTGATCCAGGGCTTAGGGAAACCTGGATGGAGCGTCACGAAGAAATGAAGCCCCGCAGTGCCTTCCTTATACAAAGGAGCATTGACAGTAGCGCAACAGCAGTGCGGCTGACAGTGAGGCACGAGAAAGCTGCAAAGCCTCGCTGCTTTTTAAAAGCATCATTTCTGCTCCTTTCACCCCGAGAAGGCCGAATGAGTGAAAGTCAATCACATACTGGTTCTGTCTCCATAGGACAAAGAACATCTAGCTAATGCTTCTTACTGTCCCTAGGAGTTACGCTTCCTCTCAGGTGCTTTCCAGGGTAGTGTTGATGGAAGCCATTGTGGACTCTCCTACTTGTACTCAGATCACTTAAGGGACCCAATCTGAGGGCCAGGGTCAGCTTGTGCTTAAGAAACCAAGATTTTCTCACATTTTGGGTCTAACTAACCCTTTGTTCTTCTGTTAAAGTGTGTTGAGCATATTTCATGTGCTATGCTGAAGATACACTGCTAAGAAATGCTTTCTGCCTTTCAGAAGCTTATAATCTACCAGGGGAACAACAAGAAATTATTCATATGGAGAATTTGACTTGGTTATGTGCTAAAAGCTAAGTTTCGATGAGATCTTAACATAATCTCATTTAATCTTTTTTGTAATCATATGGAGATAGGAAGTCCTATTCCCATTTTTCAGATGAAATGAAAACTTCAAGAGCAACATGAACTATACAGTGAAATCCTGTATGAAAAAGCAAATAGACAAATAAAAAGTTCTTTGAAAGCCAGACAGACAGCATTTTTTGAGTAGCATTGTGACCATCCAGGAAGATGGAACCCCCACCTGGGTCATTAGGAAATTATGCGACGAGACTGGGTTTTCTGACTGTATTGGACTGGAAGGGTAGCACATGATATCAGGGAACTCAGACTTCAATGAGAACCACTGCATTTTTTTTTTTTTTTTGTCTTTTTCCTTTTTATCGGTACCAGGGATCGAACTCACGACTGCCTGCTTGCAAGGCAGGCGCTTATGCCACTGAGCTAAATCCCCAGCCCCCCCCCCCCTTTTTGTCTTACCACTGCATATTTTTAAAAATCAATTTTACCTGTTCAGCTTTCACATAACATTTCTTTTGAAGGGCTCTGTTAAAAGGGGGGGAAAATTGAAGGCTGCTCTGAAATCTTTTGCAAAATATAATGTCTGTTATGAATGTTCTGATGTTTTGGGGTCTCTCTCAATCATCCAAATGAGTGAAATTTAACTCTTAACAAAATAGTTTGGTTTTCTCCTATTTGAACATCATATTACTAATTCTTTTTTCTCTCTCTCTCTCTTTTTTTTTTTTTTTTTTTGTTACTGGGGATTGAACTCACAACCTGGTGCCTGCCAGACAGGCACTTATGCTGCTGAGCTAAATCCCCAGCCCTGAACATCATACTTCTATTTTCATTTGCTCTTTTTTGTTGTCATTGTGTTGTTTTGTGTTTTCGGTACTAGGGCTTGAACTCACAATCTCACACTAGCCAGGCAGGTGCTTGTGCCGCTGAGCTAAATCCCTGGCCCCATACTTCTGTTTTCAGAGGTAATTTTTAGCAGTTGAAGAATAGGGACTATTAAATCACTGCTTGGAATATTTAAAATTTCCTCTAAGCTTAAAGTTTAGGAAATTTAGATTTGTATTTCTATCTCTGTCTGTCTCTGTCTCCCTATCTCTGTCTCTGAAATAGGATCTCACTATTATTGCCCAGGCTGGTCTCAAATTAATGAGTTCATCCTGTCTCAGCCTCCAGAATAACTGAGACTGCAGGTATTTACCACCTTTTCTGGCTTACATAGTTATCCTCCTAAAAGTCATCTAGCTGGGCATGATGGTACATTCCTCTAATCCTGTCACTCTGAGAAACTAAGGCAGGGAAGACCACAAGTTCAAGGCCAGTCTGGGCAATTGAGCAGCACCTTATCTCATAATAAAAAATAGAAAAAAGGCTGGGGATGTACCTCAATATGAATGCCCTGGGTTCAGCATCTGATATATAGGAGGGGGAAAAAAAAAGTCATTTACCATCAGTAAGTAGTTATTTAAGAAAGAAATTTCTTTGTGATAATTTAAGATGTTTAGCTCCTTTAATCTTTATGATAATTTCATGAAGTAGATATAGTTATTTTCCCCAGTTTACAGATGAGGTTGAGGCTGAGAGGTTATAATTTGTTAGAGTATACAGGTATAAATAGAAAAGGCTGAGATATAAAATGAAGGTCTTTGATTTGAAATCCAGTGCTCCTTGCAGGTTCTGTTGCTCAGTCTGTGTTTGTTTTTTGTAGCACTGGGGTGGGACCTAGAACTCGAATGTTAGGCAAGTGCTCTACCACTGAACCACACTCTCAGTACCCTAAAAGAGCAGTTCTGAGTCTGCCCAGGCTTGGGTGGAAAAGATAGCAGAGAAGTCTTCATTCTGCCTTACTCCCTCTTAAGAAAGAGATCCTCATGTTATTAATTTTGTATGTTTGAGTTCTTTGTAAGATTTTATCTGGAAAAACCACCATGTCACACTACTTCACTGCTCCCACTGCTATTCGCTTCTTCATTGAGCAGGAAATCCTGAGTCCTCTCTTGGTGATCTAAGGGCAAATTGATTTGGGATTTTCTTTTCCTCTCGAACAGTTGAATGTTTTTGAGCCTGGTTTGTTTTCCATCCACAGTGTTATATATTTCTCTGCTTTAGCTTCCAAACACAGTTTTCTATTACCTGGTGAAGCATGATACACAGTATAGTTTTTATAGGAACATAGCTATATTATGGACAGGGATCAAATAGGATCTTCCACTTGCAGTGTAGAAATGCAGAGGGTTAGCCAATTTGAGTCCTTCGAGTTCCAGAGCTTCCAATAGTTGTTTAGATCATAGAACCATTCAATATGTAAGGACTTGCTCCCTTCTTGATTAAAAACTCTAGCAATCCAAAATATGCAGTTGATTGGCATCCTTGCTCTCTAGGTTATATACGAAAAATGAACTACAGTTCACCCTAAATGTATAGTTTTGGCCTTTCACGCTAACCACCACCCCCATACAGACTAAGTATTTGTAGTTTAGAGGTGAAAAATGAGAGCCTACTTTAAATAGTTCTCAAAAAAAAAATTATCTTTTGGTTGGGGACAGACACTTTTTCCTGTCTTCACTTTGCAAGTAAGAAACTCAGATGGTATATTTATTCATATACACCACTTTTCATTCCTAGTAAGTTTTCATTCCTAGTAAGAATGTGTTTTGTGGCTTGGAATGACAATATGGTGATAGTGTCAGATTGCTCTTATGTTTCTTTGGCTGCAAATTCTCCTTGCATTCCAGGGTTGAACGTGCAGAACTCTTTTTTTCTTTTGCTAAAACATAAGACATTGTAGAAAGAGACCACTGGTATATTGTTTTTCAGGGAGGGCTTGAAAGTTTCAGCTTTTTACTTGTTCCTAGAGATGTAGATTTGAAAAATCTAGAGCAAAGACTTTGAATGTTGTAGGTTATATGACATAAAGTAATCTTTTCAACTCTTAGAAGTTATGTGACTGCTGTGGGATACTGACACTGACATCTTCAAGGCCCCTCAGAGATACCACAACTCATCTTTCTTATTCAGTGGGCTTTTGAAGTTCCATTGAGGAAGTGATTTCTTATTTATCCTATTACTTGTGAACACCCAGTAGGTCCTCTTAACTCCCAGTTTGTTTTCCAGAACCATTTTACAAGGTGCTTTACAGAATAACAAGGGGGCTAAGGGCTTCTGGCAGATGTGTAGACACGTTATTTGCTTTTCCAATATTTTTATATAGTACCTTTTTAGTTTATTCAGCCTGCCTTGAGTTTAATGACTGTTTAGTTCACAAGGAAGGCTGTGTAAGTTATGGAATATATGCAGACTCTCCACACTATGGAGAATATGTCTCTATCTCCAAGGGCAAGCATGTATGCACATGCACTTGAGTGCACATGTGTGTGCATGTGTGTGTGTTTGAGAGAGGAGAATACAATCTTTAGTGGCCAGTTTTTCTGACTATTTATGTTATATCTGTGCACTAGTTATTTGGGTTCTTCGCTCTCTCCCCAGGTAAAAATGCAGAGGACATTTTTGGAGAGCTCTTTACTCAGGCAAAAACCTTTGCCTCTCGGGTAAGCTCACTTGCTGAGAGGGTCGACCGACTACAAGTTAAAGTCACTCAGCTGGATCCTAAGGAAGAAGAAGGTAAGGAAGCTGTGCTCAGCATTTGCAGGCTCTGCTGAGCAATTTCTTAGAAATTTTTTCCCTGATTTATAAAAAAGAGAAGAGAAATCACAGAGACCTATAGGGTTCTGCTTTGAAATGACACAAGCCTGGGTGTTATAAAGAAATCTTTTTATCTCTGCCACACCCCTACACACTCCCTTTCTCCCATTCCTCCAGTTCCCCTGTTCTAAGATTTCCTTTCCTTTAGTCATATTTTGCTACCATAAAAGTACTGGGAAGACTCATTCTAAGGAGAGGCCTGCTAGATGTGGTCACATAGTAAACCTTTGTGTTGCCTCATTTTGTTCAGTCGTGAAATGGCTGGGCTGCTGACAGCCTTGTGGGGCTTCCCCAGAGGGGGAGGAAAAAAAAAAAACCTGGCTGCAGACAGCCACAGCCAAGAAATGCAGCAGCTGAGGCCTCTCTGACTGGTGTGACTCAGTGTTTGTTCAAATAGCCTGTCGTCCATTTTCTAATGCCTTCCATCTTCTCTCAGTGTCACTACAAGGAATCAACACCCGAAAGGCCTTCAGAAGCTCTACCATTCAAGACCAGAAGCTTTTTGACAGAAACTCTCTCCCAGTGCCTATCTTAGAAACCTACAATATTTGTGATACTCCTCCTCCACTTAATAATCTTTCCCCTTACAGGTAATGCCTGGCTAGCTTCTTTTTTTGACCTGTGTTTAATAATATTAGATTGTCTAAAATGTCTAAAGATGCTGTTTACATTAGAAAATTGTATGAAATAGCTTACTGCTTGCCCCAGAATTGCTTGTGGCAGCAGAAGCTAGTTTATAAGCAGTTGCCACTATTGTTTAGTTTTTGAAATTCATAGTGAATGTAGTATATATTGAAAGTTTACTGTAACATTGCATGCAGCAGAGTTTAATTTGGGATGAGCCAGATCCATCTGGATCCCATCCAAGCAATTTAGTTGTGATGGAACCAAAAAGACTTTGTCACAAGGCAATTCTACAGAGTGGATCCCAGGGGCAACTTTGTAGCAAGGCTCCCACTTACTTGGAAGCCACTAGATTACCAGATGTTTGGGTGTGTTAGCGTGGCCAGCCTTGTGGACTGGCTGCTCTGGGCCCAGAGGGGTCCTTCCAGAGTTTCAGGAGTAATTGGCATTCTTCCAAGTGTCATTCACTTTTTTATTTTTTGAGCCATCCTTTGCACACATTTCCATCTGCAAGGACCTACTCTGCATGGCTGAATTTGAAAAAGAATGTAGCTTGATAGACAAATCCTCTCCCTGCTAGTAGTGTGGTAGTATTGTCATCTTGTACAAAACCACTGAAAAAGGGCAGAAGGTGAATATTTATCTTGCTTATATCCATAAATATCTGGGGAATGGATAAAAATAATTAGAGATAGCTGGAGGCAAATGTCTTCTGTCAGAAACAGGTACACTGCAAAACAGAAAGAATGTGTATGAGTACACACCCCTGTGAAAGTGAAGGAAACCAGCCTGATTCAGGAGCATCAAGTAGACACTAGGTAGTTTCCCACACAGATAACAGAGAAAGTATATGACATCTCTTCTTTCTTATTACTATATGCCCCTTGGTTTTCAAAGGGGCTAACAAGTATAGCAGAACAGAGCTTTTACTCTGTGTAGTATCTCCCTGGTCCCCCAAAGGGTATCACTATGTTGCTCAAGCTGGCCTTGTGCTACTTTTGTTTTTTTTTTTTCTCAAGCTGGCCTTGAACTCCTAGCTTCAAGTGTTCCTTCTGCCTCAGCCTTCTCAGTAGCTGAAACTACAAACATGTGCCACCATGTCTGCCTGCCTCTCACAACCTTTATCTGTGGGTCTAGTTGAGATTGCAGTGCAGAAAGGGATCACACACCTGACAGTATTTAGGGAATATGATACAAGGTTTGTAGGACAGGATAAACAAATGATATTGAGAATTTTGTTTTTCAGATAATACTATTTTCCCTTTAAATATGTGTTGTTTATTTTGTTTTGTTTTTGTTTTGGTATCAAGGATCGAACTCACGACCTCATGCTTTGCCAGGCAGGCGCTATACTTCTGAGCTATATCTCCGGCCCTCTTTTATGTGGGGTTTTTTTTTTTTTTTTTTTTTTTTTTGCCCCCTTTAAATATGTAATCTCAGAATTAGCAACTCCTCTCAGTTATCTAAACTTGGCCTAACAGACACAAGAAGTGGTATATCTAACTCAGAACAAGATTTAATATAACAGTAATGTTTGATTTAGAAATGTATTCTTTATGTTGTGATAGGATTGGAGGGCAGGTAATAGGATTATTTCTAATTCTTCATAATTTAAAATAACACTAATATAAAATTTTACCACAAAGCACATGCTTTGTAGATAGTGGGAGCTTGGCCATGCCAGAGGGGCAATTCCCAATCATTAAACTAGGCAAATAGCCCTTGTATTTTATTTTCTTTCTTTTTTCTTTTTTTTTTTTTTTTTTTTTTTTTTGTCTTTTTCATTTTTATTGGTACCGGGGATCGAACTCACAACTGCCTGCTTGCAAGGCAGGCGCTTATGCTGCTGAGCTATCTCCAACCCCCAAATAGCCCTTGTATTAACACTCAGTTTACTCTGTACTACTGTCATAATCACTAAGGTGATTTATACCTTAGGGTTCTGAAACAGCTGGTCATCTGTTAGTGTGGCCTCCTGTGGTTGTGGTGACAATAGATGCTGAGCTATTCTGCAAGCAAACAAGGATGTCCATCCAGCAAAGTGGTTGTGTGTAAGGAGTAACAGCTGTACATGTACACAGATTCATGTCTGTGTGAATGTGCATGTGATACACAGGTTTCAGGCGGGTGAAAGGCAGTAACATGTCCTTAAGAGTCCTGGGGAGTTGGTAGAGGAAGGGGAACCAGTGGCAGAAATCCCTTCTGATATGCAGGTATACAGATATCCTTTGGAAATTGTCTATAGACGTGCAGATCATTAGAAATAATCAGGATTCCTGCTGCTACTCCTTGACCTTGCAGATTCCTCTGTCAGGAGTTGAAAATAAGGCAAAGGTTCTTTTTTTTAGTACTGGGGATCAAACTCAGGACCTTGCACTTGCCAGACAGGAGCTTGTGCCACTGAGCTAAATCCCTGGCCCCAGGGCGAAGGTTCTTTTAAGAGGTAGAGTGGTGCCATTCAGGGACACTGAAATGCTGGTATGGGAGAGGAAATATATAATTGATTTGAGTGACTTCTTAATTCTTTGGTGTAAAAAGTGCTAACTGGTAGGTGTTTGGAATATCAGATTTGGTTGGGAGCTCATTTCTCTACTGACAGCTACTCATCTTCATTTCTGTCCCAGGGATGATGGAAAAGAAGCACTCAAATTCTACACCGACCCTTCATACTTCTTTGATCTTTGGAAGGAGAAGATGCTGCAGGACACCAAGGATATCATGAAAGAGAAGAGAAAGCATAGGGTGAGGCGAAAGGGGCCTCTGTTCTACACATCAGTAGGCACGATTGTGGAGGGGGGATAAAAAGGAAACCAGTCTTATGTGAAGTAATTCTGAGTGGCTGCTTGCTTGGATGCCAGGTAAAACTCTTTAAAAATGTCCATACCAAACACCACCAAGATGAAAGTATAAATCACACCAGAAATATGTTCGTTCACACTAACGCTATTAACAATTGGGAGTCAGGCTGAGTTTTAGAAATTGACTTTTCTATTCACCATTTATTTCCCTTGCAAGTTGCACCTGACTGCTGGACACTTGAGCCAGGCTAGTCCCTTCCTTACCAGTTTTGCAGCTCATTTCTTAGAGACTTCCACAAGATTGTGTAGTTTGATTTGTAACAGGAACAGTTTAACACCTTAGCTTCTGGTTGGGTGGGGCAAGGACTGCGGATAGGCCTGGTTTGTGGAGATGCTCCCCTCCCTTCAGGCTCCTGATGCTGTGTCGTGTGTGTGTGTGACCTAACAGTTTCGACCTCACAATCCCATTAGCATGGCTGCCAGCAGACCCAAGAGAGCGCCAGAGGCTAATGCAGCTGCGCAGGCTGGAAAATTCTTCATGGTCTTTTGTTTTGTTGTGTTTTTTGTTTTTTTAACTATTTCCTTATATCTGTCTCAAATATCTATAGCTCTCATTCTTATTCCTCTCTTGACTGACCTTTCTGGCATAGCAAGTAACAAATAACTTTACTAACTTTCCGATTATTACAGTTGTTCGAAGATTTGAAAGGCTTGCTTAGAGAGGGAAGGGGTTTCCTATTGCTAGAGATCTTTGAGTGTGGGACTAAGCAAATGTTTTGCCCAGGAGGTGATTTGAATTAGATGGCTTCTAGGTCACTCCAAACCCAGCAGTTTTATAAATGCTGCTGTTATTGAACATTGTCTAGGCAAGTCATCTCTTAAATGTGCATTCATGAAGATGTGTGGAATTTTAAGGAAGAACTTCAGGGAATATTTTCCAGAGGTATTTTTGTTTCATTTTATTACAGAAAGAAAAGAAAGATAATCCAAATCGAGGAAATGTAAACCCACGTAAAATCAAGACACGGAAAGAAGAATGGGAGAAAATGAAGATGGGACAAGAATTTGTGGAGTCCAAAGAAAAGCTGGGGCTTTCTGGGTAGGTGATGATTTTATAACCTTTGTAACATTCTTAAAGGGGCTGGGGACATGGGGCCAACAGTGTAATAGCTCTGGCATCATGCCTTCTGTACCCCTTGAAGTCTGGCTGTGTGGTTTAGATCAATACCACTATTAATCAGCCATTTTTTAGTGCATCCATCTGGTAATTAAAATTTGCTAAATAAATCAAGAGACTCAGCAATTTAAATGAGGTAACTGGAATGGTCTATTACAGAGGCCCATGGCTTTTAGTGCCCTTACTCTGCCAGGCATAAGGTCTCACAGGGAAGATTAGAAAAGTGGCCCGAGAAGTCCTTTGCCTCTAAAGCGTATATTTGAAAGTTGTGCCTAAGAGCTGGGCATTTTGAGGGAGTGGGGAAAACTAGGCAGGAAAATTGTGCACTTCACCAGAGCAATTTTCAGTCAGCTTTTGTCAGTCTTGGAAGAGAATCTGGCCAAGGGTCTGAATGCAGACCTCAGAGTCAGTGTGGGAAAGGTTGCTTGGCCACTGTGGAGGCTATATATCTCTGTGGGGAAATAGGAGATGTCAGTCTGACCCCATTTCCCAATACCAAATCACACTGAGGGTTTAAAGAGGGGGAAATGATTTTAAAGCTTAGTTTGATACTCACCCTAGCGTCTGACCTGTGTGACACTGAAAACCAAGTCATTATGACTGCTTGGCATGAATATCACCTGGTTTTTCCTCTGAGTACATGATATCTGGGCTATCACAGAGACCATGCCTGGTATCTAGGAATAACAAAAGGAAACAGTCGAATTGTTCTTGCTTTTTGGAATAACTCTACCATGAAAATCCTAGCTTTTGAAAATCTTGACACTCTTGACACTTGTTCTTCCTGGATTAAGAGGTTTGTTTTAAAGAGTGATGAAGATAGTGAGAAAGAAAATGAACTCTTCTCTCTACAGGGAAGTCAGCCCTGAGGGTACCTTTATTCCTTCACATCCCAGTAAGGTGGGCCGTTTTGTTCATGGTCCTCTCCTTTGCAAACATGCACTTGTAGGTTCAGTGGCTCTAAAGCCAGAATGCCAACTGTAGCCAGGCATGGTGGTACATGCCTGTAATCGCAGTACTCAGGAGGCTGTACTGAGGCAGATCACTGCAAATTTGAGGACAACCTTGGTTAAATAGTGAATTCAAGACTAGTTTAACTACATAGTGAGACCCTGTTTCCTCAACCCTCCAAAATGCCAACTGTTTGTTATCCATGCCCCATTTTTGTGGGATAGGGGTGGTAAAGGTGAGATGTTTGCTTCTCGTTTTCTTATTGTCCAGGAGGTTTGGTGTTAGACTGCACAGCTAGTCTGTCTGGACATACTTGTTGGTGAACCTATCAAGAGAAGTGCCAAGCCTACAGGGCTCCAGGCTTTGGGGATTTTCCACATCAGAGCATCATTTGATTCAGTTAGTTCCCTCCAACTCTGCTCTCCCTGTGATTTGTTTTTGATGAGTTCTGTGGAACCACCAATGGTAGAAAGAAGGGGAAGGTAGAGCAAAGCTCATATGGTGTATTTGTACTCATATGAGGGCTTATTGCTAGATGCATTTGTGTGTGTTTGAAGTTTTGATGTTGTTCACCCACAGCAAATTCACCCAAGGCCCAGTGCTCTGAGGGACAGGCTTTTACGAGGCAAGCCCTAACACCGTACTTTAATCGGCAGCTCATTTTGTTTGATAAAGGAGATCTGGCAGAGAGACCACATTGACTACCACACAGCAACCTGCATTCATCCTTGGCTTGATTTTGCAATCAAATGCCTCCTTGGCCTTTCAGCACTCCAGAGGCTTGCTGACCTCAAAATCAGGCTGCGTGCCAGTCACGTGTGCAGCTCACTAACCCGTGGGGCTTGGCTTCACCTTTTGCACAAGACAGACTTTGGGAGTCAGGTATAAAGCTGCAGCTCACATTTGGGAGAGAATTTAAAAGAACTGCTGGGTTTCACAAGACCAGCACTGGAAAAGAAACAGCAGGGTTTTTCATAATCTCGGTTGAATCCCATTACTACAAACAATCCAGTAGAAATGTCTGGGAGATATGATGTAGGATATTTAGTTAGCCCTTAAATAAAATTTCAGTATAACAGAAAATATATACAGAATCTCCTTATTCTCTTTCTTCTCATAACTTTTGTATCAAAAACATTTTTGTGGTATATTTGAAGAAGAAAAGAGGCTCTTTCAGTGACACCTTTTGGCCTTGGATTTGTTGTCAGGTATTCTCCTGCGTTGGTATACCAGAACGGCAGCATTGGGTCTGTTGAAAACATGGATGCAGGCAGCTATCCACCACCACCACAGGCAGACACTGCTTCATCACCTTCTCCCTCCTTCTCTGAGGACAACTTGCCTCCCCCACCAGCAGAATTCAGGTAAATAGCAGAACCTCTTGCTCTGTGTTGAGTAGTTAAACACTCAAGAACAAAATAATAGTTCAGTTCTAGGCCAGGACCGCTGAAATACCTCAAGAATGTATGCCACTCCAGATAATGGAAATAGGTAACCCTTACCAAGGTTGCAAGGTACCAGGTATTGTTCTGAATACTGTCTGTATTTTTTTTCTCAGGGGCAAGTGATACATACATTGTACATTGTCATCCCCAAGTCATTCTACTGTTTGTTGTTTAATTCTCTCAGGGAGGGGCTGGGGGTTTAGCTCAGCGGCATAAGTACCTGCCTTGCTAGCAGGCGGTCGTGAGTTCGATCCCCGGTACCGATAAAAATGAAAAAGACAAAAAAAAAAAAAAAAAAATTCTCTCAGGGATCCTTTTGAGCTAAGTACTGTCATTGTCCCCATGTTACATTTAAGTAAACTGAGGCACAGAGAGGTCATTGAACTTGTCTAGTGTCATAAAGCAGAGTCAGTCTGATTCCTGGGACTGTCTTCTTAACTGCTCTATTCTGCCTATCCTGAACAAATAGAGAAGTCACCAACATTTTTTCTTTTTTGGTTCAGTACTGGGAATTAAACCCAGGGTCTTTGCATTGAGCCATACCCCCAAACCCATTTATTTTTATTTTGATATAAAATCTCAGTAAGTCACTGAGTTACCCAGACTGGGCTTGAATTTACTGTCTTCCTCCTTTGTGTCCCAGAGTGCTGGGATTATAGCTCTGTGCCACCAGGCCTAGCTCTTACTTTTTCACTTACCCTTAACTCAGTACAAAATGACATGGCCTTGAAACAGCAGGCACTTTGTCCAGGATCCAGAACCTTGCAGATTTTCACTTCTCTCTCCCATTGCCTCTGGGTTCATTTCACTGCTGGGCGGACTTTCCAGAAAGAGTGAGATGGGAGGAGGGAGATGAAATGTAGAACCTGTCTGTTTTGATATTTGTCAGTGTCCCTAGCAAAGGTGTACGGAGACTGCCTGTAATGGCTGAAAAGAAGTCTAAGACTTGTTCGGATTCCGGTGTTTTCTCACAGTTACTCTTTGTCTTTCTGATGCTTGACAAATGAGAGCTTTGAAAGGTGCACTTTTCTCCTTGGACACTGTTTAATTAGTGACTTTGTATGCTGAGGCCCCCTCAGACAGAGACCTAAAGCAGTGCTGTCCTCCCCCTCTCCCCTCATTCATCTTGGTCCTTGAAACCACTAATCCCAAATCTCCTTCTGCCTCCCAAATCACTTCCTGCTGGTTACTCTGTCAGATGCAGCTAAGACTTGAAAGTCTGCGGAACATTCCAAGATGGATGCTTTTCTAAGGAATAGCTGTTAATGTGGGGCAGATACAAAGGTGGAAGAAGAAACCCTTCAGCCTCACATGCAGCTTGCAGCTTGCAGCTACACCTACGCAAATCTGATCCCAGGAGTAGAGCCTTAATCATCTCTCAAACCTGGGGAAAGAGTTGGTGGCACATTCGTTTCCTATTTTCATCTCCTCAGAAGGAGAGTTGTTCTCTCAAGTGAAGATCATGTATCTAAACCCATATCTCACTCAAGTTTGGAAGTAGGAAGACAGTAACTGGTCATGGTTTTTCTTCCCTCACCAGACCTGGTGAATGTTATAGCTTGAGAAACAGATCCTAGTGAGTGGGTAGTATTTGAATTTTCATTCCACTGATATACATTTTGTAGTCCTGCCTCTAGGCTTAAATTGGCAACTGCCCATGGGCTGTTCCTCTGAAAGAGGGTTCAGTACTTTCCCTTTAGGGCTAGGGTCAGAGGAAGACCTAAGAGATGTGTCAGCTAGCCATTGAGGAGTCGTAAGTTCACTTCTGTTGTTTTTTTTTTTTTTTTTTTTTCTTTTTTCCGGTACTGGGGATCAAACTTACGACCACCTGCTTGCAAGGCAGGTACTTATGCCACTGAGCTAAATCCCCAACCCCATAAGTTCACTTCTTACAAGTAGTTTCTGTCAATTTCTTGTTATCTGCCTTTGCTGGTGGGCAACTTAGTATCTTATAAAGATACCCATTTTCTTGGTTGGTCTGACCCTTCCCAGGTCCTGTTTTTAACAAAGTGAAATGATAGAGTCAATCAAGAGAAGCCTAAGCTTAGAAATAAGCCTATCGGAGCTGGGGATTTAGCTCAGCGGCATAAGCGCCTGCCTTGCAAGCAGGCGGTCGTGAGTTCGATCCCTGTACCGATAAAAATTAAAAAAAAAAAAAAAGAAAGAAAGAAATAAGCCTATCTCAGAGTGGGGCTTTGCATCCTGAGAGTGATGATGGGTCTGTTTCTTTGCCCTTATAGCTATGCAGCAGATAACCAAAGAGGATCTGTTCTGACTACACCCAAAAGATCCAGTGTGGTCAGCCCAAGCCATCCACCACCAGCTCCTCCTCTGGGCTCTCCACCAGGTCCCAAACCTGGATTTGCTTCACCACCAGCCCCACCACCTCCACCTCCCCTGGGGATACCCCCTCCACCACCAGCCATGGGATTTGGGTCACCAGAAACCCCTCCACCACCTTCACCCCCATCTTTTCCACCTCACCCTGATTTTGCTGCCCCTCCACCACCTCCACCACCACCAGCAGCTGACTATCCAACTCTACCACCACCTCCCATGTCCCAGCCAGCTGGAGGAGTGCCTCCCCCGCCTCCTCCTCCGCCTCCTCCAGGACCCCCACCTCTTCCCTTCAGTGGTGGGGATGGCCAGCCTGCGGCCCCCCCACCACCACTTTCTGATGCCACCAAGCCCAAGTCTTCTTTGCCTGCTGTGAGCGATGCCCGTAGCGACCTGCTTTCTGCCATCCGTCAAGGTAAATTCCAGTGTGGGTCTGGGACCATAGAGTCTTTATCTGAAGCTGGGGTGACTGACTAGAGGCTGGGAAGTGGAGTCATGTGCCTTTCCCAGGGACTAGCCTTCACTGAATGGAGAGATTTGGGACCTTGGGCCTCAGAGCAGTCTAAAAGAAAGCTTCACCCTGAAAATACAGTTTTGAGATTTTTTTCCACATTGGTCTAAGTAAAGATGTCTTAACCTAGGATTTTGGAACTCTTAAAAATGTATGTTTTGTATTTATTTGCATGCATTTTTCCCCCTGGGGAAAGAGCCTCATTTTTTTTCAGATACTGAAAAGGTAGCCAGAAAAAAAAACAGGAATCACTGTCCTAGCAAGTACCTCTTCAGCTAGGCTCTGTCATTCTTCACTGTGCTGCCTATTGTATCTTCCCTCCTTCTGCCTTCTTTTCTCCCCATTTCTATTACCCTTTTTCCTTTAATCCTCTTTTCTTTTTTCCTCTTTTCTCCTCTTCCCTTCATATATGCCCCTTTTGTCCCATCTAACCTTCCTGAAGCATTTATTCTCTTTCAGACCAGGCCAAGTCTGGTCCTATGGGGTTAGAGTAGCTGTGTGTGACCCTCAGGAGACTGGTAGTTTTGAGGAGACAGAGTCCAGAGGTGCTGAGCTCCCCCCCCCATTACAATCAGTCGACTTGTGCAGACAGCACTTGCTGGGTGGAAAAGTGGTCCACTCCCAGCTCAGAGCCTTGTGAGAAACTACCATCTTCAACAGCCAGAATAACAGCAGGCTTTAAGCCCTTCAGACACATACAGCACAAGGACTCTAACTTCGTAAAATCCATCTTTCCTTCTTTTCCCATAACCCTTTTGCCCTCTTTGCTTTCCTAGATGAGGCTTCTGTTTCTCTTGTCTTTCCCAGTCCCCTCAAAGTGGCCACCTGCCCATGCTCAGTGTTAGATGGATTCTTGCTTAGTGTCGAGGACATGTCTTCTCAACTTTCTCCCTCTCTGCTGTCAGGCTTTCAGCTGCGCAGGGTTGAAGAGCAGCGGGAGCAAGAGAAGCATGATGTCGTGGGTAATGATGTGGCCACCATCCTGTCACGTCGCATTGCTGTGGAGTACAGCGACTCAGAAGATGACTCTTCCGAGTTTGATGAAGACGACTGGTCCGATTAACCCTGCCTGCTGCCCACCTCCTTTTACTTTCCTTCCTGCCCACCTTCTTTGATACCTATCCCAGTAGTCCCATGGGGAAGAAAAGGGAGGAAAAAATTTCAAGGGGCCAAAGCCTTTCCTGAAGGAACCAAAGACATATCCAAGTGCTTCCTCCAAATGAACATGTTATTTCCTCTCCCCACTGTCAGGCCCATGGGGTTCCATAGAGGCGATGTTCCCTCTTCCTTTCAATGGACTGTTCCATAGTGAAAGGAAGAAAAAACCCCAAAGCAGATCCCTTTGATAGGGAGTCATTTGGAAGTAGTGCCTTCCCTGGGAGCCATTTTGATCTGTGGCCTTTTCCCAAAATCCTTGACTTTTGCTATTTCAAATCATGACCCCCATCTTCTGGTCCTTCAAGGACACAGCCAGCCTTGGGAGGACAGCAGGCTGAGTGTCCCTAAACCAGCCTGCTTTACCCCTCTGCCCCATCCTCTGCCCTAATCAGCAGGGCAGGGCTGCCTTTTGCTCTGCAGTCTCCCATGCCCTTTACTCCAGGAGGCATCAGGCTGCCAAAGAGTGCCTCGTCCTCTCTGCCCAGAAATGATGTCTTTCTAAAGACTGAGGTTGTTGTCTCCTTCCCTGGCTCCCTCTTACTGAGCATGGTGTTCAAGTATCCTTCAGATGCTCCTCCCTTCCACCCCCCTCGGAGCCCATAGGCCACACAGCCTAGTTTTAACCTCTGATATCCATGACCAAACTAGCCCTGGCACACGGACCTGGGCCTCTGCCAGCTGCCGGCAGCAAAACTTAGAGACTTGGAAACGCAGGACTGAGAGAATGGTAAAACTTCTTGGGTCCTGCCATAAAGATGCTGCAGCCTAAAGATGGGAAGTGACTTGCACAAGGTCACACAGTTGGATAGTGACAGAGCAAGGGCCCAGACTTGCTGATTCCAAGTCACCTGTGTTTTCTGGGACCAAATGATGGGCACCTACTGGAGTCTGGGCAGAGCAATCTTGGCTCTGTACTGCTCCAGACTTCCCAATAGGCAGGGGTCCCAGTTGGAGGGCTTAGGCCTGTGCCAGCTCTGCCAGTGCTACTCAGACCTTTATAGGCTCTCGTAACCCTTTGTTGCCTTCTTCCTATCACCAGCCAGTCATGTGGCCTAGGAGCTGAGCTTCTAGGAGACCAGAAGTAGGAAGGGGCCAGGCAGTTTTGACAGATGCCGTTTTCATTGCCACTGCAGCTCCTCCCCCTTTCACTTCCCCAATTTAAGCATAGGTTCTGCCAGCTGTAGAAACTTCAGTCCCTCAGGCTGGCAGCTGCTGCAGGTACCTGCCTGGAGGGACCTGGCAGCATGAAGAGAGCTGAAAGGCAGAGCGATTCAGGGTCCTCTTCTTGTCTCCCCCATCACTGCACACAGTGATGTTAGTGCCCTGCTTGTCTCTCTTCCCAAAGCTAATACACAGGTGCTATTATTCAGGAAAAAACTGGTCAGCTCTGGCCAACAGCAAGGTTCCTTCTCTTGTGCCCTAATGCTGAAATCGGCTTCTCCTGACTTCTCTGGCTTTCAGAGCCTGAAACAAAGAGAAACAGGATCTGTTTCTACCCAGCACAGCAAATGGTTGTAGTAATTGCCAAAGCCCTTGTAAACCCCTCCGGCTTGAGCAGAGTGTAATCGTGGGCACTGCTGCCTGTCCTTGCTGAATGCCCCTCTCTCCCTATTTTCTTGAACTCGGGACATGTGGACTGAGCCTGCAAGTGCCAGCCGGTCTTCCTGCTGTGGCTACTCCAGAATGTGCCCTCATCCCACTCCCCAGATTGCCACAGGGCTTCATGCTGAGCACCCCAGGGTTTCCCACTCGCACTTTGAACACTGAAGCTGCCTTCCTCAGAACCCTGAAATGGCTGTTGAAGGTTCCCCGGATGTGGCCCAGCAGAGGCTAGAGAGGCAGGTGGAGGGCACCAGCTCTCCCAAATAGGAGTCCTGGGGCCTGGCCAGGCCAGGGTTTGGGCCTAATGGGTTTGACTAAATTACCCCATCCTCCTCCTTTCCGGAAGAGGGGGAACCAGAGCCACTCTTCATTTTACTCTGACCTTGAAGGGGGCGGTGTTGGCCTGGCTTCTGGAATGGACAGAGTCCACCATGGAAAGGACTGGGGGCAGGAGGAGGGAGGGAGGGGCTCTGCCTGCGGAAGGTAGGATTAGATCATTAGCTCAGTGACCTCCTAGGGTTTCCATGTGCTGTGTTCTCATCCTACAGCTGGTTTGGTAATGATCTGCAAGTCCCGGAGAGCAACAGCACAGCTCTGCCTGACGCTCTCATTAAAATCCATGCAGCCAAGCTCAGGCGCTTTGTAGCAGCCGGCCTTGCAAAGCAGCCTCAGCTGGGGGGGGGGGGGGGGCTGGGGACTCAGTCAGCTGAGAGGCCCTCTGGGCTCTACTTTGCATATGTGCACCAAAAAAAAAAAAAAAGTTCTTCTTTAAACCCAGTGCCCTTTAAGATGGTAAAGGTAGGCATGTGTTTTTGGAATTGTGTAATTGCAGAATGTGAAAGTTTAGTGATTAAACTGGGCCGAGGCTGATAGAATGGAACAATGGCCCATAAGGATTCTTTAAGCACTGAAGCCAAGGAGCCACCTCCCTTCCTGATCTGCTAGGCCCAGGGGACCTGCCCCTAGAATGTTACGGCCCAGGGACCCAGCTTCCGATTGACAGTGTCAGAAGTGACTTGCAGCTTTGCTTTGGTCGTGAGATGATTTCATTCCAGAGGAGCGGGTTGGGGGGGCCGCTTGGAGGCTCAGAGCAGCTGGCCCAAACTCCAGCTTGCTTCCAGTGGAAGCTTGAGCGCCCTCAGAAACGACCCTGGCCAATGTCACCGCAGAGCTGAGGCAGTGTTGTCAGGGCTAATGTGAAATCTCTTCCCGTGGCGCCGATCCTCCAACTCTGCAGCGCCAGCTTGGACAGATTGAGGTCTCTGTGGCTTTGGTGACCCTGCTTAAGCATTCCCACCGTGTCCCTGCTCTTCTCTGCTCTGCTCTCGGATTGCCTCCCACTACAGCCCCTCACCTGACCTCAGGGCCTGGGGAGGGAGGCAGTGCACAAGGGCAAGGCGCTTCTGCTCAGGAAAGATGTCAGCCTTCCTGGGGGCATGAGGCTCTGAGCTCTGCTGGGGTCCAGCTGACTTGGGACCAGATGTTTCACAGAAAAGTGCCTCACTCTGTGCCTCCTACCTTCTTCACTTTAACAGTGCCTCAGTGAGGGCTAGGGAACAATTCTTTTACTGTATTAACTTTATTCAGTTAGTTCACTTGAGAAACTAACCAATTTTTACTTTCTGTCTAGATTGATGTACATGTAGGAGAATAAGCTGTAATGCTCCCAAAGTGCCTTGTTTTCTCTGATATAAATATATTTATAAGGACATATTCCAGTGGGTTCTTGGAGGTGTGTGTCACATTAGGGTTTTAGGAAGTGAGCATATCTGTAGTTCGTGGTAGGAAAGCCTTCTGAAAACAGGCCCCTTTTCCAAGGTTAGGAAAGGGGCTCTTCAGTTAAGAGATCTGAGCAATGGGGTTAAGCCAAACCCCTCAAGTTGCACTCATCTGTCCTATTCTTCAGACTCTCAGGAAGACATCCAATTAGGAAAGCCCTGCAGCTCCAAACCTGGTCTCATTTGCTTGCCTGCCAGGCTCACATGTGTGCCACTTTTGTACCCCAGTGACCTGAACTTCCATGTAACTACATATACACACAAACCCTGAAATGCCAACATTTTCAATAATTTGATAAAATCTCTATAGTCAGTCACCTCATGTGTGTGGGAGTGTGCGTGTGTGTGTTTATCACAGAAATTAGAAGAGCAATACTGATAGCCACCAATGATGATGGGGCTTCAGAGCCAGGTCCAGCCCAAGATCCAGGTTGGGGGACCCAGGACCGCAACCTCCCTCGTGCCCTCTCAGGAGAAGGGGTGTGCCGGGAGAGGGAGATGGGCTGTCTTGCACTAGGCAAGAGGGGCACAGTCTGTTGATGCTGCCTCCCAACATCTGGCCAGCATCTTGTCTGCCTCTCAGACCCAAGCAACTTACCTTAAATAGAACGATTTACAATGGAATCCGATAAAAGGTTCAGGCTGCTGCACGCCCCCTCTTCTGCCTGGAGAAGGCAGGGGGGCTGGGTTTAGATTCTGACCCAAAAAAGTGACCTACCCAGGAAGCAACGGTTGTTCAGAGCACAGCTGCTGCGGGTAACTGTCCCCGGGGGTAATTTATGAACAGACACCCAGTTCCGGGTCCAGCAGACACAGTGGGGTGGCCCTTGGGAGAGGAGTGAGAGCAGAGTTGGTAACTCCATGGGTCATGCCTGCTGTGCAGGGACAGTCACCCACTGGCGTCCCAGGAGAGGGGGCAGAAGTTTTGAATTGTCAGCAATTGCTGCGCCAGCCACACTGAGCTCATCGTTGGAGGTGGGGATGCAGGGGAGGGGGTGCAGAGCCTGCTCACCCTGCAGAGCCCCTCCACCCCACCCTCCTGCTCAGGCCTGTGTTTAGTCAGCACTTGGCTGCCAGAGGCCAGTGACTGACAGGCAGCCAGACGCCCGCCCTGGCAGAAGACAAAATGGTAGTGTCGGGAGCCGCCCTTGCTAGGGAATTGGAGGGAAGGAATGTGGTTCTGGGAAGTAAGAGGCCTGTGCTTGGATTCTGGCACCACCACTTGGGAGCCTGTGCATGTCGCATTACCTCTCTGGGGTAATCCTGAGAATGCACATTTACTGAGCGCCCACTACCTACCAAAGGCTGCATGTACTTCATTTCAGTGTTTAGAGACGGGTCCTCGGTTTCATAAGAGAAAAACAGATTCACAGAGATCTAAGATCACATTGCTGGCCAGAAGCAGCCCACGCCCTGTCCACCATGTGATTTACACAGTTTAATCTTCATCTAGCGTCTGAGTTCTTATTGTGGTAGGGGTTTTTTGTGTATGTGTGCAGGATTTCTGTTAGCCTTATTCCCTGGTTCCTGGTTTTCAGGTGCAGTAACAGGTGGGACTTTTTTGCTCATTGAAATCAAACTCCACCAAAGGCCATAGACTTTTGGAGGGGAAGTAGCCTGCATCTGCAGCTACCTCGGAACAAAGCAGACACCCGAGTTACGGGTTAGGGCCTCACACAGACACACCCTATCCTGTACACTCACAGGTGGATGCTAATTGATGCATGTTTTTGTACACATGCAGGGTGAGTGGCACACAACCCAGGCCCAGGGACACATTGTGCACAACACTGCCCTTGTGTGAACAAGGACACAAATCAGCATACAGTTACAGGAACACATAATTGCAGGCAAACCTCACACCAAGTCCTCCAGAGCTGCCCCTCCCTGCTCGCTGGCTCTGCCAGTTGCTCACTGCCCCCTCCTGGCCGCCCAGTGGCCAGGGCAACCTGGCACCATTTTCTGAAGTTCCACTGTTGGTGGTCTGCAGCCAGCTCCCTCCAGTCTAAGGGTAGGAGCAGTTTTAAGTGCTACTTCAATACCCCAGGGGCTAAGGATATAGAGGGGGATCTTAAATTTAAGGACAAAACACCCTTTAACATCCCAAGGAGGTTTTCAATTTTCAGTCTCATGATAAGAGGGCAGGTGGGATTTGGGACAAAAGATTGGACATACACACTGTTCGGGCCAGCAACCACCCCTGGCCCACTCAGGGAACTGCACACATGTGCTTGTGCCCCTGCATACCTCACACAGGTGCAGAGTGTTGGCAATGGTTAGAGACAGGCCCTTCTCACTTCTACCTTGCTTCTGCTCTGGGCCATGGCTTCCCCAACCTGTTGAGCAGGAAGTTGATGTGATGATGAGAGGGCCCCTCTAGTTTAGTGTCTCACTATCTTGGGAGCTGACATCATGCTTGTACACGTGTGTCTGAGTACAGCATAACCAGGAACGTGGCTGTGGACTCTTGGGGACTTGGAAAGATTGCTAACACCAGGGTCTCTGCTCTTTGGTCTACCAGGACCTTACGGGGTCTGTGGCTGCCTGAAGGCTTGGAAGCTGCCCAGAGGAGATCCAGGCTTGGGCATTCAATGAGGAACCTTAGAAAAGGCAACTTAGGACCTGGGTAGGATCTACCTACCACTTCCTAGCCATACCAACAGACTGAGCAAATGTCCAGCTTGCTTGCTTGTTTGCTTTTGTGGGTGTATGTGTGGCATCAGGTTGAACTCGGGGCTGTCACACTGAGCTACACCCCTAGCCCTTTTAAAATTTTTAAATATTGATACAAGATCTCTCTTAGCTGCTCAGTTACCAGGTTGGACTCAAACCCTCCTGCCTTGGCCTTCCAGAGTGCCGGGACTATGACATACCACTACACCTGGCTACCTCTACTTTCTTTTATATAAAGCAAGAGCAGGCTAAAGGATTTTCTCTCAAGCCACTTAGTAGTTTAGTAAATTGGTCATTGTGCTATGTACAATGTGAGTGATGAATATGTGTGTATGGACTTCATGTGTGTGACTCACACCTGCAGATGTATGTTAGTGCATGCCTACAGATACACTCAGGATATCCTTAGGGATGTACAGTATGCATGTGGCTATGTTTGAAAACCTGTACACAACATCGCGGGTGTGTTATGTATTTGTGTGTGAGTCTTTATTTCCATTTATTTATTTGATGCTGGGTATTGAGCCTGGCACATGATTAAGCATGTGCTGTATCACTGAGCTACACGTGTAGCTCCTGTCTGTGTGTGGATGTTCTTGGGCAGTGTCTGGTTATGACAGTGCACATGTAAGATTTTGCTTGTATACATACCTGGGGTGTTTATTGAATGTGCAAATGTTTGTGTGCACTGGTGTGCTGAGGGATGAAACATGGCTACATGTGAGTGGTGTGTGCATGTGCATGCAGAAATAGCTTTGTATGACAATACACATAAATCATAGCAATACCTTTCCAAGAGAGCGAGATGTCAATGTTTCCCCCAATCCTAGTGTATGGGGTGCCTTGTCTGACTCCACAGCACCCCCGCCCAATTCCCTAGACCCATCCTCTTGGCCAATTTGAAGCCTCTTCCTCCCAGCTCCCGAGAAGGCCTGCAGCAAAGTCAAGGGGCTGGTGGCCAATTAGTGAAGGGGTTAATCAAGGATCTGGGGACCCCTGGAGGGGTGGGGAGCCAAAGACAGGTGTGGGGTTGGCAGGAACTTGAGTTGCCTGTCAGACTGGGGGAAGTGAGAGGGATGGGAGGCTGAGCCAGCCTGTGGTGCTGGAAATCTATGGTTGTCAGGTGAGTTCATGATTACAAAGTACTGACAGCAGCAGGGAGCATATGTGGATGTGTGTATACTGTGTGCGCATGTATTCAGGTCCTTGAATATCGGCCTGCATGCAGCTTTATACATAACTATGCATACCACTTGCTATGCAGGTTTATATCTGTGTATATGTGAGTGTGTAATGGTGTAAAAATCGGTTTGCTTATGCAAGCCTGTCTGGGCTAGTATGCAAGTGTGTGTCTGTGTATAATGAATGTAAGGGTATATACATATATTTAAGTATGTGTTCCACCATGCACTCACAAGCACATAAAGTTGATGTTTGTGTACAT
The DNA here is from genome assembly GCF_034190915.1 of Cavia porcellus. Classification (NCBI taxonomy): domain Eukaryota; kingdom Metazoa; phylum Chordata; class Mammalia; order Rodentia; family Caviidae; genus Cavia; species Cavia porcellus. The sequence continues at coordinate 20,825,723 of NW_026947508.1, read as the reverse complement.
GTGTGTAACAATGTACCTGTGGACACTAGTGTGCAAATGTATCTGGGTCTACATGGATATCTTTGTGTGCATGTGTGTGTTGTCTGAACAGCCCCACAAGTGTGTGCCTGTGTGCCCCATGCTATGTGCCCTTGTGCTCACAGGTCTCGGCATGGAAGGAGCTGAGGACACGAGGCTGGCAGGCTCCAGGAGAGAATCTGACAGACGAGCCTTGCCACAGCCCCCGGCCCCAGGAGCCTATTTTTCAGCCTGTAGAAGCTGTGAGCCCGTGAACTCATCTTATATTAATAGCTGCTGTCTCCACACTTATTGCAGGGAGAGGCGGTCATGGCCCTGGTGGGGCTTGGTGCCCTACCAGAGCTGCTCTACCTCACCACACAGGACCAGGAGGGAAGGGAGGGGGGACAGACTCCAGCCCCATCCCAGGGCCAATCCCTGTGGGAGAGGAGCTCCTGCCTCCCTATTTCAAGGAGTCTGGAGCCCAGATGCCCCTCCTGGTCCTCTAGCAGAGTAGAATCAGGCATCAGGGTTGGAAAGCTGGCAGAGGCCAAGAGAGGCTACCTCTCCTCAGACGCACATGCACACACGTGTGCATGACATGACGCGTAGCCCTGGGGTCAGAGGCTGAAGGAATCATAGATGCAGAATGCAAGGGACAACACAGTCATGCCCACGGGGCCCTCGTGTAACTGAGATAAAAGACATGACCCTGCTCCCAGAGGTCTCCGCCTAAGGCAGGGAGCACCACCTAGATCTCAGAGGTTTCCGTCTGGGTCGGGAAGACATGACCTTGTATTCAGGAACCCCTTGTTCTAAGCAGAGACAAAGCCATCTGTTTTCAGAAGCCTTCAGTTTGAGGGGACAGTTGTCCCTTCTCTTAGGGACCCTCAGTTGAAGGAAGGACACAGCCTTGCCTTCAGGGTCCCCATAGTAAGGAAGAAATCAAGATTTCTGTACATGCAATCACTCAGCGGGGCTATAGGAACTTGAATGAATGAATCACATCCTCGCAGCCACAGTAGGGCTTAGCCATAGAGATGACAGCTTTGTCTGCAGCTCACCCCACACAAGTCTCCCCCAAATGCCTCAGATTCATGGCAAAACCACCTCCACATTGACAGAGGGAGATCCCCACCATGAAGGCTCAGTGCAGACCCTTCAGATACAGAGTGGCAAGCGGAAGGTCTCTGTTTGGGCTGTGCTGATGGAAGCTGAGATGAAGGACAAAGGATCCAGTGACTCCCAACTAGAACATGTACCTTGGTCCCATTCTGGACGCCAGTGGGGACTCCTCAGGAGCATGAGGAAGGCAGCAGGGAGAAGACTGTTCTCTGGGTCACCCCTCTGAAGTCTTGGGTATAACTTGGAGAACCCCAACTTTTCCCCCAGCCTATGCACAGGCCTTTCTGCTGTTTTTGAGCAGTTGCTAGAATCCACTCCTTCAGGCAGGAAAGACAAGGATATGGAGTCAGATGACCTGGGTTCAAATCGCAGCTCAACTGCTGAGTATATGACAAATGTCACATTTCAGGGAGCGCTTTTTTTAGTATCTTCATTTAAAAATTACTTTTATTCTTCCTCACTTTTTCTCTGAGTACATACCATCATTACATTTTTTGAAAAACCTTTCTGTGTATGTGCTGTTTCTTCCTGCTGCCATTAAGCTGTCCAAAAGGACATCAGCAATAATCCCAGCACTCAGACTCGGACTTGGGAGGCTGAGGCAGGAGGATCATTGTGAGTTCAAGACAAGCCTGGGCTACAAAGTGAGTTCAAGGCCAGCCTGAACTGCATAGAGAGACCCTGTCTCAAAAAGACCAAAAAAAAAGGACATCAGCAAATGGATGAAGGCCCATTATTCTCAGAACCTCAACTTGTTCCTTCAAAATGTAGGGAAGGTGGGGCTGGGGATTTAGCTCAGAGGCATAAGCACCTGCCTTGTAAGCAGGAAGTCGTGAGTTCAATTCCTGGTACCAACAAAAAGAAGGGAAAAAAAGTAGAGAAGGTGATAAGACCTGTCTGACCAACCCTTGATGATGGTGTGTGAAATGTTTGGCTCAAAGCCTGGCCTGAAGGAGGAGCTTATGGAACAGAGGGTCTCTTCGTGGGGAAGATGGGCAGGAGGGATAAAGTTCAGCCTAACGTGAGGTCTCCCCACATTACCCCTGGGCTTATTGTCATGCCCATCCCCAAAACACCTGAGTCCTCCCCTGGCATAGGTGACTGAGTTTGAGCAAACAGCTGCTTCTCTTTGGACCTCAGTCTCCCTGTGTGATGACAGGGTGGGCTGGAAATGCTCCAAGAACCCCTCTAGTTGGGGGGCCCAACTGAAAAGCTTGGGAGGCTGGGGGCTGGGCTAATCAGAATTTCTTCTTAAGCCACATCCCATACCTGCCTGGTAAACACAAGCCTTCTGAGGTCCTCCTGCTCTCCCAGAAACCAAACTCCAAACTCAGGTCCCCAAATGCACTCACCTTTGCATGGGAAACAAGCTTTTCTACAATGACCAGCCCATCTAACCACCTCTCAAATGTGAGCCACTGGTCCCAGGATATAAATCAGTAGTAGAATGTCCTAAGCCTTGGGTTTGGAAAAAAAGAAAGTGAAAGAACATTGTCCAGGACAGGGAACACAGATTCTGGAAATAGATGTTCCTGGTTTGAACCCTGATTCTTTCCTGGCTATATAATCTAACCCTAAGCCAGCCACTAGTCCTTTTCAGCCTCAGTTTTCCCCATCTGTAAAGTGGAGATGACACTGTGCCAGAGGATGCTTGCTAGTATAGGGAGGTGACACATGTACTATCCTTAGCCCAGTAACCAGCCCATAGTAAGTACCCACTATTAGAAGGGTTTATTGGTATGAAGGAAACTGACGTGCTGTTAGCATAATCTTTATGTGCAAGCCCCAAACTGGCCAATGCAGGTAGGAGAGCCCAGCACCCTGGTTCCTTTCCCCGGGGGGCAGTGAGATCTGTGGTACCAGATCTGACCAGAGTGAAACTGACATCCTGGGCCAGAACAGTTGGCCACGCGGTATCATGGGTGCCCAGGTCTGTGGATCCCCCCTCAGCTTCCCATAGACTGGCCTGACCTTCCCATTCTGAGCTTCTCCCCATCTGGCTCATTCCATACCATACACACAAACATATGAGAACATTTATCACAAAATCATTTTTTATTGATTTGGATTGGGGACAGGAATAGGAAATGCACTGGGGGCCATACTCCAGCTGGCAGAGAGGTGAGGTATTGGCTCTTTCCCCGCCTCCTCTAGGGCACCTCAAGGTAAGGCCTGGTTCCCCAGGCCATGGCTGTGGCGCTGGACACCAGGCTGGAGTGGAGTTGGGGGTTCCTTTCCTAGTCCCGGCTTCCTGGCCAAGATGCAGTTCCCCTCAACGGCCACCAGAGGACAGCCGGCCCCAGCGCAGAGGAATTCTCGGTTGCTCAGGTGATGGCTTCTTAAAAAAATAAAAAACCAGAGGCTGGTGTGTTCCCCCTGCAAACCCGAGCGGGGCAGGCCTGGGGAGAAGGCTCTGGTTCCTGTGATCTCTTCGATTAAAAAATAAGCAAAAATAATAACAAAATACGTGATTTCTCTTTCTCCATTTCCCCCCTCCAGGAACTGAGGTCAGAAATAGGGGTGTTGGGGACTAGGGATACCCTGGTATGGCCTAGAATTCAAGGTTTCGGTTTCTTTTTTCCCCTCACCCCCATACATAAATTTATAATAAATATATTTTCTTTGTATGTGCACTATATATACAGAGAGAGATAGATAAATCTTTCTTCTATCTAGGCAACTAAGTGACTAATTTCTCTGACTCGAATGCAGAAATTTGAAAATAAAGTGACATGGCCAAGGTCAAGTCTGAGGGAGAGGACAAGGATTTGGAATGGCACTGTAAAACTCCCAGCATACTGGAATTGTAAGCCAGCTGGCCCATGGAACATTTCTGAGTGGAACCCTGACCAGCTGGAGCATTCTAGAACCATGGAGCTAAGCCAGGCCCCTTTAGCAATCTTGAACAGAATCCTGAAACACCCAATGTCCTAGAACTCCAGAACCAGCTGGGTCTTGGTGGTGTTGGAGCTGGGGGTTTGGAATGAAGACCTGGAGGACCTAACATTCTGGAATTCTGTAGTGGTAGGGCTACAGGGTCACCAGGAAGATACTAGACATCACTGGGGGAGCGAGATCGGAAAGGGACCTTGGACGAGGAACAGCAGCAGCAAATAGCCCACAGCACCTTCTGCACATCTTGGTTGCGGAAGGCATAGATGATGGGGTTGATCATGGAGTTGTAGGTGGCAGGGAGCAGGGTAAGATAGGTGTAGAGGCGTGGGGACTGGGCATCGCCCAGCAGGCAATAGACGGTGAATGGCAACCAGCAGGCGGCAAAGGCGCCAAGCACCACGGCCAGCGTGGCAATGCCCTTGCGGGTGGCCACGTAGTGGGAGGCAGGTAGCAGGTGCCTTTGGAGCGCAATCTGCTGGGCATGGCGGCAGACGATGCGGCAGATCTGGGCATAGAGCTGCAGCATGATGCCAAACACCATGAAGAAGGCAACGGCCAGGACCACCAGATGGTTCTTGGAGAGTGGAAATACCACACCGCATGTGGTCAGGCTATCCAAGCAGTTCCAGGCCAGCACAGGCAGCAGCCCCAGACCCAGGGCACCCCCCCACACTAGGGCTAGCATCACGTAGGTCCGAGTCACTGTTGTCTCCGAGTAGTAGGTGAGGGCATTGTACAGAGAAAGGTAGCGGTCGACAGTGATGGCCAGCAGGCTGCCAATGCTGGCGGTAAAGGCTGTCACCAGCACGCCAACCAGCACCAGTCTCATCTCCACTGAGCCAATGCAGAAGACAGCAGCAAAGTGCAGTACCAGGCCCAAGCCTGCCAGCAGGTCTGCCACAGCCAAGCTGCCCACCAGCAGGAACATGGGAGTGCGGAAGGCAGGAGTGCCGACGATGATAGCCACCACCAGTGCGTTCTCGCAGGATACCAGGGTGCCTGAGATGCACAGCACCACATCCCAGGCCCCAGGTGAGGGCGGTGATGCAGCTGAGCCCGTGGGCCCCTCTGCTGGGACTACGCTGCTCAAATTCACATTCCCTGGGCCAGATGAGAGCCAGACTAGGGGGCTGCCTGCACCCCACATCATGGTACCTGCAGGAGAAAGGCCCTGTGAGATGCTGGCAGGGCTGGGTGCTGATAGGAGATATCTGGAGAGGGCAAGGTGCCCTCAGATAGCTGGTATCCCAGTGTCCTCCCTCCCCTGTTAATTCATGCCCTGGGCTCCTTTTGGGGTACCTTGGTCTCTCCAATGCCTCCAGGCCTCTCAATGAGAGTCTCATTCCCCAAGGATTCCTACTCTGGATCTCTTCAAACTCCCTTTACTTAGTCCTCTGGGTCCCACAGGCCTTTCTTTCCCACATGTGTGCTCAAAGGAGAGCCAGAGGAAGAGCTACCCTAAGTAACTGGGAACCACAGGATCCAGGGGATGCTCAGAAAGGCTCAAGAACCAGGGAGGGAAACATCTAGAGACGGAGAGCAATCCTGCTCTCTCCCACTAGAAAGGATGACTAGGTTTCTGAAGCTCCCCCACCCCTCACGATTCTCAGCACTGCCAGCTCCAGACTCCGCCCATGGGGAAAGCTCCTGAAGCCCTTGCCAGCCCCGACAAACACTGCTGGGATAATGCCTGGGAACTCAGCCCTCCACTCAGCCTCTCCTGGACTTATGTCCCCAGTGGACCCCTCTTTCTGTCCCACTCCCTGGGTCTCTATAACAGACACCCCATGCCTGGATCTCTGAGTCAGACTCCTCCTTCTACTGGGCACCTGGATCTAGGGCTGACTCCGCCTCCTGCCTGGATATCAGAATTCCTAAACCAGACACCTCCTGCTTCTTTGACACCAGGCTTCCAGCCTCAGACGCCTCCTGCCTCCTGTCAGCTCAACCTCAGATGACCGTCCTTCCACCCAGGGCCTCCGATCGCTACAGGAATTCTCACCCTTCTCCAGGTCACCCAATTCACTGCTCCAGCACCCAAATACTTAAGCCACGCCTGCTAGCCCAGAATCTGCTCACTCAGAATTTCAGCCTGGACCTCTGACCCTGACCAGCCGCAAGGAGTTTTCCACCTGCCCAGTTCCCCAGCATCCTGCATGCCCTAACAGACACCTGGTACCCACGGCAGGGGACACTACTCACCGCTCAGGACCGGGCGTGGCCGGGCCGCAGGGAAGCTCCACTCGGGTCCTGGCAGCGCAAGGTGTGCGCGGACCCCGAGAAGCCCCCACGGCCTCGGCAGAAGCCGCGTGAGTCACCCCTCCCTGCCCCGCCCCCGGCCACCGGTTTGGTGACGTCTGCAGCCCGGTTGGCCAATGGGCGCGGCGTGCTGGGGCGCATCGCAAGTTGCCTGGCATAATAATGAGCCTCGCACCGCCCGCTCCCCCATTCATAAAAAGCGTCCCTGACCAAGGCTCCGCCCCCTCCCAACTAAGCCAGCGCTGTCCTTGACACGGCGCCCTCTGCGGGCCGGGGCTATGGGGCGCTGGTGGGAGAGCCTCAGAAAAGTCTCAGGGAGCCAAAGGGAATGTAATTGGGGCAGTCACTCAAATAGACAGTGGGGTGATGGAACCCTCAAGTGGCAGGAATCCAGGAGACGGAGACCGAATGATAGGGCTGAATGGGCGTCTCCGGTGAGGATGACGGGGTTGCTGATGGGGACAGGAGCACGAGGGAGTAGGGAGGTGGGTGGCAGCGATGAGTGAGCATGGTGACAGGATCTTGGGGGTTGCAAGCGTGGGGGGACACTTACAGTAGAAGAGGGTAGGACTCCCAGGGAAACCATGGCAGTGTCAGGGCGACTCTGCAGCTTGAAGGAACTCTGGGAATCCCAGGGTGGCAGAAAGTGGCAGGGTGAAGGGACTTCAGGTCACCAAGACCCTGAGAAGTGCTGAAGTACTGAGGTGACAGAGTTAATGATTAAGACTGGAGGGTCCAGGATTGAAGGTACTGGTTAGTGACTGGTAAGTGACTCCAGGGTGAGGGAACATGCGGAGGGCCTGACAGTGACCAGGCAGGTGACCTGCTGTCAGGACAGGTCCCGTGATGCTGGGCTGCATGAGGAGTTGGGTGACGTCACTCGAGTCAGTCCAATGGCGCCTGCACAGCACAGGAGAAGGCCTGGCAAGATCTCAGGCCTGAATTATTTATTCAAGGATCTGGAAGGCCAGCGGGGTGGGGTGGGGGCCACTTCCCCGAAACAGCAGGAGCCGGGAAGAACTTGCAAATGGAAAACAAACCTGGCGGCTCAGTCTTCAGGGCAGGCTTCCCCCTCCCCCAGCCTCAAATCTTGGGCACCCCGAGGCTGGGCCAGGGAGAAATCTCCTCCCCCTGCCTTAATCCTGCTGCCTCTTAAAACCAGGGAACCACCCCAGCAGATTTCACCAAATGTGTCCTGGGGGCCGGGGTGGCTGCCCCTCCTCTCTGTGGCTCCAGCTTTGATCTTGGCTGGAATCTTCCTGGCCTGTGGGAGGGGGTAGAGGAGGCTTGAGTTAGGATTTGAAGAAACCTGTGACTCTTCACCCCATCCCAGCACCACTACAGCCCCCCTAGTCAGGGTCCACTGGGCAGGTCAGAGGTTCAGATGTGGGGCAGGGAGAAGGCCAAGGGACAGGGAACATGGGAATAGGAGAGGGCTGGGACTGGGAAAGATGATACATTTCAAGTTGGGATGCTCAACCAGAGCAGACTAGATTCAAATCCCAACTCCTGCATTACCTAGCTGGGTGACTTTTGGGAGTTTTTCAGGTTGTATATTTTTCCTAGCTATAAAATAGAAATGAAACCAGCTGTAATGATGTACACCTGTGATCCTAACACTCAGGAGGCTGAGGCAGGAGAATTGCTAGTAGTTTGAGGCCAGCCTGAGTAACATAGCAAGAGCCTGTCTTTTTTTTTTTTTTTTGTCTTTTTTCTTTTTATCGGTACCAGGGATCGAACTCACGACTGCCTGCTTGCAAGGCAGGCGCTTATGCCGCTGAGCTAAATCTCCAGCCCCAAGAGCCTGTCTTTAAAAAAAAAAAAAAAAAGAGGTAACCAGGCTTAGTGGCTCATTCTTGCAATCTCAGCACTCGAAGGCTGAGGCAAGAGGAATCACTGCAAGTTCAACACCAGCCTGGGCTACAAAGTGAGCTCAAATCCAGCCTGAACTGCATAGTGAGACCCTGTCTCAAAATTTAAAAAGAAAAAGAAAAAACAAAAAGAAAAAGAGAAGGCCTTGGATTTACATTAGTGGCATAAGTGTCTGACTGGCAAGCATGAGATCGTGAGTTGGATCCCTGGTACAAAAAAAAAAAAAAGAGAGAGAGAGAGAGGGCCAGGGATTAGCTCAATGGCACAAACATGTGTTTGGTAAACTTGAGATCATGAGTTTGATTCCCGGTAGCAAAAATAAATACATAAATAAATAAATAGAGAGAGAGAGAAAGAGTAAGAGGTATAGTGGTACGTGCCTGTAATCCCAGGAGGCAGGAGGATTGCTGTGAGTGAGGCCAGCCTGGGATTCACAGCAAGTTCAAGGCCAGCCTGGACTACATAGACCATCTCAGGTGGGGAGCACAAGCCCCAAGAGGCCAAATGAGACCATGAATTTTCAAGTGTGTGCCCACTCACTCATGAACCCAAACTGCCCATAGCAGACTACAGCACAGTACTTTTGACAATTCTGAGAAGTTAAGGGGCATTTTCATAGGTGAAGCCGTAAAAAGTCAAGGGACTTATTCCAAAACACACAGTAAAGGGCAGAGCTAGGATCTGGAGCCAGGCAGGTCTAACCTTAACCAAGTCCAGAGGGCCTTTAGCTCTAGCCTAGATGTGCCCTCTTACAGGAAGCGGCAGGTGAAGTTCCCTAGGGTTGACAATACCTGCAGTACTGCAGGTGGCCACCAGATGGCTGTCAGCTCTCGCCTCCAGGTGGGACCCCTTACCTTTTCTGTTTTCACCAGCCTGAGCTCCACAGGGAATTCTAGAGGGAGAGGGATGTGGTGTGCGTGGGTGTGTGTGCATTTGTATGTGAGACACAGGTAATCTCAATACTTGTCCAAAACCAAGGAGATATGGGCATTTTCATGGTGTGCATTCTTTTTTTTTTTTTTTTTTTTTTATTTTTGTCTTTTTCCTTTTTATCGGTAACAGGGATCGAACTCACGACCGTCTGCTTGCAAGGCAGGTGCTTATGCCGCTGAGCTAAATCCCCAGCCCCTATGGTGTGCATTCTTGGCAGGTTCATTCATTTAACTAGTATTCACTGACAGTCCCCTGGCCTTGGTTTTCAGTAGGTGCTAGAGATAGAGATGATCTCATCTTATTTCTGTATTTCCAACATTCAGCACATATTTACCAAGCATCTACTATTTGCCTGGCACAGAGGACACGTCAGTGAACAAAAAACCCTTCTGTCTTCAAAGAGTTTCCACTTTATTGGGGAAAGAACTGGACAATCTACACAGAGATGCTTAAATATGATCTGAAGTAGGAAGCCCTTGAGGACCTCCAGGCCCACGGGCCCAGACAAACATAAATGCAAACTGTCACAACATTGTGCAGTGTGGCTACTAATAAACATTTACTTGGCTCATACCATGTGCAGAAAGTTCACTAGGGAAGGAGATATACGTAGTTCCTTCCTTCCTGGAGTTTAATAGCCCAGAAAACAAGCAAGTTATTAGTTATACATTTGACATATGACTCAAAGGGAAGAGCAGGCATTGTGATGATGTAGAATAACCAGGAGATCTCTTTTAGGTAGGTCAGTTATGGAGCGAGTCACTTAACAGAAGAGAAGAGTTTCAAGGGACAGAGATTAAATAAGCAAAGGAGCCCACTTTATTGCACAGGGAAGAAGGATAAGCCTGGATAGGTTGCAGCAGATCCCCGTGGGTTGGAGAAAGCTTGAAACAGAAGGTGTTGAAGGGTTTAGGTATATTTTTTCCAAGCTCATTCTTGGAATGACTTGAAGGATCAGTTGACCAGGCAGATGGGGTAAAGGATGGAGGCTGCTCCCTAGGAGAGAGGAATTAGAGCAAAGGCAATCAGGTGGGCTGCAGAAGGAAATTGATGCAGAGCCCAAGAAAGGCTAATGAAACTTCTAGAGCCAGGAATCAAAAGGTTGTGGGGACCAGCCATTGTTGGAAAATTGTTAATTAGAAGAGACATAGTTTTAGAGCCCTGTGCTGTGAGGCCCAGGAGTGGCCTGTGGAGTGAGGCAATGAGCCAGGCAGAAGGGGATGACAATGATGAGTGTGTGGGACCCAGGAGGCTGGAAGGATTTGAATCTGGGGGCTGAGGCGGTGAGGAGGTGTAGGTGGTGACAGTACCATGGTTCCCAGCCTGAGTGAGGGGTGGATGGTGGATAATAGGGTCTCCCTGGATGGGGAAAAGGGATCAGGTGGTAGCAGGATCTGAAGGCACTCAAGTGGAGGCGCCCAGGGAGCACCGGCCCATAGAAGGGATGGCAAAGGGCAGAACCGTGCCCCTAAGCAGCCTGAAGCAAGTTGGGAATGACACAAATCATGCCTAGAGGGTAGTTGTGGACAGTGGACTGGAGGGTTCCAAAAGCTCTTAATAGAATGTGTGCTTGCTTAGTAATAAGGGGCCAATGATTATTAGCTGCATGTTAGCAGTTTCAGGTGTTAGAGCTGGGAAGCTGAACTAGACTGGGGATAGAGATGAGGGAATGTTTTGTTTGTTTTAACTGTGGACTAAATCCAGGACTGCCCATCCCTGAGCCCTTTGAGATAGAGTCTTCGTAAGTTTTCCAGAAAGGACTCAGAAATTGCAGTTCTCCACAACTCCTGGCTCCTGTTGGCTTTTAAATGGGGACCAATGCCAAAAAAATACCCAAGATATTCCCAGAAAGAGTGTGGACTAGGGCTTGGGACTAAACTGGGCCATCTTCTGTTAAAAGAGGGCTGGAGAAAGGAGGAGGGAGAAGAGGAGGAAGTTTCCCCTAAGGAAGCTGAGAAGAACCAAGGGAAGGCGGTGCCAGGCAGGAGAGGTGACTGTGGGGAAAAAGCCCACCTGAGCCGGTACGGGTGTGACACAAGATCGCCCAGAGGATGTGGTTGCTTGAGGGGCAGAAGAGAGACGGTTCGAGGGCTGAAAGGCAGGAAATAGTGAAGCTGCGCATGGGCAACCAGAAGTGAGAGACTGCAGAAGTCTTTCAACCAGAAGTGAAAGACCCTTTGGAGTCTTCCTAGGGTCGACTGGGTAGGAAGGACCCTACAAATCCAGGCCTGAGCCAGGGCCTGAAGGCAAAAAAGTGACTACTTCAAGTACAGATTTTTGCCACTGTGACCTCGGTGTGAACACTCACCTTTTCCGAGGCTCGGTTTCCTCACCTGTAGAACAGGGATAAAAACAGCCACTACTTAGCGGTTTTCGGAGGCTGCGGATGGAGTCGCTCAACGAGCCAGCTGTAACTAGCTCTGGGTCACGCCCCCTTTGTTCAAGCCCCGCCCAGACAGCGGAACGCCACACCTTTGACGCCCACATTGGCTCCTCCCCCGTCCCACCTGACTTTCCCATTGGCCACGCCCCAGGACGGCCACGCCCCTGTTGCTCAGGTCTCACTCCCACCCCAGCTCACTCCAGCCTGTCCAGAAGGGACGCAGCACAGCGGCTGTCTGCCGGCCCCCAGCCCTTGCCCCGCGCCCATGGCCGCGTGGAGACCCCGCGCCTTGCGTGCTGCGCTCTGTGGAGGCTGCTGCTGCCTCCTCCTGTGTGCCCAGCTCGCGGAAGCTGGTAATGCGCGGCAGAAACTGGGTAGGGACAGGTGGAGCAGGCCCCTCACCCAACCGCCTGCCTGGGAGCTGTCTAGGCTTGCGGAGAGGGGACTCTCCAGACGCGGGCAGGGCTCTAGGGGGAGAAGGAGGCTCCACCGTGTGTATGCATGCATGTATGTCCCAGGTGTGGAGGATTAGGGATTCAGGTGTGTCTGGAGGCGGTGACTCCAGGTGTATGCAAAGGGAGACTTAAGGAGGGTGGGGAAGACTGGGTGAGTGGGATCCTGGACCTGTGTGCGGAGGGAGGGATGGGAGCCATGGTGGTGGGAGCTGCTCCCTTCCCATTCCCGCCCACTCCCAGGTAAAGGAGCTCGAGGCTTTGGGCGGGGAGCTTTGATCCGCCTGAACATCTGGCCTGCTGTCCAAGGGGGCTGCAAACAACTGGAGCCCTGTGAGCGATGTGTGGAGGGGGACAGAGCACACAACCGCTCAGACTGCGTGTGGCAGCAGTGTCAGCCAGAGGAGCCAGGTATGAAGTTGGGCCCCCAACCCTGGGGCCACCAGCTCCGAATCCCAAGCTTTGGTCTCCCCAGACTACTCCCCTGTAACTTCTTTCACCAGGACATTGTGTGGCCCATGCTGAGGCGGCCAAGGAGGGTTGCTCTATCTACAACCGCTCAGAGTCCTGTCCTGGTAAGGGAGTTCCCATTGGTCTAAGCCAAATCAGAAGGTGGGGGGTGAGGTCTCCCCAGCACTCTCTTGGGGAGTGAACTGTGCCCACAAACACCTGCATCCAATTTCAATTCTGCCTTTAGCTTTCAAAGTAATTCCTTCCCTTCTCTGGCCTGTTTCCTCCTCTGTAATTGGTCCAGGTTTGCAGAGGGGAAGGAAGCATTAACGGTTCTCAGAAATGGCACAGCAAGGAGGGGTGGGGATGTAGCTCAGTGGCACAGTAGCCTGCCTGGCAAACACAAGTTTGTGAGCTTGATCCCTGATACCAAAAAGTCTAAAAATTGCTTCTTGGCCTTTTGGCTGAGATCAAGCGTAGAAGGCATACGCAAGTGTTTTGGAAGTTTAGAAGGGAACAGGACAGGGCTTCCTGGAGGAGGTGGCATCCGAGATGAGCCTTGTAGGTAAAGATGGAGATGGTACATCTGGGTGAGGCTTCAAAGTATGTGGGATAGGGGCTGGAGATTTAGCTCAGCGGCGTAAGTGCCTGTCTTGCAAGCAGGCAGTTGTGAGTTCGATCCCTGGTACCGATAAAAAGGAAAAAGACAAAAAACAAAAAAGTATCTGGGATGTCTGGAGTTGGGCTGGGGCAAATCTGATGGTAAAGGTGCTGGCTGGGACTGTGGTCTTGATGGCCAGAGATCTGGAGAGTGTTTTATTATGGATTCTGTCTCCTCAGCTGCCCACCACCACCCCACCTATGAACCAAAGACAATCACAACAGGTGGGTACTCTCTGGGGGGAGGGGGAGCAGTCCAGAAGTGTAGGAAACAGAGCTGAGCTCAGGCACTGTATGTTCAGTGACCTCTGACTTCTGCTCACACCTATTTCCACATCTGTAAAATGGGTTGGATGATTCCTACGGCTCTGACAATTATATATATATATATGTATGCCCTGAAAATCCTTGTTTTTTTAATGAGCTGCTGCTGGGCAGACAGTCTGGTACCTGGGGTCTGTGCTACCCTTTCCCCCTCCACATCCACTTTGTCCCCTCTCAGTGTAAGACCCAGTTCTGTGCCCAGTACATTAAAGGCAATCAAGAAATGGTGGTTCCCATCCTTTCTGCCCATCACCTGTTGTGGGAAGTCAGGTGACCTCTCAGGAGCTGAGAGTGTGGCTCTGACTGCTAATGAGATGTCCTCAGTGACCACTTACTGCAACCTGCACACCCAAGGGGTTCTCAGGCGGCCAAGCAGGGCAAAGACCCTTTCCCTTTGTTCCCATTGCCCCCTCAGGGCCTGGAGGTCACCAGACTTGGCCAAGATAGCCAAAGAGGCTTTTGGTTAATTAAAGCCGGAAACTGATCTCAGAGGCTAAATTATTGATGGTTGCCTCGGCTGGAGCCCCAGATCTGTGGAGTGTGGTTCATTTCTTTCTTTTCTGTTCCTCCTCTCCAGTGTCCTCCTCTGGGGCTCCCTGAGCTACAGCTGGGGCCACCCTTTGCACTTCATATTCTCAGACCCTCTTATACCACCCACACCCTTTGGGAAGTGGACCCTGCTCCTCCAGCTGTCCCAGAATGATCTTCCCTGTCCACTGTCCCAGAATGATCTTCCACCCACAACCCTGTCCCGCCCTGGGCACCCAGCCCAGGGCCTGAAACCGAATCCCTGGTGGGAGTTGATAGGTAAGGTGGCACAGCTGGGAGCCACCCAGACCCTGCCTGGCAACTGTGCCCCTAAGTTTCTATCCTCTGGGGAGCAGAGGAAAGGGTCCAGGGAGACTGAGTGAGTCCTCTTTCCTACCTACCTGTGAGGTGTCTGCAGCCAAGCCTGGCCCTTTGCCTACCCATCGTGTAGGATACTGGCCTCAGCCTCCTTCCCCTCTGCTCATCATGTGCATCAGACACTGCGCCCTGACCCCCTCGGCTGAAAGGCCCCGTGAATGGGGCACCTGAGTGCCGAACCCATCCTCACCCTTTTAGGCTAGTGAGAGATGGAGGCTGCGGGGGGGGGGGGGGGGGGCTTGGTCACTGTGTGGTTCCGCTCCTATTGGGCCCATAGGATCAAGAGGCTAAGAGAGGGTATCCATGGCATAAAGCCACTGAGAAACCTGGGAGCATGGCCAGGCTGGACACGCCCCACCCAGCACTGTCCCTTCCCCTCTGCCTGCAGGGTCAGGCTGGCCTTCTGCAGCTGGTGTTCTTGTCCCCACAGTGAGGACTGAGAAAGGCCCTCAGAGTGTCCTGCACCACATGTGGGCTGGGACTCTGATCCCCGCTCTGACCTCCACACTGTCTCACTCCGCAGGGAACCCCACAGTTCCTGAAACCCACAGCCCTGGATTCGATGGGGCCAGCTTCCTCGGGGGTGTTGTGCTCGTGCTGAGTCTGCAGGCAGTGGCCTTCTTTGTGCTGCGCTTCCTCAAGGCCAAGGACAGCACTTACCAGACACTGTGAGTACCAGGCCACCAGGGCTGTCCCCACTCCCCTGCCCAGGGGTGGCCCTAGAGCCATGACTCACTCCCAATGTCCCTGTGTGAGCTGCACCCCTTTTTACTCCTCCAGTTGGGGTTCTTTCTATAAGATGTTGGCCAGGCTCAGGACTCAGCCTGAGTTCAGTGTCTGGGAGCCCCGCTGAGCCCCAATATCTTTGCCTCCTCATGCTGCCAGCAGGGAGGAGAACCAGTAGGTGATGGCCCAGGCGAGCTGTGGGCAGGAGCCTGGCTGTGTGCACTGTGTGGCTTCCTTGGAGCGGGTGGCTGTGCAGGGCCCGTGTGCCGTGTGTGGGCGCAGGTTAATGGAAGTGTTTGCTCTCCCAGCTGCGCCTGCTCTCCTGGGGGCGGGTCCTCCCCTGGCTGAGCCTGGGTCACCTCCCTAAGTACCCTCTCTGGGTGGCCTCCACAGTATCTGACTCCCTTGGGCCTGGACTCCACACTGAGGGGAAGGAGGAGGACGCAGAGGCCGCCCTTCTGGCCACCTTCTGGGCACTAGGGTGGGAGAAACTTTGGCCCTCCCTTTCCGGCCCCTTTGGCCATCAAGTGGGCTCAGTGCCTGATGCCTGACGTCCCCTCCTCCTGGGCCTGGCACCTGCAGCAGAGAGCATCCCTCAACCATGTCGTGCCTCACCCGTGGACCCTGCTGGGCATCCTGTCTGATGCCTGGGGTCTGTACTGCCTCTTCCCACAACCTCGCCAGGCTCTGCCCCCAAATAAAGGAACTCTCTATCCAGCGTTTCACTTCCTGTCTTGAGTCTGTGCTGTGTCTGTGGAGTGGGCTCAGGGAACAGCTGTGTTCTCAAGAATTCTTCCTAGGACTGTTGTTGTTTGAGAATTTTTCCTTTTGACCCCTACCCCATCCTCCTCCGGAGAGGTGCAGAGATAAGGACCCAGAAAGGTAAGTACATGAGCTCAAGGTCACACAGCTTTCCTAGCTCTGGAGCAATCAGAATCTCAGAACCCCCTTTCAGAGGTATCTTGGGGTCTCCCAGACCCCTCCTCTATCTCCTCCCCTGTGCTAAGGTAGAGAGACCCTGTTTCTGGTCTTGCTCACTATGGCCTCCCTAGATAGTCCATCTCCATCCCTGGACATAGAAATTATCTCGACTGGGGGCTGGAGATTTAGCTCAGTGGCATAAGCGCCTGCCTTGCAAGCAGGCAGTCGTGAGTTAGATCCCCGGTACCGATAAAAAGGGAAAAGACAAAAAAAAAAAAAAAAAAAGAAGAAGAAGAACTAAAAAAAAAAAAGAAAGGAAAAGAAATTATCTCGACTAATACCACCCCTGGCAGCCAGATGCAGAGCTGGGTCTTCCCTCTGCTCCTTCAATCCCAGCTGTGCCAGGAAGTGGCAAGGAAGAGTCAGGGCTGAGAAGTCAACTGAGGGAGCATACTGTTCTGAGTCAACACAAGCAAGTTATTTCGCAGGCCTGGGCCTCAGTTTCCTCATCTGTGAACTGGGAATGAGTCTTCTCAGAGGAATGTGGGGAAGGCTCAGGAAAGTGCAGGTGCCCTTTGCTTTACTCCAAGCCAGCTGACACCCTTCCAACTGTACAGCCTGTGTGTAGCCTCTGCTGCCAGCCTCCCTTAGACATCGCTGGCTGCAGTTGGAGGTCACTAAAGGACCCTGTATGGTGTCCGCAGGCAGTTCCATGGCACCGCAGAAACCTCGTCCTCCCCCCTCCTTAGGCCCCTGCTTCCCACCCTCCCATCGTCAGGACCTCTCCAGCCCCTTGATTCTACTCCTGTTCCCAGCCTGCCTGGCCTCCTCTCTTCTCCAAGTGTTTGTATTTTGTGACACTGGGGATTGCACTGAGCTGCAGCCCTATCCCATTTTTATTTTCATTTTGAGACAAGATCTTGTTAAGTGTCCAAGTTGCCCAGGGTGAGCTCAAACTTGCTATTCTCCTGCCTCAGCCTCCCAGAATTTGTAGATTACAGGTCTGTGCTACCATGCTTGGCCTTTTTGCAGGGGAGAGGGTTGGTTTTTTGAGACAGGGTTCTCCCTATAAAGTTCAGGCTGTCCTTGAACTCACTATGTAGTTCAGGTTGACTTTGAGCTCACAGCAATCCTGCCTCAGCCTCCAAGTGCTGGGACTACAGGTGTGGTCACCATGCCCAGCTTTTATGCCCAGCTTCTTAGCTTCCTTTATGGAATGTTCTTTTTCTTTCCAAAGTAAATTTGGCTGAGCATGGCAGTACATGCCTGTAATCTGAGCAGTCAGGGGGCTGAGGCAGGCGGATTGCTGTGAGTTTGAGGCCAGCCAGGACCACATAGTAAGAATCTGTCCTTCTCTGCAAAAAAAAAAAAAAAAAAAAATGTAAATGCCTATGAGGGGAGAAAAGGGATACACAGAAATTTATATAAAGAGTGAGAGGGGCTGGGGATTTAGCTCAGCGGCATAAGCGCCAGCCTTGCAAGCGCATGGTCGTGAGTTCAATCCCCGGTACCGATAAAAAAAAAAAAAAAAAAGAAAAGTGAGAGAGCATCCCTGTAATCCCAACACTTAGGAGGCTAAGGCAGGAGGATTGCTACAAGTTTAGGGCCAGCCTGAATTACATAACAAGACCCTGTCTTAAAAAATAAAAAAAAAAATTTTTAAATGGAGGGCCTGGTGGCCTACACCTGCAACTCCAGTATTCTGGGAGGCTGAGACCAGACGATGCAAGTTTGAACCCAACCAAGGCAGTTTAATGACATAGCAAGACCTGCTGTTAGGGCTAGGGATGTAGCTTAGCAGGCATAAGCACCTGCCTGAGCAGCACAAGGTCCTGAGTTCAATTCTCCATACCAAAAAAGACATCATTAAATAACAAAAACATAAAGACTCGAATGAGTTCAATGTGATGGTCCTGGGTTTAATCATCAGTACTGGGGTTAAAAAGAGAAAATCAGGGGCTGGGGATTTAGCTCAGCGGCATGAGTTCCTGCTTGGCAAATGCGGGGTCCTGAGTTTAATCCCTAGCACTTAAAAAAAAAAGAGAGAGAGAGAGAAAATCAGTTAACAGTGTGTTTCAGACTTTTTCTGTGAACTTACTATGAATGCACACAACACAAAGTGGGATCATGGTTTTCTATGACTTCACTGCCGTCATTACAGATCAGATTCGCCTGTGACTTGTCCAGACAGTCATTTTGCCTGGATTCTATCAATGGCTGTTTGGGTCATTTTCACACTGACGTGTGTGGCGAGGTGAGAGCTAGGGATGAAAGCAGAGCTCCTGCATACTAGGCAAGTGCTCACCACTGAACGACACCCCAACATTCCTAAGCAGCATGTTGAACAGGCTGGTGTGAGGACCCTGGTGTGCATGTGCAGGGTTTTAGGGAGGACAAATCCTAGACTAGAATGGCAGTGTCAGGGTACACTCAGGGACCCATCCTGTTAGGCAGATCAGGCTTCCACTTCCCCTGACGCCTCTATATCACCTGTCTCTACCCCCACCAGCATAGGCCTGGTGTGCTAGGGCAATCGTTCCCCAAAGTGTTGTAGTCAGGGGTTGTGAGGAGAACAATTAGGACACAGAATTCATAATATTTTATGATGGTCACCCAGAGTTAAACACAAAGTGCAGGAAATCTGTCCACAATACTAAAGACCCAGAATATTCAGCCAAGGGCCTGGATCCCTAAGCAATGTCCTGCAAGAGTCCAGCTGAAGACCTAGATCCCATGGCAATGCCTCCCATGAGTCCAACTAGGGGTCTACAGCTCACAACAAGGACTCACGCCAGTCTATTGTAGAGATCTGCTGGGAAAGCCTCAAGGTCAGTGGTGGAAGCCAGAAAGTCTATGCCAACGGATCAAGGAGCTGTGCCAGTCAGTTGAGGGTTCTTTCCTGGAGCCAAGAAGTCACACTGAAAACAAGAACCAGGGCTGCCCTGAAAAGTACCACAGCCATCCTCAGTGACAAGGCGGTCCCAAGCTCCTCTAATGATGAGAACAGTTGAATACATGTCAGAAAGTTAGCGTGACAAGCTTCTCCTGAAGATTAAATGGCATACCCTTTCCCCTCTGGAATCAGGAAGTGATGCTCAATGTAAGGGCCAGAGCTCCCCCAAAGTGAAGCACAGCCACTGTCACTGATAAGGTCCTGAGCTCCACCTATGATAATGGCCAAATTCATATCAGAGAAGCCAGCATGATGAGCTCATCCAAGAGAACCAATGGCTCAAAACAGCAACACTTAGGAGAATCCAAAACGCTCAGCTCCTCTTCTCAATATCTCTATTTATGCTGGCAACTTTCTTCAGGTAGGCAGGCCATCCACACACAGCACCATGCTGATTTAATTCAGCTGGTGTTAAAAGCTGACTACCAGGGGCTGGGGATTTAGCTCAGCGGCATAAGCACCTGCCTTGCTAGCAGGCGGTCGTGAGTTCGATCCCTGGTACCGATAAAAATGAAAAAGACAAAAAAAAAAAAAAAAAAGCTGACTACCAGTTTTTAATCCATAACACTGAGGATGCTTTTGCCTGGTGGGTAGCACAGGACTTGGGTAAAAACTCTGTGGCTCTGGGTTTGTAGGTGGCAAAGTCAACAAAAGTCATGTCCCAACTCTGGGCTTCGGATTGGATTGTCTCCTCCTCCATTCATTTAACATATGCATGTAGATGCTGGGCACGTGGCCCACACCTGCAATCCCAGCTCTCAGGGCGCTCAGGGGAGCATTGTCACGAGTTCAAAGCCAACCTGGAGTACATAGTGAGTTCAAGGCCAGGCTGAACTACATAGTGAGACCCTATCTCAAAAACAAAATGAATGTATGTATAAATTAAAAATACATAAGTACATAGGCATGCAACACACTTGGGTGTAGGTATGGAACTCAGAGCCCTGTGTGTACAAGAAGCACATTGTCTATCACCAAGCTATACCTGCATCCAGTTAGAGTGCTGAGCCCCAAGCCCCTGCTTTGCACCAGGCATATGACCCACGGCAAGAGCGAGGCCTCAGAAAATTGGAGATGATGTACAACCCACACTCAGCATGACCTCTGAGTGCAGCAGTGCCTCATAAATAGTAGCAATGTCACAATTTTTATTTTTTTAGTGGTGCCAGGGTATGGCACCTGCTAAGCAAGTGCCTTAAGCAGTGGACCCTAGTAATACTGTTAACAAGGCCCCGAAAGGGCCAAGATAGTAAAAACAGCCTTAGGGCTGGACCTTCATGGACAGGTTGGACATGAAAAAGAATTCCAGATGGAAAGCACAAAATGAGCTAAGGTTAAAGGTCAGAAAATCGAGTGAGGGTGGTGGCACCTGCCTCTAACCCTAGCACTCTGGAAAGGTAAGGCAGGAGGATTGCAAGATCCAGCCCAGTCTCGGCAGATTAGCAAGATTCTATCTAAAAATTTTTTTAAATAATAAAATAAAATAAAAATAAAAAAATAAAAGTGCTGGGGATGTAGCTCAGTGATAGAGTACTTGCCTAGCATGTGTGAGACCTTGGGTTTAATTCCCAGTGTCATAAATAGATAAACAGGAAAAGCCATATGAATGCAGAGATCTGGAGAGATGGCTGGGACGCTTGGAATCCACCTGGACAAGACAGGAACAATGTCTGTTCTCTCTGGGCTGACAGAGGAAATGTCCCACCCCCTGGCGGCTCCGGCCTGGGTGGGGTGTCCCCCGGGACAATGAGAGGAAGTTTTGCTCCAGGTTCTGTAATCATTTTGGCTCCTTATAAAAGCTGAAATCTTCCAGGCGTGGTGGCTCACACCTGTAATCCCAGCACTGGGGAGGCTGAGGCAGGAAGATTGAGGCTGAGTTGAGACCAGCCTGGGCTACAAAGTGAGCTCAAGCCCAGCCTGAACTGCATAGCGAGACCCTGTCTCAAAATGCCAAAAAAAAAAAAGCACTGAAATCTTCACTCGGATGAATCCAGCAAGATGGGCGTACTGTGGACACCACTGTCTTTGTTCTTCCTATTTGGGGGCCTGCTTCCCTGAGGACCCAGGAACACCCCAGATGCCCAGGCAGGAGCTGAGGATGCTCTCTGTTACCCCACCTCTCAACCCTCCCTGTCCCAAGGAGCAGGGTGGCAGTTTGACAGTCTGGGTTCTGTATGCAAATATATGCATAAAGGATAGAAACAGTACAAACCCTTCCCCATCAGCAGCAAGCATCCTGCCAGCAGGAATGTGGACGTGAGACTAAACTGTAGAGGGCTCTGGGAGAGACACACCCACCCTGTGCCCGCTGACACCACGTCTCCCTGCAGATCCCAGGGAACTGGAAGCCAGCAAAATTGTTCTCCCACCCAGTTGTCCTGGAACCCCAGGAAGTCCTGGGGAGAAAGGAGCTCCAGGTCCCCAAGGTGACAGATGCTGGGGAGGTGGCCGGGCCCTTGGGGAACCTGGGGAGGCTAGAAATGTAGCCGTCGCTGTCCAGACTGAGGAACCTCCTCTGTGCCAGGCACCAGATGGGCAGGTGTCCGGCATCCTAAGACCTTCAGGTAGGTGGTGGTGTCCCCATTTTGCTGAAGGGAAATGAGGCTCAGAGAGGGTGTGGTTTTTTGCCTCCAAATAGAAAGGAAAGGATAAAAATGAGATTGGAACCTTTTGGCTCCAAGCCCCTTGTTTCTTTTGGTCCTGGGACTCAGGACTCAGGGCATCTCTGTTTCAGGGATTTCAGGGCCACTGGCAAGATGGGTCCCAAGGGTGAGCCAGCTGAGTGAATGGGGTTGGTACTGCCCACCTTTTTTTGTCCCAAGACTAGAGGGGTGGAATGTCTCTGTGACTGCCACTCAGCAGTGGGCCATGATTGCCCACCCACTGAGGGTGGGGAGGTAGACACAGTGGGGAGAATTAGGAGAAGAGCCTGAACCCTCATCCCAGTAGGGGTATTTGGACCTCAGAGCCAACACCTGGTCCTTCCCTGGGACGGGAGATCCGGGGAATATGTTCCGGTGCCGTGATGATGAGGTGGCCTTCACAGGAGTCAGTGCCTTGGTGATGCAGAGCCTCAGATGTGGCTCCACTCTGCCCCGCAGCCCTCCCTAGAGCTCCACTTCAGGAGCCCAAGGGAGTCAGAAGACCTCCCAGAGGCCCACACTTGTTCCAGTGTCGAGTGGTGGGGTTTGAGGAATAATGTACCCCCACCCCCTACTCCACCCAGTGTATCTCCCCTTTCCCAGGCCCCAGGAGCTGTCAGGAGTTGCTGAGGCAGGGCGCCACCTTGAGTGGCTGATATCACTTGTGTCTGCCCGAGAGCAGGATCCTCCCAGTGTTTTGTGCCATGGACACCGCAGGGGGCCGCTGGCTGGTGAGTAGGGGGTGGCTGTGAGCACTTCTCCCCTCAGCCTCTAGGGGGAGCTAGCGCCCACTGGGACAAGGCATCCTTTAGAAGAATTCACAGACCCCTAACTGCAGTGAGAATATGACCCGTATAGTACTGGCAGTGAAAAGTGGCAACAGTGGAATGAGAGATACTTAGGTTAAAAAATATTTGAAGGGGCTGGGGATTTAGCTCAGCGGCATAAGCACCTGCCTTGCAAGCACATGGTCCTGAGTTCGATCCCTGGCACCGATAAAAAAAATTTTAAAAATTTGAAGGACAGTTTGGTTTGGACAGGGAAGGCAAGAGAACAGCAGGGTAGAGTCAAGCCCAGGTTTGGGCCTCTGGGAGTGACATCTCCACTTTAAATATTTTAATGCTTTTTATTTTTCCCAAACAGGGTCTCATTATGTAGCTCAGGTTGACCTTGAACTTTCAGCAGTCCTGCCTAAGCCTCCTAAGTGCTGGGGTTACAGGTGTCACCACACTCCTAGCTAAATATTTTAATTTTTATCACAGTAAATTCAAGCAAGTTATTTTGAATCTGAGTCTCCTGGGGCCTGATGATGTGGAAGGTGATGTGCCCTTCCTCCTGGCACATACTGCCCCTCGCAGGGCCTCCATGTGTGGTAGAATGTTCAGTGTCACAGTGTGCAGTATACGCACAGGCAAAGCTTACGAGGAGGGCTCATGCTCATCTACAAGCCCCCAGCTGAAGGAAGGGAAGTGCCCCCCGGCCCTCACTGCCCAGTGGCCACTTCCCTTGCTCGCTCATCCCTACCTTGTGGCTGGAGCCATAGCTGGTGTGCCAGTCCCCTTGGGCTCCCCAGGTGTTCCAGAGGCGACAGGAGGGTTCTGTGGATTTCTTCTGTTCGTGGTCTTCTTACAAAGCAGATTTTGGGAGCCAGGAGTCTGAATCCTGGCTGGGGAATGAGAATTTGCACCAGCTCGCTCTGCAGGATGAGTTCCCTGTGGGGTGGAGGGACCCCCACCACCTTGGGATTTGAGGGGTCCACTATCCCAGCTCCACCTCTTCCTCCCAGGTACCTGGGAGCTTCCTGTAGAGCTGGAGGACTTTACCGGCAACCACTTCTTTGTGCACTATGAGACCTGCCTCCTTGGGGAGAAAGACCACTACCAGCTGGCACTGGGCAAGTTCTCAGAAGATACTGCCTGTGAGTGAGCTTCACTAATGGGCCCAGAGGAGTGGGTCCAGTGGAAAGGCTGGCTTCTTTTCCAGCACTGCCACTACGTCTACGAATGACCCAGGACAATCTTCCCTTCGGTAGCCTCAGTTTCCACGTCTGAGAAATGGCAATCCTGAGAAAAGGTGGCACAGGAGGGAAAGAATTGGGACCTTAGAGGAAAACAGCTTGAGTCCAACTCTGCCACTTGGTATGTGACCTTGGGCAAGTCCCTCCCTCATCAGAGCCTCAGTTTCTTCCTCTATAAGACTAGTGAGGCAGCAACATAGTGGTGTGAGTGCTCCCACAGACTCTGTTAAGTGTTAGTGTTCTGTTAAGTGTTAGTGTCCTCTCTGCTCTGGGAGAGGAACCAGGAGCAGCAGTGAATGCTGAAAGGCAGAAGTGGTGATGGGGAGGGGCCTTAGGGGAGCCCCCCTTCTTGCTGGGGCACCCGAGAGCTTCCTCCTGGCACAGCTGTTCAGGCTGCTGACCATAACTGTGATGAGACAAAAGAACTAGAGGGAAGGGGCTGGGGATTTAGCTCAGCAGCATAAGCTCCTGCCTTGCAAACAGGTGGTCATGAGTTCGATCCCTGGTACTGATAAAAAAAGCCAAAAAAAAAAAAAGAGCTAGAGGGAAGCTTGGATTCTGGAAGGATAAGGCAGGGGAAGGAGCAGGTAGCTTGAGAGCTAGACAGCCCTGAGTTCAAGTCTCACTGCCCCTGATGAGCTGAGTGACTCTGGGCAAAACATCCTTGGTGCTGTTCTTGTCTCAAGGGGCCTGATATCATCTGCCAGTTAAAAATCTCCAAGAATGAGCCAGGGATGGTGGCTCATGCCTGTAATCCCACATCTGGGAGGCTGAGGCAGGAGGATTGTTGTAGGTTCCAGACCAGCCTGAGCTACAAAGTGAGTTCAAGGCCAGCCTGATCTGCATAGTGAGACCCTGTCTCAAAAGACACCAACAAAGGCTGGGGATTTAGCTCAGCGGCATAAGCACTTGCCTTGCAAGCAGGCAGTCGTGAGTTCGATCCCCGGTACCGATAAAAAGGGAAAAGACAAAAAACAAAACAAAACAAAACAAACCCTCCATGAATGCCAGGCATGGTTTGGGGTGCTAAAGCAGATGCTGACCAGGATTCAAAGGAGGGCAACTGTGCAGTGACTGCCCATGGTGCCTGGTGGTATGGATCCTGCTACCATTCTAATCTCAATGGGCTCTATACAGTGTCTACTTGCCCCCAAGTGCGGCATTGACTGGGGCTCAGGCCAACGTGTGAACCACAACTACCACAAGGTTAAGATTCGCTAGGGCAGCCTTATCTGTTCTGTGCAGCTTCCGGACCCTCAGCCACCTCCCCACTGCCAACGGCCTCTGCTTCCCTGTCTACATCTAAAAATAAATCATTTTAATCCTTTCCTGGCTTTTGGGACTCTCACTTACTGGGCAAAAAACCCTAAAAGGCAGAACAGGGATATAAATTCCCATAATTCTCAACTGTCTTCTAATCAGGAAGATGGAAGGGACAGCCTTCTAAGGTAATGAGGCTTCTGTCCCCAGAAGTGTGTAAGAGAAGGCCAAAGGGGTTTCCAGGAGGGAGACTAGCAGGAATTCAAGCATTTTTGGTTCACCCGAGTCATTTGGCAAGTGAACAGTTTTTGTTGTGTTTTTTAAGACAGGATCTCACTAGTTCAGGCTGGACTTCAACTCCTTATATAGCTCAGGCTGGACTTCAACTCCTTATATAGCTCCCTATGAAGCTGGCCTCAGTCTTGTGCTGATCCTCCTGCCTCAGCCTCCCAAGAGCTAGCATTATAGGTATGCGCCTCTACAACCAGCCAAGTGAACAGTTTTGTAGCAGGAATTGCACAACTTTCTGACACTCTCTGTCGCTCATGCTTGTCCTTGTAGATTATTTGTTTTCCGCTTCAGCCTCTGTTATGGGCCAAGTTCTCACCCTTGCTGCTTCTCTCGAGGGGAGCTGGTTTGAACTCTGGGTCAGACCAAGGAAGGTGCATTTTTCTTCCATGAGGCAACAAAGCAACAAAACAACAGTCACCAAGCTAGCAATTATTGAGCAGTTCATTTGCCCAAAGCCACATCAATATTAAGTGGCGACAGAAACAAATAATTAAAAGTCTGACAGGTAGTCCTGCATTTGCAGCCTGCTCTGTCATGTGGCTGATTCTGGACAAGTTACTCAATCTCTTCCCCAGTTCCTGATTGCAAGGTCCACTGAGGTTTAAATCGGCTTGTTGCCTTGGTCACTAATGCACACTAAATATTTTTGGGGATGTGAAGTTGGGATGTAGCTGGAGCCCAAAGGGTTGAGGTTTCTGAGGTCCTCCTTCAAGGGGTGGGTAGAGAAATGTTTACAGTGAAAAGTGCTTCTCAGGCTCCATTGTCATGTTCTGGGTAAAGTCAAAGGTCAGCAGGGCTCCACAGCAAGCTTAGTTCAGGGACAAGCAGTCCCCTGGCAAGAGCTCTGAAGCCAGGTCCCTCACTGGGCCTCAAGGATTCTGGACGCTCACTAATTCAACTCCCCGCGTACACCTGATGCTCTGAGCCGCACTCACTCAGCAGAGCTTGCTAGGCAGAGCCTTTGGGTCCAGCTCGTTCCCTATACCAGACCTGGATCTGCATCTTTGGAGCGCCTGCAGTGAGCAGTCCAGGGTGGTTTGCGTGAACAGGGGCACAGCTGTACCGGAAGCGGCCAGTGTCAGAGGTTCTGGCGGGAGAGGAGGGAGGGAAGAGGCCCAGTCCTTAGCTGCTGGGGAGCGGCGCTGCCCCAAGGCCGAGGGTGGAGCTTTCCTTGTCGGGAAAGGGCTGGGCTGGGCCTACAAGTGAGGGCAGGGTTGAGTGTCGGCCGAGCTTCCCAGAGCCACTGACTCTAAGCCGAAGATCGCGGGTATTCCCGAACCCAGTCTGGGATTTGAGATCCTCAAGAACCTTGCAAGTCTGAGCTGATTTCTCCCTGGACATCAGATTACGAACCAGGACCAGTCTCCGGACACCAGATCCTGTAGGAGATTCTCGGATCTCACCGGGATCCCAGCTCCCCAGATCCCTGGACTCACCGCGCAGGCTCCTCCTGCCCTGGCCGGGGTTCCAGGCGCCCGGCGCCTGAGCGCCCCCTCATGGCGGGGGTGTGTCCCGGGTCCGGGACCTTGGAGCGAGCAGGCAGCTGCTGGCAGGACCCGCTGGCCGAGGCGCTGAGCCGGGGTCGGCCGGTCGCAGCGCCCCCGGGCCGCAGCTGCGCGCGGAGCCGGCCCCTCAGCGTGGTCTACGTTCTGACCCTGGAGCCGCGGCCCGAGGTGGAACCTGGGGCGGGAACCGAGACGGAACCACTGCCCTTACGCTGCCTGCGCGAGGCCTGTGCGCAGCTCTCGGGGCCGCGGCCACCGCCACAGCTGCGTAGCCTGCCCTTTGGGACCCTGGCACTGGGTGACACCACCGCGCTGGATTCCTTCTACAATGCGGGTGAGCGCGGGGGCGGGGCGAGGGGCGGGGAGGGGCGGAGCTGCCGAGGGGTCTGGGGACCCACGGGGAGTTAGTTAGAGCTAAGGGACCCCAGGCTGTGACTGCAGTGGAGTTTAGGGGCAGTGTGGCTGAGCTCGCGAGCTGGAGATTCACCTGGCTCCAGAGTTCAGGGCTGGAGTGTAAGCGCACTTCAGTCGAGGCCCTGCCTTCCGAGTGGGCAGGGACGAGACCAGTTTAGAAACTCCAGGACCGGACTAAGAGAGGGGACAGGACTGTAGTTCTCAGGGAGCGATGGAGAACTCCAACTTCGGTTGATCCCACGCGGAGATTTTATTATCTTTAGTACTGGAGATTCAACCCAGGGCCTTCCCCCTGAGTTATTTCCCTAGCCCTATTTTAAAATTCTGAGACACGGTATCGTGAAATTGGCCATGTAAAACTCAAATTTGCAATCCTCTAGCTTCAGCTTCCCAGAATGTTGGGATTACTAGCGTGCGCCGCCACGCCCTGTTTCTTGTGGAGCTTTTGAGGATGAATCCTGGAGGGGAGTGTGGGGCCCGCTCCTGACAAGCTGGACTTTAGAAGTCCTAATTTTACAACTTCCAACGATCGGGCCCAAGAGGCGGAAAGAAAAGCAAGGGACCCATCCGGTCTGGGTTCTGGGAGAGGCAATTTCGCTTTGGAGACGCAGCCAAGAATAGGAGCGGCGGGGGCGGGGCGGGGCGGGGCGGGGAGGGGAGCCAGTTTTTCCCGCGTAGATCACGCCTTGCTCCCTCCAACCCGGATCTCCGCCCGGCTCCCTCCTCATTTGTTCATCTGAGAATCCGGGAACCATGCTTCCTGGATATCCATGGCATTGCAGCCTAAAAATGAAGGCTGACCCGTCCAGGAGGGCACAAAGACGCATATAGAGTCGTCAACTCACAAATCATACCCATGTTGACTCACACAACCCCCTGCAGATCTTGTCACACGAAGATACAGTGGGACACAGTGAGTTACACATACACACATACAGGTCCAGCTTTGTCTACACACTAACGGTGCCGGCTGCTTTGAAGAGACCAGATCCAGGCGACTTCCGCGTTTGCACCACTCCTGCACCCATAACAGGGTTTGAGCTGCAGCACTCCTGTGGCCGCCTCTGCCGGCACAGGGCTGCATCTGGCATGGGGAGCCCAGCCCAGTGAGTCCATCTCCTCCTCTGCAGCACTACAGCTGTCAGTGCTGGGGACTCTGCAAGGCCAACAGGCCTGAAACAGAGTTGGACTTGGCTGGAGTCCTACAGCAAGACAGGTACCCCCTCCCCCAGGCTCCTTCCCCACCAAGCGGGCCTTTGGGGCTCAAGGTCTGCACCTCTGTGCCCACAGATGTGGTGGTGCTGGAGGTGAGCAGCTCCCTGGCACAACCCTCCCTGTTCTACCACCTTGCCGTGCGTGAGAGCTTCAGCATGACCAACAACGTGCTCCTCTGCTCCCAGGCTGACCTCCCTGACCTGCAGGCCCTACGTGTAGGTGGCAGGTGGCTCATGGGGACAGATGCAGGGTTGGGGTAAAGCCTTCCCAGAATGCTAGTATCTGACTGTCTGCCTCCTGCAGGAGGATATTTTCCAGAAGAACTCGGTGAGCAGAGCCCATCTCTCACTCCAGTGTGCTTTTGACCTCTGCTATCAACTCTGACCTCCACTAACCTTCCTGCCTTTCTCAGTTACCTCTGACCTCCTGAAGGCGCCCTGGCACCCAAGTGGCTCTCTATTCCCTATGGCCTCCTTTATGAAATGTGGTCCTTTCCTACTATTCTAATCCTCACTGGTACTAACTTCAGACCCCCTCTCTGTTCCTCTCTAACTCTGTGCTGACCTCTGACCCCCACTAACTCCTGCCTCCCTCCCACCAGGACTGTGCTGGCAGCTACACACTGATCCCTTATGTGGTGACGGCCACTGGTCGGGTGCTGTGTGGTGATGCAGGCCTCCTGAAGGGCCTGGCTGATGGGCTGGTACAGGCTGGGGTGGGCACCGAGGCCCTGCTCACTCCCCTGGTGGGCCGGCTTGCCTGCCTACTGGAGACCACCTCCACGGACTCCTGGTAATGGGGGCTCTCAGGGAGGGTGCACCAGGAGGAGGCTGGACTGAGGGACAGGCCCTCCATTCTCTCTCCCTCCTTCTCCTGGCCTGGGCATCAGTGGCTATTTCCGGGAGACCATTCGGCAGGCTATCCGGCAGGCTCGGGAGCGGTTCAGTGGGCAGCAGCTTCGGCAGGAACTGGCTCGCCTGCAGCGGAGACTGGACAGTGTGGAGCTGCTGAGCCCTGACATCGTCATGAACCTGCTGCTGTCCTACCGCGATGTGCAGGTCTGTGGTGTTCAGGGAGGAGAGCAGGTAGTGGACATTTTGCTATCAGGCAAACCCAAGCTCCTGTCTGTGTCAGTTGTGGCTCTGAGCAAATTATCTCACTTCTCTGAGCCTCAGTTTTCAGATTCATAGCAGGGATGCTGATGTTATTGCCCCCAGGGGAGTTGTAGGTGGGGAACACCAGTGTGGGCACACAGTGGCTTCTAGGGCCTAAGGGAGGTGTGCAGAGAGAAAAGAATGATGTGAGAGGTGACAGGACCCTGGTTCAGCGTTCTCAGGGCTTACAGCTTATCGTGCTAGGACCGGACTGGCTGTTCCCTCCTGCAGGATTACTCAGCCATCATTGAGCTGGTGGAGACGCTGCAGGCCTTGCCCACCTGTGATGTGGCCGAGCAGCACAATGTCTGCTTCCACTACACGTTTGCTCTCAACCGGTGAGTGCTGGAACAAAGCTTGGGTCAGAGCCACACAAGATCTCTGTGGCCCGGATTTCTGCTCTGTGAGATCACTGTTGTTTGTCCATTGCTCTTGTGGGAATTTTCTGACCAGGGTACTGGTGTCAGAAGGCTGCTGTTGTTCTGGGTTACTGCTGTCTGGTGGGTACAGGGAAGTGATATACCCCTGGTATGGTCACAGCAGTGCCTTATAGTCATTGCAATTGAGAATCCCTTCTATCTTTCTGCTTCTTCTATCTTTCTGTTTGCAATTGAGGATCCCTTTTATCTGGGGTCACTACCATCAGTGCTGACCAGGTTCAGTGTCATTTTGGGGTCATTGTCAGACCCTTGGAGGGGCCCCTGCTGTTTAGGGCCTAGAGGATCAGGGCCATCAGGCAAGTGCTCATCCCATGTCCCCCTCCCATAGGAGGAACAGGCCTGGGGACCGGGAGAAAGCACTAGCTGTGCTGCTGCCTCTGGTACAGCTCGAGGGCTCCGTGGCACCTGATCTGTACTGCATGTGTGGCCGGGTCTACAAGGACATGTTCTTCAGCTCTGGTTTCCAGGACACGGGGCATCTGGAGCAGGCCTATCACTGGTAAGGAGCACAAGAGACAGGTCAGGAGGCTGAGCTACTAAGATGAGGGATGAGTGTATGGGTGTCCATCCAGTTCTGCGGCTCCTCACTGCGCCTGACTGCAGGTACCGCAAGGCCTTTGACGTGGAACCCAGCCTGCACTCGGGCATCAACGCAGCCGTGCTCCTCATCGCAGCAGGGCAGCAATTTGAGGACTCCGAGGAACTCCAGCTCATAGGTGAGCCCAATCCTAGTCCTCTGTCCCCTCCTAAGGCCCAGAGGGAAGAGGACAGGGAGACAGAACCATGGGCAGGAGCTAAGGCTAAATTCATCCCTTTTGGACTGTTCTGCCCATGCTCACACTGGGATTCTCACAACCATTCCCAAGCTCACACGTGTATCCATCACACAGTGAATCCCTTATCTGTTTGAGCCCAAACCCTCACCTGTGCCTGGGCTCCTACTTCCACCCGAGATGTGCCCTCCGCCTGCAGCCACACTCATTGGAGCCTGTGCACCTCTCCCCCAGGCATGAAGCTGGGCTGTCTGCTGGCCCGCAAAGGCTGTGTGGAGAAGATGCAGTATTACTGGGATGTAGGTTTCTACCTGGGAGCCCAGATCCTTGCCAATGACCCTATCCAGGTGGTGCTGGCTGCAGAGCAGCTGTACAAGCTCAATGCCCCCATATGGTAGGTGGCCCCTTCTGCATTCCTGGCCTGGCCTTGGGCTATCAGCTTCTGCACCGGAATCCGCTAGCACTTTAGCCTGAACCCCAAGCCATGACCTAACCACTTACAGACCAGAGCCCATGTTCTGGCTGCAGCCAAGCCAGTCTACTCCTCCTCACAGTGGCAGATGGTTCCTGAGCTGAGCTGAGCTGAGCTGAGCGGAGGACATGACTGTGCCCCCAGGTACCTGGTGTCAGTGATGGAGACCTTCCTGCTCTACCAGCACTTCCGACCCACGCCAGAGCCCTCTGGAGGACCCCTGCTGCGGGCTCACTTCTGGCTGCACTTCTTGCTGCAGTCCTGCCAGCCATTTAAGACAGCCTGTCCCCAGGAAAACCAGTGTTTGGTGAGGCCCGTGGTCATGGAGCCTGGGGGGGGGGGGTGAAGCCCTTCTGACCCACCCTTGACCCCCGCTGCTGCCATAGGTACTGGTCCTGGAGATGAACAAAGTGCTGCTGCCAGCAAAGCTCGAGGTTCAGGGGACAAACCCCGTGAGCGCTGTGAGCCTAGGCCTGCTGGAGCCGGGGGCCCAGGGGACCCAGGGGACCCAGGTGAATGATGGCTGAGCTCCCTCTCTCAAGGCTATGCACCTCCCCCTTTGAGTCTCTCTCCCACCCCCAGCTGCCCTCCTCTAAAACCTTTTTTATTCGCAGGAGGAGCCCTCCAGCTGGACCTTCCCAGTGGCCTCCATCTGCGGAGTCAGGTGAGAGGCGGATCTTGGAGTGTTCGGCCTCCAGGCCGCCCTGCCCTCCCTATCTCCTGCCTCTTCTTTTCCAGCGCCTCCAAGCGCGATGAGCGCTGCTGTTTCCTCTACGCTCTTCCTCCGGCCCAGGACGTCCAGCTGTGCTTCCCCAGCGTCGGGCACTGCCAGTGGTGCGCTCAGCCTTTCGGTCTGGTCCGGGTACCCTGGGCCGGCTCGCCCCGAGAAAGGAGGGGAAAGGAAGGGACCACACCTCTCCCTAGGGCTCTGGGTGAGGAAGGGGACTGTTCGTTTGCAGTTTGCACCCCAGATTCTCCTCCCACGGCCTCAACTGCAACCCGCCCCCAGGTTCTGCGGCCTCATCCAGGCCCTGGTGAAGAAGAATCCGGATTCCATTGCGCCCGCGGAGGAGGCGGCGGGCCGCGTGGGGGAGGTGCTCGAGGTGAGGGCGTGGGTCTGAGGGCCGGGGAGGGAAGGGCTGAGTTGAGGGCTCAGCTGAACCCCGGCGCCTGGCGCTCCGCAGTTTGACTACGAATACGCCGAGAATGGTGAGCGGCTGGTACTGGGCAAGGGCACCTACGGCGTGGTGTACGCAGGCCGCGATCGCCACACGCGGGTGCGCATCGCCATCAAAGAGATCCCGGAGCGGGACAGCAGGTGAGCTGTGCGAGAGCCGAGGGCCGGTGCAGACCTGGAGTGGTGGACGCAGGAGAGGGGCTGAGGGGCGCGGGCTCTGGGGCGGGGCCTGGCCGTTCCGGACTCGGCGGGCATCTCCCCCTCCGCCAGATTCTCCCAGCCCCTTCACGAAGAGATTGCCCTCCACAAACGCCTCCGCCACAAGAACATCGTGCGCTATCTGGGCTCTGCCAGCCAGGGCGGCTACCTCAAGATCTTTATGGAGGAAGTGCCTGGAGGTACCGGCTCTGTGTGGGAGGGGAGTGAAACCCCAGGTGTGGGGCACAGGGGTGGGGCAGGAGGGTGGAGAACCCTCGGGGGGATGAACCCTAGTGCGTGTGGGTGGCTGTGCCCAGAATTAGCTGACAGATTGGTATTGGGTGTTGGAGGAGTCTGGGCCACGGCATGGGTGTATCTGGGCCTTGAGCAAAGATGTGAGTGGAGTGAGCACCAACCATGAACTTGAACTGTGTCCACACAGGCAGCCTGTCTTCCTTGCTCCGCTCAGTGTGGGGCCCCCTGAAGGACAATGAGAGTACTATCAGTTTCTACACCCGCCAGATCCTACAGGGACTCAGCTACTTGCACGACAACCGCATTGTGCACCGGGACATCAAGGTGGGCTCTGGCGCTGGCTTACCTGGCGGTGGGATTGGGGAACCAAGGTTCCAGACAGAGACTGGCAGTTTAGATTCAGTGGGAAGGGCCTTTGCAAAAAGTGAAGAAATCATCAAAGAGTTTCCTTAAAGGAGAGAGGTTCAGATATGAAAAATAAACAGGCACCAGGTCCCAGAGGGAATTATAAGTGGGATGGCAGGGGGAGGATGTTGGCATAGGGTGGGCCACGCTGAAGTCTACAGATGTGATGGGTGTCTAGTTCTGTGGCAGGGACCCAGCCCAGTGTCCACTAAGCACAGTGTCCACTCCATTCAGGGGGACAATGTGCTGATCAACACTTTCAGTGGGCTGCTCAAGATTTCTGACTTTGGCACTTCCAAGCGGCTAGCAGGAATCACACCCTGCACAGAGACTTTTACAGGTACCAGGGTGTGGGAATGGTGAGTGGGGATTCCAGCTCTTAGAGCCCTCTAGGGTACTGGGTTTTCTGGGCATGGAGTTAAAGTTCTAACAAGGGATGAAATCCAGGGCAGCTAACTGGGCCCAGGGTGTGTGTGTGTGCTCCATTATTACTCTTACCCCCATTCTAGGGACCCTGCAGTATATGGCCCCAGAAATCATTGACCAGGGTCCACGAGGGTATGGAAAGGCAGCTGACATCTGGTCATTGGGCTGCACTGTAATTGAGATGGCCACAGGTCGCCCGCCCTTCCATGAACTAGGGAGCCCACAGGCTGCCATGTTTCAGGTAAGACTCGCTTGGGCCTGGCCCATGGAGGCTGAGTGGGGCTCATCTGGGCCTTGAACACCTCTAATCTTGACTCTTACTTGTCCTCCCCACTCTAGGTGGGCATGTATAAAGTGCATCCACCAATGCCCAATTCTCTGTCAGCTGAGGCCCAAGCCTTCCTCCTCCGAACTTTTGAGCCAGACCCCCGCCTCCGAGCCAATGCCCAAGCACTGCTGGAAGACCCCTTCCTGCAGCCTGGGAAGAGAAGCCGCAGCCCCAGCTCTACTCGGCAAGCTCCTCAGCCCTCAGGTGCAATGGGGTGGAGACAGTGAGCAGGCTGGAGAGCCTAGGAGCCGTGCAGGTGAGAGCATTGACAACTTGTTCCTCCATCACCAGATGCCTCTTCAGCTGGCCCCACTCAGTCAGCCGACATGACCACCCAGTCCCAGACATTCCCTCGGCCTCAGGCACCCTCTCAGCACCCACCCAGCCCTCCAAAGCGCTGCCTCAGCTATGGCGACACCTGCCTGCTCCGGTGAGAGCCTGGGGTCCTAGAGAGGGTTCCCTTTGTAACCTTCCCTCCCTCCTGGAAAGCTGTGCTTGGGGACCTGTGCACCTTGACTGCTTACAAGGATGTATCTGCCTCCCTACTGCCTTCCTCAGATGCTTTAACTTGTATTTACTGTGCTGCCTTCCGCAGTGCTGGGTTTAATCTCCTTAGCCCTATGAAGTAGAATTAAAGTAACAGCCAGGATTTAAACCTTGCGGCAGAGGTAGCTGGATGCTATTGCCTGCCCTGCATTCATCGCTCCCCATTGCGCCTAGTGTGCCCGAGGAGCCCGGAGTGGAGGAGCCAACGTCCCCAGAGGAGAGCTCAGGTCTAAGCCTGCTGCACCAGGAGAGCAAGCGCCGGGCCATGCTCGCCGAGGTGCTGCAGCAGGAGCTGTCCACGCTGGCCGACAATCTGCGCCCGGAGCAGGAGCAGGTGGGCGGTCTGTCCGAGCGCCCCCTGGTGGTCGAGCACAGACAGGACTGCTGATGGTCTCTGGCCACCAGCCAGAATCTTTCCTACTCGGATAGGGACAGTCGCAGACCGCGTCTCTCTCCTTCTCAGGGTTCTCGTCTAAGCAGAACTCATGTGGAACAGCTGCTGCGCTGTCTCGGTGCGCACATCCACACCCCCAACCGCCGGCAGCTCGCCCAGGAGCTGCGGGCCCTGCAAGCACAGCTGCAGGCGCAGGGCCTCGGGCCTACGCTTCTGAGCGGACCGCTCTTCGCCTTCCCAGATGCGGTGAGGAAGCTTCCTTGCAGTTAGGGCTGCAGGTCCTAGAACAGGTCGTGAGCTCCCTGGGACTGGATGTTGGACATGACTCGATGTTTCGGAATTTCATATGCAGACGGGTGTCTGACCCGCCCCAGCTCTTCCCTGGACCCTGAGTCCGCCCACCCCGATTTTCTCTAGCAGAGACTTTCAAGGCTTTTCCCAGCCGCAGCCCCACCGGGGTTGTCAGCTATCTTAGCCGCGCCCTCTCTCTGCCTCCAGGTGAAGCAGATCCTCCGCCGGCGCCAGATCCGCCCACACTGGATGTTCGTGCTGGACTCGCTGCTCAGCCGCGCCGTTCGGGCGGCCCTGGCGGTGCTGGACCCCGGTAGGAGAGGTCACCGCCCGGCAGCCAGTGGGCGAGGCTGTGGCCCCGAGGAGGGTGTGGTCAGCACCACCTAGGAGATGGTGGGGAGCCTGTTAGGAGCCAGCTGTGACTAAATAGACATCTCCGGGACTGGCCCAGTCTGGTCCCTCCCAGAGTATGGCCCTCCAGGCGACAGTGTCAGGGGGTCCCAAACCGGTATCCTCTCTCACCCCACTCCGATTGGCAGAAGTGGAGAAAAAGACGGTCTCGCCAAAGTCAGAACAACTGAGCAAAGACGCAGAGTCGGAGCAGAAGCAGCAGGAGACGCGGCTCCCCGCAGAAACCGAGCAGTGCCCCCTGCCTCTGATAGTGCAGCTGGGCCTCTTTCGGGCTGAGACTGATCGGTAAGGACCAGCGCAATTACCTGTAGAACCTGCGTGGTCCTCAGCCCATTCCCCACCCCATTCTACTCTTTTACACTCTACCAGGCTTAGGAAGGTCCTGATGGAGAAGGAACGGGAGTGCCAGGCCTTGGTGCTCCGGGCACTACAGGGGATGAACAGGGAGGCCAGGACCTATGCCCTGGCCTCAGAGCCTCCAGGTAAGCCAGCCTGACTGGAGGAGGCGAGGGGGCGGGTGGCAGCTGTGAGGCACCACCAGGCTCATCCTCCAACTTTTTTCTTTTGGTACCGAGAAATGAACACCTGCCTGCCAGGCAGGTGCTGTACCACTGAGCTATATCCCGGCCCTTCATCCCCCGACTTCTTGACAGCATCTCTCACAAAGGATCAGAACCTTGTGCAGTGGCTACAGGACCTAGACGTGGATTCAGGGACCATCCAAACAGTGAGTGGGGGCTGCTGGTTGTCCTTGACCTCACTGACCAAAGACTCCATCTCTGTCCACCTTTCAGCACTTTTCACATTTCCCTCTGCTTGCAGAGACTCTTGATACTGGAAGAGTCCTTGATGTATCCCTACCCTGGTACAGATGGGAAAACTGAGGCCCAGAAACCAGTGTTGCTCTTCCTTAACATTTTGGTGATAGAACAGAACTAGTCCCTCGGTCTCTGGATACATTTATCTGTAATTTTATCTCTTTCTGTGGGTCCACAACCAGCTGCTGAACCACAGCTTCACCCTCCAAGCCTTGCTCACCTGTGCCACTCGAGATGACCTCCTCTACACCCGAATCAGGTACCCCTAGCCCTCCAGGGATGAACTGGGTACCCTCATGGCCGAATCTGGCCAGATCCTGCCCCCAGCTACAGGCCTGCCTAAGTTTCTCCCTGGAAACCACAGGGCCACCAGTGTTCTTTGAGGACAGAGGTGGCATTGGGCAGGCTATGGGTCCCAGAGAGAACTGAGGCCTTCTTCTGGCTGAGCCACATTGAGCCCTCTGCCCCCAGGGGAGGGATGGTATGCCGCATCTGGAGAGCCATCTTGGCACAGAGAGCAGGATCCATGTCAGGAACCCCGGGACCCCGAGAGGCTGAATGAGGGCAGCAGAGACAGGACAGACCCACAGATGGATGGAGAAATGGAGAAGACATGAAGCAGCTCCTGACACACCTGTCCCAGGACCCAGGGCAACTGCAGGAGGTGGGGCCAGAGTAGGCTCCGGGCCCAGCCCCAGTGTGGAGAACCAACTACGGGCACCCAGGTGCACCAAACACTATTAAACAGTACCCTTGTCTTAGCCCCTTCCGAAGGTGTGTGTGCTATCATGGGAGCATTCCTGGAGGTCTCTGTATCTGAATCGGGTCCCTTTCCCTTCCCCACCTCTTTCCCCTAGCACTTTACAGCACTGTGCATCCACAGCAGACAGACACCAGCCCTTAGTGACCTTAGATGAAATTTTATTGACTTTAGCCAAGGGCAGGCCCTGGGATGGTGGCCTTGAGAGAGGGTTTGAGTAGGGCTAAGTCCTGGGGACCAGGTTGGTTCTGAGGGGTAGAAGGCCATCCACCCACTCACACGGCCGCTCCAGAAGTGTCTGCCATAGGTTCTTTTCCTCAGGGGTAGAATCCATCCAGGGCACCTGGAGCCCATAGCTGCTGCCTAGATGTGGGTGGGCAGAGGTGGCGGGCATGGTCACCCTGGACACGTCAGGTCCAACAGACACCTGTCTGGTCCCAGATTATGTGTTGTGCCCAGTCCCTTCCAGATCTTGATGGAAAGAGCCCAGAAAAATACAGAGAGGTGTGCAGGCCACACACTGCGCCACTGCCTCCCAGCATACTCCCTCCAGGGCTGTGCTATGCTTACCAGTACCCAGGCTGAGGCGTATGCCCCCCAGCTGGCGGCTGGCCAGGGCCCCGTGGTCCCAAAGGGAGAGCTCAGCACAGGCCTGGCACAGATCAGCAGGCCCAAAGCCATCGTAAACCATGGTGTGGTTGAACATGGGGCTGAGGCTGTGTCGCACCACCCTTGTGCGCTGGCGGCCAGCACGGCTGTCATCAGGTAGCACTGAGCTGTGGGAGAGGTAGGCAGCAATAAGGTGATCACTCTCCCCCGTCCCTAGAATCAATAGTCATCCAGTGCTATCCTTTCTTCTTCACTCTGTGCATGTCCCCTGGCTCGGCCCAAGACCTGGCTCCTAGCCTCACTGCCCTTTGCATCAGTCTCCCCTGAGTCTCCTGTCTTTAAACTTATAAGTCAAATTCGTAGGACAGAGCCTAGAGTGATGTCTCTGAAATGCAATTTTCTGCTATTCCCTGGTTTAGTGAGCTTCACTGATTCCCTGATGCCTCTAAATCCCAACTAGTGTCCCAAGTCTTTCTGCAAAATAAAATATTGCTTAAAAGTAAGAAAAACAATGAAAGCACAGGATCTGATGGACCTACCTCCTTTTCACTCTGGGGGAGAGGCAGCATCTGGAGGAACCACCCCCCCTTTATTTATTTATTTGTTTATTTATTTTTGTTGTTGTTGAGCCAAGATCTCATCATAGTCCTGGAACTTACTATATAGCCTGGGCTGGCCGAGAACTCACAGCTGTCCTCCTGCCTCAGCCTCCCAAGTGTTGGGATTACAGATGTGTGCCATCACATCCAGCTGGAATCCCTGTTTTGTGGCACTGGAGATTGAACCTAGAATCTTTGCACAGATATATCTCTAGCCCTTTTAAACACTTTATTTATTTATTTACTTATGTATTTATGTACCAGGTATCAAACTCATGGCCTTGCACTTGCCAGACAGGTACTTATGCCACTTAGCTAAATCCCCAGCCTCTATTTATGTATTTTTGAGACAGCATCTTATTAAGTTCCCCCGGGCCGGGGGTTTAGCTCGGCAGTATAAGTACCTACTTGGCAAATATGAAGTCCTGAGTTCAATGCCCGTACCAAAAAAAACCCCAATAAACAAAAAAAAGCTCCCCAGGCAGGAATCAAATGTGTGATCTTCCTGTCCCAGCCTCCAAAGTGCTGGGATTGCAAGTGTGGCCATCACACCCACTCTGGAGGCACCCCTTAAAGGTCCTCCAAGCTTATTTTGCAAACCACTGGGGCTGGAGGAATGGCTCAGTGGTAGAACCTTAGCTTAGGCAAACCTCAGGCCCTGGGTTTGATCCCTAGCATTGAGGGAAAAAATAACTCCCTGAACTGCAAGTTCCAGATTCTCCATGGAGGGACCCTGTGGCCTCTCAGTCTCAGCCTTAGCTCTCCAGTAAATCCTGCAGGCGCCACCAGTTTCCTTGAAATGCAGCTCCTCAAACATGTCCTTAACCTTCCCTACTCCAGGCCTCTTCCCCAGTCCCAAACCCAGCTGGTGAACAGGGTGGGCTAAAGAGGCTGGAGCTCCACAGCAGACAGAGGAACAGGCAGCGGTGCTCTCACCATTGCACAAAAGTGTCCAGAGATCCGGAGCGCAGCGGCACGAGGTTCTGGGCTTCCTTTACCCAGAAGTGCAGCTCCCCGCTCACAGGCTGTCCCCCACCTGCAGAGAGCTCAGCTGAGGTCTGCTCAGGGCTAAGTCCACCACCTCACTCAACAGGGGTCTGCTGCCACCCAGGGCCCATCCAGCGTGGCCTCTCACAGTGGGCAGGTCACTCACCCTCAGAGCCAGCAGGAACATACTTGAGGGACAGCAAGAGGAGACCGCGGCTGAGCAGCTCGCTGGGAGAGGGCGGCACCTGCAACAGCCAGGGCTGGGTTGGGTGGTCAGCAGGCAGGGACAGGGGGCAAGGCCTCCCAGGAACATGCCTTGCTTTAAGAGTAAGAGGCGAAAGAGGCTCTGCCCAAGGCTAGTTCCCAGCACAAGGGGCACCCCACGCAGGCCTTGCTACCCTACCCGAGGCTGCAGGGGGAGCCAGGTGGGCTCTGAGTCCCAGTTCCACGTGTCCAGGGGCACTTCGACTTCACCCAGAAAGATGTTTCGACCCAGGCTTTCACGGTGCCACACGGACAGGCTCAGCACGCGACCCTGGAGCTCAGCCTGAGGGACAGAGTACTGGGGACAGGAGGTGGCTTTTAGTGCAGCACCGCTGGTGGTCCTGCCGCATGATATGCGGGATGCGGGGGTGCGATGGGGACAGGCAGGGAAAATGAACGCAGGCAGCTGCAGAGTGGATGAGCCCGGCCCTCCTGGAGGATTGGAGCAGCCCCCTTTGCATTTCTTCCCTCCGGAAGAGAAGCCCTATTCCTTAAGGTCCTGCAGCCTCACCCGGAGAATCTCGTTAAAGATCGGATTCAGATTCCGTTTCTTCACAGCTGTCTTGCGCTTGCTCTGTTTATCTGGGAGGAGGTAGCTTTTGACGTAGCTGGAACAAGTAAGGGGAGGGCCAGAGATAAAGAGGGGACCCTTTCAGAGCCTTCTCCCTTGCCCCGGGACCTCCCCCGCCACTATCCACAACTCTGGTCCTACGTGTAAGGCCACATGCTAATTTACAGAAATGACTTCCTTAATCCCCATGTCTTTTTCCCCTCCCCTTTTTTGGACAGAATCTCGCTAAGTAGTTCAGAATGGCCTTGAACTCACTATGTAGCCCAGGCCAGTCTCTAACTCACAGCGATCCTCCTGGCTCAGCCTCCCGAAAGCTGGGATTACAGGCGTGCACCATCATGCCTGGCGTCATTCTCATTTTGAAGATGAGGAAATTGAGGCCAAGGAAAGTTGATGCTGGGCTGAGCCGTGAGAATGACTCCTCAGTGCCTCCAGCCTCACACGCATGAGGACCCCTTGCATCCCCGCAACCTGCACTCACGGGTCGGAGCGGCGGCGCCGGGCGGCGGCAAGGCCTTGGCACTGGATCACGTGCACGCGCAGCTCTCGGGCCCCGGGATCGTAGCGCAGCGCGAAGTTCAGGGAGCCGCACACCTGCACCGCCCCCGCCTCCACCTCCCCGGACAGGCTCATCAGGCTGCCGCTCAGCTGCAGGCCAGGGTAGGGGAGGTCAGGACCCTGGTGCCGGGCTCACGTCGGGGCTGCCTGAACGCGAGGGCTTACAACCCGGAGCGCGGAGGGGTGGGGAGGGAGAGGTAGAGAGCACTCGAGCACTCGCATGGGTGGGGGAGAGCCGGCCCCCGGGTCCCCCCCCACCCCACCCCTCACCGTGGAGGAGTTGAGGCTGGACACGGAGGAGCTGCTGCTGAGCATGCGGTCAAGTGAGGGGCTGAGCCCCGTGGTCTCCTCCCCGTTCTCCAGGATCTCGGAGGCCACTTCGACCTGAAGAACAGGAAAGTGAGGGGGCGCCCGCTCGCCTCCCGCCTCCCACCTCCGTGGTCTCTGGATGGCGCGCAGCCCCGAGCCGGGAGCTGGCGCTCCCGCCCAGAATCCGCTCCGGGTCTTTCAAGTAGCCGCGGGCAGCTCCCGCCTACCTGGGCCGCCGGGGGCCGCCGCTCCTCAGCCGCCTTCCTCGCCCCGGGTTGGGGCTCCGGCTCCACCTCCACCTTCCTCGTCCCCAGCTCCGGCTCCGGCTCCAGCTCCGGCTCCGGCTCCGGCTCGGGCCCCGCATGCTCCAAGTCCACCTGCGCGCCCCCCGGGCCGGGGGCTGGGACGGGGCACAAGCCGCTGAGCGGGCTCCTGTCCTGCCTGTCCCGGAGCCAGTTTGGAGGGACTGATTCACAGCCCTGGCGACCTGCAGACTGAGGCCCCAGCGCTGCCCTGGGGTCGTGGCGGCCACACACAGGCACCGACAGGGAAGGAGGAAGATGGACATGGTGACTGGGGTCACTAAGGGCCGCCTTTGATCCCAACACAAACTCCCACTCACCTTCTTGGATCTGGGGTTCCTCCTCATGATCTGAGACCTTTAGAGGGACATGCGGTGAGGGGAAATCAGGTCCCTAAGGAAATCAAGGGGTAGGGGTCACAGTGGGGGCTACTGAAGAAGGGGCCAAAGGTCATGGTGGGGTCAGAGATGAGAGACTCTAGCCGGGCTAACCAGCTTCAGATCTAGGGCTGCTGCCCTCAGAGCAGGTCTGGCAGCTGCTGCTGGACCAGTCTGGCCTGTACTTCACACCCTCACACCCTGACGCCTGCCTCTGCTGATGGGCCTGGGCAGGACCTAGCATCTGAGTTCTGGCTTTATCTCTGTCAGTCCTGCCCATTCCTACTGGCTGGCTTCCTTCAGAGGTCAGTCCACACCATCCTCTGACCAGAGCAGGGAAGGGCTGCATCCCTGATCTCCCCAGATTCAGGTGGAGGGGGCTGCTTCCCCGGCACAGTCTCCTGCACCCTGGGTGGTGTGCCCCACGTTACCAGCAGCTCACTGGGTCATTCCATACTCACATGAGTCTCACCATGTCTCTCTGAAGGGGCTTCCGCATCTATGGGGAGCCTAGGATGGGTTACAGAGCTGATTTTCAGGGGAAGGGGTTGGGTAACTGGCATCACTTCCCCTCTCCCTGTGAGGCCTCCTCACCTGGGCCCTGACTCCTCTTCAGGATCTTTCCCAGCAGCCTCAGTCTCCCTGTCACTGCCCAGAGCCTGGTCTCCTGGGCCTGCGGAAGAAGTTCGGTGACTGCCCTTTCTCAAGTCTAACTGTGACCCACAGGAGAGGCCCCTCGTAGTGATGCTAACCCCATCCAAAGACACAGTATAGGGGCAGCCAGGACTGTAGCCCAGGGGCCCTCTCCCTGTCCACCCAACCCAGCCAGCACTCTGCCCAAGTCCCTCTCACCCCTAGAGCTCTTCTTCCTGCGGATAGAGGCTCGGACAAGATCAGAGCCCAAGCGGACCTGCTGGTGCCGTTGGGAGCGTGCCTCCTGGAACCAGTCTCCTGTTAGGATCTTCAGCTGTCTGGGATCTGCCAGAGAGGCCCGGAGCTTGCTGGGGGATAGAGGAGGGCATGGCTGTCACTACTCACCCAGGCAATATTCCTGCCACCCAATGGGTCCCAGCTTTCAACAGCAAATCACATGTGACCCCTGCTGTGGGGAGACTGAATCCAGTGAAGTATGCTATGGGGAGGTAGGTGCCGTGAAGAACATAAGAAGGGCCAGCTCTGTGGGGATCCAGGAAGGAGATGACACTCAAATTCTTTTCTTTTCCCCATGCTAGAGATTGAACCCAGGCCCTCACACATGCTAAGCAAGTTCTGTACCACTAAACTATATCCCCACCCCTAACTGCTTCTTCAAGGATGGGTTAGGATTCTCCAGATAGAAAAGGAAATTATTCATTAAATGATTACTGTGGGCCATACTTGCATAATTTCTTTTAATTCTGAGACAGGGCTCCACAACCCCATTTTACAGATAATAGGGTCATGTAAGTCATGCATAGCTAGAAGTGTCTGTCTGTTCTCCAGCTGTTTATCATGCCTTCTGCTGCTGTGCTCCAGGAGGAAGGCACAGACAACCTCAGCTTTGAAGTGAGAGTGTGTTCAGGGGCACAGAGCATCCACGAGGCTGTAGAGGGATTGTGTTTGTTGTCAGGTTAGGGCTGAGGGGAGAGATGAGATGAGGGAGGCTGGCAGGGTTGTGCCCTTGCCATAGTGGTGTGGTGGCTACAGCTTGACAGGACAGGCCACCAGGGAGGATAGGGGGGGGTTGGGACAGCCACCCCAGAGAGGAGAAGAGCGCTGAGCTGCCCAAGGGCAGAGGGGACCAGAGGATTCTGACAGGTGTTGGTAGGAAGCAGAGCAGGGACCTGCACAAACCTGCAAGGGCCTGAGGCCCCTTTCTCCTGGCCAGCAGCCACCCTGCCTCACCTGACCCGCCCTTCGTCCAGCTGGCGCAGGTGGGCATCTCGTCTGAGGACATCAGCAATGGCCTCTTGCTCCTCCTGTGTCAGGAAGCTGAGGTCCAACAATCCCTCGGCCTCAGGCTGTGGGTCAAGTGCCATGGGGAGGGAGGACAGAGCCCAAAGCCTCTCCTGAGATGGGTGACCCCTCTGGGGCATCAGCTGGGGCTGGGCCCCAGCTGGGCACAAGTAGCTTCCTGAGGGCAGATCAAGGGGTCAGATCAGTCTCTTCCCTCAAACAGCATGTCTGCCCTTCTCTCCCCAAATGTGTGCCCTGTGGGAGGGCAGGTACAATTCCTGGAAGGGGGAGGCCTAGGTCGTAGCCCTGAATACTCTCAGGAACATATTCAAAGTGTACGGAGACACCTGTGCACACACCCTGCAGGAGAGACACAGGAAGAACCACAGAGATGGCACACACAGACACACATGCACACTGACCTGGGCAGGCAGGCACGAATGCTTGTGGTCACAGGTGCACACCCACACTTGGTAAAGACAGGCACAAGCACACCCATCCCCCCATGGAGGGATTTGTGCAGACCCACGCATAGCCCATTCCCCGAGAGCTATGCACACACACATTCTTAAGCCTACACAAAGCTCCTGCACACAAAGGGAGACCAGGCTGGGGATATAGCTCAGCAGCACAGCACCTGCCTGGCAAGCAAGGGGTCCTGAGTTCGATCTGATCCCTGATGAAAATGAAGAGAGAGAGAGAGAGAGAGAGAGAGAGAGAGAGACCCATCCTGAGAGGTTCATCTGCATAAGTCTGGGGACAAATACATGCCTCTGCCTAAAGCCAGACACGTTGCCAGTCTAACTGGTTGCAAGCTCCTTGAAGCTGGGGATAGATCATCTCTTCAAAACAGGGCTTTACACATGGCTAATAGCTGGTATTTGATTGATTTCATGCAAAAATATACCCATGTGCACACACACAGGAACACATGCACACACCAGGAATGCACGCATACACCAGGAAT
Organism: Cavia porcellus; assembly: GCF_034190915.1. NCBI lineage: Eukaryota > Metazoa > Chordata > Mammalia > Rodentia > Caviidae > Cavia > Cavia porcellus. Next base: position 20,781,197 of record NW_026947508.1, on the reverse strand, counting down.
ACATGCACACACCATGCACACACGCACACCTGTATTTGCTCATCCTCCTGGCCAGAGAGCCTCCCCATCTGGAGCGGCTCCTCTGCTCCTCACCTCCACCCTGCCCTGGCCCATTTGCCCTTCCTGTCTGAGGCAACCTCCTCCCCAGCCCATACCCCCAACTTCCTCCCCTCAAGTAACCACTGCCCCTACTTCAACTGGGGCCTCCAGCCCCAGGATTCCCCTACCACCAGCCCCGCCTGCCCCAGACCCCTGGGCTGCTCTGCTGTGGCCACATGGCACCCCCAACCCCAGTAGCTGAGGATGGCAAAGCAGCTCATGCCCAGGCATCACCGTGATTTGGCGGCTGAAAGGGGCATGCAGACATGGCAGGGGACAAAGTGCTAGGCTGTGGCTGAAGCCACGGGGCAGTCCATCCTCTTTCCCACGCCTTCTGTGCCAGGGCTCCAAGTAGGTGAGATGTGGGAAGAGGGTGGCTCGGTGGCAGGTCCTGGCATGTGTCTGCTGTTCTCACTGCCCTGTCCCTCCCCAGATGAGTCAGTGCCCAAGCTGAGCAAGCCTGTTTCCTTGCTGCCTGCTCTGAGGAGCCCGGGGTTTCTGTGCATCTGTCTATGGGACCCTGTGTGCTCCTAGGTGACAACTTTCTAAATTGCTGTGTCCATGATGCTGGCTGTCACACAAATGGCTTTAGGCTCATCTGAGACATTTTTGTGGTACACCATGTGTTTCATTTGTGTCTTGTGGTGTGGCTGGCATATCCCCATGCTAAGCTTGCAGGAGCCCATGTAGTGTCTGTGTGTCTTGTTGCTGCGTGATGCTCTCTGGCTGACTAGATTGGCTATGTGGGGTGTTCAGTGCTTTCTGGGTGACAGTGCCATGTGGGTGTATGCACCGTGTGCATTTCCTCCTTTGCTGTCTGCAAGACTAAGCTGCGTATTGTGATGTGTGATAAGGCTCCTGGGGGCAACTGTGTGTGTGTGTGTGTGCATGCACGCACCCTAATTTGGGGAAGACACTTGGCAGAACTAAGCCTAGCCTTGTCTTGAGGTCTGCCTGGGCTGAGCCATTGGCATCCAAACCAAATGTCCCCTTTTCTGAAGCTGGGGACACTGTTCCCCTTTTCCTTCCAGAGGCTGATCAAGTACTCCTCCCAACTCTGATTCAACACTGGACAGACCAGAAGGGTCTATCTGCCTGAGCTGTCCAGTCCTAGTCAGGCTCCCACCTCCTCAAACCCCAAGGTGCCAGAGGGTACCCAGGATACCAGGTGGCAGTGCCTCTTCTTGGGGACACTGGCAGGGGATCTGGCACCAAAGCATGTTACCTGTAAGGGTCCAGTATAGGAGTACTCCTTCTTAGGTGGCTCTGGCTCTCCAGCAGGGCAGGTAAGTTTCAGGAACCAGGGAAGAACTCTGAAGGCCTAAAGCTGACTGGCCCAGCAAGGAGCTGCCCCAGCCAAGGGGAGGGGGAGGAGGAAACACCTCAGCAGGGCCTGGTGCAAAACCGGGCCTGGACTCCCCAGCTCTCTGGGCTGTGGCCTGAAGCTGCTCTCAAGAGAAGCCTGGGCTGGCCTGGACCTGGGAGATGTCCCCAGCTCTCCATACTATCCTGTAATCCCCACAGGATCCTTGGAGCCCTGGCCGGCCTGTCCATAAACTGAGTAGCTGCCTTGTAGCAACCCCTCCCCGCCCACAGAGGGGTTGATAGGAAACTGCTTTGAAAGCCAAGTTGAGACACTTTTCTTTCTAAGAACCAGAGTCCTGGGAGGATTGCAGACTTTGTAGTTAGGCAACCCCTGAGCAAAGTCCTTGTTCTGTCTCTGTGTAACCTTGAGTAAGTCTTTAACCTGTCTGAGTTGTAGTTTTCTCCTATGCAAACTGTAGATAGCAGAGTACGAGGAGCCTGTCCTAAAGGAAACAAAATACTGGTACAAGGTGGCATGAAGCTGGTGCCAGGTGTCCCTTTTCCAACACAGCCCCAGCACTCACATGCATTCCACTGTGTCCACCTCTAAGGAAGTGCTGGCCACAGTGGTCTCTGTCCACTCTGCCACTCTAGGCGCCACCTGCATGAAAAGGCCTGGACTCTTCCAGTGCCAGGATGCAAGTACTGTACCCTCTGTCTATGGGGAACCCCTCTGAACACCTCATTCAGCACCCAGATCCTGCTCACCCCAAGAGCAGACCTTTGGGCCTTAGAGAACATCAGCTTTGGGACCATGATCCTCTGGGGCTGTTTTCCTTCTGGTTGGGGGCAAGAGCTAGCTAAAAAGCTGACTCCACTGCAGGGTGCCTGTCCACTCCCATTCTCCTGTACCCAGGACCTGGATGACAGACACTTCACAGACCTGGGAGGAGGTGGACAAGGGCTGGGTTCCAAAGAAAGCCTCAGTTCTCCTCTGATCAAAACCAGCTTCTGTTTGAACACTACTCTGAAAAACAAGGTGACCTTCCTTCACCTCCCCAGAGGTCCAGCCTGCCCAATTTATGTTTTGTGAGTTGATCTTACTTTTCCTCACCAGTTAAAAGGGTGAAATAATCCCTACTCAGAGGACTTTCACTACAGTTCAACCCTTGCTGGGCCCTTCCCCCACACTCCTTTATTTTATAGTTAGGGATTGACCTCAAGGCTCAGGCAATGCTAAGCAAATGCTGTATCACTGGGTTACATCCCCGGGCCCATTCATTCATTCATAGACAGGGTGTTCCCCAGGCTGGTCTTGAACTTTTGATCCTCTGGCCTCAGTCTCCCAAGTAGCTGGGATCAAATGGCCCGCTCCCTGCACTCAATAAATACACGTTTCTACATATGCAATATCCAGTGAGTGTCCACTGTGGTGAAATGTGGCCTGCTTTTTCCCATCAGGGCTCCCAGATGGACAGTGGCTAACAGCATCCTCACCCCTTACTCAGGGAGCCCTCCCACCTCTCGGCAGCCCTGAAGATACCTGCTTGCCTAGTCATAGGCCTCTCCCTTTCCCTCCCTCTGCCTTCAGGTCTTTTTTGTAGGTCCTGGACACAGTTCCCTGGCCAGTCTCCACTGCCATCCCACCACTTGAAACCCCTGATCCCTACCACCCTGGCCCTCAGAGGTGGCACCCCCTGCCCCTTGCTTCTGGCATTGTCTCTTCCCGCCCCATCTCCATCTGTCCCCTACTGACCAGCCCTGGGCCCTGCTCAGCCTCTCCTGGGAGTCTCTTCCTCCTCCAGTCTCCTTCAGACCACACACCGTTCCTCCAGCATGTTATTGTCCAGCTTCAGGTTTTTAAAAACTTTTATCTGAGACAGGTTTCACTGTGTAGTTTAGGCTAGCCTTGAGCTCATTACATAGCCTACACTGGCCTTGAACTTTTGGCAATCCTGTTGCCTCAGTCTCCCCAATGCTGAGGGAGCAAGGTTTGCAGAAACTGTTGAATATGCCAGGGGTCTCAGACTCACTTGCCTCCAGGAGCAAGCTTGGAAGGGCAGAGGTGGAGGAAGGAGCAGTTCCCACAGTCGCATGGGGCAGGCATGATGTCGTGAGAGAAGATGATGTTCCACGAGTTCCTGGAACTGGCCAGACTCAGCCAAAGGCGCTGGCAACCAGACCTCTGGCCAGGGTTAGAGGTGCCCAAGAACACCAAGAGGGAAGGAGCTGATGGAAGGAGTGAGCCACAGACAGGGAAAAACAGGAACACCATCTGGACTCAAAAATTCTTTATTGTCCTGCCAGGGAGCCCCTCACAAAGGAGCCCGCGGGGCAGGAGGTGAGGCAGCGGCACAGCCCCCTCTGGCAACTTACGGGGAGTGGTGGTGGAGTGGGAAGAGCAGCCCCTCCTCGGCTCTCTTGTGGCACAAGCTGCTGACTGGCTACCTATTCTCGGGACCCAATGTTGCCATCACCAGCAGGTAGCCTGCACTCCTTCTGGGGCCAAGTGTGGTCTATATTGTCTGTTCTACACACTGACTCCGCCAAACTGCACCCCTCCCCTGCAAGCCCAGCCCCAAACTGCAGAAGGAGATGATCCAGGCGCTGGGAGCCCTGGGATGGAAGAGGGTGCTGCAGGGGCCTGTCCAGCCCCATTTGATCGCTCTGGAGTATGTTGGGGAGGCACCAGGAAGACTTCTTGGTGCTCCCGCCCCACCTGGAGACCAGAGCCAGCGGTTGAAGAGCAGGCTTCCACTCCCAATCTCATCATGGTGTGGCCTCATAGGTGGGTCCTCGTGTGCCCTGGGCACTGGCAGTGGCAGGAAGAGCTCAATAGAGGGAGGTGAGGCCATCCCAACAGCTGGCAAGGAGGGGGCCTCAAGGCTGGGGTCACAGGCCCAAGGGAGGGGACACAGAGCTCCTGAAAAGCCACCAGATACAGCAAGCAGACAGCCCTGGCCCATGTTCATCCTCAGCACTTCCATCCCGCAGCCCAGACCCCAGGTCCTTCGCAGCAGGTCCACTCTGCCTTAGGGGTCAAGAGGGAGAATCTGGGACCAAAAGGGTAGTGGCTGCCTTCTCAGGAGCCTGGTGGGCTTGGGGCCACCTGGCAGCCATCACCGCAAGTTGAAGACCAGGATGACAGTCAGGATGATGCCCAGGAGGAGGACAAAGGGCAGCCAGGTCTTCACAAAGGCCCCGATGCTGATGGAGGAAGAACAGCGGAGTGAGCAGGCAGGCATAGGGTCAAGCTGCATTCATCCACAAGCCCAACAGGGCTGCCAGCCCCAAAGAAGCTACCGGAATCACTCCCTTAGCCCCAAACTTGGTCAACATGGATGGGACTCAGCCTGGTGCCTGCTCTCAAGGATCCCCAGTTCCTGGTGGGGTCTAGATCCCTGGCCAGAGCAGGAGGTGGATTTATATTCAGTCTCCCAGGTCCTACGAGCTCACGCACAGCCAGGAGGAGGGGGCCGGGAACTGCAGCTTGGGGATGGAAGCCGTGCGTGGCCCATGGCCCGCTGCCCTGGCCCCTCGTAACAGATCTCACTGGGAGAAGCTGGTGAGTGTCAGCAGTGCTGAGGCTGGAGTCTAGGGCCTTGGTTCAACTCTGGCTCTGCCGCAGTCTCTCCATAACCACAGCTACGTTCTTCTCAGGACACTTCTAAAACCCTTTCAGGATGAAAGAAAAAAGCTCCAAGAGTCTCCTTTTTAATACTTTCAAGGATGAACACAGCTAAGAGGAAAGCGTGGGAGGCAGGCAGATTTGCCAACGTCTGCGCTGGCTCCCACGTCTGGGCTCTCCTGTGGCCGTGCTGTAGGACCATAGGCAACTCACCTAATGTCTCTGAGCTCTCTTCGCTAGGTGCTGGGTGATGTCTTGGACTCACAGGTCATGAACTGTGACTTCAAAGTTCCATGTGGGCCTCCACTGGGCCCATTTACTCAGAACCCGGCCTCCGACAAGGGATGCCCGGGAAGGCATTCTTGGGCTGGTCACCACACCATGCTATGTGGACACGTCTGCTCACATTGCCCAAGCAAGGGGCTCTGTGGATTTGTGGTCTCCACAAGGAACCAGAATCCTAATCCCCATCCCACCAAGGACAGTGGCAGCACAGAGACCACGACAGTTAGCCAACGCCACATATAGAGAGCAGGTGACAAGCTGGACTTCAGCAGATACCTCCCTCCCCTCAGGAACTCAGTTCATCATTCCAGAGCCATCGCAGCTCCAGCTGGTGTCTGCCCAGCTGTCTCTGCTGACTGAAGGACTCGGGGAATGGCTGCGGTCCTTGGAGGACAGCCCAGCTCACCTGACGTACTTCCCGTAGAGCAGGCAGAAGAAGCAGAGTGTCACCATATTCCAATTGGTGCTGTTATTGTAGCGCATCAAATTCAGGGCCAATGCCACATGCGAGTGGCAGTTGTCACAGCAGAGGTTGTGCTGGAGGCACAGAAAGGGGTGTGTTAGCACAGCCTGGGGGAATCCCCCACCCCAGTTGCCGCTGGCCAGCCTGCCTACCATGCGGTGCTTGTACTCCTCAGAGGCATCGTGCACAGCTGTGTCCCACGCGTTGGGCCCACTGGCGTAGACCTGTGCAGGGTCCAACTTCCAGTACCTGGCGGGGGATAGGGGATCTGGGCACTGGCTCACCTCCCTTGTGGCCTCTCGGCTCTATGAATGATCCCCGTGGCCTCCACGAGAGCCCAGAGCAGGATGCTGAGGCTGTGGGGTAAGCCAGTTCCAGAAGAAAGTCACATAGCAGACGGCTGGGAGCCAGTGCTGCAGTGGATCTGGGAGGCTGTGGAACTAACTCAGCTGGGAGTGTCACAGGGGTACATCTCCCCTCATTCACATGCTGTACCCTAACTCCCAACGTGGAAGTATTAGGAGTGAGGTTTGGGGAAGTAACTGGGCCTTGGGGAAGGGAGTTCATGAAAGGGATCAGTGCCTGCATAAGAGGTGGGGGACAGAATGCTCCCCACCACCTGATATGAGGACGTGAGCGGGTGCTGCAGGCCTTCGCCAGACGGGGAATTGACCGGCACCCTGAGCTTGGCCTTCCTCCCCTCCAGAGCCATGTGAAAGCAGTTTCTGTTGTTTATGAACCAACCCTTGATGGTACTTTGTCATGGCAACGTGAATGGAAGAAGACAGTGCATGAGAAAGCTTTTGGAGGTGACACCCAAGTCTAATTTGCAGGAAGAGGGATAGCAAGCCAGGGAAGGGAGGAACAGCTTGAACAAAGTGAAAGGCACAACACTGTGCAGAGTGTCCCAGACGAAAGTGACTGGGGACTCCTGGAGGACTGAGAAGAATAGGGTAACAGAGTGTAGGAGATGCAGCAGGGATATCATGCAGGGACTTGAATATCATGCTGTGGGGTCCACTTAGCAGCAAGCATTCTCCACAGGCCTCCCCGATGTTCTGCTGGGGTGAGGGGGACAGAAGCTGGCAGAGCTGAAGCCCATGAGTCAGGCTGGGTGTTCCAGGCAGTAGCGCCCCAGGAGTCCAGGGCAGGAGCACTGGGAGACACAGCGCCCTCTGGCTCTGGTGTGGGGAAATGGCTTGGTGAAGGAGCGGAGAGACCATGGTGGCCCGCACCAAGTGTCCTCAGGGGCTCCCGCCTGGAAAAGAATACCCTTAACACTGTCTTTGAAAAACTAAAAAAAGCCAAGCCTAGTGGCATGTGCCTGTATTCCTAGCAGTTTGGATGCTGAGGCATAAGGATTGCCCTGAGTTTGAGGACAGCCTGGGCTCCATAGTGAGACCTTATCTCAACACCCCCCTCAAAAAGTTACAACGACAAAACATAAAAACCCCCAAATTGTCTTTGAAAAGGAGCCTAGCAGCAAATGCCCAGCTCAGAGGCCCTAGACCACATATCCATCTGCACAAGAGTCACAGCAGGGTCAGGAACACTGCTCTAAGGCGCCTCTGCTGTGGACACCCATTCCTCCTCAACACCCCCATCCTGGCAGCCTGGGGCCACGGAGTACTCACTGCTGCTTTGAGAATACAATGACTGAGACACTGACCCCAGGTGAGTGCCCAAGACTAAGGAAACAAAGACCAAAGCCCCCAGATAAATCTGCTCCTCTCCCAAACAGCCTGATCTGCTTTTATTCTCCCTAAGCAGAACTTGCCAGCAAAGTTCTAAACAAACAGTACCCCTCTTACACCTTTGTTCTCTGGTACTAGGGATTGAACCCAGTGCCTCTGCACTGATGTACATCCCAGTCTATTTTTGTTAATTTTTTTTTTTTTTTTTTTGCTACTAGGAATCAAAAACTCAGCACCTTGGGCTTGCCAGGCAGGTGCTTGTGCCGCTGAGCTACATCCCCAGCCGTCTCAGGCCTTTTTTATTGAGATAGGGTCTTGCTAAGTTGTCAAGACTGGGGTCAAACTTGTGTTCCTCCTGCCTCAGCCTCCTAGAGTTCTGGGATTACAGGTGCCTCCTTCCCCCCCTCAGCTCTGTTATACTTTAAACGGTCTGCATGCTCCTGAGAGGAGTCCAGGTTATAGAGGGACATAGACCTGGCTGTGAGCTCTACTACTGGACTTCTTACCTGTGTGACCCTGACCAGTCTCTTCCCTTCTCTCCTCTTTGTTCTGGAGCAGAAAATGACCCCACCAAGGGGAGAAGGTCTGTATGGTCTGCAGGTGAAGACCAGCCAGATGCTATGTCCCTCCCCTCACTCTGTCCTCAGGGTGCTGACTCCTGTGTCTTAGGGGGCCTGGCCTGCTTCTCTGGGTGAGAGGAACCTAACCTTGGGGCTGTCGCATTGGGGCTATCACTTACTTGGCAGGCTTTCCAAAGGCCATGTTGTCTTCCTGTTGAGGAACAAGAGCAGAGGTTAGTGGGGAGCCAGCATCCAGGCTGGACAAGTCTGGGTCAGTGGCTCAAGTGCAGCGACAGTGACACAGGAGGGGTATGTCAGGGCGGGCAGAAGTGAGGCACAGGCTTGCTGGGGCCTGGCATGCTTTGTAAAGTGCCAAGAGCAGCCCTACTGTGGGAAGGAGGTGACTTGTTACCCAGGAGCTCTCCTGGCCTAACTTCCTGGTCAGTCTTCTCTGGCCGCTGACCACAGGCAGGAGGTTCCCTTTGGGGTATAAACAGCAGCAATCTGGTCTCCTGGCCTGACAGGGATGGCCCACATGGAGCCGCCTCTCTGCCTGCAGCCTGACACCATTCCCACCAGGATGTGTACTATTTTTTTTTTTTTTTTTGTCTTTTTCTTTTTTATCAGTACCAGGGATCGAACTCATGACTGCCTGCTTGCAAGGCAGGCTGTGCTTATGCCGCTGAGCTAAATCCCCAGCCCCTAGGATGTGTACTATTACACACCTGGAGATTAAACCCTGGGGCTTTGTGCTCAGCCTTACCTCCATCCTTTTTCACTTTTTATTTTGAGACAGGTCTTATTAAGACACTAAGTTGGGCTGGGCTCAAACTTTTGATCCTCCTGCCTCAGCCTCTCAGAGTGCTGGGATTACCAGGATATGCCTCGTGAGTGAAATAATTTCTAAGGTGACAGGTGTTAAGTCACACATGACAACTGCTAATGTAAAGAGGCTGGTGTCATCACACCCCTTCTCCCAGTTCTGCTATCAGGCAAAGCTGCCCATGACCCAGTCTTGGTCCATCCCCAGGAAATGGCTCTGAGAAAACAGACAGCTCATTCTAGGAGCCCCACCCCAGGAATCATATCAGCCTCCCCCTACCTTGGCTCCCACCTTCTGAAGGTCCAGAGATGTGGTTCCTGGGAGGTCTGATTCCACTCTTGCCTCTAACCCCTACCCATGTCTCGGTACCCCAGGGATGGGGGCAAAGGGCTGGGTCAGTTAGTTAACAATCCTTCTGGCCACACTGCCCTCCCGGCCTGTCCTGGAGGCGAGAGAACGGGGAAAGGGGTCAAACACTGGGGAGGGCACCGGGCGAGGGCCAGGGCTGTGTGCCATTTTCCTGGATTTGGGGAGACAGGAAGCTTCCTGCAAGCAAGACAGGCCAGCCTTGCAGCAAGCCTCAAACCTCCAGGGCCTGGCAGGAGGAGGACTCACCGAGACGAAATAGGGGCCAGCGAAGTCCCGAATGACTCCTGTGGATGTGCAGATGCCCATGTGGCCGATGATGGGGAAAAACCATCTGCGAGGAAAAAGGAGAGCTAAGGGCGAGAGCTAGGGTCTGCCGTCAGTTAGACAGGCACTGGGGACGCTTCCCCAGGGTGCAGCGCTGACTGTAATGCTGTGAAGTGAGCACTCCTTAGGGTGCTCCCGAGGGTGGGGATGCAGGAGGAGAGCTGCCTGAGCACCAGTAGCATGGCCCAGCCAAAGAGCGCTGTGCCCAGCAGGAAGGGTGACAGCGTAGACTGCAGGAGAGGGTAAGGAGCAGCTGCAACTCTCATCCACTGTTGGGGGAAGACAAACAGTTCAATCGCTTTGGGAGATTGGCATGGGACACCAGGCCTCAGCTCCACTTCCAACCCAACACCTAACAGGAACAAATGCTCGTGCCCATGCAGCCTCGTATAAAAACGCTGGTAACACCTATAAGCAAAATAGCTGGAAACACTTGCTGAAACTAACTGAAGTCAGGATATAGGAATAGCTCAGTGGTACAGCACTTGCCCAGCACATGCAAAGCCTGGTGTTCCACCCCAAGTGCCACAAAAGGCAAAAACAAAAAACACTTCACTGAATTGAACTCTTAAAGTGTATGCCTTTTTAGTCAGATGTGGTCCATACTTGTAATACTATCACTCAGGAGGCTGAAAGAGGAGGATGCCATGAGTTCGATGTCAGCTTGGGCTTACACAGTGAGTTCAAGGCCAGGCTAAAGTACATAAGCAAGACCCTGCCTCAAAAAACAAAACAAAACAAAACAAAAAAGCACTGGTCTTGGCATAAGCAAAATGATGAAAGGAATGTCATTTGGAAGGTGTCATAATAAGACCCACTTGCTGTGCTGCTGCCGTGGCTCTAGGGCCTCCCACCTTCAGAAGTTGACCTGTGGCAAATACCACTACCCCAGCTGGGCGTGGTGACACACGCCTGTAATCCCAGCATTTGGAAGGCTGAGGCAGGAGAATTACTGCAAGTTCAAGGCCAACCTGGATACAGAATGAGTTCAAGGCCAGCCTGGGCTTCACAGTGAGACCCTTCTCAAAAAATGAAACAAAAAATAGTAAGATACACAGAAACTATAAAAAAAAAAATAACGAAAAAAGAGATGGCTCTTAAGTCTGACCAGTGGGTCACAAGTCTGAACAGTGTGCCCTGATCATGAGTCCAGACAGTCATTAAACAGGTAGGGCATTAAATGAGGATTACTCCGAGTCGGAGGCCAGCCTGGGCTCCATAGCAAACTCAAGGCCAGCCTAGACTACAGTGAGACTCTATTTCAAAACAAGAACAAGAACAAGAACAAGAACAAGAACAAGAACAAGAACAAGAACAAGAACAAGAACAAGAACAAGAACAAGAAAGAACAGAACAAACTACTGCATACAACAGACTCTCATAGTCTAAAGCAGAATGAAGGAAAACAAAAGATTCAAGAAAAGGCAAAGCCTACCTCTGGCTGCAGGTCAGCAGAGAGAAGCGGGTGGGAACGATACAAAGGCACTCTGCAATGCTCTGTATGATGGTTACATGATGTGGACAAACACGATTCACTGAGCTGCATATTTAAGACAGTATGCAAGGCCTACCTCAGTAGGAACGCTGTGGGGTGGGCAAGGGAGAAAAACCATGGCAAAGGCAGGGATGAGGGCAAAATAGGGTGCATTCCAGGAACTAAAAGTTCAAATTTTTTTTTTTAGGCATGGTCTGCTGTGTAGTTTAGGTTGGCCTTGAACTTACTGTGTAGTCAAGGTCTTGAACTCATGGTGATCCTCCTGCTTCAGCCTCTCAAGTGCTGGGATTATAGGCATGTACTACCATGCCCTGCAAAATTTAATTTTTAAAAAGCCATGGGCACTAAAAAATTTTCTCGCCAGGGATTTGGTTCAGTGGCATAAGTGTCTGCCTGGCAAGTGCAAGGTATCGAGTTCAATCCCTAGTACAAAAAAATAAATAAATAAAATTTTCTTGCCTGGCCTGCCACGGTAGGAAGTGCATGTAACCCCAGTACTTGGGAGGCAGAGGCAGGAGAAGCACTGTCCTGAAGCCAGCCTGGACTACATAAGCAAGTTCAAGGTCAGTCTGCACTACATTGACAGATTTACTCTTCAAAGCACGCGCACACACACACACACACACACATTTTTTTTATTGCCAGGCCTGGTGTCATGGTGCACGCCTATAATTCCAGCACTCAAGAGGCTGAGGAAGGAGTGCCACAAGTTTGAGGCCAGCCTGGACTACAAAGAGAGAGACCTTGTCTCAAAACACCAAAGAAGAGGCCTGGAGTAGTATCACATGGGCCTTAAAAAAAAGTGCTTTTCCAAAGATCTGACAAGATGGTGGAAGTAGAGCAGAAAAGGAAGCAACCTTCTTCATGTTCACCTGCTGCAGCGTGGACCTCGACCAGCTGCTGGATGTGTCCTATGAACAGCTGATGCAGCTCTACGTGCACGGCATGGCGGCGGCAGCTTCGGCTGAACCGCGGCCTGTGGTGGAAACTGCACTGTCTGCTGAGGCACCTGCACAAAGCCAAATCAGAGGCCCCACCCACAGAGAAGACACGCCTTTGGGACAAGATCATCCTGCTGAGATGGTGGGCAGCACGGTGGGCATCTGCAATGGCAAGAGCTTCAACCAGGTGGGGATCAAGTCTGAGATGATCAGCCACTACCTCAGTGAGTTCTCCATCACCTACAAGCCCATGAAGCACCGCCAGCCTGGCACTGAGGCCACCTACTCTTCATGCTTCCTACCCCTCAAGTAGCCACCTGCCTAATAAAGCTGCCACTGTTCCCCCCCCCGCCCAAGCCATGGGCATTAAAATACAAAGTATGGGCATTTAAAAATTTTATTATATTTATCTGTTAGTCTTTTATTTTGGATTCTGGGGATTGAATCCAGGGCTTTCATATTGAGCTACATGCCCAGCCTTTTTATTTCTTTATTTATTCAAATCCATTTTATTCAAACATAAAAGGAAAGAAAAAAAAAAGAAGAATATAACACAAACAAAATTACAAAGCATGTCAATCAGAGGCCCAGCCTTTTTAAAGACAGTGTCTTTTTTTGTTTTGTTCTTTGAGACTGGGTCTCATTATGTAGTTCAGACTAGTCTTGAATCTATTATGTAGCCAGGGCAGGCCTCAAACTCACAGGGGATCCTCCTGCTTCAGCTTCCTGAGTGTAGGATTGCAGGCTTACAAGCACGCATCATCGCACTTAGGTATTATTACTTGCAGTGCTGAGGGTCAACTGACGGTTTTATGCTTGTTAGGTAAGTACTGTATCACTGAACTACATTCTAGCCCTTTTATTTATTTTCTCAGATGGTCTGTGTTACCCACCATGGCCTTGAAATTCTGTGCCCAAGTGATTCTCTGCCTCCTGAGTAGCTGAGATTATAGGTGTGTATCGCCACGCCCTATAAAATTTGCTTTTGAAAAACTGCCCATGGCAGCCAGACATGGTGGTGTGCACCTATAGTGCCAGGTTCCCAGAAGGCTGAGACAGGAGGATTACAAATTTGAGTCCATGCTGGCAACTTGCCAAGACTCTTATCTAAAAATAAAAATATCTGAGGATGTAGCTCATCAGTAATTGCCTAGCATGCATGAGGCTCTGGGTACAATATCCAAAAAGAAAACAAACAATAAACCCTACAGATCTTAGATAGACTCCACTATGTAACACATAGGAAGCCGAGATTTGTTGTAGCCTGACAGCCACACCCTACAATGTATTATAAAACAAAATAGTATATGACATGGTGCAGAAGGTATATAAGATGGATAGATACGTCCAGCTTGAGCAGAACTCACAGAGTCAGCCTGATCTTGGTCTCAAGGCACCTGGCTGAGCACCAAGCACCTTGCTAGGGAGGTGGAGGCAATCACATGGGGCTGAGGTGGTGTCAGCAAAGACATCACAGAGAAGGTGACTTTTAACCTTGACCTGCAAAAGAACAGGACAGGACAGGCAGAAAAGAAAACTCCAAAAGTATGGCAGGAAAGTATGGCATGTGTTTGAAGAATGGGAAGGCAGATGTGAGGAGGGAGGCCAGGTCAGAGGCTGCTCGATGACATATCCAACCCCAGACATCCCAGATCTGTTACCCAGCTTTGCTTTATTTCATATGTATATATATATATATATATATAAACCCATAGAGACAAGAACTCACTATACAGTGCAGGCTGGTTCTGAACTTACTAGGTTTCCCAGGCTGGCCTGAAACTCATGGTGATCCCTCTGCCTCAGCCTCCTGAGTACAGGATTGTAAGTGTGTGCCCTCACACCTGGTTCTGCTTCACTTTCTTTTTTTTTTTTTTTTTTTTTGTCTTTTTCCTTTTTATCGGTACCAGGGATCGAACTCACGACTGCCTGCTTGCAAGGCAGGCGCTTATGCCGCTGAGCTAAATCCCCAGCCCCTCTGCTTCACTTTCTTCACAGTATCTATGTACTGTTACCTGAATTACTTGATGACTGTCTTTTCCCACAAAACTTAAATTCTATGAGAGCAAGTGTAGTTTACTGTAGTCACTCTTAGGGGAGAGCCTGGTATACAGTTGCAATCAATGCTTTTTAACTAAATGAACAAACGTTCTGCATGTAAGAATGGAGGGGTGCAGCTAACAGGAGGAATAATCTCTAATGTTCTATACGGTGCTGCAACTACAGTTGGCAAATGTATATTTTTAAATAGCTAGACAAAGAAATGATGTCTCAGGTGACAGATACTCCTATCACCCTAATCTGATCTCACATTTACATGTATGCTATATGTTAGCATATACAGTGTATATATATATATTTTTTATTTTTGTACTTTTACCGGTACCAGAGATCAAACTCATGACCACACACTCACAAGGCAAGTGTTTATACCGCTGAGCTAAATCCTCAGCCCCCTATATATATTTTTTTAAAATATATTTTCTTCTTCTTTTTCCCCATTCACACAGCCTTCACACTGAGCCACATACCTAGCCATTTTCTTTTTATAAAAACTCCGAGATAGGGTCTCTCTCAGTCTCTCAAGTTATCCAGGCTGAGTTCAAATTTGAGATCCTCCTGCCTCAGCCATCCTGCTAGGATGACAGGCATTCGCCACCACACCCAGCTATGATCACTACGTATTTTGAACAAGTATTGAAATGTCATGCTGTACCCCACAAGTTTATACAATTACTATTTGTCAGTTAGAAAAAAAGTGTTTGGTTCTGATGCTGAATCTAGTTTAGTTGTGGGCAAGTTACTTATTTCTGTCTCTCTATGGATAGTAGTAAGTACCTCGATGGCTGGCTAGTGTAAGGATTACATAGGACCTGCTTGCAAAGTGCTGGGACTACTGCCTTATATTTGGTAGTTGCTCAATGTTATTATCTTCAAGTATTAAATAAATACTTGCTATCTGGCTGACTGAACTGACAAAGAGTGAGTTGTTGAGGGCCTTAGGACAGTCACTCAGAATTACAGGCAAGTAGCTCATCTTGTTTCTTAGACCCTAATCTCAAGATTCGCCCGGCTCCAACTCCTTTCATCTGTCTCAAAACAAAACAAAGCAAAATTAAAGGGTAGGGATATACCTCAGCAATCCCTGGGTTCAATTCCCAAGACTGCAACAAAGAAAATTCTATGAGAACAATCACTGCATTTGCTTTATTCACCACTGTACATTTTCATCACCTACAACGATCTGAGCACATACAAGTCTCTGCCAATGTGTTAAAAAAAAACAACAACTTTAAGCTGAGAGTGGTGGCACACATCTGTAAGCTCAGCAGTAGGGAGGCTGAGGCAGGAGGATTGCTTTGAGTTTGAGGCCAGTCTGGCTACATAGTAAGTTCAAGGCCAGGCTGAACTACATAGTGAGAATGTATCAAAAAACAAACAGAAAAGAACAATGAATGAATTGATGAGCATATATTCTTAAATATTTTATTTTTTAAAACTCAGATTGGGGCCAGGGATTTAGCTCAGTGGCATAAGTGTCTGCCTTGCAAGTGTGTGGTCGTGAGTTGGATCACAGGTACCAAAAAAAAAAAAAAAAACCCCAAAACAAAAGCAAAACAAACAACAATCAGATTTGGATGCTCTTCCAAACATAAGCATTTGAAATACTTCAAGTATTTTAAACAAAATACAAGAGTTAAAGCCATTTTCGGGTCAGCAGCATATATAAAAGGCCACATTATCACTTGGCTTTTTTTTTTAGTACTGGGGGCTGAACTCAGGGAATGCCGTGCTGCACTCCTAGCCTTCTTTATTTTGAGACAGGGTTTTTATTAAACCGCTTAGGTTGGCATTGAACTTATGATTCTCCTGACTCAGACTCCTAAGTAGGTGACATATGCCTGTATTCCTACTTAGCTGTTTTTGATAAAGAAAACAAAACTATTCCATTCAGTGAGAGGAGATAAAATGTAGTTTAAGGGAGGCATGGTGGCTCATGCCTGTAAACCCAGCACTCAGAAAGTTGAGGCAGGACAATCCTTGAGAATTCAAGGCCAGTAAGGGCTACACAGTGAGACTGTCTCAAAAACAAACAAACAATCTATCTATCTATATGACAGAAAGTTGAAAGAAAGTTAGATAACAGAGAATTAGAAGACTTGAACTTTGAATGCCTCTGTTTGTGCGGTCAGGACCTTGACCAAGACAGTGGTCTAAGAAGCTTAGTTTCACCATGGGATGAGATAATTCTCACCTTAAAAGTGGTGGTGAAATTCAGAGTGAATTCACCAGTGAGAGACTGGCAAACTGTCCCACACTTGCCAATCATCAAGGCTGAAACAGGAAGGCAGGAAGCAGCACCCTTGTACCCTGCTCCTCTCCTGACCTTTACAGAACCTGCTTCTCGACAGAAACTTTGCCCAGGAGGCAGACACCATGGGACCTGCCCCTGCTTTGCAACCGAAATGATGTATACGACAAAGGTTTGCACGCCCAGACTTCTGGTGGCCCTTCCAATGTTGACATCCCAGGAGCGTGGAGGCCCGGGCCAAACTCCCACTCTTGCTCCCAGACACAGCAGGATGTCTTGGGTCTAAGTGATCAGTAAGGATCTGTTCGATAGGGAACAAACCTGTGAGGGATTGAGAGCGTCTCTTAAGAGCTGTCAGGGGTCCCCTTCTGCATGCCGGCCCCCTGGCCTTTCTGGCCCCACACGTGTTTTTCTCCAAGACCAGACCAGGTGTCACGAAGGCAGGGAGCGTGTCCCACCTGCGGTGGCACCCTGAAAAAAGGCTGGCTGCGCGCAGGGCCGAAGCTGGCTCACGCTGGCCCGAGGTCGCAGCGAAGGCCCCAGCAGTCCCCGAACTCTCCTCGTTCCCGCGCGGACTCTAGAGGAAACTCACGTTAGCACCGGGATGGGCGTCCACACCACGCAGTAAGGGAAGCGGCTCCGCTCCACGTCCATGGCGACCGAGCCAGAGCCGTGGTACGGCTTCATGTCCGTCTCGGCCGCCGTCGGCACCTCCACTTCCGCCATTCCGGGAGGGGGCGGCAGCGGCGGCGACAGGAGCGGAGAACTCCCTTCCGCTTCCGCCATGCCGCGCGCACCCCGCTGCAGGCGGACCAGCTCCGGTGCGGCTGGTCCCCGTGGCGTCACTTCCCGGAGGTGAGGTCCGCGCTGCTCGGCCCTCCCCTCGGGAGTTGGCGTCAAGTCCCCGTGGGCCCGGCCGGCCTCGCCGCGTTCGTGGCGCCCACTGACGATTTGCAACCCGCACTGCCCTCAGGCAGCTCGTAGTCTGGCTCTTTAGAACTACGGCGAACTCTCGGATTCAGTAATCCCAGGGCTTCTCATAGGTGTACTGCACGTGCCATTTATTGAGCACTTGTTAGGTGCCAACCACTTGACATTTCTAGTTCCTGTAAACTGATTAGATGCACAAATTTAGGTATTTTCCCCATGTTACAAGTGAGCAATTGAAGCTTTGCCGGGGAGCCACAACTCAAACCCAAAGTCTAATTCTTTTACCCTTTTCTTCAGCCTCTCACGAGGTAGTGTTAAAAGGCGGACAAACAGACTCATCGACCCAATGAAGATATTTGAGTCTTGAGTTTGCCAGGTGGCATGGGGGAGGGGGAGTGTATAGTGTGCAGCGGTACAAAGAAAGGAAAGCTGGAAGGACCCCTGTGTGCAGAAGACTGAGTATCATCCTGGCTGGAGGAAAATCACACTTAGATGTGATCTGATCCTTTCATTGTGTAAATAAGAAACTCAGGCTCGGAGAAATGAAGCAGTTGTATGAGACCACAACCCAGTAGTACCATGAGGCCAGGCTCTAGTTTTGGAGTGTTTTGGCTTTTCGAAGGATGCCAAGATAGAGAAAAGAAATGAAATCTGCTGAGGAGAGAGGGGAGTATGGAAGACAAGAGGGAAGGCAGCCTATAAAGTCAGGTTAAAGGAAGGAGGGATAGACCCACTCAGGAAGGTGAGAGCTGTGTGTTTGGGCACGCAGTCTTGTTTCCCTTCAATTACTATTCCTCAGTGCGGATCTATGGAAAACCTGTGTTCCTCTTTTGGACCCAATACTTTAATGTATTTCTTGACATTGTCCCTGCTATGTAACTCTAAGGTCCTTGACCTCAGTAGCATGCTAGTACCGTTCCTGATGGAGAGCAAATGTTCACTGTTTATTGATTTGTTTTGGTACCCGGAATTAAACTCAGCCTCACACTTGCAAGGCGGGTGCTGAGCCGCTGAGCTACATCTCCAACCCTGCTCATTGTTTATTGAATGAGTAGGTGTTTTTGTTTTTTAGTAGATGCTTTCCAAAGACATACATACCATGGCTGAAAATAATTCTACCCCATTAAAAATTCTTTGTGTGTGTTGGGGGGCGGATCCTGGGCCTCACATTGAACTACATTACCAGATCTTTTCTAATTTAAAAAAAAATTTTTTTTGTAAGTCTTTTTCCTTTTTATTGGTACTGGGAATCGAACTCACGACTGCCTGCTTGCAAGGCAGGTGCTTAGGCCACTGGGCTAAATCCCCAGCCCCTAATTTTTAAATTTTGAGACAGGATCTTGCTAAGTCATCTAAGCTGGGCTTGAACTTGCAATCCTGCCTCAGCCTCTCAGAGTGATGAGATTACAGATGTGTGCCACCACCCTTGGCTTACTCAAAAGTTCTGAGGATGTCTGTGCCTATCCTGTGGCTTTGCAATGTTTTGATCCCGGAAGGGTAGCAACCAACTTCCTGCACAGGGCTTGGGATAGATTAGGTCTACAATACACAATAGTCCAATGAATAAATGATTAACTTTTAAAATTTTTTTGGTGGTACTGGGGACTGAACTCAGGTGTTCATGTATGCTGCTACTGAGCTATATCTCTACTGCATGAACCTGTCCTTTTTTTTTTTTTTTTTAATTTAGATTGAACACACCCCTGGGTTCTGTTTAGGTACTGGGAAGTGAATAGAGGGCTTCACATTGAGCCACACCCCTAGGCTTTTTTTTGAGATGTTTTTTCCAAATTACTGAATTTCCCAGGCTGGGCTTGAATTTTGAATCTTTGGGGGAACACCAGGAAGTAAACCCAGGGGTGCTGTATCACTGAGCAATCTCTCTAGCCATTTATTGATTTATTTAGATACAGGATCTCAGGACCCCAGGTGAGATAGGAATTTGTGATTCTCTTCCCTCAGTTTCCCTCAGTGCTGGAATTACAGGCGGTCACTAGCTGCCTGGTTGCTGTGGGCCTCTGTAAGGTTCTCCTGGAGATTGGTGGGCATGGTGCTGAGGCACAGGTTCTAACCAGAGCCCTGGCTCCTTCCTTATTGACTGTGTTGTTCTCCTTTCAGCATGGGCAGCTGCAGAAGCAGGGGCATGATGGCCAGGTAGCCGCAGGGAGAAGCCAGCTGCTTCTCTGACTCTTCTGGAGCCTCTCAGGCTTGTTTTCCACCATGCGCTGCCCGCAGGGCCCCTTCTCACACACCCACACACCCACCACTTGGTTCTCACCCAGCGTAACAGCGTCCCTGGCTTCTGTCCTTATCTCCTTTGCTCTTGCTTTCCTTTTCACCCATAGACAGATGGGAAATCTCCATCAAAGGCTAACACTGCCTCTCAAGCTCAGCGGATCACAACAGGGGCCTGGAAGAAGCTCCTTTACATGAAGAGTTTGGAACAGGATTGACAGGGTTCAGAGCTACTCCTCCCTCAACACGTACACTGACCGAAAATAGGAATGACCATCTGGATCCACTTACAGGACTGGCTGAGGGAAAGAAGGGTGGCAGAGTGGGAACTGTCAAGCTGGCAAACCTCTGAGGGTAAGATGCTGCTGTGTGAAGGGTGAGTGGGGCACTTCCTGTCTTGGTGGGAGGCAGGGCATTCCCTAAATTGGTCTCATATAGGGGTCCCCAGGGCTCACAAACCTTCCTCAGGCCATCGATTCATTCTGGCATTTAAGGCTCCCTGGAGTCTGACCCCAGGTTTCCCTTCCAAGCCTGTCTCATTTCCTTCCAACCTGCTTGGAGCTAGCCTCACTGGGCTATTTGCCTTTCAGAACACAAGCCATGCACTTCATAGCTCCTGCCTCTGCTCACATGGTTCTTTAATTGGTAATGCCCTTCCCTTCCTCTTCTACACTGAGTTCAAGGTTTTGGGCAGTGCTCTCCCTCTTTGCTCCCAGCACACGAAGGCTGTTTCCACTTACTGAATATTCATGTGTCTTGCATTAGCATTAGCTGTTTACGTCTGTTTCCCCTTAGAGACTGTAACTCCTTGAAAAAGGGGCCAACTGAATCTACTGGTCCCTGTAGACAAGCCCGGGACCTGCTAGGACGTGTTTAGTGTCCTAGGAGCTATTTGTTGACCACAGAAGATCTCCTTAAGGGGAAACCTCGCTCCAATCAACAACTGTACAATAGTGAAACAGGGCTAGCAGAAGGTGTCAAGCCACAGTGCAGAGGTGCTGCTGGGTGAGTGAAAGGGCAGGTCATCTCTTTTGCCGCCTTTCTGCTAGCGCCATCATTTTCCTCTCTAGCTACGGGAAACTGGGTATCTCTGTGTTATGGCTACATAGTCCTCCATAGTTGGAAGATAACTAACGGGGCCAATACAATGCAAAAAACTATTTGACAAATGCCTGATTTTATAGACATTTGAGTTTACAACCCTTCTTCAGACCTCACTCCATTTTACAGATGAGTAAACTGACCCAAGATTGTAGAAAGCGCAGAATCGGTCTGTGACTTGAGGGTGGGCAGTAAAGCGTGAGTTTAAACATGTAGACTCAGGATCCAGCCAGCCTGCCTAGTGTTTGAACCTCAGCTCTATCACCTTAGGAAAATAACTGAACCAGCTGTCATGTCATCAAGTTCCTCATCTCTTAAATAGGAAATAGCAATCCAAATCTTGTCCTGGTTGAATAGCTTGTATCTGAATGGTGCCTGGTCAACATAAGGATTCACTGGTAGCCACTCTAGCAGATAAAACCGCACATCACTATTGTAGGACCCATAACCACTTCAAAAGCACTGTGATGGGCATAATCTGTGATTTGGAGCTCCTTATAATGCAGTGAGATAACCAGAGTAACACAGTACCGTGCCATTCTGCTGCAGAGAAAATATGAGAAGAGGTTCAGGGCCATGCCTAAGGTCTAATCACAAATTAGACAGAGTTGGGGTTCGGAGGCTCAGCCCAGGGATTGTCTCTTCTGGTGAGTCATTTTAGGGTGACTAAAGTGATGGAGATTAGCCTGAGAGTCTACAATATAATTAACTTAAAAATATGGCTATTTAGGACTAGGACCCATTAAAGGAAAAAAGTATCTGGGAGCTGGAGCTGGAATCATGGAGTGTCACATGGCCGTTGTCATGCCCATCAGAACACCTATCTGCCCATCTTCTCTGCCAAACTCACTTGTATCCCTAGGCCTGACAATACAGCTTCAGCACAGAAAGTACTGGAGAGGACGCGTTTCACAGTGAAATCCAGTGTCCATGGGCCACGCACGACCCTGGTATTTTCTTTTTCTTTTGTACCGGGGATTGAACTCATGACGTTACACTTGGCAGGCAGGTGCTTGAGTCAGAGCTCAATCCCCAGCCCCACAACTCTGGTGTTTGATATACTACAGCTCCCAGATAACCTGGAGGCTCTAGAAGAGTGATGGTGAACCTTTTAGAGCTTTCAATGGTCATAAACAGCTGGCTGCAACACACATTGCCATAGGTTTGTCACCACTGTTCTACGCCAGGCACTCCATAGAAGCTCAGAAAGTATCAGACTTTTTATCTTCTTAAAAAATGACTCTTTAGCTGGATGTGGTGGTGTATACTATAACTCCATTACTCTGGAGGGGGATGTAGCTCACAGCAAAGGCCCTGGGTTTAATTTCCATGGTGTGTGTGTATGTGTGTTGGGGGTTGGAATCCAAGGCCTAAAGCATGCTAAGAAAATCACTTTTCAAGAACTAGACTAATAGGCTGGGACTACAGCTCAGTGGCACAGTGCCTGCCTGGCAAGTGTGAGGTCCTGAATTTGATTCCCAGTGCAAAACAACGAAAACAAAAAAACTGGACTAAGAACCACAGATTAGGGATGCAATCTTGGTCCTGTATTTCATTCTCTGAGGGTCCTGGAGCAAGGCATCCCTTTTCTTACCCCCCTCTGGAACTTATTGTCCATATTTGTGCAATACAGATAGGGCTAGAGCAGTGGTTCTCAGCTCTGGCTGTATAGTAAAATGAATCCAGAATGCTTTAAAGAAATGGATACTTATAGTCAGGAGCTGTGGCACATGCCTGTAATCCCAGTATGGGGGAGGCTAAGGCAGGAGGATCACTGCATGTTTGAGGTCAGCCTAGACTATATGATGAGTTCAAGGTCAGCCTGACTACAGAGCAAGACCCTGTGTCAAAACACAAAATACCAAAGCAAAAAGTAGATACCTAAACTCTGCCTCAGATAAATTAAAACCTACATGAATTCCTACTGGTGAGCGTGGCATTTTTTTTTTTTTTTTTGGTGGTGGTGTTGGGGATTGTACTCTTGTCCTACGCATCAAGCTATATCCCCGTTCATTCTATTGTTGGCCTCAAACTCAGAGCCCTCCTCCTGCCTCAGCCTCCTGAATACTAGGCTTACAAACATACTACCACGTCCAGCCCAGCTCTCTAAAAACAAAAATTTCCTTCTATTCTCACCCTCATTTTCCTTTAGTTTCATCACATTTCTCTCTGTAAATGCTATTTAGATTCATAGTTCTGAACTTCATGACTCTAGTTCCTCCATTTCTTTAATCCTGGGGGATTGAACCCAAGGCCTTCACAGTGACTCACATGCATTCCCCAATCCTTTTTACTTTTTTGGTACTGGGGATCAAACTCATGACGTCATGTTTGCCAGGCAGTGAGCTATATCGTTGGCTTTTTTTTTTTTTTAACTTATTTTTAAATATCGGAAGTAGATTCTCACCAAGTTGCTCAGGTGGCACTCAAACTTGCCTGCCGCTCTGTCTCCCAGAGTATGAGGCTCACAGGTATGCACAAGGCCCTGCTTGCTTGGGAAGTTTATAAGCATCCTGGATCTGGATGATTCTGAGGCAGCCAGGGCTGAGAACCTCTGAACTAGCTAACTTACTGCCTTTTAAGCTCTGCAAACATTTCTTGTATGCCTGTAAACACACTTTAGCATTAGGAGCCAATACCTGTAATTCCAGCACTTGGAAGAGTTCAAGGTCATCCTTAAATACATAGCCAGACCCTGGCTGCCACCACCTCCCACTGCTGTGCTTGTGTCTGTTCTGTTGTAAAGTTATGAACAAATTCCACTCCAGAATTGTTCATACGTCAGATTTGTTTGTAAGCCAACAAAGTGAGCCTTAGGTAGTACTATACACCTGCGCAAGTTTGCAGCTTGACTGTAAGTCAGAGGCCTACTGTGTTTCACTGTGTGGGCTTATGTGAGACCCAAGCTTCCTATTAGCAGAGTTTTGAGAACTTCGTCACACATACAAAATGCTTTAAGAATGTAACATCAGGGCTGGGGATTTAGCTCAGTGGCACAAGCGCTTGCCTTGCACGGATTTTTTTAATACTCTATAGTGTGGCCTTTTGCAGAAAGTCCTATCACTGGAATCACAGAATGTGTTGACTTTTCCGACTGTCTTCTTTCACTACGTAACAGCAACTTTTCTTTTTTGAGACAGAATCTCATGTAGTTCAAGCTGGCCTTAAACTTACTATGTAGCCTACGCTGATCTTGAACTAGTGATCTTTCTGCCTCAGCCTCCTTGGTGCTGGGATTACCAGTGTGCCCCACCATGCCTGGCCCAATAATGTATTTTATAAATATTTTCTAGTTTTTGGCATATCTTTTTCATTCTCTTAACTGAGTTTTTAATTGGAATGAAACTGAACTTACCAATTTTTTTTCATGGATTGTTTTTGGTATTTTATGTAAAGTGTACTGTATGTAAACCTGAAGTCACCTAGACTTTCTTCTGTTATTTTGTATAAGTTTTATATTTTTGTATCTTACATGTATCTCATCTGTTATACTGTTTAACTTTTGTGAGCAGTATAGTGTGTAAGATCAGTTTAGATTCATTTATGATATGATCCTCCCATCTCTCCTTAATTAAATTTTCCATATTATGAACATCTTGCATCTACTGTGTTTCTGGCACAATAATAAATAGGGACTGGTGATGTGGCTCAGTGGTTAAGCAATGTGCCTGCTACAAACAAGGCCCTAGATTTGATTCCCAGCATGAAACAAAAAACAAAACACACACACAACCCAGACACAGAAACAGAGCAGTACAATGCTACATGCCTGTATTCCCAGCAGCTTGGGAGGCTGAGGCAGGAGGATCTTGGAACTCTCGGTAGGCTGTTCAACAGAATGAGACCACACCACAATACAAAAGATAACCTAGATACAAGGGAATCCCTGATGAATTGTAATGGTTCTCCTTGCCTACAGGGATCAAGCCTAAAGTCTTCTCACCAAACGCAGGCAATCCTCTACAATTTGGCCCTTATTTACCCTCTATAATCCAGCCAAACTATCTTACTCAGGGTCAAAGAAAGCATACATAAAACCACACTACTCCCTTGGTCTGGAACACTATCTGTTCTTTGCATGATCTGGAAACAGCTTGAAGTTCCTATAGGTTTCAAATTGGGAATGCAGAAAAATTCCTACCAGCTTGGAGCAGACTTTGTAACACCAACTACTGTGTTTCTGGCAGGACCTCTTTTTTTTTTTTACCTGTCTCCGTATCCAAATCAAGGGTACCCAGCTGGCTCTTGCTTAGTTTTTTTTTTTTTTTTCCCCCTAGTACCAGGAATTATTCTCAGGACCTTATGCTTGCCAGGCAGACACTTGCGTTGCTGAGCTACATTCTCAGCCCTCCTGCCTAGTTCTTTACAAATGTATGAGCAGAAAAATCACCAAGTTTTAGCAGTGAAACTACATTCCTTCAGCACTGTTGGGCATGGTGGTGCACGCCATAATCTCAGCACTTGGGAGGCTGAGGTAGCAGGATTACTGTGAGTTCAAATTCAAGGCTAGCCTGAACTACACAGTAAGACCCCATCTCAAAAGCAAACAAACACAAACACCAAACCTCTAGTACTGAACCACAGTTCCCAAACTGTCTGAAGACACCCTCGTGTCATGGCAGATTCTAGTGGGTAAATTAGGATATTTTAAATTTGAAAGGTATTTAACATTTGTTGTCTACTGAAAAAAACTAATAATTTGTACTTTTGTTATATGTTGCCACTACATTACTTTTAACTATGTCATTTTTTTTTTTTTGTCTTTTTCATTTTTATCGGTACCGGGGATCAAACTCACGACTGCCTGCTTGCAGGCAGGTACTTATGCCGCTGAGCTAAATCCCCAGCCCCTAACTATGTCATTTTAACCTAACTATGTCATTTTAAGAGGTGGAGTTTTCAGTGGATGCTGTGATAAAAAGCAAATGAGAGTCAATGTGGAATAGGAAGCATGGGTGGTGGTTTCTCCTTTGGTTAGAAAATCTGACAAGCTGTGCAGTGCCCAACAGATACAAAGACCCCCCTTAGTAATTGCAGTTAAGATATTATTTCTTCCAGTTTATGTATATTATTTTTTAATTAGCAACCAACTCATTAGGGTATAAATATTTATTAGGTGAGTTGGGTTTGACTACTCAGTAAACTGGCCTGTTAAGTATTTCTTTTGGCTTTGAGGGACCAAGAAAAATTTCCTGTAATGCTAATGGTGGTGTGAGCCGAGAAGTTTGGAAAGCTCTAGTCTAACAGATGATCTGATAACCCAGAACACATGAAAAAAACCACAAGCTGTCCAATCAACTGAATAGGTTATAAGTAGCATTCTTCCCTCCAATAAAATAGAAAGGTAAACAGAATACATTACATGTGGCAGGATTAAGTGCTATTGTGTAAAAATTTTGCTCATTATTTGTGTATGTGTGTGTGTATAAGCAGGTCACAGTGTGAAAAGTGTATTTCTTATTTTATTTTTATTTTTTGTCTTTTTTGAGATGGGGTCTTGCAGTTCAGGCTGGCCTTGAGCTCACTTTGTAGCCCAGGCTGGTCTCGAACTCGCAACAGATCTTCCTACCTCAGCCTCCCAAGTGCTGGGATTACAGACGTGAGCCACCACGCCTAGCTTGAAAAGTGTATTTCTTATATGAGTTCTGGTAAAAAGATTGAAAAGCCAAAAAAAAAAAAGTTTGAAAAGTCACTCAGATTGGAAGCCTCTCGTTTTATAGAGAAGAAAGCCAGAATGAAAGCTGATTATTGCAAATCACAGCCTCTAGTGCTGGGCTTTGTGCTCCACCCTGCTGGGTTGAGTGGTCACTGCTCAGTGACCTTACAAGGTAGACCTCATTGGCTTGTGAAGCATGGTTACTCTGATTCACAGAGCTACAGCGGGGAAGGACCAGGTACCCTCACTTTGGCCCCAAGACCCATTTGCACCCCACAAATGTTACCAGTCACAACTAGAACAAAATGGTTTTAATCAATTGCGTCACCCTCACTCTCCTGGGAGCAGAGCAACAAAAAGGCTCGGCTCCTGCCCCCAGAGGACAGTAAGGCTTATGTGTCTCTCCACACTGCAGGGCCCAGACTGGGCAGGCAGGGGGTGGGAGCCGGAGACAGGGAGGGAGGAAATGGCGGGTGGCTTGAACACAGGAAAGCAAAGGGGCCCTAGCTGGTTCTTGTGTCCCAGGGCCTAGTCTCAATACTCCCGCTCCCCGCTCTCTGGTTAGAGAAAGGTCATGGAGGAGAGACAGGGGAGCAAGTCCCAGCAGCAGGAGAAGCAGCAGCAGCTGTTTCCTTCACCAATAAATATACTTCATTACCAAGCTAGAAGAAGAGAGGGGTGGGAAGTGGGGCTGGGGTGGGCAGGAAGGGGGAGAAGCTGCCACCTGTGTCGCTGGGATTAAAGCAATGAGATGGTGCCAGACCCCCCACCACTAGCCTCACCCCCCTTGTCTTCTTAAAACTGTGAAAAAGCTTTTAACGTGGCCCTCCTGTCTCCAGGGCTGCTCTGAAGCCTGACTGAGAGGAGGCACCTGGCAGAGACAGGGGTGGAGGGAGGGAGAAGAAGAGGGAGAGAAAGGAGGCTGCTTCTCCCCAGAGGCTGCAGCTGGAGGGCTGGAGCCAAGGAAGCACAGAGGGGAAGGGGGAGGGAGAGGGAAGGGAGGATGAATCAACTACGCAGAGCAGCTCCTGAGCAGGAGCCAAGGGGGCAGACGGAGAGGGAGGCTTGGTGGCGGGTGACCGCTGCATCCAGTGTAAAGCTCAAAGCTTGGGGCTGCTAAGGAGGGAGGGCTGAGCTAGGGACTTTCCCACCCCCTCCCCCCAGAGCAGCAGGGGACAGAAAAAAGCCATCACTTCTTTGGTCTTTGTGGCGGCTCAGCACATAGGGTGGGAAGGAGGGCAGAGAGGGCAGAGAAGGGCCCTTAGCAGGAAGCGCCACCTCAGCAGCACTGGCCTGGCTGGGAGCTCTGGCAAAAAGGTCACAGTGAGGCCGAGGAGCGCCCAAGTGGCCAGAGTGGCTGTGGTACAGAAGTGGCTGCATGGGTAGGTAGGGTGTGGTATGGTGTCCCACCCTTGCCAGGTCCCTCAGGAAAGGCAGAGCCTCTAGAGATGGCCAGGGAGAGCAGCCTCAGGGCGGGAGGTGGTGCCTAGGAGAGGGCAAAGAGGCTTCCCTGCCACTGGAGCAGGTAGCTTGGTCTTGCTCACTCCTGGCCTCCAGTCCTTCCTTCTCTTTGCTTCCACCCTAACGTTCCCTGAAGAGCGTGGGAGGGGTCACTAGCCTTGCAGGTGAGAGAGCAAGAGCTGCAACAGGTCATGGCCAGCCTTTCCCAGGAGAGTTCCATTCCCCTTCTTGCTGCCAAATGAAGGGCACAGCAGTTCTTGAAGACAGCATCAGCCCTTTCCTCCCTGATGGAGGCAGAAAGGGTTCTGAGAGAGCCCAGAGCCCTCCAAGGATGTGGATGCAGGAGGTGGGGCAGTTGGAGGGGCTTCCCCTCCTGCTCTTCTGTGCAGGGCCAGTGACAGTCAAGGGACAACCAGCCCAAGAGTCTGAAAGCCATCAAGGTGCAGCAACCCCCACCCCCAATGCCAAACTAACAAAGAAGAAATGAAAACATGGGGGGGGGAGACAATCTGAAACAGAACCCCCCCACCTCCTGCCCAGGGAGGAGGGCCAGCCAGAAACTGGAATGGGGACTGGGACTAAAGAGTGTCTAGCTGGGCCGGCACTGCACCTGGCCCTCGGAGCTGTCCTCATCATCGGAGGCCCCAGCGCCCCCACTGCTCAGGCCTGTGATCCGGTAGCCCATGTTGAGCAGCATCACCTCCAAGGGGTCTGCATTCATGCGCCTTTGGTTGGCCTGAGAGGCGCCCTCCATGTCCTCCACAACTCGGCCTGTGAGGTCTTCACTCTGTGTGGAGAGGGGGTAATGTGAGGAACCCCAGGACACATGAGGAAGGCACATATGCTTGCACTGTGGACAGGGGCAGGGGAGGGAAACACACAGAGTCAACTACCTCGCCAGGAGCATGTGCACAGCAGATGTTCATGGGCAGAAGGGAGCACGAGTACTAAGATAAGCACGAGAAGCACTGTAGGGTGAATCTAAGACATGACCCAACACACCAGGCTATGCACATGTGGGCAGGGTGCACACAGGGTAAAACACAGCAGGATGTACATTGGGGGATGTGCCAAGGTGGGTATGTATTGGGAAGCACGCATACTGGGAAGCACACATACGCTCCACCCCACTCCGTCCTGCTGTACTCCCAACAGCCCCTCCTTTATCTTTCTTTTCACTCTCCTCTCAAGGAGGCTTCTGCAGGCTCCTCTGTTTACAAGTCCAAGCAAACCAGCTCTAGAAGCAGATCCACCTCGTGACTCCTGTCTGCCAGCTGGGAAAGGGCAGGAGATGGGGAAGAGAAGGGAGGGCCTCAGGTGGCTCAGGGCTACCACCCTGGGCGTGGTGGGGGCCACAGCAGT
This sequence comes from Cavia porcellus, assembly GCF_034190915.1. NCBI lineage: Eukaryota > Metazoa > Chordata > Mammalia > Rodentia > Caviidae > Cavia > Cavia porcellus. The sequence continues at coordinate 20,752,154 of NW_026947508.1, read as the reverse complement.
CTAAGCGTCCTTGTGGGCTAGGCTTCACAAGCATCACTTCTTTTCTTCGCAGCAACCTTTGGAGCACTGCTGTCACCCCCATTTTCAGTGCAGAAATGGTTAAGCCTCACAAGCAGTATAAGACTCAAAATTTCCCTCTGACTGCGCAGATGCACTACAGTGGTATAAGAGAAGGGTTCCCAGGGGACTTCTGAGGCACCCTTCTGATGAGGGGCTACAGCTGGTCTGGTTCTCCCTCTGCCACCTTCATCCCAGCTTGTATATGGGCATCTCAACTTTGTAGCTGGCTCAAGGACATGCTCCACGAAGGCCCACAGAACTCCCCACTCTATTTAGAACTTCTAGGACCTAAGGCCTCCCACCTTGACCCAGTTTTGGGGCCTAGCGTAAAAGCTTACTCATCCAGCACTTCTAGGTTCTGCATGGTTTATTTGTCTTCTCAGCCTCAGAGGCTCCGCCAGAGGCCCTGCGCAGAGTCCCTCCCCAGCTTTGCTCCATGGAGCTTTGGTCACCTGGCCCATGTTCTCACCTCTGGTCGGGGGTTCCAGAGTCGCACAACGGGGTCAATGCCACTGGTGGCCAGGAAGCAGTAGCTGGGATGTGGCTGCAGGCAGTTGACAATGGACTCATCCCCCTGGAGCACGCGGACAAGGTTGGTGGTTTCTTTTTCCCAGATGAAGAAGGAGCCATCATCAGAGCCACTGACGATGTACTGAGCATTGCTGGCAAAGGGGCAAAGTGCAGGGAGGTCAGAGGGGTACGACACTAAAGTCTCAAAAGGCTATGTGGGGGGTAGGGATTTAGCTCAGTGGCATAAGCACCTGCCTTGCAAGCAAGCGGTCGTGAGCTCAATCCTTGATACCGATAAAAATGAAAAAGACAAAAAAAAAAAAAAAAAAAGGCTATGTGGCCCAGGGCAAGGGGAAGCAGGGAAGCCTGGAGTCAGTCCCCCATACGCAGGGGTCTGCTTTTGGCCTGGAACTCATAGGACTCTCTCCTTGGCAGCTGCTTATCATGGATCAGTGACTACTTGTGTCCCTTTAAGATAGTCTCCTTCAAAAGTAAGTTATAACCTCCTTGGTGCCAGGTTTTTTTGTTTTTTTTTAAAATATCAATCATGGCTTCAGTACTATTGAAGTTCTGCCTGGCCTAGAACTCATTTGTAGTCTAGGCTGGCCTCAAACTCATGTCGATCCTCCTGCCTCAGCCTCCTGAGTGTTGGGATTATAGGTGTGTGCCACCATGTCCAGCTTTCTAGGTTTCTTGGATCCAGACTCCAAATCTAGTGTCTACAGCTCAGGCCCTCACATACTACTCACAATATTTAGAGGGGAGACTGATGATGAAGTTTCTGATTCATGCTCATGTGTTTCCCTTAGCCAAAGAAACTCTAAACTTAATCTATAATGGAGGGTTGAGACCTGGATTCTATCCCTTGGTAGCCAGGGTGCAGTTCTGAGCATACAACAGGTAAGCCAAGAATCTCAGTCTCTGAGGGCTCTTGCTTTATCCTCCTGTAGCATAGAAAATCTTTGAGCATCTGAATTTAAAAAAAAGTAATGTCTGCAGGCGTGCAGTTGTGAGTTCGATCCTCAGTACCCCCCCCCCCCACCAAAAAAAAAGTAAGGTCTGGCATATGCAGACAGATGGCAGAGCAGGGATAAAAAAAGGCCCAGGCCCTGGACCGGATGCTTCACTTGGGTTATCTCATTAGTTTCTGTTATGGATCCATAAGTAGGTATGGCTGGTTTCATTTTGTAGATGAAGAAACTGAGATGGACAGAGGTGAAGCCACTTGCCTTAGAGTACAGAGGCAAAACTGCAAGCTGATTTTTTTCTAAAGCACTGTGCCCTCAGTGTGCCCTCTAAGCACCTGCTGCCCAACAGAGCCCAGAGCCCCTCCCAGTCACAGCCTCAGACCTGCCAAAGAAGTTGGCCTCCTTGATATCCGTGGTGGTGTTGCAGTGGCCACAGTAGCGGAACTGGTAGTCGTAGCTTCGCTCTCGCAGCACCATCTCATCTTCTGAGATGGAATCCTTGCGGCTTGTGCTTCGGAGTCGGACAGGGCCGCCACCACCCCCAGCTCCCTTCTTCTCCTCTGGGGGCACAGATCAAGGAAAGGTGAGAGTCCTGTCCCTCCTTCCCTAGCCTCCCAAGGCCCTCTTTCAGCCCAAATACTGGCAATGTAAGGCTGCCTGCTTTGACTCTTACTCTGGAAAACTGGGAAAAAGTTGTAGGAAAGGAAGATACATCACTGGGCTCTGCTATCTTTTGAGGGTATTTAAAAGGACCTTTGATGCAGGAAGAGTACTGATTCAGGTCTCCAAGTAAAGGCCTGGAAGCCCCATGGATGCATAGGCTCAAGGTATGTTTGTGTGGATGAGAGAGAGGCAGGCTAGGACAATGGGAGGCACTAGCAAAGGGAGCTTGAATGGGTGGTTCTTACAGATAAATTCTTAGCTCTTAAGGCAAGAAGGGTCAGTTTTATTATAGATCCCAACTGTGACATTGACTGACAGGTAAAATCATGCTAGTTTTCTTGGTTCCTGAAAGGGTCACTTTCTCGCTTCTTTTGGAGACCTTGAATATGCCGATACCTTCCTCAGCTGCTTTGTATCCTCTGTACGCCTATCATCTTGATTCTATGTCTCTTCCTCAGGATCCCCAGACTGCTATCATGCCTCTCCTATATATTCAACTCAGGGCCCTGCCTCTTGTCCTTCTCTGTCTTTCCTTCAGGACTTGTTCCTTTACTAGGCTGTGAACTCCAGCAACGGTGAAGTCACACCTGATCCCCAGGACCAAGCATGGTGCCTGCTAACTATTCATTAAACAAATGAACTAATCCGAAGGTGAGTAAACTGCAAAGGAGAAAGAAGGAGGTGAGGATTGGTGTCTGCCTCCGGTGAGCTCACCTTCCATGTTAATAGACCACACGACTATGACCCAGGTCACTCTCCAATCCCATGTCACGATCTATGCAGATGAGCAGTGGGTTCAGAGAGTGTGCTGTGTCCGTAGCCACCACTGGGTAGAGCTGATGGCACTGTCTACTGCACCATGCTGCTGTCTGCTGCACCTACAGAAACCCCAATCAAGGCAATAACCAGCTCTTGCCTCTTAGCCCAGTGGAGCTTCCATGGCCCTGTCTGTGAGCAGGTTGGGAGGCCCAGGTGGAGCCCACATGGCCCGACTGGGCTGACTTTACTTCTACCAGGTGCTTTGAATATGTTATAGCTAATCCTCAACAGAAACTCCCAATGGGAGGTGTTAGTGTTTGTCCTTTTCAGGTGAGGAAACTGAGTCTCAGAGAGACTCAAGGTCCTGTGGTTTCTGAATCAGCATCTGAATTTAGACCTCTCCAAACCCAGAACCATGCCCTCTCCAGGTCATGTAGCACCTAAATAGGTGACAGTAACCCTTCTTCAGTGCTCACTTACCACCATCATTTTTGGAGAAGAGGGCAGCTGTGATGTCACGGCCCAAGGCATCACAAGCACTGCTGTGGGCCTGCTCTGGGAACTTCCCTTTGAAGTCATCTAGGCACTCCAGGGCCTCAGCCACATACTTGAGCTCAAAGAGGCAGCGAGCCAGGCGAAAGTGTGCCTTCAGGTGGCATGGGTTTAGGGAGATGGCCTTGAGGCAGTCCCTCAGGGCATCATAGTGGTCACCATCCCTGGGAAGACATGGGAATAGTTTGGAGGTGGGGCTAAGTGGTAAGCAAGGAGTACTCACTCAGTTTCTTCTGCTTTCCGTGGCCAACACAGCCCACCTCTGACAGATTTCAGGGTGAGGGGAATGAAGAGAATCCTGATTCAAACCAGCCCTCCCTCCTGGGAGCATGCTAAGAAGCAAGCCAGAAACCTTAGGGCTTGGGGGTAGCAAAAATGATGTCAGGCTGCCCTCTGCTGGGCCCACACTGCAACTGTGCACAGCTCACCCCAGGCACCCGCAGCTCTGCAGCAGAAGGCCTGGCATCCTGCCCATCTCAGGCTCCCCAAGCCCTCCTTCTTTTCCTTCATCCACCTCCTCAAATACCCCTGCTGGCCTTCAAAGCCATATCCAATGCAGGGGGTCCTCAAGGACAGTTCTGTGGTCTAGGGAAGCCAGAAGTGCCAGGCCAGGGACTCAGGGTCTGACCAGCAGGCAGCAAGCACTCAGCCAGACCCCCCTCTGTCCTGGCTGACTGATCCGCAGCAGCTGTGGCCTCTACCTCCTGGGGCTGGAGGATGGGGTCGGACTGTCTGGCAGAGTCAGCTCTCTGGAAGCTGATGGTGAGGGGGCTGTGAACGCTCCCAGTCATTCCCACTCATTTCTCCAACCTAGTGGATGAGTATGGATGAAAGGAAGTGGGAGAGTTTTTCATTTTGGGAGACGAGAAGTAAGTGGGAGGAGATAAAAGAAGAAGCTCCTCCTTCTCCCACTCTGTGCCAGAATAAAGGAGGCATGCATCCCCAGCTCCCAGAGAGCTGTTCTCGCCTCTTGTCTGGAAAGCCAGGCAGAACACAAGAATTGCTTCTCCTTAGAAGTATGTATTTTTTTCTCCCCTTCAGGGTTAGGGTGAGCTGAGCCAAGCCAGAGATGATGGTAAGGCTCACAACCTTCCTGAATGGCCAAAGCATGCTTGACATGGGAAGACTTCTCCTACCCTTTCTCTCCCTTCAGCACTTATAGGGAGCACTCAGTCTTGAAGCAGCCATGCTCAGACCAGGAACCAGCAGCATGGGACAGGAAGGAGACAGAGCTGCTTTGACGACAAGGGCTGCGTCAGAATGAATGGCTATGACGAAGGAGCAGACGCCGTTTGGAAACCCAATTACTGCCTGCAAGGTGCCCCTTTGAGCTCCTGGGGAGAGCCAGACCAGGGACCAGTCAGGAGCCAGAGGGTGGTCTGCATCCAGAAGCAGATGGTAGCCCTGGGGAGATGGGCCTGGGACAGAATGTGACATTCTAGGGGTCACTGGCAAACATGTGGAGACGGAAAGAGAGAGCAGGCTGGCCTTAGGGCTCACCATCCTAAAAACACTGCCAGATCAATCTCCCTGAAAGGACAGCCCCTCCACACATCCCTCTCCTACATCAACACTCTCCAGTAGCTGCCCATCATGCACTGAATCCAGGCCAAACGCCACCGCTCTGCATTCCAAGCCCTTCCCAGGCCGGCCCCAGGCTACCTCACAGACTCATCTCCTGCCAGTCCCTTCCCCAACCCTCTGCTCCAGCCAAATGGATTTGCTGTTCTGAAGCAAGCTCTTCAGTCAGTCCCCAGCCCCCACGCCTTTGTTCACACCATTTCATCTCCCCGGAATGTCCTTTCCTACCATCCCCTCCTCCTCTTCATCTTCTTGTCTAATTCTGCCCACACTTCAAGCCCATTCAGACATCATGGCTTTCTTTTATTCTTTTTCTTTTTGCAGTGTTGGGGACTGAACCCAGGGCCCTTGCACTAAGCTGTATCCCTAGCCCTTTTTATATTTTGAGACAGGGTTTTGCTAAGTTGCTAACTGCCCAGGCTAGGCTTGAACTTTGATCCTCTGCGTCAGCCTCCCTGAGTGCTGGGATTACAGGTGTGCACCACCATGACTAGCTACTCTGCATCTGATCCAACTTTTCTTGATGCCAATAGCACTTTAAGCTGAATGTGGTGGTGCACACCTGTAATCCCAGCACCTGGGAGGCTGAGGCACTTGTATTGCCATGAGTTCCAGGCCAGCCTGGACTACATAGTGAGTTCAGAGCCAGCTTGCACCACATAGTGAGACCTTGTCACAAAAAAAAAAAAAAAACGAAACAAAACAGCACTTTACCTGATCATCAGGCTTACTGCTTTCTGCCTCTCTGATGCTGAAATATGGACTTTTATCTCCTGACTAAGGGACTCAGAGAGACAGAATTCTGTGTCCCTAGTATACAGCATTTGACAGGAGCTCAGAGAACAATTTGAGGGCACACATGGATTGGAAAATCACCAATCTCTTTTAACAAGAACAAAAGCATAAAACTGAACTCTCTGTCTAGAGCCTTGGTGAGGACTGCCACATTCTACTCAACTGTTGGAACAGAGGTGAAACAGCTAAGGATGGCCCTAAAATAGTCACCTGCAAGATCTGAGTGTCTCCTGAATCCTGCATCCTGGGCAAACTCCTGATGCCTGAGATACGGCTTGAAGGGATGGCATCTTCCCTACCTCCTAATTACGATCCTGTTCACTTGGGTAGGTTTCTTAAGCTTCCCCAGGCCTGCCTAGTTTCAGCCAGACGATGGCACACCAGCTGGCCTGTCTGTCTGGGCAGAGCCGACGGATGCCAGACGGAGCAGAAATGGCTGTGGGCCCAGCTCTATCCATCTCTTGGCCCTGACTGGGGGATGGGGGTCTGCCTGCCTGCTTGCCTGCTGGTGCTGCAGGGATAAGGGCTGAGGCCCCTGATGGTCTCCAAAGATGGGGGGCTCCTTGGACCTACTATCATATCCTAGCATGAGCCATGCTGGTCTCAAATCTCTAGGACTTCACTTGTGCTTGGTCTAGTGGGTCTAGAGGATAGAAAGTAAGCCCCGGGGTAAAGAGTTACAGGATTGTTTTAGACATGTATCAGCTAAATTCATCAAACTCTTTGTTTCCACCTACTAAGATTCTACAGTTTCCTCAAAGACCAATTTAAATCCTCAATTTTGAGTCCAATTCTCTAACAACTAGATTAACCATTCTCTCGACTACTACTTCCTCAGTGGCCACAACACTTGCTAACGCAACATGTTGAACTTCCTTGGTGCTTGTGACCTGAGACTTGGTGTACCTGTCTACACTTAGCCTGGTGGTGGGGAGGAGAAAGCTGGGCTCAAGAAACCCTAAGAGATAGCAGGATGCTACTACTACCTTTCCGGATGTCTTGGTAACATGGATCTATGAGACCCACTGCCTTCTGATCCAGCTGCTTTATCCCTTTTTGGCCAAGTCCCCTCTGTATAGCTCACTTACCACTTGCGCTTCATGTAGGCAGCAGCTCGGTTTCCATAGAGCATGGCATTGTGAGGGGCCCTCTGCACAGCTTTACTATAAAGCTGAATGGCCTGGGTCCACTGCTGGCAGGCAAAAGCCTCGTTGGCTTGCTGCTTCACACGTTCCAGATATGGAGGCAACTCTACTTGGGGGCTGAAGGGGAAGACAGTCAAGTCAGACCAGTCAAAAGAGAGCAGAACAGCCTTCAGGAAGTTTTGAATTCTACCCTAAAGCCCATACTGGCTTTCTTAGCCCCTAGAATCTGCAGTGTCATCTAGAAGAGGGGACCATTACTGTGAGAGGGAATCAGCACAGTTCCAAACACTCTGAGCTGGTGAAAAATATGAGAGGCAGAAATAATCAAACACTTGGGCATGATAGTAACTGATACCACCTGCCTCCATGCTGATCTGAACTTTACCACCACCCTGTCTCTCCTATGGGTCTCTTTATGGAGAATTTTGTTTCTCTCAAGGGATAAAAAATTTGAGCACCTATATATACACAAAGTCCAGCACAGTGCCTAGGGGAGGACAGAATTATCGACTGAATAGAGAATAATGTAATAGGGGGAGGTCCACTCATGTGTGATCTCTTTTTGGAGTGCTTAGTGTTAAAACAAAGCTAGCCCCTGGGTCTTACTCCAGCTACCAAGGCACTAGAGCTTCAGTCTCAGCATGATTGGTATCCTCTGGGACCACTAGCCACCCTCTTATGTTTGTCTGAGCTAGTCTCTACCCTCTGGCCTGGTTGCAAATTAGAAGGAAGGTTAATAGGACATGTTCTTTTCTCCAGCCCATACAGGTCAGTAAGGATGGAAGACTAGACAAGTCTGGCCTCACCTGACATGTCCTGTATTCTCTGGCAGCCGGAAGCCATTGCTGTGAAGATGGAGGCCATTAGACACACCATTGGACACACCGTTGGTGGACATTTTGCCATTCTGGACTTCTGGAAGGGATGGAGAGAAAGTAACAAAAACAACTCAGGAGGAGTTCCTCATTTCTTTTGGCTTTTGGCTTCCATCACAGGGTCTGATGGTTGCACTATTCTCCCATGGTAACACCCAGTGCCTGAGACCAACAGATCAATGGGCAACAGCATAAAGAAAAGCCTGCGCGCCCTCTGCTGGCTGACTGAGGACACAGTTTTAGTTTAATTTTTCCCTTAGCTTGAATACAGGATGGGGATGAGGGTTGATGATGCGCCTGCATCAACTATATGCATCAGGAAGAAGTCAATAAACAAGGTTGAACAGAGGAAGGGCAACTACCTAAGGTCCTCAGTAACCAGGACATGGAAAGAACACACCTTTTTAGAGGAAGCAGAAAATGGGGCATATATCGTTGACCTACGATTGTCTTGTTACTGTAGTAATAGGGTCATTTAAGAGATCTCCTCCTTTTGGAGCATTGCACCCAGAGTCCAGAGTAAAGGGCAGACTTCTCAGCAGAGGTAGAAGGTGCTGAAGTTCCCCAACCCACCTCAGCAGACACAGTAAGAGAGAACTTACCCCCGGAGGAATGGCATTTTCTAGGCAAGAGGAAGGTGTATGGCCTTTGCTTGTAGGTCAGGTCAAACAAATAGACCTAGAGTTGAGAAGCCAAGAAGAGAAATGGAGGATGTGAGGCAAGGATGTGGCTGAACCACTAGCAAGGTCATGATGGTTCTCAAGAACTAGGGTCTTGCATGCAGTAAGCACTGATTATGAAGCAGATGAGCTAGTTTAGGAGGTATTTCCTAGAAGTGAACTTCAGGGAGGAAACTATTTCTAGCTTCTGGTCCTTGGGGTGGGCTGTTTGATTTACCCAAAGCCCTGCTGAATTACTGTCATTAACTAGAATCGTAAGTTTAAATTGGAAAGGTCTTCAAAGATCCCAAAACTAAATGTCTCATTTTATGGATGAGAAAACCAACAACTCAGAGAAGAGGCAATTTGCTTCAAGTAACACAAATGAGTTGGGCATGATGCCTGTAATCCCAGAACTCAGGAGGCTGAGGCAGGAGAATTGTTGTGAGTTTGAGACCAACCTGGGGTACACAGTGAGTTCAAGGCCAGCCTAAACTACATAGTGAGACCCTGTCTCAAAAAGGGGGTGAAGCTGAAGATTTAGCTCAGCAGTATGAGTGCCTGCCTTGCAAGCACGCGGTCGTGAGTTTAATCCCCAGTACCCACCCCCCCAAAAAAGTTTTAAAAAATTAAAGTAACACAACTTCTCTCAGTAAGAAAATATTATCTATTACTAAACATTTTTTTTCTTTTCATTACTGAGAATCAAACTCAAGGTCTTCACAATGAGCTACATCCCCAGTCCTTTTTAAAAATTTTTAGACAGGGCCTTGTGAAGTTGCCCAACCTAGGCTAAAACTTGCAGTCCTCCTGAGTCAGTCACCCAGCATGCTGGGATTACAGGCATTTATTACCACATGCAGCTTCCAGCCCTTTGCTTTTGTATATATCACACATTATAAAGTCATCACCATTTCACCTGACATGTCTCCTATCAGCCTGGGGAAGGACATATTTGCATTGGTCCCCTCTGTTTACAATAATGCTAGTCACAGTGAGTGGCTAGTTTTTGAGAATGAATCAATCTATACAAGGATTATGAAATACTCTGAAAACACACAAAAGGTTTAGCAACCTGCCATTATCAAAGAACATTTCTGCAAGTTGGCTCTAAACCACAGCCTGGTTACATTCTCTGAGTCCCACTGATTTCCTTGTAGGAAAACAGAAGATAGGGAAACTGAGGCTCAGAAAAATGAAGAGAAGTGCTCAAAGTCACAGTAAATAGCTATTAAACAGAAGACAAATGTTTGAAAATAGGTCTGTCAATTTCAAAGTCTATGTTTTCTTTCTTTCTTTCTTTTTTGGTTCCAGGGATCGAAATCATGATCTTGTGCCTGCCAGACGGGTGCTGTGCCACTGAGCTAAATCCTCAATCCAAGTCTATGTTCTTAACCAAATTATAAGACATGAAAGGGGAAAAAAGAGATCAGGTTAGCATACCTCTCCAGGAATCTTTATGTCACTTCTGTATTTTGCCATATCATTTACAATGAGGCTGTGACTTTTGTCTATCTCTGGGAAGTGACAAAAAGTATGTAGCCCTGATGGCTGGGCATGAGACAGTGGTGGGGCACAGCCACTTTAGGCAGCTGAACTTACCTGCTCCCCTCCCATGTTGACTAGCAGCTCCGTGCCGTTAGGGCTGAAGGTCACATAGGTTGCAACCAGCACTCTCAGACGGTTGTTATAGTCAGGCAGCTTCACTGGCAGATGCCCTGTAGAGAACAGACCAGTCAGTCTGGAGTGCTGCTCCTAGTCTTCCTCAAAGGGGCTGGGGATTATGTGAAGATAGCCCTACTGAAAACGTTTGCAGTCAACATCATAGGAGATACAGGTATTAACCCTTCACTATCAGCACTGGGTCAGTTGTTTTATATGCTTTATCTCAGTCATTTAAAAAAAAACCCATTTTAGGGGCCAGGGATTTAGCTCAGGTATAAGCACCTGCCTGGCAAGTGTGAGGTCATGAGTCTGATCCCCAAAAAACAAACAAAAAATCAAAATAACTCCCTACCCCATTTTATAGTAAAGAAACTCATCAAGATTAAGTAATTTGCTAAAGATTGCCTAGCTGATCAATGGCAGGATCAGGATTAAAATCCAAATTAACTAGGTGTGTGGCACACACCTGTAATCCCAGCATGTCTGTAATCAGAGCACATGGGAGGCTGAGGAAGGAGATCATTGTGAGTTCCAGGCCAGCCTGGGCTAGAGTTAGTTCAAGGTCATCCAGAACTGCATAGCAAAACCCTGTCTCAAAAACAAACAAAAAAACAAGAAAAAAGAAAAAGACCAAATCTGTCTGACTCTAAAACCCTTGCTTGAACCTGGGATTTAACTCAGCAGCATAAGTGCTGCCTGGCAAGCACGAGATCATCAGGAGTATGAACCTCGGTACCAAAAAAAAAAAAAAAGAAAAAAAAGTTAAATTACGTACATGTAGCAACTCTCTGCAATGAATGTAATCATTATGAACTACAAACATGTACTAATAAACATTAAAATAATATTTAATTAAAAACCCTCACTTGTGCCACACTGTGCCCCAGGACTACCTCAGAAAGAGTGAGTATCCAGCCAAAAGTATGAGGCCAGAGCCAGGCTGAGGCCTACCTGCTACATAATACTGGGCTGCACCATCTGGAAGGGGTTTCTGCCTGTCACAGAAGGTGTGCACACCTGCTGAAGGGCTCTGCTTCATGCTTTTTCTGGTGGGAAGGAAGATCACACAGGTTAGAATCCTAGCACTAACCCTGCCTACAAAACCAGAGGCTTCCCTAGAGGGAGCCTAAATCTGTGTCCCTGAGAGACACAGAAGATACCTTCTTCCTTATTTAAATGACTCCCAGGTCTACCCACTAGACAGCTATGGATAAACATCTTAGTGTTTTACCAGGGACGTCCTGTAAACTGTCTGGATCCTCAGGACTACCTTGTTATTCTAACTCATAAGGAAGCTAAGGATGAGGGTCCACTTCAAGACACACAGTGTGGGAAGGGCAATGGTGGTCTCTCAAATCTGTGAATGAAAGTAAAGCAGACCACACACAGCTGCACCTCTCCCAAGAATCACAGAAAGCCCAGACTTCATGAGCTTCTCAGGTCTGGGACTTATTGGGGAACTGGGGGACTGCTGTGTATATTTTACTTTTTCTTTTTTTTTAAAAAAAGATTAAAATAAAATTTCATGTATAAGACTATAACTCTGTATACAATCAATTATTTATTTATTTACACTTTTTTTTTTCTTTTTTCCGGTACCGGGGATTGAACTCATGACCACCTGCTTGCAAGGCAGGTGCTTATGCCACTGAGCTAAATCCCCAGCCCCTACAATCTTTTTAAAGTTCATAGGCATATACACATAGACAGAAACATACTATAAAAAAAAGCAGAGATGGCAACAAGGGAAAGTGGCAGCAGATGCCAAGGGACTTGTCCATGGGAGACTAAGTTGGTCATACCTGTGGTTATGGATCATGCGAATGTCGTAGAGCCTCACGAAGGGCCCACTGGCCCCTACTGCCAGGCAGTTGTTGTCCTGGGGATTGACTGTGAGGCACTTGGCTTCCACCAGCTGGCCGCAGTACTCTGTCAAATCAATCAGCACCTCTGAGTGTTTGCTGTTCTCCCGGAGGTCATACTGGCTGCGAGAGAAAAGAGAATGGTCCTGGTCCTTGTGTGGAAGGAAGGGAAAGAGCCAAATACTCCTTAGGCAAGGAGATCGGGAGGAGGACTGGATGCCTTTGTAAATAATTAAAAATCACTCCTTTTTTAGTGTCCATTGTGTGCCAGGTGCCTATAGCAGGCTTCTCACAGTTTTATTACTTAGGATATATATTGTACTTATTTTACAGGTGTGGATATTATTGCTATTATTATACTACCACTAATGCAAACTCTTCATGAAAATGTGCTTAAAGCCCAGGACTGTCTCTAAGTGTTTTTACATGCATATTGAATTAAATCCTACCACTAGGATATCTGGATGACACAGCTAGCACAGCAGATAAGTCACTAAAACTGCAGTTAAACTACTTTGCTGCATTCCTTTCTGAACTAATTACTTTTATGAGACAAAAGAAGGATGGAGGTGATAGAAAAGAGAATCTGAAGAATATCTAAGAGTTACCTAGAAATACCAAGTGCCAAGGTCAGTCTCACAGTAAAAGTAATGCCAAGACTCCCAATAGCAGCAGCAAACTCTCACTGCTCCACCCAGAGGAACTTTCCTGCTGCCAACACACAGGTACACAGGAGAGTGGGAGGGACAGTGCCCACACACTCACTCACTTTTTGCCTAGACATCTGTAACAATCTCTTCACTGTTCGCCTTGTCTTTCCAAGTCATCTTCACCAGATGCTCATCCTAAAATAGTTTTACATCATTCTTCTGCCCCCAAAATTACAAATTCTTGAACACTTTTAGTATGAGTTTATTTTGAGTTTACTTTTACCAATCTCTACAGTCTGGTTTTTAAACCTGTTTCACCGGAATCCTTTAATCCTGTGTCACTTTTATCCTTGCCTTCCCAAACTTTACTCATGCTGGGGAATCCACTCTGTTTTTCCTTGCCCATATGAATCCCATCTGTTCTCACCCAGCTTATGTTCATCTGCTTTGAGGACATCTTTCCTGACTGGGGCTATGCCTAAGTCTTTTTTTGTTTTGTTTTGTTTTGTCTCTTTGAGACAGGGTCGCACTATGCAGTTTAGGCTGGCCTTGAGCTCACTTTGTAGCCCAGGCTGGTCTCGACTCACAACGATCCTCCTGCCTCAGCCTCCCGAGTGCTGGGATTACAGGCGTGAGCCACCACGCCCGGCTTATGCCTAAGTCTTTAGAATCCTACCAAATTCCTAAACATTCAGTTTCTACTTCTGGCCCTACCACAGCCTAGTCAGTCAAGGTCAACAAGTACATCATAGAGTTGGTCACTCCACTGACCATCAAGTGTTTTGTCTCCTATAGATCATATTAAGGTTTTATACTCTCTATTTCAATGCTCTAATGCTCAGATTGACAAAGGAGATACTATGATTAATTATTCTACTCTATAGGTGAGGAAACAAAGGTTTAGGGGTCAAGTGACTTTAACCAGACATACACTAAGTGAAAGGCCTAGGATTGGATTCCAATTCTGTCTGACTTCAGTGGCATGCTTATAATTACTATTTTATAGTTCATATGACTTAGATACTTCTCCATAACAGGAAGACAGCACAAAGGCCTACTTCAGGAAGGCAGATTAAAGCAGGTTGAAGAAATGAGGAAAAAGTTCTAAGGTCACATCTGAAGAAACAACTTAAAGAAGAGCAGTGATAGCCAGTTGCCTATAGTCCCAGTTGCTCAGGTGGCGAAGGCTGGGATGGGAAGATTGCTTGAGCCTTGCTGACATAATAAAATCCTGTGTCCCCCACAAAACCCCACAAAACAAAACAAAAAACAAAAACAAACTGTGTAGGACACCACTCATGGTATGGCTCTCTGGTAAAATGCTTAGTTAACATGCTTGAGCATCTAAGTTAGAGTAGCAGTATTGAGGGGAAAAAAAGAGAAGGGCAACAACACCTAAAATTTTAGGATGCAGGGAAGCAGAAGCAAATGTAACAATATGGGGCACTGGAAGTGGAAACAGTCTACTTTCCAATTTCTGGCTGGCTCTTCCTACGCCAGGCATCTGCTCACTGATCATCTACCTGTTCAAGAGAAATGTGTCAAATGCCTCTATGTGCCAGCCACTGTCCTAGGGACACAACTAAGAACAGAGACTTGGAGTTACTCTAGGAGACTTTATTACTCAGTGCACATACACACAAAAGTAAACCCACAAGTAAAAATAAAATAACGCAGGTAGTGATTATAGTTATAGAGGATATAATTAAGTTGGTGAATCAGAAAAGTGTCTTTTTTTTTTTTTCCCTGAGACAGGGTCTCACTGTGTGTAGTCTAGGCTGGTTTTGAACTCACAGCCATACTACCTTGACCTCCTAAGTGCTGGGATTATAGAAATGCCACCACTCCATCTTCTTTTTTAAAACAAGGTCTTACTGATATCTACCTTTTTTTTTTTTTTTTTTTTTTTTTTTTGGTATTGGGGTTCAAACTCACGACGTTGTACTTGCCAGGCAGGCTCTATCTACTTTAAACAGGTTGACAGACAAGGTGCTTCTAAAAAGGTAACTCAAGCTGATCCTTTTGATGATAAAGAGTCAGATATGGAAAGAGCTGGGGACACAGAATCTCAGGTAAAAGAAATAGCAAGTGTGAACACCCAAGCAACAATAGATACCTGAGCATGGAAGGTGATAAGAGAAAGCCCATGGGCCTGGAGGTGAGGGCAGGGTAAAGAGAGAGGAGGGTGAGGGTAGGGTATGCAAATATTCCCAGGGTTTGTACATTTATCTGCCCTAGGCAGACAAATGAAGCTGGAAATCTGCTGGCAGAAGGGGCCAGGCTCATGAAAGGAAGCACAATGAGATGGAGAGTTACCCTGTATTAGAAGTAAGGGAAGCAAAGGTCAATTCATGCCCAGAACCTTACCGGATAAGACCATCCTCAGCAGCGCTCCAGAATGTGTTGGGCCACATTGGCGCCGTGGCAATGCGCTTCACCCGGTTTGTGTGGTCTCCAAACATGTGGATAGTCTCTTTTACTGTTAGGTCATGAACATGCACCTTGGAGTCAGCTGCCCCCGTGATCAAGATGCGGTCTCCAGCGTGAGGCAGGAACTGCTCAGGACAGATTGAAGAAGGCATTGGCAGGTGATGGGGGTAGAAATGATCAATGAAAGAGATGAGCTTGAATGTCAGCACCCCGTTTCCCTCTCCACATCAGAAAAAAAGATAAGAAAATGAGCCCATCAAGACAATTCTCCTAAAAAACTTTGGATGAGTAGTTGCCTGTAAGTCTAAAGGTCAAAAATCAAGATACATACCTTTACATTTCCAGAGTGGTCATGACCTATCCCAAATTGGACTATCTTTTCTTTTGATTCTTCCCCCAAGAAAAAGCTGAGTAAATGGTAATCATAGCTGTTATCATTTACTAAAAATATATCACGTAGTAAACACAAGAAAACTACATTATCTTACTGAAACTTAAAACAATCTCATTAAAGGTAAAGATCTGGATGCTGGAAATGTGGCTCAATGGTAAGACATGTGCTTAGCATTCATGAGGGTTCTGGATTCCATTCCTGGGCCTGCCCAAAAAATTGAAATAAAAAATTAAGGTTCTACACTAACATGAAACAGGACTACATTAGATCTAATTCTGGGGGCTGGGGATATAGCTCCGCAGTATAAGTTCCTGCCTGGTAAACACAAGTGTGAGTTCAATTCCCAGTACCTCCAAAAAAGTAAATGTAGGGGCTGGGGATTTAGCTCAGCGGCATAAGCGCCTGCCTTGCAAGCAGGCAGTCATGAGTTCAATCCCTGGTACCGAAGAAACAAAAAAGACAAAAAAAAAAAAAAAAAAAAAGTAAAAATAAAAAATAAACCTATTTCTGACTCTCACAGCCAAAATACCTCATGATGATTATGTATTTACTTTTGGTTCAGGGACTGAACCCAGGGCCTCATGCATACTAACCATGTGCTCTACCACTGAACTACATCCCCTACCTCATGACAGCTATTTAACAATTTAGAAATTAAGTAATAAACTCTACAATGAAAACAGAGTTATAAAAGAGTAGGTGTTTCAAATTGCTTCAATTGTTTCTGGAGAACAATCTGGCAATAGGTAACAAAAATAAAAGAAACTATTTCTACCTTCTGACCCAAAAGTTTCACTTCTGAGAAATAATCCAAAAAGAAAAAGAGATCCAAGCAGAAATACTAGCAGTACTCCTTACACTAGCAGAGTTGACACAACTCAAATGTTAGACTTGGGGAAGAGCTGCCATCAAGAGATCCACCTCTCTGCAGGTATTATAAAGAAGGGAGCCCCACCACCCTAATGAAGTCCAGAAGTTAGTACTCCAGAAAATATCCAATATAAACAAAATAGTCATACTACTTTGAATAATTTTTTAGAAAGTATTAATTCTATCACCTAACTTTTGTTTTTCTTTGAGACAGGTTTGGGCTATGTAGTCCAGGCTGGCCTCGAACTCATGATCCTCCTGCCTTAGCCTCCCGAGTGCTGAGATTACAGACATGTACCACCACGCCTGGCTTCTATTACCTAATTTTGAGAAGAAAGTATTTGGAGGTGCTGTTAGTTGGGTTTTTCTCTTACCCTGAGTTCGAAAGATTAAAATGTCGTTTCTCTTTTTAACTGAAAAGTGCCTCTTAAATCACACCAAGGCTAAGTAGGGGTGTTGCCAAGTGGGGCTTCACTCTACATTTAAACAGATGAGACCCACTTGATTTCAAATGTTTGCAGAATAATTTTCTTTTTCCGTATATGCTTCTTCATTGCTCAGTAGGAAAAAGGATGGATGGAATACAATTCCATTATGTTTAGGGGTAATCAGTAGTCTTTCATACTGTCTGGAGACAGCATTTAGCTCCCCTAATGATAGAAATAATCACCTGTGGCTGCTACCAGTTCTGTCACATACTGTAGCTGCCACCAGGGGGAGTGCATGGGTGAAGTAGTGTAACTGTATCTAGTGTTTTGACTACTTAACCAGAGCAGAATCTTTTTCTACTTTTTCTTTTTCTTTCTTTCTTTCTTTTTTTTTTTAAACAAAGAAGGCTGACTACCTGGGCATAAGCACTTTACTCAAAATCTTACAATTAGGTGTCAAATTCTGGCCTCTGAATTTAATGTTTTGTGTTCTAGGATGCCAAATAGATGGCTCAGGTTCCCTTTCCTAAGTCTGATTGCACAGATCAATACTGAACCTAACACTTTTCAAGGGCAGTGGTCTCTACTGGTCAGGTAAGAGATGAAATGTCACTGTTTCATCTTAAATATCAGAGAAATTCGCATAGAACGGGCCTTTGGAACCGGTGAGAATCAGAACTTGGAAAAGAGGCAGGGTTCAGGGAAAGAAGTAGGTTTTTAGTTCTACTCTAATTGATGGTTCAGGTACTTTGTCATTTCCCTTAACATTAATGAGGAAAATATTTCTTAGATTAGCGAGGTTTTCTGTGGCCAGCCTTACTGTCACATACCTCCATTACAGACTTTCAGAGTTGGAAAGGCCATTCCTTACAGGTTACTTCCTCTGACCCTAAACTTAGCAGACAAAGTACCCAATGAATGGACAATCTCAAAGCTATGATATTTACATATCCACAGAAAGCTATTCTACCTTTTTCAATTAGCCCTATGTGTCAGACAATTCTTCCCTTCCTCAGAGCCACATGTGCTTCTGTGGGCTCCTAGTCATTTGTCCTAAGTGTGTTCCCTGTAATCAAAAAAGGTAAGTCTCATGTCACGTTCACATAACAGGTCTTCAATGGTCTACAAGGGCCTTTCCAATCTCGTCTTAGTTTGGTTCCCCTCTACCATTAAGTTGAAAGATTTATTTCTTATAGAAAGAATAACTAAAAGAACCTGTGCTTTTTTAAAAAAATTTTTATTTTTTGTCTTTTTGAGACAGGGTCTTGCTATGCAGTTCAGGCTGGCCTTGAGTTTTTATAGCCTAGGCTGGTCTCGAACTTGCAATGATCCTCCTGCCTCTGCCTCTCAAGTGCTGGTATTATAGGAGTGTACCACCACACCCAGCTCTGTGTCAGATGCTTTAAAAAACCAGTTTAAATACTGCATGCATTCTTTTATATGAGAAATCTAACATATAAAGAGCAAAATATAAGATAATAGGAAAAAGCTAGGTAGATCTTTTGCAAAAGAGAAGGGGAGCAAAAGATGGAGAGAGGGAAGAAGGAAAGGGGGCAATGAAAAAAAGAGTATGTGTTATGTACATATACTAACACCCCATGAAGAACATAGCCATTATGTACTATAAGCATGTACTAATAAAAAAATTGGAAAAAACCTTTTAGGTTGGGTCTAGTGGTACATGCCTGTAATCTAAGCACTCTGGAAGGTGGAGGCAGAGGCATCACAAGTTTGAGCCAAGCCTGGGCCATTTAGCAACTTAGTAAGATTGTCAAAATTAAAAGACGCTGGGAAAAAAAATTAAAAGGAGCCGGAGATGTACTTTAGTGAGAAGGCCCCGAGTTCAATCACCAGTGCCATAAAAAAGGAGGGGGAAAATAAAAGACGGAGGAGAAAATAAGATTCAGAGAGGTCAGATGGTTTGTTTACTTCATACAATTTCCATGAAGCAGACAAGGGAGTCAACCCTAGATCTCTAATTCCTAAATTCGCATTCAGAACCACTCCCCTATCATCACTATTCACATAAATATAAATCTATCCTGAGGTGACTTCTTGGCTCTAAAATACGAAGAAAAGCATGGAAAAAGAGATGGTTTCAAGAATCTACATGAGACACTTCAGACCACAGGGTATCTGTGACCCCATGGGGTACATGGGACACACATATGGCAACAGGACAATGCCCACAGCCCAACATTCTTTTTACTTGCTATGGCTTTCACACTCACCTTGACAGAGAAGATATTTGCAGTGTGTCCTGTGTGCATGGAGAGCAGCTTCTTGTGGTGCAGTGGGTCCCACACAATTGTGTGCTGGTCATCGGAACCAGAGGCCAGCAAACTACAAGCAGAGTGAGAGGCTCTGACCTCTTCTCAAGTTCCCCAGTCCCTTTCCCACTTTCACATTGCTGAGGAGTCGGGCCACACAGAACTCAAAGAACAGTAAACGTGACAGAATTTAAGGTTATTTTATAAACATTAGTAGTTTTTCTTCTATTTTGTCCTAAGAATTTCTCAGTATGCCTAATATATTGACTTATTTTAAAAAAACAGAGCTTGGATGGTCATCCATCTTTGCATCACGGTTTAACTGGGTGTTGGTAATTACGGGGCACGCTTAAGAAGGGCAATGGTGTCTCTTTACTTTGATTTGCTCTGTTCCTTAGATCACCTTAGAGGAAGGAATCCTCTTCTCCATGGCCCCTTACCCTCTTCTCCACCACCCGCTAGATCATACTTACTCTCCTTTTTCATTCCACTCCAGACAATTGACACATCCTGAGTGACCCTGGGGAAACAAATGGAAAGGAACAAGAAGACAGCTAGTTAGAGGTTCTCCTAGGGAAGTCAATATTGAGAAGTAGAACTGAGCACATGAACTGGCCTTTTTATCTTCAGTGTTTTCTAGAGACATGTTGATAGCCAGAACTGACTAAATTGCTTGCCATCTTACAATATATAAAGTACTTTCATGCTCACAATTCCATTTGACACTTGGAGATTTAAAGGACACATTTCATCAATCCCATTTTGCAGAAAAGTTAACTAAAATTCAGATAGTAGTTAAGTAGTAGAATGAGGTCCAAAAGATCTTTTACTATTAAAAGCGATATGTCAACAGTCCCTTCAAGGGACAGCCCTTGCTATAGAAAATTTGCTGAGAGGATCATCTGGTCTATCAAAAGGATAATCTTGCATTAATTTAGAACATATTTATCAAGCACTTATAACATGGCACATGGCAAGTACTGTTCAGATGCTAGGGTATGCCAGTGTACAAAGTAATGTCCCTGGTCTATGGAAGATTACTTCATGCAAGGAGAATGGGCTATGGTCTTGATTTTGGAGATGTGAACTGAGAAACATGGAGAGACTGAACTATTTAATAGCAGACAATGAAGCTGAAAGCACGCACAGAAATCACAGCAAGACTATAGTTCTGAGGACACACAATTCATGAACAGGAGGCATAAAGGAGCAGACATGTGTCTTCCACGGTAGGAGAGTAAATCTCTGACCATTGCAACATACTCTTCTTTCTGCTCTTTACTTTCTTTTATTCAAACAGCACTATTTTTAAAAAAAATTTTCTTGATACAGGGATTTGTTGTGTAGTTCTGGCTGGACTTTAACTCATTACATAGCCCAGGTTGGCCTCAAAACTTGTGGCAATCCTCCTGCCTCAGTCTTCCAAATGCCGAGATGACAGGTATATGACACCAAGCCCTGATGCACTGTGATATACACTGAAGTATTATTTTCTTTCCCCAAATCAAACCATGTGTTTCAGGAAATGCAGATCCACTGTCCTTGCTGTGATGAGTTTAGGAACTTAAGTTTAATCCAAATATGGCATTCACCTTGTTACAAGAATGGACTCTAAAGTGCATCTATGACCACAATCAGATGTAAGTAGGAACAAGTGCAATGAGCTTCTGGGAAATCTTTCTCATTCTTAGAAGACCCTATGGGAGAAATGCCTTTCTTTCTCTGAGTGCTGAGGATACTGATTGACACTTGAAATTGCTGCACACATTTTACCATCATGAAGGAGGTAAAACAGAGAACTTAAGCAAGGAAATCAAAGAAAAATGGAGTCAGAATGATCAGACTAACCAACCTTGACATTTATCTACTCCTCTGCTTCCAGTTGGGTGACCAATCAGCTCATTATTGTTTAAGGCAATGTGAATTAGAATGTTCACTTGTAGCACAAAGTATCCTAAACAATAATTCCAATCTATTCTCCAGGTCTCAGTTTGTAGGTACTTCCTTCAAGATGCCTTCCTTCTGGTGAATTTGAGCAGGAGCAGGAAGGAGCCCTTCCTGTGGGATCCTACTGTCACACCACAGTATAGCTCTGTGTTAATGTGCTTGTTTTCTTTCCCTAGACTGAATCCTGAGACTGGACTTTGTGGATTATGTTTACCACATTCCCAAAGCCAGGCACGGTGCTTGGCAGGTATCTACTGCCTAAATGAGCAAATGAGTCCAGTGGGATGAGTGGGAAGAATTTAAAAGATATGAATAAGGTTGATCTTCGATAGCTAGTTGGAAAGATGGTTCCTCTGCTTTCTCTTTCCCTCTTACTCCTTGTAAGGATTCTCATGTAGGTGGAAAGTCATTTCTTCCCAGTTCTCTACTTGTATACATGACTGACACATGCTTTGCTCAAATCTGGCAAACTACTTGCTGACTTGAGGCTTCTTGCCTTCCCCTAGCACTCAAATGAAACCCCACAGTTCTTTCTGGGTCAGGATCACTTCTGTCCCTAGTCCTCTCATTTTCCCACCAGGCTGTAAATTAATTGTGCCCAGGTGTCACAGCTTTAGCCTGGAATCTCCCAGAGAATCAAAAGCCTTAAATGACTGCCAGTTAGTGAGGGCTTATAAAGTGCTGAGCACATGTGGTAGGCAAAATAATGGCCCTCTATAGATGTCCATGTCCTAATTCTCTGAAACTTGTGAATAAATTATTTTAGGTGGCAAAAGGGCTCTGCTGACGTGATTAAGGTTAAGGACCCTGAGATGGAGAAATTATCCTGGATTATCTAGGTGGGCCCAATTTAATCAACTGAATAAATCTCTGTTGGCTGCAGACTAGGAGATGGTCCGGTATATAGGGGACTGGGCCACTACTGTTGTCTTTGAAGACAGAGGAAGAAGAGGTTTGGAGCCAAGAGATGGGGTAACCTCTAGAAGGTGGCAATAGCAAGAAGATGGATTGCATTCTCCAGCTATGACTGTCAATACCTTGACTTTAGACAGTAAGACCTGTGTCAAACTTCTCATCTATAGAACTACAGGACAGTAATTTACATTGTTTTGAGCACCACTACGTTTGTGGTAATTTGTGATGGTAGCAATAAGAAATGAATACACTACTCTACAATAAATACCTTACCTCAGGGAAAACAACAACAAAAGAACATTGTTGGGGTCAGGGATTTACCTCAGTGGCGCAGCACCTACCTTGCAAGCATGACATTCTGAGCGCAATTCTGAGTATTACCCCTCACCCCGTTGCGCAAAAAGATGTTAAGAGAGGTTAGGCAGCCTGCTTAACATGGCACAGCTAACAGACAGGATGCAGGATTGTAACTCAAGAGCTCAGGCTCTCAAATATAATCTGAGAAATGCATTAATGCTTCCAGAATGATTATATTTGTTCTCAGATCTAAACTTCTGTATGTTTTAGCTAAAATTCTAAATATTTATATGATAGTGAGGCAAGGCAACAACCATAACTCACACTAGAAAGTTTTTCCTTACTAAGATTATACAACTGCAGCCTATCCCTGCAAAAGCTGTGCTAGCTTCCAGCCTGATACTAGATAATCTTATACATGCAATCTTATACATGCAAAACTGTGGTAAGAAAGAGAACTTTCATGGAAAAGGGAGAAAAAAAGACAAATCAACTACATGAGTTCAGACTGTGACTATAACCCCAGCACTTTGAGAAGCTAAGGCAGAAGGACCATAAGTTCTGGGTAACTTATCAGGACCTGTCTCAAAATAAAAAATAAAAGGGCTGGAGATATGGCTCAGGGGTAGAGTACCTTTGCATTTGATCCCCAGTGCCATAAAAAACAAAGTCTAAACCAAAATATAATATGGTGTAGGACATACTTTGGATGTATTCCAGTGGTCAGAGAAAGTCTCTTTGAGGGAGTGATATTTGAGGAGAAATCTGAATGCTGAGAAGCAGTAAGTTACACAGAGATCTGAAGGAAAAACATTCCAGAGGGAGGGAAGAACAAGCACAAAGATGCAAAAGCATAGGCAGGGTATGCTATAGAAATAGAATGAAGGCAATGTGGCCACAGCAAATGATGAAGAGAAAAGAGATGAACAAGATAGGCTCAAATGTGAACAGAGCCACAACCTAAGGAATTTTATAGGCTGTGGCAAGAAACTTCAAGAGACCAGAACTGTGTTGGACTTATGTGTTCCTATGTTCCTCTCTCAGTGTCTAGAACACTCCTGGCATATAGCAGGTACTCACTATTTACTTAAAATTTTAAGTAAATTAATGACTGCTCCTACTTTGTCTCCTGGTGCTTCAAAGCATGAGTTTGCTCCATCTAAAGTTGACAACTTTTTTCTGTAAAGGACCAGATAGGAGATATTTTAGGCTTTGCATGCCATATGGTCTCTGTCTGAATCACTCAATTTTGTTCTTGAATCACTAAAGCAGACAGACAATACATAAATGAATGAGTGTGGCTGTGTTCCAATAAAACTTTATTTATAAAAACAGGTGGCAGTAGATTTGAAAATCAATATGGCAATGCAAAGGGCCTGGAATAGCCAAAACAATCTTAAAAAAAGAACAAAGTTGAAAGACTCACACTTCCCAATTTCGTAACTTGTTACAAAGTGGTACTGGCACAAGACATTTGGATCAATGGAACAGAGTTCATAAATAAATCTATACATTTAGAGTTGATTTCTATAGAGTGCCAGGGCAACTCAATGGGGAAAGAATAGTCTTTTCAACAAATGATGCTGGGACAACTGAATGTTTACATGCAAAAGAATGAAGTTGGACACCAACTGTACACCACCTATAAATGGATCAAAGACATACACCTAAAAGAATAAAATATTTAGAAGACAGGTTTAAATTTTCATGATCTTGATTTGTTAGACACATCACTAAAAGCCCAACAGACACAAGAAAAAATAAACTGGAAGTCATTAAAATAAATTTGTGCAGCAAAGGCCCTGTATCAAGAAAATGAGCACAGTCAGCTTTTGGGGGTTGGGGATACAGCTCAGCGGCATAATCGCCTGCCTGACAAATGCAAGGTCATGAGTTCAATCCCTCGTACCAAAAGAAAAAAGAAAATGAAAAGACAACACAGAATGAGAGAAAATATTTCAAATTATGTTTGAATAAAGAACACATAAGTCAACAATAAAAAGACAATCCGATGAGAAATGGACAAAGAATCTGAAGACATTTCTTCAAAGAAAATTATATAAACCAGGCCAATAAGCACATGAAAAGATGTTCAACATCACTGGGCACCAGGGAGATGAAAATCAAAACTATGAAGTACCACTTTATACCCACTATGATAGCTGTAATAAAAGAGATAGATACTGACGAGGATGTAGACCAAGTGAAACTTTTTAAAATCTCTGTTGGATATGTAAAATGTTGGTACTGATTTAGGAAACAGTTTGGCAGTCTTCAAGAAGTTAAACACTGGGGGCTGGGGATTTAGCTCAGCAGCATAAGCGTCTGCCTT
Organism: Cavia porcellus; assembly: GCF_034190915.1. Classification (NCBI taxonomy): domain Eukaryota; kingdom Metazoa; phylum Chordata; class Mammalia; order Rodentia; family Caviidae; genus Cavia; species Cavia porcellus. Next base: position 20,727,527 of record NW_026947508.1, on the reverse strand, counting down.
GTAAGCAGGTAGTCGTGAGTTCGATCCCCGGTACCAATAAAAAAAAAAAAAAAATTAAAAACTGAGAGGTGGTTTTTTCAGACAGGGTGTCACTATTCAGCTTTGGGCTCACTTTGCAATGCAGGCTGGTCTCAAACTTGCAATAATCCTTCATGCTTAGCTTAAACACTGAGTTATTGTATAACCCAGGAATTTCACTCTTAGGGGCACATCCAAAAGAACGGAAAAATGTGTATCTACCCAAAGACATGTGTATCCATGTTCATGGCAGCATCACTCATAATAGCCAAAAAGTAGAAACACCCCCAATTGTCTGCTAAATAACAAATGGCTAGATAAAAGGTGGTATCTGTGTATAGTATTACTTGGTCATAAAAAGAAATGAAGTAGTGATTCATGTTTTAACATGAAAATATGCTACGTGCAAAAAGCCAGACACAAAAAGCAACACATTGTGCAACTATATTTATATAAAATGTTGAGAGGAAGATCCATAGTGACAGAGTAGAATAGTGATTTGTGGAGTAAGATCAGGGATAGGAGATGGGAAATGACTCCTAATATGGGTAAGAGGCTCCTTTTTTAAAAAGTTTTATGACACAGGATCATACAGGGTCTCACAATGTAGTTTTTAGGTTAACCTCAAATTCATGGCAGTCCTTCTGCCTAGCCTCCTGAAGTTTGAGGCCAGTCTGAACTTACATAGCAAGACTGTCTCAAAAACAAATACAATTTGAAGTTTTAATTATAAAGTGAGGATCCTGTTCTCTCAATGAATACTATGTCTCTAAGCTTGTACCAAGAAATTTCATAGGTGAATGGGATAGGAGAGATCCAAGTGTGATCACAACATCCAGAGTGAACACAGAAGATCCAGCTGATCCCACCAAAAATGAAAGCAAGTACTTCTTCACCAGAGGAGGCTACAAGCTGGAATCCCAGATACCTGGTTTCTGTCCAGTTAGGACAATAAAAATCACTGTGCCAAGGTGAGCACATTCCTGTGGAATGCTGAGAAAAGATCTTCAAGGGGAGAAAAACAAGTGCTTTGGTTAGAATTAATCCCATTTAATATTAAATTCAAATTATTTAATCTCAACTTCCTTTCTGGCTCTCTTATTTGGTTGCTGCTACATTAGCAGTTCTTTGTAGTTTTTCAATGAACATTTTTAACTTTCTATTTTTTTTTCTACTGGGGATCAAACTCACAACCTCGTGTTGGTCAGGCAAGCGCTTCTACTGCTGAGCCAAATCCCTGGCCCTTAACTTTCTATTGTAAAGCACTTTCAAATGTTTAAAGTCATAATAATATAATAATTCAAACACTTTTTCCCCCCAGAGCCACTTGAAAATATGTGCAGATTGTGGGACCATTTCTACTCAATTCTCATCCCCCCCGCCCCGATTGAACCAGGACTCCGCACATTCTAGGCAAGCACTGCATCAACACGCTACATTCTCAGTCCATTTTATTTTAATAAGACAGGGTCTCATGAAATATGTAGAGAAGTCTGGCTTTGAACTTGCAATATTCCTTACTTATCCTCCCTAATTACAGACATGTACCATTAACAGTGGTTTCACTGTGTATTTCTTTTATTCTTTCTTCTTCCTTTCCCCTACCTCAGCCCCTTTTGTGATAATAGGGATCAAACCCAACATCTTTACACTGAGCTATGTTCCTAAACCTTTTTAATGTTTATTGAGTCATAGTCTCACTAAATTACTCTGGAGGAACTCAAATTTGTGATCCTCCTGTCTCAGACTGCTGGGATTTCAAATGTGCGCAACCATACCTGTATGGTTTCAGCATATTTCTAAGAACATGGCCATTCTTTTACTTATCAAAAATAGAAAATTTAACACTGGTATAATATCAGTATCTATCATACAATCTATACTTGAATTTCACCAACTATTCCAATAATATCTTATTTTTCTGATCCAGAACCCAATCCAGGATTACATAATGCAATTAGCAATTATTTATTTATTTATTTATTTTTGCTTTCTCTTTTTGTGTTTCAGCCATACTGGAGATTATACCTTGAGAGGCTTTACCACTGAGCTACATTTCTTCTAGGCCTTTTTTATTTCGAGACAGGATCTTGCTAAATTGCCCAGGTTGGACTCAAACTTGCAATCCTCCTTCAAGGGATTGTAGGCATGGGCATGTGACACCATGGTAGGCTTCTTTGGCTTCTGGAATAGTTTCTGGAATAGTTTCTCAGTCCTGTTTAGTTTATGATATAGATTTTTTTTTTTTTTTGTATCAAGGATCGAACTCGCAATTGCATGCTTGCAAGGCAGGCACTTATGCTGTTGAGCTAAATCTCGGGCCCTTGATATAGATATTTTTGAAGAGTAAATCAGCTGTTCTGAAGAAATGTCTCTCAGTTGGGATTTGTCTCATTTCCCCATGATTAGATTTAGGTATTATTATTATTTTGTACCAGGAATTGAACTTAGGACCTTGCACTTGCCAAGCAGGTATTTATGCCACTGAGCTATATCCCCAGCTAGGTATTACATTTTGATATAAACATTACCTCCATGATGTTGAATGTATGTATCTTTTTTAAAAAATTTTATTTAAAAGGAAAAAGAAAAAAAACAAAATAAAACAAAGCCGTGTAAGGGTACAAGTAATACAGAACTACAAAAAAAAAAAAAAAAAAAAAAAAAAAAAAAAAGTAAGAGTTATATATCTTTTTTGATATAGGGTCTTGCTAGTAGTTCAGGCTGGCCTGAAGTTCAAGATCCTTCTGTTTTAACCTCCTGACTGCTGAAATTACAGGTGTGTGTCACTACACCCAGTTTGATTTTGTATTCTTATTATATAATAACAGGTGGCATATGTTGTCCTTTTTTTGGTCTTTTTAGGACAGGGTCTCACTATGCAGTTCTAGCTGGTGTTGAGTTCACTTTGTAGTCTAGGCTTGTCTCAAACTCAACAATCCTCCAGCCTCAGCCTCCTGAGTGCTGGGATTACAGGCGTGCCCACCACACCTGGCTCTTAACATGTTGTCTTTTTGTCCTGGTTAAGGTGATATTCATCAGGCTCTCCCTCTCATAGTGTTATTTTTCCCTTTGTTATCTTTGAAGGGATACTTGCCATTGTGTAAACATCCTGCCCTCAATCAACTTTTTACTCAAAAGGTTGTAAGGCTGTAATCACCTCTTAATTATTCTTGCCTGAAACAGTTACTAGTGTGATGGTTATAAAAATGTTGACTTTTTTTTTTTTTTGTCTTTCTGAGACAGGATTTCATTATGTAGTGCCAGCTAGACTTGAACCCACAGCAATCTTCCTGCCTCAACCTCTTCACTGCTGGGATTACAGGCATGCACTACTACGCCCAACTTAAAATGGTAATTTTTTAAACGCTATCATTTCCTTAATAGTAAACATTCTACTAGAAGTACCCACCTCTATCAGTACAAGTTCAGATTTTTTTTTATTCTTTTAGTTTTAATTTATTACTATCATTATTTATTCTAATTATCCCAGGTTTGGGTACTAGCATGCTCTGCAAGCTAGCCTCTATGTCCTTTATGTATGTTCTCATCATTTTTAAAGTATTCCTTTACTTTCTGGAGCAAGATGTTATAGGCTTATCATGTGATTTCCAGAACTGGAGTCCCAGCCCTGGAATCCTAGCCTGGAGTCACTTATTTCCTTAAGGACTCCAGGCTCCTTTTGGTAGAAAATGACAAATTAGAGATCAAGAAAAGATGGTGGATAGATAACAGCAGCTACAGAGGCTCTCTGAGATAGCCAGCTTAGATTCCAGGAATGGTGCAGCGTGGGGAGTTCTACGCAGAGAGAAATACCCTGCCGACCCAGAAATGAACCAGACTGAGAGAAACCAACTGGAAATGCAGTCCCAGTGCTACGACTGGAACAGCTAAAGCAGTTGCGGTGCTATGACTGAAACAGCTAAAGTCTTGGTGCCACCTGCTTAAACTCGCGGATTGAACTCCCTGCCACTGCCATGCCTGAATTGGTGGAGCCAGGATAGCCCGCTGGTTTCAACTCACTGCAGACGTGAACGCGAATCAGCGAATCACATTGAGAGCAGAGCTGGCAGGGGACCCTGCATTGATCTGTGGTGAGGGAGAGGAATAAAGACCTTTCCATAGACAAAGAGGCTCCAACAGAGGACATTCTGGGATTGGGCAGACTGGCCAGAACAGGGTGCTGCAGTGACTTCAGTCACATATTCTCCTCTCAAGCAGTATTGCTGGGGAATGCTTGACCTGGGTGATGCCATGGACTGAGGCCAAATAGGCTAGCCCAAATCAAGTCCCTGCACCTGGCTGTGCACACTAATACAGTGAAGCCTTCAGTAGGTTGACCTGGAGGGGTGGGTCCAACATAGGCTGCCTGGGTCTGCACCTCTTAGTACACTGCAGTGGGTGGGACCATCTAGTCAGAGCACTTCAGACAAACTGAAACCGACAAAGAAAGACACTGGGCCTCCTATATATGCCTGTATGGAAGGAACAAAGTTATAAGAGGAGGCAACAAGAAAGTGTCCCCAGTCCCCAATCCTGAGAACACTGATCCAGAAAAGGTAAATACAAAGGAGAATGAGGACAGAAAACATGCAATATCAGGCATGGCACCAATAGACATAAAGCGGTATCTTTAGGACCTCAGAGACGAGTTCAAAAGTGAAGTATTTAACCAAGTAAAGCAAGATATAAGTAGAATAGTTAAAGAAAGCACCTCCCAAGAAAAACAGATGGTAGAATGGAAGAACAAATAAAAAAGGCGAGAATCATTTGATGGAGAAAATAGAAAAAACAGAATACATGAAGCAGGTTCAAAGAGATTACCAGGAAACTAAAAACTCTATTGAAAGCTGGCATAACAGCTTGAAAGAAACTAAGGATAAATTATCTGAGCTGGAGGACAGGTTTGTAATGGGGAACATGAAAGGAAAAACTTAAAAATAACAAGGTAACAAGCACTAACAATACAAAGGCTAGAAGATGACAAGACGATCTATAACTTTAAGAATAAACAATGTGAATGAAGAAGCAGGGGTACAAACAAAGGAACTGCAAAGGCTATTCACAGAAATAATTAAGGAAAACTTCCCAAACCTAGGAAAAGGAAAAGATGCTCAGATGAGGCATACAAAATTCCAGCCACCTACAATCAAAATAGAACTACATCCAGGCACATAATAATCAAGATTCCAGAAATCCAATATAAGAACAGAATATTAAAAGCTGTCAGAGACAAGAAACAGTTCACTTACAAGGGAACACCCATCAGAATTACAGCAGACTTCTCGGCACAAACTGTCAAATCTTGAAGAGCGTGGAACGAACTAATCTAAGCCTTGCAAGACAATAACCTCTAGCCAAGATTGATATATCCTACACAACTGTCCCTAGAAATTATAATGGAGAAACAAGGTGCTTCCAAGATAAAGAGGAACTGGGGGAATTCGCAACCACCAATCCAACTCTACAGAGAATACAGCAGGACATTCTAAAAAGAGAGAGCAAAGTATCAGGATTCCAGAAACAGTGGCAGAGAAGCCACAATGAATGGAACAGAAAGCGAAATGAAGAAGACAAACAGACAACTAATGACAGAAAAGAGCACAACAGAAACGCAGTAAAGAAGGTTGGATGTAATTTCTAATATACATGACCTAGATATACTAACTTAAGGGAAAAAACAGAATCACAGACAGAGTGGATCAAGAGGAGGGTCCATCAAGAGGCTCTTTATAGGAAATATAATTAGCCTGAAGGTTATATGGACCAAAATCAAATATGAGAAAAGGGAACTCGATGTGATAGGGAACCAGAGAGTAATAGGAGTAACTGGATTAGTATTTATGGATAAGTTGAACAGACAAGCTTTAATAAATGAAGAAATAGGGGCTGGGGATTTAGCTCAGCGGCATAAGCACCTGCCTTGCAAGCAGGCGGTCGTGAGTTCGTTCCCTGGTACCGATAAAAATGAAAAAAAAAAAAAAAAAAAAAAGGAAGAAATATAACTAGAAATCTAGCCTAGGAGTGAGAAAGTTTGGAAACAGGTAAATAGCAGGTTGCCCCCCCCTCCATATAAAACCATGAATGTTGGCAAGACCCAAAATACACAGTTCATTCTGGGGGAATAAAGGGGAGGAATAATCTTAAAAAAAAAAAAAACACAATAGGGGCCGGGGATTTAGCTTAACGGCACAAGCACCTGACTTGCAAGCAGGTGGTTGTGAGTTCGATCCTGGTACTGGTTAAAAAAAAACAAAACAAACAAACAAAAAAAAAACAGTAGAAGATATAGCTAATAGTGTATCAGGAATTAAAACCCTTATTACTCGCACCACTATGCTTGGTTGGAACTTGTTCTGTCCTAGTTTGTATACAAGCACTGGATCTGAGGGCACAGACAGCTGTCCCGAAGATATCAGGACATAGCACAGTGGTCATTTTAATTTCCTATTAACTTATTCCAGATCCCTGTATGACTTATACTGTTGTATCATGACTGATCTTAGTTAAATCTGATTTGTTTGATTGCTGCTTATTATTGACAGATTTTATTCAAAACTGTTAAGTTGCTGTTATCAAGTTGAGTATAGACAATTATACTAAAAATGGCAATGATTTACCATGATATCCATTCTGATTTGATTACTACCTGTTTTTGTAGCTCTACAGTATCTACAAAGTTATATTTCTATTAATTCTGTTATGTACTGATATATTCAATTATACTTTATCTGATGATATAGACAGTTCTGTTGATAACAAGAAACAGCACAGTGACCATGGTAGAACTCCTTATACAGCAGTTTTATAAGTCTTTTTTTAGTTTTATGTGTCTATAGGAATATGTTTAGTTCTGTCCTGCTTTGTTCTGTTTCTCCCTCTAGTATAGAAAGGATAGAAATACAGGTTAAGTAAGACTTATGCTTGAGTAAAACCTATAAACAGTTTATGAGAACTGATCTTATGACACATGAAGAACAAATACTTTGAAGGAAAGAAAGGGGCACTGCAGTACCCAGTGCTGATTCCGGAGTGTTATGATGTGAAATCCAGCAATATTATTAATCTTTATTCAGAAGGATTTTAATCTAATAAGTTTTGTTAGGTTTCAACATAAATGAAGATATGGAAAAATGCATACATGTCTAAGTGTACAGGGTTGATAGCCATATTACTTAGTTTTTGTTGGATAGTTGAACAGAACTGTTTGCAGCCTCCCTGGTTGAATTCCCATTGATATGTTCCACTTTTGTATCGTGAACAACTATTTGTGGGGGGACAATATGTATACATCAACTAGTGATTTATTACTGTTTATTTCTTGTCTTTGAAAGTATGTACTATTTCTGTCCGTTTTCTATTTTGTTTTATCTTTCTTTAAATAATAATAATAAAAAAAGAAAATGACAAATTTAAAACAAAACAGTAACATAAAAATCTGAAATAATATATAAATATCAGGTTTTCTGTCTTTTTTTTTTTTTTTGTATGGGAATCAAACTCATGACTTTGCGCTTGCCAGGCAGGCACTTATACCGCTGAGCGAAATCCCTAGCACTGTTTTTTGTCTTTTTCCTTTTTATCGGTACCGGGGATCGAACTCACGACTGCCTGTTTGCAAGGCAGGCGTGTTTTTTGTCTTTTTGAGACAAGGTCTTCCTATGTAGTTTAGGCTAGCCTTTAGTTTATTTTGTAGTACAGGTCAATCTCAAACTTGAACAATCTTCCTACCTCAGCCTCCAGAGTGCTGGCATTATAGGCATGTGCCACCACACCTGGCTCTAAATGTATTTTTATATGTATTTATAAAATCATGAGTTTATAGTAATACTGCTAATTACAACCTAATATCTCAGACTTCTTTGTCTTTTCCAAATTCATACTGTAATAATTTCCTTTTTCCCACAGTGAGAACTCTGGCTCCCAATAACATAGATATATTTACTTATTTGCTCACTTCTATTACATACACATATGGTTACAGAAATGCTATAGCAGTAACAGTACAAATAATGAATCTACAGAGTTCAACATTTCTTTCTTTTTTTTTTAGTTCAACATTTCTTTAAAGTTCGTTTTACCTTCACATTGAGAATAGATAGTAATCAGTACTATGTTAAAAAACTGAGTTTGTTGTCTGTTCCTTCTAAACTTTTATTTAATCTACACTTTTTAATACAAAAGATCTCAACATAGTTCTATATATGAAAACTATAAAAAGTCCAGGAAAGTCAGATGCAGTCTTAGATACCTGAGGGGTCTAAGGCAGGAGGATTCCAAGTTTGAGACAGTTTTGCCACAAAATAAAATAAAATACAATAAAAAGGATTGGCAGTGCAGCACAGAATTTGCCTAACACGTATAAAGATTCTGAGTTCAATTCCCAGCATCACCAAAACCAAAAAATAAAAAAAAAAAATAGTCTAGAAAAAGTTATTCCCCTTTCCCTTCCCTACACCTCTATGTTGACCACTTCCACCCCTGGAAATAACCAAAATAAGTTTCTGTTTATCAACCCTGTGCTTCTGTTCATAAAAACTATGGAGAAATATAATCAGTTCTTATTTCTCTCCTTTGTTAGAACAAAATTGCCAAACAATATATTAACAAGGCCTTTAAACATATCGAATATAATTAACTTCATTAATAAAAGAAATATAACAATCTGATATTAAGTCTTTGCTACTGGCAAGGAAAATTAGGCATTTGGCAACATCTAACAAAACCACAAACACATTTATCCTTTTACCAGAACTCTCATTTTTAATTTTTTTTTCCACTCTAAAGATACATTTCTAAGCCAGGAGTGGTGGCGCACTCCTGTAAACCTGGCACTCAGGAGGCTGAGTCAGGTGAATCATTGCAAGTTCAAGACAAGTCTGGGCTACAAAGTGAGCCCAAAGCCAGCCTGAACTGCATAGACAGACCTTCTCGCTACAAGACAACAACAACAACAAAAAAAAAAAAAAAAAAAAAAAAAAAAAAGAAAAAAAGAAAAAGATACATTTCTAGCAATACTAACCTACCTTGGTTCATGAACTTAATTTGTTGCACAATCTTGGGAAAGATGGCCGTGGCCATGTTTGCGTTCATGTGGGAAAGATGGCCATGGCTGTTTGTCACCCATTGTGGAGTTTGCAAACAAAAACAAAATTTTGCCAAAAGCTTTTGTTTGTGGACCAAATTGTTTGCATTATGGTATTGTTATAATTATAAACTAGAGGGCCAGGGGTTTAGCTCAGCATCTAAGTGCCTGCTTGGCAAACATGAGGTCATGAGTTCAATCTTTGGTACCAAAAAAAAAAAAAAAAAAAAAAAAAAAAAAATATATATATATATATATATATATATATGTATATATATATATATATATATATAAATGAGAAACAATGCTATGTGCCCAGACATGCAAAATTCATTGGCAAAATCTTAGTGCTGTTCCATATAGCACACTATACAGCCACAAAAAATAAAAATGAATACTATGAACTGGTATAAGATGATTTCCAAAATATAATGGTAAGTGGAAAGCCAAAAATAAGAAAATATCTGTCTATACCCCAAAAAAGTCCTCTAAGTAGCCAGGTGTGGTGGCACACACCAAGTAATTTCAGCACTCTGGGAGGCTGGGGCAAGCTCATGAGTTTGAGCACAGCCTAGCAACTTAGAGACTTTGTTCAATCTCCTATGCCACACACATGTGTGCACACACACACAAAATCCAAGCCTAGACAGTTGCCTCTTCTCTTCTCTCCTTATATGTATCTCATGTCTTTTTTTTTTTTTTTTTTTTGTCTTTTTCTTTTTTATCGCTACCGGGGATTGAACTCACGACTGCCTACCTGCAAGGCAGGGGCTTATGCCGCTGAGCTAAATCCCCAGCCGTGTACTTCATGTCTTTACTTCTTTCTATTTTTCCTAAAAAGGGAAAGATTCAGAGCCAGGTGTGGTAGTGCACGCCAGTAATTCTAGCACTCAGGAGGATTGGTGTGAGTTTGAGGCCAGCCTGGGCTATATGGTGAGTTCAAAGCCAGCCTGAACTACACAGTGAAAACCTGCCTCAAAAAACAAAAGCCAGACAAACAAACAAACAAAATTCAAAAACAATTCTGGTTCTGAGTTGAGTGTGGCACCACACACCTGATTCTAGGTAGTCTTAAGGCAGTGAAGGATCACTTGAGCCCTGGAGCTTAAGGTCATCCTGGACAACATAAAAGATCTTCTCTTTAAAAAACAAAAATTCAGTATGGTGGAACATGTTGTAATCCCAACACTCGGGAGGCTGAGGCAGGAGAATCTCTGCAAGTTCAAGGCCAACCTGGCTTACATGGTGAATTCAAAGCTAGCCTAAACTATATAGTAAAGACACGTCTCAAAAACAAAACAAGAATCCATGATTCATTACCACAATCACTTTCTTACAATAGTCATCTGACCAAGTGCTATCCCAGACCATCTCCTTGCTTTATTATTTCTTCAAGTTTTCCTTTCTCTGCCAGTTCTTTCCTCTTGACATTAACGAGTACAGATACTCGTTTCTGTAATCTAAGAAAGTCCTTCCTTGATACCAAGTCCTTATGTACCTATAGCCTTCCATTAATCTATAGTTGATATTTTCGTTTTTTCACTTCCTAATAATTCCTTAACCTACTGTCTATCTATACCATCTCCAGAAAAATGACTTTTGGCATAATTTCCATTATAGAGAGCTTTCTTGTCATAAATCAGTGGCTACTTCTTAGTTATTTGACCTTTGGCAATGACGAGTATGGGGTTTCTCAATGAAATTTCCTTCTGTGTTCTGTTTATAACATCATCCTCTCTTTTCTCTTTTTCATCCCTCTGGGTTCCTCTTTTTAAAAGTAGCGGTTTCTGGGGCTGGGGATTTAGCTCAGTGGCATAAGCTTTTTGCAAGCACGCAGTCCTGAGTTCGATCCCTGGTATCGTGTATCTTTATTCTGAGCTCAAATCCAAGTATTTCAACTACCTGTCCAGATAAGACTCACTGCCCTCAGCCAATAGCTCCAGAATAGCCAACACCAACCATAGCATCTTTCCTTTCAAAGCTATTTCTTTATCAGGTTCCCTAACTCAGAAAAAGATCCTGCCTTCTACTGTGCCACTCAAGTCAGAAACCTGACTTTCATATGTCACTCTTTTCCTAACTTTCTATATCTAATCACCAAAAATCCTATTTAAATGTTTCAAGTCCACTGATTTCTCTAGAGCCAAATTACTACCATCTTAGTTCAGGTCACCCATCACTTCATAAGTCACTGTCATAGTCCTCTAACTGGGGTTTAAACTGGGCTGTACCCAGTTTAAACTGTGGCAAGCTTTTCTTCACTTTGAAGTGAAGATTAATTTTTCATAAATCAGAACTTGATCATATTGTTCCTATGCTATAAGCCATTCAATGGCTCTCTGTTGTCCCAAGCATAAAGTCCTCAGTCACTAAACACAGCCTACAGCAACTATCACTATGAACATCAGACCTCACACATCTCCAGCTTTGTCAGTCTCCCATTCTGCACTTGTATTCTTTGACTATTTGTTCTTTTGAACTGAATACTGTTTTTTTTCCTTCTTAAAACAGGGTTTCACTATGCAATTCAGGGTGGACTTGAACTTGTAGCCTAGGCTGGCCTCAAACTTGCAGCAATCCTCCTGCCTCAGCCTACCGAGTGCTGGAATTACAGGCTTACACCACATCACTCAGCCTTGAAATCAGTACTTTCTACTGTTTCTTGCATCACTCACATGATGTTATTCTCCCAGCTTAGAAAACTTTCTCTCCCTTATCCTCTACCCCTAAATCTACTTAACTCCTAACATTCACCTTTCAGACATACATAAACCTACACTGCATGGGGGGCAGGGTACCTGGGATCAAAATCATGACCTCACGCCTGCCAGGCAGGCACTTGCACCGCTGAGCTAAAGTCCTGGCCCCTACACTGATTTTCCTCAGCTTAGTATTTGAACTGAGTATTTGAATCTCCTTGGCTCATAGTATTACATGTGCCTATGAAAAGTTTCAGAATCATGATGGTTACGCTGGAGCTGCAAAGAAAAGCAAGTATTTTCCTGAGGATCATGTTTGATATGAGTGAAACAGACCTCAGTATAATGGCACACACCTGTAAAATCCCAGCACGCTGGAAGGCTGAGGCAATAGGATAACAAGTTTGAGCCTAGCCTAGGCAACTTAGTGAGCTTAGTGTTTCAAAACTTAAAAAAAAAAAAAAAAAAAAAAAAATTTAATAAAGGGCTGGTGATGTAGCTCAGTGTGAGAGCCCAGGGTTCAACCCCCCCCCCGCTACCACCTAAACACACACACACACACACACACACACACACACACCCCACAAGAAACTCTGTATGATGGCATATACCTGTAATCCCAGTAGTAAGGAGGCCGAGACAAGATTGTTAAGTTTGAGGCTACTTTTGACTCAACAGCAAGACCCTGTCTCAAAAAATAAAACAAAAACTCCAACAGCCAGCACTTGGGAGGCGGAGGCAAAACTGCTGGGAGTTCAAAGCCTGCCTGGGCTACGTAGTGAGACTCTGTCTCAAAAACAAACAAGCCAACAATCATGAACAACAACAAAATAACCTAGAAAAACTTGCAGACTTATTATGTTGCTTTTCTCTATTTTACCCTATCTTTACACTCATAGTCCAACAATCATCTCTTCTTTTTTCCTTCTTTTCTTGGGGGGTGGCTGAGGATTGAATTCAAAGCCTGCACATTGAGCTACATCTCTCTACCTTCTTTTTTTGAGACAGGGTCTCCCTAAATTGCTAAATTGCCCATGTGAGGATTCAACTTGCATTCCTCTTGCCTAGGCTTTGTAGAGTGCTGGAATTATAGGTGGCAGTGCTCCTTCTTTTCTCCCTCCCTTCCTTCCTCTGTCTGTCTGTCTTTAAGAGATAGGGTCTTGCTGTGTTACCCAGGCTGACCTTGAACTCCCAAATTTAAACCTAAATTGGGCGTGGTGGCACATGCTCAGGAGACTGACGCTGGAGGATCTTGCAAATTTGAGACCAGCCTGGGCTACAAAGTGAGCTGAAGGCCAGTCAGACCTACAGCAAGACCTTGTCTCAGAAAGATCAAAAAACAAAATAAAACAAACCTTAAGCCTGGCTCAGCCTCTTGAGTAGCTGGGATTATAGGTATGTATCACTACCCATGACTTAGTAAACACATCTTAGAAATGCCAATGAGCAACTACCGTTAACCAAAAGGTGGGCTACATATGACGGTGATGGGAAATAAAACAAGGGAAGGAAATAGCTAGTTTTAAAAAACTAGATGCTGGCCAGGTGTGGTGGTACCTGCCTGTAATCCCAGTATTTGGGAGACTGAGGCAGGAAGATTGCCATGAGCTCAAGGTCAGCCTAGGTTATATAGTGAGACCTTGCCTCATCCTACCCCGCTCAAAAAAATTAGAAGCCATCAAATCAACATCTTGGAACTGGCATTTTAGGAAATTTTATGAACTTTCTATGAATAACAATAAACTAGGTGTGGTGGCACATGCCTGTAATCCCAGCATTTTGAGAGACAAAGGCAGGAAGATTGAACATTCAGACCTAACATGGGCAATTTAGTGATTCAGCAAGAAGCTATCTAAAAAAAAAAGTCTTATAATAAAAAAGTGAACCCAAATATTAAAATAGAAACAATCTGCTGAAAGATCAAACAGGTAAAACTCTTGAAGACATAAGCATAGGCAAGAACTTTCTAAACAGAACTCTAATGGCACAAGAAATAATGTTCAAGAATCAACAAGTGGAATTACATCAAATTAGAAAGCTTCTACACAGTGAAACAACCAATGGAATAAAGCACTAACCTACAGAATAGGGAAACATCTTTGCTAACTATGCCACAGAACTAATATCTAGACTAATATAAAGAACTCAAAAGTTAGTTGTCTCCAAAATAAAAGATATAATAAAAAATGAACTGAAATGAATAACATTTCTCAAAAGTACAAATAGCCAATAAACACAATGAAAAATGTTTGACATCTCTGTTCATTAGAGAAATACAAATTAAAACAGCACTCAGATTCCTTCTTACTCCACAAAGAATGGCTATCATCAAGAAATCCTAACAAATGTTAGCAAGGCTGTGGAGAAAAGTGAACTCAGCTACTGCTGGTAGAAATGTAAACTAGGGGCTAGTCCAATGGCAGTGGGTTATCAGAACTTATTAACATTAGTGTCACTAAAGTTGGTATACCACCCCCCCCCCACTGCTAAATTTGACTGGCTTTAAAAAAAAAAAAAAGAAATGTAAACTAGGACAATCAGTCTGGAAATCAGTTGTGGTGACTCCTCAAAAAACTAAAAATAAACATTTCAATTGACCCAGTTATTCTCCTTCTAGGAAAGAGTTAAAGGTGTCATGTCACAGTGATCCACGCATACCCATGTTTACAGCACACAACTCACAATAACTAAATCTTAGAAGCAACCTACATGTCCATCAGTAGATGAATGGATAAAGTAAATATACACAACAGAGTATTTCTTTGCCAGGAAGGATAAATTTGAGTATTTTGTCGGAAAATGGATGCACCTTGAGACCATAATGTAATATGAAATAAACTTGTATCTACACAAGTTTAAATGTCACATGGCTTCTCTTTGTATGAGAAACTAAAGTACAAACAGCAAAATAAAGGGTGCTAGGAAACAGAGACCTAGATTTTTTAGAAAAGGGAAGGGGAAGAGATGGAGGGAGGAAGAACTGAGGAAGGGGAAGTAAAAAGAATTAGGATGTGTTATATACCTGTAACAACTCCCAGAAATGGAGGTAATCATGTACTACAGTCATGTACTAACAAAAAAATTAAATTAAAAAATAAAAAAGGCTAAATCAGTGCTATCATAAAGCAAATGACAACAATAGCATACAATATTTGAATGTAATATACCATTAAATTTTACAAGCTAGGCACTGTGTTAAGTACTTGTTATCTATTCCTCCTTATATGGCTAAGACATTAAAAAGATGAGGAGCCAGGTGTGGTGGCATATGCCTGTAATCGCAGCACTCAGGAGGCTGAGGCAAGAGGACTGCTGTGAGTTTGAAGCCAGCCCAGGCTACATAGTGAGTTCAAGACCAGCCTGAGCTACATAGTAAGACTTTGTCTCAAAAAAACAAAACAAAATGAAACAAAACAATGAGAAAAGGGGATCTAGAAGTTAAAGGACAAGTTCATGTGGCTGACACATGTGAATATATATTTATTTATTTACGCTTTTTGAAACATGGTCTTGCTATGTAGTTAAGGCTGGCCTCAAATTCACAGTGATCCTCCTGCCTCAGCCATCCCAGAACTAAGATTACAGGCATGCACCACTAGACCTGGTGACCATTGTACTTTAATTACCATTTAGGAGTCCCAAAAAATGTCCCCATTAATCTCAAACTAGTAAAGAAGAAAACAAGATGGTTTCTAAGAGTTAGATTATAAGAATCAATATGGTTCAACTTTCCCTTTTTCTTTGCAGGCCGCATGCATCTAGGATGCAAACTGGATCTCTTACCTGCAGCTCTGCTTCTAGGCCCAGTCTCCGGATAAAGGGGTCAGTGACATGATATCTCCGCTCAAAGCTCAGGGCACCTCGCTCCTGGGGACAGAAACAAACTCATAGTTTCATTAATTCAATTCAATATGATTTGATGTGTACCTATCTTTTGGTTTTTGGTTTTTTTGAGACAAGGGCTCACTATGCAGTTCAGGTTGGCCTTGAACCCACTATGTAGCCCAGGATGGCCTCGAACTCACAGCAATTCTCCTGCCCAGCCTCCCTGGAATTACAGGTGGGTGCCACCATGCCCATTTTGCTATGTATCTATTCTACATTCAGTCCATTGTTGGACACAATAGAAAAGATAGCAAAGAATTGGCTTGCAGGAGTTTTTCCTACTCCTGGTCAGAATTATAGTATGAATGAAGACAGCAGAATTAAACACTATGCTGTGTAAGTGGATCCGAAAAGAAGTGGAAAAAAAGGAAAGAAAAACTTGGGTTAACAAACAGGGAACAATTCTATAGTTAAAGACAGCAGTCATCATCTTTAGGATCTACGTTGTGTGGGGTTACTGATTTTGTGCTCTTAAAATATAGTCCCTGTCCTTGGGCCAGGGGTTTAGCTCAGTGTGTAGTGACTGCTTGGCAAATGCAAGGTTGTGAGTTCGATCCCCGGTACAAACAACAACAACAACAACAACAAATTATATATAGTCCCTGTCTTTGTGGGCCATCTAATCCAATGAAAGGAAAAAAAAAACAAACAAATAAAACACCCAAACAACCCCACAAACAGACAAAACTAAAAGGGTTCAGAAATGCAAGAAAAATATATAAAACATATAATAATAATGTACACCAAGAAGTCAGCTTTTGTAGAAGTACAGCCTCAGTCTTTCTAGGTGATGAGTATGGCTTATGCTGAACACTACTAAAATTTTCCTTAATTATTTTTTAGCACTTAACCATTTCAAAGAACTGCTGCATGGTCACTCAGATTTCATTCTCAAGATTAGTCTATAGTTGGGGCTGGGGATTTAGCTCAGCAGCATAAGCGCCTGCCTTGCAAGCACATGGTCGTGAGTTCAATCCCTGGTACCGATTAAAAAAAAAAAAGATTAGTCTTGGATGACAGACAATATTATTGTTTAACAACAGAAAACTAAGGCACAGGGAAGTAGTCTTTTTTTTTTTTTTTTTGTATTTTTCTTTTTTATTGGTACCGGGGATCAAACTCACAACTGTCTGCTTGCAAGGCAGGCGCTTATGCTGCTGAGCTAAATCCCCAGCCCCCAGGGAAGTAGTCTTAATGGCAATTTATTAGGGCAGTGGTGAGATGAAGCTCCTGACCCCATCTTGAAGTTCTGACCACAGAAGCACATTAAACCTTGGTCAAATCTATTCCTTTAAATCTCTATAGCTGGCATGGTGATACATGCCTGTAATCCCAGCCCCTGGGAGGCTGAGGTAGAGAATTTCTGTGAGTTCGAGGCCAGCCTGGGCTATCAAATGAGTTGAAAGCCAGCCTGAACTGCAGAGCAAAACTCTGTCTCAAAAAGACAACCAATCAATCAATCAATAAATACTCTGTGGCTGCTTTACTACAGGCTTGCCTGATGAAGACAAAGGCTATCTTGCTAAACTGTACCTGACTGCCCTAAACATCCATTTACCTAATAGGTATAAGAGTATCTTCTATATACGAACTGCAAAGGACAGGTTTTAGTATAAGAAAGCCTCAGAATCGAAAGTGCCGTGGGACCAAGACTTCCCAGGTTCTATTATATAGTATACAATCCAGCAGCTGGAACATGAAAAGCTTTATTCTTTGGCACAATCCCCTACACATGGATATCTATGCATGTGTACAAAATACTGACGGCTCCCCTACCTCATAAGACATTAACCTCAGCAGCCCAGGCACAAGCACTTGGACAGAGGAATCTCCAGGAATTCCACATTCTTGGGTAAAAGACAGGAAGGCAAGAGTTCTTAATTCTAGTCCTGGAGCGCCATTAACTAATTATGTGACTCTAGGCAAGTCACAGAATCTATACTTGAGTTTCTTCAATTATAAAATGAATCTCTGGGGAAGAAATGATCTCATGCTTTGATTCAGAGGTCTGGGAAGCTTACCTTGATCTGTCTGCGGATGAGGTCTCTAGTTATGTTCACTTTTGCCATCTTTTCTTAATGGGTTCAACAGAAGAAAGTTATAGAAGGATTTTCAGGACACTTGTGCATTCCAGCCAAGTGCAGGTCCACAAGATACACATTTAACTACCTGGGAAGATAAAATCATCAAGCTTCAGGAGATGGATTTGGGTAGTTTCTCAGCCCTGATTCTACCCCTTAAACAGTCCACTAACCCCTCAGTAAACTGGATATTTCCTGTGATTTATAGTATGGAGGGCCAGTGCTGCTTGATACATAGTGCTGAAGAGCTTGAGTAGGTAAAGAGGGCTGGAAGGACAGTGACTCCAAGGCCACAGGAAGCACTGGAATAATCACTGAAGGAATCATGTACATTTCACCAGAAAATGGGAGGGTTGGAAATACATATGATAGCATAGCCTGAAAATAAGAACAAGGTACACAGCTTGACAGAGGTCAAGTTTCTCTTGCTCAGTATACATCTGTGGCAGCCTGACTGCACTTTTAATTATGCTTCAACTCGCAGCTTGCCTCGTCCCCAAACAAAACCAGTATCATACACAGAGTGCTCAGCCCACTCACATTAACAGAACTAGAAAGCAGGGAACTTCAGGATTGCTGAACACTTGGAAGTTCCCAAGGGTGAGGCGGCATGCTCAGTGAGGGCGTGCAAGCTCCACACCTCTCACCATATGCCTAGCCTTACACATCTTCATCTGCATCCTTTGTAGTATCCTTTAGAATAAGCTAGTAAATGTTAAAGAAAAAAAGAACAACAGTGACCATGTTCAATATCCAACAGGATAAAAAAATTCTTCAATATTCTGATAGGTTAGTCTTTAGTCCTGTAACCTCTTGAAGCTACTTGTATGTTGCACAACTCTAGAAAGATCAAAAAAAATCCCATTACTGAGAATTTAGCATGAGAAAACTCAAATATAAGGAAGGAGTGAGAAAGGATACAGAGAAGAGCTAGCGAGCAAGCTGGGTGTTACAGCACATGCCTGTAATCCCAGTACTCAAGAGGCTGAGGCTGAAGAATCACCATGAACTCAAGGGCAGTCTCAGCTACACAGTAAGGTCAAGGTCACCCTGAAATATACAGCAAAATCTTGTACTGAGAAAACAAAACAAAACGATACCAAACCAAACAAAGGAAGAAACAATGGAAGAAAGACTTAAGTATTTTCATCACAGATTTTATAACAGTGAAAAATTTAAAACCAGCTGAGTGTGGTACATACATGTAATCCCAGCACTCTGGGGACTGAGGCAGAAAAACTAAAAATTTGAATTCAGCCTCAGAAACCTAGCAACTTACTGAGACCCTGTCTCAAAAATACAACAATTAATGAAAAAAGGGCTGGGAATATAGGTTTAGTGCACAAGGATCTGGGTTCAATTCCCAGTACTGAAAAAATAAAAAACCTATACAAGTTTCCAATAACTGAGAAATGGCTAAGTAATGCATAGCTATAGAATATTTTGCAGAGATTAACAATGTTAAATATTAAGGAAAAATGCTTATATCATATTGAATTTTTTTTTTTTTGAAACAAGGTCTTGCTTTGTAGTGTAGGCTAGCCTTGAACTCACAATGTAACCTAGGCCAGCCTCAAACTTGCAGCAATCTACATGGCTCAGCCTTCAAGTCCTGGGATCACAAACATGCGCCACTGCATCCAGCTCATACTATGTTGTTTTTTGGGAGAAGGGATCAAACTCTCTCGACCTTGTGCTTGCCAGGCAGGCACTTATACCACTAAGCTAAATCCCTGGCCCTATATATTGCTTATATAAAATAACATATTGCTTATTCAGTAAACACTATTATCATTGCTATCTTTTAAAATGTAAGTGTAAAAAATAATAGCTGTCTTTCTGCCACAGGTAACAGTATGATTTTTTCTCCTTCTTTTCAAACTTCTAGGAAGGCATAATTTTTAATCAGAGGGGGGAAACAAAACACCAAAGGAAAAAATCCACACATTTCTTTTTATTTTACTCTCAGTACTGGGAATCAAACTTTGGGGCAAGCTTCACACATGGCAGGCAAGTGCTTTGCCACGGAGCTACATCCTCAGCCTCTTTCTAGGTTTTTAAGAAATTCTGGGGCTGGGGATTTAGCTCAGTGGCATAAGCACCTGCCTTGCAAGCAGGCAGTCATGAGTTCGATCCCCGGTACCGATAAAAAGGAAAAAACCGAAAAAAAAAAAAAAAAAAAAAAAAAAAAAAAAAAAAAGAAATTCTGTGGCTGGGTGTGGTGGCACACATCAGTAATCCTAGCACTTAAGAGGCTGAGGCAGGAGGCCAGCTTAAATTATACAATAAGTTCAAGGCCAGCCTAAATTACATAGTAAGGCCAGTCTCAAAAAAAATTCTCTTGTTATTTGTACCTTTTGATTCCAGAGTCACAAAAAAGTACACTCTTTCTTCTCCTTCAGGGCTCTGTGCTGCGGATGTGATTCTCAGGGCCCAGCTGCTTCTCTGTCAAGCATCCCAGCTATTGGGACCTTTTGAGGCCACTTCTGGATCTCCCATCTGCTGGCCTGCAGATTCTTAGCATGCTCTCCTGAAATTACACTTTCTCCACCTAATGTCTGAGTAGCCTCCTTCTTCTTTTCCTTTTTGTCTTTTTGAGACAGGGTCTCGTTCAGGCTGGCCTTGAGCTCACTTTGTAGCCCAGGCTGGTCTCGAACTCAAGATCCTCCTGCCTCATCCTCCAGAGTGCTGGGATTACAGCTGTGTACCCCAACCCTAGCCTATGGTGAGGCTGAGAATATTACTCAAACTGGGAGCATATCTGGGAATAATACCATTTTGTGACCTTGCTAAAGTCCCTTTGTCTCACACAGGCACAAGAACAAAATAACAAAGGGACCATGTATGCTTCACCAAAAAATGACTTATTCCTTATCTCCAATCCATTTTCTTTAGAGGACTCTCATGGAGATTAAACAAAATAATATAAGCAAAAGTTTTCTATGGCTGGAGATACAGTTTTGTGGATGAGCACTTGGCTAGTATACTCAAGGCCCTGACTTTGATTTCCAGTACCATCAGGACCACCAAATTAAAAAAACAAAAAATAAACTGCTAAGAAATAGTAAGTTGCCAAGCATGCATTTACTGTGTCATTGTGGTAAGTGGTTTATATTAATTCATTCAACAAATGAACAGAAGCTTCTATTATATCCTAGGCACTGTTCTAGGCCACCAGATACAGTTATAAGCAAAACAGACACAAGTCCTTGCTCTCCTAGTACTTAAATACTAGCTTAAGGGGACAGACAAGAAACACTAATGCAAATAAAATAGGAAAATATGCAACAGTGAAAATGCTAGCATGACAATAAAAGTGGTTAATGTGAAAGTGACTGAGGTTAAAGAAGATGTAGCGATTTTTTGAGTTTTCTGGCTGCTCAGTCTCTTTTCAGTACTTCAGGAATTCCCATCTAAGTCTGGTGTGAGGCGGACTTCTTCCCACTATGAAATGAAAACTGTGGCAACTAAAGTTTTCTCTCTGATGCTCCCTTACAGGCAGAGTGTGCAAGTGTAGCCTGGGCTATCCAATCAGATGTACCACATCTTATATTGGGATCTGGTGTCAGCACCTGGGGAGTGGCAGTAGTAGCAGTGTTCTTACTGGGTTGAGTCTGTGAATGACTGCCCAGATTCACTTCTTCCAGCCCTTTCCTCAAGACTGGCTCTGTTTTCCCTCATATTTTCTGAGTTTCCCTAATTCACTTTCAAAAATCAGCCAGAGGGGCTGGGGTTTTAGCTCAGCGTCATAAGCCTTCCTTCTCTTCTCTAAGGAAATAAGAGATTCAGTGCCTTTTCATAAACTTTTACAGGTAGACAAGCATAGCCAGAAACACATTTATTTACTCATAAAAGATTCACATCAGAAGGGAAATACCCTTAAAGTCTACCAACAGGCATAACTGGTTTCATGCTTCAATCCAAAAATTTCTCAAACACAAATAATGAGACCAATAAATCAATAGTTACTGAAGATGGGAGATTTAATAATGGTCAAAATTTAAAAACAATTTAATGAGGGTTCTATAAATAGGAAGTCAGATATGGAATAATTTTTAAATGAGAGATTTGGAATTGGCATAAGGAAGTTACATGTATGGTTAAACACTAGAAAAGACATCAAGGGGAATTCTATCTCTGGTACACTATGCAAATTATACAATGTTTTGTTCTGCTGAGGCAAAAAGCCTGCCTCCGCAGACTCAAATTAGTAACTTTGAGAATTTGGGGCTTTTTTAAATTTTTTTTTTTTTTTTTTTTTTGGTACCGGGGATCAAACTCATAACCTTGCACTTACCAGACAAGCACTTGAACCATTGAGCTAAATCCCTAGCCCAACTCTGAGAATTTGTAATGCTTTTCTTCATGACTAGGGACAGAACGCAGGACTTTGGCATTGAGCTACATCCCTAGTCCTGTTTTAATTTTTCATTTTGAGACAGGCTAGCTCCAACTTGTGATCCTCCTGCCTAGGCTGGGCTCCAATTTGTGATCCTCCCGCCTCAGCGACCTACAGTGCTGCGATTACAGGCATGCATCCCCATGTGTTGGGGTATGAAATAAAAATTTTAATGTGTTAGACTTTGAATACACAGGCAAGAACAAGCCAAAGACAGCCCTTCTTTTCAAGAGCACACACTACACTTGTCTTTAGTTGAATATCACTGGCACTAAGGCTAGTATAATTACAGTATCATAAAGAACTTTAGTTCCTTTTTCAGAAGGTAAATTTAACTAAATTAGCAAAAGAATAGCTAGGATAATAAATTCAAAAGGAACAACATGGAATAACAAATTTTGTTTATACATATATTCTGTTTGTTTGTTTTTTGAAGCAGGGTCTTGCTATGTAGTTCAGCCATGCCTTGAACTCACTTGGTAGCCCAGGCTGGCCTCAAATGCATGGCAATCCTCCAGCCTCAGCCTCCTGAGTGCTGGGAATACAGGCATGCTCCACCATGCCTGGCTTATTCATGCATGTTAGAAGACAACAGAAAAACAACAATATGGAACAGTAGTGTATGCCTTAGTCCAGTTATTTGGGACTGAGTAGGAGGATACTGGAATCTAGAAGCTGGATCAGCCTAGGCAAGATAGCAAGAGTCTGCATAGGAAAAAAAAAAAAAAAAAAAAGGAAGAAAGAAAAGAAAAGAAAAAAAAGGAGGAAAGGGAAGGAGAGAAAGAGGAAACAAGGAAACAAACATGAAATTAGAGCAAGACATTTGGAAATCACTAATAAAAAAATGGGAATTATTAAGACCAAAAAATGTTAGTCAAAGGTGAATACAGTTAACATAATACACTCTGATTTTCACATTTAAGGGTCTAATAAGCCATGCATAGCAGCACATACTTGTAATTCCAGCACTTGGGAGGCTAAGGCAGGAGGGCTCTGTGAGTTCGAGGCCAGCCTAGCCTAAATAAGTGAATTCCAAGCCAGCCTGCACTATACAGTGAGACCTTGCTTAAAAAAAAAAAAACAAAACAACAACAACAAAAAACCTCTAATAATATTGAGGGCTAATCTGTTTATAGGACACAAAAGCTCTATAAAAACTTTCTCCAGTTAGAGTGTACAAAGGCTTAGAATAGCACCTACTATAATACAGGATGTTGCAGGTCAGCTCTAATACTCAATGAAAAGGAGAAAGAAAACAGGCTTTTGGAACTAGGAATATGAAAAATATAAAAGTATCAAAGGCACAAAATAAACATATTACATAATGTAATAAAAATATGAGCTGGTATATAGATGTTATTCTATTCCTGGAGCTCTAAAATACCCTGCCATCATCATGTAACCTCTTTTCCTTCCATAAACTTTTAGTCTCCTGGGAAACTTTCTCCTACTATCACATGTCTGATATGATATAAAAGATGCTAGAAAGAAAAAAACCTTCATGGGATGTGTGTCTATTGTCCCAGCTACTTGGAAGGCCGAGACAGGAGGACCATGAGATCAAGGGTAGCCTGGGCAAGACAGTGAGACCTTGTTGAGAGGGAGAGACAGACAAGGAGACACAGACACACAGAGAGAAAAGCAAGCTGGCTAGCTTGCTCTGCAAAGCTAGATAGGAGAATCACAAGTTTGGACCAAGCTAGGGCAAGTTGTTTGAGACCTTGTTTCAAAATTTAAAAATTCAATTAACATCTAGATTTGGAGGAACTAATATAATGCAAAGGTTTGCATTATGTTATATACTAGTGATATAACAGCTTGAGGTTAACAAGCCTTTGAACAAAGTGTATCTGAAAAGATTACCCATCTGGAACAAAGGATTAAATGGTAATATCCAAACATGAGAAACTACCCATTTCATATGTGTCTTGGTCCTTGTCTTATACCAGAAAGAGAATACACTTAAAATATTTAGGTACCTAGGCCTGGATTCCAGTCCCTTCAATGTGTCAATTAGGCAAGTTATTTAACCTTTCTGAATTTTATTTCATTTGCAAAAAGAATGTTAATAACAGGGGGCTGGGGGTTTAGCTCAGCGGCATAAGCACCTGCCTTGCAAGCAGGCGGTCGTGAGTTCGATCCCCGGTACCGATAAAAATGAAAAAGACAAAAAAAAAAAAAAAAAAAAAAAGAATGTTAATAACTACTTTAATATGTTGTTTTGAGGAATAAATATGTATATATGAAAGTACATAGTTGTACCTGGATTATAGTAGATGTTCAATAGATATAAGCCAAATAAATGTAAATTCCACTAAAATCTGGTAATTTCTGTTTTACATACTCAATAGTATTTCTCCCTCAATTCTCTACCAGAGTTGAAATTGACATTGTGGATTCCATTGTAGGAGCAGAGGTAAGGCACACAGAGAACACCAATGTCTTTATGACCTCTGCTAGCTTTAAAATATAAAATCAGAAGGAAAAATGTAATTTTGTTTAAAAAAAAATTCACACAAAAATTTGTACAAGTCAGATGTGGTAGCACATGCCTGTAATCTCAGCACAATAGGGGGCTAAAGGCAGGAGGACTGGAAATTCAATCCCAGCCTGGGAATTTAATGACTTAGGGAGACTTTCTCAAAATAAAGAAGTAAAAAAAAAAAAAAAAACCCACCTCAAACTCCAAAAATGGGCAGGGTGGTGGTGGCAGTGGCAAGCTGGGGATATAGCTTAACATGAATGTCCTAGGTTCAATTCTCAGGATTCCCCCCACCCCAATTTGTTCAAGAATGTTTACAAAATAAAAACAAAAACAAAGATTTATAAAGCCAGGCTGGGTGGCAGAGGCAGGAGGATCCCCAGTTTGAGCCCACACTGGGCAACTGAGTGAGATCTTATCTCAAAATAAAAACAGGGCTAGGGATGTAGCCCTGGGTTCCATTCCAAGTACTGCAAAATGCATGAATAAATAAAAGTATACATAAAATACAGCAGAATGTTTTGTTATCGTTGTTGTTTTGGAGACAGGGTCTTGTTAAGCACTTCAGGCTGGCCTCAAACTCATGCCTTCGTCTCCGTGTTGGAATTCCAACTCCCTTGAGTTGGAAGATAACTCAAGAAATATATACTCTTACAATGTGATAACCAAGGACATTCAGCAAAACGTTGGGAAGACAGATGATGTTTTTGTTCTTATTTTCCAGATAGTCTAGAGTAAACCATTATTTTTATGATAATGTAGAATCAGCAGTTAGGAATGAGCTTTGAAGGGACAGCGATGTAGTATAGTTGTAAAGCACTTGCATAGCATGCACAAGGGCTTGAATTTAATCTCTAATATTGGAAAACAGGAACTTAAATTTGAATCTGACTCTACTACTCTCTAGATTTTGTGATCTTGAGTAAAATTACTTACCTTTTTAAGGTCTTGGGTTTTTTTTTTTTTACTTGAAAGGTATATGTTATATATCTATCTTGTAGGGTTACTGGGAATATTAAATGAGGTAATGCATTGTAAAACACTTAGCACATGCCTTGCACATTAAGTGCTCAAGAAATGCTGGCTATGTCTTCATCCCTTACATACAGATAATACTAGCATCTTCCTTATGAGCTGCTGTGAGGATTCCATAGGATAACTAGCATAATGCAGTGTTTACTATAAACGAAATGCGATTTGCAGTAAGAAAGTATCTGGCCCTTGCGCATGCTAATTTGTCTATCACTGCACTATATTCCTAGCCCTTTAAAAGTCCCACCTGAGGTTGGGGTTGTAGCTCAGTGGGAAAGCATGTGCCTAGCATATCACAACCTTGAGTTTGATACCCAGCACCATAAACAATAAAAGGCCTACCTCAAAAAGTTAAACAGAGTTACCCCATGACCCAGAAATTCCACTCCTAGGAATATACCCAGAGAACTGAGCACAAATGTCCACACAAAGTCTTGTACTGGTAGGTTCACAGAAATTCTTAACAGCCCCAAAGTAGAAACAATCCAAAGTCCATCAACTGGTGAATAGATAAATATAGCACGATACACCCATATCAGGTGGAATATTATTCAACCATAGAAAGGAATGAAGTACTGTTTCACACTACAGTTTGGAAAATATAGTAACAGAAAACATAATTGAAAGTGAAAGAAGCCAATCACAAAAGACAAAGGATAATATATTATATGATTCTTTATATGAAATGTCAAGAAGAAAACCTAGAGACAATAGATTATCAGTTGCTTAGGGCTATGGGACAAGATGGCGATGACTGGGGTAGGTGGCAACAGCTCAAAAGAATGTTTTTTGATTTTTTTTAATTTTAAAGAGATTAAGACAAAAGAGGACAGAACAAAGCAGATCAGAACAGAACAATATAAGCAACACTGTACTTCACCACGAGACAACCCAATATTAACAGTAGCTACCATAATGTCTCTTTCTTTGAAATAGTTGAGCATACCTTCACATACAATAGTATCAAACATAACAAAATAGTATAAAACCATCCAAGAGAATAAAAGTATTACAGGGCATTCAGAACCAAATAATCAAAAATGAACAATGGCTATTATATTATCTCATTTTCCATAAAAAAAATTGTTTATACTTGTTTTTTATTTTAGGTAAAACAATTTTCTAGTATCAGAAAGTGATGATAATTGCATGATTTTGGGACTACATCAGAATCTGCTAAGCTATATACTTGCCTGAGCTGCATGAGTTCAAGGTCAACCTCAACTGCATAGTGAGACTCCATCTCAAAAAACAAAAACAAACAAACAAGACAAAGTATCCTGAAAGCCAGCTATTCATGTAACTCATCTACCACTTTTAGGTCTCCCAGGAGTGATGTGAGCTTAGCAGGTAGCAATAACTATTGCTGAATGAACAGCAGCATAACTTCCTTGGTATACATATAAGGTTTTATATCTATCAATGTGCTTTTGTTCATGCCTTCAATTTGCTTCAGAACAATCCTGTGAAGAAGCCAAAAGCTATTATTAATCCCTATTTAACACACAAGTACTGAAGTACAACAGGACATAGAATTGAGGAAGATGCCCTGGGATGGGATTGGAGGTCTTACACCTCAGGCCTGTAGCTGCCTGAGTAAGACATGTCACTCTTAAGTGGACTCAGAGATAAGCTTCAAAACCTATTCCAATGACATTCTGCTATAATTATAAAGAGACACTGTTATTTAGCAGCATCTTAGGTCTAGACCTAAAATCTAAAGTATCTGTATTCTCTTTCCTTTGGACATGCAGCCTACCACAAGAGGGAGGCACCCCCAGCCAGAGTGACAACTGACTCCCTTTCAACACTGAATTATGCAAAAGATGTACGCAAGTTTCCTTTTACTCTGTTTGAAATGATTTTCCTACTGGAGCAATTCTATAGAAGAGAAGAAAAGTAAAGGCCAAGCATTTTTTTTTAATGCATAAACTTTGTTAGAGTACCATAGTAAATGAAAAACTGAAGAATTTAGCAAAACTACATTTAAATTTCAGTTTTGTCACCTATTTTCTAGTGACTTAACATTTCTAAACTTCAGTTTCTTTATCTGGTAATATCTATCTTTGCAGGGTGATGAGGAATGGGAGAGTGTACATGTAAAATGTCTGACACTCAGCCTGGTAAATAAGAGTTTTTGAACATTCTAAACAGTTTACGGACGTTATCTCACCACATAACAGCCTTACAAGACACTATTACTATCATTTACAGAGTAGGAGCTGAGGCTTAGAAAAGTTAATTTGCTAAAGTCATGTAGTTATTAAATGGAGAATCGGGGCTGGGGATTTAGCTCAGCGGCTTAAGTGCCTGCCTTGAGAGCAGGCAGTCGTGAGTTCGTCCCCAGTACCGATAAAAAGGAAAAGACAAAATAAATAAATAAATAAATAAATAAATAAAGAACCAACCTAGATAGTCTGACACTCAAGCCCTGGCCAATGCTCACTAAAAAATAATTACTACTGTTATCATTAATCCAACCATGTGCAAGCAGTCTTACCTAAAAGAAACTGTTTCTTATCATTCTTTAGGGATAAGGGAAGAAATCAACATTACTTTTGCTAAGGGTATAGTTCAAGTGGTAAAATGTCTGCTTAGTATGCACAAGGCCTTAGGCTTAATCTGTAGCACCAAGAAACAGAAATGAAACAAAACAAAACAAAACAAAATTGCCTTTGCTCTGCTGGTTTCAAATACATACTGTACAGTGCCACCTTAGGGTCATGGACTAAATTTGGTTGGTGGGACAGGCTCATCAGCAAAACATCTTTGAAACAAATCTTTCCCATCCTGGAGGTTCCTGGTTCAAATGACTCCATATGGAGCTAATTGAAGTTTTTCTCGGTGAAGTCCAAACTAAGAAATGCTTCACTTTCTGCGAGTCTGGATGAGAACTCACTTTGATGTCCCATTGGCCTAAATGGGCTCACAGTACCATTTGAGTTTTGTTAACATTTTTCCTAGATGTTTTCAGAACTCTGATTTTCAGCAATCACTTTCTCTCAGGCTTTTTCCTAGGCCCCAAATGCTCAAATAGTGGAGGGCTAAAAAAAAAAAAAAAAAAAAAGGTGGAGGAGGGGGCAGATGTGGTAGTACACACTTGTAATCTGGCTACTAGGGAGGCTGAGGTAGGAGGATCATGAGTTCAAGGTCAGTTGGGCAACTTTTGCTCAAAAGTACAAAATAAAAATAAAAATAAAATAAAAAGGGCTGTGGCTATAACTCAGTGGTAGAACACTGGCCTAGCATGCATAAGGACCTGGGCTTAACCCCCAGTTTCATAAAAGAGGAGAAAAAAAGAAAGCAAGGAAGGAACATATTTTAACAGTGCTGTTCTTTCTCACTACTTAAGAGCATCTGCAGTCTTGAATATTTCCAAACTTACATCTTTCCAAATCCTGTCACAATTCAAAGTACCTCTTATAAGGAAGCCACTGAAGTTTCCCTATTCTACTCCAAAAAGAAAGGTCAAGGAAAATGAAGCTGATCAATTCGAAAACGCTTCTTTTCTGAGTTGCAGCTGTGCCGCATCCAGGCAGATGTCTCAAGAGGGAAGCAGGTAGCCATCAGATCAGCAACAGCACACTCAGGTCTCAACTGCAGAAGTTCCTGAACAGAATGGCCTGGCTCTCATTCTGAGAAAGTCTCCCTAAAAAGGTAAGGGATAAGTGGTTTTATTCTTCTTACAAATAGAATCTGGGAGCCAGGTTGGCGATATGCACCTGTAAGCCCAGTATTCAGGAGGCTGAAGGCAGGAGGATTATTGTGAGTTCAAAGGCAGCCTGGGCTACCTAGTGAGTTCAAGATCAGCCTCAATTACACAGTCCCACCAACAAAATCTAGAGTTATGAATAATAACAAAATTTTACCAAAATTCTGATCTTAACACTGCCCTAAAAGTCTCTAAATAGCACTCTGGGCAAGTTCCCCACCCCCACCCAAAGAAAATGGGGTTAATACCTCCCCAGATGGCTACCAGGAGGATTAAGGGTCATTATTCTTGGCATTTAGCTCTGGCACAGCTCTACTAATTGTGACCTTGTTCATTCTAAAAGACATTAAATATAAAAATACAAACAGTAACCCTTCAATCTGGCTCTGTAGGAGTGGCTAAGAATTTTCTTTTCACTGGGCCTCTGCACCACCGCCTCTATTTTGACCTGTTGACTATATCTTCCCCACATTCAAACTCCAAATTTTTAGTTATTAGTCACTAATGCCACAAAGCCCTTCAAGGAGTCTACAGCCATTACTAATAGCACAAAGAATGAGTCCCAGAACTTTCAGGGTGTTGGTCAGGCCCAAACTTACTTCTAAGGAAGGCAATAAAATGATACTCCTTTATCCCCAAGCCCTGGCTCTTGAAGGCAACCACTGATATCCGGTAAAAAACATATAATAGTGTCATTTAGTCCTGATAAACACATTATAAAGCAGATGTCATTGTAAGTCTCATTTTACAGATGAAGAAATTGTAGCTCAGCGAGAACCCATGAGTTGTTCTAGGTCACAGAGCTGAGGAGTAATAGATGTAGGTTCCAATAACATCTTTTTTTTTTTTTTTTGGTCTTTTTTCATTTTTATCGGTACCAGGGATCGAACTCACGACTGCCTGCTTGCAAGGCAGGCGCTTATGCCGCTGAGCTAAATCCCCAGCCCCAAATAACATCTTAACAATTACTAGCAACGTAACCTCCAGTATTCATTCTTCCTTTTATCTTTTTTTGGCAGCACTTGGGATTTGAGATTGAACCCAGGGCCCTCGTACTGAGCTATATTCCCTTTTTTTATTTTTTAATTTTCAGACAGGTCTTACTAAGATTACCCAAGCTGGGCTTGAAGCTGTGATCCTTCTGCCTCAAGACACTATGATCCCAGTGTCTTGGGATTATAGGTGTGAATCACCAGGTCTGGCTCTCCACCATATTTAACTTTCTGGAGGCTTAGTTTCTTCATTTGTGGCTAAAGATCATTCCTACCTTTTAAGGAGTTTCTGAGGACTAAGGAGTTTCTGAGATACTGTAGTGTCTAGCAAGTGTCAATACGCATCTATTACATATCAAAAAGATAAGGCATTTGATATCATTTTCAGACTCACAAAGTTTAAAATAATA
Organism: Cavia porcellus; assembly: GCF_034190915.1. NCBI lineage: Eukaryota > Metazoa > Chordata > Mammalia > Rodentia > Caviidae > Cavia > Cavia porcellus. The sequence goes on along the minus strand of NW_026947508.1, from coordinate 20,696,732 downwards.
AAAGACCACTTAGTTCAATAATCGACATAAGTATAAGCCCTTATCATATCCTTGAAGTGACTAAGTCTAAAATACCTCCAATGATGAGTAACTCACTCTCCTACAGGCAGCCTACTTTGTTTTTAAAAAGCCAATTTTCTCCTATAAAACAAAAATCTACGACTTGGAATTTCCTTCTTTAATCCTGGTCTACATTCTAGGCTCACAAACATATACCAGCTCTCAATAAGTATCAGTCATTTTTTAAGGACAGTATCTCTCAAAGTAAGTTAGCTAAAATTAACCTAACCTCAGGTTTCTGATAGCAACTGTCAGGATCCTGTTTTTTGAAAACAAAACAGCTAAGAAAGTGTAGTGCATGGGTTCTGTGCGTCCAGAGACGAGCAATGATAGCCCAAAGATGCAGTGGAGCACCTGGAAACAGGATGAATGAAGAAAGGAAACAGAACAGATAAGCCAGTAACTGAAAGAAAGAAAAGGCAAATGTCACCATTTCACATATTTACCTATGACCTTCTCTGAGACTCAACTGTACATGTAGGCCATATTCCCTAATTGAAAAGGAGACAAAAAAACAAAAATATAAAAAACAAATCAACATCTAGATCTTCCCCAGTAGTTGGCACGTCAAGGCCCACAGGTATTTGCAAGTGGTCTTCAAGCTGTCTACTTCAGTCCTAAATTCTGAAGTCCAGGTGCATGAAAATACACGACAGAGGATATTCAATGAGTCAATACTGAATTCTTTCCATCTAGAAAAAAACTCCACTTATGTGACAATCCCAAAACTCAAAACTGGCAAATTGTTGTTAACATCATCATAGTAATCATTATATGTATTTATACCTGCATATAAACATATGTACATATTTATTATAGTAACCATTATACATATTTTTTCAGTGGCTACCAGAGGAGTCACCAGAAGAAATGTAAGTTTATTCAAACTTACATTCTGCAATTTACCCAAAAGCACTACCTCTACAAGTTGAGATGTGACTTGAATATAAGTGCCTCCAAATAGGTCAAAAGAGAAAAAAAGGACAAAAAAAAAAAAAAAAAAAAAAAAAAAAGAGGAAGACAGAGGAGGACCCCAAATTTTTTAGATAGTGTAATCACAAATTAAGACACAAACATGCTTCTGGTCTACCAATGAGATATAACCTACAATGAAGAAATCAAACTCAGCCTTACTAGTTACTCCTTAGTCTGTTTTAGAGGATCAGGGTATTAAACCCAACAATAAAACTTCAATTCCAATCCATACATGGTGGTGCACACCTGTAATCCCAGTATTTGGGAGGCTGAGGCAGAAGGATTGCTGCAAGTTCAAGTCCAGCCTAGGCTGTTACACAGTGAGTCCAAGGCTGGTCTGAATTAGAGATCCTGTCTTGAAAAAAACAAAATAGGGCTGGGTATTTAGCTCAGCAGCATAAGCGCCTTCCTAGCTAGCAGGCAGTTGAGTTCGATCCCCGGTACTGATAAAAAAAAAAAGAAAAAGAAAAAAAATAGATAAATAAATAAAATAGATACAAAAATAAGCTAGAACTCATATCAAAAACTGCTTTAAGTAGTTCCTTCAGGATAGTGAGCGACCCTGATTCTTGAACTGAAGTACAGAAAAAGCTAACTGCAAACCACTGGGCATACCTGTGAACCAGTAAGGATTTTCATACTGTCACCAAGTCAGAAGAAGCCCTCTGGATAAGTTTTAATACTGTTTCAGACTTGTTTAAAAAGGAACACTTAAGCTGAGGATGTAGTTCAGTGTTAGAAGGTGTGTTTGTGTAGCAGGTTGGGGGCCCCGAGTTTAATCTCCACCAACACAAATAAATAAATAGGAAAGAGGAAAGAAGGAATGCTGCCTATGCCATCTTTCTGGACACTCCATCCCCAAAACACTTTTAAAAAATAAACACTTAGCCGGGCGTGGTGGCTCATGCCCGTAATCCCAGCATTTGGGAGGCTAAGACAGAAGGATCTTTAAGTTCGAAACCAGCCCAGCCTGGGTTACAAAGTGAGCTCAAGGCCAGCCAACTGCATAGTGAGACCCTGTCTCAAAAAGACAAAAAAAAACAAAACAACAACAACAAAAAAACTTAACTGGTATTTTACCCAGATCATCCTCCCACTCTTGGAAAGAATTGGAGACTACACAGTCACTCTCTCAGGCTTCTGAATTCATAAACTTGAGAGAAGTACTTTAAAACTGCTTTACTGCCAGCTTAGGAGGTTAAAGAAAATCTGAGAGGAACTTTAGGGCAAACAATTACATTGTGCTGTTGGACACGCTCTACTCTAGAACCATAGTAGTACGCTTGCAGCCAAGAGTGAGCCAAAGGGCACCAAGCAAATTCAACACTGCTCGCAGCTGGCAATGGGACGCCCCACTGCAGTTTCAAAGAGAATGGATTCTGCTGGTTCGCGGACCTCCATATCTCCGCGCTTCGTATTTATCCTTTAAAGTAGGTACGGAATAGCCCATTTCCAAGTAGAGGCCCTTTGTACCGGGTGCAACAATCGCTGGTGTAAACACCTTGGCAAAGTTCAGTTTGGTACCAGGATAAACCCACTGAAGGCATCTGTCGCGGCCAGAAGCCTGAAAATGAGACAGGGAAGGAAAGAAGAGAGAGGGGAGCAACAGAGACAACTGACTGGAGGAGAACAGGTCAGGTCATTGCCCTTCGTAACTTCCACCTGCCTCTTTCTTTCTGAGACCAACGCCAGATCAGATGTCAAAAACTCGGGAAAAACCACCAAAAACAACAAAAGTCCTGCGAAAGGATGATTTCCACCTCACCTTGGCAGAGCCTCCCAAGATAGACACCGTACCCCTCCCCCCTAGTCCCGGTCTGCCCCTCTTTCCCACCCTGCCCCGGCCCACTCTGCCCTCCGCCCCCGCAAGGCCTGCCCCACCTCGGGACACCCTGGGGCGGCAAGACCGGCGGGCTCCAGGCCCCGAGGCCGACAGGGCTGGAGCCGGCCCAGAGCGGGCGGCCCGCGTGCCTGGGCTGCGGGAGCCGGTCCCCGCCTCGGTGCCTACAGAGAGGAGAGTGCTGCGGCGACGCGTACCTGTCAGGTCTCTTCCTCGGACCAGCGGCGCAACTTCAGGAGCCCATGTCGGTCCCGGGAGCCCGGCCCCTCTCCCGGGAGTGGGGGCGCGGATCCCGGGAAGGGGGCTGGAGGACCCGGGCAACTCTAGCCTCTTCCCATGCTCCCCGCCCGGCGCCTGGCCGGGGCCGGACAGCGCCTCCGCCCGCCCCTGCGCACCGCCTCACACCCGCGCTCACACACACTCACACTCCCTCGCGCGCTCTCACACACGCACTCCCCTCCCTCCTCCTCCTCTGTTTATCTCCTCCAGCTGTCTGGGGACCCAGGAGAAACCCAGCACTGCGCCTGCGTCACGCCGTCTCCGCGCCCTCTCGGGGCCTCACAACCAGCAGCTACGCTACGGAGACGGCGTCCGGGAGCTTCCAGAATGGCGAGGCAGGGCCCCAGCTGCACCCCCTCCCTCCCCGCGCTCGGTCAACGTCTGCTACCGGCGGCGCCTACTAACATGCTAGTAGGGGAGCCGCCGCGACCAATCCGCTTTGCCTCTCACGGGACCGGCAGCCAGTGGCGGGCGGGAAAGCTGGGCGAAGCCCTGGGGCATTCTGGGAGTCGTAGTTTTCTGCCTTTGAGGAGTTCCTGTGGAGCGGGCTTGCCCCGCCCGGTTGCCATTAGTTACCTGGACGCACCTCCCACCCCCGCCGCCGCATGAAATGCTCCCCCACATGGCTTCTAGAACTCTCTCCTAATACCCTGGCCCATTTTCCTTAGAGCCTACTAAAGTCCCCTAGGAGCTCCTCAGGTCCTCTAAGCCCCTGAGTTGCAAGACCCCTCAGGCTAGGGCCCACAGAGCCAAGCCTCAACCTATTCCTTCCTGCTTTGAGGGAGCTGTTGAGTAGCACATTCCTCTTTGGTCTCCTGAACCTGACAGAGGAGGATAAAGGAGAATCAGTCCTAAGCCTAGTGACCTGGAGGAGAGTCACCCATACACTCTCTGGGAGTTTCTCAGGCTGATGGGAGAGACAGACAGGTCCATCAGAAACTAATGAAATCACTACAGTTTCCGTTCGTCTCCGAAAAAGTTCCATCTGTATGGAGTCCCAAGTCTGATGGAGACAACCTACTCTCTAAGAAAATTTCCAAGTGCCAAGGGATGAACTACGCCTAACTTCCTAAGACAGAAATCAGAAGTCCTAAACCGGAAAAAGAGGATAGTATCACTTTCTGAGAAGGAAAACTGTCACAGGGAGCAACTTGTCAGATCATAGTAATTCCTTTTCACTGTTTTGGGTTTGCTCCCTTAAAAAGGTACTGTTGCTATCTGTGCTTTGCAGAAGAGGAAGCTGTAGCACACATAAAGAGGTGAAAGGCAACCTGTCCAGGGTAGCACAGCTGATAAGGAAGCAAGTTGGGGATGAAAACCAGAGCTGCCTAATTTTGCCTTCTAACACTGCTTATCCTTCCTGTGAAAACCAGGCAACACCTCCTCTCAGACAGGACTAGACTTAAATATTTTGCACTTAAACTATTTCTCCCATGTTTATCACTCTAGGAATTGTTTCCCCCACCCCCATTCTGCTCACATCATTAATGTGAATTAGCCTGTGAGCTCCCAAAGGCTGATTGTTGCCCACTTGGAGAAGGAAGAATCTAATATTGTGAATTCAGCTCACCAAGCCTTTCATGCCTTTCTTCTAAAACTGATGGGGATCATTCTTCCTGGTCGTTCCCTCTCAGCAGTTACACTGAATGTATAAATTAAAATTTATAGACTTTAGAACTAGAAGAAAGGTTTGAGTTCATCTGTCCATAGTTCCCTAGTTGCAGGCTGCAACCATGACTAGGATCGTTGGGTTAATTAGGCTGAATAATAGCTAAAATTTATTGAATCCTTTCGTTGGGAGATAAATCCTTATAGTAGATTTAAAAACACTCCCACAGTCACATAGCTAGAATGCGGTACAGTTTGAATTAAAACTCAGATTATTGTAATGCAGAACCCCCACTTTTTCTAGTTAGGTGTCACGGTACGTGCTGATAATCCCAGTTTGGGAGACTGAGACAGGAGAGTGCAAACACTTTTATTTATTATTTATTTTGGCACTGAGAATGGAACTCAGGACCTCATGCTTGCCAGGCAGGCACTGTGCCGCTGAGTTGTATCTCTGGCCTAATTTTTAACATATTTATAAGCAATTTACTGAAAAATGCAGAATGAATATACTTTAGGATATCTCCTCTCAGAGATGTTTTCTAGAAAATTTATGAACAAACAATGACATCATAATTTTTATATTATTTCTACAGGTCTCCTGTACATGAGTATTTTTTCAAAGAATTTTCAAAATAATCTTACATGAATAGGATTTCTCTTCAGTGTGACTTATTTCACATATTGACAATACCCATTATACTGAAAGCTTTCTTCAGTGTGACTTATTTCACATATTGACAATACCCATTATACTGAAAGCTTTCCTACATTGCCTACATAGGCTTTGGGTCCAGTATGAGGCTTAGGGTCTCTGTTACCTGAATTTTTCCCTCCACATTTCTTACATACACAGATTTTATGTTTATAAAATAAAGACTGTACAGAGAATCATTTTCCAAAGTGCCTACATTCATAGGGTTTCTACCCTGTGTACGTAATTTCATGTATTCGATGGCATTTTTGTGTATCAAATGATTTTCCACATTGTTTACATACATAGTGTTTGTTTCTCCCCACTGTGAAGTTGTCTGTCCATGAAATGAAGACATATCAGCAAATTCTTTTGCACATTGCTTACACACGTAGGGTTTAGGAGGAGTATGGAAGATTGAAGTCATTGTGTGCAATTTAGTAATACCCTGTCTCAAAATTTAAAAACTAAACAAGCCAGGCATTACGATCCACATCTTTAATCCCAACACTCAGAAGGCTGAGGAAGGAGGATCACCAGTTTGAGGCCAGTCTCAGCTACATAGTGAATTCAAGGCCAGCCTGAACTATATAGTGAGGTCCTGTTAAAAAAAAAAAAAGAAAGAAAGAAAGAAAGAAAGAAAGAAAAGAAAAAGAAGGAAAAAAAGAAAAGAAGAGTTCAGGATGCAGCCCAAAGGCCCTAGATTTAATTCCAATATCATACAATCACATAAAACACCTTGATTCATTGCAGTGAGGTTACAGAATACCTTAAATGTATCAACAGACAAGAATGAGCAGTAAATTGGGTATGATGGTGTATACCTGTGATCTCAGGCACTCAGGAGGTAGAGGCAGGAGGATAGTTGCAAATTCAAAAACAGCCTGGGCTACAAAGTGAGTTTGAGAAAAGCCTAAACTGCATAGTGAGACTATGTCTCAAAAAAAAAAAAAAAAAAAAGAAAAAGAAAACAAAACAAAACAAAACAAAAAGAAAAGGCAAGAAAGAAAGAAGCAATCTGTGAAACAGAGGAGACACTCAGTAAAATAATAATGAATGCCTGGTAGTAGGAAGCAGAGGACAGGAAGAACACAATTATAACTGCAGTGACTATTGATTATTTTCTATCATGTATTCATTTGTGCTCTCAGGCTTTGTCTCCCTCCCTACATGAATATTTTAACATATCAGGCATACATTTGCATATACTAATGCACTTGATCCCCACTATCACCTTGTGAATAAGGTATTATTTTTACTTCACTATAGATTTTTTTTAAAACCTCAAAGGAAGGCTAAGATCTGTAAGTGCTGAGAGAGAGAGATGAAGAAGAAAAGAAGAAGAAGAAGAGAAGAAGAAGAAGAAGAAGAAGAAGAAGAAGAAGAAGAAGAAGAAGAAGAAGAAGAAGAAAAAGAAGAAGGAGAAGAAGAAGAAAAAGAAGTTGTTTATTGCATGAATTCAGCTGCTTTTTCTCTCCCAAGAGCATCAAGTGATGCCTCAATTGATCACCACACCTGGCAGGGGAGAAGACTTCTGCTAATCAAAATCAGGACAGATCAAATAGGATTCTAGTGTTTTAACATACAGTAGGGAATAATTCCTAATGTAGCTGACAGTAGCCAGAACATTTCTGTCTCAGAGAGAGGTCACTAAAGCCAGACACTGAAACACAAATACTATTACCTGTTAGATGAGCAAGTGATTTAGCCTCTTATGCGCTATAATAAGATATACCATACATTTCAACCTACTTGACCAGAGTTATAAGTAGAAATTCACAGCATGTTTGTAGAGCATGTTGAAATTGCAAATTCTTTGTTATACCACCGGTGATTTAGAGGAGTGACAGCACCTGATATCAAGTCTTACTATAAAGCCACAATAATCAAAATATAGTATTGATGAAAGAATAGCCAAAAAAGAGAAATAGAATTGATAACTCAGAAATAAACCCACATAAATATAGTCAACCAATATTTGGCAAATAAGGAAAGGTAATTCAATGGAAAAAGAGTAGTCATTTTAATAAATGGTGTTAGAACAACTGGACATGTACATTATAAATAAATAAATTAAAGATTATAGGCTGGATGTTTGTACCCTTTCTCTAATTCATATGAATAAGTGCTAATCCTCAAATTGGTAATTGAGAAGTTTCAGAGATGATTAGGTTATAAGGAGAGAGCCTCCGCAAATAGGATTAGTGCCCTTACCACAGAGACCCTAGAGAGCTCTTTTGCTCCTTTCTGTTAAGCAAAAACTAGCAAATGGATGGAAGTCTATGAATTTGGAACTTCACCGTATTCCAAATTTGCCACTGTTGGTCTTGGATTTCCACCCTCCTGTGAGAAATAAATTTCTATGGTTTATAAGCCATCCAGACTATTTTTACTGTTTTTATTATAGTAACCAAATAGATTAAGACATCTAAACACTGAAATTAAACCTTTAATGAAATTTAACACAAAATGGATAATAATTGTGAACGTAAAATGCAAAGTTAAGATATCATAGAAGATCTTTTTTTTTTTTTTTTTTTTTGTCTTTTCCCTTTTTTATCGGTACCGGGGATTGAACTCACGACTGCCTGCTTGCAAGGCAGGTGCTTATGCCGCTGAGCTAAATCCCCAGCCCCTAGATATCATAGAAGAAAACTTGGATGACATTGAATTGATGAGTTTTTAGCTGCATGAAAGAAAATATTGGGAAAGGCATGGTAGAGAAGATTTTGAATGCTACCAATGTAAATAAATTATGTATATATGTATGTATGTATGTATCCATCTGAAGCAACAAGTAAGCATACCAATTACTTGATCTGATTATTATACCTTATATACATATATTGAAATCTCAAACGGTATCCCTAAAATATGTACCATTATTATGTGTCTATTCATTCATTCATTCATTCATTCATTGAGACAGGGTCTCACTAGGTAGTTCAGGCTAGCCTTGAACTTACTATGTAGTCCAAGCTGTCTTTAAATTAACAACAATCTTCCTGCCTCAGCCTCTGAGGTGCTGGGATTACAGGCCTCTACCACCAGGTCTGGCTCTATGTGCCAATTTTAAAATACTTTAATTTGGAGGACAAGGTAGCACATTCCTGTAATTCCAACACTCTGAGAGCCTATAATAGGAGAATCAAAAGTTTTAAACAAGCCTGGGTAATTGACTAACACAGCAAGACTCTGTCTCAAAATTTAAAGCAATTGTGCAGAGTGTACACAACTGTAATCTCAGCTGAGACAGGAGGATCATTGCAAGTACCAGCCTGGGCTACAAAGTGAGCTAAAGGCCAGCCTGAACTGCATAGTGAGACCTGTCTCAGAAAGACGAAAAAAAAAAAAAAAAAAAGAATTTAAAAAGGCTGGGAATGCCTTTTTGTGTGAAAGACCTGGTATCTTAAAATATAATAATAATAATTGTAATAGTAACAATAAATTTCTAAAGATAAAATAATTTCAAACATTAAGAAGCAAACATTTTCTCAACACAGAACACACACACACATACACACACACACACACACGCACACACACACACACACACACACACACACACACACGCGCGCGCGCGCGCACACACACACACAAAATGAAGCCACATGCCGGTAATCCTAGCTACTTGATTAACTGAGGCAGGAGGAAGACAAGTTCAAGGCCAGTTTGGGAACTAAGCCAGAGCCTGTGTCAAATTAAAAATTTATGCCAAGTGTGGCAATGCACATCTATAGTCTCAATACTCTGAGTGGCTGAGGCAGGAGGATGGCCAGTTTTAGCTCAGTCTGTGCTACAGTAATGACTTAGTAAGACCTTTCTCAAAATTTTAAGTTTTAAAAATTAAAAGAGGATCAGAAGGCCAAGTGCAGTGGCACACACCTGTAGTCCAGGAAGTTGGAAGGCTGAGACAGAGGGATTGCTACAAGTTTGTGCCCAAGCTGGGCATTACAGTGTGTTCAAGTCCAGCCTGAACTGCATATAGTAAGACTGTCTCAACAACAACAACAAAAGCCAAGCATGGTGGTGGTCACCTGTAATATCAGCATTCAGGGGCTGAGATAGGAGGATTGCTATGAGTTTGAGCTGGGCTACATAGTGAGTTCAAGGTCAGCCTGAACTATACAATGAAACCCTGCCTTAAAAAAAAAATACCGGGGCTGGGGATTTAGCTCAGCGGCATAAGCGCCTGCCTTGCAAGCAGGCAGTCGTGAGTTCGATACCTGGTACCAATAAAAAGGAAAAAGACAAAAAAAAAAAAAAAAAAACCTAGGGGTGTAACTTAGCATGAAATCCTCAATACCACAGAAACAAAAAATAAATGGGTCAGGATGTATGCCAGTGGTAGAATGCTAGCCTAACATGCGCAAGGGCCTAGATTCCATCCCCAGCACCCCAATAAAACAAAACAAACTAAAAATTCAGAAGAAAATGAAAAGACAAGACACAGAGTGGGACAAAAGGCTTACAATAATAAAACAGATAATTTATGCAAAAGACCTGAACTAAATAATCCTTTGAAGAAAATACTATACAAAGACCAAATAAACATACAGGAAGGTGCTGTACATCATATGTCATCAAGAAAGTAAAACTTAAAATGAGGTCTCAAAACATGATTTTTACAGTGGCAAAAGAGACCAAAGGGCAAGAAGGATGTGGAGCAACACCTCTCATTCTTCACAGCAGGGAATATGAAAAGGTGACAGCCACTTTGGAAGACAGTTGGCAGGTTCTTACAAAGCTAAAAGTAGTCTCACCATACGATCTTGCTTTCATACACCTAAGTATTTACTGCACTGAATTTACGTCCACACAAAAATCTGCACATGAATGCTTATATCAGCTTTATTCATAATTGCCAAAAACTGGAAGCAACCAAGATGTCTTTCAAAGGGTAAATGAATAGACAAAAACTCACAAAAACCCTACAATGGAATATTACTCATGATGAATGTGCTATTAGGCCACAAAAAGATATGGAGGAAACAAATAGAATTGTCGTAGGAAAGAAGCCAGTCTGGGAAAAAATGCACTATTGTATGATTACCACTACATGACTTTCTGGAAAAAGCAAACCTACAGAGATAGTGAAAAGATCAATGGTTGCCAAGGGTTTAGGGAAAGAGGAAAGGAGTAAATTTTTAGGACGGTTAAACTATATTATATATTATCATGGTCGATATATGATATGTGTGTGTCAAATCCATATTGCTGACAACACAGTAAGCCATAATAAATCCGGACTCCAGGTAATAACAATGTACTACTATTGGTTCAATTATTGCAAATACACACACACACACACACACACACACACACACACACATATACACACACACATATATGTATGTCTTTTTGAGACAGGGTCTCACTATGCAGCTCAGACTAGCCTTGAGCTAACTTTGTAGCCCAGGTTGGTCTTGAACTTGCAAATATCTTCCTGCCTCAGCCTCCTGAGTGCTGGGATTACAGGCATGTGCCACCACACCTGGCCAAATACATCTTTGTAATGAAATATTTTAATAGTAGGGAAACAGAGGTTAGGAGTATAGCTTGTGGTAAACTGCTTGCTTAGCATGTGTTAAAGCACTAGATTCAATTCTTAGCACATGCGAACATGCACACACACATACACAATCTGTGAGGAAGGAAAGCGGAAATTGGATATATGAGAACCCTATATTATCTGCTCAATATTTAGTAATAGTAAAACTGCTCTAAAAACAAGTCCTTTTAATTAAAACAATGAAGAAGCTTTTGCATTCTGGGAAATTCTCTCTCTCTCTCTCTCTCTCTCTCTCTCTCCTTCAATGTGTTACTGAGGACTGAACTCAGAGCCTTCATACTGAGCTATATCAGCAGCCCATATTTAACTTTTGAGACCAGGTCTTTCTAAATCATTAAAGTACCCAGACTGAACCAACTGGAGATCCTCCTGCCTTGGCCTCCCAAGTATCCTTGTCTCTCTCTCTCTCTCTCCCTCTCCCTCTCCCTCTCCCTCTCGCTCTCTCTCTTTCTCCCTCTCTCCCTCTCTCTCTAACTGCATTTTAATACTTATAAACAGGGGAAAACTGGGCTACTTTACATGCTACTAAAATAGAAAGACAAACCACAAAGGTGAATATTTGAGCACATAAATGAAAACAGACACATATAAATTTACAAAATCTTTAATACACATTCATTCACAAAATCTGAAGAATGACTATAAATCAATAAAGAAAAGATGGCACAATAAAAGATGGGCAAGATACCTGAACAGATGTTACTGACAGAGAAAATGCAGATGGTCATTAAACACATGAAAAGTTGCTCAGTCATCAGAGAAATGCAAATTAAAAGCACAATAAGATCTAAGTACTCACCTAAGATATAAAATATTGGGGCTAGGGACGTGGCTCAGTGATAGAGTGCATGCTTAGCATGGGGAGGCCCTATGTTTGATCTTTGGCATCACAAATACTAATGAAATAAAATACTTACATTACCAAATTATGGTGAGATTGTGAATAACTGGAATGTTTATTCACTACGGATAAGAATATAAAGTAAGGGTTGGGGATATAGGTCAGCAGCATAAGCATCTGCCTGGCAAGTGCAAGGTCGTGAATTTGACCACCAGTTCCAAAAAAAAAATTTTTTTTAAGAATATAAGATAGTGTGACTATTTTGCAGAACCATTTGACTATATCAGATAAAGTAGAACATAATATATATTATTTCCACTCTAACTAAATGGTAAACATATTTTCATATGTACACCAAGATATTACAAGAATATTTGTAAGGGCCAACAAAACCATAACAACCAAAAACTGAAGACAACACCAATGACCACAGATAGGATGGATGAATGGTGCTGTTCCTCATCCAGTAACATACTATGTAGTAAAGAGAAGACGCCAACTACAACCCCAAGCAATAAGCTAGAAAAATCTTACAAACATAACTTGGAAAGATGTCAGGCATGTTATATGATTCCATTTTAAATTTATTCTCATTTCCCTACTTACCTAGCTTATTTAACAGCGATGCCATACACTACCTAGCAAAGACATGTTTACTCATCTTGTCTAATCTATCCTAGTACTGATAAACACTAATGTACATCCAGAGTCTTCTGCTGTTTTAAACAATGCTGCAAAGGGACTGATTTCATGCAACTTTCCAAACTAGGCAACCTTGAAAGACAAACTAATCATTTACATACTGCACAGATAAATATCTTGTTTCTAGGAAATAGCATGTGACGTCAACTAATATTTGGTTTCAGAAGTTCAGTTCACGTTCAACAGCATAAACAAAGCCTTGGCAGTAGGACAGTGTGGCAGACACGCACAAATAAAGGGACAATCTTGGCTCCAGTCAGATTTCCCAGAGAAATCACTTTGAGTAGGAGAGGTGAGGGCTAGTGAAATGAGCTGGAAGGCCTGACCGGAGCCGCGGGAGACAGGAGACCAAACTCGAGCAGGATCAGCTCTCAAACTTTATTATGTACAGCGAACCGGACCTAACAAGGTCCGCCACCCTCAACGTTGGTTCCTCTTCCGCCGTTGGGGGCAGGAACAACCTCTTATAAGGGGAAGCAGTATCCAATCACAGAGAAGCGCGCCTAACAAGCTGATAGGCTAGCGTCACGGGTAACTGGGCAGATATGACAATTTGGCGGGCTTGTTCAGGCCGGGAAGAACCCGGAAGCAGGAAATGGGCGCCATCTCAGGCGGCTTCCCACATCTCCCCCTTTTTTATTTATTAAAATAGGATGGTCTGTGGGTCCCTCCAAGGTGTCTATGACCTTGTTGCTGTTAGACACCTAGGAGTGGGCCTACCTTGTAGGCCGAGGCATGAAAGAATGTAGAGGTCTATACCCTGCTGTGCATCACCCTGTTTTGTGCATATCCTTGCGCCAGGACCATGCTCAAGGTGAGTGGTTCATTTTTTTCGCAGGGCCAGGCTTTTGTGAACCGAACCTGGATGCATATAGACATTCATTCCTGCCTTCCCCCCAACCTTTGGGGCGGATGGCACTGCAGTACCCTTGGTCTCGCATCTCAATGCCAATAATTTGACTCCGGGAGGGACCCCTGGCCTTATAGGCCATGTATATCTGAGTGGAGCCTGTCTTAGGTTGACCGGGAGGGCTTTTCCCGTCTTACCCGTCATTGGCTTGCCCACTCAGCTCTTATAGCTGATGTTCTGCAATGTGAAGGAGATATGCGGCGGCCTGCTGGCCTGATGGGCCACCTGCTGCCATTTGCATGGCTGCCATAGCTGTGATCTTAACCTGCTGCTGAGTTTGTATGAGGCGATCTAACAAGCATTTAATAACCACAAGCCCTACTAGGATAGCCATGGCAATTAGCATAATCAAGGACTGTTTGATTGATGGTGTAAACCCTGGGTGAGGCGGGCGAGGTCGCCGAAAAAGGTGCCAATGTGGGCGGGTGGTGCCAAGGACCCCAAAGATATTGTGGTGGTTCTGTGGAATCTGAGCACATCACAGGGGTGATTAATAGGAACCCACAGAATAGAAAAAGCTCCAAACCAGACATTTTAGTTTGTAGATGGTCTCGGGCGCTGAGCGTCGGTCCCAGAAGGGTCGAGTTGACTTGTGTCCGCGGGCTTATCTTCCTGTGCTTTATCAGGAACTGGTGGGGAGTTTACTGCTCGCGTCAATCTTTCCGGGACCCACAGCGGTTCGCAGCCTGGTTCCTGTGGGAAGACACAAACCGCACCTCGGGTCCAACTAACCACTGGATCCGGGCCCATCCATTGTCCTGTAAGGACATCTTTCCATCTCACCAGCCCTTTGTCGGCCGGGGACGGGTTATTGTGCTCCATGGCAGGGGAATGATTATTGTGATTAAGGTTTAAAAAATTTATGGTAAAGAGTGCCAATGATATTCTTCCTTTGGGCGTTAGGCCGTGGCCACCCAATTCACGGCACAGGCGTGTCCACTCTTCTAAGGACCTATTTTTGTTAGTTCTTAGGACATCACGGCACTCCTTAGTGCACTGTTCAAAAATCAATTGTTTTATGAGAGGGTGAGCCGCCTCAGCATCTGGAAAAATCCTGTTAGCGGCCTCAAGCATGCGGGCCACAAAGTCTGAAAATGGCTCTCCCTGCCCTTGTATAATTTTTGTAAGGTGACCCGTATGTTCTCCCTTTCCAGCCAGCCGTCTCCAGGCCTGGAGGCCACAGCGGCTAATTTGTTCATAAACCTGGCGAGGGTATTGAGTTTGATCTTCCTCAAAGGCTCCTCGCCCTAATAGCATATCCCTGTTCCATTTTTTCTGGTTATTTTCCCTGTTGGCTGCCGCCTGCTCTACACAGAATCCGGGGGAGAGGCAGGCGCGTGCCAGTTGGGTCCAATCTCCAGGAGTTAAAAGCAGACCTGCCAATGCCTCTAAAAGCGCCATGGTAAATGGCGCATTGGGCCCATAAGCTGAAACTGCGTCCTTGATAGCTTTAAGTTGTTTAATTTCTAAGGGCTCATAATATCCTCCTCCTCCCCTGCCTCCTACTTGTACCGGGAATGCATGGAGACCGGGACACTCAAAGGGAAGCCGCGACCATACCCTCTGGTGGAAGGAACGTCCTCCTCCCTCCCCAGATGGGGGCGCAGAAGGCAACCCAGGAAGTAGCTCTCCCTCTAACCAGGGCGGTGCCATAGGTTGTGGTGGCAGCCCAGGGAGCAACTCCTCTTCCGGCCACGGCGGTGCAGTGGGGCCTGGAGCCCTGAAGGGAGCGACCATGGGTCGAGAACTTGCCAAAGGGCGGAAGGGCTTAAGCTCCTCCCGTAAGGCGGAGTAGCTCGGGCAGGGTGGTGTTTGGTTCCCCTTTTTATCTTCCCGAGCCCTAAGTTCCTCTTTTAACGGTGTAGGAGGGTCATGCTTAGCAAAGACGACCTCCTCTTCTGAGCCTTCCAAATCCGAATCAGAATTAGAGCCCTGAGGGTCCTCCGGAGACCCACAATCGGCAGTGGCTCCGGGCTCCTCTGAGCATTCCGATCGAGCTCAAAAGCCTGTCGGGCTGTATTAGCGAAGCGAAAGCAAAACAGATGCAAAGGGAAAAGAAAAGAAAAAAAAAAACCCAGCGTCCACTCGTGTGGCGCTCAAAATCTGTTAGGTGCGTCCACCCAACCCAGGTGACCCAGTACTCACCTGTCCCGGGAACCGCTGTATCTCACGTAGCTGATCAGGGTGAAGAGAAGAGGCGCTCGCGGCCTTCCGTTGTTATTGAGCCAGGTCCTCCGTCGTACCGCAGGCGACAGCAATCGCACCTCCCGGCCGAAGAGGCACGTCGCTGAGTCTTTTACCTTTTTCCCCGTACGGGCCACCAGATGACCGGAGCCGCAGGAGACAGGAGACCAAACTCGAGCAGGATCAGCTCTCAAACTTTATTATGTACAGCGAACCGGACCTAACAAGGTCCGCCACCCTCAACGTTGGTTCCTCTTCCGCCGTTGGGGGCAGGAACAACCTCTTATAAGGGGAAGCAGTATCCAATCACAGAGAAGCGCGCCTAACAAGCTGATAGGCTAGCGTCACGGGTAACTGGGCAGATATGACAATTTGGCGGGCTTGTTCAGGCCGGGAAGAACCCGGAAGCAGGAAATGGGCGCCATCTCAGGCGGCTTCCCACAAAGGCCCAGTTGAGAGGCTGAGACTACATCACACAGGCACTGCCGTGACTTGAAAATGCTTGATCAAGGGAAATGCGTTTAGTCATCAGCAAACAATAAACGTGCACTCAGCGGCTGAACTAGGTAGGTATCAGGCTAAAACAGCAAAATTGTGCTAAAAACACATAATGCTTTGAGAAAGATAAATATAAATGTGGTCAAAGCAAGGCATTTGTTGTGTTTTGCAGAGGTTTATGGACAACTTCCCACAGGAAGGAACAACTAACTCTCTTCTAGAGGAAGGAAGCCAGAGAGGTTCAGGTGAGCCTGGTGTTTGACAGTCAGAAAAGTTAGGCATGATACAATATCAGAGCCTGAAAGCTGACATTCAAGAAGTAGCTCCCTCTTAGGTGAGAAATGGAGGAGATCTGGGATAAGAGAAGGTAGGAGATTTGTTACTTTTCATTCTGAATCAAACTTTTGGTACTTTGAATTTTGGGAGTGTATTAGGACATTGCCCAAAGTTCAACAGCAATGCCTGTGTTACTATATCTTGTGCTTTTAACCATTTTGCTAGGCCTCTTCCCAAATAATAATTCCAAGTCTTTCCCATTAGGTAAATAAAGCAAAGAGGGGCTGGGGATATAGCTCAGCAGCATAAACACCTGCTGGATAAGCACAAGGTCCTGAGTTCAATTCCTGGTACAAAAAAAAGACAAGACAAGAAAAGTGAATGAGATTTGGTGCCGCAGACTTCCCTAAAGGACTAAGCTCAAACAGAATTGCAAGTTTGAATCCTGAACCATTGAAGGAGGATAACAGAGAGGATCAACCAGAGCCCTGTGGAGGTCTATTGGTTTGGGGAGGAAAATGATGAGATTGTGGGAAGAGTGATCAGAAATTTGGCAGAAATAATTACACAGAGTTATCCTGTAGACCAGTGGTGGTGAACCTTTGGTATGAGAGTTACTGTGATTTTCTTCTAGTGGAAACCAGACTTTTTTGTTTGTTTGTTTTGGTACCAGAGATTGAACTCACAACCTTGCACTTGCCAGGCAGGAATTAGTGCCACTGAGGTAAATTCCCAGCTCCTGTGTTTTTCTTTTAAGACAAAAGATGTTAATGTATGGATTGATTTTTTTTCCAAACTAAAACCTCAATATTCAGGTTAAATTACAGTCTTGGCACCTTACAATAAGTGGGTTTTGAGTTGCAGTTTGGGCTCTTGTCTCTAAAAAATTATCCACCCCTGCTGTAGATTAATCTGCAAGACCCTTTTCAGGAGATCTGCAAAGACAAAGCCATATCTGTAGTAGCCCTAAATAGTTGTCTTTCTCGCTGTCACTCTCTCATAAGTCACAGCTGAGTTTTCTAGGCACAAACTGTAATAATGAAATCAATGGCTAATGATATGTGTGTTTGTGTATGTATTCTAGTATCTAAAAATGTATGTTTTACACTGGGTTTGGTGGCACATAGTGTAATCTTAGAAGACAGAAGGAGGAGGAGCAAATTCAAGCCCAGCCTTGAGTCTTGTCTCCAAAAGAAAATAAAACATTTAATTTCTTTCTTTTTTCCTTCTTTCTTTTTGTTTTGTGGTGCTAGAAATTAAACATGGAGCCTTAGGCATAGTAAGCAAGTGGTCTACTAGTGAGCTACATTTCAGGCCCCTCATCTTAATTTATAATAGATGAAATCTACAAAAGAAATGTGGTATGGTGGTACACATAATCCCAGCACTCTGGGAGGCTGAGACAGGAGGAAGACAAATTCAGGCCCAGTTTAAACAAATTAGTGACTTAGTGAGATCCTGCCTTGCAATAAAAATTTTAAAAAGGGCTGGTGTATAGCTCAGTGCAAAGACCCTCAGTTCAATCCTCAGTACCAGCAAGAAAAAGTAACAAACAGCAGCACCCACAACAAATAACAAAGCCTACAAAAACAAGTTTTGGGAGGGTTCTCAATGTTTTTTAACATTGCAAAGGAGTTCTGCTGGTCAATAACATTCAAACTCCTTACAGATCTTTCAAAGGGAAATTTGCTTTATAAATGGTGACCCAGTAACTGCACGTATATGCAGATGTGTAATTGAATCAGAGCTTTGCAAGAAAGTACTCTGGTTCATTATTTAGGGGGTGCCAGGTGTTTTCTATTTCATTAAAAAAATTAAAATGCTGGAAACAACTCACTAAATTGATTTCATGATCCACTAATGGATAATAACCTGAAATTTGCAAAATGCTGCTCCAGGGTCTAGATGATTAGAAATATGGCAGAAAGCTGCAGCATAAGTAAGAAGAGCTGTTCTCAGCAGAATGTGATGTATCCTTTATTTGAATTGGGAGTGTAGGGCTGAGGGGTGTAACTTTGAGGAAAGGTGCTAACCCAGCATACTTAAGGCTCTGAGTTTAATCCTTGACAAGAAAAACAAAAACAAAACAACAAAAATAACCCAAAGAGGTTATTAGAAGAATCAGAAAAAACATAAGCAGGTAAAGTCTCTCCTTGTGTATTATAAAATGCTACAGAGACAGGAAGGCTTGTTGTCTTCTGCAAGAAGCTGATAGGAAAGTATAAAGATTACTAGCTGCTAAAGTTCATGTACTGGGTCCAGGGCTATAGCTCAGCAATACAGTGCCTGACTGGCAAGTGCAAGGTCCTAAGTGTGATTCCTGGCACCAAAAATGAAAAAAAATAAAATAAAGTTCACATATTGGAAAACTAATCCCTAAAGTCAGATGTGGGTGGTAATTAGAAGTCTGAGCACTTGGTTCATGATTAGGGTTAGATTAATTCATGAGAGAAAGATCCTTGTACTTTATAAGAAAAAGAGAAAAGAGCTGTAGATACGGGTAGCTCAATAGTAGAGTGTTTGTTGTTTGTCAGATTCTGGGTTTGCACCCCAGTCTGTGAGCCTCAGTTTCATGTATATGGAGTGAAGACAATACATGACTTAATGAGACCTTTATTTGTTTGACTGCTCGTTTGTTTGAGACAGGGTCACATTGTATATCCCAGGCTGGACCAAACTTGCAGGGATTCTCCTGCCTGGACTCCCAAGTGCTGGGATTACAAGCATGTACTACCACGCCTATCTGTGACACTGTATTTTAAAATAAAAATCACACTTTGAAGACTACAACTAGACCCGTGTTTATCACCATGCATTAAACTAAAGTCAAAATGGACCAAAGATCTAAATATTAAAACAAAAAACACTAAATCTACTGGAAGAGAAAGTAAGTAGAAATCTTGAAGACACTGGGGTAGGCAGAGAGTTCATAAGCAAAAACCAAACAGCACGCAAAGGACATCACAGAATCAACAACTGGGATCTCGTATAATTAAAAAAATTTTGCACCTCAAAAAAAATCACCAACAGAGTGAAAAGAAAACACACAAAGTGGGAAAAAAATTTTAGCCAACTGTCCCTCAGTCAAAGGACTTCTATCTAGGACATAGAAAGATTTGAAAAAACTCAGACCCCTCCCCTCAAATTCAAAGAACCAATCCGTAAATGAGCACTGGAGATTAATACACAATTCTCAGATGAAGAAATATAAATGGCAAATAAATGTATGAAAAATATTCAAGAAATGCAAATTAAAACAACACTGAGATTCCATCTCACCCCAGAAAGAATGGCTATTATCAAGAAATCAACCAGCTTGCCTGACAAGTGTGAGGTTTGATCCCCAGTACCAAAAAAAAAAAAAAAAAAAAAAAATCAACCAATAACAAATGCTGGTGGGGCTGTGGGGGAAAAAAGGAACCTTTTTCCACTGTTGGTGGGAGTGTAGACTGGTACAACCATTATGGAAATCAGTGTAGAGATTCCTCAAAAAACAAGGATTTGGCCGGACGCGGTGGCGCGCGCCTGTAGTCCCAGCTACTCGGGAGGCTGAGGTGGGAGGATCGCTTGAGTCCAGGAGTTCTGGGCTGCAGTGCGCTATGCCGATCGGGTGTCCGCACTAAGTTCGGCATCAATATGGTGACCTCCCGGGAGCGGGGGACCACCAGGTTGCCTAAGGAGGGGTGAACCGGCCCAGGTCGGAAACGGAGCAGGTCAAAACTCCCGTGCTGATCAGTAGTGGGATCGCGCCTGTGAATAGCCACTGCACTCCAGCCTGGGCAATATAGTGAGACCCTGTAAAAACAAAAAAACAAAAAAAAAAAAAAAAAACAAGGATTTGAGTTTCCATTTGACTCAGTCATTCTCCTTCTGGGTATTTTCCCAGATTAATTAAAAACATCATACCACAGCAATATATGCGCACCCATATTTATAGCAGCACAATTTGTAATAGCTAAGTCTTGCAAGCAACCCAAATGCCAATCAACTGAGGAATGGATTAAAAAGATGTGATATTTTATATAATGGAGTAGTACTCAGCTAAAAAGAAGGTTAAACTCAAAGTTTTTATAGGTAAATGGATGTAACTACAGTCCACACTCATAAGTGAAATAAACCAGATCCACATGTGTAAACATCATACTGTCTCCCTACTATAAGGAAATGAAAATGTAAATGAGACCCAAAATGGATATGGTAAAAGAGAAAGAAAAGAATAACTTGCCGGGGATTTAGCTCAGTGGCATAAGCCCCTGCCTGGCAAGTGCAAGGTCATGAGTTTGATCCCCGATTTTGCAAAAAAAAAAGAAAAGAAAAGAACAATTTGGAAGGGTGAAAGGATAAAAGAAGGGAAAAGGAAAAAACAAATTTTATATATATATATATGTATATATACACACACACACGAAAGATAACTAAGATAATTATACTAGTGATTTCTTAGTTCATTAAAAATGATTTGTGCTTATATTGTTTGATCAATTATAATAAAGACAAAATAAAATAAAAATTTTAAAAGGGCTGGAGACATAACTTAATGGCAGTGTTTGCCTAGCAAAGGTGTGGCTCTGGTTTCAATCCCTAGTACTACTTCCCCTAATTTATATAGAGATAGAAATATAGTGTCTTGCTGGATGTAGTGGCACATGCCTGTAGTCCCAGCATTTGGGAGACTGAGGCAGGAGGATCACAGTGAGTTCAAGACCAGCCTGTACTACAAAGTGAGACCTGTCTCTAAAAAACAAAAACAAAAACAAAACAAAACAACCCAAAACAACAACAAAAATATAGTATCTCCAGCAGGTGAGCCAGGAATAGAACCGGTCAGTATCTCCCGAGATCCAGCCATGTTGGAATTTAGGGCACTGAGCAAGAAAGCAACATGCCTCTCTTCCTGGCTGCAGCAGGCAAGCCAGGAAGAGAACCAGTCAGCATCTCTGTGAGCCTATGGGTGCATGGGCTGAGACTCAAACATCGCATCCTGCCCCCCAATCCTGGTTAGCAACTGGGGGCCAGAGGTCTGAGCATCTCTTAGGAGGATGACTGTATGCAGTATAGCAAGTATGGGGGATTTCCTTCTGCCTTCTCTTTGAAGATCAATATTATTTTCACGGTTTTGCTTTGTTCTGATTGTTTTGCTCTATTCAATATTCTGTTTTGATAGATTTTATAATGTTCTGTTTTTGGTTTGATTTTGCTACACCTCATTGAATGGACAAGTATTGTAAAGATAACAAGATATGCTATGGTACCTATTACTGTTATCCGGTATCCTGTTCTGAAGTTCTGTACCAATTTCACTGCATTGTTTTGATTGGCTTTGTTCTGTCTTTTCTGTTGTATTTTACTACCTTCAAAATAAAAAAAAGCATAAAAACATATAGTATCTCTATATCTATACATCTGGACTGATATCAGTGCCTACAAACGTCAAATAAACCTCTTTTCTTTATAAATAACCTAGGCTTGGGTAGTTTGTTAGAGCAGATTGAACTAATACAGGCACCACATTCCATAATGCCTGAGTCAAGCCGTGGAGATGCAGCAAAAGTTGCACCCAGCTTTGTAGGTTGGGTAATTATTTTTGGCAAAATTTCTGTGTGGGGTACTCTATTGCAGTCAGAATGGCTAATCCTTTATTATTGTCATAAAATGATATCCAAAATACCTCTTTCAATTACAAAAGTAAAGTTTCCAGGATTCCACTTCTATTTTACTTGAAAAAAAGGGACAAAGAGCCATTGCTCCTACCCTAACAATGAGGAAAAGGCAGTTATTCACAAAGTCAATTTTTTTCTTGAACTCTTCAGAGAGCTCAAGTTGCAAAGAAACCAAGTCAACTAAATTCTAGAGAGGTACATGCTTCTCAAAGATGTTTTGGAGCACGTGAATCATCACCTTTGTTATATCACAGGAAAAGCTAGCTACCATCCACACGAGTAAGAAGAAATCAGCTAAATTTTGAACACATTTTTAAAATTTTTATTTTACTTTTTTTGGAGACAGGGTCTCACTTGGCAGTTCAGGCTGGTTTTGAACTCACTATGTAGCCCAGCTAGCCTTAAATTCACAGCAATCCTCCTGTCTCAGACTCCCAAGAGCTGGAATTACAGGTGTGCACACCTGGCTTTGAACACGTTCTGAAAGCTTAAATGTATGCTACCACATCAGTTTGCTACAGTATAGATTGGGTTCCAGACACAGAGGACATTTGCAGTCACCCCAGGCTCTCTGTGAAGGATCTCCAGTTATTTTTGTTTGCAAGAAAAACTGGGGCTAAGGATCCCAGGGGCAAGGATGTGCGGGAGATAAGAAGCTGCTGTGAAAGAAGTATCAGAGAGCTCCACTAGTTTTTCCAGACCCTTCTTCCCAACAAGCAAAGGCCTCTTTTGTAGGGAAAGCAAACTGTCTCATGTCAGGTCTCGACAAAGATATTTTAATTCTAAGGCAGGCATAGAAGCAAAACCACCTGATCAGGGTGGTGATTGGGTAGGAAACACTCTCACCTTATGCTACAAAACCAGTGCAGTGAGAGGAGCTGTAGAAGCAAACCCCCTCCACCTCTCCATGAAGGACAAGAAACCACCTTGGCCCAGGTTCCTAGAGAACCCCAAGCCAACGTCTGCTAACACTGAGGTCCAAGCAAAACACAGGGTAGAATATGGCTGCCACAAAAGGGGTGGAATGCAGAGAGGTCAAGCCTGGGCCTGGAGACATAGAGCCTGCCTAAAACTGAAACTGGGGACATAGATCAGTGGTGGAGAGCATGCCAAGCATGCACAAGGCCCTGAGCTCAATTGCTAGCACAACAAAATGAAACAAAACATTACAAAACACTACATCACAGGAAGGCATGGTAGCCCCCTGGCCACTCTGGGGCCAAAGCAGGAGGACTTCAAGTTTGAGACCAGTCTGGGCAACTTACGAGACCCTGTCTCAAAATCAAATAAAAGCTAAGGGGGTCTGGGGACATAGCTCAGCTTTTCCTGGGAGCAAACTCCAGTACCACCACTACCACCATACAAACACACACACAGAGTGAAAAACATATCAAAACAGAAACACTTGATCGGGACAGTCTTCCTTAAGGAGCCCAGTACCAAGTCACAAGCCAGAAGGGAGACACAAGAGCATGAAAGGAAGCAGCTCTGCAGCGCAGGTGTGCAGAGGTGGCCAAAAGCTGACAAAGCAACAAAAATAGCTGGGAAAATCTGTTGTCAGCAGACTTCCTTCTTCAGGAGGGAATAGGATGGGGAGGCAGACTAGATCTGCGGAGAGTACTGAAAATGCTAGATAATAAGGTAAATGTGGAAAACATTTTAAAAATCTCTTTAAAATATAGTTAAAGTAAAAATAACAACATATTATGTCTGCTTTCTAACATTTAAGCAAAATGCATGACAGAGTGCAAAAGGCGGTGGGGAAGGAACCGGAAGGTTCCTACAGTGTATGGTTTAAGGTTCTAACAGTACGTGGAAATGGTATAACGCTTGAAGATTGATTGTGCTAACTGAAATACATATATTAAGTGTAATATACTATACTATATTTGCTAACATATAAATAAATATATATTTAGTAACATATATTAAATCCTAGGGTAGGCACTAAAAATTTTGAAAGACCTTATATTAATAATAGAGATAAAGGGGGAGTGAAAAAAAAAAAAAAAACAACCCTGTACAGAAGCAGGGAAAGATGAAAAAATGCAGATAGGCTTAAAAAAAGATGGAACTAATAAAAAACACATGCAAAATTTGTCATATTGGATTAAGAAAGCAAGACTCAAGCCAAGTAGAGTGGCACACATCTGCAATCCCAGCACTCTGAGGCAGGAGGATTGCAAGTTTGAGTCCAGCTGGGGCAACTTAGCAAGACCCTGTCTCAACATAAAAAATAAAAAGGGATTGGGGATGTAGCTCAGTGCAAAGGTTTTGGTTCAATGTGCGACACCAAGGAAACAAACAAACTGACACAAGGCTAAGTATCTCAATGACAGAATGTGAATTTAGCACACATAGGCCTGTCTCAAAAAAACAAACAAAAAATCAATAAATTAAAAAAAAGAAAAACTACACAATCCATAAATTACGACTAAAGATTTTTAACACACTTCTTTCATAATTGATAAAAGAACACTACCAAACAACTTGACTTATTTGACATTTAGAGAACATCTTAATATCCCACCACCAACAGCAAAATAGGTACATTCAATTCAAATGTACATGAAATATTCAGTGACACACACATGGGTTAGAAATGTAGCTTAGTTGTAGAACATTTCTCTAGTATTGCCAATAAGCCTAGGGTTCTTTTGCTCAGTTCAGATGGAAATCATGAATTGGCAAAGCTCTATGAGTATCTCAATGTCATCAGATGACACCAGGTAATGCTGACACAGCCAACTGCTGGTTACTGCCATTGCCAGCTATGGCCATCCGACGCCAGCTTGTGTCAGCCACCATAGGTCTACTCTACAGGATATTGCTTTCTTAAGCTCTTTAGCAGCTCTGAGTATTTATTGTTCTTTCTTTGGAAACCATTACTCTGTTTGCACTACTCAGGGTAAAATAATCCCAAATTGACTCACAGGACTTTTTGACACCCAGACCACCACAGATATAAATTATGAGAATACTAACAAAGGTCTTTAACATTCATCTTTCCCCTGTGGCACAGGTGAGTCAGTACCCCAAGACTAACCAGGTTGGGGATTATTGGTTATATGCCAACTGCGGGCCTGTTTCAGTGAGGGGCAGAGCTAAAAGTTTGCTGTGAATGTTGAGTATACAAACAAGGAGCTCAGATCCCTCCCTTTCTAATATTAATCAATCCAGGGTGCTCCTCTCTTCTTTAAAAAGAAAAGAGTATCATCTGAAGTGACAGGAGAGGGGCAGGGGCGCTTGCCTGGCTGGGCTCATTGGAGTGTAGAATGGCAGTTTGATAGCCTAGGAGGACACTGAAGCAAGGTATCCCAATCCATTGCAGGGAGACAGGAGAGAAAGGAAGCCAGGGGAAGGAGCAAACAGCTGTGGGTAATAACACATTCACTCCAGCAGGAACAGGGGAAGATGAAGGGCTTGTCCTGTTTCCATTGCATGTACCAGTCCCCAGGTTTGATTCCTAGCAGGGAAGGAAAAAGAGGGAGGGGAACACTATACTCTGGGCCATAAAACAAATTAAATGACACACTTCAGCTAAATAACCAAAGAGGAAGTCAGAAAGAAAACTAGAAAATATTTTGAATTGAATAACCTCAATAATGAACTCTGTAGAACACAGTTTAAAGCAATGCTTAGGAGAAACTTTGTAGCATCAAGCCTGAAAAATCAAAAAAATTAATAATCTTAGCTTTTACCTTTAAGAAACTGAAAAGAGAAGGCAGGCACATGCTTGTAATCCCAGCTACTCACAAGGCTAAGGGAGGAGAATCACAATTTTTAGAACAGCCAGGCAATTTAGGATGACCATGTCTCAAAATTAAAAGAATGAAAAATAGGCTGGAGATGTAACTCAGTGTAAAGGCTCTGAGAGGGAGAAAGAAAGGAAAAGGGATTAGGTCACAATAACTCTGCCCTTACAAATGGGTTAATGCCATTATGATGGAAGTGAGTTAATTGTTGTGGAACTGGGTTACTGATAAAAGGGTAATGTTGGTCTTCTTTCCTTTTCTCGTCTCTTTTTTAAAATTTTATTTTATTTTTTTCTGGTACTAGAGATCAAACTCACGATCTCACTCTCACCCCGGACCTATTTTATTTTGTTTTTTTGAGACAGGCCTTGAATTCACTATGTAACCCAGGCTCACCTTGAACTCACAGTGATCTGCTTCAACTCCCAAGTGCTGGGATTATAGCTGTGCACCACCATGCCCAGCTTGTTTAATATGATCTTATTAAATTTACTTAATAGTTCTAGGAGCTCCTCATTTTTTTTAAAGGTAGGATCTATGTAGTTCAGGTTGGCCTTGAATTCACTATGTAGCCCAGGGTGGCCTTTGAACTTGTGGTGATCCTTCTGCATCAGTATCTCAGATGCAATGCTGGGATTACAGGTGTGACCCACCACACCTGGTTGCTTTTTTCTTCTTTTTGTATCTTTAGTAGTTTTTTAATAGTTTTTGTGTGTGTGTGGGGGGGTGTTTTTCTAGTAATAGTCATGCCCACTGTGAAGATGGTTGTACTTCTTCCTATTCAACCTATATTCCATCTACCTGTTTGTTTTTACAATACCAGAGATAGAACCCAGGGGCATTCAACCTCTAAGCAACATCCCAAATATATAAAAATATATTTTGGAGTGGGGCCTTGCTAAATTGCCCAGGTGGGACTAAAAGTTGTAGTCATCTTGTTTCAGTGTGTTTATTTTTCTTGCTTTATTTTACTGGCTAGTATTTCCAGTAGAAGACCGAATACATGCAGTAAGAGCAGACATCCTAATTTCTTCCCAATCATACATGGAAATTATTTAGTCCTTTACTAACACTCAGTCTGGGTGTAGTGGCACACACCTATAATCCCAGAATTTAGTGAGTGCAAGGCCAACCTGAGCTATGAAGTGAGTTCAAGGCAAGCTTGAATTGGGTAGGGAAACTCTGTCTCAGGAAGACCAAAAAAAGCCCGAGGTTTAGCTCAGTGGCATAAGTGCCTGCCTGCAAATGTGAAGTCTTGAGATCGATTCCTGGTACCAAAAAAAAAAAAAAAAAAAGATTATAGCAAATGAAATCACCATATAAAATATCTACTCACATTTCTACATTCTAATAATTAACAGTTAGAAATTGAAACTTTTTTTGTACTAGAAGTTGAACCCAGTACCTTTGCACTGAGCTACATCCCTAGCCCTTTGTTCTATTTTATTTTGAGGGTCTTGCTAATCACCAAATTGCACAGGCTGGACTTGAGTTTGCCATCCTCCTGCCTCAGCCTCCCAGAGCACTAGGATTGCAAGTGTATATCGTCACCACATCTGGTGGAAATTGAGTTTATTTATTTAATTTTTCTTTTGTCTTTTTGAGGCAGGGTCTTGCTATGCAGTTCAGGATGGCCTTGAGCTCACTTTGTAGCCCAGGCTGGTCTCAAACTCACAATGATCCCCCTGCCTCAGCCTCCCAAGTGCTGGGATTACAGGCGTGAGCCACCACACCCAGCTGAGTTTATTTATTTGACTAGGGACCCAACCCATGGCTTTTGCACTGACCTGCATCCCTAGCCTTTATTTATTTTTTATTTTGAGGGGGACCTACAAAGGATTAAGATGTGTCATGTGGGCTGGGGATTTAGCTCAGCGGCATAAGCACCTCCCTTGCAAGCACCTGGTTGTACATTCAATCCCTGATACCAGTAAAAAAAAAAAAAGATGTGTCATGTATATGTACCAACCCCCATGATGAATGTAACCATTCGTGTACTAATAAAAATAGAAATTAAGAAAGAAAATAGGGGCCAGGGATTTGGCTCAGCAGCATAAGTGCCTGCTTGGCAAGTGCAAGGTCATGAGTTCAATCCCTGGTACCTTGCAGAGAGCCAGGCGTGGTGGCTCACGCCTGTAATCCCAGCACTTGGGAGGCAGAGGCGGGAGGATCCTTGTGAGTTCGAGACCAGCCTGGGCTACAAAGTGAGGTCAAGGCCAGCCTGAAGTGCATAGCAAGACCCTGTCTCAAAAAAAGACAAAAAAAAAAAAAAAAAAAAAAAGAGAGAGAGAAAATACTAGCAAGTCTGATAAAGCAGTTGTGTCTATATTATATAAAAAGTAGAGAACTCTCAAAACTCAAGTTGGCATTGCTACTTGCCAGACACTGTGCTGGAGACTGGGAGTGTGGGAGTGAGACAACACAGGTTGCCTCTCCATGTGGGTGGCTGAGACATAGATTTTATTTTTATTTTTTATTTTTAAAGGGGAGGCATTATAGCTTGAAAAGTGTTGGGAAGTGCAAGGGATGATAGAGACCTGGAAGAGATTCCCTAGCCTCAAACAGAGGATCAAGAAGAAAGATCTATCCAGGAGTAACATTTGAACCCAGGCTTCCCAGGAAGATCCACAATACAAACACGTTATTTTAGTTGACTTGCATATACCAATTCCCACATGACACAAACCTCTCTAAACCCTTGCTGCTTAAAATGTACCCTGGGGTCAGCAGCAATGGCATCACAGGAGCTTATTAAAATTCAGAAACTGGGGCTGGGGATTTAGCTCAG
The DNA here is from genome assembly GCF_034190915.1 of Cavia porcellus. Taxonomy (NCBI): domain Eukaryota; kingdom Metazoa; phylum Chordata; class Mammalia; order Rodentia; family Caviidae; genus Cavia; species Cavia porcellus. The sequence goes on along the minus strand of NW_026947508.1, from coordinate 20,668,090 downwards.
CGGCATAAGCGCCTACCTTGCAAGCAGGCAGTCGTGAGTTTGATTCCTGGTACCGATAAAAACGAAAACCACAAAAAAAAAAAAAAAAAAAAAAAAAAAAAGAAATTCAGGAACTGGGTGTGTCCCCAGCACTTGAGCAGTTGAGGCAGGAGAATCACTGCAAGTTCAAGTCTAGCCTGGCCTACATACTAAGACCTTATCTTGAAAAAAAAGAAAGAAAAAAGAAAAGAAACTCAGATTCACAAACTCTACCCTAGATCTGCTGAATAAGAAGCTGCATTTTAACTAGATGTATGTGCATATTTTAACACATTGTTCTAAACTACTTTGTTGGGAGAGCTGTGGTTTTTTGTAATTAGGATGTTAGGCCCATTGGAATATCAGCTCCATAGGCGGAAGATTTCTATCTGTCATATTCTCTTCTGTATCTCCCTTCCCCAGTGCTTGTATATGGTTGAATCTCAAGCTGAAAGTTGGAAAATCATATGTATTTAATCCTACACCCGCCAATGCTTGCAGAGAGGATCCACAGGATACTAAAGCTGGAAGTACCCTAAATACCATCCAGTGTTGTCCAATAGAACCATCTGCAACGGTGGAAGTGTTCTATATTTGTGCTGTCCAACGACAGCTACTATGTACAATTGTCTACCAAGATCTTGAAATGTGGAGAGTGTGACTGAGAAGTGAATTTTAAATTTTAACTAGTTTTAGCTTTAAATAATTTAAATTCAAATAGCCACATGTGACTAGTGGCTACAGTAGGGACAAACGAACCAGACTAACCCTCCATTTCATGGGCAGCAAGACTGAGGCTGGGAAAGATGTCTGACAGTGACTCAAATAAACCTACATCATGCACGGCTGGGAATGTGATTTAATGGGCATTAAAGGGTAGCTGCACTGGACATAGACAGACCTGTGTCTCTGGTACTGGCTCCAACACAAAAGCAGACAACTTGGATAACTGCTCTGGACCACCTGACATTTCTGCAAACGGAGTTTACCTTTCCTTGCCCTACAATCCCCTCTTCAGATTAGGAGGTTCTAAATAGGATACTAATTTGTGCGGTCTCCTCTCATAGTGCCACCTAGTGGTTCACTATGAACACCGCATCTCCTCCCGAATCAGATTCTTGGTCTGGGAGCAGAGAAACCCTTAGAACAATGGAACAGCCCCTTTTTGCGAGTGATATAATCATTAGATTCCCACTCTGACCTATGTCTTCGTATAAGAGCCCAAGGCTATTCCTGACCACTTCTCACCCCTTGCAGCCACAGAACCTGGACTTTGTCATGATATTCTGCACAGACCAGCCATACTTTCCAATTCAGAGTCCCTGTCCTTGTGTTTGAACCATTGCCATGATGGCCACCTCCTCTACCAGGCTCTCACTTTTATTTTTTTCTCTTTATCTGCACACAGCTCAGTTGATGTCTAAGAGATGTGCCAGCAGGTGGGAAGCCATGAGTCCCTCAACGTCAACCTGCTAGAAAGATCCCTGCTTCGAGGGTCCTAACAGCTCTGTGAACTTGTGTTTGTTAATTGTTCTGAGCCTCAGGTTGTAGAGAAAGATAAAATAGATGTAGCCTGTCTCTTGGGTAGTTTTGAGAATTAGAAATAGTATATGTAAAGTACTTAGTGCATTATAGGTGATCAGTAAGTGGAGGCTGCTTGTAATCCTAGCAAACACATGCATCTATTTGCTGGTCTCTAATATTGGAAACTTAGGGGATTTAGAGCAACAGGGGAAGATGCAACCCCAGCCAGCTTCCGCTCTGGCAGAGGAGAGTAGATCGCTGACAGCGGGGTCTGATAAAGTGCAGATGGCATGTAAGTGCCTGCGGGTGCTGCGGCAGTGTGGTGCCTGGGAAAAGAAGCCCCATCCTCACATCCACATAACACTTTGGTGTTTACAATATTCCTTAATATCTGTAGTTTTACTCATAACACGAAGTGGATACCATTAAAGTGATCATTTCTGGTTTACAGGTGGAAGTGAGACTCTCAAAGGAACCTCGAGCTGGCATCACTAGATGTGGCAGAAGTTGAGGTAAGGCTTGAGCTAGGGACATCGTGACTCAAGAGCCACCTTGTGTCCACTCCCCAGGAGTTCTAGACAGGTCCAAATTTGAGATGAGTCTAGAGATGAGAGGCATCGGCGAGCAGAGGAGGTGATTGAAATAGAGATACTCACCAGGGAAATGAACCCCTCCAGGATTGGGGAAATCCTGAATACATATTCTGAGGACTCCTAACCCAGCCTGGCAGGGTGGACCAGGTCTGGGAGAGGTTCCTGGAGAAAGTGGCCTCCAAGCTGAGACCTGAAGAATGTGCAGAAGTTGGACAGAGCTCCGAGGTAAAAGAAACATCTTGAGCTCATTTGGGGAACTACAAAAGGAAGCTTTGGCAGGATGGAGAAGGGCGTTGTAAGCCACATTAATAGTGTGGGTTTCTTCAAGGCGTCGAGGAGGACACAGTGAGATGTTCACCCAGGCATGGAGAGCTATGATAGACTGATCACTTGGATAGCAGTGTGGAGACAATGAATGGAAGTGACCAGTCCCCCAGCAAGGAGAGCTGACCGGGAGACTGCTGTCATGATCCAGGCAAGAGAAGATCACCTAGGAGAGAGGCTACAGCAGGGATTAGGAGACAGTTAAGAGGCAGAAAGGATTGAAGTTGGTAAGGAATTGAACACTGGGAGTGGTGAGGGTCAAGGGAATGGAAAGAAACAGAGAGGCTCATATAGGTGTCCCTGGTACTTTGTAGGTGACAAGTGACAAGATCAAGATGAAACTAAATATCTTCTTGGCCCCTGTTGCTAGAATTTTTTTTAAGATAGGATCTTGTTGTATAGTTCAGGCTGGCCTTGAATTCACTATGTATGGGCTGGGGATTTAGCTCAGCAGCATAAGTGCCTGCCTTACAAGCAGGCAGTCGTGAGTTCGATCCCTGGTACTGATAAAAGCGGAAAAAAAGACCAAAAAAAAAAAAAAAAAAAAAAAAAAAAAGAATTCACTATGTAACCCAAGGCTGGCCTTGAACTAGCAATGACTCAAGCTCTCCATCCATGCTGCTTCTGGCTTAGAACAAGCTGATTTTGACTGAACTGGCTTGAAACTATGAGTCAAATAAATCTTTCTTTTAAATTAGGGATATTGATTATTTTGTTTCAACAGCAGTTAAATGACTAAGATATGGACCTGAAACTTGTATGCCTACTTGCCTAGGGCCCCCCAAAATGAGTAAATACATACTTTTCATTGTTGCTGAAGTACATTGATGGAAGCAGGGCGTGGTGGTACATTCCTGTAATCCCATAACTCGTAGGTTGAGACAGGAGGATCCTTGGAAATCCGAGATCAACATGGGCTTTAAAATGAGCCCTGTCTCAAAAAGGCAAAAAAAAAAAAAAAAAGTACATGATGGGGGCTGAGAGTGTGGCTCACCAGTAGAGCACATACCTAGCACACAAGGTCCTAGGTTCAATCCCTAGCACCACAATAAAATAAATAAATTTCAAACAAAAATAAAGTACATGATGTGTACCAATATGTTATGAGAAAGACCTTAAAGACAGAAGGTGCAAAACCCAGAAGCAAAGTACCCAAGATCCAGCATCTTGTTATTTTATTTTCTTGCAACACAAACCCCAATTTACTACTCTGAACAAATAGTGAGCTAAGAAAAGTAAGAACTTGCATAGTGGTGTGTGTCTATACTTTCAACACTCAGGAGGCTGAGGCAGGAGTATTTCCTTAAGTTCAAGGCCAGCCTGGGTTACATAGCAAGATCCTATCCCAGAAAAAACAAAAAGAAGAAGAAGCTGCAGAATATGCTGAACTTAAACTTTTGGCCAAGAGAATAAGGGAGACCATAGAATAGATCACTAAGAGTGACAGACTGTCCTTGCTGAGAGTGTCCACTTTTATTTTTTATTTATTTTCTATTTTTCTGAGACAGTTATGCTACGTAGTCCAGGCTGGCCTCAAACTCTCAGTGATGATCCTCTTGCTCAACCTCCAGAGTGCTGAGATCATAGGCATGTACCACCATGCCCATTGGGTTTCCAAATCCAGTGAGCCTGGTCAAAATTTAAGACTAAGGTGGCGATGCATACATGTAATCCAGGAGGCTGAGGCAAGAAGATCCAAATTAGACCCCAGCCTGGGAAATATAGTGAGACCTTGTTGAAGCAGGAGACTGCACAGTATTTCCAACAGAAACAACAAGACAGAGAACTAGGCCCAAAGAGCAGTTTATAGCCTGGGTCCTCAGGGGACTAGTATCTGCCTGAGAGCAGAGAACAAAGCCCTGTTTCCACTTTTATATTGTGTCTATCCTAGGGGGCAATTTTTCATTGGAAATCAGCGTAAAGTAAATCTACAGAAGCAAAAGCAATGATTAAAAGGAAATGAACAGTGATCAAGGGGACAGGAATTTGAGACAGGCCTTCAGAGGAGGGTTCAGACAGCTGAACCTGTACATGGTTGGGGTCAAAACCATCAATCTCCTTAGGGAACTCAGCTACATTAAATTCCCCAGGCAGCTTAGCTGCACAGTTAACTCGTAGTTGTCCAGTTTCGCCTGGAAGGTGGTCTATTCTCTCACTGTCTCAAAGTAAAATTTAAAAAAACTCAACAGCGTAGCTGGACGTGGTGGCACACAGCTGCAATCCAAGCATTTGGGAGGCTGAGGCAGAAGAGTCACTATCAATTCCAAACCAGCATGAACTACAGAGCAAGATCCTGTCTCAAAAAAAAAAAAAAACCAAAACCAAAACTAAAGTCTGGCAGAGTACTTGCCTAGTATAAACAAGAGCCTGTATTAAATGCCTAGTACTAAAGAAAAACAAAAGTTAAAGTGTATGCTGACACCTACTTCACCTCCTTTTTCTTCCTCCCAGCCCCAACATCTGACCTGGATATACCTGGAGTTCCAAGAAGACCCGCTGAAGAGTAGGTGCTACTGATTCTCTCCGTGGCATAATATTCTAGCTCAGTCTTGAAGCCCCTTCTTTCTGCTCCACTGCCCTCTTTCCCTGAAGAACTGGATTTACTATAGGAAGGAGTGTGCACGGGAAGGTAGTGGAAGTGACTCAATGTAAAACCGGTTGGAATTTTATATAGGACCCCACCCTGTAAGTCCTTGAGCAGGGGTCTCTATGCTGAGTGGATTGAAAGGTGGATCCACCCATTATGGTTGAGATTCTAAATGTTAAGTCTCTAAAACAGCTGAACTAGGCCCAGAAGGAGATGATCGTCTTTGTGCTACTGATTTAACTCAAGACAGAGCTGGATCTCTGGAGACAAAGGAGGAAGAGCACAGGCAGGAAGAAGCATTGGTATTGCTTGGGGGAGTGGCCTAGGAGATCTCGGGAAGCTGAACTGCTTGACTCTGAGTCACTAAATAATTAGGCTACACCCTTGCTGAATAGTCTTGAAACTCCACCCACCATGAAGTTCCAAGGACCCAAGAGCCTTCTGTTCAACCTCACACCTTCTTCAAACTTCTGGTAATGCAATCTTATCTGTGGCATAAAGTAAAAGCTACGTAGGTCTGGCCTAGCTCATGCCTATAATCCTAGCACTTGGGAGGCTGAGGCAGAAAGATCGCAAATTTGAGGTCAGCCTGAGCTACAGAGAGAATGCATGAGATCTCATGAACTACATGAGATCTCAAAACCAAAACAAAACCAAAAATAAAACAACCAGGTATGGAGATATATACAACTGTACATCTATAATCCCAGCACTTGGCTGAGGACCTCTGGGCTACAAAGTGAGTTCAAGAACTACATAGTAGGACCAGGGATTTAGTTCAGTGGTATAAATGCCTGCCTCAAAAGCACAAGGTCATGAGTTTGATTCCCCAGTACCAAAAAAAAAAAAAAAAAAAAAAGGGAGAGAGAGAAAATTTAGGGCCAGGGATTTAGCTCAGTGGCACAAGCACCTCCTGGCAAAAGCGAGGTTGTGAGTTCGATCCCCAATACCGCAAAAAAAGAACAACACAGTAAGACTCTACTTTAAAAAGAGAGAAAAAAAAATCTCCCCCAAAAGAACATCCAAAAAATACTTAAGTACAGGATAGGAAGTATAGATCAGGGGTAGCCTAGCATGCTCAAAGCCCTGCATTCAATCTCCAAGACTATTATTAAAAAAAAACTTTGGAATCATTCATACTAAATATTGAACCAAACCACAGATCTTATTTGATTTACCCTAAACGCAGCCCCAGCAGGGATTGAACTCACAATCTCATGCTTGCCAGGGAGGCATTTAAGCCACTGAGCTAAACCCCTGGACTCTTATTTGATTTTCCAAGAAGCTAGGAAAAATGAAACATTTTCCAAACAGGGTTGTTTCAGTCTAGATGATAGAGTAATTTCTGCTTCTGCTGCCTTTAATCCTGTAAGAATTTTTTTTTTGGGGGGGGCACAACACACCTGTAATCACAACACTTTGGGAGGCTGAGGCAATAGGATCACAAACCTGAGCCCAACCCACTTTAATTTAAAATAAAAAATAAAGGGCCAGAGATACAGCTCAGCAGCATAAGCGCTTGCCTGACAAGTATAATGTCCTGAGTTCAATTCCCAGAACCAAAAAATAAATAAAGTCAAATAAATAAAAAGAGCTGCAGATGTAGCTCAGTGTGGAGGCCCTAGGTTCAATCCCCAGTAACACACACAAAGTAAACTTTGAAATGACCAGTTCACTTTTTATTGTTTCTGAAAGGTTCTTGCCCCAGTACAAATTACTGTACAATTATGGCGGTGGTCTAACGTGGCGGAAGACCAAAACAGGAACACTTACCACTTCTTCCTTCTTCTTCAGCCCTATTGCAACTCCTTCTCCTGTTTGCACACAAAGAAAATACCAGTCAGTTCCTCACACATCATCAATGCCTGCTCCACGCGCCACTTCTGATCAGAAGAGATCCTATAACCCGCTGCCTCTCTGTATCTGGTTGAAGGACACAGCCCAGCCACCATCCTTTCTACATGCTTTTCTTTTTTTACTTTTCACTTCTATATCACGCCAGGAAACTCTAACAGTTTCTACCTTTTACAACTCTGCTGTATTTTTAAAAAAAAATAATGTCTTGCTATGTAGGTTAGGCTGGTCCTGAACTCACTATATATCCCAGGCTGACCTCAAACTCCAGGTGAATCTCCCACCTCAGCCTCCCAAGTTCTGGGGTTATCTAGTAACCTGCCTCTAAACGTTGCCACATTCTGAGTTGCTCACCTCTTCCTCTGCAGTTAAGATCCTAGGTTCTTCTGGTCTGGAACAAAGAATTGGACAAAAGAAGCAAAAAGATAGTGATAAAGTTTATTCGTGAAAGTACAAGTGAAGAGTGGAGAAACTGGCAAAGAAAGCTTGAGTCCAGTAAAGAGAAAGAGGGTAAAAGGAAAAATAGAAGTATACATTGTGTTAGGAAACACAGCTTAGACTGTAGCGGAACGTTAGAATACCAAGTTCTCTATACTGTTCAAACCTGGAGAAAACCCTCAAGAATTTCTACATATAGGTCCTGAGAGGTGGTGCAGGGACCTCACACTCAGGCTTGGAAACCAGCTCAAATTCTCGGAAGTCCACGTGCAGGGCTTTGGGAACAGTTCTGCCCAAGTGACCTGGGGTTTTTCTAATTGTCACGCCTACTTCCCCAGGCATTTGCCACGCCCTAATCTCCCATCTCACTGGAATTATAGGCATAGTGCTCTGTGCCCAACCCGTAGCTCGGTCCTATTTTAAAATCAACCTCTAATGCTCAATCCGTCCAAATATTTTGTGGAATGAATTGTTGCCTGACTTTACAATTGAAAATAAAGTTTATTAGGCTTAAAATTAAATTTTAATTTTATTCTTGACAGAAGTCTCTGCTTGGACATACAATCCTTTTTTTGCAGTACAGAGGGTTGAATGCTGTGCCTTTGCACTGAGCTATATCCTCAGCCCTTTTAACTATTTTCATTTTGAGATAATCTCACTAGGTTGCTCAATTTCCCGAGATGAGCTCAAATTTGCATTGCTCCTGCCTTAGCCTCCCAAGTACTATGATTATGGGCAGGTACCACAATACTGGCCCTCCTTCCATCCTACCTTTCCCCTGTAGGTTTCATATATACTACATACACACATTATACACATGTCTATGGTTATCTTTGTCTCTATTTCTATATATAACATTGTTATGGATTACAAACTGATGGTCAACTTAACACCAGCTGAATTAAATCAGTGTGGTGCTGAGCGTAGATGTTCCACCTGAGGAAAGTTGCCAGCATAAATAGAGACATGGAGAAGACTTTAGTGAGGCGTTGTGGATTTCTCTGTGTTACTGTTTGAGTTGTTGGTTCCCCTAGAGGAGCCCGTCATGACTAGCTTCCCCAGTGTGACTTACTCAGTTTTTCCTAATTACTAACATCTCATATTACCATAGTGCTTTTTTCAAAACTAAAATTAGGGACTGAGGTTGTAATTCTGTGGTAGAATCACAAGAGCCCTAGGTTTGATATTAGGAACTAAAAAAAAAAAAAAAAAAAAAAGCCAGGAGGAGAGCTCAGTATGGTGGTACACACCAGTAATCCCATCACTCTGAAGGGCTGGGCAGAAGGACTACCAATTCAAGCCAATTCTGGACAATTTAGTGATGTATCAAGATTCTCAAAAAAAAGTGCTGTGGATGTAGCTCAATGGAAAGGCCTTGGGTTAAATGCTCAATTCTGAAACAAAAACACCTCACTGGGTGTGTTGGCATCTGTCTCTAATCCCAACACTGGGGAGGTTGAGACAAGAGGGTCACCATGAGTTTGAGGCCAGCCTGGGCTACCTAATGAGTTCAAGGTCAGCCGGAACTACATAGCAAGACTCTATCTCAAAAAACAAAACAAAACAAAACAAAAAACACCCCCCCAATCCCAGCGCTGATATTATCATCAGTTAAACTCCAGACTTACTTGATCTCATTAATTTTTCATTAATATCCATTTTCTAAAAAAAAAAAAAAATCCATTTTCTGTCCCAGGATTCTATCCAGGATACTATATCACGCTGAGTCCTCATGTCTCCTTATTCCTATTACTGTGATAGTTTTTTGTTTTGGTTTGTTTTTGTTTTTGTTTTTTGATACAGTGTCTTGCTGTGTGTTTCAGGCTGGCCTTAAACTCATGATGTAGCCCAGGCTGGCCTTGACCACTCACAGCAATCCTCCTGCCTTAGCCTCCCCAGGGCTAGGATTACATGTGTGTATCGCTACACCTGACTCTGTTGTGTAGTATTCTATTTTAAATTACACAAATCCAGCTCACCCTTGAAGTTTAAACTGCACCTCTTTTAGGGAGGAGTGGATATAAATTACTTGGAATTGTTTTAGGATTTGTCTCTTTTCCACATTATTTATTCACTCAGTTATGTTGGTATGGATTCAGCCATTTTTTTATACTGTAGGTTAAGTTTTAATACTGTTACTTATTTTGTGACTCAAATTATCCCAGGTTTAGCAATTGGGAGCTCTTCCATGTTGACTTCTGTCTATGACATCCCCCATTTTTTTGTTTTTTGGAGCATTTCTTTTCTGGTTCTACAAAATGCTCTGGATTTTCCTTGTCATTTTCCTTACCTAAACCCTGGAATCATTCATTTTTCCAAAGATTCCTGGTTCTTTTTATACTGGAGAAAAACAGTGTTTAGAAGCCAGATTCTGCATAGTTCATTGCCACTGGGAACCACTGTTTTTAAATAGTCAGATAGACACAGAGAAGAGTACATGAAACATATAAGTACACTTTAAAGAAAAATTATAAACTGAACACAAGTAAATCTGTTTTTAGCATTAATTATGTTGATTTTTAAATCTCTTCCTCCTGAAACCCTTCCCTGACCTAGAAAGCCAGGATTAGGCGCTCCTCATGAGAACCCATAGCACCTGGTATTTATCCTACCCTGATTGCATATTAAGCCATGTCATGGTATACAACTCAGAAGATGCAGGAAAGTTTAAAAACAAGAGACAAGGTCAGCAGTATTCTACCACCCAGGCAAATTTTTTAAAGGAGAGATTTAATTTTGAGACAGGGTCTCACTAAATCACTGAATTGCCTAAACTGGGGTTGGGTTTGCTAATCTCCCACAATACTGGGATTACAGGATTACATGCATATGCTACCTGTGTGCCACCATGCCTCTTTAATTTTGATTCATTCATTAATGAATTTGTGAGGAGAAGGTGGAACTCAGGGCCTCCCACATGCTGAACACATGTTCTAACCCTGAGGCACATCTCCAGCCCAGATTAGGGGATCATTGTTTTGTTTTTGTGATTTGTCTCTAGTTTAGTGCCTTTGCACTAAACTATATCCCCAGTCCTTTTTATCTTTTGAGTCAAAGCTCTCCCTAATTTGCCTAGGTCTGGCTCTCTTTGTGCTGCTCCTTTCTCAGCCTCCCAGAGTGGGCATCACCATCCCTGGCTTACTTAGATGAATTTTAGGGTGGAATTTGGCCTTGAGAGTTTGTAATTCTGTGTCTCCAAGTGCCCACCCCCAACCTGTGCCTGCATTCTCCTTCTACCCAACTGCTTTTAATCCCCAAGTAAGCACCCGGGCTCTTCTTGACTAGGAGCCTTTGCTCAGGGGCCACCCTCCTCTTTCTGCTTCCTCCCCAACCAGAAAACCAGCTCCCTGCCATCTATAAAGCCAGCCTGGTCCCCTACAACTGAAAGCAGACTCTGTACACTTCACCCAGCCCCCTACTTCATCTTGTCCTTGGGCAGTTTTCCAACTTTTCTCCTAGTCTACAGCAACCTTCTTAGAGATTCACAGGTGATGGAGAGGGAAGGGAATCAGACAGAAATGGGGTTGGGTGGTGGCTGTACCACTTTCTGGCTGTGTGACCTTGGCTATGTTTGGATGTGTTAACATCACTAAGCCTTTAAAGTTTCTTTATGCATCTGGAAAATAGAGATTAGTGAGAATTAGGCCTGCCAAAGAGTAGGTCTGCTCTTCCTGCAGCACAGAATAATGTACAGGAGGTGTTGAATGTCTGAAGAGGAGTCCTACTTTCAAAGGCTACAGGCAAGCAAGAGGAGGCTGGACATGGGGGTTTGAAGGTACTAAGTGGCAAAAAGCTATAGATTCCTGAGAAGAAGGATGTCACTGTGCTGCATGGAGAAGACAGCTGTACTGACCCTCGGGGTGATAGGCAGGGGGCAGAGGAGAGAAGGAACGGGCAGCCCTTTGGGGCCTTAAGAAGCCTTCAGAAATTAACCTTTTGCTGGAAAACTTGCCTTTTGGCCAAGTAGATGAAGGGAGACAGAAGATCTATAGCCTATGTAAGAGGTCTTCTCCATACCCTTAGGGATTTTGGAAGAGCACTTTGGTACTGGGTTGAGGTCTGTAGCATAGTCAGTTTACTTTATCTTCTTTAAACAAGGAATATGGGTTATATAGGGTTGTATGTGCAGCTCCTTGTTAGAGTGCTTGCCTGGCATTGTGAGGTTCAATTTCTGGGACTGAAAAAGAAGAGCCAGGCATGGTGGCTCATGCCTGTAATCCCAGCACTCAGGAGGTTGAGGCAGGAGGTTCGTTGTGAGTTCCAGCCTAGGCTACAGAGTGAGCTCAAGGCCAACCTGAACTGCATGGTGAGACCCTGTATCAAAAAGATGAAGAAGAAGAAGGAAGAGGAGGAGGAAGAGGAGGAGGAGGAGGAGGAGGAGCAGCAGCAGCAGCAGCAGCAGGAGCAGCAGGAGCAGCAGCAGCAGCAGCAGCAGCAGCAGCAGCAGCAGCAAACAGGTTTATTATTTACACAGGGCCAGGCCCACATCCCTGTGCCATGTGACTAGGTTATTTGGGTCCAGGAAGAGGTCAGAGTTGGCACAGGAGAGAAACGAGTGCCAGCTCAGCCTGTCCTAGTCCTGAGGACCTCAGTTCATGCTGACAGTTTCAGATGGACCCTTCTGTGATAAGGGTATATAATGATTCGGGGACTCCACTTGGCTAGGAAAATGCTAGACTACCAATGAATAGTTGTCCTTGCCTATAGATGCTCACTTTCTTTCTCTCTGTCTCTCTGTCTGTCTCTCTGTCTCTCTCTCTTTCTTTTCTTTCTTTCTTGACGGTAAATTTTAGTGATACTTTGAACCCCCACCCCAAGACAGGGTCTCACTATGCAGTTCAAACTGGCCTTCCACTCGTTATGGTATATAGCCTACACTGGCCTCAGACTCGTGATTCTCCTGCCTCGGCCACCTAAGTGCTGGGATTACAGGTGTACACCATCATGCCCAGCTCCAACACTGCTCTTTCCTAAAATCCAGCTTTTCTAGAGCAGGAGTTTTGACAGGCAGATCAGACTTTCCTGATTTCCTCCTTAAAAGGTCAGGCTGCTCCCTCTCCCCAATCTACTCATACTTGGGTTGCAAGCAAAGAAACTTCCCAGAACTGTTCCAACCACAAAAGTCAACCGTGTAACGCTCTGCTGCTCGCACCTGGCTAACCTGCAGAGCACACCCCCCCCCCCACTTAAAAACCCTTTCCCCAAGCCAAATAGCAGTTGTCTTGGTCCACAAGGCAGTCCACCCACCCAATAAAGCTTTCTGGTGGCAGAATGCCTGGTCTGGCTATTCCTAGGTTCCGGTCCATCCCACCTCACACTTCACAAGAAAAACACCTGAGTTTACAGTTCAGCTTTTTACCCCACAGCATTGTCTCAGGATGAGGCAGAGGGTAAAAACCTCCAGGGCAGAAAGCAAAGCACTCTATTTGTTTTTTCTGAGGGTCTCATTATTTCAGGTAAGCACTGTATTATTGAACTATACCCCATTTTTTTTTTTTTTTTTTTTTTTTTTTTTTTTTTTTTTGGTCTTTTTCGTTTTTATTGGTACCAGGGATCGAACTCACGACTGCCTGCTTGCAAGGCAGGCGCTTATGCCGCTGAGCTAAATCCCCAGCCCCTGTATACCCCATTTTTGCATGTATATTATTATATTTATTATTTTTTAGTGATGCTGGGGGTAGAACTCAGGGCTTTACACATGGCTGGCAAACTTCTACCTTAAGTCTCAGGCTTTAATTGTTTTCTTTAGTACCACAGATTAAAACCAAGGCTTATTACTGAGCTATATCCCCACATCTAGTTTTACATATTTTAAAAAATATTTTGCTTTTTAAAAAGCAATGCAAAGTTTATTTTTGAAAAGTAAAGATGAAGAGTAGGGGAGAAACTGACTTTGCAGAGCAAGCTGGGGTCAAATAAAAGGAAAAAGCAGGATAAAATTACACCATGGAGGAAACAGGGCAGGCCACGGTGAGGAAAGCCGTGGTAACCTTATTTTTAATTTTGAGACTGGGTCTCACTAAGTCACTGAATTGCCTGGCCTGGGACTGAACTTTCTTTATCTTGCCTCCCAGAAAATGTGTGCCATCAGACTTGGCCCATGTATATTTTTGATAAATATATTTTTGATACTGGGGATTCGAGGTTAGGCAGCATAATTTAGCAATTTAGCAAGATCTTGTCTCAAGGGGAAAAAAGATACAATATTTTATGTTGCTTTGTAATAGTAATATGACAGTAAATTTAGTGATACTTTGATCCAGAGGTGAATTTTCTTTACTTAGGTATGTATGTATTTATTTATTAAGACAGTGTCTTGCCAGGTTGCCCAGGCTGGAACTCAAGATCCTTCTTTCTCAGTTTCCTGAGTGCTGGTTTTTCAGGTGTGTATCGCCATGAACAACCAATTTCAAGACTTTTTAAGTTATAATTTTATATATATTTCTGCTGAAGTGTAAACGAGGTGATCAATACACTTTCAAGTGTAAAATACACTTCAGTAGTTTAATATGTTATGAGGGGAAGCAAAGTATTAACTACACATTCAGTAACAAAGGTAATGATTCAGCCGGGCATGGTGGCTCATGCCTGTAATCCCAGCACTTGGGAGGCTGAGGCAGGAGGATCATTGTGAGTTTGAAATCAGCCTGGGCTACAAAGTGAGTTCAAGGCCTGCCTGAACTGCATAGAGACCCTGTCTTCAAAAAGACAAAAAAGAAAAGAAAAGTAATGATTCAGCATTTCTCTCTGTTAAGTGGAGATTGTTTCATATTTTCTTGGAATGAATCATAGTGGGTATCAAGTCACAGAGGTACTTAGAATAGTTAAGTGATGGAGCAGTTTTATTTCAAATATTAATATTTACTATGTGCTAAGAACTATATACTTGGCAATGATTTACCTTTTGGGAGTGGAGTGCTGGGGATCAAACCCATGTCCTCACACATACGAGGCAACTGCTTTACCACTGGGCTGCATTTCATCCATATGACAAACTTTTTTTTGGTACTGGGCTTGAATCCAGGGTCTTCACGTTAAGGTATCACTGGGTTTGAATTTGTGATCTCCCTGCTCAGCCTCCCAATGTGCTGAGATTACAAGTGTGAATGCAACCACATCTGGCCTTAATGAATATGTTTTTAAAAAATTAATTTTGGCCAGGTATGGTGGCACATGCGTGTAATCCAGCACTCGGGAGGCTGAGACAGGAGGATCAACGTGAGTTTGAGGCCAGTCTGGGCTACATAGGCAGACCCTATATTAAAAAAAAATTAATTTTATTGATACATTTTAGATATACATAATGATAACATTCAGCATAGGTATATGATATATCTTGCTTTTTTCCCCCATGCCTCTCCCTTCCCTTTGACCCCTCTTTCCCTCCTTATTTATAAAAGCCTTGTTTCCATTTTTGTCTTTCTATTTTCTTTTTTCTTGTCTCTTCTTTCCTTTCCCTTCCCCTCCCTTGTTCCCCCTCTCATGTGAACATTTTCTTCCTATCTCCCGTTATCTGTTATACATTTTGGTCCTTATTTACACTTTTAGTTTCTCACACCAGAGAAACAATGCAGTATTTAAACACATGTGTCTAATTTATTTCACTTAAGAGTGTGGTCTCAAGGTGCATCTACTTAGCTAAAAATACCACAAACTTATCCTTCTTTATTGGCAGAATAGTACTCGATTATAAAAAAAACCCTACATTTTCTTTATTCATTCACCAGTTGATGGACATTTGTACTGTTTCTAAGATTTAGCTATTACAAACTGTGCCGCTATAAATAGGTATGCGTGGGTCGCTGTGGTCTGATGCTTTTAATTCTTTTGGGAAAGATACCAACAAGAGAAATAGCTGGGTCAAACAAAACTGCTAGTTTTAGTTTTTTAAGGAATCTCCACAATGATTTCCACAGTGGTTGTACCAGTCCTCACTTCCACCAAGAGTGCAGAAGGGTTTCTTTTTCTCTACAGCCCCCCAGCATTTGTTATTGGTTGATTTTTTAATAATAGCCATTCTTGGGGCTGGGGATTTAGCTCAGCGGCATAAGCACCTGCCTTGCAAGTGTGCAGTTGTGAGTTCAATCCCTGGTACCGATAAAAATGAAAAAGAAAAAAAAATAATAATAGCCGTTCTTCTTGGAGTGAGATGGAATCTCAGCACTGTTATAATTTGCTTCTCTCAAATGGCCAATGATGTTGAACAGTTTCATATATTTATTTGCCATTTCTAGTTCTTCAGTTGAGAAGTGTGTATTCATCTCAGATGCCCATTTTTGGATTGGGTCTTTAAATTTGGGAGGTTCAGTTTTTCTGAGTTCTTTATATATTCTACATGTTAGTCCTTTGTCTGAGGAACAGCTGGCAAACATTTTGTCCTATACTTCACTCTGCTGGTGGTGGTTTTTCTTGTGCAAACGCTTTTTAATGAGATATCAGTTGTTAATTCTTTGTGATATTTCCTGTGTAATTGGGGTTTCGTTCATAAAGTCTTTGCCTACATCTAAGTCTTCAGGAGTTTTAGCTCGTCTGTCTTCCAGCAGATACAGTGTTTCTGTTTTCATACTTATGCCTTTGATCCATCTTGATTTGAGTTTAGTGGGTAGTGAGAGATTTGGGTCTAGTTTTTTTTTGCCAGCACCATGTGTGAAAGTGGTTATCTTTCTTCCTGTGAAGGTGTTTGGCCTCTTTGACAAAGTCAAGGTGGCTAAGTGTGTTTCATCTGTTTCTTCATCTTCCAATCGGTTCCATTGATCCTCAGGTCTGTTTTTCCCCCCCAGTACTGTGCTATTTTATCACAGTAGCTTTGCAGTATAATTTCAAATCAGAGATTGTGATGTCTTTACCTTTGCCTTTGTTGTCCAGAATTGCCTTTGCTATTCTAGGTCTCTTCTGGTTCCAAGTGAATTTTAGGATTGTTGTCTATAATTCTATGGGGAATGCTATTGGTGGTTGTTTTGTTTTGTTTTGTTTTGAGACAGGATCTCACTATATAGCCCAGGTTGGCCTCAAACTTATACCAATTCTCCTGTCTCAGCCTTCTGAGTGCTGGGATTCCCAGTGAGTGCCATATCTGGCTTTGCTGTTGGTATTTTGGTTGGGATTGCATTAAATCTGCATAATAATTTTGGAACTATGGCCGTTTTCACTATATTGGCTCTTCATAGCCATGAGCAAGGGATATCTTTTCATTTTCTGATATCCTCTTTGATCTCCTTTTTAAGAATACTGTAATTTTCATTGTAAAGGTCTTTTACTTCCTTAGATCAATTCCTAGGTGTTTATTATTTTGGATGCTATAGTGAAAAGTGTTGTTTCCCTAATTTCTCTCTCAGTGAATTTGTCATTGTGTACAGGAAACTATTGATTTTTGAATGTTGACATTGTATCCAGCTATGCTGTTAAATTTGCTTATTAAAACTAGCAGCTTTGGAGCCAGGTGTGGTGTCACACACCTGTAATCCCAGCACTCTCTCTGGTGGCCGAGGCAGGAGGATTGCTGAGAGTTTTGAAGACAGCCTGGTAGGGGCTGGGGATTTAGCTCAGTGGCATAAGCGCCTGCCTTGCAAGCAGGCAGTTGTGAGTTCAATCCCCGGTACCAATAAAAAGGAAAAAGACAAAAAAAGAAAAAAAAAATGAAAACAGCCTGGACTACAAAGCAAGTTCAAGGCCAACATGAATTACATAGTGAAATCTTGTCTCCAGAAGACAAAACAAAGCAAAAAGAATAAATCTAGAAGTCTTTGTAGAGTTTTCAGGGTCCTCTGTGTAGAGTATCATGTCATCTGTGAATAACAATAATTTAACTTCTTCCTTTCCTATCCTTATGCTTTTTATTTCTTTCTCATGGCTAATTGCTCTGGTTAATGTTTCCAGAACTATATTAATAGTGGTGATTGTAGACATCACTGTCTCGTCCCTGATTTTATAGTGAAAACTTTCAGCTTCTGTTCAATTAGTATGATGTTGGCTATTGGTTTGTCATAGGCAGATTTTATCAGATTGAAATAAAGGCCATTTATTCTAATTTTTTTGTAGGTTTTTTTTATATCATGAATGGATGTTGGACTTTATCAAATGCTTTTTCTGCATCTAATGAGATGACCATGTGGTTTTTGTCCTTGGCTCCGTAATCCCAGTACTCGGGAGGCTGAGGTAGAAAGACTGCCACAAGTTTGAGGCCAGCCCAAACTCCATACTGAGATCCTGTCTCAAAAAATCAAATCAAAGCAAAATAAAACAAAATGGAGGGAAAGAAAGATTTAAAGAGACGGGGACTGGGAGGAAGAGAAGCAAGTTATAATATACAGGTACAAATTTCACATTATGTTATCACTGTTTATATCTAAAATACCAATATCAATAAAATAAAGGGAAAAAAATTTAAAAGGCAGATCAAAAGGAAAAAAAAAAATACCGTGCTGGTGCATGCCTGTGGGCTCAGCACTGTGGGAGTAAGGCAAGAGGATTTCAAGTTCAAGAGCCCAGCTCATCCAATTTAGTGACTTAGCAAGACCCCATCTCAAAATGGAGAAAAAATTTAAAGGGCTGGGGATTAGCTCAGTGTGATAGCTAGAGGTCCCATCCTCAGTTCCACCAAAAGAAAAGAGAAACTAACGAGGGCTGGGGATGAAGCTCCATGGTACAGTGCCTTTTAAGGCCCTGAGTTTGATTCCCACCACTACTGGCCCCCATGGTGTGCTGCTTGGCCAGGCAAAATGCCTCAAACCTGTGGTCCTATCTATTAGGGGAGGCTGAGGCAGGAGGATGGCAAGTTCAAAACCTGCATGAACAACTGAGCAGTTTAGTGACTTGGTGAAACCTGGTCTCAAAAATAAAATGAAAATAAAATAAAATGGGCTAGGGATGTAGCTCAGTGCAGAGGTTCTGGGTACCATACACACACACACACACACACACACACACACACACACACACACAAAGAGGAACAAAAAAAGATGGATTAAACAAGATCCACATACACAATAACAAAGAATGAAAGAGAGAGAGGGCCAGGGAATATTGCGCTGGTCAGTCAACCTCATCAAAAGGGAAGATTTAGACAAAGACCCTGAGGAAGTGAAGAAGGAAACCATGGAGATATCTGCATCCCCGGCAGAGGAAGCAGCGGGATGGAAGGTGCAGGTGGAGGCAAATGTGTGCAGAGTTTAAGGCATAAATGGTAAGGAAGCAAAAAGAGGGAGAATAAGGAAGGGGCACCAGCCTGGGATTATGGGCAGGTGCCAGCATGCCCTGCTCCAACTTTATTTTTTTTTTCTCTCCAAATCTTGTTCACCTTCCTATTTGTAAAATCTCTATTTCCACTTTTTCTTCAGTTTTCTTTTTAAAATCCCTTTTCCTTTCCTGCCCTCCTCCTTTCTTCTTCTCTTATTTCCTTTCCCACTTGAAAAAAGATCTTTCTGCTTGCTATTATCCATTTTTTATTTTGGTCTTTATTTATATTTTGTTTTTCTCATATAAGATAAACCGTGCAATACTTAAATTTGTGTGTCTGACTTATTTTACTTAACCTTGTGGGGTTTTTTTGTTGTTGTTGTTGTTTTTGTTTTTGGTCTTTTTGAGAGAGTCTTGCTATGCAGTTCAAGCTGGTCTTCAACTTACTTTGTAGCCCAGGCTGGCTTTGAACTCCCAGCAATCCTCCTGCCTCAGCCTCCTGAGTGATGGGACTACAGGTGTGTGCCACCATACCTGGCAACATTACGGTCTTGAAGGACATCATTTTCCTTACAGTTGCCTCTAACTTACCCTTCAGGGCAGAGCAGTAGACTATTGTGTATGAATACCACATTTTCTTTATCCATTCTTTTCTTGATGAGCATATATGCTGTTTCCAAGTTTTAGAAATTTTTTTGAGACAGCGTCTTATCAGGCAGCTAGCCTCCAATTCACTGTAATTCTCCTGCCTCAGCCTCCTAATTGCTGTGATGAGAGTTGTGCACCACTGTACCCAGCAAGATTTAGCTATTAAGAATTCTGCTGCTGCTGGGAGGATTTAGCTCAGCAGCATAAGAGCCTGCCTGGCAAGTGTGAGGTTGTGAGTTTGATCCCTGATACCAAAAAAAGAATTGTGCTGCTGATGTTTTGTACCCTGGGGAGGTGATTTGGGGATGACAGTGTGTAGTGTATATACCATTGTTGCCCATTTTGAAATTTTGTTTTAGTTTTCTTTTTTTCTTCTTTCTTTTTCTTTTTCTCCTTGAAATAAAATGGGTTTGGAAAAAAATATTTGTGCTGCTAAAAACATGTGTATCACTGTAATATGATGATTTTAACTTTTTAAGGAAGATATCCAGAAGGGAAATAGCTCAGTCATATGGAATTTCTATAGTTTAGTTTTTCTTTTTTCTCTCTCACTATGTCATTCAGGCTGGACTTGAACTCACTATGTAACTTAGGTTGGCCTTGAACTCATGGAGATCTTCCTGCCTCAGCTTCCTGGTACTAAGATTATAGGCCTGTGATACCACGTCTGGCTGTATTTAGCTTTTTGTGGAATCTATATACTGATATTCATAATGGTTGTACTAGTTTACATTCCCACCAAAAATGTGGAAGGGTTCTTCTTTTCTATAGCCTTGCTAGAGTCCTCGTTATTACTTAATTTTTTTTATGACAGCCACTCTTTCTGAAATAATATAGCATCTTAGTGTTGTTTCAACTTACTTTTCTCTAGTAGCTTTTCTTACTTTTCTCTAGTAAAAATGTTGAACATTTTAAAAATGTATTTATTGATTTCTGTATTTCTTTTGGAAATGTCTATTCATTTTGGTTGCCCGTTTTTTGATGTGATTTAAAATTTTCTTACCAGTTATTAGAAAAGAAACAGATTTGGAGCCAACTAAGCATGATGGTGTATGCCCATAATCCCAGCACTAGGGAGGCTGAGGATCACTGCAAATTTGAGGATATACAGGGAATTCAAGGCCATTTTGAACTGCAGAGTGAGACCTTGTTTAAAAAAAAAGACAAGGTCTCACTAAGTTGCCCACTTGGACTTGATTGTTTTGTTTTGTGTTTGTTTGTCTTGGTTTTTTGAGACAGGGTCCTACTTTACAGTTTAGGCTAGGCTTAAATTCACTATGTAACCCAGGTTGGCCTCAAATTTGTGGTGATCCTCATGCCTCAGGTTCCCAAAATGCCAGGACTAACAGTTATATGTGCTACCATACCCAGCTAATTTCCAGCACTTCTTGTGAAAGGATTCTGGGGAGGTGAAAGCGTTGGAGACATACTTTTCTGAGTCAAGACCAACTTGCTCCAAAAGGTTTCTTTTTTTTTTTTTTTTCAGTAATGGTGATTTGTCTTGGTTAAATTTTCTCATTGTTGGCACAAAATACCTTATGCCCAAAATTAAAGAAGAAAGGTTCATTTAGCTCACAGTTTGTGGAGGTTTCAGTTCATAATTGGCTGGGTCCAAGGCAAGGTGACTCAGGGGAGAGGGCAACAGTTCATGGTGGCAGAAAAACAGCAAAAGCAACACTCTTTCTTACCCTCTTATTGTATGTAGGCCACATCCGTAATCTCAGCAATGGCCTGTGAGTTAATCACAAATTCTAGAAGCTTCTCCCCATGATTGCATGAAGCTTTAGGGGTATCCACACGCAAATCATGAGGATTGAACCCAGGGTCTCTGCAATGAGCTACATTCCCAATCTTTCATTTGTCTTTTTATTTTCTTTTTTCTGGTACCGGGTATCGAACTCACAACTGCCTGCTTGCAAGGCAGGTGCTTATGCCGCTGAGCTAAATCCCCAGCCCCATCCCAATCTTTTTAATTTATTTATTTTTTCTTATTTTGAAACAGGGACTCCCTGAGTCATTAATTGTTGCCCAGACAAGGCTTCACCTTGCAATTTTTCTGCCTCACTCTTTCAGTGAAAAGGTTACAAACATTTCAGCTTATTTTATTTTATTATGCCAAAGATCAAACCCAGGGCCTCATGCATGCTAGGTGAGCACTCCCAGTCTGTAGGCTATTTTAACTTACTACCTTTGACAAGATAATGCTTTCAACTCACACAAGGAACAGCAATACAATTTTTTAAGACATATTAAACTCTTAGCACACTACAGCTAGTACAGTCTGGTGGTGGGACCAGTCTCAGAGATGTGAGTCTTCTGGCCAGCCCATTGCCTCTGTGCCCAAATCTATATATAGCGTCACCTGGTCCTTACCTCAAGTTTACATTGGAGGCCCTCAGTACACAGGTCAGAGTAATGATGCTAGAGACACACAGTACTTGCTGAGTGTGCATCCAAGGGCTTCGTATGCATTGGCTGACACTTTCATTCTGTACTATGGGCTTGGCATCATTGCTGCTCTCTGTTGTGGAAGGGAGATTGCTTTACTTGAATTTGTATAGTGAGTGGTACTGGGACTTGCACCTAGATACTGTGGTTGTCCCCGTAGGCCACCCTGCTACCTTTCTGGAGCTAGGTCTTAGCCATAGGCTGTCTTAGATGGTTTCTCTCCAGGATTGTTTCCCAATACAATCATACCTTGATACTCAGCTGTTTTGAAACTCACCAAATTTGTTTGAGATTTTTGTTTTGTTTTGTTTTGACAGGTTTTTGCTATGTGTTCCAGGCTGGCCTTGAAGTCACTATGTAGCCCAGACTGGCTTTCACCTCATAGCAATCCTCCTGCCTCAGCCTCCCAAATGTTGAGGTTACTGGTATGTGCCACTATGGTAGGCTGAAACCTGTCAAATTTGGCACTTCTGTTGTGTTTTGTTTTTGTTTTTTGGAGACAGAGTCTCAGTCTATAAATTAAACTGGCCTTGAACTCACTATGTAGCCCAGGTGGGCCCTGACTGTGGAATGTATATACTATTGTTGTCCCTGAGTGACATGCAACGATTTTCCTGCCTCAGCATCGTGAGAGCTGGGATTATGGGGGTATGTTAATATGCCTGACTGGCACATTTTGAACAAAAATTTTGTCCTAGTCCTCTTTTGCTTGGCAAGCAATGTGCAAGCTAGAACTTGTCAGTGCCAATTCCCTTGTGACTTGGTACCCTTTCCAACTCAAATGACTTGTTTGATACTCATCATATGATCCTTGTCACATCTCTTAGAAGCAATTAATGACAAATACCATGTATTGTCATGTTTTTATAACCTTCTTCAGGCTTTGTAGGAGCTCAAAGATATTTCCTGGTCCATGTGGGATCTACCACCTCCCAGACTGGCATACAAGGACTCTTTCAGGACCAGGGAGAAGAATACTCAGAGAGGGGTGGGTCCCTAGAGCAATTCCTTTCCCTTTTCCATTTATTCTACACGGAACCTGCAATGTTTTGAAACAAACAAACAAACAAACAAACAAACCCTGGACTCAGAAGTTAGGAGCTTGATTTGAGTCCTGAATCTATTTTATAATAGCTGTGTGATATTTGGCAAATGGCTTAATATACCTGAGCCTCAGTTTTTTCATCTGTAAAAAGAGAATAAGAGCCAAATGTGACAGAAGACATCTGTAAGTCCAGCACTCAGAAGGCTGAGGCAGGAGGGTTTCTGTAAATTCAAGGCCAACCTAGGCTACATAGTGAGTTCAACGCCAGTCTGAATTACAAAGCAAGACCCTACTCAAAAGACCAGAAAAAAAGAAAAGAGTAAAAATACTTGCGACTACATATTGAGTCCTTGCTATGCAGCAGGACTTGAAGGATCACTGATAAACCTTAGAGAAATGGCTGTGAACTATCCAGGGCCGAACAACTGTGGGGATTTATTGTCATTATTCTGATCCTTGACTAAAATGCTGTTCCTCTTTGTTTTGTTTTGAGACAGGGTCTTGATATGTAGTTCTTTAGCATTTCTTACAAACTTTGTGAAATGGAAAATACTTTTTTGAAAGTCAAACTCCTAACACATAATCCTGATTGGTTAAGACAGGCAAAATGCATGTTAACAGTTGCAAGTTCTGTTGATATCTTTATTTTGAAAAAAGGAAGAAAGAAAGCTGTGAAACAGAGAGGCTAACTTTAACTTGCTTAAGATAGCATGATACATGAAGAATATACATAATATATTCTCCATGGAATTATTGGGAAAACTTTATGAGACTGCAAATGCAGATGTCAAAACAGTTTGTAAAGTCTTTTTCTTGTGTTAGACTCCGTAGGTTGAAGGCTGTTTTTTGTTTTTGTTATTGTTTTTTTTTTTTTTTTCCTTTGCCATCCCTGACTCAACTTCTTTTTCTTCGCGAGGCTTTCTCTCCCGGGCTGCAGGGGCCGCTGTGCTCCTCCGGCGCTGACAGGTCCCTCTAGCTCGCTGCGCCGGCTGCTCGCTGGTGCCTATAAGTGGCAGTGCTGGTTTCAACTAGCAATCAGTCCGCTGCCGCCCGCTTAAGGGCAGGTTGTGGAGGTGGAGCGGGTCGTAAAGGAACTTCAGCTGGGCCGGGCGGAGCGCGGCGCCTTGCTGGGGTCACCAGGAGGGGAGTGTTGCTGCGGGCCTGCCGCGAGCCGCCCCCAGCCCGCGCCGAAGCGCCTTCCCGCCAGGCCATCTGCCTCTGCCTTCCGCCTCCCTCCACTCTCCATTTCCCCGGATTCTCAGCCCGGCGCACCTGGACCCCGGCCCTCCTCTGGGTGTGGAAGCTCCCGGCCGCTTGGCCGCTTCACTCCTTCCTTCCAGGCTAGGCATCCAGATCCCTCCCTCCTTTCCTGCACCGGGTCTCAGCCTCTCCGTTCCCCTTCCTTTAGCGCAGGCTCACTCCACTTTCCCTTTGCTGAGTCCCAGCGCCCCGGTCACTTTCCTCAGTCAAAGTTCCCATCCTTTTCTCTTTCTTTTCCTTGTTTTGGGTCCCACCTATCCTGACCCTTCCTCTGTCTCTAGATACTGCCTCTCCTATTCTCTTCTCCCAGATCTGAAGTTCCAGACCCTTTGGTCTTATTCGTGGTCCATTTTGGGTCATTTTTCCACTTCCCTAGTTTGGAGTTCAGATTGTGAACCCTGCTTCCCTCCACTCCCAGAAGACTACCTGCAGGAAAGTACCACTATAAAACATGGACTTTTCCTAGAGACTCTTCTAGTCTCTTCTCCTGCCCTCTGACCCTTGCTACCTATGTCTCAGATCTTACTCTCACTTCACTAAGGGTTGAGGCCTGCTGGGCTGAGGGAGCATCAGGATGCTTCAGTGGGCTGGCATCTGGGGGCTGTCTCTGCCTCGGAGCTTCCCTTCCTTGCTGGTGATGGTCGCCTTGGTGGGCCTGCTACCGGTCCTCAGTCCCTCTGCCAGCACCATCCCAGGGTCTGAGCCACCTCGGGAACGCTCGATTGGGGATGTCACCACTGCCCCACCGGAGACGCCACACCACCCAGTGAGCCACCCTGTGAACCATTCCGTGGAACATGGCTCAAAGCATCGAAAGGCCTTTCCAGTTCTGGGCATTGACTACCCACACGTGCGCACGCCCTTTGAGATCTCCCTCTGGATCCTGCTGGCCTGCCTCATGAAGATAGGTAAGTGTGGTTTGCTTGATGCTGCTGTCCCACCACCAGACTGGTGAGCTTCCTGCCCCATCTCTAATATTTGAGGCTGCTCAAGATGCAGGGGCTAAACTACTCCTGTCATGTAGACAGCTTCCACCCTGCCATCTTGGTCTTTCTCAAACTCAAGCTCTGTCTCCTTTGTGGTCTGAGGCATCCCAAGATTGAAGCTGGCATAGATGGAAGAGAGACAGGACTCGGATGGGATGCTTCTGATACTGTGTACCTACAGCAAGGTTTCCTGGCCTGGCAGGTCTCCTCTGGCTGGGCCAGATCCACAGGGGAGCCAGGCACCCAGCTGTGTGTAAGATAGAGAGGACTATCTTCTAGTAAGTGGCACTTTCTGCTCTGTCAACAGCAACCAGTGCCCTTTATTACCTAATTCATGGGAAGGTATTCCGGTTGTGTTTCTGTTTGGTCTGTCTGAGGAGCTTGGGTATAGCAGGTATCTGGATGCAGGAGATTTACAAGTGTGGTGGAACCCAAGGGTCCGCATAGTCTCACCTTGTTTCATCCCCACAATGTTATCTGCCAGTTCTGTCTGCCCAGGCTGGTTAGAAACTCCTGAGTCAGTATCCAGCCGAGGAATGTCATCCTTTACACAGTTCATGGGAATTTCTGAAGATTGTCTTGAAAGTGGTAAAGTGAAGGAGAGTAAAGCTAGGTCTGACCCCAAGTTGGCACCCATCTGTGTCTCAAGGCACTGTCTGGACTGACCAGTGACATTGACTGCTCATTCAAGTAGGAAAGCTACAGGGAGAAGGGCTGGGGGTTTTCTGAAGAGACTTCAAAATGTTCTTTTTGGGAGAAGGAAATAAAGTTCTCTCCCAGAGGGTTGGGCTCCCTGCCTACCCTGACCACCCTGTTCTGGTAGGTGATTATTGAAGCTCAGCTGAGCCTGCATTGCCCAGAAGCCCCTGGCAGTGGTATTCAGGGGAGTTTTGCAAGCTGCCTTTGCTGTTCTGGCCTGCCTTCAGTTAGCTGTGGAAGGCTCAGAGTTCTGGGACCGTATTCCCCTCTTTGCTTGGAGATTTGGGTTAGGGGATTTTGAGGCTGTTGGCCAGAAGCCTTGCAGCTTTCCCAAGGACATGCAGAAGCTGAGTGCTAATGCCATACTGGTGTGAGGCAGGCTGTGGGACATGCTGCAGGAATGAAGTGGCGCCTCTGTTTTGCTAGATCCAGGAGCTGGCTTCCTAGTGCAGGGCTCTGGTGCTGAGCCGGTCACAGTGGCAGGGCCTGGTTGTGGAAGCTGGGCTGTCAACACCTATACCCCAATGGTAGCCAGCTTACTGGGAAAAATATCAAGGCCTGGGCAAGGGGAACAGTGTGTCCTGATTTCGGCATACATATATGACCTTGAACAACCGAGGCCTTTTCTGCAGATCTCCCTTTTTTTGTGACATGGCAAGAATCTTACCTGCTAATTGACTGTCGGTTCAGTCATGAAATATTATATCTCAGTTTGTTGTAAGAATCTGAAGTGACTGTGATATGTCATTTTGCCTGTATGAGACCAGCAAGAGACCAATTGCTTCTGGCCAATTGCCTTCTTCCCACAACAACCCCCTCATCTTCTACCTGTACCTGGCCTTGTACTAGGGGTCGGGGCTGGTATACACAGAGGGTTTTAGTGCCTGCTGGGAGGATGAGTTTCTCCATGCAGGCCTGACTGAGGTCTCTAGCCCAAATGGGATCAGGCTGTGCTTTGTCACTATCAGAGTGCTGGGTCTTCGACCCCAGGCAGCTGGAAAGCAGAGATGGTCCTGTGGCAAAATTTCAGTCTAAAAATCAAGAAACCTGGCTTTTTGTCCCTCCTTCTATGACCTTGAGCAATCATGCCTCCCTACCCCACAGTTGATCTTTGTGGCCTTTGCAGGTCTGCCATTTCTGCTGTTCCACTGACTCTAGAAACCTAGGCAAGTCACCCAGCCTTGGGCTGCAGTGTTTCCATTGTAAAGTGAAGAGGCTTGCTATGATGTTCTTTGCAGTTCCAAAAAGTGTGTCTTTGGCTTGGAACGGCATTTTTTTTAAATTGCTGGTTGGTTGATTTATGTATTTATTTATTGGCTAGGGTTTGAACCCAGGCTTTTCACAGTAAGCCCTAGTCCTTTACTTTTTTTTTTTTTTGAGATAGGGTCTCAATTGCTAAATTGCCCAGACTGGACTTGAACTTCTGATCCTCCTGCCTCAGCCTCCCAGAATGCTGAGATTACAGATATGCACCATCATACACAACTAGAAAATTATTTTTCTGACTTGGAAAACAAAGAGCCCTAGCATCAGGCCACCCTGAGAAAGAGAATAGAGGGTCCCTGTTCAACTTGAAGTGTAAACGTACCCCTGTAATCCAAGCTATTTGGGACCCTGGAGTAGGAAGACTGTAAGGGTAAGGCTAGACCGGGCAATTTAGTGAAACTGTCTCAAAATAAAATAAATAGGACTGGGGAAGTACCTGCCCAACTTGTGGGAGGTCACAGGTTCAATCTCTTAGTACCACAGGGGGGAAAAAGGGATTTCTGTTCAAATGGCAAAAAAGTGGAGAAAGCTCATCCCTCTACCTTGGCAGTGTAGAATTGAGATTAGAATTGAGGTTGAAATGTAGAATTGAGCAACCACTCTGCCACGTAGTGGTTGGTCCCTTAGTCTCAGTTTCCTCAGGCATAAACTGGGAAATAAGAACTAGGGTTGTACTCAGTGTCGAACAGTTACCTAACATGTGCAAGGCCCTGGGTTCCATTCCCAGCACTTTCAAAAGACCCAAACCCAAACAAATACCCACCATACCCCCCAAAAGGGCAATAATATAATTTATCTGTAGTGCACTGATATAATGATATCAATTAGTACACGCAAAGCTGACTTTGTACATACAGTGAGCTGCAGCTACCATATTCGTATTTTTACCACCTAAGGCGGTTAATTGCCTCCTTGCCTCCTACAGCCTTCCTCTAAGGCTAGAAGATCACAGATATCTCAACTCTTGATTTCAATTGGATGTTCTTCCGTAAGGTTTCAGGCTTTGGTGCCTGTCTGACTGACTTTATTCTTTCTCTTGAGCTGCCTTCCATCGCTGGTCAGGCTGGTCTTATGGGAGGGGAGATAGTACCAACTGCCTTGGGGGAGATGGCGTTGTGACCATGCTCTCTCTGCACTGTCAGATACCCAAGTGCCTGGGAGTTTATTTTAGGGTCTTGCTTTTTCTCTTGACACCCCAGCGTGGGTAGGAGTTAACGTTGGAGCCCTCATTTTGTCAGCTGTGGCAGCTGCCTCCCTTGCAAGCTTGCCCCTCCTTGAAAGAACGGAAAGTGCTGTGTGCAATCCTCCTTTCTACTCTGATCCTGGAGCAGAGTTTCTAGGATCCTTGCAGAGACTGCAGCGGGAAGGGCACAGTTAGAACTGATATTCTAGAGCAATAGATGCCTCTGGGTTCTCTTTTAACTGGGACTGGCGACAACAGGCAAATCATTTTCTCTCTGTGCCTTTTTTCTCTGCCTGTCCCATCAGGGACTTTTGACTTTCCTTGGTAGAAAGAGCTAGAAGAGGATTAGACTATTGGGAGAACTGAGAGGTATACTTGAACCGTAAGGGTTGGGCTATCCACCCTCACCCCCCACCCTCTTGTACACTGTGGTTTGGCTTCTGTATGAATTCTGCTTTGTCCCAGTTCATCTGACTCCCAGGGCAGTGCTTGCTCCAGGGTGAACTTCATGGTAACCCAGCTCACTGCTGGCAGCCCCCCTCTGTTGTCTGCCCATATTCCTGACCTAAAACTCCTGGCAGAGGCTCAGGAGCCCACAGAGCAGGTATTCATCTTGTGTCCTGATGAGGGACAAAAAAGACTTCTTTTGTCCTTTTACATCTTAAAGCTTTTTGGTTTTGGTCTTTGCCAGGTATGCACTGCCATTTCCTCTTTAGAACAAGTCTATGAGTAGGAGAAATAGGGTCATTACTGCTGTTTCACATGGTTGGATATTGGATCCAGCAATTGGTTTCCAGTACAAATGGCTTCTCCTATTTTTTTCAAAAGGAGAGAGGAAGAAACAGCTTAAAGGTCACCTTGAAACCATCTTGAGAAACCCAGATGAATCTCTCTAAAAAGAAGTAGGTGGGTTTTTTCTTTTGGGGAAAACAGCTGATTGACTGCAGGACAGTGAGGGGAGTTTGCTGGGCCCAGGAAGAAGGCATCAGGTAGGATATGTGGCTCAGGAGTGCCAGGGCATTTGAAGGGCCTAACTTGGTCAGATGGCCTGCGCTTCATTTAGCTAAACACCTGTGAGACTCTTTTCTTCTCATTTCCAACCAGCTCAGGTATAAAGATGTGGTCATAAACCCTGGGAACTGCCCCTGACACTGCTTCTCAGTACCTGTGTGGCTCTGGGTTCATGCACTTCTTTTTCTCTGTACCTGACTTGCCTCATCAGTGAGGTTAAGATACTCTTGGAGGTAGAGATTGATTTGGGGATGCCTAATTCACTGTAGTGGCTTTTAGGATCTTTCACATTCCTCCCTGTTAGTCAGCTTTCTGTCACAACAGCAAAATCCTAGAGACAATCAGCTTATAAAAATAATAAGGTTTGTTTTGGCTTCTAGTTATAAAGGGTCCAATCCATGATTGGGTGACCCCCATTGCCGAAGACCTGTGGTGAGGCCGCATATCATGGCAGGGTTGTGGTAGAGCAAACTGCCTACCTCGTGACTGGGAGAGGGCTGAGGTCCTCAAGTCCCCTTCAGGACACACCCTTGAATGACCTAAAGACCTCCCACTAGAACCCATCTCCTGAAGCTTCCACAGCCTACTGCTGCAGTAATAGCACTGCTCTGGGGACCAAGCCTTGAACACATGGGCCTTTGGAAGACATTCAGGATCCAAACTGCAGCATTCCCCTTTTGGGGAGTCCTCCTAACCCACTCCAGGCCATAAGAGTTGCTTCCCCTTTCTCCTCTGAACGCTTCTCCCTTATTGTGTATCCACAGCTTGGCACTAGGCCTGCCCTGCCCTGTGACATCTGCTCTGTTGGAGGGGGTGTTAATAATAATTAACATTTATTGGGTATCTGCAGAATAGTGTCAGGCACTTTATTAAAGTAATCGCATTTAATTCCTAGTAAAATCATGTGATGAAAGCTCTTTCTGTTGTGTAGATGAGGAAACAGCTCAGGGTTCTCTTCAGTGATGCTGAATTGCTATCTATTTTTCTGTTCATGACTTGGCAGAGCCTCCTAGGGCAGTGCAGCTGCACACCTGCCTCTGAGTAGACACACACAGCCATTAAGGAGTGGTTCTCGCTCACTTCACATGCATTCAAGGATGTGGACTCCTTCTGGGTGGTGGTGGGGGCAGAGTGGAAACTCACTCTTCCTGAGAAAGCTGTAGGTGTTTTGTGCCTGGCTTTGGATCTGTCCTTTGTCACAGAATCTGCGTGGGTCTACACAAATCCTGCGGTCAGCCTGGGCCTGTTCCTGTACTGTGGTGGTAACCCTGCTTGTGACCTCTCTATTGATACCCTCTTAGCTGTAGGACTGAAGCTTGTGTCTTTCCTCCTTGGACAGGAGGTGGACTGTCAAAGGGGGTTTCCTGTAGCCTGCAGGCTATGGCCAGCTTTGTGAGTGTGACTTCCTACCCCTGAGTCCTGGGCTGCTCTTAGTTATCTGCAGTGCCCAGCATGGTCTCTTGAGAGACAACCTTTGTGTTGGGCGCAGGTGGCACAACTTTCTTAGCCTTACAAGACAGTAGACATTAATTCTCATTAATGCTGTGTGATTTGTTTCCAAGGCACTTGCATATATAGGATTTAACCTTTTTTTTACATCTGAGATCACGTAACATGAAAGTGACAAAAGATACCATCCTTGGACTTATAACTCAAAGCCCCATCCTCTTTCCTGTCTGACCAACTTGCTGGGTTAATATAAGGACCAAGGACAACCTGCGATCTGAATGGCTTTGAGACATGTTATATTGGAAACTTGAATGTTGGTCAGGAGGGACACTAGTTCCTCAGAGAAGGAAGGGCTGAAGAAGCCAGTGATGTAGACCTTGGCTGGCTCAATTCCAAGTTATTTGTTTTGTTTTGTTTTGGTGGTGTCACTGGGCATTGAACTTAGGGCCTTTTCACTTAGTGATATATATTTTTTTATTTTGAGGCATTCTTACTAGGTTGCCCAAGTTGGGCTCAAACTTGTATTTTTTCTGCCTCAGCCTCCCAAAGTGTTTTTATTATAGGCATGTGTCACCATGCCTATTACCTAATTTGTAATATGGTTTTTTTTTAAATTTGTAAATTACATTAATTGCTACTTAAGTTCCTACTTCAAAGGCTAGAAAATGGTAGCATTTAAGCCAGGATCTTCAGGGCCTGTGTTCTTTTCATCATCATGCTGACTTCAAGAGCCCTTTTAGTTCAGAAATTTAATTTTTCCCATAACTGGGAAAATTTAAGGGTTTGGCTGTTTTGTGTGAATGACTTCTTGGATCTGGGGAATAAACTGTGACCCACTCCAAATTTCACCTTGGAGGTGGTGGTGTTCACCAACACAGGAATGACAGGAACCTGAAGCAAAGGGGCCCTAGGCTCCTTCTGAGAGTAGCAGCCTGAGCGCCCGAGGCGGGCCTGCCTCCTCTTCTCCTCCTCCTGTCAGCCTCCCACCTGCCCCCTTTCCATCAGAGGCAGGCGAAAGCGAAGGCTCGCTCGGCAAAGCCAGGACCTGGGTTATTCCTGAGTCATCCATCGCCTGTGTGGGCCTCCTCACAGTGCTCACTCCCCCTGCAAATGTCTGAGTCAGACGTGTCTCCCCAAGGTTGTCTGCATACACCACACTGGGTCAAACCATCTCTTTAGATGCCAATAAACATCAACTGATACTTTAAGGCAGCCCGTGATTATATGTGGGTATTTTTAATCTTATGGGCTAATCTAATTTTAACTGAACTAAGTCTTAGGTTAGGTCTGGATTAGCTGCCCCCCTCCCCTGGGATCATTCTGATTTCATTTTCTTTCCCCTAATGCTCATCCAGTGTGTTGGACCCATTTTGGGGTTTATTAGATCTGTGCCCTGAGTTGTAGTAGTGTTTATTCAAATTAGCGGGTTCCCTAGATATCCCTGCAAGCTCTTTCCTGCAAAGATATGTCCCTAAGTAGCTGTGACTGAAGTTCAGGATGACAAGTTCTGTTTCTATGCCTCCTTCCCAGGACAGACATTTGGGGGACACTTAACTCTAATTCCAGGCTGGCCCGAGCCTGTTTGAGACCAGGCCACCAGAGGCAGGGAGGTGAAATCATAGCTGTGTGTGAGACAGAGCCCACAGTTCAGCAAAACAATAAACAGCTAACACTTACATGGTATTTGCTGCGTGCCAGGTGAAGCTGTATCTGTGTGCTGACCAGCTGGGACCGAAAGCAGATAATTCAGAGCTTGGGTGGGAGAGGTACTGTGACTACAAACAGCCAACAGGCATTTAACTTGTGGCCTGAAGAAGCGTGAAACCCAGACCCTGCTCAGTGGGAGCTTCCAGTCTGCTCAGGACCAGACGAGATGAGACTTGATATGTGCAGAGAGGCAAAGTTCAGAGGAAGCAGGCAGTCCCTGAGGCCTGTGTGGTTAGAGAAGGCCTCTCTGAGGAGATGGAACCTGGGCGCGGTGTTTTGAAGGAAGGAAAGGAATGTGATAGGCTGGCTATACTTAGTACCCAAGTCCCATGAAAATGTAAGCCCCTTGAAGACAGGGTCTTGGTGTGTTCAGTTTTCCTGTGTTTTGCACAGGGGAAGGACTGTGCACATATTTGGGGAACAAATGAATGATGGAGCACATGGTGTGACAGACTTTCAAGGGGAGATGGGTCTGTGCAGAGACTGGAGAAGAAACCAGGTTGCCTGTACAGAAAAGAGGGAGAAAAGAAAGTCCAGAGACTGCTGGGCACCAGGCTGAATTCCAGGCCAGGGGATTTAACTGAAAGTGACAATGAGGGAGCCGTGCTTTAGTCTTCAGCCTGTGTTTAAGTGGTGCTGTGTGGCCG
Source organism: Cavia porcellus (assembly GCF_034190915.1). Classification (NCBI taxonomy): domain Eukaryota; kingdom Metazoa; phylum Chordata; class Mammalia; order Rodentia; family Caviidae; genus Cavia; species Cavia porcellus. Next base: position 20,635,228 of record NW_026947508.1, on the reverse strand, counting down.
CCTGCCTCAGCCTGGCTCTGATGATGGTCTGCAGGAGCATCCTCTGTGGGCTGGGTGGGTCTCTCTGGGTCTGTTGGGTTTGCCCTCCATCTGTGTAAGTAAAAGTGAGATACCAGAGCTTCCTCAGGGAGCTGCCAAGAGCACTAATTGAATTAAGTTTTCTGTAGAATATTCCTGAGCCATAAACTGCACTCTGACTGTGAATTAATGAGACCAGTAACCATAAACTGTGTAAGAAGGCAATCTTGTTAATTTATAGTCATATCTAGACAAGTTTACTTATGGCTTCTCTTTGTTTTATGTATGTTGGGGGTGGGCTGGGGCCAAAAACTCCTTTTTATGGTAGATTTATTTTTATATGAATAAATAAAACATGTAAAATGTATTCATGGTAGGGCTGGGGATTTCTTAGCTCAGCAGCATAAGCGCCTGCCTTGCAAGCACATGGTTGTGAGTTCGATCCCCAGTACCAAAAAAAAAAGAAGAGAAAGAAAAAAAATGTATCCTCACCTCCCTGGTCACTGCGTCATACCCCACACATCACTGCTTTTTTTTTCTTTCCTTTTTTTTTTTTTTTTGTTTGTTTTTTGAGACAGGGTCTCTCTCTCTCTCTTTCTCTCTCTCTCTGCCGCTACCTCTCTCACAGGCGCCACAAACTTGAAGCAGTCCTCTTGCCTCAGCCTCCCAGCTGCTATTAACTTTTTTGTGCATCTTTTTAGAAATTCCCTGAATGCATAAGTGTGTGAGCATGTGTGCACTTGAGGGCAGATTTAATTTTCATAAAGCCACCACATAAAGAACTCTTAATAGATATGCTCACAGGGGAAGTAGGATAACACACAGGGAGAAGGCACCGGTGGGAAATTATGTGGACTCCAGTCCTAGCTGTGCCTCTTTCCTGCACACAGACTTTAGCCAGTCAGGTCTTAGTTTCCTAACTGTTGATTTCTCTATGAAAGGTCTCCAGGGGCTTTCCAGGAGGAAGGCCAGGGCATTTAGGGGAGCTCCTGCCCTGTAGAGGCCTGGGTGAGCTGTGGGGCACTTGAAGGGAGTTCACCACAGCCTCATTGGTGGGGTGGGAAGTGCAGGCTGTCATGCAGCCTGGCTTCAAAGCACAACTTTCTCAAGTATAGGTTGACGCTCCAGTTGATCATTATAGGCTTGAAGAAATGGACCCATAAGAGAAGTAAAGATAACACCCAATGGAGAAAGAGCAAGTCGGAAGTTGTGTGGTTTGTTTGGGGATGCTGGAAGGTCAGAGAAGAGGAGAAAAGAGGGAGACTTCTAGAAGTGCTCTAGTGAGGTGGGCAAGAGAAGGAGAATCATTCCGCAAGGCTTACGAGGGGATTCTAGCCTAGGTGGGAAAACAGACTTCAGGTTCACTGTTCTTATGTATGTAAGTTTCTAAGGGTGAGTCCATGGTGAATTTCATGGTCCCTCTAGAATATTCTGCAGAGGGTCAGAGGTGGTGGTGCATATGTGTAATCCCAGCACTTGGGAGGCTGAGGCAAGAGATTGCTGTGAGTTTGAGGCCAGTCTGAACTACGTCGGGAGACCTTATCTCAAACAAACAAATAAAAATAAATAATATGCAGACAGTTGTATACTTGGGCTTTTGTCAGAGGGTGAAGGAAGGTCCATAGTAACCACATACTGTAAAGGCTCTTCAATGCTTCTACCTAAGGACTAACTGATTTAGAGTGGTTCTGTGCACAAATTGATGCTTGACGTTGGGATGAGTGGGGTTTAGCTGGAGAACTGTGGGACAACTCTGAGGCAAGAGGAATGAGCCCCATTGGAAAAAGTGGGCTGGGTCCTAAGGGAAGAGAAAGGCAAATGACTTTTTTTTTTGTACCAGGAATCGAGCTCAGAACCTTATGCTTGCCAGGCTGGTGCTGAGCCCCTGAGCTGAATACCTGGCTGTAATTCCTTAAAGTGGACAAAAGGTTTTCTGGATTGGAAAATCAAAGCAAGCTCTTTTTGCACAGTGCAGCAGGGAAGGGACCCAACCGGTTTCCTTCTGTCTCCTGGGTCTGTTATGTTGCCATGGTGAGCCTAGCTGACACCCCAGGTGTGACTCAGGTCTCCCGCCCATTTTGCTAAAGTGGGTAGGGCTCAAACACAACTCTGAGGCCCTGGCAAGGGAAGCAGCCACCTTGGAGACAGCTAACTCAAGGGACAGGCTCAGAAGGTGGGTGGGTTTCGAGGGCACCATGCTAGGAACTTTGGCCTCTGCTGTATTTTGGTCTAAGGACCTTGTTCTCTGTTCTCACCTTGCTTCTACGAGTGAAAAGTGTAGCATATTCTCATTCTAGAATGTTAGTGGTAAAAGGAACCCTCTCATAACCTGTGTTCCTAGGTCCAAAGGGAGAATGGAGATGTTTTGAACAAGGCTTATCATTTTCCATTGAGGCCCAGAGAGGACTGGCCTTGAGTTATATATGTACTTACGGTGGAAACAGCTCTTTCCTGCTGACTCATTCAGGAGTCTCCAGACAGTAGGCTATAGGTAGTAGGACAGGAGAAAGGGCTGTGGTCTTGGACTAAATGTTGATATCTAAGCATTGGAAAAATCTCAATTTTCTAGTGGGTCCTTTAAACCTAAAGAAGGGCAGCATGTGGTAGGGTGATATCAGGGGTCGGGGAGACTCTTGGGCCTTAGCCATACTTGTCCTTATAGCAAAAGCAAGTATGAGGCTCAGGACCTCTGAGGCAGCCAGCTTTGAGATTCCTGCTCTCACTCTTTGAATCCCTTGGGGCTGGTAGTCCATAAGCCAATGCTGAATGCGGGTGCAGTGCTTTTTATAGCATCTTTGCCATCAAACAAGGTTCTCTCTCCTTGATCCTAGGCCAGGGCCCACAGGAATCTGGACTCTATACCAGGTAGGCAGGATGCCAGCATGGGGAGGGACCCACTTATCTAGCTAAGCAAAGCCTGAGACGGGTTATAGCTAGATGGGGGAAGAAGAGCAAGTTCTCCCTCTACCTCCCCTCCCTGACTGAGCCTGCCGTGCCTAGCTGTACAGAGAGCCAAAACTGCTTCTCTTACAGTCTGTGGACACAGAGGGACACAGAACAGACAAGCAGTAGCAAGTGGGTGGGATTTGAGGTGCAGGTTGAAGAGGCTTTGTGAAGTGATCTTTGAGTTAGGCCTTCAGGGGTGGCAGGATGTCCTGGAGGTACTTGAAGATCTCATTGTTCAGGACCAGAAAAGCTTGTACCTGAAACAGAACTTCTGGGTCACAGAGGAGTGTTCCAGAGCGTTCCCTTTGGAACCACACTCACAAGTGTTAAGCACATGGACTTGCAGCTGGACAGACCTCAGCTCAAATCTCAGTTCCACCTCTCTGTAGCACTGTGACTTTGAGCAAATCACCCTTAGAGTCTTCATTTGATCATCTGTAACACGGGGTAACGTTTAGCTGGCAGGACTGGGGAAGATGCTGGGAGAGTACCCATGTAAGATGGTAGTTCAGAGTTGAGCACATTGGGAACACAATAAATGGTAACCCTAGAATCAAGAGGAAGAAACTGACTGGTTTTTACAGCAACTGAAGCATCACTCAGTAAAACAGTTTGGTGCCTTTTTATGTGTCCAGTGATGGGAGAGGTGACTATGGATAAAATATATTGATCCTTTTAATGAGTAACTCCCTGGGGTGGGTACAGCACTTCCCTACATATATTGGGGATTTTTTGGTGCATGTGGTACTGGGGATCAAGCCCAAGGGCGCTCTACTCTGAGCTACATTCACAGCCCTTTTTTCATTTTTTTATTTGGAGACAGAGTCTCACTAACTTGAACTTTTCGTTCTCTTGCCTCAGCCTCCCTAAGTGCTGTGATTACAGGCATGTTCCTTTATTCAGCAGAAAATCTAATCTATTTTTTTTTTATTTTAAAGAGGGAAAAACAAAACAAAAATACAAGAAAAACAAGAAACAAGAGACAAATAAACAATGATAACAAAACAAACAATAACAATATAGGCTTTCAAAACAAGGTGGTAGGAATTTAACAAAGACTGTTAACTTTGCTTAGGTACCTTCAAAAGAGTTACTGAGGTTACCAGATACAGACGTGCAAAATTGATCTAATCTTATGAATGTTAACTGTTTTGTTCTAAGAACTAACAGAATTAGTAATACAATCAACTTAGCTATGTTAAGTGTATACATACAAATTTATATCTTTGTTCTTTTCTCCTTTTCCCTATCTGAGTTATTTTTCTCCTTTGAACAGTTTCTTGCCCTTTCACAATATTTATTGAAGATTTTTTACTTATTTACTCTTTCAGTTTCTTACAGCAAGGAGACAATAAATTATTTACACATGTGAGTTTGATTTATTTCACTTATGAGTATGCTCTCAAAGTAGCATCCATTTACTTACAAAAGCCTAGCTGAGTAGTGCTCCATTGTATAAAAATACCGTATCTTTTTTATCCATTCCTCAGTTGATGGATCTTTATCCTTTTCTTTTCTTTTTTCTCTTTTCTCTTTGTGTGGTACTAGGTGTTGAAACTAGGGAGCCCTGAACCGCATCTCTACTCCTTTTTATCTCTTTGCTTTGAGATAAAGTATTGCTAAGTTACCTACCATGGCATTGAGCTTGCCTCAGCTTGCCTGCCTCAGCCTTCTGAGTACCTGGGGTGACAGACATGTACCACCATGCCTTTGTTTTTGGATGGGAATCAAACCTAGGGCCCTGTGCATGTTAAGCATGTACTCTACCACTGAGTTACACCCTCAGTCTGCCACACCTATCTTTTAAGAGAAATGCTATTTAAACATTAGGAAAGAGAGGCCTCAGGGTTAGGTGACCTGCCCTGCCTATGGTTATATGGCCCAACTAGAGCCAAACTAAGAGCTTCCTATCCCAATTCCTGTGCTGTTTCTCCAATGTAACATTTATATTACCCTCTACCACCTAACTGGAATAGCAGGACTCATCTCCTGAAACATTTAATGAGCAAAGCCTGATTTTGTAAAACAACTTGAGGGGTAATTGTAAAAGCACTAAATTTTGCAGAACAGGTAATGATTTTAAAAATAGCCCAGCTATGATAAATGCCAGGTGGAGGGTGCTGGTGTTGACTGTAAAGTTCTATCACTTTCTGGCTGTATCACCCTGTGTCAGTGTGTTTCCCTGGTCAGATGGAGTAGTGTCCATAAGGCCCTAAGCATACTCTACATGTTCAGTAGTGGGAACTGCTACTGGTTCTGTAGCATGAAAGGAAGGATAAAGCTGGGGATAGTGGCCCGTGCCTATAATCCCTAGGCAGAAGAATCAAAACTCAAGTCCCCAAGCAATCTACTTGCCTCAGCCTCCTGAATGCTGGGATCACAGACATGCACCATCATACCCAGTAATTCCCAACTTTAAAACAAAACAAAACAAAACAGGAAGACACTGGGCATGGTGGTACATGTCTGTAATCCAGTACTCTTGGAAGCTGAGATGGGAGGATCACTGTGAGTTCAGGACCAGCCTGAGCTGTGTATAAGTAAGTTTAAGACCAGCCTGAACTGCATAGAGAGACCCTGCCACAAACAGACAGACAGACACAAAAGGAAGAGATGAGGATGGAAGTCAAGCCATAGATCATTAGGGTGGGACTGAATATCAGCGATACTGGGGCCAGGGTATAAATGAGACTGTGAGCTTAATTGTCTAATTTTGGTCATTAGGAGAGAGGAAATTTATACCGATCACTCATTGAGTAGTATGATAAATAGTGTGCTGAAGATAGAAAGATGAATACATATACAGTACCACAATCCTAACCTCAGTGGAGAGGCAACACGGAACCAAACGTTTGAGGTGTGCTGAGAAATGCTCAGTGGGGCCTTTGGTTGGCGTTCAGGAAGCACTTCTTTGTTCTTTGAGCTGGTTGCTGAACGTTAAACAGAAGTTTGCCTGCTCACATGTAGGAGAGGGGGCTAGAGAAAGGCACAGAAATGGAACTATGCTGAGCCTGAGGTAATGCAGAATCATTGCCCTTTGCTTTTGAAATCCACTGGGACTTTTCTGACCCTTGCACCAAATATGCCTCACCCACTTGCATAGATGGGCAGAGAAAGCAGAAGGTTCAGCCACACTTGTGTGTCCTACAAGGCCATGATGGAGGCTCTAATGTTCGCTGAGCTCCTTCCAATGCCTGGCCTCACACTTCAGGTTCCACATAGTACACCGTTGTCTGATTTTCACAATAATCCTAAAGGGTGCAAGTCATGAGCTGCCTTTATCTAGCTCACAGCTGCCTCAGGAAAGTAAATCGGGATTAATTAAGTGCTCGGTGATTGCTGTACTACTGCTGAAAGCACAGGAGGCCTTCAGGGAGCGGAAGAACTGGGCTGGGATGAACAGAAAGTAGAGGCTGGGTGCAGACACCTTCCCTAGACACCATGAAAGGAGATGAGGTGTAGGACAGGAGAGGCCTGTGGAACCAGCTAAGGCTCTAAGCAGCTGATATGGGCGGCCACTTAGAGGACGCTCCGCCAGCTAGGGATGAGACAGAAGATTGAGTAGGTGGGCTGCTAAATTGCTAATCATCTAAAACTCCAGCCAGACAGGTGTAGCCTGGGCCAGGGCTCCAATGTGAAGCAGGGGCTTACCCTTCACTGTGTCTCTACAACCAGTTTTCCTGTCCATGTATGCACATCTCATGGCAACTCCTATGGCCTTCTTATTGGTCTTCGGCTGCGCGCCTGTCTGCCTGTAATCAGTTCTCCCCAGTGCAGCCAGGGGAACCTGGTAGAAATGCAAACCAGAACATGATGTTCCCAGCTGAAACCCATTCTGGTGCATCTCATGAAGTCCAGATAAAACTGAGGAGAGATGTATGTGGACTAAACCTTTCTCAGCGTCATGCCCTGCCCGTCTCTCCCGTGTTCCAACCACACTCGCCTTCCTGTGTTCTGCCATCCTGTCATGCTTAGCCAGGCTTTTTCCTCCATGTGGTTGTGGCACTTGTTTTCCCAACCTGGAACACTGCCCACAGATGGCCTCAGGCCGGCACCATCACACATGTCCTCTCTTCAGAATGCCTCTCTGACTGCCTTCCCCAGGCTAGTATGCTTAAGCATACTCCCAACCCCAGCTCCCTTTTGCCCAGTGCCAGACTCTATTTTGGATGCTGAGGACACAGCCAGGATCAAGACCGAAGAGGCTTCTGATGTTAGGGGGCTCTTATGTCAGTGGGGAGCACTGGACAGTAGCCCTGACAGTGTCAGGCAGCAATGAATGTTCAGAAGAAAACAAACATGAAAGAGACACAGAGGCTAAATCGGATGGCCAGCAAAGGCTCTAAGGAGATGGCTAAATGACAGGAAGGAGTCCACCTTTCAGAGACCAGGGCCTGAGCAACTCGTGTTTGAAGAAGCAGCATCAGGGGAAAAGGGGAAGAGTAGTGTGAGAACAAAAGGGAAAGCCAAGACTCCGTGAGGTCTGTGGGCTTTGGTTTGGGTGTTAAGAGGTGATGGCAGGTGCTGTGTGGACCGCTGAAGTTTTGAGCAGAGTGGCATGATCTTTTTATCATCGGTACCAGGGATTGAACTCGCGACTGTCTGCTTGCAAGGCAGGCGCTTTTGCTGCTGAGCTAAATCCCCAGCTTCAGCATGATCTTACTTAGGGAAGGATATGCAGACACTCTGGGAGACAGAGATGCAGAAGCAGCTTGAGCTCTGCCTGGCCACACGGAGCTGAGCAAGGGAGGTCCTTATTCACCAGGACCTCAGCCTGGGCCTTCGAGACAGCAAAGCAAAGCTCCCCTACAGATTCCTCTAGCTAGGGCAGCCACAGACAGGAGTGCACCCCTAGGAGAGTGGTTACCAGGGAGGTGAGCAGGGACCCAGGAGGGAACATGAGAGAAGGAGGGGCTGAGTGGAGTGCTGGGCCCTGAGGGACTCCTGCTGACTACCCCTCCGCTGCCTGGTCTCAGAGCTAGTCAGCAGACCAACAGTCACCAGACCCGTCATGTGGGAGGTGTGGCACTGCAGAGCTCCAGGACCTGGACACGCCTCTTCCCAGATGAGCCCTGGGTCATGGCTGAAGTTGCTGTGAAGCCAGGAGAAGGCAGATGTAGACTGAGCCTTTGGAGCCCAGTAGGATCTTAGAGACAGCACACCAATTCCAGGGAGTGTAATGGAAAAGACAAGCAGTTAGGAGCCAAAAATTCTGGCTCTCATTCTTGCAGCTGTGTGGACCCCACAAGCAGAGCTGCGGAAGTTAAATGAGCATGCAGAGGGGAGTGCATAGCAGTGAGATTGGGAATGCTTGGTAAATGGTGAGGGGGCCTGGCCCGCCTTGTCATCTTACAGAGGAGGAAGCAGAAGTCCAGAGCGGAAGTGACTTGGCCAAGGGCTGCTGTGGGGTGGTGGCAGAGGTTGAACACAGCTCTGTTAACTCCGAGCCCAGACCCTTCTGTGGTGATATAAGCAGCCTTCCTTTCCAGACCTTTTCTGTTCCTTCTGCAGAGGGAGGTGGCCTCCCTGCCCAGCTTGCTGCTGACCACCTACTATGTGTCAGGGACACCTGTGTGGAGATGGCTCCTACCTTGAGATGCTGATACTTTTGTGGAAGACACACATGTAAACAGCTAAAATACAAAACAAAACAGTTGAAGTGACACAGACACAGCACAATGTAGCACGGGCCTTGGTGGCAGATGGGTCTTGGCATTGTCACTTAGAAAGTGTTGGCAACAAGGCCTGACCCTGGGTTACAGCCAATGAGGGACGCCTCAGATTCAAAGCAGAGAAAGGGTGTGAACTGTTTGTTGCAGATCATGGAAACTGCAGATGTTTTAGGGGGGAGGCTTGGGCATTACCATGACCAGCCTGTGTTTAGAAGGAAGGCGAGCCTGGCAGGAGGAGAATGGACTAGATGAAGTTTTCTCTCAGTGTTCTTGGCTCTTGAAGTTTTCCGCCTCCTCCCTCCATGGATAATTATCCTTCCTAAGAAACTGATCAGATGGGAAACCGCAGGAAATGGTTTGGGACGGGGATTGTGTAGGAGTTGGGGGGAGAGTGGGAAGGCTGTAGCAGGAGTGGGGGATCTGTGCCAAGCAGCAGGGGTGGCTCCCTCGGAGAAGAGGAGAGGAAGGGGTGGGGAGCCTAGGCAGGACTGGGAATGTAAAGTAGGGTGCGGGTGGCTCTGGAGCTGCGTCCCTTACCAGGCGTGGTCTCTGGCTGGGGAAAGGGGTGAAATGACTGGCAAGATCTGGTTTTTCTGGGTCCACAGGAGCTAGGATCCTAATGGGAAAGCGCGAGGCAGTGTAGCCTAGAGGCAGACCACTGGGCCAGGTGCTGGAACCAAGCGCAGGCCAGCTATGCCGTATGGCTCTTATGTAGCCCGAAGGCCCTGATCTTTCACATCTGAAATCCTACTTTGTGAGCCTGGTAGGAGTAGTAGACGTGCATTAGATACCCTCTCCTGGCACGGAGCAAGCCTCATTCTGCCCCAGCTTCTGGTAGACCTTAAATTTTTAGTTGGGCCTGGCATGGTGGTGCACACCTGTAACCCCAGCACTCAGGAGGCTGAGGCAGGAGGATCACTGTGAGTTTGAGGCCAGCCTGGGCTACGTAGTGAATTCAAGGCCAACCTGAACTATTTAGCAAGACCTTGCCTCAAAAAAAATAATTAGTTGGCTTGATTTTTGCCCTCACTTGGCCTTGTTGGCTAAATATCACCTCTCAGTGTGCTGAGGCTTCTGGTGAGCTTCATTCCATTAGGGCCCGAATCACTGTGGCTGGTGACAGTGGCTTCCTACATCTGAACCAGGATCAAGGCTGTCTCTAGAGGTGCTTGGATGGCTCCACAAGTGGAGAATATTGTTCTGGGCAGTCAGGGGTCAATGTAGCCTGATAGCTTATAGTCATCAGAGTCCAGAGACCTGGTTTGAGTCCCAACTCTACTCCCTGCCAGCTCTGTGACTGTAGTCTGATGACCTGATCTGTGAGTGTCATTTTTCTGCAGATAATTCTCACTCCCATGTCTTCCATCACTTATTTAATTGAGGAATTACATGCATTCATACCACAACGTACCCTCATCTTAAAGCAAGCTGCTATGTGAGTATTTACAAGGCCTACATCCACATTAGCCACCCAGATCCAGATAAGGGACATCTGGGTACTCCCTGGGCCCCTGCGTGGCCTTCCTAGTCTGGCATTCCCCGGGGTCACTGCTATTCTGATGGCCATAGTCATCCATGGTTTTCCCTGTTCTAAACTTCTTATAAATGGAGTCACATAATAGGTCCCCTTTGTGTCTGGCTTCTTTTGCTCAAGGTATTTGTGTAGTTCCCCGTGGCTGTCTCTTACATCAGTGTTTGTTCTTTCTATGGCTGTTCCATATTGCCTCGTTTGAATGCACCACAGCTGGCTTGTTCTCTTCTGATAGGCGTTTGAGTTGGTTCTCTTTTTTGACTACTGTGAACCAAGCTGCTTTGAGCATTCTTATACACTGTAGAGTTTTTGTGGGAATTAAATGAGATAATTTTTACAGTAAAGTGTTTAAATGCTGAATTATGACTCAGCAGGTGCTCAGAAAATTTCCCTTCCATTTTTTTTTTCAGAAAAAAAGAAGAAAGAAAAAAATTTAAACACTGCATAAAATTAGTATTTGAAAAAGTATAGCCAGGTGTACTGGTACATACCTGTAGTCCCAGAACTTGGGAGTCTAAGGCAGGAGGATTGCATATTTGAGGCCAGCCTGGGCTACAAAGTACAACTTTGTCTCAAAAAGAAAAAAAGAGGAAATCATATCTTTTCCACTCTTCTGCCTCTTGAGCTTAGAGCTCTTAGTGGTTTGGTGTGTCCGGCTGGGCTTTTCTCTATGGCAGTGTGAACTTCTTTTTAATAAAATCAGCATAAAAACAAGCATGCTGTTTACACCACTTTTGCAAAATATATTTTTGTTTTTAACTGCCACATTATAATTATATATATTTAGGGGAAACAGTGTGACATTTCAACATATATATGCAGTTTGTGCTGGTCAGATCAGGGTAATTGGTATATCTGTCCCCTCAGACAGTTCTTATTTCTTTGTGTTAGGAAGATTTAAAGTCCTTTCTACTAGCTATTTTGAAGCGCTCAATTGTTGCCAACTCTAGTTAACCTGCTGTGTTATGGAACATGGGAGCATTATTCCTCTTACTCAATTGCACCCCAGAACCCCATAACCATCCTGTCTGTAGCTCCGCTTCCCCACACTCACTCCTGTCTCTGCTAATCACTGTTCTCTTCTTGGCTTCTGTGAAACCACATTTTTAGCTTCTGAGGTTACTTTCTTTTGCAACTTACTTTTAAAATTAAATCTGATCTTTTGAAAAGAGTTTTTTTATTGGAGAGGGAGAGTCTGGAATGATCCCCTGCACTAGCGACTCAGCTTCCACCCAGAACTGGCAAGGCTAGTCTCTCCGGCTGCACTCTTCATGTAGACCAGGGTTTGCTTTTCAGAGATCAGGAGCAAGTCTTGGCTCTGTCACTCCCTGTCTGTATGTTCTCGGCCCAAATGCCTTGCACTTTTGATTTTTTCATTGTTAGTGTAATAGAATCTGTCCTCACCTCTAAGAGATGTCATGGGGTTTAAATGAGATAATGTACATTAAAGTACAAAGCAAAATGAAAAGTGATGTGTGCGTGTGCTAGTTATTATGTGAAATTATAGGCTGTCAGAGCTGTAGGAGACCCCTGAGATGTTAACTGGTCCTGTCATCTTACACAGGAGCAAACCATGGCCCAAGAAAGGTCCAGAGCCAGCAAATAATGGAGCCAGAACTGAACCAAAGGTTTGTGCCTCCTAAAGAATCTGAACAGCCACTTCCTGGGCAGTGGGAACTCCCTTAGAGGGCTTCTACTCCAGGGCCAAACTTAGCTCTGATTCTCTTATTCTTTATCTGTTGGACTTTCTCCTAGAAAAAGGGCATTTTACAAAATGTCCAAGCCTCTAGTTTTCCCCTTCTCCCTGGCCGAGGCCACTTGAGTGACTAGAACTTGCAGGCTGTGAGGTGTGCCCAGTGTCCTCTGGTCTCAGAAGGCAGAGAGAAGCAGGAGGGCAGAGCGGAGGAGAGGAGTGGGGGCTTTGACTCGGTAGGTCCCAGCACCCTCCCTGTCCTAACCGTGCTCTCAACCCTGGGCTTCAGTTTGCTCTTCCCCTTGCACAGCTAAGAAGTCAAGCCAGGACCTCTCCCTGTCCATTTAGGTCAGTATCACAGCGCTGGCTGAGGTCAAGAATCCAGAAACAAGCCTGCCCTTTACCTTTCTCACCTACTCTGCTCTTTCTCAGGAAGTACTTGGTGTGATAAGATTTGGAGCCCTGGCCCAGGGAGGCTCTATTCTGCCAGGTGTTTAGCCGCCGCATGTAGTACCAGGTACAGGGCAGCAGAAATGGTTCCTGGTGCCCCAGCTATGTCCCCTCTTGGAGCCACAGCTCGTTATGAAAGCACCAAGGCTGATAATCAGGGCCCACCTGGGAGTGCCCTGTTGACCCAGGGCGGGGCTTGGGGAGGGCCCTGGTATCTGCTTTCAGGGTGAGGTCCTGGAGTGACACATGTTCTAGTGGCAGTGAATGGTGAGAGAAAGTCCTGTACTAGGTGTAGAAGGCACCACCGCCCTGAGCTCCAGCCCTGCCTTACCTGGATTGCCTCTGGGCTCTGCCTTCATTATCTGGGGTGGCCCTCACCTGGCCCTGTTGACTTGGGTGGAGATATCCCCATTTTATAAATGAGAACCCTGAGGTTCAGAAAGGTTAACTAACTTACCCAGGTAAGTGGCAAAACTGGCTAACCGTGAATCCTGGTCAGTCAAGGTGAAAGAAACATTTGGTTATCCAGTCCTCTGCCTTCCTTATTTGGCTAAGGAAGTCCAAGGCTAGAGTTTCACCTACTGAAACAGTTGGGGCGGCACAGGGCTCACATCCAGGAACAGTTCATTCCATTTCCCTGGCAGCACCCAACCTCAATACCATACCTGCTTCTGTGGGCTTTTTCTGAGAGAGCCCTGCTTGTTTCCACCTTTGGAGCACTTAGAGAACCATCATCGTGATCATTCCCTTGGTGCTACACATGAGGAACTGTTGAGAAACACCCTAGAGGGTGAGCACTGACTAGCTTCCTAGTCAGCTTCCTGGGTCTGAATTCTTTTTGGCCCCTGCCACCTGCTAACTTGAGTGAGTAACCTTGCTTCTCTGAGCCTCAGTTTTCTCATCTGTGATACAGGTGCATAGTGCCTAGCTCACTGGGTAGTACGAGGATATAGAAACCTTCAGTAAGTGCTGTCACTGTCAACATCCCCATCTCAAGGGGAGGCTGGAGAGAAAGCTGTTTAGAAGTAATCTGCCCAAGTTCTATGTCCTTCCCAGCAGCAGCTGTTCCCCCAACTTCCACTGCCACACATATCTGTCCTGCCCTGCCACAGGGAAGCATGTGCGCCCTGACACTGTGCCAAGTGCAAGATCATACAGAGAAGCCTGTGCAGACCCAGCAACCAATGCAGAGCCAGACGGAAGCAGGAGCTGACAAAGCCTTCCTTTTTCTCCTTCCGGGGCACAGTGCACTTACTCGGGGGTGGGGTGGGGCAGCTGGCAGAAGAGTAGGGAGATAGGCAGCCTGAGGGGCTCCCAGCCTGACACCCAGTCCTCATTGTGGACCTGTGTTGAGGACAAGATTCATCAGCAGGAGGCAGTTATCAGGCCTGGCATGAAGGCAGAACTCAACCTCTGGAATCAAGTAGTCCTGACATCAAATACCAGTTTGGTTCCTTACTGGCTATGTGTCATTTGAGCAAGTTTTCAAAGCTCTGGGCCAGTGCTTGTCCACTAAAAAATGGAACCAGTGATGTCTGCCTTGTGGCACTGTTGAGGCTAAGGGGAAGCGCAGGGCTTGTTGGTAATTCTCCCTTCCGATGGAGTCCAGCTGGAGGGCTGTACTCTGTTCCCCAAGGCAGCACACAGTCTTAAGCAGAGGCCCGTGGGCCAGACCCAGACTGGGAGAAACTCTTATGGGGCTCCATTCCCCCTAGCGAGGGTCCCAGACAGCTGCTGCTGTTTTCTCTGAGCTTATGCAGACCAAGAACTTGATTGTATTGCTCTGGGCCTGAGAGGCACTCAAGATGTGGAGTGGGTAGATGGCCTGTCTGAGGTCACACAGCAAAGGAGTGAGAGCTGGCAGTGTACCCTGGATGCTGCTCCCCACACTCCCCATAAAGTCCAGCAGCAGGACAGAAAATGGGGTCCAGGGCTGCAGGCAGCATGGTTGGAGGCCATGGCTGAGGCAGAAAGATGAGGTCCACAGGCCCAGATTAAGTCCCTTCACCTCTCTCTGCCTCAGTTTCCTCAATGTAGAATGAGGAGAATCATGAGGTTAAGGCAGGCACAGTGTCAAAAGTGAAGTGTGCCTGGGCATGGTGGCATACACCTGTAATCCTAATTCCAGTAGTTGGAAGACTGAAACGGAAGGATCACCAAGAGTTCAAGGCCAGCTGGGGTCACATAGCAAGTTCAAGGCCAGTTTAAACTACATAACTAAACCCTGTCTTTAAAAAAAAAAAAAATGAAGTGACTTGGCACCATGTTCTACATGAGGATTGGTTTTGTACTAAACCATCTCAAATGTGAGTGCCAGATTGCTACCACTTTTCTCTGTGACCTTGGCTAAGTCTCTGCCCTCTCTGGGCTTTATTTTTTGCTTCTGTGAGACAGAGGTTGAATTGGATGGCCTTGGAGGGCCTCTTGTAATCTCCTGTGGCTTTTTGCCGTACCTCTCCTCCCCAAGGAGAGATCTTAAACCCTGGACCCTCTTGGCTTTGGGACCAAAGCCTGCTCCTGGCCATGTCCTCATTTCACTGTAGTGTCCTCTAAAGGGCAGCCTCCTCTGCGCATGCTCAGTTCTCCCATTCACTGTTATCTCCTGGCTGCTAGAGGCTGAGTGACAAACTGTCCCCAGCGTGGTGGGTAAGGAGTCTGGGCGAAGCTCTCCAAGCCTGCCCTCTGTGGCTTCCACTTCCACAGGGCTCTGCCAAAGAGGACTGTGTGGGAGTCCTCAGGATGTCACCTGGAGAAGGTGCCTAAGCTCCCCAGCTGCACAGGAGTGGTCAGCTTTTACCAAGCTCATCTTGTGACCTGTGTTACCATCATGGTTTCTGTGTACAGAAGTTTTGCAGATTTTACAGGTGACAAGGAGCAGGTTCTTTGGGCTCCAGAGGACTTCTATCTCCTTTGGGCTCCTTAAGGTCTTTGGCTTATGGCCAAGCTCAGCCTGATACCAGCCATGACCAAGCTCTGCTTCTGTAGGCCACTGCTGAGTGTGGCCTGTCCTCTGGCCTGCAGCTGCTTCTGTTAGCTGTGCCTGATGTCAGGGACCCCCTCAAGAGCCAGGAACAAGCATTGAAGACAGGAGCTAGTACCTTTGGCTGGGTGTTTCCTTTGGCTCCAGTTTGAGATACAGAATTCCTGGGAACAGCCCTTTGAGATGGAAATGTCTGAGATGCCCTTTTTATAGGAAGAAACTGAGGGTCAGAAGTTCAGTACCTGCCAAGGAGACATGGCTGGTCATTGGCAGGAGACCAGGCTGCCTGGTTCTCTGCTCACTTTTAACCACAGGCCCTTCTGCCTCCTTTACTGCTAACTGGGTTTGGGATAAAACTGGACAGATTCCTGAGCTGACTCCCTGTTTGTTTCTTCAGATGACTTCCTTTCCTTCTGCCTCCCTGGGCATCTGAGGCCCCATTCCTCTGCCACAGACTGCCAAAGAGGAGAAGCTGCCCCTATGTGGGCTGCTGCCCTGATGGCTTGGCCCTTGCTTCACTAGGCCTGGCAGAGGGGCTGGGCTATAACTGTGGCGAAGCGGCAGCCCCTTTGCTTTTATGTCTGTGCTATGTTCATGCTGAAGGCGAGTCCAGGCAGGTTGAATCCACACCAGACTACAGAGTAGATCAAGCCCCGGAGGGCAGATATGTCCTTCCCTGCAGGAGAGCAAAGCACCTTCGCATCCCACTTTCACCCAAGATGCTGTCATCTACCTCCGTGTCTTCCTTAAAGACAGAACTGTCATAATGATCTCTATCCAGCTTCAGGTGGCTGCATTTCTTTTGCTTACCCCAGCATGTTTTTACCTTTATTCTGTTCTCTTTCTGCCAGCAACGCTGTGCCACAGACATTCCAGTGTTATTCCTCCTATGCCTGAAAGGAAGGAACTGCGGCTCAGGGCAATACCATTTGTCAGAAGGCACAGAGAAGTTAAGTTTTAATTTTTATTTTGCTGTACTGGGAGTGACTCAGGAACGTTCCACCACTGAGCTACATCCTAGCCTCCCTCCTCCTCCTCTTCCTTCTCCTCCTTCGTCTCTCTGTCTTTCTCTTTCTTTTTGCGTTTGTTTTTATTTTTTTGAGTCAGGATCTCAATAAGTTGCCCATGTTAGTCTCGGATTTGTCATCACCCTGCTTTGGCTTCCAGAGTAGCTGAGATTACAGTGTGTACCACCAACTCTCTCAAAACAGCACCTGCAGGTGCTGGCTTGCACTCACTCAAAACTTTAGAACAGGAGCAAAAAGCAACTCCGAGACCCCACCTGCTTCATGTAATCTTTCTATAGAACAAACACTGTTGGGCTGGGGAGTTAGCTCAGCGGCATAAGCGCCTGCCTGGCAAGTGCACAGTCCTGAGTTCGATCCCTGGTGAAAAAAAAAAAAAAAAAACGATAGAACAAACACTTCCTGGGCCCAGATGCCACACTTGATACCATGGCCAGGGACCACAGGACCCAGCTTTGTCATGGAACACATGCCTTGCTTGGTCAGATGTCAGAGCTGGGAAAGCTCTCAGCCAGCTGCTGGGATTGGGGAAACTAAGGTCAGACAATGGCAAGAGCCTGCTCAGAATACCTAGGGAGCTGAAGCTTGGGCTAGATGCAGGCCCTTCCTCCCTCTGAATCTCTCAGATTCTTTCTGGTCTCTCAGGGCATTTCGAGGAGGGAGTTGGCAGCTCAGCCATCCTGCAGCATCATGCAGGAGGTAGTGCTGGCCACCTGAATAGCGGAATGGTTGAACAGCTTGATGCGCCGAGTGCTGAGTTTGGGTGGCCAGCACCGACTCTTGACGCCTCCCCTGAGGTGTCTGTAGGCAGGGCTCCAGGTCACTCCAAGTCAGCCCTGTAGCTCTGCCTGGCTCTTCACATTGGTTAGGAATTCCTGCCCACACATACACACACTCACAAGATGTTTAAGGCCTTTTACCATCTGTCCCCACTCTTAGTGTGTAGTCCAGGGTTGTCTCTGACCTTTCTACATTTCTGTTTCCTCTCCACTGCCACTTCCTCCCTTATGGGGAGGACCAGAGAAAAGGCTGCTTTATAACCATCTAAGTAGCCACTTGCTCTCCGGCCCTCACCGTTATTTGCGCCCAGTAAAGATCCTCTGCTTGGCCAGACATCGCCGCTTTCCCTGCAGGCCTTCAAGTGCCTCTCCTTCAGGGTGAAGCCAGTTCAGTAGCTTAGTGCCGAGGTGCTTAGTGTCCAGCGCTGTAGAGCAAGGGATTCATTCAGCCCTTAAGGGGCCACGCAGGCTCATCTGCCAAGTCGGGCTCCCTACCATGTGCCAGTCCCTGGGCTGAGTCCTGGACGTCAAAGAGGAAAAGGGTGGGACCTTGCCTGAGTCTAGAGGGAGAAACGACCAGCCAACCCTTCAGTGTGACTCTCCTTGGAGGGCTGTGTCTGGCTCCACAAGACTCCAGGAACAACCAGTGTGGGATAAGCTAGAAGTCGTAGAATTTGTCTTTGTGTTGCCTTCCTCCTGTCACCTCTCAATGCTCCACCTCTCCATACCCAAATGTGGTGACATTCTGAACAAGTTGAAGTTAATATAATGACTTTAATATAGTGGTGCCTCAACTGACAAACTAAATTTGTCGTATGATTCTAGAAAAGATGGCCATGGTCGTGTTCATGTGAAGATCACTGTGGTTATGTTTGTCACCTGATGCAGAGTTTGCAAACAAAAACAACATTTTCCCAAATGCTTCTGTTGTGAATCACATTGTTTACAAACAAAAGTGTTCATGAACAGAGGTACTGCTATGGAACATTATTATATTTCATGCTTCACCAAATTTTAACTAGAAGGGGCACGATGAACAGAAAGTATTTAGTGCATATAATCAGTTTCAGTTTTCCCCCAGTTTTGCATTTTGTGCATTATACTCTAGCCTCATTGACAAGGAGAGTTCAGCTTTCCCATGGCTCTAAAATCTCCTCCACCCCTGCCGCACCTCAGAGCTGGGGCAGACTGGTGCTTGGAGCTCCTGATGTGTCCTCACCCTCCTGAGAGCAGCTGCGGAACATGGGCTGATCAGCGTTGAGGTGGTTGTGGGGAGGGAGAGCCAAGCTGGAGAGTCGCACACCAGCCCCACCAGGAATGGCAGGGATGGTGGCTTGAAACCAGCTCCTTTTCCCCCTTCAGCATTCTGTGTGTGTGTTTCCTCCATGCTCAAGGTTTGAAGTTTAGGAAGTCAAGAAAGGCCCCCATTGCCAGGAATGTCGCTTAGATTTTTCTAATGCGAGTGGTGCCAGGAGAGTAAATGAAAGTGCATAGAAACTGGAAGCAGAAGCCTTTTGATTTCATGGCCAGTGACACAGGCAAAGCCCCACAGGGCTCCTCATAGAAGATATCGGGACCTGAGAGACAAACCTGCCCCCTGACACCATTGTTGGGTGACTGCTGTGTTGTTACAGCTCAGGCAAGGCCATCCCTGTGACAAAGTGACTCTACAAGTGGGGGTACACTATGAGGGAAAGGGTCAGTCCTGCATCTCGTGGCTTCAAAACCCTGTTCTTTGTCCTGGCTGTATGTCCTCAGGGCAGGTCAGAGGCCATCCTCTGACCTTCTCTTTATTTTTTTTATTTTGTGGGGTTTTTTGAGACAGGGTCTTACTATGCAGTTCAGGCTGGTCTTGAGCTCACTTCGTAGCTGAGGCTGGTCTTGAACTCACAACGATCCTCCTGCCTCAGCCTTCCAAGTGCTGGAATTACAGGTGTGTGCCACCGTGCCCTGCTTGACTTTCTCTTTTTATATCTCAAAATGAGGCGGATGACCAGGGATATGGCTCAGTGGCACAGAGCCTGCCTGGCAAGCACAAGCTTGTGGGTTCAATTTCCAGTACAAAAAAAATGAGAGAGAGAGAGAGAGAGTCCTACTGCATTAGGTAGAATTGTTAAGCAAATTAAACAAGACACCACAGTAATGTCCTTAGAGTAGCTTGTACCCCACAGAAGCAGTTTTGACCATTTATAATCTTTTTTTTTTTTTTTTTTTTTTTTTGGACACAGGGTCTCACTAAGTCATTAAATTGTCCAGGCTTGCTGGGCATGGTGGGCACTCTTGTAATCCCAGTACTTGGGAGGCTAAGGCAAGAGAATTGTTCGAGACCAGTTTGGGCTACAAAGTGAGCCCAAGTCCAGCCTGCATGGCATAGTGAGACCCTGTCTCAAAAAGACAAAAAAAAAAAAAAAAAATTGGGATGGGGATGTAGCTCAGTGGTAGAATACTTGAGTTGCATAGTGCATAGCATGCATAAGGCATTATTTGGATTCACTGTGCTCAGCAAGATACATACACACACGTACACACACAAATTGTACATGTTAACAGGAAACCATGTGGTTTTTCTGTAAATGTTTATATTGTTTAAATCAGGTGAAACATCTGTCTTCTCAAACATTTATCATTTATAGTAAAAATTGTCTCTTTTAAAACTACAGATGCAGAAAAGTTTATATATACCAAATTTAACAGCACAGACTGGAATGAGGGTTAGGATAGCAGGTATAAGAAAAGGGGAGCCGGGCGTGGTGGTGCACACCTGTAATCCCAGCACTCAGGAGGCTGAGGCAGGAGGATCGCTGTTAGTTGAAAGCCAACCTGAACTACATAGTGAGATTCGGTCTCAAAAAACAAAAGAAAAAGAGGGAGAATCATTGAGAAATGATTCTCCTCTTACTTAAAGAGTTTATATGCCAGTGTACAAAAATTTTGAATGATCTTTGTTCTGTTTAAAATCACCAAACCACCTGAGTATGATAATGTAGGCCTATAACCTCAGCACTCTGGGAGGCTGGGCAGAGGGTTGCAAGTTCAAGCCCAGCCTGAATAACTTAGTGACTCAGTAAGAAATAGAAAATGGGCTAATGACGTAGCTCAGTGTGAAGGCCCTGGATTAAAGCCCCAGTACAGCAAAAACAAACAAAACAACTTAAATTACATGCTGTCCTACCCCTGACCCACGCTGGCCATCAGGAAGCTTCCCACCTGAAGCTTCCCATCAGAAGCTTCGATTCCTACCCAACCTGTCCCAGTAAAGCCCCCCCTCCCCAGTGCCCCATTCCAGGTCACCATGTGGCTGGCTGCTGAAGCCATTGCCCTTTTCAGGCACCGTTGCTGCGGCTGCTCTGTGTCTTATCACACACACTATTTACTGCCCTCCTGGTCCTTTTCCCTCCCTTCCCCTCCCCTCTCCTCCCCACCCCTACCCTGTGTGAGTCATCCTCCGTCTCACTGTAGGGAGAGAGAATCTGCTGAGTGGAATTCATCCAACGCTGGTTTCTGGAGAGCTTGGGTGACTGGGCAGTGCTGGCTGGACCCCAAAAGTGCTGCTACAGAGTAGGGTGGGGACTCTGAAGTTGGTCTTTGAGCCCCAGGGCAAAGGCCAGTGGCAGCAGAATGCTGCAGGCTGGGACAGGGCGCTAAGGCCAGGCTGAGACTGAGGGCTTGTGTGAGGGTTGGGGACCTTCAGGTCTACAGCATCTGTCAGTTCTTTCTGCCATCTGCCTGCCTCAGGACCACATGCTGCTGTCTCTTTCACTACCCAGCCTCATTTCCGGCTGCCTGCAGACCCCAGGAGCCTCAGACACCTTTGAGGTTCATTCTCCTTGCATTTGTTCACACCCTTCCCCCACCCTTGAGGCCGAGTTTCAGTTCTCTTAACCTGCCTTTTCTGAGAGTTATCTTTTTGGGATCCCGGGCTGGGTGCTGGGTGCCGAGTGCCTCACAGACAGAGCACCTAGCTCCTTAAGGCAGAAGCGTACCTAGGGCTGCAGGGAAGGCTTTTCAGAGAAGGTGACAGCTGATTTTTTTTTTTTTTTTTTTTTGAGAGGTGGGTAAAGTTCAAAGAGGAGAGTTTCCCAGTGTACATGTAGATGTGTGGTTGAGCGACATGTGGGCCCTGAGTAGAAGGGCTGATGAGCAAAGGGGTTCAAAAGGAAAGGGCTGGCAAGAGAGGGACAGTGCACGGTAAGGGGCTTGTCCCCAGTGCTAAGGTCCTTGACCTTGGAATCTTGACCACAGTGCCCCTGTCTCTGGTTGGACAGCTTCTCTTGCTGGGCCTCTGTGAAAGGGCTCCTAGGCTCTTCTGACCTTTCTTGTCTTTTGAACCATCTCTGCCACTTCCCAGCAAACAAGGTGCTTCTGTGGCATACAAGGAAACTGAAGCCCTTTTTTGTTGTAAAGATCAGCCCAGAGCTTAGGATGACTGGAGGGCAGAGCTAGGCCAGGGGCTTGGTCTTGGCCCTCTGAGCAGCCTTCTTTTGCCCAGGCCTTGGGTAGCCTAGCATGGCTACTTGTTTTCTGCTAGCTTTTCAGCTGTTTTCCCATCCATCTGATGTTCTTGGAGGATGAGAGCCTGTCTCCTCAACTGAGTAGGACTCTCTGAAATGTGAACTGAGGCCAGCAAGAAACAGCACTGCTATGCGGAAGAATGTTAGGGAAAGGCACAGAGAGAGACAGGCTTCCCTCAGCATGGGCAATGAGTCCTGCCCAGGTACTCAGGACGGATTTATTTATGGCTGTTTTTGTGGGGGAGTTGTGTTGCAGACTTGAGTTCTCTTCCTGTTGATCCTGACAGGCTTAGTCTCACTGCAGCAGCATGGCACAGGAACTGGTAATTAGGAGACTTGGGTTCTAATTATGATTGCCTTCCCAGAAAGTCTTGGGCGGATCACCTCTCTGATCCTCTGTTCCTTTGTGTTTCAAGTGGAGGAGGTCAGGTTAGCACATGAAAGGACGGATATAAAGGCCCCAGCTTGGCAGCTCGCATCAGATCCTGTATGCAACGACACCGGAGTGTGTATGTATCTTCAAGCAGATCACACTCACATGCAGTCCTACTGAGTGGACATTATTGGTTTACAGTTTTTAAAAAGTGTTATTCATTGTGGTGCCAGGTCTGGGTACCACAGTGAATAACAGCTAATTAAATTCTCTCAGTGGTACAGGCACTTTGAGCATTGTCCCAATTACTGAGATGAAATGAGACTCAGACACATGTACCGGGTATTGTGCTAAGTACTTTATGCCCCATCTCATTTAATCTTTTTTTGTGAGGGGGTACTGGGGACTGAATAGGACCTCACACATGCTAGGCAAGTGCTCTACCACTGAGCTACATTCAGCTCTTTTGAAAACTTTGAGACAAAATCTCCCTGAGTTGCTCAGGTTGGCCTCAGATTTGAGATTCTCCTGCCTCACTTTCCCCAGTAGGATTTCAGGCTGGTGTCGTCGTGCCCAGAGCCACTTATCTCCACAGTAACGTTCATGTGTATTGGCAAAGACTTGAAGCCAGCCTGCCTTTCTATTTGTCTTTCCTTATTTCATTATCCAGATAGTGTCAATTTGTTGTATGCAAGGGAGATACAGCCCCTTCTTTGATGTACATTTATTGATCTTTCAATGGTCAGTTCAAATGGTCCCTGCTCTGGGAACACTCCTACTCTTTTTTTGTTTATTACCACATATTCTGTTTTGTTTTGTTTTAGTCTTTTGAGACAGGGTCTTGCTATGTAGCCCAGGCTGGCGGCCATCCTTCTGCCTTGGTGCTGGGACAACAGGTGTGTGTCACCACACCCAGCTAATACCACATATTCTTTTTTTTCTTTTTTCTTCAGTCAGATTTTATTGGTACATTTTAGACATACATAATGATCCACATATTCTTGAAACCACCAATCCGTCTCCACCTCCTTCCTCTTTCCTATACTTTACAGCTAATGAATAGAGTCAGGTGTTTTGTCTTTGTTTGATTGCAGTATTGAACTCAAGGAGCACTGAACTACTGAACCCTAGACCTTTACATTTTAAAAATTTTGAGACAGTGTCTTGCTCAGTTGCCCAGGCTAGCTTTGAACCTGGGCTCCTCCTGTTTCAGCTTTCTAAGTAACTAGGATAATAGGCATGCACCACCTCACCTGGCTGCCAGGTCAGTTTTATCTCAGTTAAGTAGTTAATGCCTACTGGATTTTAGAAGCTGGAGAGCCAGATGACTACAAAGTTCTACCCAAAGGGAGCGTATAGCCCAGCAATAATCACATGAACACCAACAGGTCACAATAATTCAGTAGTTGTGTTTATTTAGGTTTTGTTTTGGGGCAGGGTCTTCCATGTGTGGAACTCTGTAGCTTCAGCTGGCCTTGATCCTCCTGCTTCAGATTCCTGAGTGCTGGGATTACAGGCTTGTGTACTACACTTGCTTTCACTCAGGTTTTCAAGAAAATGATAATACTGATAGCCACTTTCCACTAGTATTGTGACCCAGCATTGTTTGGCATTCTTTTTTTTGTGTGTGAGTGTGCTGGGAATTGAACTCATGACCTTGTGCGTGCCAAGCTGGTGCTTATACTGAGCTATATCCCTGGCTGTTTGATATTCTTTACCGTACTGCCTTGCCCTGTACTCCAGACACCCTCTGAAGCAGGCTTTTAAACAGGTAGGGAAACAGAAAGGAGCTGTAAAGTACTTTGCGCAGGCCACAGATTCCCTGATTGGAGCCCAGTTTGCTGGAGGTGGGGACACAGGGCGGGGTAGCTGGTGCCACGGATTTGTTCCCTCTGCAGGGCTGCTGGGAACCCGCTGAGGCAGCAGCTGAGTCCATCCTATCTACTTTGTCTTGTTCTTGGTTCTCACTGCTGGCCTTGATGGTGGGAAGAATCACCATTCTGAGTTACCTACTTACTGCCTGTGTGCCTAAGAGTCCATAGAAAAGACTTACTCCTCCCAGCTGTGTTGGCTCCAAAGGGCTTCCAGGAAGAGCTGGCTTCAGGACTTCCTGAGGGTTTTACGAGGCCAGTAGAGGGGAAGCGTGGGAGACTTCCTTGGAGAACAACTCACAGAAGCAGTGGCCACACGTGGTCCTCTGGGAGCTACTTTGGACCTCTTCAGTTGTGGGCAGGTGCTCTCCTTGGAAATAAACACAAAGGGAACTAGGGGTAACATGGCCAGTGGTTAAGAACACAGATCCTGAAGCCAGACTCCTAGGTGTTGACTCCCAGCTCCTAACTGTGTGACTTTAGTGAGTTGTTTAACCTTTGTGCCTCAGTTTTCTCATCTGCAAAGTTGTGACCTCCCAGAGATGTAGCGAGGAGCAAATGAGATAAAAAGTGTCAGTGCATATTGTTGTAAACTGTGGAGTGCTGGGCTTTCTCATCGTGAGGTATTTCCTTTCACCGCTATAGTAGAGACTGCTTGCTGGGGCAGTTGAAGAGGGAGTAAAGGAACTGGAACCACTGTGCAAGTAGGAATCCCTTGGGACCTGGCCGAGTTGCGGCCCCAGCGCAGTCCTCAGGACTGGAAATAGGACGGCTGAACCCTCAGCCTAGCCTGGGTCCCTAGTGGCCCTGCATTGGTGGGCCTCAGAGCCCCCTTTCCCAGCACTCCCCTCTGACTTCCTAGCCAGGGGAGGACTGTGGGAAGTGGGATAGGGATCTGGTCACCCTGGCAACTGAGAGTGCCAGTCTGAGCAGATGGGAGAGTCTGAGAGCAGTGGGTAAAATGTTCTCAGGGTAAAGGGCTGAGAGTTTCTACAACCCAAGGTTTGGTGACACATCTGGCTGCAAGCCCCTGCATGTGCACATGTGCATGCAGGTGTTCAAACTGCCACTTCTGGATGGAGGGAAAAACACCTCTCTGCAGCCCAGCCTCTTCTCAAGGGGAGACCAGCCTTGAACTAGTAGGACAGAGGATTTGCACAGAGGTCTTGGGGTGCTGAATCCCACACCTTCCTGCCTCTTCCTCTGGGAGACCTTGCCTGGTAGGAGGCCTCGGAGCAGCACTGCTCTCTCTGGTGGAACTGGTCGTGTGACCACTGACACAGGTCACTCGTTCCCTGTGAGTCTTCATTTTCCTAACCACGTAATGGAGAATTAAATGCTCTCCATGGGTCTGTTCCAGCTCTCCTGTCTGTGTCTCTGAATCTGATTCTGGCTGCCCCCGCCCCACCCTGATTCCATACTGGTGACATCACCACTGCCACAAGCTGGAGCCCTGGGAAGTTCTGCCTCAATTCTTAGCATTCTGGGATCTTGCTACAGTATCAGAGTACCTGGGATTCTGTCCATTCTTTCATGCCCATTTACCATGTCTGGTGTTAGCAAATTCTCTGAGCTGTGAGGGATTGTTAGATCCAGCATCCTGGGTCTTGGGAAAACAGACCCAGCCCCTGCCCCTCCCTTCTCTGAGCTGGAAGGAGGGAGCCTCCTCCTCCAGACAGTCCACCCCTCCCCCACCCAGGAAGCACTTTCCAGTAATATGCCGCCTACTGTGGGCCAGGGGCCAAGACAGATCCAGACTTCACCCCAAAGCCTGGACCCAGCCCCCACTTCCTCTGCTCTTCCTTTCCCTTCCTTTCCTTTCCCTTCCCTTCTCTTCCTTTCCCTTCCCTCACCTTCCTTCTCCTGCCCTGCCCTGCCCTGCCCTGCTCTGCCCTGCCCTGCCCTGCCCTGCCCTGCCCTGCCCTGCCCTGCCCTGCCCTGCCCTGCCCTCTCCTCCCCTCCCCTCTCCTCCCCTCTGGAGCCTCCACTTCCCTCCCCTCCCCTTCCCTCCCCGGCCCTGCCCTGCAGGGCCCAGAGCTCCTGCTGCTGGCTGGAAAGAGGGCCAAATTGAAGACTGGAAGAAGGCAGGGGGCTGCTTTAGGAACACAGCTCCAGCCTGGTATCTGGGAACTGCCTTAAGTAAAAGAGTTTACTGGCCCTTCACCCCTTCAGGAGGCCTGGGACTTAGTCCTTGGTAGGCCTGGTGTGGTGTCCTCCTCCAGAACACCCTTCCTGTAGCTCTCTGTCTACCTTTGATGGCAGTCTTCTGGTCCAGAGAGCATGGCCACCCCTCTGAGCTCTCCGACGAGGTGCTGAATCCAAGCTGCCTCCCTGTTCCTAGTGCCAGGCACAACTCACTCAGAAAAAATGCTGGCACCTGAGCAAAGGCCTAATTAGCACTCTGCTCCGGGTTTGAGGCATCTAAGCTACATATAGGAGCTTCTTCTATCACAGGATGCCACTTCACCTTGCAGAACTCAGCTTTGTCTTCTGCAAAATGGGCACAAGCTGGGCACAGTGTGTGTACCTGAGTCAGGAGTTTGTCAGTGCAGGCCTGGGCAATTAATGATTCCTATCTATGAATGAATGAATGAATGGGCTGGAGATATAGCTTAGTGCAAAAGCCCTGAGTCCAATTCCTAGTACTACAAAAAGGTTGTGGTGGGGGAATGCCTGCCCCACAGGGCTGTTTTGAGGATGGACTGTGATGGCATGTACACAGCCAGGACAGTGCTGGCTTGTGGGACACCTTCAGTGGCAAAAATGCATTCTTTATTTGATTGTCCTTGGTTTGCTTCATTACAGGCCTTCCTCTTGCCCTATGAGGAACTGTGACCAACTTGTCTCTGGGTCTCTAGCTCACTTGCATGTCCTGTGCTGGGAACGCTCTGTGGGTTAGACTGATGGCACAGAGGGTGGGAGGCAGTTTTTCAAGGCTAGTGGAGGTAAAAGTCCTACCCTGAGCTCTTTAGGCTCCGCTTTCTCAGAAGACACCTGTTGGTGTGGGGCCAGAAGACAGCAAAGAGGAAGCTGGCTGGAGCTGGACTTCTGGCATTGGGAAGCTGCTCTCTGATCTGTGCCTATTAGAACTCTACTCCCCTAAAGCCTTCTTCTTTTTTTTTTTTTTTTTTTTTTGGTGTTTTTCATTTTTATCGGTACCGGGGATCGAACTCACGACCGCCTGCTTGCAAGGCAGGTGCTTATGCCGCTGAGCTAAATCCCCAGCCCAAGCCTTCTGTTAGATTTCTTGGTTTTGTTTTGTTTTGTTTTTTAGCAAGAAGCAGTAGCAAAATGTATTTGAAAAAGTAAAAGTGAAGCGTGAGAGAGAAACTGGCTCTGCAGAGTGAGCGTGGGCCACGTAAGAAAGAAAAAGAACACCGGAGAAAGCAGGTGGGCTAGTGTGAGGAGAGCCACCATAGCCCATTTTTGTTCTTGTTTTTGTTTTTTGAGACAGAGTCTGGCTATAGCTTTTGAGTTCAGGCTGGCCTTGAACTCATTGGGAAGCCCAGGTTGGCCTCAAATTTGCAGTGATCCGAGTGTGAGTGCTGGGATTATAGGTGTAGATGATGACCTGCCTGGTTTGGCTCACAGTTTTAGAGGTTTTAGTCCATGATTGGTTGGTCTGGTGCCTTAGGCCTGCTGTGAGGCCCATTGTGATGGGAGCACATGGCGGAGCAAGACCACTTACACTGTGAGCCAGGGAGCAAAAAACAATGAGGAAGGGGCCCCTGCATCCCTCTTCAAGGGCATCCCTCCCACCCCTGCCACAATAAGACCTCCTGCTGGGTGATGTTAAAGCTTCCACCAACCCGCAACAGTAACACCCTGGGCACTGGGCCTTTGGGGGTCATTCAGACTTAGCAGCCTTCCGGTCCCCTCTCCCTCCAGATTATCACAGGTATCTGGGCGGGTGCTGTAGCACTGTCACCAGTCTTTCTGCCTGAGTTGTCAGACCTCAGTGGGTGTCATAGAGACCCACATCAGTAGCTCCCTCATCTTCAGGGAGTCTCTGCTCTAGGTGATGACTGTGAACGGAAGGTTGTGAGACAGAGAGAGGTACCAAGAATGGTCTCTGCCCTGACCTGGGCAGAAAGAGTGCTGGAAGAAGAGGCGTCAGCCACACAGTGGGCGTGGAGAGTGCAGGAGGGGTGTAGAGAGGAAATAGACCTGCAGAGGTCTGCAGGCAGAAGAAAATGTGGTTCATTTGGGACAATTGCTAGAGATTTGACTGAATCATAAGCGGAACAGGACATGAGGAAAGACCAGATGACAGAGGCCATGCTGAAAGTTTGACCCACAGGCTGTACAAGAGGAGAGATGGGGCAACATGACCTAGCCCTTCCCAGCATACCGGCTGGCTGAGCACGCAGGGTGGACTCTACAAAGACTGGGGGACTTTTTATCATAAGAGGTGACTTTTGGTCAGGTCTATTTTGAAATCAGGAAAGCACACGAAGTGCCGTTGAGGTCCCTTCTCAGCCTACAATAGAGACATGTATCTCCCTCTCCACATGTTTTGCACTGGGAGTTTGACACTGCTCATGCTCTGGGCCTGGATACTGTTTTGAATGTGAGCCTTGACTTATAGCTGTGCTAGCGTTGCTTGGGTCAGTCCCTGAGGCAAGAGGGGACTTTGACCGTGGAGAAGAGGGTCCGCTTCTTAAGGGTCTCAGGGACAGGCTGGGTGTGTGGCTCAGTGGTAGAAAGCTTGCATAGCATGCGCCATCCCCAGCACTGCAAAAAAGGCAGTGGTGTAAACCAGCATCTCAGGGTACTGAGAGCAGTGGTCTGACCAGACAGGTTGTTGGGAAGTATTACGACTTAGATCTGGATGTCCCCCATAACCTCATGCAGTCCCGTGGAACTTCTCAGAGGTGGCTGGACCTAAAGTGTGAGATGCTGGAGATGCTGAGATCGAGGGTGTGTGGTGACTAAATTAGCCCACTGATGGTTTGGCATAGTTCTGGGAGTGGATGATGGGAAAGCCTGCCCTGGGTGTGAGTGCTACTGCCCCTAAGAGCATATAGTCTTGATAGAGTTTAAGGGACAGAAAATGGGCTGCTACTACCACGTGCTGAAAGGAGAAAACTAAGACAGGAAGTGTGCGGGTGGATATGTCCCACCCCCGTTGCCCCAAGACATCTGGTTTGGTTCTGTGTCATCAACCCTGGGATGAGAGGAGGAAATTTGCCTGCACAGAGCCTACTGGCTAGGGAGTGGTAAGGGTTTTTTGTCTGAGCAAAGCTGGCCAGGCTGACCCTGAGGATTAGGGCGCCCAGGTCTCTTGTACCCACTTTAAAAACAAAACAAAGAAACAAAACCAAACAGCTTGTAGAGACCTTGGGACTCTATGGTCAAAGCTGGCATTGAGAGGCCCTCTCTGGCAGGAATTTTTGCTGCCTTGATTTGATTGGCCCAAGGTGGGCCCCAGGAGAGAATGACATGTTGCTGCAGGCCAGGACTGGTTTGAGGAAGTGGTTGGTGAATCTCAGAGGGGCATGTAGATGCCTTGATGGGGAAGGAGGCTAAGAAACCTTCAATTTCAGAACTAAAGGGTTTGCCAGGAGCTGGGGGGCAGACCTGGGTTCTCTCCTGGTTCTGTGCTCAGTTGCGTATACTTTTGACATGTCCCCTCCCCTTTCTGACATGACATGTCCCCTCCCCTTTCTGAGCCTCAGTTGCCCCATCTTTGGAGTAGGTAGAATTGGGCTAGAAATGGTGGCAAGGGTTGGGGGCTGGGGATGGCAAGGGGATTCTGTCTCATATGCCAAAACTGATTGCTGTTGACCTCTTGGAGCCCCCCTGTGCTAAGCAGCTGCCTGGTCTCCAGAGGGAAGCATGTCGTGATTATGTCCAAATGTCTGCTCCCTGCACATCCGGGATTGGAGGTCACTGGATATGCTCTGCAGATTTGTTGAACTCGGGCCTTACTGTCTTCAGGTCACCTCCTGGGCTAATGTTCTTTGATTCTTCTGTGCTTGCTTCTATCTTGTATGCCACTTCTTCACCATTCATCGTCTTCTTTTGACTTTAATGCCTCCATGACAGGGAACTCACTACCTTCCCTCAGACAGAAGATTCATTAGGTTGTTATTCTTCCCACGAAGTTCATGTTTGCCTCTCTGAACTTGTGCCTGGAAAGATTCCTTGGGTTTAGATGTAGGTTTATAGCCTTAGGTACTTAGTGCCTCAGTAATCAATTTATAATTTTTGCCTTCTGGTAACATACAGACTGCTGCTTTCTAATATTTTATGACAGTGACAGAAATAGCATGGGAGTATCCTTTTGAAAAAAGCACTTAAAAACAGCATTTGTTTTATACCACAACCTTGTAAAGCTGGTATTATCCCTTCCATTTACAGGCAAGGAAACTGAGGCCCAGAGAGTTAAACAGAGCGGCCTTCTGAGACCAAGCCTGTGCGCCTCTCTCCAGCTGCTCTCCTGATCCCCAGCCCTGTCCCCAACCTTCTGCTCTACTGGCTCCCCCAAAAGCCCATGGCCTCCCATTCTCTCGCCTCCGCAGGTTTCCACGTGATCCCCACTATCTCGAGCATCGTTCCAGAGAGCTGCCTGCTGATCGTGGTGGGGCTGCTGGTGGGGGGCCTGATCAAGGGCGTGGGCGAGACGCCCCCCATCCTGCAGTCAGACGTCTTCTTCCTCTTCCTGCTGCCGCCCATCATCCTGGATGCGGGCTACTTCCTGCCACTGCGGCAGTTCACGGAGAACCTGGGCACCATCCTGATCTTCGCTGTGGTGGGCACACTGTGGAACGCCTTCTTCTTGGGCGGCCTCATGTTTGCCGTGTGCCAGGTGGGCGGTGAGCAGATCAACAACATCGGCCTGTTGGACACCCTGCTCTTTGGCAGCATCATCTCGGCCGTGGACCCGGTGGCTGTGCTGGCCGTCTTTGAGGAGATCCACATCAATGAGCTGCTGCACATCCTTGTTTTTGGGGAATCCCTGCTCAATGACGCCGTCACTGTGGTGAGGGGCCAGGGGCCACGTCCACACGCATATGGCCCAAACTGGGTCCAGAAGCCAATCCTGCATGCACTCACTAATAACAGTGATAAAAACCACCAATGCCTGTACATGCTTGCTGTGTGCTGGGCACCATGCTGGGCCCTCTGACATGGTCTTTCCCATTTAATCCTCAGGACAGCCTGAGGAGAGATTCACTGACTTCACTTTACAGAGGAATAAAGAGGCCCAAAGAAGTTAAATAAGCTGCTAGAATTTGATAGAACCAGAATTTGAAGCAAGTGATAGGACTTCTTTGTGTTTGAACCAGGTCTGTCTCATTCCATGGCCTGAGCTCTTGGCCTTCCTAGGTTTTATGCTCCCTCCTTGACTTTCACTTTGATGTGATCTTGGTCAACTTACTTACTCTCCTTGTGCCTCAGTTTCCTCTTTATGGCCCACTTCCTCTCTCATGGGTGGACCTTTAGTTCTCATTTACCTGTTTCTTAAATCTAGTAAATACTAGAATTTAGTATGTGCAGAGTTTTTGGGTAGAGATTATGGAAAAAGACACCCCCCCCAAACCTCCAGAAGGTGATAGGTGACATGAGTTGTCCACTTGCTAGCAAGCATGTAACATACAGCTTGTGACCTTAAGTGACTCTAGCTCTTTAGGCCTCACAGATGACAGCTGCAAAGTGACAGAGTATCAGTGCGTTCCTCCAAGGATCTAGTGAGGACAGGTACCCAACAATGGTCTGCATGTAGTCACGCTGTAGGTGCCTGCATGTGTCCTCCCAGCCAGCAGTTTCCTCAGGAAACGACTATGTGTGTGTGCACATTGCTGTCCTCCCAAGCGGGGCCATTCAGAGAACAGCTGCACGCCCAGGAAAATACAAGGATGCGTGTGCGTGCTTAGTCCCCGCTCGCACACACATTCCCTGTGCGCTGCAGCCCTGCAGGAAGCAGCACCTCCAGGCAGTGACGGTGCGGTATTCAGCTGTTGCAGCCTTGGTTTCCTCTTCCTGTGTGCCCCTTGGCCTGGTTCTGAGGGGCTGGGTAGAGCAGCAGCCTGGCCTGAGGAGGCAAACACAGCTCTCTCTCACGCTCGCTTGCTCTCTCTCTCTCCCCCCCGCCCTCTTTTCAAATCCATTTTAATTTAAAGAGAAAAAAATTTCAAAACACAACAATCAGGGAGCAAAAATGGGTACATACATTGTGATTGTGCATTGCTATCCCCAAATCATCAGCCACAAAGAGCACAAGACATCTGCATTCAATTGTTTGAACATACTAGCACAAACCTTCAGTGAACTCAGAAATCAGTAGTATAACTACCTTAACTATCTTATATATATATATATGGAGAGAGAGAGAGTTCAGTTTCTCATACTAGTGAGACAGTGTAATTTTTATACATATGGGTCTTATGAGTATGGTCTCAAGTTGTATCCATTTACCTATAAAAGTCTCCAATTTATCCTTCATGACTGAGTAATACTCCTTTTTTTGGTATAGGAGATCAAACTCACAACCTCATACCTGCCAGGCAGGCACTTATACCACTAAGCTAAACCCCTGGCCTATAGTACTCCATTATATAAAAATACCACATCTTTTTTATCCACTTATCAGTTGATGGGCATTTAGGTTGTTTCCAAGATCTAGCTGTTACAAATTGTTACTATAAACATGGGTGCACATATGAGTGCTGAAACACAGCAGTCTTGATTTCTCTACTTGTGACACAGGGCTCTCAGAACCCAGTCCATCATCCTCCTAGAGCTGTTTTTTTGTTTTGTTTCTTTGAGTAGGGAGTAGACAGGTCGGAGGTTCTGGGGATCAAACCAGGGCCTCATGCATGCTAGGCAAGCACTCTCTACCACTGAACCATAGCCCCGGCCCCTTCTCAGGCCTCCTACAGGAGCACCCCTCACTAATATGGAAGCCAGTGTAGGTACAGAGCTCAGACTGACACTACTGGGGACAGTGGATGTGCTTGTATTAAGGGGGTAACTCAGACACAGCTGCTTTGTACCCATGGAGGCTGTCTGCTGCTCATGCCCCGTCCTGTCTTGCAGACGACTGTAGTCCAGGCAGCACCAGGCCCAGGCCCTGGCCAGTGTCCCACATCTGCCCTTCCTGCCTGGTCCAAGTTGGGTCTTCCCTGGGCATGGTTTGTCTCCTCCCCATTTCGCAGACAATAAAGCTGCCCAAGAGCTACTTGGAATCAGGTCTGTGCCCTGGTGCAGTTCACCCACCATGTCCCTACCCCTTTGCCTCCAGGGACTGCCCAGGTGCTGGGGGCTTTAGAGATTTCCCTGTCATGATTTTCACATCTCTTCTTCACTCTCATCAGGCCTGAAAACTCCCAGTTGGTTGCTGGCAGAGCTGCGTAGGACTGGACTGGACATGTGTAGACCAGAGAGCCAGCCCTTAGGAGTGCAAAATGGCAAAGCTGAGTCTACTGAGGAGTCCTGAGTCCCCATCCATCAGTGAACAAGCTCTGGACCCAGTCCTACTGGACTGGGGCCTTCTGCCTTGTTGCTTTACCTCTCTGAGCCTCAGTGTAGCGAGGAAGCAGGCATCCATGGCCTGCCTACCTCAAGAGGTTGTTCAGTGTTGACTAGGCTGAAGACTGTGCAAAGGCTTTACAGTGAATGACGTCGGACAGTAGTGCTACAGAGACTGTTTCCCAGACCAGAAGATGGAAGCCTTAGCAAGTCTGCTTCCACAGCATCTGAACTTGGCCGTTCATTGCGACCACTGGGGAGTTTGTTAATGGAGATTTCTCAGCACATCCAGAGAGTTGAGTTTGCTATTACCTGGCCACATGATTTTCAGAGGTTAAGAACTGTCGTTCTAGTTCATTGCCTGAACCTCCTTGCTTTGTGCTAAAGGAGAGACTGAAATCCAGAGGGGAGTAAGATAGGCCAATTAATAGTACCAGTAGCTGCTAGTACTGTACTGGATGTTTTACTAACTTAATCCTCAAAAGCACACTTTCTGGGCCCACTTTGTAGACAGGAAAACTAAAGCACAGGGAGTCTGAGTGTATGCACTCAACAGGGCCAAGATTTCCAGCCTGAGTCCTTTGACTTCACGGTTTGTGCTCATAACCAGTGTGGCCTGCAGCAGGCCTCAGTCAAGCCCTTCTGGCCTCCTGGTTTTTGAGCACCTGCTTGGCACTAGGGTCTTTCTCCCATCACTTGGTCTCTTCTTGTGACTATAGCCCACTGAGGGGATGGAATCACCATGGTGGACCCCAGGGAGCCTTGGGGCTACCCTGCCCCCCATCCACCAGCCTGCACATCCTCCCCAGGTCCTGTACCACCTCTTTGAGGAGTTTGCCAACTATGACCACGTAGGCGTTGTGGACATCGTTCTCGGCTTCCTGAGTTTCTTCGTGGTGGCCCTGGGCGGGGTGTTTGTAGGTGTGGTCTACGGGATCATCGCAGCCTTCACCTCCCGATTCACTGCCCACATCCGTGTCATCGAGCCGCTCTTCGTCTTCCTCTACAGCTACATGGCCTACCTGTCAGCTGAGCTCTTCCACCTATCCGGCATCATGGCGTGAGTCTGGGAGTGGCAGGCCGTGGGCATGGTGTGGAAGGAGTCCCCAGGCTTGTGTGGCCACCAGGAAGCTCCCCAGGGCCCAGGCTTCAGCTTCGGGCAAACGCTTCAGCCCCAGGCTACAAACTTGCTTGGTAGCCATTTAAATGACTGAGGTCATCAGAAGCTTCCTCGAAGCAGCCAGTCTGCTGTAGGATCTGGGAATGTGGAGAAGGAATTCCTAGCCCATGGGGCCAGAGCAACCTGCACTGATGTTAGCCACAGGAGGGCAGAACCCAGGACTGACACTGGAAAAACTCTGTCCTACTTCTGTTTTGTGTGTAAAAAAAAAAATTTCTTTTCTTTAGAGTTAAGTATTGAACCCCGGACCTTTACACTAAGCTACATTCCCAGACCATTTTATTGTATTTTATTTTAGTATTTTTGAGACAGGGCCTTGCTAAGTTGTTCAGGTTAGGCTCCTGCCTCAGCCTCTCAGGGTCCAGGGATTACAGACTTGCACTCTCACAACCAGTTCCTTCATCTTACAGGGAGTCCCACAGTCGGAGCTGGACGTAGGCTCCCACGCACTCCTCTCTCACAGCACCGCTAGGCACTCATGGGGTGTCTTCCCGGGACTGAGTCTTTGAGATCCTGAGGCCTCCACTGGGATGAGTTGGGGGGTGAGCAGTGAGGTGCAGAGGGTTTCCCGATACGGAAAATAGTGCAAGTTGCAGAGGCCAGGCTGAACTTGGGGATTCTGGGTGACAGAGCAGAGCCCAATGTGGGTGCCAAGCTAGGCAGGAAAAAACTGAGAGGTGCCAGAGGAGTGTCATTGGCACTCTTTGGACAGAGGCAGCATGGCCCTGGGGGGAAGGCACAGGCTGTGCAGTTGGACAGACCTTAGCACTGCCACTTACTGCAGTGTGACAGGTAGCAGATACCAAATGTCGGATTTCTCTTCTGAAAAATGCAATTCTGTCCCCAGCTCTGTGGGGTTGCTATGACAATTGAGTTGAGAAATGTGCAGAGCACACTGGATGTTGGCGCCCAAGAGTTGCTCAGTAAATAGGCACCTGTTTCCCCTGGCTCTGGCGGCACTGGGAAGGTGCTGCTCATCCCTGAACCCTGCTCTTTGCCCACCCCAGACTCATCGCCTCAGGAGTGGTGATGCGTCCCTACGTGGAGGCCAACATCTCCCACAAGTCCCACACCACCATCAAGTATTTCCTGAAGATGTGGAGTAGCGTCAGCGAGACCCTCATCTTCATCTTCCTCGGCGTCTCCACCGTGGCTGGCTCCCACCACTGGAACTGGACCTTTGTCATCTGCACCCTGCTCTTCTGCCTCATCGCCCGAGTGCTAGGTGAGGCCCGGATCCAGGCCAAGGGAGGAGCATGTGTGCGTGGTGTGTGCTAAGTGGAGGGGCGAGAAGGCTGTGTGTATGGAGGGCTTGGGCGGTCATGTACATGAGAGACGGGGGCTGTTTACAGCGGATATGGGAGCTGTGGCTGGTGTGTTGTATGTATAATGCATTGAGCGGGGTGGGGAGGCCATGAGGTAGTGGTACTGTGTGTGTGTGTGTGTGTAAGTGGTACTGTGTGTGTAGTGTGTTTTGTTAAGAGGTCAGACTGTGGGGTGGCTGTGTGATATAGCAGGGCTGGCTGGTTGTATTTGTATTTCAGGGGTGTATTTATAGGGGCTGGTGTGTGTGATGTGTGTGCTGTAGTTTGTGTGTATTTGGTATAATGCATATGGGGCAGGCTGTGGGGTATGTATGTGGTACAGTGTGTGTGTGTAGTACGTTGTGTGGAGGGCTGGAGTGTGGAGCATGCATGGTGCAGTGAGGGGCTGGGGTACGGTGGGGTGGAGGGTGTGGTAGTGTGTGGAGGGCCCTTGAGTGGCTCCTAGCTGCTCCTCTTCCTTCCCCCCTCTGCAAAGCTGATGCCATAATGGGCCCTCGAGGGGAGGGAAGCGTTGACTCCAAAGAGTCCGTGACCCACGACTGTGAGGCTTTTGGTTTCCTGAGGCGGGATCTGAGGCCCACAGAACCCAGGTCCGTGCCTCTGAGTCTGGGGTACATCTTTGCAGCACAGATGCCATGGTACTTGCAGAGCAGCCTTCAGCTCCCCAAAACCTGCACCCCCAGCTTGGGATCACCTGTGGGTTCCAGGCCGTGGGTCCTGCCAGGTGTGCCTCATTGGTGGCTAAATCACTATCTCCTACAACTTCCACCTTCCTGAGATGAGGGCTGCATTTGTGGTCCCCACACCTGTCTGTCTCATGTTTACCTGGTGCACTTTTTAAAATGCCCATTGTTTCTGATCCTTATCCTCCAGGGATCCTGGGTCTGTGGGTTGAAGTTAGACCCCATCTATTTTTTAAAATAGTGTTTTTGATGGAAAATTTCAAATACATAGAAAAGTAGAATAGAGCCCTGATTTCCCATGAGCCATCATGTTTAATAAGCATCTTCACCATTCTTGTGTTATCTTTGCCCTTCTCTCTCTGACCACTGGCCACTGGTGGGCTCTGTGATGTCTCCAAGGCATATCGAGGTTGGGGAACCCAATGTAAGGATCCACCTAGCTTTTACATTGAAGAACTTGGGGTACACTGGGCTGAGGGACTCAAGAAATGAGTGAGCTGAGTGGGCTAGGTAGAGGCTTCCTAGATACATAGAGGGCCTGAGGTGCTGGGGACAACCTGACCCCCCTGGCTCCTCTCCCTGCCAGGTGTGCTGGGCCTGACTTGGTTCATCAACAAGTTCCGCATTGTGAAGCTGACCCCCAAGGACCAGTTCATCATCGCCTACGGTGGCCTGCGAGGGGCCATTGCTTTCTCCCTGGGCTACCTCCTAGACAAGCAGCACTTCCCCATGTGCGAACTGTTCCTCACTGCCATCATCACGGTCATCTTCTTCACCGTCTTTGTACAGGTGCCGGGCTCCCCCAACTTCCTGAAGAGGACAGAGTATTGCTCATTTGGGTTGTGGGTTCTACTCCAGCTTCCCTGCTAACTTGCTGCATGACTGTCTTTAATTCCTTTTCTCTTTTCTGAGATAAAATACCCACCATCCCAAGTTAAAGGAGGAAAAGTTTATTTGGTACACAGTTGGCAGAGATTTCAATCTGTAGTTAGCTGGCTCCAAGACAGAGTGGCATGGGAAAGAGGCATCACAGAGGAGGAACAGTCCATGGCAAAGCAGGGCAGGCAGATGGTAGCCACCAGTGAAGGAGCTAGCAGCAAGTGACATGCAACAAGGAGGAACTCTCTTTTTGTCCCTTATATTTTATCTAGGCTATTGACCCTCAGGGCAGAAAGCATTCACACCCAGGGTGGGCTTCCCTTAGTCCTACACAGGACTGCCAAATCAGTGGAGCAATTTAGTAATCACACACCCTTGACCCCAGCGCTAGAGCTAGCCACCTCTGAAAAAAACCTCACCTATGGCTGCATGAGGCTTTGAGGGGACATCTAGACACAAACCATAACAGTGACCTTGAGACAACCCATTCTGGACCACTCCTGTCTCAGGAGCTATTCCTATTACCCATTCTTTTTCCCAATAAATTTTCCAACTCTTAAAAGAATGACCTTAAGCAAGCCACTTCCCTTTTGGGCCAGTTCTGTAGTTATAAAATGAGAGTTTTGATAAGGAACCTTTGTAAAGTGATTGACATGATGTGGAGAAAGCAGACATGAAGGGAAAGTCAGCAGCCCCAAGTTCTGACTCTGGCCCTGATTCAATGTAGGGCTTTAGTAGTTAAGTAATTAGTATCTTGGAATCTCAGTTTTTCATCTGTAAAGTGGAAATAACAGCACAACACAGGCAGCTGGGCAGGTCTCTGAGTCAGGTAGCGGGAGCCCCAGAGTCAGCCTTGGTCACTACCTGTGTGAAAAACATCTCTCTGTGTCTATTTCTGCCTTGTGAAGTGAGGAGACTGGGCTACATTAACCCCAAGAATTCTTCCAGCCTGCTGGTCCCTGACTTCAGAGCATTGCAGTGACCCAGGCTTAGCTGAGAGCCCCACCACTGCCACTAGTCCCCAAGGAAGCCCAGGTTGGGTGTGCATGTTCCTGTACCATACCTGACTTACGTGACCTTTGGCAGGTGTGCAACTCTGTTTTGGCCTCCATTTCTTTGCCCATCACTTCTGTTTTCTGTCACATTTCATCTAATCGTCACAAAGCTCTAGATGGAACACATCTTTACCTTCTCAGGAGAAAAAAAAAAATACAGGGGAAACTTCCTGGGGCTGGGTGCATTTCCTGTCTCTCTTTTTCATTTATTTATTTTATTTAGTAATGGGACTCAAATCATGGGCTCCTGCTTGCCAGGCAGGTGCTGACTACTCACTGTGTCATCTGGGCTGGGCTTGAATTTGGGATGGTCCTCCTGCCTCAGCCCCCCAAAGGAGAGAGGGCTGCCTCTTTTGTCATTTTGCCCTGCTTCCATCATCAGAAACTTTTGTTGCAGGGCCAGGTGTGGTGGCACATGCCTGGAATCCCAGCACTTAGGAGGTTTGAAGCAGGAGAATCGACACAAATTTGGAGCCAACCTGGGCTACATAGTGAATTCAAGGCCAGCCTGGACAACATGGCTATACCCTGTTGCAGGAAAAAAAAAAAAAAACACCAAAAAAACTGTTTTACCCTGACGCTAGTTGTGTATGCTGATAGCTTTCCAAACCCCTTTTCCTTGACAGCAGCACTGAGGCAGAAATGCCTCTCTGGAGCTAAGCCTGCCCAGGTTTGAACCTTGGCTCTGCTTTTGCTGGGATCTTATGTAGTTACTTACCCCTAGGGCTGACTCCAGGGCTGCTCTGATTCTCTGTCCTTATCTGTAAAATAAGAACAATAAGAGGACCTGTCTTTTGTTGCAGCCATTAAATAGCTAATAGTAGGGCCTGACAACCCAGTCCATCACCTGACAGGAGTGCACTTAAAGTAGCTCCTGCTGTTATTTCCAGGTCCTCCCAGCAGCCTGTGCGAGAGGCACAGCAGAGGTGCTTCTCCTTCGCTGGAGGCCTCACTCCTCAGGTTGCAGTGCCAGTCTGCCCTGGAGCCTGCACTTGAACCCAGGCCCCGCCTCAGTGAGCCTTGAGAGGGTCACTAGGCTGATGGGGTGTCAGGCCTCTGTCAGTGTCTGCAGGGAGCAGCTGACTTTAAGGACCTGATTTTGTCTAAATGGTGGGATGGAGGTGAAGAGAACAGTTAGTTTTCGGACCTCAAGACAGAAAGACCATCCTCACCTTGGGGCCTGGGGGAGGTGAGAGGCTCTGTGGCTTCCCTGCCAGGGTGGCAGAACCAGAGTGCCTGACATCCGCCTGTGCCCCCAGGGCATGACCATTCGGCCCCTGGTAGATTTGTTGGCTGTGAAGAAAAAGCAAGAAACAAAGCGCTCCATCAATGAGGAGATCCACACACAGGTACTGGGAGCGGGGCTGGCCGTTAGTTGATGAGGGAGGCTCAGGGAGCTGGAGAGCTGCTGGGCTTCTGCCTCCAGTTACCTCTTCCACAGTCCAGTACAGAGTGGTCCCTCGACCCCTTGAGGCCACTTGCCAGGCTCTAGCCACTAGGAAAGGAGGCCAAGAGGATGTTATGCCATCTCTTCCTCTGGTTGGAACCTGTCACTGACACAGGTGTGGGGTTCAAGTGGGTTCAGAGAATGGGATTCAGCAGGCTCCAAGATAGCGGGTTTGAAGTACCCAGTCAGTTCAGGATGAGTGGGGGATGGGCGACACCTGCTGGCTACTCCTGGAACTACAGGGCCAGGCTGAACAGAGCCAACAGGTTTGGGGGGGGCCTTCAGAGAGGTGTGGGTGTGGAAAAAGCCCAACGGGGAGGCTTGACCTGGCCCTGGGCCTGTTTCAGTTCCTGGACCACCTTCTGACAGGCATTGAGGACATCTGTGGCCACTACGGCCACCACCACTGGAAGGACAAGTAGGTAGCCAGCCTGGTGGGTGAGGGGAGTGGGTAGATAAGGGGCTCCCCTGGTGCCCAGCAGCCCCCCACACCTAGGGGCTGGCTGCATCCCTCTCCCTCCTCCTCCCACCAGGCTCAACCGGTTTAATAAGAAGTATGTGAAGAAGTGCCTGATAGCCGGCGAGCGCTCCAAGGAGCCTCAGCTCATCGCCTTCTACCACAAGATGGAGATGAAGCAGGCCATTGAGCTGGTGGAGAGTGGGGGCATGGGCAAGATCCCCTCTGCTGTCTCCACAGTCTCCATGCAGTGAGTGCCAGTGGCCAATCTGCGTGATGCCTGCACCACGTCCCAGCTGTCCACCCCAGCCTGGGCACCTCTGTTGTCCTTTCAGGGAGGCATGATCTTTGGGGTCCCACTAAGGGCCCGAGACTTTGACCTTCTGCTTGGGCCATCCCCAGCATGACCTTCTCCCAGACCAGCCCTAGCCGGCTGCAGGGTCACAAGAATAGAGGCCTAACCTATGTCCTGTCATCCCAGGAATATCCATCCCAAGTCTCTGCCTGCTGAGCGCATCCTGCCAGCACTGTCCAAGGACAAGGAGGAGGAGATCCGGAAAATCCTGAGGAATAACCTGCAGAAGACCCGGCAGCGGGTGAGCCCCGCCCACAGCCTGAACCCTGCTCCGATGAGGCGGCTGGCCCCTTCCCTTCCCACAGCCCTCGGGAGCCTTGGCCTCCGCGGCCCTCATGTGTGCCCAGACCTGCCCTGACAGCTCTTCTTCCCTCAGCTGCGGTCCTACAACAGACACACGCTGGTGGCTGACCCCTATGAGGAAGCCTGGAACCAGATGCTGCTCCGGAGACAGAAGGCCCGGCAGCTGGAACAGAAGGTGTGTGCCAGACAAGAGGCCGGGCCTTCCTTACTGGGGAGCCTGGGTTTTTCTCATGCCTGGACCCTCAGTGCTCCACCAAGCCCCTCAGAGGAAATGTACCCATTCTGGAAACCCAGAGGAACTTGAGGAGGCTTATTGGGTGGGGAGTGGGGGCTGCTTTATCCTGGGGGGGGTGACACGTGAGGGTGTCCCTGAATTAGGGCTGTGGCAGGGGAGACTAAAGGGGTCAGTGTGTTTCAGGGACACTAAGAAGTGGAACTGGTCAGTCCTGGTCACCAGTTTGAGGTGGGGCTGAAGGGAGGAAAAGGAGCTCATGGTTGTAGCCAGGCTTCTGCAGTACTTGGGGTACTGGGACTGATGGCTGTCATGGGGTTCCTAAGGAAAGGACGGGGTCTTGAGGGAAGGAAAAGAACTGAGCTCAGCTGTGACATGTTGGATTTGAGACATCTAAGGGCCATCCAGGGCCCAGGTGCACCTCTCCTGTTAATTTTTTGGCCTGGAACCTCAGGGGGCAGGTGTGGGCTGGAGGTGGTAGGCTTGAGACAAGACCTCAGGGACCCTCGAGGGCCCAGCGTGGGTGGCAGTGCAGGAACAAGGAAAAGCTCAATATAGAGCGCGCAGCCAGGGTGCGTCCAGAGGGGCTTACCCATGCTCACCCTGTCTGCTGTCTCTGTCAGATGAACAACTACCTGACGGTGCCCGCCCACAAGCTGGACTCGCCAACCATGTCTCGGGCCCGCATCGGCTCAGGTAAGGCCCTAGAGAGGGGCCTCGGGCTGGGCACAGCCTGCCGAGGCTCACACCAGGGCTTCACCCTCGATGCCTCCTTGACTCTTCTCCTATCAGCTAAGTCAGCGTTGGGTGGGGCGATGGGTGGACAGAGGTTCAAACAGCCCTGCTCGTGTCCCTGGGCACAGAGGCACCCCACGGAGGACTGTGGAGGGAGGGACAGGTGGGGTGCCTAGCAAGGTGTCCAGCCCCCAAGGGTGACAAAGGGAGACCATTTAGTTCTGGGCCCCAGGGGCAGGCCACAGCTCAGAAGTGAGCCTTGACGGACACCTCAGGCCGCCCTGCTCATGGAAAGGAACAGTCTGAGGGAAGAGAAGCTGGGAACGGAGAGACCATACAATAGTTAAGCCATGTGTCTGACTTATTTTACTGAACATGGTGGCCTCCAGGTGCATCCATTTTCCTACAGATGACTCAAGATTATCCTTCCTTATGGCAGAGTAGCAGTCCATTGTGTATGTAGACCACATTTGCTTTATGCGTTCATCTGTGATGGCAGCTAGGCCACTTCCAAGATTGCGCTATTATGAATTGTACTGCTATGAACATGGGTGTGCGTGGATCGCTGTGATGTGAACTCTGTCTGATAGATACCTGGAAGGGAACGGACAGAGCTCTGAAGCCCGTCAGCTGACTGCAGTCACTGGAGGTCTCTGGGGGTTGCTGGTCAGGGCTCAGGGGTAGAAACTAGTCTGTACCTTGTTCTTGGTCCCCAGACCCACTGTCCTACGAGCCGAAGGCAGACTTGCCAGTCATCACGATCGACCCAGCCTCCCCACAGTCACCCGAGTCCGTGGACCTGGTGAACGAGGAGCTGAAGGGCAAGGTCCTGGGGCTGAGCCGGGATCCGGGCACAGTACCCGAGAATGATGAGGATGATGACGGGGGCATTATGATGCGGACCAAGGAGCCCTCGTCCCCAGGCACTGATGATGTCTTCACCCCTGGGCCAAGTGACAGCCCCAGCTCCCAGAGGATACAGCGCTGCCTGAGTGACCCAGGCCCCAACCCCGAGCCTGGGGAGGGAGAGCCATTCATCCCCAAGGCGCAGTAGCACCAGGGCCAGGGGTGGCGCTCGTCCCACCACAGACTCTCCCAACAGAGCAGGGGCTGGAAGGGATCTGGGGGGCTCCCTTCGCCCTTCCTGACCTGGATAGGCCCTGCCCCACCCCCCACCGCATGGCAGCTGGGCCAACAGCCCCCACGCAGCACGGCTTCCTCCTGCCTCCTGGGAAGCGGTGCCCAATCCACCGGAACTGCCTTCCCGCTCCACTTGGCAGAACTGCTGGGCTGGTGGTCCAGACCGGCCCTTGCCCAGATCCAGGCTCTCCTGCAATGGACCAGGACCCAGATCAGAGTCTCCTAGGCCACAAGGCCCCTCCCTCCACTCCATCAGCCGCCTGATCAGACCAATATAACCAAAGAGCCACAGGCTCCACTGTGGTCCTGCCCAGGAAAGGAAGGAGCTGGTGCCCTCCTGGCCCTTGGTCAGGCCCTCCTGTACCAGGGGAAATACCACGGCCACAGACAGGTGGCTCGGGGAACACTCAGTGTGACCCATGGCAGTCCCACCCAACTCTGGTCAGCCACCTGAGCCATCCTCAGAGCTATAGGCTGAGGGCTTCTCTGTGTGGAACGTGAGCTCTTCAGAAAGTGAACAGACTTGAGTGACAGGGACCACTAGCCCCGCCGAAGCTGTTCCCCAGTGAGGGACTGTCTGGGGCTCCAGAAAGCGCTGTCTTCTTGTGTTTTGTTTGTCCTCACTTCATGTATAACCTGTTTGCACAGAGGCACTCCTTTTCTCGAGTGCTGGAAATGGCCTGGTCCCTCAGCGCTCTGGCCCTCTCAGCGCTCCTCATCTGTGCCTGTCTGCCCAACACCTTCTCCAGATCAGTCCTCTGCCTGCTGGGCTTTTAACTCCAGTCTTAGATGTGGCTCCAGCCTGCCCTGTTCTCCAGTCTCACAGGTGCAGGGCCTCCTGGCACCCACCTTGTTCCTTGCTCCTGACCCTCACTCCCTGCTGGGTCAGCTTTTAGGGCAATTGTTTTGTTCCTGTTTTTTGATGGTTCTGGGGATTGAACCGAGGACCTTCTCACTGAGCTACATCCCCAACACTTCTAATTCTTTTTTTTTAATATTAAGACAGGGTATGTTACCCACCCTGGGCTCAAACTTGCAGTCCTGCCTCAGCCTCCCAGTGCTGGGCTTCCAGACATGCACCGTGCCCAGGCGACTTTCTTTCCTTTCACCAAAGTTCTCCCTCATGTGCACACCCAGAAGGCTTCCCTGGGAAGAAAGGCTCCCCTGGGGCCACAAGGCCTCTCTGGGGAGAAAGCCTTCCCTGCGGGTCTCCTGCCCCAGCTGAATTGCTGGGGTAGACAAAGTCCTGGGTCACCAGAGGCCTTTGCTCACAGGCACATACTCCCCACCTTCACGGCCACCAGAGCCAGGTCCAGGCCTGTGGGTGGTCTCCCCCTGAACACTCCCCAGTATCGTGCAATAGTCAGAATGTCCCCCTTCCAGGAGGCAGGAACATGGGCGCTCAGCTCCTGTGTCCATCTCTCCATGCAAGTACTGTTTTGGGCAGGAGTCACCACACAAGGTGACATTGACAACCACGTACA
This sequence comes from Cavia porcellus, assembly GCF_034190915.1. Classification (NCBI taxonomy): domain Eukaryota; kingdom Metazoa; phylum Chordata; class Mammalia; order Rodentia; family Caviidae; genus Cavia; species Cavia porcellus. The sequence continues at coordinate 20,590,630 of NW_026947508.1, read as the reverse complement.
AAGCCACTGCAGCTGCTGCCGCTCTGCTGCCTGTACAGAAGAAACGGAACCTTTTTCATATTCTAATAAATCAATGTGAGTTTTTGACAGAGTCCAGGGTTGCTTCCTGGGGTGAGGGGCTTCAGGAAGGAGAGGACCCTGAGTTAGTTAGCTCAAGGGCTTAGCTGATGATGTGTTCGTTTTCAGGTGCCAGGCATTCAGCAGTGAGCAGGGCAGGACCACCTGCCCCCGGGAGCCCTTAGCGTAGTGCAGAAGAGCAGTGTTCAGTAAGCATTCACGCAGCTGTGGAAAACCTGTGCGTGTGAGCGATGTAAATTAAGGGGGCAGTGCTGAGGAAGACCCTGCTGACACACCAGAGATTGTGTAAACATCCTGGGATCTGTGGAAAGACCCGTGTGACTGGGTTGTAGTGATGGCAGGAGAGGTAAGGTGGGGATTTTGCCATCCATGGTCAAGACTTTGGGCATGGTGGCACGAGCCTGAAACCCCAGAACTCCACAAGGCTGAGGCAGGAGGATCATGAGTTCAAGCCCAGCCTGGGCACCGTAGCGAAGTGCAAGCAAGGAAGGAAAGAACAGAAAAAGAACAAGAAGGACTCGGGATGTAACCCAGTGTCAAAGCTCTGGGTTCTATCTCCAGTAACTTACAAATACACAAGGATTTGATCCTTGAACTACAGGCAGTGAAAGTTGCTAAAATCCTGCGTTCTCTCCTGTGAAATGGGGACCTTACTCCTAGATGAAATGTGCTCCTGACCCGTTTGGCGCACTTCTAGGAGGTGACCACCAGAGGGCCTTGGCGTGCACTCAGGTCCTCTGGGAACCTGGGCGCTCCCAGCAGATCCCTTCGCTCAGTCAGGAACCTGAGTGCTGAGCTGCCTCCCAAAGTCTGATGTGGGACACTCACAAAAAGACTTACAAAGAAGGTGCATCTGTGCACGACAGTGTGCATCTATGATGGTGTCGCGGCAAGGAGTGGATTCTGGGTGGGGGCGGGTTGTGGGCGCCTACTCAGCATGGGCCCACGGGGCTCTCTCAGGAAGCTGTTGGAACCGCTGGCCTTGTAAGGCCAAGAGCCCAGAGGGGCGGCCTAGCCGGAGCTGTGGCCACGGGTGGCAGAACACAGCCCCTGCCAGAGCGGGTGACAGGTCGGTTACACCTTTTTTTGGTCCTGATGGTGCCCCCACTGGCGAAATCCAGCTGAAAGCTGGAGGGAAAGGCAGCCCTGCATGAATTGGCAGGTCAGATGGGACACCCAAGCGGACTTTGACCCTCAGCATCTATGGCCTTGGATGAAAAATGCATGTCCCCGTGGCTTCATGGTCACAGAATTTCTGTTTGACATGGTGAAAAGGTCTTGCTAATAGACAGTGGTGGTGGTGGTTGCACGACGTTTTGGATGTACTCAGATGTTGAATTATTCACTTGAAAGTGATTAATTTTATGTTATGCGAATTTCACCTCAATTCGCAAAAATCCTGATTCCTGACAGCAACAAAATCTCACCTGCTGCAGATCCTCGTCATCCTGCCATCCTCACTCGGAGGTTAACTTACAGCAGTCATCAGCCAGCAAATAACAGCAGCAAACTGTGACAGCCCTGCCTTTGTGGCTGGTCTTGAAGCCTAAGATAGCATCCTCCTCCTCCTTTGTACATTTCTTTTTCTGTGCACCTTGGTTAATTTCTTTTTTCCTTTTTTTAAAGACAAGATCTTGCTGTGTAGTTCAGGCCGGCCTTAGACTCCCATATTCCCCTGCCTCAGCCTCCCAAGTGCTAGGATTACAGGTGTGCACCATCATGCCAGGCTGATCGAGGCTTTTATTTAGTGGGGTGTCTTGAACCTTTGTTCCCATTGAGCAGTTGAGCTTCTGACTCTGATGTGTCTTGGGTTCCCCAGTTCCCCACTAATCAGCATGGTTAGACATGAGAGAACTGGGAAGTGTCTGTGGATCCTGTGGAATTCACTGAGGGGTTTCCTCTCCCACCCCCACTGTATAGCAGGAATTTAGTTCCCTCTTGGTAACCCAAAGTGATCACCCTACCTAGTACAGCTGACCCCTTCTTTGCCTGTTTGTTAAGCAACGTAGCTCAACATGACTGCAGGACACTCCTAACCGAAAGCAACCATGTCTGTGTCCCCTGGAGGAAATATTCCTCTTTGGCCATCAAGGACTCCAAACCCAATGGACACAAAGTCAAGAGGATAGAAGGCAAACATCCCTTTGTAATTTGGAATAATAGTGAAAAAAGGCATATCCACCCCTAGGTCCTGAGCCTGTGTATTTTGGCTGTGGATATAAAACACGCGCTGCATCCTGTCCACCAGCAGCCAACTTCACAGCGCGCTGTCTCTGAGGGGCGCTGTTACACAGCTGCTTGTGTCTGCAGGGCACCGAGTGAGACCAGTGTGATCCTCAGGTGGGACCTTCTCGGGATGGAGGTCTTTCAGTATGATGTGGAGTGGGGGAAGCAACATGTATGTGGCAGAGTGATGAGCAAGGCCTTGTGTGGCATGTGGAGGTGACATGCAGGCAGAGCCCTGGGGCGGGGCGGGGCGTCCAGAGTGGGTGATGCACAGCTGCTCCCTTGGAGAAGGAGGGGTCTGTGTGATCAGACTCCGCCAGGTAGTGAGTACCCCCCTAGGGCAGCAGTTCTGAGAACATTCACACTCTCAGAATTTATTGAGGATCCTGAAGGGATTGTGTTTGTGTGAGCTATTATCTATCAATTTCATTGGATTAGAGATTAAAGTTTTAAAATACAAATTTATTTCAAATGACTAAACCCACTACGTGTTCATATAAATATAAAGTTTTTAATGGAAAATAGCTTTCAAAACAAAAAGGAGGGGCTGGGGGTTTAGCTTAGCGGCATAAGCACCTGCCTTGCAAGCAGGCGGTCGTGAGTTCGATCCCCGGTACCGATAAAAATGAAAAAGACAAAAAAAAAAAAAAAAAAGGAGATGAAAATTATTATTTGACAGCCCGGCCTAAGAGAAGACAGCCACATCCTCAACGTTCCATCTGTTGAACACTTGTCATTAGCGTCTGGGAAATTGCACGATACACTCTCAGAAGAGTGGCAGTAAAAAGGAAAATTGTGACTCAGTATTAAAATGAAACTCATCTTGATCTTGTTGAACTCCTGAAAGAGATCTGGAGACCCCAGTAAATGGTGCCATACAGAACGCTCAGCCTGATCTTCACCTGGATGCTCAGCCTTGTTGGCTCAGCCATCTCAGATTGGTGAGGGAAATGAGTTTGAGCCTGTGTGTATTAGCTTCCTGCAGCTGCTGTAACAAATGACCGCAAATGTAGCAGCTTAAACTAACACAAATTTACTACAGTTCTGGAAGCCTGGAGTCTGAAATGAGTCTCACTGGGCTAACGTCAGTGTCAGCCAGGTCTACATTCCTTCCTGGGAGGGCCAACAGGAATGTTTCCTTGCCCTTCCAGAGGCCGCTGCCATTTTGAAGCTCACAGTGGACAGTCCCTCTCCCACCTCACTGCTCTGACACTGGCTCTTCTGCCTCCCTCCTCCATCTATTAAGGCCATTGTGATTACATTGGGACCATGCAGATAATTCAAGTGAGGCTCCTTGTTCTCTTGTTTGTTTTTTGAGACAGGGTCTCACTACGCAGCCCAGGCTGGCCTCGAGCTTGCAGCAATTCTCCTCCCTCAGCCTCCTGAGTGCTGGGATTGCAGGTGCACACCTCCACACCCAGCTAGAATGTCCCTATTTTTAAAGTCAGCTGACTGACTAACGTAATTCTATCTGCTACCTTAATTCACCCTTTGTCATATAACAGATAACCTATTTGCAGATCTTAAGGAGGAGAGCATGGACCTTTGGTAGGTGGATTTATTATTCTGCCTATCACAGCGAGTGTAGTCTTATCCTTGTCTCCCTGGCCTCTGTTGCCCACCCAGTTCTGAAGCAGCTCCTCCACAGCGGATGCCCTCGGCCTGTCCATGTGGGTTTAAACAGCTTCACTACTTCTGCCTGTTTCAAGCATGTATATGTCTCCCCCTCACAGCTTCTCTGGCTTAGCCACTGCCCACAAATCAGTGTGGATCTGTACCTTGGGTTGTCTTCCGCACAAAGTGGATCCCCTGTAGCCAGAGGTCTGCTCCTGGGAGGCCCTCCCTTTGTCGCTATGCTCTGGGGACACCCTGCATGTGGCTGCGGTGTAGCAGCTGTCCGTTTGTGGTTGGGCTAACACACCATGCAGACCCCTTTGGAAATCCTGCCTGCTTTTCCCTCTGTATTATCAGGCAACAGCAGTCTCACCAAGTGTGGACTGTGGGAGAAGCAGCGAAGCAGTAAGAGAAGGTACCAAGGAATTTGAACCACCTGCTCGTGCAATTTCCTTGTGCCTTCTGGACTTGCTCAGACCTGATCCCAAATACGCTATTTCATAATAGAGATGCCACCATGCGTGTCCCATTTTATGATGAGATGACTCAGATAATTTCCAGCTCTGGTTGCATGGCTCCCTCACTGTCCCACAGTCAGAACTTCTGTCCTTACCATGTCCAGTGTGAGTCCATTTTTTAAAAATGAAAAATGGTCATTGGCTGTGGAAGGCATGATTTAATCCACAACCTTAAGGTCTAACTATGCCTTGAGTCGCCCACTGAAGGCTGGGCCCAGAGCAGCTTTTCTTGCCGTGGTTACTTCCTGGTGATCGTGCTCTGCAGCCTGCACCTGCTTCTGTGCCTTCTCTTGCTCCCAGCCTCACTCAGAACAGTCTCATGGGTGTTTTAGTAGATGGCTAAAGCAGCACAGCTGAGTGGGGCACATACTGCTTCAAAATTCCAGAGCCTTGCCAAAGTCTCATCTTCTGCTCCTTTCTTTATAGTGGGATTATAAGGTTTGGCAACTTGTCTTTCATTTTAAAGGAGAAATCCTAACATGCTGTAACAAGCAGCCTTTGCACCTGCCATAAATAGGTGAGTTAAATTGAATCCGGAGGCCAGGTATGCCCGTGATCCCAGCACTCAGAGACTGAGGCAGGAGGACTGCTCTGAGTTCATGGCCAGCCTGGACTACATGTGAGACTCTGTCTCAAAAACAAAACAAACAAGCAACTGAATCAGGACAGGTAAAACTGCTTCTAGACCTTCTGAGTCTTTCCTGGTGGCACTAATCCCTGAAATTCCCTTCGGGATACAGTGTTGTCTTTGGGTTGGTTTTTTTTTTTTTTTTCTCCTGCCACTGGGGTTTGAACATGGTGCTTTTGCCCTGAACCACTTGCACTTAGCTATGTTGCCTAAGCTGGGCTCAATCTTGTAGTCCTCCTGCATCAGCCTCCCAGAGTCCTGGAATTATAGGCATGCACTCCCACCTGGCTTGCTATTTTGATGGTGAGCTCAGGGGCTTCCACTAGGCCCTTCTACTTCCTAGAAACCTTACTCTATGAGTCAGGAAGTCATTGGGGGATTCTGTCGTTTAGTAGACTGTCAGGGCTGGTCTTGGCCCCCTTGCCTGCACTTGGGCTAACTGGTAGACCATGATGGCATTTTGAGTCCTAGGGGTTATCATCAGTTCAGAGCCAGGGTTTTACCCTTTCACAAGGAGACCACCAGTTCTGCTGGGGGAAATTCACTTATGGCAGCATTGTGGAACTCTTCCTCAAAGGGTCTAGTCTTCATTCCTTTTAGTCGAGGGATTTTCGGAGCTAGGCAGAGGCAGTGAATCCCCATTAGGAAAATGAATCAGGTTGCTGCTCACCAGACATAGTGAGATTTTCTACTTATGTTTTAAAAAAAATGAGATAGCAACTTCCCACTGACAGCACCCTAGAGACCCAGGATCAGTGAGCCTCTGCCCTGCTTCAGGTGCATCCAAACTCCCATTACCGTTCTTTCCCTGGGCTCTATTCAAAACAAAACAAAAAAACACCCTGGCTGATGGTTCATTGCCATCTTCTGATCTACTTTGCAGGGCCTCCTTGAGAAAATCAAGGAACCTAACTCCATTTGGCGTCAGCTACCTTACCTCTGGTGCACAGGAAAAAACAAGCAGAATTTTGGGATGCTCTGAAAAGAAGATGGTCGGGCAGAATAAATACATTTATCCCAAAATTCCCCTCTCCCTTAGGCTTTCTCAGAGCTTTCTGGGAAATTCCCATGCTCCAGCCTCTTTCTTGGGAGGCCAGCCAGCCACGCAGACTGGTGTTCCACCGACACAGCCCCCAGTCCTGGGTGCACGCCCCATGCCAACCAACTTGGCCCCACCAATCTCAGATTGGTCCTCCGTGGTCTAACACCCTAGGATACCAACCAGGCTCTGCCAACACAAACTGGAATGATTCTGTCATGACTGTGCAAACTGCCTCCTCCTGGAGTGGGCTGTCCTGAGATACGGTTCCCACTGTAGGCCCAGAGGTGACGGAGGAGCATCTCTGAGGGTCTTGTGTGCAAAGGCAGACTTTTCCCTCAGACCAAAGGTTGAGAGTGCTGATGTCAGAGTCCTATCCAAAGAGTTCCGTCCTGTGCCTTGGGTCCCTCTCCTTCCTAACCAGGGCCCTTCTCTTAGTGTAAGAGGCATGGCGGGTCACCCTGAAGTTGGTCCTCTGCTGCATCCGCCCCGTGGCTGATGAGATCCAAGATTCTTCCAGAGCCACCCTAGGCCTTTCTGACTCCACCCTTGCACAGAGTGGGGAATTCGAGGCTTTCACGCTGTCCTACTCATTGTATGTGTTTCTAGAGAGTTAGAAGCTTGTGCCACCTTAGTCACACTTGTCACTATAGTGACTAAGGGCCACAGCCACTTCATCTGCCAGTGTCTTAGAAGTTCTCTTGTACCACCACTGGTCACAAAGTGAGTGTCCATGACATCACCACAGCCACAGATTACCACTGACCATCATCCCCTGTCCAGAGGTTAGTCATGCACCAAGCAGGGTGGGAGAGGGGCCTGGTGCCCACAGCCGGGTTGGTAGTCATTCCTGCAGCCCTGGGTGGAGACAGAGGACACATCCGGTGATTGAAAAGAGTTTGATTAAAGAGCCTTTCCAGAATGGGGAGCACAGTTAAAACCAAGATAAGGCTAGGGAAGCACTCAGGGTCGCAGCAGCAGAAGCTTTTACTGACTGGGAGCAAGAGAAGGTTCTAGAGCTATGTGAGCCATAGACTTGGGAAAGGTTGGCCTCTGATGCCCCACGCACTGGAGAAAACTAAAGCTTAGTTTCCCTTGTGCCATTCAGCAAACAGGCTCAGAGCATCTGCTGAGTGCAGGCATGCATGCATGCGAGGTGTGTGCATGCGAGGTGTGTGTGTGTGTGTGTGTGTGTGTGTGTAACGCAGGGCTCAGAAACAGAGCATGGCCCTGGAAGAACCAGCAAGCCACAGAGACAGCCGCTTGCACGCAGCCTCATTTCCTCTGCTGTAACAGCCCATGCTGAATTTCTACCCACAACACAGGCTAATAAGAGAATCGAGTGAGGACAAGGAAAGCAATCTTCGGCCAAGGGCATCTTTTTCACTCTGTGAAGTGCAAGGTTGGAAGGAGCCCTGTGTAACTACCCCCACCCCGGGGTGCCCAGAGAGGGACTTAGGGAGGGGGACCAGGAGAACTGAGTCCAGGAACTGCAGTTGGAGTCTGAAATGCTGGGGGCTGCAGAGAGAAGGGCCAGTCTTGGGCGAGCATCCCAAGAGAGTGCTGGCAGCACACTGTATCCGGAAGGAACAGGAAGGCAGAGGTGGCTCGAAAGCCAGATATCAGAGAGGAACATGTCCCAAGGTATGCTGATATGGGGAACATGCTGGACAGGACATGTCCTGAGGGGTGTGACATTGGGGTCCCCTCTATTGGCACACTGACTCAGCGGGCCACTTGCCCCAGGCCTGTGACTGACCTAGGCCACCGGACAGCTCCCTGTGGGCTCTTACTCTGAGTCTGTCCACTGGTCCTACTTTGCTGTTAGTTTGACCTTTAGCAGAAACAGTGTGATTTCAGAGATGCAGGATCTTTGACTCTGCTCAGGGCAAATGGTCGCTCCAATCAGAGAACTCACTGCAGAGAAAATCTGGGAGCCCTGGGCCCTCACTCTGCCAGAAGGGCTGTTCTATAGCCAGGCCACAGGCAAGATGCAGCAGCTTGGGTTTTTTTTTTTTTTTTTTAATTTTATTTTTTTAGCCCCAGGAATTGAACTCAAACCTTGTGCTTGCCAGGCAGACATTTATACCACTGAGCTACATCCCCTGCCCTGGGTGGGGCAGTAGTTGTTGTTTGTTTTTTCCCCCACATCAACCGCACAGACTGAGCCAGTCTACACACTGAATATTAGAAATGGATCTCACTGTAAAAACAGGGTTGTCAAGTTAAGTGGGTTGGCTGGAATAGCACAGAAATACTCTGCTGCTCTTGCCTGAAGAGGATGCACAAATTCAGCCACCAACAGTGGGGGCTAGGGTTGACTGGAGGGTGACAGGAGAGAATTTCTGGGGTGATGGGGCGTTCTGTATGATGACTGACATGTTGTCAAAATTTACTGAATTGTCCATTTAGGATTTGTATATTTTGCAAGCCTGTGACTTATGGAGACCCTGTCTCAAATTTTTCAAAGTTTTTTAGACTTTTGCTACTAAGCAAAACTCTGTCTCCGAAAAACCGAAACAAATAAATTAATAAATGTAAATAAAAAATAAAAAGGGGATACTGGGGATGTAGCTCAGCACTCCTTTAGTTCAATCTTCAGTAAAAGGGGGAAAAAAAGAATTGTTGTGTTTTACTATACTCATAACCCCATTTTTTTTTTTTCTTTTTGAGACAGGGTTTCACTGTGTAGCCCAGGCTGGCCTCGAACTCACAGTGATCCTCCTGCCTCGGCCTCTCAAGTGCTGGGATTACAGGCATACACCACCACAGCTGGCTAGAAGAGATGAATTCCTTTTATTTTTTACTTTGTACCAGGGACCAAACTCACTACTGCAAGTTTGCCAGGCAGGCACTTATGCCACTGAGCTAAATCTCTGGCCACATAACCCCATTTTTTGTTTAGCTTTGCAGTATTGGAGATGGCATCCCGGCCCCTCACACATGCTAGGCAAGAGTTCTGCCACTGAGTTGTACCCCCTTGCCCATCCTTTTTTTTGGGGGGAGGAGAAGATAGGGTATCACTCTATAGCCCAGGGTGGCCTTGACCTTGGTAATTCTCTTGTCTCAGCCTCCTGAATGCTAGGATCATAGGTATATGCTCTATGCCTGGCCAACCATCTGCCCATTAAGCTTTGTTTTTAAAGACATTTTAAAAATCTAACCACCATGGGCTGGGGATTTAGCTCAGTGGCATAAGCGCCTGCCTTGCAAGCAGGCAGTCATGAGTTCGATCCCTGGTACCGATAAAAAGGAAAAAGACAAAGAAAAAAAAAAAATCTAACCACCATCCTCAAAGGTAGTAGCATCCTAAATGACTGGTCTGTGCAGCCCTTAGTGTCCTGCCACTGCTTTGGGGTTTTCTGGGAGCCTGGCTCATTAGACGTTGGCCTCATCTACAGCTGGAGGAGGAACCCTTCAGGCCATGGTTTGGTGGAGCCCACAAGGTCTGCTGGGCAAGTGGGCAGAGACCGTGGCTCACAGCACACACCCTGCTGTGGGGTGTTGTGGGAAGTGACCCCTAGACTGAGCAGTGTGCAAAGGGCTCCTGGAGAAGCCCATGGGGGCTCAAGCACCACCAAGTTTCAAGTTTGGGTGGATGAGCAGGAAATGGTGGAAGACATGGAGTCAGTGGCCAGAGGACAGAGCAGAGCTGTTCATGGTGTCCTCATCAGCAGGGAGCAGCCCTCAGGGAAGAAGGAGCCCCTGCACACACTGGAATGCTGCCCAGAGCCGGGATCCAGCGACACTGGAAAGGGGCTGGGAAGCAGGGGGACAAGGAACACATCAAATACACCAGAGCGGAGCTGGGCATAGTGGCTCACGCCTGTAATCCCAGCTCGTGGAAGGCTGAGGCAGGAAGACTGCTGCAAGTTCAAGGCCAGCCTGGTTACACAGTAAGTTAAAGATCAGCCTGAACTACATACCAAGACCCTGTCTCAAAAACAAAACGAAACTAAACAACCACCAGAGGATTTCAACTGATCAAATCCAGAACATGGTGAATTCAAACAAATATTGACCTGTTTCTTCAAAATTAAATGATAAGACATTTATTAAAAAGTAAAAAGATTTGGGGCTGGGGATTTAGTTCAGCGGCATAAGTGCCTGCCTTGCAAGCAGGCAGTCGTGAGTTCAATCCCCGGTACCGATAAAAAGGAAAAAGAAAAAAAAATGTTTAAAAAGTAAAAAGATTAAGAGGAATTTAAGAAACTTATGCAATGAATGACTCTTGATGGGATTTTTTTTTTTTTTTTTTTTTTTTTTTTGGTACCAGAAATCAAACTCAGAACCTTGTGCTTGCCAGGTAGGTGCTGTGGCATTGAGCTAGACCCAGCCCCTCTTGTTGGGATTTTGATTTAACCCAGTCCGTTGTGAAAGATACTCATAGAACAATCAAGGAAATGTAAAGACTGATGCTTGGCAATATTAAAGAATTGGTGTTGCTATTTCCAGTGATAATGTACTGTGCTGCTGTTTTTACAGTCCTGGGACTGGAACCAGGGCCTTGTGCATGCTGGGTAAACCCACTGCCCCTGAGGTGCCCAACCGTGCAGCTAAACAGCTATTACCTCTGAGAAATCCATACTGAAGTAGTGATGTCTTTACCAATGCTCTAAATACCTGAATAAAATAAAAAATAAAAAAGAGGATACTGATGTAACTAAAGTACTTACCCAGCATTCACAACACTATGGTTTTGATCTTTAGCACTGCAAAAGTAAAAATAAAAGGAGAAACTTTGTTTATTGGGCTTGGTAAAAGAGAAGCAGTCACCTGACAAAAGCAGTCTCAGTGGATGAAAGCAGGCTGGAGGAGGTCAGAGTGGAGGTAGCAAATCTGGACAAGTTTCTGGGTCAGGGTGATGGGACTTGGTCCAGGTAAAAGTCAAGAGATGTAATAGTTCAAAATTCTAAGGTGGCCCCAAGATCCCTGCCCCTTGATATGCACATCTCCTACAGTTCTTCCTTGAGTACAGGCAAAATCTGTGGATAGGATGAGCTATCGCTGTGATTAGGTTACATTTAATGGCAAAAGGGAACTTTGTAGATACAATTGAGGTCCCTAATCAGCTGTCTTTGAGTAACTCAAAGGGAGATTTTTTTCTTGGTGGACCTGACCTAATCAGATGAGTCCTTAAAAGAAAACAATTCTACTGCTGGCTTTGAAGGAGCCCAGTAAAAAAGAAAACACCTATGAGCCAGGAGAGATGGTGCACACCTGTAATCCCTGCACTCGGGAAGCTGAGGCAGGAGGACCACTGTAAGTTTGAGGCCAGCCTGGACTATGTAGCAAGTTCAAAACCAACTTGAACTAAACTATATAGCAAGACTCTGTCTCAAAAGAACAAAAACTAAACTAAACTAAACAAAAAGATAAAAAAGTTTTGTATTGAAAACAAAAAAGACACCCCCCCTTTAAGCAATCAGCTGGTTCAGAAGACAGGCTGAGATGGCAACAGAAGAACAAAAACACTCAAGTAGTCTATTAGAAGGAGAACAGTATGCGATATATCAAATATGGGGATTCCCTTCTGTCTTGTTTTTGAAATCTAATATTTTTCTCACTGTTTAGTTTTGTCCTGATTTATTGTTTTGCTTTATTTAATGTTCTGTTTTGATTGGCTTTATTCTGTTCTGTCTTATTTGATTTTTCTGTGTCTGATAGTATGGACAACTATTGTGAAAATTATGGTCGCCATTGCTGATTTCCATTATCCTGTTTTGAAGTTCTGTACCACTTTCATTGTTTTGTTTTGATTGATTTTATTCAATCAATATATAACAATTTTATATTGTTAGGTTTCTTTCTCTTTAAAATAAAAATAAAACAAAGTCATGAGTTCCCCCGGTACCAAAAAAAAATAAATAATAAAACAAAACAAAAAAGATTTCAAGTTCAAGCCCAGCCTGAGCAATTTAGTGATTTAAGGAAAGCCTGTATCAAAATTTTAAAAAATTAAAATTTTTAAAAAATGTAAAAGGGCAGAATTAAAGGCCCTGGGTTCAATCCTCGGTACCACAAAATTAATACTATTAATAAAGATAATAATAATGAAAGAAGGGTGTAGAGATTCAGAATGAAAGCACTGTTGAGCAGAGGCAGCTTCCCCACTGCAAACCACAGGAGATGCATTTGCAGAATACTTGGGGGAAGGTGAGCTCTGTGACTGAAGACTTAAGTCCTCTCAGCAAAGACTGAGGCAAAGTCAGCCTAAAACAATTAACACAATCTAGGAAGGAAGGCAGGAGATTTGAGAACAGAGAAAAAGAAATGGAAGCTTTTTTGTTGTTGCTGCTGTTTGGGAGGAGGCTGGCTTTTTGGTTTTTTCTTTTATATTTTGTTTTTTGAGACAGGGTCTCACCATGTGGCCCAGGCTGCCCTCAAACTCAGGTTCCTCCTGCTCGCAGCCTCCTGAGGGCTGGAGTTACAGCCCGAGTGACACCACACCCCGCAGAACAGTCATGTTGAAAGAGAATTAGGAGGAAATGGTGCTAATCAAGAAAACAGTGACATTTTGCATGCTGAGTCATTCAATGTTTGTGGACAGCATAAGCAGCCAGCTCTGTTGCAGGATTTTGTGACCGTCAGATGTCACCCGAGAAGAATGGGTTTTTCTGAGCAAACAAGATGATGTGAAAGAAGCTAGGCGGTTAAGGGTGTTTGTGAGGATGTGATTATAATGATTAACCATAGAGTCTGGAAGAGAGCCGAAGAGAAGGCTGGAAGAAGAGACTGAGAACCTGGGTCAGTGACCTGGACATCTCTGTGAGATGAGGGTATTATTAAATAGATGTGTATTAGCTAGGGAAATGGCTGAGGTGTGTAACAAACATTCCAGAATATACCAGCTTCACAGAAGTTAATTTTTTTCCCTCATGTAACAGTGCTGAGTTCAGTGGTCCACGGAGCTGAGGCCATAGGGCTCCCTCTGGTCATTCAGTAACCAGGTCCCTTCTTCTCATTGCTCTGCTACAGACTAAGCTGTCGGCCTCAACTTTGTGGTCAGCCTGATCTGTGTTTGGAAACGGGCATGAAGGAGAGTGCATCTAAATTTTAAGGCTATGCTTTTAAGGTCACTTTAATTTCCATCCACTGACAAAAACTTCTCACAAGGCTCACCCAGTTCCAAGGGAGGCTGAGAAATGTTGTCTCTAGGTGGTCAGCTCAGTGACTCTGTTGGTAACGCAAGGATACCATTGATTGGATTTCCGAGCCGGAGGTTGTTAGTCCATAAATCTTCAAACTATAAATTTAGTTTAAGATGGCCTTGGACTTGCAATGCCCTTAACGCCTGATAGAAACAACTGCAAATAAAATGCATCATACTTCAAAGGCTCAAGAATTTCAAAGAAATTTTTTTTCTAAAGATGTGAACTATTTCAGGACTTTGGGAAGCTGAGGCAGGAGGACCACAAGTTTGAGTCCCACTTGGGCAACTTAGTGAAAGCCTGTCTCAAAATAAAAAAAAAAGGGATGTAACTCAGTAATCCTCAGTATCACACACACACACACACACACACACACACACACACAAATTAACCATACAAACAAGAAAACTAGATACCATGTATGCCCATAAAATAGGCTGGGCATGGTAGCACATGCCTGTAATCCCAGCACTCAGGAGGCTGAAGCAGGAGGATCACTGTGAGTTCAAGCATCCCGGATTCTATAGTGAGTTCAAGGCCATCCTGAACCATATAGTGAGACCCTGTCTCAAAAAACCTAAAAAAAAAAAAGCCTATCAATGGTAAAGTGAGTAAATAATCATACTGTAAAATATTAAACAGCAATGAAAATAAACAAACCAGAACTTCACAACCACACAGATTAGCATAGTAAGTCCAAAGCAAAGTAAATAAAGCAAAACTTGAACTATACTGTGAATGATTCTTTTCCCAAAAAGTTCAAAAATGGAAAAATCTGAAGTATACCGAACAGCACGGATGAACTGTAAAGAACCACGAAGCTGCAATAGGTAGAAATCATCGTAAGAGCACAAGTATGATTCCCTGATAAGGGAAAGAGAACACAGGGGTTGCTGCTGCGCCAGCAATCTGCCGTCTCTTGAGCTGGGTGAGGAAAACGCAGATGTTTTATAATTACACATTGTACTTCACATTTATATTTATGCACCTTTCTATATGTGAGTTGTATTTTACAACCAAGGTTTTTTTTTAACAATCAAGTTTTTAAATGGATATCAAAAATATGCCTATATATTTGACAGATTAGGCAAAAATGGGCAAATTCTGAAAAACTTTTGTTATGTTCCAAAACTGAACCCAAATGAAGTAGAATAACTTGTTCTATGGGACTGGGAAGTAGCTCAGTGGCAGATGAGTGAGCACAAAGCCACACATCTATTAGCTCACGGTCTCTGCAGGCTGGGAGTCCGGGAACAGGTTAAACTGCAGTTGCCAGCCACGGCTGGGTCTCATCTGAAGGCTCCCCTGGGCCAGAAACTTGTAGGCAAGATCCCTTTCCTTCAGGGCTGTTGGACGTGGGTGTCAGTTCCTAGCTGGCGGCTGGTAGAGATGACCGGCCTCTGTTCCCTGACTTTTTCCACCCGGCCACATCTTGCCAACTTGTGCAAGTCACAAAGGAAAATCTGCTGGCGAGCAGAGGTTATGATCTTATGTAACCTGATCACAGCAGGGACAACCCATTCTTGCTACATTCTGTGGGTTACAAGCAAATCCATCACACGTCCGACCCACGCTTGGAAGTTTGATACCAGAAGGCAGAGACCATGATAGGCCATCTGAGGGTCCAGGCACCATGTGAATCTCAGGAACTGTACCTGGCTTATTTCACTTGGCAAAAATGTATGTAGAGTATGTCCATACTGTGGCATGTGTCAGAATTTCCTTTTTTGTCAAGAGGCTGAGGCAGGAGGATTGTGAGTTCAAAGCCAGCATGGGCCAGATAGTGAGTTCAAAACTAGCCTAAACTACATAGTGAGATCCTGTCTAAAAAAGAAAGTTTCTTTATGTTTTGAAAGGTAAACAACATTCTGCTGTATGCATGTATCATATTTGGTTTATCCATTTGTCCACTGATGGATCCTTGAATTACTTCTGCCTTTTGGCTACGTAATGACAGGTTTTATTTTTAATGTAATTTGCAGATATCGATACACTTCATTCCTAAACATTTCAGCATCAATAACATTGACTAGAATTCAAAATCTATTTACATCTTTTGGATGAAGTTTCAGCATAGCAAAACCACACAGATCTTCAGTGTATTTGGGGCTGGGGATGGAGCTCAGTGGTACCGGGCTTGCTTTGCACGTGTGAAGCGCTGGGTTGATCCCTAGCACTGGGAGGGAAGAAACACTTAAGCTGATGAATTTCAGCAAATGCACGCATCTATGTCGCCAGACCCTCACCAATATGTAGAACACTTTCAGTGCTGGGAACTTACCCTGGTCCTTCCCACTGCATTCCTAGTCACCCTCGCCCGGTCCTCCGGCAGCCACCTTTACGTGGCTTGCTTTGGTTTAAGATTGGCTTCCCCTGCTCCAGAACTTCGCACAGTGACCGCTGTCTTGTGTTTGGTTTCTTTCACTCAGCGTAAGGATCTTGAGATTCACCCATGTTGCTGCGCCTACCTGCAGCCTCTCCGGCTTTGTTGAAGCGTGGCACCTGATTGTCTGAACACAATAGGATCCATGTCCCGCCTTGTGAGCACCTGGGCGATTTCCAGTCTGGAGCTATTGTGAATAAAGCTGCTATGAACTTTATACACACCTTTTGTGGGCATGATTTTCATCTCTCCTTGGTAAATGCCTGTACTGTTCATGTGAATAATTTTATAAGGAACCGCCACTTACCGAAGTGGCATTTTACCTGTCACCCACAGTCTATGAGAATTCCAGGTGTTCCTCATCCTCAAAATTAGCTATCTTCTCTCTCTCTCTCTCTCTCTCTCTCTCTCTCTCTCTCTCTCTCTCCCATCCTGGTGATTTCTGCAGCAGCATCTCACTGTGGTTTAATGCTATCTTGTGCCTTTGTCTGTTTTGAAACAGGGTCTTGCATTGTAGCCTATGGTGGTCTTGAATTAACCCCTCCTTCCTCACCCCCTAAATGCTGGAATTACAGGTATGTACCACCATGCCTGACTAATGTCTCTCTCTCTCTCTCTCTCTCTCTCTCTCTGTCTGTCTGTCTCTCTCTCTCTCTCTCTCTCACACACACACACACACAAACACACACACACTAGCTTTCTCCACAAAGATTAGGGTTCGTTAGAAGGAGGGGACCAGACCAAACTCATCTCTAGGGCTAGTGGCTCTGTCTTTTCCTTCAAAAAAGGGAACTGAGGGGCTGGAGATTTAGCTCAGCGGCATAAGTGCCTGCCTTGCAAGCAGGCAGTCGTGAGTTCGATCCCTGGTACCGATAAAAAGGAAAAAGACAAAAAAAAAAAAAAAAAAAGAGAGAGAGAACTGAGCCCCAGGGGCTGGCAAGGGAAGGGGGAGAGGCTATAGAGATAGAAGAGCACAGGGGACTCCGGGAGCACTGGTCAGGCTGGCCTCCTGCCTGTCCATTCTGAAAACCCTCCCCAGACCTGCCAAGGGCTCCCGATGCTGCTAGTCTCCAAGGACCATGCTGCTCTGCACGGGGCCAACTTCATCGCCTTTAGCCAGCGCCATACTTGAAGAATTTATTCATGGCCCAAGCCCTTGGGTGTCTTTTTGCCTGTGTACGGAGAAAATCCTTCAAAAACGCCTGTTACCGCTGAGCAGGGAGAAAGAAGGATGAATCTCTGCTGACCTCTCCCACCCCAGGCCCTCTTTAAATAGCCCCTGATTCTGGCTTTGTGAGAGAGTGGGAAATGCACAATCGATCTGCAGCCATTTCATAACACAGAGCTTCCAAGTTGCTCAGAATTCCCTGAACGGTAAGAGCTTTCTTTTATTCTAGTGAGGTGGTACTTGGTGGGCTCCTGGACAGGGCCAGTCACCAGAAAGACCAGCCATGGTTACAGACTTGCACTTTTCAGCTCCAAAAGGGGCTTAGAGAGAAAAGGAGTTAACACGTTATCATTCCTTTGTGAGGAGGCCTCTAAAAATCCCTGAACTGTGGGGTTCCGGGCTGGCAAACACATCCAGGTGCTGGGGAGACAGTGCATGCACCCCAACTGTGTGAGGGCAGAAGCTCCTACACTCAGGGCCCTTCCAGACCTCCCCCCAAGTATGTCTTCATCCGGCTACTTGTGTGTGTTATTAATATAAGAAGCTGCTATGTGTTAAGCAAGTGTTTCCCTGAGATCAGTGAAGTCTAACCTGAGGAGTGGCTGTGGGATCCCCGGTCAGTCAGAAGTAAAAATAAAACCGGGCATGGTGGTGCACACCTGTAATCCCAGCACTCGGGAGGCTGAGGCAGGAGGATCACTGTGAGTTTGAGGCCAGCCTGGGCTACATGGCTGAGTTCAAGGTCAGTTTGAACTACAGAGTGAGACTCTACCTCAAACAAAATAAAAGTGAAACCCACTGCTCATGACTGGCATCTGAGGGAGGGATGGTCTGGTGGGACTGAGCCCCTCACCTGTGGGATTCCTGAAGCTAAACCGAATCAGAACTGGATCGAGTTAGAGGACACACGGCTGGTGTTGCTGGGGAGTTGCTTGCTCAGTGTGTGAGCCCCCCACTTCCTGGTGTCAGAAGCACTATGGTAAGTGATGTGCTAGGAGAAGAGAAAGGTAACCTGGTTTTTCCTCCAGCTGTATAACAACCTCCTCTACTACTCAGGTCACCTCATTGTCCGTTTTCTCTGCAGCAGTGATGGTGTCTGCAGCAGAGCTATTGATTTGGTACTTGTTGATGGAGCCTCCTCCCCTGGCCACTAAGTATGCACCATGCCCACGCCTGCGCGCGGCCTGCAGACCCGGGGAAACGGCAGCACGAGGCGGTGCAGCCCACTCACACCAGAGCTAGTTCCTCTGCAGACCGTTCTGTCAAGCAGAGAGGTTGCCAGGTCCGAGCAGATGGCACAAAGAAAGAGCAGCAAATGCTGTGGGCACCGCCAGAGTCCTGCACTCTTGGGTGGGAGCCTGGGGCTCCCCCCACCACTGACTCCCCCAAGGTCATGTGTGGGGAGGGGAGTGGTGAATCTGCTGCTGGTAGATAAATTGCTGCCGCTCCCCAAGAGAAGACCTTGGTGCCACTGAGCCATCTCCAGGTGGCTGGCTGAGCTACAAGGACTCAGGTTTTGCCCCCGGAAGTGGTGCTAACCAGGCTGGCTTTAGATTCAATGTACGGGTCAGGTGACACCTCCATGCCCACCCAGCCCGTTGGGCACTTTGCTCCCAGGCCATTGACTTAGGCTCAGGATCAGCTGTGGCTTTCATAGGGGCCTCTGACCACCCAGGTTGTCACCATAGGACAATTTGTCCTCCTCCCGGGAAGCAGATGGAATTAACAAACTGTGACTATTAAGCAAGTTATACCAGGAGATAAATTATACATAGGCAACAAGGGGAAAGAGAACATGTGACGTTTGCAAAATTCTTAAGGGAATATGTCCTTGTCCTGGAAAAAAAAAATGCTGGCTTGCTTTTAACATTTCTATTAGAAAATTAAAGTTCTTTGTCTCTCAGATAAGGTTAGGAGGTCATTTTGGACACCCTGACACTGCCTCACATCAGGTAAGATCCATGACCTTGGTGTGGCTAGTTCTGCTCCAAGGGAATAACAATCCATTGTTCTTAGCTCAGGACAGTGGGACAAGAATGATCCCATGAAAAGTCCACATCTCTTGCTCTAAAATGTAAAGCTCATTGCAATCAGGAAAGTCAAAGGTAAGATCCAGCTGTGTCTGCCATATCTTGTCCAATTTTGTCTAGGTCCTAAAAATAGAGGAAGGGGCCAGGCAAGGCGTGTACACCTGTAACTGCAGGAGGCTGAGGCAGGAAGATTGCCATGAATTTGAGGCCAGCCTGAACAACATAGTGAGACACTGTCTCAAAATAAATAAATAATAAAAATAGAGAAAAGGAAGATGGTCACGCTCACAGGGGCCACCTGATCATCAAGAGCTTCCTCTCCAGACCACCTAGAATGTGACCTCAGACTACCTTGTTCTGCACAAGGTGGCCTGTAGTGCAGGACTGGGAGCCCTGTATTGGGTCGCTCAGGAAGACAGGCTGCAGAGCCACAGTGATCAGCTTCTGGCTGGGCTGGCTGCTTGTGGGACCATCTGTTCACAGGCTGGGGAGAAGCTCAGAGTTGTCAGAGAAATGACCTCGGAGGCTCAGCCTGGGTTGCCTTGGCAACTAGCAAGTGGGGACCAATGGTTCGGTGAGGTGGGGGTGGGAGACAGCGTCTAAACCCAACTTTCTCTGGTGTGTGGGGGGGACAAGAGGCCCAAGGCCACCGGCAGAGCAGACAACTCTGTTCAGACTGCTTAGCATCTAAGCACAAAATGTCCCCAACCCACTCCCTCACAGCCAGGTCTTTCTCCTGAAGGGGGACAAGGTCCCCCTGCTGTATGCTGGCTCCAGCCTCATGCAGGGACCCAGCACCTGTCAGCACCTCTGCCCATGAGTTCCAGACTGCACCCGCATAGCTGCCATCCTCTCTTAGCTGGGCCTGAGGTGGGTGTGCAGGGAGAGGCGGCCAGAAAGCCCTGAAAGGAACTCTGGGGAATGAGTCACCTGCTTAGCAGCTCCCCTGGGCTCCAGGACAAGCTTGTGCCTGGTCCTCACCCACGGGCATCCTCTCGCCTGGACGACAGATGCTGCCGGGCGCAGCTGACTTTGTGGCAAGGTCAGACGGCACTCAGCTCTCATCACACGGTCCCCAGTGGCCCCGGCAGGTTTTCAGCCCCCACCCCACCCCAGCCTAGCAGGGAAGCGAAGCCATGTGCTGCTTCTCACAAAGACAGGGGCGGCCGGCAGGAGGGGCTCCCTCTGCACAGAGCCAGCTCCTGAGCAGAGCAACTCCGGCTGTGGAGGAAAAGCTTTGGTAACTATGATGGGCTCTTGCTGTTTTTCTCATTTCCCATTCTTCCCTGGCTCTGTACCCAAGGACACACACCCAGAGCCTGATTGTGGAGCCCCCATTTTGAACCGTCTGCCACACAGCTACTGATAGCTCCCCAAGGCAAAGGACAGAGCAAGCTTCCCCTCAGATAGCTCTCTTGCCTGGGGGGAGTCTTTCCAGACTCCTCTCTGTCCCATTGGCCAGAATGGGTCCTGCACCTATCTCCAAATGATTGCATGGCAGAAAGGATGGGAACGATACCCTCATCCCACAACTGAACCAGGCTTCTGTTAGCATAGCCCAGGGTCTCAACTGCAGGCACATCAGAAGCCCTGAAGATCTGTTAAAGCACAGATTTCTGGACCCCACCCCCAGAAGCTTCACCAAACAGGTCTTCTAAACCTGGTCAAGAATTTGCATTTCTGGAGCTGGGAAGGGTGGTACATGACTGTAATCCCAGCACTCAGGAGGCTGAGGCAGGAGGATCACCATGAACTCCAGACCAGCCCTGACTGCGTAGCAAATTCAAGGTCAGCCTGAACTACATAATGAGACCCTGTCTCAACAATAAAACAACAACCAAAAAGAATTTGTCTTCTCCAAGTGTGCAGATGCTGCTGACCCAGGGACATGTGTGGGGAATGCCAGCCTACAAGGAGCCAAGGCTGTAACCAGGATCCAGCTGCAGGCTCTGCCCTTTAGAGAGCTCACAAACCCTGCCCTGGCCACCAAGGTCTCCACTAGCTCTTGGGCTTCCATTCTCAAGGCTGTGATCCTGATTTCTCACAGCCTCTGCCTTTACTTCTGCCCTGGAGTTGACCCAAATAGGGATGAGAGCCAGAGAACAGCAAATGGTTTATTCCTGCTCTCTCTGGGAGCAAACGCAGGTGCAGGGCTGTAGCTGAGCTATGGTGTGAGCAGGATTTTATTCAAGATGCAGCACACAAGGGAAAGGCACAGAAGACACATTCCTGCTCTTAAAAGCCCCGAGGCCGCCCCACACTAGTTCTCACGCCCTTCCCTCCCTCCCTTCTTCTTTTCTTTCTCCTCTACACAGCTTCTTCTTTTCTCCCTCAAGCAACAAGACAGCTCTGCTTCTCCCCACCTTCCCTCTGTAGCTGGCTCCATCCTGCCTGTGGTCAAACCCTTGTGCTGAGGGACTGGGGCCAGAGAGCCTGCGCTGCTGCTGCTGCTGCTGCTGCTGCTGCTGCTGCTGCTGCTGCTGCTGCTGCTGCTGCTGCAGAGGCTGAGTCCCGGCCTGGGGGAGGGGTTGCTTATTTGAGCAAAGCCTGAGAGTAGCCTGGAGACTGCAGATGCCTGGATGCTGCCCAACACCCACAGAGGTGTAGGGGTCTTTGAGGGCCAGGGCAGGACTCTCCCTTTAGGGGCTGTGATGGGGACTGGGCTGCAAGTCTGAGCCATCTGGGTTGGGAGGGCAGCTTTGGGGGAAACAGGGTCCCTCCCACTTCTCCTCCACCTCCCCAAAATCTCATAACAGGCTCTTGGAAGGAATCCTTGAGGCTTTGGAGCCTTAGGGGCAGGGAGCCCTCAGTCTAGACAAGGGAACACCTCCAACAGTCCAGAGGAGCCAATTTTGGGGTCAGAATTTTAGAAAGGTGAAGAAAGAGAGTTCCTAGCTACTGCAGTTAGATTTTATGTTCTCAGCCTCAGGGAAAGTGACTGTGCCCTCCTCTGTAACCCTCCCAAGGACTCTGGGGATGTTACACAGGCCCTGGCAGCCGACAGGCAGGACCTTCCTGGTTCTCTGCTTATTTGGCAATTTGAATTCCCAGTGCTGCTACGGGAGTACAGAAGGGAACCGTTGTTATTCACAGCCACAGCTTCCTCCTAAGGAGAGTGGATCCTGCTTCATGAAATAAAAAGCCCCTTTGTTCTGAGGCCCTTGTTGGGTTTGGCCTGGCACAGGCAGGCTGGCAGGCCGGTATTTTAGGAGAGGGAGGGCTGGAGACTCAGTTGCTGGTGTCACAAGTGAGAGCCAGAAGGTCTTGGTGGCATCGAGGTGGCCAGACAGGGGCGGGAGAGGAACAGGCAGACAGAAGCAGTTGGCTCTGCAGGGGTGGGGTGCAGGGATGTCCCCTGCCTCTGCAGCTGTGTGCTAGGCAGCTCTGTAACTCTTCCCAAGACCCACAAATCTCCTGTGAGATTCTGCTCACAAAGCAGCCTGGTATTCATGGTTTCTTGGGAGAAGAAATGGCTGCATCCTACGTGTGAGTCAATTCCAGGGCAGAAATAATGGGAACAGCTGCTAATGTTCAGTAGAAGCAGGAAACCAGAGCCACACAATAGTGAGCCTGAGAAATTGCAGAAGTCTTGTGGAGAGCCAGGCATGAGGTCTGAGCCAACCTTATTTTAATCCCAGTGGGCTGGCAGGCTCCAGCTAACCCTGGGTTCTGCCAGCCATCCAGGTACACATTAGCCCCATGCTTCCTTGCTGAAAGAAGCCTGTTTTGTTCAGGGAAGAGGGCAACCTACCTAGGTAGCCCCAGGAGTCCCCTGACTAGTCAGAGATAATTATATTTGTTCCCCTCAGCTGGTGATTGGGTGGGCTGACACGTGACCCTGTTCTGGCCAATAGAACAGAAGGGAGAGTCTGCTGAGGGATTCTGGGAAGGATTTTCCTCTCTAATAAAAAGAGAGGTGTTTGAGGGTGAGCCCTGCCCTGGGTGCCTTTTCCTAAAATGCCACTTGTGGAAATACAACTTGAGTTCAAAGTGGGGTCTCCATAGCCAAGCCCTCCATTAACAGTGGCTCTGCCTCTGATGAGCCGCATTGTTCTCCGTGGGTTACTCACCTTTCTGTGTCTCATTTTCCTCATCGGCAAAATTAAAACAATTGTACCTTCCTTATAGAATTGCTGTGCAGATCAAATAATTGACTACACCTGAAACAAAAGTTCTGGCACAGGACACAGGATAGCCATTATTGTATTCTGTCACTGTGGACACAACGTGAGAGCCTCTGTAGCCATCCTTCAGCCACAAAGGAGGATCTGACACAAGATCAGAGGTCAAAGAGGCAAGAAAACTCTTGATTCAAAGGTGAGCTGCCTCCAGACCTCTGAAGAGATGAACTCTTTATGCAATTTTGAGTATTTTGCTCCTTGCTGCCTAAATTGCTCTAACCAATTGTGCTGGGTGATCGATTGTGTCAGCTTCGGCAAGAAAAGCTGAACCAAATCGGTTCAGCAATTCCACATCCTGGGATGTGGAAGACCCCACCCTACTGCAGCTGTGACCTGGATGGTGGCCAGGAGAAGTGAAGAAGGATGGACCTGCTTCTGTTCCTTCGGAGGTGCTCCAGTCTTCACCCGCACCTTGGCTGTCATCTGGCTTGCAGCACAAATCCTTCAGCCTCCTGGCGTGGACTCCAGTCCCTATCACAGGGGCACTGCAGTGACGCCAGACCTTCAACTCCAGAGCGCAGACAGACCCTCCGCAGGTTTCTTTACCCGACTCTGTGGGTGGCCATTGTAAGCCAATCTATGCCGCTGAGCTAAATCCCCAGCCCAATCTTGTAAATTTCTATATATTTGTATATCTTGTATCTGTTTCTCTATTAAACTCTGATACATAAATTCATACAGAAAACTTGATACTCAATACAATAATGTCCTACAATACAATAATGTCCTACAATACAATACAATAATGTCCTACATAAGAAATAATATCACCGAGTTCACAAGACACTCATTTTATTCATTTATTTGTGTTTTTGAGACAGAGTCTTGTTATGTAGTTTGGGTGGCTTTGACCTCACTTTGTAGTCCAAGGCTGGCCTTGAATTCACTGCAATCTTCCTGCCTCAGCCTCCCAATTGCTGGGATTACAGGCGAGTACCATCACTCATATCTATCAATGAGAATACTTACCCTGAAGGCAGACCAAGGTACTGACTACTAGTGATTCTTGAATATAGTCATGCATTTCTTAATGAGGGTGACACACAATGGGAAATGTATGGGTAAGGTGATTTCAACACTGTTCAAACAGTATAGTGAGTGTGTTTACACACCTATAGAGGGTGAGTCCATCACCCCCATGGCGTCAGGAGACACAGTCGATACAAGATGTCTAAGGCTGCTGCTGGTGTAACAGGACACACTGTTATAGTCAACTTTTTGTAAGTAGGAAGTATACTCTAAAATAACAATAAGACGTATAGTGTAGCCACCACTTTAACCATTATAATAATCAGTAGTATCCTCATTTATACCATTATGACCTAATTGCATGAGCTAGACTTTCACATGTCTGGCAGCACAGTGGGTTGGTTTGTGCTAGCACTGCCACAAATGCATGCGTCATGACGTCACTGTCACATTATAATGGCCATAGGCATCACCACACGGTCTCACTGAGTCACTGAGTCACCTGCGCTGGGCTAGAACTTGCAGTCCTCCTACCTCAGCCTGCCAGAAGGATGCTAGTACAGGTGCATGCCACACGGTGTTATGAGGCCGCCGTCATAGACGCAGTCTGTTGTTGACTGAAATGCCATGCCTATATGTGTTTCTCCTTTCTTTAATAAAAACTGCCCTATTTTAGCTGGGCACATGTCGCCTGGCTAGAAACTACATTTCCCATTCTCCCTCGCAACCGGGTAAAGCTATGTCCTCAAATTTTAGCAAAGGAATGCGAATAGAAATGATGTTTGCCACTTTCAGTTTCGATCCTTAAACAGATTCAGCATGCCCGGAATCTCACTCTGGCAGGAAGAGCACAAGTGCGGCGTGCTCGCTATGGAAGCCCAGTGCTAGGTGGAGTTGCCCTGCCAGCCCTGAACTGCCTTGCTGAAGCTACTGTATTTTTGGGTTGCTTCACCGTAGTCTATGAGAGGCTTGCTATGGTTTGGATGAGTAACCCCACACACACACCGAAGTCCTGTGTGCTGGGCCCAGGGAGGTGCTGCTGGGGCCCGATGCCCTGAGGGGGTGAGGCCTGGTGGGAGGTGCTCAGGTTGTTGAGAGCCCCAAGAGGACCTGGGAATCCTGGCTCTGTCGGCTCTCCCTGCTGGTTCTTGGTTCATGATGAAAGTGGTGTTTGCTCCACCCCATGCTCCTTTCAGGGGCCCAGTGTAATGGAGTCCCCTGATCTTAAGCTGGAAACTCCAGAACTGTGAACCAAAAGAAGCCTTTTCTCTTTATTAGTGAATTGCCTCTGGGATTTCATTATAGTAGTGTGAGGCTAATACAAGAGTCTAAAATATCAGGTGGAAAGAGTGGGACAGAAAGGAGCGATTGCTCATCACTCCTACTGTGAACCTTTGTATCAGTAAGCTGTTGATGCATAAAACCCCCAAATTTAGGACTGGAAACAATGATTTCTCATGATTCTATGGGTTGACTGCATTCTCCTGCTGATGTTGTCAAGGCTTCCTTGTAGGGCTGCATTCAGCTGGAGGAATAACAGTGCTGGGCTCAGCTCAGACAGTGAGGATGCTTCGACCTCCCTCTCCACAGGGTCTTTCATCTTCAAACAAGATGAAAGCCAGGGCTAAGGTTCCTCACGGGGTGGTTCTGTGAGTGACTGAAGAGAACCAGCCCAAAGCACAGGCATTGCTGGCCTCTGTGTCATTGTCGTTGCTATCCAACTGGCCAAAGCAAGTCACACAGCAAGCAGAGGCAACGTGGGAAGGGCCAACACAAGGGCACAGATACAGGAGACTTGATTCACTGGGTCATTTGAGTAACCATCAGCCTCACCCTGTTATGCTCCATGAATTTCGGAAGCTCATTAAGGATAATTAGAAATCCCTGTGCAATGCTCATTAAACCCATCTGCACAGGGACTAATCACCCCCTAGGATTAGGGACAGTTGGAATTCATTGCCTTATTTGGTTGTTCATCACCTAGCTTCAAAAAGGAGTTTCAGGTTGCTTATATAAGTACAAACCAGTTTCAGCCTAGCATGTAGCCGTGCCTGCAATCCCAGGGGCTGAGGTAGGAGGGTAGCTGCTCCAGCCAGCAGGCAATTTAGCGAGACCCTGCACAGACTTAAAAGGGGCCAGAGGCATCGCTCAGTAGTGTGTGCCTACTACACAAGGCCCTGGTTGGATCCCCAGAATTGACCAAAATAAATAAAAATAAGCATTGGAGAGAATCAAAGCAGGAAGAAAATAAAGGTAAGAATAAATGAGAAAATGGTGCCAGAAGGAAAATCTGAACAAAAGGTTTGTGCCAGGAAGCCAGGTTCCTGCTAGGAGAGGGGTCACTGGAGATTGCTGGGACAAGACTGAGTCGGGGCACGGGAGCTGAGGTGGGGACATGGCTCTCGGAGCTCTGACACTTGTGGGACTTCACAGTGCTGGGATGAAGCTGCCTACAAACTGCTTTCCGGGAGTCCTCAGTCCTCAGCTTCTACACACTAGGGTCTCTCATGAACTTTAAATACCGACTCCTAGAAACTGTATCTTTCCTGTATTAGGGACTCAACCCAAGGCTTTCCCACTGAGCTACACCCCCAGATCTTTTTTTTTCTTTTTCTCTTTTAGCTGCATCAATAAATCACTAGGTCCCCTGCCCTGGGCTGGAACTGTTGATCCCCCCAGCTCAGCCTCTAGAGTTACCGGATTGCACGTGTGTGTCTCCACAGCTGGCTCTTGGAATCTATTTTAACATGCTGCCCAGGCGATTCTGAACCAAGGGGCTTTTGGATCATATTTTAAGTGACTATGAAACCCGTAAATATTTGGAGAATCTTCACAGAGGAAGAATAGGTAAGATGGAAGCTTCTTAATTAAATGAGAGGCTTTCAAGGGTCTAGGAAGATTCTAGAAAAGGCAGGGATGGAGCATGTTCTTGGAGAGCCCTGAATAGCTCAGATTCTCTATGGCTTCACAGAACAAACCTCTTGCTCCCTAAATACCTATCTCAGCACTGCTGCCCTGGGACCTGGTCACCAGGCTGTGGCTCCACCCCTTCCTGGCCATTGCTGATGGACTGGAGAGGGGAACCTGACTCAGCTGCACCAGAGTCTCTGCAAGGCACTGGAGCCGAGCTAAGTACCACATCCTGCTGTGCTCCACAGTAAGAGCACACAAACCCCAGCTGTCAACGTCTACAGGACTCCTCCACCCCTGCCCTTCCTGGGTCTCACTTTAACTTCTCTCTATCCTGTGACACACTCTGGCACCATTCCACTAAATTCTACTTTCTTTCTTTCTTTCTTTTTTTCTTTTTCTTTTTTAATTTGGCAAAGTCTTGCTATGTAGTCCAGGCTGGCCTTCCTGCCTCAGCCTCTTGCAATCCTCCTGCCTCCGCCTCTTGAATGCTGGGATTATAAGCATGTACCACCATGCGTGACTTAAATTTCACTACGGTGGATTTTTGTCACTGACCTCCAGAAGAACTTTCACTGCAGCAGGAAGGCAGAATAGGAAGGGGACAGAGTAGTGGGTCTGAAGTTGGCCCTAGGGTCTCAGATGGCACTACCCTTAGAAATGGGCCCATTGCCAGTTTTCTGTGGAAAACATGAGGTATAATGCCTACAAAGGCCATTGTTGAAAGACACTTTTTCCTGTAGGTGGAACTTGCTGCTGACACACAGGAAGTAAAATTTAGGGGCAAAGGAGGAAGGAGATATTGGGAAGTTGGGGTCCACATTAGAAGTCATCCTCAGCCCTCTTCAGAGAGTCCCTGATGGGATGAAGAGTTGCTTAAAATCACTTAGAGAGTTGTAGGTGACAAGGGGAACACAGTGTATGATGTTCATATTCTAAAATTTCCCTAAAAGCTAAGGGCTGGGGACACCGAGACCACTTGTCATCACCAACGTGAGCAGATCATCCAGCTCTAATCAAGGATTCAGGCGACAGCAGTCCTAAATGATGTCTTGACCACAGTTTCATGAGACAAACCGAAGTCAGAAACACCCAGCTAAGCTGCTCCTGGATGCTTGCTCCACGGGAGCTGGGAGAGAGAATAACTGGATGCCGTTTCAGGCTGTAGAGTTTTGGGGTGGGTTTGTAACTTAACAATAGAAATACATCCGAGGATGCGAACATACAGGACTTGAGCTAGCTCCAAAAAGTAGTCACAAAGCGGGTGACAAGATGAAGTTGTGTGGCCCAGACTTGCCTCAGCAGGACTCCAGGCACTAAAGCAGCCAACTTCCCCGGGGGAGAAAAGCCGCCTGTCGGAAACGGAGGGAAAGAGCCCAGGCCTCTGGAAGCAGCCCCTAACCTCCTTATCCTTCTCTGGTGGGTCCAGCTTCACCATTTGATAGACAAACTAAGTCCACAATCTCTGACAGTCAAATGCTGGGGTTCCTCAGTGCCCATTTACTGACACTGAGAAGTCCGCCTTTTCTTCTCCTTTGGCAGGCCCAAGGATTCCCGAGGGCCCCAACTGAAAAGCCATCCTGGTCAGTTTCTCCTGGCAAAGGACAAAAACTAGAAAAATCTCATCTGCACCATGGAGGGGTCTTACCAAGCCAGAGGTTCCAGCAATTTCTCAGGGCACATCTTGTCCCCATGAGATGGGGACCGTAAGAGCTGGAGAGAAGGCTGTGGAAGTGAAGCCTTTCATCCAGCCTCAGCTGGGGTAATTTCCAAGGCCCAGTGAGCAGCCACTCAGAGAAGCAGCAGGGGTGGGGCAGGAGACCCAGCAGGCAGCAGTCACCCTCTGGGCAAAGCAAGACTGGGCCCAGGAGGGCCTGGACACTTCTATCAAATGAGTGACTGGGTTTGTGACTGACTGGCTGCAAGGCTGATGTGTGCTCACTCTAGAAGCCTGTGACAGCCCCTCCATCATGAAAGCTGACTCCTGGAGGTCGGAAAGGGTCCAAAGACATCTCTGCTGCTCAGCTACCAGTCCCAGCAGGTCCTCTGGTGCAGCCAGGCACTTGCCACAGCGCCACCTGCTGGCAAACACTGACTCTAGCCAGCTTCGGCCTGAGTTTGACACCTGAATCAGTCAAGCGAGAAACAGAAGAGCCCAGACTCCGGTCGGTCAGATGACAGGGCCTCTCAGAAACAACTGCTGCAGCTAGGTGCTGTGGTGCAAGCCTATAATTCCAGTACTGAAGGAAGCTGAGGCAGGAAGGTCACAAGTTCCTCCCTAGGCAATTTAGTGAGATCCTATTTTAAAAAGGAGAGGGGGCTGGGAAAGTAGTTCAGTGGTAAAGTGCTCCTGGGTTTGAGTCCAGTGCTAAAGGGCTGAAAAAGAAGAGAGGAGGAGGGGAAGGGAGAGGGGGAAAGGAGGGAAAAGAGGGAGAGGAGAGGAGAGGAGAGGAGAGGAGAGGAGAGGAGAGGAGGGGAGGGGAAGGAAAGGGGAGGGGAGGGAAGAGGAGGGGAGGGGAGGGGAGGAGAAGCACTGCTGCCTGATGTTTCCAGATCTTTCTTAGGGTCAGTCAAGAAAATGTAAGGAACTGTTAGAAGAGGCACGAGAGGTTCCTGGGTGTGTGTGCTGAGAATGGCTGGGTACCCACTAGGTGACCCTCAGTGATGAGCTGATGCTGTAGTGGGAGTGTGTAATTTTGATTGTCTTCAATCAACTTTATGACTTTGTAAGATTAGAGAGGCAATTTATAGAAAACAGATCATAATGCAAATGACTCCTCTGTATGACTATGCAAAGGAATGTTGTCCAGTAAAGAATGCAAGCCGGATATAGTGGCATATGCCTGTAATCCCAGCACTAGGGAGGCTGAGGCAGGAGGATCATGTCTCAGAGTTAGAGAGAGAGAGAGAGAATACAGATACTTGTAAGGTCAGAGTCTCATTTGAAATTGTTTTGAGCTGGGTATGGTGGTGCACACCCATAACCCCAGCACTCAGGAGACTGAGGCAGGAAGATCATCATGAGCTCAAGGACAGTCTGGCCTACATAGTGAGTTCAAGAACAGTTAGAATGGTACAAAGAAACCCTGTCTCAAAAGAAAAGAAGAAAGAAAATGGTTTTGATCTCTTGCTGATTCCTTCTTGATTAATGAGTTCAAGAAAATCTTAAACACATGTTCATTTTTTTATTTGTACGAGGATCACAATTTTATCTTTCGGAACATTATCCTTGATTCCCTCAAGTCTCTCACACCTTCCTGCCTCTCAGCCTGTTCAGTGAGTCCTGCAATTTTGCATCCTCTGGGTCCCTATAATGCTCAGACCCAGCCTGGCCTTCCAGACTGCCAACTCCTGAGGGCAAGGACCAGCTCTGGTCTTCTGGAACTCCAGAGCTCTGTCCCTGTCAGGACTACGCTGACTCCGGCGCTGGGGCCCAGGTCACAGGAAAAGCAAGTCATGTTGCCTGGCGAAACACTTCCGAGCCACCTACCTCGGTGAAGTGAGGATAACATTTCTGTGCGCTGAGCGTCCGGAGGGAAGGAAGTCTTAAGTAACTCTCCCGTGTCTCCATTTCCCCTTTCAGCTGCTAGTCCCACCTCTTGCCCAGCTCCAGGTTCCTGCTAAGAGCAGGAAGCGGGTCATTTCCTTCGGCTCCCCACCCTAGAGCGCCCATGGGAGTGGTCAGTTAAGTTCCCTGGCCTGGATCCTGACTGAAAGGGGGGGCAGATGAGGAACATGGGGGCCTGATCAGTGGAGGACTTGGATTTCAACACTGAGGGGCTATGGGGAAAGTATGGGGGGCTGGGCCCTTCATCATGGCCAGGAGAACCCTAAGAGACAAACTGAGGGGAGAGGGAGAGCCTGGAAGCGAAGCAGATCTGGCTGAATTTGAAGCTGATTCCTGTCTTGTCTCCAGCCCAACCCATCGGTAGCCAGAGGAGCAGCCTCGCTTCCTTTAGATCTGAGAGGCGCCTGGCCCAGCATAACTGGAATCCAAGCGCCACCTCGTGGTCATTTCTGAAACTGCTTGCCCAGGTGGAGTGGTCCAAGGGGAGAGGCCACTAAATTAATCCTCCTCCAACTGTCCCGTCCAGAGCTCTACTCATCCCCATTCCCCTCTCCTTTCTCCCTGCTGGGACAAACAGCTAAACAAGCGCTCTACCTCTGCCCTCTATTCCAGCCTTGTCTCCCTGTATGGAGAACTGACCCTACAGCAGGCCCTGGTACAGTCCTTTACCACTATTACTTCTTGAGATAGTCTTCAAAGGCCAGTAATATTTAATACCATTTTACAGATGGATAAAAGGAGGCAGAGAGAGCTGAAGGAACTTGACCAAGCCCTGCATCTAGGAAGTGGACCATAATAGCTTTCCCCTGTACAGAAGAGGGGCACTGAGGCAACCGGCCCTGCCCCTTACCAGCCAGCTGAGCTTGCCTTTCAAATATGTTTGGTGCTATCGGTGTGAAACCCTGAACTGAGAGCAGGACCATCTGTAACCCCACCACGTCCCCTCCACAGTACTTTATGGCCTTCTTTACTTAAGTGTCTCACTGCTGTGCAAAACCATGCACTTCCTGAGAGCTGGGATCTTGTCTATTTTTTCCACTATTGTGTCCCCCGTAGCACAAGCCCATAATCCCAGCACTCAGGAGGCTGAGGCAGGAGGATCCCTTTGAGTTTGAGGTCATCCTGGAGTACACAGTAATTTCAAGGTCAACCTGGATTACATGTCAAGATCCTGTCTCAAAAAATCAAAAATAGGGCCGGGGATATAGCTCAGCAGCACAGTGCCTGCCTGGCAAATACAAGTCCTGTGTTCGATTCCTGGTGGCTAAAACATTTTAATAAATAAATAAATGGATTGAGGTCAGTGTGAAGGCCTTAGGTTCAATCCCCAGAACTGGGGGATGCGGGGGCGGGGAGGGGGGAGGGATTTAAGGTGAAAGAATAAGTGTTCAATAAATGTTTGTGAATGAGTTAATAAATCAAAAAATGAAACAAGATATTCGGTGCTCAGTCTAGTGAAGGGTAGAGATTAGTGAAGGGCAGATACTGTTTCCCCCACCCCCCACCCCAAACTCCACACATCTGCACACCCTCAGGGTCACATGAGCTTGGGAGAACCCAAAGGAGGCACCTGGCCTGGCCCAGGGCCCCGGGGACAACACAGCAGGGCTGAGGCAAAAGCCACAAGAGGTGGCCAGACAGCCTGAGCAAAGCTCCGGAGGGGAGGCTTCGACTCTTCAGCTCGGAGAGGAGCAGAAGGGAAGAGAGGTCTGCGGAGAACAGGTCAGATAAGCCAGGAACGTCACTGCTTCCCACGACTGTCGAGCCCCCACTCCTTGTCCACACACTTCGATGAGAGAGCCAAAGCACGGGGCACACAGGGCCTGGCCCACAGAACCTTTAGGTTCCCTAATTGTTTGCCCCATGCCCGATGCACTTCGTATTTTGGCCACCAGGGGCCAGTAGCGAGACGGAGGTGCCCAGCTGATTACTGCCTCTGAGAAGGCAGCGTCAGAGACCCTCGGGCCCCATTATTCACACCCCTGTGAAATGAAAAGCTGCCTGGGCTGTCTCAGGGCAGCTTGGCAAAGACTGCTGAGCACCTACAACACCAGTGCCAGGTAAAGAATGGGGGAGGGGGAAGCTACAGGAAGCTCAGTCCCTTGACATTAGTAATACTCCAATGAGTGTTTAGTAAGCACCTGCAGTGCTCCAAGGTCAGAAGTGGTAGGAGTACAGCATATAAACCGTGTGTGTGTGTGTGTGTGTGTGTGTGTGTGAGAGAGAGAGAGAGAGAGAGAGAGAGAGAGAGAGAGAGAGAGAGAGAGAACTTCCTGAGAAGTTCTTAAAAACGGGAAAGGGGGCAGATCTGTAATTTTTTGTTCGTTCGGTTGTTTTTTTTTTTTTTTAGATGATCTCACCAGGTAGTTCAGGCTGGCCTCGAACTCACTATATAACCCGGGCTGGTCTCAAACTTGCAGCACCACAATCCTCCTGCATCAGCCTCCCAAGAGTGCTCGGATTACAGGCATGGGCCACCACACCCATCAGGATCTGCAGCTTAAAACAGGGTGGCGTGGGGCGCGGGCCTGAAGGCAGAACGGAGAAGCCAGGAGGTCTCTGAGGAAAGGGCGTCTCACAGAGCAGACAGTCAGGGCAAAGGACCTGGCAAAAGAAGCGAAGAAGCCAGGAAGGGGGTCACATGGACCAGGCAAGGAAGCAGGAAGGAGACCAGAGGGAGGAAAGCCTCCCAGGCCAGCCAAGCCCACAGGAGGATGTGACGTGTGGTGCCACACGTACTGCGTGGCTGAAGGGAAGCTCAGAGCCGCTCTCTAAATCTGTGTCTCATTACTCGACCACACCTCCTGCAGCGCTCTATGAATTAATATTTTCTATAAATCCTGTAATTATCTTGTGAATAGACAATTATATTGCATTGCATTTTGTAAGTGTTAAAAGCATTCATTTGTTAAATGTAAACATTTAAAATGTACCGTGTTTCGCACAATTCTTCTTACTTATTTATTTATTTTTAATTGAATCTAGAAGCCTTCAAATTTGAAGCAGCAGGGGTTTTGCTGCACTCCCAGAGGGGCTGGGAGGTGGGGGGCAGGTCCACAGTCACCCACAGTTGGGAGCAGAGCCGGGGCAGGGAGGCAGGGGCCTGCTCCCTGAGGGTCATCCTGGGTGTCTCTGTAGCCACCTCTACTCCCAAGGCCTCTCTTTGTCCAGCCCTTGACTTTACACAGAACATTCCCAAATGGGCAGGGATTAGTGTGTCCATTTCACAGGTAGCCTGACTAAGAGTCTGACAGGTGCCTGCTCGAAGCTGCTGAGCAGGAACCTAGAGGAGACAAGCTGGGGCTGGAGCTGCGCATGGTAGGGTATGTTTATAATTCTAGCACTTAGGAGGCTGAAGTAGGAGGATCACTGCAAGTTTGAGGCCAGTCTGAGCTACACAGGGAGTTCAAGACCAACCTGAATTACACAGTGAGAACTTTGTTGAGACAAAACGGCTGGGGATATAGCTCAGAGGCACAGCTCCTGCCTGGCAATTCCAGTACCAAAAAAAACCCAAAACAGATGGGGATTGAGAAGATTCAAGAGTTTAAAGGCGGGGCTGAGGATTTAGCTCAGCGGCATAAGCACCTGACTTGCAAGCAGGCAGACGTGAGTTTGATCCCCGGTACCAATAAAAGAGTTTAAAGGCAAAGAGAGTGGGCTGGGGGTGTAGCTCAGTGATAGAGCACTAGTATGTGGGAGCCCTTGGGTCTGATCCCAGCACCCAAAAAACAATGGAGAGAAAAGGGGGGAACAGAGTCGAGAGCCAGTGCTGCTCTTTACGGCAGATTCACATCCAGGACCTCAGACAGACCTGGGCTGGAGTCCTCACCCCACCATCTGTTTATTTTGGATGAATTAATGAAGCTCCCCGGAGCCTCTGCTTACAAAGCTTTCCATCGGGAATAATGACAGTTGTCACCTCGTGATGGTGTTGTGCAGATTAAATGAAGCAGTGTGGGTGAAACTGCTGCCCTTATTATTGTTATTTCTCAGCCTTGCTGGTCTCCTGATCCTGGGTTCAGGGGTGGGGTGGGAGGGAGGAGGCTGCTTAGACTACACCCTGCCAGCCAAGGCTGCTGAGACGCACGCTTTTGCAGCCGCACTGTCCAACCTACCTTGCCATTTACAGAGCGCCTCCATTTCTCATCCCTTCACCTGATGCTACAGCACCTCCTGCGAGCCTCCAGGAAAGGGGCCACCGGGCAGGGCACTGGGTCCATCCTGGGACTGAGGCAGGCACTGTCCCCACAGCCAGAGAACTGACGGACAGAGTCATTAATCACACATGTAAACGGACAGAAATGCATAGGAGAGGAGAGAAAATGAGGGTCCAAGAGAGAGGGTCCCAAGGGCCCAATTTAAGCTCAGAGAACCCACCTAGGAGACCCTCACTCCATCGCCCTGCATGAGACCCTGAAACTCTGGGCCCAGGCACCTGTGAGGGGACAGCTGGGGAGGGAAGGATGTGGCAGCTCCTCCACGTCCTGGGGTGAGACCTGCAGGACTCCCCGGCTTTGGTGCTGAGTCCCTCCACATCTCCCTGTGTCTCCTGGGGCATTGGGGGCTGCCTCAGACCCTGGGGAATGTGAGCCAGGGCACCTGCGTCTATCCTCTGGGCATAGCTGTTCCAAGCTCAGGCTCTCTCTGGGATCCAGAGGCCAGACCCCAAGTGGTAAGGGTTACTCCCCAGGGAGGCCCTGCCAGGCTGGCTTGGCAGCGTGCCCATCTTCCAGCACAAAGGCCACAACCTGGCCTGGCTCCAAGCAGAATATGGTGAGCCACTGTTTGGCAATGACCAAACAGCCACCCAGCCTATAGGCACTGTTTGTTACTCACCAACCTCTATATATCTCTGTTTTCTTGGGTCCTCTCCAAAAGCCTGGCAGGAGGGAAAAGACACTGGGCATGGAACTGGACCAATAGGAGTTTCCACATGGGTGACATCTTTCATTCAGTCATTCAACAAACATTCGTGAAATAGCCATGGCGTACTGAATAATAGGCTCAACCGGACAATGCTGAGCAAAATCAAACTGTCTTTCCACTTAGAAGGCAGCCAGAAATCAAGGAATCCCATAAAAACCAGGGTCCCATTCACAGGCCTTAACCTTGCATAATCGCTCTCCTCTATGTCTAAGCCCACTCAAAAGCCCTCTGGTTGGCTCTGCCTTCTGTGTCCCGAGAGCAGCCATCTCTCACCGTGATATCCCTTCTGTCCCACACCAGCGCCATCTCTCCCAGCATTATTTGTTGTCCTGAGAATGAGCCCCAGCCTCCCTTGTGGATGGTTCTCCACACTGGCCAGAGCAATCTTCCTTGCTGTTATCCTGGAAGCTCTCCACAGGCCTCCGACATGGAACCAAATCCAAACGCCTGGTGATTCCAGAGGCCCGGTGTGATGGGCATCGTGTTAACACCCACCCTCCTGCTTCTACCCTCCTTGGGTCTCAGCTTCATGCACAGATCCCTTCCTCTGACCTTTGCACCTGCTCTTCTCTCTGCTTGGAATGTTCCATGCCTAGATGTCCGCGGCTTTCTCCCATTTCACACAGGCCTCTGATCAAGTGTTACCATCATAACACAACACCTTCCTGTGCTTTGTCCTTTTTGCCTCTGTCCAGAGAACACTGATCCCTACCTCACACCATAGTCTATATATATTGGTATCATCAGTCGCCTCATTCAGAGTAGGAATTCTTGCCTATCTGGGTCACTGCTGTGTTAGAGCCTCAAACCTGCCTGCACACAGGAAGTGCTCAGTAGATCTGGATAGAGCAAATGGATCAATTGAGTTACAAAATGCACACAGGCATGGATGGATGACAGGACACAGCCCTTGGATTATGGGCCTCACCTTAGCACTGGTGCAGGTTAGAAGTTTTCTGGAGAAGCTGGGCTGGCCTTTCAGGGTTGACCCACATTGAGGCAAGGTGCTGGGCAATCATGGGTTGACCCCAGGAAGGACACAACCCTGTCCCTGAGAAATGTGAATGGTATGGCAGAGGAAACAGCAGGTAGGAAAAAATAGAGGCAGGGGACAGTCACAGACAGGAGTCAGGGAGATGAGCTGGGCCACCGGGGTCACGAGCCCATGGAAAGCCTGGCAGGGCTGTGCTGGTGAGTGGCTGGCTGCACTTAGAGGCTCCCATGGAGACGGGGTTGGCAGGGGCAAGACAGGCTCTGAAAGCTTAGGTGATTCAGGCTCCAGGTAACCCCCGGCCTCAGATGGTGGCTGAGAAAATGCAGAGGATGGAGGAGGAGGCAGGGAATTTGCCATGGGGGCCAAGCCAGAGCCTCCTCACAGCTGGGAGCCCACCTCAGGGCTGGGCCCAGCTCCTTGGTTCCCTGAAACACAAGGGGGTAGAAATGTTCCTGCATGGGGCTGGGGATTTAGCTCAGCGGCATAAGCACCAGCCTTGCAAGCAGACAGTCGTGAGTTCGATCCCTGGTACCGATAAAAAGGAAAAAGACAAAAAAAAAAAATGTTCCTGCAGAAGTTCTCCCAGAGCCTCCCCCTGTGCTGCGGGGAGCTGAGGGGCTGAAATGCCTGTCTGGGGTGACCGGACAGAGGCCAGAAGGCCAAGCCTACTTAGACTCACTGCAAAGGTTCTCCCCCACATTTGAGGATTTCCAGGTGTGTACATGTGTCTCGGAACCCATCTGGTGCACCTCACCTCCTGGTGCTCTTGTGGTTTGGGTCTCTGGCTAAGATAGTGGCCAAGCTGGGCAGAGGAGATGTGGACTGGAGTCATGCTATGGCTGTGTGTCACTGAGACTCCAGGCTGGGCCACAGTCTGCTGCCAGCTCCTTGTGGAGCCCTTAGAAAGGGGCAGGAGGGCTGGAACTAGTCTCGCATTCCATGGAGCTGGCATTGAGGGAGGCACCAAATAGGATGGGGAAGGACCAAAAAGCAGCATCAGTTGTGGAGTCCGTGACCCAGCCTGGGGAGCTCAGCAGGCGGAACGGTGAGGGCCCTGGAGGCGCAGGAGAGTGGGAGCCCTGGCCTGCCCCAGGGCATTGCCCAGAACCCTGGAAGCCCAGGCTCAGCCCTTCCACACATCTCCTGAGGTCCCCTTCACTAGGTGTCACAGTCAGGGAGCCCCTTCCTCCCCGTCCCAGCCCAAACTCAAGCAGACAACAGGAAAGACTCCCAGAGGGGAAGGGGTAGGAAGCTGGAGAGGGAGAAAGCAGAGTCTCCTCCAACCTAGACAGGGCCGGAAGGAAGGGTTTGCAACAGGGGGAGGCCCTTGCTGCCAGCTCTGAACTGCATCCCCAGCCCTTTTTTACTTTTGAAGCAGGGTCTTATTAAACTGCGCAGGTTTGAACTTGCCATCCTCCTGCATCAGCCTCCCACAGTGCTGAGATTATAGATACACACTGTCACACCCAGCTCCAAAGAGTTCTGAGCTGAGGAGCTCAGACTCTGGAGCTAAACTCCCTGTGTTAAAATCCCAGCTCCAGAGGCTGAGGCAAACGGATCACCATGAGTTCGAAGCCAGCCTCAGCCACATGGTGAGTTCAAGGCCACATGGCAACGAGTAGCTCCCATTTGAGAGCCTTGTGGGCATTGGACACCATGCCCGTTTCTTTATTTATGCTTCCTCAAATTTCCCATTACTCTGCAAGGCAGCTCCTCGCATTCTAGTCTCACAGATGATGAAACTGAGGCCTGGCAAGGTGAAGTCACTTGCTGACCTTGACTGACTTTAAGTCAGTCAACCATCAGAGCATCTTGTTTTTCTCCAGCACAAAGGCCAGACACTGGTGAGGCATGGGTGAATGCTCCGGCCTCCAAGTGGCTCCCTGGGACCCTCACAGCCATGCTCATGGCCACAGGGCCCTCTAGCATGTGACCCTCCCTGGCCTGGCTGCATTTCCCAGTGCAGGGCAACCAGCAAGTTCAGGGCTGCAGCAGTGACCCTGAGAGCACAGAGGCAAGGAAGTGGCCTTGCTGCCACGTGGACACCGCCCACTGCCGGGGAAGGACATAATGGGGCCAATTGTGACAGCAGTGACGGTGACATTGAAGGTGACGCTGTGGAGTGATAGGAAAGGTGACGGCCCTGTTAGATGTTGATGGAGGAGGCAGCAGGCTGATGATAACTTGATGGGGGCTCTGGGGATGATTAATGGGGTGGCAGCTCATAGCCTCCATGGGCAGGTGACAGTCAGTGGCAGTGATGTGGCAGGGTGGGTACTGTGCATCCTCACGGGGGAGGCGCACAGCTGACACCACCACCTCCCTCCCCTGCAGCCTGAGTCCCAGCAAGATGCAGACAGAAAACTGAGTAGGGCACCGTCCTGTGTTTCCGTTTCTGCATTCATAAAACAGACAGTCGTCACCAGAGCGCGGCCCGGTGAGCACCGCATGATGCCGGTGGTGCTGCTGCCGCCGTTTCATCCTGCAGTGCTCCCCACCCCCTTTTCCTGTTTCTGCCAGCCAGCAAGATTACAGTAACAGGAGGTTTTTCTGTGCAGCCACCTGGGGTCCATCAGCATCTGGCTTTCTGGTTGCCCAGCAGCGACTGAAACAAGGAATGCAGTGCTGGCAGACCAGGTTCATAAACTTCCTGGCTCCTGGACTGAAGCTTGGCCTGGAGGTGGGAGGTATCTTGGATCCATGATTCTTGTGTTGGTCTCTCTGTCTCTGTCTGTCTCTGTCTCTGCCTCTTTCTGTCTGTCTCTGTCTCTGTCTCTCTCTGCAGTACTGGGAATTGAACTCAGGGCTGTCACACTGAGCTACATCCCCAGTGCTTTCTTATTTTTTTAATTTGAGACAAGGTCTCTCCAAGTTACTCAGGCTCAAATTTGTGATTCTCCTGCCTCGGCCTCCCAAACTGATGGGATTACAGATGTGTACCTCCATGCCCAGCTTGGTTGTGGCTCTCTAGACAGCTAAGTTCTGTGTAGTTCCAGAGTCACTCCTGAAGGCTTGCCTCATTCCGACTCTGTCAACTGTTTCTCCTGCCCTGTATTAAATATCTTCCTGCCAAAAACATTAACAGAGGTTGTTATTTCCAGCAGACAGAGTTTGAAAACATGAAAATGGTGAAAGCTGTTGATGTTGCAGGTGACAAAGATGGTAACATGAATGGTTATGGCACCTGATGAGAACAAATGGGAATCCACTTTTTTTTTTTTTTTTTTTTTTTTTTTGGTACTGGGGATTGAACTCATGACCTCGTGCTTGCCAGGCAGGTGCTTATGCTGCTGAGCTAAATCCCCAGCCCTGAGGACAAATGGGATGTTTGATTTTTTTTTTTTTTTTTTTTTTTTTTTTTTGAGACAAGATCTCACTGTGTAGTCTAGCCTGGCCTTGAACTCCTGGTGATCTTCCTGCCTCAGCCTCCCCAGTGCTAGGATCACAGGTGTGCACTACCATGCCCAGGTGGGATTAGTTTGATCTTGAGGTAACAAGATAGGTAACAAGGCCATTTCCTTGCTTCCTATCACTCCACAGCGTCACCCTCAATGTCATCGTCATGCTGTCACGATTGGCCCCATTATGTCCTTCCCCGGCAGTGGGCGGTGTCCACGTGGCAGCAAGGCCATTTCCTTGCCTCTGTGCTCTCAGGGTCACTGCTGCAGCCCTGAACTTGCTGGTTGCCCTGCACTGGGAAATGCAGCCAGGCCAGGGAGGGTCACATGCTAGAGGGCCCTGTGGTCAAGTTTGATCTTGAGGTAACAAGGTAGATGGAAATCCGAGTTCTTGAGTGTAATTAACAGAACCTGACCCTGGCTGGCCTATGAAGACACGGAAGATACTGTGGAGCTCCCAGAAGTGATGTAAAGCCTGGAGATCCAGGCTCAGGTAAGGAGCAGGAACCAAGGAAGTGACAGCTTCCGACAGACCAAGCCATTATTAGATTCTGGATGACTGCTGTCACCAGCAGGTACTATCAGGTACCACATTTCCCATGCTACCAAAGGCTGCCTGGCTAAACAGACTGGTTTGGTGTGGTTTGGTTTGATTTTAAGACAAGGTCTTACTATGCAGTTCAGGATGGCCTTAAACGTGCTACACAGCTCAGGCTGGCCTTGAACTCATGATCCTCTTGCCTAAGCTTCCAGCAAGCTTTGATTTCTTAGTGAATTATTAACCCTCCTCATCTCTGCCAGACTCAGAGCACAGGGCTTGAGTGACCCTCTGGTCTGCCCCGGCCATATGTGAGTGCTGCTTGTCCATGGTCCGCTTAGCCTCAGGAGAAGTGAGC
The DNA here is from genome assembly GCF_034190915.1 of Cavia porcellus. NCBI lineage: Eukaryota > Metazoa > Chordata > Mammalia > Rodentia > Caviidae > Cavia > Cavia porcellus. The sequence goes on along the minus strand of NW_026947508.1, from coordinate 20,549,950 downwards.
GGGGCCTTGAAGTCTAGAATGAGGGAGCCCCCCTCCCAAAGAGCAAGAGGGAGTGGCTACAATGGGAGCTTAGGATAGAGGAAGACAAGCAGGGCTGGGAAGGGGACATCTGAGCTTAGCAAAGCCAAAGCCTTGAGGGATCCTCCGACAACCTCTGCTGCTCCCACACAGCGACGACCCCTGCAGGCCCTGGTCCACTTGGCACTCTCTGGGGCCAGTGCTGAGCCAAAGCTTTGCACTTGCTTGCCTGCTTCCTTCCTTCCTTCCTTCTTTCTTTCTTTTTCTTTCTTTCTTTCTTTCTTTCTTTCTTTCTTTCTTTCTTTCTTTCTTTCTTTCTTTCTTTCTTTCTTTCTTTCTTTCTTTCCCCTTTCCTTTTGCACCCCAGGAGAAAGCAGAAATCAGGCCTAACATTCTTGCCTTTTTTCTTTTCTTTCTTTTCCTCTTTTTTTTTCTTTCCTTCCTTCCTTCTTGCTTTTAGTAGGAACTGAACCTGGAGTAGTCTATCACTGAGTTACATCCCCAGCTCTTTCCATTGTTGGGACAAAAGTACCTGAAATACACAACTCAAAGGTGAAAAGATTCCAGGCATAATGGCGCCGTAATCCCAGTACTGGATGCTGAGGCAGGAGGATCACTGTGGGCTAGAGGCCTGCCTGGGCTACAAAGTGAGTTCAAATCCTGCCTCAAAAATACCCGTGCCCCACCCCACCCCCCACATAGAAAAAGAAAGAGGGAGATATTGTTTGACTCACGGTTTCCGAGGTTTCAGTTCACAGTTAGCTGGCTCCAAGACAGAAACATCACAGCAGAAGGTTGTGGCGGAGAAAAGCTACTCACCGCATAGCAACTGGAAGCAGAAAAAGAGCAGGAGTGAGCCAAACATGGTGGCATATACCGGTAATTTTACACTCCAGCACTTGGGAGGATGAGACAAGAGGAGCGTGAGTTTGACATCAGCCTGAACTACAAAGCAAGACCCAGTCTCAAAACAAATGTTTTTAATTAAAAAAGAGCAAGCCAGGTATAGCGGCTCATGCCTGTAATCCCAACACTTGGGAGGCTGAGGCAGGAGGATCATTTCAAGTTTGAGACCAGCCTGGGCCACGAAGTGAGCTCAAGGCCAGCCTGAACTGTATAATGAGACCCTGTTTCAAAAAAAGAGAGAATAAGAGAGCTAGAGGGAGTGGACAGGCCTGGGGACAGGCTAGACTTTCAAAGTATGCCCCAGTGACTTATGTCCTCTAACAAGGTCCTTAGCTCCCCATTCAGATATGTGAGTTAATTGATGGACTGATTGACTGATGAGAAGCCTCATGTTCCAGGTGCTTCTCTTGGCCCTGCCTGTGAACATTGTGGCCTTAGGAACAAGCCCTTAATACATCTCTTACTACAGTCTCTAAGGGACACCTCATATTTCAACCATAACAGGCACCATCCAGGTTCTAGGGACAAAGGAAATGAAGTGCCCACTTCTTAGAACTTACAACTAGGGGAGAAATAAAATAATATGTCAGTGGCCTGGTATGATACCACACACCTATCCTCTCCAAACTTAGAAGGCTGAGGCAGGAGCATTGCCTAAGCCCAGGAATTTGAGATCCCATTTCAAAAAAAAAAGTGATAACATATAAGTTATGAAGGTGACAGTGCAGATGGGGATTGGTGCTGAGCAGGCAGTAACAGGGGTGAAGAGCTGGAGAGAACTGGGGGGAGCCCCCCTAGAGGGAAGGTGAGGGAAGGACTCTGTGAGCTGGGCCTGGGAGGATGAGGAAGCAGACAGGTGGAGAACTGGGGGTGGGGTGGGCTTGGAAGTCCCTGAGTGGGCACAGGCCTGCTGTGTCTGCAGAACAGACGCGTGGCTGATGCAGCCAGACTGTGAGCAGCCCAGCTGGGAGGAGGAGACAGAGGCAAGTCAGCCGGAGAAGAACTGGCATCTTATCTCAGCTGACAGAAAGCCACTGCGGCTGTCCTTTGATAAAGGAGGACTGATCCTCAGGAATAACTCAGAGAAGCGATGTGCAGGTGGGAACATAGGTGAGGGGGTGGCACACGTGGGCCCCAGCTCCTCAGTGCAACATGAGACCTGACTGTCACCTGCATAGACTGAGAAAGGTGTGTCACTCAGGTCACGTCAGGTTTCCAGGGTCCTGGACGGTACTGTGATGCAGCCCAAAGTCCAGCCCCCAAAACTTGTGTTCCGAGTACCTGGCAGATACACTTCCTTGACTGGGCCCAAGAGACCTGAAACCTCAACCATCACAATCACACAGCCAAAGGCACAGTCCAGATCACAGTCACCTTCATAACCACAAGCACAAGGACAGGACAGGAAGCCCTCAAGGGCACCTGAGCTGGGAGCCAGCAGGACACCATGCCCTTCCAGGCCCTGCGCTGTCCCTGGACAGAGCCCAGGAGACAACCTGAGCCCAGTCCAGCTGCAGGGCCGAGCACCTCTGGCCTCTGTAAGCACCAGAGCCTTGAACAGTGGTCCCGAGAGTGCCAGTGGGTAAGGTGCTTGAAGCAGTATGCGTAGAGATGGGAGGTCGCCTGCTGCCATGCCTCTCTGATGGTGGCCCAGGGACATCATCACACCCACAGCCTTTGCTCTGGCCCAGGAGCCCAGGACCGTGAGCTCCAAGCCAGCTGCTGACAGCCTCCTGGAATAGGAATCCTGGGTTCAGTCCGTTCTGGGAGGGACCAAGAGCTGCAACTCCCTGTTCCATGATCCTGTAGTCTTGATCTTGGTGATAAACTGAGCCTGAGCCCAGTGACAGAGCTTCACCTGGGCCCACACAGAGTCCCATCTGCTCTGGGCTAGAACCTGATGGGTCCAAAGGAAAGGTACTTCGACTTCCATCTAAGCCTGACACAGGGAGCCCTGGCCCATGAGCCCAAACAGCCCTCAGTGAGGCTGGCTCCGGGCCTCTTGTTCCTGTAGTCAGGGTTTGAGCCTCCACTTGGGAAGCCAAACAATGAAAAATCAAACCCCCTACCATCTCCTTCTTGCTTTAGAGACACATCTTTTAGTCACTTTGCATATATTTTTCTGAGGCACTAAATCTTCCCTCTCCTTTTGGGGGCTGCCTCTTTAATTTGGAGGACTGTTACCCTAAACTCTTCCTCCCCACAGTACCCAAATATCAGCCTGAGGTCTCAGGCAAGGGAGGGAGCCATACGAACCCCACAAACTTCATCTGACAGCCAAAGGAGTGGAGGCCAAAACGTTACTCAACTTGTAAGCATGGGCAAAACCCTCCCCCTTTCCAGGCCTCAGTTTCCCCATTGGTGTAATGAGAAATTTAGCTGTGCAGCGCTCATATGCAAAAGCTAATGATCTTGGTGGAAATTTGGGGCCCTGTTTGCAAGCACTAGCAAGATAACAGAGCCCAAGAGCCCCGGAAGCCTCTCCTAATACGTCCAGCACACCAGCTTCTGGTCTTGGGATGCCCTTCCAGCTCTGGCACCTTGCACTAGTGACTCAGCCTCTGTGGGCCTGTTTTGTCATCTGTCAAACAGCAACCACATCAAGTCTGTGAGGATGGAATGGGAGGTGTCGAGAAAAGCACTTTGTAAACTGCAGAGTGCAGTCCTCACCGCAGGGGAGGGCTGCTGGTGTTCTGCCTTCCAGCCAAGCCCAGAACGGGATCAGAACGCCCTCAGAACACCTCTGCACGGCCCACAGCCTCTGCTCAGGACAGCAGAGACCTCCAGGAGCTCCACCACCACCTTGAGCAGGGAGGGAAGAGAAGGGTCGTCTCGGGCTCCCCCTGCAGGGACCCAGTCCGGATTGAAGGCCTTGGGGATTGGGGGGAAGCGGAGAAAAGGAGGAAGAAGAAGAGGGAGGCCGGGAAGGGAGTTACATGAGTGCATTCACCAGGGATTTACTGACCCACGCTGGAGCAGGCTAGAGGATGGGCCGGCCAGGTCCGGGGATGCGGAAGCCCAGTCCTCTGGCGTCATCGGGGTGGAGCTTCGCCTGAGGCTGCAGCTGCAGGGCGCGGGGCTCCTCGCGTGGGAACTGCTGTCTAGGCAGTGGGTGGCCCGCTGCGCGGAAGCCAGGAACAGGCCGGGCAGCAGGGCGGGCCCGGCACGGGGCTGCCCCTCACTCGGAGCCGGCTCTGGGCGCTGCCCACATCTGCAGCTGGGTGTCCCAGGCGACGCCTGCAAGACTGGTGGAAACTCCTGGAAACTCCGAGCACCTCCCCAGACCTGGCAGCTTAACGAGACACCCCCCCCCCCCCGTGACCCTTAGGATTTTGACAGCAGACTATTCTGCAGAAGTCTGCCCAGAGTGTTTACAGACTAAAAAGACTACTTATGATTACTTTCCCTCATATGCATTTCAGTGAGGGCGTTGATTTTTTTAATGAGGCGCATATAAATAGGATATATTATCTATGAATTGCATGGTATTACAGGAAGGAGGCATTGTGAGGTATTTGCTGTAAGAGTGGGTGTGGAAAACTGGGCGTGTGGGGGCCCATGCTATAATCCCAGCACTCAGAATGCTGAGGCAGGAGGATCACTGCGGGTTCGAGGTCAGCCTGGGCCATACAGTAAGTTCAAGCCTAACCCTACACAGTGAGACTCTGTCTCAGAAAACCAAAATTAAATAAATAAATATAAAAAGGGGGCCTGGGATCAGCCAAGGCAGGGATCCCCTAATAAGCACCCACTCTGGTTTCAGTAGTCAGCGCAGGCCCCAGAGGAGACAGAAAGCAGAGCAGTCTGTCTTTCCTGGGGAGGACCTCCCACTGTAGCAGAGAAGATGAGACAAATGCAAATCACAGTCTTCAGGTTGTTTCCTCACCTGCTTCTCCATCTACTTTCCAGAGAGTGGGACCCCCACCCTGCCCACATCCCATGGGGCAGCTCTGTCCCTGGCCTGCAAAGTCTGGCCTTTCACCCTCCTGGTGCTCACTCAGGCCTGTCTTCCTCTGACCACCTCACCAGGACGCTGGGAACTCCCCCTAAATTAGCAAGTGAGCACCTTTCTGGAGAGCACCAGAGCTTGCTCCCTGAGAAGATCCTGCTCACCCCTTTCCCAGGTCACATCACTCCTAAAAGGTGCAGGTGGGAGAAGAAATGGAGGTTTGGGTTTGGTTAGGAAACAAGAACCAACTTTCAGTGACCCTGGGAGGGCTCGGCCCAAAGCTTCACCCCAGGGATCTGGCTAAAGCCACACACTGCCATTCCTAAAGTATCTGTTATTTTTGTTGTTGTTTGTTTGGGTTTGGTTTTTTTCTCATTTGTTTTCCAAGACAAGATCTTGCGATGTAGTTAAATAGTTAAACCAGATTGAACTCACTATATAGTCCAGGCTGCTCTCAAACTCCGAGATCCTCCTACTTGAGCTTCCCGAATACTGGGACTATAGGCATGGGTCATCAAGCCAGGTAGGCTTTTTAAAAGGGCTTCTTCCTCTCTTACCCAAGCATCCCTTCATTTACTCTGCGAATGCATATTTTGTTTTTGTTTTTGGTGGTGCTAGAAATCAAACCCAGGACCTCAGGCTTGCCAGGCAAATGTTTTACTACTGAGCTATATCCCCAGCCCCAGTTCTGTAAATATTGAGCACTGGTGTCTTTCCAGCCACTGGATTACACAGAAAATAAAAACAGATAAAATCCCCTACCCTCCTGGAGCTTCTATTCCAATGAGGAAAGAGGTAATAAATAGATATGGGCCACATGTGGCTCACGCCTGTCAGGCCAGCATTCTAAGGGGTTGCGGTAGGAAGATCACAAGTTCAAGACCAGCCTGGGCAACTTGCCAAGGCCCTGTCTGAAAATTTAAAAAGAAGAAGAAGGAAAAAAAAAAAGGAGGAGGAAGACATGGAAGAGGAAGAGAAAGAAGAGGATTAGGGAGTATATCTCAGAATTTTAGTGCACAGTCCTGAGTTCAAACACCAGCCACAAATAAATGAATGAATAAATACAAACAGATATGTGCACAGCATGGTGGACAGTGTAAGGGGCAGTGGACAGAATAAAGCAGAGAAGCTAGCTGCTGTGAGGAGGGAGGTTGTCATCTTAACTGAGTTGTCAGAGGCCTCACAGAGAAAGAAAAAGACCCTGCAGGTGGAGCATGGGAAAGACCCTGCATGGGTCTCAAGGGAAAGCAAAGGAGCAGGTGCAAAGGCCCTGGGGCGAAGTGTATCTAGCATGTCTGAAGAGTACGGAGACGAGGATGAGAGAAGGGAGAGTGTGAGGAGATCCCACCATTGCAATGACTAAAAGGACTTTGTTTCTTATTCCAAGTGGCACAGAGTCATTAAAGTGGCATGTTCTGTCTTGTGTTATAAAACATCAGCCTGACTTGCTGGGTTGAAAACAGATTGCAGGAAACAAGCACAGGAGCAGGGAGGTTCAAAAAGTCCTCAAGAGAGGAATGACGGCCATGACCATGGAGGTGGCTATGAGCTGAGGCTGGGGGCTAGAAAGGGAGGTGGTTAGATTCTGTCTGTATTCTGAAGGCAAAGCAAATAGAACTTGATAACAAATAGGAACGTACAGTGTCGGGAGAAGAGGCGGCCAAAGGTGGAACTCAAAGGCAGAGTGTTTGCCTGGGGTGGATGAGATGCATAAGGCTCTGGGTTTGAGAGAGAATGAGAAAGAGACAGAGAGATGGGACAGGGGCAGGGACAGAGAGAGAGACAGAGAGAGAAATACATTCAGCTTTCAATCCAGGAACTGGAAATTTGCCACCTATTTGTCAGGGGAGGTTTAGTCAAGAATTAGAGAAACCTAGAGTCTGGGAGGAGGCTCTGGCACATGTAAATTGGGGACTTGGCAGCCCTTGGCTAGTGTCTAAAGCTGAAGAGGGAGGAGATGGCCGGGGGTCCAAGTGACAGAGGGACAGAGGACCAGGAGCTGAGTTGTGGCACATTTCATAGTCCAGAGGCTGAGCAGATAAGGAGGACACTGTGGGGACAGCGGAGAAACCAGGACAGTGAGGTATCTTGGAAGCCAAGTGAAGAAAACATTTCAGGGTGATTGGCTGTGTCCCAGGCAGATTAAAAATTAGTAATGGTCTGGGTGTAGCTCAGTGATAAAGCTCTTGCCTAGCAGATGCAAGGCCTTGGGTTTGATCCTGAGCACACTGAAAAAATTAAAAAGAACTGACAAGTAGCCACCTCTGACAAAGTGCCAATATCCAGAATACATAAGGGACTCAGTGTGAAAAAATATCAATATATCTTATTAATATATTAATAAGATACAAAATATCTTATTTAAAAATGGGGGGAAAAAACCAAGTGTAATGTATTTTAGTCTCAGCAACTCAGGAGGCTGAGGCAGGAAAATCACATGAGCCCAAGAGTTCAGGGCCACATGGGCACCATAATAAAAACCTGTCTGTCTTTTGTTGTTGTTATCGCTTTGTTTACAGTGCCAGGGTAGAAACTTGTGCATGCTGGCCTTGGGTTCTACTACTGAGTCACACTCCCCAGCTGCAAGAGCCCATCTCAGAAACAATAATAATAAAACAGGCAAGAGACTTCATCAGATATTCCTCAAAAGAAGATATACAAGCCAGGCATGGTGGCTTGTGCCCTAATCTCAGCACTTGAGGGAAGCTCAAGGAGGGGGATCACGAGTTCAAGTCCCACTTCGGCAATTTAGAAAGACCCTGTCTCAAAATAAAAAAACAAAAAGAGCTGGGGATATAACAGAGTCCTTCAGGATTCAATCTCCAGTACTGTGAAAACAAAAACAAAACAAACAAAAATATGCAAGTGCCAGGATTGTAGCTTTATGTTTACAAGGTCCTGGGAAAGCGCTCTAGCACATACACAAAAGACATACAGACGGCAACAGGTATAAGAAAAATGTACAATGTCACTAATGATCCAAAAAAGAAACCAGGGGCTGGGGATTTAGCTCAGCGGCATAAGCGCCTGCCTTGCAAGCAGACAGTCATGAGTTCGATCCCCGGTACCGATTAAAAAAAAAAAAGAAAAGAAAAGAAACCAAAACTACAAGGAACTGTCACCTCATTCCGGCTGAGACGAAAGATAACAAAGGAATTCTTACACCCTCTTGGGTTCGATATAAACTAAGGCAGTAATTGCATTGCCAATGTGGAAAACAGTATGGATGTTCCTCAAAAAATTAAAAACAGAAAAAGAAAATAGAACCATGTGCTGTGTGAACCAGCAGCCTCACTGAAAAAATTTCCAAAGGAAATTAAATCAGTATGCCAAGAGTTAATTGCACTCTTGTGATTACTGCAGAACTACTCACAATAGCTACAATATGAAATCAACCAAAGGAGCCAGCAATTGGTAAATGAACAGAGAGTGGTGTGAATATGTGTAGATACAATGGAATACCAAACGGCCATAAAAACGGTGAAATCAGCCAGGCATGGTGGCACACACCTGTAATCCCAGCACTGAGGAGGCTGAGGCAAGATTACTGCGAGTTGAGGCCAGCCTGGGCTGCAAAGTGTGTTCAAGACCAGCCTGAACTGCACGGGGAGACCCTGTCTCGAAAAGGTCAAAAACATGAAATCTTGTCATTTTCCACAACATGGATAGAACTGAAGGACCTTATGTTTAGGGAATAAACTAGGCCCAGAGGGACAAGTACCACATGATCTCGCTCATATATGGGATCTAAAAAAGCTGTTCTTGTAAAAGTAGAGACTGGAATAATGGTTACCAAGACTAAGGAAGGCAGAGGACAGAGGAGGAGGAGATAGAATAGTGGACAAGTATAAAGATACAGTTAGATAGAAGGAATGAGTCCTGATGGCCTGTTACACAGTAAGGTATCCATAGTTAATAATAACATAATGGAATAGCCAGAAGAGGGGATCACAAACTTTCTCACTGCAAAGAATAACCCAGTGCTTTTTGTGATGGATATACTAATTATGCTGATTTGATCATTTAATGTATGCCTGTGTATTATTGTGTACCACATTATACCTCATAAATATGCACAATTATTATGTCAGTTAAAAAAAGAAAAGGGCTGCGGGTATAACTCAGAGGTATAGTGCTTGCCTAGCATACATCAAACCCTCAATTCAGTCTCCAGCCTCACACACAAAATCAGAACTTCACCCCTTGCTGGGCATGGTGGCACATGCCTGTAGTCCTGGCACTCAAAAGGCTGAGGCAGGAGGATTGCCTTGAGTTCAAGGCCAGCCTGGACTACATAGCAAGTTCAAGACTATCCCGGGCTACATAGCAAGACCCTGTCTCAAAAACTAAAGAGAGAGAGAGAGAGAGAAAGAGTCCACAACTAGAATGGGAAAGATACTTTGCAAATCATACATTTTATAAGGGACTTGCATCTAGAATATATAAACAACACCACTCAATAATAATAAATAGCACGGTGAGGAACCACGTGAAGTGGTATATACCCATAGAGGCATCCCAGCTACTGGAACTGAGGCAGGAAGAGCAAGAGTTCAAGGCCAGCCTGGACTTCATTTTGAGATCTTGTCTCAAGGAAAAAAAAATAAAGAAGGTTGGCATAGTGATGCACAACAGTAAAGCCAGCTCCTGGAGAGGGAGGCAGAAGAATCGCAAACTCAAGGCCTAGACAACATAGTGAGACTCTGTCTCAAAAAGGAAGTTTAGAAAGGGCAAGGATGAGTGGGGCGTGGTGAATGGATATACCTATAATCCCAGCACTTGGCAGGCTGAGGCAGGAGTCTCAAATTTGAGGGTAGTTTGGACTACACAGTGAGTTCAAGAACAGCCTGAACTATACAGAGAGACCCTGTCTCAAAAAAAAAAAAAAAAAAAAAAAAAAAAAGATATCTGGATGTGGTGGTACATGCCTGTAATCCCAGCACTTGGGAAGCTGAGACAGGAGGATTGCTGTGAGTTTGAGGTCAACTTCAGTTACATAGTGAGTTCAAGGTGAGCCTGAACTCCAGAGTGAGACCTGGCCTAAAAATCCAAAAAGAATAAAGGACGTAGCTGAGTGATAGAGCACTTGCCTAGCATACATGAGGGCCTGGGTTCCATCCCCAGTACCACAAAAGGGTAGGAGCAAAAGATCTGAATAGACATTTCTCCAAAGATACAAGTGACCAATATGCACATGAAACATGTTCAACATCACTAGCTATCAGAAAAATGCAAATTGAAACCACAATGAGATACTACTTCCCACCCACTAAAATGCCTATAATCAAAAAGGACAGATAATAACAAGTGTTGGTGAGGATGTGGAGAAATTAGAGCCATCACATAAAGTGATGCAGCTGCTTTGGAAAACAATCTGGCAGTTCCTCAAATGGCTAAATAAAAAATTACCTTATGACTAGCAACTCCACCCCAAATATACACCCAAGAGGGATGAAAACAAATATCAACGTGAAAATGTATACCTGTAACTTCCCAGCCAACCTTCTTCAGAATAGCCAAAAAGTGGAAACAACCCAAATATCTGGCAAATGTCCACCACTATTTATCAACGAATAAATAAAATGTGGTTTATTATATATCCGCAGAATATATTTGGCAAGAAAGAAAAAATGGGGCTGACATGTTACTCAGTGATGGATCATATCCTTAGCACTGGGCCTTAGGTTTAGTCCCCACTAACAAGAGATAGAGAGCAAGGGGGCTGGAGATTAGCTCAGCAGCGTAAGCACCTGCCCTGCAAGTGTGCAGTTGTGAATTTGATCCTTGGTACCAATAAAAAAAAAAAAAGAGCAAGATGGAGATGTGGGGGAAGCTGGGAAAAAATACAGAGAGCCAGGGTGGACATCTTCAGAGACATGTTCATGTTTAGAGAACCAGGATCAAAGGGGAAGGAAGTGGTGGGACAAGAGAGGTTCTTTGGTTTTATAGTGGTTTTGGGGGTTTTTTGGAGGGTTGTTTTCATTTTCTTGTTCTTTGTTTTTGTTTTTGGTCTTTTTGAAACAGGGTTTCACTACACAGTTCAGGCTGGTCTTGAAGTCCCTTTGTAATCCAGGCTGGCCAAAAACTTGCAGTGATCTTCCCGTCTCAGGCTCGTGAGTGCTAGGATTACAGATATGCACCACTACACCTGGCGTTGTTTTGGTTTTTTGGGGACAGGGTCTCACTATGCAGCTCAGGGTGGTTTTGAACTCACTATGTATCCTAGGCTGACCTTTAACTCACATGATCTTCCTGCCTCAGCCTCCCAAATGCTGGGATTACTGGTGTGCACCACCATGCCCTGCAACAAACGATGTTTTGGGCCGGGGATTTAGCTCAGTGGTGTAAGCGGCTGCCTAGCAAAGGCGAGATCCTGAGTTCAATCCCCGTTACTGCAAAAAAAGAAAAAACAGTGTTTTAATGAAGATTGGAATACCCAGTCAACAAAAGGAGCAAAGTCTCTGGAATGAGCAGGATGGGGCCCAGTAGCTGGTAGCCACACAGAGGAGCAGCAGGCCCATCACACAGCAGAGGCGCCTGGGTGAATGCTGAAGAGTGTGTGGAGAGGCCAGGTTGTTTCTATATCCTTGGTGAGGTGGGAAGCAAGGTCTCAGCTGAGAGGAGGATGCACGCAGGAAGAACCTCAGGACTGAGGAGCCCCTGGGATGACCTGACCTCCAGGACAGTGGGAGAAGGAAAGACCAGGTAAGACAGCGGGATCGGCAGACAATACCAGGCTCCTTGCAACCAGGACCGCGGACTGATGTTAAAGTGGGATCAGTCAGCAGGTCTCTAGCTTCCTCAGATTGTTGGGATTAGGCAGGGTGTGGCTTTGCCAGGTGGATGGGATTTAATGAGCAGGGAGCAAGGGGGGTGAGGGTGTATTCAAGAAAGTAATTACACTGATGGTCCAGGTCCCTAAGCTGACTAAGGAGGAAAGTCAGGACACAAGGGAAGAGGGAGACAGAAGGTCCTCGTGGGTCAAAGAATTATTGGAGCTGAAGTTCTGTAAAACTTGAACAGAAAATATAGGAAACCGTCTTAGGAGGCTCAGATACTGGGTATTGAAATTATGCAGGGTCAGGATTATGACAGCAGGTCCTTTACCTTGGGCTTGACGAAAGAAGGCAGGATGGAGGGTGGGAGCAGCAGGAGGCCATATGGCCCTCCCCAGGAGCGGGTCACCTGTGTACACATGCACTGTCTAAGGCATCCTCAGAGGCAGGGTCCTGTGAGGGGCACAGGCCTAGGACTCAATCAGACCTGAATAAGAAAGTCTTCCCCACTGTGGGACCTGCATAAATGTCTTAAGTTTCTCTGAGCTGGCATTTCCTGTTCTGCAAAGTGAGAGATTGCTCTTGGGCCAGAAGATTATGCTCTGAAATTTTAATGAGCTTGTGGAACCCATGAAGAGCAAGCTCAGTGATATAGGCAACAGTGCATCTGCACAGCAAGTCCCAGACACTCTTATCTGGGGTCCCAAAGCTAGACCAAGCCAATATAGGGATTAAGATCTCCCCAGGCCCTTCTCTCTTCCTGCCCCTTGAAATTATAGAAGGTAGGAATGCAAGAGCCTGATCCCTAATGCATTCCCACTTTATAGAATAAGAAACTGAGGTCCAGACAGGAAAAATGACTTGCCTATGTCATTAAGACTCAATTGCCAGCCAAGCGTGGTGGCTCACGCCTGTAATCCCAGCACTCAAGAGGCTGAGCCAGGAGGATCTTTGTGGAGTTCGAGACCAGCCTGGGCTACACAGTGAGCTCAAGGCCAGCGTGAACTGCATAGTAAGACTCTGTCTCAAAAAGACCAAAAAAAAAAAAAAAAAAAAAAAAAAAAGACTCAATTGCCATACAGAGTAAAAATCAGCCAGAGTCCTAATTAAGATGCAAAGTGTGTACAGAATTCCAAGGAGAAGCTCATGAATAACATCAAGAAGCTAGTTGTAGCTGGGCTTGGTGGCTCACACCTGTAATCCCAGCACTTGGGAGGCTGAGGCAGGAGGTTCACTGTGAGTTTAAGCCCAGCCTGGGCTACAAAGTGAATTCAAGGCCAATCCAAACTCCATCGTGAAACCCTGTCTTGAAAAGACAAAACAAAACCATAAAAAGCTAGTTTTACTGAGATAAGCCCTGCCAAGACTTCCCTCCATTCACTGAGACAATAAAAAGCTGGGCTTGTTGAGAACGTAGGATCCTACTGGGTATACGTTTCTCCCTCTCAGCTTCCTTCATTCCCAAGTCAGCCTCATCCACACTGGGCAAATATGGGAATCATCAGCTTTGGGAATGGAAGTGTCAACAGAGGAGTGATTCACAAATGCCTGAATTTACTAATTGCTCTTTCTAGCCCAGACAGAAGAAAGGAGTGAGAAGACCCAGAGTTTCCTTAGAAAACTTGATGAAATGTGTAGGACAGGCAGAGCTCTACCCAGCCCCCAGGAGGCCCTGCCAGCCCTAGTTAGTCCCCCTGGGGTAAATCCTTCCTGCTTTTGGTACCTCAGTTTCCCCACTGAAAAACTGAGAAGAGGGTAAACAAATGACTATCCAAGTTTCTTCTAGCTGGGCCATTAAGAGTTCTAGGGATGTGGAACCAGGTACCTTTTCTGCTGACTTTGCTGTCCAGGGACAGCTCAGGACACTGAGTTAAGAAGCTCACAAGTTCAAAGCCAGTCTGGGGAACTCAGCAAGACTGTCTCAAGCAGGGGATTTATGTAGCTCAGTGGAAGAGTTTAACCTAGCAAGTCTGAGGTCCTGAGTCCAATACCTCATACTACAAAAAAAGGCAGGAGGGAAGGATTACCTTATTAGGGAGGCCTTCCATGATCACAGCATCTAACAAGGCACTTTGATCTCTTAGTTTGTTCTTTCTCTCTTCCCTTCAACCCCCTCCCTGTGCACACACAGTTGTTCTCTGTCCATGATCCTATTCTGTTTTCTCCTTAGCACTACTGAGATGTCTCATTTGTTTCCTTCACTATTGTCTTTCCACATTTAAAAGTCCTAGAAGGTTAAGTAAAAGAACAAAGACTTTGCCTATTCTATGTCAGGGCTTACCCAGAACCCCTAGACATGGAAGGCACTCATAGACTATATAGACAGACTAGGTAGGTAGACAGATATGTAGACAGACAGACTAAAGAATGAACCAAAGGATGGATCTCACAGGCAGGGTTAAGCATGACCCTGTGGCAAACATGACCCTAATCTGTGCCAACTCTTCAGGATCAGTTTAAAAATAGGGCTCTGGAGTCAGGAGACTTAAATTCCACTCCCATAGTGCCAATTAGTGGTTGCATGACCTCAGGTATATCAGTTGGCCTCTCTAAGCCTCTGTTTCCTATCTATAAATTGGGAATAATGACCCCACATCTGGAGATATCCTTTTTTAGGAATTAGAGGTCGGGTATGTAAAGTTACCTGGAGTGTAGTAAAGCATTTAGTAAATGTTAGTTTCCTTTCCCTTCCTCCTCTTCTGAGGCAAAGAGGAAGGGGCAAGAGACAGTGCTGTGGTGAATCTGATGCTGTCTCAGCTGTAGCTTGGCGGGAGGGAGACTTAGTAGCTCTGTTTTGGAAAATCTGGAGGAAGCCAAAGAAGATTTCTTAACTGTTTCTTATCTTTCAAAAGAAGGTAAAATAACACTACAGAGAGTGGGAGGGACTTGCCCAAAGTCACAGGAGGAGAGTAGTGGATTCTCTCTCTGCAGACCAGAGGAAGCCCCAAGGCTTCAGATGTAGATCAGTGAGAGACTGGAGGTGGACAGGGCAGCACTGTGCTTGGGGCGCCTCCAAGAGAGGAAAGCAGCCTCCTGGGGCCTGGGCCCAAGTAAATCAGGGTCAGCTCATGACCTTGGGATGTACTTTACTGTTTTTAGGTCTTGGTTTCTGCTTCTGTAAATGTGGCCTAGTCCTCCTTCCCAGCTTGCTGTACAGGGAGATGGGAGACTGTCAGGAGAATATTTAATTCGAATGATCCAAGTAAAAGTATTACAGTATGGGGGCTGGGGATTTAGCTCAGCGGCATAAACACCTGCCTTGCAAGCAGTGAGTTCGATCCCCCGTACTGGAAAAAAAAAGTATTACAGTACTGAATCAGAGAGACAATTTCTGAACTTTAGCTACAGCACATGTACTTAATATCAGAATAAGATGAATTCAAAAGTAGCATGGGGAGGGAAGGGAGAAAGGAGATGTAAAAAGAATTAAGATGTGTACTTGTACCAGCTCTCCATCATGAAAATAATCAGTATGTCCTGGCAAACATGTGCCACAGATTTTATTCCCTGGTTCATGGTCAGAGCCTGTGACACTTGGAACTACCAGCCTCTCTCAACAGATTTCTCCTCACCTAAATGGGTACGGGAAAGCCAGCCATGCTGTGCCTTGTGAAGGTCTGCTAAGAGAGTGTGGAAGAATCTGCCTTATTATACACACGGTGAATTACCTTTCCTACTCTCTGGAAGAGTATAAGGTGGAGTCGAGCTAGCGGCTCAATCTCTTTGGGCTCCTGAAAATAGCGGATGATCAGGACTAGGCCAGGTGATTTCTTCTAGCGCATATCTGAAAATCGAGCCATCAATCAATCAATCAATCCTGAGTGACCTGACTCTGCTACAAACTCTACAGACCCCTTTCTTCTCGCCAGCCGCTGGACGGCGCCGTACCTTTAAATTCAGGCTACCGCGGCCCAGTCACAGTTAACAAAAGTTCTTAGAAGACCAAAGGAGGGAATTCAGCCTGGGAAGGAGGGCGGGGCACAGGCGTGCCTCCCAACCAATCGGAATCTTCCTGAAGAACAGTGACGCACGTGCAAAACTCTGCTGCCCAATAGTAGGGACGAAGAGAGGCGAGCCGGCTCCGGCTGTGTGACAGCTGCCAGGACCAATGGGCGTGTCGCCCGCGGCCTATAAGAGTCAGCTGGGCGCCCAACAACAGGCTTTAGGGTCGAATAGTCCCGGCCGTCGCTGCAGGTGTTCCCCGGGCTTACCTCGCCGCCGCTGCCTCCCTGCTCCAGCATCCCCGCCCCAGCCTAGGCCCAACCGCTCTCCTTGCCCTCGTCCCCCTTATCACCCTCCCCCTCGGTTTTTGCCGTCGGGGCCCCGGGGCCGGGCGAATGATGCCGTCGAAGAGCGGGGCTGAGCGCCTAGACGGGGCGGCTGCGCAGGGAGGGACGGCTGCGGCCACGGCGGCCCCGGCTGGTGGCGGCCCCGACCCGGAGACCTCATCAGCCTCTCCTGAACAACACCTGAGCAGGCTGACCTGGCCACAAGTGAAGCGGCTGGACGCGCTCCTGAGCGAGCCGATTCCCATCCACGGGCGGGGCAACTTCCCTACCTTGAGCGTGCAGCCCCGGCAGATCGTGCAGGTGAGCGGGGGGTGGGGGTGGGGTGGCGGAGAGGGTCGGAGGGGGTCTGTCCTGATGCCAGCATGCCGGCAAGGCAGCTGGAGTCTGTTCAGTTTGCTAGATGTCTGGGAAACTGATGAACGGGAACGTGTCCTGTAACAACTGCATAGCACATTGACGCTAGACCAGACATCTTCCCCTGCACCTAATAAACCTTCCCCACCTAATTTGCGTCCTCGCCCCGCAGCACCACCACTACTTACTCAGGGCCAGGCCTGGAGAGTGAAGACTGTAGAGGGACTCTGTGGGCCATCTCCTGGACTGCAAGGACAGCAGATGTCAGGCACGCATCCCATGGGAAGGGTGTGTGCTTGGGGACAAAATAGCTTTTTTTCCACCCAGCATCCCTGTCTCAGGGTTGTAGGGGCACTCTGTTCTCATATGCCACAGTCCCTGGCTCAAGAACACCTGGCTAGGTGAAAAATCCCAGAATTCCCAGCAGAAACCCTTTCTGTCTCTCATTAAGATCATGGCAGGAGATTAATTAAGCGACTGAGCTGAGTCCCCCATCTCTGAAAGCAATGTTAAATATCCAGTGGAGGTGTCCTCCTTCCTCCCCAAGATTTTTTTTTTTTTTTTTTTTTTTTTTTTTTTTTTTTTTTGAGACAGAGTCTCACAGTGTAGTGCAGGCTGGTCTTGAATTTGCTTATGTAGCACAGGCTGGCTTCAAACTCTCAACCCAAGTGCTAAGATTACAGGCACATACCACCACACCTGGCCCTCCCCAAGATTGAAAATGAAGTGAACTGGGATGTGGTTCAGTGGTAGAGCACCTGCCTAGCATGCACAAGGCCCTAGGTTTGATCCTCACCATTAGGGGAAAAAATGAAAGATTGGAAATGAAGGCCAGCCCAGGTGTCCACCCTAAGCCTAGCTCTGTCTTGAGGGACTAGAGAGAATTCTGGCAGCCCTTCTCTCTTTCAGAAACTTCCTTTTACCTGAAACCCTCCACCCCCAATGACTCCAAAGCTGCCGTTTCATCTGGGTAACTCAGGCACTGTCATGTTCTGAAATAGCAGAGGATAGTAATTATCGCACCCATGTTATAGCTGAGAAAGCAGAGGCCTCTGGAGGGGCAATGAGCCACCTAAAGTTACTTAAGAGCTGAAAATCCAGCCCAGGGAATCTTGAGCCTTCCCAAGAGCAGAGAGCAACAGGTTCAAGATTTTCTTACTCCTTCTCTGGCTCCCAAACTGAAGGGCTAAGTCTTAGGGAAGCCCTCTGTTAGAATCAGAAAATTCAGTGCTGATTCCCATATGTTGCTGCCAGCATACAGACTTTCCATACAAGCTAGGTGACACTAGCTGTTCCTCAGCCTAGGAGGAATGCCTGCTGGGGGCCAGCCTCCCCTCCCTTCTGAGGAACTAGGAACCAAGGGGGGGGGGGAGGTGGGAGGGCCAGCAGATTCTCCCAGGCTGACTCACCCACAGCACCAGTGGGACTCACTGAGGCATTCCTGACTGCCCAGGCATTCCTCACTGCCCGCTGTCATCTTGATGATTAGGAAACCAGCTGAGGCTTTTCTCCCCACGACCTGGGCTCAATCCCAGGGTGAGAGGGGCGAGAAGGTGGTATCCATTGTGCAGGGACAGATGTGGTCCAAATTACCTTTATTGGTCCCTGCTTGGTCCTAAGCCCCATGAAGGCAGGCCCTGGAGCACAGATGTGACTAGGACCCAGCCTCTCTGCCTTCAGGTGTTCCCAGCCATACGGGGGAGGCTGTAGCTGGTAGGAGCTGACTTCACTATGCTGTGGTAGTAAAAAGTCCTCCTTGCTGAGTGTGTGGTGTACAGCTGTAACCCAGCACCTCAGGAGACTGAAGCAGGACTGCTGAGAGTTTGAAGCCAGGCTGACTACATAAGGAGTTCAAGGCCAGCCTGAATACACAGTGAGACCTGGTGTCAAAAAAAAAAAAGGAAGGAAGAAAGAAAAAAAACACCAGGAAGTCCTCCTGGATTGGGTCAGAAGCATCACAGAGCAGGTGATGTCTGCTGTAGAAGGGTGGTAGTAGAGCTGGGTGGAGAGGAAGAACATCTCTGTTCAGTGCCTGGACTCTTGGCAATTGCATTTGCTGGGTATGGTAGAACATGTCTGTAATCCCGGCCCTGAAGTGAGAGGCTGAAGCAGGAGGATCTCAAGTTTGAGCCCAGCCTGAGCATTTTTTTTTTTTTTTTTTTTTTGAGACAGGGTCTCACTATGCAGTTCAGGCTGGCCTTGAGCTCACTTTATAGCCTATGCTGGTCTTGAACTCACAATGATCCTTCTGCCTGAGCCTCCTGAGTGCTGGGAGTATAGGCATGTGCCACCACACCGGCTCAACCTCAGCAATTTAGTAAGACACTGTTTCAAAAGAAAGGAGCCGGGAATGTAGCTCAGTAAAAAGGCCCTGTACCCAAAGCAAACAACGCTTCCTGGTTCCACAGCTCAAAGGGAACAGGTGCATTCACCTGGCCCCTACAACTGCTTCCACAGCATAGAAACTCTGTCTCTGGGCAGAAATTCAGAGCTGAAGCTGTGCCATAGTGGTGCACATCTGTAATTCAGCACTCAGGAGGCTGAGATAGGAGGATTAATGTGGGTTTGAGGCCCAATATGAGTTGAGGGTAGACAGTGAAACCCTCATCTTAAGAAACAAAATGAAGGGCTGGGGATTTAGCTCAGCGGCATAAGCGCCTGCCTTGCAAGCAGGCAGTCGTGAGTTCGATCCCTGGTACCGATAAAAACGAAAAAGACAGAAAAAAAAAAAAAAAAAAGAAACAAAATGAATTGAGACATATTTCCCTCTGCACCTCAGAAGGCTTTGCCTACAACAGTAATCCCAGCACTTAGAGATGTGTCCTTGCTTGTACCTAGAACAAAGGGACCCACCCCCTTTTAGGCACACACCACCCTACCCCACTCTTTGCCACCACCCTTGGTAGTTCTGGAAGACCTGGTTCTAGTTAAGTTCAGGCAATTATTAGCTGTGTGACCTTGGGCAAGTCCTTTGCCTTCTCTGGGCTCTGAGAATTGATCTAGACAGTCTGACTTCTCCAACTGCAACCAGAGGACCAGACTAGGGGCAGCCTTGGTTATGAGTTTTGCAAGCCTGCTGGCTGACAGCGGCTGTTAGTCTTCCTGCAGGTCTCAGCAGCAGCCCTGGAGCAGAGCAGATCTGGGGAGGGCCTTGGCACAGGAGAAGAGGAGACAGTCACTGCCCCCTCCATGGCTGGAAAGTCTGATTCAGGAGAATCCAAGCTGCCTTGCAGCCCTTGGGTGTGGCAGTATCTGGGGACTGCCTGCCAAACTGGCTGTAGTCACACCTGAGAAAGACAACAGCCACTGGCTGGCTGACACAGCTGGCCCCATGGCCCTGACGCAGGGAATTAATGAGGGTACTGCTACCTACTCATCAGGCCAGATGCCGTGCCCTGGGGTAGGCCCCAGCCAGGGAGCTGGACAGACACTGAGTAAGCCCCAGTCAGCTCTAGTGGGACTTGGGGAGAGGGGTGGTCTGTTCTGCAGGTCTGTCAGGGTCCTTGGCTCAATGTCTTTGGGCTGCATCTCTCGTTGGCTAACCCGGGCACAGCTGTGACTGTGTACATGGAATCCTGCAGGCTGACAGCAGCAACTGGCCCTGTCTGCCCAAGGGACCCAGGCCCCTTGCCTCCTGATCCCTAACTTCTCTGGGTTTGATTTGCGGTTCCCACTCACTTTGACATTTTGAAAGGGAAGGAAGATTAGAACACAAGTTTCTACTCCACTTGTTCTGACTGAATGTGATAGAAGGCAGGCTGGGCTGAGGGTGGAGCTCAGCAGGTGGTTAGCATGTGCAGAGTCTTGGATGCCTTCTCTAAGAGCCCTATAATCATCATCATCAAAAAAAAAAAAAAAAAAGGATTCGAAGACACCCCTGTGTCATTTCAAGCAAGTGACTTCACTCCTGTGAACTCAGTCTCCTTATCTATAACACAGAGATCTGTCCCCAATTAATGCTTTTTTGGTGTGTGTCCTGGTTGAGATTTCGTTAACCCAGGGCCTTGTGCATGCTGGACAGCTGAGCTACACCCCACAGCTCCCATAGATTCTGGTGAGGTCCAGGGCCTGGCCCTCGCTAGGTACCTAACCACTTTATACCCCTCCTCCTCATTTGCCTTGTAGCCGGTTGCTTATCCCCCTGACCAGGACAGTGCCTACTGGAAGACTTCCTGGAGGGAGCCACCCTTCTCGGGCTGCCCACTGCAGCTTGCCACCTCAGCACTTGAGTGCATTCTTTGCAGTAATTCCCTGGGAGACAGAATAACCTGACCCAGCACTGCATGCTGACTTGGCAGCAAGGTGGGGCTGCAGAGTCACTTGGGGGCAGGAATGCTGCCTGGTCACTTTCAGGGCAGCTTGTGAAGTACTTTGGGTTGCTAAGAACACCAAATGTCTGACACCCCCTCACCCCCAGCTTTCTTCTTCTCTCTACCCGGTGCCTGAGGCCAGAGAGATGCCTCTAGCTAAAGGACCAGTCTCAAGACTTGCAAGTTTCAGAGACAGACAGACAGAGGAGAGGGAGAGAGGAGCAAGTGCATTGGTGCATATCTATAATCCCAGCACTCAGGAGACAGGCAGGAGGGTTACTTGGATTACTTGGAGTTCAGTTCTTGCCTGAACTACATAGTGAGACTGTCTAAAAAAAAAAATTGCAAGTCCTGTCCTGTTCCTGTGCCATCATCAGTCCAGGCCTCTCAGACAGGATTCCATCTCTCCTTACTTGGCTTCCAAGCTTTCTAAGACTTTGATCCATCCCCTTTCCCAGCAGTAGGAAAGATCTTTCTTACTAACTTCCAGCCCTGCTATTTTTTAGTGCTTCTCCTTTGAGCCTTAGCTGTTTCCTCACTCTAAGCCTCAGTTTCCTTGTCTGCAAATTATAGTATTTGCCTCATTGGATCCTGGTAAGGATGGAATAAGATGTATGTGACGGGCTGGGGATTTAGCTCAGCAGCATAAGTGCCTGCTTGGCAAGCACAAGGTCTTGAGTTTTATCCCCAGTACCATAAATAATAACCCAGTACCAGAAATAACCTAGTACTAGAAATAATAATAGTAATAAAAAGATGTATGTGTCATCGTCAAAAGAACATGCATAGACTTGAGACTCCAACTAACCAAGGTCCTAGGCTCAGCCTGCCTATAACTTTAGACTTATTTCTTTTCTTTTTTTTTTCTTTTCTTTATTACTGCTGTTCAAATTCACAACCTCACACTTGCCAGGTAAGTGCTTACACCGCTGAGCTAAATCCCCAGCCCCTAGACCTGTTTCTTCTTTTTTTTCTTTTGGCAGTACCGGGGATCGAACTCACGACCTTGTGCTTGCCAGGCAGGCGCTTATGCCGCTGAGCTAAATCCCCAGCCCTAGACCTGTTTCTTAACTTGTCTGTGCCTCCAGTCCCCCATCTGTGAACTGGAATAGTAATTTTCAAGCATAAGATTAATATGAAGTAAACTGATAATGCATGTGAACTTGCTAACTATATTCCCAGCCTATCTGGGCAGTGAATACAGTGCTTAGCAGAAAACAAAGTATTCTACTTGAAGTTTTAGAAATCTAGAATAACATAGTTTTACGTCTAATTTCCAGCTCTGCATTCACCATCTGTGTGACTTTTTGGCAGTTACTTGGCCCCTCTGTTTTAAAAGTAATAAGGGGCTGGGGATTTAGCTCAGCGGCATAAGCGCCTGCCTTGCAAGCAGGCAGTCGTGGGTTCGATCCCTGGTACCGATAAAAAGGAAAAAGACAAAAAAAAAAAAAAAAAAAAAAAAAGTAATAGTACTACTTCATAGAGTTCTTATGTTTTTTGAACTAGGGTACTGGGGGTTAAATCCATGGCCTCCACAATGAGCTTATCACCAGCCATTTTATTTTATTTTTGCAATAAGGTCTCACTAAGTTGCCCCTGCTGGCTGCGCTCAAACTTATGATCCTCTTGCCTCAACCTCTCAGGATTCTGGAATTACAAGCATGTACCACCCTGCATGGCTGACTTTATATCTTAATATGTAAAGTGCTTCCATCAGAGTCTGATGCTTTGTAAATTCTGTTTGTATTTGTTATTACTATTGTTTTTCCTAAATTGTTCTTTCAAATGAGCCATTCCCCTGGTTAGCAAATCAAGACTTAGAACCAAAAATGACTTTCCAAAGGCAAACAGTTAGGAAGTGGTCAGCAGTGGTTGATACTGTATTGATGGCTACCTGAGAATCTATGGCTCCTGATGCCTCTTCTTCCTGCCCTCCATCCTCAGGTAGTCCGCAGCAGCCTTGAGGAACAGGGACTTCGGGTACACAGTGTACGACTACATGGGTCAGCTGCCAGCCATGTGCTGCATCCTGAGAGTGGCCTGGGCTATAAGGACCTGGATCTGGTATTCCGGGTGGACCTGCACAGTGAGGCATGCTTCCAGCTGACCAAGGCTGTGGCACTCGCCTGCCTGCTGGACTTCCTGCCAGCTGGTGTGAGCCGGGCCAAGATCACACCATTAACACTCAAGGAGGCCTATGTGCAGAAGCTGGTGAAAGTGTGCACGGACACTGACCGCTGGAGCCTCATCTCTCTGTCCAACAAGAGTGGCAAGAACGTGGAGCTCAAGTTTGTGGCCTCGGTGAGGCGCCAGTTCGAGTTCAGCGTCGACTCCTTCCAGATCATCCTGGACTCTCTGCTGCTTTTTGGCCAGTGCTCCTCTACGCCCATGTCTGAGACCTTCCACCCAACGGTGACAGGTGAGAGCCTGTATGGGGACTTCGCCGAGGCCCTGGAGCACCTGCAGCACCGTGTCATCGCCACTCGCAGCCCCGAGGAGATCCGAGGCGGTGGCCTCCTCAAGTACTGCCACCTCCTGGTGCGAGGCTTCCGGCCACGGCCCAGCACTGACGCTCGCGCCCTGCAGCGGTACATGTGCTCCCGCTTCTTCATCGACTTTCCCGACCTGGCAGAGCAGCAGCGCACTCTGGAGCGCTACCTGGAGGCCCACTTTGGTGAGGGTGATGCCACTCGCCGATATGCCTGCCTGGTGACGCTGCACAGGGTGGTCAACGAGAGCACTGTGTGCCTCATGAACCACGAACGCCGCCAGACACTGGACCTCATTGCCACACTGGCGCTCCAGGCACTGGCTGAGCAGGGCCCGGCTGCCACTGCTGCTCTGGCCTGGTGCCCTGCAGGCACTGATGGGCTTGTGCCAGCCACTGTCAGTTATTACGTGACCCCCGTGCAGCCTCTGCTGGCTCGGGCCCACTCCTATCCCACCTGGCTGCCCTGTAACTGACTCAGACTCCGGCTGGAAGGCACCAGGCCTCATGGGGTGGGGTCACCAGGAGGGTGTGGAGGATCCGACCAGAGACAGGCAGCCTGTGCCAGCTGGCCCAGCTCTGCTGCAGAATTGGGCCTTCATCCAAACACATCAGACTTCCCCGAGTGAGGTTTCAGCGGGTTTAAGGCCAAGCTGGGCTCCTGGCAGGAGAGCCCTTTGGTCATTGTGCCACCTTCGGACCAGCATGGTTGTGAGGTACAGGATTACTTTGAAAAATAAGTGGCCTTCAGGAGAACATCTAATGCTGGGTGGTAGCCTCAATGCCCTGCATCTTCACTTCACTCCCACAGTGGCCTAGAAAGGGTCGTTTTGACTACATCAACCCACAGGTACCCTAGCAGCCCCCAAAGCACTGGCTAAAATATAAATGTGGCAGAGACTATTCACTTTGGGTCTGACTAGACCACTGGCAGAGTACAGAGCTAATCACTGGGAGAAGGAAAACAGGCAGTTCCCCGAGTTTGGGGAGGGATGGGTTTACCTATTCTCCTAAAACCCATACCCTGAGCTGGGGAGCTTGCCTCCTGAGGGGTGGAGGTATACAGGGAACAGGAGCCAAGCAGCCACGGTGAGATCCAGTCTACACCCTTCCACGGTGTTGCTCCTTTCCCCTTGAGGTGTGAGGAGCTCTGGTGCCTGGGAGTGTGTCCTTCAGAGGGTGCTGGGTTCAAATTTGTGACAGTCAAGTCCAGTACTCCTGCCTGACTGGCTTGGTTGTCAGACTTTCACATTGGGGGGGGACCACATTCCTACCACCTTTTCTGTTGTTCTAAATTTGCTATTTTGCACCACCTGTCAATAAAGATTCCCTACACCGAGCCCAGCAGCCTGCTTTCTCCTGGAAGAAAGACCCTCCTCCGTGGTTGTGGGACTGCCACTGTTTTCCCACTCGGAGGCTGGCTTTAATGATGGGAAGTGGACTGTGGGTGGGGTTTGAGGTCTGGGTGTGGCTGCAAGACACCTTTACCTTCCTTCCATCATCCCAGCCTAACAATTGTGTACTGGGAGCTTGTGAATACTGTGTGACCTGCACCTGCAAGTTGCCTCAGCAAGTCTAGGACTTTTACTGTAGAGGAACTATTTCTATGTCCCCAGGCTTCCGACCTGAGGTGCTAGTAGCCTCAGACCTAGCCTCACCCTCCCAGAACCCAGGGCTGCTTGATTCCAGCTCTGCCCAGCCCACTTCTGCCCAGGGAGCAGGTGGGGAACACGATGGGTGGTCCAGGCTAGTAATGGCAACCGAGACAGGGAGACCCCTAGGGTCCCTCAGAGCCAGAGCCCCCCAGGGCCTTGCTACCTGGGAGAGGCTCCTGATCCTCTGGCTTCCTCTTCACCTGCAAGTGCAGATGTATGTGCTCTGGCTCATTGTAAGCTCTCCTGAAGGAGCAGGGTCTCTGAGCCCAGCAGGGGCCATGCCAAACTGTCTGGGAATGCCAGCACAAGCCCTCCAGGAGCTATTCCCTCGGGGCATCAGCTACTCATCCCCGGACGCTGCCCACTGTTTACCCTACCCCTTTGATCCAAGGATTGCAAAGCTCTTAACATAGGGGCCTCATTAGGTGCCTCTGAAGTGGTGACTTTGATGGTTCTGGCCACGGTGGGAAAGAAAAGCCACAGAGGAAGCCTCGGGTCATCAGGGTCAGTCCAGCCACCTCACCTGCTCCATGAGTCCCTGCTGGGTACCCCCACCCCTTCTGCTGCTGGGCATTGAGTGGCTAGAAGGGCCTGTCTTTTTGAGACAGGGCTTTGCTATGTAGTTCAAACTGGCCTTGAGCTCACTTTGTAGCCCAGGGTGGTCTCAAACTCATGATAATCCTCCTGCCTCAGCCTCCTGAGTGTTGGGATTACAGGTATTGGCCACCATGCCCTGCTGAAAAGGCTTTTTGTAGTGATTAACTGTTCCCTATCCCCATCCCAATTGCACTCATCCAACTGGGTGTTCTGGGAGGAACAATGGTTGTTCCACCCAGTTTGCCCATTTGAGCATAGGTATGAGATGGATTCTTGGTGTGAACACAGCAGGCTCAGCTTACTGGGTTGGGGTGGGGATCAGCTGCCTGTGCTTGATTGAAGGGCATGGGGAAACTGGAAACCCATACTCTGTGTGTGTGTGTACACAGCAGCCAGCCCACCAGGTGCCAGTTACTAGACTAGGTGCTGGGAATACATCACAAACAAAAGACAGCCCTGCCCCTTGTGAAGATTACGTTTTTAGCTGGGGGTTTAGCTCAGCGGCATAAGTGCCTGCCTTGCAAGCAGGCAGTCGTGAGTTTGATCCCTGATCAAACTTTGATTTCCGATAAAAAGGAAAAAGACCAAAAAAAAAAAAAGATTACATTTTTACTGGGCACATAAATCAGGTGGTCTTAGATGAATAAAAAAACATAGTAAGAAAAGGGAAGTTCTGAAGTTTGAAGATTTAAAAAGTCAGAGCACACCTCATTGAAAGATGCCATCTGACTGCATGAGGTCTTAAAGGCAGTGGAAGGGAGCCATGGGTACATCTGGGGAATGTTCCAAGCTGAGGGATTTGCCTGTGAATGCTCACATGCCCTGGCAGGCATGTCTGAGGGAGGGCACACATGCCGGAGGGTGTCTGGCGGACCCTGTGCATGTGCTTTCAGGTGCCGCCAGGCACACGAGAACCGGTGTGAGGCAGCAGGGGTGTGTGAGATGAGAGGCCACAGCCACAGCTACCATCTGGCAAGCTTTACTCCAGGCCAGGAGCCATGCATGCTCCGGTCTTCCTAATTGTTCTCTCTCATTTCATCCTTGCAAAAATTCCAAAATGACCATTATTTTCACCTTACAGATGAAAAAACTGAGGCCAGAGATGTCAAGATTTGTAACGTCCTGCCCCTGCACTGTGACTTCTTGTGGATGACTGTGACAGTAAACCTCATTCACATACTGTGTCGCAGAGCATATTTGACATCACTGCAACATCTATCATTTTATGTATGACTGGCAGAGTATAGAGGTAAATTTTCTCCACGTATGTGTGACACTAGGCATGGCCTGTGGTGACTGACTTGGGCTTGGGGTGGCAACTGCATGCTTGTGGGTGTGTCTGGGAGTGGTGTGGTGTTTCAGGTATAAGAAAAACACTGACTCAGTGGCTGACTTTGTTCCTCTTGTAGACGATTCCTGCAGCCACCTTAAGATGCTAAGACAGGCAGGAATCAGGAACTGGGAGTCAGAGTGACTAGGGAAACAGTTGAAGGAAAAAAAGTACCCTTCAAATTCCTCACCTATGGACTGGAGGTTTAGCTCAGCGGCATAAGCGCCTGTCTTGCAAGCAGGCAGTCGTGAGTTTAATCCCCAGTATTGATAAAAAGGAAAAAGACAAAAAAAAAAAAAAATTAAACAAATTCCTCACCTGCCCTTCTACCCCTCAAGAGGGGAAGCAGTGCACTTTGGGGAAAGTCACTCATGGTCTGCTGCCCCTGCAGACCCACTCTCCAGCCTTCTGCAGGCTGTGCCCCAGGAGACTGACACCTGTGAGGACATCCATAGCTCTCTTGCCCCTACCTTTCCACTGTGTCTGACAATGACACTGAACGGAGGAAGTACCTTTATCTGCCCTACTCCACTCACTTGGTTAGGAAGCTTGAGCACATCCCTCAAAGGAAGGACCACTCCTGGCAGCAGCCCTCTCCACAGCTGCCTCCCATTCTGCCCTCCAAGCCCAAGAACTGAAAAGGGGGGCTGGGGATTTAGCTCAGTGGCATAAGCGCCTGCCTTGCAAGTGTGCAGTCGTGAGTTCGATCCCTGGTACCGATAAAAATCGAAAAAGACAAAAAAAAAAAAAAAAAAGAAAGAAAAGAAAAGCCTTCCCACCCTTGGAGCCCCAAGTACTGGGCTGGACCCCACGGCCTCCTGTGTGCCAGGCAAGTGCTCTACTGCTGGGCTGATCCCTCAGCCCACTTGTTATACTTCTTAAGCCCAAGCCCACACCTTTGGAATTAGCCCCTTTTAAAAACTCCTCCCAGTACATGTGTTCTCTGTTTCCTATGTAGATCACAAGGGAGAAGCAGGTCCATACAGCCATAAACCTCACAGGCTGTCATGCTGCACCTCAGCACAAATGGTAAGGCTTCGGCGGTGGTTCAGTGGTAAAGCACTTTCCTAGCATGACTGATGCCCTGGGCTCAAACCCCTGTACAAAAAAAAAAAAAAAAGACAAAAACCTCTCCTGCGGTCCCAGTCTCAAATGTGCATTACCATCCCTGAGGTTCCTTACACATCCTGCAACAAAGGTCTTCGGAATGCCAGCTGTGAGTCAGGTAGAGGGCAAAATCAGTTTCCAAAGCAGTCAACAAGCCCAGGTCACCAACTAAACAGAATCTACTCAAGGAACTGTCAACTGAAAGAGCTGTGACAAACACAAAAGAAAAACAAGGACACGTGCAAAGTGAACCTCAAAAACCACATACTTTCATCTTACATTATTGAAATTTATTCTTTCTGCATGTATGTGTCAGGGGACAGATTCGATATACATTCACTTTGCAGGATTCTACAAGTGTTGAGTTATGTGTGAATAAACGCGTCCCCTTCCCTCTTTTTTAGGATACTACATTTAAAACTTTGCTTGGAAGCTTTATGTTGCCACTACCTCTTCCTGAGAAAG
This sequence comes from Cavia porcellus, assembly GCF_034190915.1. Classification (NCBI taxonomy): domain Eukaryota; kingdom Metazoa; phylum Chordata; class Mammalia; order Rodentia; family Caviidae; genus Cavia; species Cavia porcellus. Next base: position 20,521,706 of record NW_026947508.1, on the reverse strand, counting down.
AGATGTGCCTCCCTCTGAGAAGGCATCAGATGATTGTCGGTGGGGAGGCCACAGGCACACCCCACATAGGGAAAACAAGGACAGTAGGTGAGGGAAACTGTTTCTTAGTGTATTCCCTCAAACAGGCCTCCTGGCACCATTAGATTAGGAAGCAATGACATCTACCAAAATGTGGACTCCAGCTGTGCCAAGACTTGCTTAAGGATGATGACTCTGTAAAAGAAATCCTTTCCATGGTCACACTGGAATCTTTTCCTTCACTCTCAAATAATCCTGTTGCATCTCAGCCCTGTGGTAACATATCCAGTTGTATAGTGTAAGCAAATGTGGCATAAAAATTCAGTGTGCCCCAGAAGCCAGCTCCTTGTCACTGTGAGATGAGCACTCCCATAAGGGCCAGTTCTTAAAGTCTTCCTGAAGGAAGTGTCCAGGGAAGGAACAGAAGAATCCAGGAGTCCAGATCCACAGAGCAGAGGCTCTGAAGAATTAGGAGGAGCTGGAAAGAATAATTCCAAGAGCTTTAATTGCCTCTTTCCCACAGCCACCCAGCCCCACCCAAACTCTTCAACATTTACCTCTTTAAGAGGGGCCATTGTGGGAAGCCTGTACAAGACACAATACTATGGAATGGGGCTCTAGGGGGAAGCAGAGGTTCCCTTGGGCTTTTGTCCTTGGCTGGGATCCCCACTGGTCTGCACAGATGGAATGGAATGTTCCTGGGATGAAAAGCCTGCCCCTCCTCCATCTCTCCCCTTATGGAGATCCCCATGGCTCATGGCGGGCAGGGACCAGTCCAGGGATCCTGATATGGCAATGCCCTATCAAAGTCAGGCCCGCACCACCCACTGGTAAGAGGCTGTGCTGGCAGCCTGCCCTGGCTGAGGCACAGTGGCTCCATCATTCTCAGATCTCCTCTATGGCACACTTAGTGGGACTTCTCATTCAGAACTCAGAAGTTAGTTCCCCAACCCCCAGCTGCCTCTAAATGCAAAAACAAACAAAAGAATCTGGCTCAGAAAATGGAAGTCATTGCCCATGGTCCCCTAGCTAAGTTCCAGGCCAACACCAAGCAAGTTTCAGGTCTGTTTCCTTACATGTACAACTCTTTCTGCTCACCCTGAAATATGTCACTCTTCTCTCCTGCCATCCCAGGCTTTTCTGTCTCCTTAACAACCAAACATCCCAGGCTAGACCTGCCAGGAGAGGAGGCAGCCCTCCAAGGCAATCCCTGCCCCTGCCTGCAGTCCTGAGCATCCTTGGCCCAGGTGTAGTGAGTCAGTCTGACTCACACACCCCCCCCCCCCCGCCGAGCCCAGGCAACCAGGCTGAGCTGTGCCCAGACCTAGGGGGAACAGGGTACATTCTGCCACTCTGTTCACCCCAGCATTTCATCACATTCTCTGGAACTAATGAGCAGGGGTCACTATGCACAGCCTTAAAGGTGACAGTCCAGAGATCCTCCCAAGAAGAGCCCTCATGAAAGCAAATGGCACCTCAGAGCCTACTGTTTAAGGCTTCACTGACAGGTGTAAGTCATTGGGCAATTCATTGCTCTGCCTGACCCCAGCCTCCTCCTCTGTTGAAATGGGGATAATAACCCTGACTTTGCAAAGTGGTTAAGAGAACAAAACAGATAATGGATGTAAAGTGCCTAGCACAATGCCTGACAGGGAGGAGGTGGTTCATGTATTATCCCAGCACCAAGGCTTCCCTTCTCTCATTACTTCTGGCCAGGGTGTGGTCAGGGACTAATGGAAGAACAGGCTGGAACTCTCCAAGTTTTCCCAAGTACTTCCTCCCTCGCAAGCAATAAAGCAGGCAGTCTCTTCAGCTGTGAGATTCCTGGGCAGCTGAGTCCTGCTCAAGGAATCGGCGCACCAGATAACCCTCCAGGACGCTGCCCACATCAGGCAGTCTTGCAGCACCTGTCCTTTGAGTGTCTCATCTCTAGGAAGCCATCTCAGCCACCAGGTGACCGTGGGACCCGGTGTTCCAATCAACTATCAGCGTAACAGTGTAATCAGCGAATAACGAAATGACTGAACTTTTAACTATGGTAACCGTTCTTTAGAGGTAATCTTTCCTAATGGACGTCTCCTCTGAGGTCCGGGATCACCTTTCCGCCCCTTCTGCAGGTGGGCTCTGGCCTCCAGGAAGCCGGTGCAGAGTGCAGGTTGGGCTTCCAGCTCCGCCCACCCCAAAACCCGTTAACTGCGTGGACCTCCACGACTGCACAGCTCAAAGCCTAGGATGCTCTAGATCACCGAGCAGGGTGGGCCGGGCGGGGCGACGGGAGGTGGAGTCTGCCCTAGGCCACGCCCACAGGTTTCTCAAAGTAGCTCCACACTGCCCTCTGCTGGGAATGCTCACACACTGTTGGCGCTAACCAAGAGACCAAAGAGCTCATCCCAGTGAGCAGTAGGTTCCAAACTAGAACCCTGAGCTGTTCTCCCAGTCTGTAACTTTAAGAAAGGTGCCTGTTCCCATTTCCCTTTGCTGACAGCCTAGATTTACGGTGGGCATAGGTTCCCCACCCCCCAGGTCCCTGTGTTCAGTCCTGTCCCCAAGGTGGGGACCCTCATGAAAGTGCTCAGGAAGTCAGGGGGTTGGGGAAAGAAGGGTCTGCCTCCTATTCAGGAACTGCAGTTATTAATGGAGCTCTAAAAATAGCCCTACAGGGGCTAGAGATTTAGCTCAGCGGCATACACGCCTGCCTTGCAGGTGTGCGGTCGTGAGTTCGATCCCTAGTACCAAAAAAGATAAAAAAATAAATAAATAAAAAATAAAAATAGCCCTACAACAATACAGACTGCTCAGCACCAAAGGTCCCCTGGGGTAATAGCCAGAGTAGGCTGCCTGGAGGCTTGGAATGATATAAACCCTTAAAAGCAGAGACCCAATGGGTATGGTAAACTTAGCAAGATTCTATCTCAAAATAAAACCTTTGCTCATTGTGAAGGCCCTGGGTTCAATCCCCAATACCAAAGGGGTGGGGCAGAGACTTAGATTTAGGTCTCTTGCTGAAAACCCTGGACTGAGTCAATAATTAACATCTATTAAGAATATGGACCAAGGCTGGGGACCTTCTAAAGAGGTCCCTGAGTAGGCCACGCAGGAGTGAGAAGGTGACCTGTTAATTGGCTGAGGACAGTGTATTAAGAAGCAGGAAGGGAAGTCACTGTACTCTGTGTGCCTTGGCAGAGGTGCCTGGTGGGGAGTGGCGGGCCATCTGGAAGTGGAAGGAGGGGACAGAGCGGTCTGTGACACCAAGACTGACCTCCATGTACACCCATACATACATGTAGAAGTATCATCTTTAATTCTCCACCTACCAACCCCCAAATCAGATTACCAATAAATCCCAGAGAAAGGCAAAACTGAAGGCACAAAGCACTTTATGCCATTAGCTAAAGGCTTCCCTGGACCAAATTCCCTCCCTAGCAACCCAGAAACCAAGCAGTCCTGGCTGCAGCCCAGCACTGCAGCCCAAGCTCTCCCTCACTGTCACCTGTTCTCCAAATGACCTGAATGGCTTTGGCCAGAGACTGCCAGGGGCCTCCCTATTGTGCTCCTGATCTCCAAGCTTTTTCAAGGGCTCTCAGACCTCCTCTTGGACCTCCCTACTCCAGCCAAGAGGGGCACAAGGAGACCTGAGCGTTAGTGGAGAAACCTGCCAAAAAGTCTGGTACCTGGGAAGAGGAAGGATTGATGAGGGTGAGCTGAGGGCCCCTGCCTGACAGTGTACCTCAACCTCTTCTGGGTTCACAAGGTTAGACGAGAATCCTGTGCCATTATCATCCTCCCCTTTCATTCCATTGTCAAGCCCTGAGGTGAAGAGGGGCAGTCATATTCAGACAAGAGAAAGACTGAGGAGAGCTGCCCAGAGAGGGGGCAGAGTGGTGCAAGGTCACACAGCATATGGGGTCCAGAGGTCAGCCCTCTCAAGCCCAGGCTTAGGATATTATGCAGAAGCCACACACAGACCTGGGACCTGCTTCCCTCCTTAGTGGCATGTGACCTTGAGAAATTCCCTCTGTCTTCTGTAAATAAGGACTGTAAATGAACTCCTGGCTTCCTAAGCAGAAGCAATCACTATCTCTAGGTGTGAAAAAAAGTAAAATACCTCCATGATTTTTACAGTGGAAAAAGATAGTCCTCTGCCCTGTGTTAACTCCCCTTTTATTGGGAGAGGTGATACTTCACAGACTGTCAAGTAAGGCCACAACTAGTGTGGGCAGGAGTGGTCAGGCCACTCACAGCTGAATGGGGGAAGAATGGGGGACTGAATGGGGATTGGGACAGGAAGCAGCATATCATATTTCTAGTCTGGCCCTTTAAGGCCTCTCCTTCTGGAATCTGATGCCACACCTGTGCCTAGGGGCTGTAACCCCTAGAGAGTCATGGGGGGGGGGGCGTTAGGTGAGCAGGTGGTAAACACCCTGTCCTCTCGGGGCTGTAGTCTTAGCTAAGCAGTCTCCTAGAAACAGAAGGCCTAAGTGTCAGGAACAAATCCTCAACCTCTCTAGGATTCCCTCTTGATGGGAAATAGGGGCGCAGAGAAGACCTCAAGTACACAACTCTGTGCTAGTCCCCATCCTGGGACTTCATTATTCTGCCCTCCTTAATGTACCAAGTTGGCTGATGCCAGAAAGCAGCAGCCTCAAGGGCAAGACTTCTACAACCCTCAAGGGACCCAGAAAAGGTCAGGCGAGTGGAGGTGAGGGTGGGGGCACTGCATCAGTGCAGCAGGCTCCTGCTGCTAAGTTTGCCACCAGATCCCTCTCGGGAACTAAGCCCCCCCCCCCATTTGGTCCAACTCCACAGTGAAGACTTGGTACCACCACTTCATCCCGCAGTGGCTGGGGGTGGGGGCAAGGAGAGTGGACAGCTTTATTGAAGGACACTAGGAGCCCTAGGGAGGGGGATTCCCAGGTCCCGCACCCCTCACGCCCACCCCTCGAAAAGCACCAGCCGCTGACACCGCACCTCAGCCTCCTTTACTGTGCCCCTGGACCCCGACAGTGTCCTCCCGCGGTCGTTCACTCCGTCCACCTGCGTAGGCGACGCCATCCGCCGGCGAGGGCTCGTCTGGGCCGCTGGGTCCCGCGCCGGGGTCAGCGCTGCGGGGAGGCGGGGCCGCGGGGCGGGCTGCGGCGGAAGGGCGAGTCGGGCTCCGGGCCGTGGCCCCGCCGCAGCCGCCCGGCCCCCCAGGGCACGCAGCCGCCCAGGCCACGCGCAGAGGCGAGCAGCGCTGGCGGGCGGGCGCGGCGACCGCGACGGGCGCCCTTCTTGAGGCGCGAGCCGTGCGCCGCCAGGTACAGCTCGGCCTGCGCGACGCCGCCGCTCAGACGGCTGAGGCTCTCGGCGCGGTGCGCCAGGCGCAGCTCGGCCGCCAGGAAGACGCGATGCAGCTGCAGCACACGGCTCTCCAGCTCCGACACCAGGCGCCGGCGGCCCTCCACCTCCAGCAGCCGCCGCCGCGCCTCGGCCAGCTCCAGCGCGCGGCCCCCCGCCGCACCCGCGCCTCCAGCCGACCCGGGCAATGCGGCGCCCCCACTAGCGCCCTGGCGCCAGCGCTGCAGCTCCTGACCCTCGGCCGCGCCAGCAGACGCCGGGGCCGCCTGGGACAGCGGCGGGGAATGAGGGGGAGTCGGGGTCAAGGTCGGAGTAGGGGGCGGGGGTTGAGGGGACCCTAGGGGCTCCCGGGGCGGCGGCGGGGGGGACCCCGGTTCTGCCGTCCCTTCCTGGGCCCCTGGGCCGCAGGCGCTGATGCGGCAGCCCGGCATCCCCCGCCCCCCGGCGGCCTACGGCTGTCGGTCTTAGAGAAGGACAGGCGCCTGACTAGAGCTGAGAGAGGCGGCCGCAGTGCCCACGCCAGCGCCGCACTCGCCGTGGGGGCATCTTATAGGACACGGGGCGGAGCGATGGGCAGTATAGCCAATCAGAGACCGGCATGTCCTGAACCCGCCCCTCCTCCCTCGGCCGCGGGAGTTCAGGATGTTCCTGAAACCCTTCAGGTCCCAGGTCTTTCGCCCAACTCAATCCCTATTACGGCATCAGCTCTCCATCCACCTCTTCCCGGATCTGGGATAGGAAGGAAACCATATCTTTCCTGGCCTGCGTCTTACAAGGCCTAGAATATAGCCTGCACGGGGCAGGGGGTCGGGGTGGAAAGGGGATACCTGAAGCCCCCAAGTGGCAGTGAAAGCCTGCACCAGAACTCAGGGGGCCTCAACTCCTTACGTAGTGTTCCCTCCCCTACCTCAAGCCGCCCGTGGCTGAATCGGTTTCTGCTTGGTCTCTTAGGCACAGGGCTATCAAGGATCCCCTCTATCTCCCAGGGACAACTGAGGGGTTGAAGAAGAGGAGAGAGTGGCATCCAGGGAGGATGTGCATCTGGCTCCACACCCGTCAGGCCCTTTGCTTGCAGGACAAGAACCGCCGCATAGCTGCTGAGGTCTCACAAACCTTGGTCTCACACACACACACACACACACACACACACACACAGGAGCCTCAGGCCCCCCCAAAGTTTACCCTTGCCTGTGCATGCTCCTCCCAGCAGGTGTCTCCACATTTTTCATGTGGAAGGGAAAGAGTCTCAGAAGCTGCCACAGTGCCTTTCCCAAGGTCACACTGCTGGCTGGTGGATGAATCTGGACAGATGTACACTAGCTCTACCGTTCATATGTTTGAAGGCTGAGACACCCAGCTGCCCTGTGGTGGAGGGACCCTCCGTACATGGGACTTTTGTCATCCTGGCAAAATGAAAGCATGAGCCCTGTCCACTTTACACGCAGCAGTAGTAGCCCTGCTGGTCCCTTTTCCAGACATTACTAGGATATTGGCTCCACCTCGGTTTCCAGCTGCTTGAAGGTGCCTTCAAATATTGTACAAGCAGACCCCAAAGATGGGAGGTGACTATGTAGGAGGAAACAAGGTATGAAAGGCCAGAAACTGGCTCTGAAACCCACTCAGAAGGACTGCAGCAGACTTTGGGCTCAGGAGGACCAGCAAAAGGGTCACCAGCATGAGTAGTACCCCACCCCGAGAAGAGGAGGCTGCTGAGGGTGCTTGGCAATGAGGAAGAGCCCCCTCCCCCACGCTCTCTGAGTGCTCACTGGTGCCTTTGCATAAGTGATGGGGTCTTGTGGGTGAGACAGCTCTGCTCCTGAGAGGCAGAGAGGCAGGTGGGCAGGCTTCTGAGAGCAGGGAGGGAGGGCAGGGGGGCTGGGCTCCTGAAGAGAGAAGAGGAAGACTCAGAGAGAAGGAAGCAGGGACCAGAAGTAGTGGAGACTCAGCCAGGGAGGCAGAAGGGGCTGTTGGTGGTGACTCTGCAAGGGGTGAGGGCTCAGAGAGGTGAAGAAGAGCCTTCAGTGCAGGTGATGGAGGGGGCTGGTACTGATGGGTGGGTGCAGGGGTCACAGGAGGCTCAGAGGGTCACCTCACATCTTTCTCTGTGCAGAGGCTCTCCCATCGGGGCAATGAAATTGACAGGTGCTCTGCCTGCCTCTGGCAGAGCCCTGCTCCCAGAATGGAGGGGAGCAAGATCGGGAATGACCCTACCCCCACTGTGGGCCAGATCCAGCAAGCCAGACAGATCTGTGTTCAAAAGCCACCATCATGCTCCTTCTGGGTGACTTGGGCACTAATTTCTCTGAATGGGAGAACGTTAGATGCTAAATTCTCTGAGGGGGCTGGAACTGCAGGGGTAGCAAAGAGTGCACTTATCATGCTAAAGACCCTGAGTTCAATCCCCCGTACATTATAATTACTGAATGAATGTTCTCTATCTCTTTATATCCCTTTAGAGTAGGATTAGCAGCCTTTACTTCACGATGAAAAACCAAAGTTATCTCACTTCCCCATTATTCTCTGACAATATTCCCTGTTCTGGTCCTGTATGGCATTCCCCACAAGGTACAGACATATGTGTTTGTTTTAGTTTTGCTCATCACTAGAGTCCTCTAAAACTGGCTCCATAAATCACATAATAAACTTAAAAAAAAAAAAAAAAAAAACTCTGGGGATAAAACGCAGGGCCTTGCACATGCAGAGCTACAGCCCCAAGCCCAACCAACTTGTGTTTTAGTTGAAAAATAATGCAAAGACAGAGCTTGCTAAGAATGGAAATCCCCCTTCTCCATTCATTTACTCATCCATGCTTTGTTTCACTCATTTAACAACTTGATCATCACCACCTCTGCTGGGCTGACTGTGGGAAGTAGAGAAAGCCCAGGTGGCCCCATTTTCGGTGAGTCCAAAGGGCACTTGGACAGGTGATCACAGTGCAGTGAGGTTTCTGTTGGGACTGGGGAAGCACAGAGGAACACGGAAGCCAACTGAAGATGGTATTTAATCATTGTGCCCCCTTCTTTCTGGTGTGGGGATGGAACCCAGAGTCTGAGTCATGCTGAGCAAGCGCTCACCACTAAACTAAATAACTCGGTCCCAGGAAGTAGAATTTAAACTGAGACAAAAGATGAACTAAAGCAAATGATGCAGAGATGGGAAAGGAGAGGAGGAGAATTCTAGGCGGGAGCACCTTATCCAGAGGACTAGAGGTGAGAGGTTTGGCATCTGCCAGCTTTCTTGCCATTTTCCTTAACTGGTTTGAACTCCACACTCCCAGGAGTGGACAGGAGCCACAGCCAACCAACCGACTATCCAGCCTGGCAAACACAGCATTTAGAATGAAAGGACCCTGCCCCCTACACATATAACGAGGATCAAGCCCAAGGCTTTGCACATGGTAGGCAAGCACTCCGATACTGAGCTACATCCTTAGCCTTTTTTTGGGGGGGGGGGCGTAGGATCTCACTATGTATTCCAGGCTGATCTTGAACTCACTATGAAGCTCAGGCTGTCCTCCAACTTGTGGCAGTCCTCCTGCCTCAGCCTCCTGAGTGCTGGGATTAGAGGTATGTACCATTATACCCGGCAACTGTGCACTTTTTAAAAAAATAGTACATTTTTAATGCATGGGTATTTTTGGGTTTTTTTGTTTTGTTTTGTTTTTTGGTTCCAGGAATCAAACTCACAACCTTGCACTTGCCAAGCAGATGTTTATGCCACTGAGCTAAATCCCTGGCCTCAACTTTGCACTTTTAAACTATCATGGGTTGTACGGTCTTTTGATCTTTCTAAAAGTTATACATTTCTTTTATTGAAAAGAAAATAGAGAAAAATACTTTAAAAAGAATAAAGAGAGAGAGAAAAAAACAATAAAGAGATGGTTGGGCATGGTAGTGTGTGCCTATAATCCCAGTACTTGGGAGATTGAGGCTGGAGGATCACCAGGAGTTTGAGGCCACTCTGGGATACACAGTGAGCTCAAGGTCAACTTAAATTGCATGTCTCAAAAGAAAAACAAAATAAGTAAAAGAAGAAGCAAGAGGAACAGGAGGAAGAGGAGGAGGAGGGAAAAGAGGGCTGGGATCCAGGAGACTTGTGTATGGATAGAAGTTCGACCCTTTCCTGGCTCTGTAAGTGCTGAGAAAGGCCTTTGTCTTCTCTGAACTTTAGGATCCTCCTGTGAGACATGGACCTGCCAATGCCTTCAGCATAGACAAGGACATCAACAGATGCAAAGATTTGCTCAAGACTTCACAAGGTGGTTATGACCACCTGATCAAAACTGTGGTCTGAGACTGGGAACTTGGAAGAAACCAGACAGCCTGGGTCAGGCCCTGCAGGCCGTCGGGTCTATACCCCCTGGAAGAGCAGCCAGTGGAAACAACAGAGCCTTTCGGAGTGTGGCTTGGCCCCCGGCAGACCCCCCCAATCAGTGAGATGACAGTGGGGTGAAGCAGGAGATCAAGACTTGGACACCACTCTCATCCCAGCCTAGAAGATTCCTGAGTGCTAAGTCTCAGCTAAGAAATCCAACCCCTCCCTTTCAGTCTCCTCCTGGCAACCTGGCCTGGCGCCCTCTGGGATGCTGTCTCAGTTTAATAATTCAGCAGATGCAGTCAAAGATAGCAGCTCTGAAAATAACCCAGCCAGGCCCCAGCCTCCATTCTCCCTTTTCCCCTTCAGATACCCCAGTCTCCCCCAGCCCCCGCCCCACACAAAGTCTCTGGTTGCTCCCCAGCCTGTCTGCTTTCCAGCCTTTCTCCTTCTGTTCTCCTGCCTCCTCCACTGCTCTTTCTCTCCATTCTCTTAATATTAAGAGCTTTTTTTTTTTTTTTTTTAAACAAGGTCTCGCTATGCAGTTCAGGCTGGCCTTGAGCTCACTTTGTAGCCCAGGCTGGTCTCGAATTTGCAACAATCCTCCTGCCTCAGCCTCCTGAGTGCTGGGATTATAGGTGTGTGTGCCACTACGCCTGACTCATATTAAGAGTTTTGAAAACAATTGGGCCTTAAAGAAATCTTGCCCTAGAAGTCAGTCTAGATTGGGGTTTAATTCCCTGTGTGCCTTAAGTTCTTTCTTCTCTCTGAGCCTCTGTTCCTGCATTTGTAACATGAGGCTTCTGGCCTCCTAAATGACAAGGGAGATGGAGTGGGGGTATTATGTGGACAAGAGACAGAGGAAGCCACTGCAGTGCCAGCATCATCTCAAGCAACAACCCCGCAGCCCGTCCTGCTGCTCCACCAGGAAAGCTCAGGGCTTCGTTTTTAATCTTTCCTGTGATGAAAAATTTGCCCTACTTATCTTTCCCGGAATAAAAGGCTGTGGGTTGCATTCACATTGAAGAGAGCAGGTGCCACATGCTTTAAGGTGCTACATCGTGCTTCTGGCAAGTGGGAATTACGCTCCCTTCCCCGTGAAGCACTGCTCCAAAGATCCCACCTTTAGGGTCTCAGTGTTTCTGGCTGGTTTTATTTGTTGTGTTTTGTTTTTGCAGTGCAGGAGATTGAACCCAAGGCTCATGAGTGCTAGGCAGGTGCTCTGCCACTGAGCTACACCCCCAGCCAGGGCCTCGGTTTTCACATCTCTAGAATGCCAGGTGTTAGGGTTTTGTGTGTGTGTGTGTGTGTGTGTGTGTGTGTGTTTCTCATTGTTGTTTTGTACTGGGAATTGAATCCAAGGTCTTCACAGTGAGCTCTTTCCCTTCCCCCAGCCCTTTTTTGTTTCTTTTGGTACCTGGGATTGAACTCACAACCTCACACTTGCCAGGCAGGCACTTGGGCCGCTGAGCCAAACATCCAGCCCTCATTTTTTATTTAGAAAAGTCACTAAGTCACTAAAGTACCAAGGCTAGCCTTCAATTTGCATTCCTACTGCCTCAGCCTCCCACAGTTCTGGGATTACAGATGGGCACCACTCTCCCTGGCTGGTGGCCAGGTGTCGAGGGGCAAGCACTGAGATAAAAGGGCTGAGATTATGGCTGTGTCTGTGTATTCATTCAACAGCCCAGATCTTGCACTAGTCAGTGGGAAAGATTGCAGGGGCCAGTAACAAAAGAGAGGGAGCTGGGGATACAGCTCAGTGGCACAGTTCCTGCCCAGCAAGTGTGAGCTTATGAGTTCCATGCCAGTCCCGAGGGTTGGGGTGGGGCTGGGAGGAGGCCTTCTCAGAAGTCAAAATAATTAAATCCCAAGAAATGTCAACTGAATGAATAATAAACTGTCTGAGGGTGGAGGGGAATCTGGTAACGTGAATGCTCACTCTGGCAGGTACTGATCCTACGAGGTGCTATTATTACATAGTTTGTTGGGATTTTTCCAAGGGTTTTTTTTTTGAGAGTTTAATTTCTTTTTTTGCTGGTATGTTTTAGATATACATAATGATCACATTCATCGTAGGAAATTTGTGTCTACACATAATATAATTGCTTCTTTCTTTCCGTTTCCTCTCGCCTCTCTTCCCCTCTTTATTTACAAAAGCTTTGTTTCCATTTTTTCCCTTCTATCCTCTTTTCCGTCTTGTCTCTTCCTTCCTTTCCCCCTTCCTCCTGAACATTTGCTTCCCATTTCCTGATACCTGTTATACATTTTGGTCCTAACTTACACTTTTCACTGCTCACACCAGGGAAACTGCAGCACTTGAATGTGACACATCTGGTTTCACATGAGGGCAAACTGACGGGCAGGGTGGTGAGTGGTTAAGATCTTGTGGTTAAGAAGAACTATTGGGGCTGGGGATTTAGCTCAGCAGCATAAGCACCTGCCTTGCAAGCAGGCAGTCCTGAGTTCGATCCCTGGTATGGATAAAAAGGAAAAAGACAAAAAAAAAAAAAAAAAAAAAGGAAGAAGAACTATTAAACCCAGAATTCACCCCCCAGGAATCTACTCCCAGATTGCTTCTGTAAAAGTTTACAGTAAGGAAGCTAGGCTTGGTGAGGCAGGCCTGTAATCCCAGTGTTTGGGAGGCTGAGGCAGAAGAATCACAAGTGTAAGGCCAGCCCGGGCTACACAGTGAGACTTTATCTCAAAAAGCTAAAAAATGAAAAAAAAAAAAAAAAGAGAGAGAGAAGGAAAGTCACCAACAGGAATAAACTAGTGACACGAGAGAAAAATGAGGGCTTCTGTTTTAAACAGAGCCATGAATGGTGAGTAGGTCTCAGACATGTAGAATGGGAGAGATTTCTCAACAGAAAAATAGCAGGTGCAAAGGCCCTGAGACAGCAAAATCAGTATGTTCAGTGTCTGGTGACCTTGCAGGGAAGTGGGAGGATTAAGCTCAGAGATTTAGCCTGAGCCTGAAGACTGTGTTAAGTGAGGATCTTAGAATATTCTCTTTGTGCAGGGAGTCTGTGAAAGGCTTCAATTGGAAATCAGCATGATCTGAATTATTTTTAAATGATCATTCTGTTTGCTGTGTAGAAAATGGGGAAAAAATGGACTGTAAGAGGCAGTAGTTATGAGATTACCTCAGTAATCTGTCTGAGTGCAGGCGGTTGGAGCGGGACAGATGTGGGGTTTATGTGGCAGTCAGTCAGTGAGAGGGCCTGTGCATGGATTAGTGTGGGTACAAGGAGCCCTCTGGAGCTGCCGGTGATGCAGCAGGGTGGACTAGGGTGCCCTGGACTGAGAGGGAGAAGCCCAAGGAACAGCTTCGAAGGGGAAGTCTAGATCAAGAGTTTTTCTCCCTAAGTGATAATTACTTTATTCAATAATAAGGTCTACAGAGGTAGTCTATTACAGGCTTTGTTTTGCTTTATTTTGTTTTGTAGTGCTGTGATCTACCCTTGCACATTCTTAAACATATGCTCTGTCACTGAACTACACCCCGAGCCCCATCTTCCTCTTTTTTTTTTTTTTTTTTTTTTTTTTTAGCGCAAGTAAGAAATATTATAGCTAGTAAAGGAACTGAAGCTTCAGTTTCAAAGATGGAAATCTTTTTTTTTTTTTTTTTTTTTTTTTTTTATCTCTTTGAGACAGGGTCTCGCTCTGCAGTTCAGGCTGGCCTTGAACTCACTTTGTAGCCCAGGTTGGTCTCGAACTCGAAACATTCCTTCTGCCTCAGCCTCCCAAGTGCTAGGATTACAGGCAGAAACCACCACGCCCCACAAAGGTGGAAATCTTATTATTGGGAGTGGTGGCATTAACAGAGCATTCAGATAATATTGTTTATATTGTTATATGCTGAAAATTGAAGGTCCAGCTTATAAAAATCATGTTTATTGTGGATCGGTCTAGTGTGGAAAGGCAAACTCAACCAAAGAAATAATACAAAGAGTAAAAAATGTATTTCTGGCAAAGGTCTACCCACAGGAGTAGATAAACCTTTGGAAAGAATTTTGTGTTGGATACCCAATCAGGCAAAGTATTGGTACTTCTGGAAATCACTGACAGAGAGAGTTAGGCTGGAGATTTAAATCCAGGAAGTGCCCATAATCCTGATACTCAGGAGGCTGAGGCAGGAGGATCATGAGTTTAAAACTAGCCTGGGTTACAGGTAAATTCAGTGAGCTGCCAGTGTATAGACAGTACTTGTAAGACAGGATGAATTGGCTGAGGAGCAGGAACAGAACAGGACATGTGTGTTACCATATGCAGAGGTCAGGACAATGAATGGGACACAGTAAACACTCAGAACAGGAGGGGCTGGCCATAAAGGAGGAGCAGGAACACGCCCAGAAGCACCTTTGTACGTCAGTGGGATTTACTATTGCTACCTGATTCTAAATAACTTCAGTTTCCTTATTCAGAGATTTCCCAGTTCCTGACACTAAATAACTCTAGTTAGTTCAGAAATCCATAAGAAACCAAGAACTGGGCACGGTGGTGCATGTCTGTAATCTGATACATGGGAAACTGAGGCAGGAGGATTCTTGCAAACTTAAAGTCAACCTGAGCTACCTAATGAGTTCAAGGCCAACCTGAATGACATAGAGATGCTGTCTCAAAAAGATGAGAGAGAGAGAGAGAGAGAGAGAGAGAGAGAGAGAGAGAGATTATCAAGGAATTGCTGGTGAGGCTGCAGGGGGAAGGGAGACATTCTTCCTTGTCACCGGAATGTAAACTAGTACAACTGGTATGAAAAACACTATGGAGAGTCCTCAAAAGACTAAAACAAGAAATTCCATTTGTCCCAGCTGGTCCCTGTCTAGGTATCTTCCTGAAAGAATTAAAGTCCTCATATCACGGTGATCTATGCATACCCATATTTATAGCAGCACAATTCACGAGAGCTGAGTCTTAGAAGCAGCCTAGTGTTCATAAACAGGTGAATGAAGAAAGAAAATGTGTCGGGGGGATGTTGGGGATACACCTCAGCGTCATAAGCTCCTCCCTGGCAAGCACAGGGTTCTGAGTTCGGTTCCCAGTGTCAGAAAAGAAAAAAGAAACTATGTATTTGTGCGCGACAGAGTACTACGCTGCCATAAACTTGAGTCACTGTAGGACAATAGATGCCCTTGAGACATAATATTAAATGAAATGGATCTGACACCCAAGCTTAAATATTACGTGGTCTGTTTTATACAAGAAACCCAAAATATAAAGAACAAACTAAAAAATAGGTAATAGGAAAAAAGAGAGACGGAAGAAAATGGGAGGGAGGGTATGGAAAAAAATGTAGCCCGGAGAGAAGGGTGCAAGGGGGGAAGTAAAAGGGGTTAAGATGTATTATGCACAGGTACCGACCCCTCGGGAGGCATGTGGTTATGATGTACTGCAAACAGGGGGTAATAAAAACAATTTTTTTTTAAAATCAAGAGTAGCTGACTCTCTAGCAAGTCAATTCCTTATGGGAGCCTTTAGTAAGCACTCACTGTGTGCCAGCTACCTGCTGTCCTGCTGTGAGTGATCAGCCCAAGGAGGCGAGGACACCGTGGAGAACCAGCACAAACATGAGTAACCTGGTTGTGCCACACACTCTGGACAAAGGGAACAGGGTAGTGCAGGGAACAGCAAAGGGGACCTATGCCAGATAGAAGTCCAGGGGCATGGAGTGAGTGGCTGGGTTCCTACCTTCCCGCCGACTATTTATCTTACTTTTGATAACAGTATCCCCGCCGACTATTTATCTTACTTTTGATAACAGTATCAGACAAGAGGTGGCAGTGCACACTTGTAATCCCAGCACTTGGCGGGCTGATAGAGGAGGATCGCTGTGACTACTGTAGACAGCAAAGTTAGGGAGAAATACAATAGGCGGGCAGTCAGGACTGGGGTCTTGAGGGAGTCAGTGCAGAAAATGAAAATGCATTTGAATGTGGCTGGAGGTGCATCTGAAGATTAAAGTCACAGTGGCTACATTTACATGCTTCCCTAAGGGAAAAACAGATTTTTTTTTTTTTATCAGTACAGTACGACCGCCTGTTTGCAAGGCAGGTGCTTATGCCGCTGAGCTAAATCCCCAGCCCCAAAAAACAGAGATTATTGGTATCACCCTTTTGAGATTTTCCATTATCTCGTTAGGGATAGGTCATCCTCTCCTACCCACTAAGACTAAGACTAAAACCAGTAAGATTAAAACTACTAAAACTAGTCTTAAGACTAAGACTACAGTTTATCAACCAAGGTTAATGAAGTCACCGATAAGCCCTTGCTATCATTGGATCAATCATTATCTAAGCAACTATACTTGCAATCTTATTGGTTAATCATAATTTTGACCTAAATTGTACCCACTACATGATTTTGCTCTATAAAACTTCCTTTGAGAAGTGAGTTAGTTGGCAACCAATCAAGGCCTCTCCTATTTCTCGGGAGCTATTCCTATTCCCATTCCTTTTCCCAAGTAAATTTTCCTACTCTTAAGCTCTGTTGTCCCTTAGAATTCATCCTTTGACTTTGGAGAGCACAAACTCGACTTATCTGACGTCTAAGCATTTCTTCTAGATCATCATGGAGGTTCCACTAAGATACTTAGAAGGAGGTAAGAGCTTGCTTTTGTTTCATGGCATCCTTAAAATATTTTGACTGGATTCTGGATTGTGACTCCCTTAGGTAATCAAAATTGTCATCCTTGAATTTTATGCCTTGCTTTAGCCTTGTCTGTTTTGTGCATCATTCTCTGTTAAAATGATGATAATTTAAATTGAAAACATGAGAAGGTTATGATGCTTCCTTAATGGGACATTTTATTCCCATTTTGTTTGTTGCATTGTGTTCCTTATTTGACCCAACTTGTGGTTTGTTATGGCAAATAGCGCTAAGAAAAGTAGTGTTAGAGCGCCCCCTAGGGGACTTTCATGTGAAATGCTGTAAAATGGCCTGTTTATGAAATCTAGTTCATATTTAGAAAACACGCATGTCTATTAATAAATCATGGAAGCCAGTATGAATGGCGCACACCTGTAATCCAAGAACTGGGGAGACTGAGACTGTAGGATCGTTGCAGGTTCAAGACTGGGCTACAAAATGAACTCAAGGCCAACCTGAACTGTATAGCAATACCCTGTGTCAAAAAGACAAAAATTTTAAAATAAATCACGGAACCCCTTCCACCAGATAAGATGATAGGTCAGTGGCTGTTCTTAAGACTTGGGAGACAGGCTTCAGTGAGAGAAACTGGCCTGGTCTTCTCTACACACAAGAGAAAATATCAAGCCTGTTTTGCCTCAGTTTCCTTTTCAGTCTGACCTTCTGCTAGTGAGGAGACAAACTTTTCTGATCTTTCCCTGCCCTTTATAGTTTTATTTCTGTAGGGTTAGAGAGGAAGAAGAACACTAAACTGTAACATTCCTTCCTACCCAACAACTAATAACTTTAAGTCCACAGAAGATGAATGTTTGTTAATGCCAAAGGCAGGGAAGTCATTTTAGACGCGGCATACCCACTCCGTGGATCAGATGAGACACCAGGATTTTGCCCATCCAGGAACACACATAAAAGTCATGTCTTGGCTTAGTGTTCTGGGCAACAGTCTTCCTTGGGTGTCTGAACCTGAGAGCCTGTGTGTGGAAAGAACTGACTTCTGAGTGAAACCAGAGCAGTTATTTCCCCAAGCACAATACTCAAGGGAGCAAAACACATTTAGCCTAAGGAAGAATCTTCAACCTTCTCTCTCCCGTCCTAGATCTGGTTCTTGTCATTTATGTGCATAGGTCAAGAAAATACTTTTGTAATAACTTGCAGACTTTGAACATCTTTACTGTAAACTTATACAAAGATGTGTAATGATTTTTTTTTTTTTGAGACAGGGTCTCTCTATGCAGTTCAGGCTGGCCTTGAGCTCACTTTGTAGTCCAGGCTAGTCTCGAACTCGCAAGGATCCTCCTGCCTCAGCCTCCCGAGTGCTGGGATTACAGGCATGAGCCACCACGCCTGGCTTTTGATTTTGATTTTAAACAGATGTAATTTTTATCTGTCCTGGATAGAACTTTAACGAACAGGGGTCACTCCGCCTGCTACTTAAATGCTTTTAGCGCAGCAGCCGCTCTTAAAACAGAGGATAGGTTTACCCAGCACCTTCTGGTAAATCCCCATTGAAACCAATGGAATGTTGACCAGACAGAAAGCTGGATTCCCTTCCAGAGACAGACCTCTGGTTGTGTGGAACAACTGAGAGGACAACCGAGGAGTCTTGGCCAAGGCCACTCTCTGGTGGGTACCCAGAGGTTCCTCAGTGGAGGCTGAGTCCCGACAGCCTGACTGAGGAGCCAGCAGAAAAATCTGCACTTATCTATTGTACTTTTCTCTCACTGCTGGTAAGTTAGAAATTTCCCCAATGTTTTCTCCAACTCCCTGGGAGTTAACTTTGGAACCACCTTGTTGTTACCAGCTTGCAGCAACTGTTTGCCTTTCATGGGAGGAAACCAGCCATCATGGGGAATGATTTACATTTGTGCCTTGCGTATGCTAATTAGGAGTAAAAAAGAGATTTGAGTCAGCCTTTCTCCTGTCTTTCTTTCTCTCTTCTTTCCTGTATGCATAGAAGACTAACATATGTGCCTTTACTAATATGTGAATTGTGATTGCTGGGTAATGGATATAAATCTAACCTAGGAGCTTCATAGATGTAAAAATTGCAAAATGGACTTTTAAAAATAGTGTAGCCTTGTCTTGCTGCTAGAAAAAAGTTGCCTAAGTGATTACATAGATAACAGGAATGTCTTAGAGACTTCTTCACCCTAGGTCCTGAGGCAGAATTTTTCTCTGAGTCATTTTTATCTGTTTATCTCTAGAGGTGATCTGCACTGCAGGCTGAGAAGTGCTATGGCTACCTCCAACTCACTTTATGATATTTGCTTTCTCTTTCAAAAAAAACTAGACAACTGTGGTTTGGTGCTAAGGAATGCTTCCTTCTTTAACATAGATGTTACAATTGAGATCAATTATAGAATGCTTATAAAAAATACCTATAGGAGTAAGTACATGAGTTCCTTGAAAAGATAAAATTATGCACCAGTACCAGGGTGGATAGGCTGGTCAAACTTCTATCTTTGGTCTCTCTCCAGATGGTATCCATTTGCCCTGGAGTGGAATCTACTTAAGGGATTCCTGGAGGGTATAAGAAATTAATGGGGTGCTGATCATTTCTTTTTGCATTTTGCTGGGCAGCTCAGTGTCAAAATCTTTTACTCCTTTGAAAAGTATTCTGAAATACTGGTGGAAGTTCGACTCTCACATATTGAAAAAGAATAGTTTACTATTTTTCTGCCAGACTTGACTATGCAGTAAGACCCCATATTTATCTAAAAATAAATAAATGGATAAAATTAAAGCAATAAAATATTATATGTGGCTTTTGATCTCAAGTTTTCCTCTATAAAAACTATGTAACTGTTATCTGTTCACATTCTATAAGGATTTAACTACTAAAATCATAGTTGGGAAGCAATAACAGCCCTCTGGCTGTCCTCTACATTTCAAAGTACTTGATATCCAGGTAAATTATAATAGTTGAGCTCACTGCTGCCACTGCAGTACTAAAATCACTGATCTTCTCTTCTGGGTATTCAACAACGAAAGTTTAGAGACCAGAACTAGAAAGGTAACTGGGCTAAGACAGCCAATATTTTGGTCAACAAGGAACCAGGACATGAGGGAACATTTTTTATAGGATTGTGCAACTTTGTTGAGTCACCCCACCTCGTGAGCAGAGAGACTGCTGGACCCTAGAGAACAAGAATCAGTAAGTGGGTTTTCTGTTCCACCCAGCCATGGATGTAGTGCTCTCTGTGATCCTATCTCTCCTCTCCTCTCTGCTCATGCAGGTTGCTCAGCTACTGTGGCATGTTAGAGGCAGCAGTGCCTGCAGAGTAACCCAGTGACTTAAAGCTTGGCACTTTTCACAGCATCCAGCAACAGTGTTGTTGTAACCAACAAAGACATCTTCGAATTAACATTCCTTGATTTCAGCAAAGCCCCACAATATGGCTGAGATGAGCTTCCTCAGCAGTGAGGTACTGGTGAGGGACTTGATGTCTCCCTTTGACCAGTTGGGTTTGGGGGTTGAGGAAAGTCTAGGTCTTTTAGCTGACTACCTAGAGGTGATCAGGCACTTAAAACCTCATGGCTTCTCCAGCCACAAGGCTAAGGCAGGTCCCTCTAACTGGCTGGTCATGTAGATGAATTGCCTCAGACACTGGCAGGGAAGCCTTCTCTGAGACAGATTGGAAGCTGAAGAATATGGACCTGAAGAGGATTGATTTTGGTGCCCTGCTGAACATAGATGACCTGGAAACATGCCAGATGAGCTCTTGGCCATGCTGAATGACACATGTGATTTCTTTGCCCCCCTAATCCAGGAGATTAATAAGGAACCCTCCCCTCTCAAGCAGTGAGCACAATTGTCCATCTTGCAGAAAGTTTAACAAAAACTGAGCAGGTTAGCCTTTTCACCTTCTTGCAACCTCTTCCCCTTTTCTGGGGCGTCCATCTTCCACCCCAGACGATCCCTTTAGCTTAGAGCTACGCAGTGCAGTGAATAGCTCTGAAAGAGATAAGAAATCCAGCCCTACTTCTATTATTACCTTGATTCATCAGTGTGTAAAGGAGGAGGATACCTTCTCAGATAGTGCTAGTGTCGTCTGTATGAACCCTGAGCTCTACTCTGATTCTCCCTAGCACATCTCTGCTACCTCCAAGGGCTCTCCAAATAGGAGCCCACCATCCTGGGGGCCCCTGTGGCTCTACCCATCCTGAACCCTATGGTTCCCCTGAAGAGAAGACGGTGGCAGCCAAAGTTAAAGGTGAAAAGCTGGATAAGAAAGTGGAAACATGGAGCAAAACAGGACAGCAGCCACCAAGTATCACCAGAAGTGGGCAGAGCAAGAGGCCCTCACTGGTGAGAGTAAAGAGCTAGAAAAGAAAAATGAGGTTCTTGGGGCTGGGGATTTAGCTCAGCGGCATAAGCGCCTGCCTTGCAAGCAGGCAGTCGTGAGTTCGATCCCTGGTACCGATAAAAACAAAAAAGACAAAAAAAAAAAAAAAAAAAATGGGGTTCTGAAAAGGAAGGCAGACTCTCTGGCCAGGTAAATTCAATATCTGAAAGATTTGATGATTTGATGAATGGGAACTAATTAGTTAAAACCCAGTTCCTAACTTCAGGAAAAGGGGATTTTGCAGAGTTAAAAATAAAACCAAACCATTCCCTGAATCTCAAAAAAAAAAAAAAAAAAAATGGGGGGAGGGAGGATTCCACCTTGGCACCCGTGTCAGCTGCCACCAATGCCTATAGTTTTAGTTCCTGCTCCCAACTTGTCTGCTACCAGCCAATTGAACTGGCTTCCAGCTAGCCATTGCCTGCATTCAGCCACACATCTTCCCCTTGAGACACGCCTGTCCTGGCCAGATGGCATCATCTAACACCCACCCAAGGTGACTGTCTTTTTCATTTTTTATCGGTACCAGGGATCGAACTCACGACTGCCTGCTTGCAAGGCAGGCGCTTATGCAGCTGAGCTAAACCCCCAGCCCCCGAGGTGACTGTCAATAATTCTGAATTCCACATTTTGACTGAGGAAAAATTAGATTGTCAGCCTTGACAGATGAGTTGCATCCTATCAGGCCTCAATAGACAGGACAGATCGAGCTCTATCAAATCAGGCCGCTGAGAGCCCATGGTGATTGCAAAAGTCAGGGACAAACCTGTGACTTTTCTGCTAGACAATGGAACAGAAACTCTGCCTTCAAAATTCCCTCTGTCAAAAAGTTACATCACTAGGGCAACTGGAACTCCTGCTTACGTTCCCTTCTGCCAGGCACAGTGTTGCAGCTTGGGAGGAAATCACACCGATCCAGCCAGCCGTGCTCTCATTTGACCTTGTGCTTTTCAACTTTCTCTCAAGAGAAAGACGATGCCGGCATCAGCCTGAGACAGATAACCACAATCCTGAAGTTCTGAAAACTCTCCTCCCAGGGGTATGAACTAAACACTCACCTTCAGGCCTGACCGTCAACCATGCCATTTCACTGCAACCCCTCCACCCTGAAATTGCTGTCAGTTGTCACAGGAAGCACAAACAGGCATTCAGTCACACATCAGTCTGCTAGACTGTTACTCATCTTGAGCAAGATCTCCAAGCTGCCAACGCTGCCACGATTGCCTTCTCTATACATTGCCTCAGTCTCCTGCCAAGCATACCCTGCTGGTACATCTGCCTGAAGCTTCTGCCTTCTGTTAGTTCCTGTCAGTCAACCCCTATTTGCGTTTAAATGGAAAGACCCTAGTTTTGGATTCAAAAGCCATCTTATCTGGACTTGACCTCCCAAAGGTTCAGAAACTTGTTTCTTTTTTGAAAAAAACACTTCTAATTAATGACACTCAAGCAGCCTTTGGGAAAGACACAGAAGCTCTTTTACAGTATTTGACAAAAACTGGTTACAAGAAAAAAAAAAAAACTTTGAGCTGGGCATGGTGGCACATGCCTGTAATCCCAGACTCTGCAGGCAGAAGCAGGAGGATCACAGCAAGTTCAAGACCAGCCTGGGCCACAAGGTGAGCTGAGGCTAGCCTGACCTGCATAGTGAGACCCTGTCTCAAAAAGACAAAGACACACACACACAACTCTGCAGCCTGGATCCTTGAGTTCTCAAAGGAACAATGCTGTCAGCTCCTGGGAGTGCCCAGTGGTCTACCTGTGCAAATACTTGGATCCAATTCCTAAGGATCCAATTGCTACCTCACCTTTTACCTTTACACTCTAATAGTCACTGTCCTTCTGATCAAGAAAGCTAACAAGCTCACCTTGGGCTGAGATCTAGCTGTCCTTTATTGCATCTAAAACTGGACTCCCTGACAGATGCTGTGAGTGCACTATTTACAAGTGGAGGTAGCTCTGTTAGGATAGGCTGGATATGCTGTGGTTACCTGGGACAGATATTTTGACCAAAGGTCTCCAGCTACTGCTTCCTGCTGCTGATTGGAAACCTGCCACCAATGATGCAGAGCCAGACCTGCTCCACTATTTGTTCTGCAAGCTCACAGAGCTGGCACCTATACCCCTACAACCAGCTCAGGCTTCAGTGTCTGTGTTATTGGCCCTGACCTCACGCACACACATATTACCCAGGTGCCTATTAACTGCCTCTACAAGTTTCAGAAATCCAGCCTTAGATCCACCGAAAAATTTACCTGGACAGCTCCTCCTGGGTTCCCTCTGATGAGGCAGCACAGAAAGCCCTACTCCTGTCACTCTGGATGCTGACAGGTTGACACACAACTGAAGCTTGAGGACAGTGTTCATGGGATTCCAAGTGCGATTGTTTACCCCTGTTCTCTCCCATATGGACTTGCCAGCTTGGATCTTGCTCCCTATCCTCTTCCTGGCAGTAACTTTTGCCTTGGCCTTGTGGGCAGTTGCCCTGGAGAGATGAGAAACAACCAGTAAAGCTCTTTTTCTTACTCTTTATATGGTTTTGTTAGTTGGACTTGTTATTTTAAACTATCTTCCTCATCTAAAAAGCCTAGGGATATCAGTTATAACTAGAAAATTTTTGTTGTACTATGCATTTAATGTTGGGGTCTGAATGCTTGCCCTGTTTAATTTAAATAAGCAAGTACTCACTTGGTTTCAGAACAAATCAACAACGTGTTTTCAAATGGCCCTAAGAGCTGCCTTTCTTATGCAACTTTACATAACAGGAACAGCAACAGCACTAAAAATGATTTTTCTGCAAAACAACAAGAGGGGAAAACTGTATGAGAGAAATTGTTCTTCTCAAAACTTTGTTCTTTTGAAGCTGCCTAGCTCTGTCATTGTTTCATGGCTTTGTAATTGCTTTTTTAACCCCTGTAACTGCAGGAAGGTAACCAAACATGCAAGATGTCTGATTAGAAATGATGATCATTAATCTAGCCTTGAAACCTGTGATCTCACTCTGCCAACTAATCAGAAAAACTTCCAGGCTGTTCTGTCTTGCCTTTGTATCTCTGCTTGTGCATCATATAAATGCCCTAGATCACCAGAGATTGGAGCCTGATATTTTGAGAATGATCTCAGTGTCCATCAATGTAAAATAAATCTGCCTCCACATTCTGGGTGTCATTTCAGTGTTTCTGTTTGCTACAGTCTGTAATACACAGATGAAACCAATGACAAAGGCACCAGAATCCTTTTATCAGGGTCCACTAAACCAACCCTGTAAAGGGAATTCATAACCGCTAACCTGCAACATGACTTCTAGCCAAAACCCATTAGGTTAGCTCTCTGGAGGAGGCCCCTGACTGTGGTTTCCCCCACAACAGCCCTTCTCAGTCAAAGCAGCTAGAAGGAAACTATGCCCCTCTTAATCTCTTCAGAGGGAGGGATATCACAGATAATTTAGGTAGGAATATAGTAGGCAGGCAGATGAGCCCTGAAGGGAGTCAATGCAAAAGATAAGAATGCATTAGAACTGTGGCTGGAGGTGTATTTGAAGATTAAAGTCAATATGGAGAGATTTGCATGTTTCCCTAAGGGATAAAGGGAAGGCTGAGATTATTAGTATCACCCTTTTGAGATTTCTCATCGTCTTTTTAGGGATGGGTGATGATGCTCTCCTATCTGCTAAAACTAAGACTACTAAAATTAAGACTAACGACAAGACTAAGACTACAAATTACTGGCCAAGGTTAATGATATCAACCAGATGCCATTGCTACCACTAGATTAATACTACCTGACTATACTTGCAGTCTTAATCGTTTATGGTTTGCACTATAAAACTTCCTTTGAGAATTGAGCTCATTGGTAACCTGTTCAGAACCCCTCCAGTCTCTCAGGAGCTCTTCCTGTCCCCATTTCTTTCCCCTAATAAATGGTCCTACTCTTAAGCTTCGTTGTACCTTGGAATTTAGTCTTTGATTTTGAGGAACATGAACTCTATCTGACACCTAGTATTTCTCCCATATCAGAGTCAAGGCCAGCCTGTATGCCATAGTGAGTTCGAGACTAAAAGTACATAGGGAAATTTTGTCTAAAAAATAAACAAACAAGGGGCCAGGGATATACTTCAGTGACACTGCACCTACCTGGCAAACACAAGGTCGTGAGTTCAATTCCCAGTACCAGAACAAAACAAAATAAACAATTGTAGCATTGTCTTTTTTTGTTATTTTCAGTACTGAGTATTGGACCCAGGCAGGATCTTTGCACTGAGATAGATCTCCAACACTTTAATTTTTATTTTTTGTTTTTTACTTTTCGTTTTCAGACAAGATCTGGCAAGTCACTAACTTGCCCATGCTGGGCTCAAACCTGTGACCCTCCAGGGGTGGGTACTATGGACAGCTAATTCAGGTGGAAATATTATGGCAGTCAGAAAAGGTTAGGCCCTAAAGGATTCAGCGCAGATGGTAAGCGCACTAACCGTGGCTGGAGGCACATCTGTTGAAGGCCAGGCCTCAAGGTAACGTTAGAATGACCACACCTACTTGGCTCCCCTAAGGATAAACAATGATGACAGATATTCTAAATAGGCACCAGTCAACTGGGTGGGTGAACAGGACCTCCTGACCCAACCCTTCCAGTAAAGGTCCTTGTTCTTCCCATGTACATTGCTATGTGACTTGCTTCCCCACTGGCTCACCATTACCTATGCAACTATACCTGTAATCTTATTGGTTGATCATAGTGTTGTACCATGTTGCACTCAACTCCCTTTAAGAAGTGGGTTCATGGGCAACCCAATTTCCTGGTCCCCTCCTATTCCTCTCAGCCAGGAGCTGTCTCTCCCCCCATAAATTTCCTCCTATTAACCTCTGTTGTTCCTGAGAATTCATTATTCGACTTTGGGGAGCACAAACTTGGCACATAAGACATCTAGCAGGTTGAGAGAAATAATACTTCCCTTGTATCATTTGGAGGTCCTATTTCATGGACACCATGCCTAACTCAGTGTCTTTTGTTTGTCTGTTTGGCTTTGGTTTTTTGAGACAGGGTCTCACCTCAAAGTTCAGGCTGGTCTTAAACTCACTGTGTAGTGCAGGCTGGCCTGAAACTCATGATGATCCTCCTGCCTCGGCCTCCCAAGTGCTGGGATCACCAGTGCGTAACACCATGCCCAGCTCCTGTCATTTACAATTGAACAGATTTTGTTGATGAAGAAGGCCTAACAATTGCAAAAGAGTCCCGCTAGGAAGTGATAGGCAGAGCACTCTAGGTGGAAGAAACAAGTAAGTACAGAATCTGTAGAAATGAGTCTGATACATCTGGGAACATGAAGGTAGCAAGTGAGGTAGAAACACATACAGCTGTGGCAAGGGGATGAAGTGGAGCAGAACCAGAGCAAACAGACCCCCTTCCAGCAAAACAGCAAAAAGGAGGTGGAAAAATCACTCACTATATCTAATAATTTTTAAATTAATGGATAAGCTGGGTGTGGTGGCACACACCCGCACCCCCAGAACTCAGGTTGCTGAGGTGGGAGGATCACCTCAAATCTGAGGCCATCTTGGGTGACATACTGAACTTAAAGCCAGCCAAAACTACAGAGCAAGACCTTGTCTCAAAAAACCAAAACCACAAGGCAGGAGGCATCCCCAACTTGAAGTTACACTATAAAGTTACTGTGATAAAAATAGCATGGCAATGGGAAAAAAACAGACCCCGTGGAACAGATTAGAAAATGCAAAAACAACTCCGGTCACATTCAGTCACCTTATCTTTGACAAAGGTACAAAACACATTCACTGGAAGAAAGATAGCCTCTTTAATAAATGGTGCTGGGAAAACTGGCTCTGCATATGCCAAAGATTAAAATTGGACCCATATCCTTCACCACGCACTAA
The DNA here is from genome assembly GCF_034190915.1 of Cavia porcellus. Taxonomy (NCBI): domain Eukaryota; kingdom Metazoa; phylum Chordata; class Mammalia; order Rodentia; family Caviidae; genus Cavia; species Cavia porcellus. The sequence continues at coordinate 20,495,155 of NW_026947508.1, read as the reverse complement.
ACTAAATTTGAAATGGATCAAAGATCTAAATATTAAAACAGAAACATTAAATCTGCTGGAAGATAGAATAGGTAAAACTCTTGAAGACATTGGTGTAGGCAAAGATTTTATGAATAAAACCCCAGTCATACAGAAACTATCACAGAGAATCAACAACTAGGACCTTATTTTATTAAAAAGGTTTTGCACAGCAAGAGAAACCACCAACAGAGTAAAGAGAAAACCCACAATGTGGGAGAAAATGTTTGCCAGCTGTTCCTCAGACAAAGGATTACTATCGAGAACATATAAAGAATCAAAAACATCAGACCCCCCCTAGATTTAAAGACTCATTTAAAAAATGGGCCTCTGAGATGATACACACTTCTCAGGTGAAGAAATACAAACAGCAAATAAATATGTGAAAAAATGTTCAACATCATTTGAGAGATGCAAATTAAAACAACACTGAGATTCCATTGCACCCCTGGAAAGAATGGCTATTATCAAGAAATCAATCAACAAAAAATACTGGCAAGGGCGAAAGGAACCTTCTCCACTGTTGGTGAGAGTGTAGACTGGTGCAACCACTATGGAAATCAATGTATAGATTCCTCAAAAAACTAAAACTAGCAGTTCCGTTTAACCCAGTTATTTCTCTTTTTGGTATCTTCCCAAAAGAATTAAAAGCATCGTATTACAGCAACATACGCACACTCATGTTTATAGTGGCACAGTTTGTAATAGCTAAGTCCCAGAAACAATCCAACGTCCATCAACTGGTATGGATAAAGAAGATGTGTGTTTTTTATACAATGAAGTACTACTTTGCCATAAAGAAGGATATTCTCGAAACATTTCTAGGAAAATGGATGCACCTTGAATCCATATACTTACGTGAAATAAATTTGACACACGTGTAATTACCACATTGTTTTTCTGGTGCAAGAAACTGAAAGTGTAAATAAGGACCAAAATGTACATAGTTTTTGTGAAATAGAAAGAAAATGTTCAAATATGGAAAGAAAGAAGTAAGGGGGGAGGAAAGAAGGGAAAAGTTAAAAAAAGGAAAAAAGAAAGAAAACACGGAAAGCTTTGAAAATGGGGAGGGGAGGTGGGGTTGAAGGGAGAGTAAGTGAATGGGGAAAAATCTATCATGTACAGGCACAAATTCTCTATGATGAATGTGATCATTACGTATGTCTAAAATGTACCAATAAAATCTAATTAGAAAAAAATAATAAATGAATTATAACATTATCTTTTATAAGGCATAGATGAGCTGATTAGAAAGTAAAGGAAATATGGACTGGGGCATTACTCAGTGATAAAAGCACTCGTCTAATATGTGTGAAATTGTGAGGTCCATGACCAGTTCTGCAAAAAACAATTAAAAAGTCCTGGGAACCTGGCATGTGGCATAAGCCTGTAATTCCAGCACTCCAGAGGCTGAGGCAGGAGGATCACTGTGAGTCTGAGGCCAGCCTGGGCTCCGTAGTGAAACCTTGTCTAAAAAAAAAAAAAGCAGCATAATTTGTAATAGTTAAATCTTGGAAACAACCAAGATGCCCATCAATTGCAGAGTGGATGAAAAAGATGTGGTAGTTTTATATGATGGAATACTACTCAGCTATAAAAAGGATGATCTTGAGGCCTTCATAGGCAAATGGAGACAACTTGAGGCTATCCTCATTAGTGAAATAAATAAAAATCATATTTATAAATATCACATTGTGTCTCTAGTGTAAAAAGTAATAAGAAATGTAGGAGTAATAATACCCAAAATGTATAATTGCGATTGTAAAAAAGAGGAAAAGAAAGTGCTCTAGGGCCAGGGATTTAGCTCAGTGGCATAAGCGCCTGCCTTGCAAGCACAAGTTCGTGAGTTCGATCCCTGGTACAAAAAAAAAAAAAAACAAGTGCTCTAAAGGGTATAACTGCATGTATGTTTAAGTGTGTAGAATTGCTAACCATATTACTAGTTTTTTGTGGATCTTTGAACAGAATTGTTTGCAGTCTCGCTGTTTAAATGTCCACTTTGTATGCTTTACTTTTGTAACTTGAACAGCTATTTCTAAGAGAACAGTATGTAATTTATCAACTAGTGATTTCTTACTGTTTATTTTTTGAAACTATGTATTATTTCTGTTTTGTTCTTTTTCTTTAAATAGATAGATAGGGGCTGGGGATTTAACTCAGCGGCATAAGCACCTGCCTTGCAAGCACATGGTCATGAGTTCGATCCCTGGTACTGATAAAAAAAAATAATAATAGATAGATACATGTTCCACTAAGGTAGTGATGCATGCTTGTATGTTCATTACAGTTTTGCTATTTAAGTGATACCCATATTTTATATACATATGTGTATATATAACATATATGTGCATAGATGCATGTATATATACATGTATAGATAGTCTTCTACATAAATATGAGACATTTGATAGTAAACATTTCTAAATTTTTATCAGCATATGCTTGCAGTACACAATCATTACATTCATTGTGGGGAGTTGGTATCACAGTAAAAGTTCTAAAATACCACCAGGCATGGTGGTACACACCTCTAACACCAGCGACTCTGGAGGCTGAGCCAGGAGGATCGGACCCTCCAGCGTGGCACTAAGCGTCTCACCGTGTTAGGCCTCTGGGTGTGGACTGCCTTACAATGTCCCTCGGGCTCCCCATGGTCACAACTCTAACTCTGCAGGGCAAGGTCTGGAGGAGGAGCACAGTGAGACTTCTCAGCTTTTCTACCTTGATCACCACCCCTACGCCCACCCCACCCTAGCACCGGACCTCCCTCTCTGTTTATTCCATTTAAAATTCTAGAACATTCAGCCAGGCAAAGTAGTGCATGCTTGTAATCTGAGCACTGGGAATGCTGAAGCATGAGGATCACTCTAAGTTTGAGGCCAGCCTGGGCTACATAGTAAGAACTTGCCTCAAAAAAAAAAAAAAAAAATGAAAGAAAGAGAGAGAGAGAGAAAAAGAAGGAAGGAAGGAAAGAAGGAAGAGGAAAAAAGAAAGCCAGGCGTGGTGGCACATACCTGTAATCCCAGCACTTGGGAGACCGAGGCAGGAGGATCGCTGCAAGTTTGCGGCCACCCTGGGCTACAGAGTGAATTCAAGGCCAGCCTGGACTACATAGCAAGACCTGTCTCAAAAACACAAACAGCAAAACAAAACAAAATATCTAGGTATTTAGCTATCTCCAGGAAATTTTATCTGAGGAAAGAGGGATTTGGAAGGCAAAACTGGAACTGATTATGAAAGCTTGCTTGCTGGTTTGCTTGCTTTTCTGTATTACTGACAAACTCAGGGAACACTGAGCTCGTCTCCAGCCCTCTGTACTTTTCCTCTGCTTCCTCCTCCTTGTCCTCCTTCATCTTCTTCTTTTTTCTTCTTCAAACTAGGTCTCACTAAACTACCCAGGCTCAGCCTCCCGAGTAGCTAGGATCATAGACATGTGTCATCACTCCTTTCCAGAAGAGAACTTTTGAGGGAGAGCCCTACATTCTTCTGAGTTCTGAGGCCAAGGCCCAGGATCTAGTTTCTGGGGTATCCAAGGGAACCACTGCGGAAACTCAGGCTCTGGACCAGAATAAACTTTGGCTCAGCTCTGGATTCTGTCACTTAGCTATGTGACTTGGACAAGTGGTTTAAATGTCTGAACTTCTGTTTTTTGAGCTATAAAATGGGGGTTTGGACCTACTCACTGAGTTACTTCGAGGATTAAGTATAATAAGACACATCATATGCCTAATCCATCATGGGAAATGATGATCAATAGCAGTAATTTGTTCTCCTGTTTATTGTAAATTTGTTCTTCTGTTTATTCTCCTGTTTATTCTGAGTGATTTTGCCTTTGAGTGTCCTGGCCTGGGAATGGCTGGAGTGAAGAGAAAGAAGGGGTTAATATAAAATAGCTAGTGTTCTAAAGCACTGGCTGGGTGGTGTGCCGTCTCTGCTGTAATCACCACACAGAGCTATGCTAGTCTTCCTCCCTCAGGGATGCTGGTCGTGCTGGTGCATGCCTATAATCCCAGCATTCAGGAGGCTTAGGCAGCTCTATCACCATGAGTTCAAGACCAGCCTAAAGTACATACTGAGCCCATGCCCTCCACCCATAAAAAGACCCTCAGGGATGCCGAGCCCTCAAATAGTACTGAAACCTCACTTCAACAGTAAAAGTTACATAAATGTGATTTCTCTCAAAATATCTCACTGTGTGAGAAATGAGGCTGTAAACCAGGGGCAGAACACTTGCCTATGAACAATGCATGAGGCTTTGAGTTCAAGGCCTAGTACTTTTTAAAAAATCTTATTATATTGTAAATCCTAGCAACTTCAGTGTGTGACTTTTTTCTTCTCTTTAAGACAAGAATTTTCACATTTTCGCTTAACAGAAGCACTTATGATCCAGGTATAATGGCACAAAACTGTAAGCCCAGCACTCAGGAAGCTGAAGCAGGAGAATCACTGCAAGTTCAAGGCCAGCTTGAACTCCATAGTGAAACCCTGTCTCAAAATAATAATAATAATAATAATAATAATAACTTATGGCTCATCTTTGGTGTATTCAAATTGTCAACATGACTACCTATTCCCTTTGGGGCTATTATTAAGTAAAATAAAGGTTATTTGACCACAAGTTCCTTGATAGTAGGACAATGGACCTAAGAATCACGGTGTCTACCAAATGGCTAGTAGGCAGGCAGTGTATCCAGCCTGGATACGCAGGACAAAGGGAGTCTCACCCTGACATCCTGCTGTTTCCTGTGCGTGTACCAGGGATCGAACTCATGACGTCACACTTGCCAGGAAAGTGCTTATGCTGCTGAGTTAAATCTCCAGCCTTGCTGTTGCATTATGCTACTCAGAACAGCACCCAATTTAAAACTTATGAAATGTTGGGCCTGGGGATTTAGCTAAGCAGAATAAGCACCTGCCTTGCAAGGAGGGGGTCGTGAGTTCGATCCCCGGTACCGATAAAAATGAAAAAGACAAAAAAAAAAAAAAAAAAAACTTATGAAATGTTTATTTCTGAAATTTTCTATTTAATATTTTACTAACAGGTAAGCAAAACTGCAAGCAAGCAAGGAGAACGAACCGCACTCCCCCTACTTTACAGATACCTGAGGCACAGAGAAGCTCAGCGATTTAGCCGAACTCACCAGCCAGTGAATGGTAGAAGAGTTTCAGGCCCTCAGTTTCAGAGACACACTCTGAAGACACACCAGGAGTGGTGGTGCACATCTGTGACCTCAGCACTCGAGAGGCTGAGACAGAAATGTGACAAGTTCGAGTCCAGCCTGGGTTACATAATGAGTTCAAGGCCAGCCTGAATTATCTCAAAAAGACAAAAAACTATTAAACCTATCTTTGATAATAAATTCTGAGGTTCAGGAGTTAAGCTCACACTGCACCTGCACAGGGGTGCGTTCAGAACTCAGGCTCGCGTCCTGTGATCCGAGGTTCTGGCGTTTCCACTGCTGCGTGCTGCCCCCTGGTGTCCCACGGGAGAAGCACACCAGACGCAACAGACCCTAGAGGAAGGTAGGCGGGGGCAGGTCCCGCACAAAGCAGCCACTAACCAAGGCTCCTCCCGGGCCCTGAGCCTCAGCTTCTAAACACAGCCTGGAATGTCATCGCTGGGTAGTTTCGAGTGTCTTGGCTACCTCACAAAGCCTCCAAACAGCTTGCATTCGTACCCCTCTAACGCCCTTCCCAGCTATTTCCGTCCGCTCAATAACACATCACAGAAAACCCAGAGTCATCTTTGATACCGCCCGCCTCCCGCAGCCTATCACCAGTCCAGGAGGCTGGATGGGGACTGAGGAAGGTGACCAGGAAAGTAAAATCGGAATCAGAGCAGAGCAGCAATGATGAAAGCTGAGAGTGGGACAGCGGCCCCAGGTCAAGGCAACAGGCAAACTGAGCCCAGGAGGCCTGAATTACCAAGGCAGGCTCAGGCCAGGCATGCAGCCGTACAGTGCAGCACAAGAGAAAGACAGAAAGACAGCCTCCTAATCTGTTTCGAAAGAGGCCCAAACACAGTTTGACGAGCTTGGAGAAAGGAGCATTGTGTAATGGGCGGGGGGGGGGGGACACCACTACCCAGTTTTGCTGCCCTTTCACATTATGGCCTTGAGCAAATGACCTAATCTCGAAGGGTCTCAGATTCTCTATCTGCAAAATGAATATACTAGCTTCCCCCACAGGGGTATTGTGATCAAACAAAAATGTGAGCCATGCTTGGTGATACAGCCTAATGCTACTATTCAGGAGGCTGAGGCAGGAGGATTGCCACAAGTTTGAGTTTCTCAAAATAAAAAAAGTAAAAGGGTTTGGTTATTTAAGTATGTAGCTTGTCACTTCCTGAGTTCAATTTCTAGTACCACACACACAAAAAAGTAAATCATCTTTTTGTTTTGCTTAGTTTGTTTTGACAAAAATTGTCAATTTTTTGGAAATTTTTATAATTATGGCAAAACACATATAACTAAATATGTAATTTATGAGCTGGGTATGGAGGCGCATATGTGTAATCCCAGCACTCAAGAGGGAGAGACAGGAGAATTACTGCAAATTTGAGGTCAGCCTGAGCTAGTGAGTTCAAGGCCAGCTTGAACTGCATAACAAGACACTGTCTCAAAAAAAAATGTAATTTAAACTGAGGTAGAATAGAAGAAATAAAGTAGGTAGCAGGGAGACAAAGAAAATTATAAAAATTGTACTTTTAGCCTAGTATGGTGGCACAAGCCTGTAACCCCAGCGCTTGGGAAGCTGGGTCACAAAGGTTTCTGAGAGTTCAGGGCCAGCCTGAACTACGTAGCAAAGCCCTGTCTCAAAACGCAAACAAAACCAAAAAAATTGTAATTTTAGGAAGACAGCACCTTCAGGACACAATCAGAGTTTCTCAAGGTGGCCAGGCATGGTGGCGTATACCTGTAACCCCAGCATTTGGGAAGCTGAGGCAGGAGGATTCAGATATAAAAGGTTTAAATAATGTTTTGGGCAAAAACGAATCACTCATCTTAACAAAATACAATGTACCAGGCCCGTACATTTTTCCTGATAAAGTAGGGCACTATTATTCTATCTGTTTGGGCACTTTTGTTGAGTAGCAAAGTTCTTCTTGTTGTTTATTTAGGCAGCATCTTCTTTAAGGCTTACCTCTAACACAGCGATTCTCCTGCCTCAGCTTTCCATACTCTATAAATTCACAAATTCCTCAGATTCCCACCACCAAAAACTCATAAATGGTTCCAGCTCCAAACTACAAAGTTCTTCTCTGCCATTTAAGGGCCAGCACTCTATTTTGCTGTGTACCTTTAAACTCTGCCAAATAAATCCCTTTATGCCTCTTACTGACAAATCTTGAAATCTCTCTTTCTATGATAAAATCCAGCAAACCTACAACCTCCCCCTCCCCATGGGTTAGGTGAATCCACATTCTGCTTTGGGGACCTCTTTGGATACTGTCCAGTGACAAAAACATTTCAAAGTATAAATTCAATGATATTACATTTACAATGTTGTGCAACCATTATCACCTCTATTTCAAAAACCTTGTCATCACCCCAAACAAGAGCTTTGTACCCATTAAGCAATAACTTCTCATTCCCCTTCATTTCAGCCTCTGGTAATAACTTCAAAAAAATCTCTCCAATCTCTATGTCTCTATGAGTTTGACTGTTGTCAAATTTTTCATATAAGTAGAATCATTTAAATATTTGTCTTTTTTTAATCGTTTCTGAGGCTGATCTTGTACTCATTATGTAGCCAAGGCTGGCTTTGAACTCTCAGTGATCCTCCTGCTTCAGCCTCCTGAGTCCTGGGATTACAAGTATGCGTCATAACCCTTGGTTTTATTTGTCTTTTTTGGGGGGGGGGCAGGATCTTGATATATAGCTCAGGTTGGCCTCAAAGCATTGATCTTCCTGCCTCAGCTTCCTGAGTGCCAGGATTACAGGCCTGCACCATCACACAGTTTCAAGCCAGGCTTATTTCACTTAGCATAGCATTATATATGGTATAATATCAGAACTTCCTTCCTTTCTTTCTTTTCTTTCTTACTTACTTTCTTTCTTTTTCTTTCTTTTTCCTTGTGGGGTAGGAGAGATGGAACCCAGAATCTTGAGCATATTAAGGAAATGCTCTGTCACCAGACAGTATTCTAGGAGGTCCCTGAACTTGAGACAAGGAATCTTAGCCACTTTACTAGCAAAATAGGTTTTCAGTGTTGAAAAAGAATTTTTCAGGACTAGAGACAAGGGAAAGGTTTTACTGGGAAAAATTTAAAGGTACACATTTGAGGGGGGTGGATTATTTCCTGGAACTGGTAACATTTGTTTCTCTTCAGGGTGTGGCAACCCCAGGAAAAGGTGCCTCACCTCACCACCCCCCATATTACAGCTGTGAGCCCAGTTTTTTTCTTTTTTTGGTGTTTGTTTGTTTGGGGAGGGGTGTTTATTTATTGTTTTTTGTTGTTGTTGTTGTTTTGGTTTTTTTTGAGACAGTGTTTTGCTATGCAGTTCAGACTAGTCCTAAAATCACTCTGTAGCCCAGGCTGGTCTTGAATTTGCAGCAGTCCTCCTACCTCAGCCTCCCAAGTGCTGAGATTACAGGCATGCGTGATATTTATTGGCTTTTTGAAACAGGGTCTCACTATACAGTTTAGGTTGACCTTGAACTCACTATGTGGCCCAGGTTGTCTTTGAACTCACAGCAGTCCTCCTGCCTCAGCCTCTGAGTGCTAAGATTGCATGCATGTGCCACCAAGCCTGGCTCCAGAGTTTTCTCGAAATGGGTAATTTATGCATTTTTAGAATTTTCCCAATCTGTTCCTTAATCTTAAGATCAGATGTCAAGTTCTTACTCTTTACTTTCTCCATTAAGCTAATTTAGGAACTTTCAGTACTCCTGAGAGATTTTGAGTATGTTGGGAGAGAAAGGAGAGTAAATTTAATCCAGGGAATGCCAACATGGGTCACTTCGGGTGACTTGCACTGGGCCCAGGGAAGTTGCTGTCTTCTTTAAAGTGCAATTTTTAGTTACTTTTTGTCTCCTCTCTACCTCCTTTTTTTTTGTCCCTGAATCACTACCACTTAGCTACAGCACCAATTCTTTTGTTTTGTGAGGTGTTGTCTCACCAAATGGCCTAGGCTTGTGATCCTCCTGCTTCATTCCCCTAGAGTGCTGGGATTGACATACAAATTTCTGTTTGAGTTCCTGCTTTCAATTCTTTTGGGAATGTACCTCAAGTGTTGCTTGTTTGTTTTGAGATAGGGTCTCTAGAGAGCCCAGACTGGTCTTACAATCCTCCTGCCTCAGCCTCCTGAGCCCTGGGATTGTAGGCACTGACACTATACCTGGCTGCCAGTTTTTTTTAACTTAAGAAACTGCAGTATTCGGGGCTGGGGATTTAGCTCAGCGGCATAAGCACCTGCCTTGCAAGCAGGCGGTTGTGAGTTCGATCCCCAGTACCGATAAAAATGAAAAAGACAACAAAAAAAAATTGCAGTATTTATTGTAAACTCATAATCAATTCATTTAGCTATGAATTGACAAATTAACATGTAAACAATACAAACAAAATTAAAAAGTATCATCCCTTTTCTTAGGAAGCAATCCGAAAGTACATAGATACTTACAAAGATTAAGGGTGTGTCGCTGGGTTTTGACAGTTTTTGAGTTTGTACTGTGATGGGGGAATGGCCCTTGGAATGAGGCTCAGTGTCTGAGTGTGGGAGAGTGGGGAAAGATGGAGGGATTATAGGGGAGTTTATTGTGTCTGTGATCAGAACAACAGTAGCTACTTTGTGGCTATAGCAAAACACTCCTTGCAACACTCTGAAGAAAATATTTATCTTTTTTTTTTTTTTTGGTTTCTTTGAGACAAGGTCCCCCTATGTATCCCAGGCTGGCATCAAATTCACTAATGATCCTCCTGCCTCAGCCTCCAGAGTGCTGGGATTAAGGGTATCCATTACCACACCTGGCTCATCCCCACTTTAATAAGAGAAACAGCATCTCAGAGACCACATCACTGGTACAAGGCAGGACTCTGTCTTGAGAAAGGTTTTTCAATACCAGAAGATATAACCACAGGGTCAGAGGTCAAATTTTCTTCTCTTTTCATTCCCCCTTGTCCTTCGTTTTCTCCTTCCTTCCTTTCTGCCTACCCACCTTTTTCTTTCTTTAATTTCTTTTTAGTACCTGTTTACAGTATATAATTATTACATTCACTGTGGTATCTTTTCTTCTTTCTAAATAAGACCCTCTGAGCTGCTTCCGTCATCATATTCTTGTTTGGTTTTGTTTGTTTGCTTTTTCATTTGTTTGTTTTGCAGTACCAGGGATTGAACTCACGACCTCACGCTTGCCAGGCAGGCCCTTGTGCTGCTGAGCTAAATCCCTAGCCCTGTTTGTTTTTGAGACAGGATCTTGATATGTTGTTCAGGCTGGCTTTGTATTCACTATATAGTTCAGGTTGGCCTCAAACTCATAGTGATCCTTCTGCCTCAGCCTCCTATGTGCTGGGATTATAGGCGTGTGTCACCACGTACTGCAGTATCTTGAGTTTTTAAAGAAAAGCAGTGAATAAATCAGTAGGGAAAATTTTAAATAAGACTATAACTTCACAATTTTATCTACCTTGAATTCTTTGAAAGTGACAAAGTGAATTATTTAGCACTAGAGCAAAAATTTCTATTTTTAATTCATTATTTGTTATAAAATGAAAGCCTTGGGGCTGGGGATTTAGCTCAGCAGCATAAGCACCTGCCTTGCAAGCAGGCGGTCGTGAGCTCAATCCTTGGTACGGATAAAAATGAAAAAGACAAAAAAAAAAAAAATGAAAGCCTTACAATCTACCATCCAACCCAAGGATGCTAGAAATCAGGTCTACCCACGTGTTCTTCTGCTGTCCCTGCCTCTTCTCTTATCCTGTCACCAAGTAGTCATTATCCTAAACTTTGTGTCCCTCATTCCCTTGCTCGTTTCTTTTTTTTTTCCCCACATGTAAATTGGGCTGTAATTTTTTTTTCATTTTGAGACAGACTCTCATTCAGTGTCTTAGTTCCCCAGGTCAGGCTCAAACTTGTGATCCTACTGCCTCAGCCTTCCAGAATGCTGGAATTACAGGAATAGTCTACCACAAGCAGCGTGTTCTGCGTTCATTTTCTTCTATTGTACAATTATTCCTTTGCCTGTATTTCCACATTATCTCCCATCAGAGGCAATCAAATGTTTCCGGTTCAGGGCTACGGTAAACATGAGTCTCCTAATATTGTGTACATCTTGCCTGGCATACGACTGCAGAAATTCTTTTGGCTGTGCCTTTGGAACAGACCTCCTGGGTCTGAGAGTACCCGGATGCACACATGCACACAGTGGGACTCATTTGCCGCCCTCCAGAGGAGAATGCGCTGTGCTACCAGCCGCAACAGGATGAGTTACAGTGGAAAGGGATGCCACAGGGTCTTTGGTGGAAAGTACATCTATCCCAAATTCACCCCACTGATCTCTGATCTCTTCCCACATCCCTTGTTTTTGTTTTTCATATCAGGGATTGAACTTAGCACCATTTAAGGAGAGTGCCCCTCTCAAAAGTCAAACCACTTGTGCTTGAGCCTGAGCAATGTCCCCTCTGGAATCTTTCGTTTCCACATCAGCAAAATGGGAATGGTAATACCGGACTCATCTCACAGATTAGTGGAAGGTTTAGATAACACTGTGCAAGTAAGGTGCTCCCTAAATCACTCATTTGTTGGTCCTGCTGTTGTTACCGTTATTCTGGGAAGCAAGAACCCAAGGTAATCTAAGCTCTCACTTCTTTTCACCTAATAGTGTTGGCTTTTGCCATGATTTCCTGGAGATGTAGAGATCATGGCCCATATTGGCTTCCTCCAGGATGTGTGTTCAGGGCTGCACTGCCTGGCCCGCCTTCCCTGCGCAACTGTGCATCACCAGAGCTGAGGTACTTGTCTTTATTTTACTTAATTTTTGGTACCTGGAATCAAACTTAGGACTTTGCACTTGTGAGGCAGGTTCTCATGCTGCTGAGTTATATCTCCATAGGTACTTGTCTTTGTAGATTTTCCAGAACAAATCAGAAGGTGAACTGATCACCAGGCTGAGAACTAAGACCACCAGGTCTGCTTCCCAGAAATGGAAGAAATGAGAACCTAGTTATGCCTTCAATGGCAGCTATTTGGGGAGTTCCTTTATGTGCCAGGTACTGTGCCAGGCGCTGGGAATATGGGAGACCTGCCCTTTGAGCTGGAGCCGGAAGGCCTGGCAGGCGCTCAGATACTGCTAGGACATTAGCCCACTAAACAGAAGGCCAGCCTGAGACCGCGGCCTATCTGTCCCTCGCCGCCAGACCTCGCTCACCTAGGCCAGGCCCAGAGCGCCCGGCCAAGACCCACGCCCAGGGCGCGGGGGCGGGGCCACAGCCCAGGTGCGAGCGGTGGAGCTTCGCGGAGACAGGAAATGTGTCCCCAGCGGCGGCCCGTGGAGCGCTCCCGCGAGACGCGCACCTGCGCTCCAGGTGAGCGGGGAAAGGGGCGGGGGAAGGGTTGAGCCGGAGGCGGCTCACCTGGCGGGACAGGTAAGCTTCGCGCGGGCCGGAGAGGACGCGAACTAGGGTGGCGCCAGTGTGGGGAGCCCCTCGAAGCTTTGTCTGGACAGGGGAGGGTCCCAGGCCCGGTTCCTCAAAGGCCACCCACCCACTTCCGGGGTGCGCGGGCCCGGCCCGGGAGCGGCCTGGGCGGGCGCCCGAGCTGGGCGGGCAGTGTGGGGCGAGCGGGCCATGCCCGCCCCTAGAGCTGCAGGGCCGGGGCCAGGAGCCGTGCTCGCCCGGGCGGGGAGCAGTGCCCACTCCGGGGAACGATGTCAGGACCCAGGAGCGGGCGGAGGCCCTGCCGCTGGTTAGGGTGGTGCTCCCCCTGAGGGTAGTGCTGGTGTGGAGGCTGCGCTAGTCCTGAGGGCCGTACTGACGTCTGGTTTTCCCATGTATCCGGGATTAGGTGCCTGTGGATGACAGGGTCGGGCGGCGCTCCTGAGGAAGGATGAGTGCGCTGCAGCCGACCGTCAGCCCATGAGCCAGGCTGCACCTCCTGGACGGGTGTTAGAGACTTGGCTGGGAACAGGGGTGGGGCAGATATACTGCTGTTGCCGGCCTGCTCTGGGGACCCTGGGAGGAAGGATCTGTACAGAGACAGACTTCTGAGCATATGTGTTTACAGGGCTAAGGAGAAAAGGCGAGCAACAGTGAAAAGGCGGGGGGGGGGGGCGGGGGACACGGACTGAGACCACCAGACCCTGTGGTACTTTTAAAAACATTTTTTGGAGCTATATGTTCACTGTGTAAATCAGGCTTGCCTTGAACTTACTGTGTATCCCAGAATGGCCCCAAACTTGCATCAGTCCTTCTGCCTCAGCCTCCCGAGTGTTGGGATTACAGGCGTGTGTCACTACGTCCAGCCAGAGCTCCAGATCCTTAATATGTAAAGTGGATATGTAACATTTATTCATAGGGCAATTGTGAGGGTTAAATAATGTGAAAGTCTTCGTGGATTCAAGCTTGTTTCTTGCCCATTCATGGTTGTGTCCTCAACGTTTAGTAGTGTGGAGCCCATCAATAAATACATTGGATGAATTTAATAGTAATGAGTCCTAAAGTCTTGGAGGTGAGAAAGAAGACAGTGACCTAGCCCATAGTCACTGACTATTGATGCACTTCAGAGTTCAGTGTGGTTGAACTGTATAGACGCTCCCACCCAAAGGTGTGAAAGACTGGTCTCACTGCAGGCCCTCCCTGGGTATAAGCTTGTCCATACTGCCGGCAGCTTTGACTGCTCTTTTGCTTTCAAGAAACACATGGGATGGAGTAGGGAGAAGACTCTTCTTTTGAGTGCTTAGATAGTGAAGAGTCCAGGGCCAGATAATTGAGTACAAATAGAAGTGTGGCTTCAGATAATTTATTTAACCTCTTATTGCTTCAGCATGGTGATTACAGTACTACAAAAGGGTGGTGAGAATTAATTGGCTTATTACAGACCGAGCACTTAGAAGAATGGAGCTATCAGTGATCACTTTAGTGTGCAAAATCCTGTAGTTAAGAAATTTTGTTTATGACTGTATCCACAGAGTTTAGAACTGTGTTTGGCACAAAGTAGGCCCGTAGTAAATTTTTTGTTGTTGAGATATGATCTGAGTTGTTGAAGCTGTGCTCAAACTAGGGACTCTCCTGCTTCAGCCTTCCAGAGTGCTGATGCTCAGCCCCTCAGTAAGTATTTAAGTGAATGAATGAATCTATATGTAGTCCTACACTGCTGAAGCAAATGAAAAGAGTTGTAATCATATCCTTCCAGGTCCTGCATATTCCAATTTCAGTGTGCACACTTCGGGTTTCACATACCCTCTCCTCCAAGACTGTTGGTCAGTTTGGGCCTAAGTCCTTTTTTTTTTCTTTTTCTTTTTTGTACCAGGAATTGAATTCACAACCTTGTGCTTGCCAGGCAGGTACTTATGCCGCCGAGCTAACTCCCCAGCCCATCCTTTTTCTTTCTACCCAATGGCCCTGGTTTTTTTTTTTGTTGTTGTTTGTTTTTTATTGGTACCAGAGATCGAACTCATGACCTGCCTGATTGCAAGGCAGGTGCTTATGCCGCTGAGCTAAATCCCCAGCCCTAATGGCCCTGGTTTTATCCTGAGGTTACATAGAAAGCTTTCATCTGAAATATCTCCTCTTCCAGACCGAAGCAGTAGGGAAGCCAATACAGGCCCTGCCCCTCAGCCATGGTCCTTAGGTAGATAGGCTTATCCTGGCACACTGGGTACAAGGCTGAGCCAGCCCACAGAGTCCAGCAGAAGGCTGTGTAGACAGGGGCTGCCATCTGATTAGGGGTTCTCGAGGTCCTTGAAGGAGTTGTGCGTGAGGTCAGAGGAGTGGTTTGAAGAATTTCAGGTTCTCTACTTGCACATAGTTTAGTTTTTTGTTGGTTTGGTTGGTTTTGTGATACTGGGGACTAAACTCAGGGAGCACTGAGCTACATCCTCAGTCCTTTTTATTTTGAGACAATGTCTTGCTAAGTTGCCCAGGCTGGCCTGGAAGTTGCAATCTTCCTGCCTCACTCAGCCTTCTGAGTGGCTGGTGCAATAGGTACATGCAACTACATTCAACTGCTTCTAGATATTTATTGGTTAGTTTGAAAATTTGAAATTTGGTTGCAGACACAATAATCCTTTACTTCTCAGTGCCTTGATTTGTATTTTCTAAGAATAAGAACACTCTTAAATGATTATAGTAAGCAAATTCAGATTTAATATAATTATTATTATTATTATTATACAATACACAGTCTATTTTCTAATTTTGCTGATTATCCAGTTTCTAATTTTCCTGTAATCCCTGATCCTGTCCCAGGTAATACTATAGTTAGTTGTCATGTTTCAAACTGGACTTATCTGATGTTTCCTTATGATTACATTCAGCTTATGCATTTTTGGCAAGAATACATCAAAGTGCTGTTGTAATCTTAGCGCATGGCATCAGGAGGTACTTGT
The DNA here is from genome assembly GCF_034190915.1 of Cavia porcellus. NCBI lineage: Eukaryota > Metazoa > Chordata > Mammalia > Rodentia > Caviidae > Cavia > Cavia porcellus. The sequence continues at coordinate 20,479,594 of NW_026947508.1, read as the reverse complement.
CCTTTCACCCCATTACTACTAATATTAACTTTGATTAAAGTGGTGCCTACTGGAAGATTTGTGGGGTTTTTTGTTTTTGTTTTTGTTTTCAGTTTTCACTGGCTGCCACAAGTAGAAAATATTGGAGCTGGCCAGAATGGGAGAATTGGGCTATTTGAATGAGAGAGGATTGTGATGCCACTTGGGGAGATGGCATTGTTTTGCCCAAGGCACGTAGTTTATAAGAGTTAGAACTGGAACTAGAGTACAGATAACTTGGTGCCCAGCCCTGTTCCTCATGCATCAGTAGTTCTTAGGACACTGGTGTCATTAAGTCAGAGATAAAAGGACACAGAGTCAGTATCTCAGAAAAGACAAACTAGGGACAGTTACTGATTAAGGACCCTCCCAAATACACCACTGCAAAACCTTCCCTGACTCTCAGGCACTTATTTACTCCCATAATGCGTTTAATATCTTGTATATCCTACCTGTTCCATTGTTGTTGAAGTGTTGCTGTGAATAGAATCCTAGGCCTCACATATGAAAGGCAAGTGCTATATCCAATCCAACATGATCCATCTCACAAACTTTTCTTTTTCTTTCTTCTTTGCAGGATTCAGGGTTGCACCCAAGGCCTTCACACTGATCTACAACTACAGTCCTTTTTTGTTTTGTTTTTGAGGCAGGATCTCATTCATGCTCTAAGTTGCTCAGGCTGGACTTGAACTTGCTATCCTCCTCTTTCATCTCCCCGAGTGCAAGGATTACAGGCATGTACCAACACAGCCAGCTCATCCTATAAGACTCTTTGTTTGTTTTGTTAATTCTTTTTCTTTTAAAGACAGTCTTACTATATAGTTTAGGCTGGCCTTGAACTCACTGTGTAGTCATGTAGTCCAAGCTGCCCTCAAACTTGCATCAACACCTTTGCCTCACCCTCCCAAATGCTGAGATTATAGGCTTGTATCACCACACTGGTATCTATTAGCTTTTAATTTTAAACATCTGTTTTTCCTATAAAACTATGTAAATTGAGAACCGGCTCTGTACTTCATCTTTGGTTCTAAAGCAACTGACATACAGCCTCAGTTTTGTTGTCTAATCAAAAGGAAGCAAAACTGCTTGGCATTAAGTGTTTTGGGAGGACGAATCTGGTCAGACTGAAGAGGACCATTCCATATCTGACCTGAGGGATAAAGGAAGGAAAGTGGCAATGGTCAATTCCATAGCAGGTCAGAGAGAAAGGCATTTACTGTGTAGTGTCAGAGGTTCTGCACTGAGCTTACCAACAGCAGAAAGAAGCCAGAGAGATCATTTTTAACAAGTGAGATCCTAAATCTTTTTTTTTGGTAAAATGTACATTAAAAGTACCATTTTTGCTTTGCATAGTGGTACATGCCGGTGATTCCAGCTACTTGGGAGGCTGAGGCGAAAGAATTGCAAGTTTAAGCCCAACTGTTTGGGCAGTTAAGCAGGATCCTGTTGCAAAATAAAAAGAGAGAGTGCCAAGATGTAGTTCAGTAGTAGAGCCCCCCTGGTTTCAATCCCCAGTACTACTGAGGAAAAAAAAGAGACTATGTTAGGGGTTAGATAGTGTAGCTTAGTGTAGCTTACAGCACATACCTGGCACACACACAAAATTGAATCTTCAGCACCATTTTTTTAAAAAAAGTGGAAAATTCTTAGCCGGGCATGGTGGCTCATGCCTGTAATCCCAGCATTCGGGAGGCTAAGGTGGGAGGATCGTTGCAAGTTCGAGACCAGCCTGGGCTACACAGTGAGCTCAAGGCCAGCCTGAACTGCATAGTGAGACCTCGTCTCAAAAAAGACCAAAAAAAAAAAGGTGGAAAATTCTCATTTTAATCTTTTTGTAAAACCATCTATAAGTGTATAGTTCTATGGTAATAAAAAACATTCACACACCATCACCCATTCCCAGAATTTTTTCATCTTTCCCGGCAGAAATTCTCCATTCATTGAACACTAATTCACCATTGCCCTCTTCCCTCAGGCTCTAGGAACCACAGTTCTACTTTCTATCCCTATGAATCTGACTGTTCTAGATTTTTTTTTTTTAATTTTTATTTTTTGGTACCAGGGATAGAATTCATGACCTTGTGCTTGCCAGGGAAGCACTTAAGCCATTGAACTAAATTCCCAGTTAGATATCTCATATAAAAGAATATGTTTGTTCTTGTCTTATCATAATATCTTCAAAGTTCATACATGTTGTAGCATATATCAGAACTCCATTCCTTTTTATGGCTGAATAATATTCCACTGTATGGATATACCACACATTGAGTCATTCATCTGTTGTTGGATACTTTTGTTATCACTTTGCGTTTACTATAAATAATGTGAAGGATTGTACAAATACTTCTTCAAGTCTCTTCAGATCTTTGAGTATACATCCAGAAGCAGAATTGCTAAATCATATAATTCTACAATTTAATTTTTTTTCTAACAATGTTGGGGATTAAACCCAGGGTCTCACAAAGGCTAAGTAAACAGTCTACCACTGAGCTACATCTTCAGCCTTTTATTTTTTATTTTAAGGTAGGACTCTCAAAGCTATAAAGGTTGAACTTAAACTTTCGATCCTCCTGCTTCAGCTTCCCAGAGTGCTGGTGTTACAGGCTTGTGCCACTACACCTGGCTAAATTTTTGAGGAGTTGCCACAGTTTTCCACAGTAGCTGTACCATTTTATATTCTCACCAACAATGTACAAGGGTTCTAATTTTCTCATTAACACTTGTTATTTTCTGGGTTTCTTCCTCTTCTCCTTTTCCTTCCCCTTCGCCTTCTTCTTCAGTAACAGTCATTCAGTGGGTGTGAAGTTCCAGGAAATTTTAATATCATAGACCACAGAGAGAAGTTTCACTTTGGAGAGAAGAGCACAGCAGAGGAGGGTATATGGGCATCCTTGACCCATCCATATCACAGGCCTCTGAGAAGCCAGAAGTCTGAAGCACTTTGGGTCAACTCAGCAGCTTGTCCCTGATCTGTGGTCCTGGCTTCTCCCCTGCAGGTGCCTGGCTGCAGCAAATCATGCAGTGAGCCATGCCCCGACCAGGACAGCCTCGCCCATCATCTGGGCCGGCTCGCTTAGGACCCTGGGAGCAGCCAACAGAACTATGCCTGGAGACCTATGATGACCCACCCCAGCCTCCACCAGGCCGACGGACCCGTAGACCAGACCCTAAGGACCCTGGACACCATGGGCCAGAGAGCATTACCTTTATCTCTGGCTCTGCCGAGCCAGCCACCGAACGCCCTGCCTGCTGCCTGCTGTGGCGGCCCTGGGGGTGGGACTGGTGCCGGGCTGCCTTCTGCTTCCGCCGCTGCTGGGATTGCCTCCAGCGCTGTGGGGCCTGTGTGCGGGGCGGCAGCTCCTGTTTGTCTGCTGAGGACTCCGTTGAAGGGGCTGGTGAAGCTAACTGGGCCAAGGAGCACAATGGGGTACCCCCCAGCCCTGATCGTGTACCCCCCAGGGATGGCCAGCGGCTCAAGTCTGCCATGGGAAGTAGCTTTAGCTACCCTGACGTCAAGCTCAAAGGCATCCCTGTGTACCCTTACCGCAGCACCACCTCCCCAACTCTTGATGCGGACTCCTGCTATAAGGAGCCACTGGCTGAGCCCCCTCCTATGCGCCACAGCCTGCCTAGCACTCTTCCCAGCAGTCCCCGTGGCTCCGAGGAGTACTACTCTTTCCATGAGTCGGACCTGGACCTGCCTGAGATAGGCAGTGGCTCCATGTCAAGCCGGGAGATTGATGTGCTCATTTTCAAGAAACTGACTGAGCTGTTCAGTGTCCACCAGATTGATGAGCTGGCCAAGTGCACATCAGACACTGTGTTCCTGGAGAAGACCAGTAAGATCTCAGACCTGATCAATAGCATCACACAGGACTACCACCTGGATGAGCAGGATGCTGAGGGCCGCCTGGTTCGAGGCATCATTCGCATCAGTACCCGGAAGAGTCGCAATCGTCCACAGACCTCAGAGGGGCGTTCAGCCCGGGCTACTGCCCCTACTGCTGCTGCTCCAGACAGTGGCCATGAGACCATGGTGGGCTCAGGTCTCAGCCAAGATGGTAGGTGGGGCCAGAGGGTACAGTCGGGGAGGCTCTGGCCTGGGTGGTACTCTCCTAGCCAGCCTGTGCTCTTCCCCTCCACTCCTGTGCAGCACTCACTCCACCTCCCTCTGACCCTCCCCAGTGAGGCTGAACAGGACAAAGGAGCATGCAGACCCTGGAGGCTCTCTGGCCACTGCTATTCCCAGAAAGGATAAAGTTCTCTCCAGGTCATCAAGCTCACCTAACAGGTTCCTTTTCTTTCCTGTTACCACCTGCCAGAGTTGCTTCCAGACCTAGCCTGAGTAATAAGACCCAGGACCCTTATGAATTTGGACTTTTGACTTGGCTGACATAACCAAATCCCTACCTACTACACACATGTGTACACGGTCACTAGAGTGAGCACATGCCCGCAGAGTTTATTCTTTTTTTTTTTTTTTTTTATCGGTACCAGGGATCGAACTCATGATTGCCTGCTTGCAAGGCAGGCGCTTATGCCGCTGAGCTAAATCCCCAGCCCCCCAGAGTTTATTCTTGTGTAAGCATTATTTCTTTAGCCCTGCCCAGAGTGAGTGGCCCTTCCCTCATTGGATCTCAAGCAGAACTAGGGGTGGAATTGAAAGGATGTGATAATGACTGCTCCCCTCTCATGTCCCCTCTCCCCCAGAACTGACAGTGCAGATCTCCCAGGAGACGACAGCAGATGCCATCGCCAGGAAGCTGAGGCCGTATGGAGCCCCAGGTGTGGTCCTGACCTGATGAGGAGTGCAAGGGGTGGGAGACTACCCTAGGGCCCCCTGTACATGCTCCTGCCAGCTGCTGCTTGGGGTGGGTGAGAAAGGGATCAGAAAGGTGTGAAAGGCTTGAACAGCCACAGATCCATTCCACTGCTGTAACTGGCTTGAAGCAAGGGGCAGGCGTCCAGATACATGAACTAGAAGTGACCCAACCACAATCTCTAAGGTGGGTCTCTGAGAAGCAAAGTGAAGTAGAGGTCATCCAATCTGTTGCTGCAAAAGGGCTTGGTTTCTACTACTCTCTTCTGTGCCTTCTCACCACCACCCTGGGAACAGGATCATTACCCTTTTACATAGGAGGGAGGCGGGGGTCAAAGGTCAAAACACTGAATGGGTCTCCCAGGCAGGATACTGACCACATTCAAGCCCCGCTCTATTCCTTCTCAGCAGGTTTCTTCCTAGCAGTGGGCCCTGGATGAGCTCCTTCCCTTCTCTGAGTCTTTGCTTCCTCCCCATACCAGGGTACCCAGCCAGCCACGACTCATCTTTCCAGGGCACCGACACGGACTCATCAGGGGCACCCCTGCTCCAGGTGTACTGCTAATCCCTGCTGGGCTCAGCAGCCCCAACCCCTCCTGGGAGAAGCATGGCCTACAGAATAGAGGGACCAGGATCCCTTTGGGAAAGGCTGGACCATAAGCAGTACCCACCCTGCTGCTCCTGTCCTGGCTGACTGGTTTTTGGACCAATGCATTTCACAGGGTCACAGTGCCCATATCCCCTGCCTTCCCAGCGGCTTGACCCCCTGCCCAAGCCTATTCCTTCCTGTGGCCTGATCAAGGATATAAGGACTTGGGAAGTACTCACTGCATTGAATCCTGACTCCATCCCAAACATGAAACGTTTAAAGGAAGTTTAAACGGACTGGGTTGGGGTGGGCAGGGTCTCTGCATAGTGTTCTGTGGATAGTACCCACTCAACAAGTTCTATTGAGTGGTCTGTTGTGGTTCCTAATGTACATGTTAACATGACAGTGCTTAAAAGTTCAAAGATAACAGATGCCTGCCTGATCATCTAGGCTACAACATAGTCCTTTATGTCCCATTTGCCTTAACTGCTGCTCAGAGCTGGAGACAGGACCTAGATAGCCAGAGGGGCTCAGTGTTGTAGATAAAGCAGGAGCAACACTACCTATCACAGGTTCACTGCACGTTCTAGAAGACAAAGGGCCAAGAAAGGCCTAGACTGAGGAAGGTTTGGCAAGTGGTTTTTGTCACTGCAGAGGTTCTTCCAGGGAGGCTTGTCTAGACTGCTTCTGCTGAACACTAGCCTATTTGTAGCCTTTTGTCAAGTCTCCCCAAAATCCTGGCTGTTTGTCAGCCACTGCCTCCTTCCAGCTATTGCTCTCCAGAGCACCATCATTTTTAGTTATCTGGGTCTCTCCAATAACTAGACGGGGAGTCGGAGGCTCAGATTAGTCACACGGTTAGTGGAGTCATTTAGCTGGTAACTGGCTCAAGATCTTGAAGCTGACCTCCTTGGGGCAGCCCCCAGCTACATACCTCACACAGGCATGTCTGTTACTCCTTTCTTAGTCTGGGGTGGGCACGTCAGCCCACCCTCAACTGAAAATAAGCTGTAAGATTATTAGAAATTCCCCTCCCTCATCCTCTACTTGCAGCCCTGTCTTTTCTTGTTTTGGTGGGGGGTGCTGAGGTAAGATCTTAACTATATAGCTCAGATTGGCTTAGAACTCAAAAATTCCTCCTGCCTCAGTTTTCATTTCCTGAGTGCTAAGATTACAGATGGGTACCCTATAGTAGGTTTTTGGTTTTTAGAGATTTAACTGTTTTAACTCAGGGACCAAAGCCTTTTTCACACCACCACCACTATGGGCATGCTTCAGAAGGCAACCACTAGACAAACTGTCATTCAGTTTCTTTCTTGTCTTGAGACGGGGTGTCTTGTTATGTAGTTCAGGCTGGTCTTGAGCTCACTTTGAAGCCCAGGCTGGTCTCAGACTGGCAACCTTAGCCTCCAGAGTGCTGGGATTACAGGTGTGCGCCACCACCCCTGGCTATTGCCTTAACTGTTTCTTACTAGTGGCATAGGATGGTGCCCTGGGGCCATGACCACAGGAACCAGTTTAAGTTCCAGCAATCTAACTGGTCACTCATCCAGGTCAAGGCCTTCACAAGAATGAATTGCCAGGCTGGGGGTTTAGCTCAGCGGCATAAGCACCTGCCTTGCAAGCAGGCGGTCGTGAGTTTGATCCCTGGTACCCATAAAAATGAAAAAGACAAAAAAGAATGGATTGCCCAGGTTAGGTTGTGGCTCAGTGGTAGAAGACTTGCTTTGCACCTCTGAAGGTTTGATCCTCAGCACCACTAAATGAGTGAAGAAATGAAATAACCACAGTGCACCAGAGCTGAAAAGGAGAGGGATTCAAATCCCTCCACTCCAGCATGCTTGTGAACCACTATTTACATTCCCAGGAAAAAAAAGGACTGATCAAGCATCGGAAACAAAGCCAGGTGCTGCTTAACCTCTTGGCCCCTGCACTCAATGACCTCCACCATCTGACTGGAGCAGGTCCAGGCCAGCTCTAGGGGCTATGTCTGGACAGAGGTGAATCCTCTGTGCCCTAGCCCTCCTAGGAGTACTAAAATGTGTAGCAGTCAAAGTCAGAGCCACAGTGTGCCTCACTAGATATCATTCTTCCCAACAGGCAAGTTCCTGTCCCATACTGAACAGATGTGAGAAACTGAGGCAGTCTTGCCTCCCTCTCCTGAGTCAGTGTCCCCCAGGCCTTGCTTTTGTGCCCTTGGGATACAGTCCATAGTTTGAAAAGTGTTGGATTCAGGGCTAGGGGTAAGTAGTTGTCTTCGAGAAGAAAGCCAAGTCATTATGTCCTTCAGGAGGCTGAGATAGGAGAACTGTTGCAAGTTTGAGACCAGCCTGGTCTATAAAGTGAGTTCTCGGCCAGCCTGAACTGCACAGGGAGACCTGTCTCAAAAAGACAAAAAACAAACATTACATGCAGCTGGCCTTAATCTTTGCTAAGTCACAGGCTCCCTTGAAACTCTAACATATGTTTTAGTTTCTTTAGCCAAAAAAATTCACCTCTCAATACCAAAGAGACTAAAAGCCTTGCCCTAATCCTCTCTGTAAGTAATGGGAAGAAACTGAGGTGCTGAGAGGGCAAGACAAGCATTTGTCTTGGGTCACACGGCAGAATCTGGGTTAGAAGTCAAAACCCTCGCTTCCAGTGTCAGGCAAAAGCTGGTCCCAGGGGAAAAGGCCAAAGGGAGGAGAGGACACAGGTCAAGTTGGGTGAATAGCTTTAATGTGTAACAGTAGGCCTACCACGAGAGCAAGACCTCCAAGGCCCCGGCCCTTCTCCCATGTCCTGGAACCCATGTACCTGGGCCAGCCCTCTGTCTGCCCAGCCCCAAGGCTCCCAGAGTCTTAGGGAATGATGGGAAAGGAGGTTGGATAGCTCCCAAGAGTTCAGGGAGGCAAACACAGAGCTAGTTGAATTTGGCCTTGGAGAAGTCCATCTCTGGATGCTGATCCATGAACCTGGGGAAGTGGAAGTAGGAAGTTAAACAGTCTGCCCTTCTCCCCAGACCACAAAATCAAGTCTAACTTTAGAACCCTGAAAAATGTGGCACTGGGCAAGGCAGGGCCTAGGTGTCTGAGGCCCATCTGAGCCCCTGGGTCTGGAAACAAGTGTCAACACTGGCACTGCTTTCACAGGTGGCAGTGACCGCCCGTTACCCTTTGCTTTCTCTCGGGCTGGCCTTGTCCTCGAGGTGACCTCTGGCTCCCTCGTGCTGGAAACTGTGCAGGGAAGCTTAGTCCTGCTGAATGCTCCACTCGCCGCTGTGACCCAGGTCTAACCCACAGAGAACCATCCTCCTGACACCCCCACCTCTGAGTTGCTTACTTTTTCAGGATCTCCTGTTTCTTCTGCTCATCTGAGGTGGGCAGCCCCATGGACTTCTGTCTCTGGTCATACATCATTTTTTCCACCATGCTCCGTGTCTCACTATCCAGGTCTGATAGCTGGGGGCAGGCAGGAACGAGGATGGGTGGGTGACACTAAGGAACCACTTAGGGCCCTCCCTTTCCTGCTGAAGCTCCCCTAACCAGCTGGGGCTAACCTTGGAGTTCTCAGGATTTATCTTCTTGGTATTGATCTCAGGGTCAGTAGACACCAAGCGACTCCACCACTCCATCTTGTTGATCTGTGAAGAGGGAGACAGGAGGGACTGACACTCACTCTGTTCCCAGAAGTCATTTCTCAACCTTTCCAGAACCAAGCTCCCCATCCATGTCCTATACCTGAGACCCACACAAGTGTGCGCTAAAACCAGTGGTATGAATGAGTCAGACCTCTGCCCTCCCAGCATCTGGGACAGACATGAGGCCAGTGGTCAGAAGTCAGTGATGAGGGAAAGGAAAAAGTAAAGCGGAGATGGTGAACCAGGGTGTGGAGAGAAGCAAGAGTGACACTGAGGCTAAGCCCTCAAGTCTAAGAAGCACGGGAGCCGGAGGTACACCTCAGTGGTACAAGTGCCTGCCTGGCAAGCGTGAGGTTGTAGGTTTAATCCCTGGCACCAAACATAAAAAAATACAAGTAGTACATAGTACCAGAGGACAAGAAGAAAAGAATGAGAAAGAAATTCCACCTGGGAGGAAAGCAAGCACAAGGTCAGCCAGGGTGGCTAGGCCGACCTTCTCTCCCAGGCGAGGCTGTGTCTAGACCCCTGCTCCTTTATAGAAGGTCATGATTTACTGGCATCTGTCCCATCTTTCTGGGGAAGGCAGTGAACTGGAGAAGCTGTCTTTGAAGCCACACGGCTTTTCCATATTTTGCTCACGGTTCTCTCTCAGGCCTTAGAAGAGTACCAGGCGCACAGTAGGTGTTCAGTACATGTGGAACTAAACACATGCCAAGTCCGACAAAAGAAGAGGCTAGACCTGAAAACTCGGCCCTAATCCCACCCCACCCCACGCGCTACTGCCACCCATTTTAGAGAAGCAGGGGCAATCTTGGCTCTTGCCTTACTTTACAATTTAAAACTTGAGAATTCTACTTTAAAGGGTCTTGCTGTGGGGATTCCATAAGGTAATTTCACAGGCCCTGAGCACAGCCCAAGTGGACAGCAGGCCCTCCCACCCCAACTCTTACTGTCAGCACGCAGGCTAGGAGGGCAGGCCACACGTACCTTCTCCAAATGCACAGTCACCACTCTGTTGTCCTCAATGAGCCAGGAGCTCTCCTCTACCTTCACCTCGTTGTACAGCTCCCCATCAATGATTGGTGGCTGCCCCTTGAGCCCCACCCGAAGGTGCCGTCGCTGGATGTCCACCACCACATCCTTCCCCTTCAGCCGGAAGTTAACATGGAAGGTCACTGCCAGCTGCACAGAACACAGGCAGTCATGAGGGGTCAGGAGGTACTGCTAGGATCCCAAGGGATTCCTAAGCCCTTGCCCTTAGCCCCAGCACTCACATCCAGCTCTGACAAGGTCTGGGTCCAACGGTAGTTGGGCAGGTCAGCCCCATTTCCTAAGTTGGGCTTCAGTTTCCCTTTGTCCTTCTCGTCCTCCTCCTCTTCATCCTCGTCAGCCTCCTGCTCACAGTCAGTGGCACTCAGCTACTTGACAGACATACACTGAAGCCCCACTGGGCCAGGCCCAGCGCTGGCATGGAGCACATAGCCACAACACAAAACAGATATGGTCCAGACTCCCAAACTGGTCAACAGGGACCCAGACAGAGGTGAAATTGGGTTCTGATCTCTGCCCAGGAGTGCAAACTATTATACCATGTGACAAAGGACATGGCTGGGCCCAAGACCTCCACCCACCTTCAAAAGTGCCTCTACAAGCACTGCCCTCTCTGGCTCTTGGCTTTCGTGTCCAAGATAAAGGCCAGTGGATTTTCTGTTTGTTTTTTAAACTCAAATTCCTTTGTCCCATGTCTCGGAACAAAATGCTGAAATATGGGCAGGATCCCCAAAGCTGGGGGCAGGGAAAGGGAAGAAAGAATGGCTACAGAAAGAGGAAGGCTCCTGCCCAACCCCCTGGCTAGCCCGGAGAGACTCCAGTTCATCTCACCTGCTTCCCTGGGGGACCAAGGCTGCCATTCTTAAGCTGAGCTTCATGATTCTCAGCATCCTTTTTCTATGATAAAGGACACAGCAGTTGGCAACAGGACTCCACTTCCTAGGGCCAACAGGACTCTGAAGGGTACGGAAAGGAAGCCTAGCATCACCTTGTCAATCTCCAACTGGAGCCTCTCTGCCTCCTCATCAGTCAGCTCCTGGATCTGTGGCCCGTTGTTCTCTGCCTTGGCTTCTTTGGCCAGCCTGGCAGCCCGCTCGGCTTTCTCCCTCCGCTCAGTCTCCTGCCGAGCTCGCTTCTCCCGCCGTGCCTTCTGAGCCAGCTGGTTGTGGTGGTTAAAGGTCTGTGTGATGAGCTGAGGGAGGCAGAGAAGTTGATGAGCCTGAAGAGCCAAGGCACCGTGTCCCAAGGGATGGAGTCCAGTCTCATTGCTATCTGCTGAGTGGCAGGCAAAGCACTGTATGCAGAACTGCAGTTCCCTTACCCCCAAAATGAGGAAAATATACCCATCTCAAAGAGCTATAATTCATATATTTCAACAACACCTGGCTCAATAAATGGTGCCTGCTGAGCCAAGCAGAACTCAAGCCTCAGCCTGATCTTGGGGCCATACTTGCCTGTTCTTCAAGAACTCTCCTACCTATCCATATCCTGTCCCTAGGGTACTTCCAGATGGTTAGTACAAAATGCCATCCTAGAATGGCCACAGAAGCAGGATGCCAGTTTTCCTGAGTGAAAAGCTTGGTCTTCCTCTCCCCAGGTAGCAAACCAAAAATTTTGATTCTTTTCTCTTAAAAGCCTTCCCAGGATGTTTTTACCCAGTAACCCACTAGCTGGCCTCCCACCCAGGAGTTAACCCACTGGCTCCTGTGTATCTGGGTGTATGTCCTCAGATAAGTGAACAACTTGTGACTCTTTCTAAATCCATTTCCTCATATGTCAGGACTGAATATGACAGCAACCATCAAAGCAAAGTATACAATGCTGGCTTCCAAACACGGCTTGGCTGGCTGGGGCTGTGCCCATCAGCAGCAGGGGTAAGGAAGAGTAGCAACCGAGCATGCTTCTCCCAACCTGCAGCATCAGCATCGCCTTAACCTACCTGAAAAGCTCAACCGCAGGCCCCATTCCAGACTGACTGACCAAAGACTCTGGAGTGGGACCCCTGTGGTCACCTCTGTCTAAACTTTGGCATGCATTTTTCTTTGCCTAGAAAGTCTTCCTCACTCCCAGGTAACCCTCTTGGACCAGCTCAAAAAAGTAGTCTAGCAGAGGTAAAAAAAAGAGCACTGGTCTTTTTTTTTACCTCTGCTAGACTACACATGGTACACACACTGGGAGACCACACGGAGCATCTACCATGTGATCACTGGTCTATAAACCACATTCCAAGCATCTGAATCAGAGCTGAATGTAAGAAGGGCTCATACTCACAGAAGTCACTCATAGGGACTCACATCTAGGATTTCACCAAATGCCTGTGGCTTCCTATTCATCTTTATCCATTCCTCCTCTACCCCCCAAACCTCATTCTGCAAGGACCACTAAAAGGACACCTCCCCCACAACAACATGCATTAACAGAACAGGGAGGCAGCCAGGCATGTGGTGCACACCTGTAATCCCAATACTTGAGCGACTGAGGCAGGAGAATTACAGCAAGTTTGAGGTCAACCTTAACTACATAACAAGATCTTTCTCAAAAAGCAAACAGAAAAATCAAAAAAACAAAAGAGGGAGGTGAGACATGATCCACCTGAAGGCCACTGTGCTGTCAAAGAGAAACAACAGGTCATGAGACAGTTACACAGCACAGCTGTTTCACCAAGGACCTTGTCCCATGTCTCTAATCAGGGGGGACCTTGAACTCAAGCCATTTGCCAACCAGTGGCCAAGGGAAGGCGAGACCAGGGCCCTCCCCTGTCCCAGCCCCACTAAATCATGTCACATCCTATTTGTCCTATTCCTTCCTAGCTCTTGGAGGTTACCTGAGGGCAGAGCTGAACCAGCAGGCAGACTCAAGGCCAATCATAACAGCCTCCGATCCCCCCTCCTAGTCTCCTCCCCTCAGGACACCCTGACTGTCTCACAGGTGCCAACCCAGAGGCTGTCAGGGAGTCAAGCTTCAGTTACAGGACACATCGTTAAGAACCATAGCCCAGTAAGGTGGGCTGGGTACATGTGAGCAAAGGCTTTCCCTGACTAGACTGGGTGACAGGCATAGAGCACTTCCCAACTGTCTGACCAGGGCAGAACTCAAAAACACTTAAGCCAAACCCAGAGGCATGAGGCCTTGGCCCTGACCACCCATTCCAGCACATGGCATCACAGCATTCTAACATACACGAGGGAGATGGCACATTCAAACAGCAGGTCACAGTGGCTGACTGAGCTGGGGATTCTCAATGTGAAGGCTGCTGAATTCCTCCTCAGCTGAACAATTCTCCAGTCTCAGCCCCACCACAGCCCTCTTTCCCCCTGACCCAAACCAGAGACCACTGGTTTGGAGCAGTGGTTCTGGCCCCTTCTCCTGCACTACTCCCAGTGCCTGACACAGGGCCCCTGGGAAAAGACTGCAAGGTTTTAGCAAGATAACTCTGCTAGGAGTTATCTGGAGGACTGGTAAACAGCAGGTAGGCCTTTACCTAAGGAACAGATCCAAAGGACAATGCAACTAGCAAAACATCACTCCGAGCCACAGTAATGATCCCCAGAACCAACTCAGGGTCTCCTTACCCTCACCCACAACCCAGAGTCCTAATCTTAAGGAGTGGCAGCAACATCCACTCATGTGCCAAAGGACAGAGCAAAGAAGTCATTTGTGATCCTCAGCCTGGTATCAATGTTACAAGACATAGTGTCCTGCCATTCTGGCCAGTCCACAGCTCCCCGTGACACACAATGCAGAGCTCAGCCTTCCAGACCTTCTGTGTCCAAGTCCTTCTGCTTGGCCCTGGTGACCTAGACCTCCTGCAGGGTCCTCAGCCCTGATCAGACCCAGTATGTCTCCCCTGGTAGACTCAGGTTCTAGCCCCAGAGTCTTTTCCTATCACAGTGCCATACTCTCCAACCTTGTTCGTGTTACCTTATGCCCTTCTGCCGTCCTCCACTGTCCCAACCTCACTGTGACTTTCAGGGTACTCAAGTGCTGCACGTTCCCCAAAACCTTTTCAGAATCTCATCAAATGAATGCCCTCTCTGCATCCCGAAGATCCACAGACTCACAGCCCTTAGAAGCAGGATCTGTATCTGACTTATCTCTCTAGCACTCAAAGTACCTCAAACATGTTGTCTGAAGATAGAAGAATATTACAAAGACTCATTAAATTCTATCTATTGGGAACTATATTTAGCCAAGCATGCACACAGGAAGCTGAAGCAGGAGGCAAAAAACAAACACAGGAAATTTAGAAGAATCAATGACACAAAGATCTAGTTCAGTGGCAGAATGCTTGTCTAACATGTGAGGCCTTGGGTTCAATCTCCACTCCTAAGAAAGACAGACAGATGATGGATAGGAGGGGAGTGAGGAAAGAAAAAACTAAGGAGAGGAAATCTGGCATAACAAAGAAACCTCCAAATGCAGAGGGCTGTGACAGTACTGTGATTCACTCAGAGTGTGCACAGGGCAGTGGAGACAAGACCTGGCACTACCCCTGATAATGGCCCGTGTCCTCTGACACAGATTGCCCTCTTGACTCAGTAAGAACCACAACAGCCTAGCATACATCTCAAGTCTAGGAGTTTACAGCAATAATGAGGAAAAGCCCACCTTACAGGTCACCTTTGGTACATAGCAAGAAACCAAACAACTGTTCTGAAAACCATGCATAAGGAGCTTTTCCCACGTATCCTTTCTAGGTATCCAGAGGCTTGAGACGGAAAAGTTTCTACTAATAAAGAGAATAACAGAGGCTCAGCACTCTGCAAGCCTCTACAAATACAATACAGTTTAGGCACGATCAACAATTGCTAATTTATGGCGCTGGGGATTTAGCTCAGTGGCATAAGCACCTGCCTTGCAAGCAGGCGGTCATGAGTTCAATCCCCGGTACCGATAAAAATGAAAAAGACAAAAAAAAAAAAAAAAAAACAATTGCTAATTTTACAAATTGAGAAAAATGAAACACTATGTGCTTATTGAAGGAGTATACCAGACCATCCACAAAGTAGTTCTGGGGAACAAAAAAAACCTTAGTTAAGCAAATCAAGCCTGATACAGCAAATCCAAAAGACAAAGAAATGTAGGAGCTGGACATGGTGGTGCAGGCCTGTTATCCAGCAGTCTAGGATTCTATGGTAGGAGGACTACCAGTTTGAGCCCAGTCTGGGCAACTTAGTGACTGTGAGACTCTTATCTCAAAATAAAAAATAAGAGGGCTAGGGTTGTAGTTTCATGCAAAGGCCCTGGGTTCAATCTTCAGCACCACCAAAAACAAACCAAACCAAAATGTTGTAAAACCATGTAAAGGTTAGATACCATCAGAAACACCAATATTTGGCTTTTGTCCCAGGTTCCTGAAACACCTTCTAAGTCCTTTGAATTTCCTGAATAACAGGGGTTATCTTTTATTCTAACATCACTCATTAGAACTCTAAAATATATAACTTCAGAATGGGGGCAGGTCCAAAAGACCCAGTAAGATCAGAGGGTTGGACCTTTCAGATCCAGTCTCCAACTTCCCAGGAATGAGAGGACCTGGAGACTGAGCTGATCATTAGTGGTCACTGATTTAATCAATCATGCCTAAGGAAGGAAACTTCCAGAATAGTTCCTGAATGACAGGGCTTAGCAAATTCCTGGGTAGGGGGACATATTAAAGTACTAGCAGGAAAGGAAGACCAGAGAGGCAGGTCTGCCTCATTCACTTGGCTCTTCCTGAATTCTTATCTTCTATAGTAAACCAGTAATTGTAAGGAGAACAATAACAGCAAATAAAACTCTTTCTCAAATTCTGAATCATTCTAACAAATTACTAAACCTAAGGAGGCTGATGTAGGAACTGCTGGGTTATAGTCAGAAGCAATGGGATTTGACTGGTATGTCAATAGAGCAATCCTGTAGGACACAGCCTCACCTATGGATTCTGCCCTAACTTAGGTATTGAAATGAACTGCAGGTCATACAAATGTGTCTGGAAAATTGGTTGTTGGGCAAGAAAAGAACCATACCAGCTAGGAGTAGCTCCAGTGGTAGAAGGTGTGCATGGCATGTCTGAGGTCATGGATTTGATCCCCAACACCAAAAAAGAAAGAGCCAGGCACAGTGGCAGATGCTGTAATCCTAGTATTCTGAAAGACCACAGCAGGAGGATCACTAAACACAAGCCCAGCCCAGGTAACTTAGACCTTTTCTCAAGAAATAAAAAACAGGAGCGTGGGACATAGCTCAGTGTAAAGGCTCTGGGTTCAATCCCCAAAAAGAAGGGAGAGGAGAAGGTCAGTCAGCTGGTTGGTCAGTAGCCCATATCTGATATTAGAAGGAAAGGTTTTGGGCTGGGTATGGTAGCGTATTACCTGAAATCCTGGTACCCAGGAAGCTGAGGCAGGCAGAGCACGCATTTAAGGTCAGTCTGGACAATTTAGCAAGCCTTGTCTCAAAACAAACAACAAACAAAAAGATACACAGGGGTGGGGGATATAACTCAGTGGCACAATGCCTGCCTGGCAAGCACAAGGTCCTGAATTCAATTCCTGGTACAAAAAAAAAAAGAGTATACAAATGGCCAACAAGCATGTGAAAGATGTACAATATCTCTGATCATTAGAAAACTGCAAATCAAAATCAAAATGAGATGCTACCTCACATCCACCTCACATCCTACCTCATGTCCACTTGTAGGATGGCTTCTTTAAAAAACAAGCAAAATTGGGGCTGGGGATTTAGCTCGGCAGCATAAGCGCCTGCCTTGCAAAGTGTGTGGTTATGAGTTTGATCCCCGGTACCGATCAAAAAGACAAAAAAAAAAAAAAAAAAAAAAAAACAAGCAAAACTGACGGGTGATGGGTGTGGTGGTGTACGCCTGTAATTCCAGTACTTGGGAAGCTGAAGTAGGGGAATCATTGTGAGTTCGAGACCTGTTGGGAGCCACAGCCCCGAGCCCGGTCGCCTCACTTGGCGGACGTGCGGCCTGTGGTAAAGAGCAAAGCCTGAGGTAGATTACCCCTCCCATCGAATATGTTAGTTTCCTGCTTACCGCGTAAACAACCCGCTCAACAATATAGTCTGCCTGGCAACTGATGATGTTAGCCAATCAGCTTGCCTTGCTTACTTTAACATGATTGGACACTGTACCCGTATATATACCGGTGCCATCCCTGGGCGGAAGTAGAAGCCAGGTAGAAGCCCAGAAGTAAAAGCCCAAAAGGAGCCGCGGAGAGCGGACCGGTAGAGGCTTTGGGGCAGACTGAAGCACAAAAGGAGCCGCGGGGAGCGGACCAGAGGAGGCTTCAGCTGGGAGAACCCAGGGCAGGCTGTACGGAGAAGAAAAATAAAAAGAAAAGGTTGTCCACTACCAGACTTTGTCGTGTGTCCTTCCTGCCGGCCGGGAGCGGACATCGACATTTGGAGGCCCGCCCGGGGACTGATCACCCCCGAGACGTGGAAGTGGACAACGCTCCAGTACAGAGCTGCGAGACAGGTGAGTTGGGGATAAGCCTGGGCTCTGGGTGGCGCGCACCTACAGGGCTTTTAGACTCCCCTCAGGCTCACGCGTAAGTGGCGGGTTCCTTGGGCCTCACGCGGTGAGTAACATATTAAAAGATGGGAAACATGTTAGGTAGCAACACTAAGAGCGAGGGTGGTTGTGGAGAAAGCTCTCAAGAGCTTACAAAAGTACGCAGGGTATCTGAGCAGGCCCAGTCAGGGAGCTCCCGAGAGGGGTCCGTCAAGGGGAACAAGGATGCTAAGGAGGAGGACGGGGCTCTAGCCTCGGAGTCGTCTGACTCCGAGGACGAGGGAAAGTTGAATGGCAAGGAGGCCAAAGAGACCAGCTGTCAGGAGCCTAAGTCGCTCAATAAGGAGTCGCAGGGTTCTTTTCCAGCGTTGCCCCGCGAATTGCGCTCTGCTCAACCTGGTCTGCGGAGGAGTAGAGAGCTCCTGAGTGCGCCCCGGCGCGAGAGGGAGGCGGTCCCTCGCCACGAGGCGGCCGCCTGGGAGCTCCCTCCCCTTTCGCCAGAACAGGAAGTGATGCACGGGCCCCCATTTTCCGCCCAATCACGGCCGCTGTCTTATGCTCCGCCACCGGCGGGTCGGTATTTTTACAGGCGGCTTTGGCAGGGGGGACACTTGTCTCATGAGGTACATCCACCTGGGATAGATAGTGGCCCCTACGGGATATTTCCTGTACAAGTAGCTATGGGCCAGGGACGCAATGTATGGGAGCCTTTTGAGATAAAGCAGATTAGAGAACTTAAAAATGCAGTTACAACCTTTGGGCCGACTGCGCCTTACACCATTGCCATGCTGGAGAATCTGTCTTCTGGGCCCCTCACCCCCGCGGACTGGATTCAGCTGGCAAAGGCGTGTCTGCCCTCGGGCAGTTACCTGGATTGGCGAGCCTGGTACGCAGAGTTCTCTGCAGAGCAGGCTGAGAGAAACGCCAATCGGGGAAACCGGGGGTGGAACAAGGAAATGCTTATGGGAGAAGGTCGGCACGCTGATGACCAGACCCAGTTCCCCGGCGCTCTCTGGCGGGGAGGAGATAGAGAGCCATCCGCTCCGCCCTGGAGCTCTTCTCCAGAAGCGGCTCCCCACCGAGAGGCCGCTACAGGGAACCCTCCCTTCTCTCAGCCGGCACAGGAAGTGACGCCCCGTTCCACTCTGTCGCGACCGCCGTCCTATGATTTTCATGGGCGGCTACTCTGCCGAGCAGGCTGAGAAAAACGCCGGTCGAGGAAACGGGGGCTGGGGATTTAGCTCAGCAGCATAAGCACCTGCCTTGCAAGCAGGCGGTCGTGAGTTCGATCCCTGGTACCGATAAAAAGGAAAAAAGACAAAAAAAAAAAAAAAACGAAAAAGATAAAAATAAAAAATAAAAAATAAAAAACAAAAAGGGGGAGTAAGCCAAGGCCTGCCTCCAAAGGCGCGGTTATCTATGGCATGACAATGGATGGGCCCGGATCCAGTGGTCAGCTGGAACCGAGGCGCGGTTTGTGTTTTCCCACAGGAATCGGGACGAGAACCACTGTGGATACCGGAGAGACTGACACGGGCAACAAAGCCCTCGACTGAAGATCAGACCTGCCCTACTGGAGATCCATCACAGACCAACCAATAAGATGAATAGAAATAGCGGTAGCCCGAAATGGACAAGAAGATCCTCAGGCATATGCATGGCTTGCTCAATTGGCCCACGACCGAGTCTAGATATGGCGGGCATCCCTCATTCTCCTCCATAAGGTGACAATACACAGCAGGGTAGGTGAGTCAATGACGGGTAAGAGCGTGCCTCCCCAGCACGACTCGACCTAAGCCAGGCCCTACCCCATCCTGCACGTAAGCCGCTGGACTGTTAGATGCTGCCCAGGTCTAAATTTCTCTCCGAGGGGATTTCTTTACGGAGAGGAAATGAGTGCAAGCTTGTGTGCATCCAGGTTCCGTCCAGTTTGTGCCTGGCCCTAGAAAAAGGACGAGGGCCTCAGGGCCTTGGCAGACCATGGCATGGCCAACCAGGGTCTAAGCCAAGGACCTACGGTGGGCCTACGCATAGGGCATAAGCCTCTGCACCCAGTCCAGAAAGGGCTACGATGCGCACATTCATAAAAAATAAAAAAGGGGGAGATGTTGGGAGCCACAGCCCCGAGCCCGGTCGCCTCACTTGGCGGACGTGCGGCCTGTGGTAAAGAGCAAAGCCTGAGGTAGATTACCCCTCCCATCGAATATGTTAGTTTCCTGCTTACCGCGTAAACAACCCGCTCAACAATATAGTCTGCCTGGCAACTGATGATGTTAGCCAATCAGCTTGCCTTGCTTACTTTAACATGATTGGACACTGTACCCGTATATATACCGGTGCCATCCCTGGGCGGAAGTAGAAGCCAGGTAGAAGCCCAGAAGTAAAAGCCCAAAAGGAGCCGCGGAGAGCGGACCGGTAGAGGCTTTGGGGCAGACTGAAGCACAAAAGGAGCCGCGGGGAGCGGACCAGAGGAGGCTTCAGCTGGGAGAACCCAGGGCAGGCTGTACGGAGAAGGAAAATAAAAAGAAAAGGTTGTCCACTACCAGACTTTGTCGTGTGTCCTTCCTGCCGGCCGGGAGCGGACATCGACAGAGACCAGCCTTGGCAGCTACAAAGTGGACTCAAGGCCAGCCTAAACTGCAAAGTGAGATCCCTTCTCAAAAAGACAACAAACCAACAAGCAAAACCAAGTATTGATGAACATGTAGAGAAACTGCAAAGCATGCATTCTGTTGGTGAGAATGTTAAATGGTACACCCACTATGAAAAACAGTATGGTAGCTCCTCAAATATTATATATAAAGCCAGGAATAATGGCTCACACCTATAATTCCAGGGAGTCTGAGGCAGGAGGATCACTGTGAGTGTGAAGGAAACCTGGGCTACGACAGAGGGTTCAAGGCCAGCCTAGGCTACATAACAAGACCTAAGAAAGAAAGAGCAAGGGGGAAGAGGATGGAAGGACTAAATATAGACTATTTCTACTGTTTGGCTTTTAGGAATAATGGTGCCATGAAATACAAGAATGCAAATAAATCTTTGACATGCTACTGTCAGTTATTTTAGTTATATATCAAGAATGAGACTGCTGGATCATATGGTAATTCTATCTTCAATTTTCTGAGGAATCACTATACTGTTTTCTATAAGAGAGACATCATTTAAGATTCCCACCAAAAATGTAGAGATTTTGCCACATCTTTGTTAATATTTGCTGAAGTTTCTGTTATTTGTTTTAATGCTACCCAGGCTGGTCTCGAACTAGATTCAAGTAACTTTCGTAGTTTAGCTTCCCATTGTGCACAGCTTTTCCTGTTTTTTTTTTGTTGTTGTTGTTGTTTTTTTTTTTTTTTTTGTAGAAAACATCCTAATAGGCATGAGGCAGAATCTTGTGGTTTTGATTTGCATTTTCCTAATGGTTACTGGCACTGAGCATCCTCCAAGTAAGTTTAAGAGCTACAGTTCACTTTTACCAGAAATGTCGTAAGAGTACATTTTCTCTCTCTCTTTTTTTTTAATTTGCAATGCTAGGGATGGAAGCCAGAGCCTAGGTAAATACCACTGAGGCACATCCCAGCCCCTTCCACAGCCTTGTAAGTAATGTTCTTTTTTATTTTGATCAATTTGACAGTAAGAAAAGGGCATCTTGCTGTTTCTTTAACTTACACTTTCCAAAAAGCAAAGGTGAACATCTTTTCATTTGTGCTCTGGATTTGCTCTTTTGGAACCACTTTCTTTTTCTGCTTATCCTTTTCTTGTCAATTTATGAGTTCTGACATACTAAATTTTATCTGTCCTCTGAATTGGACCCTTTTGTCTAATCTATTTGTTTTTCTACTGACTTTATAGGTCAAGATGGCTCTTTTATCATCACTATCACTGTCTGACGAGCCAAGCAGCTACCTTCTCTTTCACAGCTTCCAGTGTACTAACCTTAAAGCCTCCCAGTTTTTCTTGATATGCTCTTCATTTCTGTATAAGCAAAACAGACCAATTTTGTCTTCTTATAAATAAACGTCCAGTTGTAGTAATACAACTTGTTAAATCATCCTTTACCAACTCATCTGAATTATTACCGTTGACTATATTAAATTCTCATATAGTCTAGGTTTTATTTCTGGATTCTGTATTTTGCCTTACTGGTCCATTTTTTTCTTATGTAAACAGTATTGTATACTGATTTGATCATAAAGTTCACAATTCCTTAACAGTAATTCCAAAAAATAAAAAAAAAGAAAAATTTACAAAAGTAAAATAAAAAATTCCTAGCTCCAAGTTACTAAAAACTGAAAAAGTATCTTGAATTTTTTTTTCCAAGTTTGTGACATGAAGATATTTACAGTCTATTTTTTTCCACTTGTGAGCCAGGAATGGTGGTGTACACTTGTAATTTCAGCACTGGGGAGGCTGAGGCAGGAAGATCACCATGAATTCAAAGCCAGCCTGAACTACATAGCAAAACCCTGCTCCCACTTCACCCCACTAAAAACTCTTCTCCCCTTGATATGCTGCTGGGTGTGTGTCACACTGTAGGTAACTCACTATATACCTAACGTATTTCCACCCTAAAATCCAAAATTTTCAAATCCCCAAAATACATTTGGCTCCAAGGGGTTCTGAGAAGGAACAGTGAGCTGTACCCTCATATGCCAACCATATCATCTACATTACATATTTTAATCATTCAAAAAGCCCTCTGAAATAAAGATCATCGGGGCTGGGGATTTAGCTCAGCAGCATAAACACCTGCCTTGCAAGCAGGTAGTCTTGAGTTCGATCCCTGGTACCGATAAAAAACGAAAAAGACAGACAGACAGAAAGAAAGAAAGATCATCTCTTTTACAGGTAGGGATGATGCTATTCATAAATTTAGTGACCAAAGTGACAGTTGCAAAATAGAAGGGATGGAAATAGGAAAAAGATGAGGATCCAAACCCATGTCTAACTCCAGGGCACATGCTTGCTTGTCTTTCTCTCTTTCTTTTTGTGATGCCAGATATAGAACTCAGTGCTTCACACATGCTAGGCAAGCACTCTACTACTATATATCCCCAGTCCCAAGAGCTCAAGCTTGTAACAGCTATACTTAAAAATGTATCTGTGATTCTCAGTACTTAAAAAAAAAAAAAGACATCATCTTGTAGCTCTGCACATAGTAGGTGCTCAACCCAAGAGCTACTGTGCTGTAACTGCAAACAGTAGAACACTAGCTAGGTTTCTGCCTATCTTGGGAAACCGACTTGCTGGGAAAGAGATAATCTCAAGGGATCAGAATGCAGCGTTATGGCAGACCCTGAGGAAGTGACAAGTAGACATTGGCTATGTAACATGATAGCCCTCATCATCCCAGGACAGTTCTGAGACCCTTTATTTTGCCCCCCCACAATACTCTTGGCACAAAACTACATCCCTACCCCCTTTTTACTTTTTGTTTTGAAAACATGGTCTTGCTAAATTGACTGGGCTAAAATATACCTGACTCAGCCTCCCAGAGTACTGATTACAAATGTATGCTACCACACCTGGCCTTTTGTTTTTTTTTTTTTTTGGTACCAGAGATCGAACTCATGATCTCATGCTTGCCCACAGGCGTTTATACCACTGAGCCAAATCCCTGGCCCTATTTTTTTAAAGCTATACTGTGAGACCCATTTTAAAAAAAAAAAAGACTATGACTATATTTACTTCTGTAATCCTGAGTGTCTGCCACAGGACCTCATACAAGCAATGTTAACTATATGCTAAAACAAGAACCTGGAACTCTTTCTTCCAAGCTCTTCTTGTTACAGAGTTGCTTCAGAGCATCAAGATATTTCCTAGCTGAGTGTGATGGCACATGCCTATAATCCCAACACTCAGGAGACTGAGGCAAAAGAACCCTACAGATTCCAGACCAACCTGAGCTACAAAATGAGTTCAAGGCCAGCCTGAACTGCATTGCAAAACCCTGTCTCTTCTAGTTTTCTTTTGACTGAGTAGGTTTATTTTTTTCTCTCTCTTTTTTTTCACATATTTACTTATTGGAGGGTTTTTTTTTTCCTTCTTTTTCTACTTGAAATAAAATGGATTTGGAAAAAGACATTTTCTTTTCTTTTTTTTTTTTTTTTTTTTTGTCTTTTTCATTTTTATCGGTACCAGGGATCGAACTCATGACCACACACTTGTAAGGCAGGCGCTTATGCCGCTGAGCTAAATCCCCAGCCCCTCAAAAGACATTTTCTAGAGCATCTCAGCTCAGTTCTACAAAATGTGCCCTTTCTATTACTGTCTCAAATTTAAGTGAAAACAAATATGAAGGGTATTAAAAAGAAAAAAGCGGGGGGGCTGGGGATTTAGCTCAGCGGCATAAGTGCCTGCCTTGCAAGTGTGTGGTCGTGAGTTTGATCCCCAGTACCAATAAAAATGACAAAGACAAAAAAAAATAAAATAAAATAAAATCACAGTTCAGTGAGTTTCCATGACCATGATTTACCATTTTTTTTCTTCTTTTAAGACAGATTCTAATGACAAGCTGCCCTCAAAGTCTTGAGCCCACTGTCTCAGCCTCTAAGTACTGGGATTATAAGGGTATTGCCATTATGTCTGGCATGACTTACGATCTTCAAAAATGTAATAATAAATTAAGGAATCAGAAGAAAGTTCAAGGTCTAAGAACTAGTCCTGCAAACCCAATCCCCAAACTAGTGAACTCTGGGTCACTATACCTGGGAAGCCAATGAATTAGCAGACTTTTCCTTAAATGTCTCTCTTCTGAGTTTTGATTTTTACCATTTGCCCACTCTCATTTCTCAGATCAGTAATTAAGTGAAAAGGGAATCAAGTTCTTTTGACAGCGGACACAATGACACATGCCTGTAATCCCAGCATTTAGAAGGCTGAGGCAGGAGGATTGTGATTTCAAGGCCAGCCTGCAATACAGAACATGAACCTGTCTTATTTTTTGGTACTGGGTTGGTACTGGGGATCAAGACTTCGCGCTTGCCAGGCAGGCACTTACACCACTGAGCTAAACCCACAGTTTAAACCTGTCTTTAAAAACAAAATCAAAGCTGGGCATAGTGGCTGACATCCTGTAATCCCAGCACTCGGGAGGCTGAGGCAGAAGGTTCATTGCGAGTTCCAGACCAGCCTGGGCTACAAAGTGAGCTCAAGGCCAGCCTGAACTGCATAAAGAGACCCTGATTCAAAAAGTCAAAAACAAACAAACAAAAAAAACCAGCAGTTTCATAATGTCAGGGACAAGAGGTAGGTTTTTCAACCATGGCTCCCTTACAATTAAGCTCAAAACTTTGTACAAGGTGCAAAACATCTCTGAGCCAGTTTTCTCATCTCTAAAATGGGAGATAGTTAACAACTGTTCTTTTCATAAAACTGCTAAAAAATCACGGGAAACAGCTGGACAACATACCCCAAGGAGTGAGGCTTCCATGAAAGCTTGCTTCCCTTGCCTAGCCTTACCCTAGGCACTCATCCTCTAGTAAAGGTTCTCATTATGCTAAAGGAAGGCCACATGAACTTTCTTTCTCAATAGAGACCTGCCCGAGAGACAGGAGTCACCAACACTCACCTTCTCTGCCATGCCCTCTTCTCCTCCAACGAAAAAGTCTGTTTTGCGCCGAAGGAAGCTAAAGAAGGTGTTCACAAGCTGAAAGACAGAGGGAAAAGACTAAAGCTGAGGGGTGGCAATGCTGGGTATCCTCCAATGCATAAAGTTGATTTCCTTAGTCCAGGAACAACTATTTCACTGAGCTTCCCAGTCAAGCCCCCTTGGTCACTCCCACCAGCAAGCTTGCCCTAACCTTTGGGCCATCTGAGGAAGACTGCTGACATTTTGTATGTATCCGTGTACATGAGCCACTTCCACTTTCATTGCGGTGCTAGAAGCCTGAACACACAGAATATTGCTCTTCTTCATCCAGTTCCTAAAATGTCTAAACCTAATTTTCATCTCCAGAAAGTAAAACATCAAGATCCTAAGATAAGCAAGGAAGGGAGCACATGAAGCTGCTTCCATAAAGGTTAAAATGGACTAACTCTGGTTGGGGGGCCTGCATAACCAAGTGCATGAGTATGAGCACTGGACCAATGTATCAGCCAGGTAACAAAGGAAAGCTTCTGAATTAACACTGCAGGACCTAGTTCTAGGACCTGGCAATGAGCCTTTCAGTGTCTGCCACAGAGCAAAAGTCTCACTGGTAGAAGGTAAAATCTTAACATAGGAACTATCATCCATGGTTTACTTTTTCTTCAGCTACAGTGAGGGAGGCCATCAGAATATAGACAGTTGCTAAATCATACCTTGTCTTGGGATCTTTTGACTTTACAATACTATGAAATCAACATATGTATAGAAATCAATTTTGATCATATTTTGGGCTAGCAACACTACTCCATCATGAGTGCAATGAGCTTAGAGTCTACATGCACTGTGTTGCTATGCTATGATGTTCAGTTATGAGTTCTTTTGTTTTGTTTTTTTTTAAACAGGAATGGAACTCAGGACATCACACTTGCCAGGCAGGTGCTGTGCTACTGAGTTATATCCCCAACCTGAAAGGCATCTTCTGCTCAATCATATTTCCAACTTACAGTAAGTTTCTCAAGATGCAACCCCATTAAATGTCAAAAAACACCTATCTGTACAGGCTCAATGCAATTCATGCTGATTGAAACAATTTAATGGTAATAAAGGGTCAGCACAAACAAGCTCTTTTATTTGCCTGAGTCGCTCTAAATCTGATGCTAGAATTATCTCAGCAGTTATAATTCTTGTTTCTAGACTTTTTCAACTAACCCAAAAATGAACTCACTCCCAAATCCATTCTGTGTCAATAATTTAGGAGGCTTGCAACAAAGAGCCTTTTCACATTTGTAGAGCAAAAATACCTTACCACCTCAAAGGGTTTACAAATCCTTGGTCACCATAGGCAACCAGGGACAAAGAGTGACAACAGAAACTCACTAAGAGCCTGTCTCCAGTGTGCCACAAAATCAGCAGTAGATTGTGCAAAATACACTAGCCTAAGAGCAGGGTCTGTCCAGGTCAAGAGCTCTGTAATGATCAAATTCCTGTCACTCTATCCTTTGGGAGCTTTATAGAATGTAGGTTCTGATCTAATCTCAACAGGCTCTTATTTATTTTCTGGTATTGGGAATCAAACTCACAACCTCACACTTGCCAGGCAGGTGCTGTGCTGCTGAGCTGTATCTCCGGCCTCAACCGTCTTTTTTACTTCTTTCTGTTTGAAAAAACTAAGCACAGAACCTGTACTAGCTGGGCCTTGCTTTTCAAACAAAATATGTTACTCTGTTATACACAATGAGTATTGGTCCCTGGGCATTAAAAAGTGTTTGTAAAAGCTTTTTGTCAGCTCCAGAATATCAAGGGCAGGAGTCCAAGGATACAGCTGGATGGGTGTTTGGCATATATCAATCACTGGTGACAAACACGTGTTGAATGAACAGGTCTCGCTGAGAACTCAGTCCTTCAAAGATACTACTCTCTTGTAACTCAAAACAGGGATTTGCAGTTTCACCTTCTAGACAAAGAAAGTGAGGCTTCGAGAGGTGGTAGTGTCCCAAACTGGTATGCAGTGGAAACCATTAAGTTCAGATTTCCTATTCCCTCAGTCAAAACCTAAAAGGCGGGGCGTGATGGTGCACGCGTGCAGGTCCAGCACTGGAGAGTCTGAGGCAGGAGGATAACTGGGAGTTCGAGGACAGCATGGGCTGTATAGGGAGTTTGAGGCCAACTTGCACAAGACTCTGTCTCCAAAAGGGGAAGGGCTAAAAGATCACGTGTCAACATCACTCAGCTCTCCAGCCCCCCCCCCCACACACACACACACACTGACCCGCGGGCTCTAAATCTGAGTAGGTGCAAATCACAATGTCTGCAACAGTCTAAAGGATGCTCTTCAGACACAGCGATCTAGGGGAAAAGCATGTATGGTACCAACGTGGGAAAGGAGGAATCGTAAGTGTCTGGAGGAATTCTAGAAGAAAAAGCAACTGCAGAATTGCTAGGACAGGAACTACTAAGGCGCACCTAAAGTCTGGGACCAAAAGCTGAGCGGTGAGCCCTCCAGGAGGATGGCCGGACCGGAAGCTCGTGTATAGTCAGAATGTAGGAAATGTCTGGAACCCGTGAGGCCAACCTAGGTCGACCTCAGCCCTCAAAGAAAAGAGGAGGAAGAGAACGCTAGGACCACGCGTGGGCGAGAGCTGCTAAGCCGGGTAGGCCGACGCCGCGAGGGCCGTTACCTCCTGCACGCCGCCCTCGTGCTGCTGCGCCATGGCCAGCAACATGCCGTCGAAACGCTCCTCTTCTTGCTCTCCGCCCATCGCGCCGGTCCCGACCCTGGCCTGGTGGTCTGCACTCGAGTCTAGAACAGTATCCCTTCCTCGAATTGCCGTAAGGCCCAACCGCTCAAGTCGCCCCTCTTCCGCAGCGGAGCCGGAAACACGCACACGCCTCACCGCCCAGACCCGCCTCCTCTCTCTTCTCCCGCCTCCCTCCAGGCTCATGACCACTTACCGCGCGGCAAACAGCGCGCTTCGCAGCCCATTGGTCTATGTTTGAGCCAATCAACGAGCACGTCCACGAGGCGGTGGGCGGAGCCAAGGGACCGCGAGTTTGGTTTGAGTTGCTATGGTCACCAGATACTTTGGAGCCTTCTAGAAAACCAAGACTCAAATAGTGGGGAGGGGGCAGAAGTTGAAAAAGTACTAGTTTTGCTTCTCCGTCTTGTTAACCGGCACCCATCTTGTAGAACAGTGGAATCGCAAGTGCCTTTAGTCACCTCCTACAACCGTACATGAGGCAATTGAGACTTGGCACTTGGCCAAACAGCCTACCTTCCTCCTTACTACTACACATCCAGAAAGGCCAGTTCTGTGGGCATACAAACTTCATTTGCACTTTAGGAGGTGTTATGGCTTGGATCTGAAACGTCCCCCCAAAAGCTCAAGTATTGAAAGGATTTGCACCCAATGCAGAGTGATTTGATCAAGAGGCCTCTGACCTAATCAGTGTGAAGGGAGGGGCCTTAGTTATAAAAGACAGCTCTCTGCTGAACACGGAAATTGGGCACTGCATACCAATTGCTCCTAGATTCCTAGCACTAGGGAAGCTGATAAGACTGCCCCAAACTTGAGAGCAGCCTGTACCACCTAGTGAGTCTGAGCCCAGCCTAAGACCTTATCTCAGAAAACCAAATAAACTGGGTTTGGTGGCTCCTACTTACAATTTTGACTCTGGGTGGCTGAGGCAGGGGAATCACAAGTACTATCCCAGGCTGGGCAATTTAGTGACTTAAACATTGTCAAAAAAAAAAAAAAAAAAATCTGGGGATGTAACTCAGTGCAAGCTTTCTGTTTGCTTGCACTACCATGCAAATAGTGGCTTCCATGAGGTGAGCAGTTTGCTCCACCATGTGGCCCCTGCCGTGATGTTGTGCATCACCATATGCCCAGACAGGACGGGGACAAGTGACCATGGACCATGGACTGAAATGTGAGCCAGAGTAAAAAGCATTCCTCTTTCTACGCAGTTGTTCTCCTCAGGTATTTTTTTCATTGCAATGAAAAGTTGACTAATTCAGGTCTCTACTTAGTTTAACATTCTTATCTGGACATGATGGCACACCTGTATAATCCCAGCACTTGGGAGGCTGAGGCTGGAGAATCGATGTGAGTTGGAAGCCAGCCTGAACTGCATAAGTAAATCCTGCCTTAAAAAGACAAAAACAAATAAATAAAATAAAAGAGGAAAAGAAGGATGCTTTGCAGAGAGCACAGTGGCCATACAGTTAGGGATGGCCTTCTGTATTTAGCCTGACATCAGATCAAGGTCATCCTATGAAAAACTTGCTTGATCTCACACCAGAACAATTGAAGATATCCCTTTTTGATTGGTCCTAGAGCCAGAGCTTGTTTTTCTGAGCATGTATTCTGTATTCCGTGATTGACAGGTCACACTCACGTCCCAATTTCCTACCTCATTAAATATGGAGGCTGGTTTCCAGAAATTTCAGGCCAATCTCTATACTTATCCAATAAATCTCAGCATCTTAGTTCTTTTGAAGACTGTCCCCTGTAATTCATTACATTTCTTCTAGGCTCTGCATCACATATTTGTTTCTTTTGGATTATTCTCTTTAACATCACTTTTTAAAAAACTATTGCACAACTTCACTTTCTTCTGCTGCTGCTATCACATTTTCAGTTCATTTACAGCAAGACCTGAAAAGATTGCTGTATTTTCCATGTTCAGGGGCACATGGTTATAATCCCAGCTTCTCAAGAGGCTGAGGAGAGGATTGCAAGTTTGAGCCTGGCCTGGGCAATTTAATGAGCTCCTGTCTCAAAATATTTTTTAAAAAAATTTAAAGAGCACTGTACTTGTTTCTTCATGTCCTCACTTTCCACCTCTCCTCAGTTTACTCAAATTAGTCTTAAAGGGCTTGGATAATGTCACAACATTATATATTGCCAAACCCAATGAACCACTATTATCTTACCTAATGTCTTAGCTGTATTTGACTCTTCTTTTAAGAAACACTTTTCTTCCTTTCTGTTATATAATGAACTGTATTCCTGCAAAATTCTTCTGTTAAAGCTCTGACCCCAGTGTGATTGAATTTGGAGAAAGGGTCTTTAAAGAGATCATTACCAAAAAAAAAAAAGTGACAACTAAAGAGAACATTACAGCTGGGCATGGTGGCTCATGCCTGTAACCTCAGCACTCAAAAGGCTGAGGTGGGAGGATCGTTGCGAGTTCGAGACCAGCCTGGGCTACAAAGTGAGCTCGAGGCCAGCCTGAACTGCATAGCAAGACCCCGTCTCAAAAAAAGACAAAAAAAAAAAAAAAAAAGAGAGATCATTACAGTTAAATGATTTTGTAGAGGTGGGTCCCTAATGCAAGAGGATTGATGTCCTTATAGGAAGAGGAACAGATACCATGGATGCACACAGAGGAAACATAGTGAGAAGACATAGTGAGAAGACAGTCACCATCTACAAGCATTCAGTTATTCTCTATCTCAGTTGCCATCAACTCAGCCTGTCCTCTGAACCAGCCAGTTGCTTGGGGGATGGGAAGAGTTCTTGACTGACAGCCCACACACCAGTCAGCTTGCAGGGAGGGTGATCTGGCCTCTCTCTTCCTGGGCCCTACATGGTTTGCCCAGCTTACCAGAAAGGCAAACTGGCTTCTTGACTTGCTCCTCCCAGACCCAACATGGCTTCTGCCGACTCACAGGAGGGACAAACTCCCTACCTCCTTTCTTTTACCTTTCACCAAGCAGCCAGTCTTGTAAAGCAACAATGGCAAAGTTTTTAGAGCTTTCAATAACAAACAGGCAGCTGTGGCCCATATGCCATAGGCTCATCATCACTATCCTAGAGTATAAACCAGATCTTGTTACGCCTTTGCTTAAAATCAGCCCTCACAGAACGCCATTCATTTTATAAATCAACCCAGGGCCCTTGTATGCTGTGACTCTTCCCTAAGAGAGAAAGACCCAATCTTGAACCCCAGCAAATTCACAGAAATAAGATATGTTGCCCAGCCAGGGATACAGCTCAGTGGCACAAGTGCCTGCCTGGCAAATGCAAGGTCATGAGTTCGATTCCCTATACCCCTCCCCCCAAAAAGAAAAACATGTAGAAAGATATGTTGCCCAAGAAGTCCTCTTGGTGAACAATCTCACCTGGTGACCTCTGGCTCCATCAGCATTGAACCCTACCAATAGCAGGGACAGAGAAACAGCAGGGACACCTTGTACCAAGCATTCTATTAGGGGTGTAGACCAGGCACCCTATGAACACAGAAAGGAGCACTTTTTCTTCCAAGGAGTGGAAAGGAAAAGATGTGAAGCCTGTGCCAAAGCTGCAACATTTTGATCTGGACCTTTAGTGTAAACAGCACGGGAATTTGGCAAGCACAAAGGACAAGGGAAAGCCATCACTGGCAGGGCGACAGCACAGGCCAGTGATGGTGAACCTTTTAGAGTTTCCAATGATACAGTCACCACTGCCATAGGCAAATGCTTGGAAGTACAGAGAGGGTATGCAATGTGTCAGAGACCAAAAAGGCACTGAGTAGAGCCTTTCCAACTCCCAATTCCAGCCCTTAGCCCAGCCCTTCTTGTGCCCATGACCTCCCAGTTTTCCCCACAAAAAGTCTAAGGCCTCTGCACGTAAGAGCGTATCACTCAACATAACACAAAAATTATGTAAACACTTGCACATACATTGTCTTAGGGGGTGCGCTTTATTATTACAGATAATTCCCAGCCCATTACCTGACCGACACAGAGAATGTGCTCAATACATGTAGAATTCTTACAATTATAGTGATTGATCTTCTTGATGATAACTAACACCTCTTTCCATCATTACATGAAGATTTACAGATAATTGTCTTGTGACATTACTTTGTAAACCATAAAGTGCTAAACAGTTGTCCTGAACTTTTCCTCCAGAATGGCTTCCAAATCCAAGCTCCATCACACCATGTTAGCTTCTTTCTCATCTCTGATACCAGGATCAGAGTTACAGAGAACAAGACTGACTGTCCCTCTTTGGACTAGGGACAACCAAGGATTGGCCCATGTTTCCCCTGCAGACTGCGGGCTCCCAAGAACAGGACTCATCTGTTCTATCAGAATAAGCTCTTGCTGGGTATGATGGCTCATGCTTGTAATCCCACTCAGCACTAGGGAGGTTGAGGCAGGAGGATCACTGCAAGTTTGAGACCAACCTGGGCTACAAGGTGACTCAAAACCAGCCCAAACTGTATATCGACTCCCTGTCCCAAAACACACACACACACACACACACACACACACACACACACACACACACAAATAAAATAAAGATCTCTGAATTCTGCCCTGTGACGCTCCAGTCAGATTTCAGGTTCCCAAAGTCAGAACTGTATTTCCTCACTTCAGATTGAAGTCAGGACCTGGGTCAAGGGCAGTTGATGGCCCATCAATCTCTGACCCACGCTTCCACTTCTAAAAGCAAATGACCTCTGTGAGGATCATGGCTTTAGAGACCCAGAAAAGCCTTTCCTTATGCTCAGTGCCTACAAGACAGACACCCCAGTCTTCAGACCCCACACAAAGCTCAGAGAACAACAGTTCCTCATAGGGTTAAAAAGAAAGAAAGGTAGAAAGAAAGAAAGAAAGAAAGAAAGAAAGAAAGAAAGAAAGAAAAGAAAAGAAAAGAAAAGAAAAGAAAAACCAAAACATGGCCAGGCCTGTAGGTGCATGTCTGTAATCCTCACATTCAGTAGGCTGACCCAGGAAGATCACTATGAGTTTGAGGCCAGCCTGGGCTATGTAGTGAATTCAAGGCCAATCTGAACTACATAGTAAGACCTTGTCTCAAAAAAGCTCTAAAAAATGAAAAACCCAAGACACGAACCCAGGGACCTAACTGACAGCCCAGCAGAGGGCCTCTCCCTCTTCAACTTCCTCTTCCAAAAATGGAAGTCACAGCAACCATTATGACAAATGTTATCCTTTACAGAGCACTTGCTGTGAATCCTCACAGACACTAAGGAAAGGCCCTGTCAGAGCTGATTTCCCACAAAGCGAAGAGGCTGTGGTTGGAGTGTAGCTCAGTGGTAGGGCCCTTGTCTGGGATGGAGGTGGAGGCCCTGGCTTTCATGCCCAACACTGCAAATTTAGGACCCTGTACTTCCACACGGGCCAATCTTAGGCACTAAGAAAAGGCCCAGTAATGAATGTCTTTGTAGGTCAAACATACTATTTGTTTTTCTTTTTAACTTGAAAATGTAAAATTTTTGCACTAACATTAGTTAAGATGACTGTTTCTTCACACTCTATTCCACTTTCCTAGGCTCAGGTGATGTCAAAGAGACCACAAGGATTTGAGGCTCCAACTAAAGGGAAGTTGAGCTGGAGACACATTTAGTTTGGAGTTGGCAGGATATGGTTAGATGGCTGGTGTCCTTAAGAGCTCTCCCGGGAGAGACAGAAATAAGCTAGAAATAATCCTATCATTCATGATGTGCCATGACAGCATGAGTTGGAGATCTCATCCCAACATAACTGATTCCCAGCACACCAGAAATTCTTTCAGTTGTCACATGTGTAAGTTGTCC
Source organism: Cavia porcellus (assembly GCF_034190915.1). Taxonomy (NCBI): domain Eukaryota; kingdom Metazoa; phylum Chordata; class Mammalia; order Rodentia; family Caviidae; genus Cavia; species Cavia porcellus. Next base: position 20,445,848 of record NW_026947508.1, on the reverse strand, counting down.
CTTTGTAGTGACACTAAAGCAGGAAGTTCGCTCTCGTAGGAAAGATAAAGAATCTATATAATATTAGTCTTAGATGTTCTTTACATAGTTATCTTTTTCTTTAGTACCAGGTGTAAACCCAGGGCCTTTGTGCTAAGCTACCTTCCCATTCCATTTTTTACTTTTTATTTAGAGATGGAACTTGCTAAGTTGCCCTGCTTTGTTTGAATGTGTGATTTCTCTTTAGCCTTCCAGAGTACTGGGACTTTAGGCCTGTGCCACATCTTTTTATTTTGGGGGATCTGGGGATAAAACCCAGGGCCTCCCATAGACCGAGCAAGTGCTCAACCCTGAGCTACACCCTCAGCTGAGGGTAGTTTTCTTTCTTTTGAAAGGAGTTACACCAAATAATTTTATTAAAATTTCTGTCACAAAAACCAGGCATGGAGGCACATACCTATAATCACAGCATTCAGAGGCTGAGGCAGGAGGATTGCTATAAGTTTGAGGACAGACTGGGCTACATAGTGAATTTAAGGCCAGCCTGGAATACACAGTAAGACCCTGCCTCAAAGAAGCAAAACTAAAGTGAAACAAAACCAGAAAACATAAACTGCCTACCACAATTTATAAACAGTTCTACAAATAGCAAATATTTCTACATGTGACATGTTTTAGGTATCCCAACTATCAAGAATAATTTCTGTTTTCATATGTGATGCTGAGGATTGACCCCAAGATCTCACACATCCTAGGAAAGTGCTTTACAGCTGACTATCCCCCTGGCCCAGAATCAGTTGTTTGGAGTACTGGTTTAGTAGGAGGTGGAAAAGTTGGTCTCTTGTTAGAGGAAAGACAAAGGAATGTTTACAGAATGGTGGAGGTTTGTCAAAAAGATATAGACTCCAAGCCAGGCAGCTGAGGCAAGAGGATCATGAGTTCAAGGCCAGCCTGAGTAATTTAGGGAGACCTTGTTTCAAAATAAATTAAAAAGGGCTCAGTAATAGAAAACCCCTGAATTTGATCTGCAGCACAGAAGGCAGAGAAAAAGAGTCAGACAGAGAGACAGAGAGAGGTTAAAGGAACTCCCATTGGCCAACTTTGATATGATCTGACCATCAATGCAAATACTAACACTTTATAAGTTACTGAACACCATAGGAGACCACAAATTCATACTCATATAAATAAAAACTAATACATAAGCCGGGCGTGGTGGCTCACGCCTGTAATCCCAGCACTGGGGAGACTGAGGTGGGAGGATCCTTGTGAGTTCAAGACCAGCCTGGGCTGCAAAGTGAGCTCAAGGCCAGCCTGAACTGCATAGTGAGACCCTGTCTCAAAAAGACAAAAAAAAAAAAAAAACATAGAAACATTCCCAATGTGAGAAAGAGTATCTACATAGTTTTAAAATATTTTTTTGCAAAACTCTGATAAATTACAAAAGGAAAAAAGAGTAACTCAGTGAGGAAACCTGGCAGGTATCACTTTAATCAAATGACCAGAGTGAACATGGAACAAATGGCAGTGTTTGCTACCTGATGTATCAAGAAGAATTGAGAGCCAGGTGTGGTGGCAGCTGCCTCTCTGGGAGATAGAGACAGGAAGATCACAAGTTTGAGCCTATCCTGGGCAATTTAGCAATTCACTGAGACCATCCCTCAAAATAAAAAATAAAAAGGGGTGGAGATGAGTTTGGTGTAGGGTCCAGCGTTCAATCTCTAATACTGGGAGGGAAAATCTACAAAAGATGCATGCTTACTGGATAGCAGGAAGCTAAACTCCCATTCTGTATGCCAGGCCGCTGTCACCAGACATACAGGACCTCACTCTGTCCTCATGGTAGCCCTGTAGGGAGCCTTATTGTCCCTGAGGCTCTGAGACTCAGAGACAACTGAGGATTATCCCAAAATCACTCAACTGGGACGTGATGGAATTAGGAGCAGATGCCAGGGCTGGCAGCATCAGAGCCTATCTCAATCCCTGTCCAGGGCACCAGGGCACCTGAAGACCTGCCAGCCTGGACTGGCCAAGGTCCAGGGACATGGCCCGACTGAGAACCGCCCACCCACCCCTCCCCTGACACCCGTGAAACCTAGGCTGGGCACTGTGCACCTAGACCATAGGTGTGCAGGTTTGTGACATCTGCAGACCAGGAAGCGGTAAGGGCCAGCCATGGCAGCAGTCACTCACTCTGGGAAACTCAGTGTTTGTCTGCACAATTAACCCAGCTGACATAGAGAAACAAACAAGGACTTTGAGGGCAGATAGATGGAGCTCTGTCCCTTCCTGTCAGGATGACCTGGGGCAAAGCACTTTTAACCTTTTTTTCACAGGGGAAAAATCTATATTGCAGGGAAGCTCTCAGTACTAGAGTGGAACCTGACTGACACGTACTAGGTATTCAATAAGCGGCAGCTATGTTTCATGATCATCGTAACACAGCCTCAGGAGCTGCAGGAACCCAGGCTGGGGTCGGGGCTCTGAAAGACCTTATTTCTAGAGGGCCCCCAAGAGCAGAGACAGAGGAAGGGGCCTCTCAACTGCCCCTTGGCCAAAGTCCTCCCAGCCCCCCATGTGCTGGCTCCCTTCCCCGCAGCCTGTTCCTTACCGACAACAGGAGCAGGGCCCCAAGGTTAGGCAAACAATTAGCGATAAGGCACTTCCAGGCTGGGCCTTGTGTTCAAGGCTTGTCCAGCTCTGCGGCTGGCCTCCTGGCTTAGCAAGAATCCCAGGCCATTGCACACATTCAGAGTGGGCACCAATAGAACACCCACCCGTGACAGCCACCTGCTGATTGTGCACCTGAGGCCTTGGTGCCCTGGTACAGCCTGGGTTAATGACCCTGTTTATCCGTTTGAGTCATCTGATAAGGGGCAGCCCTGCAGCAGGAAGGCAGCCCTGGGGCCACTTCATTGACTGAGGCCATATCAGTGCCACGTGGAGCTTCCAATGTCCCCTCCCCCGCCACTTCCTCACCGGTCCTGCCAAGGTCAGCGTGTGTGCATTTTTTTTTTTTTTCAATGAACATGACTTGTAGAGTCAAGGTTGTTGGGCCATTCCCCTTCCCGCCCATCGAGGATATAAATAGCACCTCACTGCAGCTCAGAGAGCCAGAGGGCTGGGAAGAGCGAAGAGAAGATCTCCAGCCATGAGCTCCAGCCAACCAGGGGCCTGCCCATGCCAGGGTCCTGTGGGCCGCCCAGCAATTCTGCAAGCTCTCCTGAGCCCCAGCCTCAGGGCAAGGCCTCCTGTACCCCCATCCCGCTGCCTGTGTAGGCAGCACCGGCCCGTCCACCTGTGTGCTCCTCATCGCACCTGCCGGGAGGCCTTGGATGTCCTGGCCAAGATGGTGGCCTTCCTCAGGAACCTGCCATCTTTCTGCCAGCTGCCCCCACAAGACCAGCGGTGCCTGCTTCAGAGATGCTGGGGTCCTCTCTTTCTGCTTGGGTTGGCCCAAGATACTGTGACCTTTGAAGTAGCCGAGGCCCCAGTGCCCAGCATACTCAAGAAGATCCTGCTGGAGGAGCCCAGCAGCAGTGCTGGCAGTGCCCAGCTGCCCGACAGGCCCCAGCCCTCACTGGCTGCTGTGCAGTGGCTTCAGTGCTGCCTGGAGTCCTTCTGGAGTCTTGAGCTGGGCCCTAAAGAGTATGCCTACCTGAAAGGAACCATCCTCTTTAACCCAGGTGAGCTCCCAGACATGGGCATGACGGGAAGGCACAGGGGGACCACCAGACTGTCTATGGGCTGCGCATCTGTCCTCGCATCTGGTCCTCATTACCATCAAATAGCTGTCTCACGGAGAATGCCCTGAGAGGCTAAATAACTAGCTGAAGGTCTCACAGCCAAGTAGAGACAGAGAAAGGATGGGAACTTAGCTGTGTTTACTCCGGAGACTGCCCTTTGCCACTGGGCCTGAGAAATTTGCTCTGAGCCTTAGGGAATATGGGAGGGGGAAGAGGGCAGGAGCAGCTGTGTCCATCTTGTCTTCAAGGGCAGACTGTGGGGTGATATTCTGAAGGTTAAACTCCTCTGTGGGTTCTGAAAGACCACATGCAGGAGAGGAATGAAAAGGATTCTGGGGACAGGGAGGGACCACCTGTGAAACCCAGCCAGGAGAGCAATGGGTGGAGAATGCAGTCATCACAAGGGGATCCTGGCAGCAGTGGAAAGCATAGTAATCTGCTGTAACAGCAGCAAAGAGCGATGTTACACTCACCATATGTTAGAGCCCATTCTAAGGGGGGTGATTATTTTGTTTTGTTTTGTTGGTGTTTCAAGACACAGTCTCACTATGTAATTCAAGTTGGTCTTAAGCTCACTATGTAGCCCAGGTTGCCCTCAAACTCACAATGATCCTCCTGCCTCAGCCTCCCAGGTACTAGGAATACAGGAATGCACCACTGCATTTGCCTTCTAAGGGTTTTACATATAGTGGCTCATTAAGCCTCACTGGGCGTGGTGGCATATTCTTGTAATCCCAGCACTAGAGAGGATTGCCTTGAGTTCCAGGCCAGCCTGAGCTACATGGTGAGTTCAAAACTAACCTGAACTACAGTGAGACCCTGTCTCAAAACAAACAAAAAGTCTCATAATAAGACAGATATTATTATTATCCTCAGTTTACAGATAAAGAAACTGAGGCACAAAGGTTAAGTAACTTGTCCACAGTTATTCAGTCAGTAAGTGTCAACACTGGGATTTGAACCCAGGCAGCCTGATTCCCAACCTTTCCTATATATTGCTGTATAAAGAGGAGGGGTGACTAAAATGATAAATAATGCAGGCCTCAAAGGCCAAGCAAAGGTAGCAGGGAGCTTGGAGGGTGCAGTCTAAGAGCAGGGCACTTGCCTGGCATGTGAAAAGTTCTGAGTTCCATCCCGAAAGGCATCTACTGGTGGCCTCAGTGTCGGGGCAACTTCATTCTTTGGCGGCTGGGTAGGGGTGCTCACCAGGCTTCTTCTCCTGTCTGCATGCAGATGTGCCTGGCCTCCACGCCTCCGCCCACATTGGGCGCCTGCAGCAGGAGGCTCACTGGGCACTGTGTGAAGTCCTGGAGCCCTGGTACCCAGCAGGCCAAGGCCGGTTGGCCCGTGTCCTCCTAACAGCCTCCACCCTCAAGAGCATCCCCCCCAGCCTTCTTGGGGACCTCTTCTTCCGCCCCATCATTGGAGATGTTGACATCGCTGGACTCCTAGAGGACATGCTTTTGCTGAGGTGACCTGAGAGGAGAGGCGCCCCAGGAGCAGCCCGTCACTTGATCTCCTCCCCAGTTTGGCCCTCCTGGGTGTGGCATAGTGCTCCAGCCAGCTAGCAGGGCTTTGATGGTTCCCAGAGCCTCCTGGAATGGGGATGGAAGTTTAGGCTGCCCATGGTGCCAGAATTCTTGCTAACTTTGTACAGAACTGAATTAAGTTATTGTTTTTGTAATAAAAGATGTGACACTCTCAGAGCCTGATGCTGTAGTTTGTGCACATGGAAGGGGCCAGCCCAGCTCCAGGACCCAAGGGGAAGGAGCCACGAGGAGTACAGGAGCCAGCTCGGGCAGCTGCAGGATTGATTCATCACAGTGAGATGTTGAGTTCATTTCTGGGGGTAAAATTGACCTTACACCTGGTCTGACTCCAAGATATGGTATCAGTTCAAAATGTCATTACCTCCTTGCCTTTATCCTTGAAGGGAAGAGCTTTCTCTCCTTGTCCCCAAATCTTCCAAACTGGGTTCCCGCTGTCCACAGGGTCTCTCTCACCACTCAGGAACCTGCCTATTTCCAAGTTGAAACAGACAGAGTCACTGTGATTTCTGCAGTTTGGGAAGATTAGCTTCCCTTCATTTGTGCAGCTGACAGAAAGAATGGTCCATTGTTCTCCAGATGCAAGGATAGCCAGGGCCCGGGGCTGGTCTGGAAGCATCTAGGAAACTGAGGCAGACGGAGGTTGAGATGGTTCACAGCACCTGGTGACTCCTGTGGCCGAAGTCTGAAACACTTCCACGACAGTTTGTTCATAGCCACTGCCCTGAGCCCCCAAGTCCCCTCCCACCACTGTCTTTCTGCCCAGGCCCTGTCCTGGAACCTCCTCCTGGACATTCCCATCACCCAGCCACCAGGAGGCTGCCCTTGGCCTCTGGCAACAGCTGCGCTCCATTCAGAGAATGGCTTGGTCTGCTCTGATTGGTCCGTGTGTGCACATCCGTGCTTGCTAAATATTCTGACCCAGTTGCAGGATTACTGACCCCAGGATGGGCAGGAGGACATGATACAACACACATGCCTATAGGGCTCATGGGCTCTTCCTTTCTCCAGCAGTCAGGGCTGCACTGACTGGGCCCCACCCCTTGCCACCAGTTTGGATTCTTCTTCTAACAGGGGGCCAGGTTAATTATTGTTCAGTGAGAGGTCATTTTTTTCAAAGGGCAACAGTCTAGGAGCCATCATGCAGGCCCTTCTCTAAGGCCTCCAGTACATGCTAAACTGGCCATGTACCCAAGATAGCATGCAGTGCCAGGAGAAAAGACACGCCTGTCACCCAGTTTCCCACTCAGAAGCCCAAGAGAGCAGAAACAGATGTGCAACTTCTCTCTTCCTCTCCCTCCCTCTCCCTCTCTTTCCCTCTTCCTCTTCCTTTCCCTTTCCCTCTTCCCCCTCCCATTTCCTGTCTCTCTCTGTGTCTCTTGTGGGTGTGTGCGCGCACATACACTCATGTAACAGACCCTCCACCTCCATGTGGCACAGAAAAGTATAACCTGGATACACTCACTCAGCACTATGCAGCAGATCCAAACACACTCAGACTTATAGAACAGACCCAAGCCACACATTACAGCTCTGCCCCTAACGGTGGGGCATACAACACAGAGACACCCTCACACCAGGGCATGCACCTCCTCCTCCCTGTGTTACAGGTAAAGAGAAAAGTGGTCCTCTAAGTAGGCAGGCAGTGTCTACACATCTTCAGGGTCTATCCAGGGCTTGGAAATGCAGGACAAACTGTTTTGCCTCGCATCTACCTCGATTAGCCAATCGCCCCTCTCTCCAGGGTGACCCTGACATCCAACTGCCTCTCATTGGATCCCTCCAGCCAGGGCTCAATCAAAACCCTAAAGAGAAGCATTCTTTTTTTTTTTTTTTTTTTTTGTCTTTTTCTTTTTTATCCATACCGGGGATGGAACTCACAACCACACACTTGCAAGATAGGTGCTTATGCCACTGAGCTAAATCCCCAGCCAATAGAAGCATTCTTTAGAGCCCATAACAAACCCTGCACTCCCCCCCTCCAACTAGATGCCCCAATCCTGACCTCAGACAGGCCTCTTTCTAGTGTGCACCAGCCACCCTAACCCTGCCGAGAAGAGGTCTCAGAGGTCAGTTTTTTGTGTGTGATTTGGGATCTTTTATGTCTTTGCTTCTTCTTCAGTGATGGCCTCAGTTAGCTGAATCTTCAGGCTGTCTTCCTGCTTCTTACCTTCTCCAACGTCAGCAAAGCAGTAAGAGTACATACTCAGTCGGACACAGTGGTGCATACATACAATCGCAGCACTCAGGAGACTAAGGCAGAAACCTCACTGTGAGTTCAGGCCAGCCTGAACTGCACAGTGAAACCCTGTCTCAGAAAGACAAAAACCAAAACAAACAGAAAACAAAAACCAAACAAAGAAGAGCATGTCTTTCATGCCCCTCATCCCTGCTTTTCCCTTCAACTTTTTAACTTTTCCATCATCCAGATAGCTTGCTTTATTATTTCTATCTTGTTCTTTTCAAATTTCTTCCCTTTTTTGGGGGGTATGAACTTAAAGTCTTTGCATTAAGCTATGTTCCTACCCCTTTTTAATTTTTCTTTTTATTTTTTTGACACAGGGTCTCACTAGCTTGCTAAGATTGGGCTTTACCTTGCAATCCTCTTTCCGCAGTCTTCCAGTGTGATGGAATTTGTGATTATAGGTATACATCACCACATCTAGCTTTTTTTTAAAGACCAAGCTTGCCTTGAACTCACTGTGTAGCTCATAGTGTGCTCAAAATTGAGGTCTTCCTGTCTCAGCCTCCTGCATGCCAGGTTACACGTGTGCACCAGTGAGCACAGCCTCTGGTATTTAGTTATTTCTTGTGCTCTACCTCTAGGCCTGGTGCTAGGAACATAAATAACCATGACAAAACTAAAAAGACAATTATGATACAATGCAATAAGGATAATAACCCTTTTTCAGGGAACTTCAGGCTTTGCTAAGGGAAGGGACTGTGTCTCGGTCACTGGCATCCTGGGGTAGCACCTATGTTTCACTTCCAGGAAGGGAAAAGGAGGAAATAGGCCCAGATGAGGTCTGTGACTTGCTTGAGGTCTGGGCTGGTCACTGTCCATGCTGGCATTGAGTTCAGATCCTGTGACCTGTGTGATTTTCGGAGGCCAGGTGCTTTCCACCAGCACGGGCTGAGTGAGTCATGCTCAGGGTCAGCCTGTTTGGAGCCGGCTCAGCCACTGTTTCCTGACCATTTACTTCTCAACCAGGATCTCCGTCCTCCAGCCCAGCTCAGTGGAGAGCAAGAGAGTAGATGTGGCTGTGGCTCAGGCCAAGGTGCCCTTTTATTGCCATCATTACCTCTATCTTCAGTAGCCACATCACTGGCTGCTGATGAGGTCAGGCAGCTGTGGTGAGCCGACCCCTGCACTTTCCTGCTATGCCTTTAGGGCATTTGCATATCCTAAACCTATGACAATGACAAAAATGAACACTTATTATTTATCCATATTCTTTCTTTTTTTTTGTTTATCCATTTTCTTATTCCATCACTCAGCAACTCTTTTTGTTTGTTTGTTTGTTTTTTTTTGTCTTTTTCATTTTTATCAGTACCAGGGATCGAACTCACGACCGCCTGCTTGCAAGGCAGGTGCTTATGCCGCTGAGCTAAATCCCCAGCCCCTACTCAGCAACTCTTGACATTCACTTTTACCAAACCCTTTGCTAGATGCCCAGGATTGAAGAGAAAAAAAGAAAAAAAGGAACAGCTACTGCCCTCGTGCAACACCCTATCCAGGACGGAAGACATAGCTGACTGCGCAATGAGAAGTAGAAATGTGACTAAATCTATCACAGATGCAAAAAGGCTTTGCCCAAGTATTGGCTGCTTTAAGAATGAATAGGGGTTTGCAAAGACAGCGTTCCAGACAGAGGGACTGACAAATGCAAAAGTAAGGGCATGTCAGAGAGCACGGGGTGCACAATGCACATGGTCTAGCCCATCTGGGGCTCAGGGCAGCAAGCCATGGGCCTGAAGAGGCGGACAGGAACTGCACGACAGAACGAGACAGCACAGAAAGAAAACTCCAGTGACACTGGTGAAAAGGGTGAGATTAAAGTTAAGGTGCCAGGCAAATCAAGCTTAACAAAAGAAATATTGCTGCCCAGAGGAAAGCCCAGGCTATAGCATGTTTGAGTCAGGGATACAGCCAGGTGCAGTGGTGCACGCCTGTAATCCCAGCTACTCAGAAAGCTGAGGCAGCAGGATGAAAAGCTGGAGGACAATCTAGAGGGCATAGTAGAGCTTGTCTGGAAGTTCAGTGGGGGAAGATTGGGATCTGGATGGGAGTGTAGCTCAACAGTAGAACACTTGCCTAGCTGAGCCCCAGTGAGCAAAGCAAGAACAAAGAGCAGTGTTAGGGATGATCAACTGAAGAACAGATAACAATGAGATCCTTCTTCACACCATGATAAGATAAATAAGAGCAAAAATGAAGTAGTGTGTGTCTGTGTCTGTGTGTGTTACTGGTGGTCAAACCCAGGGGCATTCTACCACTGAGCTACATACCCAGCTCTTCATCCTCCTCCTCCTCCTCCTCCTCCTCCTCCTCTTTCTTCTCCTCCTTTTCTTTCTGAACTCAATGTCATATTTATTTTAACACTGTAGTAAAAAATGCTACTAAACAGAAAATGTAATAAAGTCAATAACTATCAAGTAAGTTGCTTTTTTGTAGCAAAGAAACAATCTATTTCTGGTAAATGGTTCTGTAGTTGTAGACCATGAGGATCCTTGAAATTAACCTCCCTCCTCCCCAAGAAAATAACCCCAAATTATCAAGGTGAAAGGCACATACCACTGCCCCAGCAGTTCAAGTTGTCTTTAGCATGTGAAGTTTTAATTGTGCTTGTGAGCTTGTTATCAATACAATGTGACTTTAGAAAGTATCATCCATGCATATGTATAATTTCTTTTCAAATCGGTTAATCCTCTTGCTTTTTTTCCTCTGGTTTTAATTTCCTGAAGATATTTTAATAGTGCTTTTTTTCCGTACTGGGGATTGAACTCACTACCTCACACTTGCCAGGCAGGTGCTTATGCTATGGTGCTTATGCTACTGAGCTAAATCCCAGCCCTAGGCTTTGTTTTATAAAAGATCTAGTTTATTAGAGTCTCAGAAACATGCATTTCACAGTTCGTGCGTTACTGAATCTAGAAACAAAGTCTGAGTTATCTTTATGTCATCACATAAAACAGACCTTGAAAAATAGCACTGGGACCGTGCTCTAATGCTATCTTTTCTTGGAATGCAAAAGTCCAGGGTTATTATCTTTTCTCACTGGTTATTTAAGGGTTACTTTGCTTCCAGAAGAGATACTTGGTAAACTGTTATGCATATGGCATCTGATAAAGTGCCCAACATATCAAATACCTGATCCTTGGTCCTCACCTTGCCTTTGGGATCTACCAGGAGAAGATGTACCCACCCTATAATCCACTCAGTACCCACTGGCCAGGGGATGTTGCATTCTCTCGAACCAAAAAGTCCCCATCCTTCAGCAGAAGGCTCTCCACCACCGCCTTCCTGCTCAGCTTGCCATGGTAGAGAGCTTCACTCCACAGCCGTTGCCTAATGTGTAGCAAAGTATGTAGGTTTAGGGCTGGGGATTTAGCTCAATAGCATAAATGCCTTCCTGACAAGTGCAAGGTCATAAATTCCATCCCTGGTACCAAAAAGCATACAAATAAAAACAAAAACAGTGACAAAAAAGAGGAATGCGATCTGGTGGGCTCATGCCCAGCTCTTCTTAAAAAATTTTTATTTTTTTAAAGAGTAAGAGCTATTGAGAGAGATAGTTCCTGAGAGGCAGGAGGGGACCAAAAGTTGGTTACCATAAAATGTTTTTGATTTTGAGACAGAATCTCACTAAATTGTCCTGCAAAGACCAAATTTGCAATTTACCTGCTTTAGCCTCCCTCAAGCGTGAACCACCATGCAGCTAAATATGAAGTCTTGGTTACCTTTAGGTTTAAATTATTGATAAGAAACAGGATTTGTGTATCCATCCAGGGAAGTGGCCCCTCTGACCTTGGAGGTAGACCCAGCCACAATCAGGGACCCGTTTCTACATCCATGCAGGGAATATTCATTCTATCAATGATTCACCAAGGCTGCTATGTATTGGGCACCATGATAGGGCCTAGAAATTTAGTTCCACAAATGGAACATGTGAATAAGTGTAAGCATATGACTTGGTTACCTAACAGTTTTTCTAGAGCACAAAATCTTTATTTTGGCTTTTGTTGTTGTTTGTTTTGGGGTTTTGTTTTCATTTTTGTTTTGAGACATAACCTCTCTCTATGTATTTTGGGCTGGCCTTGAGCTCACTATGTAGTCCTGGGTGACTTTGAACTCACAGCAATGCTCCTGCTTCAGCCTACCAAGCGCTGGAATTATTAATGGTATGCACCACCACACCCAGCTAAAGTTGTCGTTTTGAGACAAGGTCTCACTCTATAATTCAGGCTAGCTTTGAACTCACTATGTATCCCAGGCTGGTGATCTTCCTGCCTCAGACTCCCCAGTAATGGGATTACAGTTATGTGCTACCACACTTGGCTATTTTGGCTTTCTTCACTTGCTGCAGAGTACTTATATTTCAATTTCCAGATTTTTTTTTTTTTGGTACCATAGATCAAACTCATGACTTCGTGCTTACCAGGCAAGCACTTGAGCTGCGGAGCTAAATCCCCGCCTCTCAATTTCCTGATTTTTAAAAGATTGGTGTCGGGGCTGGGGATTTAGTTCAGTGACATAAGCACCTGCCTTGTTAGCAGGCAGTCGTGAATTTGATCCCTGGTACAGATAAAAACTTAAAAAAAAAAAAGATTAGTTTCAACTAAACCCTTTTTATATAAGACACAGAAAAGTAACAAGTTGCAACATCACAAAATGAATACATCTCCCTAACCATTACCCAGTTCAAGAAACAGAGCATTGGAGTTCTGAGGTAGTATAGTAGAAGCCACCACCAGCCTAGTGTATTAGTAACCTAGCTAACAGTTCCTGTTACAAGATCCTGTTACTTTTTTTTTTTTTTTTTGGTACCTGGGATTGAACTCATGACCTCACCCTGGCCAGGCAGGTGCTTATGCTGCTGAGCTAAATCCCTGGCCCCAAGAACCTTTTACTTTTATCTCCTAGAAACTGGCTAGTCACTGGACGCATAGCTGGTCCGTATGATGCATATTGTAAGAACCAATCAAAGACTGCCAAATACTCTGCCTCTATACTTCTTCACAACCAATCCCATAAAAACCTCCCTCCCTGATCCTTTGGGGCCTGATATTTTGGGCAGTACCTGACATAAGGATAGGAGAAATAAAAGATAGGTGGAAAAGAGAGAAAGAATCAGAATCAAATATTACAATTTTAAGAAATCTGCAACTTCAAGGAGCCAGCCAAAGTTGCCCAAGGTGATCAACATTCCTTCAGCTAGATATAGGCTCCTTCTACAGACTCCTCACACCTAAAACTCCTCAGGAACACTAAAGTCCATAAATTGGCTTAATTGAGAATGTAAAGAGCAGAAACCTGATTCTAAGATAAAAGAGCTGGTTGAGAAAATTCAAAAGTTTAAGTTACTTATTAAAAAACAAAACTTGATCAGTGTGGTGCACATATCAGGAGGATGACCTTGAGTTCAAGGCCAGCCTGAACTACACACTGAGACCCTGTCTCAACAAAACAAAACAAAACAAAACAAAACAGCCCTCATCTATAGAATGGCCTAGATCCCTTCTACGGGTGGCCACTTTCTCCCAGGGTTTCCACCCCTTCAAGAGAAGTATAAATGTTCCCTGTTCTAGGAAATAATGTCTCGTTTCTCTAAGCACCTGTTACTTTACTCCTGAGTGCACCCAAATGTCTCCCTGATAAATCCTTCCCTTGCCTGATGAGTCCTGAAAATTTTTTTTCCACAATGGGAGACAGTCAACTTGCAAACTTATTCTATCAAAGAGTGGGTTGGGTTATCCAGCCCCATGACAGCTGACAATGGTGGGCACACCTATGATTTCAGCACTGGGAGGCTGAGGCAGGAGGATCGCTAAAATTTCAAGGCCAGCCTGGGCTACATAATGAGTTCAAGGCCATTTTGTACTACGCAGTGAGCCCCTGTCTCCCAGGGGTTGGAAAAGCATTGAAGAGTTGGGTGTGGTAGATGTTCAGGAGACTATCAGCCTGGGTAATTTGGCAAGACCCTGTCTCAAGATGAAAAATAAATAACAAGGGGTAGGGCTGTAGCTCTGGGTCTCATCCCTAGAGTTGTATTTCTTCTTTTAAAGAGGAGGGTGGAGGGTGAAGTTCTTTCAGAGTGACCATGGCTAGAAAGAACTGGCTGTGAGGAAAACAGAATGGCCGAGGCGTGATGGGTCAGTTGGTTAGACAATGTTTTACCCTGAAGCCTGCCTATTCTTGGAAGGGATACTGAGGAGCAGTTGTGTGCTGGTTCAAACTGAGGATGGGCCAAAGTTCAGGGACCCCAGCGGGAGGGCAGAGGCTAAACCAAAGTTTAGTGAACAAGCATTTGTTTTGATTGATGGGGAGGGGGGAGAAGTTCATTTTATGAAGCAAAGAATTGGAATTTGGAATCTATGTCTGGCCTTGGGGGCCTGCAAGAGCCTTATCTAAAGTTGTATGGGGAAGCATGTTTCTCTGCAGTAAATGGTGTTCCAGAACACAAAGGCATGGGGGTGGAGTGAAATTTTTAACCTTTGCTGTGTTCCAGAATCACAGGGCTCAGGTCAAGTTCCATATTGTCATTACATCTTCTGGTAAACATGTACGAGAATTCCTTTACGATATCTGCTACAAATAGAATTGCTGGGTCAAAAGATACATGGCTTCACTTTTTGTTTTGCCTTATTTTTTTGTGTTAGGGATTGAACTCACAGCCTCACACTTGCCAGGCAGGCACTTTTGCTAATGAACTAAATCCCAGGCCATGGCTTCACTTTTACCAGTTACTTTTACCAGAAAACAGTATGTTTTCCAAAGTGGTTATTATCAATTTACTCCTCCAGTGGATTAGTTTCAGTTCCACGTGGTCACTGATACTAGTGAGTTTTAGTTTTGCCAATGTGTTGGATGTAAAGTGAGTTTAGTTGCTGAGATTATCTCATCTCACTATGCAACGTGGTGTTTCCTCTGCTCCAGTATAGCGATTGAATCCAGTGAATCTCTTCCTCCTTTCGTTCCCTGTTTTGTTTTGTTTTAAATCCTTCTGTCTCAGCCTTCCAGAGTACTGGTTCAGAACCAGGGCCAGCAGACCCACTTTTCTTTTTTGCTGTTGTTGTTGTTTTGGTCTTATTGATACAGGGTTTTGCCATACAGTTGGCCTTAAACTCACTCTGTAGCCCAGGCTGGCCTCAAACTCACAGTGATCCTTCTGCCTCGGCCTCCTAAGTGCTCGGATTACAGGCGTGCACCACCACACCCGGCAAGACTAAAGACTGGGAGAGCCACAACTAAGTATTTTAAAAATGACTTCTGTAGGCCTCTAACGGTATTTGAGCCTCATTAGAACCGTCTGAAAGAACCCTAGATTCCTATTCTTCAGGTGAATTTTTCTAACATTGCCGAGTGTGCGCTATGAGAAAAATATGGACAATTTTTCCAGGTCTTTGCTGACGACAGGTTCCACATCTGGATGAGTCTGACTGGTTATTAAATACTGCCTTTTAACTTCTCCAAGCAGATTCCCGTGATAGGATTAGGGTGCTCTCGCGAGAGTTTGGTTCCAGCCGATCATGTGACTACGCAAGATGGCGGTGCCCAGTGAGGCCGAGGAGGAGCGGGTAGTTTACCTGGTGGTGAGCGGCATCCCCTCTGTGTTGCGATCCGCTCAGCTAAGAAGCTACTTTAGCCAGTTCCGGGAACAGCGTAACGGAGGTTTCCTTTGTTTCCACTACCGGCATCGGCCGGAGCGGGTCCCTCCCCAGGCCGGTACCGACTCTGCTCTGACTTCGACCGACGCTGGCGATGAGAGTCAAGTTTTTACCCAGATTGCGGCTACCGATGCCCGCGCCGTTTCCACTGGAGACTCTGTTCCGGTCCAGACCCACACCCGCTGCTGTGTCATCTCGGTTCGGGGGTTGGCTCAAGCCCAGAAGTTTTTTCATATGTACTCAGGCCGCCGATGGCTGGATTCTCAGGGTACTTGGCTACCAGGTCGCTGTCTCATCCGTAGACTTAGGCTACCCACTGAGACATCAGGTAGGAGTTAAATGAAAATGGACGTGAGGCACGGGGAAGATAAGTCAGGCTTCTGGCTACGGCTCTTTTGGAGTTTAGATCACTTGTGGGCAGAGATTCAGGCTAACGTAGTACGCTAGTTTAACTCAGGGATTAAAAAAAAGAGAAAGGCATATTTGGCTAATCTTTCATTTCTCTTCTGGGAACTTTTTCTCTGAGAGGCGTTTTTTTTGTTTGTTTGTTTTTGTTTTTGTTTTTTAACTGACAGAAGGAAAAAAAGGAAATCAGATTTTCTAACTCAAACCAAAGTGAGCAGTAGAGAGACCAGCTTTTCCACAGAATGTATTCACGATTAATAGTGTTGTCTGGGATATGCGTGAACCATAGCAGGCAATAAGTGTATCCAGGGAAGTTAGAGAAGGTGTAGATTTTTAAAAAGCAAAATGAAGAAAATTAAATATAAAAAAAATTTTTTTGGAAACAGTATCACTGTATAATTCAGTCTGGCCTTGAACTCACTTATGTATCCTAGGCTGGCCTCAAACTCACAGCAATCCTCCTGCCTCAGCCTTCCAAGTGCTGCAAATACAGATGTGCACTACTACACCCAACTTAAATAAACTGTTTTGAAATGATTATCCTTGGCTACAAGAATCAGTAATTACAAGGATGGCGCCAGTTCAAGGTTGAATAGGCAGTTGCTAGATAGATGTCCTCATAGAAATATTTCTGTGCAAGGTTGTAGTTTTTGCAGAATCTTTTTTGATAGTGTTTTTTGTCAGTCAGATATGCATAAGGATCCTCCCTGCCTCTATTTTGTTAAGACTTGGCATAAATGACTCCATTTTGATTCTGACAACTCACAAATCTCTGAGTGTCTTTCTCTCTTGCACTTTCTTTGTGTTCCCCTCCCAGGTAATCTTTTTTCTTTGGACAACACCTATTTTCTTGGGAAATCATTTTGATGGAGAACCAGGAAGTACAGTTTATTGAAACAGGAAATACAGAGCCCTCCAGTTTTTCATTCAACAAATACTTATGTTGCTATACCTAGTGTGATGCTAGCTGGTATGCAGAGCACGGTTGGACACAGTGTGTGCTCAGAATCCACAAAGAAAGACAGATTAGGAAAAAGATAATTGTCACAGAGATGTCATTCTAATGGTTAATAACTACTGAGTATGGTCTGTGTATTGATGAGGTGCTGTTCTAGCCTTTCGTTTTCTTACTTTTGGGTTGTGAGTTAGGGTTTGAATGACAGGCACTGAATGACATCTCCAACCCTTTTTATTTTTAAATTTTGGAGCAAAAATTCACTGAGTTACCCAAGTTGGCCGTGGGACTTGATCCCTCTGCCTTAGTCTTCTGAGTGGCTGAGATTACAGGCATGTACTGCCATGGCAGCCACTTCTGGTAGGACAAGGTCTCACTGTGCTGCTTAGGCTGAGCCAGTCCTTCTGTCTCAGTTACTGCACTGGCCTAAATTATTGCATTTTTCTTTAAGGTGCTGAGAAGAAAAGCCAGGACCTCACACATGCTAAGCACTTACCCTACCACTGAGTCACACCTCTGACCTGTCATTTTGTTATCTCTCACCACAGTCCTATGAAATAAAGCTTATTGTTATTCCCATTTTATAGTAAGTTAAGAAATGCTTCTGTATGCGACATGCTCAGATTTACAGAGCCAGTAAGCATCAGAGCCACAGTACAAATTTAGCCATTCTGCTCTAGAGCCGTTTTGGTTTTTGTTTTGAGACAAAGTCTTGCTCTATAGGTCAGGCTGGCTTTGAACTCACCATTGTGTCCAGGCTGACCTTGTAGCAGTCTTCCTGCCTCCGACTCCCAAGTGCTAAGATTATAGGTGTATACTAAAAGAGTTTTGGCCCAGACAGGACACTGTAGCTAGTAAAGCCTCAGGGGGAACCAAGGAGCTCCATCTCCCCCACCCTTAGGAATTTTCCTATGGTGCCAAAAGAACACCAATGGGCCACCTGTACATCCCTAATGCCCCCTCAGGCCCCACCCCAAACCTAAGCTACATATATGCCCCCACTCCACATGTTCCACAGAGAGATGGTGGGGGATGCCATGCCCCAGGAGATAGGGGGTGTCTCTCCCTGCATTCTCAAAATAAAGGTCATTTATATTTCATACTTCTTATCTTTTCAGCCACCGCGGGTCCCCCACAGTTCTATCATATACCACCTCCCCTGTTTTATTGGAAGTTTTTTGGGTTTTTTTTGAGATGGAATCCCAGGTGTTTTCCAAGTGTGACTCAGACTCCTGAAGCCAAGTTTACCATCTTGCCTTAGCCTCTCAATCAGCTGAGGCTACAAGCACATGCCACTGTGCACTATTAGAGCCTGTAATGACAGGTGATGGAGGAGGAAGAAACTGACTTTCTAGAGATCTTGGGAAATGTGATTTTTATCTGGATATTGAAGAGTAAGAATTTATAGGAAAGAATATTATTCAAGTGCCTTTTACAAAGACAGAGATAAGAAATCTATGAAATTCTGGGCGTGGTGACACATCTGTAATCACAGCACTCAGGAGACTGAGGCCAGAGGAACGCATTGAGTTCCAGGTCAGCCTGGACTACATAGTGAGACCTTGTTACAAAATAAAAACAAAAACAGAAATCTTTGAAACTTTCAGGGTATGTTAAATATTTGGTGGGAGTGGAATACATGGTATCAGAGCTTGCAGTAGGTGGGATTGGTGACAGTTGAGAGCATGGAGCAAAGATGTGGCTGAGTAGCATAGCATGCACTGAACATGTGGGACACACTGGGCTCAATGCCCAGCGCTGCCCTCTGCCAAAAAGAGAAAAGTTAGCAGGAGCCAAACTTGGAAGAAAATTGAGGCTCAGCCAAAGTGATGAGAAATGGCATGAAATTGCTCAATGGTTTTATCAGGTAAGGAGGAAGGGACTTGGAGAAGTTTGAAAGGGAACTGTATTAGAGTAATGGATTTATACCTTGACTTATTTCTGGCTCAGTGTTGCTAGAGGCTTTGGGTTTCAAAATGCACTCTTCTTTGAGCAAGTAGACACCTGTCCCTCCATTCCCAAAGGCTGAGGCAAAAAGATCACAAGTTTAAGGCCAGCTTGGGCAACGTTGTGACACCCTGTTGGAAAAACTTAAAGGTGGGCAGTGGCTGGAGATGTAGCTCAGTGTGAAGGCCCTGGGTTCAAGCCCCAGTAACCAAACAAAATCCATTCTTCTCCCTCCTTCCCAAGGTTTGGATTCTTTTCCTTTTAAGACACGGAAGGAGCTTCAGAGTCGGAAGTCTGAGAATGAAGCCTTCACCCTGGCCGATCTAAGGCAGCTGCCAGAGCTGAACCCGCCAGTACAGATGCCCAATGGGAATGTGGGGACTCCCCTGCGGGTTTTTTTGGACTTGATCCGGGCCTGCCGCCTTCCCCCTCGAATCATCACCCAGCTGCAGCTCCAGTTCCCTAAGACAGGTTCCTCTCGGCGCTACGGCAATGTGCCCTTCCAGTATGAGGACTCAGAGACCGTGGAGCAGGAAGAGCATGTGTACACAGCAGAAGGCGAGGAAATACCCCAGGGAACCTGCCTGGTAGAGCCACTTGAGGACGAAGAGCTCAGGGAAGGAGAGGAAAAGGAGGAGGAGGAAGAGTCTCACTCAAGTGATGTGAGTACAGTGTGCTGCCCTGGGAACTTAGAGGCCTCATCATTAATGACACTTCTCTTGCATTATGGTTTTATTTGAGACAGAGTTTCACTATGCAGTCCAGACTGGCCTCGAACTCCTGGCGATCCTCCTGCCTCCTCTTCCAGGTGTTTGGATTATGAGCCTGAACCACCATCCCTGACTCCTTTCATTGTGTTGTATAAGCGTTCTTAACCTGGAATTCTCAGAAGGGTTCCAAGGCATGTGAAGACTCGCTGACTTTGAATGTAAAACTATATTTGTACGTGGATATATAGTATTCTTTTAAAGGAGAGGGTCCAGAGTTTTTATTAGGAGATTCTCAAGTTTGGGCCCATGTGTAGCAGTGTGTTCTCTTTAGCACTGAGAATTTAGACTGGTAAGATAGCTGTGGGCTCAGGTGTGAGGACTTTACTTGTAAGCCTCAGGAGGGTAAGGATTAAGCTGGGTGTGGTGGTACATGCCTGTAGTCCCAGTGTTTGAGAGGCTGAGGCAGAAGGATTGCCACAGGTTTGAGGTCATCTGGGCTACATAGTGAGTTCAAGGCCAGCCTGGATTACAGAGCAGGACCTTGTCTAAGCAAACAAACAAACAAAAAGTGAAAGGAGAGTTCTTTTTTCTTAAGTGAAACATAATGACCAAGAGATGTGCAGTAACTTGCCTTAGACCCTCCCTAGACCCTCCCAGGAGGTGGAGGTGGAGCTGGGACGGAACTCAGTTCCCTTGCTATTTCCCTCCCCTCTGCTTCCCTCTCAGGGCCGAGGGGTCACCTCTGCGCTCTGACCTTGAGTCAGTGGATCAGACATCAGCTTCTACTCTAACTTTAACAGCAAAGTAGATACTTCTTGGACTCCTTTCTCTGGACTTGGTTTACTCATCTTCAAAGCCACCTGAGATGGGAACTGTTAGGAAACCACTTTCATTTGGTTTTATATATACACTAGGTAAAAAGTAATGCTCCCATGTTTCAAAGCTCCCAGCCCAGTGTTGCTAGCATATTTTTGTTTTTGTTTTTGGGTTTTTGAGACAGGGCCTTACTATGTAGTTTAGGCTTTTTTTTTTTAAACTCACTATGTGACCTCACAGCAGTCTTCCTGCCTCAGCCTCTCGAGTGCTAGGATCGCAAGTGCATACCTCCATGTCCAGCATGCTATCACATCTTTAGTTTGGCTCCGTCCTGGCTTTTCTGTAGCATATATTCCACAGTAGTGATTCCTGTGGCCTCCTGGGGTTTAGCCGGGATGGGGTTCCTGGGGTTCAAGCCAGTAGTCCTAGCATTGCACAAGTCCAGTCAAACACTTGTAAGCCAAGGGCTAATACAGGATTCCAGAGGCATTCCGAGACCTGATTCATGTCCTCAGAAGGCCTAAAATCTCTCCAAAGGGAAGGAACCAGTATTGGGAGAGGATGTGTGGTGTAATGAGCGGGTCTGCATGCTGCTCTGCTACTTTCTTGGGAAAATCGTTTACTCCTTTGAATCTAAATTCCCTCGTCTGGAGAATCGGAAGAGTGATATTTATTTTACAGGGTCGTTGGACTGATTAAAGAAGCAGAGTTTAGGAAGGGCCCATGTGTAGCAGTGTGTTCTCATCAGCGCTGAGAATTCAGACTGACAAGAGGTCTGTGGAGTCAGGTGTGAGGACTTCATGGAGACTGTAGAACATGCAGGACAGGGAGATCTAACCAGAGGGAGAAGAGAAGGATATGGGAGAGGAGAGCACATGTTTCAGGCAAGGGAAACCTCATGGCCAGAAGCACAGAGGCTAAGAGTAAGTTGGACTTGTGGGAGGAATGAACTGTGTAGAGAAATGTCAGGGCGATGGAGAAGTGGGTTGCTCAGGCCTTCAAGGACCAAATCTTTGCTGCTTCTGGGGAGACCTGAAGGGTGGAACAGAGGCCCAGTCTTACAGTCCCCTTGCCCTAAATCCTTCTAGGCGTGAGGTCAGGAAGTGGACGGGTGGGTCACTTCTCCTTCCTGTTCCAGGATGACGACCGTTGTGAGGAGTGGGAGCGGCATGAGGCATTGCATGAAGATGTGACAGGCCAGGAGCGGACCACTGAGCGGCTCTTTGAGGAGGAGATCGAGCTGAAGTGGGAGAAGGGTGGCTCTGGCCTAGTGTTCTACACTGATGCCCAGTTCTGGCAGGAGGAAGAAGGAGGTGAGGCTGTGGTCAGCTTGCTGCCACTGTAACCAATGTGTAAGGTAAATCAACTCCTAGGGAGAGTGGTTTACTTCGACTCACAGTCAGTTGGGTCTATTTCTTCTGGGCTTGTAGTGAGGCAGCACATTGTGGGGAGAGTATGTGGTGCATGAAGCCCATTCACTTCCTCGCCAGGACACAAGGAGAAAAGGAGAAAAAGACCACGGTTCCACAGTCCCCTTCAAGGCGACACCCCTGATAACCTAAAACCTCCAACTGGTTCCCACCTTTAAAATTCTGTCACCACCCAGTAGCCCCCAGCTGGGGTCTGTGCCCTTAACACATGGGCTCTGGGGGAATGTTTAAAATCCAAATTACAGCAGGTGGTGAGGGCACCCGTGCAAGGGCAGAGATGATGTCTGTTGCATTTTCTTGGGGTTCTCTATTCCAGCTGGTGGATTCCCTGACAATGAACCCAAAGAGATGGGGAATAATTTACCTTTATTGCTTATGAGAGACCTGTCTTCCATCCCCAGTACAAAGAGAGAGAAAGAGAGAGAAAAAAGAGAGCACACTTTTCTGAGGGATAAACAGAATGGATAGAAAATGCCTCCTCCAACTCCAGTTGTGAATATCCTTCCCAGAAGAGAGATTTGAAAATACAAACAAAACCCCTAGCTTCTTCTGGACTATGTCTAACTCTAGCTTTAGCTCTCAGCAGAACTGAGAGTCCTTAACTCACTCTCCTGGATGTTTTTGTATCCCACAGACTTTGATGAGCAGACAGCTGATGACTGGGACGTGGACATGAGTGTGTACTACGATAAAGGTACTGGGCAAGGGGTGGTAGTACTTGGAGGTGTGAAACTGGTGCCCGGGCCCTGAAGTGACTGCCAGGCATGCTTAGCTAAGGCTGAGACAGGAGCTGGGCTTGGTCTGGTTCCCTTGAGGCAGGCCAGTGTACAGCCAGCCCTTGCTGTCCTTGTGGTGTTGATTCTAGGACCTAACATCAAAATCTGTAGGTCCCATATCTCTTCTATAAAATGGCATAGTACTTGAATATAACCTACACAGTTCTCCTGTAGACTTTATTTTTTGTCTTTTAAAATTTTATAAATTTTCATTTTATTTTATTTTTGGTTGTCTTTTTTTTGGTACCAGGGATTGAACTCACAACCTCGCATTTGCCAAGCAGGCACTTACACAGCTGAGCTAAATCCCCGGCCTTTCTTTTTGTCTTTTTTTTTTTTTTCGGTACTGGGGATCAAACTCAGTACTGCCTGCTTGCAAGGCAGGCGCTTATGCTGCTGAGCTAAATCCCCAGCCCCCTTTTTTGTCTTTTTGAGATAGGGTTTCGATATGCTGTTCAGGCTGGCCTTTGTAGCCTAGGCTGACCTCAAACTTGCAGCAGTCCTCCTGCCTCAGCCTCCCAAGTGCTGGGATTACAGGCATGTGCCACCAAGCCCAGCTCCTCATATGTTCTTTAAATCATCTCTTAAAACATCGTTTCTAGGTTACTTACAATTCTTACAGTGTAACAGATAAATAATTGTTATACTGTGTGTTTTGTTTTGTTTGAGACAGGGTCTCAGGTTAGCCTAGAACTTGTGATCTTTTGGCCTTAGCCTCCCCAATGCTTGGATTGTAGGCATGCACCACCAGTCCCAACCATTGCATTGTTTGGGGAATAATGATGAGGAAATGAAGTCTGTGTACGTTCAGTAGAGATGCAGTTTTTCTGGGTACTTGCAGTCCATGGCTGGTTGAATCCACAGATGCACAATCTGTAGACAGAGCCAAGTACTTGTCATCTGTAGTTGAGTATGCTGATTGCTGGTTTGGACAGAAGCTCTTTCTCTTTTTTGTGAGGAGGAAGGACACTGGGCAAGGTCTGCAGGGGGTTTGGATCTGATGGGCAGGCTCTGCAAGAGTGGGATGCTCGGGAGCTTGGTGAAAAGTTAGTTCAGGAGCCACAAAATAATCTGGGGCTGGGAGAGACCTGCGCTCTAATTTCATGTCTGTCATCTGTTGGGTCTGTAACTTTTCTGCACTATAATTTCCTCATCTGTAAGATGGAGAGAGCCTTGACTCCTACTCTCAGTAAACTCCTCATCCAGTGATAGAGATAATATAACAGGACACTGAAAATGAAACAATAGACCTTGTGAGTAGACCCTAGAAACCTGATCCCCTCCCTTATGCTGAGAGAGACTTCCACCACCTGGGCCTTCCTTCCCCAGATGGCGGAGACAAAGATGCCCGAGACTCGGTCCAAATGCGTCTGGAACAGAGGCTCCGTGATGGCCAGGAAGATGGCTCTGTGATTGAACACCAGGTGGGCACCTTTGAACGCTACACTAAGGTGAGTGAGCCCTGTGCCCAGCCCACTGATCCTTTCTTCCTTCTTTGCCTTCTTTTCTTCTCGTTCTCCCATCCCCTCCCATCTCGTCCCATCCCACTTCTTGAGTTGTCCTTTCTCTCTACAGGGCATTGGCCGGAAGGTGATGGAGAGGCAGGGCTGGGCTGAGGGCCAGGGCCTGGGCAGCAGATGCTCAGGGGTACCTGAGGCCCTGGATGGTGATGGCCAGCACCCCAGATGCAAGCGTGGATTGGGGTGAGTGTGGCTGTGGGAGTTTCCAGAAGCCTAAGCCAGCCTTTTATCTGTGTCCTGGTTTTCTTGTTTCATTGGCTTTGGGGTCAATGCTGGGTACTCCCAGAGAACAAACTTTAAAACAGAATTAGAAGGGAAAAGTGGATCTGATACTTTTGTCCTAGACTAAACCCTAAGGGATAACAGGGTCATTGACCGCCCAGTCATTCCCCCCAGTGTGATTTTGGACTTGATTGTTGTTAGGGAGTCTTATGCTGATAGAATGAAAGTTGTATCTGAAGTCCCTCATTGCTGACAATGGATAGATCAGAGATTTAAAGCTTTCCACCTTGGGTTTTTTTGTTTGGTTTTTGATGTAGGGTCTCACTAGCCCAAACTAACTTTGAACTCATGGTGACCCTCCTGTCTCAGCCTTAAAGCGTTCTATCTTGGGTCGGAAGTATGGTTCAGTGATACAGGGCTTGCCTAGCATCCATAAGGACCTGGGTTCAATCTCCAGCACTGCCAAAAAACAAAAACCCAACAATCTTTGAGACAAATCAGATATGAGTAGCTACTTCCCTGTCCTTTCCCAACCCCTTCACTAGAGTTTCGGAGAGTGCCCTCTTCATAGACCCCTTTTTATCCAGGTACCATGGAGAGAGGCTACAACCATTTGGGCAACTGAAAAGGCCCCGTGGAACTGGCTTGGGGCTCATCTCCACCATCTACGATGAACCCCTACCCCAGGATCAGGGGGAGTCACTCCTCCGACGCCAGCCACCCACCAGCATGAAGTTTCGGACAGACACGGCCTTTGTGAGGGGTTCCAGTTGGTCCTCCAGTCACCCCTCGGAACTTGAGTGAGGGCTGGGATTTCCCTAGCCAGGATCACACACAGCTGCAGGATGGCAGGCTTCTGGCCAGGCCCTGATCATTGCTGAAGCAAAAATGAATCTGGGAGCAGCAATCGGTGCGGGTTATTCATAGCACTTAGTTCAGAGCCTGCATATCAGTTCTCTACCTCAAGGACATTTTTCTAAAAAGCCGCCTTCTCCTCCCTTCCTTTCCCTTGGGTATAAAGACTTAATGACCTCTCCTGAGTCCTGGTTTGGGCTTGCCCTGGACTCGAAAAGCTGGGCCTGAGGTTAAGTAGCAGTTTTCCTTGGGCATCTGAAAGAAGTCGTTGTAAAAGCCAGATTGCGGGGAAAAGGATCGGAAGAGGAGAGAATCGAGGCACTGGTATGAGATGTGGGTGGGCCCTCTACTGCTTCCACCCTCACAGGCTGGGTCCCTGCCGTTGCTGGAGGTGACCCAAGGTCTGCAGCGTAGTACAGAATAAAAACTTTTATAGCAGCGCTCTGTTGTCTCTTGTAATTCGGGCCTGGAGGAAGACCGGAGGAACCTCAACTGCGGATGGGGGGTCCACCCAGGGCTTGTCCTGCGGAAGAGCGGCTGCATTTCTGCGCTCCGCCGCGTTACGTCCCTGGCGTGGGGGCGGGACTTCCTTTGCACGACCCGTCGTTTCCGACGCCGTCCGGAAGTGGGGAACCGATCCTGTGGGTACCGGGCTTTTCGGTCTGTAACCTGGCTCGTGTTCCTGCTGTTCCGCTTTAGGCGGTCTCCGGCACCGTATCAGCCCTATTGAATTGCAGCTGAGGCGTTCCTCGCCCTGGGTCTTGTCTCCTGGCTAGCCTGCCCGCCTGTTTTCCCACTTGGCTGTCAGCTCTGCGCCCGCCCGCGTTCTGCCCATGGCTGCGGCCGCTCCGGCCACAGCCTTCGGACAGGCGGTGATCGGTCCTCCTGGCTCAGGAAAGACCACGTACTGCCTGGGCATGAGTGAGTTCCTGCGCGCGCTGGGTCGGCGCGTGGCGGTGGTGAATCTGGACCCGGCCAACGAGGGGCTGCCATATGAATGCGCAGTGGACGTGAGTGAGCTGGTGGGGCTGGGCGACGTGATGGACGCGCTGCGGCTGGGGCCCAACGGTGGCCTGCTCTACTGCATGGAATACCTGGAAGCCAACCTGGACTGGCTGCGTGCCAAGCTCGACCCCCTCCGCGGACACTACTTCCTCTTTGATTGCCCCGGCCAGGTGGAACTCTGCACACATCACGGTGCCCTGCGGAACATCTTCTCTCAAATGGCTCGGTGGGACCTAAGGGTGCGTCTCGTGTCGGGTAGGCCCATTTTGCTGATGAAGCAAATGAGACAGAAAGGAGGACAGATGCCACGCCCCCATGCCACACAGCGAGGTAGGGGCTGAGTTGCTTTAAAGTAAGACAGTTATGAGTTTGAATTTTGGCTCTGCCGTTGACTCGCTGTGTGGTCTAGGCAAGTAATCTCTTTTGAATTTCGGTTTTCTAGTCTGTAAAATGGATGTGTTAGTACATAATATGGGATTTTTTTTTTTTTTTTTTTGTCTTTTTCGTTTTTATCGGTACCAGGGATCGAACTCACGACTGCCTGCTTGCAAGGCAGGTGCTTATGCCACTGAGCTAAATCCCCAGCCCCCAATATGGGATTTTTTGAAACACAGAAGAGGATATATGGCTAGTGGCAGGGCGATTATTAAATTGGCAGGCAAAAATAAGTGAAAGTTCAGAGACAGATGCAGTGGGACTTGTAGCTATTGCCCATTGGGAGGCTCAGTGCAAGGCATTTTTAAGAAAAAAAAAAAAAAAAAAAGCCGGGGTGTGGGGATTTAGCTCAGCAGCATAAGCGCCTGCCTTGCAAGCAGGCAGTCCTGAGTTCGATCCTCAGTACTGATAAAAAGGAAAAAGACCAAAAAAAAAAAAAAAAAAAGAAAAAAGAAAAAAACAGCCAATATATACCACCTTCCAATGATAAATGTATTCCTGTGTATTGCAGACATACAAATGAAAAATCTATCTTATCTATCTATATATATCTGTATATAAAATGCCCACATCTCCTAGGTGGACATGATGATGACTGTTAGAACAAAACAAAAGCAGAAAGACAGCATTTCAAAGGTTTATACTTACTGTGTGTCCTCAAGCCCCGAGTCTGATGTGAAAAACATAGCTTGATGGTCCCTGCTTCCTCTGGTCACTCTCACCCTCTCCTCCCCTCCTAGCTGACCGCTGTTCATCTTGTGGATTCTCACTACTGTACCGACCCAGGCAAATTCATTTCAGTACTGTGCACCTCCCTGGCCACCATGCTGCATGTGGAGCTGCCCCATGTCAACCTCCTTTCCAAGATGGACCTCATTGAGCACTATGGGAAGCTGGGTAAGAGCTCCTCTTTCCAGCAGGCAAGCAGGGCAGCATCTGGGCTAGAGTGAAGCACAGATCTCAGCTGAAGGAAGCTGCCTTTGAGACTGTGCATAGCCTTGTGATACTAGTACAAAAGTCCCAAATCCTGTTCTTTTATTTTGTGTGATTCTGTACTAAATACTATTACAGGTTTTGGAGACAAGCGACAGATGGTGATATGTGTTATAAAGGAAATAAAACAAGATAGGACAGTGAGTGGCTGGGGGTAAACAATGCCTCAGTGATCTGAGGCAGTGGCATCTGAACTGGCATCTGAATGGTAGCAAGGAGCCAGCTGAAGGCAGACTGTCCTAGGCAGAGGGTCCAGGCGAGATAAAGGTTTTGTCTTCAGTTCTTCGAGACAGAGTCTCATTGTGCAGTTCAGGTGGCCCTTGAACTCATTATGTAGTCCAGGCTGGTCTCAAACTCAGAGTCCTTCTAACTCAGCCTCCTAAGTGCTAGGATTACAGGTATACACCACCATGCCCAGCAAGGCTCTGTCTTTGTTTAGGTTGCCATAAAACAATATTATCAACTGGGTTGGGAGTTCCAAGATCAGGGCACTAGCTGATCTGAGGTGTGGTAACAACCTGTTCCTGGCTTGTACCCAGTTACTTTGAAGGCCATATTCTCCCACGGTAGAGACACTGGAGTCAGAACAGGCATAAAGTAGGGAAATGGAAAAGCAGGCTGGTATGAAGCAGGAGAATTGTCTGAACTCCCAGTGATCAGCAATTTTTCCCTGCAGACTTGGTGTTCTGCTGTGTGGAGGCATCTGTTGCTTAAATACAGTCTCCAGCTGTGAAGGAACCTAGAGAATAACAGCTAGATGGCCAGCACGTGCGCAGGGAGGGGATTGTTGATTAAGTGACACTTGTCCATGGAGGCTGGCCGGCAATCGGAACCTGGAGGGACGTCAATACCTCAGAGGAATGAACTTAGTGCAGGGTCCCTCCACTCACCTTAGGACACAATAGGGAGATTACTTTCCTTCTTTTAGTGTTATTCACAGAATTGAATCACATACCTCAAAACACCTATTCAGGCCTCCTCACTTTACAGTAAGAAGGAACCGACCCAGAAAGAGAACGTCATTCACCCGAGAGGTCCCACTACTAGGATGCAATTCAACTTGACCAGCATCTACAGAGTCTTAGTGTGCGGGGTGCTGGGCGTCGTACCAGCTGACTGTGAGCTTCCGGAGCCAAGGACTACGCACAGTTCTCAAGCCTGTTTGTTGTTATTTATTATTATTGCTCAAGCACTTCTCTGCATCAGACAGTGGAGTTTATGTCATTTAATCCTCAGAGCAGACGCATAAGGGGGGAGACCTGTCTGTATAGCTCATAAATGGCACAGCCAGCAGGGAAAACTAAATATTCTTAGTAATTTCATGTCCCTTTAGCAAATATTTGAATGAAGAAAGGTAAAGAAAAAAAGAAAACATGGCTCTCTTTTTCAGATGTTATTGTGGGTTTTTGTTGTTTCCGTCTGTGTGTCCGCAGTGCTGGGATTGAACCCAGGGCCTTGGGTACGCTAAGCACTTGCTCTACCGATGAGCTGCACCCTGAGTGTAGTCCTAACATGACACCAGCTACTCCTAAAGCCTGCTTTCTCTCCTTAGCCTTCAACCTGGACTACTACACAGAGGTCCTGGACCTTTCTTACCTGCTTGACCACCTGGCTTCTGACCCTTTCTTTCGCCACTACCGTCAGCTCAATGAGAAGCTGGTGCAGCTCATTGAAGACTACAGCCTGGTCTCATTTATCCCTCTGAACATACAGGTACTGAGTACTGCGAGACCCCTTCCCTTGGCTCTAGACTGTGGTATTCACCAGCCAATAGCACAGAAAGCTTTGAGAGCCTAACTGGTCTTAGTCCTGGGCATGACTGTCAGCAGGCCCCCTTGTTTTCTGGCCCTGGGACAGTTGTGGGCAGGATTACAGTAATGAGGGTGGACCAAACTTTTGCATATGAAAATGGAGGAGTCAAGAGAGTCATCACGAGTACCTTGACCAGAACCAGGGACAAATACATTAGGCCCATTCAGCTGGCAATGGTGTTGACTTTGTAAAGCCATCTCCTGTGCCTCTCGCCTTGTACCCCACAAAGATACCCTAGGAGACATGGGTGCATGTTAGGCTCCTTTCTGCAGGGGTGGACTTGAGCTAACTTGTATCTTCCCTTTCTGATGCCACTCTTCTCTCCTAAGTTGGTAGGATGGCATCTACAATAGGAGTAAACCCAGGGGACCAGGCATGTACAGAAAAGCTCAGTGCTCAATGTGAGTGGTTGACAGTCAGGAAAGATGGGACTTAGCCAGGCCTCTGGGGACATTTAGAGCTACACGAGACTAAGAAAACTCAGAGGCATCATGAGATGGGATCAAGAGGTGTATTTGGAGATTGTGGGCAGGTTCTGTTTCCCTCACCGAATTGTTTCTCCTCCCTGCTCAGGACAAAGACAGCATCCAGCGAGTCCTGCAGGCTGTGGATAAAGCCAACGGCTACTGTTTCGGGGTCCAGGAGCAGCGAAGCCTGGAGGCTATGATGTCAGCCGCAGTAGGAGCTGACTTCCATTTCTCCTCGTATCCTCACTCCCTAACTTCCCTCGCTGCCTAGCCACAGCCAGGAGGGTGAGACATAGGGACATAATGGCCACAGGAGGGGCAGTCACCACCCTGTGGGTGACTGGTGTCCTGCGGACCAGTTGGGCATGCTGGTGACTGTCTTTTTATGTGCCAAGACATCCTGTATAAGGCTGCAGGGTTGGCTGAACTCAGGGCGAGGGAAGATACTGACAGAAGAGCAGCAAACACAGAGGCCTAGCAGAGAAAAGACATTGTGTGCTCTGGGAGAAGGACAAGGGCTTCTGTTTGGTGGTGTGTTGTCTGTGGAGAGAGGAAAGGGAGAGGCTGAGGTGCGGGCAGGCAGGAGTGGGCAGGGAGGGGCTTAAGTGTTCATGGAGGAGTGTGGCTTCAGCTCACAGGCGGTCAGAGAAGCCAGTGTTCAGCCAGTGCTGTTGATGTGGGGTGTATGCGTGTGTGGGTGTGGGTGTGTATACGTGTGTGTGAGGGGGTTTGGCCTTTTATATTGCTGGTGCTGAGGCTTGAATCCAGGGCTTTGCACATACTGAGCAAGTAATCTACCATTCGGCTACATCCTCAGCCCCCAGCCCTTTTGTAGGCCAGGCTGACCTTCAACTCAAGATGATCCTGTTGCCTCAGCTTCCTGAGTACTAGAATAGCAGGCGTGCAGAACTATACTGGCCCACAGTGCCTGCGTGCCTGCCTGCCTGCCTGCCTGCCTGCCTGCCTGCCTGCCTGCCTGCCTGCCTTCCTTCCTTCCTTCCTTCCTTCCTTCCTTCCTTCCTTCCTTGATGTGTGGTACTGGATATTTAACCCATGTCCTTTGCACTGAGCTTTATCCCCTTCCCTGCCCATTTTTTATTTTGAGACAAAGTCTGGCTAATTTGCCCAGGCTGGGTTCAAGCTTACAATCCTAGTATCTTACACTCCCCAGTAGCTGGGGTTACAGGCACTCAGCACCTTGCTTGATTTAGGTATACATTTAAGAAAGCCTCACTCTAGGGCCAGGGATTTAGCTCAGTGGCATAAGG
Source organism: Cavia porcellus (assembly GCF_034190915.1). NCBI lineage: Eukaryota > Metazoa > Chordata > Mammalia > Rodentia > Caviidae > Cavia > Cavia porcellus. The sequence continues at coordinate 20,415,072 of NW_026947508.1, read as the reverse complement.
GCCTGCCTGGTAAGCACATGGTTGTGAGTTTGATCACCGGTATCCAAAAAAAATAAAAGAAAGCCCCACTAACTGCAAGCAAAGATGCGATGCGATGCGATTTAGATTTCTTTTTTTTTTTTTTTTTTTTCTTTATCTCAGGGATTGAACTCAAAATGCTGGGCATAAGAGTATGAGTATAGACAAAAATGATTTCAGCCAACATTTCCTGTGCTGTTTCAGGCCCTTCTACATGTGGGAAACAAAGCCCACAAGAACAAACAAGTTAGAAATTATGGCAGGAGAGCATGTGGTCCCTGATGGAAGGACGAGGAGTGACCACAGTCAGTGAGCTGTCACTGTTCCTTTGCTAGGATGATCTGGGTCTTCTATGTCCAATTTCCTATTGTTCCAAGAGAGACAGGCGGCACCTTAAGACCCAAGCAGAAATTTGTCATTTTCTGTGGCTCTTCCTAAGTCTTTACCATGGTAGAAAAAGAGAAGTGATTAGGCTCTTCATGGTCATTGTCTCATTTGTTTTTTTTTTTTCCCTCTTTCTCAAAAAGTCTCACTATGCAGTTCAGGCTGGCCTGGAGCTCACTTTGTAGCCCTGGCTGGTCTTGAACTTGCAATGATTCTTCTGCCTTAGCCTCCCAAATTCTGGGATTACAGGCATATGCCACCATGCCCAGCTCATTGTCTCATTTGATCCTTGTAATGATTTATATTTTACAGAGGAGAAAAGGAGTGGTAAAATAAGGTTCAAACCCCCTCTGTCTGGCCCCAGAATATGTGCCATAGTACAGAGCTGGCAAGTTAGTATGGGGGAGAAGAAAATACATTTGGGGCTCGATGCTTTGGTGGCTTCTCAAACCCAATGAGCCCCTCTTACCTGTGGCCTTATGCTACAGTTGGTCACAAGGGTGAGGGCCAGGAAGAGGTCACCAGATGTGGTTAGAGGGTGCATGTGAGTAGATACCAGACTGTGCCCAGGCCAATTCTCTGACCGTGCTGTTGACCTTGACGTGCCTGCCCTCAGCACACTGGGCATCCAGGAGAAGTACCTAGCACCCTCTGAGCAGTCGCTGGAACAGGAAGCCATGCAGCTGTAGCAGTGCCCTGGAGAGCAGGACCTGTAACCGGCGCCAGGAAACGTGGAGGCACCGGGTAAACAGCCGACAGGCAGCATACCCCAGGCCGAGTCCTCCCAGCAGCTCGAGGAGGCTGGAGAGGGGACACTCAGCTCTGCAAGGTCTCGGGTAGAAAACCAGACAGAGGGCAGAGCACCCACCACACCCTCTGTGGCTCTGGCCTACCACCAGGAGGCTGAGAGCCATCTCCACTGGGTTGAAGTACAAGAGATCACTGCCAACTTTTTGTGCCTTCCAAACTTTTCTTCAGTCCTCCAGGCCCAGGGCTTGGGACAGAAGAGAACGTCGCTGTCTATCTGGAAAGTCGTCTTTCTCCATCCTGGCCAGCGTTTCTTCAGGCACAGGCCCTGTCCTGCACTGACCTGTGGTGTTTTGTTAATATTCCGTTCTAACAGGAAGCATCCAGCTGAGTCTTCACAGGTAGCGTGTCCTGTCTGGACCGTATTGAATAATGTTTTGTTTTTATTGTATTTATTTCATGTATCCTGTTTCTAGCAAGGGTTAACTAGTCAAAGTTGATTAAAAGCTTACTTCAAAAATGAATTTATGCAAAATGAGTTGTCTAGAACTAGAGGAAAATATCGAATACTATAATTGTTGCAAGGATGTGAAAAAAGTAGGTAAAAACTGGGAAACGCTGCTCTGTTTTGGCTGTTTAGTTTGTGGGGAGTGCAGTTTATACTTTCAACCAGTAGGTGTCACCCCAAACTTACTTTTGCAGCTGTTACCTGAAGAATCTGCTGGCCTTGGCGAGGTTTTTCCCCCCAGGAGTCTTGTTTTAGGCTGTTAAGTCTTTTTTTTTCTTTTTCCTGCACTGGTCATTGAACATAAGGCCTTGCACAAGCTCGGCAAGCTCTCTAGCACTGACCTGTACCCCAGCCCTTTTCATTTTATTGAGGCGAGGTCTTGCCAAGTTGCCCAGCCTGCCCTCAAACTTGCACCCTTCCTGCCCGCAGCTCCGGCAGCAGGTGGAATTACGGGTGTGTTCTGCTGTGCCCAGTAGGCTTGGTATTTTACTGAGTGCTTCCACATTGTATCCTCTTGGGATTCCCACAGTGCCCTACAGAGCTAGAGAGGGCTGTCGCTAAACCATTACCATCTTCTGGGGAAGAAACAGAAAGATGAGGGTGCTGGACTTTGGCGTCCGGCTCCCAGGCCCCCTTTGCTGACTGAATTGTGTGTGCCCCTCATTTGGTGGCTTTACAGGTGAAAAGTTACAGTCTTCGGGCTGGAGATGTAGTTCAGTGATAGAGGGCTTAGCCAAGAAGGCAGGAGGAGCAAAGGTGGGGTGAATAGAAAGAAAGAGTAATTACACTCCTTCATTCCACAGATTTTTTTGAGACAAGGTCTTGCTATGTAGTGTAGGCTGTCCTTAAACTCACCATAGAGCCCAGGCTGGCCTTAAAGTCAAGCCTTAAACTTAAGCCTCAGCCTCCCGAGCACTGGGCTTACAGGTGTGCGCCACCACACGGGGTTTCCTGCACACCTTTTGTAGGACAAAGAGTTTAGATACCGAGAGGTGATTTATGACTCCTGAATCATAAACCAAGGGGAAGATAGGTCACTGGTGGCTTGGGCAGTTGGAGAATTCATTGGCAAATCCATTCTGAAATGGCATGAAAATAGGGCTGACTGATCCTCGTGTCCCCGTTTCGGCCATAGCTGAAGGCAGAAGAGTGAGGGGCTGTGGCTGGAGCGGTCTGAAAGCAGGCGGCCTCAGCTCCCACGCTGCCTGCAGAGAGCTAATAACCGGGTGCTGCCTCCCCAGCCTCTTTCATCTGAGGAGTTCAAAGAACCTCACCCCTATTAATACTCTGCCCAGTAGGTGGGGAGTACTCACAGAGCAAGCCAGGGAAACTGAGGCAGGAGGCACCGCCTAGGGCTGGCTGTGAGTCACCTGTGAGACCTGGAGCCCAGGAAGCCTGACGCCAGGGCTGCTGGACAAATCCTTCATTGGGCCCTGCGGGTGGGAGCTGCACTTTCCAAGCTGATCCCATAACTGTGGTCACGGGTGTGGTGCTCACCTGCCACAGAGGGCTGCACTCGCAGTGAGCCTGTGGCGGGCTACACGACGCAATTTCTAGCTTTACAGTCTCATTTGAAAGCACCCTCAACATTTATTAGAAATGAGTGGGAATAAAGCAGAAAGGCTTAAGGCCTTTATGTAACAGCAAGGCTGTTTTTTTCCTCAAAATTCAAAGTGGGCTTGTTTGTTTGTTCATTTTGAGACAGGGTCTCACCATGTGGCTCAGTCTGGCCTTGAATTCACCGTGATCCTCCTGATTTAGCCTCCTGAGTGCTGGGGCCACAGGCATGCACTACTGCATCAGTAGTTTATGATAGCAAAAAGATTTTCCACGCCCTCTGCATGAACTGAGGTGATGAGAAGGAGGAAATAGTGGCGGGAGGGCAGATGCCTGGCCACCCTGCCTTCCCCAGGTGAGGCAGGTTCAGGGCAATGTGCAGCGTGAGGGACAAGGAAAGCCCATCTCCCAGGAGGGCTGCCCACCTTAGATTGGGTTTTTTCTTGGTTAAAATGGAAAAGTAAAAGACATGGACAATGAAGAGAAAGTTAAGTCATCCACAATCCTGTAACAAATAATCATTAATATTAAAAACCTTTATAAAATCATTTTTTCAGTGCTGGGGGTCGAACCTAAGGCTTCACACAAACTACATTTTTTTTTTTTTTTTTTTTGGTCTTTTTCCTTTTTACCGGTACCAGGGATCGAACTCACGACTGCCTGCTTTCAAGGCAGGCGCTTATGCCGCTGAGCTAAACCCCCAGCCCCACAAACTACATTTTAATCCCCCACCTCTTTTTTTTTTTTCTTGGTACTGGGGATCAAACTCATGACCTCGGGCTTGCCAGCAGGCACTTATACCACTGAGCTAAATCCCCAGGCCCCCACCTCTTTTTTTTTTTTTTTTTTTTTTTGTATTTTTCCTTTTTTTTTAATTGGTACTGGGGATCGAACTCATGACTGTCTGCTTGCAAGGCAGGCACTTATGCCGCTGAGCTAAATCCCCAGGCCCCCCCCCCCTTTTTTTGAGACAAAATCTTGCTGAGTATTGTAACCCAGGCTGGCCTCAAACTCATCATTCTCCTGCTTCAGCCCTCCAGGTTGCTAGGATTATAAGCATGTGCCATCAGGCCTGACTATAAAAACTTTTTAATAAAAATATTTAGTGGTATAGCTAGAAACTTACCTGTCCAGGTTCCCATAGTTAGCCTAAAGGTCATTAGCAAGTGTCGACCACCACAAATAATGACTAACATCTCTGTACCTAAGTCTTTTTTTTTTTTTTTTTTTTTGTCTTTTTCTTTTTTTTATTGGTACCAGGAATCGAACTCACAACTGCCTGCTTGCAAGGCAGGCGCTTATGCCACTGAGCTAAATCCCCAGCCCCTGTACCTAAGTCTTGTCTGAGTCTTTTAACTTACAAAGTCCTAGAAATGAAATGACTACCGCTGTCCAGGTTCTCTAGCGGTATTACCAAAGCGCTGTCCAGAAGAGTGTCCCTTTACTTCTCACTGGTGGTGTCATCCTTCCTGGTCATCCCTGCTAACTCACCTTAGACTCCTCTTCCTTTCCTGGTGAGATGCCAGCCACAGGAAGATAGGACAGAACTGAAGAACCTACGTGTCATCGCAGATTCCCAGCCTGACGGAGAAGCTTAGGAGGGAGGGTAAAGCCCAGAGCCCAGGCAGATCAGTCTGCCTGAGTTAGCAAATGCTTGTGCACAGCTGACTAAGCACAGGAAGTCTGATCTCGTTAGGGTCTGTGGGAAGAACAGGAAGGTAGATTTGAGGGGTTTTTCTGTCCTTTCCCAAGAACCCCAACAGAAGGGAGCAGCTCCCAACGCATGCTAACACTAACATCTGTGCTGACAGCCTCTTCCCCTTCCTTTTGGTCTTGCCCCTGGCTACTGAGCCCCTTCCTGCTTATCTGGCCACCCAGCCCCTCTTTGCATCCTGTTCCGTAGAGAGAAGCCCAGACTGGCACACACTACTGTACATCAGGCCTGCCACCTCCAACCCACAGCCAGGGAGCTAACGCCCGGCAGCTCTGGAGCCCAGGTGTCCAGGTGCACTAAATTGAGGGGGTTGACGGATGGGCTACAGATTTGGGGCCCAACTGAGGTGGGAAAAGATGAGTGCTGGTAAAAATCAGCAAGATTTTAAATTTTGTCTTTCTTGTTCCAAAGCCGATGTGGAAGGAGATGAGAGACCTCTTGAAAGACTATCACCTCTAGTCCCAGTCGCATAGCTACTCAGGAAGCTGAGGCAGGGGGATCAGTCGAACCCAAGGGTTCAGGGGTAGCCTGGACACCACAGTGAGATCTCGTCCGGAACAGCAGGTACAGGGCATGGTAACACATGCCTGTAATCCCAGCACTCAGATACTAAGGCCGGAGGACCTCAAATTCAAGCCAGCCTGGACATAGTGAGACCTCAAAAAGAGAAAAAGAAATACCCTCTAGCACTTTCCTTCGCCTTGGATTATCATCTCTAAAGCTCTTCCAGTGCTCTAATTCTGGAGCCTCCATATTACTCTGGAGTCACAGAAACAGCCAAGAAGGGAGACTGGCTATGAGTGAGGATTCCTCCCGATTTGTAAATTATGCCTTTTGAGATAAAGTCTGTCCCCTCTATATTCAGATAAGACTTCAGATTAGTTTTAGTCTGCAAGAGAAAATGGATCTGATTTTCTTCCTCTTCTCTCCTCCTCTTTCTTATATCTTTCTCTTCAACAAATACCTGCTCACAGATTTAAATGCTGTACCTGCTCACAGATTTGCAGTCCTGCTTTGGAGATCCCTCTTATCTCTAGACAGAGTTCAATTTCCCAGAGCTATAAAGAGAAGACTGGGCAGAGATAAGAGTGAGTCAGCCTCCGATGCCCCAGGCTGACATGCCTGTCTGCTCCCTCACAGGCATTGCTGGCTTGGACTTTGGAGGGGGGCATCTGGTGTGGGGGCGTGGGCCACCCTGCAGAACCCACCTTCCTTGCCCCACATAAAGCAGGAATGGGGACAGTAGGCTCTGGACAGGCTGAGGAATTTAAAGGAACAAAGGACAGAACTGGGTGAGAGAAAGTTAAGTTTGGTGAGTAAGCCAGAAGTCTGCCCACTTCACAGTTAAGGCATGAAGCCTCTGGAGTTAGACAGAGTAGTGCTGAAAGGCTTTTTTGAGTCTCGGGAAGTCCAAAACGGGAGTGCTGAAGACGGCACTCCGCGGTTCTTCTCAAACTTTCTTTACTTTTATCTTTCCTTTCCTTTCCTCTTTTTCTTTTCTCTCTCTCTCTTGGTCCCTTACTCCTTCCTTCCTTGAGACAGTGTCTCACTACACAGTTCAGGCTGGCCTCAAACTTGTGACATTTCTCCTGCCTCAGCCTCCCGAGTGCTGGGAATGCAGCCTGTGCTGCCACACCAGCTGGCACACAGACGGTTGTGTCTTGGTTTTGAGGTTATTTTGCAGCCTGAGCCTCAGTTTTCTGATACGCAAAACAGTACTCTGTATTGCTGTGGGAATTAAGATGAAACTGTCTGGCAGGTATTGGTCATGTCAGCTGCTGTTATTGTTCCACTTTGATCTGGGGGTGGTGCTGTTGATGAGAAGAGCATTCTTGGTGCAAGTCTGAGGTCAGGTTTTCCTGGAAAGGCTTGGGAGGTCATCAGGACACTGGACATGTGTGTGTGGCGGCGACGCAGAGGAGCACCTTGCTTTCTGGAAGGAGTCACAGTGGCCTCCTTGACCCCAATGCTTTGGCTCCCTAAGGAGCCTGGTTGGTGCATAAGGTTGTCTTGACACTAACACCTGCAGCTGTGGCACTGCATAGCCAGTTAGGACTTGCCCTCAGCCATAACTATATATAAGAGAAAGGAAGAATTTTAGGTTGCAGTCTTCCCTGTTCGGGTGTTCCTCACACCCCCCACACACACACACATACACTGATTGGCCCCAGCTGTGCACTTAGCTGTACCTTTGGGGCAGCCCTTTTCTGTTTCTCATTTTGAGAGTCACTAAATTTTCCAGGCTGGGGTTGAATTTGCCATCTTTCTGCCTCAGCCTCCCAGAGTGCTGTCATCATAGGTGTGCACCACCTTGCCTGGCACCTCTAGGATTATTGGGAGGAAAACATCTTCACAGGTCCTGGGACTGTTCCCTGGAGATAATCTGACAGTGTAGAGAGGACAGGGCTGGGGTCACATGTGTCTCTGTCAGTGTGGTCTCCAGGCAGCTCTTCCTCATCTCCAGGATCAGCCATTTCTCCATTTCTATAAAAAAGGTTTTGGCTCTAACCTGGTGGCCATACTTTTGGAAGGATGGTTTTAAATCCAAGATCTGGGCATCCTGTAGTACAAACCTTGCCAAAATCATTGTAGGAAGAAAGGAGGCATAATGGGACAAAGTCACCATTATAGAGAACTCTGAGAGAAATAAACCCAGAACATGGCTCCAAATCCAGAGGTAAAATTACGTAGCTAGAAAATTGTAACTAAATAAACACACCTTACATAAATGGAGGACTAAGCCAGCACGTCCTAGGTTCTATGTATGTGTTAAAGAAAGGGTGCCTTGACAAGTTTTGACCTAACTAGCTTTGAAATTTGGAAGAGATTAAAAGAATATGATCAAGTGGAAGGGATGAATGGCCACGATAAAATTTCCTTCTTTCTTGCTTTGCCTTCTGGGTCAGGTGTGTGTGCTAGGTAAGAGCTCTACCGCTAAGCTACACTCCCAGCCTGGAGACAGAGTTTTGTTTTTTTTTTTTGTTTGTTTGTTTTTTGTCTTTTTCCTTTTTATCGGTACCAGGGATTGAACTCATGACTGCCTGCTTGCAAGGCAGGCGCTTATGCCACTGAGCTAAATCCCCAGCCCCTGAGACAGAGTTTTTAAAATAGAGGTACAATTTACATATGCTTATGGTGTGCAGTTCGGCTTATATTAACCAAATTATGCAGCTGTCCACACTATTTTGTTTCACCATCCCAAAGAAACCCTGTACCCATTAGCCGTAGAACTGAAATTTTGAAAGGTCATCTCTAGACCAGAAAAAGATGTTTACTGCGAGTTTTGTTTCTCTCTCTCTCTTTCTGAGACAGGATTCCCATTATGTAGTCCAGGCTGGTCTTGAATTCAGAGTGATCCTCCTGCCTCATGCTGTCCCAAATGCTGGGATTATAGGTGGTATGTACTACACCTGAGTGTTTTGCTTTTTAATGTCACAGACAAAAAAAGTCTGAGACCATTGTAATCAGAAACCGGTGCCTAAATCAGCTCAGATGTAGCCCTAACAGACATCTGATTTGATGATCTTCAGCTCACAGTGGCTGTTTTTGAAATCCTTCAAGATCAACACACCACCTAGCGTAGCTCATTTCTTTCCATATTAGTACTATCTTGAATGGTCTGGAGGCAACAGATTGGAGCCAGTGGCTGAGAGAAAAGAAGGAAGTTCTTTTCCCAAGACCTACCTCATATTAAGAGAAAGTCACCAGACCTGTCTGGTGAGAGAAACCAGGTCTCATCCAGAGCTGTCAGGAGTCACCTGCCCTGGCCCAGAGAGTCAGGAAATGAGGGGAGAAAAGGGAACCTGAAAGGCATTAAAGGGTCCCTGTAGCCTCCCCCATAGAATTAGGAGCTGTGGCCGAGGGTGGTGGGGCGCTTGGTTTAGCTCAGCAGTTAAGTGCCTGTTTGGCCAACACGAAGTCCTGAGTTCAATCCCTGGTACAAAAAAACAACAACAAAAAAAAAAACCCCAAAAAACCAAGAATTAGGAGCTGTGACTTGAGCCTTTCAGTTGTGGATTCCATGGATGTGGCCAAAGTCAGCCCCGATGAAGCTGGACCGAGTTCCATGTCTGGCAATGAGTCTGCTCCTCGGTGCTGGGCCTGGCAGATTATTCTGCTTTGGACACAGAAATGCTAGATAAACTCTGGACCTCCTGATGCTGAAAGGACTAATAGCTAACATGCATTGGGCATGTACCATGGTTGTGCCATAGGCGTGTCTTTTCTCCAACTTCACAAAAACTCCAAAAGGGAGGTAGCGTTTCAACCCTCCACCTCACCCAGCCTCCCGAGTACGCCCCAAAGGCGAGCAGGGCTGAGCCTCCCGCAGGGCGGCATGCACCCAGGTGCTTTCTCGCCAAACCTGAAGTCTTCGCTCTAGGAAATAGGCCCAGGTATACATGGCTTTTCCAAGATTGCACAGACAGCGCGGGACACAATCCAAGCCTGCCGTTCATGCGGCCAGGGCTGCCTCTAAGAGCGGCGTCCTGGTGGCGTTTTCCTAGCCGACCCTACCTCCACCCCCCACCCGCTCGCAAGACCCAGGCACTGCTGAACTAGGGATGACTCAAAGGGCGAGGACTGAGGGGGCCGAGCTCTTGGAGCGGACGGGCGACAACTTGCTAGAGTGAAACCAGAAGAGCGCCGCCCCCTGGAGTCAGCGAACAGCTGAAACACCGCTCAGCCCGCCAGCCCGGCGCTGCTTCTGCCGGGCAAAGGTGGCCGCGGGAATCCTCGTTGCGTGCGCGTGGCTATTCACTGTCCCATTGGCTAAGTAGGCCTTGGGGGCGGTACTCCGAGCAAGTCCCTGCTGTGGTTGGGCAATAGCGATCCCAGGCCCCGCCTTTAGCTCCGCGCTGTGAAGGTGAGACTGAATGTTGCTGCTGGGGCTGAAGCCGTGGGTCCCGGCGTGTTGCAACCTGCTGCAAGTCGAGGATGTAGGCTAGGTCGGCCGGGCTCCCCGCGGCTCTTCCCACCCACCTTGCGCCTGTTCCCCGTCAGCCCATTTCCCTTTATTCCCACCCCACGGTCTAAAAGCTGGGTGGAGCTACTTCTTGCTTTAAGTCTGGGGTCCTCCGGGCATTCGCTGCAGCGTGTGTGTCCCGAGGTCTCCCCTGCGGGCCACCAGGCTAGCAACAAAGGAGGATAGGGCCTTAACTTTGAGGTCCTAAGTCAGCCTCTAAATCATACATCAGTCCCGCTCCCAGCCCAAGGCCAATAAGTGGAAAAGCCAGGAGTGTCACAGCGGAACTTTATTGAGAGGAACATGGTCACACCCAACAGATGCACTTTCACTCACTCTCACACACTCACACGCATGCGCACGCACACACCCTTCTCCAGCCTCTGCCGCACAGTCCAGTTCTCAGCCACAGCCACGGGTGGGACGCTTCTTGATTCCTAAGATCCAGAGGCAGCAGGGGCCAGAGGGTGGCGCGGGGTGGGGAAGTGGCTCGGGTCAGGAGTAGCGTGGGGTAGGAAGAAGGGGCGCCAGGAGCAGAGGTGGATGGGGTGTCCCGCTGCTGGTGCGTGAAGAGTGGTTCCTGGGCACGGTGGCCTCAGCGCAGCTGCGTCCCCGGAGGAGCCTTTGTGGGCTGGGGCGGTGCACTCAAAAAGGTCTGGGAAGGGCCGGGCCTCCCACCCCGTACAAGTCCTCTGGGCGGCTGGGGACTGGAGCGGGCAGGGCTGGGCAGGCAGCAGCAGCAGGCAGGCTCAGCTCTGGGGCTCCTCGGGAGCTTCGCCGCCCTCTTCCCCGGCGTTGTCGGCTGTCCACAGCGACAGGTTATCTCTCAGCAGCTGCATAATGAGGGTGCTGTCTTTGTAGGAGTCCTCGCTGAGTGTGTGCAGGTCAGCCATGGCCTCGTCGAAAGTGGTTTTGGCCAGCGAGATGGCCTCCTCAGGGCTGTTGGCGATCTCATAGTGGAAGACAGAAAAGTTTAGGGCTAGGCCCAGGCGGATGGGGTTGGTGGGTGGCATCTCCTTCTTGCTGATGTCCATGGCCTCCTGGTAGGCTGCCCGGGCAGAGTCGATGATGCGCTTCTTGTCGTCTCCGGTGGCCACCTCGGCCAGGTAGCGGTAGTAGTCGCCTTTCATCTTCAGGTAGAAGACCCGGCACTCGGCCTCCCCAGCCTCCTTGATGAGGTGGGAGTCCAGGAGGCCCAGGACCGTGTCGCACACGCCCCGGAGCTCCGACTCCACCTTCTCGCGGTACTCTCGGACCTCAGGGCCTTTCTCCTCCGAGCCCTCCTCATTGCTTTTCTGCTCAATGCTGGACAGGACCCTCCAAGCAGCCCTCTGGCCGCCCACCACGTTCTTGTAGGCCACGGAGAGAAGGTTTCGCTCTTCGCAGGAGAGGTCCTCACCCTTCTCCACAGCGCCCTTCATGAAGGCTGCCATGTCCTCATAGCGCTCGGCCTGCTCTGCCAACTTGGCCTTCTGGATCAGACTGGCTCTCTCCATGGCTCTGGGGACAGAAGGTCGGGCGTCAGGCTAACCTGCTGCCAAGGGACCAATGCCGGGTTCTGTGCCTCTCCTGCACTCAGCCTGCCTTTTGGCTGAATAGCCTGGCCCAGACAAGGGTGGGGAGAGGCAGGGGCGGGACTGAGACCCAAGACCTGCCTCCTTCTCTCCTCCTCTCCCCACACCCTTTCCGGCTCTTCCTTAAAGGTAAAAGGGCGGGGATGTGAAGGTGAGTGAGTCATCTGGACAGTCAGCTAGGGAAACTGGGTGTGGTCTCCGCCTTCCGAGCTCCCGGCTGCCCCCTGCTGTTCAGGGCTGCATTGCGCCAGGCCCAAATTAGGAAGCTGCCAGGCCCTAGAGGGTGGGGTTCTTAATCCTGCCAGGTATGTTACTCTCTTGGTGCAGGTGAGATAACTCATATGTAGGCAGGGCTGCAGTTCCCAAGCACTTTCTCAGCCGTGATCTCACTTAATCCCCATGATGTCTCACAGACTGGAGAGGTGAGAACACTGTCTCAGAAAGGGGTGAGATTCGCTCAATGTCACGCAGCTATCTGCTCCCTGCACCCTGCTTTCTTTGATGTTTCTACCATGGAGGCCTCTGACCCATGAGCACCGTCTCTAGAGGTTGGATTCGGTCTTCTTCCCGAGTCTCCCTGAAGACACACTGGCTTCCTCCCTTGCTCCACGCTCTCCCTCTGACCCCTGAGAATGCACAGGTGGCAGCTTTCAAGGTGCCACTTAATGAAGTGTTTAACAAGCGGCCTCTAACGCTCCAGCCCTTTTGTAATTAGTCACCTGGTAGGTTTGCCGGACACCTTCCCCATCACAGCAGGATCTGCCCTTTCAAGTTGGTGGCCTGTTGCCACTTGTCTGAAGATGCAGCCTCTGACTCTCCACACCAGGTCACCTGCCCTCTTCAAGCTGCCTGCCATGAAGTGTCAGTGGGGGCTCCCAGAGGGTGAGGCTCCAGCTCCTTGGCTGCTCCACTTTCCAGTCTGACTCAGACTGCCCTTGGTCACAGGTGGAAAGCAGGCCACCTGGGTGCTCAGTCCAGTTTGGTCTCCCCCAGGGGGGACGCTAGCAACCTGGGGAGAGAGATAGGACTGAGGAAGGAGGCTGCAGTGACACATAGCATTTCTTTTTATGGGGTGGCAATTCCAGCTGAGTGAGGTCTTCCCCAGCCAGGCTTCTAGAAGTTTCCCTGTCCCTTCTCTTTGACTGTGGCCTCAACTCTGGCCTCTGACAGAGGCCTTAGAGGTGGATGCCTCCCTTGCCAACCATCTGTCCCTGCTAGCAGGGGTCCCTGTCTACAAGTTTCACCAAAAGCATCACTGACTGTTGGCACCAAGCCTTGGAGGGTAGGTGCCTTCTTAGTAGCCCCGCTCCCAGCAAAAGCTCAGATGGGGCTCAGGATGGGGCTTCTGTGGACTCCAGCCAGTCCAAATTTTGAGTCCAACTCTCCCCAGGTTCCTGAATACCTGGACACCTTTGGAGAGGAGCTTGACCCAGGACTCAAAGGACTAAAGGTGAAAACTGTCTCTTTGCCACAAGGAAAGGTAGGAGCAAGTCTGGGCTAATCCAAGAGGTTTCCCAGGAAGAAGAGGAATATTAGATCTGATTCCCTGAAGCTTTGCTCGAATAGGAGCTTTGACATGGGAAACAATGGAAAAGACTACTAAATTACCAACTCATAAGGGACATCTTTATTTTCTTTTTAGTTTTTATTTTTTTAAGGCAGGGGGTCTTACTGTGTAGTCCAGGCTGGCCTCAAACTTGTGGCTGATCCTCTTGCCTCAGCCTCCTAAGGGCTGGGATTACAGGCATGTGCCACCATGCCTGGCTGAGTGGTATCTTTAGGTAGACTACATAACTTTTTTTTGTCTTTTTTTGATGGTACTTGGGACCTGGGGATGGAACCCACTGTGCTACAATATTTCACACTGTGCTGCATCCCTGATCCTTTTTTTTTTTTTTTTTATTTGAGACAAGATCTCAATAACTTGCTAATTGCCCACACTGCATATGAACTCACTGTTCTCATGCCTAAGGTTCCCAGAGTGCTGGAATTGTGGCATGGGCCACCATGTACTGACACTTTTTAAAAATTTTTTTTATTCTCCCCAAATTATTAATGGTGAATGTTATTTTTCTATGAGAGACAGAATAGCCTGGTTTTTTTTTTTTTTTTTTTTGTCTTTTTCCTTTTTATCGGTACCAGGGATCGAACTCACAACTGCCTGCTTGCAAGGCAGGCTCTTATGCCGCTGAGCTAAATCCCCAGCCCCCAAGCCTGGTATTTTTGAAATCAAGACTGCCCAAGTTGAATTCTTACAAACTGTTGTGGCCAAGTGACCACCTTTCCAAGCCTCAGTCCCTGTACTTATAAAATGAAACATGTAAGGATTAAATAAGTGAACAGAAACACTTAGTAGAGTGGGTGGTAATGATTAGACTGTAAAAACCAGCCAACTTTACTATTATAAACATATATAAAGATATACTGAGCTGGTACTTGGGAGGCTGAGACAGGAGAATTGTTTGCAAGTTCAAGACCAGCCTGGGCTACAAAGTGAGCCCACAGCCAGCCTGGACTGCATAGCGAGACTGAGACCCTGTCTCAAAAGACCAAAAAACAAAACAAAACCCTAAAAACTGGGTTGGGGAATAGCTCAGCAGCACAGCACCTGCCTGGCAAGCATGAGGTCATTTCAATTCCTGGTACCAAAAAAGAAATACTAACACAGAGGTGGGTTCTATGAAATGAGAGGTCCCAAGAAAAGTTTTAGCTGAAGGTCCCAAGGGAAGTTTAAGCTGAAGACCAGATGCTGCCCAGCTGAGTGTCCAGGGGACAGAAGTGGTAGTTTGCCCTCTGCAGACATGGTCAGATGGCTCAGTGCTGCCTCCTCCCTTGCTGTGCTGGAGATTTCTCTGCTGTCTGCAGGCCCCAAGCCCTCAAGGAAGTTCCTTTGCAGGAATTATCCAGTCTGAGCCTCCCCAAGTCCTGGGGGGAAACATGGAGGAAGCTGGCAGGGCTAGGAATTTTGGAGCTTCTTTTAAATTCAAGGAGGAGGCATTCTCTTCCTACCTCTTCAGCCAGGTTCCTGGTAGTGAGTGGTTCACAGCACAGGTTCTAGGTCCTCTGCACACCTTGAGCCTCTTTACCCTTTCTTTTTTGCTGAAGCTCAAGGTAGAATCTGGAAGCCAGGCTGCCTCACCCTCTCTTGCTGGCTCTGGCCTGCTGATCCTGACTCAGTTCCTGTCTGTTACCTCCTTTTGCCTCCAGGCCTCTATTTCTCAAGTCAAGGAGCACAGGCAGACAGGAGGCAGCAGGCCCCGGCAGGGCTTAGCGCTCTATCAGCTGCCTGAGTCAGCAGGACAGCGGCTGAGGCTGCAGCCCGAGTGGGCTTTCCCCATCCTGCCTGCCCCTCTTTACTCTTCTGGAGCATCCGTCTAGTGGCAGCTCACGGCCCTGGGCCATACATACTCAACTACTCCTTCCTCGGCTTGTAGCAGCAGGCTTTGAAGGGCTCTGGGGCAGCGAAATCAGTTGCTGTCTACCTCTACTGGGAACAACACAGGGCAAGGGCTCTAGTTAATTCAGAAAGAGCTTCATAAGAAATCCCTTTGTTGCCAAGGATTTAGCTCAGCAGCATAAGCACCTGCCTGGCAAGCATGAGGTGGTGAGTTCGATCCCCATTACCAAAAAAAAAAAAAAAAAATATCCCTTTGTCTCCTCAGTTCAAAATAAAGAAGTAACTACAAGAGGCTCTGGCACCTTTTCCTCCTGGTTAGTTGTAAGAGACCAGTTATACAGCTGAGAGCTTTCTCTACCAGTTGCCTTTGGGAGGGATGCTAAATTACTTTTAAGTGATTCAGCTATTCAGAGTCTTTCTCCTCAAGGCACTGCTGTGCAGGGCAGCCCACATCTCCTGAACCAGTCCGGTCTGGGAGATAGTGGGGAATTTATGCAAAGACAATGGAATGAGGTCAGGGTGTGGGACTGCATTCCACCTCTGTTATAAGGCCCTGGGCAGGCCCCTTCCTGCCCCCAGGTTCAGCTTCCCAGATCTTGGAGGCTGCCTCGTAGTCATCTCTAAGCTCCCCCCTACTGCATGTGATACAAGGGCTTCTCAAGATCCAGTGCTCCCACGCCGTACTCATTCCTCGGCAGAGCAGAAGGGGCAGAAATCAGGTTGCCCTGCCCGGCTGAGTGACTCTGGCCAGCTCCTGAATCTTCCCCAAGCCTCAGTTCCCTCTTCTGTAGAAGGGCCATCACCTTCCTCTTGGGTGAAGGTGAGAAAATGCACCTGGTAAGCCCTTGCCCAGTGGCGGCAGTGATTGGTTCTCAGATCAGAGAGCAGTGTGCATGGCAGCTGGCAAGCGACAAGCTGCCATGGAGGCTGTGACCCTGGGCTGGGCTCGGTTCAGGGATGTGAGCCGCAGGCTAGAGTTAACCTGTTGGTCTTGGCCTGGGCTGAGGCCTTTCAGAGTCAGGTCAGCTAAGGCTTGAAGAGCCTGCGATGGAGACAGGTATCCTGAAGGGACACAGCTAGACCACTGGTCGCTGCCCCCATGTCCTTCCCGGTTTTGTGGTTTTGTTGTCTCCTGTAAACTGACCAGTGGGAACAAGGCTGGAATCAAGGCAAAGCGTGATCGGCACACCCGCTGCAGGCCCATCCACAGACCCCAAGTCAAAGCGGCACCAGTCAAGGGTTTGGCAAGAAGAAAGGAATCTTTATTCTGGTTATAAAAGGTATAGGACAGCAGACAAGCAGCCCCCAGCCCTGGGCTTAGCTGATTTTCTAGGGCCTGGCTGGTTTCCTTTAGGTGCTCTGAAGAACATGGTACCTGGAGCAGAGGATGTGGTCCCCCCTTGCATCCTACCTACTGGGGTGAACAGAGGGGAGGGCCGTGAGAACAATGTCAAGCTGGTTGTGCTTTGAACAGCCACCAAACTTGTTCAGCAGCGTCATGAACACCCCAGGCAGCTCCAGAAGAAACCTGCTCTGCTTGACTGTGGCTATGCCAGAATTTGATGATGATGGAGGTGGGGGGGCTCTAAAACGAGATTCTCAGTCTCCTCACTAATCTGGGGGGAGGGGAGGAGGAGGAGTTTCAGCATAGTATCACAGCATTGTGCTGGCGCTGGATATGGCTTTCTGCACTCTGGCCGGCACAGAGTGGGAAGCAATAAGGCCAGCCCCTGCCCCCATGGGGGGGCCCAGAGAGCACACGGGTAGGGCAGGCTGGGGGGCAGACTCTGTAGGCACAGATGGTGGCAGACGGGCCACAGGTTAGGCAGATGGAGGTGCCAGGTGCCTGGCTCCCCCCAGGCCACTCCTGGAGAGGCAGAGAGCAGCGGTCCTCAGGAGGTCCTTAAGCCCTCGCACACACTGGAGATCCCAGGCAGGACAGCAAAGGAGGAGAAGAGAGAGGGTTAGTGGGATGCATGGCGGGGTGGCCTGCAGGGGCGTGGGGTGGGGACAGGCTGCCACAGCACCTGCCTCTCCCCCAGAGAAGGGCAACAGGCAATGAGGCAGGACAGAAAACAGGCAGGTGAAACAAAACTTAGCAAGAACAGAAAGCCAGGACGCAGGAGTGTTAGTGACCAAGGGCCCCTGCACACCAGGATACCACCAGAACAGGCCCAGGCACCTCAGAGCGGCCTCACCCTTCACCTCCTCTCCCAGTGGGTCAGCCGCCCTATGAGAACTATGGACTGAGCCATTTCCTCAGTCCATCCCCACCTGGGAGAGCCCTGGGGACCTTCCGCCACCAGCACACACACCACACCACACACTGGACAGATGGAGGAACCCCACGGGGAGGGCGAGGCATGCGATGAGGATGAGATGGTGTGTGAGGGCAGTGGCAGTGCTGGCCGACAGGAGAGTGTGGTCTTACCAGCTAACCCTCTGCAAAGGGGCCTGTTAGCTCCCCTCAGGCTGTGCAGGAGATGGCAAAATCCTGACAGGTGTCCTCCTGGGGGAGATACCAGAGAGGTGGGCCCGTGTTACGAGGTGTCTGGCTGGGCCCCACTGCCCGGGTGGGGCGGGTAGTGGTTACAGAGGCTCTGGCTGCCACTGGGATCTATGGTCTCAGACTCAGCTGAGCACTCACCGGGGACTGGGGAAAAGGCAGCTGGGAAAATTCAGGGGTCCCAAGCCCGAGGCAGGAGAAGGTGGAGGGGACGAAGAGGGGACAGGATGGCTCAGCCAGGAGCCCCTTCTCTCTCCCTCCAGGAGACAGTGCTCCAGGCGGGCATGGGGGTTCCAGCTGCCTGTCTTCTGTCTCCCGAGGAAATAAACACGGGCCTGTCTCAGAGAACAGGGCCTGTTGGGTCTGTCGGGGTCTCAGCAAAGAAAAAGCAAACAAAAACCAAACCAAAGCAAATCAACACTTAAAAACAAAAGTTTTATTACAAGCAGGATCAAAGAGCACTGGCTTAAATAAAAGGTAGGTGGGGGCCCCCTAGCTAGCTTCCTCCCCAGCTCCCAGGGCACCAAGGATGGCTCAGGGCTCTGAGGCGGGGTGGAGCTCTTTCTCCCTGGGGACCCAGTGGTCTCTGGAGCAAGAAAGGGTGAGACTCATCGTTGTCCTATGTCCCTTTCAGCCCACCTGAAGTTCCAAGAGGGGTTAGATGGAGAAGGCTCCATTTAGATAAGATAGAACAGCTCCCAGCTGCGAGCGGACCTTCACTTGCCTCTGGCTGCCCCTCAGCTTCCTTCCTCTGACTTTGGTGAAACCCCTCAGTTGCCAGAAACACTGTCCTTTAGACCCCGGCACTGGGTCACGCTCAGAGCTCAGAGTCGGGGGCTGGGGGTGGTTGTGGCTTGTAGGACAGCAGCCGCTCCCCAGTGCCATCACTCCTCCCACCACTCCCCGCCTCTGCCTGTCTGGGCAGGTCCCTGCTGGAAGCCTAACCTGGGGGCTGGGTGGCAGAAGGTGGTGACAGAGTCCCCGGCTACTGGCTATCTGAGGTCCATGGAGGAAGGAAAGATAAGAGGATGGGGGACTGAGCCCTAATGGGAGCCCCAGGGTGTCTTATGACTAATGTACATGTTCCCTGTCTCCATGGCTCAGGCTATTCCTGACCCCAACAGTGATGGTGGAAGGGGGCAGCCCAGGGGAAGTGGGAGCCAGCCACGTTCATACAGGGACACACGTGAACAAACACACACCGAACACTCACAGCCAGAAAGTGTCTTGTAATAAACTTAGTATATCCAACTAGCCTTCGGATAACCCCCGCCTGGCATTACACACACAGCGACATGGCTAACTTCTTGTTCCTTTTTTTTTTCTTTTTGATATTTATATTTCTTGAGACTTCTTGTTCCTTTTTAAAAAAGGTTATGTAAAAAAGAGGTCTATAAAATTGTGCAAAATACCCAGCATTAATAAACCCGTTTCAAGTATTGCCAGCAGGAGCATAACTTGCCCATGCTCAGAGAGAAGGAACAGGCCAGGATCCTTTGTGGAGCCTCCATGGGCAGAGGTGGGTGAGGCCCCTTCCCACTGTGCTGCTTGGGACCCTGGGAGCGGAGGTTCTGGATGCCTGGCTGGCTGCTTTGCCTTCCTCAGACCCAAGCTGTGCCCCCTAACCTAGCTCTGTCTGTCCTGCTGGCCAACTTCATACAAAACCCTCAAACCCATCAAAAAAACCCAACAGAAGAAAGAACAATGATCATTACAGAGAGAAAGCAGATACTCGCAAGCCAAAGCAGCCTCGAGACTTCTCTCCTGGGCCTGTGGTCCACAGCCAGCTGAGCAGTTCTATCTCACTGACACCTCTGGGTCAGCAAGACCCAGATGTTGCCCCAGCAGGAGGCCTGGCACTCAGGTCGTACCCTCACGCACACAGGGCTCACCCTGGCACAGGCAGACACTTGGCATGTCCCCTTGGTGGCCTCCAGAGGCTCTGGCTGTCCTGTCCCTTCTGCCTCTGATGAGTGCCCAGAGGGACCTAGGACCCAAGGCTGTGGGAACCTGGGTGTGGGGCACAGAGGGTACAGCCATGGAACCATTCAGGGAAAGCCACGCAGGGAGGGAAATAAATACGAAGATTTCAGTCTTTGGCAGCCTTGCCTCCCTGGGATGGACTGGGGAGGGTCCCAGCAGGCGTGGAGGACGGCAGGTGAGTTCAGAGGGGCAGACAGGCCAGCAGGTGGCAAGCACTGGGCCGCACTCAGGGGTGGCCTCCTACCAGGCTGGCATCTGGCTTGGCTTCACAGGCTGGTTCATCGCTTCTGATGGGCGAGGGCAACACGGTGTCAGACTGCACAAATCCTCTCCGATCAATGAGACTTCCAAAACACAAGGACAGGGACATATGAGGGATGTGGCTAGTGCTAAAGCTCCAGGCCAGGGGCTGGAGGGCAGAATCCAGTTCCTGGCCAGGGAAAGACTCAGTCCCAGAAAGGCTGAAGAGGGGGAGCCACCCTCCACCTGTGGGCCCAAGTCCCTCCCTTCTGTAAGAGCTCTCTCTACCTGTTGGGCACCTGGCTGTCTATCTGCTAAGAAGCCAGGATGCAGGTGATAAGAAAAGCAGGGATGACCAGGCACTTCAGGTTAGTGAGATTCCCACAGCACTGCTTCAGGCAGGACAGGTAAATGGAATTCTAGCCGGGAGGTCCTGCCCCAAAGTGCCAACAGGCACTGCAACTTCTGTACTGGAGCTCTGGCACCCCCTGGTGTTAGGACAGAGGCTGCTTCCTGGCAGGGCTGAGCCATGGGTTCCCTTTCACCAGTAAAGTTTGGACACCTCACCCAGTGGCAGCAGGAGGGGCCTTGTGGCTCAACTGTGACCACAAGAGTCACTACGGTTATCCCTAGGGAGTAGGACCATATGTGGAATCTAGTACATATTAATATTTGTACATAATTTTTCTTTCTTTTTGGTACTAGGGATTAAACCCAGTGCCTTTGTGCTGAGCTACATTTCCAGCCCTTCCTTTGAGACAGGTTTTCCATAGGTTGCTAAATTGCTCAGGCTGGGCTTGAACTCAGAATCCTCTTGCATTAGCCTGTGAGGCAGCCGGGTTTACAGACACAGTGGTGCAACATGCCTGGCTTGTACTTAACTTTTTGCTACAAGGAGCACATATGACTAAAAATGACAAGCTGCCATCCAATTCCTTTACTTGACAAACACTAAATGCATGTAACAGGTGATGGCAGAAAGGGGGTGTCCATGGCACAGGAAAGGTCTGCTGAGGTCCAGAACCTCCTTGAAGGGAGCTGACTCACAGGGCCACCTCTCAAGGTAACCTCTTCGCTGAGCACCATCCCCACCAGCTTACCTGGGAGGTAAAGGGCCACAGAGCACAGCACAGCAGTTGGTGATAATACTTTTATGGCTGTAGGGGTTGACAGAGGCTTCACCTCCCCTCTTGCTGGACCATGAGCCTTTGATCTACAAACAGGAAGGAGGCTTGGGTCACCTACCTTTATTTTATTTTTTTGAACATGGTGCTAGGGATTGAACCAGGGCCCTATGCATGCTGGGCACGCACTCTACCACTGAGCAGCACCCAGCCCTGCTACTTCCTTCTGCTTTGTTGTCTAAGAGGGAGAAAGATGCAGAAAGCTGGCCAATTCTGAAACCAGTTCTAATTAGACTGTGGAAGGGGTATGTCTTTAACCTAGGCCTTCCAGTAATGGTATGGGGGACTGCTTGATGTAAGAGGGTTCCTAAACATGATTAGGATGCCCCAGCCAGGAGAGAAGACAGTAAAACCAAGGAGAAGCTCCCAGAGGATAGTTTGTGGGTGACCCCTCCCTCCACTGGCTAGCTACCACAGAGAGAGGGTGGAACTGGGGTCACAGGGCTGAGGCTGACTTGGCTGGGAACCCTGGCCCCAGCGCACACTAGCTCCATTCTCCTGGACAGAGCATCCGACTCTGTCCTCTTCTGAAAAATGAGGCAGTAATACTAGTTCTCGGAGAGCACTGTTGGAGCATTAGGTGATAGCTCACCCCTCTCTAGCTCTGTGAAGTCAGCTACTGAAGGAACTGAGGGGGTGAATAGTAAAGAAGCCAACTGACTGCTACCCAGAGTTCTCTACTTACTGGACCATGATGCCCCTTTTTGCTCGAGCTCTATAATATCCTGCAGTCAGCACCCTGGAAACCTCTCTGGGGGATGCTGGCTGTTGTCTTTTTTGCTCTCCCCAATCACCGGGTACTTGCTACCCTGTGGTGTGTGCGGAGTTTTGTTTCTGTTTGAAGGGCTGAGGTCATAGGATGTATTTTGTACTGGATGATGGGTCCCTCTGATCATCCTCAGATGTCAGGCCAGGGAACATATGCTTCTATTTGCTTTTTATTGTTTGGAGGGTGGGAGAGGTCAAGTCTGGCCCAGGTGCTCAAACAACCTCTAGTGGTGGTGGTCTGCAGGGAATAAGTTGGGAGGCTCAATGGAGCCCCACTGTACAGTCCTGGCTATACCCCTCAATCAGGACGCCCAGGGAGTCCTAGTCACAGCTCTGTTGCCTCCAGGTGCAGGGTGGTGGAGCAGAAACAACACGTCCATGAGTTCTAGGTGCCAGGCCTGGCTCTGCCCCTTCCCAACTCTATGACCCTGAGGCACATCTTTGAATCATGCAGTGAAGAAAAAGCTTCTCTGTTCCTCTGCCCAGGTTTGGCAAAAGGACCCAAGGAAATGACAGGAACTGGAAAAAGTCCATAAGCAGTAAATGTACTAGCCAGACCCAAGTGCTGTGGCTTGAGTGTTGCCTTATGGGGCTGTGAGGAAAGCAATGTGGGGCCTTAGGAGCCCGCACTGAGGGATGGGGCATGCAGGGACCTCAGGGTATGTAGGTCTGGGCCCTGGGAGACACCTGGCTGCCTTGGCCTCCAGTCAGCTTCCCCCAGCAGAACCCCGGGCAGGACTGCACTTAGCCACCCAGGCTCCCGTGGCCCAGTGCTAGTCATACTCACATCTTCATTAGTTGTCAGGTTGGAAGCGACGAGGTAAGTGTGAAACCCTGAGAGGCCCAGGATGGACCAGATGGAGAAGAAGCATATCACCAACTCCAGCACAGTGGGCCAGTCAAGGACACACGTGGAGATGCAGGCCTAGGAGCTCACTAAGCCCATCCTTTCTCATCTGGCCTTCCCTGGAGCCACTTCCCAAGGAGGGGACACAGTCTGGGACCTTCCTATGGCCCAGTCATGACTTCTCAACAGGATTACCTCCTGGGTCCTCAGGAGGGGTTAAGAGTCTCCTAAAGAGCAAGACAAAACTGGATGACAGCTGGCAAAGGGAAGCGAGGATTCCAAACACAGGGCTTGGAGCACGACATGGTCCAGGAAGCATGGTATCTTAAGGGACATGCTCTCTTCTAGGACCCTCAAGACAAGGACAGTGCCTTCCAAGAGTCCTCAGACAGCCAGGTCCATGATGCCCCATTTGGGATGGGCTCCAGCCTGGGCACAAACAGAAGCAGTTGTACACTGGAGTTCAGAGGTCAGATAAGGACTCAAGCAGTCCCCCGGGGGACCCACCCAGTGAAGGCACCTTGGTTCCCACAAGGGTTTTCCCTCACTGGCAAAGGATATCTTGCTGGTGTCTCCTTTAGAGTAGAGAGGAAGGTGCTTCCCTGAGAGCCTGGAGAGGAAGAGACAACAGAGGACACAGCTCAGAGGGGTGGTGACCCCAGACCCTTACCTGGCCCGGCTCACTGGCCACTACCCCTCCTGCTTCTCTGTGCTGTCCCAACTCACGCAGTGTCAGGTGGGTGACCACACAGGCAAAGATGAAGGCCGTAAGGAAGGAGAGGGAGAGGATGAACGCGTAGAAGAAGCGGTAGTTCCGCCTCCCCACACAGTTGCCCACCCAGGGACAGTGATGGTCAAAGCGTTCTGGAAAAGGGAAAGGGGCAACAGGTTAGTGAGGTCTGGCCTGCCACACAGGAGTTCAGAGGCTTCACCCCTCAGCTGGGGCTCGCCTGCCCTCTCACTGTCTCTGCCCCGCTGACTCCAGGCCGCTGGCCATGCCCTGTTTGTGGTCCCTTGTGCCTCAGTTCCCTCCCGCCTGACATGTTCTCCGTCTCTTGCTGGGGAACAGTAACTCCTCCTTCATGTCTCAGCTACAAAGCCACTTCCTTAAAAAGTCCCCTCTGGCCCAGACAAAAGAAGAGTCTTGGTATCTGCCCTGTCACTCCTTTTTTGCAGCTCATTGCCCATGTGGGTTTTCGCACTTATTTATGAAGGTAAGAGGCCAACTGCCCCACGAGGGGGACTGTGGGGACCTTACACCGTGCTGACTCTCCAGCACCCTATTTGAAGACCAACAGAAAGTACCTGTCTGACCTACTACTCCAGCCGTACGCCATCAGCCAATGACCTGTTCCTTGCTCTAAGACTAGGATTAGAGGCCCAGGGAGGGGTTAGGCCACTACAGAGAGACAGCCTCAGAGGCCAAGGCTGAGCTCACGCCAGCTGTATGTCCTCAGGGGTAGAAAGTCCCTGTGGGAATGTGGGTCACAAGCCTGATGCAAGCCTCATGCCAAGGCCAGCACCCTTGCAGGAGGCGGGTGGGGCAGACGCTCAGGGATGAATGACACCCACTGAGTCACCACTTCATCACTGCCTGCCGTCATGGGTGGCTCCCCACTACCTTCTTGCTTAGGGCATGCTGAGCTGGCAAGATGAGGTCACTGCCCTGGGAACTGTGCACTGTCACCATGGCTCAGCTCCCCCAGGTCTTTGCACAGCGTCTGCCTTATGATACTTCACAGAAGAGCCACCCCAGATCACCATCAGGGCTGAGTGGCCTCTAGAGAGCATTGCAGCGTGGGTCAGGCAGGCTTCAAGTCCCGGTTACATCCTCTCCACTACACTAGCTCTGGACTCACTAGCTCTGGTCCTGCCCCAACCCTGCAAACCAGATCAAGGCTGCAGAGCTGGGTGCTAAACCTTTCTCAGGCCCAAACATATCTGGGATGCTACCACTCCAGTGTCTTCCAGGGACTTGGACCTGAGGTCCAGGCTAACATGGAGGAGTGTCTGAGGGTTCTGTGTGTCCACTGTGCACTTCAGAGCTGGAGGAGAGGAACTAGCCATTCCTGGGCTGAAGCCAAGATGTCGCTGTTCACACTAACACCTTTCTCCTGGCAGGACAAATGTGGGTGAACTGGACCTGCTGCCCAACCCTGGATATTTCAGATACTGTGCATCTTGCCCTACATGTGACCTCTTGTCCCCGTGACTCTCTCTCAGGGATCCCCACAGGCCGCCCACTCACCCACACAGTTGTCACAGACGCTGCAATGTGAGGTCCGGGGTGGCCGAAACATCTTGCAGGTGAAGCAGTACTTTAACTTTACCATCTGCCCGTTGATCATTACCTCCTTTGTTCTAGGGGGTGGCCGGTATGTGGAACTTCCTGTGTTGTCTGAGGGCAAGAAGAGAGAAAGGTGTGGGGAGCCCAACGCAGCTCAGTGCAAGGAGCTCTGGCCAGAAGAAGACTCAGGGAAAGGTACGCAAAAGTAGCCAGACATGGCAGTACATGCCTGTAATCCTAGCCCTCAGGAGACTGAGGCCGGAGGATTGCTGCAAGTTCAAGGCCAGCCTGAACTACCTAGTGAGACTCTGTTTCAATCCCAACCCCACCACAACCAAAGAAAGTGCCAAGTAACATGCACAGGAGTCACTGTCCTTGGAATAAAGTGGGGATGAATCTTAAGAGCTACCAGGAACTGAAGTTTCCTATGTGTCAGGCACTGTAATACAAGTTTACATTGCTGCTCACATACCTGCTGGCCTTAGCCAACTCCGAAAAGGGCCATCAGAAGTGGAGGCCCCAGGAAGACTTAGTGAGGTGCAGGTATAGCCAGCCAAGGCTACACCTAAGCTCTAAGTTACAGAACATGCAGGCCATGAAGGAGCAAAGTGAACAGCCCCATGAGGAAACAATCAGACCTGGAGCCCATGACACCTAGCACGACAGCAGACTTACTTCGTTTTTTTTTTTTTTTTTTTTTTTTTGTCTTTTTCATTTTTGTCGGTACCAGGGATCGAACTCACGACCGCCTGCTTGCAAGGCAGGTGCTTATGCCACTGAGCTAATCCCCAGCCCCCAGACTTACTTCTTATTCAAAGCCAATGTCACTTATAAAAGAGAAAAGAGCCAGCTGTGGTGGCACAAACCTATAGTCCCAGCTACTCAGGCAGATGACAAGTTCAAGACCACCGTGAGCAATTTATGAGTTTGTGTCAAAATTTAAAAAGAAGGGGGAGGGCCTGGTAGAGGTAGAGCCTCTACCTTAGAGGTAGAGCCTTGTCCATGCACTAGGCCACGGGTTCAATCCTCAGCACCACAAGCAGGCGGGCAGGCAGGTGGGCAGTTACACACACACACACACACAGGAAAGATACAACATCCCCCTGCTTCACTGGGGATAGAATCCAGGGGCTTCACTTTGAGCTATAACCTCAATCCTCTTTTTTTTTTTTTTAGACAGGTCTTGCTATGTAGTTTAGCCTGGCTTGGATCACTTTGTAGCCCAGGTTGGCCTTGAATTTATGGCAATCCTCCTGAGTACTGGGATTACAGGTGTGTGCCACCACACTTAGCTGTAGGCTGGTCCCAGGCTTGCCTCAAAATCCATGCAATCTTCTGAGTGCTGGGATTATAGGCATGAGCCACCACACCCGGCCATGGTGATCTTCTTGCCTCAGTCTCCTAAGTGCTAGGATTACCACCACCAAGCCCAGCTTGTAAATAAACATATATATGGTATCAATTAAATACACTATTAACATTTAGGGAATTTGGGTGAACGTACAGGCATTTATTGTATTAATTGTACTTTTCTGTATGTTCAAATTTATAAGGAAGGCAGGGAAGGAGAAAGAGAAAGAGAGAGAGAGACAGAGACAGAGAGAGACTGGGAATTGAAACCAGCCCCTTTTAGTTTTTGAAAGTTTTACTAAATTTCCAGGCTAGGCTTGAACTTGTGATCCTTTTGCCTTAGCAAGTGTGTGATACCACATACATAAATTCAAGGCCATCTTGTGCAACTTGGCAAGACCTGTCTCAAAACAAACAAACAAAACCCTCAAAAATCGGACATGGGCCGGGCGTGGTGGCTCACGCCTGTAATCCCAGCACTCGGGAGGCTGAGGTGGGAGGATGGTTTCGAGTTTGAGACCAGCCTGAGCTACAAAGTGAACTCAAGGCCAGCCTAAACTGCATAGCAAGATCCCATCTCAAAAAGACAAAAAAAAAAATCAGACATGGTAGTGCCCATCTATAATCCCAGCACTTGGTACTGTAGGCAGCTAAATTCAGTAGAAATAGGAAGGCAGAGAGATAGGGCTGGGCCCTCAAGCGAGTCTGTGCAGAAGATGAGAAAGCATTAGGACTGTGGCTGGAGGTGCATCTAAAGATTAAAGTCACAATGGCTAGATTTACCCACTTCTCTAAGGGGGAAACAAGCTTGAGATTATTCCTCTCCCACTTATCAAGATTAAGACTCCAGATTACCAACCAAGATTTAATGATGTCACTCATATGCTCTTTATTTATTTATTTATTTATTTATTTATTTTTTGTACCAAGGCTCAAACTCTTACCACGTGCTTGCAAGGCAGGTACTTATGCTGCTGAGCTAAATTCCCGGTCCCCACCCATATGTTCTTGCTACAACTGGATCAATATTACCTAAGCGACTACCTGCAAACTGACTGGTTAATCATGATTTTGATCCATGTTGTACCTGCCTCATGATTTTACTCTATAAAACTTCCTTTGAGAAATGGCTTGTTGGCAACCCATTTGGGACCTCTCCTGTCTCTCAGAAGTTATTTCTATGCCCCATTCCTTTTCTCCAATAAATTTTCCTACTCTTCACCCTGTGGTTTCTTTTTTTTTTTTTTTTTTTTTTTTTTTGTCTTTTGAGACAGGGTCTGTCTACACAGTTCAGGCAGGCCTTGAGCTCACTTTGTAGCCTAGGCTGGTCTTGAACTCGCAAGGCTCCTCCTGCCTCAGCCTCCCAAGTGCTGGGATTACAGATGTGAAACACCATGCCCGGCTCACTCTGTGGTTTCTTAGAAGTCATTCTTCAATTTCAGAGAACTCAAACTGTGTGTATCTGACATCTAGCATTTGCCCCATATCAGTGATCTCTGGTAGATACCCAAAGGTTCCTCAGTGGAACTGAGTCCCAACAGCCCAACTGGGTAGCCAGCAGAAAAAAATCTCTTTCACCCCCACCGCACTCCTCAGTGAGGTGAGAGGTAACCTTCAGTGATCTTCTGGTATCCTCTGTCCCAGTGCCCAGAGATGATGGTGTTTGAGCCTTTTCTTAAAGCCTCTGTTGACAGTGGAGCTATAGATACAGACTTCAGTCTCTCTGCTAGTAAGTTAGAAGCCTGAGTTTTTCTCTAACTTGCTGGGAGTTAACTTTAGGACCATCTTGTCATTAGACTGCTCCTCCCTCCAGAAATCAGGCCCAGGCAGTTTGCAACAACTATTTGTATTTCATGGAGAAAAACAGCTATAAGAGGAATGATTATATTTGTGCCTTGTTATGCTAGGTAAGAATAAGAAAGAGATTTTAGTCACCTTTCCCTTCTTTCATCTGCAGGGAGAAAACTGATAGAGGTACTCACACTAATACGTGAATTGCGGTTGGTAGGTAATGGGTATAAATTTAACCTGTGAGTTTCAGAGATGTAGAAATTTTTGAACTTTAAAAAGTGTAGCCTTGTGTAAAAGTGTAGCTAGGAAAGGTCAGCTAGGTGATTAGACAGATAACAGGAATGTCTTGGAGACTTCTTTGCCCTAGGATCCAGGGAAGACTTTTCTCTGAGCCATTTTTACCAAATTCTCTCTCTAGAGGCGACCTCTTTCACAGGATGAAAAGTGATGCTAATTGATCTATTTGTCTCATTCTCGAAGAATTAGACAACAGTGATTTAGATCTTTTGATCATTGGTTTTGCTAGCAATGCTTCCTTCTTTAAACATGACTGTTACAGCTGGCATCAACTGCAGCTTATGCTTTCAGAAACATCTGCTAAGGAGTATGAGTTTCTGAGGGAAGACAGGGTCTCGAGCTGGTAAAAAGTGGCTGGTCCAACCTGTCCTATATTTTGGTTCCTCTCCAGACAGCTGCCACCTGCTCTGGAGTAGGTCACCTCAATGAATATCTTGGGGATATAGAAATTAAAAGGGACACAAATTTGTTTCTCTTGCATTGATGAGAAATTCAGTGTCAAAATCTCTTACTCCTTTGGCATGTATTCTTAAGCACTGGAGAGTATTCAACCCTCACATACTGAGAAGGAGCAGCTTGGTATTTTTCTGTACCTGCACATGGCCTGCCTATCCCTAGGGCCAAAAGGGAATTCAGAGGGAAGTATTTAATTATAATGCTATGTCACAATTAGATTTGTGCTGCGAGAGAGGAAAAATGGTCAGAATTGCCTTATGTTCAGACTTTCTTTGCATTAAAAAATGATCCTTGTGTTCAAAGTGTAAATGTAAATCAGGCATGGTGGCTCACACCTGTAATCCAGCATTTGTGGGAGGCTGATGCAGGAGGACCATTGTAAGTTTGAGACCAGCCTGGACTACAAAGTAAGTTCAAGGCCAGCTTGAATTGTATTGTGAGACCCTGTCTCAAAGAAAAAACAAAACAAAAACAAAATATAAATGTAAGCCATAAGAAAACCATATACCCAGGCCTTGAGGCATCCAGTATCACTAAGCCTGAAGCTGCCTTTCTTTTTTTTTTTTTTGGTCTTTTTCCTTTTTATCGCTACTGGGGATCGAACTCACGACTGCCTGCTTGCAAGGCACGCGCTTATGCCGCTGAGCTAAATCTCCAGCCCCAAAGCTGCTTTTCTTTAACCTTTGGAACCTTAGGATGAGGTTTCCAAGACAACTTTATTTTTAAAAAAATTTTTTTCGGGTCAGGGATTTAGCTTAGCTGTGTAAGCGCCTGCCTGGCAAGTGCTAAGTCATGAGTTCGATCCCTGGTGCCAAAAAAAAGAAAAGAAAAGAAAAAAAAATTTTTTTTCCCAAAACAACTTTTTTTTTGGTACTAGGGATCGAACTCATGACCTCATGCTTGTCAGGCATTTGCTTGTGCTGCTGAGCTAATCTCCAGCCCCTTTCCAAGACAACTTTAATCAAAGCCTTGCCCACCATTACTGAGTCTCAGGCTATCCCTACTTGCCCTTCTAGGCCAGTTATAATTAAAACCTTCATGAAAATTTATTCATTCTTAGCTGATTTTGTTCAAGCTCCTCAAGGACAATGTCTCTTACAGGAAGTAAGTGGGGATTTGGAACTACCCACATTCGTATGTCTTTTTTTCTGTGACCTAAAAGAGATCAAAGAAGATCTAGAAAAATTTTCAGATGATCCTGATAAGTACACTGAGGTCTTTAAAGGACTTACTCAGGTCTATGAACTAGACTGGAAAGACATGATGTTACACATAAATCAAACACCTACTTCTATTGAGAGACAACGGGTACAGACTCAGATTTGCTTAAGTGTATTACAGATACCTGGGATATGTATTTTCTTTCTTTCTTTCCTTTTCTTTCTTTCTTTCCTTTCTTTCTTTCCTTCCTTTCTTCCTTTCCTTTCTTTCCTTCCTTTCTTCCTTTCCTTTCTTTCCTTCCTTTCTTCCTTTCTTTCTTTTTGTCTTTTTCGTTTTTATCGGTACCAGGGATCAAACTCAAGACTGCCTGCTTGCAAGGCAGGCACTTATGCCGCTGAGCTAAATCCCCAGCCCCGGGGATACGTATTTTCAGAGTGGGTTTAAATAGAGCCTTGCCAGTACTGCTAGAGAGAAATTACCGAGGTGACCAGATAGAAAACTCAAAATGCCACAAACACCTCTTTGTCCTAGGGCCTAGATTTCTTCTGGACTATTACCAGTCCCTGGAAGTGATAGATCTCTTTTGTAGGCTGAGACTTAAGAGTCATTTTTTAGAAAGTAAGCCCTAGGGGCTGGGGATTTAGCTCAGCGGCATAAGCGCCTGCCTTGCTAGCAGGCAGTCATGAGTTCGATCCCCGGTACCAATAAAAATACAAAAAAAAAAAAAAAAAGAAAGTAAGCCCTAAATAACACAGTTGGAGCACCTTCATGTTCTCCCTCACATGCTTTCAAAAGGTTAAAAAGCAGACATTCAGGTTCTTTGATTACTGATTTAACTTTCTGCTTGGCAATACAATTGGAGTCAGTCATAGCTTCTATCTGCGGAGGCATGTTTTGCTGAGGATTAGAGACCTGCCATGGGAAAGCTCCTGATCTTCACTGTCTTTCTACACCTAAGATGTTAGGGTTTAGTTCCTGGGCCATAGAGCCATTCTCCTGTCTCTTCTCCCCTGCCCTGTGCCTGACAAACAATGCAGTTTCCAACTGTGTTTGATCTAAGAAAATTCTCTCCTCTGTGGGTACTAAATTTCAGGATCAAGTTTCCAGAATGTGATTTTTCCCTCCTTGGGACTCTTCCAGAGTGAAACTGACCTTCATTTATATCTAGGTCATATTCAAAAAAGTGATCTAGATTTAATCCTGAAACTCTGAAAGAATGAATGTAAAGTTTTAGTCCAAGTTTGTCTGCCTTTCAGTCTTTTGGCAGAACTAGAGATTAACTCCTCTTCCCTCTCCCTTCAATGATGCTGACTAATTTTCATTTATTTTATTTTAGTATTTTGGTCTTTTGGAGGGACAGGGTTTCACCTTGCAGTTGAGGCGGGCTTTGAACTCACTTTGTTGCCCAGGCTGGTCTCAAACTCACAGCGATCTTCTTGCCTCAGCGTCCAAGTGCTGGGATTACAGGCACACATCACTGCCGTCATCTGACTGGTTGTCATAGCACAGGACAGACTAATTTTTATAGCAGATAAGTTGATTGAGGGAACTATCAGTTTAATATAAGTCGCTATCAAAACAGTAGTTTTGGCTATTAGCTGTGACTATAAAACAACCATGGCTATCAAAGCAACAATGAGAAGCCTGTGTAGCTAGGCATTCCCATCAGATAAACTGTCAGCCTTGGGCTTATCTTAAAACTGTCCTTGCTTTCCAGATGCAGAGTATTTTTTCTTTGATGTAAATATTTTTATTTCTTCTGATTCTTATTACAAAAGATCTCTGTTAACTGACCCACAAAAAGCTCTGACTAGACTATTTATAGTTACAAACTTTAAAAACTGTAAAAGCATTATTGTAATTCAACTTAGCTAAATATATCAGAATGCATTCTGGTCTGTTAACAATTGTCTTATGTATGCATGTAGTTTTGTTCAATTTGTCACTGATTACAATACTTAGAGCTGTTTTGTTTGAGTGCAACAATTTTTCTTTTTGACTTTTTTGGATATTTAAAATATTTACTTACAGTTTACGTTATAGATAATGGCATTAGAGTTAAAGACATGGTTCCTCCCAGGCTGCCAGCTGATCTAAAAGATGTCAAGACTGGTTTTACAAATGCAACACATATTGTTGTCTGTGTACAGTGAGTTGGGAGTCTTTCATTGGTCAAGAATAAGGTGTTAATTGTTATGATCTAGTTCTCACAGGTCATGTGAAAAACTTGTTAAGATAATTAAATAAGGGCCCAATAGGCTTAGGGAAAATGCTGGACATGACTTCCCTTGGTGAATAAAGGAGCAATTGCCTGGAAACATTTTTATTCCAGTCTTTGTTCAATAAGGAGACTCCAATAATTTCCATAGCTTTATGAGAGACACACCTCAATAGATGTTGCTAAACACATTATTGTAATATGTTTACACTGGATAAATCATCAAAAGGTTAAATTTTCTGTAGGTAAAACAATGTTTTATTAAAAGCTGCTCTTGGCACAAAACTATTAAGAGACAAAGGTTTCCATACAGCTACAACATTCATTATTGCTAATCTCATGATGTCCTAAATGTATTCATTCCTTCTGTGTATAGGCCTTCTAAAATGAAAAACTAGGATATTTTAGGGTGATAATTTTTTTCTAGACTCAGGTATCTGCCTTTCTCTTGTGTTCCAGCTAGTTGTGTTTGGAGGTACATGTAAAACCAACATGAGACTATCATCAAATGATACTTTTTTTTAAAAAATTACATAATATGTACGTTATATATGTGTCACTATGCTTAGAGATGCTCAGGCAGTCCAAACAATGTCACACACTAAAAATTAAAGGATAGACATTATAAATTTCTAAGGTACATTTATAGATAAGAGTATTCTCCTTGGATGGCATCCTATTGAAGGATAACAAATTAGGTGAGAGTTTCTTTGTGTCATTTAATGTCTTGCGCTCAGATGGAGATGTTTGAATAAAAGGACTATTCTATTCTAAACAGACTTTTAAGTGTGTTACAAAGATAATGTCATTATTACTGTTATGATAAAATACTATGTGTAGCTGGGCGTGGTGGTGCATGCCTGTAATCCCAGCATTTGGGAAGCTGAGGCAAGAGGATCACAAGTTTAAGGCCAGCCTGGGCTACATAGTGAGCTCAATGCCAGCTTTGACTACACAATCAATCAATCAATCAATCAATAAATTAAATTAAAATAATAAAATACTATGTGTGGCTTTTGATTTTAAGTTTTCTCTATAAAAACTATATAACTGTTGTCTGTTAACAGTCTGTGGATTTAACTACTAAAACCATGGTTGGGAAGAAATAACAGCCCTCTGGCTGTCCTCTACATTTCAAAGTGCTTGATATCCAGATAAAATTATAATAGTTGAACTCACTGCTGCCATTGCAATATTAATATCACTGATCTCTTCTGGGTGTTCAACAACGAAAGTCTAGACCTGAACTAGAAAGGTAACTGGGCTAAGAAGACAGCCAAGGGGCTGGGGATTTAGCTCAGCAGCATAAGCGCCTGCCTTGCAAGCAGGCAGTCGTGAGTTCGATCCCTGGTACCGATAAAAAAACGAAAAAGACAAAAAAAAAAAAAAAAAAAAAGAAGACAGCCAATATTCTGGTCAACAAGGACCCAAGACATGAGGGATCATTGTCTATAGGATCCTACAACTTTAGTGAGTCACCCAACCTCCTGAGCAGGTTGGAAGAAATAACTCCAGACACATTCAGTCACCTTATCTTTGACAAAGGTGCAAAACACATTCATTGGAAGAAAGATAGCCTCTTTAATAAATGGTGCTGGGAAAACTGGCTCTGCACATGCCAAAGATTAAAATTGGACTCATATCCTTTACCGTACACTGAGCTAAATTCAGAATGGATCAAAGAATCTTAATATAAAACAGAAACATTAAATCTGCTGGAAGATAAAGCAGGTAAAACTCTTGAAGACACTAGTGTAGGCAAAGATTTTATGAACAAAACCCCAAATGCCGAGAAACCACCACAAAGAATCAACCACTGGGCTCTCATCCTATTGAAATGCTTTGACAAGGCAAGAGAAACCACCAACAGAGGGAAGAGACAACTCACAATGTGGGAGAAAATGTTTGCTAGCTGTTCCTCTGACAAAGGATTACTATTGAGAACATACAAAGAATTAAAAAAAAAAAATCAGTCCTCCCAGATTTAAAGACCCAATCCAAAAAATGGACATCTGACATGAATATATACTTCTCAGATGAAGAAACACAAACAGCAAATAAATATATGAAAAATGTTCAACATCACCGGTCATTTGAGAGATGCAAATTAAAACAATGAGATTTTACCTCACCTTGGAAACAATGGCTATTATCAAGAAATCAACCAATAAAAATGCTGGAGGACTATGAGGACTTCTCCACTGTTGGTGGGAGCATGGACTGGTGTGACAACTGTAAAATCAGTGTGGAGATTCCTCAAAAAACAGACTAGAGGTCCCATTCGATCCAGCTATTCCCCTTCTAGATATCTTCCCAAAAGATTTAAAAGCATCATATCAAAATGATATATGTGTTCCCATGTCTAGTGTAATAGATCTTGGAAATAACCTAAATGCCCATTGACTGAGGAATGAATAAAAAAGATGTAGTTTTTTTTTTGTACCGGGGATTGAACTCATGACCTTGTACTTGCCAGGCAGGTCACACTTATGCCACTAAGATAAATCCTTGGCCCAAGATGTGGTATTTTTATACAATGAAATACTACTCAGCCATAAATAAGGATAAACTGGAGACTTTCACTGGTAAATGGATGCAACTTGACACCATACTCATAAGTGACACAAATAAGACACACACATTGTATTATCTCGCTGGTGTGAGAAGCTGAAAGACATATATAAAAGACAGGATAGTTATGCTTCTGATTTCTGTAAGTTCACTGAAGAGAAAGATTTGTGCTGGTACTGTTTAGACAACTGAATGCAGATGTTTTGAGCTCTGGTTAAATGATTTGGGGATGATGCACAATGCACAATGTATGTACCATTGCTGCCCCAATTAATATGTTTTGAAATTTTGGGTTTTTTTTCTTTCTCTTTGAAATGGATTAATAAAATAAAAACAGGCAAAAAAATTTAATTTGGTCTTAAACTCCCAGCAGAAAAGTATAACCAAAAGATGTATGAAAACAATACCATAGTAACAAAAGCTAGGCACAAAAAGGGGCTCAATTGCTGGCCCTCTCTGGTAGTTTCTAGCTGATCACTGTAATGGTACATTAAAGAAGAACTACGGCTCAGCAAAAGCATCTTTAAATTCCTAGTTAAAACTGCCCTTCCAAACCACTGAACTCTCCATCTTTTATAGCTAAAACTAGAGGGACTTATGACAGGAGGTATCAGACATACAGAGGACCTCCTTTAGTAGAGGGGTCTATTAGCCAGCTGGGTGCAATCACTATTCCAGTCCCTTCACAGCAGTTTCTGGGTGTGGCTCTTCCCCTAATCTGCCTTTCCATTCTGGTGCTCATGCTTTGATTATACATGCTTTACCTTTTGGAAAACTGGTTGATTTTTGCCTAGAGGCTGCCAAATTCCAAGTGATCGTGCAGGTAGAAACAATGACAAAGGTGCCAGACTCCTTTTACGGGGACCCACTGGATTGACTTGTAAAGGGAATTCATAACTGCTAAACTGCAACATGACTTCTAGACAAAACCCATTAGATTAGCTCGCTGGAGAAGGCCCCTGACTGTGGTTTTCCCTACACTGAACCTTCTCAGCTCAAAGCAACTAGATGGAAACTAAACCTCTTTTCTCCTAATCACAGTCAGGGATATCTCTTCAGGGCAGGGAATATTATCGACAACTAAGTTAGGAAGAAATTTAAGAGTCAATCAGACAAGTTCGGGCTTTCAAGGGAGTCAGTGCAGAAGATGACAATGCATCAAAACTGGCTAGAGGTGCATCAGAAGATTAAAATCCCAGTGGCTAGACTGACACACTTCCCTAAGGGATAAACAAAAGTTTGAGGTGATTGGTACCACCCTTTTAAGATTTTCCATTATCTCATTAGGAGTGGGTCATCCTCTCCTACCTACTAAAACTAAGGCTACTGCAGATTACCAACCAGAATTAATGATGTCACCCATATGCTCTTACTACAACTAGATCAGTATTACCTAAGCAACTATCCTTACAATCTGACTGGTAAATCATAATTTTGACCCATGTTGTACCTGCCTTATGATTTTGCTCTATAAAACGTCCTTTGAGAAATGGGCTTGCTGGCAACTCATTTGGGACTCCTCCTGTCTCTTAGAAACTACTGCGATGCCCCATTCCTTTTCTCTAATACATTTTACTATTCCTAAATTCTGTTTTTTCTTAGACTACATTCTTTGATTGCAGGGAACACAAATTTGGTGTATCTGACATCTAGCATTGGGGAACTGAGACAAGAAGATCACTGCAAGTTCAAGGTCAACCTGGTCTACATAATGAGACCCTATGTTGTGGCTTGTGTCTGGATGTCCCCGGCTCCAAAGCCTCATGTAGTCATAGGTGGGGCTTTTTCAGAGGTGGCTGAATCTAGAGTGACTGATTCATGCTGCAATGCTAGGATTAAGGGTGCTAGGATTAAGGGTGGGTGATTACTAAACGAACCCACTGATTGGTTGGTACCGCCCTAATCCTGGTGGCTGGGATACAATATAAGGGACAGAAAGAGGCTTGTCTTGTCCCTTGCTTGATTTTGCTGTCTTCTGCTCACCATGAACTATTTCTCCTCTGTTAAACCATTCTGCCATGCCAATCTGCCTAGGAACGGGCCAACTATGGACTGAAACCTCTGTAAACTGTGAGCCAAATAAACTTTTCTTCCCTTAACTTATGAGTACTGGGTATTTTGTCCCAGCAACAAGAAAAATAACTAAGACATTATGTCTCAAGTAAATAAATAAATAAATAAAAGGCAGGCAGGTTATGTAGCTCAGTTATAGAGTACTTGCCTCGCATATGTTTAAACCCTGGTACCATAAAAAAAAAAAAAAAAAAAAAGATTAAGGTTGGGGATTTAGCTCAGCAGTATAAGCACCTGCGTGGCTGGTACGAGGTCATGAGTTGGATCTCTGGTACCAAAAAAAAAAAGGTTCAAAAGGAGAAATATATCTCACTGACTCATTAGACGACTCAGTATTATAAAATGATTTATTTTCCTTAAACTAATCCATAGACTTGACACAAATCCAGTCCAAAATATCAGTAGGGTCTGCTAAGTGGGCGTGAACCCTCAATCCTCTACCCTCAGCATTTTAAGTAGCTGGGATTATAGGCATGCACTACTGAGCTGAGATACTAGCATTCTTGAAGAACAAGGCTAAATAACTTATCATGCCAAACATCAATATGATATGGTTGGGTGTGGTGATACAAGCCTGTAAATCCTAGCACACGGGAGGCTGAAGCAGGAGATCTCTGAGTTTGGAGGCCAGCCTGGGCTACATGGTGAATTCAAGACCAGCTTCAACTGGAAACTCTGTCTCCAAAAAATAATAAAAACAAACAAAATATAAGAATGCTACAGTACTTAAGACAGCCTGGTTTTGGTGCAAAGCTAGAGATGCTGACTAACAAAACAGAAAAGAATCCATAAGAGCCCTAACATGTGTAGGACCCTGTGGTTTATGATGAAAGACACAGTGGTGTAGTAAGGGAAAATGGCAGAAATAAAGTGGGAGTGGGCTATGCACACCCCTTTCTTCCACCACACACAAACTTCAAATCCAGATGGACTATAGCTCTAAATGGCAAAGTATTTCATTTTTTGTTTTGTTTTGTTTTTTTTGGTACTGGGAATCAAACTTGAGATCTTGTGCTTGCAGGCAGGTACTTGTGCCACAAAGCCATAACCCCAGCCCTCAAAATGGCAAAGTTTTGGATTAAAAAGAAAATATACACATACACATTATCACATCTCTGGACCAGACAAAATTTTCTTAAGTAAGACACAAGGGAACTGGGCATGGTGGTGCACGTTTATAAGTCTTCCAGTCTGGAGGCTGGGCAGGAGGATTACCTTGAGTTCAAGCCAGTCTGAACTACACAGCAACATCTTATCTCAAAAACAAACAAAAGGCTAAACATAAAGAACAACTTGATCAACTAAATTACATCAAAATCAGAAAGTTTTGGCCAGGCATAGATGCACATGACTGTAATCAAAGTACTTTAGACTCTGTCTTTAAAAGAGAGAGAGAGAGAGAGAGAGAGAGAGAGAGAGAAAGAAAAATCAGGGCATTTTCTTCAGGTAAAGATATCAATACAAGAATGAAAAGGTAACTTCAGAGAAGAAAAAATGAATTTATATCTAAGATACTTAAGGCATTTCTATATGTCAGTAAGAAAAAGTCAGACAAATACAAATGTGGACAAATACAAATATTGGACAAAGCAAGCATTTCATAAAAGAGGGTATCCAGCTAGCTTGGTGGTGCACACCAGTAAGCCCCGCCCTCTGAGAGGCCAAGGCAGGAGGATCACAAGCTCAATCCCACCATCAACATAGTGACTTAGCAAGACCCTGTCTCAGAATGAAAAATAAAAAGGCCTGTAGCTCAGCGTAAAGGCCCTGGGCTCAATCCCTGTTAAGAAAAAAAAAAAAAAAAAGAACTGCCCAAATGGTCAATACACATAATAAAAAGTGCCTGAGCTAGGTGTGATAGTGCACATCTATAATCCTAGCAGTCTGGAGGGTGACGCAGGAGGACTGCCAGGAGTTCAAGCCCAGCCTAGGCTATGATACAAACAACGATGACAACAAAACATGTGTTTGTATTCATTAGTTAGCAAGGAAATACAAATTAAAACCACAATATGCTACTACTGCATACGCACCAGAATGGCCAAAATAAGAAATATTTAAAATATTGGCAAAAAAAAAGAAAAAAGAAAAAAACATGCAACTAGAAATCCCATACGACCACGTGGACAAGTGCTTGGCAACAGCTACCAAAGCAGAGCATTTGCACACGCAGCATCCCACTGCCAGCACCTGCCTAACAGAGGTGAGTGTGAGAAGATGCACACCCAAAGACGTGCACAAGAACCTGCACAGCCAGTCTCTGCAACTTCCCAAGTGTTCCAAAGTAGAACAGATTAGAAATATGTATGTATTCACACCATAGAATTCTATACAGCAAAGCCAGGAGTGGTGGTGCTTGCCTGTAATCCTAGCACTCAGGAGGCTGAGGCAGGAGGATCACTGTGAGTTCGAGGCCAGCCTGGGCTATACAGTGAGTTCAAGCCGGCCTGAATTACATGAGGCTCTGTCTCACAAATTAAATACATAATCTATACAGCAATGAGAATCAACAATCCTCCACTACACATGACAATATGAATAAATCTTAAAGAGATTTTATAAAATGAAGAAACCAGATACCTAAGAACAATAACATTCAAAACAGGAAAAATCAACAGGATTACTGATTAGAAATAAGGATCACAGTTATCTCTAAAGGGGAACAGTGAGTGGAAGGGGTCACTCCCAGAGTACTGGTTATAAACTCCCGAGGTCTGGGTGCTGATTTGCATATAGTCAGCTTGTGAACATTCATGCACTAGAACACTGATAATGGGCAGACTTTGGGAAGTCTCTTATACTTTCATTAAGAGAAAAAAATAGAAGAAGAAAAGCTGTAGTAATTTATCAAGGGACCTACAGCTGGCACGCCAGCAGAGCAGAATCGCTGCTAGCCAGTTCTGCCATATACAAAGCCCAAAATTCCACCCGTTGAGCCTTGTGGAACCCCAGCCACAGAGAACCAAAGTTTCCAGAGGAGTGGGTCTGTTCCAGGCAAGTTGAGAATCATGTGGGGCAACCTGAGGTCCTGGGCCCTCAGCAGTGTTTCTACCTTGGCTTCTACAGGATGACGTCTCCGGTTTGGCCAATGCACCAGGCAAACTGACTGGCATGTGCCGATGAAACAGACTCCAGCCTCACATTCCCAACTGACAAAGAGACCTCTGTTAGGTTGTTCCCAATCATCTTGAACCTAACATGTTCAAAACAACAAAGCACCTGTGCATTTCTTCCCTCAGACTGGTAGCACAAGCTGGGTGTGATGGCGCACAGCGGTAGTCCCAGCTCCTCGGCAGGTGGAGGTGGGAGGACTGATTCAAGCAGCCTGGGCAACACAGTGAAACATACTCACATACATACAGCCACACACAAACAAACACCTGGCAGCACAGCAAAGGGAGGGGGCCCTGAGGCCACTGGACACACTCTGACACCTGGCTTTGTCGATGGCTGGCTGCACGCATGTCTGGTCAAATGAACTTCTCTAAGCCTGTTTTCACCCGGAAGACGGCAGGACCCAGGAGAACGGTGAGTAAGTCCTGGCTCTGTTTATTAGCTGGGTTTCTCTGATGATATGATTTGCTACAAGTGTGACTGGGAAAATGACTGCATGACCCCATGCCCCAGTTTCCCTAGTCATAGAAAGGGATAATAACAGTACCCACCTCACAGTGTTGATTGGAAGAGTAAGTGAATTCATGTAAGCATGCAATGCTATTACTAGCTAACAGAGCTACTGAGGAAGGAATTCTGTCCCTCAAGGCAAGATTATACTTGTCATCTCTGTGTGATAGCTAAGGGTGTTCAGTGAGGTTAAATGATTTGCCCTGAGCTGGGGCTGTCGCTCAGTGGGACAGTGTTTGCCATGTATGTTCGAGAACCTGGGTTGAGCCTCAGTACCGTAATGCATAAATCAGGCCATGTAGCTAGTACATGACAGAACCAGGATGTGAACCCGAGATTACGAACCTTGGGCAAACCTTACAGAGTCACGGTAAGTGCTGCGTAGCCTGCCTGGCTCTTTACTTTTGCAGATGCCATAACCCAAGAGCTGAAAGGAACCTAGGGGAGCATTTGCAACAGGCCTTAGTACATAGTAAATTCTTGAAAAATGCCTCACTTGCTGACTTCCTCTGTTCAAATGAGAAAAGAGGTCCAGAAAGGTTAGGGGATTTACCCAAGGTCACACAGGGGAGATTCTCAGTCCTGAGTCTCTGTAGAAACCTTGTTTTGCCTCGTGCCTGCCTGGCCAGTTGCTAAGCCTGGTCTGGTCCTCCCTTTAGAATCCTTCACCCTCCACTCCCATCATCCCAACAGAGCTGCGCTGTACCATCACACAGCCTCCCTGAAGAATCCTTGCCCCGACACCCAGCCTTTCATCCCTGCATGCATGGGCTGCTGAATTTCTTTGAACACCCTTCCAAGTCACGTCCCCGCTCAAATACCTCACTGGTCTCTCAAGTCAGAAGCTCGAGGACAAACTTCTCATCGTGAGCCCAATCTCCCTGCCGAGTCCCCATACCTCAGTCTTCCCGTTCCCACACCAGCCAAGCAGCCCCTGCTGTTATCTCACCAATGTCAGCCTCACACATAGCACTGCCAGAACTCACGTGTGCACTCTGTTTCTCTAAGCAATCTGTAGGGCTTCAGAGCAGGGAGAGTGTAATAAGGGGCAGGCTTGAACCTATGAACTATGAGACAGGTGACAGGAGAGAAATGTGCTTTGGGGTGAGGCAGGCTTGGGTTCAAATCCCTCCCATGTATAAGCAAGTGTGTGGGAAGGTTCCTTTACCTCTGCATGGCTGCTGCTGCATGTACAAACAGACAGGAATGAAGGACACCACCTGGAGGCTCGCAAGGACTGGAAATAGAGCACACAAAGGTACCAGCATGGGAGGAGCTCTCACTAGCACTGTTTGCCTGACACAGCAGGGTGCAGGCTCTGGAGTCAGAACCATGGTTGGAATCCCACCCGCTTGCCACTCAAAGAAGACCTTTCACCTCTCTGATCCTCGGTTTCTTCATCCATAAAACAGAGATGAGATGGTCACAACCTCACAGGGTTGTGATGAGGGCTGAGTGAGCCTCTTGAAGGTCAGCACTGGGTAGTGCTAGTGACATAGGGGCTACTAATGGTGGTCCTGAACATGCTCGAGAATCACCAGCTCTCTTGAGGCTGTTAATGCTACTGCAAACCCAACCCCTGGATGCTGCTCCGTGTCCCCAGGGTTGCAACTCCTGCCCAGTGCTGTTTCCTAGACACAGGGTTGGGAGCCAGACAGGCACGCCAGTATGTGTCACCACCCAACTGCTTCCTGGCTGAGCAAAGTAGGTCATTTAACTTCTCTGTACTTTGACCTGACAAAAATAAAATGAAATATAATGGACTCTACCTCAGAGGCTTGTTAAGAGGATCAGGTTAGAATTCACTGAATTTGGTTTATCAAAGAGTCTAGCACCTAACAAGAACTTGCTGCAGGTTGAGTGTCCCTTATCCAAACTTGAGACCTTACCCACTTGTGAACAGAAGTGTTCTGAATTTCAGTTTCTCAGATTTTGGAATACTTGCATATGTATGTGATACCTTAGGGATGGGACCAAGTCCAAACACGAAATTCACTTATGTTTCATAAAATATTCACCTGAGACATGTAACCTGAAAGTAATATTGTACAGTATTTTTAGTGTGCCTGGGTCTTGACTGCAAACTGTCATATGAAGTCAGGTGTGGGATTTTCCCTTTGTGGTTTCATGCAGCTTCAAAATGTTTTGGGTTTTGGAATATTTTGAATTTTTGATTTTCAGGTAAGCAATGTCCAGCCTCTAAATATTAGCCAGACCTAGTGGCATATGCTTGTAATCCTAGCACTGTTGAGAGGCTGAGGCAGAAAAATCACAAGTTTGAGCTCAGAACAGGCAATTTAGTGACTTAGCAAGAAGCTGACTCAAGCTGGGGATGTAGCTCAGCAGTATAAGCCCATAGCTCGTTCTGAGTTCAATTCCTGGCACAAACAAACAAACAAACAAACAAACAAACCTGACTCAAAAACATAAAATAAAAAAAGAGCTGGGAACAAAGCTCAGTGTGAAGGTCCTGGGTTCAATCCTCAGTACTCACACACACTACTCTTACACTGTTCCATAAAACACTACATCCCACACAGCTGAATTATAAAGAAACCTTCAGAACCCAACTCATCTAGGAATGAGGACAGCCACAAACACTCTTCAGCCTGAGAGAAGTTACTGAAATTCTCACTGGGTTCCCAGTGGCCTTTCCCAGGGCATCAAGGGAACAGCCTACAAACATGTCTGACCATGGGCAGCAAGGCTGCTTCCCCTCCACAACTCTAGAAAGAGGAAGTGAAGCTCTGCGACCATAGCCAGGGTAGACAGCAGTGTGGGAGAGCAAGGGAACCAGCAGGTGAAATGGCAGGGACCGGAGGCTTCGAAGGGCAGCCATCCCACTGCTCATTCCCGGACCAAACAATGCTGGGCAGACACCACCCCAGGCTTGGCTCAGAACCTCTGCCCTGCACCCACCTGGAGCTCCTGCCACAGGCAGCTTAGCAGGGCCCAGAGCAAGTGCACCGGCCACTCCAATCAAAAGGCTCAAGGTTTCAACAGCGGCATTTGACTGTCAAGATGTTGCCACTGTCCGTTTCACTGGATCACAGGGAAAGCTCTGGGCTGGGCAAGTCGATGTATGCCCACATTTACAGAGGGGCAACTTTCACTCCAATAGCAACAGGTGGGGCTAAAATTAGAACCCCATGTCTCCCAAGGTGTTCATGTGCTCCTTCCAAATACGACTGCAAGATAGTAAATGATGATGATGATGATACTAATGAAGGGCTGAGTATGTGTCTCAGTGGGAAGCCCCTGGGTTCAATCCCCAGTGTGGAAAAACAACAAAAACGCTCAGAAAAATCAAAACAACTTGCTGAAGGAAGGTGGAATGATTATAAGATATGCTCCCTGTCTTCAGAAATCTATGATCAACTCCTTGATCAGTATTTTGATTAACAGCTTGAATGGCTAAGGCTGCCACTGAAGCCCCCAGGGCTGGCCTTGGGCTAATGAGGCTGGGGCTGAACCCAGGGCCTCAAGCATGCTCAGGGTTATAGCTTGTGCCTAGATGTCCCCCCCAAAGCCTTATACAGTCATAAGTGGGGCTTTTTCACAGGTGGCTGGATCTAGAGTGTGTGACGCTAGGATTAAGGGTGCTAATCCCAGTAGCCTCAACAGAGCATAAAAGGGGCAGAAAGAAGCTGCTAAAATCCCTTGCTTGCTTTTCTACGCTTAGCCCACCATGGACTGTTTCTTCTCTTCAGTGCTTGTCTGCTGTGCAACCCTGGCTTGGAGTCAGCCAACAATGGATTGAAACTTCTACAATCAGTGAGCCAATTAAACCTTTCCTCCTTTAACTTTGGGTATTGAGTATTTTGTCTCAGCAGTGAAAAAAGTAACTAACACACCGAGCAAGGGCTCTACCATTGAGCTATACCCCAGCTCCTTGAGTCTGTCCCAGTGCTGCTCCCTGTGAGCAAAGCCCTGCAGGGCTATGATTTCCCAGCTGCCAGGCCCAGCTCAAGGTCAGCCACAGAGCCCAGCCTCAAGC
The DNA here is from genome assembly GCF_034190915.1 of Cavia porcellus. Classification (NCBI taxonomy): domain Eukaryota; kingdom Metazoa; phylum Chordata; class Mammalia; order Rodentia; family Caviidae; genus Cavia; species Cavia porcellus. The sequence goes on along the minus strand of NW_026947508.1, from coordinate 20,370,857 downwards.
AGGGTCACCGCTTTAGTTCTTCCTGGAGGTTTATGGCGCCATTACCCCCATCAAGGTCAGGACTAGGGCCTGGATACAGCAGAAGTTCGGCCTGAGGGCAGACTTGGAGGAGCATGCACCCACAAGGTCAGGTGGGAGGGACAGTGAGTCAGCGCCACTGTAGGTGACTAGAGCAGCCTGGTCTCATTTTGAAACTTGATGTGGCCGCTTGTCAGCTTGTGACTATGAGGAAGCTGCTCAGTCTCTCTTGGTTTCCATATGTCTAAAATGGATAATAAGGCCAGGGATATAGCTCAGTGGCACAAGTACCTGTCTGGCAAGTGCAAGGTCCTGAGTTCAATTTCCAGCACTATATAAATAAATAAGAGTAATAAGAATAACAGGGTCGGATGTGGTGATGCGTGCCTGTAATCCCAGCACTTGAGAGACTGAGGCTGGAGGATCATTGCAAATTCAAGATCAGCCTGGGCTACAAAGTGAGCTCAAGGCCATTCTGAACTGCACAATGAGTCTCTGACTCAAAAAAAGAAAGAAAGAAAAAGAGAGAAAGAAAGAAAGAAAGAAAGAAAGAAAGAAAGAAAGAAAGAAAGAAAGAAAGAAAACAAGAATAACAACAGTGTCAGACTTTAACAGATGACATAATATCAAGGTCTAACCTGGAGCTAGCCAACTAGGACACTGGTGCCTACACACAGTTTTGGGGGTGCCGAGGGGAAAAGCAGGGTCAAGCAGGAGGAGCCAGACAAGGCAGGGAAAAAACTGACAGTGCCGCGCTGTACCAGAAAGAATGAGGCAGCAAACTTACCTGGGGAGGAGGGCAGATGGTACAGGAAACAGCATGAGCCCGGCAAAGGTACAGACTCCCTGGCGCAAAGCAAGGTTAGGGTGCTGGGTGTGTGTGTGTGTGTGTGTGTGTGTCCTGGCGCAAAGCAAGGTTAGGGTGCTGGGTGTGTGTGTGTGTGTGTGTGTGTGTGTGTGTGTGTGTGTGTCCTGGCGCAAAGCAAGGTTAGGGTGCTGGGTGTGTGTGTGTGTGTGTGTGTGTGTGTGTGTGTGTGTGTCCTGGCGCAAAGCAAGGTTAGGGTGCTGGGTGGGTGTGTGTGTGTGTGTGTGTGTGTGTGTGTGTGTGCAGGAAACGGGGTGGGAGGGTGGGGTGGGGGCCTACGGCCAGCCTGTCCAGCAGGGGGCAGGTTCAGGAGGATGGAAGATAATTTGTTTCCTACTAAGCAGCTGTGAATCGTGCAATAAGAAAATTATTCCCTTCCCAATTCTGTCAAGCCTTTGACTACCTCAAAGCCAAGTCTCAATTTTTACTGCCTAACACTGAGAACCTCACAAGCCTCAAAGGTACCCTTTCCCCAGCAGGAGAGCTGTAACATTGTTGTTTTTGCTGTGGGAGTAGAGTATCTTCTACCAGAGCAAAGTGGTTTTCCACTTACAGAAGTGATACAAGTTTTCTTTTTAAAATACAGTTACTCATTGCCCAAGGATAGAGATAAATTCTGAGAAATGTGTGATTGTGTCATGTGAGTTCCTCCTTATGCCAAACATCACCACAGTATGCTTGTACACACTAAGGGCCACGTCACCATCAAGCAATATTATCTCATAGGACTACAGACAAACACGAGGTCCACCACTGACTCAAATATAATTATGGGTAGATGTCTGTGTTTAAAAGTGAGTTGTTTAGCTGGGCGTACCTCAGGTGGCTGAGGTACCAAAGCCACCTCAAGTTCCAGGGCAACTTGGGCTACATAGTGAGTTCAAGGCCACTACATAGCAATACCTTGTCTCAAAACAAACAAACAAACAAAAACACTTGGTAATTGTTTTCAAAGGAAAGTCTTAGGGGCTGGTCATATTGCACAGAGGTACAGAGCCTGCCTGGCAAGCACAAGGTCCTGAGTTTGATTCCCAGAACCAGAAAAAAAAAAAAAAAAAAAAAAGGAAAGCCTTAAGTCCTGACATTATGACACCTACAAGACTGACTCCAAGCTTCTGAGGGAAATCTGATTCTCACAATGCTCCAAACATTCAGCCCACATGGCCTGCTCAATGCCCATACCTGTCCTGCCTCCTGCCACTTCTGCCTTCTCTTTGTTCTGTACAAGTCAACTCCACCCAAACTTCTACGCTGGCTCAACTGTCACCTTTGCAGGTTCTCCAAGTGGTGGTTACTCCTGATCCCTCTGATCACCTTCTAAACCTTGGCCTCACCCAGTCAGGCCTTCCACCCTGAACTGGCCTAGGCTGGAAAGCTGCAGAGGGCAGGCACACAGCAGTCCTCACCCTGTGTGTAAGAACAGCACAGACTCACTTCCACCTGGCACAGCTGGAGACACCCTGACAACCGTTCAGCATGGCCCTTGGGGGCAGCATGTTCTTCAGTCATTCATCCACCCTTTCAGCCAACATCACTACATGATGACAAGGTCCCACACAGCACGGGGAAGCATGAGGCAGTACTGACCATGCAGCACAGGGGATAGAGAAGGAAGAAGGCAGTGGGACTGTGACAGAGGGGCTGGCTCCACAGGGCTCCAGGTGCAAGACGCCAGTGTGGAAATAGAAAGACAACGGGGATGAGTCTCTGCTGCCCTCTCCAAAGGCAGAGCAAGGTGCCTGGGAGGGAGGGTACCCGCTCCACACCACTTCTCCTATCCCTGCCCTGTGACTGCCGGCTTAGAGCCTGCATCATACACCAGGCTGACTGCACCACAGGCTGGGAGGGATAGCGGGTGGGATGCACAGAGGGCTCGGTCCAGCTCTCTCCAAACACAGGGATTACTGCTGTCATCATTACTGCACAGCTCACAGGAGGCCAGAGGATTCCAGGCTGCCCCAAGCCCTGAGTCTAAGCTGGACACTAATCCTGCCTCGCAATTAGCCCTGACACGAAGGAGAGGAGAAACGGGCAGGTGCCGAGTCATCACAGCTGCCAGGTAAACCTGATCAGGTCCACGGAAGGGTGCTGAGGAGCTGAACCTTGGGCCTGCTAGCCTGGGGTGTGGGAGAGAAGGAAGTTGTATGGTGGCAAGATGGAGATGAAGGCAATTGCCATGGATGTAGCTAGGGACAGCTGGGCACAGGAAGGTGACAAAGAACAGCCCAGGTTCCAGAGAACATCCTATTCCTGCCAGTCTCCTCCAAGCTGCTCTAGAGAATTACTGAGATGATTTCTAGTGATGGATGCAGCAGGGCTCTGACATTTACCGGCCACTACATCTCTTCAGGGCCAGCTGGGCATTTAAAAGCCTGTGTAAACACCAGCAGTTAGGGGAAGGAGCAGACCGCAGACCGGAAACCAGAGGTGTGAAACTACCCTGTTGCTCCTCAGCAGGAAGGAGCAGGGGTGGGGCAGGCTGAGATTAAGGCCTCAGCCTGCCCTGGGACCCAGCAGCCTAGGAGAACCCAGGCAGCAGTCTAGGAAGAATCAAGGGCCACCTGGGGTGCCTACAAACCAGCTGCACAAACCTTTCTTTTTTTTTGTCTTTTTCTTTTTTATAGGTACCAGGATCGAACTCACAACCGCACACTTACAAAACAGGCACTTATGCCGCTGAGCTAAATCCCCAGCCCCTCTGCACAAACCTTTCCACTGGTCCTCAGGCCCTGCCGACCTGTTCACCACTCTGGGCTTTTTCCTTTTCTATTGTGCAGATCCTTGTCTTCCTACCACAACATTTGGGGCACACAGCCTGCCTTGACTACCCAGACTAAACAAGCCCTGCCCCACATCTACTGCAACCCTGTCTTCTCTCAGACCCCAGCCCATGCCATCCAGGCTGTAGGCCTCGGCCTCTTTGCTCAGAGGTTACCACCATCACAGGACCTCCTTTGGCCAATCTGGAGGCCAGTTGTTCCCCTCTAGCTCTTATTTTCTCTGTTTTCTTCTAACAACCTAGATATCTAATCATTTGTTTATGGTTTCTCTCCTCCCCTAGAATGTCACCACTGCCCCAGCATCAGCATCTAGAAAAGTACCTGGTACACAGTAAATGTTTGATGACTGAATAAATGAGGGTACATAAATGTTTTAAAGCAGGGGTTCTAGCCAGACTGCTTAGGTCTTGATCTCAATCTTCTACTTACTATGTGATCTTGGACCATTTACTTAACATCTCTGCCCCAATTAAATCAATCAGCAAAAGGGGATAACAGCAGTACCTACCTCATAGGATTCAAGAGGGATTCAATAAGATCAAGTTATAAAGAGCTTAAAACAATGCCTAGGAAGCACCTGGTTTTATGCTGGCTGCCAGCACAGCCTTCACTGCTAGCATTTCTTGCATATTTATATGATCATTTATCATCTGCCTCTCTCTGCTCCAGTGTCAGCTCCAGCCTGCCTTGTTCACTACGCTATCCCCAGTCCCTAGCAAAATGTAGGAAGAGGAAATCAGGGCTCCTCCCTAGTCCTGAAGTGGGGAGCAGCGGAGACAGCTTTAGCTGGGAGTGGAAGCCTCACCGATCTGTTTCTCCAGGGCAGCTGCTTCACAGAGTGTAGCCCGAGGCAGGATCCCAGGGTCCGTGAAACTCGTCTGCAGCAGGCAGCTCATGACAAAGAAGAAGAGGACAGCAGCAATGATGGGAATGGCGAGGGTCAGCTTGTTGGCCAGGTAAGGACAGCTAGAAGGAGAGACAGAGAAAGAGCGATTAGCAGACATCCCCAAGGCTCCTAGACCTCTCCCCACATAGCCAAGCCACTTGGTGAGGGCAAGAAGTGCCCGGGCCAAACATCACTAATTAGTCCTTGTACAGACACACCCAGCCCAGGGCAGGCAGATGTGACCAACAGATCTCAGCACTCCTTTTTTTTTGTAGGGGGGCAGAGTACAAGGTCTCCCTATGTAGTCCAAGCTGGCTTTGCACTTGTGATGATCTTCCTGCCTCAGCCTCCTGAGTGCTGGGATTATAGGCCTGTCACTAGCATTCTTTCTTTTTAAGAGACAATTTCAGGGTTTCATTTTGCTACATTGCCCAGACTGGTCCCAAACTCTTAGGTTCAAGCAATCCTTCTACCTCAGGCTCCTAAATATCCAGGTCTATAGTTGCATCCCTGCACCAGCTTTGACCCCAATGCTTTTTTTTTTTTTTTTTTTTTTTTTTGTACCAGGGACCTCATGCTTGCCAGGCAGGCGCTTAAGCCACTGAGCTAAATCCCCAGCCCCGACCCCAACCCTCGACCTCAGCACATAGATGCAGCCTCCAAATCCCTCTAAACCCAGAGCTCCAGGCAGCTACCCGCAATGAGGTGGATCATTGCCTGAGATGAACCATAGCAGTGCTCACTGAATCATTCATTTTGTCACTCACTCTACAAAAATTTACTGGGTTCTCTTTTGTGCTAAGCAACACTTTCAATAAGTGGCAGGAATAATGGCCACAAATAGGATAAAAGTCCCTCCCCCACGTGGCACATGGTCTAGTGGGGACCGTAACAGATGTGTGCTCTCCCAGGGCGAGGAGATGACAGAGGACAGGAGAGGGTCCTTGGAGGAGATAATGTGGAAGAATAAGCAGTGCGGTGAGTTCAGCCACTGCCACTGTCACACGGGGATGTAACCTTAAGGAGTTTGTTGGGGTCCCTGGCCCGAGGTGGTTCAGAAAACAACCTAGGCCTGCTGGGTGCCCAGGCCCCCTCTCCTCCGGCAGGTTGTCTGCACAGGCTCCACATCCTCTTCAAGCCCCCTCCTGTCTCAAGGCTGGAACATTCTACAAGTTCTAGACATGGTGGGGACTCGGCTTAAAGATGGAATAAAGCCACTGGGGCCCTCTAAAGCAAGTCTTCTCTGTTGTCATGCCACTGACTGCCCAGAGGCCAGAGTCACATTTTGGAAATGTAAATCAAATCCCTGCTTGACACTCTTACAAAGCTTCCCGTTTTATATATATGGTGGGTTTGAGGGAGTTTTGTGGGTTTTTTTGCCATACTGGGGATTGACACAAGGGTGCTGTACTACTGAGCTACACTTTCTTTTTAATTTATTATTTTTTTTTAATTTAAGAGGAAAAAGAGAAAAACACAAAACAAACCAAAGCGGCGTAAGGGTACACGCAATACAGAACTACAAAACAAAACAAAACAAAACAAAACAAAAAAACATAACAGTAAGAAATCACCTGCTAGTAGATTACACACTATCTTCTTGAAAATAGTTCCTCAAATCACAGTATCAAAGAACACAAGGTGGACATTCAAACAGGGAGACTGCAAACAGCTGTGTTCAATGTTCCAAAAACATTGATAAAGTCAGCTATTTAACACCCCCAAACACACTTGCTGTTATATCCGTTAGAGCTCTTTTTCTTTTTTTTTTTTTCCCTCTCTTTTTTACAACAAAATTTACACATCTTGGATTTTATTACTCCTTAGTGAGCTACACTTTCAATCCTGTTTGTTTGTTTGTTTGTTCACATGTCTGTTTATTTGTTTAGTGGCTCAGGGGATTGAACCCAGGGTCTCTGCACAGAGCTACATCCTGAGTCCTTTTTTGTTTTTTATTTTTAGACAGTCTTCCTAAATCATTAATTTCCCAGGCTGGGCTAGCACTTGTAATCCTCCTGCCTCAGCCTCGTAGAGGGCTGGGATTACAGGTATGTGCCACCATAATCCATTTCCAACCTTTTTTATTTTATTTTGCAACAGACCTCAGTGAGTTGTCAAGGCTGGCATCAAACTTGCCATACTCCTGCCTCAGTCTCCCAAGTTGCTGGGATCACAGGAATGTACTACTAAGCTCAACTTCATAAATTTTGAATAAAATTCGAACTCCATACCACAACCTTGTAGGCCAGGTACAACCTGGACCTACTGAAGGGTTTTTCCAATCTCATTCCATGAAACTCTCCCTACTACCTTTACTCCCTTCACAAAAGCTTCAAAACCAGTCCCAGAGCAAATCTAACTCTTATGCACTTCAGGGCCTTTGCATATGCTGTTCCTTTCCTCTAGAATATTCATCCTTCCTCAGAAGAACCTTCACTGACAACTCTAAACACAGCAGACCTCCCTAATACTCCTAAATTCCTGCATGGCATTCACTAAAACATTAATAGCTGATATGCTGGGTACTTCTTCCACTACCAGGCCACGAGCTCCTCTGAGGATACACCATACCTCCTTATTCACTGTACATTCCCAGCACACAGCAAATGTGCACCTGGACCAAGAAGGTACTCAGTAAATAACTGAAAAACTAATGAACTGTGTTCATTCCTGCCAGAGCACAGAACATAGCTACCCTCCTTTAAAGCTTGTTATATACACATATCACTACCATCCCTAAGTTATCATGAACAAAACTTGAACCACAGACTGGACTGTTCCTGTGTGCCAGGTTTCACACTAAGCAAGTCATATGCACCTTCTCATTGTTTCTTTACTGTGACCTTCTGAAATTATGCACCTCACTTTACAGATGAGGATACAAAAGCTCAGAGAGCTTAAGTAATCTGCCCAAGGTCACACAGCTCAGGAGTGCTAAAAGTGAGACTCAAACTAGGTCTGATTTTGAGGCCCATTATCTATCTATCTATCTGTGTCTCTATGTCTCTATTTATTTATCCATCTCATACTCTATTTTAACTACTGTCATTTGCTACCCTCCCTCCTGGAGCCAGAGCAGACCTGCTGGGTTGGGAGCTGCTGTCTGAGAGATGACTGACTACAGGGAGAACTGAGACACCCAAGGTTCCGGGAGCCAGCACAGAAGCAGGCAGCAAATTCCAAACCTCCATCTTCAGATGCTCTGGCCTCCAGGGAGGCTTCTTCCCTCTGAAGTAGGAAAAGCCAAGGCCCACGCTGCCCAGTGGGCCACACTCCGCTCTGCACTTCTCACTCTTCCTAGATCTGACCCTCAAAATAGAACCAGCCTGGCAGTGTGACCCACAGAACAACTCATCCAGTTCACGTATAACCATACTTCTTACCCAGGCATGGTGGTGCACACTTGTAACCCCAGCACTCAGTGACTGAGACAGGAGGATCATGACTGGAGGATAGCCTGGGCCACCTAGCAAGACTATAGCTCAAGACCCTATCTCCAAACAACAGAACAACACAAGCAAACAAAAGCAATCAAAGTTCTTCTGGGGATAGAGAAGACTTGAAGTCTGAGACCTAAAAGATTTTCAGGAAACACCAAGCCCTAGCTTCTACATTTTCCCAAGGGAGATTAGCCAGCCAATGACAGAGCAGGGTCTCTGAGCTCCCAGCAAATGATCTGTTCATTCATCCAGCAAGTATTTGCTGTACTGAGCACCCACTGCATGCCAGGGTCTGGTTCTAGGCACTAAGGTTTCAATAGCAAGAATACCCCGCTCTCATGCACAACAGCAGCAAGAAACTACCAAACAGTATATATATGGTATGGACGAACAGGAAGAGTGGGGCATGAGGCTACCAGAAGGAAGAGTGTTCAAAACAGTGCAAAGGCCCTGTGGTAGGAGTGCTCAGCAGCCTGGTAAACCTAAAGAGGAATGTGCAGCAGTGAAGCTGGGGTAAACAGACAGGGACCAGGACCAGAGGAAGCCCACTTTCAGAGGTTAGCTCTTTATTGGAGAATGGGCAGGACTGGGATCTGACTTGGATCTGAATGGCATACACTGGCTGCTCTGAGGGGGTAGGAAGTGACAGAGGCCCGGGATCCTGCTGGGAGGCCTGTACCACAATCCACCAAATAAGAAATCGGGAAGGTCTGAGAAAGCCATTGGTACCATCTCTTAACCTTCTGGTCCTCAGTAAGGGCATTTCTACCAATCCAGGTCCTCACTGGGCTTTTGTACCAGTCTGGACCCAGGGGAACTCTAGGCCCCAGTCAAACCCTACTGCAAAATCCACCAGATAAGGATGAGAAGAGACAAAAGGGAAAATGATTCAAAAGCTCTCACCTGACTTCCTCCCTAGATGGGGAAAAATCAATTAGCAGTAAAGCCAGAGAAGGTCCAGCTTCTGAACTGACTGAATCTCACTTCAGGGTCACAGGGCCAACCATGGCAAGCACAGCTTCCTCCCACCTGAGCCACAGCAGGGGAGGTGTGTGAGCTCTGAAAAAGGTGCTTCCATAACATGGCCCATGGGGCTGGCTGGGCTAGGTGGATCTGAAACTCAACCTGGTGGTGGTGGTGGTGGGGTATTCTATGGGCTGCGGGCACCAGCTTCTGCTTGCAAATCACCCCTGAACTTTTTATACACCCTGACTCAGAAAGAAAGAGAAGAGTAGGGGAAAGGTGAAAAGGAGAAGCCAATTTATAGGAAGCCTTCACCTTGCTTTAATGAGACACCCAGGGTTGCAGACACAGGATCTGGCACCTGGGAGCTGGTGTCTCTGTGGCATCTCACCAGGGACACGTGCCCTTGGGAAGTGCTTTTTGCTGAAGACAACAAGTAGAGCAGCAAACATCAAGTGCTTGTTACTGGGCTAAAGTGTGTGTGTGTGTGTATGGCCTCATACTAACCTCATGATGACCACAGGGGGCAGGCATTACTAAAGGCATCGGTTTATAGATGAAGAAACTAGGCCCCTGAGAAGTAAAGTTACGGCCCGGAGGTCACATAATTAGTGGGTGGTGGAGCTGGTCTGCTGAGTCTAGAGATGAAACTCTTGACTAGGGCATAATAGAGGAAGGTGACCACAGGGACGGGGAGAAACAGGAGGAGAAGGTGGGGTTCAGGGGAGGGTGTGCACGCTGGGCGGGGATATACACCAAGGAGTCAGCTGCAGGTGACTACAATTGGAGGGTGGTTAGAAACTTTCAGTGCACCTCTGTGGTTCTAATAAGCAAATTGCTTAAGCATCTACAATCCCTGGTCACTGGGAAGATGAAGAGGTCAAAAATCCATGGGGGAAGGGCTGGGGATTTAGTTCAGTGGCATAAGCGCCTGCCTTGCAAGCAGGCAGTCATGAGTTCGATCCCTGGTACCGATAAAAAGGAAAAAGACCAAAAAAAAAAAAAAAAAAAAAAAAAAAAAAGGAGGCATAAAAATCCATGGGGGCAAATAGGACCTGTCCTTACAAAAGCACTGTGCAGCCGCCTGAAAAATCACAAGACACTGCAGCTGTCTGCGATGTGCAGTGGGCTGGAGGGGTGCTCCCCAGTGTTGAGGAGGGAAAAAAAAGGCAGGAAGCTACGATAGTGGTGGGGGAGAGAGCAAGGAGACTAAGGGAAGGGCAGGAAACTCAGAGAAACTAAGGGAGGTGCTGCAGAAGAAGCCCAAGGCCCAAAGATACATGAGGGAGGATGACTTGGGGCCTCAGATGAGCGGCACTGAGGGAAAGGAGGGAGGTCTGGAAAGGAAATGGGACCCCGGGGAGACCTGGAGAAGGCAAAGCGATGCCCAGAATTCATGGTGTGCTGTGCGACGCCGGAGATTCAGAAGCCGTCTGGAAGGGGTAGGAGCGAAGATGCCTGGGGGTGGGGAGTCCGGAGAGGAGCGCAGAGGGGTCCATGGGACGCGGATGGGATGGTGGACAGGTTCTGGGAGAGTAGGGGTCGTACGGAGTACGAGAGGGCAGTGTCCCCGCCGAGCCTGGCAAGGACAGGAAGGCAAGGATGAGCGCAGGGCGGGCCAGGACCGGGCTGCTGGGAGGGGTGGAAGGGACCAAGGCGAGCAGACAAGAGACGGCAGGAGACGCGCGGGCCGGGGCGGCGAGGTGTCCGGGGCAGCGGGGAGCGGGGCGCGCGGCCGTCGCGAACTCACTCAAAGACGAAGAAGAGGATGGTGGTGCTGAGGATGAGAAGCAGCGTGAGCGCGAAGACACCGCCGTGACCGGCCAGCATGAGGCGGCCGCCGCAGTAGAAGCGGTTGCGGCCCGGGAACACCTCCCACTTGCGCCGCGGCCGGCGGCCCAGGCTCCCGCTGCCGCTGCCGCTGCCGCTGCCGCTCCCGCTCCAGCGCGGCGCGGAGGGCGCGGGCCCGGGGCCCGAGGCGAGGGGCGCGGCGGAGCTGGGGCCGGGGTCGGGGCGGCGTGCCCCGGGGGAGGCGAGAGGCGGGGCGGCCCCGGGGCTGATCTGCTGGTACTCGCAGTCCTTCATGCAGCCGGCCGCGGGCCTCGGCGCTGTGCCCCGCGGGCCGGCCGGGCCGCTCCGGGACCGGGCCGAGCAGCAGAGGTGGCGGCGAACGGCGCTCGCTCTCCGGCTGGCTGGGTCCCGCCCCGCGCGCTCGCCCCGCCCTCCCGCCCCGCCCCCGGCCCGCGCGGCCTCCCGCCGCAGCGCCCCCTCCGCCGGGGCGCGGGATGGCGCCGGTGAGGACGGGCCTGGCCCGCGCGGGGTCCCGAGATCCCCTCAGCCCCGGGAGCGCCCAGCAGATGCGCGCTTCAGGACTCTTTCTCTTCTTTTGCTATCAGACCAGCGGTTAGGAGGCCACGGAGTGCCAAGCACCGTGCCAAGCGCCGAGATTCAGATGGTGGCCCAATCTGTGATTCCAGGGCCAGATTTCACCTAGCTCGGGAGACTGATGGGAGGGTACTGGGAACAATTTACTTTGAAACTCAGGGTACCCTGAGTGGATGTGTGTGGCCCATCCTCTGTGTGGGACCTGCTCCCCCAGCTGTGTCCTGGCCCCCCCTCCCAGACAGGGCTTTCTATATAACATCTAATGCAGGGAGCCTGAGAGCTCTGATGTTTTTCCAGAAAGTCTGCATGTATTAGTCTTCTGCTATGGAACAAATTACTACAAATTTAATGCGTAAGACAATACATCTATTATTTCATAGGCCCCAGATCAGGAGTCCAAAAACAGGTCAACTAAAACTTCCACTTGGTTGCTCACAAAGCTACAGTCAAGGTGTTACCCAGACTGCATTCTCACCTGGAGACTCCAGTGGGGGAAGAATCTACTTCAAGTCCATTCAGGTTGCTGGCAGGATTTGTTTCTTGAGAACAGATGACCAAGAGCCTGCATTTGTGCTGTCAGCCAGAATGAGGGTTCCCTCAAATTTCACCTGTAGTTGTAGCGATTACTACAATTCTTTGCCATGTGGGCTTACTTCAGCAAGCTGGAGAAAGCGCCAGTCTGCTAAGACAAAGTTTTGTTTTGTGGTGCGGGGATCAAACTCAGGGCCTTACATACTAGACAAGTGCTCCACCACTAATCAACAGTCCCAAACCTAAAATAGAGCATTTTGTTTTGTTTTGTTTTGTTTTGAGACAAGATCTCACTCTAAAGTTCAGGCTGGTCTTGAGCTTGCTTATGTAGTCTAGGCCTCGAACTCATGGTGATCCTCCTGTGTCAGCCTCCTGAGTGCTGGGATTATGGACTGTGCTATCATGCCTGACAAAGCTTTGTATAATGTATTATATGTGACAGGAATATTATACTGTCACCTTTGCCCTATATTTTGATTGGAAGTAAGTCACAGGTGCTTCTTGCACTCAAGAGTAGTAGATCACACATGGTTGTGAATGTCAGGGGATAGGAATCATTGAGGATCATTTGTTAGGGATGTCCATCACACTGTCGTTACAATAAAATAAGAAAACTGGAGAATAGCAGAGCACAGGCAATATCCACAATGGGGAGCCAACAACAAGAAGAATTATTAATTGCTACATGCCCATAGCTGACCAGTCACGCCCTTGGTGCCAGAGGCTCTGGATTTGATCAGCCCCACCACGGAGTCAGTGGTGTGTTTCTTCCCCTTTTGCTGAAACAAAGGCACAAATTAGACATCCTGGTTCCAGCACAAATTTCTATTATCCCACATCAAATGGGCCACCTTGCAACCCTAAATCTTTTGTTACTTGAAACTTTCAGAAACCAAAGCTATCCTTTCACTTCAGAGGAGTAGGAAACTGATTTTCAGTTTTCCTAGTATCTCATAATGTCTCTTTATTTGTGTCTGTCCTTTCATCTCAAAAATACATGAGGCCAAGGGTGGTGGTGCATGCCTGTAATCCCAGCACTTAGGAGGCTGAGGCAAGAGGAGCACTGCAAATTGGAAGTCAGCCTAGGCTATAAAGTGAGTTCAAGTTCAGCCTGAACAGCATAGTGAAACCCTATCTTGAGACAAAAAGTTAAAAATTAAAAAATTAAAATGTGGGTCTGGGAAATAGCATGGGGTAAAATGTTTGCTTAGCATGCATGAAGCCCTAAATGTCCAGCACTGGGGAAAAAGATATGGGTCTCCTTCTCGACCTATCTCTCTTCCTTTTTGAGACTGTAATCACATACTAAGTTATTTGTTTAACTGTCAATTAATAAATACAAAATATGGAAGAAAATGAGTGCACCTTGAGACTATAATGTTAAGTAAAGTACATCAGACACACAAGCTGGCATGGTTTTTCTTGTATGAGGAATCCAAAATATAAAGAGCAAAATAAAAGATAGGTAATTGGAAATTGGTAGATAGATATTTTGCAAATGGAAAGAGGGCCAAGATATAGAGGGAGAAGAAGGGAAGAGGATGAGAAAAGAATTAAGATGCATTATGTATCTATAACTCCCAATGAGGAGTGTAATTATTATGTACTGCAATAATATACTAACAAAAAATAAACAAAAACTGAAATAAGGGGCTGGGGATATAGCTCAGTGGCATAAGTGCCTCCTGGTAAGTATGAGGTGCTGAGTTCAATTCCCAGTACAATAAATAAATAAATAAACCAAGCATGATGGCAAGTGCCTATAATCTCAGAATTAGGGAGGGTGAGGCAGGCAGAAGGATCCTTTAAACTCATGAGTTCAAGGCCAGTCTGGACAACATAGTGAGACCCTATCTAAAAACAAAAACAAAAAGAAACAACAACCAAAAAAAACCCCTATGAACAATAGGAACAGGGGTGCACACAGTCAGAGCATGTGGGTAGTACCAAAACAAAACAACTTAAAAAACAAAAAAACAGTACTTTCCAGTGCTTTACTATCTCCACCCTCATTAGGGTACTAGTAAAAAGCAGGGGGGAGGGGCATGGTGGTGCATGTCTGTAATCCCAGCACTCAGAAGGATCAGCATATGTTTGAGGCCAGCCTGGGCTACATAGTAAGACCCTGTCTCAAAAAGTAAATAAAAATAAATAAATAAATATGAGAGCACAGTAATTTAGAAAATCTAGACTTGTTACATTCTTCTTCTTCTTCTTCTTCTTCTTTTTTTTAAATCTAGTACTAGGTATTGGACTATGACCTTGTGCTTGCCAGGTAGGTGCTATGCCACTGAGCTATATTCCTGGCTTCTGTTAAGCTCTTTATCATTTTTTTTTTTTGAGACAGAGTCTCACTCTGTGGTTTAGGCTGGCCATGAGCTCCTGGTGACCCTTTGGCCTCAGACTTGAGTGGTGGCATTACAGGCATGCACCACTTAACAGCTGGCATTTGTTAAGCTATTATGAAGACAAACCAACTGCCATCAGGAGTACCTTGAGAACTAGTCCCAGTTCTGATAAAGAAAATGAACTAAGGGGTAAAAATCAAAGGCCACACCCTAAAAGGCTGTATGAAGGCAGACTAGAAAACCGGCAGAAAGAGCACCAGCTCTCCAGACCCACTGTATCAGTGGTGGGATCTACAGCTGGCAGTCTCCCAAGAACTTTCCTACAGCAGTCTGAATCAATTAGTCTGAGCCCCAAATCAAAAAAATGCTCTTGGTCCTATGGAAGATGACAGAGGCTGATTCTTCAAAGACTGCTACATTTTCTTCTAGTGGTAAGGGTATCTCTAGGCTCCAAAAAGGCATCTTACCTTTAGATTCCATTTTTACACATAGCTCCTTTGCATTTTCACCTCAGCAGCCCGCTAGCATACAGCTGATACATACAGCAAAGGTAGGAATCACAGGCCTCCTCAGAGGGTAGCTAGACACAGAAAGTTTTAGGATAAAGAAGAAACTATCAGGGCTGGGGATTTAGCTCAGTGGCATGAGCACCTGCTTTGCAAGTTGTGAGTTCGATCCCCAGTACCGATAAAAAAGAGAAAGACAAAAAAAAGAAGAAGAAGAAGAAGAAGAAGAAGAAGAAGAAGAAGAAGAAGAAGGAGAAGGAGAAGGAGAAGGAGAAGGAGAAGGAGAAGGAGGAGAAGGAGAAGGAGAAGGAGAAGGAGAAGGAGAAGAAGAAGAAGAAGAAGAAGAAGAAGAAGAAGAAGAAGAAGAAGAAGAAGAAGAAGAAGAAGAAGAAGAAGAAGAAGAAGGAGAAACTATCTCTTGGTCAAGCAAATTCACTTTTGTTACTAAAGATCATAGTTTCTTTTGCTAGCAACAAATTGCTGTCTCAGCATAGCTTGTCTTGAGGGAAAACCGGTATAAGTGAGTTTCACAGAATGAAAAAGACAGCTTTACTCCAGGGAACGAGGCACCAGGTTCTCTCCTGAAGCTCGGAGCAGGACCTTCGGCTTGAAGCATAAATCATTTTCAGCAGTCAACAGCTGCATCTTCAAACTGCGTGGCAATTGTTGGTGTGGCATATACCTCTGTGCCGTTTTCATAATCTCTTTTTGAATCTTCTATCCAGATCCCAGCCATGTTATACTGGCTGCTCACAGACTGAGAAACATCCCTTCTATTATAGCACCAATATAGCTTGTCCTTCTGCTGTTAAATGGGACAATCCTTCTCCATAGGAATAAAATATGGAGCTATCTGCCTGTCCTTGTTTATGTGCTTCCACATCTTACTCTTCTCCATCATAATTATCCAAGTCTTCATCTTCAGGCTCTGAATGCACGGCTACCCATAGCCTCCCGTACTGATTTATCACTAGGCACAAATCTAAATTCAGCAGTAGGTTAACTTTATCATGACTATCCTGCTCTTCTTCATCAGTGAGAGATTCTGTGGTTTCTTCTGTAAATTTAACATTCATCATAACATACAAATGCTTTCATAGAGAGACATCTAGGTCCCTGAACTTAGCATGTATGCTAATGGTGGGTTATCCCAGTGAAAATCCTAATCCGAAAGCATCTGACCAATACAGGTGGCTCTCAGTGATGTAGCGTGTCTGTGGTGAGGCCCTTCTCTTTCAGCACAGCCTTGATATCTGGCTGATGCTAGAGCCCCTCGGCCAGCTCTGGTGGCAGGACACTTTTGAGGCAGCTCACCATAGCTAGGCATATGGATACATGGCTCCCTTGGAGGAAGCTGGGCACAGTAGTCCCCGCTTGCCCCAGGCTGCCTCCCACATTTTTGAACTTTCATACAATTTACAAGGTGCAACATCTTTAGTACAAATACATTCTCACCCATTCCCCAACATAAAGACATTGTTGTACCTATCTCTGGGCTATATCAATAATTCTCAAAACATTCTTATTTTATAGTTCTGTTCCCAGAAAACTGAATTGTAAGCTTTCAATTTGTGTAAAATACAAGACAGAAAATTATCTACATGTGTTTTTATTTATCTATTTATGTGTGTATAATTTTAACTATTATAGTATTTATATAGTCTAATTACAGACACGTGTGTGACACGTGGAAGAAAATATGCATTGCCTTAACAATTTACATTTCTGTAACAGATCACAGACCATGGTTAACATTTATAGTTTTAGTTCTCTACTTTTCATTCCATATTCCCTTTGCCCTCTGCCAGCATCTCAGCTGGTTAGTGTTCTTTACCTGGTAGGTGATCCAAATCTGTTCTGAAGGACTTGAATCTTCAATGAACCTTCAGCGCACCGCTGTCCTTCAGGGCCACCTGAGTGGAGCTATAATGTGTCAGCCATCCTGTTTCATGTGGTGCCAGCATATGGTGCAGAGCCATCTGTGAGCCAGCTGTAGTCATAAAGAACTCTCCATGAAGAGGCAGTAAGGCAGGAGCTGGGGTCAAAGGAAAATTATCCACTCATGCAACATATTCATGACCTCCTCTTCCAGACGCTCTAGCTGGATTTCTTAGATACCATTTCTACCTGAGGATAGATTGTTGCTGTGATACCTAGCCTCATTGCTTGGTAGGGGAGATAAGTGAACTAACTGAAAGTGGGAAACTCAGGTCAGATGGTTATTCAGTATCCTGTGGATAGGCTTTTAACATCTACCAGGGTGCAGAAGTAAGTGAAATGAGAGCAGTCACCCACGGATAAGGGTTTACTCTCAAATCCTAGAGGTCAGTGCTGATCCCACTATTGGTGCTTGCTAGAAACTCCATACAACATCCTTCCTTGACACAAATACGTTCATTGGATGTGCTGGTTCATAAGATCCACTTGAAGAGGAGTTGGTACTATAGCTTGAACTTACAGAATTTTGAGGGTTTTTGTTTTGTCTTTTTGTTTGTTTAAACAAGGTCTCATTGTGCAGTCCAGATTGGCCTGGATCTCCATATAACCTAAGTTGACCTCAAACTCATGGCAATCTTTCTGCCTCAGCCTCCAAAGTGCTGGCATCTGCCACCATATCCACTGTATTTTCAGTTTTTAATAAGGTACTTGCTACTTCCAGTATGTCAGACTCAATTAACAAGATATCAATGTACTGATGTTGTATTATATCCAAGGTCAAGATTGTTACCATGTAATCTCACAGCTAGATTAATAACCCTAACCCTAGAAAGCACCTCTAGAAGAAATCCCCAGCATCGCAGAACTGGTAAGATACCTACCCACTTGGGACCCCCTCCTGGAAATCCAGGAACTATTCTTATTTCCAATAAAAACTCTAATTTCTTTTGTTTTAAGACTTCATTTCTTGATGTTGTGAGTCCACGAGCTTGATTTACATAGTAACAATACCCATTACTATTACCACCACCACCACCACAACCACCAAAAAAATAATAACCAAGAAGTCCTTGCTGGGTGCAGTGGCACATGCCTGTAATCCTAGCACTCAGGAGGCTGAGGTAGGAAGATCACCATAAATTCAACCTGGGCTACATAGTCAGTTCAAGGCCAGCCTACACTGCATAGTGAGATTTTTGTCTCAAAAAAACAAAAACAAAAAAGTCCTTGATGGTGACATTAATAACTGTAACTCTCCTACCATATGAATCAGCTAAGGGCTGCCATAACAGAACACTGGACTGGATATCTTGGAGCAACAGCCATTTATTTTCCCTGAATTCTGGAAGCCAGAACAACAAGATCAAGTGCCCTCTGGCAAGGCCTCTCTCCTGCTTGCTGATGGTTGCCTTCTCACTGTGTTCTTACAAGGGCTTCTCTTCAGTGCACACACAATCCTGGTGTTTTTTCCTATTCTTGAAAGGATCTCAGTCATATTGGGGTGTAGCAAAACTGGTGTTAAGTAGGCGTTACCTGTTAATTACAAAATTCCAGGACATACCTGCAGAACAGTTCCCGAAGTCCTGCCTGTGGACTTCTCAACAGGATGCCCCAGGCCTGATGCCAGCCTGACACAAGGTATCCCAACACAGCCTCTCAGGAGCCACATGTAGAAGTTCTTACAGGTTGAGATCTGGACAGTATAAAAGGACACAGATGCCAAGAAGAGCTCGGTGTTGTGGCTTTCCTCAGTTGTCCATACTGCTTCTTCCAGCCTGTATCTTTTTTTGGGGGGGGGGTGCTTTTTCCTTTTTATCAGTACCGGGGATCGAACTCACAACTGCCTGCTTGCAAGGCAGGCACTTACACTGCTGAGCTAAATCCCTAGCCCAGGCTATACCTTTTTTTTACCTTGCTTTTTCCTCTTTTTTTTTTTTTTTTGCCCAGTCTTGCTGTGTAGTCAGTTTTTCTCTCATTCTTCACTTTTATTTTTTCAAATAAACTCTACCACTGCATTTTGTTTGTTTCATTCAGTTCTTTGAGATGAGAACAACCTGGAATCTAACTCCAGAAAGAGAGGTGAGCAACCCAAAACTCGGTAACATTTATTTTGCAAGTCACTTGCAGAAGGAGATACCTGAATACACTATTAAATTAGAGTGCTATCCTTATGACCTCATTTAATTTCTTTTCCTCTCTCTCTTTCTTTCTTTCAATACTGGGGAGTACATCCATGGCCTTCACTATATTATGAATTATATTCTCAGCCTTTTTTCTTCCACTTTGAAACTGGGTCTCTCTAAGTCATTAAATTGCTTACTAAATTGTTAAGGTTGAGTTTGAACTTGTGATCCTCTTGCCTCGGTCTCCCAGAATGCTAGGATTACAGTTGTGTACCATCATACTCTACTCTCTTTTAACCTTAGTTATCTCCTTTAGAGTCCTATCTTCAAGTGAAGATTGAAGGGTTTGGGATTTAACAAATTTGGGGGCAGAGAACAATTCAGTCCACAATACATTGCACACAGTTTACTTCTGGTCTGCTGTCCTCGTAGAGAGGAAGTTCCAGGACATGCGTGGCCCTGCCTACCACAGAGCGGCAAGTGACCCATGTTAGTCACCACATATGGTTGTGTGTTTCTTAATGATAGGGAAAATTCAGGGGCTGGGGATTTAGCTCAGCGGCATAAGCGCCTACCTTGCAAGCAGGCAGTCGTGAGTTCGATCCCTGGTACTGATAAAAACCAAAAAGACCAAGAAAAAAAAATGATAGGGAAAATTCTGAGAAATTTGCCCCTGGTTTTTTTTTTTGTTGTTGTTGTTTGTTTGTTTGTTTTGGTACTGGGGATTGAACTCACAACCTTGTGCTTGCCAGGCAGGCGCTTTATGACACTGAGCTAAATCCCCAGCCCATACTGGGTATTTTTACCATTGTGTGAACCTCACAGGGTGTATACAGAAACAAAACAAAATAACCTAATACCAGTCTAGGCCCTGTGGGACAGCCTGTTCTTAAACCACAAATCTGTACAGTTTGTTATTGGAATGAATGCTATAAGCAAATGTAGCACAATGGCAGGTATTTATATAGCTTAACATAGAACAGTAAAAATAATCTAAAAATTAACAATAAGCCGGGGGAAGGGAATGAGCCAGTGAGGGCTCAGCGGCACAAGAACTTGCCTATCAAGTGTGAGGTCATGAGTTCGGCCCCCTGAACCAAACAAACAAATAAAAACTCACCTCGGGGCTGGGGATTTAGCTCAGCGGCATAAGAGCCTGCCTTGCAAGCAGGTAGTCGTGAGTTCAATCCCTGGTACCGATAAAAAGGAAAAAGACAAAAAAAATAGGGGCTGGGGATTTAGCTCAGCGGCATAAGCACCTGCCTTGTGAGCAGGCTCGTGAGTTCGATCCCCGGAACCGATAAAAATGAAAAAGACCAAAAAAAAAAAAAAAAAAAAGACAAATAAAAAATAAATAAAATAAAATAAAACAAAAACTCACCTCATCCCAAGCAGAAGAGTTACTCCATGGTGGGAACCAAAGTAGCCTCTTTCCAAGCATAAACACTCATCTAATGGAATCTAATTGAACCTTAAGTGACAGAGATTCCTCTGGAGCTACAAAACCAGGACTAAAATAATGAGTCCTTAGACCCTGGCCCACCTCAGCTAATCCTTAACAGCTGGCTTCATGGTTTGTGATCAGACCTGTATGAATCCTCGCATCAGAGTATGTTCCCTCCAGCTACTTTCGTTGGAGTCTTTTCCTATTTTCCCTTCCTGTTTAACTGCCTAATAAACCTGTAAATTCTTTCATAAATAAATAATAGCAAAGAACTAAGAATGTAGCTCTAGGTTCAATCCCCAGAATTGCAAAATAAATAGCCCAGTAAGGAGGCACATGCCTATAATTCCAGCACTCAGGAAGCTGAGGCAGGTGGATTGCCACAAGTTCAAGGCCATTCTAGGCACACAGTAAGACACTGTCTCAAAAAAAAATTATATATATGACACAAAGCAGAGAAGGGAAGAGACAGTCTGCACATTTTCCCCACTCCTAGTTTGTGGCACACAGGAAAGGGAAACTACAGAGACAAGTGAAAAGCTGGAGAGATCCAGAGGGCTTCAGGCAAAAATGCAGTGGCAGAGTGACCAACAGATGCTGTGTTCTGCAGGGATAGTATGGGGCTCTACTCCTATGTGACTCCTTTAAAAGGCAACAGCTGGTGAGTGCCTCTAGTCCAAGCACTCACCATATTCCTGGAGAGAGTGCTTGGTCGAATGTCATCCCTGGGGAGGGCTGATTGTTTGAATCTGGGACTCAGAACAGCTGCACAACAGCTTCACTTCAGGGCTCCTAGTGATACATTCCCACAGTGACTGAGTAGAAGACCAACATGGGAGACGGCTGAGATTGGGCTGGAACGAGGCCCCCTGAGGGGTTTGAGTTATGGAACAGCAGCTCTGCCCCCCTGGCCAGGGGCCAGGCCCAGCATGAGTCCCTCTGGATTTGAAAGTTGCAGCACTGGCACCTTTACCCTACTCCTACTGCCTGCTGGCACCTGTATCCCACACACACCTGGGGTCTGACTGCCTTCTTTATCTACTAGCCATGAGCACTGACATGTCTAGCATTGGACCTAAAATTATAGATCCCAGAAGAATACCACCTTTCAAAATCACAGAGAAGTTTCTTCCTTTTCGTGTGTGTGTGAATGTGGAAATCATTTTTTTGTTTGTTTGTTTTGCTTGTTTCTTTCTTCTTTCCTTTCCTCTTTCTTCTCTATCAGTTTACTGGGGCTTGGAGAATTTTCTTTTATTCTTTTTCCTTGCTTATCGCATTTTCTTCTTTTTTTCTGTATTTTTTCCTTCTCTCCCTTCAAATTTTTCTTCCCTTCTCCCTTATTTTTACTTCTCATATAATCTCTTTTTCTTGTATCTTCTATTTCTTGTCAGTTTTTTCTGCTACCTTTACCTAATTCTGTAAGCACCTTTCTACTCCTGAATAGGGTCCTTATTCTTGCTGCTCTCTCCTCCTCATATCACATGGTTTAAGGTTTCAAAGTTTTCTACTTGCATTCCCTAATTTCCAACTCTATTTCTTTAACAGTGTAACCATAAAGCTTCATTAATCTTTAGATAATTGTATAAAATTATGGTTGAATTCTTTTCTACCATTAGCAGAAATAAGTCTGTTGCATTTAGTATATATTAGCTGTAAATCAATGCTGCCTTAATGTTTACAGAGTAATTGTGGATTTCTAGGTTAAAGGATAGTACACAATCTATTCTTACGGTATGTTAATATCTAAATTTTTTGGGTGATGCTACTGTAGCTAATTTGCTTGCTATTACCAGGGTTGCAGAATTGTTGCTATGAATGTGTATGTGTGTAACCCAACACCCAGTTTACCTTTGTGACATTATCAATACTAGCATACACTCCCAAAAAACTTGACATTGGGCCAATTACACTGCATCCTTCCTTCCTGTTATAGTTTGTATTGAGACCTTCTCCTAAAGCTTTATGTGAGACTTTTTAGAGATGGCTAAATCTAGGGTGCGTGATGCTGGGATAAAAGTGTGATGCTGGGTAGACTGGAGATTTAGTTCAGCGGCATAAGCACCTGCCTGGCAAGTGTGAGGTCATGCGTTTGATCCCTTGTACCAAAAAATAAAGAAAAAATGTGATGCTGGATGCGAGTGCTACCTGCCTAAAGGGTGGTGGCTTCAGTGGAATATAAGGGAGAAAGAGGGCTGCTGCTGCTTGCTGCTTTTGCTACTTCCTTCCTTCTATATCTCAAGCTGTTTCTTCTCTGCAACACTCTTCTGCCATGTCACTACTGGTCCATCAAAAAGAAGATTCGTGCTTTGTTTGATTGTGTGATCATTTTTTATGCTTATATCTTATAATCTGAAAAATTATTTTGAAGATAAAAATATGCAATATATTAACCATTGTTAATCTCTTATTATTTTGTTTTGAAATTCTGTAACATTGTTTTTATTTTCTTGTTTTCAAATTTAAAAAAGAGAGCTTATAGCAATGAATATCTACATCAGAAAAACAAAGCAAGCTCAAATAAATAATCTTATGATGTGCCTTAAAGTCCTAGAAAAACTAGAACATTCCAAATCCAAAGCTAGGAAAATCAGGAACAAGATGGAAATGTCTGTCATTACTTTTGTTCAATACAGTTCTTGAAACATTAGCCCAAACAATAAGGCAAGAAAAAGAAATAAAAGACATATATATAGGAAAGGAAAAAGCTGAATTATCATTATTTGCAGATAATATGATCCTCTATACAGAAAACCCCAAAAACTCCACCAAAGGACTCCTATAATTAACAACAAAATTCAGTAGTGTAGCAGGATACAAAGTTAGCACTAAAAAAATCAATAGCATCACTGTACATTAATAAACTCCAAGAGAAAAATTAGAGAAACAATTCCTTTCACAATAGGATCCAGAAAAATAAAATACTTAGAGATTAGCCTATTTAAGGAAGTGAAAGATCTCAACAATGAAAACTACAGTACTCTGAAAAAGAAGGAAAAGGATATCAGAAAATCCAAAGAGACCCTGTTCCTCGATAGGCAGAACCACTATAGTCAAAATGGCCATATTTCCAAAACTGTTATACAGGTTTAACACAAATACCAATCAAAATATTAATAGTATTCTTTTTTTGTACCAGGGATCAAATTCATGACCTTGCACTTGCCAGGCAGGCACTTGTGCCACTGAGATAAATCCCTTGCCTCAATAGTATTCTTCACAGAAGTAGAGAAAGCAATCCTGACATTCACACAGAACCAGAAGAGACCTAGAATAACAAAAACAATTCTGAGCCAGAAGGGCAAGGCAGCGGATATCACAATACATTTCAAAGTGATTGTGAAGTGATATCACAATATCACTTCAAGTTATATTACAAAGCTACAGTGATAAAAACAGTATAGACCAGGCATGGTGATGCATGCCTGTAATCCCAGCACTCAGGAGATTGAGGTAGGAGGATTGCTATGAGTCCCAGGCCATCCTATAACTACAACAGCAAGTTTAAGACCAGCCTACACAATATAGCAAGACACTCAAAAAAACAAAAACAGGGGCTGGGGATTTAGCTCAGTGGCATAAGCGCCTGCCTTGCAAGCAGGCAGTTGTGAGTTCAATCCCCGGTACCGATAAAAAGGAAAAAGACAAAAAGAAAAAACCAGACCAAAAAACAAACAAACAAACAAACAACAACAAAAACTCCACAGCTCGGTATTAGGGAAAAAACTCCAGAAACAAAAAAATGAACAAAGAGACTTGTGGACCAATGGAACAGAATAGAGGGTGCAGAAACAACCCCTGATCAAGGGGTCAAATACTTTCAGTAGAGGAAGCCAGCCTCTTTAACAAATAGTGCTGGGAAAACTGACTATCCAACTAATCCTAGACCTATATCTCTCACCATGCACTAAACAAAAATAAAAATGGATCAAAGGGGCTGGGGATTTAGCTCAGCGGCATAAGCACCTGCCTTGTAAGCAGGCAGTCATGAGTTTGATTCCTGGTACCGATTAAAAAAAATCAATAAATAATACTGAAAGGGCTTCAGGGAAAAAGTAACCTTTCTTCATTGTTGGTGGGCTTGTAAAACGGTAAAAGTATAGAAATCAGTCGTAGGAAAGCCTCAAAAAATTAAAAATAGTAGCCATGCTATTATTATGGGCACATGCCCATGATCCCAGCACTCAGGAGGCTGATGCAGGAGAATGTCTGAGAGTTCAAGGACAGCCTAGGGTAGTGAGTTCAAAGCCAGTCTAAACTATAAAACAAGACCCTGTCTAAAAAATCCAAATAAATAAGTAAATATTCCATCAGTTATTTCTCTTCTAAGTATCTTCCTGAAAAAGTTAAAAATATCATATTACAGCAACACATGCATACCCATGTTTATAGCAGCACAGTATATAACAGTTAAATCTTCAAAGCAGTTTACATGTCCATCAACAGATGAACAGATAAAGAAAGTGTGGTATTTATATATAATGGAGTACCACTCTTCTGCAAAGAAAAACTTGAGTCATTTGTAGAAAAATGGATGTACCTGGAGACCATAATGTCAAGTGAAGTAAATCAGACACATATGCTTAAATATGGCATGATTTCTCTTACATGAGAAACTTAATATATACACACAGTGCAAAATAATAGAAAATAGGAAAAAATAAAGAAAAAGGTAAAAAGTTATTGTAATCTGGCATAGACAATGTATTTTTCTTTAATAATAAATCAACCATAGTTTTCATACTTTTTAAACTTTTAAAACTTTTTGGTTCCGGGCTGGGGATTTAGCTCAGCGGCATAAGCACTTACCTTGCAAGCAGGCAGTCGTGAGTTCGATCCCTGGTACCGATAAAAAGGAAAAAGACCAAAAAAAAAAAAAAACCTTTTTGGTTCTTTTATAATACCACAGCTTAAAGCAAACAAACAGTGCAACTACACAAAAATTTTTTCTTTATATCCTTATGCTAGGCTGGATGTGGTGGCACATGCCTATAGTCTCAGCATTTAGGAGGCAGAAGCAGGAAGATCTCTACAAATTCAAGGCTAGCCTGGATTACATAGTGAATTCAAGGTCAGCTTGAACTATATAATAAGACCCTGTCTCAAAAAACATTAAATAAATAAAATAAGTATATCATATACCCTTATTCTATAATTTTTTCAATTTTTAATTTTTCTACTTTTTTTTGTACCTACAGTTGAATGTGTGACCTCATGCTTGCTGGGCAGGTTCTGTTCTCCTAAGCTATACCCACAACCCTCTAGAATTTTTTTTTTTTTTTTTTTTTTTTTTTTTTTTTTTTTTTTTTTTTTTGGTACCAGGGATCAAACTCACGACCTTGCACTTGCCAGGCAAGTGTTTATATTGCTGAGCTAAATCCCCGGCCCTAGAATTTTTTAATTAAAAACTAAGACACACATATATACTCACAAACCTAAGACACAAACACACACATACATATTAGCCTAGCTTTTACAGGGTCAAGATAATTAAAATGTCTTCCATTTCCACATCTTGTCCCATTGAGAAGCTCCAGGGGGGAGCTGTCACCTCCTATAAAAACAGTACCTTCTTCTGGACTTTCCCCAAGGGACGTACCTGAGGCTCTTCTTGTCATCCTTCTCACAAGCACATCCACAGTGGTTTGCTTGATGTGGGGTTTTTTTGTCATAATATATATATTTTTTTAATTTATTTATTTTTTAAATTTTATTTAAGGAGAAAAAGAAAAAAAAGCAGAAAAAGGGTACAAGGTATACAGAATTTCAGAAAAAAACAGTAGGAAATCACTAGTTAATGGATTACATATTGTCATCTTAGAAATATTTGTTCATGTTACAGAATTAAAGTATATAAAGTGGACATTCAAACGGTGAGACTGCAAACAGTTCTGTTCAATGATCCAACAAAACTCAGTAATATCATTGTCTATCTTATACACTTAAATATACATGCAGTTATATCGTTTAGAGCACTTTCTTTTCCTCTCTTTTGTACAATGACTATTACACATTTTGGGTTCCATTACTCCCACAGTTCTTATTACTTTCCTTGAAAGAGAGTAAAACCAAATGTTACATAACAGAACAGAGTCAGTCAAATCAAAAGGGTGGACATAATAGATAATGTAAAAACATAATACAAGGTGATCAACAATGGTTACCATAATGCCTCTTGCTATCTTAAAAGAATTGCCTATATCATCAGTTATAATAAAATTGAACAAAATAGTAAAGAACGAAACAACAAAACCAAAACATTGGAGACATTGCAGGTCTTCAAAAGTAGGTAATAGTCAACCAGAATGGGCATCATAATGAATCCCACTATCTTCACAGCTGTTGCCTAAACTTTCGAACCTGGTACTATCAAGCAAAACAGAATAGAGGAACATCAGTCAAAACAAGATGGTGAGAGCAATACAGGGCTTCAAATCAAGTTAATAGAAAATCAAAGTGGGTTACTATAATATATCCTGCTATTTTTTATTTATTTTTCCCTTAATTAAAAGGATAAAAATAAAAAAGTAAATAATAAAATGGAGATTGAGATAAAAGAGGGCATAACAACAAAACAGCGCAGATCAAAACATAACCATTTAAGCAAAATAGTGTTTCACCACAAGAAAAACCTGACATAAAAGTAATTACCATATTGTCTCCTTCCTTGAAATCTTTGAGTATAACTTCGTATACTGTAGCATCAAATATATCAAAACAATGTAAAACCATTCAAGAGAATGACAGTATTACAGGGTATTTAGAATCAACTAACAGAAAATGAACAATGGTTTCTGTATAATCTTCTTGTCTATAAAAGTTATTGTGTACATTATCACATATAATAAAATCCAATAAGATACAACATGTTAAGACCTATGGAGACAGAAGAACAAAAGCTTGATGGGACTTCAAAACAAGATGATATTAAATCGGCATTACCTATTATGACGTCATTTTCTCCAAAATAGCTGTTCCTACCATCCAATCTTTTCTGCCTCATTTCTGTTGAGATATTTTTCTGTCATTAGTTGTCAGTTTGTCTTCTTCATTTTGTTTTCTGTTCCATTCATTGTGGCTTCTCTGCCACTATTTCTGGAATCTTGGTATTTTTTTTAGAATATCCTGCAGTATTCTCTGTAAAGTTGAATTGGTGGTTGCATATTCCCTTAGTTCCTCTTTATCCTGGAAGCACCTTGTTTTTCCATCAATTTCTAGGGATAGTTGTGCAGGATATATCAATCTTGGCTGGAGGTTATCATATTTCAAAGCTTGAATTATTTCCCCCTGCGCTCTTCGTGATTTGATGGCTTGTGCCGAGAAGTCTGCTGTAATTCTGATGGGTGTTCCCTTGGAAGTGATTTGTTTCTTGTCTCTGATGGCTTTTAATATTTGGTTCTTATATTGGATTTCTGGCATTTTGATTATTACATGCCTGGGTGTAGCTCTGTTTGGGTTGTAGGTGGCTGGGGTCCTGTATGCTTCATACATCTGAGTATCTTTACCTTTTGCTAAATTAGGGAAATTCTCCTGGATTATTTCTGCGAGTTGCTTTTGTAGTTCATTTGTTTGTGTCCCTACCTCTTCTTTCATGTTCTTAATTCTTAAGTTATAGATCCTCTTATCATCTTCTAGCCTTTGTATTATTGTTGTTTGTTTTTGTTATTTTTAAGAAGTTTTTCATTTCATGCTCCCATATTACAAATCTGCTCTCCAGTTCAGATAATCCATCCTTAGTGTCTTTCAAGCTGTTATGCCAGTTTTCAATAGAGTTTTTAGTTTCCTGATAATCTCTTTGAACCTGCTTCACGTATTCTATGTTTTCTCTATTTTCTTGATCAAAGAATTCTGCCCATTTTTTCTGTTCTTCCATTCTACCATCTGTTTTTTCTTGGGTGGTGCTTAGCATTTCTCTAACTATTCTGCTTATGTCTTGCTTCAGGTCATTAATAATTTCATTCCTGAATTTGTCTATGAGGCTCTGGAGATAGTGCTTTATGTCTATTGGTGCTGTGTCTGCTATTGCATGTTTCTCAGGATTGGGGGCCGAAGAGCCTTTCTTGTTGCTCCCTCTTCCCATATTCTTTGTTCCTTATATACAAGCATATATAGGAGGCCCAGCTTCCTTCCCTGTCAGCCACAGTCTGTTTGAATTGTGCTGGCTAGGTTTTCCGGCCCACCGGAGCATACCAGGGAGATACAGACCAGGCAGCCTATGTGGGGCCTGCCCCTCCAAATCAACCTACCAAACGCTTCACTGCTAGGGTGCACCTCCAGGCGCTGGGACCTGGGTTGTGCTAGCCTACTGGGTCTCAGCCAGCGGCATCACGCAGCTAGGCACTGCCCACCAATCCCGCTTGAGAGGGGGATATGTGACTGAAGTCACTGCAGCACCCTGTTTCGGCAAGTCTGCCTGGTCCCAGAATGTCCTCTGTTGGAGCCTCCTAGACCGTGGAAGTGTCCCCATTTCCCTCACTCACTGCAGGTCGATGCACAGCTCCCCACCTGTCCTGCTCTCAACTCTGTTCACTGATTCCCGTTCTCAGAGTTTTCACGCGTCTCTCTTCCTGCTGAGCCAATTCAGATGCAGCAGCAGCAGGAAACCCAAATCGCTGCTTCCAATGGCATGGGCTCCAGCTTCCATGCTGAGGCTTTATCTGTTCCTGTTTCAGCCCCAGGATTGCATTCCCAGTTGGTTTCTCTCAGCCCAGTTCATTATGGGTCAGCAGGGTATATCTCCTCTTGCTTAGGATTCCTCACTCTGCACCATTCCTGGATTCTAAGCTGGGTCTTTCAGAGAGCCTCCGTAGCTGCTGCTATCTGTCTGCCATGTTCTCCCGGAAATTGTCATACTACATTTAATATCAGCAGATAATGCATTGTGAATATTCTTTTCCATTAATGAAAACCTTTCAGTATAAGTGTCCATGTTTTTAAGCTTTTTTTTAAAAAAATCCATTTTATTCAAACATAAAATCAAAGAAAAAAAACTACAACAGACTTTTATTTATTTTTTTTTATTTTTTAATTTTTTTTTTAATACAACAGACTTTTAAAGTACATCAATCTGGGGTTAACAATGGTACATACATTGCACATTGTCATCCCCAAATCATTCACACAGAGTACAAGACATCTGCCTTCAATTGTCCAAATAATACCAGTACAAATCTTTCTCTTCAGTGAACTCAGAGAAATCTGTAGTATAACTATTTTAACTATTTTTATGTACATGTTTTTTCTTTCATTTTGTCACTTTAATGAAACAATACAATGTTTGCACATGTGTGTTTTATTTCACTAATGAGTATGTTCTCAAGATGCATCCATTTACCTATAAAAGCAACCAGTTTATCATTCTTTAGGGATGGATAGTACTCTATTGTATAAAAATACTACATCTTTTTTATCCATTCCTCAGTCAATGGGCATTTAGGTTGTTTCCAAGATCTGGCTATTATAAACTGTGCTGCTATAAACATAGGTGCACACATATCACTCTGGTATGATGTTTTTAATTCTTTTGGGAAGATACCCAGAAGGGGAAACACTAGGTCGAATGAGACCTCAAATCCTACTTTTTTGAGGAATTCCCACACTGATTTCCACAATGGTTGCACCAGTCTGCATTCCCACCAGTAGTGGAGGAGGGTTCCTTTTTCCCCACAGCCCCTCTAGCATTTGTTATTTGTCGATTTCTTAATACTAGCCATTCTTTTCTGGAGTGTGGTGAAATCTCAGTGTTGTTTTAATTTGCATCTCTCAAATGACCAGTGCTGTTGAATATTTTTTCACGTATGTATTTGCTGCTTGTACTTTTTGATACGGGAAGTGGGTGTTCATCCCAGATGCCCATTTTTGTATTGTGTCTTTCAATCTGGGGGGATTGATTTTTTTTAGTTCTTCATACATTCTTGATATCAATTCTTTATCTGAGGAACAGCTGGCAAACATTTTCTCCCACATTGTGGGTTGTTTCTCTACTCTGTTGGTGGTTTCTCTTGCTGTGCTTTTCAGTAGGATGAGATCCCATGTGTTGATTCTTTGTGATAAGTCTTGTGCAATCTGAGTTTTATTTACAAAATCTTTGCTTACACCAGTGTCTTCAAGTGTTTTACCTACTCTATCTTCCAGCAGATTTAAGTTTTCTGTTTTAATATTAAGATCTTTAATCCATTCTGATTTTAGCTTAGTACATGGTAAAAGATATGGGTCCAGTTTTAATCTTTGGCATGTGGAAAGCCAGTTTCTCCAATACCATTAATTAAAGAGACTATCTTTCTTCTAGTGAATGTGGTTGGCACCTTTGTCAAACATAAGGTAGCTTAGTGTGTCTGCAGTTATTTTTGTATCTTTTAATCTATTCCATTGATCTTTTCGGTTTTGGTGCCGGGATCAAACTTACAACCTAGCATTTGCCAAGCAGGCATTTACACCATTGAGCTAAACCACCAGCCTTCATGTCTTTTTTTTTTCCCAGTATCACCCTGTTTTTTTTTATCATAGTAGGTTTATAGAATAATTTCAAGTCAGGGATTGTAATGCCCACTGTCTTGTCCTTGTTGCCCAGCATCACATTTGCTATTCCATCACATTTGCTATCACAAATGCTATTCCATTTGTTCTTCTGATTCCAGATGAATTTTAGGATTGTTTTCTCTAATTCTGTGAGATATGCTATTGAAATTTTGATTGGAATTGCATTGAAACTGTGTAACAGTTTTGGAAGTATGGCCATTTTCACTATATTGGTTTTTCCCATCCAAGAGCACAGGATATCTCTCTATTTTCTAATATCCTCTGTAATCTCCTTTTTCAGAGTACTATAGTTTTCAATGTAAAGGTCTTTTACATCTTTCATTAGATTGATTCTTAGGTATTTCATTTTATGGGATGCTATTGTAGAAGGTATTGTTTCACTGTTTTCTCTCTCAGTGAGTTTGTTATTCATGTACAAGAAGGCTACTGGTTTTTGAGTGTTGTCTTTGTAACCAGCTACATTACTAAATTTGCTTTTTTAAAAAAATTTTTGCTTATTAAGTCTAGAAGTATTTTGGTGGGAGTTTTTGGGATCTTCTAAATAAAGTATTATGTCATCTGTAAATAATGATAGTTTAACTTTTTCTTTCCTATCTTTATTACTTTTACTTCTTTCTCTGTTGAGTTGTTCTGGCTAAAGTTTCCAGGACTATGTTGAGTAAGACTGGAGATTGGGGACATCCTTGTCTTGTTTCTGATTTCAGAGTGAAAGCTTTCAGTTTTTGTCCATTTAGTAGGATGTTAGCCAAACATAGGTGGTTTATCATAGATGGCTTTTATCAGATTGAGATAAAGACTATCTATTTCAATTTTCTGCTAGGGTTTTATCATGAATAGGTTCTGGACTTTGTCAAAAGCTTTTTCTGCATCTGTTGAGATGATCATATGATTATTCTTCTTGGCTCTGTTAATATGATGTATTACATTTATGGACTTATGTATGTTGAACCATTGCTGCATCCCTGGGATGAATCCACTTGATCAGGTTTGACAATTTGCTGCAGTCTGTTTGCCAGTGTCTTACTGAGGATTTCTGCGCCAATGGTCATTAGAGATTCTATTCTCCATTCTATTTATTAGTTGGGTTCTTCTCTGGTTTTGGAAATCAGAGTAGTAATGCTTGCTTACAGGAATAAATTTGGGAGTATTGCTTCCCTTGCAATTTCATTAAAGAGTTTGACAAGTAGGGGTGTTAGGTCTTCACTAAATTTCTTGTAGCATTTAGTAGTGAATCCATCAGGGCTTGGGCTTTTCTTTGTTGACAGGTTTTTAAATACATCTTTAATTTCATTTATTGATATTTGGTTATTTAGGATTTTTATATCTTGTTGATTCAGCTTTAGTAATTCATATGTATCTAGGAATCTGTCCATATCTTCTGTATTTTCCATCTTATTAGAATACAAGTTTTCGGGGGCTGGGGATTTGGCTCAGCGGCATAAGTGCCTGCCTTGCAAGCAGGCAGTCGTGAGTTCGATCCCTGGTACCGATAAAAAGGAAAAAGACCAAAAAAAAAAGTACAAACAGAATACAAGTTTTCAAAGTAGGCATAGATGATCTGCTGGATTTCTTACACTTTTTTTTCTTTTTATTGGTACCGGGGATCGAACTCACGACCGCCTGCTTGCAAGGCAGGTGCTTATGTCGCTGAGCTAAATCCCTAGCCCCAATCTGCTGGATTTCTACAGGGTCTGTTGTGATTTCACCCTTTTCATTCCTAATTGCATGGATTTGAGTCTTTTCTTTTTTTTCTTTCTTTTTTTGGTAAGGTTGGCTAAGGGTTTGTCAAATTTAGTTAAACTTTCAAAGAACTAGCTCTTTGATTCATTGATTCTCTGTATTGTTTTTTAGTCTCCAGTGTGTTAATTTCTGCTTTGAGCTTTATAATTTCCTCCCTTGTATGAGCTTTTGGGTTAGCCTGCTCTTCTTTTTTCTAGAAGCTCGAGGTTCAACATTAAGTTATTTATATGCACTTGATCTGTTTTCCTGATATGGGCATTTACTGCTATTAATTTCCCTCTTAAGATTGCTTTCATTGAGTTCCACAAGTTCCAATATGTTGTACTGTCATTATCATTCAACTGTAAAAACTGTCTCATTCCTTCTTGAATTTCATCTGTGACTCATTGGTTTGTTCAGTAGCATGCTATTTAATTTCCATGAGTTTATGAAGTTCTTGTGTTTTTTTTTTTTTTTTTTTTTTGCATGGCTTTCCAATTTCACTGCACTGTGGTCTGACAGTATGCATGGGGTAATTTCAATTCCTTTACGTTTACTTAAGCATGTTCTATCAGTACATGGTCTATTTTGAACAATGTCCCATGTGCAGCTGAGAAGAACATGTATTATGATATTGTGGGGTGGAACACTCTATAGACATCTACTAGTCCATTTGCTCAAAAGTTTGATTTAGTTCTATTTCATTATTGACTTCTTGTCTAGTTGATCTGTCTTTTGTGAGAGTGAGGTATTGAGGTCTTCCAATACAATTGTATTAGGGCTTATATGATTTTTCATGGATGAACTGGTATTTGTTGCATATATATTTATGATTGTTATCTCCTCTTCATGGATTTTTCCCTTTACAAGGATGTAGTGACCTTCTTTATCTCTCTTAATGAGGCTTGGCTTTAAATTCACTTTGCTAACAGAATAGCTACTCCTTCTTTTTTCTGGATTCCTGTTGCAGGGAGTATTGCATCCTTTGACTTTCAGTCTATGAATTTCTTTTTTTAATTAAGTGTGTTTCTTATATGCAGCATATTGTTGGATCTTGCTTCTTGGTCCATTCTGCCAGTCTGTGTCTTTCAACTGGTGAATTAACATTGGGCTGGGGGTTCCTAGAAAGCACAAGGTCATGAGTTTGTTTCCTAGTACAAAAAAAAAAAAAAGAGCTCATAAACATTGATGGTTAAAAATGATATGTATTGACTTATCCTTGTCATGTTATTTTCCTGTTGATGGTGCTCCCTCTTTTTTTCCTTCCCTCTAATTGTTTGCCTTTCCTTGTGGATTCCTTCTGTTAGGATTCATGGAGCTGTAGTCCTTATTATCTCTTCTAGAATGTCCTTCAGAACATTTTTGGAGTTTGGTGTCATAAATTTCCTTAGATGATCTTTGTCATGGAAGTATCTTATCCCTTCATCAAGTTTGAAAGATAGTTTTGTGAGGTGCATCAATCTGAGTTGAAAGTTGTTTTCCTTTAGAATTTGGAGTACTTTACTCCAAGTTCTCCTTGATCTGAGAGTTTGTGCTGAGAAGTCAGCTGTGATTCTGATGGCTTTCCTTTGTAGGTAACTTGCTTCTTTTCCCTAACAGCTTTTAAGATTTTATTCTTGTGCTGAATTTCTGGAATCTTAACTATGATATGCCTGGCTATAGATCTTTTTTGATCATTGCTAACTGGAGTTCTATACGCCTCACTTATTTGTGTGTCAACTTCTTTTTCTCTACCAGGAAAGTTTTCTGTCACAATGTCTGTGAAGATGTTTTTAATGTCATTTGTGGTATCTCCTGCTTGTTCATTGACTCCAGTGAATCTTAAGTTATTATTCTTTGTATTATCTGGCAGCTTCTGGATTGATATCTCTTGTTCCCTTGCTACTTTTTTTTTTTTTTTTTTGGTCTTTTTCCTTTTTTTTATCAGTAACCGGGATCGACCTCATGACTGCCTGCTTGCAAGGCAGGCGCTTATGCCGCTGAGCTAAATCCCCAGCCCCTCCCTTGCTACTTTTAAGAAATCTTTTTCCTAGTCACTAACTGCAAGCTTGTCTTCAATATCTGAGATCTGTTCTCACATTGGCCTAATCTGCTTCAAATACTTTCAATGGAGCTTTAACTCTCCTGTATATCTGCTTGAATCTGCTTTATGGATTCCATTTGTTTCCTATGCTGTACTTCCATAATTTATTTTCTACTTTTTTGTCTGTGTCTGCTGTAATATGGCCAAGCATGGTGTGTATTTTGGTCATCTCTGTAGTTATCTGAGAGACTGTTTCTGATTTCATTTTTTTCATTTTCATTCAATTGCTTTGTTGTTATCACTTCAGAAGGATCTAGAGGGGGGCTTTCAGATTGTCCTACCTCATTGACCCCTGGGTTTGCCCTTGGGGAACTGGATGTCTGGGGTTGCACCTTTTTTTTTTTTTTTGGCTTTTTCTTTTTTTAATCGGTACCAGGGATCAAACTCACGACCACCTGCTTGCAAGGCAGGTGCTTATGCTGCTGAGCTAAATCCCCAGTCCCTGTACCTTCTTTAAGTGCCTTCTCATTTCTTTCTTTCTTTCTTTTTTTTTTTTTTTTTTGTTTTTTTTGTTTTTGGTACCAGAGATGGAATTCACAACCTTGCGCTTGCCAGGCAAGCACTTGTGCCGCTGAGCTAAATCCCTGGACGCGCCTTCTCATTTCTTTTCTTGTTTAGTTTAATTCCTGGGGTGGTGCTTGTTAAGTTGCCTATGGTGGGTTACTTTATTGGTAGTATTTAGGACACTTAGGTGATGATTACTTCTCTGAGATATATTCCAGGTATAGCTGTTGGAAGATCTTATCTCTTCAGTTTGTTGGAGATGAGAAGTGTTTGCTCATTTGGCATAGTCCCTGGTTCTTGGCACTGTGTCACAGTATTTTCTGTGACCCTTAGTTAATCTCAGCCATGGAATATCAGGGCCAACAACTGTTTAGAACAATTATGTCAATTTTGGCTGTAGTGATACCAACAGCGTCAAATGCAGGCTAAAAACAATAAATTGAGCTAATCCTTAATTTGCTACTTTTAACCATATGAACTAGATTTGTGATTATACAACAAAATGTAAAACCAACCAGATAATTATATGCAATATGTAAGTCTGTAATGTGCCAATTTTGCCTTTGGGGTTGAAAATTTAAAATGGATTAAGGAGATAAAGAGAAGTGGGAAAAGAGAAAGATTACAAGTAAGGTTAGAGAGCAAAGTTGGGTCCTACCAACTTGGGGAAATGGGTGCAGAAGACTGAAGGAAAGAAAAGAAAGGTAGAAGAAATAAAAGGTAGAACAAAATAGAACCACACCCACAAAACGGTTAGGAACCACTCTCACATTCATTTAAAAAAAGAGAGAAAGAGAAAAAAAAAAAACTGAACAACAACAAAATAAAATAAAATAAAATAATCCATTTCCAGGATTTTCTCTGGGTTCACTAGTAGCCTGTGGAGACAGAGTCCCAAATCATGCCACTGTATTTCAACAAGCCAGCAGTTGCTTTATGGTGGAGCAGTAGATGGCCTTAGCAGGCCTGTTCCAAGACCAGACTCACTGGGCTCACTGCAGTTCAAGCAATTTCCACAGGTTTGTGCCCAACTAGGAGATGCCTGAAGAAGCTGGCAACAGTTTTGGTTCCAGGGCTATCCAGCCCGACTCCAAAATGGCTCCTGGCCAATCACTCTCTCCCGCAGGAGGGCTGACTCTTCTGCCCTCACCCCCAACCAGTGCAATCCTCCAGGTCCTCAGCTCCCCTCCACTGCTGTATCTCTCTGCAGAGGCCTTTGAGGTCACCAACCGCCACCATTACCATGACCGTGTGTCCTCAGGTTCCAAGAGCTCCTCTTGCGCAGTGAGTCTGGCTCCAGACAAGGTGCTGCCAGCTACTGTGGCCTTCCTGTTCGTTGAAGTTTAACTCTCTCTGTAGGCTTCAATTCACTTTTCAGATTGTTCCTTGGTCCAGGGGACCCACTTCCTTCCTTTTTGTCTTCCTCACAGTGCTCTATTCCGGCGTCTGGACGGTGACTCACAGAAAGGCTGTTTACTCTGATGCTTACCATTCCGCCATCTTCCCAGAAGTCCGGTTTTAAAACTTTTTAAGGGGTTTGTTGAGGTCTGCAAAAATTTCTACCAACTCCTTCACTGAATTTTTGGATTGGGTTCTTTTCAACTTCTTAAGTTTCCTTTCTTTTGCCTCTTCAACTATGAGGACATGACCTCATTGTTATGCTCTATGTTTATCGCCCTAGTAACCATGTACCTGGAGCACCACCACACTGTTATAAATTTGTTATAAATTAACTGACTGGTCGTCATGTATGCATCGTTCCCCGCCCCCGCCCCCTCCACTTAGTAACCTGTTTGCTGTCAACTTTTGTTCCCCTTGTAAGAGACAAATGATGGTGTGTCAACCATTGTTCCCTTTATGAGAGACAAATGTTCCTGGAATTGGCAGACCAAGGGCTATGCTAATGTTTTCTTTTTCTTTCTTTCTTTTTTTTTTTGGTGCCGGGGATTGAACTCATGACCTTGCACTTGCCAGGCAGGTGCTTATGCTGCTGAACTAAATCCCCGGCCAGACCAAGGGCTATGAATTGGCTAACCACCCACTGTGAAATGCCTCTGACCTCAAGCAAAAGAGAACAAAGGCTCACCTTGTTTCTGTTTCTCATCACTATGTACTTAATGATCAATGAGCTAATCATAAATAAACTATAAAAATCAGTCAAAATTCTAACTCAGTTTGCAAATTCCATCTGCACTGTGTCGCTGGGCCAGCTAAACAAAAAGCGCTTCTATTAAAAAAGAAGTCGTCTTGCCCTATTTATCATGGGGGGGGGGCTTGCCCCGTTTTTCATCATGGGGCCTTGTTTTTTGGGGGGGAGGGGTTACAACATTCATCCACACCTCAAAGCTGTTTGCCATCTCAATCACAGTCTTGATTTTTGCAAACTTCTCATCCTTGGCAAATCTCTGAAGTCTTGGATGAACCCTTGGAGTGCCTTTTTCCAGATATACTTGGTAACATTACCCCAAACCCAGGCAAGATTATTTACAATCATGCATGTTATATTCCTTCCAGAATGTGGTTAGCATCTTTCCAGTATCTCTCTCAGTTGTAACAACCTGGGCAAAGGTCCTCTTTGGGCATAAAAACTGCTCTAACTCCTTGATTCATTGGGTGGACCAGAGACATAGGAAGAATATAATTTTAATATTGGGATAAAGATCACCCATAAAAGGAGGATATACAGAAATAGTATCAACAAGAAGCAGACCTTGGGCGGGGACATAGCTCAATGGTACAGTGCTTTCTTAGCCATACTAAAAAAATTAAAAAGATGTAAAGTATATTATTTCACTGGCCTTGTTTTCTTTTATTCTTTCGTTTTGCTTTGAGGCAGTCTCGATATGTAGTCCAGGCTGGCCTTGAACTCATGGTGATTCTCCTGCCTCAGACTTCGGAGCGCTGTGATTAAAGGCATGTGGCACCAGGCCCAGCTCTTTCTTGGTTTTTATGTTAGCTGTTTCTGCTCTTTCCTCTCAGCAGCAGTTAGCTACTGTATACTCTGCATGGTATGCAATGATCCCAGTTTAGCTTGTCCTTTGGGGACCTCCTGTCCTCTGGTTTAGATCTACAGTAGAGTCTGTACAGCCTAATGCTGTTTCTACCATACCTAGTTTGAAGGGAAAGTGAGATGGGGATGGGATTTTTAATAATTAAAAGATAAAGCCCGGCTGGTGGTGGACACCTGTAATCCTAGCACTGAGGAGGCTGACGGTTGCCATGAGTTCAAGGCCAGCCTGGACTGCATAGCAAGACCCTATCTCAGAAAAACAAAATATAAATGAATAAATAAAGAAAAAATAAAACTTTTTTGTTATGGGACTTGTAGGAGTTGCAAAATAATTTTATTTATTTATTTTTTTGACACAAGGTCTTACTATATAATGCAGCTGATCTTGAACTCTCTTATGTAGTCCAGGCTATAGCCTCAAATTCTCAGTGATCTTTCTGCCTCAGCCTCCCAAGTACTGAGATTACAGGTGTGTGCCACCATACTTAGCTTGTAAGATTTTTTAAATTATGTATTATTATGTTACAGAAAGGTATTGCAGTACTTTACTTTTTAAATTTAGTTTAAATGTAATAGTTTTATTTAATGTTCTAATCAAAGAATTCTATAAAACGTAAGGACAAAATACACAGTACATAGGCTATAGCAACCCTTAAAAGCCTACATTGTTTGTATGTCTGTCTGTTCTGATTCTAGAAAGGATTTACAGACAATCCTCTATAGCAGAGTTCTCAAACTTTGAGAAAAGGTGTAAAATATAATAAGAAATACAAAAGGGGGGCTGGGGATTTAGCTCAGTGGCATAAGCACCTGCCTTGCAAGCAGGCAGTCGTGAGTTCGATCCCTGGTACCGATAAAAAAGGAAAAAGACAAAAAAAAAAAAAAGAAAGAAAGAAATACAAAAGCAGGGTATGACAAATGTAAACTGGAATAGAACATCAAGACTAAGGACCTACCTGAATGACTGAACTAAAATTTTGGCTTTGAGCTCCCTTGTGGCAAAGTGAAAAAGGGTTTAGTCAGTTAATTCTTTTTTTTTTTTTTTGTCTTTTTCCTTTTTATCAGTACCAGGGATCGAACTCATGACTGCCTGCTTGCAAGGCAGGTGCTTATGCTGCTGAGCTAAATCCCCAGCCCAGCTTTAGTATCTCTAAAAGGAATAGTTGATGCAGGTGAGTTGTTACCTGTGAACAATATTTTCTTTTCTCTTTTTTTTTTTTTGAGACATGGTCTACGTAGCCCAGACTGGCCTCAAACTCATGGCAACCCTATTGCCTCAGCCTCCTGAGTGCTGGGTTTACAAGCAAGTAGCACAGATTTCTATGTCTTAGTCACTTTCCCATCACTGAGACACAATGTCTGACAACCACAACATAAAGAGAAGACTTTTATTTTGGCTCATAGTTTCAGCCCATGGTCAGCTAGTTCCAAAGCAGAGGGACATGGCAGAGGAAAAGGTGTTCAACTCCAGGCAGCTATGAGAAAGAAGGAGCCATAACCTTTCAGGTCACATCCCCAGTGACCCACCTCTTCTACCCAGGCTCCAGCTCCTGAGAGCACTTTCAGCTACAATGAATACAATGCCTCAGGATCCAACCATCTTTCAAAACCCCACCTGTGAACACATGAGATGGGGCGGGGGCAGAATTCTAGATCTAAACCATA
Organism: Cavia porcellus; assembly: GCF_034190915.1. Taxonomy (NCBI): domain Eukaryota; kingdom Metazoa; phylum Chordata; class Mammalia; order Rodentia; family Caviidae; genus Cavia; species Cavia porcellus. Next base: position 20,331,113 of record NW_026947508.1, on the reverse strand, counting down.
ACAGTCTATATCAGGAAAACCTTGTAAACATTAGTGTGTAAAGTATTTTCTTACAAATCAGACTTTGTATCTGCCCTCTTGTATAGTGCTGAGACTAGGTCCTAGTGATGATCCGGTTGCAGCAAAGGATGGTCTGGGTGAAAGGAGAAGGGTGAGTTTTTGCATGGTGTATCTTCTGTTGCATGGGAGTATTATGTGTTTTTCAAGCAAAAACAAGCTGATCTCCTCATAAAAAGAGGATGAAATGCTCCCTCTAGCATGGGAAGCTAAGATGAAGTCAAAGATTTTCATCTTTGTTTGAGACAAATCAGGTGTCTCTACTTCAAGTTTCAGGGTCCTATTCCTTCACAATCATAGGAAAGACTGGACTCAACTGATGTAATTCTGCAGTAGGCCCAATTTTTCTGTTTTATTCATAGCAAGAAATTAGAGGGGGTTTGTTTTTGTTTTTATTTTATGGATAGCACAGAAGCTCTGAGTCCTCTGACCATGACTTAAGCTGAGAATCTAAAGATCTGAGCTTGTCATTTTCTTTCTGCAAGGTCTTTGATGTAACCAGAAGAATCTACCCTATATCATAGCCCTACTGTTACTGTTATTGCTTTAACAGGCAAGTGCAACAACCACCTGGGCCCCCAAGGCACTTGCTTTAGTTAGCAGTTCATTGTAAGCAACCACAGGCGGTGATCTGATTATGATGCTGCAACATTCCCTGAATTGATAGTATTATACTTCTCATTGGCAAGGAGCTCAACACATTCAATCCAGTGACACAACAAAGCCAATTTCCTAATCTTGTCTTTTGGAGTCTCTTTCTCACTACTCCTAATACCAAATTCTGTATTGGTCAGGGTCTAATCAATATGACAGAAACCATACAAATTATTGAGAGATAATTTAATATAAAGAATAGTTAAACTGAGTGTGGTGATGCACACTTGTAATCCTAGCACTCAAGAAGCCTGAGGCAAAAGGACTGCATATTTGAGACCAGCTTGGGTAATTTAGCAATCTCTGGAAACTCTATCTCAAAAAACAGTGCTGGGGATTAGCTCAATGTGAAGGCTTGAGTTCAACCTCAGTGGGGGTCCCACCACCACCATGATGGTTAATTAGGTGGATGTTATGACCCATATCTATAATCCCAGCTACTCAGGAGGCTGAGGCAGGAGGACTGAAAGTTGAGGCCAGCCTGGGCAACTTATTGAGACCCTATTCCAAAATAGAAAATAAGAAGGGCTCGGGTACATAGCTTAGTGGTACAGCCTCTGAGTTCAATTTCCAATACCAAAGGCGGGGGGGGGGGGGAGGATTGGTTAACTAAGCGTAAAGTTGTTAACAATAACACATAATTAGAAGGGTAAAAATTCCTGAATATTCTGGAGGTAGTAGACTGCAAAAAGCATTTGTAATTCCTTGGCCTAGGAGAATGACAGAAAGGTTTTAAAATTAGTAAAACTACAAAACCTAGGGAGACTCAGCAGAGCTGACACTCAAACCTGAGTCTGGGGCTAGGGTTTAGTATCTCAGAGCTTGGAGGTAGAACCAGACATCTGAGGACCAGATGGTACCCAGCTGGTGTCTCTGAGTGGAGAGTGATGCAGCTGGTTCTGCAACTGGAAAATAAACTTTAAAAGTGTTTTTTTCTGCTGCTAAAAGCAGGACCTGCCAGTGTGCAGGGGTGTTACTAAGGCAGTTCTCACAGGAACAGGAAACAAACTGGTCTCTTCCTCCTCTGGCTACACTACTTCCCTCTAGTGGCGCTGCTGACTCATAACGCCTAACACAAAGTCAGTTTGAGAGCAGAAATACGATGTGCACAGTTTCAGCTCCAGTATGGGTGGGTTTGGAGCTCAGAGAGAAAAACTTAACAATTAGCAAAGATATATTTATAAAGTAGTCCAAAGAAGAGTTGAGTTTAGGTGAAAATTAGCTAGTTTTGAAGCAGAGATGGCAGGGGAATAGGAAAAAGTCCAGAGATCATGGGTTTTTCAGGGTTGAAAAAGCTGACTGCTTCTAGGAGACAGCAGATAGTATAAGACTGAAAAGGTCTAGAAAAATATGAGTTGATCTGAGTATGGTGGCACAGGCCTGTAATCCCAGCACTCAGGAGGCTGAGGTAGGAGGATCACTGTGAGTTTGAAGCCAGCCTGGACTATATAGTGAAACCTTATCTAAAATAAAAACAAGAAAGCCTGAAAGAAAATAAGGGCCTATCCTGAACTACAGTGATAACCTGTGTCCAACAAGACAGACAGACAGACAGACAGACAGACAGAATCTACATAGTGAGACTCTGTCTCACAAAGCCAAAGAAAGATAGATTTCAGACTGAATTTGGGCCATGTGTATCCTGACCATGAACTCTACCACTAAGCTTCACCCCAGCCACTGTGAACACATTTTTTAGATGATGATAAACATTTAAATCAGTAGACAATAGAAAAATGACCAACTTTTCCATAAAAATAAGATAATTCTGCTAGCAGAGGGCCTTTTTTTTTTTTTTTTTTTGGTCTTTTTCCTTCTTATCAATACTGGGGATTGAACTCAAAAGTGCCTGCTGGCAAGGCAGGCACTTTTGCCACTGAGCTAAATCCCCAGCCCCTAGCAGAGGGCCTTTAACTGCAACATTATCTCTTCCATAGGTCTCTATAGATTTTGACTTGTCAGCCTAATCATGCAAGCCAATTCCTTAAAATTATTCTCTTCATATATTTTCTTTCTCTCTCTCTCATTTTTTCCTTTCTTTCATATGGAACCTCAAGGGACTCCAAAACAGTAAACACAATTTTAAACAAAAAGAATGGTTAGAGATTTCTCACTTTCTGATTTCAAAACTTACTACTAAGCTAAATTAATCAAAATGGTGTGATAGGCAGGCATAGTGGTGCTGAAGAGCTAAAACATAAGCAAAGGGCTGGAGATGTCACTTAGTGTGAAGGCCCTAAATTCAATCCCCAGTCCCCAAAACAAACCAAACAAAAACTGCGATACTAGCACACAGACTATTTATTTAGTAGTTCTGAGGATTGAACCCAGTGCTTACACACTAGTATTTTAATAAATGATTATTTTTAGACAGAGTCTCACCAAGTTACTGAATTGCCCAAGATGGGGTTGAACTGGTGATCCTCCTCCTCAGTCTCCCAGAGTGCTAAGATTACAGGTGTGCAACACCACACTTGGCTATTTTTGTTGCTACTGGAGATTAAACTCAGGGACTTGAGCATGTTAGGCAACTGTTCTAACAATGAACACTATTTTGTTTTTATATATCATTTAAAAAATACTTTAAAAGGATAGCCATCTAGGCCAATAGAAAAGAGAGCTGGGAAAACAGGTATCTACCAGTAAAAGGATGAAACCGGACCCTTTATACCATACACAAAATGGATCAGAGACCTAATTTGTTTTTTGAGGTTAAGAATAGGAAAATTAGGGGCTGGGGATTTAGCTCAGTGGCATAAGTGCCTGCCTTGGAAGCAGGCAGTCGTGAGTTTCATCCCTGGTACCAATAAAAAGGAAAAGGACAAAAAAAAAAAAAAGGAAAATTTATTTGAAAATAGGAATGGGGAGTAGGAACTAGAAACCCCTCCTGAGAGACAGGAGGGGTCCTAAATGGGTTGCCCCAAAGATTTTAAAAAAAATTTTTTTTTCCTTTTTATCGGTACCGGGGATCAAACTCACGACTGCCTGCTTATAAGGCAGGCGCTTATGCTGCTGAGCTAAATCCCCAGCTCCCAAAGATTTAAATTTAAGAGCTAAAATTATAACAATTTTTGCATATGCCTGTGATACTACCCTTGGCAGACTGAAGCAGGAGGATCACCATGAGTTCAAATACAGCCTGGGCTATATAACTGAGTTCAAAGCCAGGCAAGGTGATACACATCTGTAATCCCAGAATTTGGGAGGCTGAGGCAGGAGGAGTTGAAGGCCAGCCTGAGCTACATAGTGAGTTCAGAGTGCATCTGAGCTATACCGTGAGACCCTGTCTCAAAAACAAACAAAAAATAATTTGATTTCAAAACAAGCCTGATCTACATAGTGAGACTCTGTCTCACAGAGCCAAACAAACAAATAATAAAATTATAAAAATTTTAGAAGAAAAACTTCATGACACTGGACTTGGCAATGATTCTTGACTATGACACCAAAATGTATATAACAAAAGAGAAGTAGGTTGACCTGTGGACTGTGGGGGAAGAAAACAAGAAGTCACCAAGAAGCAAGCCTGCCCTGTGAATCAGCGCCATGCATGGACCATTGTGGGAACAGCCAGATTCCCGTCCCTTCTGGCACGTGGGCTAGGAAACAACAGTTAACCACCCCATCCCCATCCCCCTGCTGTAAGTGACCCAGCTGATCTGGAGAAACACAGGTGGTGATGATGGCTATTGTAAAATGTAATTTGATGCTTGTAGTATTTAGTTTTTCACTGACATTGCAGGACTAAAGCTGGTAGTGTGATCATCTATTCAGAGGATAACACTATGCAATGGAGCATCTACGGGGATCTCCTGAAGGTGGCAGTCATTGTTAGTTCCCTATTATCTTGTTTTGAAGTCCTGTATCATTTTCATTGTTTTGTTGGGTTGGGTTTTATTCTGTTTTGATTTTTTTAATATCTGATGGCACAGGCATTTATTTCAAAGATAACAAGATATATTATGGTAGCCATTTTGAATTTACTATTATCTTGTTTTGAAATACTTTTTTGCATGGTTTTGTTTTTATTGCCTCTATTCTGTTCTGTTTTGCTTGGTTTTTACTATGTCTGAAAGTATCTGCAGCTATTTTGAAGATGAGACATTATAGTAACCATTGTTGATTTCCTATTGTTTTAAAGTCCTGTGTCACACTGGTTTGTTTTGAACTGCTTTATTCTGTTTTATTTTGCTTTGTTTTATTCTCTTTAAAATAAAAAAAAAAAAGGAAAAAGAAAAGTAGGTAAATTGCACTTTATCAAAACTAGAATCTGGCAGGGGGTTTATCTCAGCAGTATAAGCACCTACCTGGCAAGCGTGAGGTCGTGAGTTCGATCCCTGGTACCAACAAAACAAAAACAAACAAATAAACCCTAGAATCTGGGTAAGGTAGCAAATCCTTGTAATTCCAGCACCCAGGAGGCTAAGACAGGAGAATTGTCATGAGTTTAAGACCAGTTTGGGCTACACAGTGAATTTAAGGCCAGCCTGGACTACATAGTGAGACCCTGTCTCAAAAAAATAAATAAGGGCTAGGGGTTTAGCTCAGCAGCACATATGCACGAGGTTATGTGTTTAATCCCTAATACCAAAAAAGAAGAAGGAAGAGGAGCAAAAGGAGGAGAAAGAGGAAGAACAGGAGAAGGAGCAGGAGGAGGAAGAGAAAATAAACAAAAACTAGAAAATTTAGGTCGATGATGTAGCTAGGCAGAAGACTGCCTAGCATGTGCAAGGCCTGGGTTCAATCCCTAGTACCACACATGCACACACAAAAAAATACATAAAAAATAAAAATTGGGCTGGGGATTTAGCTCAGCAGCATACGCACCTACCTGACAAGCATGAGGTCGTGAGTTCAATCCCCAGTACCAATAAATAAATAAATAAATAAATAAATAAAAAGTAAAAATAAAAATTGAAGAAGGTAATTTCTTAGGTAATTTCTGTCTTAGGTAATTTCTTATCACTGGGATGCAATACCCAACATCCTAACAGCAAGTCAGCTATAAACTCAGCAGTCAACTAATCAACTGATGATTATTACACCCCTATGATCCAGTCACCCACCCAAAGATCCACCTATGAGTGTATGAAGCTTTAGAGGAACACCTAGATATAAATCATAACACTGGTTTTGGGAACTTAATGAGATCCTGTCTCAACATAAAAAATAAAAAGAGCTCAATGGTAGGGCACCCTGATCCCAGTGTCAGTGTGATCCCAGTTCCATTCTCAGTACCATAGGAAGAAACAAAAGAAAAGAACTGAAAACAAGGACACTATAACCAGAGTGAAAAGGCAACCCATAGAATGAGAAAAAATAGGTATGGGGATGTAGCTCAGTGGTAATGCACTTGCCTAGCATGCACTGGCCGTAGGTTCAATCTCCCATTCTTCAGAAAGCATGGGAGAAAATATTTGCAAATAGTATATCTGAGGAGGGATTAATATCCAAAATATATTTAAAAAAATGCCAGCAACCCAACAAAAAAGTAATTCCAAAAAATGAGCACCAAACAGGTTATTTCTCCAACAATATACAAATGATTGATAAAACCATGAAAAAGGAGCTGGAGATTTAGCTCAGTGGCATAAGCGCCTGCCTTGCAAGCAGGCAGTCATGAGTTCGATCCCTGGTACCAATAAAAAAATATAAAATAAAAAAATAAAACCATGAAAAGATGCTCAATAAAACTAATCATTTGGGAAATGCAAATCACAACCAAAACTAGCAGCTACTCAGAGGGTGGGACAGGAGGACTGCAAATTCAATGTCTGCGTGGGCAACTTAGGGAAACCTTGTCTCAAAATTTGAAAAAAAAAATTTATTTATAACTAGACATGGCAGCACAAGTCATTAACCCCAGTACTCTAGGAGGCTGAGGCAGGACTTTGTGGGTTAGTAACTTAGCAAGACATGATCTCAAAAATAAAAAGGGCTAGAGATGCAGCTCTATGTGACCCCCTAGGTTCAATTGCCCATACCACAAAACAAATATCACTCTCTCCAAAATGTGAAACCACTTCAGACCTGCTAGAATGACCAGGAAGAAACAAAACAAGAGCTAGCTGTGGTGGTGCATGCATGTAATACCAGTACCAGGGAGGTAGAGGTAGAAGGATTGCCATGAGTTGGAGACCAGTCTGAGCTACATAGTGAGTTCAAGGCCAACCTGAGTTACATAGCAAGACCCTTTTTCAAAAAAATTAAACCAAACCAAACCAAGAAAACCTAGAAAATAGCCAAGTGTTGGCAAGCATATAAATCAGCACCCATGTGTGCTGCTGGTAGAAATATAAAAAGATGTGGAAAATAATATGACAATTCCTCAAAATAATTAGAGTTATCATATGATTCACAAATTCTATTTCTGGATATCTATCTATATCAGGCATTCAGATACAGTAAGTCTCTGACTTACAAATGAGTTCCATTCTGGAAGAACGTTTATAAGTTTGAAAACTGAGTCTTAACCACCTTTGACCCAAATATACAATGTATATTGCTTTGCACTTCCTAGCAGTGCCCCCCATACCACTGCTTTTCCTCTTGCTTGTAGACATCCTGGGCTCTGACTGAGCACTGCACAGTAAGCGACACGGCAGCACAACTTGACAACACCAAGCAGACACGTGAAGTACTCCCGTAATGTTTGCTTCTATCAGTATTTTCAATGTAGCATCATGTGAGTCTGTGAAAAGTTGCAACTTGAGGAATGTTTATAAGACAGGGATTTACTGTTATTTGTATTTCTATGTTTATAATAGCATTACTCATAATAGTCATAAGATGGAGGCTACCAAAATGTTTACTTACAGATAAACAGATAAGCAAAATATGTTACAATGGAATTTCATTTACCCTTAAAAAGAAATTCTGGGTCACACTGGGGCAGAGAGAAGAAAACAAAAAAATATGGATGAAACTTGCAGATATTATGCTAAGTGAAATTATGCTAAGTGAAAAGGAACAAATATTCTACAGTACCACTTATATGAGATACCTAGAGTAGACAAATTTATAAAGTGGACTGATGCTTGTCAGAGGTCAGGAGGAGAATAAGTTATTGTTGAATGAGTATGGAGTTTCAGTCTGTGAAGATGAAAAGTTTGGGAGATGAACAGTGGTGAGGGCTGCCCAAAAATGTGAAAGTACTTCATGCCACAGAACTATAGAATGATTAAAATGGTAAATTTTATGTTATGTGTATTTTAACATACAAAATCTTAGACTGACTGAAACTTATATCATGGTAGGTCCATGCTTTCATGGCAAAAGCTTAACATTCTCCAAGGAAGCCACAATCTCCAAAGTCCCTCTCCAGTGAGGCAATGAAGGGAAATCAAAAAATGGCCAGGGATATAGCTCAGCAGCATAAGCGCCTGCCTGAAAAGTGCAAGGTCTTGAGTTTGATTCCCAGTACCAAAAACAAAAACAAAAAGCAACAACAAAAAAACAAAGAACAAGAACTTCCCAGAAGGCACATCCTGGAGCCTTGGAGAACAATAGAGTAAGAAGTCTTTCCCGTAACAAAAGCCAGGTCATTAAGAAATCTTTTCCCAGTTCCACAGAATAGGTTGACCATGCCTGATCAGTTGGAATTCAGAAGGGTTTCAGATCACACTGGTGTATGTTACCCCCATTCCTTTTCCAAATGTGAGTCTGGTTTTTTTGTCTACTGAGTGTATTTGTGAAGTGCAGATACTTTGTTTTCTTAATGCATAAATCACAAGAAACCATATCTGAAGGTGACTGAGAGACTTCAAGCTGAATATAATGACTAGATGAGATTTGATGTTATTTTCCCTGGGAATGAACAAATGTTTCTAAGAGGGGACACAGGTATGTGGCTCCTGAAGTCATGCTAAGATATATAAATATCTGTATTCTTGTCTTTCTGAACTCACAGCAAGACTTCACTCCCCAGTAGGGCTGTCAGATTTAATAAATAAAAATAAGGATTCCTGGGGCTGAGGATTTAGCTCAGCAAGCATAAGCACCTGCCTTGCAAGCAGGCAGTCGTGAGTTCGATCCCTGGTACCGATTAAAAAAAAAAAAAAAAAGTCAGGAAAAATAAGGATTCCCAGTACCATTCGAATTCCATATAAATGAAGACTTTCTTAGCATAAGTAATGTCAAAATATCTGGGACAGAATTATATGAAAAATTGTGAGAACCCTATTCTCTCCTACCTTGGAGTAGATGTGGCCACCTGACTTGAGTTCTAGCCAGTACAATGTAAATGGTGAGTAGGCTGACTTCTTAGTGCTCTTCAGGAGTCACGAAATGTAGACTAGGTCCCCAGTGACTGGAAAGAATGGGCCTTCCTTCCCAAACTTATAAAAGAGCTCTTCTGATTAAGCCACTGAGCTTTGGGAGGTGTTATAGCAGTCAACCTACCTTGAAATATATGCCCAAATTCATAGGGTTTTTTTTTTCCCTCCTAGTGCTGGGAGTCCATGGTCTTGGGCACACTAAGCATGTGCTATACACTAAGTACATTCCCAGATCCTTTTTTTTTTTTTTTAAGACAAGATTTCACTATGTAGTCAAGGCTGGCCTCAAATTTGTGGCAGTCCTCCCCCCTCAGCCTTCACAATGCTGAGATTACAAGCTTGCACAATTATGCCCTGCACACAACCCATTTCTCTCTCCTCTACAAGTTTTCTTTTGGTTCTCCAATCCTATGGTGTGGCTGCTTTAACAACCCTATGGGTGGATGGTTCCCTAACCCCTTTTCTTGTGTCCAGGCCCACTCTTCCTGGCATATAAATGTACTCATGGTAAACCCAGAATGTCTAAATTGCATCTATTCCTTTGTTATCACTGTTACACTTTTTTTTTTTTTTCCGGTGGTACTGTGGATTGAACCCAGGGAATACTGATCTATATCACCAACCCTTTTTATTATTTTGAGAGAGGGTTTCACTAAGTCATCCAGCCAGGTGTTTATGCCACTGAGCTAGCTATATCTCTGGCCCCTCACTAAGTCACCCAGACTGGCTGCATACTTGTGATTCTCCTGCCTCAGTTTCCCAAGTAGCTAAACACTTTTAATGTAGTGAAACTTAATTTCTACAATGATCCTCTGAGACGTTATTTACATCTGTGGGATGCATAGTGCAGTTGTTATTAGATAGGTACAGAGACTGGTTCCAGGACTCTTGAAGTAATCAAAAATACATGGATGCACAAGTCTCTTATATAAAATCCTAGTATGAGTTTTTGCATATAATCTAAGTACTTCATCCCATATACTTCATTTATTATGTTTTCTGGTACCACGGATTGAACTCACAACCTCACACTTTTCAGGTAGGCCTTTGTGCCCCTGGCCTCATCCCATATACTTTAAATCACCTTTAAATTACCCGTAATACCTAATATGATAAAAATGCCATGTAAATAGTTATTATATGAGATATCGTTTAGGGAATAATGACAAGAAATACAATTATTTTTTTCAAATATTTTCAACTCTAAGGTGAATTTACAGATGTGGAACTTGTAGATATGGAAGGCCAGACTCAGCATCTGACTCAAATTTACATATCTAGAACACAGTAGGGCTGGGATTGGGGATTTCAAAGCCTGAGAGCCTTCAGATCTCAACAATACTTCATTTCTATTCAAACTGGTCTCTTGGTTCCTGTTCCACAGCCTGCCTTTTATGCTTATTCTCTACTTTTAACTTTCAAATCCTACCCATCTTTCAAAGACAGTTCAACTGCCATTTATTTCTCCACGAAGTCTTTTCAGGTACTCCAAATGAGAAGCAATCTATTTTGCATGAATTTATAGAGTATTTGCTCTTTTTCCTAAGTGTATAATTAAAATTTTAATTCATTTTCATCATAAAAAGTTTAAGGCCAGGCATAATGACATGCAACTGTAATCCAAGTACTCAGAAGGCTGAGTTGGGAAGATCAAACTTCAGCCCAACTTGGGCAACTTAATGACTGAGACTGTCTCAGAATAAAACAATAACCCCCTATGCAACCAGTGGGTTTGGGGGACAGGCTGAGTTGATAGCAACTAAGGTACATAAATCAACTAAATGCTTGTATTGTTTGGTTTCATTATGCAGACCTGGGATCAGTGGTCTGAGCATCTCTTGGGAGGATGGTACTATGCAATACTGCAAATACGAGGGATCTCCTTCTATCTTATCTTTGAAGTCCAATATTGTTCTGTTTTGCTTTGTTCTCTAATTGTCTTGCTTTATTTAATATTCTGCTTTGATTGGTTTTATTCTGTTTTGTTTTTTATTTGATTTTGCTAAACCTAATGGGATGGACAACTATTGTGAAGATAACAAGATATATCATTAGAGGCTGGGTATTTAGCTCAGTGGCATAAGCGCCTGCCTTGCAAGCACATGGTCGTGAGTTCAATCCCCAGTACTGATAAAAAAAAAAAAAAAAAGATACGTTAGCTATTGTTGTTTTCGTAGTATCCTGCTTTGAAGTTCTGTATCAATTTTGCTGCTTTGTTTTGATTGGCTTTGTTCTGTTTTGTTGGATTTTATTATCTTTAAAATAAAAAAAAAAATTAGCCAGGCATGGTGGTACACACTTATAATCCTAGACTTGGGAAGCTGAGGCAGAAAGACTGCTGTGAGTTCAAGCCCAGCCTGAACACATAGTGAAACCTTGATCAAAAATAAAATAAGTAAAATAAAAATTTTTTAAAAGGGCCAGGGATATACCTCAGCAGCATAGCACCTGCCTGGCAAGTGCAAGGTCCTGAGTTCAATTCCTGATATCAAAAAACCAAAAAATAAATGAACAAACAGAAAAACAGGCTGGGAATAGGAATATATATCACTGTGAAAGCATGTGCATATGTGTGCATATGTGCGCACACACACATATAAACACACAGAGTTCTTTTTTTTTTTTTTTTTTTTTTTTTTGGTCTTTTTCATTTTTATCGGTACCGGGGATTGAACTCACGACCGCCTGCTTGCAAGGCAGGTGCTTATGCCGCTGAGCTAAACCCCTAGCCCAACACACAGAGTTCAAACTGCTGGATGTCATGGCACACACCATTTATTTGAAAGGCAAGAAGGTTGTTAAATTTGAGGCTAGTCGGGGGCTGTGGATTTAGCTCAGTGGCATAAGTGCCTGCCTTGCAAGCAGGCAGTCATGAGTTTGATCCCCGGTACCGATAAAAAGACAAATTAAAAAAAAAATTTGAGGCTAGACTGGACAACTTCAAAAAAAAAGAGCTGAAGGTATAATCCCGTGGTATAGTACTTGCCTAAGATGTGAAGGCCCTGAGTTCAATCCCTAGGATGAAAGACAGAGAGAAAGGGAAAGAGAACACTGTTAAGAATTATTCAATTCCAATTTCTTAATCCTGTATATGTTATACTTTTAGATGAAGGTAAGAGGGTCTGTTAAAAAAAAAGTGACCTCTTTTCTCCTAGGGCGACTCGTAAAGACATGCCAAACCCTCCCTCTCCTCCCATCTTCATTAAAGAACAAAACAAGCATCTACTTCTAGGTACATGAAGCTTGTCTGGTTTCTGTTTTAGCAGGGTCTCAGAAGGAAATGACTTTTCTCTGAAATTGTAGACGCCCAACCCAGCTGTGGTATTGTTAGTCCTCAGGGTAAACAAGAAGCTTCCTGTCTTGGGCTCTTCATGTCCTTCTTCCAGACTATTAAAGACTGTTAATAGGATGGTAAAAGCACAGCTGCTGGCCATAAAACCAGCCCATTCCTTAGATCCTTACAGAACAGCAATCAGACCTCTCTCCAAGGTCAGGGAGTCCAGGTCGTACCAAGTGTGTGTACCTACTCAGGGTCTTCAGGCATATGGTTTTTGGCAGTGATGAGATCCAGTGTGACAGTTACTCTGAGACAACTGGAGCTGGAGTCACATATTCAACTCCAGCAGGGAAAATCAATCCTGATTATCCTCTAAAAGGCAAAGAAAAGCCAGGAGTAAAAGACCTAGTGCTCTGAGCTGGGCAATAAAGAGTTGAAACAGGACCCTAACTCCTCCTGCACACAGGGTGGAAGTCCCTGGATTTGCAGCTGCTGGTGAGAAGTTTCTGCCAGCTGGAAGGACACTAGGGCAGGGGTGATCATCATTTGCCAAGGAGGGCACTCGGTGTCTTGGCAGAAGGCAGAGGACTGCCCTGATCTGTGTACATTTTCAGAAGCATTTGATTCCAGACCAAACACTAGGCTGTGTTAGTGCTGCGATGATGGGTGGGAATGCTTATTGGCCAGGCTGGCCAGAGGCTCCACAGAGGGTGCTGGGCCTCAGCCAGGAGCTTCCCTTCAGCTGGCAAATTTAGCTTTCTGTCATGGTCAGAGGGAGTGTGTCCAAATTCCAACTCAGGGCTCTCCAGAAGCTGCTGTTGATTACCCATCTGTTTGGAGTTTTTGCTTACTGGAATTTTTGGCTCAAATGGTCAGTAAGAGGGATGATGATATAGAGCCAAACTCTAACCTGGCTCAAGGAATGGGCAAAAACTGCTCTCCAGGGTCAGTGATTTTACTACCATTAGTGATATGACATAACTAAAAGCAGGGGAAATATCATTTCAGACTCAGACTTACCTACAGTTTACTCTTTCAAGCTGCTGGGTTGGCTTCTCTAATCCAAGTCTACCAAGCAAGCAAGAATAGTTACTTGGGAATGGCAAAAAAACTAGTCACTGCCGGTCAGTTTATGCACAACAAGGAGCTTTATGTGGCAAGTGTCACTGTTCTCCCTTGTTCAAAGAAAAGATCACTGCAGTTACTTCTCAGAGTTGCACCCAGGAGTGGAGTAGTTTCTTCTAAAAGCTGAAAGCAAAAGAAATGGAGATACTTTCTTCTAAAATTATGTTTGAGCATCCACATAAGTTGTTAGATTCGAGTGATTCTGTTGTTTAGGGCACTTCTCAAAATCTTAGTGCTGGTCCCTTACGGAAGTATATAAAAACTAAACTAAAATAAAAAGACCTTGAAGCTTACAACCTTCTCCTCCCCTAGAAATGACATCAAAGCATCTCCCCTAGTTCAGAGGCTATAACAAAGGTTCTGAAACTTGCCCAAGGTCACAGATCTGGGGTTGTATTGAGGGAACCAGAATCCAGGGCTCTTGCCACAGTTTTGTTTTTTATGCTACTAGGGATTAAATCCAGGGCCTTCACACTAAGCTACACTCCCAACAGACTGGATCCCTGGGGTACAGAATAGGCCCCTGTGGGTCAAGACAAAAGGACCTTCTGCAAGAGCTCTGAGGTCTGCTGAGTTGGGTGTCCTACTAAAGTACAGTCCCTACACATGGCCAATAGTATATACAAATATGCTCAGTATTGCTGGTCACTAGAGAAATGCAAATTAAAGTAACCCTGAGATTCCGCATTACCTCTGAAAGGAAAAAATGGAAACAAAACTGTTGTAAATAAGGAGAGAAGAGGGATTACAGGGAAGGGAGGAGAATGGGGGTAAAAAGCAAGATATACCATACACGGGTACAAATTCCCTATAAGAATGTTATCATTATGTATATCTAAAATGTGCCAATGTAATTTTATTTTAAAGGGATAAAACAAACAATAAAATGGAACAAAACAGTGAGAATATTGGATTTTAAAAACAAGACAAAGAAATCTCCCATAGTTGCTATATTGCATACTGTTATCCTCTAAACAGATGCTCAGACTACTGACCCTAAGACTGCAAAGTCAATCAATCGATATAAGCATTAAGTTGTTTTTGTACCTCAGTTGCTATGATCCTAGCCCGTGTTCCTCCAAATCAGCTGGTTGCCTACATGAAGGGTAGGGAGGAGTGGGGGTGGCAGGGTATATCTTCTTGTCTCCCAGCCCATGTACTGGCTTACACATGGGAAAGGCAGGATGACTTCCTGGTTCTTTTCTTGGTCCATGGCCATACAATTTTTAAAATAATAAATTTTTTGAAGGCAGGCACAGTGGCATATACCTGTAATCGCAATACGTAGGAGGCTGAGGTAGGAGGACTGTCATGAGTTTGAGGCCAGCCTGGACTACACAATGAATTCAAGGCCAGCCTGAGCTATATATTGAGACCCTGTTTAAAAAAAAAAAAAAAAAAAGATGGTGATTTAAAAGGGTTCTAATTGACAAAACAATGATTCTAGAGCAGCTTGGGTAGCATTAATATGTCTTTTAACCTTCAGATCTTGGGTTAAGTCAGCTTCCAGCTTCCAGCCTGTCCCTGAAGACTCCAGGTCATGTCCAAGGCAGGAAGTTGCAATGTAGTAGTAGTCCCAGGAGCCAGTAAGTCAGGAAGTAGCCTAGAATGTATCGTGTGACTGGAGAACAGGTTTTCCAATTGTACAAAAGTCCCATGATAGAATTTCTGGGAACCTTTTGTCTTGATGGGGAGTCTTCCACAAGAGGTTTCCAAGGCATTGTCCCTAGGGATCTCAACAGTAGCTCTTGATCCTGAAGTAAGTAAGCCGGAAACCAGTATACAACAGGAGTGGAGGAAGCTAAAAACCTGGTGAGAACCTAGAAATGATAAGAGGGAAAGGCCACACATTTATGGAAGGTCCCTGATGCAACATGGATCAGCCTGGGGTTCTTTGCTCCTGGGTGAACTATGGTTCAATGACTAGAATCACATTGCATTGGAAAACCAATTCAACAAAGTGGGTATGGTGGGGTATGCCTGTAATCCCAATACTTGGAAGGCTGAGGTAAGAGGATCCTTATGACTTCAAGATTAGACTAGGCTACATAAATGAGTTCAAGGGCAGCCTGTACTACTTGGGGAGACAGTATTTAAAAAAAAAAAAAAAAAAAAAAAAAGGAAAGAAGGAAGGAAGGAAGAAAGAAAGAAAGAGAGAAACAAACAGACAATTCAGTCAAGGATGCTGGGGATTTAGTTCCGTGGTTTAAGTGCTTGCTTAGTAAGCTCAAGGTTGTGAATTCAATCCCTGGTACGAAAAACAAAACAAAAAATATTCAGTCAAGGACATACCTCAGGGGCACAGCGCCTACCTGGCAACATGCAAGGTTGTGAGCTCAATCCCCAGTACCAAAAAAACCCAAAAAACAAAAACAAAAAAACACAATTCAGCAAAGTTGAGGATGTATCTTACAAATACAGGATCAGACTATTTACAATAACGGGATAATCAATGTTAAAAACTCTATGTAGGGCTGGGGATTCAGCTCAACGGCTTAAGTTCCTACCTTGCAAGCACATGGTCGTGAGTTCGATCTCTCATTCAATTTAAAAAAAAAAAAAACAACTCTATGTGATCTAATTTTAACCAAGACCTGGACTCTAAACTCTGGGCTATGACCCAAGGTTTGGGCAATTAAGGAAGCTCCCTTACCTCACAGGAATCACAAAACACAGGGAAACAGGCTGGAGATCCTGTGTTCAACTTTCTACTCTTCCAGGATTTTAGAGCCAAGTCTTCAAGTGGCCTCCTCCACTTGCCCTGGAAACTGAGCTTGGCTGAGATGCCACTCTACCAGCCAATCCAGTCACAAACACATAATGCTACTTTCTTTCCCCTGTATCTACTATCCTCACAGCTTAAGAGAATCTTGCAAATAGCCAACACATGCCTTCAAGATACAGACGCTGCTAGGGGAGAGTTCATCCTAGAGACAGTACTTCCCAGGAAATGCTGAAACTAGGGCCGGCCACAGCCAAGAACAAAAATGGGACATAAAATCAACCCCCTCCTAATACTTCTGTATTGTCACCACCACCCTGCAACAGATAAGATATATCTTCTGAAAACAGCATCTGCCTGGGCTCAGACTTATTTCTAGAAGCTAACATTCGGTGTACATGGGGGGAAGGTACCCAAGACATCCTCCATGTTTATTCCTTTATCTCAGTTGAATCATGTCCTTTCACAACCTTCGCGTTGTACACATGCCCTTCCTTGCCTTAGATGTTTCTCCTTTGCTTTTTATGGAAAACTTCTTTTTCTTCAGGATGCATCTTCAATATGGTGATGCCTTCCTCAACTCTTCAATAAGTTAGCTGTCACTATTTTTCCTCAATATTTTGAAGTTTTAAAAAAGTATTTTGTATCTCAAAACAGCAAGCCCTATTCCATCTCACTACACTATAATTTTATCTGTGCAATGTCTGTCTCCCTTTTTATAACACAAAACTTAACTCAGGCAGCAATTTTATTTACTTGTATTCCATCCTGATGTCTGACTCAGGGTCTGGCACAAAGAAAACCCCCAAATGATTCCTGAACATACAGATCAGATATCAGTCACTCAAATGGCAGAAGTTAGTCTGCCTTCTACCTGGGAGTTTTGCTTATATTCACATTCTTACCCAGAGCAGAAATTTGCCTCACCTGAACATGCATGCACAGGCCTCCAAACAGCAGCAGAAATACAGCATGGACCAGGTAAACGAACACCTGCGGACTGAGGAAGCCAGGATTGGACTTCTCTATGGTCTTACTGTTCTTGTTCCTTCGAAGACCAAGTGTAAGGCAGAGCCAAGGGTGTGTGGTCATGTAGGTCCAAGTTGCCCAGAAAACCAATATAGCCACTGGTGCAGCCAGCAGAAAATTGGGCACCTGCTTGAGCTCATAGTATCTCAGAAAGCCAACATTCCAGTAGACATCTTGGATATAGCTGTATATTAGAGGAAGATCCCAGGAGCACCATGGTGGCTTATTCTCTCCTACAATCCGATAGCCCCTGTCCACAGCTAACTGCACCAAGGGCTCAGGAATGGAGCGGGCTGGGCCTGGCAGACAGAACTGGGTATATGCATAATACTGAAAGAGGGCAAAAGGAATGCTGAGTGTGAGCACTGACAGGCACACAGAGGCTACCAGCTTAAAGAACTGTTTCAGTGGGTTCAACACTACAAGAGAAGTAAAAAAGCCTTGGCACTGAGAATGCAGGAGGAAGCCAACACAGACTAGCCCGTTGGAGCGCACCCCAGTGGCAAGAGCAAAGAGGAACCCACTAGTCCAGCCTCGGCCTCTCTCTAGCTGCCCCATAGCACTGAATGTCAGGAAGGTAAACAAAGCTTCTGAGTAACCAGCTGTCAGGAAAACATTCGCAGGGCTGAGGCAGAAGAGCAGTGCTGCATAAAAAGCCTGGCGGGGACAATGCAAAACCAGACAACTCAGGTCATGAAGTGCTACTGCAGCAAGCACAGAGAATAAGGAGTTGAGTGATGCTACTGAAATTAGCAGGCAACTGCGCTGACTCAGTAGCCCCCGAAAGGGTCTCAATAGTTCAGTCCCTATCAGCAAAGCCAAGGGGAAGCCTGGGAAGAAGGCAAAGTTGTGTTCATAGAGGTAGCCATGTTCAGCAATGAACAGGAAGTGTTCGGCATCCCAGCGAGAGAGGCCACCCAGCAGACCTTCCACAAGCTGATCCACACAGCCTGAGGGAGCCAGACGGGGGGGAGAAAAGGCTTCTGCATGATGATCTGGGATGATGGCATTGAAGAAAGCCTGTGGGTAAATAAAAATCAGAATTTTAGTTGAGTACGTGAGGAAAAGAATTATCACTTAATAAAATGAGGAAGAACAGGACTGGAAATGCAGCCAGCATTACAAAAGCAAATAAATGAGGAAGACACTTGCAGGAAATCAGCAGCGCAGTTTTGGATTAGTTAATTCTAAATTGAACACTGTAGTACAAGTCAGCTGGGCATGATAGTGCATGCCTATAATGTCAGCACCCAGGAGGCTGAGGAAGGAGGATCTCAATGAGTCTATGGCCAGCCTGGGCTACATATTAAGTTCAAGACCAGATACAATGAGATCTTGTTTCAAATAAATAAATGAAACAAAAAAGGACAAAAGCCTGAACTACATAATACCAAAACCCTGTCTCAAAAACAAAAAGCAAAAAAACCCAAAACTTTTGTGAGATGTTTTGAATTTATGAATAAAAATTGGAGCTACAGCGGCATAAGCACCTGCCTTGCAAGCGGGCAGTCATGAGTTCGATCCCTGGTACCGATAAAAAGGAAAAAGACCAAAAAAAATTAGAGCTACAGATATAAACTGAAGATGGAATTATATGGACGCACACATGGTATTTACAGGTGTAAGACTGAAGGCGAGTCCTTCCACTGCAGAAAGGAAACATCTGAGAGTAGAGCCCTGTTAAATTAAGAAGTTTGAAAGGAGGTAAAGGTCCAGCATGAATATAAAGAAGGAACAGTGAGGTGGGGGAAACCCAAGATAGCAATGCTTTCTTAGAATCAAGTGAACAGGAGGAAGAAACTATTTTGAATGGTGCTGACAGGTCAGATATGATGGGGATTGGACTCATTAATGTGAAGTTACTGCAAGGTTAACTTGAGCTATTTCAATGAGTGGAGGAGAAAAAAGCCTCTCCAGAATAGGCTTATCAGAGAATGAGTGAAAGAAATCTGATTTCAAGAGTTTTGCTAGCCAGGCATGGTGGTGAATACTTGTAATCCCAGTACTCTGGAGGCTGAGGCAGGAGGACTATTGCAAGTTCGAGACTAGCCTGTGCTACGAAGTGAGCTCAGAGCCAGCTTAAACTGCATTTCAAGACCCTATCTCAAAAAGACACCACCCCCTAAATAAACAAACAAATAAAATTTTAAAAAAAGAGTTTGCCATAAAGGGGAGAAGAGAAACGGGGTAGTAGGTATATGACAATGTGAGATCAAGAGAAAAAGTTTTTTGTTTTTTTTTTTAAGACTAGTCAAGTGCAGTAGTGAGAAGGGGGAAAAGAGTAGAACAAGGAGTTCAATCTGTACTGACTGTGAACAATCAACTGAGATAACTCACTACCTTCGGACCAGCTGAGAAAAAGTTTTTTAAAAGTAGGATGACACTGCAAATAACCAGTGAAAAAGAAACTACTGAATATGCAAAACAAAGAGGAAGCTGGGCATATAACACACACCTGTAATCCCAGCACTCAGGAGGCTGAGGTAGAAGGATCACAAGTCTGATGCCAGCCTGGGCTGCACAGTGAGTTCAAGGCCAGCCTGAGCTACACAGTGAGTTCAAGACCAGCCTGAATCACATAATACCAAAACTCTGTCTCAAAAACAAAAAGAAAAAAGAAAAAAAAAAAGGGGGGGGGGCTGGGGATTTAGCTCAGTGGCATAAGCGCCTGCCTTGCAAGCCAGCAGTCAAGAGTTCGATCCCTGGTACCAATAAAAACGAAAAAGACCAAAAAAAAACAAACAAACAAAACAACGATTGGATAGGTATTAAGGGATGGAATCTACTAGCCAAGTAGAGGAGCTAGCCTTAGAGAGGTTCATCCAAACAGTGAAGGCACACAGGTGCAGATGTAGATAAGGTGATGGATATGGTGGGAACATGGAAAAGATCTCTTCCAATGCCTTATTTTTGAGTTTTCACTCCAGAAAACAAATTATTAACAAAGTACTGGAAAAGTTTGTTAGAGATTTGAGGAAAAAGGAAAACATGTAAAATAAATTACCTATTGGCCAGGCATGGTATTCATGCCTGTAACACGAGCATTTGGGAGGCTGAGGCAGGAGGATTGCCACAAGTTCAAGACCAGTCTACACCACAAAGCGAGCTCAAGGCCAGCCTGAACTGCATAGTGAATAGTGAGAGTCTGTCTCAAAAAAAAAAAAATTACCTATAACCTTCAGTTTCAAAATAGTCTGTGCTCTGAAATCATGAGAGTTTAAAAAAATACTGATTCCTAAGGGATCCCAGGTGATTCTGATGTGAAGAAATTTTTGAGTGAATGGGAGTAGATGGGTAAAGAAAAATACACCAAGGTTAACAGGTGGCACTTATGTTTCACTTGAGTTAGTGATCATGCATAATATGATTTATTAATACAACTACGTGTTTCCTTTGGCTAAATGGAGACACGGAAGAGGAAGAAAGTTGGATCTAGCCAACATTAGACTTTTGTCTTATAAATAAACCATAGGGAGATGAGAACAGGAGAGTTCAATGGGTATGCACAGAAATGATTCTGAGAGACCACTGAATCTCAAAAAAAAAGAGAGCTGAACCTATTAGATGGATGAGGGCTAGGGAAACAGTGGGAGGTCAATGAATTGTATTTAAATCCTGAGAGGGTGGAACAATCATTAGAAATAGGGTAACAGGACTCAGCTGGAGAGACAGGGGACAGTAGTTACAGAATGGGATGTTTAAAACAGATTATTTGGCAAGGGAGACAGGGCATTAGAGAGAGAGTGATGAGGCCAAGATCATTAGAAGAGAACAGAACAAGAAAGTGAGAGACCAGGATACTGGATGTATCAAAATTAATACTGAAACCACAAAGATATTAATAGAACCAGTGCTAGATAGTGAACAATGAGTTAAACCTTCAAGGAATAATGTCATTTATAGAGATGACAGGATATTATTCTATCTGATAGAATATGCTTTAAAGCTAGAAATGGTGGGAGGGAGAGGGAAGAGATAATAAAATGGCATTTTTTTCTTTGAGACAGGGTCTTGCTAGATAGTTCAGGGTAGCCTTGAACTTGCAGGAATCCTTTTGCCTCAGCCTTCTGAGTGCTGGGATCCGAGTGCTGTGATTACAGGGATTACAGGTATGTACCACCATGCCTGGCTCTCACTTTTATTGTTAAATGTCATTTTCTTAAGAGAAAAGAGCCAGTTTTGTTTTGTTTTGTTTTTGTGCTTGTTTTAGTAGTGGGAAGTGAACACGGGTACTCTACCATTGAACTACATAATCCTATCCCATTTTACTTTTTATTTTGAGAGAGCGTCTAAGTTGCCCAGGCAGAACTCAAACTTGCAATCTGTTTGACTTATCCTCCTTTGGTGCTGAGATTACAGAGATGTGCCACTATACCCTGCAAAGATATGACTTTTTTGTACTTACCACCTAGCAGTTCTTAGAATACAGTAGATACCTAATGAAATTTTAGTGGTTAAATGAACTTCAGGAATTGAGGAATTTACTGTTTCCAAAATCTCCAACTGAATTAGAATCCAGCTGTCCTGTTCCTTGTTCTAGATGCAGACTTGTAGTATTGCTTTTTTTTTTTTTTGGTACCAGGGATTGAACTCACAATCTTGTGCTTGCCAGGCAGGCGCTTATGCCACTGAGCTAAATCCCCAACCTAGTATTGTTCTTTTGGTTCTGCCAAAAACTCAGCTGATACTGGTTCAGAGACACTGAGTCAGTCTCCCCAGCCTAGCAATAGGAGCATAACCCTATTTTAAAGGTTCTCTTTTTCATCAGACTTTTTAAATCAGGCCACATCAAACACTGTAAACAAATGGGATAGGAGTGACAGTCACAGAAAGCGGCCCTGTACTGCAAGCTAAAAATATTTTAATTAACATCAGCTGCCTGGCAAGTACAAGGTCCTGAGTTTGATTCCTGGTACCAACACACACAAACACCCCCCTCCCCCATCACTTTAACTCAATGTGGAGCCCAGCAGAGCCTGGGAGGGGAAAGTTAAAGAGCTTTCCAACAAGGAATCAGCCTGGAGCCTCAGAGAATAGCAGTGGTGATATAAAAAGCACATATATTAATGTTAAATATAATATCTCTGGAGTGTTGGCACACATTCAACAATATTTACTCACTTATGAGAATATGCTGAGGACCACCAAGCACTGGACACTGTGTTAGACACCGAATAATTCACTATATACATATACTTTTTTATATATTTGTGAAATTTGATTAAAGTATGTATCAGCGGCAGTCACTGGAGTTGCAAAAGGGCAGATGCACTAAGAAGTGTCTGTGGGTGAGGCAACAAGGGGAGACACTTGGGCAAAGAGAAGTCATTACTGATAAATAAATATACATAGGTGGTCTCAGAACTTGCGCAGTGTCACCTTTTTCCCTCACCTGGCTGACACCATGTTCTGTCTACTTTCAGCTGTCACATCTTAAAATCATCAATGCTGGAAAGACCATCAAATAAATCATTAAAGTCTGTTAGAAAGAGGACTACCTTGTGAAATAAACCTGGGGTCTAACCTTGGCCCTTCTCTAATTTGCTGGATAACTGTGGGAAGTTGTTTTACCTTTCTGGTCTGTGCTTTTTCATCTGTAAAATAGGATTAATACTATTTCTAAGATTGCTGTCTACTTTTTTACTATAAAGCATATCTTTATAACTTTCCACATGGAGGGGAACACCTGGGAGGCAGAAAGGATAGAAACTAATCTCTGTGCCTGGCCCAGTCATGTAGCAAAAGTACACTCAAGGTAAAGGACATGAGACTGACCTGTAGTATCAGAGTCAGGACACGGCAGCTGATAGCAAATCTCACCACCTCTTTCCGGGACGGATCCAAGGGCCACATTGCCTCACCACTAGGAATTCAGGTGTTCTGTTACTAGATCTTCCTTGTATCTCTAAACTCCAAAACCCAAGAAGCAAAATATCACACATAGGCTAAAAGTAAATGGTTGAAAACATTCTTCATAGGGAGCACCAGCCCTTCAGCATCATTATGGCAAGCTTAACCACCTAACTTCCCAGAGGCAGGAAGACTTGTCTTGAGGGCAGATGGAACCACAATGGCACTTGAAAGCACCCTATTCAGTTCCATACAGAAAAGTATGGAGCTAGAAAACCAAGGTAACAGAAAATTTTTTAAAAACCTATTGAGTACTCCTATGCAGGCACCAAAGGCAGGGGTTCAAGTTTTAACTATCAAAAAAATTTTAGTCTCTTTAAGCCTCAGTTCTGATAAAATCAGAATATCTTTTTCTCTCTCTCATAAAATTGTCATAATGGTGAAATGGCCTAACGGATGAAGTGCTACACAAACCTATGTTGTGGTCGCTATTATTTGGTGTATACCATTTTTCTCATGCTCAGAATAACACACTAGCTCTCAAATTAGAGTCCCAAAAATGGGGCACAGAACCATAGTGGAAGACCATAATGACTACACATGCCAGCTTAGTTCTCTGTTGTGTGTTCAGCTGGTCTGTAAAACTAAATGGAGAAGGAAAAGAAAACCACCACTCAGCAGGACTTCAGCCAGCTCCCACTGCTAAAACAAACTTAGGATGAAAACAGTTTACTACAAGGGATGAAGAAAAACTTATTTCCTATTTCTTTGTTCAAGTGGCAGCAACATGTAAACAACTGAAAGACCCTCTGAGGTAAAGAACGCACTTTAAGGCATTTATAATTCTTGGGGTTAACAGTAGCAACGGTTCCTGTAGAACTCTGAAACACCAGCCTAGGAAACTAGAGAAGATGACAAGAGTGTCAGAAGTAGCTCACTGATCTGGGCTGAACTATGCCTGAAAGAAAAAATATAAAGCGGGGCATGGTGGCACACACATGTAATCCCAGCACTTGGGTGGTGGAGGCAGAAGGATCATTGCAAGTTTGAAGCCAATCTGGACTACAGAATGAGATCATGTCTCAAAAAAATAAATAAAAATAAAAATTTAAAATTTAATTAAGGAGGGTAAAGGGGTCTCTTTATTCCTCTTTCTGGCCAATACCTACCAAATCTTTAGGTTTCAGCTGTTTCTGGAATTTTCGTATTCTCTCAATATAATGTGCCATGCCTCACAGGCCAGTGCCTCTCTAAAACTTATTTTGTAGTAACTGCGATTTAACCCAGGGCCTTTGCACTGAACTACATCCCCAGCCCTTTCTTGTATTTTTTATTTTGAGGCAGGGTCTTGCTAAATCATCCAGGCTGATCAAACTTTTAATCTTCCTGTATCAGCCTCCTAGAGTGCTGGGAATACACGTGGGTGTTATCATTCCCCGACTGCTGTCACTTTTTTAGTTTGTCTGTAGTCAGGGGCTTCATATCATAACTGTATTCCCGGAGAGTAACATTAACCACAGGATTCTATGTGTGCACTAGAGAACTGATGTACTCTATCACTGAGCTACACACATCCCAGCCCTTTCAAAAATGAGACATGGCCAGGTGTGGTGGTTCACGCCTGTAATCCCAGCACTCAGGGGGCTGAGGCAGGAGGATCGTTTCCAGTTCGAGACCAGCCTGGGCTACAAAGTGAGCTCAGGGCCAGCCTGAACTGCATAGACAGACTGTCTCAAAAAGACAAAAAAAAAAAAACCATTATTTTTGAGACAGGTTCTTGATAAATTTCCTAGACTGGGCTTGAACTTGTAATCCTCCTGCCTGTTTCCCCAGTGGGTGAGATTACAGGTGTATGCCACCATGCCCAGCTTCAAACAAGCACCTTAAACAGAACTGGCAGAGATAAAATACAGCACCACCAGTTCGCTGACTAGATGTAAAGCCTCTGCTCCAAGTATTCCTCCCGTCATATCTCATGTAAAGAGCAAAATGACAAAGTAACAGAAGCTCCCAGAAAATAAATTTCTCCAAAGGCAGCAAGGTTGGCCATAAAGCAGCCATATTCTTTCTATGGCACAAGGGGGCGCCTGCTGCTTATTCCATCACCAGGAGGTCAGGAGGAAGGGAGGGGCCATAACTCCAAAGCAGTTTGGCTCATGAAAATTCAGTTTAAAGTCAAAACTCCAGAGGGCAGCGCTGGAATTTTGTGATTCTACCCAATTATCTCCAATATCTGACTCGCAGATCAACAGCATGTTTACAGAAACAAGCACCCTCGACCTGACACACTGATCCTCTATTCTAAGGTGAATTCACTATTTTCCCTTCCTTGGCTTCCACCCACATGCAAAGAGAAGTTGGGTAGAGAAAAGTGCTTAACCCACCTCTGCCTCGTGACCAGACTTGCATTCTTCCTTTCCAGAGTCAAACCCTGGCCTCAGCAACCAGATTTGTGTCCCAATCTTAGTTTAAGATAAACCAAATAAAAGCCAGTCAATTCTCTCTTCCAGCTATTTGCCAATCTCACTTTTCATCAAGCCCCTTGCCAAGTCAAACTCTCTTAATGGGAAGGCATTTGCGGATCAACTAGTTTCACTCTTATTTTCCCATGAGATAAATAGGATCCAAAGATCTCATTAGAGACTGTAAGGACAGTATAATTACCAGTGCCGTTTTATGGATGTGGAAACTGAGGCTCACTGGGATCAGGTGACACACCCGAGACTACTTGACCCTCATATACTCTACCTCTGAAACATCATCCGCAGCCGAAGGGTATTATGTGCTCTACCCAAGATAGGATTATAACCGAGGTCCAAGCCCTAGCCCAGTACTTCCTCCAATGACAGAGAGCATGCTCTTGCTGTATGCTTACAATATGCCTCGAGAATTTGGAAAAGCCTACTAACTAGAACCTTAGACCCTCTGAGTAAGGCATCTTCGATGAGGTGACGTCGCTCTGACCCAGCGTCCTCAGGACCAAAGGCCTCGCGGGCCGTCTCGAGCCAGAAGTCGCCTTCGGCCCGCCAGGCCGTGTCTGGACCCCGTGCTAGCCTGCTTCTTTTGGACGGTCCCTATCGGGGCCAGAGCCCCGATTCTCATCCCAAAGGAAGCACGGCCCACGAGATACTCCCGAGGGAGTCGCCGGAGTCCAGACTGGAAACAGGGCCGGAAGCAGGCGAGGGCGGGAGGCCGTAAAGGAAGAGGCGGTGCCCAAAGACGTTATGGCGGAGAGGCGGGGCTCCACGCTTCTCCACAGCCTCCGTCTCATTTCTCTAGGCCTCCGTTTGATAGATTTCTTCCCTCCCAGAACTCCAAGGCTAGAGAACTTGTGCCCCAGTCTTCTGTGCTGATCCACCCCAACTGCCTCGGCGAGAACCGATCCGCAGCACCTCCATCCGGGGACTGAGCTGCCCACGCCTGCGCGCTGGTTCCGCCGACGGCGGCTCCACCCCGCTCCTGCCCGAACTCCCAGTTGTTCGTCCCCCCCCCCCCCGTGGCGGCCATGTTGACTCCGAGCGAGCGGGGCGGGTACCACGGCTCAGCACTGCCCTTCACAGCTCTGTCGAGCATCTTGGTGTCACCTGAGGAATTTTTTCTAGCACTTTGCCTTTCTCCCAGCCCCCTCCCTCACCTTCAAATTGCTGAGGCTATAGTCTAAGAGTCAGTTCTCTTGCCAGTCCCATCTTGCTCCTTTCACTGAGTTCCCAAGGGTCTTGGCTGTTATACTTGAGGGCTGCCCCGCTGCCTCTTCACAGAAGTAAAAGTCTCACATTCCCTACTGTCAGGCAACAACAGCTCAGCACAGGGCCTGACACACAATAGGTTTTTTTCTGAACAATCAAAAGCCTTTTTGGGGTTTCTGTGGCCACCAGTGGCACCCTGCATCCTGAGTGTGAAGAAAGTGGGGGAT
Source organism: Cavia porcellus (assembly GCF_034190915.1). Classification (NCBI taxonomy): domain Eukaryota; kingdom Metazoa; phylum Chordata; class Mammalia; order Rodentia; family Caviidae; genus Cavia; species Cavia porcellus. The sequence continues at coordinate 20,304,210 of NW_026947508.1, read as the reverse complement.
CCCCTTGACTTTCCCCTCATAGCTACCAGGAACCTTATCTTGTTGCAGTCCTTAGACCCGTCTCAGGTGGCTCAGGAGGACGGGAAAAGAAACCTCAGAGACTCCCCCAGGACTCCTTTCTCCCCTCACTCAAGCAGTTTCTGTCATAGGAAATAAGACCAAATAAAAGGAAGCTAACTCCAAAAAACCGTCTGTTAGGGAGGCGCGGCCAGTTGGTGCCCTGTAACGGAAACTGTTAAGAACAGGTTTGCACTCTCCTTAAAGGAAACAGATAATAAATCCTTCTCCGTTGGTGGATTTCGCGTTTCTCAGGATTCCAAAGCCGCCTGTGGTTTCAGTTATCTGCGTTCCAAAACGAAGCTAGGCTCTGGGTTACCCTTTGGCTGCAGCCTTACCTGAGGGAGGGGTTTATCTTCTCTAACCGTCACTAATGCGGGTGGGAACAAAGAGATGGCTGCTATCTCTCCAAGCAAAGAAAACTGCCCCATTTGGGGGTGGGGGTAGGGAGACTGTGTCTGTGGATTCTTTATGACGCCTTTCAGGACCCAACACCTAAACTGCTTCCCAGGTGTTTGCTGTGTGTAAATTGAATAAGACACAAAGCACGTTTTAGTGGTCTTGTGGTAAAGGGATAAAATGAAGTTTAGAGGGCCTCTCCTCCTGGGTTTTTCAATGGCATGCATTTTTTCAACTCCAGAGGCCTGTGAGTAAAATGGCAAAGTCTCTGGGCACTCTTGTGACTGGGACCCAAGGTTGTGACTTGAATCTCCAGAAGTTTATGTGGCTCCAAGCAGCACTCTTATTTACAGAGATAAAATTGAGAAATGCATTGTCCTTGTACTGCGAATTTACAAAGGAAAAAAAAACCCATGTATTCTCAGGGTTCTGTGCACACGATTCCCTCAAAAATCTGTGTGTAAAAAGGCAGGGATGTTTTGTGACAAGTCAATGTTTTCTAAAATCTCAACTGTCACTATTCTAGAGGTAAGACTTTGGACAGATCTTCAGCTCCACTTTCCTGCAATTTCTCTTTTTTTCCTTCTTTGCTACCCAACCCCCCACCTCTTCCGCTCTGTTTCCTGTTTCATTTTCTGGCTCCTGCTCCGACAGGAAAACAAGGAGGCTGAATTTTGTGTTCTCAAAACTCTAGCACCGGTGGCTCTTCAGGTTCAAAGGTGGCTAGGTGGGAATGGAAGGGATCCGGGGCTCTACAGTTATGAGAGGTGAAAGTGGCAGCTCTCCTCAGTAGGCTTTTAGAGGCAGCCAAAATGGAGGCTGCATCAATATAAGGAGCCAGCTGAGCTACTAGGATCTGTGAAAAGTAAGCGAGACAGCCTTACCTCAGGACTTCAAACTCTACACCTCCCAGCCACTTCCATTAAGACCAGATATCCCAGACCACCAAGAGATAGTCTCATAATACAAATCTCTAAACAAAGCAGTGTACCACTGATCCTAGAATTCAAAAAGGTTACATCATTTCTGTTCCCTGAACTCGCATGGCTCTGCTCTTGCTATTACTCCTGTTTGAAACAGTCTACCAAAAAACAAAAAGAAAAGAAAAGAAAAGAAAAAAAAAAAAAAAACATTCTACCTCTAGGCCAGCCCACTCTATTTGAGTCTTGGTATCACCTGCTCAGTGCAGGTTTCTCTGATTACCCAGCCATAAGTACCTCCCTGTGTTAGCCCATCACTCTCCTATTTTCTACATAGCATTGAACACCATTTGCTTATCCTATTGTGAATTTCAGTTGTTCACTGTCTTTTCTCTCTATTGGAGCATAAGCTTCTTGATAAAATGGAAGAGCAGGACACTTGCTCAGCAGTATATTCCCAGTGCTTAGGACAGGGCCTTGAAGATTGTATCTCTTCAGATCTAGTGAATAATTGGATTTAACTTGATACCTATTTTTTATGGATGAGAGAACTAAACCTTGCAAAGTGAAAATGACTAGACTAAATCATACAGTGAGTGGCAGATATGGGACTTGAATTCAGATCTCTAGCCTACTGGGATGGTGGTTTGGGTTGTTTTATTTTGTTTTGAATTTGAGAGGGTCTTGAATACATAGTTCAGACTGGTCTTGATCTCAATATGTATCCCAGGCTCAGTCTCCTGAGTGCTGGAATTACAGGGGAACATACTACACCCAGCTCTCCTGGGCTGGTTCTATTGCTCTACATTATTTTAATTTTTCCCAAGTTTACTCCTTTCCCTCTCTTCTTTTTACCCCACACAGCTAAAGAGTCTACTAAAAATCCTATGCTAAGACTCCTATATGGGGCATTCCAAATCTTACCATTACTGCTTCCTTCTCCTGCTTAATCTTCGCCCCAGGCAAATTCCCATCTTTTTTTTTTTTTTTTTTTTTAATCGGTACAGGGGATTGAACTCACGACTGCCTGCTTGCAAGGCAGGCACTTATGCCGCTGAGCTAAATCCCTAGCCCCACAAATTCCCATCTAACCTACTTGATTTCAACATTATTGGTGTATCTACTATGTGACAAGGGGTAACAATACACCACTGAGCAAGACAGACATAGTCCTTGCCCTCATGGAGATATCTACCTCACAGGATTTGTAGGGTTTGTTAAAAAGTACTCAACAGGCCAGGGATGGTGGCGGTGCATGCCTGCAATCTCAGCACAGAGGCAGAAGGATTGCCATCAGTTTTGAGGCCATTCTGAGCTACATACTGAGTTCTAGGCCAGCCTGCACTATGCAATGAAAAAAAGTTTTCTTTTTTCTTTTTTCTTTTTTTGAAAAAAAGTTTTCAATAAAGATGGGCTGTTACAACTCCCTAACCAAGAAATCGAGCAATCTTTCTGCTGAAGAAGTAGAGGAAGTTAGGGATTTGTCAACTTATTCCTCTCTAGCTGCTTTGCTTGCTCCTGACTCCACATCTGGAGATGGTCTTGGCCTCAGGGTGGATATATATTGACGCCCTAGTAGCTCAGTTTCTTGACACTAAACTTCCCACAACCCCTATCCATGGACTGGAGTTTTGTTTTTTTGGTGCTGGAGTTTGAACTCACAGCCTTGTGTTTGCCAAACAGGTACTTACACTGCTGAGCTACCCCCCCCCCCCCCCCGCCCCAGCCCTGGGTTGATTTACCCTGATACGCTGGTCTAAAATGCTGGCTTCCACTGTGGGGCAAGTGACAAGAGTGGCCCGAATCCTGTCACTATCAAGTGTTAAAAGGCAGGGTTGACTCACCAGAACTTTATGCTACTTCTATTAAAGTAAAAGCATATTCATTGGCAGCTTCCACATTGTGTCTGGGTGACATAGTCATCCTGACATCTGGGGTCATACCAGTCTTGTACATTTACATTTTTGACTTCTGCTGGACCACTTGACTATGTCCATCCACTCCAGGTCAAAGACCTCATCATGCCTCTAGTCGTGGGAGCCAACACTGATGCTTCAAAGACCATAAACACTTTTCACCCTTTCTTCAGTGTTTGTTTTTTAATAGAAAACCTTGATTCTACTGGGAAGCCTGGTGGGAAGGCCTTAGCCATTTGGGGGTGGCAGTGGTTGCAAGGCGAAAGAGCCAATGAGGTTGAGTGTATTGTTTAGGCTAGACTTGGCTGCTGTCCAGCTATGGGAGAAGGTTAAGGTCATTTGGGGGGTGAGAAGGGAGGAGCCTGGGAAAAGAACTATTGGCCACACCCCTAAGTTCTCTACAGGCAAGGTTCTATTTACTTCTCAAAAGCAAATTATTCACAGCTCAGTGATTAGCAGTTCTGTTGGCTGTAGTAGCTCTAGGCAGAAACTGGAGACCAGGGTAGGCCCCCACTGCATTGCAGGGGCGCAGATAAAAGGAACCCAGGAAACCAAACTCCTAGGTAATGCTTCTTGTACAGCCCAGAAATGCACTTTCTAGATTTAAAAGTGGAGCTCAAGAGACCAAGAGCAAAAAATATCTATTTCCGCTATTACTTACCAAAATATAGATGTGAAAAACTTCCCATTTTTTTCCCAGACAAGTCCTAGGAAGGATCTTGGTTGACAAAAAATATTTTTCTGTCAAAAAATATTCTAGCTGGGGATTTAGCTCAGTGGCTTAAGTGCCTGCCTGGCAAGGTCATGAGTTCGATCCCCAGTACCAAAAAGAAAAAGAAAAAAAAAAAAAAAAAAAATTTTGGTCCCTGTCCCAAACGGCTACACTTCAATGCACACTTGATTGAAATTCTGAACAATTTTACCTCATTCCAGATCCAAAAAACACCAAATCTTGCTTGCAGTGCACAACTAGATTGTTATGCCTACTGTCCCCTATATAGAGCGGAAGTATCACTGTGTGGTGATACTTTGGGAAGAGCATTTGCTTAGCACTTAGACTTGACTAGCAGGGTTCACTTTCCTCAGCCTCCATACCAACCTCACAGGCACAAGGCTACTGTGGATTGTGATGTACTGCCTCCACCCCAAGTCTCACTTTGAAACATTCAGTCATCTATTGTCTGATTTCTCCTCAAACCTGAACTTGAACTTTCTCTCTTGATTCCCTTAGGGGATGAATGGAAAAGCTGTATCTGGTGACATTAACCTCATAAAAAACAATCACAGGGCCAGGGATTTATCTCAGCGGCGTAAGCACCTGCCTGGCAAGGGCAAGGTCATGGGTTCAATACGTGGTACAGAAACAAAACAAAACAAAACCACCAAAAAACCAATTGCATTCAGCCAACTCCTATATTATCACTCAACCTTTTTTTTTTCCAACTATTTTTCCCCCTCTGATAATCTTGGATCTCAGCCAACTATTTCTTAAATAGGTACCATGTGCCTAGGCATGTTAGGACAGGGATATAGCAGGAAACTAAACTTTCCTGCCTTAGGGTTAGGGTTAGGAACTGTACAGCTTAAATACAATACACAGTAGACCAGATGGTAACAAGTACTGTAAGAAAAGGCAGAGAAACAAAAACAAGGTAGGGATGCAGAAATCAACATTGGGGGAAGGTAAGTGCTGATTCATCCCAAGGCCTTGTGCATGCTAAATACAAGCTTTTACTGAGCTACACTCACAGTCCTTAAAATCTGAAAGATCCTCAAAGATCTGAAGGAGATAAGGGCTTCAGAGTATATAGTTTGAGGTTCAACTAGGCAATGTAGAAGTGGAAACAGTGTGGAAAGTAATGTATGATGTAGGAAAGAGCCACACATGATACACATATACATAAGCATGTGGGAGGCTTGAGGCAGGATTTCCCAGCGTTTGGGACCATCTTGGGCTACAGTGAGGTCAAGACCAGCCAAAACTACATAATGAAACACCCTATTTTAAAAAAATATTCAGGAAGGACATGATAGTGCCTTGAATCTCAAATAGTGGCTGGATTGAGGATTTTGGATGAAGGTCTCACTATGCAGGTTCACGCTGGCTTTGAACTCATAGCAATCCCAAAAGCCTCAGCCTCCCAAATTTTGGGAGCACAGGCATGCACCAGCTATCATGCATGGTTGAGGATTATTTTCTGAAAGCAAACAGGATTTTCAAGGATTTTTTTTTTCTGAAATGATGAAAATCCAACTGGCTATTTACTGAGAAAACGAGAGAAGTAGGCTTCTTGGGAGGACAATGGGCATTTTAGCCTTCACATATTCCAATCAAATTTCTAGCAGAGATGTCAGAGCAGACTCTAGTCTGTAGTCAAAGGAAAGAGACAGCCAAGAGACAGAAGTTATTAAGATGGAGTTTGCATTCAGGAAAATAGATTGCCTTAGTGTTAGAAATTTCTAAGAAAAGCTGAGAATGGTTGGTGGCACATGCCTGTAATTTCAAGTCATGCTAGCAAATTGGGAGGCTGAGGCAGGAGGACTAATTTGAACCCAGCCTGGAGAGTTCAAAGCAGAAATGGAGACTCTCCCTCAGACATAAACAAGAAAACAAAAACTAAGAAAACAGAGATCTTCTCTTTGCTATTTCCAATTTTTCCCCCCCTTACACTATCAATACTTTGGTTAAGCCTGATTTATTTCAAGGAACTAGTGTGCTCTACTTGCCCAGAATTTCCTCTTGCAGACTCAATCATCTTGTTTTCAGTACTAAGGATGGAATCCAGGGCCTTTGCACTGACTTACATCTTCAACCCTCTCTTAATTTTTCATTGAGGCAAGATCTAAGTTGCCCAGGCTCGTCTTGAACTTGTAGCCTTCTGCCTCATCAGTTTTCTTAAACATGGACTTACACTGTGGAGGTTTAAAGCAGAATATGGAAGACATGACAGGGTCCAGGATGCCACCACTTAATAGAGAGAGCACACTAAGGGCTGTTTGTGAGAACAGGACAAGTAGTTCCTACTCCCCACACAAAAGGTTAATCTTTATTTTTTTTTTTTAAATTTTTGTCTTTTTCGTTTTTATTGGTACCAGGGATTGAATTCAAGACTGCCTGCTTGCAAGGCAGGTGCTTATGCCGCTGAGCTAAATCCCCAGCCCCGGTTAATCTTTATAGTAGCATGAAAACAGTAAAAGTCTCACAAGTCTTACCAAGATTTAATGTACATTTATTCTTAACACGTGGAACATATAGTATAAAGATTTCATACTGAATAAATGATATTCATTAAGCCAAAAAAGGAAAAAAAGGAGGAATTTACATCAAGTTTTAGCTACATTGTTGAAATACAAATATGCAGATTTTATCACTGAAAAAATTTTAATTGTGTTTCTTCATCAGGAACTTCAACTGAACCTAGAACTTTTTCACACCTCGATTAGAAAGAAAATAAAACAAAACAAAAACCCAGAAAAAAAAAATAAACTATAAGTTGATTGGCTGCTGAGACAGCAAGGACTTTTTACAGAGACCTGTACAGCATCACACCAAGAGGGGTGATGTCTGGCAAGAGATTAAATAGCTGTGTCTCGCTTTGTGCAGGTCACCAACTTGTTAACTCGTCATACTATAAAGGGGTAACTGGAAAGGGGACCAAACTGTGGGGATCCAAGGGTATGTGCAATGTACAACGTCATATATATACACACGTGGCAGCATAGCCGCTGCAGCTAAAGGTTAAAACCAGTTCTAAGAGGTGATCTCAGGGTTATTCATACAATCAAGGAGGAGAGAAAGAGGTCAGGGTGTTGTAGGTTCACACATGATACTTTGGGGGAAAAGCCTTTTTTTTTTCTCCTCAACGTTTAACTAAAAACATTTTAAAAACTACAGCTTGCTGCTGACCCAGCGTCTTCTCTCGTTTCCAGGTGAGACATTATTATTACAGTATGTTTACAGTATCAGGTGTACAGTACAGTACATGAAAGGGTCTACACTCTACTGCACAGGCCTCTCCAGTGAACAGGGTCTGCTCACAACTGCGAACTTCTTGGTTCCTGCAAGATTGTGAATGTACAACAATAAACCACACACAGTTCAGCAGTCACCTTTTTGTCCTTCAGGTTTTTTTTGTATTTTTTTCTTTTTTTTCTTTTTTACCATTAAAAACAGTTATGAAATGTGGCATCCCGCTGATGCAAGGATCGGGAAAGCCATTTTTATTTTTTTTCCCCAAACTCACTGTAAACAACAGTAACTTTGGTTAAAATAAAAAAAAAGTCTTCTATTTAGGCAGAGCTTTGTCTTTTCAAATAGTGGGGTCCTGAGGGAAGTAAGGTGAGGACAGGAACAGAAAGGTGTGAGGAGGACGGGGAGGAGGAGGAAAGAGAAACAGGAGAGACTTTTTTCCCCAAGGGAGAAGCTGGACAGCACAGGGTAAACTGGATTCTGAGGTGGTTTTGCATAAATAAAGGGCAACAGTCAGTTTCTAAGTTCTCCACACACGCACACACACACAGGGGGGGAAGATGTCCCACGGCTGTCATGACTGGCCAATTAAAAACAGTACATCACAAATGACTTGTGAAACCAATGAGTTCATCAACGGTGACACCGAGATGTCCAACAGCCGTGACTCGTACAGAGTGAACTCTGAGTGGTTCTCATCCACCTTGGCCAGGGCAAGCAGCGCGCGAGCAGCCCGCCGCATCATGTCCACACTAGTTGGCTCAAAGGGTGGGTTCTGCATGTGGAGGAGGCTGGCCTGACTCTGTTGGAACTGTGTGGCAGCAAGGCTGTCCTCGAGGAAGCCCAGGAGATTGCCAATGCTGCCCTTCTGCACTGCAATGGCACGGGCTGCCAAGCTATCCCCCTGTGCCAGGTTGGCCAGCAGTACCACCGCCATCTCCCGGCATACTGGGTTCTTTCGGTCACTGAGGAAGCGCACCATGGTGCTGTACAACTTCTCCAAGCGGCTGAAGGGGGGAGTGGCCAGAATTAGGTCCACATTGTTGTCCTGGATACTGAGTTTGCTGAGGGTTTCCAAGACCAATCTCTGAGGGGAGAGGACGGCATTGGGACCCAGGGTGGAGAAAGGGTCCTGGGCTTCCGCTGAAGGGCAAACTGCCCAGTGCAGGAGTCCATCCAGAACAGGTAGGCAAATGCTCTCAGGGTATGGGGAGAGGTCTAACTGCCCTGAGATGTTGGCGAGTGTGACCAAGGTGTTTTCCCGGAGCATCTCCAAGCAGTCCCACCACCACTCCACTTTGTTACAGCTCACCCCTTGGTCCTGTTCCTCCTCCTTCTCATAAGTCAGTGGGGCCTGCTTCCGTTCCGGATGCTTGTGGTGCAGCAGGATCAGCTTACCCAGGATGAGCAGCAGCCCTGGGTGTTTGGACATCTCAAAGTCGTTGCCTGGCACGAATGACAGGCTTCGGATGGTATTGGAGACACAGATGCAGCGCTTGGCAAGTGAATCCTGCCAGTCCAGGAGGGTACACAATGGGGTCTCATCCTTACTATGGGGTTCATCCTCTAGGATCTTGATGTTCCGGTGGCTCTGTGCTGGGCTAATGCCAAATGGAAACTTGCTGCTTTCCTTAGCGGCCTCTGCATTCTTAGCTCCCTCCTCAGTCAATGTGCTAGACCGAGTAGACAACATGTCATCCATAGTGGCTGTGATCCGTTTTTCTGGAAGGCCATCAGGTGGGGGTCCCTCCTGTTCTGTCGTCCTCCCCGCTGTACCCTCTACTGTTACGACATGTTTCCGGGGGGCTGTTGAGCAGGGCACAGGAGACCGGGAAGGCAGCAGCTCTGTCTTGCTTTCAAAGTGGGTCTGGATATGCTCAGTGGTATCCCCCCCACCAATCCGCCAGTGCAGCAGGCCACTATCAAACTCCTGCACACGCCCAAGCTTATCTGAACAGTCCACCACAAATGGATCATTCTTCTGTACAATCTTTACTGGAAGTTTGTCAAACTTACTGATTAGTTTCTCCTCACTATTCTCTAATGCTGGCTTGTCCTTACCCAAAAAGGCCATCTCTTCATCATTTTCAACTATTTCTTCTTCTTCTTCTTCTTCTTCTTCCTCCTTTAGTTTAGGACTCAGAAGTTCTTCTTCTTCCTCACCCTCTGTTGGAGTTGGACTAGACACCTTGCTGAATCTCCCAGGGTCCAGAAGTGTTCTCTGTCCTGGGTCACCCACCTCATATTCCTTTAAAATGCCAAAGATCTCAATCAAGCATCGTCGGAAGTATTCTACAAGAAGCTCTAGCAACCCTGGGAGCTGAAAAAGAAAACAAAGAAAGTAAATTTAGGGAGGAAAAATTGCAAAAAAGACAATCCTTGATTTGAGACCTCCCAAATTCTATCCATATACCCGCCAACCAGAGGGCCTTGTGACGGCTAGGCAATTGCTCTGATTGAGCTAGCCATGCCTATCCAATCTTCCCTTTCCTTCTAGTCAGACACTCAGTATCAACTTGGTAGAGGTAGCCACTCACTTCCCAAAGCTTCTGCAGAGCAAACTGCTCATCTTCATCTTTCTTCCTTCTACAAAACAATCATCCCATAAGCCTGTCCTTAGTAGGAAGTATGAACTTGATACCTTGGCCACAAGTGCCTCTCATCTCTCAGCCTTCTCTTTCTCAACAATCTGCTTTTTCTTCACCAGGCCAGTTTCTTACCTGTTGGTCATTGCCAGTCTTCTAGGTAACTCTACATCCCATTAGTAAGTGCAGCTCAAGTCTAAGCCTGGAGACATGCTCCCTTTCCAACATGAGCACAGGGGATGGAATATGGACAGATTTTCATCTGCCCTCTTTTCCAAGCTCTACAACATTCCAGGACGCTGGACCTCTATGAATATTTTAGCCTGAGTGGGTCAAAGCTTTGACTCTCTAAACAATGATCCAAGTAAAAAAATCAGAAGACCCAACACAGCTTGGATCTCTATAGGCTATATATATTTCTAGAACAAACTATTGTACTGTTCTTAAACTTTTGGTTCAACAGCATAGCAGAACAGAAAAGAGAAGGGAGAAGGAAGGAGAAGAGAGACAAGACTAAAGAAAAAAAAAAAAAGAAAGAAAAGAAGAATTACAGTGCTACCTCAGTTCAGGAACTTAATTCTCTTTATGATTCTGGTCACAGACTGAGCTGGATGAGAAGCATCAAATTTCACCGTAAGGTCAACATTGAACCTAACCATAAAATATGTAGTTTGCTACAAATTCAGACTATGTAGTTCTGGTTCCCTTTGAGATCATTATGTAGTTGAGGCAGGCTTCAAACTCACAGTGATCCTCTTCTGTCTCAGCCTCCTCACTGTTGGAGTTACAGGCATGCACCAGCACACCTGGCACCTAACCAATAAATTTGATCGGTTCTCAACCAGAATCATGCAAAGAATTGAGTTTGTAAACTGAGTTAACACTGTAATAGACTCTGAAAGATCTAGGCTTGAATTCTGGTTTTTTTTTTTTTTAAAGGACCTAGCTATGTAAAATGGTACAACTTTGTCAACTTTAACAGGACTATTCTGAGGTCTGGACAGAATACATCAGATGTCTACACATGGAAATTGCTCAATCAAAATTTGTTCTTTTACTTTCTCATGTGAGATAATATTATGCAATGGAAACAGCAAGGTTTTAGAACTAGAAAGATAGTACTGACAGCTGTGTGAACTTGAGCAGGGAGTAAACTCTATTTCTCATCTCTAAATGGCCACAACTCCTGTAGGGATTGTGGTCCTGCTGTGTCCAAAGGATGATCAAAACAAAGTAGGACAGTGGAGCACAAATTCTTCCCAGGTATTTGGGAAAACTCAAGGTATACCTTCTGGGGAGAATGGGGTAGGAGAATGAGGTTTATAAGAAAACAATAAAAAAGACAACCAAAATCTCCCATCCATTTGATATTCAAAGAAACTGGGACGAACAAAGTACCACTCAAATTAGAAGAAAGGGAAAAGTAAATTGCTGATAGAAACATCACAGGTTCTTTTAAAAACTATGGTGTTTTAAGTAACAATAGTTCTATGCCTCTTTCTTCCTTTCTTTTTGGTGGTAGTAGAGACTGAACCCAGGGTTTTATGTATCTAACCGCTCTACCACTACAACTACATCCCCACCCTCAATCCCTCCCCCTGCTCACCTGTTACCTACATATCAGGCTGGCCTCCAATTTGAGATCCTCCTGCCTTAGCCTCTTCAATGCTGGGATTACGAGTAGAAACCACCATGCCTTATTTTTTTGACATGGTCATCTCACTAAATTGCTTGTAATCCTAACTACAGTACTTGGAACCAGAGGTGGGAAATTTGGGGGCAGGGGTGAATCTTGAATTGGAGGAGACTAGCCTGTCATATGGTGGTGGTCTAGTTCCAGGCTTTGAACTTGATTCCTCTGCTTTTGGCTCCTAAGAACTGTAGTTAGAATTATAGGCATGTGTCACTGTGTATGACTGTATTTTTTACCGATATCAAAAGACTTCTTTAAAATAAAATTTCCTTTAAAGTAATTCTGGGGCTAGGGATATAGCTCAGCAGCATAGCCCCTCCCCGGCAAGCAAGAGGTCATGAGTTCAATCCTCAGTACCAAAAATAAATAACTTAATTCTCTACTAAGGCACCTACATGAAAACGTATATAAGTTATTACTATGCTCAATATCCTGGTTCCATGCTCAGTGGCAAAAGAAGCCAAGTAAGGCACAGAAAGAAAAGACAATGTTAGTTGAAGATGACTTGGATTCCCTGTATCATTTAGTACTGTCTACGTTAAGATAATCCCATGTCTTCCCAATCTGTCCCAGGAACCTGTAACTCACCTGACTGAGATTGAAGGTCATGATGCTGTTGTCATCATATAGTAGGATGTTAATGGTGTCTAACGCCCACGTGCTCTCTGCCAGGAGCCCAGACTTGAGGGACATCATTACCCGCCATGCCTCCGGGGTTCCTGAAATAAACCTCTGTGTTGTCCATCCACCAAGCCCAGGTTAGCTGGAGGCACACCCAGGCCTCCCCATCAGTAAGTCTACTCTGAAGATAATATAAGGTGGAAGGCAGAAGGCCTAGTTCCTATCTGGGACATAACACATACCTGCCCCTTATGGCTTCTAAGCTCTCCAGGATATCACTGCATGGCAGTGTCTTAAAGAAAAATCTTAAATCCGTTTATTTCTTCTTTCCCCCAAAGTTCCTCGGCTCTATTTTAGATAATGCTGAACCATATTTAACCTCATTCAGATCATCAGGATGGAGGGAGCAAGGTATAAGGTGAAAAAAAGAGGTAGAATAAGAAACCCAATGAAGGAGGTCTCCTTACCAATGTCTTTCATTGTGAGCCGCCTTCTCTGCTTCAACACAGGTTGTGTGGCTTCAACAGAGCCAGGTGGGAAGGTGATATCCCGCCGAATCATAGGGGGCTGCACAGGGGTAGGTGCTATGTGCGAAGCAGGTACTGGTGGACCCGCTTTTTGCATTTTCATCCCAGAGTGCAGGAATGGAGACTTGCTAGGAGAGGTGCGATTCTCCATTGGCCGGGGCAAGGGAGCGGGGCTTGATACCTGAGGAATGTGATTCTGCATGCTTGGCGGGGGCTGGTAGTTAGATGGAGGAGGCCTTGTCATGGGAGGTACGGGGGCAGAGGGACCATACGGAGGCTGGCGTGAACCGTGAGAAGGCCATGGGCCTTCGTGGTTGGCCCTCTGATCCGTGTGCAGCATTTCATCTGTTCGGTTCACACCATGATATGTGGGACCCTGTGGGGCAGAGCCCGTGCTCTGTCTGTTGGCATAATTATAGGTCATGTCATTACGCCCCTGCCACATGGTGCCTTGCTGAGCAACCTCAGCTGATGCCTGTATGGGGCCGCCCATCATCTGTGGTGGCATGTTCTGCTGGGCATTGGAGCCAGGGGGTGCAGAGACACGGTCTCGGCCAAACTGGAATGGAAATTGGTTCTGGGGACCGCCTGCTGGTCGGCGCTCAGTAGCAGCAGTGGCAGTAGCAGGATAGGCATTGCCATACTGGTTGTACACATCTTGCTGAGGGGAAGGCTGGGCAGCTTGCTGTTGGCTGGCAGACTGAGACTGGGCTGGGGGTAACTGCTGCTGAGGCTGCCCTTGCCCAGTGCTATATGGCACGCTGTACATCTCCCCTTCATGCCGCTTGGCAGGAGGGCCATATGTGCCATCCATTGGCCGCTTGTAATTCTAAAACAGAGATAAGGAGAGGGGAAATGAAATAAATACACTCAGAGACCCAAAACAGGCCTACAAATACCAAGATGGCAACAGACACTTGCTTGTTGTACTTCTAACTCTTTGCAAGAGAGGACACAGGTGCCAAGAAAACACGCTTATTAATTATCTTTTGAGGTTATTTCAGAGGGTAGCTACTGTTTTCTACTCCCTATCCCCACCCATGGTACTGGGGATTGGACCCATAGCTTCTGCACTGAGGTATATTCCCAGTTCTTTCTTATTTTTTATTTGAGACAGGGTCTTGCTAAGTTGTACAGGCTGGCTTCAACTTGTGATCCTTGTGCCTCAGCTTCTAAGTACTGGAATTAAAGATGCAGACCATCATGCCCACCTTTATCCTCCCCCTTGTGATAAGCAGAAAATGTATCAAAAGGCTGATGCAGGAGGATCACTTTAAGTTCGAGGCCATCTTGGGCTACATGGCTATACAGTGAGTTCTAGACCAGCATGAACTATAAAACTCCAAGGAAAAGGGATGGGGCAAGCAAAACAAAATAAAAATTAAAATAAGATTTGTTTCTATCCCTTTTAGAGAACTAGGGAGACTGAATTACATTCTAGAAAAGAGAATAAGAATGTGGATCTTGGGGTTGGGGATTTAGCTCAGCGGCAAAAGCACCTGCCTTGCAAGCAGGCGGTCGTGAGTTCAATCCCCGGTACGGATTAAAAAAAACAAGAAGAAGAAGAAGAAAAAAAAAAAAAAAAAAAAGAATGTGGATCTTCAGGTGGAATTGCTTAGCCAGGTCAGAAAAGAACAGTGTAGTTCCTAAAGTAAGATTCTTAAGACTGCCACAGACTAGATTAGGTCACTCACTGCTTTTCACAGGGATCCTGTGTGTCAGTTAATTCCCAGATACCCTCCTTACCTGCTGCTGCTGCTGATACATTGTGGTCTGCTGGCTGGGGAAGGGATTGCCAGAAGGGGTGCCTTGGGTGGAGAACTGATTGCCATAGGAATCATGTCTACACAGGAGGAGAAATAGAGGATGAGGGTGGGGAATGGCCAAGCCTCAGCCACAGTCACACTGGGACCAGGATTTACTCACCGTTGCTGCTGTTGCTGCTGCTGCTGCGGGGGGTAGCGGCTAGGAGAATACATCCCCGAGTCTGGGGTGGAAGGCATGAGATTCTGCTGGGGAGCCCCAGTGCCCATGTTTCCCTCAGGTCCTATTCCAGGCTCCGTCCTAAACAAATTTAGAGAATTCAATTGATTCCACTATAGCTGCAAGTGCCAGAGGTGAGGTAAGAGCAGAGCAGAGGACATGCTTACCTCACTCTGTCATAAGGACCTCCATAGGGATAGTGCTGTCGTGGTCCCATAGACACATTTCCGAGCCCAGGGCCAGCAGTACGACTATAGGGGTCGCCCATCCCGCTGCCGTTGGGGCCTTGCCCTGAGGACATGAAAGGATCACTTCCTGGAGCTGGGTGAAAAAAATAAAACAGTAAGCACAGTGACAGGTAGGTAAGCTCGGCAATCTTGCTTACTCCAAAGCCGCAGGCTCTCTGTCTTTAGAGCTTGCATTTGTTATCAGTGTTTTCCTGACAGGTTTAAAACAGATATCTACAAGGCCTCAACCAACAAAAGTTGCCAAAGTCGTTACAAGGCAAGTGCAGGAGATAAAAAAGTAGGAATGAAGAGGGTAGTTAGGTCAGGTGGTTACATCTAGACATGACAGCTTGACAAGAACTCTAAGCCACTGAAGATACCCCCTCAAGTCTCTCCTATTTCTCTGGCTCTATCTTCATGAGCACAAGGTTAGTGGCAACCGGTCACCTTTCCTCATGCTGCCATAAGGATCCTTATTTGGCTCGTAGGACATGCGCCCCATCATGTCAGAGGTATTCATACTGGGCTGGTACCCAGGATTTGGAGTCATGGAATTCCGCTTTTGGAATGTGGGGTCACTTCCATCAGGAAAGGTATCCTGGATCCCAACTGAATTGCTCCTGCTCCAAAGTGAGAAAAAGCAATTAAAAGTCAGAGTAAGTCTCCTGCTAAAGGGCAAAACATAAGAGACTGGCTAGATAGGCAGAAGAGCTGGGATCACCCTTGGGCTGAACAGAAATTGCCATGCACTTGTCCAAGGTTCCCCAAACCTCCAGTCCCATTCCTACCCTTACCTCATGCCTGGCAGAGGGGGAATCTGGCTGTGCGGTGTGGATGCTGGAGTTGGTGGCTTTAGATCTCCTCCTTCTGCCATGGAACTGCTGGTTGACTGAGGAGTCTGGGGCCCCTGCATAGACCCTGATCCTGCTGTAGACACAGATGAAAGGTGAGCGGCTTGCTTGGGGAAAGTGTTTGGTTCTTACAGAAACACAGAAATGCATAGGATCTCGTTGTAATAACCTCCTAACCCTTTTCATAGTAGGTCATCCACAAGGCCAGATTATAAAGAGAGGAACAGGCTGTGTCACTCTTGCTTTTGTAAACATTTAAAGTGACATGGTCATGGTGTCACCAACCAGGTAATTTCTTGAGCTACTGGCAGCTTCCCTGATTATCTGTCTTTATTACTCCAAAGGAATCCAATGAACATTGTAATGTTGATATGCATACTCCCAAGCAGTGCCCACAATATCTAGTGAGGAAAGGTTCAACTTGCTCCCAACCTGTGGTACATTTTAGAGTCTTTGATACTTCTGTTCTCATGCACCCAGCATAATGTCATCCTCAGGTTCCAATGTTCCCCACTAAACCAATGAAACCAGAACACCTAACAGTAATCAATGTTTCCATGAGGCACCATTCCCAGCAGCAGATATCCCACTGCTGAGACCTCCCCAGCTGATGAGTCATCATCTTAGGCACTCATTACACCCACAGAGGTCAACACCAGAGCACATGTGTTTACACCCACCTTCAGTGCCCTGGCCTCCTTCTCCCCATGCCTGCCTAGGGCCTCCTCTGAGAAAGCAGGGTGAGCAGAAGCACTCCCAGAAAGTTCCATTCATTACCCCACCCAGCCCCTCCTTACCATTCATTACCCTCTCAGTTCCTTGGGGAATTCAGGGCTCTTGTCTGGGCTGCATTGTAAGGCACTGACATCAGTGGGTCAAAGCTCCCAGATGGCTTTGCTTCACTGGTATTTGTTAGTTTTCTCCTCTGGTGTCTTTACCACTCACTAGTTTACAAACATCTGGCAAGATGCCAGGCACATAATGAAAATTAAAACTTAAGAGCTATTATCTCCTAAGGGAATCACCACTGTCCGCTCTTTAGTTTGCCAGCTTGTTAAATAAGCATTGAAATAGGGCAGGACAGTGCACATGCCCCTGGCATCTGCTTTGCTACCTGGAGGGAGGCAACACTGAGAGTCAAGGGGTCCCTGTCCTTTGTGGGGCTGCTTTACCCCTTCCTTACCAGGAGATGGAGGCTGGATCTTGGGCTGAGACTTCTTGGAATCTGCAGCTGCAAAGATGTCTGGGGGAGGGTCTTCTCCCCGTTCAATCTTACACTCAAAGGCATAGAGACACTGGATATACTGCTTTTTCAAGGAGCTGGCAGCACTGCTTGATGTGCCCACATTGAGGTTGGTCGCAAGTTCCCGCCATTTTTTGTTCTTGTTGACCTGCAATAACCAAAAGAGTTGGGAAACATCTCATGCTTGGTATTCCTGCCCATAAGCCCCAAACCTTCAGAGAATGCTACAAAGTACTCATTTTTTTGTAGCATAGGTTCTTAGGTAACTAAAAAGTGAACCTTACAGCTTGGTAGACAGCCCTTAAGAAATGTTAAATCTGTAGTTGGCTTCACAGTATGCTATACTATAAGTACAGCATACTGTAGTATGTAAGTATAGCATATCAGACAATTCTTATTCAAAACATCAAGGTTCATATCACTATTAGAAATCAGAGTTCGTCTGTGCTTAATTTTAAGCAAGTATACTGCTGAAATGGTGCACAAATCACATCAGATCCAAATCATATGTTTATGGTGTTTTTGCTTTTTTGTTTTCAGCACCAGGAATCAAACCCAGGACCTTACACTTGCCAGGCAATTGCTTATGTCGCTGAGCTATATCCTACTTTTAAAATCTATTTGTTTTGTAGTGCTGGGGAGCGCATAGTCCAGGACTTTATACATGTTAAGACAAGTGTTTTACAATTAAGCTATAGCCTAAGTCCCAATCCTTTCTTTTTTATGATACTGGGAATTGAACCTACAATCTTTGCAACAGGGTTTCCCTAACATTGCTAAATTGCTTGGGCTGACCTCAAGCTTGTAATCCTCCAACCACCCAAGGAGCTGGGATTACATGTGGATGCCATGGCGCCAAATCCTGTTTTTTTCAATTATTTATTTTTGGAGATAGGTTTTCACTATACAGTTCAGGCTGGCTTTGAACTCACTATGTGGCTCCAGCAGGCCTTGAACTTCTGGCAATCCTCCTGCCTCAGCTTCTAAAATATTGAGAATCACAAGTGTGCAGTACCAGACTTAGCCCAAATCCTTTTTTTTTTTTCTTTTATTTTGCGGTACCAGGGATTGAACTTACAACCTCAAGCTTGCCAGGCAGACACTTATACCACTGAGCTAAATCCCTGGTCCTCCAAACCCTATTTTGAGTGCACAGTAAAAACATTTTATAACTAGGGATGGTGGCAGTCAACTGTAATGTCAGCACTTGGGAGGGTGAGGCAGGAAGATTTCCCTGAGTTTGGAGACCAGCCTGGGTTACTTAGTGAGTTAAGGCCAACCTGAACAATGTAGTAACATCCTCTCTTGAAAAACAAACAAAATACCCCAAACCCTACAATTTATAAAACGGTAATATTTTATTTTGTCACACTGGGGTGTTTTTATGTGTTTTTTCTTTTGTCCATGGGGAAGGAGGGATTATCCCCCTGCAAATTTAACATTTTTATGCTACTGATCCTTTACATCATAAGGATATATAACTAGCAGCCCTTTTCCCTCACCCACTGTCTTGATTTTCTCAGGTTCAGCACCTTGGGACTTCTTGTGTACTTCCCCAGTAGCCAGGCTACAGTTCTGTATCCATTCTTCAGCCTCAGGCACAGTGACCAAGACCACTCCTCAAAACTTCCTACAATTAATTAGTCTTTCTGCACTAACCAGGTAGCTCTAAGCCTTGTTCTTGTTTTTATTCATACGCCAAACAATAAGCTCACTTCCCACGGGTTGAGAACACTGGCACTGTAGTCCTAGTTTACAGGGAAGTTCAACAGATTATGATGCCTTTTAGTTTGGTACCTGTGATATCAGAGAAGAGTTTATGAACGCACACATAGGGACAACTAGACAAATGACCAAGAATACTCTAAGAGTGAGGATGAACACCTGAGTTGCCTTAAAGTTGCAGATGGCCAGGGTGGATGACAGTCCAGATTCTCTATGATCTCCATGCCATCTGGACCAACTGCTCCCTGTAAATTTTACTACTCCTTTAGAAAAATTAAGACTCATCTTTTGCCTTCCTGGAACCCTCACATATTAGCACTCTTTCCTTTGAATTCTCAGTTTCTTTAGAATTTAATTGTATCACAGCATTAAAAGGTTTCCATCCTTTTACCAGTTGGAATTCAGCCCCAGGCTTTGGGATTCTCTCTGTACTTCATCTTAGTTTCAGTGAATCTAAAAGCCCACCAATCAGAAGAACACCAATCTTAACACAATGCCATCTTTTGCTATAGGTAGGAGAGGCATGACTATGAGAAGTCAGTATCAAAAAAAGTATAAAATACACCCAGGGTCACCTCAAAAGCCTTCTGTGGCTTTACTTCCCATACCAGTTATGTGGCAGTATGCATGCGTCTTTTCTTGTTTTGTTTTTCTTTGTGGGGGAAGGGAATAAGGCCTGAAGGGAGAAGGAATTCATAATTGACTGTTGTTTGGCTTCATTCCAATCACTTTCTTTTCTGCTGGTGACAGCTATTTTCCTCTTTTGATTTAGAAGGTTTGGAGTAAGTCTTTCCCTGCCACACCTCCCTCAGAGACTGTCTACAAACTCTGATCTAAGAGCTGTTTCCGGTCTGGAGACTACAAAACACATCATGAGCAAAATGTGCAAGGCAATGTGCTGTATGTCTGGCAGGATGGCCTCACTTGTTTGCCTGCTGAACTGAGTCTATAACAAACCTATAAGATATCAGAGAAGGGACAAGATTCTGGGTGACATCAGAGGTTTTCAGTAAGGAATGACCCATTCATTTAAGTCTCTCGCTTACAGTAACTAGACATACACTATTTCTATTAAGCAACTCCTGAAATTCTTCTGCACTGGGAAGCTTTCTAGATTTAGAGAGTCAACAACTACTCTACTGGCACTGTACCGTCTTGCAGATCAATTTGTACATCAGAAACCTTGGTTAACAGCCAAGCATGGTGGTGCACATCCGTAATCTCAGCACTTGGGAGGGTGAGGTAGGAGGATTACTGCTAATGTGAGGCCAGCCAGGACTACATAGTTTAACATTACCAGCAACAGCCAGGTGTGGTGGCTCACGCCTGGGCTCATCCCAGCACTCAGGAGGCTGAGGCAGGAGAATTGTTGTGAGTTTGAGACCAGCCTGGGCTACAAAGTGAGTTCAAGGCCAGCCTGAACTACATAGAGACCGTCTCAAAAAGACCAAAATAAATAAATAAATAAATAAATAAATAAATAAAAGACTACCATGAAATACAAAGTTAGAAAGAGAAAGAGAAAAGGGAGGGCTGGGGATTTAGCTCAGCGGCATAAGCGCCTGCCTTGCAAGCAGGCAGTTGTGAATTCAATCCCTGGTACCGATAAAACAAAAAACAAAAAAGAAAATTAAGGTTCTGAGTAATATACAGACCTTGATTAAGGCCACTATGCTGTAAGCAGCCAAGAAAACCTTCAAAACTAGGCCCATCTCTTTCTAAACCCTATACCTGCTACTCTGTTAATTATCTCTATGGAATGCTCACACATTTTCTTAGTCTGTATGCCAATGGGACCTCAGTAATAAGGCAATAATTTGCTTATACAACCAGAGATATTGTAGTCTCTTGCTTTTGTCTCGTCTCTGGAAGCCTTATGCTCCTGGTTTGTCAGTGGTACATTACGCATGGGGAGTCAGTGAATAATGAGAAGAATGGAAACCACAAAGGAAGTCAACTATCAGGCACTCACCTGAGTCAATCCACCAATCTCCTTCACAGACACATACAGGCGATAGAGGTCTAGAGGTTTCCTACCCACCGCAGGCAGGTTTGTCATGCCCATGGCCTTCTCTTCTGTGAAGGCCAGGTAACGGTCCACCCACATCTTCCTCTCAGGCTCTCCACCCAACTCATATAATTTGGTGATCTTTTCATTGGTTGTAGTAGAGGAACTGGATTTCTGGAAGGGATAGGTCAAAATTAAGCCAATGTTAAGGATCTCAAAAATCTCTGGATAAGGGCAGTAGTAAAGTTTCTTAGTCTAGGATGGTTGCTAACAGCTGCTCTGTCTTTACAATAAGCCACAGTTCCTTACTGGAAAGAAAACAAGCTGATACTGACTATGTGTTATATATTAAATCTTGAGACAGTCTTCCTAATTATATAGGCAGGTTTCAAGCTTATAATCATCCTGTCTCAGAATTTAGAGAAGCAAAGCAATTTATTATTATTATTATTTTTTTTTTTTTTTTTTAGACAGACTCTTGCTCATCTGACACCAAAGCTACTACAACTCTCACTACTTTCCAGGGGCCTGGACACACTTATACTGTTCAAGATCCTCAAAACATCTTGAGACAATGGGTTAGACTAAAATGAAAAGAAATATTTCCTTCTCTCAAGAAAGGATGGGTCTCTTATCTACTTGACCGGTTTTAGATATTACCCTGCCTAGGATCAGAGTGTGCCCAAGAGGATTGGGAGCCACATACGAAACACAGGAGAAGGGAAGATGTAATTTTTATTTCTTCCTATACTGATAGGGAGAGTGAGGTATTATCAAAGCCAGAAATGTTTTAAAATGGCCCAAATGTTGCCAGGCATGGTGGTACAGGCCTGTAAACCCAGCACTCCAAAGGCTGAGGCAGGAAGACTGCCAAAAGTTCAAGGCCAGAGTGGGCTACAAAGTGAGTTCAAGGCCAGCATGAACAGCTTAGTGAAACCTTGTCTCAAAAAGACCTAAATAAATAAAGGGGCCCAAATGCTAAGCAGGTCGCAGGGCTATCACACGGCCTAACAAAGAGGACCAGGACCAATCCAGAGAGCCCAAAGATAATCCCATCTACCTCATTTCCTGCTTTACACAACACAGGCTACCAACTATTCACATTGCTATATGACTCAGGGAAAAAAAGAAAACTAGTTGTCCACTGCAAGCATTATCTTATTAGTGCCTGAGTAGAAAACTTAAATTTCACAGAGGTATGAGCCAAACAGTATAGAGGATTTTATGCTGTAAGGACAGGCATTACTACTATACCATATAGCATTAAGACTGTGATATTATCTATTATTTACATCAGGATCCCCTAGGTTCACTAAAACTTAATTCACTGAGCAACTATTCTGGGATCCTTTGTGACAAAAAGAGGCAACAAATGCTTTTTCAGACTAGTCGGTGTCATAAAAGGCTAAAGTCTTGTTACTTTCTTTTCCTTTCCTAATACTGAAAAGAATAGGACACAAAGTTGAAAGGAATATAAACAAAAACTATTACCTTGGATTTGGATTCTGTCTTAGGTGTCCCGTCTGCCTTGTTATTCATTTTGGTGGCTGGAGTTAATTTGACATCACCAAGACCCATCATTTCTGGGCTGGCTGCCATGCCTGTAAGCGAGAAAAACAAATTCTCAAGTTCAACAGGTTTAGTTGTGACTTGAGCACTTTTGGGGTGGGAGATTCACATTGAGCTGTATCTCTAGCCCCCTCCCTTTTAAATTTTTAGATACTTTCCTGCCTCAGCCTTTCAGAGTATGGGATTATGGCCCAGGTAGCTCTTAACATCTCTAAGGTGGGCAATGACTAGGATTTACCTGAATTGTTGGCCATGGTTCCACCCATAGGATATGGGGGTCCCTGAGGGTTGATCATGCCAGCCATACTATTAATTCCTTGTCCATAGGGAGGTCCAGTTCCCATCATTCCCCCTTGATTCATATTGGGGTAGCCTGGTGGTCTGAGGAAGAAGAAAAGTAAGACACAAAGTTAGAGACAGTAGGTTTTCAGATCTAGACTTGAGCTACACAAAGTTATGCAATTTTCAAGTTAGGCTTAAAAGGAAAAAATTCACAGGCTCCTCAAATCAGAACTATACAACATCTAGATATTTTTATCTTTTACTTCCCACAGAGATCTAAAGAGTTTGAGCCAATATTAACTCACTTCTAAGCTGTCTCATTTCTTGAAGAATACAGTCTTACTATATAGTCCTCCTAAGCATGGTCTTCCTTCAAGCCAACTCCAAAGTCAAGGTGTATTTCTAAATGAGATTTCATTATGGAAAAAGGCCTAAATGAAATGCTCAAGCATTCCCCTCTGTTATACTAAACCCTAACTACTCTGGATTCCTCAGCACAGCATTGTTTCTTTTTTGAGATGGGGGTCTATGTTGCCCAGGCAGGATTCAAATACACTAGTTCAAGTGATCCTCCAGCTTTAGCCTCCCAAGTTGCTGGTGCTATGTGACTCCACACCTAGTTTTTATAAAGTTCTTCACATACAACACTTAGTCATTCGAAATTTGACACCAATCTAAAACTACTGACTTGTTATATTTATCTTTATGCTTCAAACCACTTACTAAAGAACTCCTGATAAAAATATACTTACTAGTCATACATATATAAACACACACATACAAATGAATTTTGCACTGACATCCTATTCATGTCCCATACCTTACCTGTTTTGGATAGAGTTGGCAGCAACATGCATTGCAACAGCAGATTCTTGAGTTTTCCGATTCATGCTCCCTGGTGGGGGACACATCCCTGACCCAACTTGAGGTGGCATATTGGCCATATTAGGGCCATAAGGCCTGTTGCCCATGGAGGCATGACTCATTCTCCCTGGGGGGAGTGTGCCATAAGGTGGGATGCCAGGCTGCCCATGCATTTGACCTCCAGCACCCATAGGGTTCATGCTTCCAGCCATGCCTGCACTGGGATAGTTGGCATTGGGCAAGGCATTATAATTTGGCTGCCTGGGGTAACCTCCTGGGAGGGAAGGGAGAGAAAACATGACTTGGTTACTAACTTGTTAGCAACTCACTTAATACTTCTCAACTCTAAAAACCACATTAAGAATCATTTAGTATTTTCATTAAGGGGATCAACTTTATGGTATCCTTTACCCTCATGGGAAAAAACGGAAAACTGAGAACATACAAAGGCAGGCCTCAGTTGTCCATGCATCTATCCATCCATTCACTCGTTTATCTACCCTCCCACCCATGTATCCACATGTGCACACCTGCCTGCCTGCCTCCTATCCTCCAACCCCATGCCACAGTGTTGCTCTGGAGTTCAGGCTGGCCTTTAACTTGCGATCCTCCGGCCAACTGCCATCTTTTTGGTGGTGCTGGAAATCAAGCTCCTGGCTTTATGTATGGTAGGGAAATGTTCCACCTCTAACACACACCCCCCAGCTATCCCCTCATATTAAAGACAGCACAGATCAAGGCTGGCTTTACCACTATCTAGGCCCTTCAATTCACACATGAACTCTTTGTTCAACATTCATCTTGCTTTGTATCTCATAGTATGTACAAGATAATCAGCTTTCAATCTAATTAGGGGCTAATTTTAAGGAAAGAGCTATTCTAGTAGGACACAGTAACTTAAAAAAAAAAGTTATAATCATCAAGTTACCCTTTTTTGTGGCATTGGGAATTGAACCCAGACTTATCACACTCAATTACATCCTCAGCCCATTTTATTTTATTTTTTTTTTGGTACCAGGAATGAAACTCATGACCTCATGCTTGCTGGGCAGGTGCTGTGCTGCTGAGCTATATCCCCCGCTATTTTATTTGTATTTTGAGACAGTGTCTCTCTATTTCACCAAGTTGTTCAGGCTAGCCTCCAACTTGTGCTTCTGCATCTGCCCCCCCAGAATGCTGGGATTCTAAGTGTGTGCCATCATACCTGGGTAATAGTTATCATTTATTAAGTGTCTGTTGCTCAGTTGTAAACTAAACACTTTATCTCCATTTTACCAATGAAAGAGGCTTAGGGACTTTAAAAAACTTTGCCATGGTGACACAGTTTGGTGAAGACAAGCTGGGACCCCTACTTGCCCTATTTCAAGGCCTGGGCTAAGTAGATTTAAGGGAAAGGACAGTCCAACTTTAATAACCCATAGGTCAGCACATCAGACAAAAAACTGTTTTCTGTTCTCACATCTATCTATTCCTATTTCGGTAGTATACTTACCTTGTGGGCCATATTGACCCCCCTGGGGACCATAGCTCCCCATGGAATTCTGCTGGTAGGAACCCATGCCTGTGTGCATCTGTCCTCCAGAAGGCTGACGTGGAGATAAGGCCGAGCCGGGCTGGGGCGAACTATACTGGGGCATCTGGGGGTTCCTCTGCATATAACCTATTTGTGAAAGTGTTCATATAGTTATTTGTTCAACACTACGGAAACAATGTTTTTTCTTCTCTTGGGATAGCATTTATATTTTTTTAATATTTATATGGAATCTCAGTCTGATTGGGCCCTTTAAGGCAACTCAAAAGTGACACTGCTAACAGAGGACATGCCAGCTGTTGACACTAAAGGAACATTTGAAAAAACAAACAGCAATGACAAAAAAAAAGTGGCTAGTGATTTAATGGATGAAGACTCAATGCTGAATCTCTATCAAATGCAGACAAAATTAGGCATTACGTAGAGAAACAGCTGGACACTGAGAAATGAGTGACTACTGGGGAATGCATTTCAAGAGCTATAGACATAGTCAAAACCACACTTAACACTGTGCTGTTGAGGCTATCCTAAGCTTCATGGTCAAAGTTACCCAAAAGCTATTATTAGCTAAGGTACTTTAGTATCTGCTGTAGCCCTGTGCACCTATTTTAAAGCCCAGGCTCTTACCTCGATCTTGAGCAATGCTTGATTGGTTCATAGAAGGGTGCATTATGCTGTCTGACTGGCCACTGGGTGGCCGAGGTGGCATCTGGTTACCTGCTCCAGAGAAAGAAAGTAAACCATGGCTAAGCCTTAGATTTCTAGCTAGGAGATGACTTAAAGCTGAAATGGCTCCTAGAGAGACCACACACCTCCCAGGTACACAGCAGTATTCAGTCAAGGGCTATCTTTCTACAAATGCTAAAGCGAAACTATACAGACACAAACAAGGGCTCCTTATCTCTGGGACCAGTCACCTTCCCTCTTCCCAAAGACCAGCACTGGTGGATACCTGGCACTGCAGCAGGCGAAAGTGGTCCTGAGCGAGACTGAGCAACACTGGCAGGAGAGCCAACAGGGGACGGGGAGGGGCCTCGAATGCCAGGCAGGTGAGGGGAAGTATGAGGAGAGAAAGGAGACTGAGCTGGATTACTCTGCTCTCCTTGGCTGCTGGAAATCCCTGATGTGCTCACTCCAGGACTCAGAGCTCCTTCTGTTCCCATGGGGAGATCGTCTATTGAACCAGACAGATCCTGAAAAATCACATACAAGAACAAAGATTAGTAATATATGGCAGAAAGATCGTTAGTTGTTTTTGTTCTTCTGAGACAAGGTCTTGCTATGTAGTTCAGGTTGGCCTTGAATTTGCAGCCATCTTCTGGCCTTAGTCTCCCACATGCAGGGGCTACAGGCATGTGCTACCAAGTCTAACTCCACCTCAAGACTCTTCTTTAACAACCTTACTACAAGCTTCAAATTTTCCTTAAATGACCAAGGGCAATACACTATGTATGTCATCATTAGTCATGATATTATAGTTTATACATAGCAAATTTTGTTAAGCATCAGGTATAAAATGTATTAATTTTTTTTTTTTTTTTGAGACAGGTTCTCGATATGTAGTCTTGGCTGGCTTTGAACTCACTATGGTTGGCTTCAAACTCATGGTGATCCTTCTGCCTCAGTTTTCTTAGTGTTGGGATTATAGGTGTGCATCACTATTCCTGCTAAATATTTCAGACATTGTCAGTTGTACAGCCTTTGTCAAAACTATACAATTCTGCCACTGTATTATAAAAGTGACTACAAATAAACACTGAAAATCACTGCAGCTGAGTGCCAATACAAGTTTACAAATAAAAACAGCAGAACCACAAGTTATAATTGCCCCTCAGATCTAGTACTTTCGTTTATTTTCTGCTTATAACTTCTCTAGTCTTAAGAGAGTAGCTATCCCAATGAACATTAGTTCTTTTCCAGTGGAGAAACTTCAAAATATTTCCAGGATAGCACCAAGAGCTACAAAAGAATGCTAACAAATCAGGCACAGTGGTCCATGCATGCAATGCCAGCACTAAGGAGGCTGAGGCAGGACCAGGCAGAACATAGCTAGCCTGGACTACATAGTGAGTGTAAACCTTCTTAGCAAAACACTGCGAAAAGAAAAGAAAGAAAAGAGAGACAGATGGGAAAAAAAGGAAAGGAGGGAAGCGAGAGAAAAAAACAGGAGAGATAGTTAATTAACAAGATTGGGCAACATTTACAGGTTGCTGCTTCCTCAGATTAGTATACTCTCATGCACCAAGGACCCCATCCCTTCAAGTTACTATACAGTACTTTGCAACATAAGGGGTAGGAGGTGACAATGGGATACAACTGCATGGGAAAGAATTTCCTAATAGCTAAGAAAGTTTGGGACTATATTTGGTAACACCTGGTGTATTAGAGATGAACAAATGTTTGCCAACTGAACAAATTCAGATTTCCCCCCAGCTTTCAGTTTTTCAATGAGAAGCTGGTATTTGAGAGCTTTGCTTGTCTTGAATTAATCAGTAGAGAGTTCACTTTGGGTCAATAAACTCCAAGATTAGCAATCAAGAGTTCAGTATGAAAAATATTCATCCTAGGAAATATACTCCAAATCCCATCACATGTTTATAGTCTAGCAAAACCACTCCATAGCTAGTGGGAACTAGCTATACACTGAAGAATGGATGAACACCTTGATATGTTAATAGCTAAGAGACACATCCAAAAGAGATCCAAGCTGGCCTGATTTGAGTCTCTTCCAAATCACGTCAGTTGAGCTCATCTAAAAAAAGATCAGTTGAAAGTGAGTTTGACAATAATACTGGAGGTTAGAGGACCCCCTTAAGACACTCTCTCTTTCAAGTTTCCAAGGTGGTCAGATTTTCCATGAACCACTTGGCTGTTTAACATGGGTGGGATCATTTCTTTGGAGTTCTATGGGAATAAAGCTTGCTTTCAAGGCAAGGTAGGAGGCAGGTGCATTTGTATCTTTATCCAGCTCTCCATGTTAGCTGACAAGTCAGAAAATGCTAGCATTATTGCCACTAAGTGGTAGAACTGGTATATCATAATGTAGTTTTAAATTGCAATTAGGATAACTTCTAATGCAGAGAACTCAAGAGGCCAACTCAAGAAGCCAAGAGACCTCTTCCCTCTGAAAGGACTAAAGCACACTGAATTAAAAAGAGCTGGGGGGGGGGGGTCCATTTCACTGGAGAGGGATTCTATATTTTCATTCTCTCTCTCTTTCACTTGTACTGAGGATTAAACTCAGGACCTTTACACTCAGCTAGATCCCATCTCTTTTTTCATTTTTTGAGGTAGGGTTTCACTAAATCACTAAATTGCCCAGGCTGGAGTTAAACTTGTATATATCCTGTCTCAGCTTCTCAAGTGTGCTGGGATTACAGATGTGCAACTCTGTGTCTAGCTTCTACTCAACTCTTTCTTCCCTCTTTTTCTCCCTAACTCCCTCCCACCTTTTCTCTTCTGTCTTTTTGGAAACAGGGTTTCACTATGCAGTTCAGGAAGGCCTTCCACTCATTTGTAGCTTAGGCCGGTCTTGAATTTGCAGCGATCCTCTTGTCTCAGCCTCTGGAGTGCTGGGATTATAGGTGTGTACCACCACTTCCAGCCTCTATTCTGAAGGCTAAATTATACCAAGGATACCTGGCTTCAGAGCCAAAGAGCAAAATGCCGAGAAGCCAGCTGCATAGGGCAGAAACAGCCTCTAATGCACTTTATAGACCCCACAGTCTGCCTTGCCTTTCATGCCTTCCTTCTCATAGTCTCTGTTCCTTCCTAAGATGCCAGCTTCTACTAGTAAGATCTATTTGCTTACAGAAAAAAGAAATCAGTGTATTCTCAAACAAAATGAGTCAAGTGTCCATCCGTAAGACAAGAACCTGGCTGCCTTGTGGTTCTGAATGTTGTTTTGAGTATTTCTGTCTTTATAATGCAAAATATAAATAATCTTAGTAAAAACATTTTAGGAAAAGTGAACAAACAACATTTCGATTATTTAATCAAAGTCAAAATTCCCTTTCTTCTTTTGCTGACCTCAATAGAGGAATCTTTTTTTAATTTACTGTATATCTTCAGAGACCTACTGAGGAACTGAGAAAGCAGACAGATCAAAAACAGAACACAGAACACCAAAACCCACCAACCACTGCTTAGAGTCAGAGCAAGAACTGAGGAGACTGCTTTAACTATACTTTTGAAGTGGGCTCTGGATGTAGCTCAGTAGAGAAGTACTTCCCTAGCATGTGTGAGGCCCTGAGTTTGATCCTCGTATGGCAAAAAGGGGGGGGGGGTCATTTTGCTGGGCATAGTGGTACACTCATACAACTCCAGGTACTTGAGAGGCTAAAGCGGCAGGATTATCAAGGTGGTAGAGGACTCCTGGGCTCAATCCTCAGTACCAAAGGATAGAAAAAAACAGGGATCACCACAGATATATAAAGCAAATGCTAGTACGGCTGAGGGAACACAGGAGCCAAAACGAAATAACCACACACACACACACACACACACACACACACACAGCCTCCTTGCAGTTAATAGGGGTGAGGTAACAGGACTCTTACACGTCTGCAAATGACAAAGAGGTGCCTTTCTTTTTTTTTTTTTGGTCTTTTTTTCTGTACCAAGGATCGAACTCATGACTACCTGCTTGAGAGGCAGGCGCTTATGCTGCTGAGCTAAATCCCCAGCCCCAAGAGGACCTTTCTTGACAGAGGTCTTCTGAAGAGAGTGATCAGTTTTCAGTAAAGTGCCCTGATATCCTTGAAAAAGTGCTAAATAAACAATCAACAATACCCTAAGTGGGCTGGGATGTTAGGAACAGAATAATATTAGGGAAGGAAGCAGCATTAACCTTATCTTTTTTGATTTGATTGAGGCCAGTCTCTTACACTGTTACATTTTTATCAGATGGCAACTGGTCTGAAATAATTTAAGAACCAGAATGTTAGCACAGAAAACAGAAAATATAACAATAGCTATGATCTGACCAATTACCATGTCAAAAACACTTTGTGAAGTTATTTAATTTTCTAAAATTTTTGGTTGTAAGTATTACTACCACCATCTTGAAGATGAGGAAGAGGCTCAGAGAGACTAAGTTACAGCCCATGCAAAACAGAAGTAAGAGGCAGTCTGAACCCAAGCCTGCTTGGTCTCAAAGAACTAGGTTCATTCATACTCTTTCTGCCTTCATTATGCCCTTTTGATACTACACAAATTGAGAGGGAAAGCACCACATCATCCTTGAGCTATGAGACCAAGGTCTAGTTTTGTTTGTTTGCTTCTTAAGACAGAGTCTCACTATGTAGTTCAGGCTGAGCTTGAACTCACTGTTTGTAGCCCAGGCTGTTCTTAAGCTCATGGCTATCTTCCGGCCTCATAGCTTCCCTAGTACAGGGATTACAAAGCCCAGTTCTGACTATTACTTAGTTGTGACCTTGGGCTAGCTGGCAACAAGCTGGGCTTCACTTTTCTCACTGATAAAATGAGATGGCTATACAAATCTGTGACATTCCTGGGGCATGTGCATTAAGTGCACTGGCATCATATGGCTAGGGCCAAATGACCAGCAGCACTGCTTTGGAGTATAAAGATATGACATACAAGTAGTAAAAAAATAAGGCATTCTGATCAGTTTTGGGTGCTAATCACCATAAATATTTTCATTGGAGAATGAGAGGGATTGGTAACGGGAGAAGGCTCCAAAAAGTCTCACCCCCCCTCACTACACAAGCAGACACTGCTCTGAACTCTATGTCCTTCTATTGCACAGACACACCTCTGTTTTCTATCCTAAAAAAGCCAGTTTTTCAGGTCTTTTGTTCCACAGAAAGCCGGATGTCTGGTTGTTGAGTCAGACCTCAATGTGCCTAACAAGTTCAGTTTTCTACAACATAGTTATAAAGAACAAGATCAGTCCAACTCCCTATTCTCCCTGGTAGGGGCTGTTTTTGGCATTGCAGAACTTTTATAAAGTTTTCAGCTTTCCCAAAAGGGTCCACTCAACAGGTTTCTTCTGAGGTCATTGCCAAAAGAATTACAGCAATGTCCCTTTAGTGGAAAGTTCTCTTTTCCTGGGCAAAAAGTGCTCCAAATACAATCCTGCTCTCCTCCAAGTATAATCCTGCTGAGAGATGGGAGGTGGGGATCAGCCCACTCAGTGCCCTGCCAGTTCCAAGGAAGCAGCAGGGCCAGGAGAATTTCCTCACGTGTTTCCAACGTGTTTCACGCATTTTACTGCTCATCTACCATGCAGATCAAAAGCACTGGAGCAGGTCCAACTATTTCAGAGAATCTCACACTCCAGGCTGGCTACAGCCCCGAAAGCCTTCATTTCTTCACTTGAAATACTGCCCAATGTTATTTTGGGATGTGACCTGCTAGAAGAAGCCCATAGGGACTCCATGACGATGACTGTTCCAGCTGTGATTGGTTGCGGAGCCCCAGTGGGTGCCAGCATGGGTTTGTCAGGCTTTGCTGACAAACAGAACTCAGCAGCTAACACCTTCTCTTCACACCACAACAAAACCGTGCCTGGAATTACACAGTCCATACTTCATTTGGAGTTGGGGGAGGGTATGTGCTGGTGCTGTTAGATTCACAAGCTCTAACATGAACTAGCTGGATGGTGAAGCGTATTTTAAAGCAGGAAAATACTAGATCAGGGTTAGAGAAAGGGGTTTAAATGATCTCCCAATAAAAGCCACAGAGGATGACAGTTCATTCTGATGAGCAAATTAAATACTGTTAATAGGCAAGTCTAAATACCAGGATCATGGTAAGCTCCTAAGTTTTCTCATATACTTGGATGATTCCTTAAAGAACTTGATGGAATTCTTGCATCCACTTAGTTGCGAAGAGCTCTTCCCTAGTTCAGTTGATTATTGCCAAGTAAATCACTCAAAGTAAATCTCACACTATTTATAGTATGTGTGTGTGGTACTAACCTTACAACTCAGCCATACCTGTTTAAATGAAAACCTTTAAATGAAAAACCAAAACACATAACCTGAAATTATCTAATCTTATGCTACCAATATGCCAGGTCTCCTCTACCTCAGCCCAATCTCCCAGATCCTGAGACGCGTAAGGCAGATGCCATGCTGGAGATTGGGAGGAAATCCTAGAGAATATGAAAGAACCAGGGAAACACAACCCTTGAAAATAGAGAACAATAACAATAGCTTCAACAAATCCCAGGGAAAAACGACCAAGATACTTACTTAAGGCAAGTTGGTTTTGGAGATAGTACTCCATATTGGTTATTGGTAGGGATTGGTATGGATCCATAGTTAGAAATCCCCTGCAAAGCTGGTCCAAGGAGTGGTCTCCCTCTAAAAGATAAACCGCTATCTATGCCTAGAGAGCAGGCTAGCTGGTGCTGGTGAAATGCCAAGAACAAATCAAAACATAGAATAGTCTGCCTCTTGCTATCGTAGTATTGCAGGTTAGGGGATAAGCAGGTGTTAAGGAAGAGGGGAAAAAAAAAGTCTGAAGAGATTAGCACCATTCTTTTAATTTAGGACCAAGCACTATCTCCTACCCACCCAACACACTTGAAACAGCACAAATTGTTCCAGCAAAGGCTGAGAGAACTCTATTTGCTACTGGTCCCACCACATTTCCAAAAACTTGGTTTGTATCCTAGAAACCACCACATAGGATGAGACCCCCTACCAAACTCCCTCTTCACTTTTTCTACAATGGACTATTGTTCTGGGGATAATGGTTCATTCTTCCTGGTACCTTCTGGCTGCCTGGTGGGGAATACACAGCAGAGAAAGGTCAAACACTTTTTGTTTCCAGAATGGTATCAGGGACTCACTTCAAGAGGAAATCCCCTATATATGTCAGAATTCATAAAGCAAGCTCTGGGAGACCAGGCCTCCAAATTCAAAGGAAGCTGGAAAGAAGCTAATAAAATGAGTTTTTTTATATCACCTTTTTGTAAGGAAGTAGAATTGACATGAATATGTGACTATCATGTGTCTAACTGTAAGGTAAGGGCTTGACTCACATTTAATTTTCACAATTATCTTCTAATGTAGCTATCGCCCCTCCCCCGTTTTAACAAAGAAGCAGGTTCAGAAGTTAAATGACTTGCCCAAGGACAAAGAGCTATTAAACATAAGAAATGGAATTCCAACTGTATTACTCTGTACTCATTCCAGAAGGCAGAACTCTGACACTATCAACGGCTGGACTCCATGCTTCAACTGAAAGCAATCTGTCTTCAGATGTGCTGGGTAACCAGCCATGTGCCTTTGAACAGACTAATCTTACTACATCTCGCTTCACTCCTTTCCTGAAGGAAAGACTAAAAAAGTGCTACTCTACAATACTGTGTTTCCTCCCTTCTAACCATTTTTCTAACTTCTTTTTTATTTTTTATTTTTTTGGTGCCGGGGATCAAACTCATGACCTCGCACTTGCCAGGCAGGCGCTTAAACCACTGAGCTAAATCCCCAGCCCCTCTTCCATGGTTTATTTAAGAAACCCTTTCACCTGTCATCCTTTTAACTTATACTTTATTTATGCTAAAGGATTTTGGAGGGTTTTGTCTTGTAGACTGAACCTAAGTCCATCACAGTGAGGTATACTCCTAGCCATCCTTTCTTTTTTTTAAGTTTTGATTTTGTCTCATTAAGTTGCCAAACTGCCCAAGTTGGGCAAGCCTCCTGCTTCACCACCCCAGAGTACTAGGCTTATAGGTGTGCCATTATGCCTGTGTGTAAGCACCCCACCACAGATGCCCTGGATTTTCAGAATGGCATTTGTGTAAGGAAAGGATGACTTGGAATCTAAGGAAACAAAGTTAACTGCTATGAAGGTGAGAATCTGGTCTCTGCTAGGGATTCAAATTGAGTGTGTTCCCATCCTAATGATCAAGTACAAGGGCGTGGCTCAAGATATTTCTGGGTTTCAACCCCTCACACTTTCTTATCTAGCAATTCAAAGACACTTCCAAACTTCATGACAATTGGGCCTTGTTTAAGGACACCATTTTATGAGGTACAAAATGGGAAGGTTCCTTTCTGGAGATAGAAGACAAGCAACTTTCAATCCCCAAGCCACAGACATGCTCCAAGAACAGGTCAACTGTTCTTCTTTAACACAATTCAGGTTGGCTGATTTCCCAGCCATCAAGAACAGAACTGGATGGAACCAGTGGCTAAACTAAATGTACAAGTATAACTAAAATATTTTTTTAGCCATGGGAACTTCAAATATGAAGACAAAGTCAGATACAGTGGCATTAGGGAGGCTGAGGCAGGATTGTTTGAGATCAGGAGTCTGCAGCCAGCCTAGGCAACACAGTGAGACCTTGTCTTGAAATACACATGCACACAAGATGAAAACAGTTAGGAAGGGGTAGTGGAGAAATCAGAAACCTTCACACTCTTACTAAAAATCTACCAGTCATTCTGTTAAAACATCTGCTTTAAACAGAGCCACAGGATAAATTACCTGCCCCTCCCACACCCTTATTCCAGAGGCAGGGTCTGTAGTTCCTTCGAAGTTGTATACTCAGGGTTATAGGACTGATGGCCTTGTGCTCTCTTTGCCCTTTCTGCCAGCAGCCTACAGGTCCAGGGCAGGATCAGACTATTAGTGACCAAAAAATGAAAGTTAAAAAGAAAACAGGATGCTTGCTGGGTACAGTAGTACATGCCCATAACTCAGGTTTGTGGAAGGCTAACTAAGGCAGGAGGATTGAAATTTGAAAGCTACTTAGTGAGTTAAGTAAAATTTTAAATAATGGTTGGTAAGTAGGCATGGTGGCACAGCCTGTAATCATAGCAATCTGGAAGAATGAAGCTGGAGGACCTCAATTTTAAGTCCAGCCTGACCAACTTAAAACCTAATCTCAAACAAAAAGGGATCGAGATGTACCTCAGTGCAAAGGCTCTGGATCCTCAGTACTGGAGAGAAAAAGGAAGAGATACTGGGGATGTAATTTTGGAAGTTCACTAGCATGTGAGAAGCTGTGTGGTTCAGTCCCCAGAATTTTTTTTAAGACAGCATAATAAGGGGCTGGGGATTTAGCTCAGTGGCATAAGCGCCTGCCTTGCAAGTAGGCAGTCGTGAGTTTGATCCCTGGTACTGATAAAAACGAAAAAGACAAAAAAAGAAAAGACAGCATAATAAATACATGTTGTTTAATGAATAATCTCAAAAGCATACTCTTTTAAATTCAATCTCTATCAATCTTCTCTTTCATTTCCATTCCCCTCCTTCGATAGTTTCTGAACTCCAAGATTTCCACACAGGGAGAGGGGCTCCGTGCAGCTCCTGTTAAAGAGAACTGACTCTCTCACCTAAAAACTAGAGAATAATCCTGAATGAGCCTTGGCAACCTGAATGTTGCTAAAACTGCAGCAGAACAGAGAAGCAATGTTTGGGAAAAAAGGTTGTGGGGAGGTAGGGCTATGTCAATGAAGAAATTTAAATCTAATTGCAAAAAGACCCAAGAACCTGCTGTTCTAACCCACTTCAGCAAAATCTCTTGAGGTAGGTCTCATTCTCTGAGTGGAGGCCAAGCATGTTCCTGGGTGAGAAAGGAAAAGAAGAAACGATTCTGGGCTGCTTACATTCCTGCAGTGGGAGCCCTGCAAACAGCAGCTTGGCCACTGCAGCAGCCATTGATTTTTCAGGGGTCGATATTCTGCTCCCACAGATCTGCTCAGTTGGAGGTTTAATCACATTGAGTGTTTCTGCTCAACATCTCCCCTATATGCCTTCCCAACCAATAAACAAACACCCAACGTATGAGAGTTGGTTATGAGATGAGATGGTGCTCCCCACAGCTGTCCCTACCCTCAGAGAAATTTTAGGCACCAGCTTGCATGGAGTAAATACAGAAAAGGAGCCAAAGCTATGTAGTATAGTTCACAAGAAGCTGCAACCACAGAATCAGAGAATCTAATTCACTGTCCAACATATCTCTGAACAGACCAATGTAAACATTGGGAGGACTTTACATGAAAAATTCAGGCTCCCAAGTTCCTTAAAAAAATAAATAAAAGATGGCCAGGCGTGATGGTGCACATCTGTAATCCCAGCATTTGGGAGGCTGAGATAGGAGGATCAACAAGGACAGCCTAGGCTGCATTGTAAGTTCAAGGTCCATTTGTACTACATAGTGAGACCCTGTCTCAAAATGCAACAAGGTGATGACCCTGAAACTCCCATGGGGCACTAATTGGTTGAAACCCTACTCCACTTTATCAGCCTCCATGAGGCCTGTACACCAATTACTTGACCAGCATCCTCCATACATAAACCTGCCTCTCACAGTATTTACAGTTGGACCAGAAAAAAATGTTTTATCCAGCCAGTACCACTTCTTGGTCCCAGAAGGTAAAGCACTTGCCTAGTATGTATAAGGCCCAGGGTTTGATTCGAACTTCCACACCCCAAAAAGCAGTACTGAGTATTTTGAGGGTCACTAGTTAACAGAGTCAAATTGGGGAATAAAAAAAAAAAAAAAAAAAAAAAGAATCTGGGTCAGAGCTGGGCCTGAGTTAGAGCAGTGTGTATTTATGGAATAGGGCTGTTCTAATCCCAGCAGGAGACAAAAGCATTATAAAGCTATGAAAAGGCAAGAAGTCAAGAACCCCTACTTTTCTCAAAGTCAAACATCCCCTATTAGAAAGGGCAACACAGGGCCTGATCCATGATAAAGATCATCAGCTATAATCCTAGACCTTGAACAAGGTGGGTAGAAAAAGGGGAGCAAGCGTAAAGATCAGAGAAAAGCAAGCAGAGCTCTGCATATTACAAATGTAACAGGGAAGGGATGTTGCCTCAGGCTTCTGTTTGCTTTTGTTGTTGTTGTTGTCTTTTTCCTTTTTATCGGTACCAGGGATCGAACTCATGACTGCCTGCTTGCAAGGCAGGCACTTATGCCGCTGAGCTAAATCCCCAGCCCCTGCCTTAGGCTTCTGTATCATCAGGTTTCCCTCTCTATGGCAAACCTGGCTGCCCTCTGTTCACAAACTGCATCAGGTGACAAATACTGCTATGGCCATCTTTCCCAAACAAACACAAATGCAGCCATCTTTTTCAAAATCATAAAACAGATTAAGTTCGTAAAACAAGGTGTTACTGTAGATCCAGCCATGGTAGTGCAAGCCTATAATCCCAACAATTCAGGAGACTAATGCAAGACTGCGAGTTCAAAACCAATTTGAGCCATAAGACATGGGGGGAGATCTAAACATTCTTGATAATGCTTACTCTGAACACTGATCTCCTTTATTTGAAACGTGGGTTCTTTTTACCTTCCCCAAAAAGTCAGGAAAGTATCTTCACTCATCTCAGCAAAAATATTCAGTATTCAAAAAAAAAAAAAAAAAATCAGTATTCCTCTTATATCAAAGATGGACTTATGACAGGTTCGCTGCTTCTCACACTTGAGACTTATTTCCCACTTGCAGCAAGGCAGTTTCTTAGCTTGGTTGAAGTTATGTGAAATGGAAAGGAAACTAACAACTAACAACTAACAGAGATAAGCTCTGTTGCGTGGCTATCAGAGATTATGTCACAATGCTAGCCAATTCCATGCTGACACCAGGTGGGGAAGATGGGACAGGTTCATGCCCAGAAATGGATGACGATTGCCCAAGCTTGGGGTCCCCAATATTAATAGCATTGAACACATACAATTTCATTATGCTTTGAGGTAGGCTACCAAGTATCTTAGAAACACGAGAAAAAGAAAACAGAACTAATTCTTTTTCGTACTTGATATATCAGTTTTGTTAACAAAGTTCCATATATACATATTTGGACCATATCCTGCAACCAAATTTGATGGAACAGATTCTCAGCCTGGCTTAGGGGGCTGTAGTGATTTTTCCAAAGACAGTACTTCTTTTTTTTTTCTTTTTTGAGACAGGGTCTCACTATGCAGTTTAGGCTGACCTTGGGTTTACTCTGTAGCTCAGCCTAGTATCAAACTTGCAATGATCTTCCTGTCTTAGCCTTCTGAGTGCTGGGTTTACAGGAGTGCACCACCATGCCTGGATAAAGACAGCACTTTCAGGTATACTTGGCTTTATTTATTGTTCCAAAAACCCAAGTCCCCTAAGCATAAATAAAAACCAGTTTGGCAACTATATACCTTAGGCTTCTTTTCTGATTTTGACTGCTCTTTTCTGCAAACAGTAGAAGCCAGGGCATGTGCTTCAATGGGGCAATCTCTCAGACAACTCTGCAGAAGGTTATAGAAGCACTAACAGGATGCCCAGGACGGTGGCACACATCTGTAATTCCAGTACTCAGGACGCTGAAGCAAGAGGACTGCTGTGTTTGAGGCCAGTGTGGGATTCATAGTCAGTTCAAAGTCAGCCTGCACTACATAGCGAGACCTTGTCTCAAAAAAAATTAAAATAGAATAAAATAATAAATAAAAGCACCAAGAGGAAACAATATGGAAGACAGAAATGAGTAGAAGTAAACTACTATAACTAAGCCAACTGAGTCCATCCACACATGGACTCATGAATTTCCAAAAATCTTAGTTTTGGAGGATTTTTCTTTCAAAAGTAAATGCTTTTTCCTTTTTGGTTTTCTGAGACATTAGTGTAAAATGACCTTGAGCTCACTATATAACCCAGGTTGGCCTCAAACTCCACCATCCACCTGCCTCAGCTATCTCAGTCTCCCAAAGGCTGGGATTATAGGTGTGTACCACCACACCCAGCTCAAAATACAAACTTCTAAATCTTTCTGTGGGGCAGATCTAAAGCC
This sequence comes from Cavia porcellus, assembly GCF_034190915.1. NCBI lineage: Eukaryota > Metazoa > Chordata > Mammalia > Rodentia > Caviidae > Cavia > Cavia porcellus. Next base: position 20,265,487 of record NW_026947508.1, on the reverse strand, counting down.
AGAAGCTGTAGTATCCACTAATTCTGTCTAGAAATCACAATCTTATAGCCTTCAATATTGTATTTTTTTCCTCCAAAGAGAAGAAAATACAGAAAGCAAACTAGGCTCTTTCCCCCACTCTGGGTGTAAGGGATCGTCCCTAGGATCTGTTACATACTAAACTTTATAATGTTCTCCCACTGAGCTAACCACTGGTCTCTTTCCTCTCTAAGGATCTTTTGGCTCGTCCTAATAGGAAAGATCCTAACTGAAAGCCAACGAACCCAGTTTCCCTTTACTGAATTGCCCTGACCAAATTCCTTGCCCTTTTTGTGCCTTAAGTTCCTCATATGTAAAGTGGAAGGTGGAAGTGGAAGGGGGGGTGATACTGTAATTAATAATGTTAAACTGGCTCATACTGTCTGCACTGCACTCTTTCTGTAATTTTAAAAGTTGAAATGCTAAAAGCTGGCCAGATACGATGGTGTATACCTATAATCTCAAGACTCTTTTGAGAAGTGGAGGCAAAAGAAATGCCAAGTCTTGAGTCCCACATTTGGGGAATTTAGCGAGATCCTATCTAAAAAATTAAAGAGGGCTGGGTATATAGTTCAGTTAGCACCAAGTTTACTCCCCAGTATAACCACAGGACACTGGGAAGTGAAGAAAAAAAGCTAAAAACTGCATTTCAAATAAAGCTTTAAAGATGGGTTTTAGATACAATTCCAGTTCTGCTAATTAGAAGCAGAATCATGAGGTAATATCCAATTGTGGAAGAAACCATACTTCTTATCACCCTCATTTGCTTCTACAGGAACATTCTGGTTTCATCCTCTATTTAACTGAGTACTGGTTCTGCAAGCTTACTTTTTGCTTCTAGCTTACTGATCCCTGGATGGTAGATGTATGACTTGAAAGTAATCAGATACTGTCTCAGAGTGTGGGTCAAATCTAGGTCAAATATGGGTTCCGTTCCTGGAGACCAAACCTAGAGCATGTTCCCTCTGTACTTCCTTCGTGAAGCCCAAGTTCCCTATATTATAATCCTATTAATCCTACACAGGCTTAAGGTTTAGTATAAAAGTATTTTCTGATTTAGTACTACCAGGCAATACCAAAAGAGGTAGTTGTTAAGAGAAAAAGATAGTTTCACAAAGCATATTGTCTGCTACGTGAATGCTTTTCTTGGGGCAAATAGATAAGGAGGAAATTTGTATTTTTAAATATATTTGTGTAGCACAGCCTCCTGTATTTCTTCCCTTTTACAACCTCCCTGAACTTTCTATCTCCCACTGTAAGCTGGGGGTGGGGTAAGGGTGGGGCAGGGCATGCAGAGGTTGAATCGCTCACACAGGATGGAAGGTTGAGTCAGCACATGCTTTCTTTTCCATGTTCTCTGCAAGCTGTTATTCTGAAGATGGCATTACCAGCCCAGCCCAGCCCAAAATATCATCGGGGCTTTAGGAAAGCTGGGGTTAGATAGGAAAGCAAGTATCCTCACCAACAGGAGCCCTTTATTAGTTCCAGGGGAAAAATAATCACAGCACACCAGTTCTGACAAACCTGTGTGGCTAATGAGTGAGAATAAGTTTGACCCAACTTACATTGTTATACCAATTTCTTGTCTACAACTTTCTCATGCAGACTAGAGACAAACTGAAAAACAAGGTCCAACTCATGTAGTGTGCTTGGTGGTGAGGGGCTATTTCCCACCAGTCCTCTGTAGGACTGACTGACTCCAGGAACCCTCATACTAGAGATAAGGCTCTGCTGCTTTTCAGACTGAGGTTGTTCTAAAGGAAACAAAAGGTTCCAGCAAGAGGAATCTGTGTGAGACACACAGGCAGGAAGCAGAGCTGAGCTACCAGTGACTAGAATAGAAACAGGAAACAGGCCCAGGAACAAGCATACAATAATCTGCGGCAAGCACAGGCTCCAGCAGGCACTAGGCAGTATCAGGGCTGGAGCAGCGTGACTGAGATGGAGAAGCGGATTGGTCAGCCCTGCTACAGAACAAGCGTTCTAGAAAAAGGATAGCTATGTGCACAGGGTACGTGCTGCTCTGAGCAATGTGTGCAAATGTGCTAGAGGGGGTGGGGACTTCCTTCCTGAGACTACAATACCACCTGCACTTAATTCCAGGGGAGTAAGCACAGATACACAGTCAGATGTGAAGAAAACATCACCAACTTCAGAATACCTAACTCCTCTGATTACCAAAATTGCTAGTGGTATTTATTTATGTTACCGCTTAGAAAATAAACCGTCAAAATCCTAGGTAAAAACTGTTGGCAATCTCCTACCAAAACAGACAGCAGGAAACAAAAACTATGTAAGACAAGAATCATTCCAAGAGTACAATTTTCTATGCGTTCAGAGTTCTTCTATCACTCCTCTCAGTAAACCTAGATGTGAAAATCTGGCCTCCAAATTTTGTCAGGGGCCAAGGGGCAAGGGACAAGAATCTAGGGGCCAAGCAATAACAAAAGTTTAATGAGTATCTGTCTGTGCCAGGCACAGTATGGAGTCAGACAAAGTCCTGAGTGTTCAAGTATAGAAGTCATCAGTAGAATGCTATTCCAGTATGAAGAAAATGGGAAAGGATCCCCACAGAAAGTATATCAGAGGGTTCTGAAGCTAATTCTGTGTATGTTAAAAACAAAGAGAACGCCAGAGATACAGTCATCAAGCAAGAGGGACAGCAAAAGGGCTGAAACTGCAGAGGTATCCTGGGAGCTGTGGCTAGTTTCATGATGGACGCTGGACCACAGGCACAGGAAGCCAGGATTCTAACATGGCACCCACAAAAAGGCTGGTGATGATCCCCGACATTAAGAGATGTCATTAGACATATAAATCACTCAAGGGTCTTATTAAAAGTTTAAGGGGCTGAGAATGGCATTCCAACAAGTGCCAGGGTGATGTGACTGCTCTGATAATAGACCTAAGTTGATTAGCAAAGAGCTGATTAAAGACAGCATAACCAGAACATTGTGTTCTTAAAAGGGCCTACAGAACAAGGCTTGGTCCTATCCAACACAGGGAATCAAAGAACCAAACTCAAGACAACATTCCACTGCTTGAGGCCATCCTCAGTTGGTTAGTTCCTCCAAGCAAATCCTACAGGCCTGGCCAGCTTCCTCTCCCACCCAAGGTCCTCTTTTATATCTTGTCTCTGCCTCTAACATGAGGGGACCTGGAAAAAAAAGTGAAACGGAAATCCATTTATATTTCTATCTTTAAAGTTAAGTGTTAAATGTAAATCTTAAAAAGCAAAGAGTTGAAGCTTTTGTCTAAAAATGAGGATCAGATTGTTCAAGACTTTTCTCTATTGGATGGCATTTAACAGGAAATATTCCACCTGAAATATCAGAGCTAGGTTCAAATCCTGAATTTTTCTTTTCTTTTTTGAGACAGGCTTGCTATGCAGTGCCAGCTGGCCTTGAACTTGCTTATGTAGCCCAGGCTGGCCTCAAACTTATGTCAGTCCTCCTGCCTCAGCCTTTCAAATGCTGGGCTTACAGGCATGTGCCACTGCGCTGGCATCAAACCCTGATTCTAATCCTTGTTTTTTTTTTTTTTTTTTTCCACATGTAAAACACGGATGGGTGCTCAGAGCATTTCAATTCCTGTCCTCGCAGGACCACTACTGTTTTTGTTTTTTTTGTTTTTTTTTTGGTTTTTTTTTTGTCTTTTTTCCTTTTTATCGGTACCGGGGATCGAACTCACGACTGCTTGCTTGCAAGGCAGGCGCTTAAGCCGCTGAGCTAAATCCCCAATCCCCAGGACCACTACTGTTGACTGTAGCTTATTCCATGGCGTTATTTCTTACTGCTAAGATTCACACTCTATAGGAACAGAACCTCCCAACCCCCCAAGGTCTATTTCCTCTATCTAGACCAACGCAATCAAAGCCCTAGGGCCTCAGAAAATCATAAAAGTAAAACAAGCGCTAATAGCTGCTGTGTTGTTAAGTGAAATCCTAGAATGGCTTGGAAATCTGAGAGATAAAAAAGAGCACCTGACAGTTTATTTAATAGACATTAAAAATCCCAATACTATTCTCCATCTCATTCCCAACATCAATAATGTTCACTTCTACCGGTATATGCCTGTAATCCCTGCACTCCAGAAACTGATGCAGGAGGATCATAAATTTGGGCTAAGGAGTAAATCCCTGTCTCAACAAAACAAAATGAAACATTAGATGGGCATGGTAAGTAGCACACTCCTGTAACTCCAGCACTCTAAGGGCTAAGGCAGGATTGTGAGTTTCAGGCCAGTTTGGACTCTCACTGAATACAGTGAGACTGTCTCAGGAAAAAAGCATGATCCAGATAGTGAATCAGTTGAGGACTATCTTTATTCAGGAAAGAGGATAGTACCCATTATAAAATAATTGCACAGGTGCGTTTGACTTTTCTCCCTCCAAAAGATGCACCTGTTTATCCTGCCAGCATCTTCATCCTTCCCTCTATCTGCCTTAAAAAGCTAAGAGTCTTAAGATACAGCTGAAGAATTTCAACTGATCAACTACCTCTCCTTTCAAGAGTGTTCTTCATGGGCGTGGGGGGGCCTATCCCTATAATCCAAGTACTCTGGGAGGCTGAGGCAAGAGGACTGCAAAATCAAACCTAGCCTGAGCAACTCAGCAAGACCCTACCTCAAAATAAAATATGGTTAGGGATGTAGCTCAGTGTAAAGGCTCTGGGTTAAGCCCCAGTACCACACACACCCACCCTCAAAAAAACGAAAAACAAAAACAACAAAAAAAAAGAATGCTCTTTACCTTTCCCTTAACCTTCAGTAGCCAGGTGTAGTGGTGCACACCTATAATCTCAGCATGGAGGGAGGCTGAGGGAGGAGGATCACAAGTTCCGAGTCCCGCCTGGACAACTTAGCGAGACCCTGTCTCAAAATAAAAACAAAATGGGCTGGGAATGTAGCTCAGTGGTAGAGCACCCCTGGGTTTGATCCCCAGCACCACAAAAACTAGAAATCAGGCCTCTTCCCTAAATAAAAAGAGTCCCAATAAAAATGCATCATGTTAAATCTACTGTCTGTTTTCCTTGAAATATAAATTTGATGTGGACCATCTTCCCTTTTCTCTTTGCTTCCAAAAATATCACACAATCCTGGTCTTCCGCCGATTTCTCCAACTCTGTTGGCTGCTTCCCTCTGGTGACTGCAGGCATTGTTCAGGGCTCCATCTGGCTCTTCTCTCCATTTTCCAATCACAGCCTCTGAAGTCTAGTTCAGTCCATGGTTTAACTATTACCTTCCACACATACAATACTCCAACTCTATCCAGACTCAACTCTTGTTTTAGTTTTTCATCTCTGGTGATTAATATTTTACATCATAAAAATGGAACTTCTACTCAAAAATCAGTTTTCCCTATTAACCTGTTTCTGACAATGAGATTTTCTTTTTTTCTTGGTCTTCCCTAAAGCAGTCAGTCAAGAACTTTAAACTAATAGCTGGACAGGGAGGCTGAGGCAAGAGGGTTGTTATGGGTTCGAGACCAGCCTGGGCTACAAAGTAAGCTCAAGGCCAACCTGAACTGCATAAAGAGACTCTGTTTCAAAAAGATTTAAAAAAAAAAAAAAAAAAAAGACCTTTAAACTGGGTATGATGGCCCACATGTATAATTCCAGCATTCTGTCTCAAAACAAAAAATAAAAAGGGCTGGGAGTGGTAGCTGGGAAGGGGAAGGCCCTGGGTTCAATCCCTAGTACTGCAAGAGAAAAAAATAAAAAACAAAAACCACCAACAACCAATAAGCAAACAAAAATAACTTTAAATCATTCACCCAGTAGAATTCACTTATTCTCAGTTCTATAGATTCTGTCTCACCTCTTATATGCAAGTAAGATAGAAGGGGTAGAACTGTACACTCTTTTCCAGAATTAACAGTTTATTCTCTTGCTTTCAAATCTTTTCAAATCATACCAAATACTCAAAGATTATTTGGAAAAAACATATATTATCTGTAGGCTTGTGAGGTCAGGATAAAATGGGCTTACTTAGCTTACAAGGGTGTGTGAGCACCCCAGTGATGTAGCTTTCCTTCTTGCTATTCCCCACTAAGGAGGCTTGGCCAGCCCGCAGGTACTATATTCCATTCCCCATCCCTGCCTTGTCTCTGTTCAAACCACTCAAATATATTCATGTCTGTCTACCTCATACTCAACTTCTTCCACGATGACTTCCCTCAACAACTTAGACAAATGAATCACTGAGTTCATCAAACTTTGACAACACATATTACAACATTCAGGCACATATTCTGCTGGTGCATGTTGATTTCACTAATGAAAGAGGATCCTTGAAGATAGCAACCATGTCACAGTGATCCAAGTCAAATGTTTATCTAATGTCTTTTTTCCTTTTTATAATACCCATAGCAAAAAATATCCTAAGTTTTATTCCAGGGGCTGAAAACTTACCTACCTACATTTTAAATATCTCCATCTTCCAGACCACAAAGGAAATTACATAATGTCATGCCTTTAAATAAAAAAAAAAAAAAAAAAAAAAGCATGGGGTTTTAAAGGGATCATGTGACTTCACAATGATTGTTTTCTGGTGATTATGTTGAGGACTGACTTGGAAGTAAAAAGGGGAAGAAGAGAAACAGAAAAGCCTATGGCAAAATATCAGGTGAGAGATAATAGGGACCGAGGGAAAAAAGGCAGTGGGGGAATCAGACTTAAAAGCCATTTCTGAGGCAGACTAGGACTTGGTGATCAACTGAGTATGGCTCCACTAGTACAAACGATTCAGTGATGAGCACCACAGAGCAGAGGTGGCAAGCTCCCAATATAGTGCTGATACTACAAAAGTTGCCTTAACCCAGGAATGCTCAGAGGCAGTATCATTCCACGTCTCTTCTCAACCCACAGCCTATGTTCCACATCACCAAGAGTAAAACGAGAGTATGTAAGTTACGTGGGTTTTTTTTTTTCTTTCAGGACTACACAGCTCAAAAAAACCCAAGTGTGCTGGTGCACACATGTAATACCACAATACAGGCAGGTGAGGTAGGAAGACAGCTTTAAGTTTTTTTTTTTTTTGTTTTGTTTTGTTTTTGTGGAGCTGGGGATCAAACTCAGGCAAAGCAAGGACTCTAGCCATATGCCTAGCCTGATAGCTATAAGCTTGAGGCTAGCCTGGTTACAGTTCAAAGCCAGCCTGAACTACAGAGCAAGACTGTCAAAAAAAAAAAGACCACCTAGCTCAGTGTTATTCTACTTGTGGTCTTATGAACTGGCAGCTGCAGTACTACCCAAGAAACACAAATTCTGGGTCATACCTGACACTGAACCAGAATCTCTCAGGTAGAATTTAGTGTTTTAATTAATCTCCAAGTAATTCTTAATGTATGTTAAAGTTTAAGAAGCACTAACTTCTCCAGATCCATGTTTTAAATCCTGTACCCATTTTCTTCACTATCTCCATAGTATAGTACTTCCCAGCACATGTAAGACCATAGGTTTGATTCCCAAGAACTACAAAACAGATCTGGTAGATAAAGATAGCACTCCCCACTCCCTCTCAGATACCATTCAAAACCAAATGTCAATTTACAGATGTGTCTAAGAAAAAAACTAGGGAAGCATGCATTATTGTAGGGAAACCACATATTCCTGGATGAATAATTAAAAGGCTTTTATTATTTTTAAAATTTCTTAATTTGAGACAAGATCTTCTAGGGGAAATCAGATTCAAAAGCCTATGGGCTTGGGGGCTGGGGCTTAGCGTAGCGGCAAAAGTGCCGGCCTTGCAAGGACAAGGTAGTAAGTTCGATACTCGTACCAAAAAAAAAAAAAAAAAAAAAAAAGCCTATGGCTCAGCAGCACAGGTACCTGCCTGGCAAGCATGAGGTTGTGAGTCTGATCCCCAGTACCAAAAAAAACAAAACACAACAAGACTCTACAGATCCAAAAGGCATTTTTGAGGCAGAGTAGGCCTTAGATTGAACCCAGGGATGCTCTAACACTAAACTATATCCTCAGTCCTTTTGGTTTTTTATTCTGAGATAGGGTCTTACTAAGTTGCCCAGGTTGGCCTCCAACTTGTACTATTCCTGCCTCAGCATTCCAAGTAGCTAGAATTACATGCATGCACACACCACTGTGCCTAGAAAGTTTTGTTTTGTTCTTTTTGAGACAGGGTCTCACTATGCAGTTCGGGTTGGCCTTGAGCTCACTTTGTAGTCCAAACTGGTCTCGAATTTGCATCAATCCTCTTGCCTCAGCTTCCTGAGTACTGGGATTACAGGCATGTAGCACCATGCCCCATTGGAAAAAACATTCTTACCATGGAAATTTTATAAAATGGGTAACAAAACACATCCTCACCTCCTAAGGTCACTGTCAGGAGGAAAAGATAAATTAATCCATCCTCTAAAATGCAGTTTGGGTCTTTTCATAACAGTCTGTGATGCTCACCTTGCCCTAGCAATGTAAACAATTTGGTAACATGGTTTTGTCTCAATCAAACATATACTTCCTGCATGAACATTGTTAAAGATACTGCTCAGCGGGCAGGGATTTAGCTCAGCAGCATAAGCATCTGCCTTGCAAGCATATGGTCATGAGTTCGATCCCTGATACAAAAAAAATACTGCTCAGATTCATCTGCTCAGTGAGTGGGGAGCCTACAAGTGCCAGGCACTGTAATGGCAATATACAAGACCCAGCACATCAGCCTTCACTGAAGTTACTAAATTACAGTTGAACTAAGCACTGACAAGGATGTATGCCAAAAATCTATTAGACCAAAGGAACCCAATAAAATCTGGAGCAGTGGATTGCCACACCACAATCAGAACTTTTTTTTTTTTTTTAAAGACAGGGTTTCACTATGTAGTTCAAGCTAACCCTAAGCTCACTTTGTAGCCCAGGTTAGCCTTGAACTTGCTAGGATACTCCAGCCTCAGCCTCCCGGAGTGCTAGGATTACAGGTGTAAGCCATCTGCCTGGCTTCACAATAAGAACTCTTGAGAAACTTAGACATTGGTTTTTAAGGTTATCTATTCCTCCAGGTAGTTCTAACAGGCAGCCAAGGGTCAGTAACACAGCGCCTGCTCTCCAGGAACTTATCATTTGAGAAAGTAGGGGTTATCAGCAAAACAGTATCAACCTAAAGCAAAGAATTTCAAACACAAGATAGTACCTCTCTATGTATATATGGAAGGAAAAAGAGATCCTACGGGATTACAAGGCTTTTAACTGTGTAAGCGTGATTTGGTTTCTAAAGATGACTACTCTTACTAAATCATCACTTGTAGCTGTTTGCTTTAAAATATTGGAGGGCATTGTTAGGTAAAATAAAAACTGCCTTTGCTAGGCATGGTAGTACACACCTGTAATTCCAGCTGTTCAGTAGGTTGAGGCAGGAGAATCCCAAATTCAAGACCAGCCTCAGGAACATAGCAAGAGTCTGTCTCAAAATAAGTAAAAAAGGACTAGGGATGTATTTGAGCAGTGGAAACTTTAAGCTGAGCCTTGAAACTTGATTAGCAAAGTTTTCTGATGAAATGATCTAAGTGCTATCCCTGTATTAGAGCATCAGAATGACCCATGGAATTTGTTTTTGATGCCTAGGTATCAACTTAAAGAATTTTTAGAAAGGCTTTTTTAAAAGACCGGATCTCACTATGTATTCCAGGCTGGCCTTGAACCTGTGTGAGTTTTTCTGCTTCAGCTTCCAGAGTATTAGGATTACAGGCATCTACCACCACATCCAATTAGATTTTATTTTAAGGCTAATAAAATAATAATTCAGGTTTTAAGTACTAGGACACGTGATCAGGACAATAGTAGTTAAATGGTTTGACATTTACATAGCTAAGCAAAAGTTCCTCAGAATATGCCTTTAGAGCCAAAGTGAAGTGAAAGAGTGAAGAAGGAGACATGAAAATAGGAGTGCCAGGTGTGGTGTACATTTTAATCCCAGAACTCAGGAGACTAAGGCAGGAGAATTGCTGAGTTCAAGGACAGCTTGAACTGCGTAGTGAGATCCTGCCTCAAAAGACAAAAAGAAGGGCTGGGGATTTAGCTCAGTGGCACAAGCAAGTTTGATCTGCAGTACCAACAAAAAAAAAAAAAAAAAAAAAAAAGGAAAAGAAAAAGAAACAAGAAGGGTTGTCCCAGGCAACCCTATATCTGCTCTGGTGCTAAACTCAAGATGCCTCATAAGTCCCTGGGGTTTTATGTTTGGATGGGTTTTAGATCTTTTGTTGGAACAGCGTCTCGCTCTATAGTCCAGCATGGCCACAAACTCTCAACCTTCCTGCCTCATGATAAGCAAGTGCCACTGTGCCCTGTCAGTAGTTCTTATTTAGTGAAGGAATGCGCTGAGAAACTGAGGGATCCTTTAACATAACTTGCTAAGAAAGGAAAAGGGTCCTTGTTTGCAATCCTATTTCTCATTTCTTCAGATAGTATTACTTCTTAGCCTCACTAGGCAAATATAGTATTAATCCAAAATTTCAAAGAACCACCTTTTATTTCTTGATCAGAGTAGCAAAAAAATAAATAGCAATTCACAAGGAAGATGCTTTTTATCCAGCCAGCTTATCTCCCACACAGAGCTTCTACCACAGAACAAAAGATGCTTCTGGAAGAATCTACTGCAGAAGCCTAAACTTGGAAATGCTCCCTATTTTGGGGATTCCCAGGAACCACCTTTCCTGGGCCTACAAGGTTATCAATACTTTTGTTTCCAGTAGGTCAGATTAGCTCTTGCATTACCAATTCTTTTTTTTTTTTTTTTTTTTTTTGCATTACCAATTCTTTAGAAAATACGTGGCCTGCTTGTAAATTACCTTGCTCAGGAATGAGAATACCAATTTTATTTCCATTAAAAATGCTGTCATGAAAAGCAGGGCATGGTAACGCATCACTGTAATATCAGTATTCTGGGAGACTGAAGCAGGAGGATGACAAATTAAGACCCAGCCTGGACAACTGAATAACTGAACAGTTAAAACCTTATCTCAAAATAAAAATTAAAAAAAAAAAAAAAAAAAAAAAAGATGGGGATCTAATTCAGTACAAAGGTCCTGAGTTCATAGGTGCCACTGTTGCCCTGATTGACATGCTTTGAAATTTTGTTTTAGTTTTTTTTTCTTTTTATCCTTAAATAAAATGGACTAGGGGGGTGTCTTGAGTTCATCCCCAATTAAAAAAGAAAATATTTTGAAAAGGAGCAACTTACAGCACTAACAAAAATTCAGATTTGGGTTTCTTGCCAAAGTGGCATATCACCCAGATTTAGCCACAGACCATAGATGATGAGGGGGTGGCTACACATCTTTGACTGAATCAGGTTAAAGAGTATATTCCAGTGAAGTTAAAGATGCAGAAAAAGACTGCAACCGTTACTAATAACAAGGTAACAAAGAGTGATGACTTTATTCATAATTCTTCCCCCCAATTACTCAGTTGAGAAGGTCAATAGTCACAGAAGTCTCTTTCTGACAGTGGTTCTTGTCCTGGCTTCAGAAGGCAGTACTGAATCACAGCCTCTTCATACCTTGCCCAACTAAGATTATGTTCCACGGTCCTCAGGGGAAGCCATAGGTAGTTTCATCCCAAAGAAGGTTCCCATTTTAAATGTATCCCTTAAAGACCCAGAACCCATTTTCCTCTAAATCAGAATAAGTAAAAAAAAAAAAAAAAAGCCAAATTTCAACCCCAAAAAGACTCCAACCAACCAAGCACTAGGCCAAGGCAGGAAGATTGTGAGTAGAGGCCAGCCTGGGTATATAGTGAGTTCAAAGCCAGCCTGAGCTACAGAGTGAGACCCTGTCTCAAACAAACAAACAAAGAAACAGACCTCAACCCAGCAAGTGTGGCTTTGGTTTCCTAACCAAAGCAGGATTTATAATAAAAGATTTCTTACCTACCAACTGAACAGATTTCAGAATAGTCTATTTTATTGCTATTTTATACTAACTTTCATAGGCTGAGACTTTACCCACATGTAGTGGAAGAACTAGAGCTAAGAATTTGCATTCATATAATCAGCCTAGTATCAAATACTTGGTATTAACTGTCGAGCAGACTCTGTGTCCTATGAGATGATTATAATGTTTGGCTTGGAAGCACTTACCATATACCAAGCCTTTCTCTCTCCATTAACCTACTGAATGTTAATCACTACTCCATGAAATGGGTACATTTAGGTTCATTTTACAAATAATGAAAACTAAGGCAACAGAAATGTTAAATGACTTGCTCTAAGCTACGGAATTAGTAGCACAATCAAGATCTAGACCCAAGCACTCTGATTCATTCTGACTATATTGTCATTCTCAGGATATGTCCATTCCATAAATAAGCACTTGATTTCATTAGACACCTGGCCCATTATTATGCAAAAGCACCCATTCATACAAAACCACAATGAGAAAAGCCACTTTTATTCCACTCAAGTGCAGTCAGTGACAATTCATGCTATAATGTACCCAAGAATCCTACTTCCTAAACTCTAAGCCAAAATCCCAAAAGTTAAGCCCAGAAGAGTATGAGTTATAAACAAACAAATAAACAAACAAAAAATGGAGACTTTTCTCAACTTTGTTGGAGAGCAGGCAGTACTTCTAACATCTCCATCTCCTTTGTCTTTCATGTCTAAGAAGTTGGGTTTTTTTTTGTTTGTTTGTTTGTTTTGTTTTTGAGACTGAGTCTCACTATGCAGTTCAGGCTAGCTTTGAGCTCACTTTGTAGTCCATGTTCATCTCTAACTTACAATGGTCTTCCTGCCTCAGCCTCCTGGGTACTGGGATTACAGGCATGAGCCACCATGCCTGGTTAAGAAGTCTCAAGATTTTTATTCTACTGTATTTTTCTTTTTGTTTGTTTCTGTTTCTGAGACAGGGTCTCTCTATCTGTCTGACTGTCTGTCTGTCTGTCTCTCTCTCTCTCTCTCTTTCTTTCTTTATTTATTTCAGGCGGGCCTTGAACTAAGTAGCCCAGGCTGGCCTTGAACTCACAGCAATTATCCTATTTCAGCTTCCCAAGTGATAGGATTACAGCTATACATCAGCATGCCCAGCAATGCCAAGATTTTTAAAAAGAAAAAAAACACCCAACAATTCTCTGAGCTCACTGAAGAGAAAGAATTGTGCTAGTATTGTTCAGAAGATTAAATGCAGATGTCTTGTACTGAGTGACTGATTTGAAGATGACATGCGATACATATATCATTGTTATCCTCTATTAATCATGTTTTGAATTTTTCTCTTTAAAATAAAATAATATTAAAAAAAACACAACACTGAACAGATCACAGATCCATTTGCTGGGCAGATAGGCAGAACAGACATGCTCTAAGATCAGAATATGAATTCCTATTATAATTCTGAACCTGAATTCAAGGACTACTTTATTTTTCATTTAGCTCAATACCAAAAAACGCCTAGCCAGAAACTAGTTTTTGTTAGTATCTTCTCTGCCCTTTCACCTTTTGAGGGTTGCAAGAATACTTACAGGCAAGCTGGAGGGTCTTGACTGAAGGCTCAGGTTCATATCTTCTTGCCCTCCCTTACTGGAGGTCATTGAGGGGGCTGATGATGCCTGAGACCCAAATGAATCTTGAGAAAGTTCCTAAAAAGAAAAAGACAAAAGCCACGAAGGTCTGGAGGGTCTGGTAGTGATAAGTCAGACAAGTTTACTTCTTGACTGAAGAGCTACAGGCCTCTCTCATAGAAGTGAACTAGGTATCAGAGAAAACACAACTGTGGAGTAAGACCAATTAATTTTTTTAAATTTTTATTAGTACATTTTTCATGCAGTAAATTATGATTACATTCATTGTGAGAAGTTGGTACATGGACATAACACATCTTAATTCTAGGTCCTCTTCTGTTCCCCTTCTTCCTCCCTCCATCTCTGTTTTGTTTGTTTGTTACTGAGATGGTTTCTTCATATAGTCCAGGCTGGCTTCGAACACACAGCAATCCTTCTACCTCAGCCTCCAAATGCTAGGATTACAGATGTATGTTACCATCCTGCTGGCACACGCTCACTCTGTTTTCTTGTCTTTTTGAGACAGGGTTTCACTGTGCAATTCAGGCTAGCCCTTAACTTACTTTGTAGCCCAGGTGGCCTCAAATTCTCAGCAATCCTCCTGCCTCAGCCTCCCAAGTGTTAAGATTATAGATGTGCATCACTGCAACTGCTCTCTCCCTTGATGTCCTTCCTATATGAGAAAGGGCTAGTTCTCTGTCTCCTATTATTTATCCTTTATTTTGCTCCCGAATTAATTTTGAGGTTCTCATATAAGAGAAAGCACACAATATTTAAACTTGTGTGTCTTGGGCCAGAAAATTAGTTCAGTGGCATAAATGCCTGCTTGGCAAGCATGAAGTCATGAGTTTGATCCTTGGTAACAATAAACAAACAAACTTGTGTGTTTGATTTCACTTATGTTATGGTCTCAAGGTGCATCTATTTTCCTACAAATAACTCAAATTTATCTTTCTTTATACCATAGTAGTACTCCGTTATATATAAATAACCACATTTTCTTTATCTACTCATCTGTTGATAGACATACAGACCACTTCCAAAATTTAGCTATTATGAATTATGCTGCTAAAAACATGGGTATGCAGGTGTCACTGTAATAAGATGTCTTTAATTGAGACTAATTAATTTTTAAAAAAAAAAACTCATCTTAGAGCCTCAACATTAAATGAGTATTTCTTCCTTCAAAAACACGATTTTGAGACAAGAGATTTAGTGAACCTGTCAACACTCAGTCATTTCTTCTCTTTTTGCTCTACAAACAGTAATGTCCAACTTGCTATTTTTAGGTTTCATTACCTATGTTTTGTTCCCCAGACTTTTCTCTAAGTGAATTTTTATTATTTCCCAAAATCAAATCTACTCTCAAAAAATAAGAGTTGCTACCACCGAGAATAACATGATTTTAGCTCTAATGCCAATTTCAAATGAAGGGCCACAAAATATTTTGAGCAAAAGAATGGAACAGCAGTCAGAAAGACTTATAATACATACAGACTTCCAAAACTATTATTTTGAAAAAAGATGAAAGTCACTTAATGCTCAGGTTCTGATTAGAAGGTTTTGAAGAAGGAAAAAAAAAAGGAATAAAAAGTATATATAAGTCCTATTACCTTTAATTTCTTGTCTATGTAATTTTCCATTGCCCTGTTTCCTCATCAGTAAGGAGAGCTATGTCTTTATGAAGTTAAGGTTATGCCATTATTAGTCCAATCAATTCTGTTAACATGTTTACCCAGAGTTTAATTGGTTTTTAAGTGCACATCAGAGAAGCAATTTATATGGCAAAGTTCTTACAACACCAACTTCAAAGCTGTCTATGGTCACACACAGAGAAGGGCAAGAGGCAGGAGCACCTTACCTGTGGTGGAGGGAAGCGCTGCTGGGAGTAGGCAGTTTGCTGGGGCTGCTGAGACTGGGGCTGAGGATACGCAGCCTGCTGGGAGAGCGTCGAGGATGCTGGCTGCTGAGGTTGCTGCTGCTGGTAGGGAGACTGTGCCTGTGGCTGTGAGTAGGGAGGCTGGCTCTGGGGATGCTGCTGTGTTGTGGACTGCTGAGAAGGGTATGGAGTCGGGGACTGCTGATGTGGAGGCTGGGATGGCTGCTGGGAATATGGAGGTTGAGAGGACTGGAGTTGTGGTTGAGACTGCGGCTGCTGCTGATATGAAGACTGGGCGTGAGGGGTCTGGGATGGTGGTTGCTGGGAGTAGGGTGGCTGCTGTTGCTGGGGGTGAGGACTTTGCTGGTTGTAATATGGGGTCTGGCCCTGCTGACCATACCCACTGGGGCCTTGTTGTCCATAAGGAGGAATCTACAGGAAAGAAAAAGATACTTCTCTTAAAAAAACATAGGTGATATATTCAGTCAAAATTATGTCAAGCCCATCCTAAAAAGGCCCAGGAACAATGACAAAACGTGACTGTTAGTTGGTGTGTTCACATATGTACTGCATTCACCCACTGTAAATTTATACTATATAATATCTGCATAACTTACATGAGCTCAAGAACAGTAATTCTGATCAATGAGCTACTCTTTTCTCATAACTTAGAGAGTTTTTATAAGTGTCAAGAATTAATATCCCAGCCACAACAAAGACTCAAGAGCAGCCTGGCTCAGTCATCTGAAAACTTAGGGTTTACTAACTCATACCAAGAAAATTATTAAGCTACTTTGGTTCTCTCTTCATTTAGTCTTCAAATTTTAAAAATATTTGAGGCCCCACATGCTTACTTATCCCAGACACCATTTTAGGAATTGTGGATATATCTGTTAAGTTGTCCCATGTTCTCCACCTCAAAAATTCCAACCTGTCCCCTCAATTTTCTCACTGGAAAAAGGGGGGGGGGGATGAAAGGGGAGGAGAGGGAGGGAGAGGAGAGGGGAGGGGAAGGGAGAGGAAAAGGAGGGGGGGAGAGAAGGTAAAGGGAGAGGAGAGGAGGGGAGAAAGCAAGTAAACTTGGGGAACAGCTCAGCGGGAGAGTTCTTGCCAGTGTATGCTAAGCCCTGGGTTCTATTCCCAGCAGTGTAAAAACAAAAACAAAACAAGTAAAAGTATCTCATTTTCTATATTTAAGGGCATTCTTTGCTTTAGTCTTAAAAATAGTTTTAGGGTTTTATAGTCTTATGTCCCAACATTTTCAGTAAGAATATCAGAGATACAAATGGTAGAAAATTCTGTCAACATAAAAATGCAATAAAAAGACGATAATACAGGGATGAGGGTGTTGGTAGAGCACTTGCCAAGCAAGCATGATGCTCTGGATTTGATCTCCAGCATCATTTAAAAAAAAGAAAGACCCTGCTGTGGATGATCCGACAAAAAATGAGAGGAAATCCTGAAATCTCTAACAGCACTGTCAACATCATTATTGTTGTCTTTCCTTTTTCTTCCATTTCCATTCCTTCCTAAAATGTTTATTTTAACCTAGACAGCTGACATGTTAAAGGCCCTGAAAAACAAGAAGGGCCTCTTCTGTTCCCAGGGCACATGGCATGAATGGTTTTCTTTGTACTAGCAGTGGACAGGTGCTTAGCCACTGCCAATTCTTTCCTCCTGCCTCCTTCAGAGAACACTACTTGGTGGGTAATAAGCAGGCCAGTAAGTTCAAGAAAAAAATACAGGATAAGTATATGGAGTGCTAGAACATGTACTTAACACATAGAAGGCATGTTCTTTTTTTCTTCAATTTGGGGGGGGAGGTTCGATCCCCAACCCCCCCCAAAAAAGGATACATTCACAGGGTGTGGTGGCATACCCCAGTGATCCCAGCACTCAGGAGGCTGGGGCAGGAGGATCTCTGTGAGCCTGAGGCCAGTCTGGGCTACATAGTGAGTTTAAGCAAGCCTGAACTACACAGTGAGATTAAAGGCCGGAGGGGTAAAGGGGGGGTCCTCCTTCCCTCCTCCCTCTTTCTCCCTTTCTCCTTCTACTCCTCTCCCTCCCCACCTCCAACATGTAACAGCCTGCTGTGGCCAGGGAACTCTCTTCTTTGGACCTTACATAGGGTGGTGCTCCCATGATCTTGGCCCTTATTATTAACACATGTTACTAGCTCAACTAGCTGGCTGTGCTCCTATTAAGTTTAGAAGCCAAGGATATATTATGATTCTAATGCTCAACAAACCAGAACCTGAACAGAAACAAGGGTCAAAGTAATCAAGGTCATCATCTACCTGTTGTGCATAAGAGAGGCTGCCCATGGCACTCTGTGCCCGGCTCTGCATTGTCATTGGG
This sequence comes from Cavia porcellus, assembly GCF_034190915.1. Taxonomy (NCBI): domain Eukaryota; kingdom Metazoa; phylum Chordata; class Mammalia; order Rodentia; family Caviidae; genus Cavia; species Cavia porcellus. Next base: position 20,247,730 of record NW_026947508.1, on the reverse strand, counting down.
TACCGCTGGGGAGTCTGGGACCCATATGGCTGTCCTGGATACCCATGCCCTTGCTGCGGTCCCGACGGAGGTCCCTGTTGTTGTGAGTATGGGTTAGTCCCGCCATATGGCTGAGGTCTCATCTTGCCCATCTGATCCATTGGACTGGATGGCTACAAAATAAAGAGCATTTCATTAACCTGAAGCTTTGACCACCACCGCTGTACAACATAAACATATAACCTAAGTACTGAAGTCTTTTGAAGTCTACATGCCCCAAAGGAAATGAAAAAGTACTATGAAAAAGTAATAGGATACACCTATGTAGCCACTGAAGTCACTTAATCCTCCCGAGAAATCTGATTTTATCATATGTAAAATAAAAATACCACCTGTTTGTGAAAGTATCTCATGAACTAAAAACTACTTTGTAAATGGAACTACTGAAGTTCAAGGGATAAGCCAGGTGTAGAACAATTAATATATATCCTCTATGGTACAGAAACCAGAAGAAGGGCCTTTCTGTTAGAGAGGATATAGCTGTTATGCACTGCTATGACCTTTTCAACATCAGAATTGATGCTTCAATACTATGACTGAAACTTCAGATACACAGGAGCCAGATGTTTCTAGTCTTCCAACAATGGAGTTTTCTTTGTCTTTGTACATTTCTGGCCTAAGTGCACTATGAAACAAATAGTTATGCTTTCTTCAAATAAGCATCAGGCTAAGTAAGTCATTGAGAGAATAGTAACCCTGATTTTAGAGCCAGTTCATCTCAGATAAAAAGTTCATTTCCTTTAATATGCAAGGATTTAAGGCCATAAGGAAGATAGGAGATAAAGAACAAGATACAGGGGCTGGGGATTTAGTTCAGCGGCATAAGCACCTGCCTTGCAAGCAGGCGGTCGTGAGTTCGATCCCTGATACCGATAAAAATGAAAAAGACAAAAAAAAAAAGAAGATACAGATAGCCAGGGACAGTACTGAATGCCTGTAACTCAGACACCTAGGGGACTGAGGCCTGAGGATTCCAAATGTGAGGCCAGTCTGGGCACCTCTGACTCTGTTTCAAAATACAAAATAAAAAGCAGCCAATCATGGTGGCACACACCTGTAATCTCAGCATGATCAAGGCTGAGGCAGGAGGATTACTGCAAGTTCAAGGCCAACCTAGGCTACAGAATGAGTTCAAGGCCCCCCTAACTACACAGCACAATACTGTCTCAAAAAACACAAAATAAAACAAAACAGGCTGGCTGGTGATACAGCTCAGTGGCAGAGTGTTTGCCTGGCATGCCAGAGACACTAGGTTCTCCTGGCACAAAAAACAAAACAAAACAGTACAGTACACCAATTGAAATTCAAAGTTCAAATCACTGGTCTATAAACATAGCTTTCTTCTCTGCTTTTTAATGGAACATTAATTCAATCAGCTCATCACTTTTGAATATACCTTTATCTATGATAGCTGCATGGGACAAAGCTCCAAAGCCACAGTACTTTCTTCTGCCAGAGACATCTGTATCTATTGGTGATGTGGATGGGTAGGGAGGACTTCCCTAAATACTTCTTCAATATACCCAGTCAGAGAGTAGGCTTGGGCCTGATATAAAACTTAAAAAACAATTTTTTACTTATGTGAAATGGAGTTGTTTATTTACTTATTTATTGGTACTAGTGATCTAACTCATAGATGCATTCCCAGTTCTTTATTTTGATACAGGGTCTTACTAAGTTGCCTAGGTGGGAGCTTAACTTGCAATTCTCCTGCCTCAGCCTCTCAAGTGCTGGGGTTATAGACTTACATCAATATGTCTGGTTGAAACTGATATTAAATTAGGGATGGAAGGGCTGGGGATTTAGCTCAGTGGCATAAGTGCCTGCCTGGAGAATCATGAGTTCAATCCCCAGTACCACAAAAAAAAAAAAAAAAAAAAAAAGGATGGAAGACAGATATAGTATTAGTACTATATTTCATATCATTAACTCAAGTGAAATTTAGTGGTTCTCAAATTTTGGTATTCATCGAAATCAACTGGAAGGCTTGCTAAACAGCTCTAAATTCAAGGCCTCTAAGACCACTCCCAGAGTTTCTGGATCGGTAGATTCAGGATGAGGCCTAACTCACCTGGATCAAGTTCCCAAGTGATGCTGATACCCCTGGTCCAGGGACCACACTTTTAAAGAATCACTGATCTACAATTCTATAATTTAAATGTGTAAGTTTTTTGTTTTTTGTTTTTTTTAAAATATGTGTACAAGACCTTAAGGAACAAAGAAACTTCCAAAATAAAGAAGGGTTGGGTATGGTGGTGCATGTCTGTAATCTCAGTGCTCAGGAGGCTGAGGAAAGAGTACTGGTGTGAATTTGAGGCCAGCCTGGACTACATAGTTCACGGTCAGACTAAACTACAAAGCAAGACCCTGTCTCAAAAAATAGTACAAATAAAGGAGAGAGCCATCCAAAGAATACTTTTGCTTGCTTAACATGTGCAAGGTCCTGGATTCAATCCCCAGCCCCACAATCTATCCCCTCCTCAAAGAAGACTAAGACCAAGCAGTCTATAATTCCATCACTCTGGGACACAGAAGCAAAAGTGTCCCAAATTCATGCCCAGACTGAGGCAATTTAGCAACTTACTGAGACCTTGTCTCAAATTTTAAAAGGCAGGGGACCAGGGCCCTCCAGATGTAGCTCAGTACAAAGGCCCTGGGTTCAATTTCCAGCACTGCCCCCTCAAAAAAAACAAAAACAAAAGAAACTAAGTCTTATAACAGAAATGTCATAAAAGAAAATGACTAAGATGTTACTCCATGATGGCTGTTTTTCCAAATATTAAGAGGAAAAGGAGACTGGAAGAATTTTAAACTACAATACAACTAAAATCTCAACCAAAATGATGATAATAATGATGAGAATACTCCCCTCCCTAACTGTAGAGAATCATAGTAAAACTGTACCAAATTACTAAACTGTCATAAGTTACTATTACTAAGGTCTATTTCCAATAATACAACTTTTAACCTAGTCTTGCATATCAGAGCTACCAATAACATATACTGCCTTCCCCAATATAGTTGGCAATGTAGCTCTGCAAAGAGCTTGAGCGCTTACATGGATGTATCACACCAAGATCCTCATCTCACACTGCAGCTTCTACTCATGTGGTGTCCAAGTAAAGATACATTTGCTGAACAGACAGACCAACCTGCATGGAGTATCTCTGTCAGTCTAGCCTCCTCACAACATGAGGGGCACTCATTACCATGGTTACTATGGAGCTTCTAGTGCAGTATCTATTAGCTGGAGCTACAGATAGAATATTCTGTGAAGCTTCACAAATGGCTGGGCCTCTCCCTAGAGATTCCAAGTATGGGTTTGGGAGCTCTTGGGCTTCTCTCTAGTTCTTCCATTAAAATTCTTGAATGATTCTGTTGTATACTGCTATCTAGAACCAGTGATCTAGAGAAGCACTGTTCATTAAATTTTCTATGATATGTATTAAGCACTTTAAATATAAAATAGGTACTGGGTCATTTTTATTTACCTTTAGTTAAATTCACAGTGGCTAGTGGCTATCATATTTGACAATGCAGTTCTAGAATAATGTTTTTAAGTCACTTTCATCATTCACTGCTCAATAGCTCCAAACTTCCTATTAAACCCTGTATAGTATCATAACAAAGAAAGAACAGCATAGTAATTTTGCTAAGACTTTTGTTCAAATCCTAACTCTTTCATTGATCCTGAATTACATCAGTTCTTCAATTTAACTGCTGAGCACTGTGGTACACACCTGTAATCCCAGCAGAAGGAAGCAGTAGGAAGGCTGAGGCAGAAGCAACACAGCTGAGTTCAAGGCCAGTCTAAATTACTATATATACCAAGACCCTATCTCAAAAACAACAACAACAAAAAAAGTACTAACTTTGTATATTGCTTGATATTTAAATACCCAATAAATGGTGGCTATTATCAATAATAAATTTTGTTTCTACCTGAGCGTTTCTACAGTGTGGTCCAGTTCTACGCACTTTTTTGGTGTCATTTTACTATCCACCAATATTATAAAAATGCCCAGGTGCATGCAATGGCACGTTGGCCAGCCCTCTTGCCAGTAATAGTAGAAGAAACTCAATCTTTCAATATGAAGCTACTTCACACAGTTTCAGCACACTTTGCTCTCTCACATTCTATTCCCACCCATTCTATTCCTACTGGGTATTGAACCCAGGGCCTTTAAACTATATCTCTGGCTTTATTTATCTATTTGTCTTTTGGAGACAGGGCCTCATTACACAGTTCAGGCTAGCCTTCAGTTCACTTTGTAGCCTAAGCTGGTCTCAAAATTGCAAATGATTTCCCTGCCTCAAATTCCCAAACACTGGGATTATAGGAGTGTACCACCACATCTGGCTTCTTTTTATATTTTGAGACAATGTCTCATTAAATTGCCTGCTTGGGCTCAAATTTGCGATCCTCCTGCCTCAGTGTCTCAGAGTGCTGGAATTATAGTGTGTGATACCATGCCCACACAACCTCACAATTCCAGCTAGCTAGTCCAACAAGCTGCATTTCTTTTAAAAGTCCTTAGGGACTTAGGGAAGGTGGGGGTGATGGGTTCTTGCTAAGTCTGTTGCCCAGACTGGCCTTGAATTCCTTTGTTAAAATCATCCTCCTACCCTGGCCCTAGGGTAGCTAGAAAATAAGCATACACCATGTTTCCTGGCTAAGACTAAGTTCTGGGAAGCCAGAGTCCAGATACTTTATCTTCAAAGTCCTTCTGAACACCTAAATGCAGAGCTACAGATCAGTTATTGTAAAAAATGGGTAAGAGACAGTATGCGGAGAAAGCCCATAAAAACATCCAGCCACAAGTCCAAAACCATTCCCTAAAGCTAACTCTAAAATAGTTTATCACTTCCAAGGACAGAAAAATATTATAATTAGGTACAGTGACACGTTTATAAAATGCCAGCTACTCAGTAGGCTAGGGCAGGAAGAATCTTGTTTGAAGCCATTCTAGACAACTAAGCAAGATTCTGTCTCAAAAAAATGGTGGGGGGGGGGGGGGATGGGACACTGAGGATGTAGTTTAGCAATCCCTGGATTTAATCTCATTAACACATACACAAAGAAAATCTGGACTGGACTCACACAGAAGAGGAGGAGATAGCAAGTCATGGGAGAACAAGTACATTTTAAGAATAGTACTACACTATACTACAGGGGATTTCCAAATTGCACAGGCACCTCCCAAACACTGCTTAAAAACAAAAGGATGAAGGCAAGGCAAAGTTTCTCTCACATCAGGGAGGCTATGGGCCCAAATGAACACAGCTACTTATCTGAGGGCTGTAAAGGATTCAAGAACTCTCCAGTCTCAACTTTTAGGAAATCTTTGCGGCCCAAAAATAAACGTCAGCCAAAGAAATTCTTTTTCTAAAAATAAGGACCTTTTTTTTTGGATATCAGATTTCTGATTCTAGCCTCTCACCAAAGGTTTATATAATCAAGAGAATATGTGGCTTATTTAGCAAACTAAAAAATATTCAGTTCAAACAATCACATTAACTTGATTGCATGTTAAAGTTAAGTATCTGCTCATATCAGAAGAGGAAGAGGTCAGGAACCTAACTCACACTTCTGACACTTAAAATCACTGTGGAAAATTTGTGATTTACAGTTATAGATGAAATGCCACCATGCAATCTCTCATAACACAGAAGGACCTTAAATTCTTTACTAATGACTTCTACTGGAAAGTAGCTGTTTTAGAATAGAAAAATCCCTACACTACATGCAAGACACAAAAGCTAGTATCAGCATTCTGCAAGCACAAGGCAGAGAGAGGATGGGGAACACCAAACACTAACTGCAAAGAGCCAAAGATTTCACTCTGGGAAAGACGGAGAGGAAATCCTTTCAATGGGAAACCACAGGAGTAGATTACTGTGATTACACTTCAAAAGCAAAGGCTCTGCCACAGAGACACATAATTGAGAGGAAAATGCTGCCTCTAGATCAGTGAAGTCAGGCCCCCTGCTATATACTCTCTGTATTCATAAAAAAAAATAAAAATAAAAAGAGGAAAAGAAAACTCCTCATCTCCATCTACCATTTATCTCCTTCCAGATCACTGGCCATGTTATAAAATGCCTGCCAAATGAAATGCATCAAAAGATGTTTAAGGACATCAAAGCAAGGATGCCTAGCAGGCTTGTCCCTCTGAATATATTCAGAACAAAACAGCTTGCAAACTCACCACTTGTATAGAGTTGCCCTGCTCCAAGCAAACAGAATTATAAGTTTCTCCCAACCAGTTAGCTGCTGGAATCCCTAACAATTTATTGTGCCAAGGAAAGCCACAATGACCTTTGGAGGCTACAGAGACTTAATAGACAAACTTTAAGGTGGACCCAGTCTAAGTGTCATATAACCAAAAGTGATTCATTTCTGGTCACTCACAGATAATGTACAGCTGCAAATCCTCCACTTAACCATGACTGACTGAGGAGAAAGCAGGGAAAAAGTTAAGCATGCAAACTTCCCAGCTGGATGTATTATTGCTCACCAAAGTATATGGTGTAGTAGTGGCAACATGAAAGAGAAACAGCCCAATAACAGTAAAAGAGAGAAAAGCCCTAGTCCTATTCCAAAGACACAAAAAGGAAGTGGTCAGGCAGCAACCTTAAGGGGGCAGATTTAGTATCTAACAATGCCAAGAACTGGGAAGAGTAAAAGAAGGATGAGGTAGGGGCTGCCAAAAAGGTGTCCAGAACAGAGAGTCTGAATCACAACTTAAATACTTACTCTATTACCCCTACCCTAATGCCAACTGGCTGGGGCCAGCATAAACCTAGAGGCATAACTTTGGATTTTGGACATTTAAAAATTATTTCTTACTCCTTATGCTTTTAATTTATCCCTGGCCAGATTTGTTGTATGACTTTTAATAATAACAATAAAAAAAACGCATCCCTGGCTCTTTAACCGAAAGAACCCCCTAATTGATTCCCACAGTAATTAACCTGCATTTTACCTCAGAGAGCAGTAGTTAAGGAAGTCGGCACTGCTATTTATAACTCATCTCAAATTGAGGGCAGACTGCCTAAAATCTAACACATCCCAGCTGTACTCCTGTTTGAACTGGGGCCAAGGGAATTTTTTAAAGCAATCTTGGCACGGAATGAATGACACCAACAGTATGAGAGCGCAAGTGGTTGTGTTGTGGTGACGTAGTATTGGAGGTGGAATGGAGGGGGGCAGTGTGCTGCGATCCCTCTCGTGCATGCCTGCTGCTTGCTGAGTCCCAGTACAGTAAGCTGGGAACTGCCCACTGAGAGCCAAACACAGGAAAAGCCTTTTCCTGTGGAACGCCTTGAAGTGAGAAACACATGGCTAATCTGCATAAACTCGAAGCCACACCGCCCCTGCCAGGAAGGTTAGTGCTTGTAATCTCTGGCCATGAAGCTGGCTGCCTGGGAGGACTTGGACAGGCGCCTGATAACCCAGAAAGAGCTGAGAGAACAGATGGGTAAGGACCCCAGCAGAAAACAGCCCCAGGTCACATGACTCGCCACATGGCCCCGCCAGCACAAACTATTGTCTGGCTCTGGATCTCCTATACAAAGGCACCCAGCCTCTGCTTCCTGTGATTCCAGAGACAGGCAGCAGCTGTTGATCCAGTTCCCTTAGAGCACCCTCCCCTATTAAGAGGCATTCCAGAGAGGGACAAATAAAAAAATTAAGGCCTCTCCCGACCAAAGAGCTTTCACTTTCCTGCCACGGGTCTCACATCTTAGAACAGAGTAGATGTCTACAAAAAGAACACTCTTCCTACCTCTAGTACACATGAGTTAACCAGCGTAAGTCATTCCCACTATCCCTCTTCTCTCTCCCAGCCACAAACATTGGTATCTAATAATTCCTTATCCTTTTACTTCTGTTCCTCCAACAGGTGATGGCTTTGAAGACTATTCAAAGATTCCTTTTCAATTGAAAAGAAACACTATAGAAACCTGCTTATTTTAAGTTTTATCCCCACTACCTACTGTCTCCTAAAATAAGCAGTCTAGTTTTTTTTTTTTTAACTGTTTATACATAACTGTTTATATGACCTAGGACAATAAGAGATAATCAACCTTTTATCTGGCCTCATAAAAGACAACAGTAAAGATTTTTTTTCTTGTACTGGGGATGGAATCCTTGCACAAAAACTTGTTTGGCAAGTATCCTACCAATGAGGAGATAGATCCCAGCCCTTCTTATTTCTTCTTTTGAGGTAGGGTCTCACTAAATTGGCCAGGCTAGCCTCTAAGGTGTGATCCTCCTGCCTCCACCTTCTGAGCAGCTGGGATTACAAGCATGTACCACTGGGCCTAAAGACTTCCTGCCAGGCATGGTGACATACACACTCGGGAGGCTGAAACAGGAGGATCCTTAGGATTTCAAGGCCAGGTTGGGTTACAAAGTGCCCTCAAGGCTAGCCTGAACTGCATAGTGAGACCCCTTTTGTCTGGAAAAGGCAAAAAATAAAAAGATAAAGACTTTCTGAAGCCAAATTGATGACAGGAAAATGAAAATTTCATCAGATATACTAACAACTGACCCAGCAAGCCAAATTCATTCAGCCTATGATTCTCATCACTCATAACCCAGGTACCACATCCCACATAACCTAGGTACCACATCATAACCTAGGTACCACATCCCAGTTTTCTACCTCACAAGAGACAGAAAAACAATTCCTTCATTCTAGTTCTACTTCATTCTAATTCTGAATGAGTCACTCTTTGGTTAGAAAAATTACTAACGACTTACTACCACCCCAAAATGATTCTTTAAAAACAATTCTTTCATACTTTCAAAAGCTTCCAAATTGAGTAAGAAGAGCCCATTTATAAGATATCACCTCAACCTGAAGGAATTCCCAACAGTGGCTGCAACCAGACCTCAGTGTCTGCCCTCCTGACACTATAACCAAAGTGCTACAGAAAGGCCCCCTTTGTGTCCTCGCTCAGGAGAGAACCTCTTGCGCTCTGTCCTTCCAGACCAGAAGATTAGGAAACTCATGAAGGTAAGGGGGGTGGGGGGTGGGGAGAAAGCGACTAAACAGCAAAGAAACATTGACAGGGGCTGGAGATTTAGCTCAGCGGCATAAGCGCCTGCCTTGTAAGCAGGCAGTCATGAGTTCGATCCCTGGTACCGATAAAAACGAAAAAGACAAAAAAAAAAAAAAAAAAAAAAAAAAAAAAGAAGCATTGACATCATCTAGCAAAACTCAGATTATGACGGCCAACTGAAATAACCACCTCACAGCTGTCCCCCTCAAAGTGGCATGTCAGAAAGACCACAACCAGGTGGTTGGTAGTTCTTTATTCCTGTTTAGCACCAGAAGCAGCTTTTCAAATAAAGCAGCTACATTACTAAACTACTGAATTTTTCAACAAAATCTTTCTTTTCACCCATAACATTTTCATTCACCACGTTGAAAGGAAAGGCTCTTTTTAAAGTGAAGATTACTTCTTTTCTAAAACTACATTTAGCTAATCAATTTCTCCCTATTACTTTTGGAGAGAAGTCCTCTTCAGATACTGCCTAATACCTAGATCTTGGGTTTAGGGATATAGCTCAGTGGCACAGTGCCTACCTGGCAAATGCAAGGTCCTGAGTTTGATTTTTGATACAAAACAACAACAACAAAACCACAAACCTAGAGCTATAAAAACAATAAGGCCCAATAAGACATTAAACAATGCCATCCGATAAAATAAAACATCCTCTTAACTTTCAAGAGTAAGGTGGATGGGTGTGGTGGTACATGTCTGTAATCACAGCACTGAGCGCTGAGGCAGGAGGATCTTACCAGATTTAAGGCCAGCCTGAACTGCATAGTAAAACCCTGTCTCAAAAAAGATAAAAGAGTAAGGCAGAGTACTAATCTAGGAAGAGTACTAATCGTTCCAATACTAATTATCAGACCACTGTCCCAGAAAAACAAGCAAAGCAGTGAACCTTGCTGTAATTTAACCTCGACTACCATAATCCAAGCCAATCTAGCCCTCCAGAGTATGTATGAATCAACAGCTTCAGCAGATGGGGCAAGTAAGCTGTGTGTATTTTTTTTTTTTTTTTTGGTCTTTTTCCTTTTTATTGGTACCAGGGATCGAACTCACGACCGCCTGCTTGCAAGGCAGGTGCTTATGCCACTGAGCTAAATCCCCAGCCCCAGCTGTGTGTATTTTTAATCTCAGAAGAAACTTGTGTCCAGTCTAGGAGATTTGGGCTACAAGGCCTCTCTCTAAGCCTTCTATGTGTAGAAGAGAGTAACTCTAGAACTCAGATGTATGTTCAGTTTCCTTAGCCCAGCAGTGGTCTGAAGAAGACAGTGGCTGGCCAGCAGAGGAAAATCTGGAATGTGGGGCTGGGGATTTAGCTCAGCGGCATAAGCGCCTGTCTTACAAGCAGGCAATCATGAATTCAATCCCTGGTACTGATTAAAAAAAAAAAAATCAGGAATGTGCCTCAGATTCCCAAATGTTCAACTGAGCAGCATTTTCAGTCAAAGCCAAGCTTTTTCAAATGTGCTCACCTGATCATGTAACACTAACACAGTGTACGCTTTATTTATTCCTTGTTTACTATCTTTGGCCTTGATGAGAAAACAAATATAAATTTCATGAAGACAGAGACGGGTATGCAAAAGAAACTTTCCTACTTTAAAAGCAGAAAAGGAAAAAATTTGGGCATGATGATCTCTGCCTGTAATCTAGCAATCAGAATGGTGAAGCAGAAAGATTGAGCATTAAGGCCAACCTGGGCAACATAGTGAAATTGTATCTTTAAAAAAAAAAAAAAAAAAAAAAAGCAGGACATGGTGGCACACTCCTGTAATGCCAGCACTCAGGAGGCTGAGGCAAGAAGATTGTTGCAAGTTTCAGACCAGCCCGGGCTACCTGAACTGCACAGCAAGACTGTCTCAAAAAGATAAAAGAAAAAAAAAAAAAAAAAAAAGGAAAAGGTAGAAGAGAATTATCATACAGAATGAAATGTTATAGGCTTTATAATTCTTAGCCCCATCCATGCTAAAAGGAAATGCTCTGGGGATATACAAGGCCAGTCCCAGGGGGTGGTTTAAACCCTTTCCCAAGCAGCGCCTTCCACTTTAAATTTTCTCATCAAGAAAATACAAGTAATATTACACTAAGCTTTCTTACCTGAAGCCACAGACAGTATCAAACTCTATGTTTTTTCCTATTCTATATACCTGAGCACATTTTAATTTGTACGGTAGGTACATTAAGAGATTAACAATAATAACAAAACATAAAAATTGCAATAAACTATAATTAAAGTTATGGGTAATAAAGTTATGTCTCTCAAAATACAGTTTTCAAAACAAAGGGTTTTCTGTCCATCTAATATTTTCAGACAGTTGGCTGCAGTTAACTGAAACTGAGGAAAGTGAAATCACAGATGGGTGGGTACCATAAAAGCACCTTCAAGGGTAAATGGAATAAGTTAGTAAGAAAAAGTACTTTTCCTCAATCTAGCTAGACATGCACTAGGCCCAGAGATTTTGAATTTACTGAGCTCTACACCTGAAGTATTTTTTCTTCCAAATTAGTATAGTTCAATCTTTCCTATCAATTATCACTTCAGTGTGGTCATTCTGGTGAATTCAACTAGCGTTGCTTGTTGTTTGTTTTTGAGAAAGGGTCTCACTATGCAGCACAGGCTGGCCTCAAACTCATGGTGATATCCTGCTTCAGCCTCCTGAATCCTGGGATTATAGGCATACACCAACACGACCAGCTTATCTGATTTTTAATACTGCGTGCTTCTATACTTGATGACTATGTAACTTTTCTCCTAAACAGTTTTCCTGCTTACCTTGTTTAATTAATGTCTGTGTCATAGATCAGAATACAAACTCTAAGAGTGCCCGTGTTTAAGTCACTGCTGCTTTGCCGTGTGTCCTATAACACTATTAGCTATCACCACTCCACACATCCCAAATTCTAGTAGTAAAGTTTACAAACCAGAACAATTAATATCTGTTCTCATACACTCAAGACCAAAAGCGCCAAGTAGTCAACTAGAGACTAACTGACAATCACATAAATGAAGGTTATGCCTCCACCCTGTATAGTATGGAGGGCTTTGGTGCATTCTAGGCAAGCACATACCACTGAGCTACATCTCCTACCGTTGTACTATCATACTGGTCAAGCTAAGGTTGTATGTTTCTTTTGTTTGTTGAGAGAGGGTGTTGCAATACATATAGTTCAAGCTGGCCTTCAACTCACTATGTAGCCCAAGGTGGCATGGAACTGGGAGTGATCCCCCTGCCTCAGCCTCCCAAGGTATTACAGAGAAATGCCACCTTATCTGGCTTTTGCTAGTTTGTTTTGTTTTTGAAACAAGGTCTTGGGGCTGGGGATTTAGCTCAGCGGCATAAGTGCCTGCCTTGCAAGCAGGCAGTCGTGAGTTCGATCCCTGGTACCGATAAAAAAGGAAAAAGACAAAAAAAAAAAAAAAAAAAAAAAAAAAGAAACAAGGTCTCACTATGTAGCTCAGGCAGGCCTGAAAGTTGTGACCTTTCTGCTGTAACTCCCTAGTTGCTGGAATTATAGAAGTGTATAACCACACTTACTAAGTATAGGGTTTGACATGCCTTTGTGACTTTTTTTTTTTCATCTTTTTGATACAGTTTGGCTACGCAGTTTAGGCTGGCCTTGAGCTCACTTTGTAGCCCAGGTTGGTCTTAAAATTGCTATGATCCACCTGCCTCAGTCTCCCAAGAGTGCTAGGATTACAGGTATATGCCACCATACCCAGCATTTGACAAGCATTTGAGCAAGTCACTTCATCCCATTACATTAGCACCACTTGTAAAACAGATTAAAACTATGTTTGCTGCTAGGTGTAATGGTTCACAACTATAAGCTCAATACTCAGGAGGCTCAGGCATGAGATTATATAAACTTGAGGCCAGCCTGAGCTACATAGTGAGTTCAAGGCCAGTCTGAATTATAGATCAAGACCCTGTTTCAACAAATAAGTAAATAAGTACAATAAATTTGTTTGCTAGGCACATACCTATAAATCCAGCTACTTAAAAGGTTGGGGCACAACCATAGCAAATTTAAGGCAACCCAAGGCAACTTAGTGAAACTATTTCAGAAACAGAATTAAAACGGAGCTGGAGATGTAGCTCAGTGTTAAAGTGCTTTTCTGAGGTCCAAAACCTAGTAATGTGAAGAAAAAAAATTTATCTTTAAGCAATGACGAGACAGTTTAAATGACAAGTACACTATATAAAATGCCAATTAATTTTACTCCATAAAGTACCCAACAGACATTACTTCCCTCTCTGCCTTAAAAGAAAATGCAGAATAGGATTGAGAGCAGTTACAAAATACCTAAAGAATACAAAAACACAAGGCAACACCAAAAATGCTGGGTCAGCCCAAGTCGCAAGCACCTCCTACTTCCAGTCTGTCCTAGAGAATTTCAGGAACTCCTTCCAAGAATTCTGACAGTACAGCCAATGGCTTTCATCCAGGGCAATACCAGCCACCAAGCAGTGTTTGGAAATAAATGTATGAAAATGCCTTTTTCGGGTGTTACAGCAGCTGTAGTGCTACTAGTATTTAGTACCTGGGGAGCAAGATGCCAAACATCCTGCAATGCAATTCCATACAAAAGAAAAGCCTTACTGAGAACAATGCACCTCAGATGCACCTCCATTACACCTCAGATAATTTTCTGTAACACTTAACTCCGAAGACAGTAGGAGTCAGAAATGATCAGAACCCCATGCATAAAAGCCACCCCAGCTAAGGTAAGCAAAAATAAAAATTTTTGTTTTAAACAGCAGCTGAAACATAATTTACTGAAGAAGTTATTTTTCCTCTAGTGCACTTAATATAATTTTAACCAGACAGTTGTTTGTTATAACTTGCTTACATATTTCTTTACAACTAGAAAGCACTTTATGGAGGCAGGAATGATAAAATCTACGTCCACGAAACACTTCTGCATAGCACTGCAGAAGTTCTGTAACTACCTGTTGCATTAATGTAAGCAACTAGTATATAGTAGTTACTCAAATTTTTCAAAAAATGATTTTGCCATTAAGACTTCTTACACTGGCAAGTTCCCAATTTTATGCTTTATTTGAGACAATTTCAGTACACTAGACAATAAGCATTTAAAAAGTGTTTATTCAATCTGTATAGGGAGACCCTATCTCAAAAAAAGATTTAAAAAAATCTGTTTATCCAAAGAATTCTTGAGAAATAGGCAATATGAGCAAAATCTAGGAAATCTTGATGGTACCTCTGGAACAAAAAAAAAAAAAACTAAACAGGTTGGTAAACAAAACAAAACAGGTTGGTACCCTGCATCTTAGCCTATGCTCAAAATTTAAAAATTCAGCCAGACATGGCTATAATACCAGCTCCTATAATCCCAGCACTCAGAAGGCTGAGGCAGGAAGATGGCAGTGAGTTCTAGGCCAGCCTAGGCTACATTGTAAATTCAAGACCACCCTAGACTACATAGTAAGAATTTTTTTGAATTAATGTTTATTTAATGAAAAATTTTCAGTAAAGATTTACAGAATGAAAATATTCACTTAACACACAACTCTTAATGACAAACTGTTTACATAAACTACAAGGTACCGGGGATATAGCTTAATGGCACAATGCCTGCAGTGAGTTTGATTCTTGGTACTGAAGGTAAAACAGAGCTCCCCTATTGAGTAGAGAGAGAAGGAAAAAGGAAAAGGATGGCAGAAAAGGAGGCAGAGAGCGCGATAGGGAGAGGGAGAAAGAGGGAGAAAAGAGAAAAACAAGAGAAAGAGAGGAAGGAGAAAGAAAGAGCTACATAGCAAGACTTAGCCTAAAAAACAAAAATCCCAACAACAACAAACCCTTTATTACCCACATGAGGGGATATGGGTTGACACAAACAAGACACTTCCTTCTGAACCATCCTCCAATGCTTCTATTAGGGAAAGGAGCTTGGTGTCTATGAACCATAAGCCTGACCAAGTATGGCAGTTCTCATGTCTTCTGTCCTACTTGGTTGTCATTATTTATCCTTAAATGACATGGCACACCTAAGGAATATATCAAGCAAGAATCAACAGTGCTGAGGATTTTAGCTCAGTGACACAAGCACCTGCCCAGCAAGCATGAGATTACAAGTTTGATCCCTGGTACCACACACACACACACACACACACACACACACACACACATACACATACATACAAATCAACTAACACAGTTCTACCTCCTGCTAATGTTCTCCTGTATTAAAAAAGATACCTGTGATACACCACTGAGATGTAGGAACTTAATTTACATGCAGATTCTTTTGTCATCATGCTTTTACATATTCTGATAAGACATCAAGAAACAGCAACACTGCCACTTTATTCATTTCATTAATTTTTAGAGCTTAGGGGCTAGGGATTTAGCTCAGCAGCATAAGCACCTGCCTTGCAAGCAGGTGGTCGAGTTCGATTCCCAGTACCGATTAAAAAAAAAAAAAGATTAAAAAAATTTTTAGAGCTTAGATCACGTTCCCCAAATGCCAGTCTTTCACTAGGATCAACTAAGTCACTCTGAACTATACCAGGCACAAGTACATAAGTACAGGTACAAGTACATAAGTAATGACCCAGCCTTAATAAGCCAACCTTTCTAAGATTACAGGTACCTCCAAATCCTCAGGATTTAAAGTTAGCAATTTGGTGAATGGAATTTCAGAGTCTTAAAAATTCTCCAGCTCTTTTCAAAGCTTGAAAAGTATGGTGGTATAAAATTTCCTCTACACTACTGCCCAGACAAATGTATACCAGAAACCTTGGCTTCGTGATTTACACCAGAATAGATGGGACGAGACCGAAGTTACCAGCTGTCTTCAGAAGCTTACTGTCTCTCTTCTTTATTTGTACTCTGGCCAGTATAATTACATTGGGATAGATACTTGGCATACTAAACTATGGAAATCTAGCCAACACCTAACCTTCTTTCCTCTCCCTCCCTCCCCCCTCTCTGGTCTACTTTGGCTCACACACTTTTTTTTTTTTTTTTTTTTTTTTTTTTTTTTTTTTTTCCTGACATACTGGCAATTGATCCCAGGAGGGCAACTGAACTGATCTACAATTCCCAGTCAACTACCCATCCCATCCCCAGTTCTTTTAAGACAGGATCTTGCTAAACCAGTTACATTGTCTGAGCTGGATTCAAATTTGTAATCTTGATAACTGAGCCTCCCAGAATGCTGCCATCACAAGCCAGGTTTCCTACACTCTTTTGAAATTACCTGATTCAAGTCACACAGAATTTGCCTTTGGAGTATGCATCTGGGGTAGGTGAATCCAAGTATCTCTGATTTTATTTTAACCCAAAATCCAAAATGAAACTACTATTGGTCACTTGAGGTTTTGTGTTGCGGTTTTAAAGAAACTAATTCAAATTTGCACTGGGAAAACAGAGGATTCAAATGACAAGTTGGGGGGCTGGGGATTTAGCTCAGCGGCGTAAGGGCCTGCCTTGCAAGCAGGCAGTTGTGAGTTCGATCCCCGGTACCGATAAAAAGGAAAAATATGAAAAAAAATAAAACAAATGCCAAGTTGGAAAGAAAAACAAGAACATTATAAATCTGGCCTGGGCCAACAGAAACCCAAAAACACATTAAGGAGAGGTAAGACTCTGTTTCCAGACCAAAGATAATGAAGTAAGAAACAAAAAGAGGTAGAAAACATTTAGGAATTTCTGTTTATTATTAGACAAAGGTACTTCCTATCTCTACCTAACCAGCCTTTCCAAGAGTTAAGAGGTAAGCAAATACTAGGAATCTTCACTGAAATAACTTTGTTCTGAAAATGCTATAAAATGGTACCTCAGGCCTTCTGCCTGCTCTTGATGGTAAAGTTACTAACGAGGGTTTCCATGTGCTTTGCATTCTAATAACACAGAGATAGACACTAAGTGAGACAGAGAAAAAGAAAACAAAATCAAGGATAGAGAACATAAATCTAAAAGTAGAAGGATAATAGAATTAAAAACACATAACATAATATATACATGACTCCCCCACTAAAGCATTCATCTATCTAGGCTGGGAGTGGTAGCACATGGATGTAATCCCAGCACTTAGGAAGTCAAGGCAGAAGGATCACCATGAAACAATGGGTTACATAGTAAATATAAGGCCAACTGAACTACATGGTGAGACCCTGTCCCAAAAACTAAATAAAGTATTCATCTGGACATACAAATATCAATTCACAGATCAAACTGCCACTATACTGCCTCCTGGAAACTACTACATCTTCAAGGCAGCTAGGCTATGTTCCTCAGGCAGGAAGGCAAAAATGGCCTAGTGGCAGGATATTTGGCTTTAATGGGAAGGATATAGAAACTACATTAGATTTTCAGAAAGTCCAACTAAACAAAAATACTACTCGGTTTGTTCATGTTTGCTACACCTGACAATTTCCCTAACTTCCATTTTTGTACCAAACACAGTCCTTACTCATTAAGTCACACAACTGAAGACAAGTCTTAGCTCCAATGTCTACTCCTTAGGTTTTTTCCCACTTCAGAGACAAGGGTAAATTTGGTACAACTTATTAACAAGGCAAACAAGGGGAACTGGAGATCATCACTGGATCACCAAATGCCCTGTTCTCAAATCAGGTGGCCAGCATCATGGCATTTAATTAGCTCCAACACCAGCTTTTAAGTGGTGTTTTCAGGAATCACTTTCTTGGGCAAAATTTATAGAATGGTCATCACAGTGGCCATCCTAAAATAATGTTTTCCAACATCAAACTCCCAGAATCACAGATGCAAATTACTCTCGGTCTGTTAATGTTTATTAACATGTTTATTACCTTCATGCTATCTTACCAAAGTACCTACAGAAAGAAAAATGGAGTGCAGGGAGACTCCAAGTCCTATAAATAACCACATCTTTTGTCACTAGTGTTTATCATCATTGCATAAGTACAAGATCCATCTGAAAAGCACTGTCTGCCATTATGGACTGAATGTTGCATCCTTAAAATTCCAATATTGAATTCATAATCACAAATGTGATAGTATTTGGAGGTGGAGCCTTTGGGATGTAATTAGGTTTAGATTAGATCATGTGGGTGAGTGAGATTGGTACTCACAAAAACAGGGCCCTCACCAAGAATCAAATTTTTTTTTTTTTCTTCCCCATACCAGGAATTGAACTCAGACCCTTGCTCTTGCTAGACAGGCATTTATGTTGCTGAGCTATATCCCGGCTCAAATCTGCTGACATCTTAATTTTACTCTTCTAACCCTCCAGAATTATGAAAAATGTCTACAGTTTAAGTCACCAAGTCTACAGTATTTACAGCAGCCCAAGCAAATTAATACAATCCTTACCCCAAACACTTTGTCTTTTCTGCACTCAGTAACACCTTCATCATAGAAGAGACTTTTCAGAAACACCAGTCTATAGTGAAATTAGAAGACCCTCAGGTAATTCAGACACAGCCTGAAGCCCACTTCAATGTAAATACATAAATCCAGTAGTTTTCAAACTTGAGTATGCATCAGAACAACTTGAGAGTTCTGAATTCAGTATGTCTAGGTTGAGAATTTCCATTTCTGAACAGGACCAAGGTAATTCAAGAAAACTTCCTACATGCTAAGACAGTATTCTACCACTGGGCTGAGCTCTCAGTCCCTGGAGTTAAAAAAAAGAAAAGAAAAGAAGACACATACAATGCAGATATAGCTAACAACAATTAAATAGTTTATAATTCAGTAAACCAACATTGTCTTGATTTTGGCTTTTTGAGACAGGATCTTGCTATGTAGTCCACACTTGTCTTGAACCCACACTATGTAGCCCAGGCTGGCCTCAAGTAAACAGCAATCCTCCTGTCTCTACCTCCAGAGGGCTGGGATTATAGGCATGGGCCGGCCAACACCCAGTCCTCAGCAATGTCCATTCAATTCTCTCAAGTGGGTCTCTATCAGCCAGGGATCATGTTAGAATTTTATTTGATTAATGGCACTTTCACATATCTTATTTGGTATTTACTACAGCCCATAATGTATTTTTCCTGATTATACAGTTCTGAACACAGAGAGGTGACTTGTCTAAAGTCACACAGCCTAAGGGAAATTTAAACTCAGGCTAGAGAGTTGGCTCTGTTATGAAACTCTGTATGTAGCACTCAACCTTATGTGTTCACTTTCCCCAAGTGGCAAATTAAGGCAATACCACTTTCTTCTCCAGCAAGTGTTCCAAGTTTCTGGAAAGCAAAGCTACTCTGCACACATTTTCCTAACACAGGTCACTCAGACCACAATAACTATCTTAGAGAGTCTAAATCCCACACCTACTCTCAAAGATCTCTTTTGAAGTAAGGAACTGGAGACCAAATGCTGCTAGTTCTCACCACTGGAATCACAAGTTATAAACCAAGTGTCATGCCCATTCATCAGAAGTCTACAATTTAAAAAAACCTAAATGGAAAGGATGGACAGGACTGACATCTAAATGTGATGTTAAATTGTTAACTATAGGATTTTCATTCTTTGATTGCATTTAAGAGATTCATACAACTACGAAAATGACTTCCCAATCAGTCTTGGTTCTTGAGTGATTTATTTTGGAGAAGTAAAATTAATATTTTAGGCTGGAGGTACAGTTCAGTGGTAGCACATTTGTCTACCATGAATAAGGCTCTAGGTTTGAGTCCCAGCACAAAAGGTAAGGGCAGTATTTTATAGTGTAATCACTTTGGAGAATCAGATTAACTCTGACTCAAATAAATTTCAGCTCCTGCTCAGTGTGGTGGTGCACACCTGTAATTCTAACACTCCAGAGGTTGAGGCAAGAGAATCCTAGCAAGTTCCTGGATACCTAGGCTACCTAGTAGTTCAAGATCAGCCTAAACTACATAGTGTCTCAAAACAAAACAAAAACATAAAACAAATTTTTTTTAACAAAACAAATTTCAACTCTTGTCCTAAACTAGCTATTTTCCTTAGAGCATATTTCTTAGGAATAACAGAACCCACCTCTTCTGAAAATTTAAATGGGGAAAGTCACACATAAGAGGATCGGAACAGTACTTAGGGCAAAGCATACACTCAAACACATAGTAGCAATCATGAATACTCAACTCCTATATACCGACATTTCAAAGTCAGAATCTCAATGAGAATTCCTGACCCAGGACCGCCACCTATAGAATCTCTGCCCAATCCTACTAGAATATAATTTGCATTGACAATCCAGATTTCTAAATAAATAAAAAATTAAAAATTTGGAGATGAAAAGCAAGCTATTCAAACTTGAATTACATTGGCTGGGGATTTAGCTCAGCGGCATAAGCGCCTGCCTTGCAAGCAGGCAGTCGTGAGTTCGGTCCCCGGTACCGATAAAAAGGAAAAAGACAAAAAAAAAAAAAAAACACCTTGAATTACAAAAAGTCTCAGAATTCTGAACTAATGCTGGACCAACCAACTCAGAAATTCCACAGGACCAGAACAGAATGTTGCCCAAAAGGTAAGTCAGCCAACCATCTGCAGTTGCCAAAGAAGACAGTAATAAACAGTAACTAATTCCCAGCATTTCTGCCCAGGTGACTTGCTCTCTAAGGACAATAGAAAGTTGTAATGTCTACCCAGGAGAAAGGGGAAATCACTGGGCAAGAAGAGCCCAAAGGCATGTCTATGTTCTCCAAAAAGTATCCACCCAGCACAATGTGGCCTTTAATCCTCTACTACATGGCCAAATTCACACTCTTCCTAAAGTATATCAGGCTGGAGTCAGTTGAGAGCAAACAGCTGGGCCCAAATGCCTTCACGCATGGCAAGCAAGCTGTGAGCTCAAGGAAAATAGGAGGAAAATAAAAACACCAAGCACACACAGCAAATACTTTTTTTTTTTAATAACTGATATCATGTCGACCCCAAACTCCCCTGCTGTTACCATAATGGTGCTAGAACTTGGGGGAAAGACAAGATTCCTTTTAACAGAGACACCCATAAACAAGCAAGCTGAAAGCTAACAAATTTAGGAGTAAAAATGCATACAAAAATCTTGGCTGCTGGTGATGAGCCACAGAGAATCATGAATGTGCCAGAGCCAAAGGAGGAGAAAGTCTAATATCTAGCATTGCAGGCTTGGGAACACAGAAGCAACAAAGCCATAAGGAAGCCCAAATGTGAATGAGAGGAAAAAAAGGTACATGGCACATTTCCTCCTCTTATGGGTGGCAAGTCTAGCAGTGCTCTGGGGCCTATAGCACACAGCCCAATACAGTATCCAAGGCCCCTTACTATTTAATATCAACACAACATCCTGGAGGGCGACAAAAATCTGTCCTGGATTACTGAGTGATTTCTAATATGTACCATAACCAACACTAAGTCAACATTTTAGGGATCAAATTTCCTACCGTGCAGCATGCTGGAATGTATTCTTGACATTATTCTTCCCATTTCAGCTTACCCCTAGAAATGCAGAAGCCACTGGGAAATAAAAACTTGACTTGTCCCAGGACAATCTTCTAGTTATGCACAAATGACTAACAAAAAACAAACTTACTCAGATGCCTTTTCACATTCAATAAAAAAAAAAAAAAAAAACCCTAATTTCATCCATTTAAATGAGAGAGTAAGAATTTCAGGGAAAAACAATCAAATTCAGTAAAGTCAACGTTCACCCTAACCTGCAGTACTCTAAAAGCCCAGGACCAAGGGTCTCATTGCAATGCACTGTACACCTACTGTGTACAGCAGATGAATATTCTCAATGTCGAGCTAGTAAAGGCCTGTCATTTTGCAAAATGACAAGGTAAAAAAAGAAGTTGAAATTAAAAAAAAGTTTAAAGAGATATTTTTATGCTAGATTCTGTATTCAAGGCTCCATATTTACAGTGTACAGCATGACCCATCCTTCTCTTTCAGGAGGAAGCACTGTCGTTGGCTGGCATTGAACTTCATCTGTTAAGCATGCACTGGATGGTCCTTGACAAGTGACAAAAATCACACAGACTAGCAGGTAAAGAGAAACCCAAATCACTATATTTCAGAGACTCTAATAAGGAATAAACATGTCTTTGCAGCATTTATGAGCTTCTTGGCCATAGCCAACATAATAAAAACAATATTAAAAGCCATTTAATATTGATGGGCAAACCACATTTGTATAGGTTTATCCAACCCATCAACCCTTACGTAAATTCTAATCCAAGCAACTCAGTTTGAGCACCACTCCCTGCTCTTCAGAAACAACAGCACTGTAAGAGTCCCAACAGGTACTTCGTGACTTATTTTGTTCAAAAAAGGTCAAATAACTCTGCCAAGAAATAAAATCCAGTCTCACGAACCAAAGTTGAAGCACTGTTACTGCAGAGCAGTCCCGAACACAAAACTCTGAGGAGGGACAGCCTCCCAAATTAGAATTAATACAAGAGTATCCCTGAACTAGTCAAAAACTTAGCAGGTTGTACCACAGGCTCTGTGTAGCCACAGGAAACAGTAAGACTCTGGAACTACTCTTTTTCAAAGAACTTTATGGTTCAGGGTCACTGAAACACTAAGACCACTAACAGGTCCTAGGACAGCTGTGCAATTTGCGTTCTACAAAACTCATCAAAGCAGGGCTGGGGATTTAGCTCAGCGGCATAAGCGCCTGCCTTGCAAGCAGGCAGTCGTGAGTTCGATCCCTGGTACCGATAAAAAGGAAAAAGACACACACACACACAAAAAAAAACCCTCAAAGCCAGATGTGGTGGCACACCTTGTCTCAAAATAAAAAATTTAAAAAGAGCTGGGGATGCAGCTCAATGCAAAAGCTGTGGTGGTATATGTCTGTAATTCCAGCTAATTGAGAGGCTGAGACAAGATCACAAGCTTGAGGCCAGTTTAGGCACCGCAAGACCCTGACTCAAAAAATAAAGAATAAAAACAGCCAGGCATGGTGGCACACACACCTGTAATCCCAGCACTTGGAAAGCTGAGGCAGAAGAATTGTTTTGAGTTTGAGGCTACCCTGAACTACACAGTAAATTCACAGCTTGCCTGAACTACATAGTGAGGCTCTGTCTCAAAAAACCTAAAGAAATAAATAAACAAGCTAGCAAGTTGGGGACGTAACTCAATGTACTTCCTGGGTTCACTCTCTAGTAAAACAAAACCCATGGAATTTAACAGTAGCACTATAGATAAAGGGCAAATTAAATTTCTCCTTCTTAAATATTTTAGCTTCACAAATACAATGTCTAAAGAGCTTGCTTCTTATTCTTGAATCTCTGCAACCCATACATTTAGGGCTTTCCAAGTTTTCCAGATGCCTACACATAAGCAACACTAAATTCCTGTGAAGCAAATATTGCCTCTAACTTTTAAATCCTTTACAGTATCTAATCAGTATAATTATACAGGGCTATTTCCCACCCCAGTGTAATCTCCAGAGCTCCCTCTCCTAGAAATAATGTTCCCAGCAACAACTCTAAAGTTTTAATACTCTTACCAACATCAGCTTTTTGGGAAAGGCCTTGGCAATACCAGGCAACCGATGTAACACTGACCCAAGTTTCTCTGGATTTTGGTTTTTTGGAGACACAATCTTGTTATATAGTTCAGGCCAGCCTTGAACTCAGAGCAATCCTCCTGCTTCAGCCTCCCAAGTGGTGGGATTGTATTTTGTCTTAAAATAAACTATTAGCCTTTGGTAAATTAGCTAAACCTAAAAATTATCATCAGGATCATAATTACTTTCACATTCCAAAAAAGATACTCGCTATAAAGAAAACTGATGTCAGGATCAGTGGAATTAGTTTTAAAAGAGACCAAGAAGATACAATGGTCACCTCACAAAGCTACCAAAACAGAAACAGTTAAAATGTTCACAGATTATTCTTTCTCCATAGAAAAAATGTCAATGAAGAAACCCAGAAACATTTTAAATTCTAAAATAGCAATTTCAAAAACAGAAACTAAATCTACTCACAAAACTTTTCAAACACGATCTAAAGAATCTTCAAGATTTGGACTTTGTACTGACCTAGTAACCAAGGAGCAATAATTGTAACATATGCAGGTGATGCAGAGAAGTCCACTAAACATTATGTAAATAAAATAAGATCAATCCTTGGGTTGTAGATAATGTTTTGTTTTCTTTTTTCTTTTTAGAGGAATAGTACTAGAGATTGAACCCAAGGCCTCTGTACCAAGCTATATTCCCAAATCCTATTTACTTTTTAAAATTTTGAGACCAGGGTCTCACTAAGTTGCTAAACTCTACATTGAACTAAAACATGCAGTCCTCTGCTTCAGCCTCATAAAAGTGCTGCGATCACAGATGTATACTACCAAACACAGCAGATAGGTAATGTGTTTAAAATCCTCAGAAGAATTAAGGGGTAAGGATGACAATGAAATTATATTACATTTTTCTCCTTTCAAGTACTTCCAGGCCAAATGTGGTGGCACTGGACTATAATTCCAGTACTCAGGAGGCAGAGGCAGGAGGCTAGCCTGGGCTACCCAGTATGTTCAAGGACAATCTGAACTGTATTAGCAAGAGGCTGTCTCAGGGGAAGAAAAGAAAAATCAAATCAAATTCTGTACACCAAAAACATAAACCCAATCCAAAAAAGCACACCAAACTATGAATCCTCTTTGAAAGGACAAGTTTTCAATTTTATTTAATTAATTTTTTTTGGTTTGAGATAGGGTCTCGCTATGTAGTGTAGGCTGACTTTAAACTCCATATGTAATCCAAGCTGACCTCAAACTAGAAGTCCTCCTGCCTCAGCCTCTCCAGTGCTAAGGCTACAGGCATGTTCCACCAGGTTAGTCTCATAAACCAAACTTTTAGAGCACATTTTCCTTACTATTGAAACTTTGGATCATCTTTCCAAATTTATGTATTTATTTTGGTATTGGGAATGGAACTCAGGAATGGAACTCACTTGCCGGGCTGGTGCTGCACCACTGAGCTATATCACTGGCTCCTTCTGTTTATTTTCATTATGTAATTACAACTGATTTTTAACAGGACTTCACATGCCCTGAGCTTAGCATGAAACCATGCTAAGCTCATTGAGGCCAGCATCCTTCTACTTCTAAGTTTCTTTTATATCACTTCTTCATATTTCTTTATATTCCCTGTCTCCTCACCCAACACTACTTTATGCCCAAGTGCTGTTCAACAGTGTTATTTTATTCTATCGCATGAGGGGACTGGCATTACCTTTGCTTGAAAACTGTTTATTAATTTGCCTGTCAAACATTCTATAGAGCCATTTACATCTTACTACAGAAACCTCCTGGGTACATATTGACAGCTCAGCAAGTATTTACACAAAGCTCTGAAACATTTGGTTCCTTTAGAGAAGAAGCTGCTGTGTCAAGCAGAGAATTATCAAATACCTTTCTTTCTACTTTCTCCCTCCTTTATAAAGAGGGGCTTCCCTCCAGCGTAACTCAAATATGCCTAAATTACATCCCTAAACTACTAAAAGCCAGGAGGAAAAAATCTAAATTCAGGTGTGTTGGAGAAAAGAATAGCATTTATAGGACCACATGCAAAACACACAATGTAGTTTTTAAATTGGTGTGAGGAGAGACAGATACGCCTATGAAACTGACTCTGAAGCACTCAGCTTTTCCTGTTCTAGGCTCCAGAACTTTTATTCCTCTCTCAGCAATACTTACAGGGCAAGTCCAGGCACTCAGATTACAACCAACTGCCCAAACTAGACCTAGACCTGCCCAAACACCAAAAAAGTCTTTAAGAGCTAAATTTACCTCCCCCACCTCCCTAATCCCAAACAAGAAGTGTTAAAATTAAATTTATGGAAATCAACCCTCCTTCCTATTCGCAAGCATAATGCCTCTTGCAGAACTTGAAGAAACTACTTTTCAAGTCTTGTTTCAATGAAGTTTGCCAAATTTTTCAATTAATATTTGGTGTTTTAAAGCCACCAGCCAGAAGGAATGACTAATGACAAACAAACTTACAGTTTTAAAACAAGGGGCTGGGGATTTAGCTCAGCGGCATAAGTGCCTGCCTTGCAAGCAGGCAGTCATTGAGTTCGAAAAAGACAAAAAAAAAAAAACCAGTTTTGAAACAACAATTTAAGGGCTTTTCTCTTTTTGGGGGATGAGTGATAAAGAGCCACAGATCACTGCAACACCCAACAGTTCAGAGTTTGTTCCTCTGAGTACTCAGGAGAAAACAGCCCCAGTTTCTGCTATGCACAAATCTTCCTTACACTCAGGAGAAGAAAGATGGTCAAGACCTCTACTGAAGTGCAGGAAGAAGATGCTCTTCTAACAAGCCTGTAAAGGAAGCACTGAAGGATGTGTAGCATCACCAAGTAACAAGGTCATGTACTCCCACCAACTTCATTTTACTGGTGAGAAAATAAACAGAGATGGCCAATGACTTGCTCCATGGCACACAGCTCAGTCTGGAGCTTCACATGGGAAGCCAAGCCTCTTCTCCTCCTTTGAGTCCTGTATTTTTAGCCCCTCACCACTATGCAAAACACACAACTCAATTTGTTTGAGTATGACAATGATAAATCTAAACAAGAAAAAATCCAGAGATAGAAGAATCTGGACTCCATTCCAGATCCCCAGGTATCATAGCACACTGGCAGGAAAGAACTATTCATCACCAATTTATTTTCAGTACCAGATTTTAACCATATTTACATGCTTCAGTTGCTTCTAGAACTGAGATTTGAGGCCTATCAATATAACCTTTAAGGGGATAGGAATTAAGAGAAGAATCAGTCCAACATGTTGTTAAAAAAATTAATTCCACTAGCTTCTTTGTGAAAGACCTACTGTTATAGGTATCACACCCTACAGGAGCCAATCCAACATATGAATGTTTAATGTAATCCAAGACATCTTGTTACAACAGGTGCTGCATGTCATGGTTACTTTGTGTCACACAAAGGAAGGAATCTAGGGGCTGGGGATTTAGCTCAGTGGCATAAGTGCCTGCCTTGCAAGCAGGCAGTCATGAGTTCGATCCCTGGTACCGATAAAAACGAAAAAGACAAAAAAAAAAAAAAAAGGAAGGAATCTAAAAAAACATCCTCATAGGGATCAATAAATAAGACACCAACTTTGTTGCTTGCTCTTTTCCCATACCACCATCCCCAACTAGCATCACCTCTACTTCTCTCATGAACAGCAGAGAAACAGGAAGCCCCTATAATGAAAGTGCCATCTCAGTGTGGTTTTCCTGGTCCCTCCTACTTGAGAGTGCTCCAAGAGTCCTGTATTTCAGCCAGCCCAGAATTTCTGCCAGAAGGCATTCCCATAATTTTGTATCTGTTTACTACGGATTAGAAATATCATTTGATATGCCCATAGCAGAAACTAACAGCCAAATCCAACTTGATTCTAAACTACATATTGTATATCATTTTTTTACCATGATAAACAGGTATTTCTCTGAAAGTATTGCTAATTATTGTAACTAAAACCTCACATTAAAGTCACTATCATGGGGGGCTAGGGATTTAGCTCAGCGGTATAAGTACCTGCCTTGGAAGCAGGCAGTCGTGGGTTCGATCCCTGGTACCGATAAAAGAGGAAAAAGGAAAAAGGAAAAAGGAAAAAGACAAAAAAAAAAAAAAATTTCACTATTATGAGTTATCAGGATCAGACACCTCAAGACAATACTACTTATGAAAAGGATAAAGAAGTTTTCCTGCTGAGACTCTCCTAACGCCTATGAAAAATACACACTTTACTAATTTTTATTTCATAAAGGCAGAGTCGAATTAGAACACCTTATCTATATCAAGAATGTGTTAAGGAAAAAAAATTTTTTTTGGCAGTACTGAGGTTTGAATCCAGGGCCTTTGCACTGAATTATATCCTTAGCCCTTTTTGTTTTGTTTTGTTTTGTTTTAACACAGAAGCTTACTAAATAGCTAAACTGTCCAAACTAGGATTCAGCTTTAGGACTTCCTACTTCAGCCTCCCAGAGTGCTGGGATTACAGATGTAATGGCTGAACTGGAAAATACACTTGACCTAAGACTGGACTACAGGACAATCAGAGCAGATCAAGACTGTATTATATAAGAACTGCTAAAAGCAGGGCATCATGGTGTGACAAGAGATTTGCCCTCAAGTAGATCACAAAGCAAAGTCTACCCTCCTACCATTTTCATCTAGATTACTGCCACACACCTGAAGAAGCTCACAAAACTAAAGCTGCACTTCTTTCCACAAGTGAATGCTCACCAGTCCATTTCCTGGATTTCAGGGAAGTAGGTAACAACCGAAATTGAATAGGAATCTAGTTTATACAGAGTACTGGACCTAGTGATATTAAAGCAGAATCAGGAAATTATCCCACAGTAGCACTGACAGGCTTCTCAACAAGGACAGTACCCATTTTCCTATCATATACTTAGGATGGAACAGAGAATACTATCTAAGCACATTAAAAAAAAAACACTATAAAGCAAAGGTTGGATTAAAACAAAACAGAACTCTGCCTAAATATTCCCAATCCAACAGAATTCAAATCATTTGCTTTTAAAATGATCCTCAACTTATTCCAAATTATTTCCTCTAACAGATTTCAATGCAAGTAAAATTTTTCAGCAAAACAGACAGGGGAAACAAGTGTAGGTTATAGAATGACCCAGAGACATGAACATAGTTTGTCTTCCAAGACAAATCTCACCCTCCAGGCAGCAGAAAAACATGTTAGCATTTCTCTATTTTTCACTCAAATGAAGAACATCAGAGAAGATATGGAGTCAAGACAGAGCTGTTTGCCCATGACAGTACTAACACCACTATTTTCAAAATCTCCAACTCCCTGGACAATAGAAAAGTAATTCTAGTATAGCAAGAAAATACAGCTATTTAATACCTTTGTCATAAATGAACGAAAATCTCCTAGCACAATGGTACAACTGCTGAGAATGGGGGTATGAGGGAGACTTCATGTCTTTGAAAACATACATGGCTCCATGGAATACCCAATATTTTTGACTAAAGCACTGAAGAAAAAACAAAAGTAAACACAAGTAAAATGAAACGTATTATGTTACCTAAAAATTCTAATTTCTAAGCCAATCATAAATATCATTGTAAATCATCTTTACATCTTATAAGACAGGAAAAAAGTGAATCAAACTTAAAAATGGAAATCGAAAAATTTGCCAATCTTATTTCAAAGCTCTAAAATGACTGATTATACATTAGAAAATTAGTCTTTTCGATACTACAGGCACAAACCACCGATTTCACCAAAAGAAGCCTTTGGAAGGACTGAGCTACTCTCCCAAGTTCAATTAACAAAAGAAAGTGTCAACAAGATTCAACATGTAAACAAAGAATGAAGCCAGCCCTGCTTACAAGGAACACTTGAACCTAATGTGAAATTCTCTCAGAAAGCTCCCCCGTTCGAAACAAATATAACAAAAAAGGTTTTCTCCCCCCATAGAGATTCCACATTTGCTACTCAATAAAAAGCCCAGTAAAATAATTTCAGCTCTGCAAAGTGAACAGTGTCAAAATTACTCAAGACAAACGCATCTTCAGAGCCATCAAAGAAGTCATTTATACCATCAGGAAAGTCACAAAACCAAAACAAACAGCAAACCCATTGTAGAGAAAAACTCAGCTACTGTTCTGACAACACAGAATCTATTTCAGGCAGCATAAAACACAACAAGCAAAATAAATCCAAGGTACAAGCAAAACGCCATTGCCTACTCTTTTGTTTCGGGCACAATGTAACAAGGGCAGCCTGTCTGGGGCTCTGCTCCTGCTGATACAGTATTGCTACTTAAACCTCCCTCCTCAAGGTCACAGCCAATTTCAGCTCTGAAATAAAAAGGCAGATAGTGGCACGATGGTTTGGGTTATCACTGGCAGAAAAGCAGAGTGTAAAAGTTTATGAGCTCATCAGGATTGTTGTACCATTACATCAGAGGCAATTATAAATGGCCAAGAGCAGGAGATGGGGAGCCAATCAGATCACAGATAGGATGTCAACCTAAGACCAACTGTCTCCTGGCTTTGACAGAAGGATTTTACCTCCATAATTCAAATCCCAAACCAAAGCAATCTGCACTTACTACTCCAATCACTCAGCTGTTTACCAGCACTTCCAGAGAGAAGCTCAGGCCACTGGGCCGGCAGAGACTAAGGCAGGAGACGGTACAGACGCTCTAGATGAAACCCTGCCGGCCTCTAGCTGCCCCCAAACAGGCCCCCGG
Source organism: Cavia porcellus (assembly GCF_034190915.1). Taxonomy (NCBI): domain Eukaryota; kingdom Metazoa; phylum Chordata; class Mammalia; order Rodentia; family Caviidae; genus Cavia; species Cavia porcellus. The sequence goes on along the minus strand of NW_026947508.1, from coordinate 20,217,447 downwards.
CCTCCCTCGAGCCCGAGGGGCCCCTCTTTGAAAACACATACGGGGAGGGGGGCTCAAAGAAGGGGGAGAGGACAGAGAGGAGAAGCAAGTGAGCAAGGAAACATTTGCCCAACTCCCGGGCTACTAACGGTGCCTACACCCCTAACCCGACCCGAAAGCACCCCCTCGCCCAGGCCAGGCCCTTCCGGGCACTCTTGGCCCCGCAGCCCCCTGGAGTTGGAAAGGACTGGGGAAGAGGGAAAAACAGAGCAGACACCTACGAAGAAACCCCACACAAAGGCTGAAGGAGGGAAAGGGAGGAAGGCAGACAGGCAGCCATTTTAAGAGAGAAGAGCCAGACAATGGCAGCTCCCCGGCAGTGGGGGCCCGAGACCGAGGGGAGCCCAAGGCCGCGGCCCACTCCCCGAAGCCGCCCCCCTCCCCGGCCCGGCCCGGCGCCCTCCCCACCCGGCTCGGTACCTGCGGGGTCCGGGCGAGCGGCTGCCCCCCGCCGCCGCTGCTGCCGGGGCTCATGGGCGCGTGGTGGCTCCTTTGTTGGGCCCCTCCCGAGGCGGCGGCCGCAGCCGCCGCAGCCGCCGCCGCCGCGGCCCCCCAGCACTGCGAGGCCATGTCCGCCGGGCCCTTGCCCGCGCCCCCGTCCTGGGGCCCGCCGCCGTAGTCGCCAGCCGCGTAGCCCTGGTAGCCCCGGGCCGAGCTGGGCGACGTGAGCAGTTGGTTGAGGGTGGGGGTGGCGGTGGGCTGGGGGGTGCCCCCGCCGGCCGCGGAGGGGCCGCCACCCCCCATGGCCCCGAAGCGCTGCTGAGCGAAGGACGACGACGACGAGGAGGCGGAGGCGCTGGAGGAGGGAGGCGGCTTGGAGCCGGCGGCCGCCGCCGCGCCGGAGCCCGGAGTGCCGCCTCTCGGGGAGCTCAGCGCGTAGGCCTGGGGGGGCGGGGGGTAAGCGCTGCGGTTGGGGTAGTAGGAGTTGTACTGGTGGTTGGGAAAGCCGTGGTCGTGCGAGTTCTGCTGGGGCCCCGCGTATGGCTCCAGGCCCCCGCCGCCGCCGCTCTGCAGCGCTGCCAGGCCAGGGCTTTGTTGTCCGCCATGTTGTTGGTGGAAGACGGCGGCCGCGGCGGCGGCCACGGCGGACGGGCTCCGGCCGTAGGGCTGCCCGAAGCCGTAGGCAGGGGGCGGCAGGGCGGCCGCGGCCGAGTGAGGAGGCGCCCCCACCCCGTCGCTGCTGCCGCCGCCGCCGCCGCCGGGCGGCTCCGCGAGGTTATTGTTCAGGGCGGGCCTAGGGCCCGCGTTCCCGTTCGAGTTCTTCAGGTCCGGTTCCGCGCCCGGCCCGCCGCCGCCGGCTCCGCCACCCCCATTGCTCTCGGCCCCGTCCTGCAGCTCTTTTCCCAGCGGCTGCGGCGGCCCCACGGCGGGGCCCTCGCTCTCTTGCCCGGCGGCTGCCTTCATTTCCCCGCGCTCGGTCGCTACCGCCGCCGCCTCGCCCCCCGCCTCCTCCCGCTGCTGCTGCTGCTCGGCTTTCTTCAGTTCCGAGGGCGGCGGCGGCGGGTTGCCCAGGCTGCTGGCGGCGGCGGGGGCGACCTGCGCGGCCATGATCCCCGCTGTCTCGTCCGCGGAGAGACCCGGCCCTGTCTTCGTCTTCTCCCCCCCTCCCACCCCGCCCCGGGGCCGAGTCCCCCGGGCCGCCCTCCCCACCCGCCCGGACGGGCCTCGCGGGGCTCCGCCGCCGCTGCTGCGCTCGCTCGCTCCTCTCCCCCCCGCCCCGCCGGCTCAGGCTCCGGGCTGGCGGCGGCGGCGGAGGAGGAGGAGGCGGCGGCGGCCGAGGCGCCGGCGACTCAGCTGCTCCCGGCTCTGGCGGCTCGGGACCCGGCTCTCCCGGCTCATTCCCCCCAAGCCCTTGCCTGGGAATGAGGGGGGCGGTGGAGGCTCCGCTCCCCAGGGCCTGGCCCCGCTGTGACTCTCCGCTTTCTGCTGCCGGAGAAAGGAGGAGGGAGGAGGGAGGGAGCGGGGGGAGGGGGCGGGAGGGAAGGAGGGAGGGAGCGGGGGAGGGGGCCGGGACGGGCGGGCTGGAGGGCGCGCGGCGGCAGCCCCGGCGCCGGGAGGCAGAGTCCGGCCGGGCGGGAGCGGCGCCCTGCCTCCCCTCCCCGGCCGCGGCTCGGGCCGAGGCTGCTGCGCGGCCGCGGGCGGGCGAGCGAGCAGGCGGGCGGGCGGCCGAACTGAACGGCTAGAGCGCCCCACTCTCCTCCGAGTCCCCCTCACTCCGACACGAGGCTCAGCACTGCCATTTTACCCAGCGCCGTCGCGGCCGCCTGGAAAACCCGGAGTGGAGCGCGGAGCGGGCGCAGGCTGTGGAACGGACTCGCTCCCTTCCCCTCACAAAGGAGGAGGGGAGAGAACAAGCCACCGCGGGGGCAGGCCCTCAGCCGCTCTCGCTCGGCAGCGCCGCCGCCGAAGGTTTTGGGGAAAACCTGGCCCGGAGCTCTCGCCTCTCCGGAGCCCGCGCCGCCTCCTGCGCGGCGTTCCTATCCTGGCCTGTCCCCTCCCGGCCGCACCGAGAGGAGCGGGCTGCGTGAACTTTACCCGCGCCTGCAAAATTGGCCGGAGCCCGAGACCGCGGCCGCTTCGGCCCAAGTCTGACCCCTTGGCAGCGGGCCTGGCCTCTTGGCTGCTACTTAGCACCTCTAAGGCACTTTTCTTCAAAGCCTTTTGCAGCCCTGCTTTAAAGACCCTGCTTTTCACCCCCTTTGGCAAGCCCAAAGGAAGGACTGATCTTTGTTCAGACTACGGGTTTTCCCACTGCCCTGTCCCCGTTAGCCAGTCCGGAGAAGGCCCTGGGGGCAGGCGGTCCAGATTATCCCAATTTTACCGAATTGAAAGACAAAAGGGAGGGAATTGCCCAGGTTTCTTAAAGTCAGAGGAAAGACAGAAGAAAATAGCTATAAGTCTCCAAATCTGTCTCTTGTGTACTTAGTCTTAAAAAAAAGAAAAGAAAAGAAAAGCACTCAAGTTGTGAGCAAATCCAACAGTGAGCACAGAAAGGTTTGAAATCAAAGCTGGTCATCTCACCACCGACTTAAAATGGTAGCCTCTGAAACTTCTTTGGGGATGGCTTCAAGAAGGGCCCAAGTCAGTTTATCACTTCCTAAGAGAACTTAATCTGCAATGACTAGGCACCCATCTCCAAAGACAGGACCTTGAAGAGTGTAAACAGTTGGAGAAATGGCTCCATGGACTGATGGAACCTGAGTGTTTCAACAAACCATTTCAGCAGAGGGAATAAAAAAGAAAAGACATAGTCTAACAGGTCACACAGAAAGCAGAGACCACTCAGGCTACTCAGATTTGTTTTCTATCCTGCGGGTGGGTGTAAAGATTCTTTAAAGTTTACTTTCTAAGAGACCCTAAGGCCAGGTTTATCTGTAAAGGTAAAGGCATTCATAGAAAACCCCAGTGTTGTCGAGTTCTACAGATCCCACTGAATCCCAGCAGCAGTCTTTTCAACCTCAGGCTGACTTGGAATGCTCTGACTTGACAGTCTAGGAAAACCAGAGGGGATTTCAGCTTCTCTCCAGGCCCAAGGCTGCCATGGGAAAGGCCTAGACCAGCCTCAGTAGACACCAAAGGCCCAAAGTCTTTCTACTTAGCTTTTTGTTTTTGTTTTTTAATTTTCTTTGGAGGGGGGTATCTAAATTGGAGTCAGGCTCTACCACTAAGTTACATCCCTGTCCATTTTTTGTTTTGAGACAGGATTGCTCTAAATGGCCCAGACCAGCTTCAAACTCATGCTTCAGGCCCCCAGAGAACCCCCAGGGAATTCCAAGTGTGCCCTCAGTTTTCATAAACTTAAAACTTCATAGCCACAGACAACTATCTTAGAACTTCCATATTATCTGAGTCCTCTTTAAGAGTTCTGTGTCTCTGGTCAACATGAATAATTCCAAACTCCTGAATTTCTACCCCCTAAAAAAAATAAGAACACCCTACTCTACAAAGGCAAGACCTTTCTGCCAATGTAGAGCAGTGAGCTTCCCCCAGCCCAGAGCCAAACCAGTCTTCCCAGGAGATCCAACTGACTGGTATAGGCCAGTGCCCTCCTTTTACTCACAGCCCTCAGGGGCAACAACTCTCCTGGTGCATCAGGTCCTAGAAAAGCAAATTATAGGCTGCTTCATAAATGGAGCTTGGCTATTTAATCAACTGCCTCAGAGCTGGCAAACAGTCCAGAGTCCTGCACACAAACGAGGAATTTTTTTTACATGCAATTACCCTGCCATTTTCCTGAGAGCTGAGATGTAAGGAGAAACTTGGAGCCTAGTGAAAATCTGGAAAACAGAATGAGTTTATCCAAAGAATGCTTTCATCGCTTTCCTTCAACAGCTGTGAAGAATGGAAAGCGCCAAACTCCCTTTCCCTACACATGGGCATGGTGTTTTGAAGAAGAAAGTTATTTTAATCTCGAAATACGGTAAAAGTGCACAGAAATCTACCCACCTGGGTGGAAGGTGTTAACGTGGTATTTCTTTAACATTTTTTTCTAAGACATCAAATCCCTTAGGTATTCTCCCGCACCTATCTTTAGAGACCCACACCTTTGACTTAGGACTGCTGGGCTAAGGAACTTTCTCAGAAACTGGCCCATCCGCTTTCCCTAGGGGCACCGGAGACGCGGGAGGGGGAGGGGAGAAGCCGGGCACGTGGCTGGCCGGAGCAGCGAGACCCCGGCCGTGGGTCCTCCCCTCCGTGGAGTTTTTCTCCCCCAAGGCCCCTGCCTTTTAACCCCACACCCAGGCAGCTCAGGAATCCCGGCGCAGATCAGAGAACTAGGACTAGGACAGCGGCTCCCCTCGCGAAAGCGCCTCTGCCACCAACAGCCTGATGGCAAATATGGACTGAATCGTTGACATGGAAACCGGACTAAAGTCTTGTTCGCTCTTCCTCACTGGAGAGTTCTTATCACCAAGCCCGACCGCATGGCATCCGGCAAACGCGGACTGGATCTCTGGCCGCGCGGATCAGGTGGAGATTCGGGGCGCAGGAACTCTGTTGGCTGCTGCTACCGCCGAGGAAGGGGGCAGGGCTGCTGGGACCAAGCGGCTGAAAATGGCAGAGGATGTGCTCTCATTTGATCGGGCTGCACAGCGTGCTATGGATTAGGCCCAAACCTAAGGCAATGATCTATGAAAATCTCACATAGACAAGTGCAAAATGTTGAAGCCTCCTAAAGGCGGTTTTACTAGGAGAGGGGAGCGTTCGGAGGGAAGGACGACACTTCCTCTCTCGCCGTTCGTTTTCCCTTGACGTCTGAAATAACAAAAACGCAAACAAAAGCTTGGTGGTCGCCTCCCCAGATCCCCTCCTTCGTCTTAAGCCCAGGGACCCCCCAGACGGGCCGCGCTGGGCTCCAGTTGCGGTGTGGAGCGTTGGCGCGGCGCGGGACTGTGGTTCCCGCAGGCTCCCGCCGCGGCCCTCAGGCAGACACCCAGGCGAGCAAGCGCTCCCGAGTGCGAACTGGAGCTGCGAGTTTGAGCAAAAGGGCAACTGTGTCAGTTGACGGAAGCCAGAAGCAGAGTTCAAAGCCTGGCGTGGATTTCCGTCTGGAGCTGTTTCTTAAAGTTTGTAACTCCGTGTTAAGAAACAGCCCCAGCGGAGGCTTTGGGATCAGTGTGAAAGTCTAGCACTACCATCTGACAGCGAGCTGCAAAACTTTGGGCTGCATATTAAGCGAGGAAAGTGGATTGAAGCGCGAGTCAAGGCAATGCATTTTCTTCCCAGCTCCCAGGCACGAGCGGTAAGATACGAACTGGATCGGCACGGAGAAAAATGGAATGGAGTTGGAATGGCTCTCACCAGCTCTTCGCGGTAAAATTGTGCCTGGCGAGAATTTAGAATCCTATAGGAGAAAACCAGCGGGTCTCAAGTTTTGTGGGCGCACAACGGCAGCTTTTCTTGATTCCTTTTCCACTCATCAGAGAGTCTTAATAAACAAATTAAAGGAATGTGCATTTTAAATGATAATAAACCCATTTGGAGAAATGTTGAGTGAGACTTTTTTCATAAAGGCAATATGAAAAAATAGCTTATAGGCATAAGTCAACTAGCTAATATTTGTAGCGATATAAAATACGAATCACCCTTATCAATACCTCCCCCAAAATTAAAATAAAATAAGGTCAGTGGTAGAGCTCTCCTTTAGCATGCAGGAGTCCCTGGGCTTGATTCCCAACACTGCGAAAGTAGAATAAAGGTCCAGCTCTATCTGATTTGTGGCAGGTTTTAAAGCATGACACCCAGGGTCAATCCAACAAAAGGAAAAAGCCCCTCATGTTTCACACTCTTAATACTGTAGATACATTCTCTGCTGTTCACATATTTCACTGGTAAGCATTTGGTTTTTTTAAAAAATATTGAATAAAACTACTAACATAAAAGCAGAAAACTTTACTTGGCTTAGTGCCACATTCTTGTAATCCCAGCATTCTGGAGGCTGAGGCAAAAGGATTGTGAGTTTGAGGCCAGCCTGGACTACAAAGTGAGTTCGAGGCCAGCCTGAACTGTATAGCAAAACCTTGTCTCAAAAAGACAAATAAATAATAATTAGAAAACAAATATGAGACTGGAGCTTTCTGAAACCACTAGATAAATCAGGATTTTGAATTTTTCTTTTTTCTTTTTTCTTTTCTTTTCTTTTCTTTTTTTTTGGTACCTGGATCGAACTCACAGCCTTGTGCTTGCCAGGCAGGCACTTACATCACTGAGCTCAATCTCCTGCCCCAGGATGTCTCAGTTCTTGTGATACTCACTGAAAAATTTTGTACACCAAGTGATTAAAAAAATAGTACATAAAAAACTTAGTTGGAGGCTGAGGATAAACCTCAGTGGCAGAGGACTTACCTAGAATGTGAGACCCTGGCCTCACTCCTCAGTGCACCCCCTCCCAAAAAAAGAAATGAAGAAAAAAACCTGCATGCCTGCAAAGCTTGATAACCACTTTACACTCCATCAAAAGAAAAACTTGCATTGAGTGCACTGGCACATGCCTGTAATCCCAGGTACTCAAGAGGCTGCCTGGGCAATTTAGAGAACTGGCAAAAAACCCTGTTCTCAAAATGGGGAGTGAAAAAAAAGTGGTGGCGGGGATATAGTTCAGTTCAAAAGGCTCTGGGTTTAACTCCCTGGACAATAAACAAGCAAGAAAAATTTGGACTAAAGGTGTAGCTCAGTGGTGAAGAGCATACTTAGTTCACAACTCCCTGGTTTTACTCCCTAGCACCACATTTTGTACTTACAATTTGTAACACTAAGCTGTCTTTAGATTTGGGGGGTGGCTACTGGCAACAATATTAACAAACAAGCACCAGGGAAGGTAGTCACCAGTCTTAACACAGAAGGCTATTGCTCAGGAATAGGTAATCTGTTGTCCTTGACATCCCATACTAAACCAGCCCAGGTTGCTTTTGTTTTGTTTTGTTCTTTAAAATCAAACTATAAAAATTTCACACATAAAAGAGAATTGTAAAGGAAATTTTTGAAAATTAAGTATGGAGAACGAAATCAGAAGGAGAGTCAAATATTCTAGGTGGGTCTTTCTTTTAGACCTTGCTTGCATAAAGCTTTCTTAGCACTGCCATTTTACTGAGATGGGAAAGAGTCTGCAGGGAAGTTTCCCACAGCAACTCTGGAGTGGATCTGGAATGGAGTCTTTTGCTCCATCACAAATTCTGTGAAAGAGACTTGGAAAGAACATAGTTTGGTCACAGATAAAATGGAGAAAGGTAGGCATGCAATCCTGTGAAACAGGATAGGTGGCTAGCAAAGTAAATATGCTGCTTGTTCTCTGCAGCACAGCCTCCTCAAAAGAATCCTCCAGCATGATCATCCTAAGCTTTCTATGCAAGAATCAAAATCCAAAGGAATTTATTAGATCATAAGGCAGGGAAAGTGAATGGCTTCTAAAGGAAAGCGTTCTGACTAGCCTTAAAAGGATGTAAACCCATCTCTCCCTACAGAAAATGACTGCTTCCAAAGGAAAAAAAAAAGATGGGTCAAACATAAAAGTTAGTCTCATAGGGCTGGGGATTTAGCTCAGCAGCATAAGCGCCTGCCTTGCGAGCAGGCAGTTGTGAGTTCGATCCCCAGTACCGATAAAAAGGAAAAAGACACACACAAAAAAGTCTCATAACTGATTATTGTAGTAGTAGTAGTGGTAGGTATGATGTGGCATGCCACTCCAGGGAAATGAACAACTTACCAAAGATACCAAGAGAAAGCTACCAAAAAAAAAAAAAGAGAGAGAGAGAGAGAGAGAAAGCTACCAGGACACTGCAGAATTTGGGCCCTCTCATGCACTTCCTTTCACTTCAACAAAGCCTATCCAACAGACCATTTAAAAATAGCACGGAGGCCTGGTGTACTGTAACACAGCTCTAGGGTGGCTAAGGCAGGAAGACAGAAAGTTTCAGGCCAGCCTAGGCAATTTAGCAGTTGTATTAGTCACCTTTCCCATTGCTGGGACACAATACCCAACACCCACAACTTAAAGGAGGACAGGTTTAAATTGGCTCACAGTTTCAAGGGATTCAGTCCATGGTTTCCAAGGTAGAAACATCAGGGGGAAAGACCATGGCGGAACAAAGCTGCTTAGTTCATAGTGGCAGGAAGCTGAACAAGGGAACAGTGCCACAGAAGAAAGGGGCCAGAGACCCCATGTAGTACCCAAAGTCACACCTTCCTGACTGACTCACCCAGATATACCCAACAGAGTGCTCTACTAATCTGCAAGGCATTGCTTAATCCAATCAAACTGACATGCCAATTAACAATCACAGCAATTTAAATTTATTTTGAGGTCCTGTCTGAAAATAACAAATAAGAGGCCAGGTGTGATGGTGCACTCCTGTAACCCCAGCACTTGGGAGACTGAGGCAGGAGGATCATTGCAAGTTTGAGACCAGCCTGGGCTACAAAGTGAGCTCAAGGTCAGCCTGAAATGCATAGTGAGGCCCTGTCTCAAAGAGACAAAAAAATAAATAAAAATAAGGAATGAGCTGGATATACAACTCAGTGTGAAGGCCCCAGTACCATAAACACATAACAGTAATAAAACAATCATTCTTAGGTATATATATACACACACTATCACAATGTGCTTTTGCAATAGAGCCCATCCACAACTTTTTTTGTACCAGGGATCTAACTCATGACCTTGTGCTTGCCAGGTAGGTGCTTATGCCACTGAGCCAAATCCCCAGCCCCCCCATCCACAAATTAAAATTACACTTTTTTTTTTTTCACAAAGATGGGCACTCCCCATGTTGTACAAGATGGTCTTGAACTCAAACTCCTTCCAACTCAGCTTCCCAAGTAGCTGAAACTATAGGCTCACACCATCTTACCTGGCTCATATTACATTCTCAAACACTTGAATACAAAAGGCCATTCAATACTAGGCACTATTTTTTGCCTCAAACTCCAAGGACAAGATGTACAGTGAACGTTTTGTTTTGTTTTGTTTTGTTTTGTTTTGTTTTGTTTTGTTTTGTTTTGTTTTAAGATAGTGTCTCACTATGTATTGCAGGCTGGCCTTGAACTCACTTAATATAGCCCAGGCTGACCTCAAACTCATGGCAATCCTCCTGCCTCAGCCTTCGGAGTGCTGGGATTACAGAGATTGAACATTTTTAATGGTCCCTTTTGACCACAAAACAAGAAGCCAGGCATGTTGGTGCACTCCTGTGATCCTTGCATTCGGGAGGTTGAGGCAGAAGTATCACTGTGTGTTTGAGAGCAGCCTGGGCCACATAGTGAGTTCAAGGCCAGCCTGAACTGCATACCAAGACCCTGTCTCAAAAAGCAACAATAACAAGAAAAATGAAGTCCAAGATCTCATTTAAGTATTTGTCCCAACCCAACCAATAACAGATACCTTCTATCTAGCAAAGACTAGAATTTGTGGCTGGTATTTTTGCACCCTTAGCCTAGCTAAAGTTGAAAGTTCCAAGTGTTCTAGTAATGAGATGTTCTTTGACTCCCCACTTACCCTCTGATTTTTTATGCAGTAGCAGTCACTGTTTCCAAGATGGAATCACAAGGAAGTTGAGGTACCCCATGAAATATTCTCTAAGAAGAAGTTTAGCAATAAGGAAGTTACAACCTGATTGGCAATTGAGGATTTTTAGTAATGCATCCTTAGCAGTTTGCCAGTGATTATAAAGAGATTAGACAGAAATCACTATATAAGCATAACTGAGCACTATAGATCAAAGGCATGCATCCTCTACCCCAAATACTCCCTTTTGTGAGGAAGCAACTTTTCCTGCGCACCTGTTCATCTTCAGCAATCCTTGAGTTGCAGGTGGCATACTGACCCAATTTCCACCAAAATTGGTCTTCTACCGAGGCTCAGAAATCTTGTGAGCATGACATTCTTTCAACTAGAAGTTAAGATAACTACTGCTAATAATAAGATCATACCAAAGCCATATTTACAAACTTCGTTAAGGACCTTATTCCTCGCTTTAACTATCTCCTGGAATTAAGTTACTTATACATGCTGTAAAAATTTCATTTATTGCTATTTCTTGGCAGTAGAAATGCCTAAAACTGCAATAAAATTCACAGGAGAGCCCTGCAATAACAACAGCACTAAGACTAAATGCAATGGGAAACAGGAGAGTCATGCTGAGACACAACCATTCACTAACATCATCTTTTGACTGCCTGTCAGTGATTTATATCCTCAGTGATCTGCTTAACTGAAGATTAATTAATTTTGTAAGTGCTTCACCATTATACTATAGTAAGGCTCCCTCTCACCTCTACCACACGTATGTGTACCCAAATATATACCTCTGACATTATGTTTTGGTGTTTGATGCCAAAATATGAGAAAATTTTAACAGGAACATTTTGTAGCCCATTTTTAACAGGAGAAACATTTTCTAAACAACTAAAACTATAAACAGAATCTGGATAACAAGAAACATTTCAATTTTATTGAAGATTTTTACTTCTACACTTTTAACTCCTGAATATACTTACATAAACTACACTACACATACACACACACACACGTTGATACACTTTTTCAAAAAAAAAAAAAGGATTACAGATGCTGGGCAGGATTAAGGTTATATCAAACATATTCTACACTGCCATTTTCCAAAACTAAATGAACCATAGCAAAAACATGGAGAGGGAACTTACAGGAATGGAATAGCATAAAGATAGAAAAACTCTATGAAAATATTTTTATTAGAAGCACTGGGATGGGGAGACAAGAGTTGAAGGAGTTTGGCCTACCTAATATTCAAAGCCTATGGTTTAAGCTAGCTCCACATTTGAGAAAAATTTGTAGACTTTCATTCTGAGGTTTTGTAATGGTTACATCCATTTATAAACCACAATGACAGAGATTTCGAATAGATTCACAAAATCTAAATACATTGACTATGTATGCTCAGAAACGTCAGAACAGAGGTTCCGTTTGCATCAAATGACCATCTCTTCACTGTGATATTTTGAAACCAGTATGAGATTTTCCACTTTTTGATTCAAGATGTCACTTCTCTCATTCAGTTTACTACAAAAGAGATGTCTGCTTAAAAGATCCTCCTAAACAGTGTACCTCTTAAACTGTGTAAGTCTTTTTCATTCAAAATTTGTTTATAGGGCTGGGGGGATAAAGTCAGCAAAGGAGCACTTACATAGCATGCTCAAATGGTTGAATCCACAGCACTTAAAAAAAGGAAAAAAATGATTATTTATAAGTCCCTAGCACTTTGATCAAGAGCCCTCATATTCAAGGAGAACTAATGAACAAAGAGACAAGAAAAAAGTGAAGATGTAGAAATGTCCATTCTATAGGAATTTAAAGAGATTTTAGTTAGTAGAAGACTAGTATTGTGAGATAACTGGCATAATCATCAAAGGTATTATTATTAATGTTGTTGCTCTTATAATTAGGTTTATAGTTTAGTCTCTTCTCTCCCCAAAGAAGAGAATTAAAGCTACTTCAAATCCCTTCCTCTTTTTTTTTTTTTTTTTTTTTTTGTCCTCCTTTCTCGTCTCTCTTTTTTCTTTTTCTTTTCTTTTTCCCCCCAACCGTTGGGGTCATTTGAACTTTCACTTCGCATGATTGTGCTTAGACTATGTTATGACTTGTATCTAGATGTCCCCCCAAAGCTTCATGTGGTCATAGGTGGGGCTTTTTAGAGGTGGTTGAATCTAGGGTGTATGATGCTGGTATTAGGAGTGCCCCTACCCCAGGTATGAGTGCTACTTATCATGGGCTGGGTAGCCTGGATGAAATATAAGGACAGAAAGAAAGCTTGCTGGTGCTGCTGCTGGTGCTGCTGCTGTCTCTTGCTGCCTTCATTCTGCTTTACCATACTATGAATTATTTCTTCTCTCTGATGCCTCTCTGCCCTGCCACCCTGTCTTGGAGCCAGCCCATCATGGACTGAAACCACTACAAACCGTGAGCCGAAATAAACTTTTCCTCCCTTAACCTCAGGTATGGGGTGTTTCACCTTAGCAACACAAAAAGTAAAACAGATTAAATGGCAAAAAAATACCCACAATGTACAATTCATGCCTTACTGTAGGCTTTCAAAGATCAGGTTCCTTCCTGTACTAACAGTACTCATGGCAGGAATTCCTGTGTGACTTGAAACCTAGTGCTCCTAAAACCAGTCTGTGGAATTATTAGGGTTTTGTTTGTTTGTTTGTTTGTTTTTGGGTTTTTGTTACTAAGAATGGAACTCATGACTTCATGCTTGCCAGGCAGGTGCTGTGCCACTGAGTTATATCCCTAGCCATTCTGTGGAATTAGGACATTTGTACTACCTATTTGGCTGACTCTGGGTTTAGAATGGTCTTTGTAACCAGACAAACAGTTGCCCACCAGAATGAATATACAAGACGCACAAAATCAAATAATGGACAAATGAGAAAGGAAAGAGCAAGCCCAACTTGGGGTCTATTTGATTGCAAACCTCTGGCGGACTCCTGTTGCTAAAGGAAGATACAGAACCTTTTGATCCCTGCTATTAAAAAACTAGAATTTGATCTTTAGATCAGTGTTGGGTGGGTTTCAAAATTAGTGACCTGGGAAGTCCCAGTCAGGCAGCCAGCACTTCCTCACTCCAAGAAAGTGTGGCTATCCCTCAAGGTGATTGGTTCCTTGGTTTAGCCTTTATAAGCAACTCAGCTAGCAGTTACACAAAGCAGACCAGTTAATCAGAGAAAATCCTAAATATTCAAAGTCACAATGCATGTGAAGATCTCTTGTTTTCTTTTTCAAATTTGAAAATGCATTCAACAAGATTCTCTATTAAAGATTTTTTAAAATCACATCTTCAAAGCTATTTCCTACTATAGCATTTAGAAAAATTGGAGTGATATTTACCCTAAACTATAAACATTTATCATTGGGGCTGGGGATTTAGCTCAGTGGCATAAGCGCCTGCCTTGCAAGCAGGCAGTTGTGAGTTCGATCCCTGGTACCGATAAAAATGAAAAAGACAAATAAATAAATAAATAAATAAACATTTATCATTAACAGTGTTAGACTCAGCTATAATTAAAAATACAAAACAAACTCTTAAGTCTCTATAGTGCTTAGGATAGTGCTGAGTACAAAGTGATAGGTGTTGGCAAAAGGTTAAATATATAAAAGTGTTTTTTAAAAAAAGATTTAAAAAAGAAAAATAAATTTCAGCTAATGCTGCATGCCAGAAACTTGCCTGTGAAAATTAGTATTTACCACATTTTATTCCAGAGACCAGGAAAACCAAAAAGATAAAATTAGCCTAAAAGTCCAAAGAATATGAAAAGAAATTGGGCAGCCTCTTGATCCGTGTCTGTTCCACAGGGGAGAGCTCAGATGCTTAAGAAGAACAAGATGTCGGGCGTGGTGGCTCATGTCTGTAATCCCAGCACTTGGGAGGCTGAGGTGGGAGGATCATTGCGAGTTCGAGACCAGCCTGGGCTACAAAGTGAGCTCAAGGCCAGCCTGAATTGCATAGGGAGGCCCTGTCTCAAAAAAGACCAAAAAAAAAGAAGAAGAAGATGCCTGGGTACTGCTCCCCTAGTGCCGCAGTCCCTGCGCCACTCAGGTCCTTGTACCTCAAGAAGGAGATGGCAGTCATCACTTTGGCCACACTGTGAGCCTGGGATGCCACCATGTGTGGTGTGGTGCTGAGCAAGGAATCTTTTCTGTGGGAAGCTATGGGGTAAGCTCAGCTCTAAAACAGGGTTTTCCAAATTGCCTCACTCTGTATGCTTCCCTGAGGGCCAGGCATTAGGGGAACTTTCCTGCAGTACCTGTAAAGATAAAGGGAAATGACAAAGGTTCTAAAACCATGAAGGAACTCAGTGTAAAAGAATTTTTTTTTTTTTAAATGGCAGGTTTGAGCCAGGCGTGGTGCCATACTCCTGTAATCCCAGCATGCAGGAGGCTGAGACAGGAGACAGGAGGATCACTGGGAGTTGGAGGCCAGCCTTGGCTACATAGTGATTTTAAGGCCCATCTGATTACATAGAGAGAGACCTTGTCTCAAAAAAAAAAAAAAATGCAGGCTTGATGTAGGACCTGTAATCCTGGAAATGCAGGAGGCTGAGGCAGGAGGATCCCCAGTTCCAGGCTACCTTGGGTATTTTAGCAAGCAAGAACCTGTCTTAAAGGAATTTTGTGGGGCAGGGGAGGGTGGCACACACCTCTAGTCCCAGCACTTAGGAGTCTGATGCAGAAGCATTGAAGCAGGTTTGAGATCAGAGTGGGCTACAAAGTGAGTTCAAGCCCAGCCTGAACTTCATGGAAAGATTGTGTCTCTAAATAAATACACACATACATATATAAATAAATAAATAAATTGAGGAGCAGGGTGGGATATAGCTCAGTGATAAAGTGTCTGGGTGTTCAGTTCCCATTACCAAGGGGAAAAGTTACTTTTGAATTATTTCAGCTTTATATTTAAAATTCAGGAAGACTAAAACTCTTCACTGACTATTCTGAACTTGTTACTGTTTTGAGACAGGGTCTTACTGTGTAGCCCAGGCTAGGCTTGAATACACTGTGATCTTCCTGTCTCAGCCTCTTGATTGCTAGGATTATAAGGCATATACCACCATGTGATTCAGAGTATCCTGAACTTTATTTTGACTCCCTCAATATCAGAAATGATCCAAAAAAGGAAGCATACAACTATACATTACAAATTCTATTATATATGGATTTTATGAACATTCCAAACAACAATGCCTTCTTCAAATGGATTAAAGGGAAAAGAAGGGTGTTTTTTAGAGCTGGGGATTTAACTCATGTCAGGTAAGCACTTTGTCTTCAGGCCACACACATGTGCATACATGCATGCACATGCACACACACACACACACACGCACAAAACAACTTTTAGGGAAGTATTTCTATACTACCAAAAGCTCCATTTGGAGATTTAGAAAATTCAGAAGAAAATGTGGAATGAGGCACACATAAGAAGGAAAGTGCGGGGGCTGGGGATTTAGCTTGGGGGCTGGGGATTTAGCTCAGCGGCATAAGCGCCTGCCCTGCAAGCAGGCAGTGGTGAGTTCGATCCCCGGTACCGATAAAAAGGAAAAAGACCAAAAAAAAAAAAGGAAAGTGCATTCCCTATCTCACACGAATTTGACAATGATAATAGCTATCCTGCAAGTGACTATTATGTTGTGTGCCATTATGATTTCTAATATTCACAAAAATCCATTAAGATACATATTATTTTCCCCATTGCACAAGTGATAAATCCAAGGCTCACATAGTTTCATTGATCCAAAGTCACAACCCTAGTAGATGATAGTCAGTATTCAAATTTAGCTCTTTCAGAAATTCTATATCCTGAGGGTTTTTTTTTTTTTTTTTTTTTGTTGTTGTTGTTGTTGTTGTTGTTGTTGTTGCACTAGGGTCTCACTATGAGTTCAGGCTGACCTTGAGCTCACTTTTTAGCCCAGGCTGGTCTCAAATTTGCAAAGATCCTCCTGTCTCAGCCTCCTGAGTGCTGAGATTACAGGCATTTGCCACCATGCCTGACATCCTTAGCTTTTTAAAAATAAATCCACAATATTAATGATGCACTTTTTCTTTTTTTCTTTTTTTTTTTCTTTTTTTTTTTTTTTTTGTCTTTTTCCTTTTTATCGGTACCGGGGATCCAACTCATGACTGCCTGCTTGCAAGGCAGGCACTTATGCCACTGAGCTAAACCTCCAGCCCCATGATGTACTTTTTCAAGATACCAATATTGGCTGTTATAGAAGCATCACCAAAATGCATACAACTATTTGTTGTGTGAAGTGTGTTTATAATGCCACTAGCAAGCATGGAAAATTCAAAATGAAAATATTTAATCAATCATTTAACTTTATTACCTGACTGACACAATGCTAAACCCAATCTCCGAATGTAATTTCTATGTGTCTCTTAGAGTTTATCACTTTGAAGAATGCTCCAAATACTGGCAATATTCACATCACTTTGCAGGTTCTTATAAACGCACAATCTCAGGCTCCAAAGAGTCCTAAGAGTCTGCATGCCAAACATAGTGGCACACATTTGTAATCCTAGCACTCAAAAAGCTGAAGCAAGAGGATCATTGCAGCCTGGGCTACAAAGTGAGTTTAAGGCCAGCTTGAACCGCATAGCAAGCCCTGTCACGAACCAACCATCTGCATTTTGACAAGATCCCAGGTGATCTGTATGCAAATTAAAATTTGAGACAGGGATGAGTGATTTTAGGAAGAGGGCAGCCTCTCATTCACATTCATAGGACTAGAGAAGAAAAGCATGGCAGGAATAAAATTGTTCTGCAACCTTTTTTCTCTGAGTTTTTGGGTTTCGTTGTATTATATCACATTGAGTATGTGTGTTACTGGCAACTGAATCCAGGGCCTCATGCATACTAAGCAAGTTCTCTACCAATAAGTGACATTGCCCCTATTACACTGAACTACATCTCAAGCTCTTTTTTTTTTTTTTATCAGTACCAGGGATCGAACTTACGGCTGCCTGCTTGCAAGGCAGGTGCTTATGCCGCTGAGCTAAATCCCCAGCTCAAATGTGAAACTTCTGTTATATAAATTAATCTTTTTTTTTTTTTTTTTTTTTTTAGCGGTACCAGGGATTGAACTCACAACCCTGCACTTGCAAGGCAGGCGCTTATGCCACTGAGCTAAACTCCAGCCCCTCCCCCCTTTTTTTTAATGAGACATGGTCTTGTAATATAGTTTAGGCTGGACTTGAACTCACTATGTAGCCCAGGTTGTTCTCAAGTGTGCTTTGATTCTCCTCCCTCAGCCTCCTGAATGCTAGGACTACAAGTATGCACACCATGCCCAGCATATTTATTTGTTTCAAGAATTGGGGGTTAGGGTACTCTGTTTTACATCATGTGCTATGTCTATCCTTGGTTTTGACTGACAGCTTTATTTTGCCATATTTGACTTTATTCTCTCCCCCCCCAAAAAAGTAATAAGAACTAAGGAGTAATAAAACCCAAAATGTGTAAATTTTGTTGTAAAAAAGAGAGGGGAAAAAAGAGCTCTAAAAGATACAACAGCAAGTGTGTTTAGGGGTGTTAAATAGCTGACCATAT
Organism: Cavia porcellus; assembly: GCF_034190915.1. Taxonomy (NCBI): domain Eukaryota; kingdom Metazoa; phylum Chordata; class Mammalia; order Rodentia; family Caviidae; genus Cavia; species Cavia porcellus. The sequence continues at coordinate 20,199,832 of NW_026947508.1, read as the reverse complement.
TAATGTTTTTGGTTGGATTATTGAACACAACTGTTTGCAGTCTCACTGTTTGAATGTCCACTTTGTATGCTTTGATACTGTGATTTGAGCAACTATCTCTAAGATGATAATATGTAATCTATTAACTGGTGATTTCTTACGGGTTTTTTTTTTTTTTTTTTTTTTTTTTTTTTTTGTAGTTCTGTTTTGTTTTCTTTTTTTGGTCTTTTTCGTTTTTATCGGTACCAGGGATCGAACTCACGACTGCCTGCTTGTAAGGCAGGCGCTTATGCCGCTGAGCTAAATCCCCAGCCCCAATTCTGTATTACTTGTACCCTTACACCGCTTTGTTTTGTTTTGTGTTTTTCTCTTTTTCCTTTTAAATAAAATTTATTTATTTATTTATTTATTTTTTTAACTTTTTTTTTTTTCGGTACCAGGGATCGAACTCATGACTGCCTGCTTGCAAGGCAGGCACTTATGCCACTGAGCTAAATCCCCAGCCCTAAATAAAATTAAAAAAAAAAAAAGAATTGGGGATTTAGGGGCTGGGAATTTAGCTCAGCGGTGTTAAGTACCTGCCTTGCAAGCAGGCAGTCATGAGTTCGATTCCCGGTACCGATAAAAATGACAAAAAGACAAAAAAATAATTGGGGACTAAACCCATGTCCCGAGCACTGAGCTACATTCCCAGATCTTTTTTAGTTTTTTATTTTGAGACAGGATCTTGCTAAATTCTCCTAGGTGGGTTTGAATTTGTGATCACTCTGCCTCAGCCTTCAAGTGCTGGGATTCCTGGCATGCATCACCATACCTGTCTTTTTTTTTTTTTAAAGACAGGATCTCTAAATTGCCTATGTTGGCCTCAAATTTTTGATCTTGCTGCTTCAACCTCCTAGATCACAGGAGACTGGGTGAGCTCAGGGTGGTACAGCCATAGATAGCCTCAACCACCTAAATAGCTACCATTATAAGCTATTCCCCATTAAGTTCAGGCCAAGCATGGTGGTGCATGCCTGTAATCCCACCACTTGGGAGGCTGAGGCAGGAGGATCACTGTGAGTTGACTAGCCTGGGCTGCAAAGTGAGTTCAAGAGCAGCCTGAACTGCATAATGAAACCGTGTCCAAAAAAAGCTAAAACAAACAATAAAACAAGCCCACCATGTTGAGCTTTTTCTCCAGGTTTTTCCCCCTTCTTTTTGTTGTCGTTTTTTTTTTTTTGGTCTTTTTCCTTTTTTTATCGGTACCGGGGATCGAACTCATGACTGCCTGCTTGCAAAGCAGGCGCTTATGCTGCAGAGCTAAATCCCTAGCCCCCCCCTTCTTTTTTTTTTCTTAAGCTTTTAACAAACTGTTCATAGTAATTTTTTGAAATAACAGCTTTGAGATATAATTCACCCATTAAAGTGTACAATTCAGTGATTTTGTTAGTATATTTATAGTAATGTAACCACCACAATCAATTTTAGAATATCTCATCATCCTGAAAAGAAATCCTATGGAACTTTTAGCAGTCACCCTCATTTATAACCAGTTCTGAGCCTTGGAGGAACATTAATCTATTTTCTGTCTCCATAGATTTGCCTATTCTGAATGCTTCATATAAATGTGAATATTCATGCAAATAATATGTGTGTTTTTTGTGATTGGCTTTCACTTAGCATAATCTTTTCAAGGTTCACCCTTTGTGTCCACCAGTCAATCTGTCTTTATGAGTGGCAACATTCTCTCAATAGATGTATGGGTGCCAGACAGCAAGATAATCCCAATGGGCATGGTGATGCACACCTGTAATCCTACTACTCAAGAGGCTGAGGCAGAAGGATTCCTGTGGGTTTGAGGCCAGCCTGGGCTCCATAGTGAGCTCAAGACCAGCCTATAGTATATAATCAGAGCCTGTCTCCAAAAAGAATTAAAAAAAAAAAAAGCGAGGCATAGTGATGCATGTTTGTAATCCCAGCACTCAGGAGGCTGGAGCGGGAGAATCACTGTAACTTCGAGACCAGCCTGGGCTGCAAAGTGAACTCAAGGCCAGCCTGAAGTGCATAGTGAGACCCTGTCTCAAAAAGACTAATTAATTAATTAATTAGATACATAAATAAATTCTTACCAAAAATGTAGCCCCATCACCTGCTCCTCCTGTTGAGGCCTTTGGGTGCTACTGCTCTCCTGGAGAAGCCTTTCTCTTCCCATCACTAGCTATTAGAATAAAGAGGCCTTTAGCAGAGTTCTCTTTTTCCATCTTTCACTGGGACTTAGCAGCTCCAGTACAGCTGGCCCTTGGCCAAACTTCTTCTCCAAGACACCTGCAGGCACTGCCAGTGCTGCCACCTTATGCCCATTTCTTGAAGTAGTGGACATTGGGTTGCACACTGTCTTCCATCCAGAGTCCCCTGCTCTTTGTTGCTTTCACAGCAGTCAAGGTTGTAACCCAGGACAGAGTACAATCAGGAGAGGTCGAGGGTGTGCTGTGTGGGAATTCATGTTCTGTAACTGCACACAACCAAGAGGCAGAGAAAGAGGCAGGTGTTAAAGGCGATCAAGCTCTCACACTCTTTTCCTGATTCTCTTGGCTGTTTCTTCAACTTACATTTCTCGTCTTCTCCTCGGTTCGCTTTCTTTTCTTTATGGTTTCTTTTTTTTTTTTTTTTTTTTTGGTCTTTTTTCGGTACCAGGGATCGAACTCACGACTGCCTGCTTGCAAGGCAGGCGCTTATGCCGCTGAGCTAAATCCCCAGCCCGTTCCCTATGGTTTCATAGAATAGGGAACCTAACTTCTCCTTGTTCATTTCTAGCTGAATTCATCTTGCCATCCTAGGATTGCTTCAGTTACTCTTATTAAAAACATCAACAAAAGTCATCCTAAATATTCCACTGTACTGGACTGCAAAATAAAGAAAAGATTTTCTGTTTTCCAGAACAGAAGATGTTTTCCCTTCATAAAGGAAGCCACCCAAAGCCAAATTTTTGTTATAAAACATACTTGAGTTATCAGTGGCAGTAAAGCTAGCATAGTAACAAAAACACTTTTCCTAAATGCTCATGCCTGTATTTGCTCTTCTCTGTGTTCTTCTGGAGCACTAGTTCCACTGTGGATTATTATTCTTTGTGCTGTGCTTCCTGGGTAGCCATGGGTCGCCACATCACAACTACATGGAAGGAAGGGCTTTCCAAATTAAAGCTTCAGACAGCTGGTCTACCTAAACGCTCTCTACCACTCTATCATATTCCTTCCAAAAACAACTGAATACTACTTACTACATTCCAGTCCTCTACAGACAAGGTTCAAATTCTTAAGGTTCCAGTTCAATGTCTGGGCAGGGAATATACTGGTAGACTGTCTTCCGGACTTGTCCTGTGCTTGACTGACTCCCTCAGTGTGTCTGCATGAATCCCACTATCCCTGAGTGAAACAGTCAAAAAGACCTTGCTATTGTTGGGTACGGCATCACACAGCTACAATCCCAGCATTCAGGAGGCTGAGGCAGCAGGATTGCCACAAGTTTGAGGTAAGCCTAGACTATAAAATGAGACCCTGTCTCAAAGAAATAAAACAAAAACAAATAAACAAACAAATAAACCACCTTACTGTGTGGGACATCAAGGGAGAATAGTAGATTCAATGATCCCAGCTGATAGCCTTGCTGAACCTTCTGCTTTCATCTTTCTTGGACCCTTGAATAACTTCCTGAGAGCTACAGAAGCACTATTATAAAGGCTGAGAACCATATCATTAATGGACTACTTGATGTTACTGAATTCTTAAATTATTTATATTTCCCATTGCTTAGGAATAGTTTTATGCATAATTTTTGTTAATGTATATATTTTTATATTATCTAGTAGTATGAATAATTTACATTGTGGGTTTGCATTTATGATTGTTCCTTAATCAATCCCTGGAAATTCAGAACAAAATGATACAGCCTATTCCTATTTTTTTTTCCTTTTGTCTCCCATAGGGCTGGGCAGCACACCAATAGGGGCTTGTTGAACTTTTACTGTTAGTCACCTCCTAAGAGAATGCACTATTTGTTCTCTTTTGCTTGGGGGTCAAAACAACCAGCCACATATAAAGATACATTTAGAAGACCTATCACTGTACGCATATGTGTATTTACTCTTCATTTTGCTATTAACCCTTAATAAAACTTCATTTATCTGACACCTTTGGAGAATGTGAAAAGCCTGAATTCATTTCGTGAATGATTAAAACATCGCTTAAGGTATAGAGTGTTTCAAAAATCTGCCTTTAATGAATTGTTACTTTAAATATAATAGATTTCTGTCCTCCTGAAATGTATAGCAAGTGCAATTTAATCTCTTCGTATCAGGAATCAAACTCACAACTGCATGCTTGTAAGGTAGGCGCTTATGCCACTGAGCTAAATCCCCAGCCCTGACTCTTCATACATTCTTGGTCATTATTTGCATTCAGAAATAATTAAAAGTAATACATCTTTTGGAAATATTAATATTTGCTAAAGCTTCTGCTCTACCCAAAATGACTCAAGGATTTTGAGGTCTTTTATGTTCTTCTCCATTCTTAAAAGTATTAGACAATACTTCTTCCTTTTTTTCTTTTTTGTCAGTACCAGGGATCAAACTCACAACCACACACTTGCAAGGCAGGCACTTATGCCACTGAGCTAAAGTCCCAACCCCACTGGTACCTCTTTCTACAACCTAGTTTTAGTAGTTGTTTCCATCTGAATAGTAGAGTCAGATAACCAAAGTGTTAACATGGTATCTAAAGGAAGAGCAAACAGATCTGAGTCTGAGGGTCTTTCCTAGCAGTGAATGGTACCAGCTTTTTAAAGGCAACTCTGTAGTCTGGTTCCCTTGCTCCAGTATTCTCAGTTCCAGTACTGATGATCAAATTGATGGATATAAATATAAATATATATATTAAATGATAGATAAATTATCTTCTGTGGAAAACTAAAGGATTTTTCTGTCCTTTTTACTAACACAATTCAGCCATATATAAATATGGCTTTGTTTCTAAAAATACTTATTTTAGTTCTTTTTGATTTCTGATTTCAAATGAATAGTCCTTCCACTGAAACACGCAGAAAACCTAAAGCTGGGCATGGTGGCATGTGCCTATAATCCCAGCACTCTGAGGCTGAGGTGGGAGGATTGTTTCAAGTTCAAGACCAGCCCAGGCTACAAAGTGAGCTCAAGCCCAGACTGAACTGCATAGTGAGACCCTGTCTCAAAAAAGACAAAAAAATCTAAGTAGCTGAGAAACCTAGTGAAATGTAAAAATGTTCTTTCTGGGTCTGGTGGTACAGGACCGTAATCCCAGCACTCTGGAGGTTGAGGCCAGCCTTGGCTCCATAGTGGGTTTAAGGCCAGCCATAACTACAAAGAAACTCTGTCGCAAAAAGAACAATGAAAAAACAAAACAAAAAAGATTTTCCTATAGGTTGCAGGAGGTTTCCAAATACAGTGTTTTTCTGTTTATTTGTTTGTTTCTGTTTTCCAGATGGGAAAAACTTCCAAATTAAAGTTTTAAGTTAAGACCAACATACTCAACTTTTAAATATGTAACAGCTACCATTTAAAATTGAGTATCTGGGGTTGGGAGTATAGCTAAATAGCAGAGGGTACACTTAGTATGTCCGAGGCATTTGGTGAAATGCCTAGCACCATAAATAAATAGGCCATGGTGGCTCATACTGTAATCCCAACATTGAAGATCACAAGTTCTATCCTAGTTTGGGCAATTTATCAAGGGTCTTTCTTAAAAAATAATAATAATTTTTAAAAACCATAGAGCACTGAGTTCAGTGTAGAGGTCCCGGGTTTAATTCCAGTATGAGAAAGAGGAGGAGGAGAAGTGGAGTGGGGAGAAGGAGATTTAGGAGGAGAAGGGGAAAAGGAAGAGGAAGGAAAGGAAGTTTTCCCTGACTGTAATGAACACCAACTCTGATCGTGCTCTTTCTTTCATTTTCTGGTTTTTCCTCAAGTTAGTTTCATGCTCCAATCGGGTACACGTATATCTCTGTAGCTGTTGCCCAAACTGCTGCTACCTGGTTAGTTATACTATTCCATGATTTTCTAGCCAACTCCAATTTGTTGTTTCCATTTGTTTGCCATGACTTCTTTTCCTTTGTCTCAAACTTCCAAATTTTCAGCGTAGTCTGTTGCTTGGCCTTCTGTACCCTACAACCTGGCTATCCAGAAGATAAGAGTCGGCTCCTCTATTTGCCACACGCAGACTTGGAGTTTGAGAGGGTCTCTTTCCTTCAGACCGTCCACCTCCTCGCAGGCATCACCAAGGCTCAGCTGCAGTCAAAGCAAAGTTTAACTGGAAGTGTGCAAAGAATCCCCAAATGTCACTCAGAGGTTTGCTTTTGGGGTGTTCGTGTGAGGTAGAGGGAGCGTAGGGATGTGGGCAGGGAGCTGTGGGGCCATCTTGACGTGTACCAGGTTAGTGTCTTGTTTCAGCTGCCCAGGTTGACACCTCACTCTCAGTGGGGTTGACCTGGTGGGGTATTTGCTTCAGTGACTTCTCTAGGATGTTACTGACAGTGTCAGTACCCTTCACACTTCTGAGGTAGCTTCTTCTATCTGAATGCCCCTGTGCCTCCCTGCACATTACCTCAAATATCACCTCTCTGAATAGGGAGGACATATAAGTTATAGGATATTACAAGAATAAAGGTGTGTGACATAGGAGGTAAGTCATTAAAGACACTGACATTTTTACTTTTCTCCCTCTTAGACTACATTGTCTCTGTGGGAATTAGATGCTGTTTTTAAAACCTATGAGAAATGGGGCTGGGGATTTAGCTCAGCGGCATAAGCGCCTGCCTTGCAAGCAGGCAGTCATGAGTTCGATCCCTGGTACTGATAAAAAGGAAAAAGACAAAAAAAAAAAAAAAAAAAAAAAACCCAACCTGTGGAGAGGTCCACAATGTGTACAAATGAGGCCTCCTGCTATAGCACCATGGATAAGTCAACCTGGTGAATTGGATATTCTTGGGCCCTTAGCTGATGTTAGTCCACCAAGGTTGGAGCATAAATTTGTGAGGACTCTGAGCTACATTGCTTAGATAATCCTGATCCATAGAAGTGATGCAAGATAATAAATGTTTATTATTGTCTTATGCTGTTAAATTTTGAAGAAATTGTGTCATTTAGAGTATAATATGCTCAGTTGGGTATACAGTGTTTGTATATAACCTCAGGACTCTGGAGTGCTTAGACAGGAGATTCAGTCTGGGAAACTTAGCAACTTAGTGAGAACCTGTAGACTCATCATGTAGTTCAGTCTAAAGGCTCTGTATTCAATCTCTAGTACCGCAAACAAAACCCAAAAGTATTATACCAAGTGTTTTTTTTACATCCACGTTCTACAGTAAACTTTGTTTTTCTCTGAAAATTTAAAAGATCTAATTCCTCGGGCTGGGGATATAGCTCAGCAGCACAGGGCCTACCTGGCAAGTGCAAGGTCCTAAGTTTGATTCCTGGTACAAAAAAATAAACAAATACTTAAATAAAAGATCTTATTCTAGACTGGGTATGTAGCTCAACAGTAGAGTGCTTGCTTAGCATGTGTGAAACCCAGAACTATTAAAAAAAAAAACTAAACAAAAACCTAATCCTAAAACTAAAACTAATGTCTATCTCCACTAAAGCAGAAACTACATGCAGTTTTTCATCATGTACAACTCCCAGAATTCAAGAGAGACTGAAACACTTTTTAGTAAATACTGCCTAACATAAAATATTTAGTGATTTGCTACCAATATTTTGTATCCCTAGACTAGGCATGGTGGTACACACCTGTAATCCCAGCACTCAGGAGGCTAAGGCAGGAGGACTGCCATAAGTTTAAAGCCAGTCTAGACTACATAGTGAGTTCAAAGCCACGCTGGCCTACAGAGCAAGACCCTGTCTCAAAACAAACAAACCAATAAATAAAATAACCAAATATCTTGTGTCCTTGAAACATGCAATGGTGTCTTCCTCTAAATTACCCTTGTTATACAATTAAGATATTTATGTGACTACACAATGGTATTTATCACACCAACTATTAATAACAATGATAATAATAGTGATAGTAATAATGATATTAATAGTAATAATAATAAAAAACAGTCTGTGAATTCCATCAAGGGCTAGGACAAGACTTTTGTATTTCCAGCATTTGCAAGTGTCCACCACTAATGTTGCATAGGCTTATTAAGAGAGGTAAACAACGAAAAGAAGGAAAGTATCACCTGTAGTCTGATTGTGGTTCCAATCTGGCATATGGAGAACTTGGAAGTACACACAAAGCGCATAGATCCAGAGACAGCCGATTCGTTCACAACGAACTAGTGAAAACAGAGATACCAGGTGCAGATTCTGCACATTAGAAGGGATCCCTTGACAGAGAATGCCATTCTAAATATATAGAAAGCCCAAGTGATGACATGTGATTTGGATGATTCATGACACTTAGAACACTAAGTAGAGCGCAAAATGCCTCAGGATTATATAGTATTTACAGGAATATTCATAAAAGGCTATGAGTGCAAATACCATTATTATTGTGTCAACAAGTCAGCAGATACTTTTTTGCAATTAAGTTTTACTTTACCTTACTCTTCAAATTTACAAGAAAGCTATTTAAGTCATTCTTTAGGGGGAAAAGACACTGAAACAACAGGTTACATTAAAATGTATCAAAAGGTCCTGACTTCAGCCAAACTGCTTATACAAATTATATAATAAGTATGCATACTAATTAAAGCTGGCAAGTGTAAGGGTTGAGTTAAGAATTATTAAAATGGAATCAATTAACTGTCACTTGTTACTGCTTCTAGTTTCTATTATAGCAGCTATTAGAATTCATACCAATGTATCTATTTACAACTCCAGCAAAATAAGGAGACCATATACTACACTGGTCCTCTTTCTGCCTAGTTGGTGACCTTCTCATGACTTGTAGAAAGAGTTGCCATAGGGGCTGGGGATTTAGCTCAGTGGCATAAGCACCTGCCTTGCAAGCAGGCAGTCAGGAGTTTGAACCCTGGTACCGATAAAAAAGAAAAAGACAAAAAAAAAGAGAAGAGTTGCCATAAAGCAACAACAAATATGAATCTATCTTAAACTGACAAAGTCTAATGATAAGCATGGAACACAGATCTTGGTAAGGAGGCAGAGACAAAATTTAAGCTGTCCTGTGAGACAGTTCCCATGTTCACTTTTCATTAGGTCATATATAGACCAAAAGGAAAAGCATGGTTTTGGCAGCTTAGACCACATAGGACTTCCTAACAGTTGCAGGAGCCACGATACATCCAGGAAGTTTGAATGGAACATATTCATTTGCTGTTCTAGGCCTGGACTCTGGTTATCATGTTGATATTAAGGACATCTCGATGAACCAAATTAAACTCCCACCTTAGAGAGAGAAAGAGAAAAAGAAAGAGACAGAGAGGAGAGAGAGGAAAGAGAAATAGGAGAGAGAGAGGGAGAAAGAGCTCTAAATTGTGACTTGCTCACCAAGTCTTTCATTGTGCCGGTCATAAAGGGGCTTATTAGCCAATAAAGGAGAACTGTTAACCCTCTGAAGAAGCAATCATGAAGCACTAAATTCTAACTTTAACAGAGATAGCCAACTTTATTATATACAAATTAAGATGTTCAATTTCTTTATGTATCTCAGGTTACAATGACAATCTTTGTTTGTTTTTTAGTCTTTTTGAGACAGGGTCTTGCTATGCAGTTCAGGCTGGTCTTGGGCTCACTTTGTAACCCTGGCTGGTCTTCAACTCACAGTGAGTGATCCTCCTGCCTCCCAAGTGCTGGGATTACAGGCATATGCTAGCATACCTGGCTTCAATATACATCTCTTAAAGTTCTATGATTTGCCTGGTATTATTCTAGGTGTTCACAGTGGTGAACAAAGAAGACAGGAATATCTACTTTTTTTTTTGTCTTTTTGAGACAGTAGGTTTTTTGCTATGTGGTTCAGGCTGTCCTTGGGCTCACTTTGTAGCATAGGGTGGTCCCGAATTTGAAATGATTTGCCTCCCTAGTGCTGGGATTACAGGAGTGCACCACCATGCCTGGCTAGGAATATCTATTTTTAAAAAAAATTTGAAATTGGGATTTCACACACCAAGCAAATACTCTAATGCAAAGATACTTCCCCAGCCCTTTTAAAAATTTTATTGTGGACAGGGTCTTACTAATTGGCTCAGACTGGCATCCAGCTTGCCGACCCATGCCCAACTTTAATGGTTTGTTTGTTTGTTTGTATTGTGATATAGGGAGTTAGACACAGGCCCACTGTACTGAGCTACAGCCCTTTTTTTGTTTTTTATTTTGAGATGGGTCTCACTAAGTCACTAAATTGCCCAGTCTGGGTTTAAGTTTGTAATCCTCCTACCTCAACCTCCCAGCATCTGGAATTACAGGCCTGTGCCACTGTCCCCTGCCCTCAGCATCTTTTCTTGTATGAACATGAATGCTTTTGGATCAGAATTCCACCCTCAGGACCACATCTGACCTTTTAGAACTCCAAAAGTCCCTATCTCCAAATAAGAGACTTCAGTAGGACTTAGAGAGTTCCATTGTGTGCACTTTGGGGAGAGGCGATATAATTCAGTTCATAGAAGGGAGTAATTAACAAAGCTAAATGAGAGATGGGTGTTTTAGGCAGAGTTAGGACCAGAGACATAAATTAGGAAGTTGTTAGTATGCAGATAGTACTTAAAACCGTAACACTATATGAAATTGCCAATATAGTAAATAAAGTAGAAAACAAATCTAAGGCCCAAATTCTGGTACACACTAAGCTAGGCATCATGGTGCTATAATCCCAGCACTCAGGTGACAGAGACAGCAGGATTACCAGGAGCTCCAGGTCAGTCTGAGCTCTGAGTCTGATTTCAAGGCTACCCTGAACCACAAAGAAAGACTCTGTCTCAAAATCAATCAATCAGTCAATCAAGCAACCAGTCAAATTCTAGTGTACACCAATATTTAGAAGTCAGACAGGTCAGGAAAATCCAGCAAGACTGAGAAGGAGCAGCCAGTAGTGGAGTGGAGAGAAAAATGAAAATGAAGTATCCCAAAAGTTTCACATAGTATTTCAAGAAAAGGGTAATGAGAGCTGTGTAAAAAAAAATTATATATATATATATATATATATATATATATATATATATATAGAGAGAGAGAGAGAGAGAGAGAGAGGCTGAATCTTGCCCATTGGAGCAGTTTCAGTGGAGTGGTTAAGGTAAAACCCAATGGGGTAGGTCCTAGAGAGACTGAGAGGAAAGGCGTTTCAAACATTGAGCAGACAAGCAACAAAAGAAAAAAAAAAGATAAGCTTGACCATATGAAAATTTAAAATCTTGAGTTGGGTGTGGTGGTGCACACCTGTCATCCCAGTACTCAGGAGTATGAGGCAGTCTGGGCTACAAAGAGTGCTCAAGGCCAGACTGAACTGTGTAGTGAAACCCTGTCTCAAAAAGAGAAAAAAAAAAAATTAAAACGGTTGTGTTGCAAATGATACCATCAAAACAGTGAGCTGGAGCAGCCAGGCATGATGGCACAGGTGTGCAGTTCCAAACATTCAGGAGACTGAGATGTGAGGGTCATTTGAGTCTAAGAGTTTGAAAACAACACAGCATGACCCCATCTCAAAAGAAAAAAAAATTTTTTTTCCTGGGGTGGGGACAGGGTCTCACTGAACTGTTCAGGCTCAAACTCGTGATCTTCCTACTTTAGCCTCCAAAGAGCTAGAATTAAGCACGCACCATCTGCCTGGTCAAAACAAAGTTTTTTTAAAAATGGGTAAAGGATTTGAATAGCTATTTCTTCAAAGAAAATATGTAAACATATATGTAAATAGCCAGTAAACACATGAAATGATGTTCCACCTCACTAGCCAATTGGAAAAGGCAAGTCAAAACCACAATGAGGTGCTGCTTCACATCCATTCATATACCTACTGCCAAAAAGATATAGCGCACGTTGGTGAAGGGAAGGAGATAGTGGGATTTTCACACTGCTCATGAGGATGTAAAATGATTCAGTACTTTGGAATACAGTTTGAAATTTCCCCAAAAATCTAAAAACAGAATTACCACCATTTATTTGTTTATTTTGTTTTTTGAGATGGGCTGGCTTCCAACTAGTGGTGATTCTCCTGCCCCACACTCCTGAGTAAAAACAGAGCTACCTTCTGACCCAGAAATTCCACTTGTAGGTATATGCACAAGAGAAATAAAAACGCATGTCACCCAAAAATTTGTATGTTTTCAAGAAGTTGTCACAACAGCATTATTTATAAACAAAATGTTCATCAATTATTGAATGGATAAATGGAAGCATTATATCAATTTACTGGAGCATTACTCAGCAATAAAAATGAATCAAGTACTAATACATGCTGCAACACGGAAGAATCCGAAAGCACATTATGTTAAATAAAATAATCTACTGACAAAAGAGCACATATTGTGTGATTCCATTATATGAAAATTCAAGGGGCTGAGGATTTAGCTCAGTGGCATAAGCACCTGCCTTGTAGTCGTGAGTTCGATCCCCAGTAACCAATAAAAAAAAAAAGTCTAGAATCAGCAAATCTGATAGAAACAACAAAATTTGTGGTTGTGTGAGGGATCCTACAGGGTGAGAGTGACTAATGGGCAGGGTAACTTCTTTTTTGGGGATGAAAATGTCCTATAACTGTGATAATGGTTGTACAAGTCTACAATTCTGTGACTATGCTGAAACCATTAAATTGTATGATTTAAATAAGTGAATTTCAGGCCGGGGATTTAGCTCAGCAGCATAAGCACCTGCCTGGCAAGCATGAGGTCATGAGTTTGGTACAAAAAAAAAAAGTGAATTTCATGGCATGTGGATTATCTCCCAATGAACATTTTTATAGGAATCACCCAAAAGTCAGATCTCATAAAATATTGTATCATAGGTTTTATCCCTTTTATTTTTAGTGCTCATTACTTTTACAAAACATTGGATTTCAATGTGCATAATATATTTTACTCATATGTACTCCTCCATTCTCCTCCTTTTCACCTCTCTCTCCTTCCCCTTTATTCTCTTTCTCTTATCTGATAGTAGTCTTCACTTTTGTGTCAGCTTATTTAGATTCCACATTTTAGGGACAACATGCAGTAGTTGTCTTTCTGAGTCTGGCTTATTTCACTCAGACGATGATTTCTAGATCCACTTATTTTTGGCAAAGTTCCATTCTTCTTTATGGTTGAATAGTACTCCATTATGCACACATACCACATTTTCTTTCTTTCTTTCTTTTTTTTTCATACCACATTTTCTTAATTCATTCACTTGTTGAAGGGCATCTGGACTGATTTCATATCTTGGCTGTTATGAAATGTGCCACAAATGTGCCAAAGTTATCCCTATAGGATGTTAACTTTAATTTGGGGGGGTATATATGAACAAGTGCTGTAGATGGATCAAATTATAACTGTATTTTTCGTTTTTTTGAGCAATCTCTATACTGATTTCCATTGTGGCTATACTAATTTACAGACCCACCATCAGTATAGAAGAGTTCCTTTCCCCTCACATCCTCACTAGCATTTATTGTTTTTTTGTTTGGTTTGCTTTTTGTCTCAGTTTTGTTTTTTTGAGACAAGATCTTACTATGTAGTTCAGACTGGCCTTGAACTCACTTAGTAGTCTAAACTGGCCTCAAACACACAGTGATCCTCCTGCCCCATCTTCTCAAATGCTGGAACTATAGGTGTGCACACCACAACCAATTTGTTTTTTATTCTTAATGATAACTTTTCTGGCTGGGGTGAGATGAAATCTCAATAGCTTTGATTTGTATTCCCCCTATATGCCTTTGTACTTTTTTTTTTTTTTAAAGAAGTGTCTGTTGAATTCTTCTGCCCATTCATTGATGGGGTTATTTGATTATTTGGTGTTAATTTTTTTAGTTTTTTATATATCCTATGTATTCATCCTCTATTGGGAAAAGTAGCTGGCAAAGAATTTCTTCCATTCCATGGGCCATCTCTTTATTCTGTTAATCTCTCTCTCTCTCTCTCTCTCTCTCTCTCTCTCTCTCTCTCTATCTCTATCTCTGTACCAGGGATTGAACTCAGAACCTCGTGCTTGCCAGGCAGTCACTTATGCCGCTGAGCTAAACCCGGGCCCTTGATTTTTTCTCTTGCTGTATAGAAACTTTTTAATTTGACGTCTTGTTTTCATTTTGCTTGTCTGCCTTTGTTTTGCTTTTTGGTACCTGCAGTGGAACTCAGGACCGTATGCTTGTTATTGCTGAGTCTTGCTATTATTTTCTGTACTATTGGAGTCCTACTCAGGAAATCTTTGCTTGTGCTTATAGAGCTCAAGAGTTTCCCTTGTGTTTCCTTTTAACAGTTTCAAATTTCAGGTCTTATATCCACGTCTTTGATCCATCTTGAGTTGATTTTTATCTGTTGTGCAGATAAAATGTGCAGGTTCAATCTGCTACAAGTGGGTACTCAATTTTCCCAGCCCCATTTGTTAGACAGGCTGTCTTTTCACACACCTCCTTTGTCCAGAATCAGGTGGCTGTAGTTGTGTGTGGGTTCACGTCTGTGTTTCTATTCTGTCCTATTGGTCTATATCTATTTTTATGCCAGTGCCATGTTGTTTATGTTTTTATGATTTTGTAGTATAATTTGAAATCAGTTATTGTGATGCTTCCAACCTTACTCTTTTTGCTTAGAATGCTTTGTCTCCTATGTTTCCATACAAACTTTAGATTTGTTTTATTCTAGTTTTGTGGAGAATGTTGTTGGTATTTTGATGGGGATCACACTAAACTGCTTTGCTAAACATGATCATTTTAGCAATATTAATTCTGCCAAACATGAACACAGAGGCCTTTCATCTGCTAGTGCCTTCTTCAATTTCTTTCTTTAGTGTTCTGAAAATTTCCTTGTAGAGGTCTTTTAACTCCTTAATTAGACTGATTCCTAAGATTTTTTGTTTTTCTTTGAACATATTGTGAATGAAATTGTTTTCCTGAATTTCACTCTTAGCTAATCCATTACTGGTATATTAAAAAAACTTAATTTTTACTGTTGATTTTAACATTGCTTTGCTACTACTGCTACTTCACTAAATCTGTTTATCAGCTTAAATAGTCTTCTGGTAGGATCTTATAGGCACAGGAGCATATCAGCTGCAAACAAGAGCGTTTTTGTTGTTTGTTTTGTTTGATACTGGATCTCTCTATGTAGTTCAGGCTGACCTTGAACTCAAAGTGATCCTTCCCAGTCTTCTGAGTATTAGGATTATAGGCATGCACCACCATGCCCAGCTAAACTAGAACAATTTAACTCTTCCTTTCCTGTTTATATCGCTTTTATTTGTTTCTCATGCCAGTTAAATCACTCTACCTAAAACTTCAAATATTTGGATTGGTGATGTGGCTTGGAGGTAGAGTGCTTTCATAGCATGTGGGGTTTCGGGCTCAATCCCCAGTACTGCAAAAAAAAAAAAAAAAAAAAAAAAAGAGAGAGAGAGAGAAAGAAAATAAACAATATAGTTTTAGAGAAAATGCTTTCAATGTTTCCCCATTCAGAATGATGTTGACTATGGGTTCGTAATACACGGCCTTTACTATGAGGTTTGACCCTTTAATACCTAGTTTCTCAGGGCTTTTTAGTCATAAAGTGTTGTCTTTTGTTTTCTTGGTACTGGGAATTAAACTTAGGACCTTAGGTTTTCCAGGTAAGCTCTTATGTCATTGAGTTATATCCCCAGCATGAAGATGTGTTGAAGCCTTTTGTCAAACACTTTTTCTGAGTAAATTAAAATGATCACGAGATTTTTACTCTTGAGCTACTCATTGATTTGCATATGTTAAACCACCCTTACATCTCTGGAATGAAATAAATTTGACCATGGTATATGATCTTTTTAATGTGTTGTCAAATTTAGTTTATAAGGATTTTATTAAGGATTTTTGCATCTATATTCATCGAAGATATTGACCTATAATTTTCTTTTTTGTTGTGTCCCTGTTTGGTTTTGCTATCAGGGTGATGCTGGCCTCATACTATCAGTTTGGGAGTGTTCCTTCTCTATTTTGTGGGCAGTTTGCAGAGTACTAGTATTAGTTTTTCATTAAAGGTCTGATAAAATTCAACATAAACCCATCTGGTCCTGGGTTTTCATTGTTGGGAGACATTTTAATACTTCAGTCTCATTGTTATTCATCTGTTTAGCTTTTGTTGTTATGTTTGTTTGTTTTTGAAACAGTGTCTCACTGTGTGGCCCACACTGGCCTCAAAACTCATTTATGGTCTTCCTGCCTCACTCTTTTAGTGCTGGGCTTATAGGCATGTGCCACTGTTTAGGTTTTGTATATCCTCTTGCTTCTGTTTTGGTAGGTCATGTTATCTAGAAATGTATCCATTGCTTCTGGGTTCTCTAATTCATTAGAATATAGATTTTCAAAATAGTCCCTAATAACCCTCTAGATTTCAGTGGTGCCTGTTTTTTAAATCTCTAATTGGATTGATTTGAATCTTTTCTTTATTTTGGTTACTTTGGCTAAGAGCTTATCATTTTGGTTTATATTTCCAAAGAAACAACTCTGTTTCATGATTCTATGCTTTGTTCTTTTAGTCCCGATCTCATTTATTTCAGATCCAGTCTTTATTATTCATTTCCTTAACGGGTTTAGTTTTGGTTGTTGTTGTTGTTTCCCTTAGCGTGTGAGATGCATCATTAGATTATTTATTTGGAATCTCTCTAATTTTTTGATATAGGCATTTATAACTATAAATTACCCTATTAAAACTGCATTTGCTGGGGGCTGGGGATTTAGTTCAGTGGCATAAGTGCCTGCCTTGCAAGCAGGCAGTCGTGAGTTCGATCCCCGGTACCGATAAAAAGGAAAAAGACAAAACAACAACAACAACAACAACAAAACTGCATTTGCTATATCCCAGAGACTCTATTATATTGTTACCATTTTCATTTTATTATAGGAATTTTTAAGTTTCCTGCCTGAATTTTTCAATGCCCCACTCTTGATTCAAAAGTTAATTGTGGGGCTGGGGATTTAGCTCAGCGGCATAAGCACCTGCCTTGCAAGCAGGCAGTCATGAGTTCGATTCCCCAGTACTGATAAAAAACAAAAAAAGAAAAAAAAAAAAGTTAATTGTTAGCCAGGCATGGTGGCTCATGCCTGTAATCCTAGCACTCTTGGGAGGCTGAGGTGGTAGGATCCTTGTGAGTTGGAGACCAGCCCGGGCTACAAAGTAAGCTCAAGGCCAGCCTGAACTGCATAGCGAGACCCCGGCTCAAAACAAACAAACAAAAAAAGTTAATTGTTCAGTTGCCATGTGTTTTGTATACATTCTTTTGTGGTTGATTTCTAGTTTCATTCTATTATAATCTGGTAAAGTGCAAGATATTATTTCTTGGGGCTGGGGATTTAGCTCAGCGGCATAAGCGCCTGCCTTGCAAGCAGGCAGTCCTGAGTTCAATCCCTGGTACCAATAAAAATGAAAAAGACAAACAAACAACAACAACAACAACAAAACGAAATTATTTCTTTTTTTTTAATTGGTTAAGGGTTTTTTTTATGGTCTGAAGTATGATCTGTTTTGGAGAATGCCCCAAGAACTGCTGACAAGAATGTGTATTTTTTTTTTTTTGTACCAGGAATTGAATTCAGGACCTTGTACTTGCCAGCAGGTTCTTTTGCTGCTGAGTTATATCCTTGGCCAAGGATGTGTATTTTGTAGTTGTTGGATAAAATGGTCTTTAAACAGCTATTAAATTCATTTGATTTCTAGTGTACTTTAATAATTCTTTCTTTTTTTTTTTTCTATTTTGGTTTGGATGACCTATCTTCTGGGGGGACTGGAACACTGAAGTCACCCACCACAGTTATATTGGGACCTGTGTGTCCCTTTATGTCAAATAGTGTTTTATGAAATTAGGCACAGAGCTATTTAGTACATACATTTGTAAGTGTTATTTCTTCTTGGTGAATTGTTTCCTTTAGCAATATGTAGTGGCCCTCTTTGACTTATCTGACTAATTTTGTCTTAAGGTTTATTTTGTCAGATATGAGTACAGCTATTCTTGCTTGTTTTTAGGTTCTGTTTCAAGGGATGTTTGCTATCATTTAATTTTCATCTTGTGCATGTATTTGCTAGTGAGGTGTGTTTCTTATGGGTGGCATAGGGTTGGGTCTTGTTTTTATTTCAATCTAATCTGCCAGTCTATATCTCTTAATTATAAGTTAAGACCTTTTACAGTCAGAGTTCAGAGTTATTATAGAAAGATATGTACTAATTCCTTTCATTTTTTAAAATTGCCTTTTGTTTTGTTTTCCTTTTGCTTTCACAAGTTCTCACTGTGCAGTTCAGGCTAGATTTGAACTCACTATGTAGTCCCGGTTTGTCTTGAACTCATGATGCTCCTTTTATCTCAGCCTTCAAAGTGCTAGTTTCTGTGATATCGGTTACAGGTGTGCACCAACATGCCTAGCCTTGTTTTTTAATGTTTGATTCTTTTCTAATTCTCCATAGCTCATCTACTTTGTTGCTTTTCCTGTGTATGATTCTTTTAGGTGTCTCCTGAACATTGGGTGTGGTGGTGCATTCCTGTAGTCCCAGAAATCTAGAGGTTGAGGAAGGACTGCTGCCAATTTGAGGCCAGCTCCCACTGTATAGAGAGACCCTGTCTCACTCCTCTTCCCCCATAAACTATTTTCAGTAGTGCTGCCTTAGTGGTCATGAATTTCCTTGTTTTATGCTTACCTTTTTCTTTTCCTTTCTGTCATTTTGAAATGACAGGGTTTTACTGTGCAGTTCAGGATGGCCTTGAACTCACTTTGTCACCCAGGCTGGTCTTGAACTCACAGTGATCCCCCTTGTCTCAGTCTGCCAAGTGCTGGGATTATGGGCATGTGCCATAATAACCAACTGGCTTATACTTAAGAAAATTTTCTTATACTTAAGAAAATTTTTCAGTGGCTGAGACAACTTCCCAGCATGTGCACAACCTGGTTTTAATCCTCAGCAACCCAAAAGGAGAAAAAATTTCTTCAGCAAAATAAAATCTCCATTAACAAAGTTAAAGACATACTTGCAACTCTTCAGAGGGATAATGTGCCTGACAGATTAAGAACTCCTACAAATCCATAAGAAAGATTAGTCAAATGAGTAAAGAGTAGAAAGCCACAATTCAATGAAAAACAAATACAGCTGGACATGGTGAAAGTTTTCTATAATTCCAGCACTTGAGAGGCTGCGGCAGGAGGATTACAGAGTTTGGGGCCAGCATGGGCTACATAGTGAGTTCAAGGCCAGCCTGATCTATATAATGAGACTCTGTCTCAAAAATTAAAAAACAAAACACACACTCATTTAAGAGGACCTCCTGAACTGTTTCAGAGAGTTGCAAGAGCCAAGCATGGTAGCACACTCCTGTGATACCATTTGGGAGGCTGAAGCATGAGGACACCTGTAAACTCAAGGCCAGCCTGGGCTATGTAGTGAGCTAAAAGCCAGCCTGACCTACACAATGAGACTCTATTGCAAACAAAACAAAACAGCAAGAATAATGGGATGTTTTGAAAGTGGGGTGGAATGTTTTGAGGGCTGTTAATGGCTATGTGTCTTTTTTTCAAACACATGTTCAAAAACTTAAATATTCGCTATTGAGGGCTATGGGGATTTAGCTCAGTGGTGTAAGTGTCAGTGGCAAACTCGAGGTCGTGAGTTCAATTCTCAGTACCAAAAAAAAAAAAAAAAAACCTTTAAAAATAAATGAATAGGGGCTGGGGATTTAGCTCAGTGGCATAAGCGCCTGCCTTGCAAGCAGGCAGTCATGAGTTTGATCCCTGGTACTGATAAAAACGAAAAAGACAAAAAATAAATAAATAAATATTCACCATGTTTTTTATCATATATGATAAAATCATTTTGGTACAATACCTAGCAAACACACTAATATACTTATCCTTCCATTCAGCAACTCTTCAAAGTAATTTTATCTGACAGTTTTATTGCTACATGTATACCTATGTATAAAATTATTCTTTACGGCATCCTTTGTAATAGTAAAAGCCTGGGAACCACCTAAACATTCATCAGCAGGTATTACTAAGGGATTGAACAAATACATTATGGTATGTAATGGTGTAACAACACAGTAAATAAAGCAGGAGACCTTTTTATATATGCATATGCAACTATCATCAAGATAGACTGATAAATAGAAAAACAAGGAATGCGACAGAAACTGTGTGTAGTGCTGGCTAAGGATGTAGCTCAGTGGCATAGCAGCTGCCTGCTAAGCACAAGGTCCTGAATTGGATTCCCAGTACAAAAAGAAACTGTGTGTAGTACACTACCAATTGTATATTTGTTTAAAAGGAGAGAAAATGGAAAAATACATACACACCCAGTATTGCTCCTGTATAAGGAGGATATTTCCAGAATGATGCATATAGACACTGAAATTAGGGTGGAAGCCAGTCATGGTGGTGCACACCTAAAATTCTAGCACTAGGGAGGCTGAGGCATGAAGATCATTGTGAGTTCGAGGCCAGCATTGACTACATACTGAGCTGAAGGCCAACTTGAACTACATAGTGAGACCCCATCTCAAAAAAAAAAAAAAAAAAAGAAAGAAAGAAAGAAGAAAAAGAAATGATCGATACAGCTGTGCTTAGTGGTGCTAGGCTGTCATCCAGCTACTTAAGAAGCTGAGGCAGAAGGATCTCAAGTCAAAAGCAGCTTGGGTCTTTCTCTGTAATCTGTGCTGGACTGGGACTCACTAAACCCAAGCAGGCCTTAAACTTGCTATTCTCCTGTCTCAGCCTCCTGACTGTTGGGACTGTAGATGTGCGGTATCACACCTTGCTAAAACTCTTGATTTTTATTACTCAAACTTTTATCAAACTTAGTCTTCTCTAGCTCAATAAAAGGCTCTTCTAGACATTAACAGTTGCTCACATCCAAAACCTAGGAATCACATTTTAATTCCTCTTTCTTTGATGCCTATACCCAATCACAGTTCCAATTTTCCCATAAAACTAAGGCAAAATCTTACACTTATAACATTCTGGCTTGAAGCACCCTCATCTTCCTACTATGGTGCTCATCTTTTTGTTGTTACTGGTAATTTACCTAAGTATACCGAACTTCTCAAACACAAAACCCATGCCATTGCTTTTGTTTTTTGGAGTTTTATTTGTACCAGGGATCAAATTCATAACAGAGTGCCAACTTGAACTACAGATAGGCGCTGTAAAACCCATGTCTTAGTAAATGTTGTGATCTGTTATAGTACAGTTTTTGCTATGTTACAGTTACAGGAATTTAAGAAATATTCACTGAGCCAGGGGCAGTGGTGCATGCCTGTAAACCCAGCACTTGAGAGGCTGAAGCAGAAAGATCACTGTGAGTCGGAGGCCAGCATATATAGTATTCAAGGCCATCTGAAATGCATAGAGACTGTCTCAAAAAACCAAAATAATAAATAAATAAATAAATAAATAAATAAAAATGAAGAAATATTTGTTGAAAGGGGCTGGTTGTGTAGTTTAGAGGTATTTCCAGCACTGCAAAAACAAAAGTGGAAGAATGTTTGGGGCAAGGGATTTAGTTCAGTGGCACAGCACCTGCCTGTCAGGTGCAAGGTCCTCAGTTCAATTCCCAGTACCCACCAAAAAAAAAAAAAAAAGAAGAAGAAGAAGAAGAAAAGAAAAGAAAGAATGTCTGTGGAGTGAATAAATAAGCAATTAGAAGAGAAAGAATGAGTAGATGATGGCAAGTACACCATGACTCAAGTAGCTAATAGCCCCGATATCCAGTGTCCCTGACATTCCTTGAAATTCTTTGCTGTAAAGGCAACATCTTTACAAAATTTCATGCAGTATGCAGCCCCTATTTCATGAAGCCAAAATTTCATGCAGTATGCAGCAGGAAGTTTTCTGTCCAGCACCCTACATTCCCTATCTCCCTCCACACTAGACTGACCCAATGGTAGCAAGACTTTGGCAGTGAGAAACTGTAGTTTAGGCTGGCCTTGAGCTCACTGTGTAGCCCACACTAGCCTTGAACTCACTGGGTTTCCTCTTGCCTCCACGCCCTGAACCCTGGAAATGCAGGTGTGCACCACCATACCAATTTCTATTTGCTGAGAAATTTTTATATCAGCAGATAATCTGTGGCTGGACATGGTGATTCACAACCTATAATCCCAGCACTTTAGGAGGCTGAGGGAGGAGGATTGCAAATTCAAGCCCAGTTTGGGGAATTTAGTGATGTAGTGAGACTCTGAAATCAGGAGAGAAAATATTAAGAACTTTAATTTCCCCTCACTATTGGCAAAATAAGATTTAAAATTTGCTAAAAGATACACCATTCTGGATATGATAGCACATTCCTGTAATCTCAGAATTCCTGCAATCTCAGACCCTGGAGGCTGAAACAACTGGCTCAGAGATTCAAACCCAATCTAGGCAGCTTAATAATGAAACTCTGTCTCCAATAAAAAATAAAATGATGTAATATTTAGCTCAGCAGTAGAGTATCCTTGGGTTTAATCTGCAGTAGTGAAGTAATAAAATAAGCTAAATGGAAGAAAATATCTGAAGATAAAGAGCTAACACTATTAACAACAAAGAAAAGAACTACTATAAACCAAGGTGATGGCACATTCCTGTAATCCCCGCACTCTGGGAAGCTAAGGCAGAAATATCACAAGCTGAAACCCAGTCTGGACAATTTACCAATTTTGCAAGACTCTGTCTCAAAATGAAAAATAAATTGCTCTAAACCGAGTGTGGTGGCTCATGCCTGTAATCCCAGCACTCGGGAGGCTGAGGCAGGGGGATTGTTAAGAGTTTGAGACCAGTCTAAACTACAAAAGGAACAGGTGCTGGGGATTTAGCTCAGCGGCATAAGTGCCTGCCTTGCAAGCAGACAGTGGTAATCCCCGGTACCGATTAAAACAAACAAACAAACAAAAAAACACCAAGTGATCTTAAGGCCAGCCTGAACTGCATAGCGCGATCCTGTCTCAAACACACACACACACACACACACACACACACACACACACACACAGAAAGAAAGAAAAGAAAAATAAAGTGTTCACTATGGCAGCACATATACTAAAATAAAACATTAAAAGGAGGGGCTGGGGATTTAGCTCAGCGGCATAAGCACCTGCCTTGCAAGCAAGCAGTCGTGAGTTCGATCCCCAGTACCGATAAACTGGGGATTTAGCTTAGTGGCATAAACGCCTGCCTGGCAAATCTAGGCCCTGAGTTCAATCCCTGGTACCAAAAAACAAACAAACAAAAAGAGGACTAGGAATGTAGTTTAGTGCAAAAGCCCTGAATTCAATCTTTTGTAACATAAAACCAAGTGAATCAAGTAACAAACAAACAAAACAAACAAACAAAAAACATACTACAAATTAACCTTATAATTTATCTTTTTTAAAATGATAAAAATTGGTGCTGGGGATTTAGCTCAGCGGCATAAGTATCTGCCAGGCGAGCACCAGGTTGCAAGTTCGATCCTCGGTACCAAAAAATAATAAAAAATAAATAATAAAATGATAAAAATTTCAGCAGGAAAATATGCAAAGATAAGAGCAGGCAGGTTTTTTTTTTTTTTTTTTTTTTTTGTCTTTTTCATTTTTATTGGTACCAGGGATCAAACTCGCGACTGCCTGCTTGCAAGGCAGGCGCTTATGCCGCTGAGCTAAATCCCCAGACCCAAGAGCAGGCAGTTTATAAAAGACAAAGTAAAAATCAGACAAACTTCACTAGAAATCAAGAAAATATAAAGTAGATTTATTTTAATTTAATAAAATACTTGTTAAAAAAAACCAAAATAAAATAAATAAACCAAAAAAATACTTGTTATGAAACTTATCCTTTTTTGTGTGTATATGGCACTGGAGATCAAATCTAGGTCCCTATTTATGCCAGACAAGCATTGTGCTATTCCAAAATACATCACTTTAATCTTTCTTTGTTTTTTTGTTTTGCTTAGAGGGTATCTCTAAGACTGTGACCTTCCTACCTCAGCCTCCAGAGGAACTGAGATTACTACACCTGATTTAATCATTTTTAAATATACGGGTCCATTGCACTGAATAGTTTCACACTGTTACGCAAACATCATCACTATTCATCTTCAGAAGTTTTTAGTCCATCTCAAACTGAAAGTCAATATTCACTAATAAGTAACTTCAAATTTCTTTTAATACAACTCCTTGATTACTAAATCCAAGGGTTTTTTATTTTGCTCACTTACAAATCTACTATGATCTTTTTTTTTTTTTTTTTTTTTTTGTTTGTTTGTTTTTTGGTACTGAGGATCGAACTCATGACCTCGTGTTTTCCAGGCAAGTGCTTATGCTGCTGAGCTAAATCCCTGACCCCTATTATGTTCCTTTTATGCCACTTTTGTATGTCACTTTTTTAAATCTTTTTTTTTTTTTTTTTGGTACTGGGGATCAAACTCACAATCTTGTGCTTGCCAGGCAGGCACTTATACCGCTGAGCTAAATTCCCAGTCTTGTGCTACTTTTTATAATTTCTATTTTCTGCCAAGTTTTTTCAAATTAGGCTTTGATCTCCTAGAACACAGTACACAGACTTATTTGTGTCCAGTCATCACAGAATATAGAGTTCTTGCAGGTCTATTTCTATTTTCTGTTATGTCTCTTATTCATGATGGTTGGTCACTTCATGTATATGGTTATTTTTATATTGGGCATTGCCTTCTGGGGAAAAAAATTACAGAAATAATTTCAGGACTGGGCATGGTGACACATGTCTGCAACCCCAGAAATCTAGCTAGTTAAAGCAGGAATAATATCACATGTTTGAGACTTTATCTCAAAATTTAAAAAGGGATGGGGATGTAGCTCAGTGAGAAGACACCGGGTTTAATCTTCAATTAAGAGGAAGATGGGGAAGAAGAGAAAGAAGAAAGAAAGAAAGTGACATTATTTTCTTTTTTTTAAATCTCTTTTGTAACTTTAATTGAAGCAGTGCTATTCATTTTTAACTTTCTTTTTTTTTTTTTTTTTTTTTTTAAGGGATCGAACTCACGACTGCCTGCTTGTAAGGCAGGTGCTTATGCCGCTGAGCTAAATCCCCAGCCCCTATTTCTAACTTTCTTAAAAGCACCAAATTTTAAAATCTAAGTGAATTTTTTTAAAAAACCACCAAGAACCTCCCTCCAAAATAAAACAATGATGCTCATTCCTCCGAAGGTCCAAATTTACGTTCTACCAAAATCAAAACAAAACAAAACGTGGGGACTGGGGCATAAACTCAGCGGCATAAACTCCTGCCTTGCAAGCAGGCAGTTGTGAGTTCGATCCCTGGTACCGATAAAAACGACAAAGACAAAAACAAACAACATAGCAGTCTTTGCTGTGCTGTCTGTCCTTCAGCTGACTTTCAAAGAAAATAACACCCTAGCTCATCAAAATATACATTTTTCCACTTGCTTTTTTAAATTAAAAATAATAATTAAGAAGAGAAAACGTTAAGGAAGTCACAATCAATTGCCTGACTCATTTTGATGGCATGTACAGCATATGGAGGTCAGGAAGGCTATCTGCAGCACATGTCGTTGGGATATTCATCGTTAGGGCTTAGCTTTCTTCCAGTGTAAAATACCCATAGTTACAAGTATGAAGGGACACAGACAATCTCCTTCGAGAATTCCACAGGACAAGGGACGCCCAAGTTGTTCTTCATAGAGCGACAGGGCTTCTGTCAAATTGACACAGTTCCCCTGTGTAAAACATTTCCCATCCTGTTTCAGTACTTTCATTGAGAGGTCAAGAATCAGTCTGAGCAGTTCCCATGTGGAATCTTCTTCTGGAGACATGGAGATTGGAACAGCAGTCAAATCATTAATCACATAAACAAACTCTCTCCCTTCTTTGGCCTCTTCAGTACTGGAATATAGTCTTCTATTAGAACCCGACAGCAGTCTCCCTTGAGATTGTCTAAGACGTCACTACATGTGTTCCGCATGTATTTCTCACACGCATCAATCACCATTTGGTCAATCTCTACCATAGTGACCATCTTTGGTTTCAGTTTGACTATTTCATGTAAGATTCCTCCATCTCCGCCTCCCAGAATCAGTACATCTTTGCCAGTGTAATCTTCTTTGCCACTGCCCATGATGGCCGGGTACATGCCAAATCACTCTCTGCCCAATTAATATCCCCACTGAGGAGAGAATATTTCCAAATTGCTTCGAGTACAGAATTTTAATGTTTTGATAAGGTGAGTCTTCGTCATATACTGCTTCATCTATGTCATACTCAACCAGACACCCATCAGCTGTAGGCCAGTATCTGTGGATGGCCCCTCCTGCAACTATGGTTGGCAAACGCTTCACCCACCCAAAACTGGCCTGGCTCAATTCTTTCATTCTCTCTTCTACTTTGTTCAAAAGATTATTAATTTCTTCTTTGCCCTGAGAGTCACTGTCGTAGCTTTGCAGATCAAATAACACCAATCCACATGGATAAATTCTCAAATTGGCAAAGCTGCCATTTTTGTTTGTGTACGTTGCTAGGTAGCCATGGTCCTGCCAGGTATGTACTGACTCCGCCATGCCCTGTTCCTGGAAAATGGACTGTAGACCTTTTAGAATGGTCTCACCATCAGCTCTGGAGCCGAGCATGAAGTCGAGCGTGCTGTGCCGTGCTGCTGCCATACTGAGGCAAGGCCCTGTGCCATGCCTGGGGGAGGTGGCCACGGGAGATTGGGGGCCGTGCAGCTTGTCAGGCTGCAGCCAGCGGGGAGTGCGCTGCACCTGGGGAGCAGTGACATTATTTTCTACTTACATGGGTTTTGGCTTTTTTTTTTTTTTTTTTTTGGTGCAGTACTAGGGTGGTACACTATCACTAAACTACTTCTCCAGTCCTTTGTGTGTGTGTGTGTGTGTGTGTGTGTGTGTGTGTGTGTGTCTTTTTTGAGACAGGGTCTCACTATGCAGTTCAGGCTGGCCTTGAGCTCACTTTGTAGCTCAGGCTGGTCTCAAACTCACAACGATCCTCCTGCCTCAGCCTCCCGAGTGCTGGGATTACAGATGTGAGCCACCATGCCCGGTTTAGTCCTTTTTATTTTGAAATACTCTCTGCTTAAATTGCCTAAATTGGATTCAAACTTCCAATCTTCCTGCCTCAGACTCTTGAATAGTTGGGATTACAGGTGTGATCACACCTGGCTCCTGTTTGCATGATTTTTAATTGTCCTTGCCATTAGCATTTAGGACAAATTTAATACCTACAGTGGAAATTTGAAAGCCCCAGGACAAAGCAGAAGGGAATACACTAGGGATATTATCTTTTATGGATCCTGGGTTCCATCTTTTGTTCCCATGGATTCTTTAACACATCATAACTTCCTAATTCTGCCTCAAACAAAAGTAGCAGAAATGCTATGTTCATCCCTCTGAATCCTCTATCAAAAATCCTGGGGTTGGGGATGTAGCTCTGTGGTTGAGTGCTTTCTTGGAATGAGTGAAGTACCAGGGGAAAAATGAAAACATGGGCCTACTTAATTCCTATCTTGTTAGTTACTAGATGCTTTGAGAGATGATTTTATTTTTAATGTTTCATCCAGTGTGTTTAACTCTAATCTGTGGGAGGGCTGGCTTGAATTGCATCATTTACCATTATCAACAATAAAAGTGTGTTCACTTTGCTTTGATGTTGAAAGACTAAAATCTCAGAGTCAAGGACTCATTTTTCATCCTGTGGGTAGGGGTATTGGCTCTTTTAATATATAGGACATTCACAATGTACTGGCTTTGGAAGATTTCTAAGAAGGGGGATGTTAGTATAGGAGAAATGATTTGAGTCTCCAACAGTATCCTATACTGTATTTCTTGTGCTTTTTCATATGCAGTCCTCTGAGTTAGTATTTTCTCCTAATTCTGTTCACCAGGTAAGCCCCTATTTCTTTTTAGTTCCAGTATTGTGAGCTCATTGCAAAAATAAATGAACAAAAGCAAAATCTAGGTTCTTCTTCATCTGCATACCCTTTGTAATTTGTTTACATCTTCTCAAGCAATTATTTCATCCTACAGGATAGAAGTTATTCTCTCACTTATGTGACTTCTGCCAGGCACATTAAGCAAATATTTGCTGAATAAATGAATGAATAAAAGAACACTGGTTATACCAGACAATTTCTAAATGTCCTCACAGCTTACATTCTGTGATTATATAAAATTTGAACTCCAAAAAATAAACTTATTTTGGTGAGTTGTTTCTTTTTTTTCTTTGTTTTTGCACAACTAGAGTTTGAACCTAGAATCTCATGCATAGTAGGTAAGTGGCTGTACCCTCAACCCATAACTAATTGTTTTAAAATCCTCTATTAAAAATGTTTTGTGGATGAACAAATGGATAGCAGAGAAAAATCAGGGATATCAGGAATAAAGTGGATTATTATCCCCTTTAACAGGCTTTTTCTATCTTTTATTATAATTATCAAACATCCCTTCCCCCATTTTTCTGTAGGTACTTTGTATTGAACCCACAGCCTCATGCATGTCAAGCAAACACTCTACCACTGAGCTAGATTTTCAGTCCTGTTTATTTTTTAGTTTGAGACAGGGTCTTGTTAAATTGCCCAGGCTTGTCTTGAGCTAATCCTTGTCTCCTGAGGTAGAAGCTAGGATTATAGGCATGGGCTACTGTGCCTATTAATACATACCAATTGTACAAATTAGTAGGATTTACTGTGACATTTCCCTACATGCATCTATCATATCTACCTATCCTTCTACTGCCCTTTTTCCTCTCCTTTTTCTTGCCTTTGCCCAACATGCTAAGGCAGGAACATTACCAACCGGGGCTACAGAGTGAGTTTGAGAGCAACCTGAACTCTGAAGTAATATCCTGTCTCAAAAAAACAAAAAAGCCAAAAATAAAAAACAAACAAACAAAATACAATTACAAAAAAGCCAAAAATAAAAAACAAACAAAATACAATTAGTCTTCTTGACAAGCACTCAGGCAAGGGTCCTGAGTTTGATTCCTAGTACCAAAAATAAACAAATAAACAAAATAACCTAAAAACACACACACACATAATTAGCAGCCAGGCACAGTAGTGCATGCCTATAATCATAGCTGTAATCCCAGCACCCTGGGACACTGAGGCAGGAGAATCACCCCAGGTTCAATGCCAGGTTGGGTTACATAGTAAGTTCAAGGCCAGCCTGGAATATACAGCAAGACCCTATCTCAAGAAAAAAAATACAATTAGTCCATATCTAATTGCACATTATAGGCAATTTCTTGACTAGGTCAAACTTATCAGCTAAGCTTTTCATCCAAGCAGTATGAAAAGGTAGTCATAGTCGGGCATGGTGGCTCATGCCTATAATCCCAGGACTTGGGAGCCCGAGGCATAAGGATCCCTGTGAGTTCAAGGCCAGCCTGAACTGCATAGGGAGACCCTGTCTCAAAAAAAAAAAAAAAAAAAAGGTAGTCATTAACAGTAATTTTTCAAAGTGTGTTGGTAAGGCTCCTTTTCTGGACTTCTAGAGCAAATTTGACAAATAAAATAATAACTATTAAAAGATATGCTAAAGCAAACTTAAAAAATGTAATGCCCACTGTATTTATAGAGAACACCTGCAAAATAGACATGAATTAAGAGCAACTGATTCCTTTACATTTGATAAGACACCTGATAATGTATTTGTTTTATCTCAGTATCACTGTATCTTATGAATGTGCCCCAAAGCAAACACTAGATCTTTCCAGTTTTAGCTTTTTAACAGGAACAAGTGTAGTTGGAGAGAAAACTGCATCTGTAGGTGACAAAATTAGAGAATTAACCATTGTTATTTTATTATGACAGAATCATTATGTCTGTAAAACCCATTTACAATTGTCGATAGTTCCATTTGCTTTGGTGCTGTCTTTCTCTTCTACTCCACATTAGGTCTATGAATAAAAGGGCGATTAAAAAGGAAGGAGACCAGAGATACTCACATATACACCCATCTTTTACTCTCCAGAGACAATTATGTAATTTTGTCATAAATTGTTTTTAACAAGACCTTATTTTACATATAATAATATAGTGAG
Source organism: Cavia porcellus (assembly GCF_034190915.1). Lineage (NCBI taxonomy): Eukaryota > Metazoa > Chordata > Mammalia > Rodentia > Caviidae > Cavia > Cavia porcellus. The sequence goes on along the minus strand of NW_026947508.1, from coordinate 20,169,711 downwards.
AATAAAAAGACTAGTAAAAAAAAATGCTGAGCAAATGCCTATAATTTCAGCACTCTGGGAGGCTGAGACAGGAAGGCTGCAATGGAAGCCCAGCCTGGGCAACTTAGTGATTTTGTGAGACCCTGTCTCAGTAACTGAAGAGAGGTTGAGGAAGGAGGATTTCTGTGAGTTCCAGACCATCCTGGATTACATGGTGAGTTCAAGACCAATTTAAACTACACAGTGAGACCTTGTCTCAAAAAAACCAGTCACGGGGGCTGGGGATTTAGCTCAGCGGCATAAGCACCTGCCTTGCAAGTAGGCAGTCATGAGTTCGATCCCTGGTACCGATAAAAAGGAAAAAGAAAAACAAACAAACAAACAAAAAAACCAGTCATGGTGGCACATATCTGTAATCCCAGCACTTGGGAGACTGAGGCATGAGGATCCCTGTGAGTTCAAGGCCAGCCTGAATTGCATCAAAAGAAAAGAGAAGAGAAAGAAGAGAAGAGGAAAAGAGAAGAGTCAGGGGATATAGTTCAGTGTGAAAGCCATAGATTCCATCCTCAGTACTGTACACACACATAAAGACTTTTCAGAGAATGAAAAATAAAAATAAAAACATTAACTTTTCTTTTTAACAGTAAAGCTATCGTGCACTTCTTAGTCCATCATTTTTTGTGTGTGGGTTCTTTTTTTCTTTTTTCAGTGCTAGGGGTCAAACCCAGGGCATCACATGCAAGCTGCACAAGCTCTTTACCCACTGAGCTACACCCTAACCCTACTGTCAATTCTTTTTTTTTTTTTTGGCTTTTTCGTTTTTACCGGTACCAGGGATCGAACTCACGACTGCCTGCTTGCAAGGCAGGTGCTTATGCAGCTGAGCTAAATCCCCAGCCCCTCCTACTGTCAATTCTTATTCAAACTCTAGGAAGACATATCCCAAACACAACACACCTAACGGGAGAAGGCCACTTGAAAGATGTAATTCTGATAAAACTAAGTGTTTACAGGGAATTTCTTACCAACAAATAAGTCGTTATATGTAGAGGAAAAATAAGAGAGCCCTCAAAGCACCAAACATCCACCCCTACATTTCACTACTTAGTGGATGAATCACTAACCAAACTGTTTTGAAATATTGACTATAAGAAATTAATTGCCAGCAGGTGTGGTGGCACACACCTGTAATCCCAGCACTCAGGAGGTTGAGGCAGGAGGATGGCTGAGAGTTCCAGGCCAGTTTGGATTACATAATGAGTTCAAAGCTAGCCTCAGCTATACACTGAGAACCTGTCTCAAAAAAGAAAAGAAAAGGGCTGGCATTTAGCTCAATGGCTCAAATGCTTGTCTGCTAAGTGCAAGATCATGAGTTTGACCCCCAGTACCAAAAAAAAAGAAAGAAAGAAAGAAAATCAATTGCCTCTGGCCTTCCCTTTAAAAATCGTTACAGTATTCTTAGAATGCAAAGTGTTTTCATTATTCTAAAATTTTTTACTTTGTTCATACTAATTTCTCTTACCCTAGTATTTATTCTATTTTCTGGCCATGATTCACAAAGATCTTTTCACAGAAACAATTTAGTATTGTAGGAACAGCCGGTTGTGGTGGCTCATACCTGTAATCCCAGCACTCCAGAGGCTGAGTCAGGAGGATCATTGTGAGTTCGAGACCAGCCTGGGCTACAAAGTGAGCTCAAGGCCAGCCTGAACTGCATAGCAAAACCCCATCTCAAAAAAGACAAAAAAAAAAAAAAAAAAAAAAAAAAAAATGTATTATAGGAACAAAGGCACGGTACATTATCAGTAGAGTCAAAGTTAATCCAAATCTCTACTCTTTCCGACTTAAAAAAATATCACTCAGGCACATACCTGTAATTCCAGCTACTAGGAAGGTTGAGGCAGGTTTGCAAATGTGAGCTCAATCTAGACAATTTAGCAAGATTCTGTCTCAATATAAAAAGAACTGAAGATGTCAGTGTTCCTTTGGTTTAATCCCAGTCCTAAAAGAAATAACACAAGCTTCATTAAAAAAATACTTAGCTGTCTGATTCTATTTAGTTGTTCCCCTTGGGCCATGGAAACTTTTCTTGTGGAGAAAGATACTATCGATCACTATTTTTCTTATTTTTAAAATATCCAGTAAGTATAAGATAATGCACACTAAGTACACAAATATATGAAAGTGTCTGGTTATTATTTCTGGTGCTGAGTATTAAATCTGGGGCCTTGAGTGTGCTAAGCATGCACTCTACTACTAAGCTGTACCCTAGCCCATGGTGTGCATTCGTTTGCTTATTTGTTTGTTTTTTAAATTTTTTTTTCGTTTGCTTATTTGTTATAATACTGAGTACTGAAACCAGGGCCTTTTACAAGCCGAGTAAGTGCTCCATCACTCAGCTCCGCAGTTCCAGCTGTTTGCTAGTTATTTTTGAAATAAAAGTATCCTACCTACTCCCCCATATCACCCTGGGAAGCAAAACTCAAGAAATACAATTATTTCTTCACTTTTCAACAGTGGTAAAGATGGAAAGAGAAAGAATAGACTTTGCACAGCAAAGACTGCTCTTGAATGGAGAAACAAACAGGAAATAAGGAACCCAGGTGACCGAAAATAATTAAGTGCTAAGAAAAAGATAAAAAGAGAAAGGAGGGAGGGAGAGAGAGGGAAAAAGGGAGAACAAGTCTACAAGATTGGGCTGCACAGATGTAAGGTACAAATGTAAACAAATGTAAAGGTGCTAAGGTAGAAGAACCAGCTTTGGGAGCCACAATACTGCATTCATGCCACACCTTCAAGATAGCTTGGTGCTGCTCCGCAGGTCATTCTTTTTTTTTTTTTTTTTTTTGTCTTTTTTGTTTTTTATGGGTACCGGGGATCAAACTCATGACTGCCTGCTTGTAAGGCAGGCAGGCACTTATGCCACTGAGCTAAATCCCCAGCCACACTCAGCAGGTCACTCTGTCTAAGCCTCTGTTTTCTTATTTGATGTAGAAGGAGACTGGACAAACTGCCTCTGATCTTCTATCTCTAACTTTCTATGAATCCCTGGAAGGCTCCCAACTGGTGGAAGTTAATACAAGCTAGGATGGAAATTTGGAGGAATCTGAAGCCTACCAAGAATCTCATAGAGATTGTTGGATAGAGGAACAGCCAGGATAGGAAAAGAAAACTGAGAAGTTGAAGAGTCAAGAGCAGTTGCCAAGGGGCCAGGGATACAGCTTGGCGACACAGGGCCTCCCAGCAAGAGCGAGGTCCTGAGTTCAATTTCTGGTACCAAAAAAAAAAAGCAGTTGCCATGTCAACTATCTCTAAATACTTCTATCAGTGCAGTAAGAGAAAAGAGGCTACCTCATAATATTACTGCTATTAGGATAAACCACATAAAACTTTTATATTTCAAAGTAATATTTTATATTATCTTATTTGAAGAAAAATAATTACAGTGCTAACAATAGCAATTAGCTGATTTACATAGCCATGATAGATCTGATTGTGTGTGTGTGTGTGTGTGTGTGTGTGTGTGTGTGTGTGTGTTACTAGGGTTTGGACCCAGAGCCTTTGTGCTGAGCTACATCCCTACCTCTTTTCTTATTTTTTTTTATTTTGAGACAGCATCTTACAAAGTTGCTCAGACTAAAAAAAAAAAAAAACAAAACAAACAAAAAAAAAACTATAAAAGGGCGGGGATTTAGCTCAGCGGCATAAGCGTCTGCCTTGCAAACAGGCAGTCATGAGTTCGATCCCCGATAAAAAGGAAAAAGACAAAAAAAACCACCAAAAAACAAAGTTGCCCAGACTGAGGTTGAACTTGTGACTTCCTGCTTCAGCCTTCCAGAGTGCTGGGATAATAGACATGAACCACCTCATCCATCTAATTTCTTAATTTCTAACAAAGCTGTTGTTAGATAGCTAACTAGTAAAATTATTCCTATTACATGGACCTTACCATCCATTATCATGATTAGATTATCCCCCTTATTTTAACAATACAATTATGACGGATGGATATATAGCTCAGTGAAAGAGCACTTGTCTACATGCAGGAGGCCTTGGTTTCAACCTCCAGCACCAAGAAAAAGCACATTGATGCTACATGATAAAAGAGAGATCCCAACTGTACAGTTCAAAAAACTTCAAACTGATCTTTTTGTGTGATGATAAAGGAACTGAAAGAAGTATTTAGTTACATTACCCAGGCTCTCTGGTAGAGGGAACTAGCTCGGAGGAACTAAGAAACTAAAATAGAGAAGTAGAAAGGGGTGGCTCAGCCCTTGTCATCCAAACAAGCACAGAAGGATTCAGTTGGTCTTGTAAAAAGAGGACTGACAGCTGGAGATCTGAGTGTTGGCCCTAACTTAATTTTGTTGTTGTTGCTTTAAACTTAACTTGTGTGATTTTGAGGAAGCCCTCATTTCTTTCAAGGTCTGAAGTTTCCCATGAATGAAGTCCTGGGTTCAAACTCAGAACCATTTAAAAACCAAATAAACAAGCCGGGTTTGGAGGTGCACTCCTGTAATCCCAACAACTCAGGAAGCGGATCATTTCAAGTTCGAGACCAGCCTGGGCTACAAAGTGAGCCCAAGGTCAGCCTGAACTGCATTGTGAGACTCTGTCTCAAAAAGACAAAAAAATAAAAAATAAAAAAAATAAAAATAAACACCTCAAACTGAAGTTTCATGTCTTAAAAGTGAAGGAACAGGGGGCTGGGGATTTAGCTCAGTGGCATAAGTGCCTGTCTGGCAAGCACACAGTTGTGAGTTTGACCCCCAGCACCAAAAAAAATCCAAAACCAAAAAAACAAAAACAATGAAGGAACAAACTATCTAAAACAATACAACTTAGAATTTACAGAAATTTTTAAAGAGTAGCACAAGGAGAGCTGGTCGGGATGGCGCATGCCTGTAATTCTAGCACTTGAGAAGCGGAGGAAGGAAGATTGCCACAAATTCCAGGCCAGCCTGAGCTACACAGTGAGTTTGAGGCTAGCCTGAACTACATAGTAAAATACTGTCTCCAAAAAAAAAGGAAAAGGTATACCCATAAATCCTTTATTCAGATCATAGGGTACGCACATTTGCCTCCATATTCTCTTTACATAAATAGTTACTGATGTCTATATAGATACAGATTTTTTTCCTCCCTGAATCATTTGAAACTAAGGGGTATCACATTCCTTTAACCTTGTCATTTCCTACCAATAATCATTATCTCTCTGGGCTTGTTACGTAGCTCAGTGGTATAGTACTAGCCTAGCAGGATGCATGAGGCCATGCTTTTGGTTCCTGGCATTCTCTCTCTAGGGAATGATTTTCTCATGTAGCCACAGTAGGGATATAAAGACCAAAACATTTAAAATTGATACAATGCTATTACCTAACTCACAGTCCATACCAAATTTTGTTGGTGATCATGAAAACATGATTCATGTTTTTTTCTGATATAGAATCAATTTGTAGATCACATATGCCATTTAGTTGTCGTGTCTCTCTTTTTTTTTACCCACCCCCCTTTTTTTTATCTTCTATTTCTTTTAATCTGAACCATTCCTGAGCCTTCTCTGTTTCCTGATCTTGATATTTTTGAATAGTTCTGATCAGTTGTTTCATAAAATGGCCTCAATTTGAATTTCTTAGTTTATCTGAGGTTTTTTTTTTTTTTTTTTTTTTTTTTTTTTTTTTTTTTTTGTCTTTGTGAGACAGGGTTTCACCATGTTCAGCCTGGTCTTGAATTATTCACTTTGTAGCTCAGGATGACCTCAAACTCACAGCAATTCTCCTGCCTCAGCCTCCCAAGTGCTGGGATTACAGTCATGCCCCACCACATGCAGCACTTAATCAAAATTAAATGTTTATGGTTGTACAGTGGCACATGTCAATAATCTCAGTACTGAAGGAGTCTGAGGCAGGAGGATTGCAAATTTAAGTCGTGCCTAGGCAATTGACCAAAACTCAAAATAAAAATACAACAATGGTTGGGGATGCCAAGGGATATATCTCAGTAGTATAGCATCTGTCTGGCAAGCTTAAAGTCCTGAGTTTGATTCTTGACACCAAAAAAAAAAAAGAAAGATTGGGAAGGCAACAGGGATGTAGCTCTGGAGTGGAACACTTGTATAACAAGCAGGAGGTCTTGGTCCTCAGCACCAGAAAATTAAAAAACAAACAAAACAAAAGGTTGGGGATGTAGCTCAGTGGTAGAGCATCCCTGGGTCCCTGGGTTCATTACCTAGTACAAAAAAAAATTTAAAGTTTATGACAGATAAGTAAATGTGTTGGTTTTTTTTTTTTTTTTTTGGTGCCAGGGATTGAACTCACGACTTCCAGTTTGCAAAGCAGGCACTTACGCTGCTGAGCTAAATCCCTGGCCCAGTAAATGTGTTTATTAAACTAAAAAACAAGATCTACTAGTGATGAGTGTGAACCATGTCAGTATGTCAACAACTCCAATGTAACATGAAATTATCTGTGGTTTCCATTGGTGACAGTCATAAATTCAGTACTATACTATTAGTACTGTTATGATTTTGTTGCCTACATTTACTTTATTTATTTTGTTTCCAAATCCTTTTTATTTAACCATAAAAAGAAAAAAAAGGAGGAAAAAAACTACAACGAAATTTCAAAACGTGTCAATCTCGGGTTAACAATGGTACAAATGAAACAATATGATGTTTACACATGTGTGTATTTATTTCACTAATGAATATGTTCTCAAGTTGCATCCATTTACCTAAAAAAGTGCCCATTTTATCATTCTTTATGGCTGAGTAGTACTTCATTGTATAAAAATACCGTATCTTTTTTATCCATTCCTCAGTTGATGAGCATTTAGGTTGTTTCCAAGATCAGGCTCTTATAAACTGTGATGCTATAAACACGGATGTATATGCCTGCACTCACTTTAAAAGGAAATGCTAAATGTTAATTACAAATTCCTGGTTGGGTGTGATGGCACACACCTGTAATTCAGCATATGAAAGGTTGAGGTAGTAGGATCACTTGAGTTTGAAACTACCCTGGGCTACGTAGTAACACAAGGCTATCCTGAACTACAAGGCAACACAGCACAGCACAGCACACATCAGTAAAAATAAAGAAAATAAAGATGTGGCCAGAAGTGGCCGTACATGCCTGTAGTCCCAGAACTTTAGGAGTCTGAGGCAAAAAGATCACAATTTCAAGCCTATCCTGGGCAACTAAGCAACTTAGTGAGACCCTGTCTCAAAACAAAAAATTAAAAATTAAAAGCGCCCTGGACATCTTGTAACTTAGTGTGAAGGCCCTGGGTTCAATCCCTAGTACTAAAAGAGGTCGGACACTGTACTTGATGTTTTTCCAACTTAACTGCTGAATTGAAATGTTAGAAATAGCCTGGGCATGGGTGGTGCATGCCTGTAATCCCAGCACTTGGGAGGCTGAGGCAGAAGGATGGTTGCAAATTTAAGACCAGCCTGGTCTACAAAGTGAGTTCAAAGCCAGTCTGAACTGCACAGAGACTGACACAGGACTGCTACAAGCCTGGGCTACATAGCAAGAACCTGTCTCAAATAAATAACAGCCTACCTGGAAATGTAGCTCAGTGTACATAAAGCATGGGTTCAATCCCCAGAACAACAAAAAATTCAGGTTGGAGGCAAGAACAACAAAGACCTATTACATGACCTATTACATGACACAGAGGCTGATGCTAAAGATCTGGATTCTATGATGCCAAAGCAGAAGACTTGTGTCACTTTTTCTACTATTTTTAATCTACAGTGTGATTCTCCCTCAAAAAAATCAGATAATGCCAGTGTTTTCCCAGTTTAGTAATACATAAACCACAGTCTATAGGATACTGTTATAGATTACGAAAATCAATACAGGGACATACAAGAATTCTGAAAATTATTACTGGATTTAATAAAAAATCATATATTTTCACATGTAATTTTTCATTTTATTTAAGAAAAAACACCGTAGGGGCTGAGGATTTAGCTCAGCGGCATAAGCGCCTACCTTACAAGCAGGCAGTCGCGAGTTCGATCCCTGGTACTGATAAAAAAGAAAAAAGACCAAAAAAAAAGAAAAAGAAAAGAAAAACACTGTGTGGGGCCAGGGATATAGCTCAGCAAAGCACCTGTCTGGCAAGCACAAGATCATGAGTTCAATCCCCAGTACCAAGAAAGAAAGAAAAGAAGGCAGGCAGGCACTGTATTTGATGCTCTTCCAACTTAATTTCTTAATTTAAATATTAGAAATAGCCTGGGCATGGTGTTGCACGCCTGTAATCCCAGCACACAGGAGGATAAGTCAAGATCACTGGCGTTCAAGGCCAGTTTGGGCTACACAGAGTTCATGGCCAGCCTGGACTACATTAAAAAAAAAAAAAAAAAAAAACAGAATTGAGCTGAAAACCTAGTTACTTTATTGTATGAATCAACCCAGGGGAGGAGTCAGTCACAGACCAGGATGTACCAGGGAGGTTGAAGGTGCTGTGAACTCTGAAGGCAGAAGCAGAAGCCCAGCAGAACTTTTAGAGGAACTAAATAAAAATAAAGCAGATTAGTTATTAGGAGGATTAATTTAAATAGTACAGTAAAAATATAATGCTTTTTAAAAATATAATGCTTTTTCAAAAAAGTATTTAGTTTTAAAGTAAAGGCCCAGTACATGGCACATACCTGTAATGCCAGCACTCAGGAGGCTGAGGCAGGAGGATTACCTCAAGTTTGAGGCCAGTCTGGGATACAGAGTGAGCTCAAAGCTGGACTGTACTACATAGCAAGACTCTGTCTGAAAAAAAAAAAAAACAAATACTTAAAAGGCTAAAGTTATGTGCCAGATGGCTATAAGTAATGTCCTTTGGAGGATGAGTGACTGAAAATTTTGGGTCCAGTTTACCTCAAAAAACAAAAGGTTCATGGTTCATAATTCCAGCATCTTGGGAGGCTGAGGCAAGAGGTTTACTCCAGTCTAGACAATTTAGAATTTAGCAAGATCCTGTTTCAAAATGAAAGTAAAAAAGGGCTAAGGATATAGATCAATGCAAAGGCCCTGGATTCAATCTCCAGTACCCCCCCACACACACACAAAATTCCCTTGTCCTGGATTAGGAAATTTGAATTTCACTGTTAAATTAGACTATATTGTTCTTTCTTTTTCTTTTTTTGTACTGGGAATCAAACTCAACTTTGAGCTTCCCAAGGCGCTGTGCTGCTGAGCTATATCCAGGACCAGATTTTCTTTTTCTACTACTGATCTTCCTTAAAACTACATTCCAAGGGGACTGGGGGTTTAGCTCAGCGGCGCAAGCAGGCAGTCGTGAGTTCGATCCCCGGTACCGATAAAAAGGAAAAAAGACCAAAAAAAAAAAAAAAAAACTACATTCCAAGGCAGTGGGTGTAGCTCAGTGGCAGAGTGCTTGCATACCCTGTGGGAGGTCCAGGGGTTTGATCCTTAGCATTACAAAATAAACAAAAATCTACTCACCAAATCTATGCATGTACGCAAATGCTTAAACACAAGACTATTCCACCCTTTCTAACTTAAAAGCTATGTTTCTTACTAAACAGTATAGAATTTCTAAGGCTTTTTCACTTTTCTTCTATATTTAAAATCTGTAGATCTAGCCATTTCTACACTTAAATTTCTCTTTCCTGCCATTCCCATTATTTTTTCCCCAGTGTTGGGCTGTCATTTTTTTTTTTTTTTAATCTTGTTGAGACAATTTCACTGTGCAGTTCAGGTTGGCCTTGAATTCACTTTGTAGCCCAGGCTGACCCTGAATTCACAGTGATCCTCCTGTCTCAGCCTCCCAAGTGCCCCTATTACAAGTGTTCACCCAGTTTCATCATTCTTTATATTCCTGTTAAACCCACTCTCCACTCCAATTTCTATCTGGATAATTCTTAGTTATCTACTGTTCCCACCTTCTGATGAACATGTTCGGAATTTGAGAATGGGATATAAATAAGAGGTGAAAACACACTGGACATCTCTAAAGTATCACTTAAGTAATAAAGCAATTAAGTTATCTAAAAACAACTGAATTTTTACTGATGTGAGCCGGTGGTGTCAAAGTTTTATCTCTATTGCTGACTACTAAAAGATAACCCTAGTAGGGAGCTAGGCAGGGCTGGGTGTGATGAAGCACACCTGTAATCTCAGTACTTTGGAGGCTGAGGCAGGAAGATTGCAAACTGCAGCCCAAAAGCAATTCAGCAAAATCCTGTATCAAAATAAAGAGTGATGTGAAGGATGTGAAGACTCTGGGTTAAATCCCCAAGAAGAAAGAAAGAAAGAGCCTTGTCTTGTATAACTTGATATCCCACAAAATACCTAACATGCACGCAGAAAACATTCATTTACTGAATAAATATTTAGGTAATATCAGCATGCAACACACTCCCTGTCTGCTCAACAAAAATTACCTTGTAATAAATCAGACCACCATTATGTTTAGCTTGCTTTCTTTCTTTTTTTTTTTTTTTGTACCAGGGATCAAACTCACAACCTCAGGCTTGCAGGCGGGCATATATTATGCCGCTGAGCTAAATCCCCGGCCATCCATTATGGTTAAAAGACATCAATCCGATAAACAATTTAGGAGTACCTACAATAAAGAAAATTGATAAAACTAAAGCCAGGCATGGTGGCTCACTCATGTAAGCCCAGCACTTTGGAGGCTGAGGCAGGAGGATCCTGGTGAGTTCGAGACCAGTCTGGGCTACAAAGTGAACTCAAGGTCTGCTCGAACTGCATAGACACCCTGTCTCAAAAAAAAATGATAGCTTGATAAAGCTATCACTTAAAAGAAATCGAACAAAAATATCTATACTTACCTACAGTGTTCGGAATGAGACCCTCTCAATACTCAAATCTGAAATAATCCCTTGCTATCTATAAAATGACACAAATCTCTTTTGCTTCGATTCTTGGTTATAGCTTTTAAATTGGGGTGCACAGGTTTACAGAGGCAATGAATCAAGACTGTCCATTTCATCCCTCCAATTCCGCGCTTCTGTGCAAATGAACCTCTCAGCAGACTAGAGGTAGAGCTAATCAGAGCAGCAGCCCTGGGAAAATGCACATTGGCGGGTGGGGGTGGTGCTCTAGGCTAAGCCACCAATTGTAAAACAAAAAATTGATCTTTTAAAGTAAAATGGTAGATTTTGTTTTAGAAAGGGATGAGTTCAATGTAAACATTTTCAATACTTAAAAAATAGTCTCAAGTGGGACCAGTAAAAGAGAACAGCAAAATTTAAAAAAATACACGTTTAAAAACGACTTGAAAAAAATATCCTGCTTGCTGGGCATAGTGGTGCACGCCTGTCATCTCAGCACTCGGGAGGCTGAGGCAGGAGGATCGTCGCGAGTTCAGGGCAAACCTGGACCACATAGTTCAAGGGAGCCCGAACTACATAGTGAAACCGTGACCCAAAAGAAAAAGTTAACCTGCTTGACCTCTAAGCTGGTGTGCCAGCTAAAACTAGCCCTCTTCTAACATAGCCATCGCCACACGGTCAGTTTAGGGGAAGCTTCCAATGGTGTTGGGGCCGAGGTGCGCCAGCCCGAAAAACTGCAGATCCCGAGAGGGGAGCTTGGCGGGCTGGCTTTCTAAAGTTGGTGAAATTGTACAAAGTCAAAGAGATTTATCCAACATCCGTTGCCGGGCTTGTTTTGGGACAACTCAAGTAGCTTTTAGGGTTCTGGACCTTATTAATCTCCTCATCTGCAAAATGGAGCAGGCGCCTGCAGCGCGCAGGACGCAGGAACCCCGGGTTAGCATCCGCGCCCTCGGCGTGAGCGCAGCCATCCAGTCAGGACCGGCCGGCCGTGGCGCGCACAACAGGGCAGTTCGCAGGAAGTGCTGTAGGGTAGGGAGGGGAGACCGAGGGCGGAGGCGGGAATGTGAAAGCCGAGCCCTAACAGCGGAGTTTGTACCGAAGCGCTGGAGAGGCGGGGCGAAACTGGGGTGAAGGGGTTAGGCAGTAGATGGGCAAGACCGCCACCTCCCCCGAAGAGAGAGCGCTGGGTGCGGGGGAGGCTCTGAGGCAGCGGCTGAGGAACGCGGGGGGAGGGAAGCAGCGAACTCGCTCAAGAAAGGGGCGGGAAGAGCGCTCCCACCGCACGCATGCGCGCGCCCAGCTCCTCCAGCCCGCAGGCGTGGGCTCCTGTCCGCGCGCCCAGCACCGACGTTGCGGACGCTAGAGCAAGAGGAGGCACACAGTGCTCCCGCCTCGCCGGCACCTGGGAGGCCCTCGAGGTGGCGGGCGGACACCTGTTTCTCAGGAGGGCTTTAACAAGCTAGGGAAGGGAGCACGTCTCCTATCCTCGGCTCGTTTCAGTCCCCTCCCCCACGAAGAGTGGGACGGGAGGTCCTGGGCGTGTCGGAGAGTCCGCTCCGGGTTTTCCCGCCCACTTTAACTCTGAGCGCTTCGACCGCGCGGTGCTTCACTCCACCGGGCGCGCCCGAGTCCTCCGCCGGAACTTATTCCGCCTCCCCCACACATCCTTCTACAGGAACGGAAAGTGGGCGCTCGGACCTCTTTCCCTAAGGTCCCTCTGGGCGGGCCGCCACGCCCTGTCTCTCGGGGTTCCGACTCAGGCAGCCCCTGACATCTAGAACTTCCCTCTAATAAGGTCGCTCTAAGGGACTACTTGATGTCTCCGTGCGCCCGGTGGTGCGGCCGCGCTCCGAGCTCTTCCTGGAAACTCCCGCCTCGCGGAGCCAGGAGAGCCGGACCGGGGGGAGGGGCGCAGGAGGGACGTGCACGCCCCCCGTCCCGGGGGAGGGCTCCGCGCCCCCGCCCTTCTGGCGGGGGTGGGAAGGCGGAGGAGGGGAGGAGCGGGCGCGGAAACCGAGGAGGGGGTTGCTTCCCGTCCCACCCCCAGCTTCCAGAACAACGGGTTCCCGCTGCTGCCCCCTGCCGCCCGCCGCGCGCCGCTCCCCGCACCCCTGCCGGCCACGGAGAGGGGCGTCGGGGGCGCCTCAGCCGCTGAGACCGTGGGAACCCGAGTCAGGACGTTGAAGACCTGACCGGTTTCCTGTCAGAAAACTTGCAGGGACTTCAGACAAGCCTGTTGGAGCAACTCAGTCTCAGCCAGCCGGCGTTGGCCACATTTCACAAGCCTAGTGACTTCCCTTTTACTGTACTTTCAGACGACGAGGAATGAGCTTGGGAGACGCACTCAGTTGGCAAAATGAATAACACCACGTCGCACTGTTCTGACTTAAAGGAAATAAAACAAATTACCAATTGTGAGGGTTTTTTTTAAAGGGTTACCAATAGAAGGAAACTCGGAGTTTGACTGTCTCCCTGCCCCGTGCGCGCGCGCGCCGTGTACACAAAGATTGAAGTCATGGGAGTTGATTACAGCAGTACATCTGCTTGTAAGCTTACTGGAGTTTGTGGTTTAAAAAACCTCGCGAACTTTTCAAAAGAGAAGCGTTTGTTTCTGGGTCCAACAGGAGGAAGGGGAAAAAAAATTAAAAAGAGCCTGAAAAAGTTCAATTAGAACAGCAGCCACATTTCAACATTTCCCAGATTTTGCAATATTAAACCGGGAGGGTCGATGCTAAATCTGAAGGCAAGAATTCTTACTGCCAAATTACAAATTTCTCAAAATGAGGGGTGTTCAACCAAATTGTTGCCAGACCCCATAAACAGGCACTAACAGCACTACTATAATTACACCTTATTATCTCCCTCACAGCCTCATTTGATTCACTGCCGGATAAAATCTTCTCGGATGTCTAACTGGTCTGTTTCTGGGTCTGAACAATCACACACCTCCCGTGTCTCAGTTCATCCAAAGAACTGTATAATCCATCGCCTTCCATTCCATTCCATTTTCTCTAGTCGATCTCTTCCTAAAATGCAATCCAATCAGATAGGTTCTTTTCACTGCAAGCCTCCCCAGGGACTGAAAAATGAAGAAAATGAAAACAAACATCAGAATTTTGAGAAAAAAAATTTTTTTTGAAGAAAAAGATTTAGGCCAAGAAACCAAGAGTATTATTTAACATGAACCCCTTAAGGGGATTTAGCATAGTGGTCTTGAAAGCAGTTAAACCAGCTTAATCACTTTCTTTGTTCTGGCTCTTTGCATTTATTTAATGTACTTTAAGGAGATTTGATACAACCTAAACTGATTTCTTCTGTTAGTGTAGTCTGCATGTGAAACATACAGTACAGCCAAAGATAAATTTCTGTAGACCTCTTGACATTTTTGTAGAATTCTGTAATAAACTGCTGTGACCAATAATTAAAAAGCAGGAGTTTAGGAGGGATAGTATAGAAAAGGAGAGAAGATCATGTTTTTTGTTTTTTTGTAATGTGGAGATTTTAGAAAAGTTTGGACGTGTAGACTTTTTTTTTTTTTTTTTTTTTTTTGTAACATCTACTAGGAGCTGTATTTACTCTGAAATGTTTTGTTGTGGTTTTTTTTTTCTCAGTAGGGAAGGAAGAGATTATACTGGATCTCATCTCCGGATAAATTTTAATTCTCCGGTCCTCTGTCTCTTAACAATTCTACCCTGCTCTTCATCAGCCCCAGGTTGAGGGGCCTTCATTCACAAGTGACTCTTGAGCCTCCTTCTGAAAGTCTTCTTCCTTATAAAGCCAAAACTGCAGCAGTGCTTAATGAATCATGGCTTGTAAAGATGCAGGCAGAAAGTCCAAGTACCTGGGAGAAATAGTCTTGATTCCATCCTACCTTTAAATCCTCTCACGAAGTGCAGGAATAATAATAGTAGATGTTATTTACTGTAGATGAGCCAGGCACTGTTCTCAGCTCCTTGTATGGGTTAATTCCTCTCAGTAGGCCGAAGAAGTGGGTATAGTCCTTGCCATTTTTTATAGATAAGGCAGTTGAGACACATAGAATTGAGTAACCTGGCTTGCAAACAGAGCTAGGATTTAAACCTAGCTCTGGATTGCTCCTGGATGCTTCTTAGTACCCAAAGTGTAACTGAAGAGTGAAGATAAACCATTCCAGTAGTTCACCACTATTTGCATTCAAAATGTGACCTCGTCCTAGGCCGGGTCTTCTTTTTCTTGAACTCCACTATAGTGATATTTGTTGTGATCTGCTTAGGGAAAGCATTCCCAAATCAGATTACTGTCTTGGAAGCCAGCCTCAAACTGTCAGCATATGCAGCAGAAGTACTAAACAGGACAGACACATCCAATCTCACTGGATAATAATGTTTCAGAACATGCCTACTTCACATTATAAAGAAGCAAAATGGTTAGAAAGCAGTTTGGATTCTCTGATGTTGACAGGGTAAAAACCAGGAAATGAAAGTGGAGAGACAAAGCAGTGCAAGTGGAGAAAAAATAAATTAACATATGTGCACGTGGAGAGATCAGCACCACACTGCAAAAAATAAGGATCAAGGTCATGCAGAAGAGAAGCGTGTGGGTGTGTTATGACAGAACCAGAAAAGGAGCATAAACATGAAAACTGAGTACATGCAAGGGGAGGTGGTGGGAAGTCAGGGTGTATTTTCCCCCTCCATATGGAGCTTCAGAACAAGTACAATTTTAGGCTGAATTAAAAGAAATACAGTATCTGGAACAAGGAGAGAAAGAACTCCCTTTTATTATGTAAGACTGTAATCTAAATAACGTTCTTTCGAGGAATACAATAAAGAGGACAACCAACCAAAGAAGCAACAGTACTTCAAAACTCTGGCTTATGAAAAAGAGCTGAAGAATTCACAAGTGATTCAAGAGCCATCTTGAAATACCTAGTGTACAAAGGGAATTGGACTTGTGCTGGGAGGCTACAAGGATCCAGAACTGATGGGTAGGAACTTTGGAGACACACACTATATTTTAGTTCGGAATGTGGAAAAAGTCATGCAAATGTGAAATAGGCTGCCAAATGTGACAGGTTTCCTATCACTGGTGGCATTCAAAGTGCACATTGGCACTGGCCTATATGATGTTTAAACTGCCTTTACCAGTCACTTGGAATTAACTTGGGCACAAAAAGGGGGAAACAGTATAACCTGCCTCACTAGGTTTTTGGAAAGCACTTAGCGCAGTGAATGTGCTCTGAAAGTCACAGAATAATAACATCCCCATAGTGCCTCGGTTTGGTATTTCTAAATTTATCGGTGGGCAGTTCTTTTAATCTTTTGTGTGTAGTTTTTTTTTTTTTTTTAAACAGGGTTTCCCTGACCTCAAACTCCTGCTTCAACCTCCCAAGTGCTGGGATTACAGGCTTGCACCACACCACCATGCCTGGCATATAGTTGCTTTTTTTTTTTTTTTTTGTAAGGGCCAAATAACTTCCTTTGGGGCCTGAGAATTACAGTTTAGGAAAACAGATTCAGACAGTTCTAAGTGAGTACTCTCTAAATCATTTCTTTGACATCATTACTATTATTGTCAGTAGTGGCTTTGCTAATCACTTGGCATAGTTAGGATTTCCTTGTGCACCTAAAATTCAGTTAGTAGTATTCAGGGAGCTATGGTGTGATTTTTATACTACCAAGATTTAAAGAATAGGGGCTGGAGATTTAGCTCAGCGGCATAAGCATACCTGCCTTGCAAGCAGGTAGTCATGAGTTCGATCCCTGATAAAAAGGAAAAAGACAAAAAAAAAAAAGAATCAAACTGTAACAACACACTGCCATTCCAAAGGCCAGCAATGTCGGGCAACTGTAGGAAAAGTGGAGAAAATAATGAAAGTCTTGGCAGGCTGAAGAAGAATGCAAGAGGTGCAAGAGAATATTGACAGCTGAAAAGCAATAGAATATCTTTCCTTATTCTGGATACTGTTGTACTGGGGACCGAATTCACAACCTTGCACTTACTGGGCAAGTGTGTGAGCTACTAAACTCAGCCCTGGGTACTGTGTTGCTGTTAATCCAGGCATGGTAGCACATGTCTATAATCCTAACAGTCTGCTAGGCTCAGGCAGGAGAATTGAAAAGTTCCAGGTGGAGCATGCCTGTGATCTCAGCACTTAGGAGGCTGAGGCAGGAGAATTGATGTAAGTTTGAGGCTAGCCTGGGGTACATAGAAAATTGAAGTAAAAAAAAAAATCCCAAAGAAAGAAAGAAAATTGAAGTCCAGCCGGAAATACATAGCAAGGCTTTGTCTCACTAAAAACAAAAGAAAAACCAAAAAAAAAAAAAAAAAAAAAAAAAAAAGGAAAGAAAGTTCCAGACCAGCCTAGGCAATTTAGAGAAAAAAAAATAAAAGGGCAGGGGATGTAGTTCAGCACAAAGGTCCTGCGTTTAATGGGCTGGGGTGGAGAAAAACAATACCAACCATGGTTAGCCTCATTTTACACACAAAAATCAGAAGTGTTGGCTCATTTTGAGCAAAAAATGTCTTGAAAACAGCTGGGAAAGGTGAAACCCTGGAGCTGAGAAAGACCAGTTAATCAATGAACTGGTTACCTGCTTACCCTGGAAATCTAATTTTGTAAAGAGTTATTGTTCACAGTATTAGGGTTTAAGCCCGAGATCTTTCCACTGAGCTACGTCATCGGACTTTCTTTCTTTTTCCTTTTTAGAATAGGTCTTACTTAGTCACCAAGTTGCCCAGGTTGGGCTAAAACTTTTAAGAGATGCATTGATATTATCAATTATTAGACATGGGGAAAGCAAGTTATCAAGAACCACAAATGTATGTAGATCGAGTTGAAACTTGTAATCCTCCTGCCTCAGCCTCCTAGAGTGCCAGGATTATAAGCAAACATCACCACAACTGGCTAAACCTATTATTCATGGAGAATAAGGATGAGTTCAGCTACATCTTAAAAAAAAAAAAAAAAAAGTACACTCCTGTTACAGGGACAATGATGTTGTTTTAGTCATCACAGTATTTAAATTCCTGATTCTCCAGCCTACTCAAAAGAGAAAACTAAGAGGAAGCATCATACCTCTTCATCAGACAAACCTGGAAGTGGAATCCCAGCTCTGCTCTGCCAAATAAGCACACTTCAGTTTTCTTGTCTGTAAGTAGGAATAACATTCAAGTTATAACAGCGTTGTGAAGATAACTTGATATATTGAATATGAAGTATACTTAGAACAGTGCCTGACACGCAGTGCCTAATATGTTACCAGAGTAAAGATTTTTGGGGGAGAAAGCAGAAGGTACTCAAATTAGTGACTGTGAGAGAGACTCTGGTATATAGAGGCAGTGACTATGCAAAAGGGGAGAGAGAGCCATGACCACCACACAACTTTCTTTTCTTAGGAGGTTACAAAGGGCCTAAAACTTAGAACTTTCCTAATTTACAGAAAAAAGCCAGCTGCAAGTGTCCTTGCTCCAAATGCAAGGTAAATGATTTCCCTTTTCTCCCCTTTGCTTCTGTTTTTCTCTTCATGCTTTAATCATTTTGACACTAGGCTGTACAAAAGTAATTTAAAATTAACATGTCTGACACTTGGTAGCTAGCAGAACCTGATTCTGAACCCTACCCCCTCTCCAGGGCAGGCAGAAGTCCTCTTTCATTGGCTACTGACCCTGCAGCAGCTGATGAAGAGCCCAGGAAAACATTCCTACAATTAATTTGCTAATTTAGTTTTCTGTTTAATTTGAAACCAGAAAATCTTCAATCACCCAGAAGCTTGGCTTTCTGGCTCAAGCACTAGTTTCTCAAACTTCTTGTTCAGTAAGTGAGCAAAGACGTCAGAGAACAGGAAAAAAAAAAAAAAAAAAAAAACTTATATCAGACTGTATCCCCATTGTTTGCAGTTCCAGGGTTGAACCTGGGGCCTTCACACTGTGCTACATCTTCAGCCCTTTGGTATTAATTAATTTTTTTTTTTTTTAAAGACAGGATCTTACTATGTAGCCCAGGCTGATCTCAGCTCCCGGTGATCCTCATGCCTCAGCTTCCCAAGTGCTGAGATTACATGTTTGTACCACCTTGCCTGGCCAGCTTTTATATATATATATATATATATCTTTTTTTAAAATTATTTTCTTTTTTTGGTACCAGGAACTCAGAGCCTCATGCTTGCCAGGCAGGTACTGTGCTGCTGAGTTGTATCCCTGGCCTTTTTTTTTTTTTTTTTGTGGTACCAGGAATCAAACTCAGGACCTTGTACTTGCCAAACAGGACTTATATCACTGAGCTATATCTCTGGATTTAATTTTTATTTTTTTGAGACAGAGTTTCACTGTGCAATTCAGGCTGGCCTTGAATTTACTTTATAGTCCAGGTTGCCCTCAAACTCACAGCGACCCTCCTGCCTTAGCCTCCCAAGTGCTGGGATTACAGGGATGCCCCCTTACCCAGTTTAATATCTTTTACTTTGAGGCAAGGTCTTGCTAAATCCCTGAGGTGCCCAGGCTGGGCTCTAATTTGCCATCTTCTTTTACCTCAGCCTCCCAGAGCCCTGGGATTATACCTGGATGCCCAATTTATATAATTTAATTTGACCAGATTCATTGTTCTGCAAACATGTTACTATAATCCTGTCTCTAAACCTTTCCCTCTGCTGATTGTCCTCACATACTCCTCTTCCCTATATTTAAGTCCTATCTGAGAAAAAAAATCCTATCTGAACTGAAAGGCTGGCTAAGGGCCCACTTTTCTCCATTACTGATTCCTCCTCTGTTTTTCAAATGGGTAACATTTATGCAGTGTAGCAAACTGTCAACCATACAGCTGAGCATGGTGGCACATGCCTATGATCTCAGCACTTGGGAGGCTGAGGCAAGAGTTCTAGACCAGCCTCGCTACAGAGTGAGTTCAGGACCAACCTGAACTATAACAGTGAGATTCTGTTTCAAAAAACAAGACAAAAATTATTGACCATGCTGATTAAAATGTTTGGTTATTACATATCTCCCCTTTCCAATTAAACTATAGGGGCCGGGAGTTTAGCTCAGCAGTGTAAGTGCCTGCTTGGCAAACGCCAGGTCATGAGTTCGATCACCAGAACAACAACAACAAAAAAGCCAATTAAACTATAAAGTAGCCAAAGCCACATTCAGAGTCCACATCATATACTTGCACAGCATCACAAAAATTCTCCAACCTGGCCATTCAGGTTCTTTTTTTTTTTTTTTTTTTTTGTCTTTTTCCTTTTTATCGGTACCAGGGATCGAACTCATGACTGCCTGCTTGCAAGGCAGGTGCTTATGCCACTGAGCTAAATCCCCAGCCCCGCCATTCAGGTTCTTGTTGAAAAAACCAGATTAACAGGTTGTATCTTTCCTGAGGTTCTGTTTTGTTAGGTCTAAGATGAGGCTCCAGGAACTTATGTTTTTGCATATTTATCAAGAATAGCCAGTCCTGGGGCTGCGGATTTAGCTCAGCTCAGCAGCATAAGCACCTGCCTAACAAGCAAGTGGTCGTGAGTTCAATCTTGGGGACCGGTATAAAGATTAAAAAAAAAAAGAATGGCCAGTCCTGCTGGGGATTTAGCTCAGCAGCATAAGCACCTGCCTTGGAAGTGTGTGGTCCTGAGATGGATTGAGACCGATAAAAAAGAAAAGACAAAATAATAATAATAATAATAATAATAGCCAGTCTTCTGACAGGAGCTGGGGAATGACTGGTTACAGCACATGGCATTGGAGATACTCGAATCTGAACATTTGGGTGTAAATTCCACATATATACATACTTACTTATGTCACACAAACTGGGGTATCTCTCAGTGGTGGAGCTCTTGCCCAGCATGGGTGAAGCTCTGGGTTTGATCCCAGCACAAGAAAGGGAAGTAGTTGTTTATATCATATAGTAACATCATGGATGGCCACTCCATACTCCATCTATGCCTTAGATAGAGTACAAGTTCAAAGGCAGATAATCTGGGATACACTCTGCGGCACTAGTATGGTATGCTTGGAAGCAGAGACTCTTCTCTCCATCTTATGATTTTTTGGCAATTACCATAGTGGAGGAGTTCAAGTTGATACAATTGTAAGGCAGGCCCTTATGCGGCTAAGCTAAATCCCAGCCCTAGGTTGATACAGTTGTAGCAGTTTAAAAACAGAATCCCATTCTCTATCAGTTGTAGTTCTTTGAGTTGTTGTTGGGGCTTTTTGTTTTTCCTTTTCTTTTTCCCAGTACTGAGGATCGAACTCACAATCTCACACTTGCCAGATGGCACTTAATGCTGCTGAGCTAAATCCCCAGCCCCAGTTATAGTCTTTAGCACTTATCTGTGGAGTGACATGTAGGAGCCAAGGACTTTGGCATGTGAAAACACTAGTCAGATTCTGCTCTGGGCACCACTCTAAAGTTAGTAAATGAGCCTCTACCCACTTACTCTTTACCATACCCTAAATATGGCTCCAATGTTAAATGAGAGATTAAGGTGCAATCCCCTCCTGAGGTCCTTGTGTTTCAGAAAGCAGCCTCTGGAAGTAAGGGGAGAGGATCACCTGAAGGCCCCAAGCATATTTGCCAGGCCCAATGCCCAGAGCCTAGGATTTGGGACAGCTCTCCTGTGGAGGATCTCTGGTACTGCTGTGTATCTTTCCACTCTCTTTGGCCCTCAATAAATTGTCATCAACAAAGTTAGTGGTACTCTCAGAACCCAGAAGGGGACCTGATCAGTTGAAATGAGATGTGTTGCTATGAATGTTGCTAGGATCATCCAAGTTATAGGGTTCATCACTATTTTGCTGAAATGTCAAAGGACATTTTCTATGTCCTTTACTATTTAATTTAAAGAGAAAATCTACAAAGTTTTTAAATTCATTCCACAAATGTTAACTGTTGTATCTCATGAACATCCTTGTGGTCACTTTGGCAGTATGCTAGAGACACAACAAGAACAAAGCAAATTTGTGGGAGTTACATTATACATGGACACACATGCACTACACACATACCCCCCACACACATCACACAGTGCACACCCCCACACCTCACAGTGATATCGTATACCCCACCTTTCACCCCCCCCCACATATGCATGTAGTAAATAATGATATAATACATTAAATGACAACTGCTATGGAGAGAAAATAAGCAGAGGATACAAATGAATTTTGAAGGAAGGTCAAGTATTTATTTGGTCTTTTTGAGACAGTCTCACTATGCAAGTCTGGCTGGCCTTGAAATCACTTTTGTAGCCCAGGCTGGTCTCAAATTTGCAACAATCCTCCTGCTTCAGCCTCCTAAGAGTGTTGGAATTACAGGAATGCGCCACCATGCCTTGCTGAAAGGCCAGCTATTTAAACTCAGGTCTTTTGGCCCCAAATCCCATATTTCTTTCTCTCTATCATAGTTTCCTTTTCAGTTCACAGACTAGGAAGACAGCTACCCTACAGTTTTTACTTACAGAATTTAAGCCACCTCGAAATGCCCTGTGAAACCACATCTGTCTTATAAAAAAGGAAAAATATCAACAGTGTATTAGAAAAGCTGGTTGTGAAGTTAAACTTAAAACAAAAGGACAGACAGTTGGCACCAGTTCCTAGGCATAGGTCTCAAAGGCTGGAAGTCTAAATCACAGCAGACATATTATCCCTCCTACCACTGGGCTCAGGTACAAGGAATGCACCTGGCACAGGGCAGATTCTGAGAAGCAGAACAATGTTCCATTAAGTACTAAAATTTATACTATAAATAAATAGTTATGTTTCTCAAATTTGATTCTTTTTTTCTATTTCCAAAGCCACTCTATGTCCAGGGATTTAGCTCAGTGGCATAAACACCTGCCTGGCAAGTGCGAGGTTGTGAGTTCGATCCCTGGTACCAAAAAACAAAAACAAATGAACAAAAACCACTCTAATCAAGGCACATGACACTTATTCCTCACATTTCTATGAATACCTACTATCTGGTTCTCCCTTTCCCTGACCTCTTTCCCAAGCCTTTATTGTACTGCACATTCTTCAGGGGAACCATCCTAACAATTTAAAAGTGTAGTTCATTTCCAGAAAATTAAGATTCACTCCTGAAGAATTCTAAGTAATTTGTGTAGCTACTCTGCCCTCAAGGAAGGGAAATGTAATCAGGCATGGGGATCCACACCTATAATCCCAGCACTTTGGAGGCTAAGGCAGGAGAACCAAAAATTAGAGTCCAGCCTGAGCAATTTAGTGAGGTCATGTCTCAAAATAAAAAAAACAAGCATGGAGGTACACTTCTCTAATCCTAGCACTCAGGAGGCCGAGGCAGGAGGACTCCTGCAAATTTGAGGCCAGCCTGGGCTACATAGTGAGTTGTTCTAGGCCAGCCTAAACTGCATTGAGAGATCCTGTGTCAAAAAGAGAGAGAAAAGGAGGGAGAGGGAGAGAAACAAAAAGAAAAAGGGCTGGAAATGTAGCTCAGTGAAAAGGCCCTGGATTTAATCTCCAGCACGTGCACACACACACACACACACACACACACACACCACAAAAGGAGATTAAATCCAATCTGCATATAGTAACTTTATTTCAAAGAATACAGTATGGTGGGGAGTAACTTTACAATGCAGAAAACTGACAGACAAACATTATTCCAGCCAGTATAAACATCAGCAGTCATACATTAAGGGGATGGTGTATACTCTTGATATAGTGAGATTACAAATAGCACTTTACCTCTGTTGCCTTCTTCCCTCTAACCCCTCACCCGTCTTTTCTTTTCTTTCTTTCTTTCTTTTTTTTTTTTTTTTTTTTTTGTCTTTTCTTTTTTATCGGTACCAGGGATCAAACTCACGACTGCCTGCTGGCAAGGCAGGCACTTATGCCGCTGAGCTAAACCTCCAGCCCCTTTTTTTGGTCTTTTTTTTTGAGACGTGGTCTTCCTATGCAGTTCAGGCTGGCCTTGAGCTCACTTTGTAGCCCAGGCTGGTTTCAAACTCACAAGGATCCTCCCACCTCAGCCTCCCGAGTGCTGGGATTACAGGCTGAGCCACCAGGCCTAGCTCTCTGGGTGCTTTTCTTCTTCTTTTTTTTAAATGGAGTGTGCTGAATATCTATAATTTGTACAGATAACTACAGAACCTGGAAAAGCTATTGATGCATAACATACTGCTATTATTGGTGTTTTTGTATAAATATATATACATATATATATAATTTGAATTTTTGGAAACTTTAACTGTGCTTTCAACTTTGGAAAAGATTATCCTAGTTTACTATGTAGAGTTGGCTTTGTACAGAAATTGACAGCTATATTGATCTAGAAACATCAAACTTAATCTTTTCTCATTTCTATGGGGGTAATGTATTATATTAAGTATGTAAGGTCTTATTTACATGGGTTTGATTACAGAAACTAATAAAGTATCCCCAATAATAATAAAATGAAAGTTAAGGGAAAACTAAGGAAGCTAGGACTGGTGGTACACACCAGTAATTCCAGCATTTGGGAGGCTGAGGCAGGAGGATTGCATGTTTGATGGCCTCTTGGGCAATTTAGTAAGAATGTGTCCCAAAGTAAAAAATAGAAAAGGAAAGATGTGTGTGAAAAGGAAAAATGTGTGAACCCCTGACTTCTAGCCCCAGGATTTCAGAGAAAGAAAAAGCAGGGAGAG
This sequence comes from Cavia porcellus, assembly GCF_034190915.1. Taxonomy (NCBI): domain Eukaryota; kingdom Metazoa; phylum Chordata; class Mammalia; order Rodentia; family Caviidae; genus Cavia; species Cavia porcellus. The sequence continues at coordinate 20,145,285 of NW_026947508.1, read as the reverse complement.
AAAGTGGATATGGGGTGTATGACACCTTTCTACATGACATTCTCAATTTTTTCTCTAATCTAAACTATTCTTAAAAAAAAATAAACACTAAACGAGGTGCAGTGACATATACCTGTAATCCTAGCACTAGGCAGGCTGAGGTTGGAGAATTTCTGTGAGTTACAGGCTAACTGGTTATACAGTCAATTCAAAGCCAGTCTGCACTACAAAGAGAGATCCTGTCTCTAAATAAACAAATATGAATTTTTAAAAAGTCTATTGCCAGGCCATGGTGGCACATGCCTATAATCCTAACACTGTGGGAGACCAAGGCAGGGGGCTCTAAATCTTGAGCCTACCCTAGGCAATTTAGGGAGACTCTCAAAAAAGGGCTAGGATGTAGCCCAGTGTGAAAGCCCTGGGTTCAATGCCCAGTACACACACACAAAAAAAGAGAAGTCTACTGTAAAAAGAAAACAATAAGATTCAGTCTAGTTTCTAAGGCTTTCCATATTTAATATAATTTCCTGAAGTAGACACAGGCTAAAAGATGAAACAAAATCCAAATTGCTCTGTATCTATTAAAGAAATTGAATTTGTTATAAAAAATGTTTTCTCTAAAGAAAGTTCTAAGCCCAGTTGGTTTTACTGTTTTGGTTTGTTTGTATTTCAGACAGGGCCTTGCCATTTAGTTCACGCTGGCCTAGACTCACTCTGTAGCCCAGGGTGGCCTTGAACTTGCAGTGATCCTCCTGCCTCAGCCTCCTGGGGTGCTGGGATTTCAGGGGTGAGCCACAACGTCTAGCTAAATTCTATCAAACATTTAAGAAATAAGTAAGGACAATCTTATACTAACATTTCAACAAATACAGCAGGAGGAGATATTTCTATCTCACAAAAACTGTGTCTAGCCAACCTGTCCTTACTGCAACCACCAAAAACATGTATGAAGTCTGGTGTACTGGCATATGCCTATAAAAGCAGCTACTTGGCAGGGTAGAGCAGGAAAACCACAAGCTTGAAACCATCACAAGTGTGAGTAACTTAAATAAAACTGAAATAAAAAGTCTGTTGTCTTTTTTCTTTTGGTACCAGGAATCAAACTCAGGGCTTTAGGTAGGCACTACACCACGGAGCTATGTGCCTGGCCCAAAAAAAGGCTGTTGGTAGAGTCCTTGCCTCTACTGTGATTTCTCTTCAGATCGTATAAATCTTTCACCATTTTTTTCTTCCTTTAGAGTGCTTGGCTAGCATGTGCGAGGCCTTCAGTTCAATCTTAGTACTGCAAAAATAAATAAATAAAATAAATTTTTTAAAAAACCTGATATACATATTTCTTAATTATCCACCATACAACATGGTAAATGGCTTTAATGACTCTGTGCCCTCTCTTGAAGTATGCCTGCCCCACTCCATTGCCTTTGCAAGTTCTTTGGATGGGTAAGAGCATCTGAGTTCAGGCCCTGGCCTCTTGTTACATGTCTCCAGTGACAAATACAATCTTGGAAAGTGAACACAAAAAATAGAACACATTAGTGTTCTACACACAGATATTAAGCCCAGGATGGGGTACACAAAAGAAACAGAACAACAGTCAAAGGATTTTAGACAGTGTCTAAAAGTCTAGCTTATCTTTTAGTTGCCCAGACTAAACCTCATCATGTCCTAGCTAAGTTGCTATAATGCCACTCTTGAACTTTCAACCCTCCTGCCTCAGCCTCTCAGAGTACTAGGATTTCAGAGTGCACCACCAGGCCTGGCTAACCCGTACTATTTCAGATGACTTTACTAGCTCCAGATTTAACTGACATTTGTTCAGCACCTCTGTGCCAGTACTCTTCTAAGTATTTTCACATCCCATTCAACTCTTACCTCCTCTCTGTGAGAGAGTAGTACTATTTTCATTATTACTTTCATGCTGATGAAGAAATCAATTCTCAGAAAGGTTCAGTGACTTGCCCAAGCTTACAGGCTCTGTGGATTTGAGGTTTAGTCCCACAGCCTGTTTTTTCTGTTTTTTGGGGGGGTTTTTTTTTTTTTTTTGCAGTACTGGGGATTGAACTCACGACCTCACACTTGCCAGGCAGGCACTTATGCCTCTGAGCTAAATCCCTGGCCCAAGGCCTCTGTTCTTTCCTCTAGATTATCTTTTAGTTGCCCAGACTAAACCTCATCATGTCCTAGAAGCCCTTCAGTTTCTGATACACCCCACCCCCATTATGTCCATCAGCAAATGTCAGAGCCTCTACCTTCAGATTCGAATACTTTCCCCTTCCAGGGCTGCTATGCTGACCCAAGCCATCACCATTTCCTGCCTGTGTCCTGCAGTTATCTCCTCACTGGTCTCCCTGCTTTGACCCTCACCCCTCCTCCGTATCCAATTTTCTCCACAGTAGCTAGAATAATCCTTTCTGAACATAGGTCAGGTCATAGAACGTGTCATCGCTGTACTAAAAACCTCTCCAGTGGTTTCTCATCTCTTTTGGAATAAAAACCAAAGCCCCTGCAGGGATTTACAAGGCCTTACAGAGTTTGCCCTTCCGCTCCCGCCTCCCTGACTATCCCCACATCTCTCTCTTGGCACCTTCTACTCAGCTCCACTCTTCTCTGTCAACAAGGAGGCTCATCTCTGCACCTCTGTATTTTCTGTCCCCTCTCCAGCATTGCTCCTCCCAGCCCCTTTTGTGTGGCTTGCTCCCTCCCTATTATCTCTCAGCTCAAAATCCCCTTCCTAGCAAATCCTTTCTGACCACCTTTCACAAACTCAAAAACTGCCTACGTCATAATGTCCACTCCCTTCCCACTGCTTTATGAGCCTCCAAACCCCTCGTTACCACTTAACACACTGTATGTCTCTTCCTTTATCTGCATCTCATTAGAATGTAAATCCAGGGAAAACAGCAATTTTATTTTATCTCCTGTTCTTAGAACACTGTTTTCAGTTCCTATGACAACATCTGATGCTTAGTAGGTGCTCAGTGAACAGAAGCAGGTAATTAAAGAACAGGACCTATTGACTCAATGAACAGAAAGACATTTTTCTGAGTATTAGAAACACTTTGTAAAGTAGGCAGTGGTGTAAGACGTTTTTATCTTCCAGTTGGTGTTTTGGTTACTAAATCTCAAGATCCATCTCTGAAGCTCTTAACCAAATTGAATGGACCTGAATGATCTAGGACTACACATTACTGATGGTTGATGGGCCACAAACTATATAATCTGTTATTGTCAAGGAACCTAGTTTTTAAATTTATTTATTTATTTTGAGTCAGAGTCTCACTATGTAGTTATGGTTGGCCTTGAACTCACTTTGTAGCCCCGGCTAGCCTCAAACTTGCAGAGATCTTCCTGCCTCATCCTCCCATGTGTAGGGATCACAGGTGTGTGCCACTATGCCCAAGTGGGAACCTAATCTTGCCATCTTTCCTTTTTAGGTTTCCCTTGCTCTTTTTTTTATACTGGAAATGAAACTCAGGACCTTGTGCTTGTCAGGCATGTGCTACCTTTGCTCATTTCTAAGGCACCTTTGTATGTCTGGTGTTCTTAGAAATTTTATTTTGGTCAATGGGAAAGGTGGCTAATGGCCTGTTTGTGGCTGGGATTCTGTACAGGGAAGTTCATTCAATTAAAGTAAGCAACAGTAATTCTTAATTGACACAAATGAGACAGACAGCTGGAGGAGTGGGGGAGGGGCAGGGAGCAGGTGCCCTGCAGAATGGAGAAAGAAGAGCAGAATATAAGTTCAAACAGATAGTGGGGAAGCTCACTCCAATCTAGGCTTCTTGCCACCGGGAAGGTTAGGTTTGCTGGAGTAGAAAAGATCCAGAGGTGTTTTCGCCAAGGACAAAGCAACAGGTTCCAAGTGCTTGAGCTCCTTAGGCTGCCTTGGTGGCCAACTCTGCCTCTTTTTAGATACTGTCATTTGTGAGAATTATTCTTGGTGAAGTTTTCACTTTCATTCTGGGTTCTTGAAGATACTGTGAACTTTTTTTCCTCTTTCTTTTTTTTTGGTTCCAGGAATTGAACTCAGAACCTTGCATTGCCAGGCAGATGCTTATGCCACTGAGCTATAATCCATAACTCTTTTTTTTGAGACATGTTTCTATGTAGTCCAGACTGGCCTTGAATTCATGATCCTCTTGGCTCAGCCTCCTCAGTGCTGGAATTATACGCATGCACCACTACTAGTTTTCCAGATAAATTTATGCAATAATCTTTGGATAAAAGAAACTTTATCTGTACTGGGTTGAACCCAAGGGTGCTCTACTATTGAGCTATAGTCCTAGTCTTTTTTTTTTTTTTTTCCTTTTGGGTAATGGGAATCAAACTCATGCATCTCATACCCGCCATGCAGGCACTTATACAGCTGAGCTAAATCCCTGGCCCCTCCTTGTCTTTTTTTTTTGTCTTTTTCATTTTTATCGGTACTGGGGATCGAACTCACGACTGTCTGCTTGCAAGGCAGGTGCTCATGCCGCTGAGCTAAATCCCCAGCCCCCCACTCCTAGTCCTTTTTATATTTCATTTTGAGAGAAATCCGCATCAAGTGGCCCAGGCTAGCTTCAAACTTGGTATCCTGCTGTCTTAGCTTCCTAAGTAGGGTTTATACGCAAGATAATGCTTTTTTTTTTTCTTTTGGTAGTGGGAATTGAACTCATGACCTTGTGCTTGCCAGGCAGACACAATGCCACTGAGCTATATTCCTGGTCCCAAGAGATTACTTTTAAATTCTGCTTCCCAGCCAGGTATGATATTGCATACCTGTAATCCCAGCACTAAGGAGGCTGAGGCAGGAGGATCATCACATGTTTAAAGCCAGCCTTGACTATACAGTGAATTCAAGACCAGAGTGGATTACATAGCAGGACCTATCTCAGGAAAAAAAAAAAAAAAAAAAAAAAGGAAAATCTATTTCTCAAAAGGATTCTCAAAACCTGAGTCAGAAAAATGACAGAAAAGATGTTTCCAGGTCTTCAAATGCCAGATTGAGGAGGACACTCCTATAGAGGATATCCCTTGACAATTTGGGAATTTCTTTGGAGAATGTTGGGGACATTTTCCCCCTATGGCCCTCTTGATCAGAGTTTTGACTCCCCAGCTAAGATAATTGTTCTCTGTATCCATGGGAATTTCTCCCATAATTAGTAGTGTCTCCTCCCTGGAACAGAGACAAGTAAATGTTCAGAGCTGGCAGCCGATCCTGGGAAGGAGAGCTGATTAAATCTTTCCTGTCGAGAAGCACCTTTTTGATTTGAATGTGACACCTACATCCCCCACCTGATTTGTCTGAGAGAAGCAGTTTCACCGGAGCCTTCACCACTGAAGAGTTTAATGTCTTAATGACACATTTAATCTTCAAAAGAGCTGACTGGTTTCCTAAGTCAAGTAACTTAAGAGAAAAAAACATGGGCTCTTTTCCTCCCGCCTGGCCCCTTCTCCACTAAACACCACCCTGTATCTGGTAGGATGAAAGGTCCTCTATACAGGTATCATCAGATGCCAGGGGCCTTGAGGGATAAATAAAAGAGGTTCAGAACACCACTAAGTACACATAAGTATTAACTACAAATGGAAGCATGAGAGAGCGGATGAACTATTTCTTTAGAAGTTTTTAGTAAGACAAGTCGGAGCCATCAAGCCTCACAGTGAAGACTCTCAGCGCTGTTCTATTCCAGGAAAGCTTTCTACGGGCGGGGGTGTATTCTTATCTGGATGTAGTTAGGATTATGTACTACCATTCAGACACATTCAGGAGAGACAATATCCATTTTCCTACTGACATCAAGGCAGCCTTTTAAGCTTACCCAGACTTATTTTGGTTCGTGCAGTTAAAAAAAAAAAAAAGCCAGATTGGAGAACTATGTCTAACAAAAATAAAGCCATTGTGCACTCAGTTTCCCACTGAAAGCCGCTTTAAAAGCAGTTCACCGCACCACGGCTCCAGTCACCTCAGCAATCCTTGCATTCAGGCAGGTTGGCTGTGAACAAAGCCAATTTGCTTCACACGCAACAACCCTAAACCTCCACTCTTGGGACAAAAGTCTTTCCTTAGCAATGTTTTCTACACGGTTCTGGTGAAGGGCCATTCACTTACCTCCAGCCTCTTTCTCCGGGGAGACAAAGGCACCTTTGGGCTGAAGTGACACAGGAGAGTTAGAATCAGATTTGTTATCGACATTGCAGCCTTCAATTTCAGTGAGAGGCTAAATCTGTCCATTCCAACTACAGGAAGGCAGCCTTTATAACCCCTGGAGCACTGGGCCAATTATGCACCTGCAAATATACCATACAAGATATTTCAGGTTCCTAAGCACTTTGAAAACTGATACTTAAACAGTCTCAGGGGATCCTATCACCCACCTCGGATAATAGCAGCTTTGGAATCTGTTATTGGCACCAGAAAAAGAGAGTCCTCTGAAGTCATTCTAAAGCCATTTTTATTGTGCATTTTCAAACAAAGAACCTCACCAAAAGAACCTCTGTTACAAAACAGAGTAGAAAGTCAAACTCATCTAAGAGTCAGTTACCCCGCAATTTTGGGAAGGGATGGGGAAATGAGTGCTGGAGGACAAGCCCCGGAGGGGCTGGAATTGGCTTTTAAAATCTGGAGAAGGATGTTCTCACCGATTCTAAACCCTAACAATTAAAACAGAAGAGCCTCTGTAACTTGCTGGTTGTAAACTTTTTATGATTATTAACTGGGGGAAATCCAGAATATGTGGAATTTTAACAATTGACTTTCAATTTCCATTTGCTTCTTTCCAAGGAACTAGTTTTTGTTTGTTTGTTTTTTGCATAGGACACAATAATTTAAGGCTCAGAATTTAGGCTGACTGCTCTGATATACCTTGCTGAAATCCTGCCTTCTTACATATCTTGCTTCCAATAAAAAGCAGATGCCTTCCGTGCTGTGTATCTCAGAGAAGAAATACGTGGGGGACCATAAGCGATGTTCTCATCGCAGGGAAAGCGTCATGACCACCTGGCATGGGACTCGTCTGCCATCTGGTGTTCAAGTGAGAAACAGCAGGGAAACGGGAGGGAGGAGGAAAGACTTGGAACGCTCAACTCTCACAGGCCTGAGTGCTGAGGAAGGGCTTGCTTGGTACAGTTACAAACTTGCCTTTTTCCCCACTTTTTTTTTTTTTCTCTCTTTCTATCGTGGTGCTGTGGATCAAATCCAGGACCTCACATATGCTAGGTAAACATTCTTCCACTGGATTATATCCTTAGTCAAAAGCTGTCCTTTTTAAGGAATTTTGTTCTTTATATTTAAGTGAGGTAGAAAAAATATAAATACTAGCAAGAGTGCTAGTGCAAGGCTCCGGAAAATGAGTTGTAACAACTGGCAGTATTGTATCAAGATTCCTAGAATGGCTGGGGATTTAGCTCAGAGGTATAAGCACCCGCCTAAGAGGCTCAAAGTGATGAGTTCATCCCTGGTACAGAAAAAAAAAAGATTCCTAGAATGTTCTGTCTTTATTATTTATTTATTTTGAGACAGAGTCTCAGTATGCAGTTCAGGCTGCCCTCAAACTCACAGTGATCCTCCTGTCTCAGCCTCCTGAGTGCTGAGGTTACAGGGATGCACCACCACACCTGCTTATTCTTTCCCTTTGGCTAGTCATTCCATTTCTTTTGTTGTTGTTGAAAATAAAAATAAAATAGAGTTTATTTAGAAGATAAAGGTGATGGCACCAGTTTTGGTTAATAACATCGGGCTCCAGTGTTTTGACAGGACTTGAATGCCATCTCATAAACTGGCCTGCCAACGGCATTCTGAATGCTAATTGCAGATTGACAACATTTCCAAAACCTAGACACTATCAAAAGCTGATGGAGTTTAGATTTCTCTTAAAATTGGACTAACACACTTCTTAAAAGGAAGAGTAAATGGACTGCTTGATTCTGACAGTTAAAACACTACACCAAGCAACTCCCCACCCTTTCTCCACAAGTCCCTATGGCAATATTATAGTCACCTCAGACAGCTAAAATGTAAAAATATGGAACGCTTTCATATGAATTCACATGTCATCCTTGTGAGTGAGGGGGTGTGCTAATCTCTGTATCATTCCAATTTTTTTATTTTTTCCAATTTTAGTAAATGTGCTCCTGAAGTGAACACATATACTAAAATACATGTTAATGGATGGAACCAAAACTCAGAAAAAGCCATATAGGCAAAGATGTTTATCACATTGATTATTTTTTATTGAAAAAAATAGAAGGGCTGAGGATGGGGCTGGGGATTTATCTCAGCGGCATAAGCACTTGCCTTGCAAGCAGGTTGTCGTGAGTTCGATCCCCGGTACCAATAAAAAAAAAATTATGACTAATAATAAAGCATTATAAGGTAAAATGCAAATTAAAACCAATTTTCTTTCTTTGTTTCTTTCTTTCTTTTCTTTCTGTGGGGGAGGGTTTCCTAGGAATAGAACATGGGACCTGATGCATGTTAGGCATGTGCTCTACCACTGAGTTAAACCCATGACACTAAAACATGTTAAAAGAATATAGAAAATAAATTTTTCTTTGTTTTTTTAAGAAAATAAATGTTTAAGAAAAAGAACTGCTTCTTCCTTGGGAAAATACTAAATGGTTGATGTTGCTGGTGTAGCCAGCAGGAGGTCCTGGGCCCAGGCACTGGAGGCCACAGTGGCTCTGGCAGTGGCCTTCGAGGCCACAAGGCTCACTGTGCAAAGGCCAAGGACAAGGGGCATCCAGATTCCTGTTACCAAGCTAGGCCACTTGGTCAAGGACAGGAAGATCAAGATCTTGGAGGAAATTTCTTTCTTCTCCTTGCCCATCAAGGGGTCTGAGATGACTGACTTTACGTGGGCCACACTCACACTCCTCAAGAATGAATTCTGAAGATGATGTCGCACCAAAACAAACTCATGCTGGCCACTGGACCAGGTTCAAGACATTTGTCATCATTGGGGGCTACAACAGTCACATCAGTCTAAGTATAAAGTGCTCCAAGGAAGTAGCCACTGATATTTGTGGGCCATCATCCTGGCCAAGCTCTCCACTGTCCCCATGCAGAGAGGCTAGTGGGGGAACAAGATCTGCAAGCTCCACACTGTGCCTTGTGAAGTAACAGGCCACTGTGGTTCTCTGTGGTGGTGTCTGATCCCTGCCCCCAGAGGCACTGTCATTCTCTCAGCCCCTGTGCCCAAGAAGCTGCTGCTGCTGGCTGCATTAATGACCACTACCCCTTGGCCAACGGCTGCCTGGCCACTTGGGCAACTTTGTCAAGGCCAACTTTGATGCCATCACAAGACCTACAGCTACCTGACCCCTGACGTCTAGAAAAAGACTGTGTTCACCAAGTCTCACTACCAGAAAGTCACTTACCATCTTTTTTTTTTTTTTTTTTTTTTTTTTGTCTTTTTCTTTTTTATCGGTACCGGGGATCGAACTCACAACTGCTGCTTGCAAGGCAGGTGCTTATGCTGCTGAGCTAAACCCCCATCCCCTGTCACTCACCATCTTGTGAAAACCCACGTAACAGTCTATGTCCAGAGGACTCATGCTCTAGCAGTAGCTACAACATAGAGTTAATTACATATGAAAAATAAAGTGCATGAAATCTGGAGAGACAGACAGACAGACAGAGACAGAGAGATGCAGAGAGTAGAACAGTCAAGCAAGCTACACTAAAATATTACCAGTAATTCTTTGTGAAGCCATAAAGGACTAAACAATTTTTTCTACTTTTGGATGTTTTCCAAATCGTCTTTGTGCATGTGTGCCCATCGTTTTTTGTTTGTTTTTGTTTTTTCATGTCCAGTAACTTGCAAATATGCATTCTATAACTGAACTGCTCCCCCAGTCCTGCTGTTTGTGTGGGTGTCCTTTTGTATTTTTTTATTTTGAGACACGGTCTTTCTAATTTTCCCAGGCCAGGCTTAAATTTGCAATCTTTCTGCCTCAGTCTTCCACAATGCTGAGATTACAGGGATGCAACACTACACACAGCTGTTCAAATTGTTCTAAATGCGTCCATGTTACCCAATATAGTGGAGGAAAACTGTTTTCCCTAAAAGGTTCTAAATCTGTGTTTTACTTAAAAACCAAACAAATGGGCTGGAAATTTAGCTCAGCGGCATAAGCACCTGCCTTGCAAGCACATGGTCGTGGGTTCGATCCCTGGTTCCGATAAAAAATAAATAAAAACCAACCAAACAAATCCTATGTGACCCTGGGCAAGTCTTTTCAGCTCTCTGGAGTGCTTTCCTCCAAAACCAATTCCAGGATCAGCCCAACAATCAATGTGATATGATTTATTATCAGTAATCTATGTTGTCACCTTACCTGTATTCCTAATTTCTTCTTGGAATCAATGGGAAAAATATAAAAACTTTAAATTTCCCTCACTCTTGGCAAAATCATATTTATAATTTTGTCCTTTGGATAGATCTATCATCTTCCAGTAATTTGCTAAAATGAGGAACACAAAGGTAAGGGGAGAGGAGCCCAGGGCATATTCTCTAGGCCTTTCAGAAAACATGGAGTTTTGCTTGCAGAGGTCAGAAAAAGAAAAAAGAAAACATGGAGCAGTTCCTTTGGCCACACATATGTGGATTTATAAAAATGGAGATATTGTGGACATCAAGGAAATGGGTACTGTTCAAGTAGGAAGGCCACACAAATGTCACCGTGGCAAAACTGCAAGAACCTACAGTGTTGCCCAGCATGCAGTTGGCATTGTCGGAAATAAGCAAGTTAAGGGCAAGATTCTTGCCAAGAGAATGAAGGTGTATTTTGAGCATATTAAGCACTCAGCCAAGAGAGCTTCCTGAAACTTCTGAAGAAAAACAATCAGGGAAAAAAAACCAAACAGGAAACCAGAGAGAAAAATTCCTAGGTCTCACTGAAGCATTAGCCTGCCCTGCTTCAAAGCAGCACACCATGTGAGAATCAATGAGGGGAGCGTCGGCTGCAGAAACCTATTTCCTGCCACCTCAGACAAGACCTGGGGCTGGTGCTCTGACTGTCTGCAGTGCTCTGACTAGTAACTAAGGGGTGCCAGGCCCTGGGTTTAATATCCAGAATAGTTAAAAATGAAAAAGAGGGGCTGGGGATTTAGCTCAGCAGCATAAGCACCTGCCTTGCAAGGAGGCAGTCGTGGGTTCGATCCCCGGTACCAATAAAAAGGAAAAAGACAAAAAAAAAAAAAAAAAGAAAGAAAGAAAAAGGAAAAGATCCCCTGAACTGAAAGAGTGGTTTTCTTGATTGTATAGTAGCGTGGGGGTAGGGGGTGGCTTCATCCCAGAAAAATAAAATACTTAGAGCAGATTCTCATGGTACCGTTAGTGGTACGCTACCTCTTCATATCTTACATTCAGTGTTTTTCGTGCTGAAAGATTTAAATGACTTATTGTGCAACAGATGTATATCCAAATTTTAGAATTGGCCAAATATTTGTTAAGTTTATGCTGACTTGAAGACAGTCCCTGTAAATCAGAGTGAGGAAAAAAAAGTATGAAAATAAATGGGCTGGGAATGGTGGCACATGCCCATAATCCCAGCACTTGAGAGGCTGAGGCGGGAGGATTGTTGCAAGTTCCCGAGCTGCCTAGGCAACAAAATGAACTCAAGTCCAGCTCAAGTCCAGCCTGAATTGCATAGTGAGACCCTGTCTCAAAAAAGACCAAAAAAAAAAAAAAAAAAAAAAAAGAAAAGAAAGAAAACAAATGGTTCTTTTTTAGTACCAGGGACTGAACTCATGACCTCGAGCTTGCCAGTCAGGTGCTTATGCCACTGAACTAAATCCCCAGCCCCATGGAAAATAAACGGTGATACACACCTGTTATCCCAGCACTCAGGAGCTGAGGCAGGAGTGTCTTTGCAAATTCAAGTTCAAGACCAGCCTGAGCTACAAAGTAAGCCTGAGACCAGTGTGAACTGCATAGTAAAACTTTGTCTCAAAATAAATAAATAAATGGAAGATATCTATTGCATTACAGTCAGGCTGGGAAAGTTCCTCACTCGGAAATGTATCATAAATAGCTAGATTTGGAAGATTAGAAACTTGCCTCTGAGACCTTGTACTTAAAGATAAAATGCTTAACACATATACAAAACAATTTGTCATCTTGTTAAAAGATACACCCCTGGGTACAGTGGTGCACACTTACTTGAAATCCCAGCACTTGAGAGGCTGATGCAGGAGGATGGTAAATTTGAAGCCAGCCTGGGCAACCTAGTGAGATCCTATTTCAAAAATAAAATTAAAAAGAGTTCAGTGAAAAAGCACCCTGGGGTCAATACCAGTAGCACCAAAAAAAGAGAAAAAGGATCGACTACATCTTTCACTCAGTAATCCAGGTCGATAAACTTTTTGTTTTTTGAGGCTGGTGTGCATTATGTAATCCAGGCTGAATTTGAACTCATTATGTAGCCCAGATTGGCCTCAAACTCACAGCAATTCTTCCGTCTCAGCCTCCGAGTGCTGGGATTACAGGCATGCGCCACCAAGCCCACCACCAAGCCGACTTGAACTTTTTTTTTTTTTTTTTTGTCTTTTTCATTTTTATCGGTACTGGGGATCGAACTCACGACCGCCTGCTTGCAAGGCAGGTGCTTATGCCGGACTTGAACTTTTTTAAAGATAAGATCTTGCTTTGTAGTCTAGGCTGGCTCAAATTTCTGACCGCCTGCCTCAGTCTGGGCCTGCACCACCAGGCCCAGCTTTCCCTTGAACTCTTGGTTGCTTCCACACTAATCGTCTCTGATTTCATCTCTGCCTGGTCTGATCTCCCTTCCTCCAGGACATTGCTCATTCCTCTGTCAGCCAGAGTAATCGCTGTCCAATTCGAGGCTGGTCAGGCCATTCCGCAGCGCAGAGCTCTCCAGGCCTCCCGCTGTTTTACAGGATTCAGCGTCCTGGTCCGGCACCCAGGCCCTCTGAGTTGTGCTTGAGTTGCCTGATGTGTCACATTCTCCCACGCCCCTTTGATGTCACTCACTCTGGCCCCACTGCCAGGACGGCCCTTTCTGCTCACATCCACCTGACAAACCCCTGCCCATGTTGGGGGGACTTTAGATGTCAACTCCCCTGGAAACCCTTCGCGACGCCTTTTCCTTTGGTAGAATCCGCCACATCCTCCTTTGTGCCATTTCACTAAGAGGAAGAAAAACAACCTGTGGGGGATCCTATTGCGGCGCCCAGATCCTCTCTGATCTCTGACGAGTTCCTCCTGCCTCTCTGCTGGCTGCTGCTTGCCTTTGCTCCGAGACGCTAGAGGGGAGGAGCTCCTCAGGTTACTGGAATGGCTTTGATCCTTCCCTCTTCCTAGTCTCTGGCAAATGGTTGATTAGATGCGGGAGTTTGAAAGCTCAGTGTAGTCGCCTCCGGATGGAATTTACACTCCTGAGCTCCCTTAGGGATTAAGTTCCTTTAGGGATTAAACTATCCTTTCTGGGTCTTTGCCTGAAATCACATCTTTGTTTGTTTTTTCCCTTCCCAACCCTGCTTCCTCTGTGCCCTTGCTGTTTTTTGTCCTTGGAGACTCCTTTATGAAATCTCTTACCTCATAATCTTTGTCCCTGTCCCTGAGTCAGCTCCGAGATTACCCCAGGCAGCATCTTTAAATCCCACTAGATGTCAGAACCTGTGAGATGCTTTTATAAAAGCTAGTTGATTTATACCTCATAAACCCTATATGAATAAAATATAGGATCTCCCTATGTATTTCAGGCTGGGCTTCAGCTCAGTGATTTTCCTGCCTCAGCCTCCTGAGTCCTAGGATTATAAGTGTGTGCTACTGCATGCCCAGTTGAAGTTAAAAAAAAAAAAAAAAAGAATAGAGTCAAAGTGCTGATTTAAAATTGCTGTACAGAGTCAGGCATGGTGGTGTGTTCCTGTAATCACAGCACTCGAGAGACTGAGGCAGGAGGGTCATTGTGAGTTTGAGGACAGCCTGGGCTACAAAGTGAGCTCAAGGCCAGCCTGAACTGCAGAGTGAGACCCTTTCTCAAAAAAAAAAAAAAAAACAAAAAAAACTATTGTACCAAATCCTTTTCCCCAAAATAAATAAGATTGCTGGAAGACCATATAAATTACCCTGCTTTTCTGAGCTTTAGTATAGGTGTAAAAATATTCAAATATGTCTTTGGGTGTTGTGGTACAGGTTTGTAATCCCAGCAGTGGGATTACAAATCTGGGAGGATGAGGCAGGAGAATTTTAAATTCAAATCCACCTGGCTAATTTAGTAAAGCTTTATCTCGAAATCAAAAGAGAGAGAGAGAGAAGACACACACACAGAGAAAGAGAGAGAGAGAGAGAGAGAGAGAGAGAGAGAGAGGAAAGAAAAACTAAGGATGTAACTTAGTGTGAAAACCTTGGGTTCAATCCCCAGTGCCATACACAATCAATCAATAAACTTTGAAAACATCCTTTTCACACATTTCTTGATATGTCTTTAAGTCCAAATCCAATGATTTCCTATTTGTGAACACTGTATGATAGCCAGTAAAATCATTTGATGAGTTTCTTTTTTTTTTGAGGCAGTCATGTAGCTGGGGCTGGTCTCAAACTTCAGAGTCTCCTGCCTGAACTGCCTAAGTGCTGGGATTACAGGGATGTGTCACTGCATCTATCTTGGAGAGCTCTTATTTTTGGTATTTGTTATAGTCAGGGTTTACCAGTAAATGTATTTAATGCAGGACATGTAATTTATAGGATTATTTTATAATATTCACTCAAAAATGGGCTGGGATTTAGCTCAGTGTGCACCTGCCTGGCAAGTGCAAGGTTGTGAGTTTGATCCCCAGTAACAAAAATAAATAAATAAAAAGAAAAGAAAAATATTCACTCAAAGAGTTGAATGCAGAAGAATACATATCTGTCCATACACTAGAGACCCAAAGAATCCACCTGAGGACCTGATCTCATGGCAATGTCCTCCACGAATCCAGCTGGAGGCCCAGAGCCCACGACCATGTCTTGTGCAAGTCTGCATCAAGGATCTGCACTGGGAAGGCCCAAAGGTCAATGGTGGAAGCCAGAAAGTCTGCGCCAGCAGGCTGAGGGGTCTGTACTGGAGCAGGAAATGCTCAGGGTGAGGACCAGAGCTCCCCAGAAGAGAACTGCAGCCATCCCCAGCAAGGTCCTGAGCTCCTTGGAAGATGAGAACAGCTGAGTTCATATCAGGAAAACCAGCACGACACACTTCTCCAGAAGGATCACCAGCACACCATCTTCCCCTCCAGGTCTCCTTTTATGCTGTTGGCGACAGTCCTCAGGTGGGCCTTCCAGATCCAGCACCACGCAGATTCAGTTCAAGCCGGGGTTCCCAAGTGACCAGTATTTGACCTGATTGATTCACTTGCCAGTTGCAACAACTTTTAGGAATACCAGATCAGATTGACGGGCAAAAGAGACTGAGGGGAAAAACACTTCAGCCAAATGTCTCTTCTCCTACTGTTTCCCCTACATTAATCATAGATCACTTTCATAGCTTTTGGCAAGTTTCCTCCCCCTTAACTCCAACTTTCTCACTTTTAAAGTGGGGAAATAAAAAAAAATAATGTAGGGAAATAGGATAGCTACTACACCAAATTCTCTATTCCGTTGTTTCAAAACTACTTCAATATATATGGTAATATGTTTCATTTATACTATTAGTTTCTCTTAATTCGTTGAAAAGAACATTTTGTGGTATTTTTTTCTTTTTTGTAAGAATATTTTTTGTCTGTAACTTATTGTCGGAGTAACATTTGAGCTCTTCTTTTATGATTGTGGTACACAGTGCCATTGTGTACCAATTAGAGAATAACTATTGTTATTCTCTAATTTTTTTTCTTTTTTTTTGTAGTTTTACCAATACCAGGGATCGAACTCACGACCACAGGCTTGCAAGGCAGGTGTTTATGCTGCTAAGCTAAATCCCCAGCCCCTCTCTAATTTTTTATGGAAAAAAATTTTTTTTGTTCTTTTTTGAGACAGTGTCTCACTATGCAGTTCAGGCTGACCTTGAGCTCACTTTGTAGCCCAGGCTGGTCTCAAACTCACGGTGATCCTCCTGCCTCAGCCTCCTGAGTACTGAGACTACAGGCATTGAAATGTTTGTTTTTATATAGAATTAAGAAGAGTGCTTTTTAATATTTTCTTTATTAATATTTACATGTATTACATTAAAAGAAGGAATAATTACTACAGGGATAAGTTAATGACAAACCATTATAACGGTGTCTGACAGTGTGTACTTTTTAAAAAATGTGTTCTTAACGTTATTATTTTATTGCTGCTGAGGCTACTTATAAACAAGTTGTGCTCCAAATGACTATAAATGCTTTCATTCATATTGCACCATAGCACTCAACCACAGAGACTTGAGAACATTAACACGGTCTCTCAATAAGCCCCAGATTGCTCCAATATTAATATTATTTCCAAGTGGGTAGATTAGAAATATTACTGAATTCTCCTGATAAGCTACCAGAGTAAATTCTCTTCTGTCTTGTGATGACTCCTAGAATTACCATTACCACCTATAGACCTCATAGTGCCAAATCTACAAAGAGTTTTAGAGATCACTGGGAAACTTATGCAGGCCCAAGCTGGAGTTCCAAACTGACATCTCAGAGAAGGTACCAAAGGATGTCTTCTCTCTCTCTCTCTCCTTCTTCTCTTTCTTCATTCTTCCCTTCTTCCCTCCCTCTTTCTTTTTTCTTTCTTTCCTCCTTCCCTCCTCTTCCTTCTCTCTTTCTTTGTTTTTTTTCTTGTTTCTTTTTCTTTTCTTTCTTTTTTTTTTTTTTCAGAGATGGTCTTGCTATATATAGCCCAGGCTGGCCTCGAACGTATAGTGATCTTCCTGCCTCAGCTTCTCAAGTGCTGGGATTACAGGTGTGCACCACCACACTCAGCAGATATTTTCAAAATTTCGAACAATATGGCTAAAATAATTCAATTTATGCCAACTGTGGTGGTGCATGCCTATAATTCCAGTACTCAAAAGGTTGAGCAGGAAGAGGCCATGCTGGGCTGCATAGTGAGTTCAAGACCAGCCTGAACCACATATGAGACTCTGTCTTGAAAACTCCCCCAAATAAATAAATAAATAACATATGACAAAAGAAAAAATATTCTTGCGCTTTTCCATCCTCAGGAGAACTCTTTATGTAGGTAGCACATTATCAGTCCTGTTTTATAGGTGAGGAAGTTTGTTCTCAGAGACACTGAATAATTTGGCAAGGAAGTAACTAAGAGGTGAATTTGAACCAGGCCATCAAGCTCCAGGGCCTAAAAGTTCACTACTCTCCTGATGGATGCAGAATTGGGAGCTCCTTCCCCGCAGTGCCTTCTTTCTTCTGGACCCTGAGCTAAGTTCACATCACCCATTCTCATGACTGAGCTACATTTTGCAGACAAAAAAAAAGTCTGACACAAACTGGGTATAGTGGGGTACACCTGTAATTCCAGCATTCTGAGAGGCTAAGGGAGGAGGATATCAAGTTCCACCCCAGCCTGGACAATTTAGCAACTTACTGAGAACTTCTCAAATAAAAAATACATAAAAAGGATTAGGTTTAATCCTTAGTGTTAAAAAATAAACAGCAAGCAAACAACAGAAACAATTGAATATCCATAAGGAAAAAGCAACTCTTAATTTTTGCCTCATTAATTTGAAAAGAAACCAGCCTTAGACCTAATGAAAAAGTTAAAAGTTTTGCAAGAAAACAAGAGAAAATCTTTGAGATCTTGAGGTAGAGCAGATTTCTTAGAATTTAAAAAAAAAAGGAAATGAATAACTTGATAAGTTGAATTTTATCAGTATTAAAATCTTTCTTTTTTTTCTTTTAAACAAGTTCTCACCGTGTAGTTCCTGCTGGCCTTGAACCCAGGCTGGTTTTAAACTTGTGATTCTCCCATCTCAGTCTCCTAAATGCTGGGATTACAGGCATGTGCCACCATGCCAAGGTTTTCTGCTCTTCTATAAGACTAACATCATGAAGAAAATTAAAAGACAAGCGACAGACTGGAGCAAAATATAATTTTAAAGATAACTTTGTAGTTACGCATATACCACCATCACGCTGGAAGTTGAGGCAGGAGAATCATCATGAGTTTGAGGCTACAAAGAGAGACCTTGTCTCAAAAAGAACCAAAAATATCCAGCCTAGTGTGGTGGCAGACACCTATGATCCTGCCATTGAGGAGGCTGAGGCAGGAGGATTGCCATGAGTTCAAGCCACTTAGGCCTAACAGTGAGTTCAAGGCCAGCCTGAGCTTCAGAGTGAAAAAACAAGATACAAACCAAAATAATTTTGTGATGTAGACAATTGAACCTAGGGCCGAGGTCTCAACTATCTGTCCAGTTGAGGTTTTTTTTTTAATATAGGGTCTTTCTCATTGGCCTCTCTATTGGCCAGGCTAGACTTGAACTTGTAATATTTCTGCACCCAGCTTGTAATATATGTTTTGACAAGGTAACCTGTATCTAGAATGTGTAAAGAATTTATCAGCTCAATAATTAGACAGTTAACTAGGTGTGGTGACACACACCTGGGCTATATAGTGAACTCAAGGCCAGTCTGAACCACATAGGGAACCCTTGACTCAAAAAAAAAAAAAAAAGTTAAACAATAAGAAATAGGTATAAATAAATAAATAAATAAAATTTTTCAAAAGAAATAAGTAAAATATTTTGAGGTTATGAGTTTGATCCCTGGTATCAGAAATTAAAAGAAAAGAATATTTATTTTTTTTCCAAAAATAAATTCTGAAGAATATATATGCGTGTGTGTGTGTATGTGTGTGTGGGGGGATATACACACACATATCCAATAAGGACATGAAATTGATGTGGCAGTGCATGTCTATAATCCTAGAGATTATACTTCCAAGCGACTAAGGCGAAAGATTGCAAGTTTAGCCCAGCCTGAGCAATCTAGGCATTGTTGCAACATAGGAAATTTTTTAAAAATTCAAAAAAAATCAGATAAAAACATGCTTATCATTAGTTATCAGAAAAATGCAAATTAAAACTGCAGTAAACTACTTGACACACCCATCCGAATAGTTCTTGTTTAAATAGACTGATAATACCAAGCATTGGCACCCATGTAGAGCAGGTATGTATATGTCTCTTGGAAAATAGTTTGGTACTTGTAATTTTTACTGTTTTTCCAGGTTTTTCTTTTTCTTTTCTTTCTTTCTTTCTTTCTTTCTTTCTTTCTTTTTTTTTTTTTTTTTTTTGACAAGTTCTTGCTATGTTGCCCAAGCTGGTTTAGAATTTGTGAGCTCACTGGGCATGGTGGTACATGCCTGAGATCCCAGCACTTGGAAAGCTGAGGCAGAACGATCACTGTGAGTTCAAGGCCAGCCTGGGCTACAAAGTGAGTTCAAGCCTAGTCTGAACTGCATAGTGAGACCCTGTGTCAAAAGGAACAAGAAAGAAAGACAGACAGACAGAAAGAAAGACAGACAGACAGAAAGAAAGAAGGAAAGGGAATTTGTGAGCTCAAGGGGTCCTCCTAGGGGGATCTCAGCCTCCGTGGGGAATTTGCAGTCTGGTACTCCTTTCTCAGCTAGAGTTTCTTATAAAATTTTTTTTCCACATTGTTGGTCATTAGAGTTTCTTATAAAATTAAACATATATTAATAACCTAAGAATTTCATTTCCATACACTCAAAACAAATTGAAACTAAAAAAAATTGAAACTAGATCTAAAAAAAGAGTTGTATATAAATTTTTGTAGCCACTCTATTCATCATAACCTCAAAGTGAAAATTACTCAAAATATCTATTAGCACATAAATAGATAATTGAATTGTGATATAATGATACAACAGACTACTACCCAACAATAAAAAAGGAACAGATTACTGAGGTATGCAGTAATATGGTGAATCTAAAAAAACATTATGCTAAGTCAGGTATGATGGCTGTCAGAGGCTGAAGCAGGAGGATCACAAGTTAAAACTCAGCCTGGATGACTTGGCAACTTAGCAAGGTCCTGTATCAAATAAAATAAATTTGAAAGAAAGACTACACAAGTAAACCACTGTGAAGGCTCTGGGTTCAGTCCTGCGGGGGAAATAAGTATGTACTATGTTCCTTCCTACAACATTTTAGACTAGGAAATACTAGGTGGGCACATACCTATAATACCAACATTCGGGAGGCTAAGGCAAGAGGATCATCGGGAGTTCAAGACCACCCTGGGCTACAAAGTGAGTTCAAGACCAGCCTGAAAACTGCATGATGAGACCCTGTCTCAAGAAGATAAAAAAAAAAAAAAAAAAAGAATAGGCAATACTGTGGTCTGTGATGAGAAAATGATAACAAAAGATCATGAGAGAATTTTAAGAACTAATGAAAATATTCTGTACCTGATTGGGATGATTTTGCATGGATGTATACATTTGCCAAAACTCTCCCAACCATATACTTCAAATGGGTGCATTTTCTTTTGTGAAATTTTCCACTCCCAAATTGGGCATCCCAGCACTCAAAGTGGGAGGGTTGAAAATTTGAACCCAGCCTGGGCAATATATTGACTTAGCAAGACCTTTACTCAAGATTGAAAATTTTTAAAAGGCCTGGAGATATAGCTCAATGCAAAGCTCTGTCCTACGTTCAGTCTTCAGAATCATAACACAAATAAGTTAGAAGACAGAGTAAAAATGGCTGAGGTGTAACTCAGGCTAAGGCCTTAAATTCAGCACCTGGTACCCGCTGCCCCAGGTGTGGAGTTGAGATCCCAGTCCAGGTCTCATTGACTTAGTATGTGTCATTCACCCAATACCCTTGCCAGCAAGCGTGACGTGAGGATAGACACAGTTAGTAAAGGAAAAAAATGTACACAGGAGTCTTTTGTAATTAACAGAACAAAACGACCACTACAAAAAACACCTGGGAATCATTTTTATTTATTTATTTAATATTATTTTTGGGGGGATTCATTGATTGAGTCCTAACTCCTCATTTTAGAGACAGGAAACCCAAATTTTGATCCAGAGAGGGAAGTCATCTGCCCAGATTGACACAGTTGATAAACAATAGACCTAGGGCAATAATTCTGCTTTGTTTCTGATGATTTCTTCATGGGACACCTTTTTTCCCCCCACCTCCCTTCTTCCACTTTTTTCTGTCTTTAAGAATTAAGGGTTGGGGCTGGGGATTTAGCTCAGCAGCATAAGCACCTGCCTTGCAAGCAGGCAGTCGTGAGTTCGATCCCCAGTACCGATAAAAAAAGAAAAAATAGTTAAGGATTAAGAAAAGACTAAAGCTAAGAATATGAAGAAAGAGAGTAGCCTTTGAGAGGCTGAGTCAGGAGGATTGCTGAGTTCAAGGCCAACTTGAGCTACACAGTGAGTTCAAGTTCAGCCGTTCTGTACTACATAGTGAGATCCTGTCTCAAAAAACTAAAAACTACCCCACAGTGCAAGCAACACTCTGTGACAGATTATCAAAATAGTCTGTCACAATTTGAGCTTGCTATAGCAAGAAAGTCTAACCTATTCCGGCACTCTCCTTTCTGTGAGACAAGCCGTTACATAGACTGAAACAAGTTAAAAAAAAAAAAAAAAGAAAACTACCCCACAAAAATCACAGTAGCCACATTAAAACAGGAAGGAAAAAAAGATAGAAAGAAAAGTAAAGGAAGGAAACAAAAACTCAAACCAGGTACATTTAACTTTAGTATATTTTATTTAACCCAATATATTCAACATATAGCTCCAGTCTGTTTTTGTTACATTTGTACCTGAATAGTAAACAATTTTGGAGCTGTATAAAGGATATTTTTTAAAATGTTGGAGGTGTCTCAATTGTCCATTGCTACTATATAGAAATATGATTGGCGTTTGTGGGTTGACCTTGTAAATGTTAGACTTACTTGTTGGTTCTAACAAATTTTCGGAGGTTCTTTGGGATTTTTTATGCAGATAATTGTTTTATGCAAATAAGGATAGTTTTATTTCTTTCTTTCCAATCTTTTGCCTTTGTTTCCTTTTTTCTTGCCTTATTGCAGTGGCTGGAATTTCCAACGCAATAATTGCATTAGCAGTGGTGAGGGGGCGGGGGATATAGCTCAGCAGCACAGCTTATGCAAACGCAAGGTCATAAGTTCAGTTCCTGGTACAAAAGAAAAGAAAAGAAGTGATGAGAGTGGACCCTTTGTCTTGTCCTAGTCTTAGGGAAAAAAGAGTTGGTTTTTCCTTTAAAAAAAATTTTTTTTTTAAATTTAAGTTTTTCATCCTTGATTCTGACGTAACTTGTAGAGTTTTTGGTAACTGCTATTTATTATGTTGAGGAAGCTCTCTTACTAGTTTGCTGAGAGGTTTTGTTTTGTTTTGTTTTGTTTTTGCTGAGAGTTTCCATCACTGCTGAATATTACACTTTACAATTTTTTCTGTAGCAATTGATATGATCAATGAAGTTTTTCTTAAGATTACTAGTAAGTGCATTATGTTGACAAATTTTTGAATACTGAGACAGCCTTGCATTTCTGGAATAAACTTTACTTGCTTGTGATGTGAAAAAAAGGAAAGAAAGGAAGAAAAGAAAAAAAGAGGCACAAGGAAAGCTTCAGCTACATAGTGAGCTCATGAAGTGCCCGGCCTCACAAAACAAACAAACAAATAAATGAAATAAAAATGAGGTGAAAGCAAGTCAAATAAGTTTTTGGATGCGACAAAAATAAATAAATAAAAGGACACAAGATTAAGGGTTTCTGAGGCTGGAGGTGGAGCTCAGTGATGGAACAGTGTTCTGACATGCTCAAGGCTATGGTTTCAGTCTCCAGCACCACACACACACCCAAACACATGCACACACACACATATGCCTGTGTAGGCATACATACACGGGCTTTCTGGAGGAGGGACTTGATGGACTCTGGAGGTCAGTCATGGCAACGTTTGTGAGCAAGAGGGTTTAGTAACAGAGGAGTAGTATCAAGCCAAGTGTGGTGGTGTAAACCTATAATCTCAGCACTCAGGAGGCTGAGACAGGAGGATCACTACAAGTTCAAGAGCAGCCTGAACCACATAGTGAGAGCCTATCCTGTATTAAGTAACAAAATAGGATTTGGGAGGTAGCCCACCATCCCTGTCAT